>NC_134857.1:30655242-33345242 GCF_049852395.1 Peromyscus maniculatus bairdii | reverse complement strand
GGGAGTCTTCTTCTCCAGGTGGGTTTCTCAGGGGATCCCAGCCCGGAGAAGCAGGGGTGCCCCTCTCTGCAGGAGTGTGAACCAGTTTCAATCTGCCCCTCCCCTTTTCCATCTTCCCATCCCTTTGGTGACTGTTGGCAGAGTGGATGGGTAGCAGAGAAACAAACTCTCGGTCAAGGTCATACAATGTCCTTGGGGCAGAACACAACCTTTTCCATTTTCTGCTCACACCTCCTGTGGCTCAGTCAGGCCGTCAAGGGGAGCAGTGAAATACATCCTGTTGGACCTGGCCTCCCTGAGCCCTGCTAGCCAGTGTTCAGGCAGCTGGCTGTGTTGGCATTGCAGCTGGGCTTGGCGAGATCCGAGCGCACTCCGTTTTCACCATGGCCTGGACCGGGACCCAGCTGATACATGGTTATAGAAGAATGATAGAGACAGACAATACTGCCTGTGAGGGTGGTGAGCAAGAGGCAGGACTAAGACCAGCAGGTCGTCCAGAGAGCAACAAAAGGGGGAATATCAGTCCAAATGTTCCCCTCTCCCTCCCTTCACTTCTCCCTGTCTCCTTTCTTCTTCCCCCTCTCTCCTCCCCCTTCCCCGGTCCCATTCCTCTTTCCCCTTTCCTTGCTTATTTTTTGTTAGGTCTCTTTCTTTCAAGCCAAAAAATGCTCTGCAGACATCTCCAGGCTTCCTTAGCCTCAGATCCGGTGACTGTTTCTACAGAACGAATTAGTTTCTTTTTCACTGATGGATTTTTAAAAGGATTATCATTGGGTTTACAAATTCCATTAGAAATTATCATCAGCAATTGCCAACTGTCCATCATAATGTTGGTTGATGGTTATCAGTGTTTGGGTCCCTGGGTTGCCAGGTTATATCTATCTAATTTGATACAAAAATCAAAGGAAACCAATGATGTGCATGTATATGTGTATGTAGGCTGTAGCTTTGCAACATTTGACAATCCCTAACAACAATACCTTCTTATTAAATATTGCTCAGTGGCTTTCAAAGTTTTGTGTGCAGGAAGTCATGGGGCAGGCTCCTAAGTCCTATATGCAGAGCTTAGTATTCAGTAGCTCTGTATGGCCCCCCTCAATGCGCATATCCACAGATTCTCAGATTATTAATACAAGGGCAGGTTGGTGGCTGAATCCAGAGAGGTCACGAAGCCAGCTACCCCTTGAGCCTTCCATTTGCCCATCTTGGTATTATGATGCAGCGTGCTTCTCTCTAAGCGGGGAGTTTTGTTTTCATGCATCCTGGGAAGGAGCCTTTCCACAGCGATGTGTTTCACCTGCATTGCTATTTTTTTGTTTTTTTGGTTTCAGTTTATTCCCTGGTACAAGAATTGGAGGATGAACTGAAATCAAATACATTTGTCTGGGAATGGGATGTCTGTCAGACTCAGGCATTGATCCAGGAGGAGCTGGTGCTCTCAGCGAACGTCTCCCCAGCGAGAATCCGAGTCAGGATTCTAAAGGTTACATGGAATAGGCCTGGTTTCTGAGCTTCTCTGGGGAGATCGCTTAATTTATAAAGCAAAAAGGGGAGAAAGCTGCCACATACCCACCACACCCCCTCGTTAAGGAACCAGAGCACGGTTCCCGTTAGAGGAGAAAATAATGTGTTGATTAGCGTGTAAGCCAGAAAATACCCCCGAGCGGTGGATCTTTAAAGATGAAATAGTTGCACATTGGAAGATGGAAAAACGGTAAAATGAAATCTGGGTTAGAACTGGAGTCGGCTTTGAGAGGCTAGGTTTCTGCGGCGCGCTCATGACATTCAGACACCAGGGGGCAGCATTGCACTTTGGTTGGAAAACAGTCTCTCAGGAAGGCAGCCCTTTAAAGGAACATAACATCAATGTGAGCAAAGCTAAAAACCAGAACATTAGCAAGCCCCAGAAAACCAACAACACAGAACCCAAGCTGTCTTTGTTATAATGTGCCGTCTTTGCTTCTCCCGTGTTCGGAATTTAATATTGTAGTATTAAGACTCTTTGGGCCAAATCACGTCAGTTCATAAATACGTGCTTAGGGGTGGTGGTTGTTGCGCAGTGAGACTAATTTTTATACTTTCCGCTTTTTGTCCGCCTTGCCTTTCTCAGACCATTGTCCTTGCGTTCCTGCCAAGGACCTGCTCTCCCATGCTGCTTCCTTCGAGGTAGAACCAGACCTTCTGTGGGTTGCCGCTTGATGTGGCCAGTCAGATTGTCAAATTCAACAGATGTGAGTTGAGCTTGGCTGGAAAGTTACTCCTGTCCTTCTTGGTGCAAAACCAGGTTCATGATTTTCCTGGTTCCGGCCCTTCTCTAGGGTTGTAGTTATGAGGAGGCATTCTTGTAGATACACTTCCACAGGAATCTAATCACGGCTCTGCAGGAGGTGATATGGAATGAAAATATGCTAACATTTTGCATCTTTGAAAATGGACCCCTATGTCACGCTGAGAACAAATTCAGCCTTTGACCTTAGAAACTCAAGCTCCACCACGTCACTTGCTCAGGGTAGATCCCGGGCTACAGCACAGTGAATACCTGGTGTCGGGTGTTAAATGAATATTTGTGGAGTGAATGAACTCATTGCAACACTCATGCTTTGCTCTTGACTAGTGACGAATGTGGGCCACACAAGGATGGCATGTCCACTTGGCTTTCTTCCTGTCTCAAGCATTGTTTGCTCGCTCTCTGGGCTTGCAGAGTCACAGTGACTGAGAGTTTCTTGAAAGAAAAGTTATTTTTGTTTCTCTGATCTTTGAATACACATTTACATACAATTACAGCGTTAATCCTAGTTTTGTGCGTGGATTTCACAAGACCAGATTAAAGATCCCCCTCTGCATGGAGGTTTTCCCACTTGGTCTCCCTCCCCCTTTTCTTCCCATCTAGGTTGGGAAACTTGACTTTGAGCAGGGGCGGAAACATGAACAGGGCAGGGACTAACAGGCATCAGGAAGATTAATTACCCTCCTTGGAATCTAGCTTGACTGGGCGAGGTGAGACAGTTCAATTATGTAATCATGTTGGCGCTCTTGACTTCCCAGGCCCTGGGTGCTAGGACTGACCTCTCCTGCATTTTAATTTATAGGAGGAACTCACTCCTCTCCTTGCAACTCCCTGGTGAGCCCTCAGGCTGGGGGAGGGAGGAGCCGTCAGTTTTGGAAGGAGATGCTCCAGTCTCTGGCATCTCTGCATCCTCTCCGCCTTCTGCAGAGTGTTCTCAGTGCTCCTGTTAGAAGCTGTGGTTGGGCCGCCTGGCTGCTTCTCTAGGGCCACGTGGATTCTCTTTCTCTAACACACGGCCTTGTAGGTCCTGCCCCCTGGCCTTGAGAATGGCTCCCCATTGAAGCTGCAGGTCAGGTCGTCTCATTAGACTGTAATCCATTAGAGGTGGGAAGACTAGAGATCCTCTTGTGATGACTGAGACGTCGTCGTCCGCCGCGTCCAACACGATGGGCAGTGACCAAATGTGGCTGTTAGCACCTGAACCGTGGCCGGTGCAATTAAGGAACTGATTTTTTAATTTGAATTAATGTGAAGTTCACCAGTTATCTATGGCCAGTGGGTACTCTATTGGGCAGTGAAAGATTGGGCTGTACCCATAATGTCCCAGGGAGATGATGCTCATCTGTGTGTGTGGCTTGACTGTTGTGCTGTCACACCAAGGTCTCCCCGGCCCTCACTACTGTAGTGCTCCATTCTTTTCTGCTGTGCCCTTCAGTTTTTCACTATTAGCCCCCCCCCACCCACACACATCAAAGGCACATCTTAGTTATGGTACACCTTATGGGAAAGGACCGAAGAGTGGAGTTTTCCTCATTCTATCAGGAGTCCTTATCTCCTTGGTCGGTAAAGGATGTTAATCCCAGTGAAAAGCACACTCTTCCCAAATGCAATGTCGGGTAGGCCAGTCGGCTGTGATGTTGTTGTTGTCACAGAATGCTGCTCTGCCTGGTACTGGCCATCTGCTGTGATGTTGTTGCCACCGAGTGTGGCACTGCCTGGCCCTCCTTGGCATAGTGTTTCCAAGTTGATTGGAGACTTGGTGCGTAGACAAAATCAGGTGACAATTGGTCTTGGACAACAAGCTCTTAAAACACTAGCCTTACGAAGCAAATTATGCTCTAAACTATACACAAGGGAACAAAAGATACTGATCTCCAGAACCCAGGTAAAAACCAAACTGGCAGAGTGCACTCGCACACATGTGCACATGTGGGCACACACACATACATGTACACATGCACACCACACTCCAGCATCCAAACACGTACGTGTGTGTACGTACACATACAGAAGGCATGGGACATGGCATACCACAGGAACAGGAATGAAAGACTGAGCTACCATAATTCTCTCCATTCAAACCGAGTGATGGAATCACAACTGAGTAATGCTCACCTTCCATCACTAACTCACAAATGTTGGAAGCCCACAAACTCACCATTCTGCCGCCACACACACACACACACACACACACACACACACACACACACACACTTGACCCTATGCACTGTGTATCCCGGTTGCTAAAATTTCACAAACAAGAGAAAACAACAACAACAACAATAACAACAACAGACCCAAGTCTGTAAAAATCTCTCTCTGGCCCCTGTGGCTTTACTTGCTAGTTAATTTGAGGTGGGCCATTGAGCACTCAGAGTGACAGGAACAGCAGCCAATCTGCTGTTGTACAAGCAAGTGCATATAGCCTGGTTGCTAATGCCTTGGAACATGTCTGCAGAAATGCAGCTCACAGGGATGGTTCTTTAAATTAAGCTAGATTTGTAAAGAGCTCATTTACTGCCTGACTTAGAGCTAAGTCCTGTGGCAGAGTGGAATTCAAGGCTAGATGCCAGTGAACAGAAAACAGCTTGGGTACCCAATTGGGAGCCTGTGAGTGGCGGGGAAAGAAGTGATGTTAGAATAGAAGGTATCCTGAGATGCAAGGGAAGGGGAAAAATCAGGAAGATGAATCTAGAGACAATGTACAGATGCCCAGGAAGGCTGGGATGCTGAGCATGAAGAAAGAGAGACTGGGAACAAGAAAGGAAAGGCCAAGAGAAAAATACCCTGTTGTACTGTTTGGCTCCATGGAAGGGTATGGCTGAAAACAGCCATTGAAACAGATGACCAGACAGTAGCAAGTCTTAAGACAAACTACTTCCCTGTCTTGTGCTGAGCATCAATTATGTGAACAAAACATATTAAACAAATGCTATACTCACATGCTACTCTCCCTAGGCTAGCTGTTTGCCGGTAAAAGGGGGAACTTTTCAGACTCACTAGTACAAGTGACTTCAGGTTTCTTAGAGAACAATTAAATAGCAATGAGAAGGTGGTTCTCTCTTTGCATCCTGGCCTCCTATCCCAAAGCTATCTCTTCATATTTTCTGTGCAGACAGACAAATCATGACTGATTGACATTTAATTGCAAAGCTTGTTACTCATGTCAGGAACTGTATCAGGCAGGATTCTCTAGAGGAACAGAGCTAAAAGAATGCAGATATGTTATTAAAGTAGCTTTATTAGATTGGCTTACTCTGTAGGGTTTGGGTAGTCCAACCAGGGTCATCAGCATCCTTGGCTGCCTGCTGGAAGGTGCCCACATTGAGAGGAGGTTTGCCGCCTTCAGTTAATCTTTACAGGAAACATTCTCACAGGCATGCTCTCGGTGGCATCAGGTTGACAACCAGGACTAATTGTCACAGAGATTCTCATTTTGATGGCCTGTAGAAATTACTTTAGAACACAGTCCCAGGGTCCAGAACACTGATTCAGATTCTTAAGGGAGGGCGGTAAATGTTAGGATGGGCCGGGCAGTGGTGGTGCACGCCTTTTATCTCAGCACTTGGGGGGCAGAGGCAGGTGGATCTCTGTGAGTTCGGGGCCAACGTGGGTTACAAAGTGAGTTCCAGGAAAGGCGCAAAGCTACACAGAGAAATCCTGTCTCAAAAAAAAAAAAATGTTAGGATGTTGAGGTGTAGACTAAGGATGCAGTGGTCTGGTAGTTAAAATTTTTTCCAATAATAGTTTTATGGGATACCTTTTGTCTTCTTGGTTGGAAACTAGAGGTAAAGGGGTTAGAGAGTGTTTGTGTCTTGCCATATATTATTAGGTAGCAAAACCTTTTCTTCTCATGATCACTGAAGAAAGAGCAAATGCCGAACTATGAATCTGCCCGAGAGTTGGTTCAGTTGGGAAGCGCATTTGAGTTCTGAGGTCTCTTGATGTTGGAATCTACTTGTGGGTTCTACCCTTTCTCCTAAGCAGGACCATTTCTATGTCTCCAGTTCTCCTGGTCTACAGTTTTCAGTGAGTAGAGGACCTCCTGCCCAGGGACAGGGTAGGAATTAGAGGGAGAAACTAAACGCCTAAGCCACCAGACCAAGGTCTGGGTCATGCTGGGAGTGTGAATGTGAGAGGATTGTTCTCCAAACCCCATTTTCTTCCCCATGGGAAGTAGGCGCAGGCGTGGCTCCTCTGTGAGTTGTAATGGTTAAATAAACCAGGTGTCAGATGTGCTTAGCAGGCTAGTGTACAGTGCACGTGACCTCCTTCTGAAAGATCTCTTCTCTCATGGGGCAAAGAATGGTCTGCCTCCCTCGGTGTCCATGTGTTTGCTGTGGCTTCCACTATGTTTACAGGGAGAATTCTCACCCCCAAACCATGACTCAGGTGACGTTGCTGGCCAGGTTTGTGGGCTCTGGCCATCTTAGTTGTGGATGTTGTTGTGGGTGCAGTTGGCGGGAGGGCCAGCAGTGCCCTGTTTCCACGCTGAGGTTCAATGACTGTGGTCATCACAGCTGTGCCAATGGCACAGAATGTGCCAACGACAGAAGAACGGTAAGTTACTCGATTTTTTTGAATGGTATTTGGTCTAGTTTTGTTTCTGTTATGGGGATAAAATACCCCCCAAGAAATGCAACTCCGGGGAGAAAGCATTTATTTTGATTTAGAGTTTCAAAGTGATAGACTCTGTCATGTTGAAGAAGGTGTGGAATAGATGGGCACATGAGGCCCGCTTGTCACGTGTAAGTAGTTACAAAGCAGAGGGTGAACAGGAAGTAGGGGCAGGCTATAAAACCTGCCGGTCCACTCTCAATAACATACCTCCTTCAGCAAGACTCCACTTCCTAAAGGTTCCGTGACCTTCCTAAACAGTGCCGCTTGCTAAGGACCAAGTGTTCAAACCCGTGAACCTATGGGGGACGTTTCACATTTAAGCCGTTGTAAAGATGAGTTACATTTGTTTGTGTTGAGAAACATTGCTTTAACTGTGTAAAGCTGTGTTACGTTTGTTTGTGCTACATTTGTTTAATTATGTAAAGATGTGCTGCATCTGTTTTACCTTGCCTTCCTAAGGCACCTGGTTGGTCTAATAAAGAGCTGAATGACCAACAGCTAGGCAGAGAAAGGATGGGTGGGGCTGGCAGGCAGAGAGAAGAAGTAGGAGGAGGAATCTAGGTTTGAGCAGAGCAAGAGAGAAGAGAACGAAGGAGAAAGAGAGGGGCACTCCGAGGGTCAGAAGCCAGGCAGCTGCCAGCCAGCCAGACACGAGAATCGGGAAAGTAGGACACACACAAAGAACGGAAAAGATAAAAAGCCCCGAGGCAAAACACAGATGAAGAGAAGCAGAATAATTTGTTATGAGAGCTAGCAAGAAATAAGAGCTAAGCTAGGCCGAGCATTCATAACTAATAATAAGTCTCCATGTCATGATTTGGGAGCAGGTTGGTGGCCCAAAAGGAACAGCCTGGTACAAGCCGCAGCAGTATTTATAACATCACTTCAGGATTATGCCCAAATGCTAACTGAGCCTTGTTCTTGATCCCTGCTGGGCAGTATATGAGATGGAGAAGGGTCTAAGACCCTGTGGGAATTGAAATACATCACACTCAAGGACAGGCAATCAGGACTCTAATGAGGGAAGAAGACTTTAATTCAATAACTACCTATTAGAATTGACAGTACAAATGTAAACAGGTCCCTGGTGAGAAATCTTACTGTGTCCTCCTCACAGCTGCACCCCTTCGCGCACGGTGTAACCAGTCATGGAAGGCAGATGCTCACAGGGTCCTCACAGAACTGGGCGGTACTCTTACTGTCTCTAACCTGTGGCGTCACCCTGAATTTGTACCCAAACCATGGACCTGGTAGTTCAGGGTAATCTTATAAAGACAATGTTCCCCCCCTCAGATTTAGGGGAAGGAAGTCTTGTGGCTGGAGAAAGCTATTGGTAGCAATTGGATTTCTATCATTATTTTTCAGGAGATTCAGGCATGGGAAATGGATCTTTACTCAGAACTGGCTTCCCCTAAGATTTTTAGTACATTGTGCTGACTACTTGTGTGTGTGTGTGTGTGTGTGTGTGTGTGTGTGTGTGTATGTGAGCATTCACTCATGGCATGGTATGTGTGTGAGTGTGTATGTGTGAGCACTCAGTCATGCCATGGTGTGTATGTGTGAAGGTCTGAGAACTTGAAGGAGGTGGTTCTCTCTTTCCACATGTGGGTCCCAGGTATCAAACTGAGGTCACTGGTTTTGGCATCAGGTGCCTTGACCTGCTGAGCATCTCACTGGCCTGCATCTGGCTTTTTATGAGGCTCCTGGGGAGTCCCACTCAAGTCTTCAAGCATCTGTGACAAGCGCTTTTCTGGCTGACCTGTCTCCCCATACTAAACACACTTCTGAAGGTATGGAAATTTCTCTTCTGTCAAAGCATGATTTTCAAGACTTTTCATCAAGCTGGCTATAAGTGGCTGTTTGTTTTGGCACATTTACACGTCACCCTACAGTACTGAGTCTGTGTTTGGCAGGTATTATTAGCAAGAGAAATTAGGCAGTGTTGCTTTTTAAGGTTGCACAACAGTAGAAACAATTCCTTGAAAACAAATACCACTTTGTTTTCTTCTAGTGCTTTAGAGTACTGTCTTATTTGTTCTTTTCTCAAAAAAGAGAATTAATCTAAATATTGGCCTTACAAGTTAATAATCTTTAGTTGATTAGTAACACTGCAGATAAACTACTGATAGCATTTAGATGTTCTGTTTCCCTGCTTTATAATTTTTCTTCAAAATTCACCATATTCTTATTTATTTTTCATCTTTCAAATAACCCTACCCCCACACCCACATATGTGTGACATATAGTGTATGCATTTGGTGTATGTTGTATGTGCTCACGTGTGTGTACAGATACATCCGTCACAACATGTGCTGAGCCGGAGGTGGACATTAGATGCCCTCATCTACCACTTCCCGTATTCCCTTGGAATGGGGTCTCACACTGAAACTGGAGCTGGCTTGGCTGGCCAGCAAGCCCCAAGTGACTCCTTTCCCTCCACGCCACCACAGGAGCATGTGGCCACTCCTGGCTTTTAAATAGGGCGCTGGGGATTTGAACTAAGGTTGCTCTTGACCCCTGGGCCATCTCCCCAAGTTCCTGTTTTGTTTTGTTTTCAAGACAGAGTTTCATATATCCCAGGTTGGCCTTGAACATGCTGCATAGCTGAACATGAGCATGGATTTCTGATTCTGTAGTCCATGCCTCCTACGTTCTGGAATAACAGGCATGACGACCACCACACCTGGTATTGGAGATGGAACCAAGGGCTTTGCACATGCTAGGCAAGCTCTCTACCGACTCAGCTACGTTCCCAAGCCACCTTTGGCTTTTCTTAATTGAAATTCATATGCAAAAGCAAGAGATTCATTGCTTTAACGCATTAGTTCTCTAAATGTGGGCTTTGTGCTCTAGGCATCTGCAAGGACGTTGTAATGGGCCCAGAGTGCTGCATTTGAACTGTGTTCTGGTTGTGATGATAAATTATATCTTAAACACAATCGCCATGCTCATTTCCCCCAACATGTATAGAAAAGGGTTAAGAATAATGTGAATTCAAAGCTACTTAAAAATATTAGGTATTAGTGCTGTGTGCATATGATATGTGTGTGTGTGTGTGCGCGCGCGCGCGCGCGCTTGCCACAGAGTGCATGTGAAGGTCAAAGGGCAACTTTGTGGAATCTGTTTCCTCTTTCCACGTTTATGTGGGTTCTAGGGATAGGATCTGAATCATCAAGCTTACATGGTTATTCTTGTTGTTATCTGAGGTGAGGTTTACTATATAGCTCAGACTGGCCTTGAACTTCTGGTTCTTTTGTGTCCATCCCCCAAGTGCTGGGACTACAGATGTGTGCTATCACACCTGGTTTATGCAGTATTAGGGTTTGAACCCATAGATTCACACATGTCAGACTCTCTGAACATCCCCAACCAGGACCTGATGCTTTTGTGTTTCTATCTTGGAAACCTGACTAGTAGTTTCAAATATATTAGAAAGTCAAATTTTTTCTTTTGTGTACCTAGAGACAGGAGTGCTCATTTGAATAACACAAGAGTCTAAATATAATTTCCTAACCAACAGTGAACCTCTTCCTGACAATGTTCGCCTGGGCCTTGTTGGTTTTGTCCCCCATGATTAAAGCGCTCTGATGTGCTCACCTGGGTGTCGCTCCTGTGTCCTGTGCCCCGTGTCTTCCGCACCCCTCTGGATGGAGAGTGTGAGCACATTCATTCCCAATCTCGGCTTGTTCCGTTTCTCTTTTGATCTCCCTCCGGCTTCATCATTAATTCTGTAATTTTCCTACTTCTTGTCAAGTCTTTGTGCTAGGAGCCGTCGTGGGCAGCTCACAGCCATGACCTTTCTGCCTCTCATATTCTTTTGCAGAGGCACTTAAAATAGTAAACAGGCGAGCTGAGAATTCCCAGCGGTGCCCTGTTGCCTGCCCCCTTCCACATGCCTGCAGGCCTGCTCACTGGCAACTCAGGCACGCATCAGCATGCAGGCCCCTGGCACACTGCAGTGATGTCTGTGCCCTTCGTTTTTTAGTGTGGGGCACACCTGGGCTTCTCTGTGCGTGGTGGGATTTCCTGCAACCTTACCTTTTCAGCCACCGTTGAGAAGGGCGAAACTTTTGTGCTTCCTAGGACAAAATCCAATGACTTCTGAAGAACAGAAGTAAGCCAAAGAAGAAGGAAGGGTGTAGGGGTCAGAGTGGGCAATGCAAAAGTTTTTGGATTTCTTTGTCAGAGTGGAGTGTCTGATAGCCAAGGGGTTCATGCCTGATGAGCACTCAGAAATGGAAGGCTCCTGACCTCGGGCTCCTGAAGGCCTCTGGTCTGGAAGCTTGTATTGGCCTGTTGCTTTCGTTCTGACTTCTGAGGACTCCCAGGCCCTCCTTGTGGTGGGAGGAGTCTCCTGACCACTACCTGCTTGTCACCTTCAGCCTCTCTGGAGCATTCAGCACACCAAGAGAGTGAAAACTGGGAGCCCTTGGAACAAGGTCTTCCCAGCATATGTCCTGTTGTGGCCAGGGGTGTGATGGGAGGCTATCCGGAGGCTCCTGTGTGGGACCCCATATGAGGTCTAAGACGTCTTAGGCTAATTACAGCCATCCGCCCTGCTTTTACCAAGATCTGCACCTTGCATTCATGACTAAGGATGTGTGTGTGTGTGTGTGTGTGTGTGTGTGTGTGTGTGTTCTCTTTGTAGTTAGCATCTTCTCCATCTCCTGAAGGCCTTGTAAAAACAAAATAAGTCTAAGAAAGAAATACAAGGTGATATCGTGCAACTTGCCAGGAAGAATATAGACTTGAGACCACACTGAAACAAAAACCCATTCCTTTATTCCATTCTGGTGCTTAATCATTCAATCGATCACTTACCCAATATTTTCAGTGCATGTTCAATGTGCCCAGAATGGCACTAATTGCTAAGTGGATAAATATAACCCAAAGATACAAGGAGTCTTCAGGGACTGCGGTGTAGCTTTAGGGAAGAGCACTTGCCAATCATGTTCAAGGTCTGAGTTTGATTCCCCAGAGTCACTGAAATAGACACAGTGCTCAGTCTTCCAGGGTATGTATTTTATTGAGCAAATAAAATGGTGCATGCCTCTGTGCTCTGAACAGCAGGAAATCCAGGCTCCCGAAGGATCCTGGGAGCACGCACCTGCCCTTGCCAGCATCACCCTTCACCGCCACTGCTCCGGCATGAACTCCCTCCTCACCTTTTCTCTTGACCCACATGTGTGTTCTGGCTCCTTGAGCTCGGGTCTGCCCCAAAGCATCTTCCTTCACTGGCCGTGCTGCTGTGAGGTGGCAGTGAGCAGACAAACCACAGGAGCATTTTAGAGGCTGCTGTGCGAGAATGATGGGCCTAAGTGAACACCAGCAACTGCCGTTTCAAGGGTGCGTGTCCCAGTCCTGGCCAGGGACCATCTTCCTGTGGGGGTCCACTCTCTCTCATTCTTACCCTTCATGCATGGTTTCTTCCACAGCCTCGGGCTCCATTGTCCCTCAGGAAAGAGGACTTTTTAAGTAAGATGGTGAGGCTCTCTTCCTGGGCGTGCTTTGGGCCACCCAAGGGCTTCATGTTAACACTGGCTTGACATTATTCCATCTTTCTTTTTCATATTAGGCTTTGGGCATTTTCTCTGTAGATTAAAAAGTACACTTCAGTGTTTTCCTAAATTAAAAAAAAAAGAGAGAGAGAAACAATTCTCCCCTGAAGATAAATTCTGTTGTACAACCTAGAAAGCAGAAATAGCCACAGGCAGCTTTTAAGGGAGCAGTCAGCTTCATAATTAAGATGGCAGGGTCCCCCGTGTACTCTCTGAGCATCCTAGAAGACAGTGGATGCAGAGAATGCCGTAAGTGACAAGATGGAGGGATGTACATGCTGTGGTGGAACCACGTGGGGAAGAGCATTTGATTCTAGTCCTCCCCTCCGCCCCCCCCCCATCCACACAGCAGGCTCTGCAGAGTCTTCCTCTTCTGAAATATTATTATCATCAGCTGGGCAGTGGTGGCACATGCCTTTGATCCTAGTACCCCCAAGGCAGAGGCAGGTGGATCTCTGAGTTTGAGGCCAGCCTGGTCTACAGAGTGAGTTCCAGGGCAGCCAGGGCTACACAGAGAAATCTTGTCTCAAAAAACCAGAAAAATTATTACTAGTGTGTGTGAGTGTGTGTGAACGTGTGTTAGCATATGTGTGTGTGTGTGTGTGTGTGTGTGTGTGTGCAAATGCACGCCACATCACACACATGGAGGCCAGAGGGTTAATATGGGGCTAGCTGGTTCTCGCCTTTTCCTTTTATGTGGGTTCCAGGGATCAAGCGGTTGTATGTTGTATTAGTCAGGTTCTCTAGAGGAACAGAACAGACAGAATTGAAAAATATATATTAAAAGGGGATATATCACAGTGATTTACAGGCCCTGGTCTCACTAGTCCAACATTGGCCATCTCCTGCAGGAGAGGCAGAGGCTTTAGTCCATGACACTGGATGTTTCAGTAATCCCAACCTGGTGCTGGAATCCCAGGGACGTCCTCGAGGGCTGCTCATTTTTAGTCTGTGTTGAAATCTTGAGGCAGCAGGCTCTAACACCAGTGAAGGACTGCCCCGGGAACAGGGTGGATGAACTTGCCAGTGAGAGGGAGGGCAAACAGGCAACAAAGCAAAAGCTTTCTTCTTCCATATCATTTGATGGACATGGGTTGTCACCAAAAGATGTGGCCCAGATTTAGGGTGGGTCTTCCACTTAAAATAATAATAATAATAATAATAATAATAATAATAATAATAATAACAATAATAATAATAATCCCACACAGGTGTTCCCAGCTGCTTAGGCTTTAGTTAATTACAGATGTTGTCAAGTTGACAACCAAGATTAGACATCACACACTGCCAAGCACTTCTGCCCCCTAAGCCACCTTGACCATCTCATCCACAGCCCCAGAGAGCCTAGGTAACAAGGAGGGCCCAAAGGGGGACAAATAGATGTCCCTGGGAAGGGGAAATAGAAGGGATCTCCTGGGTAGACTGGAGGCAAGTAGGGATGGAAACATGAGGGATCGGGTTGAGGGGTGAATGGAGGAGGAGAGTAACGAAAGAGAGGTCTGGGTCGGAGTGTATTTCTGGGTTAGGTAGAAACCTGATGCAAGAGAAACTCCCACGGATCTACAAGGACCACCCCAGCTAAGACTCCTAGCAGTAGTGAACAGGTAGCCTGAACTGACCATCTCCTGCAATAAGATTGGTAATGATCCCAGTTGTCATTGGAGAACCTTCGTCCAGTAACTGATGGAGACAGATGCAGAGATCCATGACCAAGCACTGGGCTGAGCCTGGGGAATCCTGTGGAGGAGAGGCAGGAAGGATTGTATGCCAGGGGCTTCAGGGTCATCATAAGGAAACCCACAGAAGCAACTGTCCTGCTCATGGGAGCTCACAGACTGTGGACCGATGGCCAGGGAGCCTGCATGCCTGCATGGGACAGGCTTAGGCCCTCTGCATATGAGTGACAGTTGTATGCCTTGGTCTACTTGTGGGACTCTTAGCAGTGGGAGCAGGGCCTGGCTGGCTAAGGCTTTGGCTGGCTTTTGGGAATCCATTCCTAATGCTGGGTTGCCTTGCCTGTTCTTAATACAAGGAAAGGCGCTTAGTCCTACCTCAACTTGATAGGCCGTGCTTTGTTGGCACCAATGGGAGGCCTGCCCCTTTCTGAACAGAGGTGGAGGAGTGGTGGATCGGGGAGGGGGAAATGGGGTGGGAAGGGGAGGGGACTGGAGGATGTGGGAAGGGGAAGCTGCAGTTGGGATCTAAAATAAATGAAAAAATTTAATTTAGAAAAAACCAGCTGGAAGAATGGAAGGTGAACTTGGATATTGGTGCCCAAAAATGTGTACAGTAGCCTCCATCTTATGCATTCAAGTCTGGCCAAGAAGGCTGTATAACCCTTGTAGATATGATATAAGGTTTTGAATGGTAACAGTTTCCTGTCATTTGAAAAGGACAATGTGAGGATGGTTTTAAAATGAGCCGCATTCCAGAGATGTGGGAAGTGTAGGGGAACTTGGAGCTACAGTGTTGTTCCTGGGGCCCTTCATCTAGCAACCTCGAGAGACAGGCAGGGGTTATTACTAGAGCCTGAAAGAGAAGGCCATACAGAAGGGGCTGTCTTCACAGGAGCTGTCCCTCCGAGAGAGGCTTGTGTCACCTGGGAGAAGCCGAGGGAGAGAACTCCTTGTCATCTGTCTCCCCTCAGTGAGAAGACACTCAGGTGGTTGTCCTCCTCTGGGTGCTGAGGGACAAGTGAGCCTGTGCCCCTCCTCAGGCAGAGGCCAGTGTTCACCTTCCACTCTCTTCCTCTCTCCTGAGAACTCTAAGTCAGAGAACACACCAGGGCAAACAGAAGTCCTAAGGACGTGGGCCTGCCTTCTTCTGCTTCGGTTATGTGTGGCCTCTTGATTCCATTCTCTCTCAAAGCAAATGAACTTCCCTTCTTTTTTTATAAAAGCTGCTGATTTTCTCTTTTAAAGGTACACCTGTTCTTTCTGGGTGTGCTGGTGCAGGTGACAGAGGCAGGTGGATCTCTGTGAGTTCAAGGCCAGCCTGGTTCCAGGTCATTCAGGGTTACAAAGTGAGAGCCTGTCTCAAAAACAAAAACAAAAACAAAACAAGACAGTTAATCAAATAACAATTACATGTATTAGTGGGTGCAGGCATGTATATATATATATATACACATATATACATATACATACACACACACACACACACACACACACACACACACACACACACACACACACACATATATATATTGTAGAGAGAACAATCTGCAGGCGTTGGTTCTCTCCTGTCACCATCTGGGTCCTGGGGATTGAACTCAAGTCATCCGGCTTGGCAGCAAGGACCTTTGCCTACTGGCCCATCTCACCAGTCCAGCTGCTGATTTCCTGAGTCCTGTGTCACTTCTGGGCAACCACCAGAATGACTACTGGGCTCAGAGTGAGAATTCAGCTGGGTGTTTCTTCACACAGCAGCATGGCAGAAGGGCCTCCTTACAGACTTGAACTTGGTCCTGAACATGCATGCTCTCAGATATAATTAGGGATACGTTTGAAAGTGTGTGCCACAATAGAGCATAACGCAACACCTGCAGGCATGGTGGATGTGAAAGGCAGTACTTCTTGCTGAGTATCTATCATGTCCAGGTACCGGGGTCAGGATGCCCATACCAGGCATCCCTGGTGAGTCACATCTCTGTTAGGAACAACCTTGATTAAACTTCCTACCTCTGTGTATCACTCCTGTTAAACTAGAGAATTTTTGCAGAGCTTTGAAAATTAAGCTAATGTGAAACCTCTGTGGGGGAACGGCTGCTACATCTGGCAGAATACGTCAACTATTAAATAACAACACTCTAGAAGGCAGTCAAGCATAGAGCATGGTGCTCTATCCAAGCCGGATAGAAATCCAATAGAACCAGACGCTCAGTTGGAATGTGAGGAGGCTAATACTGTTTTGAGGGTTCATAAGCCTGTAATTTAGCCTCTGGATTTCTGCTCTCTGTCTCCCTTCTCTCCCTGGTTTTCTCATGTTCTTTCCAACAAGAAAAATAAGATTATCAAAAACCTTCCACCTTGGTTGATGGATTCATTGCAAGAAGCACAGGTGTGTTTTTTGTTTTTTTTTTTCTGTGCCTCACAATTAGGAGTCAGTGGGACGCAATGGAACCATAGGATTTGGTGCAGGTGAGCCTGGCAGCTGTTCGGGTCTCTGGCCGCCTCTTGATGCTCATGTATCTCCTCTTCTGGGAATTTCATTTGCCCAGACAAAGCTAAGCGAAGAGGCTCTGGCTTTGATCACTCTTCCTCGATGAAGTCATAATAGCCCAGGTGAGTGAAATAGGGTTTCTCTTTGTGGCTCTGCAAACACTCAATTCCATCGCCTAAATGAAAACGACAACCTTCAGTTGTTCAAAGAGGCTGAAGTCTGCCTCCCCTGACATGGCGTCGGCGGAGAAAATGCGCTGACAGGAGCTAATTAAATTATGACCTTTCTGGGCCGGGGAGATGGCTCTGTCAGTACAACGCCTGCCGTACAACGTGAAGAGTAAGTTTGGTCCCCACAACCCAGGTGAAAAAGCCCGGCATGGTGGTGTGTGCCTGTAATCTTGGTCCTGGGGAGGTGGAGACAGCAGAAACCCTGTGGTTCCATGAAGAGCTAGCCTAGTCAGTAAGCTCCAGCCAATGAGAGACCCTGTCTCAGACCCTAAGATGGACTTTCACACGTGCACTTATATGGTAGGTACGTATTTGAGTGCACATACACCCACACCCCCAAAAGTGTACCTTAATGACTTAGCAAAGCCAAATGGGAGCCATTGTTGATATCAATCAGAAACATTCCCTTTAAAAAGTTTAGAATTTTGGGAATTCTCTTTTTAATTTTGACCCTCATAGCCCTACTTATCCAATTAGGCACACATCCATATGTATTTAAAGGCAACACACATTTGCTAGCTGTTGTGCTTAGCAGATATAAATACATTTGTGCCTCACACCTTCACCGTTAATTTTGAGCATCTCTATGATGTATCCCATGAAGGCTCATGATCTGCTACGTGACATCAGATGGAGCCCATACTATCTGCTCCTGCTTTTGCCAGATGCTTCTGACTCTACCAGACACATCTGTTGTGTCACAGGTAGCTGATTACCAGACCCCTGGCATGTCTACCCCCTCCCCCCATGCTTCCTAGCTATTTTAGGTAAGGGAATAAGGACAAGGTTATTCTTTGTGAGCTAAACTCTGAGGCATGCACTGGTCCAGGCTCTTAAACTGAAAACAAAGCAAGAAAGAGTGCCTGGAAAGATGTCTCAGCCGGTGAAGGGTATTGGTTGCTCTTGCAGAGCGCGTAGGTCTGATTCTCAGCACCCACATGGTGGCTCACAACCATCCGTAATTCCAGCCCCAGGGGATCTGATACCCTCTTCTGGCCACCACAAATACCAGGCATGCACATGGTACACAAAGGAACCAACATGTAGGCATAACACCCATCTTCATAAAATGTAAGGAAAAAGAATTGTTTCAGTTTTATTTTCCCCCTAAGACATAAGAATGTGCAGGGGATGGAAGTGATGTCCAGACTACCTGCCCTTCTGCTTGCCACTGTTCTGTCTGTCTTCTTTTTACACTGTTTTTCCCTCAGAGTTCTTCCAGTCTCACAGGTAGAAGGGGGCTCTTGCACTAGGAGCTTGGGAGACACACTCGTGCCTGGGGCCTGGCAGTGGACTGGAGGGATGGACAGCATCTGTACAGAGCTGAATGTGTTCTTTCCAGTTCATATGCTCAAGTCTTGACTGTGGTGATATTTTATTTGTGCTTTAATAAATAAAGTTGGCCTGGAGATCTGGGGAAATAGTAAGCCATTTTAAGTAAACAAAGAAGTCAGGCAGTGGTAGCACACACCCTTAATCCAATCACTTAGCAGGCAGGATTCTGTGTGTTTGAGGCCATACCAGGGAACAGAGCCAAGTGTGATGACACTCGCCTTTAACCCCAGTACCAACCATAGAGTTCTGGAGGCAGAAAGTTGCTCTCTTTGGAAGCTGCAGAGCTGGTGAGGTAAGGTTGGCTGGTGGCTTTCCCTATTTCCCTGATCTCTCTAAGGCTGTCATCCCTATATTTGGCTCCATGGTTTTTATTTAATAAGACCATTTAGAAATTCATCTACAACTGACCTGTACACCTCAGAATAGAACTGCATTTAGAGACACAATCTTCTCAGAGGTAGTTAAACCAAACCTAAGTCACAAGGGTAGGCACTAACTCAACAAGGCCTTAGAATAAGAATGACATAGAGGGAAGACAGCATGCCTACCCAAGAAGGTGAGGAGTGAATCCTGAGAGCCAAGGAGAGCATTTTGGCACATACGGTCCTCAGAAGGAATGGACACTGTTGACCTCTTGATTTTAGGCTTCAAGCTTCTAGTCCTAGAACCACGAGACAACAGTTTCTGTTATTGTCGGCACTCAGCCTGTGGTAATGAAACAATGTCCTAGAATGACACTTGCTATCCTGGGGCAGGCCCAGAGAGAGCCTGACCCTGCTCGAATGGGTGGGAACTGTCCCCTCTGGGTTGTGTGACATGTGAAAGGTGCAGGCAGGTTGGAGAATACCCAGCATCAAGATGGGTCGTCAAGAGCTGACAGGCGGTGCTTTTCTGGGAGGTACAGCACAGACAGGCATGTCAGGGAAAGATCTGGAACACAACAAGAGGCTCTGATCCAGGGAGGCAGGAGCCCACGAGGGTGCATGACGAGAAAGATTCCAGGGCCGTGGGCTTGAAGAAACGGAGAATGAGGCTGTTCATGGATACAGGGAGCAAGGCTGGCACTGCGTGCTCACAACTGGGGAGGCACATAGCCATCTGCCACAGGAGGAGAGTCATGTCTAGTCATAAGGACGACCGTACTGACCAAGGTCATTGGCAAGCCCAAACACTTGCATTTCTGGCCTATATATCTGTAGATCACCCCTGGCTGAGGATATATGGGGTTCTAGTGTCTAAAGCAAGCGTCGACCTATAAGAAGTAATGTTGAATGGCTCCAGAAGTCAGCGATAGTGGCCCAGGGAGACAGGTAGGTCATTACACTGACAATACAATTTTGCTGAATGAACAAGAGGGTACAGCTTCCACAGGAGCCATTTGCTCGGTACGCTTATTAATTTCCAATGTGCCAGTCTGGGATCTTTCCCAGAAATGTCATCCATGACTCCTGGGAGGAATTTTTCCAAGCAGGTGTCACTGCTTTGTTGCTTAGAGAGGGAGCTTCCGAAAGCTTCAGGAGTTAAATTTGCTGTACCAGGCATCCCAGGCAGAAGCAAAAACACCCGGCATATGAAAGATGGTAGAAAATGTTATGGCTGAAATCCGAAAACAATTGAAGTAGTTGCTCCACTGGTTCGTGAATAGAATCAGACCTCTTCTCAGAAAACACAGACTAAGGTTTCCTGGGCTTAATACTGTAGAGGAACACCTTTCAAACATTTTTTTCAGCTGCAAAATTCTTTTCAAATGGATTCTCAGGGAAAACATAGGATGTCAAAACAGATGGCAGATGAGCACCTTTGGTTGAAGCACAAGGCCAATGCTCAGTTCTTATTTAGCTTCATCCCCACCCAGATATTTGGGTGGAATGTAATTTGAACACAAAACACAGCTTAAAATTCACTGAGGATTAATGGTGTGTTAGTCAATGTTCTGCTGCTATAACAAATACTTCAAATAAATCATCTTAAAAAGATAAAGGTTTATTTTGGCTCCCAGTTTGGAAGGTTAAGACAGTATGTCTCAGTAGGAACAAGTGGTCTAGGAGTCTGCTCAACTCATGGGGGTTGGGAAACAAAGCAAAAGGAAGACAGAGGGACGGAGGTCCCACAATCCTTTTCAAGGTCTTGTCTTCCATGACCTAACTTCTTCCTAATTGGGCCATGTGCCCCAAGTTTCTACTCTCTAGAGATAAGCAAAGCCTAAGCTTCTAGCACACGGGCTTTGAGGAATATTTTAAGGTTCCAACTGTAGCAAGCAGTTTGTTCATTAATTGGGCACACTGAAACTTTACAAATACAGAAAAATTGAGAAAAACTTTAGATTTTTGAAATTGGACTTAGGTGACCCATTATTTAGTTCCCTTTATTTTGGTAATGAGGATTGAACCTAGGGACTTGAACTAGCGAGGTAGGTGTATGACTACTGAATGACAGTGATTTCTCTAAGTCCTATCTAAGCCATCCTGGCAAACCATCTTAATACTTAACAGCCTTGCAAAGACAGCACTCATTTCATTACTCATGGCTTTCCATTTGGTTGGAGTTCCCTGGAGAACTGTCTCTCTTCTGGTCCTCTGTGAGCCTGAGGACGTTCCCTCGGCCTGGAGGATTCACTTCCTGAGATGACTTTCTCCTGATGAACAGGTAAGTGCTGGCTGTCAGCTGGGATATAGTGTTGGATTTGAGCCTTGGTTTGTCTTCCAGTCATCTCTCCTTGGGTGGTTAGAGCCCCCACTGCCTGGCAAATAGGTTTCAGGAGTGAGTGCTCCAAATGACAGACAGTGGGAGCTGCCAGTTTGGCAAGATCCTGGCTGTAGACTGGCACAGTGTCTGTCACATACGGCTTATTTCACTGACCGGAGCAGTTCCAGGGCCCGTTCGTGTGAGGGGAGGAGATGGACTCCGCCTCTTTCTAGGAGGACTCTTAAGTAAGTTGTACACCCCCACCCCTTTCATAATCCATCAAGTCCAGTTAGTGTGGCATGCTGGAATATTGACTGCTCTTGGCTTGATCTTGTGCAGGTCTTGTGTAGACCACAGCCACAGAGAGGTCATGAGTGCCACAGTGTGGTCATCTGCCAGCACATCAATGATATGCAAGCAAACCAATCACATGCTCTCATTAAGTTTTTCTGCTTTTTTCACACCACCATCCTTTATATCTTCTTCAAGAATGCCAAGTATGTAGGGAATCGTTGTTGTGTGCCAAGCAGGCCGTCAACGCTTCATAACACATACACTTCATTTCCTCCACAGTCTGTCACTTAAGAGACAAATGAATGTTGCCTCCTTCGTGTGCAAGACTACCAGGATCACAAGGACCAGGACCTCCCCATTACTAAATTTACAGTCAACCACATTGCACAAGACAGAACATGAACAGATGCCCCCAGGTTGGCCAGTGCCAGTTCGTCTGGGGGTGCTGCTTTCGGGGTGTGATGGCAATTTGATGCAGATGAAAGAAAGCTGTGGAAGGTCACTGAGAAGATGAGAAGGCCTACCTTGGCTCCTCTGCTTCAGAAGGCTCTCCATTCTCTTCCTCCCCCAAGGTTACTTCAACTGCTGCTTCCCTGAAGGATCATTTCCACCCGTTTAAGAATCTGGCTCCCTTCTCTCTGCTGTCCCGGCACTCTTGTGAGAGGGCTGCCATTCTGTCTTACCCATAGTTGCTGATGATAAACTCATTGCAAGTGAGTTCCAAACCTCCCTTATCCCATTTTTTTCTGTAGTATCTGGAGCAGTAGTGGGCAAGAAATAATTTATTATCTGATGAGTATAAGTGTGGCATGAATTGTTAGAAGGTCTTGCTAATGAAAACAAACCCAGAGCCAGGTATTGGGGTGAATGCTGGAAGATCAGAGAAGCAGAACCAGCCACAGCCATCTCACCTTGCCAGTTCCTCAGCTGATCCTGTTTCCTCAGACTGGAAGCCTCTGAATCCTCATCCAGGATGAATCTCAGCTGAATTGCTCCTAAAAGCCTAAAAGTGTAACCAGGCTCTAGTTCCTGGTTTTTATGCCTTATATACCTTTCTGCTTCCTGCCATCACTTCCTGAGATTAAAGGTATGAGTCACCATGCTTGTCTGTTTCCAGTGTGGCTTTTAACTAACAGAGATCCAGATTGATCTCTGCCTCCAGAATGCTAGGATTAAAGGTGTGAGCGCCACCATTTTCTGGCCTCTATGTCTGTCTAGTGGCTGTTCTGTTCTCTGACCCCAGATAAATTTATTAGGTTGCACAATATATTGGGAATACAATATCACCACATATAAGTGATTAAGTGATAATGTGTAGTGGCTCAGGTGATCAGTGGTGGGGGAAATAGAGTTTCTCTAGTGAATTGATAACTAGATCTCTCTGTGCTGATGATTTGCTGAACAGTGTGTCTAATATATAATGATAATTCCTACCTTTCTTTTTGGTTGTCCCCCCCCCCCTCTGTGTGTAGTTAGTTTTTTTTTTAATTTTTCCAGACAGGGTTTCTCTGTGTGGCGTCGCGCCTTTCCTGGATCTCGCTCTGTAGACCAGGCTGGCCTCGAACTCAGAGAGATCCGCCTGGCTCTGCCTCCCGAGTGCTGGGATTAAAGGCGTGCGCCACCACCGCCCGGCTAATGTGTGTGTAGTTTTTAGAGGCAGCATCTCTCACCGTTGTGGAGCTCACCAAGAAGCCAAGTAGGCTAGGCTGGCTGGCCAACAAGCCCCAGAAACCCTCTCATCTCTGAGATTACAGACATGTACCACCACACTTGGCGTTTTTTTACACGAATTCTGGGAATCGAACCCAGGTCCTTGTCCTTGGTGGCAAACACTTGACTGACCGAGACATCCTCCCAGCCTGATTCCATTTGTTTTAAAGGCTCTGGCACGAAATATTGAAAACTCATGCTTCGTCTGAAAATCAAAGCTAAAATGCCTTTCGCCTGGCACTGGGGGACGGTTAGAGACACTGAAACAATTCCCTCTGCTACATCTGTCTAGCGACAGCTCCTCAGCTGGATTTGGAGGGCTGCCATTTCCCGCTGCAAACTTTGGGCGAACACTTTGCCTCCTTCAACGCTTTCCTGCTGGATTTTCAAGGCTTGCCTGCTGGTGTGGAAATGGCTTCCAGAGCAGCTATTGCTCACTTTGGGTCAGAAAACCTATAGGCAGCTGGAGAAAAGGAAACCAGGATGTGGAGTGGAGGGTCGCAGAAGCAGCTGCTTTCTGGGGCTGCTGCCAGTGACAGCAGGGTCCCCAAGAGGAACAAAGAAGCAGAAACCACCAGTGACCAGGTCGAAGGACACCTGGGCATCCTTTGTGGGTTAGGGGCCCTGGGAAAAGGAAGTGTTGGCAGCTAATCCAAGTTCGAAGGTAATGTCATAACCAGAGGAGTCTCCAGGACACTGCAGGAAATCGCTTTCAAGGTAAACAAAGGGGTCTGAGTTAGGTTGTTAGAGGCTGATAGCAAAGCCCTCAAACATTGTGAAGGAAAAGATAAAAAGCCTTGAAAGCTCCAAAGTCGTAGACAACGAAGGAACAAAGGAAACACCCCTTCAAAAAACTCGATATTCTCAAAATCTGCTAGAAAAATTTCGAAAGGCATCATGGCAGTGGGAGAAGTCATGAATTTTTAATCTGCCTGCTCTCTTGGCTTCTCTACTCACACTGGATGAACAAAAACAGACTAAGAATGAAAATAGGACATTAACCCCACGTTTTGGAATTTCAGATAGAGAAGTCACTTCACTTTGAAGGATTGCGCATGACTGGACTGTGTGATTCCAGGGTGGACATTCTTGTACCCATTAGATAGGAACCACACTGAACAGTGCAGTAGCCATCATGGGAACCAGGAGCTTTGCTATGCGTGTGTGTTGCTACTACAACCTCTCTGGAGTCACAGCCTGTGTGGGCTGTGGCAGAACAGCACTTAAAGTACTCATCACGAAGTGCAAGTATTTTGCTCATTTTTGCTTCTTTTCCTGTTTTCAATTTCTTTCTTGTCTTTCGAGCAAGCATGTGAGATACATGAGAGCAGAGATCCCACCAACAGTGTTCACTGTTGAATTTCAAGGGCATAATAAAGGTACCATGGCTGGTTCCGGGGACCCACCCCACAAAGAGCGTATGAAAATGGTGTCTTCACTATCAATTCTCGGTGCACATTGTATCCCCCTTACTGGTCACCCAATGTAATGCTCCAGAAACTGCATGTCTACAGGAACCGAGTAGGGTAGGTCGGAGGACGAAGAACAGTGGGCATATAATTTTGGACTGAGGAGCACCTTAGGTGTCCAGGAGGAAATGGTGTCTGGCACCAGGATGGGAGGTTCCATCTTTGGAAGGGGACACATCTGAGTGAACATGGCACATTGCACAATGTCTCACAGCTTCCAAGTGAACAACTCTTATGTTTGCTCATCTTACATCTTCAAGAGAGAGAACAGGGTGGGCTTTGGGCCCAAAATACAGACATGGCTATTCTCTCTCTCTCTCTCTCTCTCTCTCTCTCTCTCTCTCTCTCTCTCTCTCTCTCTCTCTCTGTTGTTTGGTTGGAGGAGGTGTCAGGAATGGCTACTGGTGGACTCATATTAGAACCAGGTCCCCTTACGCCCTTTAGTTCAAGCTCTTCCCCCTAATTACAGGAGGTTTTAGGAAGCTGACATTTTCCCTTTAGTATATGACAGCCTCGGTCAGTAAGATGAAGAGTGAGAATTTGAAGGAATAGCTTCATGGAAGATGGGGGGGGGCATTTTGACTGTCTGCATGATGGGACAAGGATCCGTCAGCATGGCAAATGACTAAAAGTTGAAAGACAATCCAACTTGAACTCAAATCAGACACGTGATCAGAGACTCTGAAAATAGGAACCTGGTTTTGTGTCTTTTTCCATCCTTTCTCTTTTTCTCTATAAAGAGTGTGTCCAAGGAGCTGAGTACCTGAGAAGCATGGGGCCATTTGATCTGTTGTCATTTAAGGTCATTTCCTTTACAAACATGAGAGACCAAGGCAGGTTAAACATCTATTATGTTTTTCTTCTGAGGCTGTCATTGTTTCCGTGTGATGGAGAGCCAAGGTTCATCCGGTATCATTTTTATAAGATAGAAGAATCATCTTTTTAGGTCCCCAGTGTGACTGAACTTGGCACAAGATACAGTGTGGCTTTCTGTGTCTGTGGAAGGCTTGCAAAAGCCATGATTCTTAAGAGAGCCCACATATAGACGGCGGGTGACATAAATATAAACATAGTAGAACACCATAATGATGTTTGGCCAATGGCGGACTGTTGTATCCCGTATAGCTTAGTGTACTGTAGGTTCTACCATCTGGGTGCTTGTAGTTTGTGTAAATCCCCTCTGTGGTGCTTGCATCACCCAACATCTTTGGATGATGCATTGGTCCTCAGAACATGCCCTGTTATTGAGCAATGTCTGCTTATAGTCATATGACAAAGCTGAATTTACTCTGTAGCCAAATGGCCATGATGTTTCATGAGGTGGGAAAATTATATCTCCATTCTCTTGAAACAAACACCTAGGAATAATGGGGATGGATGAGGTGTGGTTTCTCTTCTCTACACGTTAGCCTAGATGGATTCCTAGGAGGACATGTAGGAGCCTCATGTGTCTGAGGGTAGGTAGGATAGTGGCTATATAAGAACAAGTTTGATTTAAAAAACTCTATTTTTTGTTTTTGTGTTGTTGGGCATGGAACCCAGGTCTCTACATATCTGGTAGTGACTCTTCCAGTGAACTACGTGGTTGGCCCTGGACTTGTATTTTTGCGAGTTGTATGCCATTAAAATTATTAACAAATTGGCTTCAGTTAAGAGCAGGTCTTTTTCCTTACTGCTGATTTACACTGTTTGTCCCACCCTTGCCTCATCCTCATATGAAATATGGCAGTGCATTTTCTGCTCTACATTCTAATTAATTTTCAACTTTGTTTATCTGCTAGAGAGCAGAGAGTCTTGATTGCTTTAAGAGAAGGCAATGTTAAACTGGAGTAGGTTGGAAGAGTCAAAGTTAACTGACTGTCTCCTTTTGGATTGGGTTGTTTGTAGTTTTGAAGCTCTGTAACTTCTCGGCCTCCAATGTGTTTTGAAGACGAACCCTGGTCCTCTGGTAGTCTTCAGCTGTCTGTGGATATTGAATCCACAGAGAAGAACAGGATCCACTCAGCAATTCTAACCCCTCCCTCATCTCTCCCTTCACTTAATCTTGGTTGTTCTTTTCAGGAAGCAAAACGAGGAGTGTTCACTTTTCCTAATTAGGTTTCTGTTTTCACGTGGCAAGAATGGACGGACGGAGGGGTTAGGAAAGGGATGTGATGGGATATGAGGTAGATGGTTGCATGTCTACATTGCTCAGACAGCGATTGATCCTGATTGGCACTTCATAGACTCTTGATCCCCGCCCCCCCCCCCCCCCCCGCGCGCCCCCGCCCCCCTCAAGATCTTGAGCTCATGAGCCAAGAGGAGCTGTTCCCTGGGCTGCCTCAGCTTGGCCAGCCTGCTGGATAGAGAGATTCAAATGCAAATAGTGCTTGCTGTTTGGTATTCTGGAGACTCTCAGTAGAAGCCTCAGAAGGTTGGACCCGTTGCAGAATCTGAAGACTCAATCTCCTCTCTCCTTGGTGCCCGCTGAGCAAACCTCTCTCCGCTTCTTTCTCTGGTACAGAAGATAAACGAAAAATCCCATCATTCAGCCTGTGCTATTGTGATGGCAGTTTCCTTTGAGCCTCCTGGCAAAAGCCTGCTTGCTTTAGAACTGTACATCATACTGGATCCATTGAGAGCCATTATTTATCTGACAGGATATTTATAAAAGCCGGCATTAGCTGTGGCTCCCAGTCAATATGTTTCTCACTTGCTGACACCCATCACACCAACGGACTTGAAATATTTAAATACAATAGTCCCTTCAAGAAATCATTAATTTTTCTATCACTGCCACTAGTGATAATTTGATGGAAATGGATTTTGTTGAAATAGCTGAGCTGTCTAGAGTGGATACTTTCAAGTCCCCACACTTGAGAGGAGTTAGTGTAGGGCACAGTGAGGGTCCACGGAGACCAGAACCCAGAGCTCCGGAGGCACTGGCACAGCAGCAGCCAGCTCGTTCCCAGCACCGTCCCACCCACTTCAGTTAGGGGGGCGTTTAAATATCAAGAAAAAGAAATGAAACAGAGACCCGGCCACATCATTAAGGTCCCTATCTCTGTCTCTCTGTCCCCTCCCGTCTACCCCCTGCTTCTCAGCTCCCTCACTCTCCTTTGCCCTCCTTTCTCTTTTATCCCTCTCTCCACTTCTCTCTGCCTCCTCCCTGGGCTTTAGTTTTTGCTCTTTGATCTTTCTCTTCCCTTATTCCTATCCCCTGTGGGGTGTGTGACTGTGTAGAAATTGAGGACAGTCTTAAGTGTCTCCCTCAGGGTCTCTGCTCCCTAGAGGGACAGGGTCTGGGACAGTGTCTCTGTGTCTGGCTATTGGCTCACCCCTTGCTGGGAGTCCTCATCCATAATTAATGCAGAACATTTCTGTGACCTCTCACAATACAGGACAGGACTCAAACTGTGAGGCTTTCTGGAGGCAGGAAGGACTTGGAACTTGTCCAGAATACTGTACCTTGTGTTCAAAGTGTGTTTCCTCACCAGAGGAAAGAGATCCTGCAAATGTGCCATCATCAGCTAGCATTAAAAGCTCTGCAAAAGCAGCAGTAGCCTTTCTATACCAGAAATGGGACCTTGGCTCCAATAGTGAGCAGACAAGAGACACATATTTTGCATATTGTGAATGACAGAGCTTGGATGAGCCATGACAAAACAAAACAAAACAAAACAAAATAAAACAAAACAGCCAACCAGCGAACAGAACAAAACGACAACAAAACAAAGTCATTTTGGGCTGCATCTTGGAGTCTTGACTGTTTCCTTTTGTGAAACTTGTGGTTCCTGTGGAAATGATAATACAGGATAATGTGGAAGGCTTCAGATTACCCCCTGAAGTGCTGTGAATCTGTCTGTTCAGATGTGTGTGCTAGGACCCAGGTCCTGTTTTCCCCCTCTTGTTCTGAACAGTCACCCCTTGTCCCCTCCCTTTGTTCTGTCTTCTGACATAGTGTCAGTTAGTTCTAAGCAGCTCTCAGTCATTATGAGAAGGAGGGAGAGAGAGAATAATGCCTCTGACTTCAAAGATATTACACAATGTTTAGAATTTAGCTGTGGAGAGGGATCAGAGTTAATCACAAACATATCATGGGAAGCATAAGGCATGTTTCAGCTGGAGTAGAAGTTTCCAGGGGGAAGGGGGCTGGGAAGGCATTCTAGATTGTAAGTGGAAAGGCTCAGGTAGGATGCTGGGAGAGATATGAAGAGGTGGCAAGCATGAGCAAGGCATTGATAACTAGACAAGGTCAAATCTAACCCCTCTCTGTATCACAAAAGAGGACAGGGACACCTCATCTTCAGCCTGTGAATTCTGGCTCTAGGACAGATGAGGAGAGCAGTTACAGAATGGCTGGTTGCCTTGGTGGCACTGGGTGGGTCTCTACCAGTGCCCACAATGAGTTCTGCAGCGATGCCAACTGGTCAACCATTTATGATAGCAGCTTAGAGTGAAGTCTTGCAGCAGTAAGGCTTCCCTCTGCTCAGCACCTTGGAGAAATCTACCACCAAACTCCTCTGGGCTCATGGGGGGCTTATTTTTGAGACATCACTCTAGTTATTCCAGCCAAGAAGGCCATTCATTCTCAAGATTTGTCCCCAGAGTCAATGAAGAAAGAAGTGACTTAAGATTTGAGTGCATCAGCGGTGGCCAGGCATGTCAGTGGTGTTGAATCATCCTTCTAGGTTGACTTACTCCAGTTCACTCAGACGCTTAGGATGTCTGGGCTAAAGCAGGGTTCATCTGACTCAGAGTCTTTCACACCAGCCGTTGTGTTCTCAGAGATTTGTGAGTTACCTGCAAGATATCCACACAATCTAACAACAACCAAGTTGTCTTCTGAATGGCTACCTCATTGTTCAGTTGATGCTTTTGGTGTCTGAAGACACTGCCCACTAAATTGGCAGCAAGGATTATGCTTTTTTTTCCCCACTCTGGCTGGGGAGGAGAGGGAGGTAGTCTCCATATGTAAAAGATGTGTTTGGATCACTTGAATGCCAGATGGTCTGACCAAGCCTTATGTGAACAAAGACTTAAAGAAGTTTGGATATAAATGTATACAAATGTTTCTCTCTCTCCCCAATATCCTAAGGGAAAGCTTGGAGATAGCTGTCTTGTGTTATACCTTGCCTCTTGTTATATGCGTATGTATATAAATAGCTACATAGATATAGAGACAGACACACAGATAGGTAGATAATGTGCTAGTGTCATTTCTGTTGCTGTGATAAAATACCCCAACAATAAGCAACTTGAGAAGACAGAGTTTATTTGGCTTATGATTCCAGGTTGCAGTCTCTTATTGTGGGGGAGTTAAGGCAGGAACTGAATGCACTGCATCCATGGTCAGCATCAGAGAGGAAATACATGTGTGGATCCTTGCCTGCTTGTTTTCCTCTTAAACAGTTCAGAGCACAGCATAGAGAATGGTGCTGCTTACAGTGAGCTGGATCTTCCTCCACCAGTTAACAGTTAAGACAGTCTCACAGGCCAACCCTGTCTGGACAAGTCCTCATCAAGACTTTCTTCCCAGGTGATTCCAGGCTCTGTTAAGTTGATAGTTAAAACTAAACATCTCAGCTAGACAGATAGACAGACAGACAGATGGTGGATAGAGATAGATGATAGATAGATAGGTAGATAGATAGATAGATAGATAGATAGATAGATAGGAGATAGATAGATGAGACTCAGATGATTCAGCTGGCTGAAGGTGAGGGGGGTTCTAAGAAGGAGTGTTTGAATTTTCCAAGATTGGCCAAGCAGAAATGAGAGAGTGCAGAAAGAACGTGTGGGCAAGAGGGGGCCTCTGGGAGAGTCCGGGTAAGAAACTGATGATGGGGAGGATTAACAAGAGATTTTGGCAACTTTCTGTATGAAAAACCTGGGGAATGAGAGGGATAAGAAAATTAAAGAGAACACTTGCTCCTGGCTCTAAGCTGCATCCCTGTGTTTCCTGGGCTGTTAGAGGTCAGACTCTCAGGCTGGGGAGGTGGCTCCATGGTTGTGCCGTTAGTGCTTCTTGCTCTTGTAGAAGACTGGAGTTCTGAGCCCAGCACCTCTGTCAGGTGGCTCACTGGCTTCTCCAGGTTTAGGGGGAACTGATAACCTCTTCCAGCACCCGCCATCACCTGCACATGTCTTACACACACACACACACACACACACACACACACACACACACACACACACACACCCTCAAAAAAAACACCTTAAAAAATGAAATGATATAAGCTGCGTGAAGGCTGAAATCTTTCATTCACACTGTTAGCGTGAGGCTTTGTTGAAAGAGGAGGGCTTAAGAGGCATTGCTTATCTTATCCAGCAGAAGACTGGGGGGTGGTAAGGAAGGGTGAGATAGCACTGTACAGCGTGAAGGACTTGTGGGCCACAACTCCAGAACATTTGTCCAAAGAAAGATTAAGACATGATTCGAATAGAAAGAAGAGTCTTGCTGGCTTGGGGAGATTTTGAACACGAGTCGGGGATCATTAAGTAGATGGCCCTTGGTTGGAAAACTTGGCCATTACAAGTTCATTTTGAAACCCAGGACTCATCATGATTCCGCTGCTGGTGGCTAGTTCTCTCTATAATAGTGTCTTTCATTTTTAGGGGCTTTAACTAGAAAAGCAGAGTACTCAAATCGGCCCAGGCTGCTCCAGGAAGCTACAGAGCATTCAAAGAATTGCTTTCTTCAGAGTAAGAGAATAAAGGGAAACTGTTCCCGAGGTTTTAAGTTAGACACGTTATTCTTTTGGAGACCCCATAACCATCCATTGTCACACGATTGTTTAGTAGTCTAGGCAGGATAGCAGGGCTAGCTTGATTCCATGGGTATCTTGGTCACAGTGATGCATGCTTGGCACAGAATCCTGTGCCAGTCTGTTTATCATCGAGTGGAAAGATGCTTTGAAACTGGGCAAGGGCTCAGCAGGCTACACAATGCCACCCTTCTTGGATTGCGAGATGGAAGCTCATCAAATTTCTCAGCTGGTTCCACAGTGACTTTAACATCGGTGATTTTTTTTTTTTTTAATTACTCTGGTTGATAGTTTCAGTGAGAGCTGTTTTTCAGCCACCACGAGACATAGCAAAAAGCAGCGGAGGCTAGCTGGTCACAGCAATGCACATGCTTCCGGTTTTCTTTTTATGTTATATCTGCTGGGGTTTTCATTTTGCTGCAAGTAGCAACATGCGTTTTTGTTAACAAAAACACCTAAACTATCTGGCCCGAGGGCTGGGACTGTAGCTAAGTTCCTAAGTCAGTAGTGTGATTGCCTCACATGCGTGGAGCCCCTGGCTTCATCCCCAGCACCACAGAAACTGGGCATAGTGGTGCAGGGGAAGCGGAGGCAGGAGGATCAGAAATTTCAGGTTAAATCCAAGACTTGGCTATTGAGCAAGTTCAAGGCCAGCCTGGCTATATGAGATCTTGTTGCAAACAAACAAACAAAAACCAAATAAATTTAAATCACAGGGCTAACCCTTCTCTGAACCCAGGGCCCTATCCACTGCTTTGACTCCATACACAAGAAGGACACTCTCACAAGCACTTCTCTCTCCCTGTCTGGAAGCAAGCGCTTCAGGAGACGGCCAGAGGCACAGCCTTGTCTGATGGATTCACAGCTCAGTATTTCTGCTTCCCCCAACAGTGTGGGGTGTAGTTTGGTTGTCACTTTGTCCCAGCATGTCCTTTATGCACTAGCACCCCTTCCCTTGCTTTTTTCTCCTTTTCTTATTTGTCTGTGACAATTAAAATAATGGTCTCTGGCATCAGTTCATCACAAATAGAGATTTAGGCAGAGGCAATGAAAATGGCAAATTGGTTCTGACTCACCTGATGAGGAGAGCGGCATCTAGCTCGGTATTTGAATGTTATCCATAAGTTATACTCGGTCTGAAAATTGAAAATTAAAGGTTTTAAAGGACTTGGAAAATAGTTGAGTCTGCAAAGGGCTCCAGTTTAATGCTGAGAACTCGGGAAAGGCCAGGTATGATGGTCCACACATGTAATCCCAGTCTTGGGGAGACAGAGACAGAAGAAACCCTGGCATTCAAGGCCTGCCTGTCTGCCCTTCTTGGACTCCTGCAAGCCAGTGACAGATCTTGTAAAAACAAAAACAAAAACAAAAGCAAAAACAAAAAGCTAAAAGAAAACAAAAACCAACAGATAGACTGTGCCTGAGGAATAGCATTTGATCTTGTCCTCTGGCTCTCACATGCCTGTGCATACATGCATATATTTCTAATCCATGTGTGCACATACAGGTTGTAGAGAAAGCCTGTAAGTCATTGAGGAAGTATCCATGAACCTTAACTTTAATTGCCTACCCAGTATCCATTCTAACCTTATTACCTTGAAGACATTATTATTATTATTATTATTATTATTATTATTATTATTATTATTATTATTTTCAAATTGAACATCCTATCTTAGTTTACATCAACCATTACATTTGATGGTTTTGATCAAGGAGATTTCAAGGAAATATTCACATATTTTCTTCATTCATCCTTTGTTTATGTTTGCTGGTCTGGTCCTTAGTGAACTTAGATGAATATCTGAGGAGGGTGCAGCTATCTTGTAGACTTGAGGCAATGTGCATGTGAACAAAGATCTACATAGAGAGGTGGAGTGGGAAGACAGGAGAGCTTATTCCCTGGTGACGTCATTGAGGTTCTGTGTCTGCCTTTGGATTGGGCACTCCTGGAGCTGTTTAGCTAAGTCATCGTTGATACAGTTTTCTGTTAAACTGTAGAAGAATGCAATCCTGAGCTCTGGATTGGCACGTTCCCAGATTGTTTGACTCAATGTGCAGTTGTTCTTTGTTCAGTAAAGCCAGGGAATGATTGGCAGGCAGCTTCTCCATGTGACTTTTCCCTACTGCTACGTCTGTGGCTATCCCCAGCGCCATGTCTTTTCACCCTATCGTCTTTGTGACCTCTGCTGTGCAGTCCTACCCTCTCTGAAATCTTCATGATACCAAGTGAGCATGAGGGCTCCAGTGAGGGGTTGTGAGTAGGTGAGCACAGCAGATGGTGTGTGGATGTTTCAGTGAGACTCATGGAATCATTGTGATTTCACGGAAAGCATTGCGACTCTATGCAGCTAGCTAAGTCTATTTTGTTTTAGACAGAGTCTCATGTATCACAGGCTGGAATTAAACTCACTAAGTAGCAAAGGATGGGCTTGAACTTCTGATTCTCCTGCCTCCACCTTCTCAAGGCTGGGATAATGATGGGCACGGCCACTATGTCCAGTTTGTGTGGCACTTAGGTTCGAATCCAGAGGGTTGTGTATGCTAGGCAAACACTCTACATACTGAGCTACACCCCGCTCCCAGCTAATTTTTAAATATAAAATTACATCTATTTATTTGTTTAGTGTGTGTGTGTGTGTGTGTGTGTGTGTGTGTGTGTGTGTGTGTGTGAATACAGGCACGAGTGTGAAGATCAGGGAACAACTTTTGGGAGTTGGTTCTGTCTTTTCACCATGTGAGTCCTAGGAACTGAACTCAGGCTATATCAGGGTTGGTGGCAAATACCTTTCTTGAACCATCATGCCAGCTGCCCCTAAGTTTTTAAAATGGAATATCCATATAGCATGATTCATTTGATATGTATATATCTATATTTTTCCTGGATTATATTATTTATCATGATATGGCTTCAAAATAAAAGGGCATAGCTTAGGCAACTGATGTAATCACACAGATATAACAGTGTAATCATTCCTCTTTGAATGAATGATCAATGCGTTTGTTTGGTGATACTTATTATTATAATTATTAGAGCACCCTTGAAGCTATTTTGTGATTATTCTTTTATCTTTCCTGTTGGAGGGTTTTTGAAAAACAGTTGAGATAATCTTGTTGGAGATACATATGTTGAAAATAGAGCATATATTTAATGTGGAATTTTGTTGTGTTAAAAAACTTACAGCTGGGCAGCAGTAGCACATACTTTTAATCCCAGCACTTGGGAGGCAGAGGCAGGTGAATCTCTGTGAGTTCTAAGCCAGCCTGGTCGACAAAGCAGGTTCCAGGACAAGCAGGACTATTACACAGAGAAACCTTGTCTTGAAAAATAAAATAAAAAAGAAAACAAAACAAAAACAAAAAACCTTACAATTTAAAGTTCCATCTAACAGAAATACTTGCTGTCTTTAAGGTATGTGTGTGTGTGTGTGTGTGTGTGTGTGTGTGTGTGTGTGTGACTGGAGAGGGAGGGAGAGGCCTGCCTGGGAATGAAGTAGAGCAGGAACCAAAGAAAGTGCACTTTCTTTGCATAAGTAAATGAGAGCAATCATCCCCTACCCCACTACTAAGAGAGAAAAAAAAAGAGAGAGAGAGAAAAAGATTTAGAAAATTAATGTGTGCCTAGAACCTCACTTATGAAAATACCTGGTGATTTTGAAAACTATGAAATCTGCCCCATTAAAGCACTCCATCCAGTTTCTAGCATTTATATTGTTGGACAGTCATTATCACCATCCAATTCTATTGCATTTTCTCCAGTCTCAATAGAAACTGTGTACTATTACCACCCAGTCCCTGCCCTCTTCCCCTTCCTCTGGTGACCACTAATTTAGTTTCTGTCTCCCAGGACTTGCCTATCTTTACATCTCAAATAAGCCGAACACACACCCTGTGATCATTCATGATGGCTTCTTTCACTTAGCATCATGTTTTAAAGGTTTGCCTGTAGTAGGTAGCCATTTCAGCTTTGGCCTGGAAGTTCCAACACCCATTGAGGTTTTGGTAACTATCATGCCCACAAGGTGGGGCCAAGGGAGGGCATGAAGACCTGAGATAGGGCCTGCTGCGCTCTCTTGCTGCTGGGAGCCCGGACGCCAGAGGTGGACGGAGGAGAGTTCTCCAGAGAACATTGCTGGACTACTGCTGCGTCTTTCCCAGAACCCTTAACCTACCTATTCCTTCATTTGTAAGTTATGCCATTAAATAAATCTCCTTTTAACTATGTGGAGTGGCCTTAATAATTTCACCAATATTTGCCTACTCAGCATGTATCAGTACTTCATCCTTTGTATTCAGAAGAACAGCCCAGCATACATTTTCCTGCTTATTCCTCAGTGGATGGGCATTTATTGCTGCTCTCTTTTGGTGGTTATGGGGAAATTTGCAAGACACCATCATGTACAGGGTTTTGTGTAGACTAGCAATGACTCTTTCATTGACCGAATTTAGTAAAATTCTTTCAAGTCCTCTTCTCAGTGAAGCCTTGACCATGGCAACATTCTTGCCAGGCCTGGAGAGCTGAATGGGAGAAAAATTCCCATCAAATTGGCTTAGCAGGCATGTTTCCACTCTGGAGGCTCATTGAGTCCCTCATTCTCGGATTTTGATATGGAAGGCCTCAGATATGCCTCTAGTAAGGACCCTGCTAAGTTGTATAGTGAGAATCCTGTGATATCTGAGTCTTGTCTGCTCCGCACTCAGCTTACGGTTTGTACACCAGTGTCCTTGCTTTGTGGGGAGCTGAGACTCTCCTCTCTTGCCTATTGCAGTCCTGACACCTTTCAAAACAGTCCGGAAAAAGTCTGCCTTGCTATTTTAACAACTGTCAAAATAATTTTTCCGTAGCAGGACATATGCTTTTATTTCCCTTGGGTATATTCCTGAGAGTGGAATTGCCAGGTTGTATGTGAGTCTGCATTTCACATCTTGAGCTACAAAGCTGTTTTTCATACTGGTTTTACTGTGAATTTTACAACCTAGCCTTAACTGACAAAAGCCCCCACGTCTCCACAATCTAGACAACATTTGTATTTTTGGATAAGCAGTGTGTTAACAATCAAAAGGTAAAATTAATTTTAGAAATTCTTTTTTTCTGCTTGTGACGTAATTCCTTTTGACTGCTCCAATTTTCCGTACAGTCCTCTTCCTGATAAATAGAATCCATTTGTTGCTTTCCTTGTATCTATGACAAAAATACCTGAAAGGATAAGTTAAGAGGAGTAAGCTTTGAACCATGGAGACACAGGTGTAATAGAGAGGCTCTCTCTCTCTCTCTCTTTGGTAAACAAGGAGACAGATAAATAGATACATAGACAGACAGAGAGAAACAAGAGAGAGAGAGAGAGAGAGAGAGAGAGAGAGAGAGAGAGAGAGAGAGAGAGAGAATGAATTGATGACTGGTAGAACATGGAAGCAGGGATGAGATGGCTCCAATGACCCTCCACCAGTAACCCATTTCCTCCAACTAGTAATATCTCTTAAGCTTCCCAGATAGCCCTGCATAGGCACTGGAAACATGAGCCTCTGGGGAGCAGTTCATTTTCAAACCATAAGATGGGATGTGATAAGCTGAGGGAAAGGAGAGCTCATCTGTACCGTGGCCTGATCCTGTGGGGGAAGAAAACAAGGGTTACAAATGAGACTTGGATAAAGCTCAAATTAGCACCAGTGACTTGGAGATTAGAATTCCAAGGGAATGGTGACACCATTGAGGAAGGAGGAATGGCTCTGTGACACAGTCAATGTGTGTGTAATTTACATGGAAGAGTCACCGCTGTACATCAGTCATGGTTGACTCATTTCTCTTGACTTTTTAAAAGTCAAACCTTCCACGAGCTATTTGTGAAAAATAACCACATTGTTAACTGTGTTTGAAACAAGATCCTCTTTCTGGTAAAGAAAAATTATATCACACATTTAAAATAAAATTCCTTGTAGCTAGAGAGATGGCTCAATGGTTAGGAGTGTTGCGGGTCTTGCAGAGGATGAGAGTTCAGCTCCCACCACCTGACTAGGGTGGATGGCTCACAACTTCCTGTGACTTCAGTTCCTGGGGACCTGATGCTCTTTTTTAGCTTTTGTAGGCACCCATACTCATGAGTGCATATTCCACCTCTACATACATAGAATCAAAAATAGATATTAAAAACAGCATAAATGACTTAAATTTTGCTCTGATAAATCTTGGGCACATTTTGCTCTTTTAGATATAATTGCATTGATCCTAGGAGGTAGCACAATCGAGATTAAGAAGGAGGGTTCTACATAGTATCCAGGTACAAGTGGCCTTCAGTGAAGCTCATTTCATTTTCTTGAATGGCCAGTCATGCTCTCAAAAAATCAGGAAATGAGAAGAATACTGTCAGTGTAGGTACGGATTGGTCTCCTCACACATCTTAGTGCTCTACTGAATATGATCCCACATGAGTGCACACGTTACATACGTCAACACATGTGCAGACACCAGACTCTAAACTCTCAGGGTAAGACTTTGAGAACCCTGTCCCTCCCCTCTGTGCTCCACTTCTGTGAGCTGAGCACACAGCAAACATGGCTGATTGATTCTCTCAACTTCAGTTCACTCATTAAAAGGCTGCAATAACTAACTGGCTTTCTTTTTGTGATATTGTTTTCCCTCAGTCAGATATGACACATTTATTTTCTTTTGAAATAGGTTCTTTTTACAGACAAAGTGTGGTAGATCAATGACTTCATTTAAAAAATGTTTGTCTTTCCAGAAATTGAAGAAGAACAACAAAAGAACCTATAATCTTATTGATTGGAATGTACTGAAAATTTTAACTGAAGTGATATTTTTTTTATAGTGCTGCAATGAAATGTCTTTGAAGTAGGATGTAGATGGTTTTCCATGAAGACACAAAGCTTTTAATTAATATTCACAACAATTGATATGGATAATTTTTGTCACTAGAGGACTGCTATAGTTTCCCATTGATGCAATAGAAATATATTGAGGACAACGAAAAAGTAATTAACAACTGAATATGAGGGTCATAAAATGGAATTATTCCCTAGTCCATAGCAAGTTCTACATGCATACAAAATTATCTTCTGAAAGTAAGACAATACTCAATGCCATGTTTTTTTTCTCCTTTTAAAAACTGTGCATTTAATGTTTTTGTTGAACACAGGCTGCTTGGGCTTTAATAAGCATCGTTAAATGCTGCCCAGCCAAGCTGGAGCAGAGAGGAGTTTAGGAGTAATAGTGAGAGATGTAATAATGGGTAGAGAAAAAAGTACTCAATTTAAATTTCCCTTTTCTGAAAGGGATGGGGGCTAGTGTAGTATAGTAGTAGAAATATTCACCTGGAAGTCTGTTTTCTGATCCATTCTCTACCTCATACTTAACTGATGAAAATGAGTTATTTAACATTTTGAAACATATTTAACATATTAAATTAAGTATAAAAATATTTAATACATTTAAACATAAGCTATTTATGCTTATAGGACAGCAAAGCTGTGTAGCTTATTCTATTTGTGGGACTCCTAACAGAGGTAGCAGGGCTGTCTCTGACTCTGTTACCTGCTCTTGGGAGCCTTCCCTCCTACTGGGTTGCTCATCCAGCCTTAATAGGAGAGAAGGTGTCTAGTCTTATCACAACATGGCTGACTGATATACATGGGAGGCCTGCCCTTTTCTGAAGTGAATGGAGGAGAAGTAGATGGGGGTGGGGAAGAGGGGAGGTTTTGGGGGAGGGACTGGGAAGAGAGGAAGAAGGAAAGATAAACTGATCAGGCTGGAAAAAAGTTAATTAATAAAAAGAATTCTTATCCAGTGTCAAAAGTAACTGCTCTGCTACCTATCTGTCTCATTGTGAAGCCCATGGAATGGCAACCTGCAGGGTGGGAGATGACCATTAGCCAATGGAGTTGCAATTTACAGGGGTGGAAGATGATCGTCAGCCAATAGAATGGCAATTTACAGGGGTGGAAGATGATCGTCAGCCAATGGAATGGCAACCTGCAGGGGTGGAAGATGATCATTGTTACATATGATTATTCAAATTACCACCTTGACAGAATCTAGAGACAGCCAGGAAACAAACCTCTGGTGAGTCTTTAATGGATTTTCTAGGCAAGCGTAATTGAGATGCTATGTAAATGTATGTGGCAGCATCCCAGGGACTGAGGTCCCAGACTCCATAAAAAGGAGAAAGGAAGCAGACACCATATTCATTGCTCTCTGCTTCCTGACAGAGGGTGCAATGTGTGATCAGCCGATTGAAGTTCACCATGACTTCCCCATCAGGTTGGGCTGTGTCCTTGAACTATGAGCCCAAATAAGCTCTTCCTTTTTGGAAATAAACAAGCAACAAAACAAAACACTGGAAACCTGTTCAACTGAGTTTAGTTCAAGGTGGGTTTGGAGCACTGGGTCGGTTGCATTTCAGGTTAGAAATGACACAGACATCTGAGTTTCTTTCCACAGGAAGTTTGAAGAGCCAGGAGTGCTGTTACACACTTGTCAGCCCAGCCCATGGGAGGCTGGACAGGAGGGCTGCACGTCCGCAGTCAGCCTGTGTGCGCACCGAGAGTCTATCTCAAAAGACAAAAGAATGAGAAGAAGCAGTGGTAGCTTACCCCAGAAAGCTGCAGTAGCAGGGCCAGCAAACATTCGTCATGGTCCCTCCCTCCTTTTTCCCTCATGTTACAGTGCTTTTCAGTTCTCTGGGTAGCAATAAAACTGGTAGGCAAACTGCAACTCCTAGCATATAACAATGCCCGTTTGGGAGTGTGATCTTCTTTGAGACGCTCCCTCCCCCCCCCTCCGTGATTAGGTGATTTCATAAGGAGAGCCCGAGGAAGGTGTGGGTCTTCTTGGATCCAGTGCTGCTTCCAGGGTTGCTGTGAGGATGTTATCACACTGTTGTTAGTGTGGTTAGCCTCACACTGTAGCTACTAAAGCTTGATGTCTAAGAGGACTTGGAAACACGGAGGCCCCCGTTGGGTTGTGTGACTTTCGTAGTCCTGTTGTGTGAATTGTTTCTAGGAAGGTGAACAAACGTTTACTCACTCCAGATAGGGCACCAAAGACAGGACAAAGAAACAACTCCCCTGGACTCTAGCTTTGTGAACCAAGGACTTAACTAAGGCTACTTAGGGGGAAGATGGTGAGCATCTACTTGTGGATGCATAAATGAAACCATCGAAGAAAAATGTCTTTCACTTTCTTGGCAACACTGAACTGCCTATGAATCCTTGGAGAGGGGTGATGCCGGGGAAGGTTGGACAACATTCCAGAGATGAGAGAACCTGAGTATTGGGGAAAGGTGACTAGTTCTCTGTTGGGTGGGCACAGGGAAGTGGACATTCAGGAACCATGCTGGGTGGATGGCAGCGACCAAGCCTCATTCTGATTTGTGTGTTCGAGGCAATGAGAGGTTTATGGAAGATAAATGCCTATCAGACTGAAGTTTGGAAATGGTGACTCAGGGCAAAATAAGGGAGAAATGCCAGAAGGTGAGATAATCAACCGCTCCTGCTCACAAAAAGGCAGGTCAGGTAGCTGGTCCCAGCCCCACCTGAGGTAGCTCTGTGCCCCTAGATTTACCAAGGATCCCCATGACCCACCCCTCCCCCTTCTCCAGAGTAATGACTGATCAGGCAAATGCTGTCATGAATGTGTGTTTCTGCCCTGACTGGGCTGACTTTGCCTGAAACAATTCAAAGTTGCCCTGGCCATTTTATGATGATTTTCCCTGTATTCACCATTTCTTGAATTTAACATGATCTGGTGGAAAAAAATCAAAAGTGGAGACCAGATCAACGTCTATTATTGTGTAATGATTTCTTTGAAAAGTAAATTAAAAAAAGCATTCAAAGTACTATACATTGTGGTTTGTTAGTGGTCTATGGTTTTCTTTGCCTGGTGAGTGTTCAGGTAGTGCAGTTCTCTGTTATTTCCTTACATATTTCTACAGCCTTGATGAGTTCACAGGTGGGTCTTGTCTCTTAGGTGTCTTCTTGGGAGCCGCCTAACCTGGGTGCTGGGAACCTAATTGCAAGATTAGCAAGTGCTTTTAATCAAGGCGTCATCTTGCCAGCCCCAGAAATTCCTAGAGGGAGACTGAAAGGGGCTGGAATATGTGTTTCATGAGCAAGGAAACAGATAGAAAGCAGCAAAGCAGCTGGATCAATTGCATAGACTCTGTTAGAGAAAAGAATTAGGTCGAATTCCATTTCCAATTCTCAGCCAAGGCTCATTCCTAGGAGATTTTCTAGAGGTTAATATTTTTGAATAAAACACTTTTATCTCTTTTTGACATGAAAACTGCAGATAATTTAAAAAGAAATAGGTCAATTCTCCTCGGTGATGATTGTAGCTTTACGTCATTGCATTTTTCTAAAGATAAGCATCTTTTTGGCCATTGCAATATGCTGCTTGCTGAATAGATACTAAAAGCATGAATTCTCCCTGAGGACGTATGATCTAATGAGACACATAAGACCATAAAGGAGAAAATGAAGATGAAGAAACTTGGTTGTTCCCTTGGGGTAGACATATTTGGCATCTAGCTAAACATTCAGAGGTGTTTTTCTTTCTTGACCCCCCTCCCCAACACACTCACACTGAGTTATGGTGAAGACATTTTAGAGGAAAGAGATAAAGGTTTGAAGAGAAAACTTAAAGGAGAGGCAGAAATTAATTGCCATCAACTTGGAGAAAGGGCTCCTAGGCTATGAGAAACAAAAGTGAACTTTTTGGTTTTCACACCATGAACTGGTCCAGTTAGAATGGGAATTCAAGCTCAGTTAAGGCGAGGCAAATGTCTCTGTGTGTAAACACTCACCCCTAGACATTTCTTCCTTCTCTCTTTGTGGTCTCAAGATTTACTCTGAAGAAATATCTTCTGTGGAGAATAGAAACTTTTTCAAATAGAAGTGGAAACAAAATTAGAAATGTGGTCATTACTTTAAGAGCTTCATCTGTCCCTAACTCAATACATTATTTTTATATGAAGATAAAACTATGAAAATGAACATAATAAGTCCTACTAGTGTCATTTTTAGGTCAACGTTTTATGTATATCTCAATAAGGGATGGCGGGCTTGGCCACAGGCAAAGGACACCTGATAGGTTGAGTTAGGTTTTAGCATGCCGAGTATTCCAAACCATGGATCTGCCATTTACAAAGATTCTTTTGTGCTGCTACCCTCCTGGTTCTGTAATTCCTCCTGTGCTTTTCTCCACATTTCCAATTAATATGCAGCATTCTCTTGGTGCACTCTGACACAGCCTGTCCTCTCCTCCCGATTCAGTCTGATGAGGCAGTTGCTTGGTCTTTGTAGTTCTCTATATCAGGCAGTTAGGAAGGCCATGGTGAGACAAACTTGGCAGAATACAGCTTCTCCAACATCACACAAATTTCTTTTTTGATGACTGGCAATTCTACTTTGCTGTACGGCACTGGGGAGGACCATTTCTTTGAGACTCAGTTTCTCTTATTCGAAATAGGCGTAAGCTAGTATTTACTGAACAGATTTCCTTAGGAGAGCAAATGGTGCAATGAATAGAGATCTGCAAATGAGTGTCTGAATATAGTCAATTATATTCAATCAATGGCTGTTGCTATGATTAGTATTAAACAGGTGGTTCTAAAAGAGATGTTTATGAATAAGATGCTTCTTCGCTCCATTTCTCTTCACGTTTGAAACAAAACTCAAAAATATGCTCCAGCATTGCAACTGTAATCCTTCCATATGCAGTGAAAGCCATCGACACACAGTGTGATACTGTGACTGCTGTGCTCATACCGATTTTTATTAGTTACCTTAGCACTGCTGTAGCAAAACACTTGACCAAAGCAACTTAGGGCAGAAAGGATTTACTTTTGGCTCATAGTTCAAGGGTATAGTCCATCATGGCAGGCCAGTCACGTGACAGGAGCTTGAGGGAGCTTGTCTCATTATCTCCCAGTCAGTTTGCAGAGAGAGAAATGAGTGCTGCTTCTCAGTCTGCTTTCTCCTTTTAACTTAGTCCTGTGGAATGGTGCTTCTCACCTCACGCTTCCCCAACCTCAACTGACCTAATCTAGAAACTCCCTCACAGACACAGAGACTTGCCTGCCAGAAGGCATCTCAGACAAGACCATAATCCCAAATGGGCATTGTCAGATGTCGTGAGTTACACATGAGTTTACAGTTTTATTGGCATCCAGAGAACTGAAAAACACTGTAATGTAATGAATATCAGAGGGAGAGACCATGATGAATGCTAGGTCTCATCAAGTTGGCAATATCAGTTATCTCATCAAGTCTATTCTACTTACTCTAGAGAACAAATATTTCTTCAATAAAAGGTACATACTACAAATTATATATTTAGGAAGAAGTCAAACGTGGGTAGAAATAGTCAATATCTTTCAAATGCTCATGATCTGGAGGAAGGTACCACTGTAAGAGTGCCGGTTTCACACAGTATGGAGCTGAGTTTTGGAGACAGATGAGAGCACTGGAGTAAAAGGGAATACCCGATTCCATGAGTGGCCCGAGTCGGGCTTCACAAGGCAGGTGGTGTGGTTCATGTGAGATCTGGATTGAGTCATAGCTGAGAGGTAATTCCATTTCTGTGTCTAGGAAGAATGAACAAAGGCTGGAAAGCCTGAGTGCCTCCTCAAAGGGAAGGTCAGGTGCAAGTGGCCAATGAACACAGAAAACTGTCCAGCAGCCTTAGCCATCCAGAAGATGCAATAAATTTATACCAAGGGTCCATCCCACAACAGTTACAATGGCTGCCATCAGGAAAACAAGTGAAAGCTGGCAAGTATGTAGGAACAAAGAATCTTGTTAGTGGCAATGCAAACTGATCTGGTTACCGTGGCAATCAATTGGTGTGGAGTTTTTCAAAGAAACTAAAAATAGAATTACCATGTAATCCAATTAGGCCACTCCATATATACCCGTGGGATCTAAGTTAGCAGAACATACAAATACTTTCATACCTATGTTTATTGTTATCTTATTCACAATGACCAAGGTATGGAAACAGCTTGGGAGTCCATCAATGATCAATGGTTAAAAAAAAAATGTAGTACAGAAACACACTGTGTATCATTCAGCTATAAAGAAAATGCAACTATGTCATTTGCATGAACATGCATGTAACCAGAAATCATCATGTTAAACAAAATAGTCCAGACTTAAAAAGACTAATACTACCAATTTCCTTGAATTTAAAGACTTTAGGTTGAAAAAAAAAACATTAAAGTAGAAGAAGGACCGTTTTAGAGGAGAAAGGAGACGAATAGAAGGAGACAGAGGGGGTAAGAATAAAAAAACAATGCATGTGTGGGGTATGGTGATCATATATATGTTCATTATATGCATGTATGAACACATCACAATTGAAATCCATTGTGTTGTACAACTAATATATGCTGATCTGTAGGAGCTCCTATTTGGATATAGAGGAGAGAGAGAGGGAGGGAGGGAGAGAGAGAGAGAGAGAGAGAGAGAGAGAGAGAGAGAGAGAGAGAGAGATGGAGATGAAAAGATGGGAAAGGACATTGGTGTCACATCCTTGAGGTTTTTACATGCTGGGCTGGAGATTTGTACTTTAGTTGTTAGGTGATGAAAAGTCACTGGAGGTGTTTGAGCTTGACAATGACATGATCCAATTAGAGTTTTAGAAGCAATAGCTCTGAGAAAAGAGAATTGGAAAGTGCTGAAATAGAGCCAAGAAGTTCAATAAGGATACTGCGATGAATCTCTTAATATCCAGAGAAGCACTGAAGATGGGCTGGAGTGTGGATCACCTTAGGGAAAGGTAAGGGTTGAACATCATTTCAGAAGTAGGATCCATGGCATTTGGTAAGTAGTTGGAAAAAGGTGATAAATGGTTAGCAATTCAAAAAATCTTTACATAAGAATGAGACACTATCAAATATAATGGATATTAGTGTTCTCAGAGACATTTTTTTTTTGTGTCTTTGGGACTAGAAACTGAGAAAAAGTATTTGGATCGTGGACCTACATATTGTTGGAGTGCTGCTATGAGATACCATAACAGGAATGTGAATCTTTGTTACACTGTTCCCAGAAGCAGAACTGAGAGGCTGAGACACTGGAACAAGGGAAAGATGAGGTTATAATAGAGATAGAAGGGTGTGTGGTTAGCTTGCTACCACTGTGATGTGAGGAAACACCAGAGAGAACTCATAAAGAGGAAACTGCTTTTTTGGTTCATTGTTTTAATGTACGGCTAGTTCATCCTTCCACTTGGACCTGTGATGAGGTAGTACAGGACCAATAGGCTAAGAGAAGTTGCTCATCTCATGGATGCCAAAGCAAAAAGAGGTAGAAGAGAGGCTGTCTCCCAGAATCCTCTGTGAGGTCATGCTCCAGTAAACTAGCTTCCTCTCACAAGGCTCTACCCTTTACAGTTTCATCATCATCATCATCATCCCATAGGATCACATGGGGGCTCAAGACTTGAATATATGAGCCTTTAGGGGACCTTTACCATACAAGCTATAAAGAATACAGATATTAATAATAAGGATATTAGTGAAAATTGATGATATGTTCTCCTTACTAAGCCAGGGAGGGCAATAGGCTTAGCTGGCAAAGGAACAGGAGTACTTCCTCCCCCCCCCCCAGTCTAACAGAAAGAAGGGAGCAGATGATGAAATGTGAGCAAGGGGAAGAGAAGATGTGGGGATGTGAGTGACTTGGGTTATTATTTTAATGGGCTAGTGAGCAAAGGACCTTGACTAGGAACTGGGAGGGTTAGGAATGTGATAATGAAAATCTGGAACAATCCTTTTTTTTTTGTGCAGAGAGGAGAATCAGTGATGTGTTTTTAAGCAACAGATGGTAAGGGTCCAACTGAGGCTGTAAAATATGAATTAATAGACTGCCCATTCACATATAAAATCCCAATGAAAGCAGGCCATTATCCTCAACTCCATCCCATGATACCCTGGAAAGTAGTTCAGATCTATCCTGAAGATGCATTAAGGAAGCAGGAGGAAGAAATTACAGCATACACCACACACACAAAAATTACCCTTCCTACAATTTATAAGGTTCTTAAAAATGAATTCTGCTTTTCCCCCTTGATGTGCTGTGGTAGCTGCTGCCTGCATTCCCACTTCCTGTCTTGTAGAACTCTACCTCACCTTGCTGTAACCCCATTCTGCCATCTTTTCCCTCTGCCTCCTTGAGCCACTCAGAGGAGGACTGACTTTCATCATGGTTTCTTTTTTCTCATGCAGAGTTTCACTATGTAGCCCAGGCTATCCTCAAACTTGTAGCCATCTTCCTGTTCCATTCTCCCAAATGCTGGAATGACAGGTGTCAGTCTCTATGCCCACCTTGAGTTCTTTTTTTAAAAAAAGGCTTTATTTTTATTTATGTGTATGTCTGTGCTTCTCTGTGTATATACATTCATGTATGTGCCCACAGAAGACAGAAGACAGTGTTGGGTCACCTGGATCTGAAGTTACAGGTACTTATGACATGGATGCTGGGAACCAAATTCTGGTCCTTGTGCAAGAAAGCAAGAATTCCTAACTGTTGAGTCATCTGTCCAGCCATGGGACTTGAGTTTTTACTTTAAAATGATAATTCTATGGCCTATTTTATGTCATTTTTTCTTTACGTACTTTTTCCACCTCCCTTCTCTGTATATTGCCTTGAGAACCCCCAAGAGACACCCAGGATCTGAGCAACACATGGGACAAGGGAAAGATGATTTCCAAGGAGGAGTGGTGTTTCTGAGAAGGGGTCGGGGGTGGGGCAAAGGAGGCTGCTGACACTTGGGATTTAACATTTTTAAACTATGGCAATTTTCAGGAGCTGAGGAGCATCAGTAAAAAGTGGCAACTTAGCATTAAATAAATACATAGCTGTTAGAGACATGTTAGATGGCATGGAGTCATGTGCGAGCTTATTTGTTGGCATGCTAGTGACTGTAGATGAAATATTTAAAAAGGTTAGGGATGGTCATTTTTATTATGTATATTTTGCCTGTATGTATGCCTGTGCACCACATGCATGCAGTGCCCATGAAATCCAGGAGAGGGCTTCATATTACCCAGGACTAGAGCTGCAGATGCCTGCAAGCCATTATGTGCATGGTAGGAATTGAACCCTGGTCCTTTGGAAGAGCAGCTGTTGTTCTTAACTGCTGTGACATCTCTCCAGCCACTCTGAGATTAATTTAAACTGGAAAGAAGTGTCTGTGAACTTCGATATGGCATTATTCTCTGACTTTTGAAACATTTGCGTTTTTGTCTTCTAGAATGTTCTTTGGTCCTTCCTTAGGCTTACTACAGATATTCATAATACTTAGGATCCCTGTACTATTACATTTTTATCTATGCAGGTTTCCTGTGACTGACAGCTTTCTCTCATTTTGATCTGTGGGATATTGCCCTCTTCCTGAATTTCTTTTTTCAGTGTGTACATAGCTGGGTATTTATTAGCCACCAATTTTGAACTCATTCTTCTTTCTCAAAGAGCTTTCTCTGACTGACTTACTTAAAAGAACATTCTTCCCTGCACCTTCCCATCTGGTATTTTAATTCTTTTATTTATTTACTTATTGTTATACAGTATTTCCTGTCAGAATGGACTCTCCTAGAGGCAAGAGGCTTTTCTCATCTCATTTGCTGTTGCCTACCAAGGTACGCTATACAAAAAGACATATAATTACATTTCACCTTGAATGTAATTTATTTTGATGGCTTCTCCATGGATGCTGGGCTGTTTATTTAGATACCATGATTTTCCTGAGGTGAGTTCTAATTTGTACATTAGTATGTTCATATATTTATGCCTCTTTTTAAACTTTCCTTCTTAATTGAAGCCATTGTATAGATTTACATGCATATAGAGTATATTTAATAATAACTTGTAATAATTTAGAGATTACTTTTATGTTATTCCTATTTTAAAAGATCTGGACCTTCCAATTCAACAATGATATTACCTACCAAGACAAATATCTCAAGCGTATTACCAACCAGGCAATTTTGTGACAAGAGAAAGGTGGTTTTCAAAGATAAAGAACTCAAGAGGGATAGGAGGTTTGGGGAATGGAATTGGGAATGCTTAGTGATTAAAATAATGGTGGTGTACTGGCAATTCTGTGAGTGTAGATGTTAAAGAACAATTACAATTAGGTGTTGTGTGACACTGTTCCTGGGGAGATGTGAACAAGCATCTACTCACCACAGATAGGAATCTTATAGTAGACCAACAGCAACACTGAAGTCCAACATGGTCAATCAGTGAGTTTTGGAGGAATACTTAAGAATGAACTAGGGGTTACTTACAGGAACATGGATGACTCAAAGGCTGCTCTGTCACTGAAAGCCCATCCAAGCCTGGGTTTAGAGTCATGAAAACTGTAACTCTGCATGACTTGCAAGCAGCTAGGTGGATCAGAGAGTCTCCTTTCCATAGCAGCCATTGATGAAAGGGAGGGAGTTTTGTGAATGTTAAGTCTTCCTAAGTTTCAGGGACTTACTGAGACTTGTGTGATGTGTACTTTCTGAGTCTTAAGGGGTCTCTTAACAGGCCTCCCTCCAGCATGACATACTTCAACTCAGAGGAAATTGCTACATTGCAGTAGGGGAGAGAAAAGGGTGAACACAAATCACAGAACTCCCGAGGGCTGTGAGAAATATGAAGCACAGAGTTGCAGTCAGTGTTACCATAATCAAATGAATAAGTGAAAAATCCCCTGCTCTAATGCATTTACCTTAATTGTTTTAGTATTAATGAAAACTCAAGAGTCAAAAATTGAGATAAAAACCTGATAAACTCAAAGAACAGTGGAAGAGGAAAAATAGGCTGACCTATTCTCCATGTTTCCTAGACTGAAAAAACTCTCAAAATATCCCCAAGTCCCTCCTTATCTATTCCTGTCTTTTTCTATCCAACTTCCTCAGTCCTCCAACATATCTATGACTAATTCCGGTCAGCCAATCGCTGACTCCACCCTTTGATTTAAGGTTTAACTTTATTGGCATAGTGGAGTGGCAGTGAGAACAATTCTCCCACAACACTGCTTGTTTCAGATGGTGCAATGCAAATACAGAGAGGGAGTAACTGAGGCCGCTCATACTATTTTGATTGTGCTTACTTTTGCAAGAAGAACAGTTACTAAACTGGAAAAATTTAGCAGGCTGTTGAAAACTGAGGAACATAGAAGATCATTCTGTGATTTTTCAGGGTGTTATCTTAGTGTGTGTGTGTGTGTGTGTTTGTGTGTGTGTGTGTGTGTGTGTGTGTGTGTTTATGATAGTGGATGTTGTTTTGGATAATTATTTTAAAATGATGGAGAAACCAAAACATTCTAAAAGACCAGATAGGTGAAAATGATGTCTTGATTAACTATACAGGATAATGTGTCAAACATGTGGATGGTTATGGATACAGCAGGGAAATGGATATAGCTAGCTGATATTCATTCTTAAAGAATTTTGTCTGAGTGACTCATTCATTCACTTAGAAATCGTTATTTAGAAGTTTTCCAACAAGACTCTGCTTAACATTTGTCTCATACATTTTTTTAAACTTTGAGTTATATAAAGACACATAGAAAAAAAAAGATACATAGGTTTGCTTATCAAATTTGTGGATGACAGAGCCTGGGAAAGAGAGATAATATGATGGATGTGAATCATCATTCAAACTGATTTCATCAGATTGAAAATGTAGGTAGAACTCAGCAGTGTAATATTTCAGGAGGATAAAAATAACAATTTGGATTAGCAAAGGAACACCTCTGAGAGTCTTGTTAGGATGCAAACACCTGGGACACTGGCTTCACTCTAAGAAAGTTTGCTTTGTTAGGAAGTGAGTCATCTAGATTAAAGTTGACAGTGATATTTTTGCTAATCTGACCATATCTGCAGTACAGTGTTCCTTTAGGAGGGGTACTGAGAGACAGAATAAAATGACAAGGATCATAAATGCCTTGTAACCTATAAGGAATAGTTGAGTCTACCTGGAACACTAGAGAGTGATACAAGACTTAAGGAGTATATGAAGACTCTTTCTAAATTAGTGAAAGGCTACCACATCAAAAGAGGAGAAGTAGATATGACTCCAGAGTAGTAGCTTCAGGCTATTACCGTGTCATAAGCTATAATAAATTGTTAATGTAATATTTTACCAAGTAACTGGTTTTTGGGGGTCATAAGTTACACATTAATATAAATGTTACACAGACAAGTTCCATTATAATTACTTATGACTCTCTTTGCTATACACTGACCCCATTTTTTGCTTTTTACATATTTTTAGTGTATCAGTGTGTTACTAGAGTATATAGGGTTTGTCACATTTAGATTGACTCTATATTTATAGCCAGTGTGGGTACAATGTAGACATGAATGGTGGAGCTGGGACAGACCAAGGCCTCTGTCTTTCTGCACAGCTTGGCAAGATACTGTAGAACCCTAGCCCCAGATTTCATGATCAAACATCAATTAAAAAAAAAAAAAAACCAAACAAACCAGGATGTCTTATTGACAGATAATCATAAAACCAATCAAGGGATCTTGAAACAATTTTTTTGAATGAAAAGCATCTGAGTTCATTTTATTTACTCCCTGATATGGGAATCATCAATCAGCTCACAATGTCAGCTTGGCCAGTCAGATGAACAATTTTGTAAAGGAGTTAAATATGAGAAAACCCCAATCACACAAACAAAAAAACAAACAAACAAGCAATGAAGACCACCACAGCTATGTCTTAGTAAGTGTCTTTGGTGATCAGAATAGCCTTGTGTAGTTAGACACTCATAAAGCTGCAGAGGAATTGATCTAACTACATTACAAATTGTCATAGTTTCATTTTTGTTGCCTCAATAAAATACACTGACAAAATTCATGTTATGGGAGTAGGGGCTGTATTAGCTCATAATTCAAGGTTACAGTTTATCATTGTGAGGAAGTCCAGGCAGGAACGTCAAATAGCCAGTCACACACTTAAGAGCATAGAGAAATGAATGTATGTATGTTTACTTTCTTGTTTGTTTGTATCCAGTTACACTCTTCAGTACCCCTTTCTTAAGGAATGGTGCTGTCTGCAGTGGGCTGGGTCTTCCTACATTAACTAACTTAATTTAGACAATCCCCCATAGACATGCCCATAGGCCGACTCAACATGGGCAATCTCTCATTGAGATTCTATCCCCGGGTGATTCTAGGTTGTGCCAAATTGGGAACCATAATTTATCTCTTCTTTGATCAAATTTTCACTTAAAAAACCCCTAGTACTTGGTATCAAACCCAGGGCTCCATTCATGCTGGGTAAGCATTCTACCAATGGACCCACATCCGTAGTACCAAATTGTTACCTTTAAAAAGTGGTTAATCTATTGTTGTAGATATTGCTCTATATAAAATGCTGATTGGCCAATAGCCAGGCAGGAAGTATAGGTGGGACAAGCAGAGAAGACAATTGTGGAAACAGGAATGGTGAGGAAGGGAGGCCCGCCTGGTGTCCAGGGAGCAGCATGTAAAGGCAACAGGTAAAGCCACGGAACATGTGGCGACATATAGATTAACAGAAATGAGCTGAGTTTAAATGTAAGAACTAGTCAGTGGTAGGCCTGAGCTAATGGCTGAGCAGTTTAATGAATATAAGCTTCTGAGTGATTATTTTATAAGTGGTTGCAGGGTCCGTGGATCTGGGCAAGACCGGAGAAAACATCAGCTACAATCTATGAATGATTATATTTTAGAGTATGTAAATTATCTATAAAAATGGAGATGAGTGCTTAAATTGTTGCTTGTTGTCTATGTTTTATAAACAATCATGCTCCTTTGTTCAACTTCAACATGCTAATATTCAAGAGTAGCACAGTGGTTGGGGGCTTTGTGTTGTCCAATTCCCACATCTTCTATCTGTGTGGCTTAAACAAGTCTTCAAGGGGCAGCTTTCTAGCATGCAACATGTGACAATCCTATCTCCAGAATGAAGGTGCTGTGAGAAATCAGTGAGATGATCTTTATAAAATACCTGGAGCAAATAACTGGTCCGTACATACTTGTGTTGTTCTTGTTCATTGTTCCTAAGCCAGGATGGAGACAATAGTAAGGAAAAGTATTTCCTGTTCTTCATTCTTATGTGAGAATGGAGAATGGTAGTGAGGCAAGATATGCTCTTTGTTAATGCTTGTTAATTTAGTTAATGCTTACTTCTCAGGTACATGCAAAATACAGAAAGTGTGCTTCACACATACTGGGCGTGCTGGCTAGTTTGATAATCAAACTTGATACAAGCTAGAGTCATTTTTCAAGAGAGAACCTCAATTGAGAAAATGCCTCCCCCACTAGATAGCTTGTGACAGCATTATCTTGTTTAATGGTTGATGTTGCAGAACCCAGCTCACTGTGGGTGGTGCTACTCCTGAGCTAGCGATCCTGTTTGCTATAAGGAAGCAGGCTGAGCAAGCCATGAGGAACAAGCCAGTAAGCAGCACCCCTCCATGGACTCTTGATCAGTTCCTTCTTCCAGGTTCCCACCTTGAGTTCCTGCCTTGACTTCCTTGGATGATGGGCTGGATGCCATTAAGATGAAGTAACACCTTTCCTCTCCACATTGCTTTTGGTCATGGTGTTTTGTCTCAGCAATAGAAAGCCTAACTAGGTCAGTGGGGTTTAGGCAGTCTTTGGTAAAAGCCAGACCACCAAGTACATAATTCTTAATCATTTTTTGAACCATAGATGGGTGGATTCCCTACCATAGGTTTCCTTAGCAACTTACCTTTCCAGAATTTGTTGACATTGTTGATGACTTCATTGATTTCTCATAAAAGGTAGCTTGGAATAATGACTTAAATTTATATAAAGGGAAAAAGCTGAAGACAGACTGAAGCTACTCGAGTTGGTAAAGATCACCCGGAAAATCAAATTCTGGAGCTTCACCCAGCAACTCTTTCTGTAAAGTTCAGCAGTCTAATCATAAATGGAGCTGTGAAAGACAGAGCTACCCTGAGTGTGATTAGTAAAAACAGGGCAAGAACCATCCTGAAATGTCAGGCATTAGTGATGAACTTAAATTGCTTTTCCATAATAAAGTTATACTTCCGATGTGACATTTGCAAATGCGTGTCCCGCCTGGGATGATTGCTTCAATCTCTCCTTCTGAACTGTGATTTTACTAATAGCAGAGACTGATATTTGGGATAGCCATGTCGCGGAGCCTCTGCTGCACTCTACATATTTAGTAGGTTTTAGCAGAAGCGTGTGTCTTCTTTTTCCATTTGCTGGGACTCACTGCCCATGCTCCTCAGCTGTCTTGAGACTTAACGGCACTCAGCACCCTGAATAGTGAAATATGGTCCTCCGGGGAACATCAACATTTAAATTATGTCAACAGTTTCTAATGAAATCTCTGCCAAAGTGGTGAATATGTCTTTGCTGTCATAAATAGAATATGCAGGACATAATTTGAACAGTTTTCATAAGGAGACTCAGGATCATTGTGAGTATGGGCAAACGGAATGGTCGTAGGCTTAGGTTGGCATAGGCTGCTTCCCTATAGAACAATCAGTTCCACCTTGCCTTTGACTGTCTTTTTTTTTTTTTTTCTGCTATAGTCAGACCATCTACTTTTGCTAACAGGCTGTGTATCCTTAGCAGTCTGTCTTTTAATTTGCTATTTTCTAATTATCTGTTGTTCAGTTTAAAAGATGAATGAGCCATTTAGAATGGTCTATAAAAAATGGGAAAATAAACACTAAATGAAGGCATATGAAACTGTGCCATAGGCAGGAAACACAGTCTTAATATTCAGAATTTAAAATAAATTATTTATTTGCTTCTTATTCTTATTAATTATTATTATTATTTGTGCATGTGTGTGTGTGAGAGAGAGAGAGAGAAAGAGGGAGAGAGAGAGAGAGAGAGAGAGAGAGAGAGAGAGAGAGAGAGAGAGAGAGAGAGAGAGAGTATATGTGCACCACATTGTGAAGGAGGTCAGAGAGGGCAGTGGATCCCCTGTAGTTACAGGAAGTTTTGAGCTGCTGTGTGAGAGCTGGGAATCAAACCCTGGAGAAATGTAAACATCAAGCCAGCCTTAAACCCTTCCTTCTACAATGGTGTCCTGTCTGCAATGTGTGCTAGCGTAATAGTGGGACAAAGCTTGTGGGAGTCACCAACCTAGATCTGATTTGACTTAAGGCCCCTCCATGAAATGGAACTGTTTGGCCCTGTTTGGGTAATCAAGAACTTGAGACTAGATAGGCCAGGGACTTGGTAAAACCAAGTAATACTGGTCTAAAAACAAACAAACAAACAAACAAAGTAACTAACAGCAATAATATGACTCCTAATAACATTCTGCTATTCTCATAGATTAGTGCCTTGCTCATCCATCACTAGAAAAGCTTCCTCCTGCAGCAGATGGGAACAAATACAGAGAACTACAGCCAGACATTATGCAGAGAGAGAGAGAGAGAGAGAGAGAGAGAGAGAGAGAGAGAGAGAGAGAGAGAGAGAGAGAATGAGCGAGAGAGTGAGCTTGGGATACTCAGCCCTAAATGGGATGTCTCCATCAAATCCTTCCTTTTGGGGCTCAGAGAACCCAAGAAAGAGGAGGCAGAAAGAATGTAAGAGCCAAAGGAGATAGAGGACACCAAGAAAACAAGGTCCTCTAAATCAGCATGATCAAAGCTCATATGAACTCAGAGACTCAGACAGCATGCACAGGGCCTGCACCCGTATGTAGCAGGTCCTCTGTGTGGATCCTGACTTCCAGCTCAGTGTTTTTATGGGATTATTGAGTGTGTGAATGAGTGGGTCTCTGTGTCTTGTGCCTTATCTTGGGGCTTTTTTTCTTCTGTTTCTTTGTTTTTTCCAATCCTAATACTTTAGTTTTAGTTTCATCTTATTATATTTTATTTTATTATAATCCCCTAGAAGCCTGTTTGTTTCCTAATGAGAGACAGAAAGGGAATAGATCTGGATGGGAAGGGAGGTGTGTGGAGGGGACTGGGAGGAGTGGAGGGAGGGGAAACCATATCAGGATATATTATGTGAGGAAAAATATCTATTTTCAATAAAAGAAAAATACTACACACACACACACACACACACACACACATACACACACACACACACACACATACACACACACACACACACACACAGACACACACACACAGCACTTACTTCTCTTGCAGAGGATTTGGGTTTGTTTCCTAGTACAGTACCAGTGTAGTGGCCCACAACTATCTGTAACTCCAGTTTCAGGGGATCTCCATGGGCATTGTTACATTTGGTGCCTAAACATATATGTATGCAAAACACTAACCCACTTGAAGTAAAAATAAATATATTTTAAAAAAGAGGAAGAATGAGGAAGAAATGAAATGAATTTACTGAGTAGAACCATTCTAGGGTCCAGAAGACTTTGTGTCCTGGGGAAGCTGTGGTAGCTGACCTTATAACTCGTCCTTTCCAAACCTGTAGCTACTGGGAAACAAAGAGCTATCTCAAATCATTGCTGGCATGCCCCTGATTAACTAGCTCTTTTTCTTTGTAGTGCTGAGAATTAAACTTTAGTTCTTAAGCATCTAGGTAAGTACTCTTCCCATATAGCTCTCTTTCCAGCTCCAATTCGCTCCCCACCCTACACCTGTGTCTGATTACAGTATTAATTTCCTGTAGTTGCGTCTATCAATTATCAATGACAAGTTACCACAAATTTTGTGGCTTGAAACAACATAAATGGACTGTTCTAACTCTGTCCATTGAAGATAAGCACAGGGTGTCTTCGGGCTCTTGGTGGGTATGGTCAGGGCTCCATTTCTTTCCAATGTGCAGAGTTTATCTGTTCCTTTGGCCACTGGCTACCTTCCATGTACAAAGCCATTGATAACCAGTTGGGTCTTTCTCACGTTGCACCATTGTGTAAGGGACACTTCTACCTTCTTCCACTTTCAAGTGGTTTGTGGTTGTATTGATTTCACCTAGTCAATCAGGATAATCTTTTGTTTTAGGATCAGCTGACAATGACTTTATTTTAATTTTACCATGTAACGTGGCAGGTAGATTCTGAGAATTTGTGCGTGGACATGGGAGCATTGAGTCTATCACTATAATTGCTTCGCAAACATAAAGAGCTGTGGTCTGTGGGGGATTAGTTATAGCAATCTTCAATGGCAGAGATGATTAGAGAGCAGTGGCATGTGAGCTTGTGCAGTTAGAACAGGGTTCCAGGTAAGGTAGCTCAGTCCATCAAAAGCGACAGGTTACTACAGTGGGCATGCATTCTTAGTGGACACCGTGTTAACGATCTCAAATCCTGTAAGAATACCTGCTGGAAAGCCCCCATTTTCTGGGGATTGGAGTGGTCCCTCATGGAGTTCTTAGGCATTTGGGAGGAGGCCGGCCTGGATACCATATGTACATTTATTTACCTACTCAAGACTTTTCCCATATATCAATCTTGTTTTTTTGGTCAATTCTGTTCTTTCAGATCAGAGCTCTCTCTTTCTTGTTGATCGTAGTAAGGGTTACAGCTAACAGACAATAGGTCAGAAACCCCTTTGTGTGTTATCAAAAGTGCAATTCTGCCTTCCTTTGAGATTGTTAGTAGAATTTGCAACAGACTGATCAGTGGTACTGTAGCTACTTTAAATTTTATAAAGATTTAATTTTAGTTGTGTGTGTGTGCGTGTGTGTGTGTGTGTGTGTGTGTGTGTGTGTGTGTGTGTGTGTGAAGTATGTGTCTGGATGCCTGTAGAGGTCAGAATAGGGTGTTGTATCATCCCCTGGATGTGGACTTCCAAGCAGTCCCCAGCCAATATGGGTCCCGGGGGCAGAATTCAGGGTCTCTGGAGGAGCAGCAATTGCTCATAACAATTGCTCATAACCCTGAGCATCTCGCTAGCACCCAACACACCTGAGAGCTGGCGGTGGGTATTATGTGCAAGTAGAATGGAAGGTATTGGTGCAAGGAGCTTCCCAGGGCATCTTCTGTCACTGCCCTCCTATACTCCAACATCATCCATCATTAGATTTGTTCCTAAGAGTGACAAACAGAGGGTACCATCTGAACTTCCCTCTTTAGTGTGGAGAAGAAACCTGTCATTAACTCCACACATAGCCATCGAATGCTCACCATATACTAGGCACTGTTTCACATGGGTGGCTTCACCTTGGAGTCCACTGAGACACTAATCCAGAGAGACTGTGATCATCTGAAGAGCAGGGAGGGTTTTTAATTTTGTAATAAAAGCACAGGTTTATTTTAGAGTGACACGGAAAGCATAGAATACACTCCACAGGCTGGGAGAGAGCGCGAGCAGATATGTGGCCTAAGTACCCAAGTTTTGTATTTTTAAATTTATCTTTATTTCTCTATATGAAGCCTTTTCCCTTTAAAAATGTTTATTAGTATAAATTAATTATGCACAATGATATGTGTAATTTCAATAGTTTCATATGTGTACATATTGTGTTTTGTTGATCGTGTTCATCTCCCCACATTAACTTCTTTTGTTTCTGCTTCTACTTCTGTTAAAGTTGTTTACAGGAATTCAGGTGGGAGTTTCTTTGCAAAAGCATGAGAACATTACCTGTGGTACACCACTGAAGAAAACGCCCCCATTCCCAACCATTAATTGCAAAGAAATTCTAAGAGTGGGGCCTTGTGAGTCCCTAGCCACTCCATGACAGGATGTGGACTGTAGACAAATTCCTAAATAGTCTTATTAAATAAAAAATGTGGAGCCAAATATAGGGATGACAGCCTTAGAGAGATCAGGGAAATAGGGAAAGCCACCAGCCAACCTTACCTCACCAGCTCTGCAGCTTCCAAAGAGATATGCCTTTCCTGTTCTTTTCTCTCATTGGCTCTCTTAGCCCAGCTACATCACCTCCTCTTTCTACACAGCTCTGTCACTTTCTGTCTGTCTGTATAGACCTCCAGACCTCTATGGTTAACTAGTGTTGGAATTAAGGTGTGTGCCACCACACCTGACTCTGTTTCCAGTGTGACCTTGAACACACAGAGTCTGTCTGCTAACTGATAGGATTAAGGGCGTGTGCTAAAATTGCACGACTTCTTTGTTTACCTAACATGACTTACTATTTCCTCTGATCTCCAGGCAAGCTTTATTTATTAAAGCACAAATAAAATATCACCACAGTGGACTGTTTCAGTCTTGTGGAGATGTTGTTCAGGTTCTCACAGCTGTCATGAGTTTATGAATGCATCTGCCATGACATACCCAGAAGGCGGTGATTGACGACATGCCCCCTCATATTCCAGATATTGCAGCCTTCTATTTGAAGGTTTATTTATTTTATTTTATTTGTATATGCATTTGCCAGAGTGTATGTATGTGTGTCTGTGGAGGCCAGAGGGCATTGAGTCCTTTGAAACTGCAGTTACAGGTAGTTGGGAGCCACCATGTGGGTGCTGGGAACTGAACCCAGGTCCTTTGCAAGAACAGCAACTGCTAGTCATCCCTGATCCATCTTTTGAGTCCTCTTATACTCTCCTGCATACCTTCCCATGATTTTCCTTGAGCCTTGGAGGAGTGATATACACATCCTTCCATGGCTGGGCTTTCAACAGTCATTTTCTCTGTTCCTTGACAGTTATGAGACTCAAACAGAGAAGTTTTCAGAAGCGGGTAGGGAGAGGTTCTGGTGACCATACATGTTGGGGGTTTTTGGATCACATGAGTGTGGACCCTGATGACACAAAGCCAAAGCACTTGCTCTCACAGGTTATTTATCTCTGGCTGGCCAAGTGTGGGGTACTATTTCTTGGTTGCAGGGTAGAAGTGCCCTGGTGGGGCTCTGTGACCATATTCCTTCAGTAAATTGTGACAACAAAATGCCATGGTGACTCCTGCTCCTCTCAGGGAAGACAAAGGGAAGAGATGACACCACATCAGCATGACACTATGATGATGGTTTGTGCAGCTCATCAGAAGGCCTCTCCCAAAGTCTATAATGTGAGCACCATTTGCCATATGCATGCTGTCTATATAGAGGTAGACCTCTTGGGTGTCTAGTGGAGATTTCTCATACCCAAGGTACTGGGGAGTAGGAACATTTTATTATGCACGGCTGTGATCTCAGTACAGAACCCAACAGAAAGTACATACCCGAGACTCGTCTGAGGAACTAGTGTACAGATGGACCTCTGGAAGCCAGACTTGTACTGTGTGCTGATGAAAGCTCTCTGGTGGCCCAACTCACCTCTCACTCAGGCCAGCTGTTTAGAAACAGAAGTCATTATTTACAAGGACAATTGAGCAAGATTGTCTTGTGACACCCACGAGCCACCTAGTAAATGTAGGTGGCAGATCTGCAGCCAGAGCATTTTTAGAACAAATGATTTGAAGGGAGAGAAAAGATGCTAGAATTTCTTACCTATTGATAACACTGTTTACTTTTTTCTAATACAAAGAAGGAATTGAGAGTTTGAGAAATAAAATAACCAATGGAAATTAGTGACAGATTGAGACACGCAGGGCCCAAGACTCTCATTTTCTTACAGCTCGCCAGGTCTCTTTCCATAGTAAGTGGAACAGAATGGCTCACTTATCCACAAGCTTGATTCAGATAGAAGGATAAATTGTGGTGCAGATAATAGCTAATGTAATGCCAGACTTCTCTCAGGAACTGTGGAGATTTCAGATCAATATGTAGTGAAAGAGTACATGGTGATGACTTTCTGAAAACTTGATCAATAAGTATACATCACCAAGATCAGAATTTATTTAAAATTATGAGCAGCCTGGAAGGCTGCCAAGGCCTGAGTAATAACTCTAGGCGGTCCAAGCCCATGCCAGCTTCCTCCGTTTATATAAATTGCTGGAATCTCTCATGCCTGACCCCTCTGATGTATCAGCTTGGTTATGTCAGTTTAGATACAGGTAAATTTCCTAGGGGCATTTATTAGCTTTATTAAAAAAAAAGGCAAGTGTCCAAAGGCCTCTGGGCATATGCACCCCAACCATAAGATAAAAGAGTGAAATTAAATATTCAGGCTGCCAAGCACCTCATCAAAAAGCCAGGCCAGTTCAGCCCACTGAGGCATAGCAGATTGGCCGGTTTGATCATGTGTTTTTCCCTATGAAGATTCATGAGCCCATTCTACTGTCTGGTTGGACAGACAAACGAACTGCCGAGGAAGAGACCCTCAGCACCTTGCCTTGAGGATTCACAGCTGGAATCTGTTATTAGAAGTAAGATGGCCGATCTTAATATAGTTGAATTAACAGTGGATAGGGGAAAATCCTCAAAGGAAATCTTCTTTATTGAAATGTATCCAAATAGCATTCCTTGACTCCATGTGTCATCTTCCTTTGATTGATGGCTGTCATCTCTGAAATCCTTCATATTGGCATATCTGTGAAGCCCAACACATTCCCTGCAGTCTCTGCACTTAAACAGGTGTGCAGACATCATATTGCTCTAAGTTAGCTTTAACTCAGAGTGGCTCCTTCCTTACCCAGGGGACACTGGGAAATGTCTGAAGACACCTTTTAGTGTCACAGTCGGAGGGAAAGGTGTGCTTCTCGGCATCCAGTGGGCAGGTCCCAAGGGTGCTGTGACTGTTAGCAGAGCAGAGGACAGGAGCAGAGAGATACCTGGTCCCTCCAGGTCAGAGGTGCTGATGCAGCACAACCCAGTCTAAATTTCTAGACCGACATCTGTCATCCCTTTACCACTGTTGTTCCTTTTATTATAGCCACATGTCATTTGTTGCTTTTCGCCAAAGTTTTTAAGATTGAGAAATACCAACTGACACTGTTGTTCAGTTAGATAGTTTGATAGATTGAAAGAGCACGAAGTGAGCCATTGTATTGAAGTTCTTATCTCATATTCTCCTCAAACTCAATACCATTTCTTGCCCCAGGGAAGGTGTTCTGGCTAGTTTTATGTCAACTTGACACAGCGAGGGTCATTGGAGAGGGAACCGCAATTGAGAAAATGCTTCTGTAAGATCCGGCTGTAGGCAAACTCCTGGGGCATTTTCTTAATTAGTGATTGATGTGGGAGGGCCCAACCCAATCCATTGTGGGTAGGATCACCCCTGGGCGCATGGTCTTGGGGTCTCTGAGAAAGCAGGCTGAGCAAGCCATGAGGAGCAAGTCAGGAAGCAGCACTCCTCCATGGCCTCTGCATCAGCTCCCGCCTCTAGGTTCCTGCCCTGTGTGAGTTCCTGTCCTGACTTTCTTTGATGGGGAACTGTAAGATGGAAGCATGAGCAAAGGAACCTTTTCCTCCCCAACATGCTAATGTCACGATGTTTCATCACAGCAACAGCAACCCTGACTAAGACAGGTTACCATGAACTTGTGTCCCACAACTTAGAGAACATTGGATTGTTGTGTCCCCCTAGATACACTCTCATGCTTGAAGAATATTTTACTAAGTTGCCATCGAAGGAACACAAGTTTCTGAGCTTTATCGGAGGGCGCATTTCGCCAGAGTGCATCAAGAAGGTACATTAAAGAAATCTGAGATAGCAGAAGAAAGACCAAGAGTCCATCATTGTCAAGCGATGGCAGAGTCCCTCTAGGAGATTTTATTGCCCACTTGTATTCCATTAGAAAGCCCATCTAAGATGCTTGTAATCCTTCACATGGAATTAAAGTGACTCTCCTCCAGTCTGTGTAGTGAGTCATTATCCTGGTCCATAATATTTTAAAGAGAAAGGCTAAGTTCTTAGATATTAGCTGACGGCACCATTGAAGATGGTTATTATCATTATTTCAAACATGGATTTTTGATGCCATGTCATACAGTGGACCTATTTACATCCTTGTGTAATCTATGCTGAAGGCTATCTGTACATATATATTTGTCTGGTTTATTGTTCTTGCTGGAGTACCTGTAGAAAAATAAGCTCTGCCTCCTCCTGGCTGCTTCGGTGAGAGGCTGGGAAATTGCAGTATGCACTTGAAGCTCCTGGGTTCTTCTTGACTGCTTGGTGCCCTAAGCCGGAGACTTTCTGTCCAGGAGACTGACATGGCAAGAATTATCCTCCCTCAGGGAAAATCAGTTAATGTTTCCCATTAAAAGGGAGCTATGCTGCATTATGAAAACAGTCTGGGCTTGGCTGTTTTTTTTTTTATTTTTTTTTATCCTCACTCTGAAATTGGTTTCCATACCTATAATTATCTTGGAGCACCACCATAAAAGCCCTCCAATCTTTACCTCATGTTGCTCTTCCTTGGGGGCACTGATTCAGGACCCATGGCTTTTGCACCAAGCCATAATTAACAGAATTATATTTAATAGTCCCCCCTCATTCTGAAGGGAGCAGAGGCGGCGTCCAGAGAGCACAGCAGCAGATAATGAGGAGAGTGGCAGAGTCTCTCTCTCTCTCTCTCTCTCTCTCTCTCTCTCTCTCTCTCTCTCTCTCTCTCTCTCTCTCTCGGAATTGTATCATCATATTCGGAGAGCAGTGTGCTGCCCCTGTCATTCTGCATCAGTCTCACTGGCCCAGCAGCCTCTGCCTCCGTGACAGTTAGAAACAAGAGAGAGACGCATATGATCCGTGGGTTTTCTTCTCCTTTAACTAAAAAAAAAAAAAAAAAAAAAAAAAAAAAAAAAAGCCATCTACTTAAAAGAACACACAGCCTACTGCTGTCTTTGGCAGCTCCAAGATGTTTCAGAGTGTAGAACAAGGAACATTTCCAAATTCCTTCCATTCAGGACCAGGCCTTGCATTATTGATGCATTTTACCCACAGGATTTGGGCCCAATGAGAGATTCGAGGTTTTGGAATGATAGGAGCTTAGCAAGGTCTCACCCACTCAAGATTTCATTATTTTACTGTGTTTTAGAAACGTGTTTTCTGATTGTGTGTGTGTGTATGTGTGTGTGTGTGTGTGTGTGTGTGTGTGTGTGTGTGTGTGTGTGTGTTTGCCTTTGCAGTATATATCTGCATTCACGTGTGTGTAGGAAGCCAGATGCACTTGGAAAGCACTGGGCATCTTCCTCTATCTCTCGTTGACTTACTCATTAAGGTATGATCCCTTCCTGGAGCTGGAGGATGTGTTTTGGTCTAGGCTGGCAGCCCATGAACCCGGTGATCATCCTGTCTCTACCCACCACAGTGCTGGGATTACAGGTGAAGATGAGTCCATGGCCAGCGTGTTGTGTGGATGCTCAGATCTGAAGTCGGGGCCACATGCTTGCACAGCAAGTGCTCTTAACCACTGACCCATCTCTCCAAGCCCCTACTTCGCATCTCATGTCAATCATCTTTTGTGTAACTCAGAATCACCATGAGGTGCTTTTTTTTTTTTTGTGTGTGTGTGTGTGTGTGTGTAAGAAATAGCATCCAATAGTTTTCCTAACTGTAAAAATTATATATTCAAGAAAATGTTCATGTTCTTAGAGCAAACGAAAACTTATATGCAGGCACCTTGTTTTGTTCTATTTTGTTTGTTCTGAAAGGATCCTAAGCAAAATGGCTTTGCTTTTAGATTTAGTGGATGTCCCACCTGACATAAATTCAGATAAAAGAAAAGCATTTATGTGTAATCTCAGGCAGATAGTGAAACTGCTTCTTATATGGAATCATAAATTTTACTGCTAGAAAGGACCATAAGGAACACTTAGTTCAGCCCCTTGTGGGTGGTAAATGGAGGTAACTGTGTGGTGTCTTCAAGAATACTGAAGTTAAAAGTTAGTCTCTGAGAAGTAAGCTATAGTTTGGATCTAGAATGTGCCCCCAAAGCCTACATAGTAAGGGGTTGGTCCCTAACCAGTGGCCCTACTGGGAGACGATGGAATGGTTAGGATGCAGCTTAGGGGTAGAAAGGTAGGTTATTGGAGGCATGTCCTTGGAGGGGAAGCAAGAAACCACCCTTCCTTGCTCTCTAATTTCCGTCCTGCTCTGCCATGCACTCCTGCCGTAATATACAACCTATGGATGCCATATCCACGATGAGAAAGGAAACCTGGTGTAGCCTTCCCTTACTGTTTCATGCCAGTTCCACAGTAATGAGGCCGACCAGTCATGGATGGAAACCTTCAAACTGAAAGACAAAATAAACTTGTATGTTTATAAGTCAACTTATCTCAGGTATCTGTTACAGCGAGTGAGAAGCTGACTAACTCAAGGAACTGGTGGTCGTGGTGGTGGTGGTAGGGGACAACCTTGTAACAACATGACAACCAATTAAAATAGGTAAAGAATATGACTAGTCATATATGGGAGCAGTTGAGCATAGAGAGTCCCTCAATGGACAGCTGAGGATTGGCCTCATGTCCCAATTCTGTTCATTCTAGAAGATGTATGTAGCTTGGCAGGTTAAGCCTAACAGTACACTGAGCTCATCTTCATACAGCCTGGGATAATACATAGGGAGGGGCTTTCAGCAGAGATAAAGAGGAGCTGCAGAGCATCCATGAGAGCCATAGCCGAGAGAAACTGGATTCTATCACTAGCAGACACAATCTGTCACTTTGTAGGCTCCGGAGGCGGGGCAGGTCCCAGAGACTGTACTTCAGGCTCCAGATCATTTTTTTCAGTCATCTCACGTGACTTCAGTATAGGGCTGGAGGCAAGAAAGCTGCCTATTGCTCACATGAATACCTTTGGGGAGTATTTTTGTTTGTTTGTTTGTTTTCAGTGAACATCAAGAAAAGTTAGGCATGCTGCAGATTGGGAAGTCAATTTATAGGTATAAATCGAATGCCCTGTAAAGAAAAACATAGTGCCGGAAGTCGCTGTAAAACGGACAGCCCCCTGACAATGTGTGGCTGTCCCTCAGAGCTCAGTGGTGTTTTTCCCGGGGAAGCAGTGGAGGCTTGAACTTAGTTGCTCCTATTTTATCCTTGACGGTGGGGCTGGGTGGCCAGCCATCAATGACAGCTAGGACACAGGCAGGGCCGGCCTTAGCTTCCTTTGGGGAATTAAGAAAACTTTTGCTGTACTGTGGGTATCAGTTGTACTTTGCAGCCTGAAGGTCAGATGCACATAATACTTTGAAGCAGATACAATTCAGGGAGCTCAGGGGATATAGTGTGGATGTGAGGTCAAGGAGGGGAGTGACCGGGAATTATCTTTAGAATGTGGTTTTCTCCAGAGTCACAGGTCAAGGACCTGTCTGACGGCGTGAGAAATTCAGTATAGCTTGTGAGAGACGGCTCACCCTCAGAGCTGCAGGAAGTGACATTTGTGACAGAAAGACAGGTAGAGGAGGGTGTTCAATACATGCTTGATAATTCAGCATTTTAGGTTTAGCAAAAAAAAAAAAAAATGTGAACAAGCGTTCTAGAAACCACAGATCAAAACTGCAGCTGAAGAGAGGCCCTTCCCAGGGTTGGGATGGGGGCTAAGAATGTTAATAAACTGCCAAAGGAGTAATAGAAAAGCATAAGTTCAGAAAGGCATGGAACATTCTAAACAAAGCCTATAGAATAGGCCCTAATTAGAGAGCTGCAGTAGCCTGACTCAAAACATTCAGTTAAGTCAGACTCACACACTGACAGTCAGCTGGTTTTGTTTGCCTGGAGCAAGGACAATCTGGTGGGTCACTTGAAATGCCTGGAGCAAGGGATGTCTCGAAGACCTGATGACTGAAGGAATGCACTCCTGCAAAGCTCTGCTTTTTCTCCTGTCCTTTCTGTCAAGGGAGTTTGTTCAGAACGGAGAAGTCAGCAATACCATGGTAGAGAGCATTGAAGAAAGAGAAAACCTCTGTCTGGGTTAAATGCCATCTAGGGCTCTTGGTCTTGAGGAACCATAGTCCATGATAACTGAGATATTTTTTAAAAGTGATTGTAAAATATATCTTGCAATCTAGAAAGGCAGGTGCTCAAAATATACAGTTTCTAGGAAGTAGAAACCTGAGGGTCCTGAAACATTAGTTCAGACAGATTCGCATGATGGAGATGTGGAAGGGTGTGGAATTCATTAGGCACAAGTTAATTCATTAGACACACATAAATTGAATTGTAGATTTTTTTCCCAGATCTTCATGAAGAATGTTAAAGTGGCTTATAAGTTCTAAGTGGAAGAATCTCCATGGAGGACTAAGGTTTAGCGCAACAGTTGAGCTGGAGGCAGTTAGGGCATGTTTCTGTGTCAAATGTCCTTTTTCTTCCAATGGCTAGGAGATATGTAATATATTTTCATATTTACACATGTATAAAAATAAAATATATGCTTGCCTAATATGCAGATGTTTAAAATGGAGTCTCAGCAACCTTCTGAATGACAGATTCAGAATGCAAAATGTTGTTATTGACGTAGAATTATGGGTCTAAATCAATAAGGTTTACTAATGAGATAAAAATATTATATTGCACTTTAACTGGAAAAAAGCCAAATAAATAGCTGAGTGAAAAACTGGCTATAAATAATTTCATTTTCCCCCTACCCAAACTCCCCAAACAAATAAACTGAAACACCTCCCAAAACAAAGCAAAGAAAATATGACATTTTGTTTGACATTAAGTCAAGTGAAAGTCAGCCTTGTGCTGCAGCTTCTAAATATTGACCCACACAGGGTCAGCAAATATCACTATCTTCATAATGCTGTGTTTAGTTCTCCACACCACAATGTCACATGGGAACTACACAAACTTCTGTGGGCTACAAGCAAGGGAGAGCGGGAGTCTGCTCCCTGTCTCTGAAATGGTGTGCTTGTTAGTTCATCATCTCAGGAACCACATAGCACCAACTTAGAGTTGTCAGTTACTATCCTAGACATAAATTAATAATGCCTTGTGTCTTTTGTGTGTGTTAGACTCCAGCAAGAGTCCAGTCAGGGAGACAGAGGTCCATTGACAATGATGTGTGTAGGAGGGACAAGGGGATGGGAAAGAGTTCACTCTTTGGGTACATCCTCCATGGATAGTAGGAATGAACCAGGTAGAGACAGAGGGGCATTGGTTTTCATGCATGTGGGAAAACAGTGTTTTAAAAGATCCTGGCTCACCTGGGGAACAGAACATACTTTAGTATTACTGGAGTCTAGGTTGTTATACAAGAGCACACAGTACAAGCTGTAGCTATAAGTGGACTGGAGCCAGTACTGGACAAACTAGGGACTGACTTCATCCTGAGGACACAGAGAGCCAAGGAAGGAGTTTGAACAGGGGAGTAGGTGATCACCATTTGACTTGGGTTTGAATGGCTGATAGGAAATGATGAGTCAAGGAATGGAGTAATGGGTGGGATTGTTGTTCTGATGAAATGCTGTGAGGGTCTGCTCTCAGATGGTGACAGTGGAGATAGGACAGTGGAGGCAGATTTTAGAGGTGTTAATCATACAATATCAACCCTCTGGAAAGGTCACAGTCACACTCACCCTGAGGTCTCCATAAGTCAGCTCCTTTCTCTCTCTCCTCTGTGATGATGGGCTACATCTATGCCAGCTCAGCTTTTTAGCAGCATCACAATTTCTTTTTCCATCTTTCTTTCTTAGGCTACTGTAAAAAATCTTAGGAGGAAGGACCGTGATGTTTGCTTCTTTCTTTCCTTTTCCTTATTTTCTTCTCTTCCTTTCCTGTTTCTTTATCTTAAGCATACACTGCTCAGCCAAGCATTTGCCAAATGTAATGATGTGTCTTTACACCATGGTTAGTCTTCATTGTCAGCTTCACTGGTTTTAAAAACCACCCAGGAGACTGTGGTGCACTCCAGGGTGTTCCTATGAGGGCTTTTCCAAAGGGTAAACCATAAGGAGGGCCCATCTTGTCATCCCTTAGTCTGGGGGGGGGCATATATCTGCAGTAAAGGGGAGGTAAAGAGGAACTTATGAAAAATGTAGCAGGTCCCTTTGCTTTCTGATCTTTTCTGACTCTCTGGTCTGTCATGCTACAATCTCACTGTAATTATGAGCCAAACCCTCTGAGACCAGGAGCTGAAATAAATGCCACCTTCTTCAAGTTGTCTTTGTCAGGTAAAGGGTGGGGAATTCTTGCACTCACAATGGGACGAGTCTTCTTGCATCAATTGATAAATCGAGAGTATCACTCACAGACATGACCACAGACCAACCTGACATATGGTTGCTTGAGATTCTCTCTTCAGGTGATGCTTAAGTTGTGGTAAGCTGACATTTAAAACCAATCCCCACTGTTCCCTTTTCCTCCCTTTTATTCACACTTCTCCTCTTCTTCCTTTTGTTGGCTCATGGAAAAAATATTTACTCTAGCAATTTCCTGAGTTTGGACTATATAGTTCTTTAACTTGATCCTCTTGACTCGACTATGCCTCCAAAGAATTATTTTAGGCCAGTTTCAAGAGAGGCAGCATAGTTCAGTAGTTATCATCCAGCATTAGGTAGGAGGCAGAGCTAGAGTTGACTGCAAATGGTTTAACTTGGAGCCTCAGTTTCCTCATCTTTAAATGAGTTGAGGCTAGACCTATTTGTGTCTATGAATACCATGATAATATATTTGCTGTGTTTATTAGAGATATAAAGTATAGTAAACACTTAACAGCTGTTGTTATCATAAGGGATTATTCAGGAATGTGCTTGATTTTGTTCACATTAGGCTGACAGAAGGATTTTTATGTACATGAGGCTCAGGTGTGGGAAAGAGATCTGCAAACAGTTTCTCTCCAGCAAGCCTCAGGTTTTGTGGCCATGTACCAGTAAACTGTATATCCTCCATGCTTATGCCTTTCCTGTAGCTCGCCTGTGATTCTACCTATGCCTTCCTGCCCTTTGAGCTTGGAGAGGGTTTCTAACTTCATTTCTCTCATCACATTAGAGGAACCATCTCCAAATACACTGGTCAGCTTCCTAATGTCTATCTAATTTCTATAAATACTCTTTGGGAGCCTTCAAGGATCTTTACTCTGTGGTTTGGCAAAGCCAACTTGGGCTTTGGTGTATTTCCCCATCTCTTGTTTATACATCATCGGGCCCAAGGATTTGACTTTGGTGTATATTTAAGTGCCTAGTGCCTCATTTCCCAGGTTAGGATATTTGCCTGTAGGTTGATGTAAGGGGGAGAATCAGATTTTTAAAAGTTCCATTTGACCTCTGTTCCCCTCGTAGTCTTTGCTGTTGGTGTTCCTTCTCTTTGCTCATCTGGATACTCATGAGATGTGCAGCAGTCTTAGTCCAAGCTGAAGGTGGGTATCTGCTAGATCCACATTCATCGGTTCTAACAGGAATGGGAGCTTTTCAGTCTCTATTGGATGCTGGAGGCGTTGTGTTTGAGGTGTACTTGGGGTGCTCTTGAGGGTCACTTAGAAGCTGCACCTTACTGTACTTCTCTTCCTCAGCTTCTTCACTTGCTGCCAAATGGTCCCCTGAAATTGAATGTACTTTTTTCTCATTTTGTCTAGCCAATGCCAATCGCAACATGGATTCACTCAACGGACACATCACGTTCTCTTTGCCGTTTTTTGTTTCTTGTACCTGAGGTCCAGCTTCTGGGATCCCTTCCCTTGTTCAGCCTCAGTTTCTCTTCAGTGAAATTCAGATGTGTGGGGGTACTGTATTTTCATTCCAGTTTTGCTTCCAGCTGAACCACATCTGGTTCCTTGCATGGCTTCACATCCTACAACCCTGGCCTCACTGCACACTTACCAATTTTAGTAGGACTAATAAGCCTTAGAACACAAGAAAATAGACTATAGTTAAATGAAGCACAGGTCATGTTGTTGAGTGCTTATGCATTTAGCCTTTGTAATGTCACCCTATCCTTGTGCAGGGACCAAATGCCCTTAAAAGATAACTTGACAGAAAACTTTGAATTAACCAAAAATATTCAGCAATCTTGCATAAGGAAACAACTCAATCCAACCACATGTTATTTATAAAAGAGACAGAGTGGGGAAATAGAATCAACTTAAAGTGCATTTTCTCTTAAATTTGCCATTGTAGGCGTCTGTTTTCAATCCTGTGTCTGTTTATTTGGAGGCAAGCTTAGAGCCACTGAAGCAAACCCTGCTTTATATACTTGGTGATAGCGGATCGACGATGTGGTTGGTGTACTGAGCAAAAAGACCTCAAGATTCTGTTGCTGTTTTCTTTTACTGTTTGGTCAACAGAGGGAAAAAACCCTCAAAGAAAAGAAATAAAATACCAAGAGACATTTCATCTCCTGATTTTAGCTTTCATTCCCCTATTGCCACAAAGGTGTGACTCTATAGCCCTCATCTTCACAGGCAGTACTAATATCATAGAGAAAAAGCATCTAAGATATTATTTTTTTAAATGCAAACATAGCAAGAACTTCTATTTTTAAAAATTAAATTAATTTATTTGTCACATGTATGTGTGGAGAGGTGTTTATGAATGTGCATGATTGCACACCATTCCACGTGTGTGCAGGCCAGAGGACAATTTGTGGGAGTTGGTTCTTTTTTCTACCATGTGGGTCTCAGGGATTGAACGCAAATTGTCTGGCTTGGTGGCAGGTAATTTTACCCCCTGGTCCATCTTGACAGCCTGCAAGAACTTCTTAAATGCAACTTCACCAGGTTGTTCATATGATTTAACTGCTATTAGTATTGGGTATCCTCAACTCTTTTAACCTATTTCTATTCTGATTCTTAAATTGGGGTCTTATGGCAATAACTATATTATGAAAATACAAATAAATATGAATAATAATGGATTTTGCCTTTTTAAAAATCCAGTTGAATCATTTCTTCCTTTTGTTGGGACATTTGAGCCATTTACATTTAATGTAATTGTTGATATAGTTGTCTTAAGGTCTACCACCTCTGCTTTCTCTTAGTGCCATGAGCTCTTTGTTGTTTTGCTTTCTTTCACACTGTTTGTACTGACGTGATTTCACTTTGTCTCCTTGGTTGGATTGCCAGCTCTCGTTCTTTGAATTCTCAGTGTTTGCTGCATGGTTCATAATATGCATACCGACCTTGCTTCTCACCAGCTGATACGGCATTACTTGATGTATGTACAAGAGCCCTACTGCAATACGCTTCCATGTCTAGCCTTGTGACCTCTGTGTAGGTAAGGTTCTGCAGTGTCACAAACTGCAAAGCATTGTTACCATTCCCACTTTCACCAGATTTAAAGGTCATGTCAGGATGAAGATGAGAGTCTTTGTACTTCCCTATACACATCCAATTTCTGGAACTCATCCTTCCTTTGTGTAGATCTAGGTTTTTTCGGGTATTCCTTTCCTTCAGCCTAAACAGCATTCTTTGATATTTCTTGTAGAGAAGGTCCTCCAGTGATGAGTTCATTCAAGTCTAAATATTATTTTTTCAAAGATTTTAATTAAGTGAATTAGTTAACTCCTTAACTAATTTGTGTGTGTGCACAAGTGTGTGAATATGCATGTTCACATGTGTATGTGCATGTACATGTGGGTGGCCACAGAGGCCAGAAGAGAGCATTGGATCTCCTGGAGCTGTAGTTTGTTTTTATCAAGTGTAAGACAACTCAACAATAATTTAATTTTTTTCTATTTCTTTTCTCCTCTGCATTGGAGACTAATTGAGCAGAGTCCTTTCAAAGCTTATTGTTGTCCTGTGTGTTACAAAATCACCTTCTGTCTGGATTACTGACTTTCAGTGGTTTGTCTGGTTTGCTTCAAGCTCATTCTCTTTTTCCTTCGCTACGTCTAATTTGCTGTTAATTGCATTTGATGTAGTCTTAGTCATTATATTTTTATTCTGGGGGTTTTATTGTGTTTTACATAAAATTTTCATGTTTGTTAATATGTATACATTCCATCTAGCTATCTAAAGTGTGGGACAGACTTAACAACAATAATTTTAATACACTGGTCAGCTAAACTACAAACTATTATTTCTAGGTCAGTTTTTTTTTTTAAATTTTTTCTTCTTTCTTGTAGATCATTGTCTTAGCTATATTGCTATGACCAAGGCTGCTTATAAACAAAATCATTTAATTGGGAGCTTGCTTACAGTTTCAGAGGGCTAATCCTTAATCATCATGGTGGTGAGCAGGCAGGCAGGCATGGTGCTGGAGCAGCAGTTGAAAGCTTATATCCTGGGCTAAAGACAGGAGAAAGAAAGAGAGTGAGTGACACAGAGCCTGTCACGGGCTTTTTGTTGTGTGTGTGTGTGTGTTTTATTTTTATTTTTTATTTTTCACGATGACAAGCATTTCAAGCCTCAAGCCTTGGATCCTATGCTGAAGTTGAAGCTTATTGCTATTTCTTTATTTTTATTTTTTATTTTATATAAGAAATTTTCTAGTCATTTTACATATCAGCTATGGATTCCCCTGTCCTCCTTCCTCCCACTCCCCACCCTTCCCCCCAATTCACCCCCTATTTCCACCTCCTCCAAGGCAAGGTCTCCCCTGGGGAGTCAGTCCAGCCTGGTACATTTAGTTGAGGCAGGTCCAATCCCCTCCTCCCTGCAGGAAGGCTGAGCAAAGTGTCTCAGCATAGGCCCTAGGTTCCAAAAAGCCGGCTCATGCACCAAGGACAGGCCACGGTCCGACTGCCTGGGGGCCTTCTAAACAGCTCAAGCTAATCAACTGTCTCACTTATCCAGAGGGCCTAGTTCAGTTCCATGGGAGCTTATTGGTTCAGAGTTCATGTGTTTCCACTAGTCTGGCTATTTGTCTCTGTGCTTTTTCCAATCATGGTCTCAATATCTCTTGCTCATGTAATCCTCTCTCTCTCTCTCTCTCTCTCTCTCTCTCTCTCTCTCTCTCTTTCTCTCTCTTGTCAATTGGACTCCTGGAGGTGCACCTGGGGCTTGGTGATGGATCTCTGCATCTGCTTCCATCATCCATTGGATAAGAGTTCTATCATGTCATGGGCTTTTGAAACCTCAAAGCCCACCCCCAGTGATACACCTCTTCCAACAAGGCCATACCTCTTCTAAAAAGGCCACATCTCCTAATCTTTCCTAAACATTCCCATAAACTGTGACCCCAACATTCAATATATGAACCTATGGGGGCCATTCTCAATCAAACTACCACAACCATATCTTTCTCTTTTAGCACCTGATAAATTTTCTCATTTTGTACAAATAGGGATGCCTCCGGGGCAGGTTGAGCCCTGGGAGGAATTCACTGGCAGAGGTCCTTTCTTGTGTCTAGGGGATTATGATTGAGTATGTATAGGAAGGCACAGTTGTCTGATTTGGGTCACTTCTCAGCACCACACTTTCAAATTTATTGGCATGAATCTGAGTAAGCACCATGACTTTGAGAGGTGGATCTTCTAGGTCTGGGGCTTGGCCTTCAGTCATTTCTTGATCATATTCCCCTCATTCTATAGCTTGGTAGAGATGAACATGATAACTTGGATACTTCGATAGAGTGAACTCTGAAAAACTGGTACCCTGGGGCTTTCCAAAGACAACCTGCATGACTGTGAGGAGCAGAGCCTGGGAGTAGCACCAGGCCCCGAGACAGGACTTTCACTGGAAAAAGCTGTCTCCAAGGCCTCTGATGCACTACTGAGCATCACGCTTGGTAATTTTTTGGATAGATGGGAGCCGTTATGACTCATCTAGTTGGTTCTGGATAAATTTGAAAATGCTATAAATACTTTGCATCTGTTTTAGAATGCAGTTAGATCACTTGAACAGAGTCTGCTCTTTTCAGACTGAGTGCAAGCCTTGTTAGACAGAGCCAGAGCTGTGTTTAAACTTTCCTCACTACTTAGGCAGTCCTTCACGATCCTCCACGGTACAGCTCATTTCCAGTGACATTGTGCTGGCTGTTGGGAAGATACTAATGCTTATCTATGTGAATTCCAAGGGATATTTTCCTGGGTACCTGAAAGATTTTCTGTTTTTCCTTAGCCTCACATAGTTTTCTGACACATGGGTGATCAACTCAACTTAGGAAATTCAAATGATGCACCCTTCTGATACCTTTTGTCTGTTTATGGAGCTAGTGGTCTCTTCTCTCGTGTCCTGGTCCACAGACTCTGGCACTCCACCTGTCCTTGGACTCTGAGGTCCATTCCTCATTGCAGGCTTCTTCCTGGAGTCTGCTCCATGGCTGGCCTGGATTCTCTCTTTAGTCTGATAGGCATTGGGGGGGGGGGTTACTGAGGGCTTAATCCTTTTCTTTTCCTTACCACAGATTCACGCATCGTCTCATGTTGTTTTATTTTTTTCATGCATTTTCCTGTTTTTTTTTCACCCCATTGTTTCAAATATGAGAGTAAATCAGTTCCCTAACACCTTATCATAACTGCGAGAAGAAATATCTGTTATCTGGGTTTGATTTGAAGCCTTCCAGCCCTCACGGTGCATTTCTGTAAGTGGAGAAGTTTTTCTTGCTTTTATAAGAAGCATTTTGACTTTGATCAAGTTTCCCCATTATCTGGGCCCCCATCTGTTAATCTGTCATCTATCGATAAGAACATAGCAGTGAGTCTTCTATCAATTTATGGCTCAGCGTTGGGAAGCACAAATTTCCACGATAACTTCAGCTTTCGGCTTTCATAAGTAGACACTAAATACAAATAAACATCACCAGGCAATGACTTAACAGTCTTTGAAAACAGACTTTCATGAACACAAGGTACAATAGTACATATAAAAACCCAACTAAACTTAGATCCTTACATTTTGAGAATTCTATAATTTTGTTTTTATGGCCTACTCATGGTGGGACAATCAAATTTAGAATTACTGCTTTTAAGTGTTCTTGTGGAGTAATTCTTTGGAAGGGTGCCTTTTGTGTTCAGCATAAGTGAGCTATTAAAGGGTTCCACAATAACGAAAGAAAAGATTTAGAGTAATAAGTATTTACTTAAATAATTAGTTTTAGAAATAAAAACCATAGAACACAGCAACAAGTAAATTCTTTGATGAGTTATGGTTTTCTCAACAGTTATGTAGGTTTCGGGGTATCCTTTCTCTCTTTCTGAGTGTACATTTACACGTGTATGTATGCTTATCTGTGCTTAGGTGTGCATGGTGAGTCTGTGCTGTTAAGCCTGGAGAAGATGCACAGGTCAGCTGGCACACTCTCCTCTGCCCTCTGTTATAAGGAGGCTCCAGCATTCGGAGCATCGGGAAGCAAGCTCCTGGTTCTGAGTCTGCTCAACTGCGAGCGTGTTTGCTTCTGGCCTTTTCTTTCTCTTTACGGTCGAAAGACAGAGGGAAAATGTTTCATAAAAGCTTTTTATTATCTCACATCACAACCCACTTTTTGTCACTGAAAAATGTTAAAAAAAATCCTCCCCCTTTTTAATAAATGCTAAGGGACCAATGTCTTACTTGACTTTTATACATGAATTAGGTGTTTTTTATTTTTTATTTTATTTTTATTTTATTTTTTTAGCGTTCAGGTCAATAGTCACAACGAAGCAGTCTCTTTTCTAATTAGAAGGCAGCTAATATGCCTGCTGTACAGGTTCATGGATAGTACTTTTGATTGATGAAAACGACCACAAGTTATTTGCAATCCCTCTTGTGACCAGGGGGTGTATTTGCTGGCATCTGCCTCTGGGCTGGCCAGTGGCTTCTTTTGATTGACACCATGAGGTAGAAGGTTTACCATGAGGTCTCAGCCAAGGCTGTACAAAGCTTTGAGGCTTTTGCTTTGATCCTCCGGAGCCTTGCCTGTTGAGGGATGAGAGACAGGTGGAGAGAGACCCCAACACTTGAGTTGTCCCGGATGTTCAACATGCTCCAGTTGCAGTCCCAGACATGTGAGTGAAGCCAGGCAGTGCCACGCAGAAAGTGACCCTAATTACTAACTCAAGCAAATCACCACCTGTATGTAAACTTTGTGTTTAATTTCTTACTTAGCAGGAAGCAACTGAATAAAGTACAGGTTAATTGTCCTTCCTCCACCCTGCCTTTCTTTAACTTTTTAAATAATCGTTTCTAAGGTTCATTTTATTTGTAATCCTCTCTTCCTCACTGTCTCCCTCCATGCCCCCTCCCCAACCCATCCCCGTGTGTGTGTGTGTGTGTGTGTGTGTGTGTGTGTGTGTGTGTGTGTGTGTGTGTCTGTCTGTCTGTCTCCTGTGTGAAGACATGAGCATGGGGCATGAGTACCTGCTAAGGCCAGAGATATCATATGTCCCGGAAGTGGAGTTACCGCAGGTTGCAAGCTGGCTGAAGTAGATGCTTGGAACTGAACTGAGGTCCTCTGTGAGAGCACTACACACTCTTAACCACTGAGCCATCCTTGTAGCCCCACTTTTTATTTTTGATACCATGTCTCATGTAGCCCAGGCTGCCTTTGAACCCGTTATATAGCCAAGGATAACCATGAACTTCTGATCTTCACCTCTTAAGTGCTGGGCTTATAATCACGCACCACTATTTCAGTCAGTGTTCTATTCCTGTGAAGAGACACAACGACCATGGCAACTCTCCTAAGAGAAGCATTTAATTGGGACTGGCTTGCAGTTTCGGAGGTTTATCCTTATGGCGGGGAGTTCAGCAGCACACAAAGCAGACATGGTGCTGGAGCAGCAGCTGAGAGATCGATATCCATTTCTACCGGCAGTAGGAAGAGAGAGAGAGACTCTGGGCTTGGAATGGGCTTTTTGAAGCCTCAAAACCTGCCTCCAGTGACCCACTTCCTACAACAAGGCCACACCTCCTCAACCTTTCAAAGAGTGCCACTCCCTGGTGACTAAGTATTCAATCTAAGAACCTATGAGAACCATTCTCTCTCTCTCTCTCTCTCTCTCTCTCTCTCTCTCTCTTCTTTTCTTTTCTTTTTTTTTTCAAGGCAGAGTTTCTCTGTGTAGTTTTGGTGCCTGTCCTGGATCTCGCTCTATAGACCAGGCTGGCCTCGAACTCACAGAGATCCACCTGGCTCTGCCTCTCCAGTGCTGGGATTAAAGGGGTGCACCACTGCTGCCTGGCCAACAGAGCTATTTCTATTCTCTTTCAAACCACTACAACCATCAAATTTAGTTTATATGGCTCTGGATGGAATTCAGGGCCTATGCGTACTTGTGTAGATAAACACTCTGTTGACTGAGGTACATTCCCAGCCACTGTCTTTCCTTCCAATTGGCATTTCTTACTTCTTTGGTTTTCTTTTCCTGGGCCCTTCAAAAGTCCTTGAGTTTTGTATTTGGTGTAAACGACTTCATCTGTCATTAGTTATTTCTATATGTTACATTGGCCGAGCATTCCTAATCTGCAAACCTAAAGCTGGAATTGCTGCAAAGTCCATTTTTTTTTTCTTTTTTTCTGAGTGCTGACTGGTTGCTGCAATTGTAACATTCCACACCTGACCTCACATGCTAGGCTGCTGTTAAGAAACAAGTAAGCTCAAAATGTTGTACGAAATCATCTTCAGGTTATGCATAAAAGGTGTATATAAACCAGAAGTGAATTTCATGTTCAGACTTGGGGTCCATCTCTAATACATCTCATTATGTATATACAAGTGTTCCAAAATCTGAAAAATCCCCTAATTCCAAGCACTTCTGGTCCCATGCATTCTGGGTAAGGGGCACTCAATCTCTGTGTTATGTGGACAACGTCTTCTTGAAGAAACCAGTGTACTGGATTCTCCTAGCACTCTTAAGTAAACAGATGGCAGTGATAGTCCATCTTAAGCTGATGAAGCAATGCCTGCATTATTAGAATAACTTTCTTTGCAGGCTCAGGTTGCCTTGTAGACATGATCTCACCACTCCTGTAATTGTGCAATCAGAGAGATATAATAGGATGAGCAAACTTAATATCTGCATAGAAATTCTGGCTCTGCCCTGACCTTGTTTTACCTTGTGGAGAACTGCTGTGTGTGATGCCAGTGACCCACCTGGGGAATTGTCACATGGACATAACAGAATGCTTTTCTTGGTTTACACAGAACTAAGAAATGGACAATACAAGCTTTATTTCGGGAAGATTCTTTTAAAACTCAAATTACAAATCTTTATCCTTTTCCTATGCTAATCGTACTGTGTTCCTTCTTTGTTTTTTACTGTTTTTAACAGTGTGTGTGTGTGTGTGTGTGTGTGTGTGTGTGTGTGTGTGTGTGGGCACGGGGTGTATGTGCATGTGAGTGTGATGCCCCCGAAGGCCAGAAGAAGGAGTCAGATCCCTTGAAGTTTGAGCTATAGGTGATTGTGAAGTGCACATTATGGTTGATGGGAACCAAACTCAGGGCTCTGCAAAGAGGAGTATGTACTCTTAACTACTGAGGCATCCCTCTAACCCCCAATTCTTATACTGTAGAATTTAAAAGTGTCTGTCACCATGGGTTATATGAAATGATGAGCTGCTAGGCTTTATTTTGCATTAGAAATCTTGGACCTGCCATGTTTGCTGACAAGTTTTGTTCCTTGGGTTTGGAAGATCTAGTTCCCGATTTGTGAAATATTTAGTTTGTAGTCCCCATAGCATCACAGAGCATATTACCTTCGCATTGCTGAACTCAGATATAAAGTTGTCCTTGACTTCGTGACCTAGGACACAGAAGACGATGAGGGCACTGGGTTCTGGTCTGAGCCCAGTGACCCCCAGGACTGTATAAAATTTGTGTTAAGTGCTGCCTCTCCCGATCTCCTTCTTCTCCCTCTCCCCTCACCCCTTCTTCTTGCTGGAAAAGAGTACAGCTTTTTGATGAACCTGTTGCCTGCCCTTCCTCCCCCAGTTTCGAATCAATATCTCAGGAGCTTAGGCTTTATGATGTTTCTCTCCTTCTGCTTCAGTTTGATCAGGAATTATAAGCCCATAGCACCATTCCCCAAACCCAAATACACAATTTCCTTCCGAAGAACAATCCACTGAAGGGTACAGAGGGACCAAAAGTCAATTTTCAGGAATGACCAATTGATATTGTATCTGGGAGGAAATTGTTATAGGTATTTATCATCACACCATAATTCATTTGAATTATATGAGTGCTTCCCAGAGTGGACCGGAGATACCTGGACCTGTACCAGATGAAGCCAATAGGAATTTGGGAAGGCAATGGTCAGAAACCTGTATTTAGTTAACTTTTTTGTTATTTGTAGACACACTGTAGTTTGAGAAATATCACTGGATGGTATATTGGAAACTCCATGTTCCTTTAATGACAAAGCAATCGGAACACATAAAAAACACAAAACTGAAAACAGAGCAGAACTACCGGCCATGTGGTCAACACAGTGTAATGAGTTGTATGCAGGATCTGGGTATGGCATTGTTTTTCCTTCCTCTTTCTTCTCTTTTGAAAAGGGATGCGTGCGCACAAAGGGAAAATCGACACGCCTCTGCGAGCCTGTCTGTGAAGCACTGTCTTTGGAGAGAACATTTAGATGGCGCTGTCCTGTCTGGTGGGAAAAGGTTTTCAGCTCTTGTCTGTTGATCTTGAGGCTTTGTTGCACCAGGGAATGAAACAGTCTGCGTGTTTCTACCCACAGAAGCAGAAAGTGCTGTCTCCCCGCTCAGCCCCTTCTTCCTAAGATGTCATATCTTGAAGAAAAACAAAACAGAAAAGGAACAAATTTATTCTCTGGGAGCTTGGAGGAGCATGAATTATTTATTTTTAGAAATCCTCTACTTTTCTTGCATGAAAGAGAGCCCTATTATTAAAAGTGAATGTTTCTTTTTCTGCATGTCAGTAACTGGGAGATGAGAATGGACTGACTTTTAGATAGCTTCCTCCTTGGAGACCGGGCTCCCCAAGGCAGCCTCTACAGCAGCTAAGTTATTTTTCAAGACAATAAAATCATTTGAATTGATATATTAACATCCACAATTGATGTGACAGGGGTCTGCCACTGAGGCAGGCTAACAGGAAGAAAAGGCCGTTAAAATGATCCCAATTACTTTTTAATTATGAATTAGCACATTTGCATAAATCACAGCACAGAGAATTTCTGGGTTCGTGGGCGCAAGCCAAGTGCCCGGCTTTATTAGGCTCCAGCTAGGTGAGGCGGTAAATTCTCCCCTACCTCCATCTCGGAACAGAGGAAGTCAATTCTTCTTGCCCGGGGAAAATTTTTAAATTTCCCCTTGATGCCGGTAATCTCATTTTCTCTTGAAGCAGTTGTGCAAATGAGAACAATCGTTTTGTCTGTGCAGCTCAACCTGGCTTTCTCTAGAGCTGAGCGAATGTGGTGCTTCCTTGATAAAAATAAATTTTGGTTAGAAAGAGGCAGCTGGGCATTTTAGCCCTGGAGGGATGGGAACCAAGAGAGGCTTACAAATCAGGCTGGGCGTTTGCTGGGCAGTGGCTCTGGGAGAGGGCCTCTTGTGGCCCTCCCAGCAGCAACTGCCGCTCTTTGCTTTAGGGGAAGTGTTGAATTGGAGAGCGTTCATATTTTATTCCTGGAAATAAAGCGCTGCGGCCATTGGAATGAATTTTTGTCTTTAGCAGAGGTGAGGGAGACCCCAGAGTTTTAGTCATGTTTATAGAAACCCCTCTACGTCTAATTCGTACAGATGATCCAACCTATCTAGAGAAAACACAGTGTTTCCGGACCTCCCTGCATTATGACACACAACCCTTCAAAGAAAAAGCGTTAGGGCTGGTGGAGACGGCAGTTGATCTCTGTTGTCCCTGTCCTTCCCTCCAGCCAGCCTTCCCCACCCCTCAAGAGCTCCGGGCCTTTGTGCCACTGACAACACTTTCTCACTTCTGATTCCATCTCTCTCTCCTGTCTCTTCCTTTCTCTTTGCTGGTTATTATCTAGGAGCTCAATATAGTTCTATGAAGCCAAAGATTAGAAACAACCCAAGTGCCTGTCAATGGAGCGGGCCGGTTAAATAAAGTGTGGTGCATCCATTTAACGAAATACAATGGATCTGTAATAAAGGATGGAGGAGCCCCATGCACTGATAAGAAGAGATCGTCGAGATTTGTTGTGAGGTGAAAAATAAAAGGCAGGGCACAGTGCGTGCATCATGGCCCTTTGTGAGCTCTTTTGTGTAAAAACACAGTGAGTGAGAATCTATGTCCATGTTTCCTTGTATACACTTTAAAAATGTCGAATAATACATTAAAAATCTTGATGATAATGGCTACAGCTATCCAGTTGAAAATGGTTAGCGAGAGAGATACTTCATTACATACCTTTTGGTGATTTTTTTCAAAAAGACTTATAAAACAAGGTATTTGTGGACTAAGGAGTCTTGTTTAGCTACGTATCAAGCATGGGGACAAAATGTCTGAGACAATCAACTTATAAGAGGAAAGATTTATTTGGGCTCACAGGTTCACAGGTTTCCGTCGATGGTTGCTTGACCTCGATAGTTTGGGCCTATGGTAGGGCGGTCTGTCATGGTGAGAGAGAGTGTGTGGTGGAGGAAGTGTTTGTGGCATCCAGGAAGGAGAGGGAGGGTGTGGTCTGTGGTCTTGGGGTCCTAAGAGGCTCTTCAAGGACATGCTTTCAACAGCTCCACTCCCTTCCACTAGGTCTCACTTCTGGAAGGCTGTGTCATCTATAATGGTATATGGGCTAGTGCCCAAGCTCTTATCATACAAACTTTAGAGGACATTTGAGACCCAAACTGTAAAGGGTCTGACTCAGTGGTAGAGTGTTTGTATAGCATACGCAGAGCCCTGAGTTCTGTCTCCAGAGGCACCATAAAAAACAACAGCAAGCCCAAGATAACCTCAGGAAGAATTTTTCATTAGAATATAGGATCTATTTAAGAAATTGCAAAGGGCCTGTCTGAAGTCAGAATGTTCCTGGGTGATTAGTGTCCATATCTGAAATAGAACATCCCCTCACTGCATAGCCCTTTGGGTACAGACTGATCTTATCTGCTTCCCAGTACTGGCCACTGTGATGAATTATCATCCTGTTAACATGTTAGTCGTTAAGAGGCAGAATCATACTTCTCATACAACATAAAATCATTATGCGCTAAAGATTTTATTGAATTCATGAATGAAGGAGGAAACTGGTAAGATATTGTGAGGGTTAAACTTTAGGCCAGTTTGAGTGGCCCAGATTAAGCATTGTTATTGAGTGTGTCTGAAGGTGTTTTTTGCATGAATAAACAGTTGACTAGGAGATTGGCCTCTCCAGTACATGTAGGCCATTATCTAATCTAGAGAGGGAATGAATAGGATAAAAACCAGAGGATGGTGTCTTCCAGGGTTGATGTATGGGTAGAGATTCCCATGTTTATGACCTGTTATGTTTGAGAAGAACCCAGGAATCAGTTTAGCTTCAGTATTAGAGTAATAATGTGACATAAGTAGATATAGACCCTAAACCAGGTGTCTGGGCACATGCCTGTAATCCTATCACTCAAAGAGCTGAGGCAGGAGGATCATGAGTTCAATGCCAGCTTGGGCTATGTAGCTAGCTCTTTTTTCCTTCCCTTTCCCAGATGCCTATGAATCCAACTGGATCGTGCCTTGTATCCCACCAACAGTATGCATCCCTCAAGGGCTCTGAAGAATGCAGGATCTGCTGGGCAGTGTATATGGGTCTCTGTACCAGTACGCAATGCCTTGAAGCCCATGGTACATTGCAAGTTTACAGTTGCTGCATGGAAGCCTGTTACTGGCCAGACCCAGAGCATGCCTGGCCCCCACCTAGTAAAAGACTCAGATTCCATGTGCTGTGCTTCTCTGCAACGTTTTTCTGTGTGGTTCTAGGAGCTTTTTTTTCTGTCTCTCAATTCCCCTTTCTTGTTTCCTTCACTTATTTTCTCTCTTAGTTTAAAATCCCTGTTTAAGTTTTCCTGTTGAGTAGAATTCTAGGTTTCAAATCTTAATCAGTTCAATTTCAATCTAACTCAGAACCTCCACTCTAAGCCAGCGCACACTCCCGGATTTGAAGTTTCATGATGACTTGCCATCACAATGCTGCTTGTCTTAGGGGACCAGCGTGAACTGTTTGACTCTATTGGGGCCATTTCAGTCAGAGTCCCCACAGGAAGCAGATGGTATATTTGAAATAGGTTAAGCTGGCCAGGAATTCTCTATTAATTTAAAGGATCTACTTAGGAAGGTGTACTGTGAGAGAACCTTAGGGGATGCTGCTAGGATCTGGGGCTGTCAGAAGCAAGGTCATCAGTACCCTCGGGCTGCAGAACGTAGGGACAGCCCCGAGCACTGCAGCTCTACTCTCTTTGGGAATTGTAATAACTTTAGGATGGGGAGAGGTGATGAACTTGAGATGACCTTGAAGCCTTTGCTTTCTTCACAACAGCACCCAGCTCTCTAGTGATTGAACCTGGTGGAAGGTAGGAACTAGGTGCCTATTGCCATTATGCATGAGTCAACAGAGGTCAGTATAAAGGACAGAGGACTGTGGCTCTGTAGGGTCAAATTTCAGATACCTGGTATAAACACTTTTACTCAGAGGCAGGATCAAGTATCACTCAAGTTCATTGTGTGAAATTCCAGTGTTAGTGAACTTTTAGGGTTAATTCTTTTACACAACAGAAGACAACTTCTATAATCTTGACAAGACACAGTCTGGCTGCCACTCCCAACTCCATGTGATACCTTGTGGGAGGCCAGTCCTCCATTTCCTCTTTAGAATTGCTGTTTCAGGACATGCTCCAGCAATGTCTGCTGGCAATGCTCTTTTCTAGGGTTCTCTTTGGAAACCGTCAACCCTATCTTTCCCTTCCTGGGGATGGTCTTTTTAAGCTACATAGGAAGCACAATCTCTCCCCATCTTTAGACAGTCTGTGTATGTCTTTGGTTGGACTTAGATCATCTCGTGATACACACAACTATAATGATCAGACAGGTATCACATTTACAGGCAGGAGAATAATAAGTACAGGGTCAGCTACAAGTCTAGGAAGTACTTCACATTTCTTTTACCCCATAGTCAGGTAAACCCCAGGGTAAGCATGATACTAAGTGGCAGATAAAACTTAGATCAAGAATAGTGGACTGCCAGATTCTCACTTGGACTGTTTGCTTCTATTTTGGAATATAAGCTATTTTAAGGCATACTGGACCTCTCAATTTTAATGGAAAACCTCTTCACTTTTAAGTGCTGGTCGGTAAATGAAGATAAATATTTCACCATTATGGAAGTGACTAAGATGTAAGCTTACTTGTAGGGGGTTATAGCGTGAGTCTTCGTGAAGTTGAGGGTAGAGAAAAATAAACATGAAGTTTCCTGTCTTTCCATCATCTTATGAGGAGCAGAGTGAAACCAGGGAAAGGCCAATGGATATGGAACTGTATATTCCTGGGAAATTGCTGAGCATATCTCTTTAATTTACCTTCTCATAATGGACACAGGGCTCAGACACCAAGAAGTTTGGAATAGGTGTCAGGTATGCATGGAGTTGTGTGATAGTGTGAGCTGACACCTGGAGGAATCAGGAGAGCGGTATCTGTCTTCCTCAGAAGAGGAGCCTGTTGTTGTCCTTATTGACAAGAATTTCATTTCTTGTTACCTGAACAGTCAATTAAATAATTGAACATTTAACATAAGAGTCATTGATATTTAGTGTTGTTTACCTGAATTATGGAAGATTAGGTCTATTGGGTGGAGCAACATTTGTAAATTACCTAAAGGTCAGTATGTCATTCCTTTTCCATTGACCAATATTAAGCATATATTTTGTGTCTGAGACAGTGCTAGGCAATAAGGATATAGCAAATGATCCAGACACTCACCTCCAAAAACTAAATTCTGGTCATATTTATTAATCATTTAAGTGATAATGTATGATAGTTATTTAATAACCACATCAGTCAAATTCACTTAGAAAAGACAGAGCAATGTGTACAGAATAAGAAAATTAAAAGGGGTTGGGATTGTAGCTCAGTGGTAGAGCACCACCTAGTATGTACAAAGCACAGGCCTTGATTGACAGCAGTGATGAAAAAAAAAAAAAAAACCAGGACATAGGAGTTGGTCTTTATCAACTGTGAAAGGATCCGGAGAAGTGAAGGTTGGGAAATGAAAGTCTGGGCATCAGGGAAGACTCCCTAGTTGTCATGAAGTCCTAGCATGGGTTGTTTAAACCTGGGCTTCTATGCTCAGTCCTTACAATATAGTGGTCAGAGCTAAGGGACAGGCTAGAACAGCCATTGTCTCTCTGGTCCATTTTCTATGGCTGCAAGGCCAGTGCACTGTAAGTCACACACAGCACCAGCAGCCAGGAAAGAGACTTAGAAGTTGAACAGAGGAGACAGAGGGGATGTTGGGCACCTGTGCCTCTCCATGACCAAATCTGACCATGTTTTCTTTTTACATCTGCATTCCAAATATGCCTAGAAAGGCCTTCATTTCAGCCAGCTGTGATCTGGAAACACACAGAGAAAATACTCTGAGAAGCAGTTTCAATCACTAGTCATTGACATTTACAGCCTAGCAAAATAACAGTGTATGGAAACACAATCACACACACACACACACACACACACACACACACACACACACACACACACCACAAACAGACTTACACATGTGCATGCACACACACACACATACACATGCACACACATACGCGTGCACACACACACACACACATGCACATACACTCATTATTGGCTTGCTGTACTCTATCACATAACATCTGAAAGAGTTTCATAAGTTTGTTTGCAAACACTAATTTCTGACTTTGTTATTTTTCCAGTAGTAACAATAAATATTATACTAAATATAATTTTTTAAAGAATTCCCCCAAAGGCTCTCGAGTGCATTCCATTTAGGGGAAAATCTTTCTTGTAACAAATGCATAAAGCACCATGCCTAAACCCGTGACAGAGACTGTATAATTTCGTCCACCCGAGGGCCTGGGTGGAGGTCAATAGACTCCCTACCAGCTAGAAGCTCTTAAGTCACAAGGTCTTTGTTTTCTTGTTAGGTGTTCTATTATTGCTGAGTAGAATTCATTCAGAGAACATGTACATCCCTGCTTAACTCTAATGACCTCCAGGGAACTTCCAGCAAATATTGGTCTCCTCATAGGACAAACAAAAGATTTGATATGGCAAGGGTCACAGAATGGGAGGTTGAAGGAGCCATCTGGGACTTTCCTTAATGATGGCTGGAGATTCATGGCCACCGAATCCTTGAAACCCACGGGCAAATAATTCGGAAAGCAACCTATAATGATAACTAGAGGAACTTCACGTTTCTTCATCCGTATTTTGTCCCAACGAAAAGAGAAGGTGGCTGCTCATTTTCTGAAAGCTTCTTTCCCCACCCTGTTTGCATTATCTCTAGGTGATGTGGGGACATCAACATTGTGGGAGTGAAATCTGGGTTTTTATTCATAGTTTTTATTATTTATGGCCTGGACTAGTATTCATTGTCAAGTTTCTTCCCTTCCCCCCACAATGGGCACACGAAAGTATTTTAGTGAGGACCAAATGAGTATGTCACCTATCAGCGGATTGTAAGAACTCGATAAATGTTAATTTCTTTACTCTTCTCTTCAACCCAAAGTTATTTCATCACAGTAATAATGTATCTTTCTCTCCCAAAGCTATCGCTAAGAGGCTTTTGTGGACATTGATTTTCTTCATAAATAAAGACTGATGCTTCCTGGGGAGGTAGTAATAGATTTTCTGCAAGGCTGATGCCTGGCTGTCCCTTCTACTTTTTGCATTGGATTGAAGAGAGACCATAGCTAAATAAAGGTTATTGAGCAAGAGGCTGCTGGGGTGATGGAAAAATACCAGCTTTCTAGTTACGTTTGTAAGATGTTTGATGTGATTTATGGAATGACTGGCATATTGTTTTGTTTAGTAGAGGGAGAGAGACTGAATTTCCTTTCCAAAGATAATTGTTTATTTTATTTTATTTATTCAGGTGTGTGTGTGTGTGTGTGTGTGTGTGTGTGTGTGTGAGTGTGAAGGTGGCAAAGGACAACTTTTGGGAGTTGATTCTCTTTTGTTACCTTGTGGAATTCAGGAATCAAACTCAAGTTATCAGGCCTCTATAAACACCTCTGCCTGATGACATCTCACCATCTCTGTTTATTTTAAAAGGCATACATAGATATATGCATTTGTTGTATACAGAATGATATTCTGAAGTATGAAGTATATTGTGACATGGCTGTCTCTGACTAATTATAATATTGCTACCTTACACAATTAGTGTACTTGTGAGAACTCTGTATCCACCCTCTTAGTGTATTCTAAGGAGGCCATCCATTGTGACTCTTTCAAACTATGTAGTCTTTGGAGTGGTTCAGTGATGTTATAGAGGAGAGATGCCTGTTGTCCACCATGGCCATTGAATGCTGGAATCTGGTATACTCACTGCTTTATTTCCACTCTGGACATAAGTAAAGCAGCAGCTTGGTAAATTCTTATTCTTCAAATTGATGGAGATACTTCTTAACTGAAAAATCTCATGTTCCTCCTAAAAGCAACAGTGCCCAGAAAACTCCACCCCCCCAAAAAAACCCACTTAATCCTTTTATACCTCAAATAAAATATTTTCCTTATGATTACAGAAATGAATAAAATTTCTAGCTGGGATATTTCATTGCTAGACTATTCCTTGAATCCCAAGGGAAATTCAAATATGGATCAAGCTCCAGATTTAAGTTACATTTCCTTGGAAATTATTTAAATAAGACATAATATAATATACCATGGAGACCATAATTTACTTCAGTATTATATTCTTGTTGTAAAAGAGTTAAATAACTCCTGCGTCTAGCTTATGAGTTAGGAGAACTTGTCTCCATAGATAATCATTAATTTTTATGTGAATTCATATAAAAATTCCACCATGATCACAAATCATATACATACATTAGTATATCACATGCATCTATTTTAACTTTTTGCTGGACCTAGAATTTTCTAGGAGTTGCTTAATGGAGACTAAAATCTGCATTAAAATGATTTGAACTTTTTTTTTTTTGGTAAGTGGCCATTGGACAAGCAGGAGACATCACATCCCATATTGCCTCTTTGGGACACAGTTTTCTTTCTATAAAAGAAGAGGGTTATTCCTATGTCTTGAGGTCCTTTGTGGCTTTTTTGGTTGTAATCACCTTCAGAGTAACTCATCAGAAGATGTCCTTAGCTGATTAGGAATTCTCAAATCAGGAATCTAATTCCTTCCTCCTTCAAAAGATACATTTGTTGTTCCTTTTTACCCAGTTGACTTCATGACACAAAATTTTTGGTCCTTTTTTCTTATTCTTAATAATGGTCCACTTGTTAGTCCTTGTGATAGATACTAGGACAAAAATTAAAAATAAAAAAAAATCACAAAATAAATGGAGTTGGAAGGGACCATGACAGATCATCTGGCCCAGCCATCTGCAGTTGCAGCTTGTTCAGAGCTTACACGCGCTATAAATAACCACAAGTATTGAGCAGTCCACATTGCTTAACATGGCGCAAAGTGCTGGTCACACTCAGGGACGTTCCTCTGTTTATCCTTGGGACTCTTTTGCTTTCCTTGGCTAATGTTTCAGGAGAACATCTGACTGCAGACTGGAGTGTGAAATGAATAGCTGTTAGGAGACAGGCTTCTATGGGTGAGGCACATCCAGGTACGTTTCAGCTAGGCCTTCTGCATTTCTGCTCCTGCCCGTTTCAGGAGGGCATACCCTTCTCTGCACACGGCCCACGTTTCACAGCCCCTTCTGTGGGGCCTAGAGAGAATAAAAGTAAGAGTGTAGCCCAGGGCAAAGCCCAGATCAGGACACAAGAATGTCAACACCAGGCTTCTGGAATGCACGTTTCTTGTGTCTTGCTCACTGCTGTTTTGTGCACAATGTGGACGGTTCCTGGCACATGTATGGTAGGCACCTGGCGAGTTCTCACTGAGTGATGAAGTTACTCTTGTAACCTCCCCGCCACCCCCCATCTCTCAGGCCTCTCACTTCTCCTCTGCTCACTTTTCAGCATATTCTCCTCCTGCTTTCTCTCTCACCCATAGAGATCCAAGCCATTAAGGGAAAAACGATGTTGGTACTTAGACCCTTCAGCTGCTGCTCTTTGATTTGAAAAAAAAGAGATGTGTGTGTGTGTGTGTGTGTGTGTGTGTGTGTGTGTGTGAGAGAGAGAGAGAGAGAGAGAGAGAGAGAGAGAGAGAGAGAGAGAGAGAGAGAGAGAGAGAGAGAGAGCTGGGGCTGAGTGGGACAGGCACGTCTCTGCAATCTGTCTGCTCATTTGTGAGAAAGGAGTTCCAGAGGATGCTTATGCATGCCAGCTTATTCCAAACACAAATCTCACCTTGAGATTTTTTGAGGGGAATGTCGGAGCGGCTCAGCCAAGAAGCTGCAACTGAGCAGATACGGCTTATCTCCGTGTTCTCCTAAAAGGACCAGCCATCAGGGCCCGTGTTCCCCAAGCAGGGGACCTGCAAGCTCTTTTGTGCATGCCAACTCTGGTAGCTGAAGGACTCTCTTTCTTCAGCTCAGTCCCTATCCCCAGAGAAGTGCACGTGCTCAGGGACACAGGGGCTACCTGGGCCATGCTACTCACTCCTATGTGCGGTTCTCTTCTGAATTGTGAGAGAATAGATTTTTTTTTCTTTCCTGAGACATGGTCTCTTGTAAGCTAGGCTGGGCTAGAACTCATTACGTTGCCACGAATGGCCATGTGCTTCTTATCTTTCTACTGTCACCTCCCAAGTACTGGAGTTATGGGCAAACATCCCCACGCCTGTTACATGGTGCCAGGGATTGAACCCAGGCCTCCATGCGTAGGAGGAAGCACCCTGCCCAAGGTCTCCATTCCCTGTCCTGACAAGTCTCTTTTATATAGAAGGACCATCCTTCCCTTCTAACTTCCCTCTTCTCCAAGTCCCATCTTGTAGACAGCACCCCAGCCACATTAAACTCTGCTCTCGCTGAAGTCCTTCAAACCTTCTCACATTCTGAGTGTTTGTCCATGCCTCCTGTTCTTCCTCTCCTGCAGCCTGCTGTCTGTTCTACCAAAAAGTGGTCTCCCACTAGATATCCTGTTTCAAGCCCCTAGTCTGTTTGTCTTGTCTTTCTTTCTTTGTTTTGAGACAAGGTTTCTCTGTATAACTTTTGGAGCCTATCCTGGGCCCCTAGTATTTCAATGTTTCTTTATATGGAAACAAAAGAAAAGACTCTCTACATAGGGATTACATTAAGCGTCTTGGAGTGGGGAGATTATCTTGGCTCATCTGGGTAGATCCTAATGTAACCACATGCATACATTATGGGAAAAGCATAGGTAGACTTCACCCAAAACCCTGTGTAAAAGAAAGAAGGCATTGAAGGGATGAGGGAACATGCCAAGGAGTTCTGGCAGCTACCAGGAGCCGGAAGGGGCAAGGCACAGAATCCCTGGGAGTGTCTGGAGGGAACACAGCCCAGCCAACTTCAACTCTATGACAGTGAAACCACATTTCTGGGATCTCAGCCCATGCCATCCACCCCATACACATGGAATTTAATACAGCCATAAAGAAAAATGAAATGATTATACTTGAAGGAAAATGAAGTGGAGACCTTTATATTAGCTGAAAGAAAGCAGATTTAGATAAATACTGCATCTGTTATATGCAAAATGAATTAAGTGTGTGTGTGTACATGTGATAGAAGTAGAAAGAAGTCCATGAGAGGGGAGGAAGAGACTTTCAGGGAGCAGGGAAAGAAAGGGTCATGGAATATTGAGGGAGGAAGGAGGGATCAGCAAGAAGGGGGAGGTCCAGTGGGGAAGGGTGATGGTGTACAAAGTATACTGATGTATGTAAGTGCCATAATACAAAACAAAACAAAGTACTGGGAGATGGCTCCATGGGTAACAGTGGTGTGTAAGTGTGAGGACTGAGTTAGGATCTGTAGCACCCATGTAAAAGGCAGGCGGCCCATATATATATATATGTATACATACATACACACACATATGTATTGTATACATGTATATGTATACATATATACATACACACACACACACACACACACACACACACACACACACACACACACACACACATATATATGCCTCTCTAGCACATGCCAGTTTGCAGTTCCTAGTAAATAAAAATATCTACTGACTATGAGTTTGTAGATGTTTGACTCCTGAGATTTTTTTAGGACCTTGGGCTCTTATATAGTTTTCTCTTTAGCCATTTCCTTATGGGGAGCCCTGTCTACCGACTGGTACTTCTACATGACGCATTTACACCAAGGTCCCGGCCAAGCAGTCCCCGAAGACTTTTGTCTTCTAAGACCCAGTGTCCTAGTCCACATAGGGGCTGCTCTGCTGTTTATAGCTTCGTTCTTAATTTGGGTCTGAGCTTTCACACAGAGTTGAGATCAAGTAGGCATTTTATTAGGGCCGTACACAGAGATGAAGGGAAACACCATGGGAATTAATTAACAATGAACTATGAGACTTGACTGCTGTACATTTCACAGTTATGATTTGGCCTCTGGCCTGGACCCCCTCCAGCCTGACACCTCCCATCAGGGTTGTGGGCAGGTTGCTGTGGGGCCTGAGCTCAGTTACTACATCACTCAGAGAGAGCAGGGAGTCCCCAGCCTGCTTTATGCCCACAGTGTCAACACTGGACTGCTTCTTTTTTTTGGGGGGGGGCACACAAGGTTTTTTGGCCTTGCAGGCCTACATCTGTGCTCTCTGGCTTAACCACCTTTGAAAACCAGACTGTGGGAACCATTAGCAACCTAACCCAGGTCCTCCTCCAGAATGAACTGAAGATTTTTCTGGCAATTTTTTTTTTTAAAGTTATACCTTCAATGACTGGAAATGTCAGCAAAACAAGATTAAAAAAAAATCAAACTAAAGCAAATCAGCCAACAAACCTGAAATTTCCCCTGCATCCACCCCGCAGAACCTGAACACCCCGCACCCCCGTACCCCATCTTCTTCTTTCCTCCCCTCTCTACACAGGATGGATGACTGGTATTTCTGCACCACAATACAAGTGTCTGAATTTTCTCTTTAGAAACACACATGGTCTTATGGTGACTTCAAAGTTTCCCTCAAGATCAATGACCCTTTTCCATCTGTGCAATTAAGAGAACTATTTTGTTGATTTCACCTTAAAAACGTGTTTCATAATTGTGTTTCTGTATCTATCTCTCAGAAAGCTTAAAACAAAAGGTCTGGAAGAGTCAGAAAATAAATAAATCAGTGAAGAAATACTGATATCTTTTAAATTATATATATTTTTTCCTGGCTCCCGCTCATCAAAACGCCAAGACCCTTGTTTTCCCAGCATTAGTGATGAAATGAACTTTTCTATGTAATCCTGGCAGAACATGGGTTAATTGATCACTGAAATTTATGTCTTTGCAATATGGGTAAATGATTGGATAGTGTGTTATTGATAAGTATGGAGTTCTAAGAGTTCTGAAGGATGGTTTTGGATGGTGTGATAGAAGCCTGATTGACAGCATTTTGTTGTTGCTTTTAATTTCAAATCCTTGTGTAGACCTGGGTTGATGTCTGGTTTGTTTGTTTCTAAATCAAGCAGTAACATGAGGTGTTTGCTATTCAGAAAAAGCTTTTGGGTTTTCGGCTATGGCGGCCAGGCATCCCTTCACTTTTGTAAGTTAGGTTTCCTTCAACACAAGAGACATTTTTATAAGACTTAGAGAGATTCTTGTCGAGATAGGGATGAAGGCAGAGATGGGCCACTTACCTAGCAGGCAGGCTACCCTGGGGTCCATCCTCAGCAGGGGAAAAGCACATTCCCATTTGAATAGTATTTTTAAGAAATACACAGGTCTCAGAGACATGTAGAGAAGTTAACAGGTGACCTCAGAACAATTTAAAAACAATCTTAACTTTCTCATTAATGCAGGGTGAGCACATCTGTTATAGTCATTATCTTTATTAGTAGTGTTTGTCTAGAGTTTGATAATACGAAATGAGGTCTCACCAATAACACTCCATTCCATTTTCATCATTATGCTTCATTATATTCCTGCTTTATCTGCATACATACACAATCTGATCCATTAAATATAATTTTGTTTTAATTACTAAAGTATTTTATTCTTGAAACTACTCTAGAGGGTTATTTTGTTTTCTCAGGTAATAAGCAAATATGCATTTTACCATTCTTATAAAGTAATTTGCTTTTTCTTATCAGTTTTTAATTTAGTAACAGTGATAATAGTTCTTGATATTTAGTTAGTAGATTACACAAGGTCTGGTTGTCTGTTTGCTGACAAAATGCTTTGCTTTCACTAGCTTTTGTTGCATTAGACCTTTCTGTCATTGAGAGTAAACACATAGCACATTATAGCACATTAACATTACCCTTTAGTCTTTGAGAAATGCATCCCTTGATGTCTTTCTTAATCTTTAAATAAGCTTCAATGCACAGGAAATAAGACTCTTTAGCTTATTAATGACTTATTTATCGACACCTATTTTCTTGTTGGATTAAAAAAATTATTATATTGGCACATGCTTGATGAACTTCTAAGTAAATCACTTCAATGTGTTTTCCCCCGTCTTCAATTTCAGATGTTGAAAGTTAATCAATCAGTTGCAGGTACACTGACTGAAATGTAACTCTTTCCCACTGGGTCTCAATAACCTTCATGCATCTCCTACCTAAAATGCAATGATAATTTCTCATTGTTTCAGAAAAACACTCAGGAAATGGCTGTTATATATTGTATCCCAATTTTCAGCTCCTTCCACCAAATTCATTTGAATTTGTGAAAACCTTAGATTTAAATAACATTTTAGGAATTAATAATAAGAGTATTGGATAAAAATGATTGTTAAACACATATGAAACAAAGGAGATATGTCAAGAAAACATAATGAAGCTTAACAAGAATGAAGAAACAATCTAATCAGAAAATGGGTAAAAATCAGGAAGGTACATTTCATCAGAGAGAAGATAGGAGAAGAACATAGGGGCATGCATGGAAAGCTGTTTGCTAGTCATGGATGTGCGCAGACAGACCACAAGGAGACTTTACCATATACCTATTAGATGGTTAAAATTAAAAATAGGGCAAGACCAAATGGTCGAGATGGTTGGGAGGATGTAGTTGCATTGTTATTACAGGTAAGAAGATGAGGTATGATCATTGAGAAAAGTCATCTGGCAATTTATTTGAAAATAAAATATGCATTTTCTTATGCCCTAGGAATTGTACTCTTGGCATTTAGCTCAGAGAAATAAAATCCTATGCTTATGTAAATCCATGAACATTAATGTTCTCAACAGTGTTATTTGTAGTTAGCTACAACTTTCCATGGACAGAATCCAAATGTCCTTCAATAAGTGAATAGTCAGACAAACTCTGGTACACCTAGATGATGGAATTCTACTGAGCAATAAAAAGAAAATCAAGATAAAACAAAACCCCAAACAATTAAGACATGCAATAACTTGGACAGACCTGGATAGCATTATGATTAACGAGGGGGCAAATCTAAAAAAAGTTACACACTGTATGATTGCGTTTATATAACATTACAGAAATGCTAAATCTGTAGATAAAGAGAACAGTGATTGCTAGGACACAGGGAGGGGTTTGAGCAAAAATAAAAAGGTGTCTAAATGTTTTATGGTGGTTACATGAAATCTACAAAGGAACAGAGTACATAAAACTTTGTATCCCCCACACCCTACCCCATACACATGGGGGGGGGTGGCAGCGGCGGGGGGAGAACAGTGCTTTCCCAGTAAGGTTTATGTCAGCATTGTTCTGATATAAATTTCCTTTTTTTTTTTCTCATGTACTAGGTTATGTGAAATTGTTACCCATTTCTAAAAGGTTTCAAGGAACTCTTAGTACCTTATCTGTGTACCATCTCTTTTTATATGACTTTCCATGAATATAGGTTTATTTTAAATAAAAAGTTTAAAAAATAAGTAACAAGTAATGAATAACTTAAAGTATCATTCACTAGCCCTATGTAAAATATACTGTATACACAATTCTTTAGACTTGCTGAGGAAAACACATAAACAATAATTTTCACTCTACATGTCTTAAATTATGATATAAGGCTACTTATGGTTTAATTTAGTCAAACAAAATTGACTATAGAGATGCATTGTTTTCTCGTGGTATATGTATCGTCTCATGAAGCAATGATGCATTTTCAGGGTTTGTCCTTTGGAAGGAAAGGAAAGGCAGTGGTGGCAGGGTTCATTGTAGATATTAGTCATCCCTTGATATTCCTTGATAAATGAATGAATTAGTAGGTGATGTATTTAATGTGGAAAATAAAGAGTTTGCAGTAGTTGCAGTAGGCACACTTATCGCTTAGGACCTCTCAGGAACTTATCATTGCAGAGGTAGCTCCTGTAGGGCCCCCAAGGAGAAAGAGTCAGAATTAGCTTTCCTCATCTCCACTAACATGTTATCAGTACTAAACCTGTCACATGGCACACAGTTTCAAGAGCATCTGGGAAATGAAAATGGGCATGTGAATATTTTGTGAGCCATAATTGTCTTTGTCACAAAAAGACACACGTTGATACGTCTTAGTGGGGACAGTGAGGTGGCGATGAATTGTCTTGCGTCCTCTTGAACTAATGTATGCTACACTAGGGACTTAAATGCCCTATTGTCCCTTCCACTCATTGTCAGTTGATGTCACACATTGCCTTCGTACCACTAGCAGGTATCTTTCTTCTAAACGGAGTCTTATTGAGGTGGTAGACTCTATCCCTGGCTTTTAAAAATAAAACCCAGCCCTAGAACATTGTTCATAGCTGTGGGTAGTGAATACTTGCTGTCTCATGATGCTCCTTGCCCACTATGTGTAAATTTGGGTGGAAATGTAGACTTATAAAGGACTTAAAGCTCATTTGGTCCAAATTCCTTAATGTTTTATATTCTTTAATGTCTGTGAGGGCACCAGAATAGAAGTCTGTGACTTTTAAGTCAGGCGATACTTTCACTGCCTATATCGTCTTGTAAATAAGTAGTGCAGGTGGATAAGTACAGAAGCCCGATTAATCTATACTCCTCACAGAAAGTCTAACAACACTGAGAGCCAACTCTGGGAACAGACTTAGAGACAGCCAGCAAGTTTTCCTACAAAACATCTTTACCTTTGGTGTATTAGGTCCACAGCTTTACAAAGCTGTGCCACCAGATAGGGACCAAAAGCCCAAATACATAAGCCCGTAGGGGACATTTCATATTTGAGCCATAACAGTCTACACCTGGTCCCAACACTCTCATGTCTGTCTCATAATGTCAAATCCATCCAGTCTTCCAAACTCCCACCAGAACCAACAATTAAGTTCTTCTTACGGCATTTTAAAACTTCTCTGGCTTACCACTCCAAGCTCTTCCACATTCCTTCCACAAGACAGTTCCAAAAACCTAAGAAATACCTGGTCAGATTTATTACAATGACTCCACTCTTGGTACCAATTTTCTGTATTGATTTCTAATCTTTGCGGGGGGGGGGGGGGGGGGGAGAAGAAAAGCAACTTAAGGGAAGAAGGATTGATTTGGCTCATTGTTTAGGGATTTTAGTCCACCATGGAATGGTGCACCCGCACACTCCAGCCCTAATACTAGGAGTCCTTCCCCGGGAAGTTTTTCTTCACTTTGGGTATTGAATGAGCCTCTGGGGATTAGAAATTGTGTGATATTGTGTGGTCACAAGGGGGAACTAAGAGAGGACTGACTGATACCCTTTTGTTTTTTCTGTTGCTATTCTTTTGAGCTATTTTCAAAATGAATGGTGAGCAGACAAATGAAATTAACGATATATCTAGGAAATCTGCAACTGTAGATGAGAAAGAGCATGTACTACAGGTGAAGGTCTCCTGCAGACTGGCTCCCATGTCCATGTTTCCTATTTTGATGAAGAAGATGATGAGTGCTGAGTACTTAATCACTGGCTTCCTGAACAACAAAACAAAAGAAAACAACAATATCTCTCTCTCTCTCACACACACACACACACACACACACACACACACACACACACACACACACTTTACTATGCTTTTCACTGAGAGAAAATAGCTTCTTGCAGAATGATTTTAATGGATTCTTGATGAAGTTCTTGTGTGCCACCTCCCTGTGGTTGAGCTAATGAACAAGTCTACATAGTTCTAGCATCAATGTCAGTTGTTACTTTTATTTACCTTAACAAATAAGATAAAACAATGGAGATGCATATGGGCACTTTACCCCAATGTAAGTGTCACAGTAGCTTCCTTGCTGAACCCAAGGATGGATATGGGGCAAGTGGTTGCTTAACTTAGTGTTTGTGCATAGTAACAGCCATAGCCACACAGGTCTGCACTTTTCCCAAACTCTGAGCACTTTCAATATTGCCTCAGTCTAGGCAAGCAAGCAAAGAGATGAAACATTGATTTTTGTGCTTTCCAATTTTGGTGGTGTGAACACTCTTATCATGGTTAATTTCAAACTCATTATATCACTTCATTGAATGTACAATTGGGAAGAGATTCACAGTGGGGTGCCATTGTATAGATATGCAGATGCAGTTTGTGTGAAGGATTCCAAGACCAACACTGTAAAATGTAATAAACTAATCAGTGGTGAGCATGTATTACTTTTGTTTTGAAAACACATTATTTGTTTGGATTTCGTATGACTTAGTAGCTACATTTAACAAGTGGGTCTGGGAATCCCTAGACATTTAACAATTGGCTCCTTTGAGTCAGTCAGGACACCTGTAGTAGATGATAACACAATGCTTTACATTATTCTTACCAGTAAACTGGGAATTTTCTTTCATACCTCTCTTTTTCTGTGGGTCCCACACCCAGACCCTCAGCAAACCCTGCCGATTTAGTGCTTTGCCTCTGACTTTACAGAGGAACCCCAAGAGTTTAGAAGAAACTACCGATGGATTCTGTATTAGTAACATCTCTCATTTCTGTGATAGAATATCTGATAAAACTCAAGAGAAGGTGGCTTACGATTTGAGAAAATAAAGTCCATGTTGGTGGGGATGGCATAATGGAGACACCCAATTACAAGAGCATGTGGCTAGGACTTCTTTACCTGGGCAACCAGGAAACAGAGATAAAGTGGGAAGCATGGCTGAGCTGCAAACCTCCAGCAGTCTGCTTCCAGCAGGCAGGGCCTACGGCCTAAATTCCCCATAACCTCCTAAGAGAACACCACTGGCAGGGGACCAAGTATTTAAACACATTAGCCTCTGAGGATTATTGTATTTCCAATACAAATTCTGCAAAGCCATATTAGTTTAGTACCAGCAACTGGACTCACACTCTCTGCTGTCTGTACAATCCTAACAGAATAGTTGTTCTCCTCTCTAATTTCATTTGTGGAACAGATTGTATGCTTTCTCGGCCATTCTAGGGTCTGGTTCCAGCAGTTTTTCCTACCTCTTATACCATCAATTTCCCATCTTCTACTGATTATTCTACTTGACCTTCAAATGTGCTCTTATTTCCAGCCTCTTCCCAGCACACTCCAGCTCTCACTTACTTGTCAGTTTCTGCCCCATTTCTTTCCTCTGTTTTTGAGGGACACTTCTTGGATGGCTTTCTACGCTTCCGATTCTTTTCCTCCAAAGATGTGGATCTACTCCTTGTTGTATTTCCATCTCCCTGGTTGGTAATCTTCTTCACAATCCTTCAATGTTGAATCCCTAGTACTTGGTGTTTGGATGTGTTTTCCCCTATCAGTTCTAGCTCCTTGATCATTCCATACGCTCTCACAACACTCAAATGTCATCTATAGTCCGGTAACCCTGTATCTTCAAACCAGACCTCTACTCCAGTGTCTAGATGAAGCTCTATGCCACACTGACTTGGATGTCTGATACCCCAAACTCTTGTACTCAGGTTCTGATATTCTTCTCCAGATCTATTCTTCGTCTACCTGTTGGCCTCTCATCAGACAAACACAGCAAACAGTGTATTAATGCAGCACCAGTGACTAGGTTCACAACCCCCTCTGTCCACACAACCCTAGCTGAATAGTCATACACTTCTCTGATTTCTTTTTTTGTAAATTGTGGAATAAATTATATTCTTTCTCAGATATTCCCAAGTTTGGTTGCAGTAATTCCTTCTCCTTTTAGTCTGGCATCAGCTTCATTCTTTGAAACCATGCATGGTTCTTCTGCTTCACCCTTAATCAACCCTTCTACCTGAAGCATATGTAAAATCTGACTACTCCCTGGTGTCAGCTGATCTATTATGTCTTTTCTCCCGAGGATTGATCCAGTTCCTTGTGCTTCTTAAGCGTGAACTGTGCTGTAGAACTACACCCAGTGTTATTACCCTGACCCCTCTCATTTCTCATCTGGATATTCTGTAAAGTTTCTATCTTTCCCCCCTTTCCTTGATTTTCTACACACCAGTGATTATTTTAAACTTAATAGGATGCAACTCATCACTCAGATCTCTGCTGTAGTGCACCCCCCTTTTCACTCAGATGATGTCAAAGACTTCAGTGGCGAGAAGGCTTTAGAGTAACTGCTCTGTTCCCGATGGTTCTTCACCTCACACTTTCCCACTTTGCTGCTCTTGGAAAGGGGTGATCATTCATCAGTCATGGTATCTTTTGCTAGCTCCACTCCAGAAGTTTCACTTCCCAGCTATTCTCTTCATTAATTTTGGTCTTCTTTAAGTATGTTTGGACTGTGCATCTTCTCACTGAGTCCTTTTAAACCATTGATAACAGTTATGTGCTCTGTATTTCATAAAGCTAAGAGAAGTGATTTTTTAAAAATGTTTTCCACCTAAAGAACTGATAATGTTTGGAGAGATGGATGCATTTAAGCCGATTTAAACATTAAACAATATTTTGATTTTTATTACTTTTAATTATGTGTACCTATGTATTTCTCTGGGTGGGAATGTCCATGTGAGTATGGGTGCCTATAAAGCTAAATCTGTTGAGTCCTCAGGACCTGGAGTTACAGGCAGTAGTAGCTGCTCGACATGGGTGCTGGGAACCAGGTTTGGGTCCTGTGCAGAGGCAGCACATGCTCTTACTGCTGAGGCATCTCTCCAGCCCTGATGAATTTAACTTAAAAATAAGAATTTATCTAATGAAAACACACATTTTCTCTAAGGAAAGCAAATAAGCCATTGTTTCCCAGTCTCAAATGTGGTAGATACATTGAAAGGAAAATTGGCAAATCTGAGGCCAGAAGGATAAGGAAGATGAAACAATCTTAATAGAAAAAGAAAGCCAAAGAAAATAGGAATCATGACCAAAAATGCAACAGATTTAGTTCACACATTTCTGTTTTGTAACAAGCAAATTATAGAGCAGCGGTGGGAAAATAAAAGATACACAGAGACAAACAAAAGATTAAAATTTCCCTGATCTGACAAAAGATTGACTACAGATACTGGAAGGAGCTCAAAAAAGTAAATATGAAACTGTTACTTCAAGCCCCGAGAATATTCCTGAACTCAGCAGGTAGCATATTATTGTTTAATAGGAATAATGTATTCTGGTATTATATGCTACACTGGAGTGAATACAATTGAAAGTAATGCATTGCATATCCAGAAATAGAAGAGAAGAATTTAATGCATTCATCTTAAGGAAATAACAAAATTTTAAGGTGGTAGATATGATAATTATCCCAACTTGATCATTACCCAAGGTATACATAAATCCACATATTATATTGTCCTTCATAATTATATTTCCTTCACATATTATATATAATATGTCCTTCACATATTATATAATGTCCTTCTGTCTGTCAATCAGAAATAAAAGAACTTCAGGAAGAAAGAACAAGCTAGTTCTAAACTAAGAAACAACAAGAAAGACTACCATTGTGCCTATATACACCACTGTCCTCCATGTTGTTCCAGCACAGAGTCCTAGGTCAACAGTTTACTCTCTGTGGGAGACTTTGCATCAGCAAAGTGGATGCTAAAACTCTGAGACTGACGAGGGAGAGGGGCTGATACTCAAGGACTGGCATTCACTAAGAACGTGAAAGAAGTCTATCTCTGTATGTTGAGGTAGGGTTAAGAAGTGTGTTCTCTATTTTTCCTATTAAAAAAGGACAAGAGCAGTGGTCTATGACATGTAGGTCATGACCCCTTTGGAAGTAACATATTAGATACCCCACATATTAGATATTTGCATTATGATTAATAATAGTAGCAAAATTATAGCTTGAAGTAGCAACAGCATAATTTTATGGTTGGGGGTCACCACACATGAGGACAGTAGTAAAGGCTCACAGCATTAGGAAGGTTGAGAACCACTGGACTAGAGGAAGAAAATGACCAGACAACAAATTAAGCAAAAAATCAATTTTAATGCACAGCAAAGAGGTGAGTGGTGGCCAATGAGGCCAATGACATCTGAAGTTAAGTTCATATAATAGGATACCAAAGAAAGACCACAGGAGTATAAAACAAAAATAAACGAAGAATCGTGTTGCAGTAGGACCAGTAGTTGTCTGCAGTTTTAACACTAACTTATCAAAGAAAAGCTTAAGGATTGTTTTTGTAGAGTATATTGATAGATGAAGTAGTTGGTCTTGATTGTCAATCTGATTATATTTGGAATCATTTGGAGACACAGCTCGGGCATGTCATCAAGGGCTTTTCTGGAGAAGTTTAATTGAGGTAGAAAGACCCACTTTATATGTGGATGGTGTGAACCCATGGGTTGGGGTCCCAGACTGAAGAAAGAAGAAGTGAGCCAGTGGAGCGCCAGACACATTGACGTTTGCATTGCCAGACTGGATGCGGTACGGCCAGCTGCCAAGACGCTTCTCTACCATAACGGACAACATGACCATGAGCTAAAACAAATTCTTTTTCATTTGGTGGCCTTGCAGGCATGTTGTCATTGAAAAAGAAAAAAAATCACTAATGCAATAAAAATTAGCTAAAATAAATCTAAATACTTCATCTAGTTGGAAAAGACAGAAGCAAAAAGAAGGACCTAGTTTAATTGTCTTAGGGTAGGAAGAAATTGAAATAAATAGCATATCAATAGAGATGATGAATGACATACTTCAGGAAGGAAAGTTTCCATGATTGAAATAAAGAGTAGAGTCAGAAAAATGTCCAAATAAAAAGAAAGAGAGTAAGGCTGGAGAGATGGCTTCATGGTTAAGAACACTGGCTGTTCTTTCAGAGACATAGGTTCAATTCTCAGCACCCATCTGGCAGCTCACTACTGTCTGTAAATCAGTTCTAAGGGATCTGACACCCCCACACCAATACACATTAAAGAACAAAAAGAGAGAATATTTAAACGGTAACCTCATTAAACGTACCCCAAAGCAGAGCATGGAGTATAGGTGACAATAAAACTGTAATATTAATATGTAATGTTGTGGACAAAAGAAAACTTATTAAACAATGTATAAAAAGGCTGAATTCTTTATTTAAATGCTGAAAATATTTGTATAAGACCAAAAAGCCAGTCTAAATATGCTTTTAATATATAAATATTCAAGAACCACTTAAAAATAAGGTTAAAAAGTCAACATATACAAGTTGGGTAAAGAGAAACACAGGCAGAAAGCAGTAGAGGCAGTGTTAATATTATACCACAATTAATGGAAGTGAGAGTAAAAACACTAGATGAAATAAACACATTAACAGAATAAATAGGAATATTATGCAATTATGGGAGGCAAAATTTATGAGTGAATTATAAACCTGTATGCACTGAACATCAGAGTATTTAAATAAAGTCAGCAAAGCCGTTAGAAATACTAGCAAACCCTGACAAACACACAATAATAATGGTGAATTTCAGTATGTATCACCCAAATGGGCTGAATTTAGAAGCCTCAGAGCAAGCAAGAATAAATAAAATTGGTAGAATGCAGCTTGTAAGTCTGATGTTATCTTTTCTCCCATTTCTTTGTTTTGTCAGCTCAGTACAGCATAACAAAATATTGGGACTGAGAGGCATATACATCAGAGATAGACTTCTTTCATTGTTGTAGAGACAGGAGGTGCAAAGTCAAGGCCTTAGCAGGTTTGGTTTTTCTGTGCACTGTTTCTTCTGCCTTGCCTTGATTGCGTCCTTAAATATGTTATCTTCAAATACAGTCACATCGGGGGCTAGGATTTTAAATTATGAGTTTTAGAGGACCAACATTCAGGTTGTGATACTTACTCGTATACATAGTGCCTGATCACATACTGTTTACTGTGAACCTGAAAGAGCAGGGTCTAAAAGCAGGTAGACTGAATGAGGTGGACTGAAGTCTCATGCAATAATTAACTTTATTCAGAGCAACAGACAATTTATACTCTGAGGATTAAGAGGACACTCCCATGAGTAAGGGGTTCAATTCCAAGGACAAGCCACACATGACAAAACCATGTTTTTCCATAGAGGCATATGAATAACAACAGCTGAAGTAAACTCACTCCTGTCTGCTACACCCAGGAGGACAATGAAAACACATTCCAGGAACAATTCTGTGCTTTTGAAAAAACTGTGGTCACAAGACTCTTGTATTGTTTTCTTGGAGTTTTCTCCCAAGCACTCAGAATTCCCCTCACAGGAACAACTCCATTCTTGGATTGTGTTTCAAGAATGTTTTGACAACATATCATTCTGAAAATCCTAGTACCCATAAGAATTATCGTAAATTTATAAATGCCATAATGAATGTTAGATAACAGTACATCTGTTTATGACATGGATTACTTGAGTGTTCCAAACTTGTTTCTTCTCTGAATAAAGACAAAAGACTACTTTCAAAATATTACTTTTCATTGATGATGTACCTAGTCACCCAAGATGTAAAACAAAACTCATGTTGTTTTTATATTTGCTAACACAGCATTCATTTTACATTCAATGGATCATCATTTAAACTTCCACTTCTTATTAATTAAGAAATATATTTTATAAGGTAAAGGCTGTCAGAATTATTTTTCTCATGGATTTAATACCCATTGAAAATCTGAAAAGCATTCACATTCCAGACTCCATGAACACTTGTGAGTCATGGGAGGAGATCAGGATGTCAATAGGAATAGGAATGGAAGAAGTTGACCCCAATCCTTATGGAGATCTTTGAGGGGCTCAGGATTCTGGTAGAGGAAATAACTGCAGATATAGTGGAAATAGACTTAGAAACGAAGCCTGAAGATGTGGCTGATATGTTGCAATTTCTTGATAAAGTTGGATTAGATAAATAATTGTTTTTTTCAGATAAGCAAATAATATTGTGTTCTCAGGTGGTCAAACATTATTGAAATGTCAACAAAGGATTTAGAATATTATATAAACTCAGTTGCTAAATCAGAAACAAAGTTGGAGAGGATTAACACACATTATGAAAGAATAAGTGGTGGCAAGCAGCGTCACATACTATCAGCAAATCTTTCATGAAAGGAAGAGTCAGTTGAGGTGGCAAATTCCACTGATGTCTTATTTTAAGAAGTTGCCTCAGCCACTCTAGCCTTTAGCAACCACCACCCTGGTCTGTCAGTAGTCATCAACATCAAGGCAAGACTCTCCACCAGCATAAAAGGTATGACTTGCTGAAGATCAGGATGACATCTAGGAACACTGTTTTAGAAGAAGTATGTACATTTGAGACATGATACCATTTCTCAGTTAATAGAATACAATATAGTATAAACATAACTTTCAAATATATTCAGAGACCAAAAAAATCCAGTTGGCTTGTTTTATTCTGATATTCACTTTATTGAAGTATTTGTTTTATTAACATCTTTGAGGTGTATTTGTACATAAAAAATGTCATAAAGTTTTGTTTCTTAGTAAGCCTCAATAGTAAAGTTTAGAGTTTATGCAACAAACAATGAAACACAGTCTTTGTTGGGGAATCCATACAAAATAGGCAGATTTGAGGCCAAATGGGAGCATTTTCTATGCTCGCCTATGGTTTTCAATCAAATGGTTAAAGTGAAAATGAAGTTTGGGCCCCTAAAAGAACAATCCCAAGGATTTAGAAGAGTTTCTAACACAGGATGCCTTATGTGCAGTGTGTTTATGGAAACTAAATAAATAGCAATAGTTTAGCCGGGCAGTGGTGGCGCACGTCTTTAATCCCAGCACTCAGGAGGCAGAGCCAGGTGGATCTCTGTGAGTTCGAGGCCAGCCTGGACTACCAAGTGAGCTCCAGGAAAGGCGCAAAGCTACGCAGAGAAACCCTGTCTCGAAAAACCAAAAAAAAAAAATAAATAAATAGCAATAGTTGTCACAGTTAGTATTTTTTCATACTTTTAGAATGGGTCAATGAAGAGGTGATTTTGCAGTTTGTAGGTATAAGTTATGGAAAGTGTCCTCAAGGACATGCCTAGAGGAATGTCTTTTAAGTGACTCCGGTGAGAGTCAGGTTGACATTAAAGACTAACTATCGCACCCCATGGAGACATTCCTCTGTACAGAAGTGGGAAGAGGACAGATACAGTGAGCATACACTCAGAGTCATTTCTTACTGCATCCCAGATCAAATGATTAGGTGTTCTTAAAGAAGAATGGTAACCTTAAAAACATATTGTTTAGTCAAACAAAAATAACCAAAAGGGAATATTTACTGTTTCACAGGAAAAAAAATGCATGCTGAGAAGGAGAAACACATTCATATTGTGAGTGTTCATGGGAACAGAAAGGTAGACATCAAACACCTTATAATACTTGGCCAAGACATGAGAAAGGAATGTGAGTGGGTTAGAGAATTAGAGAGTGGAATAAAGCAAGGCTGTGCTTTGCACAGACCAGACCTAATAATGGGCTCTCAACCTAATGGTGTGATTAAGAGAGCCTTCTGTACCTGATGTCCAAACATAAATCTGTGGACTGTAATTACAGATGATCCAAGCATAAAGAATGCATCTTTAAAAACATTTTTTTACAAGCCAGAATTAAAACATTCTGTATAGTTACCTCAGGTATGAGAAGCTGGACATAAATTGGATATTAATGAATCTGCCAAAATAAGACGCTTCTGTCTTCAGACTATAATTGAGAACTTATAAAACTATGAGGGCTGAAGAAACCAAAATGGCCTCTAGATAGAAAACATCCCACACCACCTTTTAATCCGCACTCTTGGCCAGCCACTGAGAGGCAGGAGTTTCACACCCCAGATGTAATTACCAGCACAGATGCTCACTCTTAGTACTCTGGTATTTCACACAGAAACTCTGGGAAGAAGATAGACCTTTTCAGTTTGAATCTCTCTGGAGTTTTGAGGCCCTTGGAGGATTTCACAATGAGAAGCTGTGTGGATGTTCCCTGTGGTCTTTGGGATCTCCTGGCAGTAGGCCTTGATTGACAGTTCTCTAGAGATCTTGAGAAGGCATGGATTGGGTAATTCCTGTTCATGAAGGTTGAGAGAAGCTTGATGTGTGTCAGCTCCCACTCTTTTTGCTTGTGTGTTTTGTTTTTTTCTGGTTCTGAGGGTCGATTTCTTGGAGATGAGCTTGGCCCTCACTATAGAGAGTAATTGGTAATTTGGTAATTTGGGCTGTGAAAGAATGTTTGAGATATCACTGAAGGCTTTCAAGAAGGCAGTTCTCTTACAGCTCTTCTCAACTAATTACTGAGTAGCCTTTTAGAAGACTATAGTTCCATTATCCTACAGTTAGTCACAACGACGATAATCATATCCAACACCACATTCTGTTTAAGCATTGGCAGCCTTATCTCATTCAACTCCTTGACTGCTCTGTGAGATAGATGCTCTGAAGATCTAAGGCAAAAAGATGACACCACTCATCTCTCTAAGGACACTCAGCTAGAGCCTGGTAGGTAGAGACTGGGGTGTAAGTTTGTTAGCAGAAGGTAAACACTGAATACCATCATCTTTTGACAGTCACCAATCATGATAGGGTGCTGTTAATCTGCTGTGTGGAAGGCTCAAGACAAGAGGGAAGCAGCATGCATTTTGGAATCATATGGAAGAAGGATTTTATTAAGAGTTTATACGGGACATTCTGGGAGAAGTGATCCATCTCCTGAGTGGTTTAAGAGTAGGTGTTTGAAATGACTGACAGTTTTGCCTCTTATACTGATATTAAACCTCATTAGAAGTTTTTAGATGACAAAATGATCATCAATGTACTTAATTAAATGATTTAGGCTTCTTACAAGTTAAAAAACATAATGTATAATCCCTTCATATACTACCTAATGAATGAAGCTCAGTAAAAATAAAAGCAACAGTTGTAGCATTAGTACTTGGCCAATTAATACACCCAAGTTTCAAAATGCTGCACAGAATTATTTTATAATTATAATTAAGAGCAATAACTACTAGCCCTTACTCAGTACTTTCATAGAATGTGATATTGCATTTAAAAATTTTTAATCAGAACTTTGACATGACAAAATTTTGTTAAGCTAATATTAATAATATTAACCAGATATTCTTGTTTCTCAGAAAAAAATGAGGATACATTTTATATACACAGAAGGGACATGCAATTATATTGCTGACTTTTTCAAGCGAGAAAAACAATCCTTGTGAGATGCACATGTGTATTCATCCATCCATCCATCCATCCATCCATCCATCCATCCATCCATCCCCATCCATCCATTTGTGTGAGTGTGGGTGCATGTGACAGTGTGAGTGTGGATTCAGAGGACAAACTTGAGTGTCGTTTCTAAGCCTTTCACTTTTGTTTAAGAGAAGATCTCCTTGTTTGCTGCTTACACCAGGCTGACCTGCTCACAAGCTCCTGGGGATGTTTCTGTCTCTGCCTATCATTTCACTGTAGGTGCACTGAGATTCCAGATGTGTGCTACCATGTATAGAGTTAGCAACAGAACCAATGTTGGAGTTTAGTGGTAGAGTGCTTTGGCCAAGGTAGGGTGCATAGATCACACCACAAAACAGATCTCATGTAAGAGTTTTTTTTTGGGGGGGTTGCGGGAGAGCGAAAGTCTTAGAGTGGGACAAAAGAGAGAGAGAGAGAGAGAGAGAGAGAGAGAGAGAGAGAGAGAGAGAGAGAGAGAGAGAGAGAGCGCACAAGAGAACAATCTGTGACAGGGACCTTTTAAAGGGGTGACAACTTGTGATGACATGGCTAGCTGCTGGCCCACTGAGTCACTGAGAGCAGGCTGGGGGATCACCTGATTTTCAACACCTTTTCCATTGCTATGTGAGTTTTGAGGACTTTGAACCAGGGACCTCATGCTTGCTCAGTTAGTATTTTATGGAGTGAACAATCTCTGCAGCCCTTTAGGAAAGTGTTCTTGTTCTAGATCAGTGGTTCTCAACCTTCCTAATACATGACCATTTAATACAGTTTCTTATGTTGTGGTGATCCCCAACCATAAAATTATTTCATAGCTACTTCACAACTGTAATTTTGCTACTTTGATGAATCGTAATGTAAATATCGGATATGCAGCATATGTGATATGTGACTCCCATGAAAGAGTTGTTAGACCCCCAAGGGGGTCGCAACCCACAAGTTGAGAACAGTGGTTCTAGATGTTTTCCTAGATAATAAAAGAGATATTAATATAGTTCATTGGGAGTTTAACTAAATGTGAACATTTATATGATAAATAATACTTACTGAGCACTGACTATGTGACAGGCAGCATCTTAGGCAATTTCTATTATGTTATCTCATTTAATTATTATAAGACTCTTAGACTGTGGGATTAAGTATCACGGCACACATTTTATGAAAGAGTAGACAGAGGCGTAGAGAGTAAACTGGCAGCCAGGTTTGAGGTCACACAGCTGCTGAGCTACTGAGCCAAGATTTGATCTAACATATCTTCAGCTCCTACCTGTTCACTCTCAGGTCTTTTGGAGATTCATCTCAATGGAATCTAATTATAGGAGATAATTCTTAAGGGTGAGCATTGGCCAACAACAACCTGCCCCCACACTCTGATTCTAATCCCCTGAATTCAGTATGGAAGTATTTTTGTTGAGAGAAATAAGAACTTGATTGGGCATATATCACATGACATCTGCTTGTTGAAGTCTGCCTGCTCAGTGCTGAGTGATTGTATTTGCATATGTACATATCTTTCAAAAAATATGTATTGGGTGAAAAATGTATTGGTAATTTATACTAAAGAGATGAATTGAACTGTTATCACAGCCAAATATATTTTTTTCTAGGACATGGAGAAGTTTGAGAGAGTGGAATACATATTTTATTGTTCTTTTACACTTTTCTGGTATTTAAATACAAGATTCTGAAGTGAAGTCCACATCTCAATGAATGTTATCTTATTTCTATTTTCTCTAGTTCTCTCTAATTTTTGCTTGATTATTTTTATTGTGATTACAGTGAGATCAATTACATTTCTAGTATTTTAATATCCATTGTAAATGATTTTAATTAGAATTCAAATATTTTATTTAACAAATGTTTTACTTTGGAAGTAGATGAAATCATATTTTTGTCTTTCTCTATGAATTCATATGATTTGAATTTTAATATTTTGTAGTGTGCATGTGTGTGTGTGCATGTGTGAGAGTGTTTGTGTGTATGTGTGTGTGTAAGCATGGATGCTGTGTGCCATGGCAAGCATGCGAAGGTCAGAGGACAACTTGCAGGATCCATTCTCTGGTTCCACCACATCAGCTTAGGACTCAGATTCTCAGGCTTTCCATGCAAGCTCTTTTACTGCAGGGCCATCTCATCAGCCTAATGAAGAAGAAATAAATGGAGTCATAAATAGTCACAAATATGCCTTAAAATGTCCTGTTTATGTGTTAAGGGCTAAGCAAATCTTAGTCATTATGGTTCTAAAACAAATTAACAAACAAATACAAAAGTGAAAAACCTAATGTTTATCTAGTGTGTGTCTCCTTGTGGGTGTCCTTGGGGGAGTTTAGATGAGAGATTTTAAATGTATGCTTTACTTGGATTATAATCTACACAATGAGATAAACATTTTGGATGAATTTCACTTCACTTCAATGTTTATTTTTTCACACACTGTATATTTATATGACACACTGAATATACATAGAGAGTTTTCTGCAGTCATTCAAATGGTGGACAAATGTTTGTAGAATGCTTCAATAGGGGTCTTCAAACCTGGAAAGATTCTATGTCACAGAAATTAATGAGTTGGTTATATGTAACTCATAAATATATTATGAATTGGTCTGAATATAGTATGTGGACCTCACCCTTGTTCGTACTACTGTACTACTCATCAGAAATTCAATATTGCTGTGAATCAGAAACATACCCATGAATTTTCTTTTCCTGGACCTAAAATGCATCATTGTTGTTAAACTTAGTAGTGCGGCTCAGTTCCATCAGGACATTATTGGTCATCTGAAATGTGTGCGTTTTCACATTGTATATGAACAGGAGGCACATAATCACTCTCTATTTTTTACATTTAATTTTCAAATGTACATATCAAATTGGAATAAATTTAAAGCCATGTTATGAGTCTGTGAGATTTCTCCTCAAAATATGTAGGATTTATTGAAACATTAACTAACCAAAGAGTATGTCCATTAAAATACTTCATTATTCAGATGATCAATGTACATTTATAGTAGAAATACTTAGTTATTTAATTGTACAGGCCCTGAAACTCAAGTGTAAATGTTCCCTAGGGATACTGTTTGCCATATACATATATTTAATATTTCTAGAAAACATCTCTATCTTGGATTCATGCTTTATGGGTACTTGAATGCAAGTGGAGCATTAAGAAATTGACCAGTAAAAACTCAGAAACAATCATAATATAAAATTAATATGAATGCATTTCAGTCTCCATAGCTATTTTCACCCATATTTTACTTTGTCCAATGAGAGCTACTTCATCTTCTGCTAGTTCCTGAGAGAGAGAGAGAGAGAGAGAGAGAGAGAGAGAGAGAGAGAGAGAGAGAGAGAGAGAGAGAGAGAGACTCTCCAGGAACCCCTTCTCCAGTCACAGGATGATTTTTCTTTTCATTTTAAAGCCAGATTACCTTTGACTCTCCTGCACAAAGACATGAGATGAACGATGGACATGGGGACTCCGTGGTGATTATACATAATTCTTTGCTTCATCTGCTTCGTGACATCAAACTACTCTGCAGCTCCCAGCATTGTCTCTCTTCCTATAGGTATATATCTAATCTGGGGATAAAATTGAGAAATAAATGAGGCAAAAATAAAGCATTGTTCAAAGTCGCCTTTTACTGCCTTGGAGTTTGGGAAGGACTGCTCTCTACATTGGCATTTGAGAGAAGAAATTTGGCTATTATACTTTTTCGTGTTATTTTTATTAAGCGAATGAAAAAGAATGGTAGCCATTCAGCCACTAGGGTGTCAGAACAGCAAATTGAGGGGCCCCCAAAGACCTTGATACCCATTTTTGAAGTTCAATTCCAATCCCCGAGATTAGAGAAGCCCTTCCAAAATGAGGGTCACAAATGCATTTGTGACTTAGACGATTTGTCTGGACGCTGTCAGGGAAACAATTGGCGATTATTGAACAGAACTGCTGAGTTTCTCTCTGTACCACTTTTTCCTTTTGTTTTGGTCGTTGCTAAATGTTAAAGTCTGTCAGCAAGTAAAAAAAAAAGAACCATACTAGTTATGTGGAAGAGATGGAACATGGAGATAAAATGGAAACAAAGCAATTGGGAGATAGATTTTCAATTAGAGATGACATTGGTTTTGTCTTAAGTAATTTAATTGATTTGAAAATATATTTGTCAATTACATATAGTATAATATATAATACATAAATGACATTATTAATGTTGGGTCATGTGAAGGCGCTCTGTGGGGGCGGGTCAGCTGACCATTTCCATACGACTTTCTCATCCTCACTGGTTCCAGCATCGTCCCTTGTTCCTCTTATCTCTACTATTGGTCATTGGTTGGGAGAAACATAGAATCCAGAAGTAGCCAATCCATTGATGGAGGGAGCATCAGTACAAATATAGAGTGAGTGAACTTGAATGGGTGAACCTTTTCTGTCAGAATCTCTACAACCCTCAGGAACACTCTTCATTTTCTCCCAACGGTCTGTTTCCAGTCCCACTCATCTCCCTCTGCTGCCTTCCTGTTCTTACCAACACACTACCATAATTTTCTGCTTGGTTTCTTCATAGTTTGCATACTGGCTGTGAAGTCCCATCTCCTGTTAGACTTGGAGAGTAAAGCCTCAAAACATCATCAGATTACACCCTCTCCAGCTTAAAAGATTTCACTGGCTTCCCATACACTCGATATGCTCTGAACTCCACTGCATGGCCTTTAATTAACACCCCTGGCTCTTGCTCTGTGCTGGTCACTTCGTTCATCTGCTTCTCCTTCCCCAACCACTCTGGCATAGCTTTATCCTTCTAATAGCCAGGCAAGTCCACTAGACGGCAACTTCACAAGGTGTCCTATGTGCTCCTCACCGGACATTAAGTCTCAGCTTAAATGCTCTCTCCTCGCTCCTGTGTTCCTGGTAAGATCTGTCTGTTACAGAGCACAGGAGGGTCTTCCTGTGCTTCTTGTAAGTTCAGACATCTATTTAAAGTGCAATAAACATAAGCATGAAATGAATTTTCATTGCTGCCCCTCATTAGTGAGTTAGCAGATAATGTATATTTTCAATGGAGGGTGGCTGCAATGTGACCAGGAGGAAGTCTAGCAGTGTCATGGAGAGGTTCACCTGGTAGGTTTCAGAGTTCATGCTCCAGCTCTGCCTCTTGCTAGAAGTGTTACCTTTGGCAAATTTCTTAATAACCTCTGCGAACTGTTGGCCATTATGTAACATGGAGGTAATAGTATTATTTTACAAGGTTGTTGTAAGGATTATGAGCATGTGTTCCAGGTAATTAGCATGAATAATAATGAATAGCATTTACCAATACTTTTCTGAGCCAGGTCCTAGGTTGAGAGTTTACGATACCATCTCATAGATCTTTTTAAGTCATGCTATTATTCTCATCTTGCATTGAAAAAGAGTTTAAGGTTCAAGTATAAGGTCAAAGTTATTTAATTACTAAGTGGCAGAATCAGGATAAACTCATGAATTAAATTACAGAACCAAATTTTGTAGATATTAAGCTACTTTAGCTTCTTTGTGATACATGGAAACATGCATCCAAATGGAAATAAGAAGTTATTTTTTTTCTGAGTGAGTAGACAAAGGTAATCACAGAGCAGAGATTTAAAAAATGTATAGTAGGAAGCCACATTAAGGACTCAAAAGACCTCTAGGAAGGGAAATCTGGGGCGGGGGGAGTGCCTTTGTAGTTTCGGTAATCTATGAGTTACTTTTCTCATTGCTGTGAACCAAATACCCCCAAATAAACAATATAAGAGAAGAAGGACTTACTTTCAACCATGGTTTTGAGGGGATACAGTCCATCATAATGGCCATCATGGCGGGGATACAGGCCCTTATGGTGGCCCTCATGGTGGGGATATAGTCCATCATGGTGGGGATACAGTCCATGATGGTGGGGATACATTCCATCATGGTGGGGATATAGTCCACATTGCTGGGACTACATGAAGAGAGAAATGTCCACAGTCAGGAAGCAGAGAGAGATGAATGCTGATGTTCTGTTAGCTTGCTCCCTTCTCTACTTCAATTACTTCAGAACTCTGCCCATGAGATGGTGCTGCCCACATTCAGGCTGTTCTCCTTATCTCAGTTAACCTCACTGGAAATTTCCTGACAGACAAGTACAGAGAGAAGCCTCCTAGGTAATTCTAGATTCAGTCAAGTTGACAAGGAAGATTAGCTATCGTTAGCTCACTCCTTGTCCTCTTGTTGACCTGATATACAAGCACATAGGTAAAACCATAACAAGTAGGTTTTCGTTACCAAGGATAGTTCAGGGGTCCTGTTGGCATCCTTTTCTGTATTGGCTGACTCAAACAATCCTTGTTTTGATGCCCTAAACCTTCTCCTGTCATAATTGCTCTGACTTATGGTTAATTGCCATTTTTTTTTGATGTACATCATAACTTACTATAAGGGCACCATGGGTGCTGTATTTGCTAGGAATGTCCATGAGTGTTGAACTACTGCTGGTCTCATACTAATAAGTACTTATTTGTTTTTATCCAAGTTTTGTGGCTATAATAGCTTATGTATTTTATTTGGATTTTCTAGACTTGTACAAGCAATAAAAATTTAGGTCTGCCATTCTGGAATGAATCTAAGATTTAGAATTCTGGAATCTTCCAACCCCCAACAGAGTCAGTTAAAAGACAGCTTCCTAAGAGTATTAGTTTTCCCTGTGGTTATAGTCAATATTTTTGTAGTCTCATTTTCACAGATGGGCCAGATTATAGACACTGGTAGATATATTCCATGTTTTAGATGTAATTTCCTTTATCTAAGGCCAATGACTACATATTTACTCAAGGACTTGATGTTAGACTCTCAGTCCTGACTTTCTATATCCCTTAACTGATGCTAAATCCTATGGAACTAGACTTCATTTTCTGCTAAGATACCATTGCATTTTCTGCTAAGATACCATTGCATTTTATTCCCATGATCTGGCTCTTACTCTTTCTTCCTTGAGGTCTGTGTCTGAATTTCTGTCCTGGTTTTGTTTCAATCAGACTTTTAATCACCATGAGAGGAGAGTTCCTTTGTATCATAATCATTAAGATTGTAATATATGTGAGTATGGAAATGAATTGATATCCAGACATGTAGGAACTGTTGCTCATTAGTCCTGCTATGAGTGGAAAACATACTCTAGATGGAGTTTGCTGTAGGACCATAAGTTTCAACTATACCGTGTAGGGGTTGACCTTATAGATGTTAGAGTCCAAGTGATCTCAGTTCAAGCCTTGAAACAAAATGAATAGATTCTAGTGTGTTGATGGAACATGCTAACAGACGGATAGAGAGGAGGACTATGTGTCCAGAAAGGTAGATTGGAACTAGAGAAGACACAAAGAGAGGTGGTGCTATTATTCCATACGTCACAGGAAGCCCTAGAAGACTTTGGGGAGGCATAGTGCATAATCAATTTTATATTTTAAGGAAACTGACTCAGTAGCAACATAAAGAATGAAAAGAAGACAGCAAAACTATGATATGAATCAATTAGAATGGTATTGAAAATGTCTAAATGAAATATAGTTGTAGTACTGACCAGACTGCAGGAAACAGAAGGGGAAAGAGAGATTCAAAAGAAGAAAAAAGGCTCCACTCACAGTCCACAGAGGTTAGTTACTTCTGAGAGATGGGGAAGGGAGATGGGAACCCCAGGCTTCTACCCTGGGTGATGAGGAGGGCATTTGGTTGGATTTATTGTACTGCCCCCACAGGCATGGAATTGTTTCATTCTCTGCTCTTAATATTACAACTTACAGCAGTATCTGCTCAAACTCAGCCCTGTGGTGTGGCCTCCTGGGTCCACTTCTGGGCCAAAGGTAATGCTTGGCAATCTTCCTTAGCGGCTCTGTTACTTTTCTTGTTGCTATGTCAAAGTAACTGAGAACAGCAACTTGGCTCACAGTTCAGGGGTATAGTCCATCCTGGAGGGATGCAGGTTGGTAGAAGCATAGGTCATATGTGCCTACCGTCAGGAAGCCACTGCCCCACCTGATTTTTCTTTTTAATTTAGTCCAAGATGCCCCATATAGAATGGTTATTCCCAGTGGGTGGCGGTGTCACACTGGGGAGGCAGAGCCAGGCGGATCTCTGTGAGTTCAAGAAGATCCAGGACAGGCACCAAAACTACACGGAGAAACCCTGTCTCGAAAAAGCAAGAAAAAAAAAAAGAAAGGTTATTTCCACCTCAATTAGCACAATATAGAAACTTCCCCACAGATATGCAGTGTTGTTTAGTTTTTACTGTCAACTTGACACAACCTAGAGTTGCCTGGGAACAGAGACCTCAATCAAAGAATTACCTCAATCAGATTGATCAGTGGTCATCACCAAACTCCTTTGGGAAGTGCTGAAGTCTAACATAACAGTATTCTAAAATGAGAAAGCTTTGGAGATACATACTAATAAAATATATACATAAAATAAAAAAAACAACAGTCCCATTGCGAGGCAACCATTTATGAATTGTGGTCAAATCAAATCAATCTTCATGAGAGATTGTCTTGATTCATGACTGATGTAGGAGGGCCCAGATCATGGTGGATGGTACTATGCCTAGGCAGTGGCCTGGGATGTGTAAGACAGCGACTCATGAGCCGGAGGGTAGGCTAGTAAGCAACGTTCTGCAGGGTGTGTGCTTCAGTTCCTCCTTGAGTTCCTGCCCTGACTTCTCTAAGAGAGGGATGGTGACCCAGAAGTGGAAACCAAACAAACAGCTTCTTCCCCACATTGGTTTTGTCAGAGTTTTATCACAGCAACAGGAAGCAAACTAGAGCCCATGCCCAGAGGTTTGTCTCCTAGGTGCTCTAGATCCTGTGAACTTGATGGTCTATGCTAACCATCACAGTGCTTTAGCTCCCACACACCCAGGCTGGCCTCAAAGACCTGGATGTGAATTCCATATTTATGCTTAGAGTGCTTCAGTTTTTCACACGTATATTGCCGCATCCTGTGATCTCCCGGTTTTGTGGGGAAAAGATGTGTTACCAAGGTGAATACATATTTCTTTTCTCTGGGGATGAAAATATTTGATCTGTAGTTGGAGAAAAGTGAAATTAAATGAAACCGTAGAAATTGCTGGGAAAAAAACGAACACTGTATGTTAGCACTTTTTTTTCCCCCGCTGACAAAGCTCAGCAAGCCTGGACAGAAATCCTTGCACAAATCTGATTATCAGACTTTTCCTCACTGCAGCAGGAGCCAGCTCAGCAACGGGAATCAACAGAATACACTGATAACCCCCCTTTTACCTTTTTCCTTTAAGAGGAGATGCACCTCAGAAAATGTGCAGCCTCTTCACAGTTCAGCTCAAACTCACATGGCTTCCTTCTTTCCTTGGCTCCCTCTCTGAATTCTAGATGGGGAAAGGACATTCTACAGTCAAGCAAGATGAGTCTCCACCTGAGATTACCTCCCTCTACAATGGCTCTTTACCTGCTCCCTCCAATACTTCACTCCAACTGCTTTATTTCCTCTAGAGATGAGACTCAAACTGGAGCAAACATAAGAGACTTTTCATCTTGAAAGGGATGATTACAAGTCAATGTCTGTGTTTGCTGTGTCCAGATCTCCAAATTCACTCTGATAGATGGTCATTGCCAAGCTCCTCAGAAGTGCTGGGGTCCAACATAACAGCATGATAAACTGAGAAAGCTTTGAAGACAAGGATTAAATGAAACAAAACAAAGAGAAGTCCCATTGAGAGGCAACATTTAAGATTTGGGTCAAAGAAGCCTGAATTGGAAGTGAGGATGTGGATTCTGTTTTTCTCTTGTCTGTCACCACTTATACATGTGGCCTTCTGTCCCTTGACCTCTCCTGGACCTTGGTTTCTATATTTGTGACATGAGGGAGAGAGACAGTTTAGTGGCTTGCAGATGTTGCCCAGTGGTTGGGATGCATCCAAACCCCTAAGGAAATGAAAACTTTTTAGGTGGCGCAATCAAGTTTGATTTGTAAGTTTGGAGAATATATCAGGAGTCTTGAGTTTGTAAATTACCCCTAGATCCTTATTTCTTTATTTTTTTTTACTTGAAAAGTTTTTGTTTCAAAGAAAAACCTGGAGTCTAAAAGTGTTCCAAAAGAACAAAGTGAATTCCTGTATATTCTTCATTTAGACTTCTTTTTCTTTTAACACTAGCATTGTCTCACAGTTCTTCTCATGTATCTCTGTGTGCATGCATTATTATAATATGTCTGGAAGTGGAGGGGGGTTATTAAAGATATTTAAACATGGAGGTTAAGAGAAAGAGAGGATCCGAGGAGAAGATGAGGCCCTTCCAAGATGGCCATGTGCTTCTCAATGAAGAGTTGCCTATTATAATATTTTTGGGCAATTTGAGGGTAAATCACAGTCATCGTGGTTCCACACCTCAAAACACTCTAGTGAATACCTCTTTATATCACCTTTATAATCATAACATGGTGGTCCAACTCAGGGAGTCCAGCATCAATATGACATTATCTAGTCTTCTAGTGCAGAAGGTTTTTAAAATTTTCAGTTTTCTAAGCATTATTCTTCAAGCCTAGCTGTACTTTTATATGCTTTTTAAAAAAATTAGAACCAAGGTCAAAAGAGTCGAGTCAGTAAGTAAAGACATTTGACACTAAGCCTGATGACCTAAATATTATTCCCAAGACCCACCGGGTGGAAGGAAAGAATCAACTCCCACACGCTGTCCTGTGACTTCCTTTCATACACTGTGGCACCTGAGTGGGAGTGCACCTGTGTGTGTGTGTGTGTGTGTGTGTGTGTGTGTGTGTGTGTGTGCATGTGCAGGCCCAGGCACACTCAGACACACAAATAAAAGTAAAATATGTTTAAAAAGTGGAAATAATCATACAGCGTGTTTTTTTTTTTTTTAAAGGGAAGTCCATTACAGAGAGTCTTTCATTCCCAAAGTATGTGAGGGAAAGTAGACAGTCTGATAGTTGGTTGCTGCATCTACCCCAGGATTCTAGTATGTATTTCTTAAAGAGACTTTCTCTTCCATAACCACAGTCCCAGCACCAGTGGAGGAAATTACCATCCATACTACTACCCTCATGGTCAGACCCCATGCCCCCTTTATAGAGAACCACCTAGCTCAGAATTCTATGCTGCCTTTGTTGTTATATCTTTTTAGTTTCCTTTTAGTCTGGAAGAGTTGCTCAGACTTCTTTTGGCTTTCTTGGCCTTGCTATTTTAAAGATCGAGGGACATTTATTTGTAAAAACTCACATGTCTAGTTTCTGGTGATTCAGGCTATGTGACCCCATCAAAGATGTTGCCCTAGTCCCAGATTCAGATAGTTCTCTAAATTGTCCTCATTCCTTATAGAGGAAGACAGTGTTCTCAAGTGCAGATCTGGGCAATAGGCATGTTCATTACTATTAGTGTATTACTCTTCTCTTCTTGCTCACACTAAAGACCCCTGGTCACGGTGGCTTTTCACACTCTGGTATGAGTGTCTACTGTTCTGCCTCTAAAACAGTGGCCCTCCTGTCCACACTCCTACAGTTCAGTATTAGAGGGGTAAACAGAAGTAGAGCAGACTTACCTCCAAGCCAGGAGTCAGGGAATAAAGTCAGGAGTGTTGAAAATAAAAGAATGAATCATAGACTGTCATGTAACCTGGAGGAATAATGACTACATAGACTAATGTATAAATTGGTGTAATCTATGTTAATGCACAAAATTCATTGTACTTGAGCAATGTTTCTGATTTACTGTAACCTTAAAGTGGTTGCATCTGGGTTAGGGTTATAGGGCATACCATGTCATATAAAGGGGCCAGGAAACTCTTATTTTGACAAGAAATGCACTTATGTCAGATTTCTTTAAGAAGGACTTGAAATTTGAAAGTGTGATCCACTTCATGCCAATGAGAATCTTCTATTTCTCTCCCATGAATTCAATTTCAGAAAATATCTTTGGTGGTAAAAAGATGAATTAAAAAAGAAACAGGAAAAATGTGACCTTAAACATTGCAACTTGACTGGATAAGTAATTATAGAACATTTTTGTTGGTTGGTCTTTGGTCTTTTGGGGGGCAGCCCACCACCCAGTTCCCAAGTAAATCACATACGGAGGCTTATTACTAATTATGAATGCCCAGCCTTAGCTTGGCTTAGTTTCTTGCCAGATTTCCTTATCTTAAATTATCCCATCTACCTTTTGCTTCTAGGCTTTTCCTGTTCTCTAACTTCTGTAAATCTTACTCTTACTTCATGGTTTGCTGTGTAGCTGGGTGGCTGGCCCACGGAGTACTCCTTCTCCTCTGGCTCCTACATCTTAGCTCTCTCCTCCCAGTTTTCTCCTATCTATTCTTTCTGCCTGCCAGCCCTGCCTATCCTTTCTCCTGCCCTGCTATTGGCCAGTTATTTATTGAGCCATCAGGTGTTCTATAGAGGCACAGTAACACAGGTTCACAGAGTTAAACAAATGCAACATGAACAAAAGTAACACACCTCAACATAATATTCTACTACATTTCCCCCTTTTTGTTTAAATAAAAATGAAAGGGCTTTAACTTAAACATATAAGACTATATGCAATACAATTATCAAGTAAGGATTATATTCACAATATTCTGTCCATTTGTAGTTAGAATATTCAGAGAAAATAATGCATTATCTATCCTATCTTAGTGAAACTGAAGTTTTATACCTAATTTACTATTTATCATAACTAAGAAAAAAGACCCAGAAGGATGTAATATTATTTAACAACAGAGACATTTGGCTGCCTGGACAGTCACCCAAAGTTCCTCTACAACATTGGGACATCCATCTTCAGTCTACAGGCCTAGAGTATCTGGCAGACTTTTCAGTGAAGTAGGACATTTAAAAGACTATCATGCCTTGTATTGGCAAAATTCATCAGTCATTTTCCTCTGTGTCCTACAGAATGTCTGACAGATTCTTCTGTGAAGCAGGAATTTTGAAAGACTGTCCTGTCTTGTTTTGGCAAAGTTCAACAGTCACTTTGCTCTGTGTCCTGCATGTCCAGTCTGCACAGCACATTGTCAGCAGTCAAAGGCAAGAACAGTTTCTTTGCACAGTGGCTAATCTTGCCACTATGAAAGCAAACTCCATAAGTAGTTTCTTTGATGCCCATCATCTTCTCTGAAGTAAATTGGTACTACCAGGAGCAGACGTGTCTCATTTTTATGGAAAATCTGAACTTAGCAAATACATTTTCAATGCCATATTCTATAGATCGTTGATGTATGTGAAGACCATCTATCTAAAATATATCTATCTAACCTAGAAAACATACCTAATACATCTATAAATTTGATTGTTACAAATGACTAACTACTGAGCTATATTTTTTGATCATGCTATATAGTTTAAAATAACAGCTTTCAGAATATACAACTTGACATTGTGGTGCATACCTATGATCCCAACATTCAAGAGGCAGAGACAGGAGGATCATTGCAAGTATGAGGCCAACATGGTCTATGTAGTGTGTTCTAGGCAGCCAGAGCTACATAATGAGACTCTGTCCCCCCCAAACAACAAATAACCAACACAAAAACCCAAAACACTATACAGTCTATTTTAACCTACTTTTAATGCATAACCTAAGATGGTATAGAGTTATAGGTATTATGTAATGTTTTGCTGCACGCTTACCCGTGCAATGTTCAAAAAAAAATAACAGCTTTCAAAAACTAGAATTTTACCTTACATTTAAAAATAAACCACATAGGTACAATACCTTAAATAAGAATAGAAATATAGCCGGGCGTTGGTGGCGCACGCCTTTAATCCCAGCACTCGGGAGGCAGAGCCAGGCGGATCTCTGTGAGTTCGAGGCCAGCCTGGGCTACCAAGTGAGCTCCAGGAAAGGCGCAAAGCTACACAGAGAAACCCTGTCTCAAAAAACCAAAAAAAAAAAAAAAAAAAAAAGAATAGAAATATATAGACAATATGTTGTAACAAAAATAATCTTAATTTTTTTTATCAAGATACAAGAATCCTTTAAACAAGAATAGAAACATATATACAGTGTAACAAAATAACTTTAAATTTGTATCAATATACTATATTCCTCTAAATGATAACAAACATCCATAATCCATCAAACAACCAAAAGCCACCCACACCCCTCAATTCTTGGGAATGTAGGTGTAGTTTCTCAATACTTCCTGCTGTCTGTGGACAAAGTATCTTTAGGGTCCCAGAGAGAAAAATTTGAGATAGTGACCAAGTCCTGGGAAGACCAGCAGCAGTAACCTTTGCTGGTAGATATCACTTGTCAAGTTTCAGGAGGTCTTGCCTAATCAAACCTGATCCATATTAACCCTGAAGGAATTCACAGCCTCTCATCTGTGGGAACGAAATTCCAAAGCATTTTTGATTTCCATTTGACAAATATATTTTTTAACTTTTTTTTTTTAAGTTAAGGCATTTCTAAAATATCTAAATAGGTTCAATTTAGCAGTCCAGTTCACAATCCCATGTGTCCTAGCAGCTGTCTTTTGCTTCTCAACAGTCAAAAAATTCAAAATCAACACAATAACAGACAAAATCCAAACTACTTGTGCATTTCTCATCTTATGCGGCTTTTTTTCTTTTACTATTTCTTTAAAGACTTTATTATTTTTAAACTATTTCTTTCTATAACTGTCCATACCCTTTTTCTTCCTTCCTTCCTTCCTTCCTTCCTTCCTTCCTTCCTTCCTTCCTCCCTCCCTCCCTCCCTCCCTCCCTCCCTCCCTCCCTCCCTCCATTCCTCTCTCTCTCTCTCCTCCCTCTCTTCCTCCCTCCCTTCTTCCTTCCTTCCTTTCTTTCTTAAGCCTATATACATTGTGAAACACACTGGAACCTGTTTAGAGGTGGTTCCGTCTGTACCTCCTTTACTGCGTCTCTTCTAGCCGTCAACAAACTTTTAAACTGGTAAGTTACACCTGGATTCTCTGTGCGAGTGGTTCTCAGATGGATCAGCCTGCTTCTTGGGTCATGAAAGCCAAGCTTGAAATTCAAAGCCATTTGGAGGTTTGTCTGACCAGAAACTGCATTCAACCTTCCTAGAGCTCTAGAATGGCAATGCTTGCACTGTGGCAGACGTTTTTACTTAGTTTTTTTGTTCCAACTTCATGTACTGGCTGCTCAGGAGCTCACTGACTGGCAGAAATGGTTGGCCGAGACTCTTAAGGGAGCTGTATGGCCCACTTCCCTTTTTAACTCAAATTTCTTAAGCCCTGCCTGGAAATAAGGGCCCAGGTTGGAAGGCCACTAATAGAAGTCTATTTAGATAGTAGGACTCTGGGGTTAGGGTGAAGGCCTAATGAACCTCTGCTCCGTTGTGCCTCATACATCCCTACCTGGTCCTTGATTAAATAAAAAAAAGTACCCTATTTTCAACACTGGCGCTGGGGTGGGGGTGCAGAGGAAGGGCTGAGTGGAGAAGGGTGCACTCTGGAGGTAGAGGCAGGAACATTGAAAGTTTGAGGCCAGCCTAGGCAGAACCCGCTTCAAAAATCTATCTTACCAACCAAACAAAATCCTAAAACAAGAAGACAGAAACACCAGCACCAGGATCTTATATTTATTTTTCTTCAGATTATATGATGCATAAATCAGTTACAAATGTAGTTAGAGATAATCATTATGAAACCACAGTTGCTGTATTTCCAAGGTATTTATTTGCTCATTTGTTCTTAAAGTGTGTGTGTGTGTATTTTTTATTAGTTCTAACACTATCAAATAATCAAAATGCATGTGTGGGGTATAAGGCATGCATGAGATCTGTGCCTTGACACAGGCTACTCGGACCAGGGCCGCCATTTATAGCTTAAGAGATGTTCCCTGCATAAGGCACTATTCCCACTATCATGAGGAGAACACCCTTTGGAGGTGTGCTTTAGGCTGCTCTGAGAGCAGTGTGGCATCTGCCACCATGCTTCTGATTCTCACACAGAGCCTGAACCCAGGAAGGGGAGAGGCACAGCTCCTTTGGGCTGTAGGTTCCCTGTGTTGACAGGCTTGCTCTTCAGTCCGAAGTCTCAGTCCAGAGCCCTTTGAGAAGACAGACACTCAGCCCCCGAATACGCATGTGAGTTCCCTGACATCGGAGCAATTTAAATTGCAAGAGCTTTGTGTAGTGGAACAAAAAGGAACTGGCTTTTGCAGTGCGGTTCTGTTTTACTGAACTATCAATGTAGCATGACCTTCCGATGAGTCTCTGGGATGCAAGAGGATGTGTCTTTGCCTGCCGGCCACCCACCCTGCTGATGTAGCATCTGCAGAGCCCCAGGGAGTCCTCTTGGAGTGTGTCGAGAAGGAACTCCGTGGAATTACCCACTTTCTATTCAGAGAAAGGGAAACACTTTCTCTAAAAAGCCGTTCTTAGCCATCAGAGGGGATCTGAGACATTGGGCAGGATCATTTCTGAACAACAGCCTCACACTCCAGGCCTGCTTCACTGAGGCCATCACTAGCAATGGGCCAGGGGTCCCCTCACATTTCACAGGGCAAAGCTTTCATTAGGCTCTTCCGAATGGCTTTCAAACTTCACTTCCAGGCTTGCAATTTTTACGTAGATGGAGAGAAGTAAGTAATTAACACAGTGCTCCGTTTAGTGACGACTGGATATTGATAGCAAGGCAGAAGTAATAGCAGCTGTCATTGTGTGTTCATTAAGTGGCATGTACCACTGGGGGCTCTTTCCACGAATTATCTTATGCACCCCTTGTGTCTCCCCTCTGAGGTAGTTCCTCACATCTGCAGTGACTTCCACTCTATGCAAGGCTAAGAAAAAAAAAGCCATGGAATGTAAAACCCTTTATCCAGATGAGACAAAAGGAGGTATTCATAGCCTTGAGATGCAGATAAGTGAAAAGAAACCCATCATCCAAGAGGGTAAAGCAAAAGAACTCACATGGCTTCTTTATGGCACTGGGCTCAGGAGGAGTGGAACATTCTCTAGACATGAACACCAGAATCCAACTTCTGTTTACCCTGATGGCCATTGTAAGACGTGCTGGGATTTTGGAAGCGTTTAAATTGGAAACTTTTGTCTCCAAATGAACGAAGTAGCTCTTTTTGTCAGCTACTTGTTCCAGGCAAAGAAACTAATCTGAATGTGTGACATGAGGAGGGTGTGCTTGAGCACACTGCTTCCTGAGGGGCTTGATAGCCTGATGTTTGAGAGACATGTGTGTCAGGATATGACTTTTTATATATAAAGTTATATATATATATATGCACACACACACACATACACACACACACACACATACACACACACACACACACACACAAAGTTGTGAACATCAGGAGGCAAAGCCTACTGTCAAGAAAGTTAGTTCACGTGTAAGGTCACTGAATCAGAATAGATTTCTCAGGATGATCCCCCAGACTCAGCGTCCCATCCTTGGCTTGTCTCTTCACACTGCATGGAGGGTGCTGGAAACAGACTTTTTCTTTTCGGAAAGAAAAGCCTTTTATTTGATAATATTGTGTCTATTTAAGTTCAAAACAAAACAGATAAATGAGAGTAAGATTTCCCTGTTGATTTTTTTATCCCTATTTAGCAGAGGCTCTTCTTTCAGTGTTTTAGACTAAAAATATTCCCGACACACACTGTGACTATATGAAGAAGCTCATGGATAAAACTGCACATGGTTTTCTTACAGAAAATCCTGGAAATGCAAACTACTAAGAAAATGGCTTAAAATTCTATTATTTATTTATTTATTTATTTATTTACTTACTTACTTACTTAATTACTTATTTATTGATGGACAGAAACCCATGTTAGCTCAGCTGGCCCCAGGCTCCTTGAATTTCTGATCTTCTTGCTTCTACCTTTCAATATTGGGATTTCAGGTGTATGTCTCTGTTCCTGGTTTATAGGGTACTGAGGATGGATCTTGGCTTCCTATATGGGAGGCAAGCAGCTGAGCTCTAGTCCCAAGAATTGTTCTTACTAAGAATAAACTTCCTATCTTTGAGGTGGTTCTCTAGGCCTTAATTTTATTTCTTTTTGTCCCTGAGTTTTGCTACATTTTTATATTGAATAGGAAATAAAGAATGTCACACTGGGTTTGTTTGCACATATTCTCACACACTATCAAAGTAGCAATTTTAGAAAAACAGTAGGGTTATAGTGCATGTGATGAGCTTTGCCCATTAACAGAGAGATGAACGGGCTAGAGTAGAAGAACCGTAAATGGGAAAGGGGGATGAGTGAATCCGCAAGCTGACTCAGATAAGAGTATCAGGGGTTCCACATCTGATATCAAATATGATAGTGTACTAGTGTCCTCTGGAGGAACAGAGCTGATAGAATGGTTCTGTATCACAGAGGATTGGCTTACATGGTGTGGCTGGGTATTCTAACAATGGCCCATCTCATACTGCAGAGGCCAGGGACTTGGTAGCTGCTCAATGCCTGGGTGCCTCAATGGTCCTAACCAGCAGGGAAGGCCGGGAAGATCACCGAAGAGAAGCTTTTCTTCGGCCTATATTGCAGACCAAGGAAGTTGGGTTCTTCAGTCAGCACAAAGGATGCATGTCAGCATCAGCTGGGGAGAGGGAAGAGATACTTGGTAATGGTGAAGGTGGGCCCAAACATGAGTAGTTCCCTGCAGAACTCTTTATGTCTGAGCTGCTGTGGGGAGTGATGTGAACTGTGGCAGAAAGGGGCTTCTTCCCCAGTGAATCTTTTCAGGACATACCTTCATCAACTCTCCCAGAGGCATGTCTCCTAGTGGATTCCAGACCCAATCAAGTTGATTACCAAGACAAACTATGACACACTATAACTATAATTTTATAGGACAGCTTCTCAGGCTTTCTCCAATCACTTTCCCTTTTACATACTTTACCTTTATTTTCTGAGCACCTGAGTTTCCATTAGTGTTCTTGTCCTGTGGTGGGACATCCACCGAGAGAGAAATTCTTTTGGTGAAGTGTTTGTCCTGCACCAAGCTGGGGTAGGCAAAGACCCTTGCCATTGGTTCATAGCTTTGAAAACATACATGTGACTTCTTAGTTGAAAAAGTTTCCAGGGACATGAAGGACTAAAATCCTGAAGGATGGTTGCTGAAGTTTTTCTTCTGAACTCTCGGGACACTTACAGTGTGGGCCAACAGAGAAGAAAGTGCTAATGAAGGACACTGGCTAAGTCCTCTACATCAGATTGTCATCCAGAGAAGGTCTGGAGAATGTAATGAGGTAGACAATAAAGTTGCTGAAATTTGAAAAGGTTAAAGCAACTTCAGGGAAGAGCTACTTGTGCTTCTTGGGTGTTGGAATGTCATGCCAGGACTAAGCCGTATGCAGTCCAGAGACAATGAAGCAATTAGCGCTGTGTGCTGGGAAAAGTCTGTCCAGACTCAGCATGGATGGAGAAGCCCGAGTGCTTTACCTCTGAGGCTAGACCGCATCACAGAGACTCAGGCCAGTGATGATGAATCTTTGCTGTCTGTCAGCAGGGTTTATGGGGTACCCACCAGGTGCAGGCCCTATAGTTCGGTTTGAACAAGCCCTCAAAAGTTTGGCATGCATGGAGTATGATGTCAGTAAGTATCCCGAAGTCTGCAGCCTCTCCAGAAGTCTGGAGTGCTTATGTTGGGATTTTAAGCTCAGAACAGACTCTACATCTCATCGGACAATAGCTTGGACTAAATAAAAGTTTTAATGAGACTGTGAGAAAGGCAGTCTCACATATATCATACTGGTAAGTTGTTGAGATCACTCTATAACTCTGCAGTAAAAGAAAGGGTTCCATGCGCAGCTTGTTAAGAACACCTAGGCATGCTCCACGCCGCTCTTTTTCACTGGTGGCGTAATGAGAAGAATTGATCCTCTTTGGAATATTCTTGTCTATAGCACTTTCCCTGGACAAAATGACACTGTTAAATGACTCCTTACTATCCTTTTTGTTGTTGGTTTGAGGCAAGATCTCAGAATAAAGCCCAGGCTAGGCTTGGACTCTGGATCTCCTGCCTAAGCTTCCCCATGTGCTGAGATCATAGGAGGGCACCGTAATGTCTGGCTACCATACTTTTGACTAGAGAAAAACACAGGAGAAATACCGATTTTTTTTTTTGTCATGGCAAAAATCAGGATCCCAAGAGTAGGTGTGGGCTCTTCTCTATGGTCCTTGCCCAATATGAACTTTGGTTTCTCAGGCTTATCATTTATGTTAGCCATTTAGGGGTCTTGTAAGGATGAAGACTCCCACTTTGTATGTTTGGAATTCATTCTGAGATTCTGTTTTGCATCTAGGTGATCCTGATGGTGATATATTAGAGAGTCCAATCTCAGAATTTCTGGTGCATGGATGTAGAGTTAGGTAAGATTTGATTACCCTATAAGGCATTTAAAACCAATTCCTTTTTTATAAGACATAATATAGTGGTGTGGTTTGAGTGAGAAATGTCTCCTATAGACTAATCTGTCTGAACACTTTGTCCTCAGTAGGTTGGGAGGTGATGAACTTTTAGAAGGTGGAGCCTTGCTAGAGGAAGTACACGAGTGGGTTGGGTGCAGGCTTTGAGGGTTTATAGTCTTACCCCACTTCCTGTTCTTTTTCACTGTTTCCTATGTGCGGATGAAGGTGTTATCAGCTGGCTTCCTGCTCCAGTGTCCGGCTGCCACACCTTCGCTACCGTTATGGACTTTCCCTCTGTGTCCATAAGCCAAAATAAACTTTCTTCTAAGGTTGCTTCTGATTATGGTATTTTATCATAGCAATAGGAAAGTCACTAGTACACATAGTAAAATACAAGGAAAAAATGATCATGGCAATATAGAAAGACGAAACTTTAAAAAAAAAAAGAAGCATGATCCAGGACTGGCCTTTCTGAGCTGACCTCAATCTTGGTAAGGAAAGTGCAATGAGAAAGGCAAGCAGTGTTTCCCCAGGCACTGAAATGTGCATGTAGATGTGGTGTGTAGCCTGACGCTAAGAGTGAAGAAATAGCTTTTTTTTTGCTCTGGAGTTGTGAGTTATTTCCCAAGTCAGCAAACTTTTGTGCTTCCATGGGCTTCTCAGCTCATATGGATTCTTGATAGGGAAGTAAAGTGCCTGTCAGCCGTTGGAAGGTTGCAGATAGCAGAGAAGGCCATGAATTTATGACTGGATTTATCTTTCCAAAGCTGATACCCTTGGGGTAGAGGAGAAGAGAGTTTTCCCAAGATTTAAAAAAAAATGGTGGGCTTAGCTGTAAATAAACTCTCTCTGTGTGCACACCTGCAGTCCCAGGTTAGTAAAGAGCTTCACCTGTGTGCCAAAATACATTTTTTTTCAAAACTGGATGAAACTAGGTAGTCAGCGACTTTGAGTTTGACAGAAAGCTACAGAGAACTCAGGACCCGTCTCATCTCTTCCTGTCCCAGCATCCTGCTCTCAGTTACATGAGGACACTTCCTCCCAAGGAAAGGTTGCTGACAGTTTCTAAATGTTTTCAGATTGCCACGGTGCTCACGTTTGGCCGACAGAACACATTTTGCACTTTCCTTGTATGTTCCTTTTTTGTGTGCATTGTTAGGCAGAGATCAATATTTCTGGTTCCTCTGATTCTATTTTTTTTTTCATATAGAAGTTACAGCAGCTATTGTTTATGAAGTGTTCAGGGCTGTTTTTTTTTTCAGATTCTGAATGAAGTCTGAACTTGCAAAAAATACATCTTTGACCAGTGATCTCATCTCCGCTGCAACATTCTCGTCTACTGAGCACTGATACTCTTGGAACAGAATATGAACTCAACTCCCTAAAGACGTCTAACAAAGGTCTAAAACCAAGTCCGAGTTAAAATAGAGATCCTACACTGTGCAGGTTTGTGTTTCCGTGCTGTTTAAACACATTTCCTCTAGGAGCACACACAAGGGAGCCTGAGTGAAGAGAACAGCAGAGAGCAAAGTATTTTTCAGACACTCAGGGCAAACACATGTCCCTGAAAAAACATCACAATAGAAAGAACACTTGTCTAAAGCAAATACTGTTGTCCCATCCTTTACCTTCTAGAACAGAAACTTTTCTTTGTAAATAGCTGGTTTGCGCCCTAAGTTTGCTTAGCAGTAGCATCCTCATAGAGTGATTCGCCACTCATTCCTTAAAAACATGGAGGCTAGGGTCTAGCCTCAGACCTTCTAAAGAGAATCAGTGGATCATGTTTTTCATAAACATCCTTGATTAAAACTACATAAGTAAAATTTGCACAGTACTAACAAATAAGATTGGAGAGAAGATCTTACTGAAACTTTCCCTAGGAATATTGAGGAAGCTCTCTCAAGGATGATAAATATTATCTATATTTCTGTCTATCCATTCATCCCTGTTCTCAGGTATCCCATGGAGGTTTGCTTTTAAACCCATTAATTGTTTAATCAAATAAATATTAGCTCTGGGACTTCTTTTCAAGCACAAATTTTCTGAAAAAAAACGTAAAATTTCATTAAATAATAGATTTTTTATAATAAGTATAGATTTATGAGTAAAGAACTAGTTTTCAAAGTTTTACTTTTTAAATAAAATCAAAATAGAGTTGTCTTGTTGAAGAGCAGGCACGTGTATGTATTGCATTTTGAAGCTGAGCTGACTCCTGTTACATTCTTCTGAAGTAAGTATTGATAAATTCCATCCAGGAAAGCATTTCTTACTCATTTTGACTATTTTTTTTATAAAGTTTTGCTGAACACACTGATGCCCATTTATTTGTATATTGTACATAGTTACTTTGGGGTTATCATATCAGAGTTGAGCCAAGACAGAGAGAGCTATTTATGTAAACCCTAAATGAAACATTTTCTATCTGGTCCTTTATGGAAAAATGTTGCCTTACTCTGCTAGAGCTGACCATGCTTGAAATGTACATCTTGTTGGCCTTGGGGCAACTTGCACCACTCTAGGTCATCTCTGTCTATGGTAAGTGCTTGCTATTGTGTACTGTCTAGATTTATTATTATTTTTATATCTTCCATGTCACAAAAAGAAAGAAAGCTCTTTCTGAGGACAATGGTTCAGCTACTGTTTGGCTAATTTCGCATTTCCTAACTTATAAAATGACCATAGATGACACAATGTCTTATGGGGTATTTGGGGGTATTTCTTCTTATCCTTTAGCTGGTCCACATTGCTTGGTTTCATCTTGTCTCTTGTAAACATTTTTCTGCATCTTAATTTACATTTGAACACCTGTTCTGTCTTTTCCTTGCTCATTAGCCAGTTGGAAATACACTTCTCTAATCAACGGCCAGGGCAATCGGAGACTGAGAGGGATCTCCAATTTTGTGTCAGAAATTGACAGGCAAACTATGTACACTGTCTTATCAGTAATGAGTCCCAGTGACAACAAGCTAAAATGTAGTCACTTATTTCTTGTGGGATTGCTTTAAATCAAATTCCTATCTTCCTAGTTCACTTCTGTCACTCTGAAGGATGTCACAGGATTAATTTATATAAAAAATAGATGTCAGACAGTCATGCTTGCACACACCTGTAATCACAGCTCTTGAGAAGGTGAAGCAAGGGATTCATTGTGGGTTCAAAGCCAGCCTGGCTACAAAGTGAGGCTCTGTCTGTCTCAAACAAATCAGAACAAAAGCAAAAAAGAAAGAAAAAAAGCAATTGAAATGAATAGATGGTTCAATGGTTCATGGTTCTGGAGGATGCAAAGGTCAAGAGTCTGGCCTCCATAGCATCTGATATAGGTCCTTTTGGCTCACAATAGCATGGCAGAGAGTATCACATGGTGAGACAGAGCAAACTTTTCAGCTCCGTCTTTCTTCTTCTTGTAAATTCACTAACACTATCATGGTGCCTTCTCCCTCATGGCATCATCCAATCCTAGCTTCTTTCAAAAAAAAGGTCCACCTCTGATTACATATGAGTTTAGGAAATACATTTCCAACAAGTGACCTTTTCAGGGATACATTCAAACTGTTTAGTACATTTCTTTTTGTGCCCATGAATTACGTTTGTTTCATCAGTGGTGTTATATAGTTTATCTGTGGACTTGTCTTTGGAAAGTTACATCTTAAAGGATAGGTCATTTTGATTACTCCTGCATCAGGTATGGAGCAAAGCATGTTTTTAAAGTGTGTCATTCATCCACGACAGGGTCACATCAGGGAAATTATATTGCTTTGACAAATTTCTACTCTCTTCACAGAATTCCATCCCATTCTACTTATTTTACATAATTTGAGTTGTCAGTGAAAAGGCACTGTTTGGTGAGCAGAGATAATGAAGTCATCAGTACTGTTAGAGATGGATAGTGTTTACATTGTGGAATACGCTAAGTGATTTCTAGCTGGCCAGCGAGGAGGCTTTTATCAAAGTCATTGCAGAATGGGCTGAAAGAGACATTCTGAAAATCTTCAAGTGTGGTACTTTTCATAAGATCCAGTCTGTCTCCGAGTCTCATGTCCTTGTACCGAGGTGTTGAATATTGTCTGTTGCTGTTTATAAAGCCAATCGACCGAGCTTCAAGTGGCATAATCATTTCTTCCTGGAGCTTCTCACCACAATCGAGCTCCTACCACTAGAGTCACAAGACTCCAGAGCAGTGGCTCTCAACCTTCCCAATGCTGTGACCCTCTAATACAGTTCCTCGTGGTGTAGTGACCCCCAGCCATAAAGTTATTTTCATTGCTACTACATACTTAACTGTAACTTTGCTACTGTTATGAATTATAATGTAAACATCTGTGTTTTCCGGTGGTCTTAGGTGACCCCTGGGAAAGGGTTATTCGACTCTCCCAAAGGGCTTTATGACCCACAGTTTGAGAACTGCTGCTCTAGACTCTAGAGTCATAAGATCCATTTTTGCAGCAGGAAGAGCTCATTAGGATGCTTCACCCGCCACATGAAGAAATGGAATAGTTTACTCCTTATGGTGTGTAGACTTTTAAAATTGTGGTGTCTGTACTGAACCTGTGGCAGACAAATAAGTGGAAGTGCTAGCCACTTATTTATTGACATAGACTTGTAGCCCCAGCAAGCTGAGCTCACTGCCCAGCTGCTCCTTTTCTAGTGAAACTGAATGGAGGTGGACATGCTGTCAGTTAGAGCTCTTGGAATATGGCTTATCTTCCTCATGGCTTCCAGTCAAATGCCATGGAGCCATAGTCAGAGACAAGAATCTGGCTTTCCCACAGTGATTTCTGGTTTCTCTGTCATTGGTGGGGGAGCCTGATCCTCAATAACACTGTATCTCTCAAGATGGCCACAAGCAGAAAGGGACCAGGCTCTAAGCTTCTTATTCCTGTTATCTGAGATTGTTCTAGAAGCAGGGACAGTTCTAACATGATGCTTTCTTTCTAAGAAAAGCACAATACAATAATTCTCAAAGAAAAAAGGAGGGATCTGTTGAAATTGATTTCCTTCTTTCAAATAAACACAAACTTAAATGCTTTCCTAAATTTCCAGGAGTCCATTTTCTTTTTCTTAAGATGAGATGCTCTGAACGGCCACCTGCTCTTTGTAGACTTCAGAGAGGGCGAGGGAGTAGTGAAGGAGTAAGAGTCTCACCTGGGCAGCATCTCTCCCGGGGGAACATGATGTTTCTCTTTCTTAGCAATGCACAATCTCAGCCAACAGGAGAGGTGTGGGGTCTGCCAGGGTGCACAATACACTAGGAAAGCTTAAAAACACAAACTGTCCTTCATGGAAATGGAATTTTACAGAGAATAGACAGGAGAATGTGAGATGTCATAATAGTGTGGGTTTTGTTTTTTTCTTTATTTTATTGAGACAGGGTTTCATATATATATTCCAGGTTAGCCTAGAACTCTCTATGTAGCCAAAGATGACTCCAAGCCCACTGGAACTTCTGAGCTAGAGTATTGAGATTTCAGGTGTGTACCACTCTACCCATTGACGCTGTGTTGGTGGCTGGAGATAAAATCTGGGCTTCATTCAAGATATGCAAGCACTCTGCCCAATAGGTTTGTTTATTTAATGAGAAATCTCTCAGCCTTTCTTCTACTTCTACAAACACCCAACCCTTTCCCTGAGGAACTTACCTCCCTCAGCTGTGATGTTACTTGTACAGTAATTTACAATGCAAAACGTCCCATAATTAAGCAGATTGCCATTCTATTAAAAATCCTGCAGCTGATGTAAGAGCATATTTCTTCTCTCCCTTCAAACCTTTCTCCAGCCTTTATGGTAATGATACCCATTCTTTATATATCTCCCTCTGCTTTCTTCACAGTTCCCCAGGTGGTTAGAAGTGTTATTTGAAAGACACAGACACAGGCACGTTATGCAATTAACAGGCCTTCACTAAATAGAACCAACAGACCATTGGAATATATGCACATCTGTCCAGGCTAGCTCTCTTCATATTTATCTCCACAACAATGACCTGACCCAGGGGCTAACTAGGTGGGGGAATTCACCTCTTTAGCTCCACTCTATGTTAAGTGCCAAATAAGAGCAAGACACAGATAATGAATTTCTACTCTCAACAACAAATGTTCAAACACTTCCATCCCAAGTATGCCTCCTGTTGAGGCTGCTGAATCAGGAGTTGCACATTTACAATAGGAAATGGAATAATTCGCCTACTCCAACCCAGGGAGAGGCGATATCCTGCAATAAATGACCTGGCTGTATAAATAATAAAGTAAAAATGGGCCTGAAGCTGCCTGGGTTTTTGTTTGCAGGAAATAGGATAACTCTAAGCAATTTATGATACTGTTTCCCAGCTAGAGTCCAAGGGCTATTTAGTTAGTAATGGCAATAACAGGAAGAGCTTCATGTCAAGACTGAGCCACAAGTGCTAGGCAGAAAGAGAGCAACAAATATTAAAAGATGTCAACTGCCAGCATGTGTTGATTGCAACTTGTGGTGCTGGGAAAATGGAGCATGCCAGAGGCATTAGTAGTGAGAGAACCAACCATCGGAAAACCTCTGAGGCCAATAACAGCTCAAATCCCCTGGACCCTGAGATCCTCACTGAGGAAAGAGAGAAGGAATCATTGATGAGCCCTGGAGGCTTGATCTGTTAACACACTATTATCTCAGGCAGTGTAATTACTGACCTGACAACATTATAGATATGCATCGAGAGGAACCGACATTCTTGGGGTGCTTATGTGAAGTAAAGCTTTCAGGTTGCCAAGGTGACCAGTCCACTGTTGCATATGTCCTGGGGCAGAGAAAGGTAGCCATGCTCAATTTCCTTTCTGAGGTGTTAAACCCAAGGGAGATGATGCTGATGTGGAGTTTTTTTTTTTTCTTCCAAAAATCATATAACAAAAAAAAAAAAATCTTCAAACTCCCTAGGATCAGATTCCAAGCAGAAGATCATGCTGTGAGTCACTTCCATTTATTGAGTACTTACTGTATGCATCTGCAACAAAAACATATTCAAACAATCACCTTCGGTGCTCACAGTGATCTGAGGCAGGCATGTTTTTATCCACCTCTGACAGGTGGGTGAAGTAAGGCACAAGGAACTGAGTCAATTGGCAGAGCAAACAAGCTTGGTAAGTGTGGAGTTGGAGTGAGACTCAGTTTTGTTTCATTTCAGAGTCCGAGGCTGAATTAGTGCTCATGCTGTCTCATGTAATAAAGACCAGCAAAAATTATATTCATTTAAGCTTATACGGATTGAGTACCAGTTATGTTATTAGTGGGCTAAATATTTTAATAGAACAGAGTAGGATTACCACTGTAAAAATGGTCTCCAATCTTTAGTGTCTTAATACACTGCAATTTAGGGCCACAAATCACTACAATGAATTAAAGGAAGGGTGTGGGTGGTACTAAGGGGATTCTACTATATGACGTCATCAAGGGACCTGGGTTTTCCTCCAGTGAAATCACTACATGAGCGTTCAACTTGTTCCAGGGAGATGTGCACAGACCCTACACAGGGCACCATCAACAAACCTAAGGAGTTCCTCTAACTCTATCTTGGTGAACCAATGAGTTTATTAAAGTTTCTTCAAGAAGGAACATGGGTGAAGGGTTTCTTATAAGAGCCTGGAGGACATCAAGACTGATCTTTCACCAAAAGCCCACCCCAGTACCAAGGAGCCTCCTTCTCCTTTAGTAATTCTTTGCTGCTTATCTATCTCAGGGAGGGGTTTGGTGAATCTTAAACCTTTTTGAGCATCCTGAGTCCTGTAAGTTGTGTGAGCTTCCTGAATCTTACAACTCTGTCTCTTCTCTCCAGTAAGTAATGTTCCTATTCAGAGGGAATGGATTACCAACCAGGACTTCACAGACGTCAAAGGACTAAAGCAGGTCAGGCTGGGAGGTTGCTGCAGAGAACAGGTTAACTGGTCCTGTCAAGAGTTAACACATTCAGTGAGTACCCAGTTAATCTCTGGCACAAAATCTGACTTGCATTAACTTATTACTCTCATCTATGTTTTGACATTTGTCTCATGATAAAAATAAGGAAGCAGATGTAGGTCATTCCACCTTGCCAAGACTACCCAAGCAGTGGTTAGAAGTGGGTTTAATGTGGAGGATGAACAAATCTCTTCTCCAACAGGAAAATCTAAAGTTAGTAAAAACCCTTCCCCTTGGATCCATTGACCAATTTTTTTCCTTTGACCATTTTAATAGACCGTCAGCAACATTTCCCCTTGCAACCATCTCTCTAGCTCCATCGATTCCTGTGTTCCCTGGATAAGCCTGATTCTTTCCTCCCTTGGCCCTTTGCCTGAACTGCTATCTACAGTCCCCTGACTTGGCCCCCTCCAATACCCCCTTCAGTCTGAGCTTAGACACTCTTCACAAAGTCAGATTTCAAAGCTTGAGTTAGAGTCTATTACAGTCTTCCTCAGTCTCCCAGGATGCTGTGTTCATGGCTTACCACAGTATATTTCAACTATTAGCTAGCATATCTGTCCCCCTTACCATAGGTTAAGCCCTATAGGGACAGAGATTTGGCTTTGCTTCTTTATGTCTATGTGATGGTATCTGAGGTGCCTGGACACCAAAGGAGAACAGCAAATATCTGTAAAATAAGTGGAGAAAGACAGGGATATGCATCTCAGTGTCCTGACCCTACACTCTTCCCTCCAAAAGCTTCAGTCTTTATATGTTATTGTTTCTTCTCTTTCATGTGTTGAGTACTATATTAATCCATGGACAAATTTAAAGAAAAAGAAAACTCTCCTATGCTCTCAAGCAGATCACAGACTAGGAGACATAGAGATACATAATACTGACATAGAGACAAATAAACTATGACACCCTTGGATATTTGCCACTATTGAAGAAAGGGAAACGGGGTGGGGGGCAGTGATGTCAGATCATAGAGAAAGGAGAGATTGAGGAGGTATGACAAGGTTTCACAGAGAAGGTCTTGATGAGATATGCATTTAATAAGTGTATCAGGATGATGGAGAGAAGGCTCAGCAGTTAAGAGTCCTTACTTACCTTTCAGAGGACCCGGGCTTAGTTCCCAGCACCTATGTGACTTATAGGTGTCTGTAACTCTAGTTCCAGAGAATCTGATGTCTTCTTCTGGCCTTCATGAGCTTCTGTATGCATGTGATACACATAATCTCATGTAGGCATACACACATACATGTAAATGAAAAATAAGTTTGAAAAAAAAACATGCTTCAAACAAAGCCAGAGAGAGAGAGAGAAGAGAGAGAGAGAGAGAGAGAGAGAGAGAGAGAGAGAGAGAGAGAGAGATATTCTCAGCAAGGGGGATCATGTAGAAAAGACCAGGAAGATTCAAATGCTTATTTATTTTAATTTTAAAAACTATATCTGTGGGGCAGGAGAGATGGCTCAGTGGTTAAGAGACTTGTCTGCTCTTCCAGAGAACCTGTATTCAATTTCCATCCTCCACATGCCAGCTGACAACTGTCTGTAACTCCAGTTCCAGGGGATCCGACCCCCTCACACAGACAGACATGCAGGCAAAACACCAATGCACATAAAATAAAAATAAATAAAATCACAAAATATTAAAAATATACATTTGTGTGTGTACAGATAAATGTGTATGTGAATACATGTCCATGGCAAGATACATTTGTGGTGGTTAGGGGACAGCAGTGGACTTGGTTCTGTCTACCATATGGGTCCCTGATACTAAATGCAGGTTACCAAACTTGGTGGCAAGTGCCTTTACCTTGTTAGGCCATCTCTCTAGCCCCAAATGCTTCTTATTTGAAGGATATATAAAGGCAAGTGATCCAGTAAATAGGCTAATGATTTGATAGATATTCTGTAAAAGAAAAAAATGTCTAAGGTTACTGAAGAGATGCTAAACATGAGGAAAACACAAATTAAAACAGGAGTTTACTCCTCTGAACATCCAACTGAATGACTGATATTAAAGAGTCTTAAATATTGAGCACTTGATGGCCATGAAGTGGAGTTTCTGGAGCCCTTGTACACTGCTTCTTCAAATGCAGACTAGTACAGCAATTTTGGAAAACAGCTTAGTCTAGTGTATTATGGGATTAAGCATGCCCTTTTCTGAATGCTCAGTTGTTCTATCTCCAGATATGTAGCTAACAGAATGAAAATATGCACCCACACAAAGATGTCCATGGACATTCTGCTAGCAACTTTGCTCATAACAGTCCAAAGTAGAAAATCAGTCAAATGTCCCTCAACATAGAAATGGAGAAACAGGTTCTTATATAGGTATATGTAAGAAGTGCTTTTCTCCCCCTATCCAGTGTGGTTAGCCCAATAAGGGCCCCACCCCTTCCCCTTTGTGCTGATTGGCCAGTAGTGTCAGATTGTAAGTTGTGATTCAACCAATAGGATGAGACACAGTCACAAGGATAAGAGATAGAGGCCATTTGAGGCATGCCTCTTTGCTAGCTTGGTTGGGGTTCTGGTACACTTCATCTTTTTGTGGATGACTTTCACTTTGGTTACATGTTTCTTTGGGTGAAATCAAGAATACTCATTCATATGACTGCATATTCCTCAGGAATAAAAAAGAAACAAATTAGTGATATATCCAACAGTGTGGATGAATCACAGAAGCATTTCACTGTGTGAAAGGAGCCAGACACAAGAGTGCATACCGGGTACATTTACATGAAATCCCAGAACAGACAAAGCCTATCTGTAGCCATGGAAAGTGGGTTCATGGAGAGTGAATGCCTGGAAGTGGGTGCAAGTGGGCATTTTGGGGGTGATGGGAATAGTTCATAGTTCAGTTGTGGTAATAGTTATGGGAGTGCATGTATTTAATAAAATTATCAAACTATATGCTTAAAATGAAGATATTTTGTTATATATACTATGTACCTCAGGGAATGTTTGTTTTACTTTAGAAGTAAAACAAAAATAGAGTGAGGAGATGTGGAATGCGAATTTTTAGAAGAGCTAAGTAGGCCACAGACTGTGTATGGAATGACCAACTGGGAAAAAGGGCTCCGGAGGTCAGCTAGCAGCAAATGTGTGGGAGGGTGGGCTTTTCCCAGAGGCCGATGGATCTCAACTTGTTTACAAAGATACAATAAGACATACTGTCTGCATTAATGCATTGGAAGACGGTCTCCAACCCTGTGCACCCATCCATCCAACTGCCTCAGTCAGTTACAGTTGCTCTGCTTTGAAACCAACGCTTCTCTTTAAACAAAAGATTCCTGGATAGACCAATTCATCCCACAGTTCATCAGTGTGTTGTGTTCGCCTATCTTGAAGAAGCAAACCAGAAACAAATAACCATCAGCATGATACAGCTAACTGACATGGTTTAGAAATCTCTGAGAAATAAAAGGGGGTGGGCAGTTGTGAGTGAAGGAGATCAGGAAGCAGTCACGGCATCTCTCTGTTGCTTACCACGTGACCTGTACTTTGCTAAACTCTACCCATGGAATCCCAACATTAATGAAATAGGAACAACCATCCCTGTTTTGCAGATGGGAAAATGGGTAGATACGTTACATAATTTATTGAAGTTCTTGGGATTAATAAGGATCACAGTCAGGAATGGGAATCCTGGATAGTCAGCCTACAGAGCTTCAGTTCTTAATCTTTGGACTCCAAGACCAGAGTGAGTGAGACCAGAGTCAGTGGTGGAAAGTGAGAGGGAAGAAGATAAACATTGCTGGGATGACCTAAACTAACTGGATTTACAAAGCGTGGGGAAGTATGACTGACTCTCCACTCCCTAACCTGATTAACTAGGTAGAGAGAAGCACCACGTAGAATTCTGAGGACACAAAAGAAATTACTTATTTTTGGGGGTAAGGGAGAAGGAACAGGAAGATGAGTTTATCTCCAGACAGACTGAACATTAAAGCAACTTTGGAGTATCCATGGGGACACAGCCCTGTGGTTTTACAGTAGGATTAGGTTTCCCTCTTGCTATCTTTAAATTTGCTTCATCTTAGTCCCTTTGTCCTCATAAACTGCCTATTAGTAGATCTGAGAGTCACAAACTCCCTGGTTCATTAGTAGGAGAAAGTAACAATTGCCTTCTCTACCTGCTCTGAAGATCCTGGTGGGTTAGAGTGGGCTATCTATCCACTCTCAACTGTCATTGAAGTTAAGTGTGTACTTGGAAGGTCTTGTTTTCTATTCTTGAGACAAGAACAGGACCACTCAGACCCTGTGGGCCACAGGAATGGGTCTCTCAAGAAAATGAGGCTGTTTTTAGAAGTGGGGTAAGTGGATTCTGGGTAGTAGAAACAACAGTCCATCCATGACTCAAGCAAGCTGAATGCCTTGTTTATTCTCAGATATCATGTGCTGTTCCAGAGGCACACAGCCCCATGTCTGTTGGATGAAATTCTCTTGGTATACATGGCATCCTTGCAACGATGCCAATATATCCATCTAGATATTCTTGAGCTGTTTTTTTCCCAAGCTTCATTGATATACTTATCTTTCTTTCATTCCTTTTTCTCACTCTACCATTGTGTTGGATTCATTTTGTGCCCTTTCCTCATCATTTTGTCCAACTATCTATATGCAGCTTGAGGGCAAGGCGTCCAGGACACATTGTCCAACAATGCCTGCTACAGTGGGTGTTTGTTATAGGCTTACTGATACAAAGTAATTGCAAGCAGTAGTATTTTAGCTCTGATCTGGGAGATGTGTGAAATCACTTGTTTTCACATGGAGACACATTTGAAAGAAACCCAGTGATTTTCCAGACCAGGTGCTCACAACAGAATCAGAAGGATTTGCCCTGGGATTAGATTTTTAAAATTAAACCATCTCAATGTAAGTTGAGGCCAGAAGGATAGACGACACTTTACAGACACACATAGCTATGGATTATAAAGTGAGATGGTTGCCACTATAAAACTAGTATTTGTCTTAGGAAACTTCGAAAACAAAGGAAAAATAATGTTGCTTTTGAAAACCACGAAGGCTGATAGATGGTAATTATTTTCTGCTCGGCTGCAATTATGATTTCATAACATAATATAGTATATTAATGACCGTGTTGCTTTAATTGGAGAAGCAAGTATATTAAGCATATCTATGAGAATTTAACACCACTAATGTATCTGAATTCTTAACTTTATGGGAAAGGCTGTAAACCATTATTTTTCAAAGTCAAAGCATTTAACTCTAAAGCCAAAGAATTTGAGGGATGAGCTCTTCAACATTGAGAATGGCAGAATTTTTGTTCACTATTTTTTTTTTCTAAAAATTGTTACACTCGAGCTTGGAAAGATGCCAATTTTGAAAATTCTGGTTACAAAGGGGAGAACACTAACCATGATGCTCCTTGACTCTGGCTGTTATTTCATTTGTTGTGAAGTTGTTCATGGTTGTTTTCTGTGTCCTCAACAGGCACAGACGACACAGATGTGAATTGGGGCATTTATCAATCTGGCTAGAGGACAAGACTTCTCTTAGGCTCTTCAGGCCTCTGTATGCTTCTCTGGGTCTTGTGTGTCCTTTCCCATTATATATAGGGGTAACACCAGATTTCACCTTGAGGGCTGATTTAGGTGACTGGAGAATATGGTTAATGAAAACCTTCATATTATATATACTCCCTCTGTCCCACTGGCATAATGGCCAGGGTTTCCATAAACCTTGGTGAAAACTGACAATATTTGTTGAGTGCCAATGGTATCCTGAATGCCACATATTATGTACCCCCCCACCCCCCACCCCCCCCAGCAAGGATCCTGAGTATTCTGTAGAAAATCCTATAAGGCAAGTATTATTGCTTTCATTTTACAGTGAACTGAACCTTTGGACAAATAATTTTGCTAAAGAATATACAACTAGTAAATGCTGGGGTTTGATGAATCCACATTTGCTTATTTGGGAATTACTTTTATAAAGGTGCTGTTTCATCGAGATCTTTGGCTATGAAGTAAAGTTAGAAGAAACAGGGGGCTGGAGAGGTGGCTCAGTGGTTAAGGACTGCTTTCTTGAGCAGGATTGGAGTTCAGTTCCCAGCAACCACATCACGTGACACCTCACCATTGCCTGTAACTCCAGCTTCAGCACTGGCTTCTGGCTTCTCTTCAAACACCTGTATGCACACCCACACCCACATAAATAACAATCAAATAAAAAGAAGGGACTGGATATATTCACAAATTATTCAAGATTTACTTATAAATGCATATCCTCACGTAAGCAGCATTTTATTTAAGGTGGGCAAAGTTAATTCACATGGTCCTCTTGGCAAGCCCTGTTCTTTTCTTTCTTGGAATTAATGTTGCCTTTGAAGCTGAATAAATAAGCGAACGTAATCAATACATTTGTCCTTTTAGTCTTTGGGGTTGAAAACCTGGTTTTAACAAAATCCTGTCAATGCATAGTTAATAGCCCCAGTGTATATACACAGATCCCTGGATGCATAAGGTTATGGTTTTACGTATTTGTCATGAATGGCTGCAGCATCCATATATTATCCAACCATGCTTTTCTAATGGGGATAAATGTGCCGCACAGTGGACTCTCAAGATGGCAAGATACACAACTCATGCTCAGTGAAGCAGGGGAAAATGTATTATCCCACTGCCAGGCTGTGACATGCATATATTCCATTCCAGCTTCATGAGGGTCTTAAATCCAGAGAGAGATCAAATGAAAATGCAGAGACAGATCTCCACTTCTCCAAGACTTTCTATTGGCCTAACGCTATTTGTATAGACTTGAGAAAGCACAACTGTTTTTCTTTTGTAAGAGAAATCTGCTAAAATATTATACAAGTTTTTTAATCTCCCTACAAGGTACAGTTTGTTAAACTGCGTGGGAATTCAGGGAGATTTTTAATAAATGATAACTTAAGGGAAAGCATTCCATTTTGGTTTGATAGTAATGAAATGTGGAAAAAATGTAAAAGTTACCTATAAATTATCAAAACAATGTAAGTTCAATATTTTATTTCCTAAAGGTCATAGCTTACATAACTTGTTACAAATAATTGTTTTTGTCTGGCATATTGCCCTCTGTCCCGTATTGTGGTGGCATTTTAGAATCTTAAATGTATGTACCTCTGGTTAATGAATAAATCCTGTAAGCAGACACAATTTCATTATTAAAAAATGCCTTCCCCTCAAAGCATGTCCTTTGGTAAGTGCATTTCTAAAGGAGTCACCATTTTCAGACCTGATTTTTTCTTTGAGAGAAGACTATTAACACTGGTGGGATTTGGGGGGGGGGGGCAGTCAGTGTCCAGTGGTTCACAGAAAGTACTCCATGATACTCCTTGTTTTGACAGGCCAAGCCTATTGTTTGATTTGTGTGGCTGGCCCCGAGATCAGATATCCTGATGGAAATGTAAGTGAAGAGTGGACTTGGAATCCTGGGTATCGGTCTCTTGGGAACATGGCACAGCTCATACAGCGCTTAATCAGAATTAGAGTCAGAAACTGTGGACTTAGTTCCTGTAACTTTATCATAATAGCCTGAGAATTAGAGATGAAAATGTAAATAAGAATTGTGTACTTGGACAGAAAATTTGTCAATGGTTTTAGTTTAAAGAAGAGAAAGCTAAGTCTTTTAAAGGGCATTGGTCTGAAGTTGGTTTGGCATGGGCGCCATTGTGGTTCACTCTCACGAGCCCGGATGTTTGCTTTTCTGGTTGTGGAGGTTCTATAACCTTTAGAGGGATTCAGATTGCCTTTCTTAGGATGATTCAAGATGATGACTAGAACTCAACCCATCTTCTGGTAAGGAGTTTACATCCTAGAGTGGATAAGGAACTGACATCCTTAAGAGAAATTTCCAAAAATGTGTTAATTTACTTTTCCTTACAACTCATTTGATATGTTATTTTTTCTGTGGCCACATCTAGCTGCAAAGTAATTTGGGAAATGGAGTCTTAACTCTATGAGGTAAGAGTCAATGGTGCTTGTTACTATAAGGAAGGAAGAAACAATATTGGAGTGGTAACCTGCGTCTCTGTTACAGCTTCTCTAAATAAGTATTTAAGAATGTGCAATTTTCTAATGGCAGAGAATGACTCTCTAAATTTAATAGGGCCAATTTCTAAGGATAGAAAATAAGAATAAGGACGTTTATGCATTTTATTATCCTTCTATTCACATATATTTGTCTACTACAACATCACTTTCACCCTCTTTAGTTTTGTTCTCCAAAGTTTCAATATAGGCAAAAGTCTTCTTACTATAAAGGCTATATTCTTTCCAACACTGGTGAAGCAAGGGAGAACGAGTCATCTGCCTTTGTTTACAGATCTCCAAGCAGGCTGTCTGCAGTGCTAGACAGCACTCAGAGCTCCCTGGACAGCTCACAGCTCTGCTCTTGGAGACCTAGCCTGGTCCTGTTCCTGCAGCACCTAATACCCTTTTCTTCCATGCAGATGGTCTTGTCTCAAATTTCACTAAAGAATAAAGATACACTGAAAAGAACAGTTCATGGCAAATTCATCCACACTAGATCCAGACCCTTGGGCTCTTCTTTGTTTCCGTGGATGGAGAGTCCTGTTTCTTTGGTAACCCAGTTCTGCTCTCCTGCAATAGATGCCATCACTTCTCACCTCCTCAAAGGCTTTACCCCTGCAGTTAGGTGTCCTTTCTCAAGCATCATTTTTTCCTCCATGGAATTACTGCTGTGAGAATTCAAAAGTATGTTAAAAGCTCCCATGGAACAGAATTTGCTTCCTATTTTTGGTTACCTTCTGTCCCTCTTGAGAGAGGGATGTGTCATCTGCATTCCTGGCCCACTGTACTTAAGTCTTTCTGCTACAGAAATCTTTGTCAAGCTTTCTAGGGGCTAACATCTTGCCACATCTAGGGAACATTAACATTGATCTTGCAGGAGATGTTTGAAACAAATACCTGGCCACTCCTCTCACCTTCTAGAAGCTGGTTTTCCACTTGGCGTATGTAATGCTTTCATGCTTCTATTCCTTCTCAAACACTGGTTGGCTTCTCCATTCTTCTCTGATAGGCACTCTTAATTCTGCCTTAAAGATTTTGGGGGTACTGTAAGGTAAAGTCTCATGGTTATTTTCTTTCTTTCTTCCTTTCTTTCTTTCCTTCCTTCCTTCCTTCCTTCCTTCCTTCCTTCCTTCCTTCCTTCCTTCTTTCTTTCTTTCTTTCTTTCTTTTTTTTTTTTTTTGGTTTTCACTCGTTCCCCAGGTGATTTCTCTAGGCACTCTGGGTTTTACCTCTCATATATTTCAAGGTAGTTCTAGACAATTCCAGCTCTCCTCTTTCATTGGCTTCTGATACACACGTTGAACACCCTCCTTAACATCTCTATGGGAAGTAGAAAGAACACCTTTAAATTTGGCACAGCGGACACAGAGTTCTTGGTTCCCCTCCCCCAGTCTTTTCTTCCTACCATGTCAGCAAACAGTACCACTGCTCACAGAGGGATTCCTGCCCAAAGCTAGACGTGACCACCAGAGCCTCTCCAGTTCACAAACCTCTCGATAATACATCAGAACCTATCATTTCCTGTTCATAAACATGGACAGAACTGATCAACTTCACCATGATTGTCATGACTTGACTGGCTTAAGCCCCTCCCTCCGACTTCTAGCCCATCACTCCACTTCTGATCTTGCCTCTCCTGTGTCAAGAACTCTGTCATCTGAGATGTGAATGAAATTGCTTCAGATGCCCTTCTGCTTACCCTCCAATGGCTGAACTAGAAAGACAACTTAGCTTCTTACGATGGCCCCTGGGCCCTGCATGTTCTCGCCTCTTCTTGACTAGGCAGTCTCAGTGTCTATTTCTGTTGCCATTGGCTCTGTCACGTAGGTTATTCATCTTCTCCAAAACATCAAGCTTGAGCTACCTGTGTGCATTTTGTTCTCGCTGCTTGGGAAGCTCTGCCTCTTCATATCTGTAAGGCTTGCTGTCCTCATTCATGTGAGCCCGTGTTCTGTGAAACTTCTCTCAGACAGACCTACTATGGCTCTGTTCTAGGCGTTTCCCTCCATTCCCTCGTCCAGGCTTATTATTCCTCATAACATTTATTAGCATATAAGACTGTACTACAGGCTCACGCCTCTTTTGGTTTCATTACTGTCTTCCTTACAGAGTAAGTTCCGTGAAGCTGTGGACTTTATCTTGCTTGCCTTTTGAACTCTATGCCTAGAAATGGCCAAATACATGGAATACTAATATATAAAGTTATGATTCTGAAATTTTAAGTTACTTAAAGAACAAATTAATTTTATTTCTCTTTTTACTTTATCTGGGCTGAGTGACTTCAGTCTTTAACCGTTTTTTCTTTCTCTTTCTTTTTGGAAGGGCACATCAGTATTCAGCAGGGTCAAGAACAGAAGGCAAGTAAAGGTCGGTCTGACACAGACTCTGTAAGGTTTTCATTCCAGAGTGGCCAGGAACAGCTCCATTAGCTGCTGGAGCACAGGACACACTTCAGAAGCAGAAAAACAGGGAGCACGTATTCTCCACCCAGCAATCCACTGGTTGCAAGCAAACCATGGTTGCGAAACAAGCACAAAATTTTCTTTCAAGTTTGTCTCTGCTTTCCACAGGAGCTCTTTCTACATGTGTTGACATAGATTTGGTTTGAACAACCATTTTTCAGGATGTTTAGGGCCACATCAAAAATACCTGAATGTCAGGGTGTGGTGGCATACGTCTCTAATTCAGTCCTGGGGAGGCAGAGGCTGGCATAGCCTCTCCAATTCTCTCCATGTTCCCTTTATTCCCTCAAGTTTATGACCTTATGACCTCTTCTTTATCATTCTTCTTACACACACACACACAGACACACACATATAGACACACAGACACATATACACACACAGGCACACACACATAGACACACCGACACACACACACACATACACACATACACACACACACACACACACATAGACACACAGACAGACACACACACACACACACACACACACAACCTACTGAGTCCATTTAGTGTTCATCTAATGTACATGTTTAGGGCTGAGTACTTGAGACTGGATTAAATATCAGAGCTCATCCCTGGAGACTGATTTTCTTGCTTCTGGCAGCCATTGATGACCTATAGCGTTTTGTCTAGGGTGAGGCCTTTTGAAAATCTCCCTATTTATGTAACATGGCCTTCCTTCCTTCCTTCCTTCCTTCCTTCCTTCCTTCCTTCCTTCCTTCCTTCCTTCCTTCCTTCCTTCCTTCCTTCCCTCCCTCCCTCCCTCCCTCCCTCCCTCCCTCCCTCCCTCCCTCCCTCCCTCCCTCCCTTCACCTTTTTCTGATGGCAGTTACTCTTGGACAGAGCAGAAAGCTCACCTGGACAAATTTCTATAAGATTAATGGAGCGTCCTCCAAAGGAACATAACATCTGCGCATAAATCTACTGTTTTAGTCCCCAGACTAGAGCCCTTCTTTTCCTAAGTCTTTGGTCATGATCACTGTTAAAACAAATATCTCTTTGAATCCTGGACCAACATCCACTTTCATATTGGAGTTTTATCTCAGTGCTAGAGACTACGAAGGGGCTGAAGGCTAGAAGTTGGTGCGTTTTATTTTAAGTTGCTCTATGTGGCCAATACCAGGGTGATTTCTCACTGGACTAAATTCCATTGTCATTTATTTTTATGATAATAGTAAGTAGGATCTGTGAACATTCTGGAGTTTTGGGGATAAAAGAAAATGTTATTCGTAACTTGCACTGTACTTGCCCCATAGGTATTGTCCATTTTTTTTTTTTAAGAAAGCACCAAATAGATTAACTGCTCCATATAGCTTTGAAGAAATGAAAAATACTATTGGAAAAGGTGCTGGTGACCATAACAATACACTAGCAATTGCCACTTAGCTTATCCCTTTGTAATCCTCTGTTCCGCCTCACTGAGGCTGGTAATGTAAAAAACATACCCAGAACCCACAGCACAGACCACGGAGACAGTTGAGCTTGCGCCTTCCAGTGCCCGCCTCTGCCCCTGTCTCCTGGGGATGGAATCTCCTCATGATCAGAGGAAGCCACTAGGAATGAGAAGGGCTCCTTGGCCCTTCCTTACTTTTTGATGCAGGCATTGCAGATGAGACACTGGCTCTGGAATGTGTGCAGGCGTTTGCTGTTTGAAGATGCCACCGCCCGTCACAAGTACCAAGTGGCCTGCATGCTTGTTTCTTGAGCTGTGGTCTCTGATGTACAGAATCAACACCATCAGACTGGAAACTCTTCAGATATACATAATTCAAACTGGCCTGGTGGATGCATGACTGTCATCCCCTCCCATGGGAGCCTCAGGAAGAGGAGGGAATTCTAGCCAGTTTGAGCTACACAATGAGGCCCTATCTCAAGACAGACAGACAAACAAACAAACAAACAAACAGCACCTGCCTACCATCCCTTAAAGGAAAAGCATGCTTTCCTAGACCTGAGGAATTTGCCTCATTGTAACAAGGTCCCCAGTGATGAATCTGGACATCCACAATACATTTTATACTTTAAATAGTCTAATAATAGTATTTACAATGTTTTTATCACAAAGATGAGACATATTTGAAGTGACAGATATGTTCATTATCCTGAATTGATCATTTCATAATGTGCATGTTTTTTTTCTATGAAAATATTGCATTGATTCTACACCTCAAATATACAATACAATTATTATTTCAGTTAAAAATAAAGGAAAACTCTGCTAAAGCTCCTGCCAAAGGCAGATATCCTACAATCGCGGATGTTGCACTCTGTGTAGCCAGAAAGACCATTCTGTGATCACTCGGTTTATTTAGCATTAGTTGTTCGGGAAGACTGACTGGAAGGGTCATCGGAGGTGTAGCGTTTCTGATTTGCTCCCTCACCCTGTGTCCCGGGGTAGAGAAGTGTGGTCTCCCTTCTCTACCTCCTGTCCTCATTTGACAATGTAAACCTTCCAATTTCATGTTTAGCTGTCCTTTCATACATAATAGTTTGTCTTTGGGGAAAAAAAAGAAATCAATATTTGTCCACAAGTCATTTCTTTTGGGAGGCTGGTTCAGAAGAATGAAAAGGATTGAGGAATATTGTTAGTGTCTACCGGAGCTCTTACAAAGCGGCAAACCTCCTAGGTCCGCAGAGAGGCTAGGATGACTAACGTGCACAAACGTGGCGAGGAAGGACACTGAAGCGTCTTCCCTACGGCATGCAGCTTTATTTCTTCAGTGAGACAGCCAGCACAGAGACCACTAGGGCAGGCCTTCAAAGAGGGCCGTTTTCTGCCCAAAGTGGCTCAGTGGGATTCACAACAAAGGACTTCTCAAGATCAACGGTCTTTGCTGACACTGGAACGGGTGAGGGGAATGAAAATATGATTAAAATAAAACCAAGAGACAATGGCACTAGTGGAGAGGGATCCCACTAGTGGCCCTGTGGGAGGGGAAGAAAGACTCAGCAGTTTTCTGGAGATGCGGCGAGGAAGTGGTTGCAGCTGCAGATCAAAGCGGTGGTTCTCTTTTTCATTCTTGAAATATCAGTAAACGCACACACGGATCCTACACTCCGAGATGCAGCATACTGTATTGCTAAGAAAATTTGAAGTAGTTATATCAATCACTCATTGTTTTATACTCCAATAAGCTCAACTCTTTTTTTTTTTTCAGGTCCCCTGTTCAGTTAATTCTATTTGCACATGTAGATGCTGGCACCGGCTCTCGGCTCTCTTGGCAAACAGAGTGATACGGGGCATCATCCTTTAGGGTTGGTTTCACGAAGCTTAGCATGTCAGTGTGACAATAGTCTCTACTAACAGCCAAGGAAGAACTTAAGGTATTAACTATTTGAAGGGTATTTGGAGAATGAAAACCCAAACAGAAGCCTGTCAAGATGAGGCATCTCAGAATAGGATTGCAGGTGAAGGCAGACTGCCCATAAGAAATTCAGGGCTCCAGCATATGGTCACACATATTGTGTACTGCACAGCTCCAGGGGGTGGCATTTACATGACCTCCATGAATGTCACTCCAAAGTTATGAAAGCAGCAGCTATGAGTGCTGTTACTACTCCCAGTATAAGACTCAAAATATTCCGGTCTTATTCATTTGTGCTAATATTTTAAATTCTCTAATTAGTCTAGAGCCATGCAAAGTTCATAAAGTGGCCCTAGAAATGGTCCTTATGTATCCTATTTGTTATATGACAGGAATCTGACAGAGCAAAAAGCCACCTTTTCTTTTTCTAAATGGAAGGATGTGCCAGAACACTGTTTAGAACTCTTTTGTTGGGATCACAGTTGTGAACTGGTACTCAGAGGCAGGGGTGCACAAGTTCAAATGGCATTGCATGGTAAGAGAGTTCATCAGTATTGTTCACTGTGGTATGCTCCTCAGGAGGAACACTTCGTAGCCCATACTTGAGTTAGAATCCATCTTTTGTCACTAATTATTTCTTTAATCTTCTTCTCTGTCCTGATTCAATGCTTGGATAGGGTCCCAGCATCCATGCTTCACACAGTTGCTATGAAGATTGTGTGGTGATTCCTATAGACCATGAAGAATCAGAATCTGCCCAGAGCTCAAGTAAATGAGAGGGACCGTGTATTTCAGTCTAATGCTCCGAAATCTAAGTTAATATTTCCTCAGTTTTACTGGTAAATGCTGCAATGTGTAATGTTAAAATGTTAGAAGAAGGAAGGGTGGTCTCCAATGGATACTCACATTTACATGTGGGTGATGCGAAGAGGGAAGAGAGACCTGTCTGTTGACGCATACCTCTTTCTTTTGGTCCTGAGACAGAATAGAAAGATGGAAAATTATGGGGATGTGGGAAGACAAAGGAATACTTACCTAGGAGTCTAGTTAAGACTCTCAAGAGCTGAGAAGTAAACATTTCAGCACAATCACCAACTACTTAGACTTTTCTCCCTTTCCAGCTAGAGACCCCCACCTCACCAGAAACCTCAGCCACAGCAGAAGACATGCACTAAATCCCTTGTACAACCCCAGTGGCTCCTGGGCTTTACCTTACCAGTTTATAATCCATCCAAGATATCTCTGGGGCACTTCATAATCTTATCAGAAAAGAGAGAGACAAGGAAATTTGTAGCTAGAGACACTCCAATGGTATACATGGAGGATGTTGAGATACTTAGTTACTGTTCTTCCTTGAGAAGCTCAGATTTGGGGTATGTTTTGGCCTTTTTTTTTCTCTTAGCCCTGTGCTCTAAAAATCCATGTCAGCAGTAGTGCTGCCCAGTCTTATGTCACAATTAATGACACAAGCTAATGCTATATGAAAGGAGGGAACCTTGATTGAGATGATGTCTGCATAAGATCTGTCCCTAAGGCATCTTCTTAATTAGTGGTTGATGGGGGAGGCCCCAGCCCATTGTGGATGATGCTATCCCTGGGCTGATAGTCCTGGGTTCTATTGAAGAAGCCAGAGGAAGCAATCCAGTAAGCAGCACCTCTCCATGGCCTCTGCATCAGTTCCTGTCTCCAGGTTTCTGCCCTGTTTGAGTTCCTGCACCTGACTTCCTTTGATGATGAATAGCAATATGGAAATGAGAGCCAAATAAACCCTTTCCTCCCCAACTTGCTTTTTGGTCATGATGTTTCATTGCATCGATTGAAAGCCTAATCAACAGTAACCTTTGCTACACTGGGCTCCCTCTTAAGAAGCCCATGTCCATGCTGTTTTGTGTCTTTACTCTCTTTTGTGAGCAGCTTCCTTTCTATTTTTAGTAAAACCCCAACTCAGATGATTAGTTCTGAAATTCTTTTCTGTACTGATGCCATGAATCTCAGTTTGTCTAGGTTAAGATCCCTAAATGATTAAAGGAACCACTCAAGACGCTGGAGGTGGTAGTATAGAGCTGTGACTTTGTCCCCTCACTGATGACAGTCTGAGATACAAAAGAATAGAATGAATTTCTTTGAAAAATATTTGGGTATTTGTTGGGCAAGCTTTTAAAACCTCTGCTTTCTTACTTCATTCCTCAATGGCTGAGTGAGTAGGAGGCATAGTACGACCAATGCCTTTCATCATGTGTGTTCTTTGATCCTCAACACACGGAGGAATGGTACTTTCTTTTGCACACAAAACTCGACAATGCCATGCAACTTGCCTTGGCTAATGAAGCATGTGGGGATAGGCAGGGGCAATCAAGGGTCTGGCTTTTTCAGGGACCTTAAACACTTGGTTTATTAACTCTTGTTTCAATGATTCAGTGGTTATTCTGAGCATGGGTGCATATGGGTGCATATGCTGGCAGATTTGTGATGGTCACACGCTCTGAGGCAGATGCAAATCTTATGTTTGCAAGCCACTGAGATCTGGGGAACTGTTTAGTTTTGCAGTGTGACTTGCTCCTGATTTCCCCAAGCAAGCTCTGATAGCTTCACATAGTGCTGAATCAGAGACTCTGAGCGCCGTACCTATTTTCTGGAGACGGTCATTGTATAGTATGACTGGTAGATATGAATCTTCTGAGTATTCCTTGTGTGTGTGTGTGTGTGTGTGTGTGTGTGTGTGTGTGTGTGTGTGTGTGTGTAGGTGCACTTGTATACATGGGTGTGAGTGCACATTTGTGTGCATACATATAGATGATAGATAACAACCTCAGTTATCCTTCTTTTGATGCTGTGTACTTTGTTTTTTAAACATGGTTTCCCACTAATCTAGAACTCAACAAATGAATTAGAATGGCTGGCTTGTCTCTTCCTTTTCAGCAGTAGCATTTTAAGCATACACAGCTCCACCTGGCTGTCCTCAGATTCTGTTTACTCTTGAAAATATAAACGCTAGTCAATAACTGACTGTTTTATGTATTATAATCAGTTAATAATTAATAATAAATGCTACTTATCAAAACATCAGTTATATTTTTGAAAGTTAAATATGATCTTTAACAAATTAATTGTCCCTGGTCAAGTGTGACATTATTAAAATGGACTGGAGTAAAATGTGTTTTGATATCCTCAAGCCTATCCATTCTTCAAGAACTCTGAGTAAAATTTGATCTGTCTAAGGACAAAGATTGTGAAAATTACTGGCTAATTTTCTCAAGAAAGAGAAGAAAATTAGGATCTACACAAAGTAATTCTTTCCTGTAACATGGCACCAAGCTAGTAACAGATATGAAATGATTATTGATCTCCACACATTGTTTATGGTGTTGAGAGAAGGCGACGTACATGGAATGTGAGGATGATTGCTGCATTTTGAACTCCCCAGTCAACTAAGACAGAACTGTCTCATAGTGAGCTGTGAAAACCAGGAAGATGACATCACAACTATGGGAGATGACACTGTAAAAATATTAAGGGTTTAAGAAAACAAGGTATTGCTTCTAGGATAGGAAATTTATATTTCAAATACTTTTAGTTATCTCATAGCTGATCAAATGACATGAATAGACAAAATCATAGATTCATAACCAGTATCCCTACTAAAATAAATTTGATTAAGGAAATATACAAAATAATGAGAAATCAATACACTTTCAAAACCAAACCAAAAATATGAAAAAAATGAAACCAGAGGTTGATTTATCAAAAATTAAATTCTGTGTTTCATAGGATATCTTAAATTCCTATTTTCTCAGATAATGCCTACTTTGCTGTGTTTTAAAGTAATTTGTTCATAAATTTTAATGTTAACTTAATATTATTCTTGCTTATGCTCCCTGGTGGTAGGCAAGAGATACTCTGAGGGCTAGATTAATTTTACTCTCACCAGGATATGGAGTTTTGTCACTTGCTAGGAATGACACAAACTTGTTTATTCATTAGCTTCAGTAGCCCACATGGGGTACTTCCTGTGCCTCTCCTTAGGAGTGTTTTCTTCACATTAAGATCTGTTTCATACATCCATCCTCTTTTGTTTTAGAGGTGAGGAAAGTGAACTTCACATGTATGAAGAGAGGCTGGAAGGGTACCATCATCTACTGTGGCAGAGTGGCTTCTGAGAGCCACATCCAAAGTGTCCAACCTACTTCAGTTTACTGGTGTCCATCTATATTATTTCCCTGGGTCAATCATGGGTGTGAAAGAGAAAAGAATATACCAATCTTCTGGTCTTCAATTTCCCTGTTGGCTCTGACAGATGAGTATGTCTAATCATGCTTATCCTTTGAGTGAAACTATCTAAGGTAGATGTTGTCAGTGTCTCCTATGGACCTCTCTCAGAAGCTCAGACCCCTGTCAGCCAGAGAGAACACTATTAGGTTCCAAGATGTTTTTCCAACAGAAGGCTGTAGCGTTCAGTATGGCAGCCCAGCATACACATTGCTATGAAGATCTGCTTAAGTTCATCCCCCAACCCCATCCACTCTTATTTAATTACATTTCACCTTTCTTAATTGTTTTTCCATTATTAAATTTGGATTTCGGTTTTATCATCTGAAAAGAGATCCACCCATTGCCCCATGGATCCGCCCATGTTTTAAGGTGTATTGTCTTGAAAAGTTGTTCTTCAATGAATTGATTATCGGATTGCATTTTATTTCATTATTTACAAAAATCATTTGAAGACTGAAACCTGAGAGTACTTAACAAGAACAAGTTAATAAAGATTAAAAATCTCTTAATCTACCAAAAATAGAAAACTTCTATTCATGGTTCAAGTAACTCCTTAGTTTGAAAATGGTGTGATGATTGAAATGTGAAATGTTCTCCATAGACTCATGTTCAGAAGGCTGTTCCTGGTAGTGCAGTGTCTCTACTTTGGAAAGCTGTGCAATCTTCTGGAGGTAGGGGCTAGCTAGCAGAAACACATCATTATGAGCTGGTCTTTGAAAGGTCCTTGAAAGACCTTGGTTCCTGTCCCCACAGCCTGTTTCCTCATGTTCTGTGATGTAAAAAACCTCCACCACACACTCCCACAACACGCGTTCCACCATCCTTGCCTCAGTGGAGGGAAATCCCCTGATACTGTGAGCCAAAGTAATTCTCTTTTCCCTTAAGCTGCTTCCGCCAGGTGTTTTCTCACAGTTATTCAGGAGTAACTACGGCAGATGGATTTTGTAAATGGACTTAGAAGAATAAAAAAGCTTATTTCACGAATAGAGCCACACTGCTCAGACAGCAGTCATGTTTCTGAGCCTGTGATAATGGTCATGACTCACACCAGTTTTCATATCCTTCCCTTACTGTTGCTGGTATAAAAAGTGTCTAATTTTGGTCATTTGTAGATGCTGGATATAGTTTCCTAAATATGTTTACTTACATATTTCTTTGAAGAAGTATTACATTTATTTATTGTGTGGGCACATATGTGCCAGAGAGTATGTGTGGAAGTCAGAGGACAACTTGCAGGATTCAGGTCTTTCCTTCTACATCTGCCATGTGGCTTCTAGGAACTGAATGTGTGCCATCAGACTTCCCCACTGAGCCGTCTTGCCAGCCTACTTAAGTACTTCTACCTCACAAGATAGCAAGTCCTTTGAGAATGAAAATATCTGATTCATATGCCACCTAGAGCAGCCACTAGCTCTGAAGAGGTGCTTGGTGACCTCATGAAACTCATGAAGAATTGATGCTGTGCATCGACACTCAGTTATCTGAGCCTCTACATGAACTTATCCCTCACCTTCCCTTCTCGTGGTACTGAGGATTAAACCTAGGATCTTTTGCATGCTAGGCAAGTGCTCTAACACTGAGATATATACCCAAACCAGCTTATTATTATTATTATTATTATTATTATTATTATTATTATTATTATTTTACAATTCATTGTCCTTCAATTTAGTAATAATTTTGCTTAATTTCTCCTCTGTGTTTAGGGCTCAGTTAGGGAGACTGAGAACTTAGCTTAAAAATGTATGAGTTGTTCTTTGGCTATGGTATAATTTATAATGTTGCCAGTCACCTTTAACAGACAAGGAAATTTACCTTGCTGTGTGAGTGTGCATGAGAGAGGCAAAGAATACCTTTAAAAAAATACTATTTCCCCCGATTTTGCTTCTAAATTGTCCTCAGAGAATTCTTAAATCTGATGAATCCAGCTAAGGTTTTTCTCAGTGGCTTCAGAGAGCATCAGTTGGCTTTTGAGGTTTCCCTAAAATCCCACATCTCACAATCAATTTTCTTCCTGTGCAAGGGCTTGTGGGCACAGTGTAATGTCTGTGACCTGCATGAGGGTGGGGCTCTGGTAGCACCAAGTGACAGAGCGGCTCAGAGGAAGCCAAGCTCTGCCACCTGCTCCCAAGTCTCTCCAGCTCTGGTTTCTCTGCAGCCATTCATTTCGACAACAAGCAGCAAAATAACAAAAAGCATATGGAACAGACCTTGGCATCCCTATGCAGGTGGGGAATGGTTACCTATACCACAGGAGAAAAGAACAATGCAGCTCACACAATAAAATCTCATTGGCTTTCTGTTAATTTGTCTTGGAACTGTGGAGCAGCTAAAGAAAAAAATAAAAATGACGATAATGTTCCCAGCTTTGGAGCGGGGAGTTTGGATGCTCTGGAGATTAGGTTTTCAGCCTAACGGATGGTTTTCAGAATTGCACAGCCCTGAATTGGCTACCTGGAATTGTTGGAATCAGACGAGGAAATATTATGTCAGGGAATCATAGATTGTGAAGTTGAGCCCTGACTCTTTCCTCTCTCCCTCATTTTAAATCCCTTTATGGAACAAAATTACATTTCATGTAAAACTCCAGGATTCTTAACTCTACCCTCCCTAGACAATCTGTCTCCTTCTTTCCCCCATGTTGCCTTTTATCTCTGTTTCTCCTTTTTTCTTTCCCTTTCCATTCAGGAGAACACATATCTGGCAGCTATTTTGCTGGGAAAGCATTGCTTTGTCTATTTTGTTTTAACATTCAAATGCTCAACTTGAATTCCTGTTTCTTTAGACCTCATGTAAGAATAGTATGCGTTGGAGTTGAAGATGTAATTTCCTTTCTCCCCACTCTGCTCCTTGTCACCAGCAGCCTGGCTCATGGCTTTGCATTTCCCAGGCATTCAAGTGTTTATAGAATCGAACGATCCCAATCTCTCACTTCTTCTTCTTCTTCTTTTTTTTTTTTTATAAAGCAGAAAATGATAGTCGAACATGGCACAGTTCCCAGGAAAGCTGCATGACAAGTGGCAGGTACACTGAAGTTGGGCTGTGGCAAGCAGCCATGGGTATGTGATTGTGATCTCCAAAGAGTTGCCCTATTTGCCCAACCGCCACGTTAAATGGCATGAGGACTCTGCAACTTCATTTGCTAGGAGAGAAGAAAACTGAAAGAAGATGTTTGAAATCTTCCCTCATTAGGCTCCTTTTGAAATTCTGTCTACTAGCTTATAGTAAAGACAAAAAAAAATTGTAATGCCAAATGAATTGAACAGCTGGGGCAAGATGTGATGGGATGATTCCTACAGCAAGGTGATTCCCTATGAAAAAACAAAACCAAAAATGAATAGAGATTACTGTTTGATTTTCTTTGTTCATTAAGCCAGCAAGGAGAGACATTTACGTAGTTTCGTATCAAGGTAAACTGATTAAATTCACAAGAATTCTTCAAGCATGAGGCTTGGATGTCTTTAGGCTACAAGTTTGTGTTGGCTGTATTGTCTCTGAGGTTGTTAGGTAGGAAAAGACTGCTAACAATAGCAGATGTGAAAAAGATCAGCTGGGCTTGGAAGGATTTGAAGATTGGATTCAGCGTTGGAACTGCAGGTGATAATGGATGCAAGAAACACGCCACTGGAACCCTGCTGTTGGAAGAGGGACAGTCTGAAGGTAGGTGCTGACACAGTTTAATGCAATGTGATGGCAGTAATTCCATGCCAGGTTCAATTCTAGGCAGTTCGATCAGCTGACATGTGATGCTTTCTTCCAGTTTACACATGTAACAGCTAAAGCATAGAGAGGTCACACAGGAACAGAGTGTCTGGGCCAGGGTTTGAACCATGTTCCTAACTTCTATAATGCTCTTCTAGTAGGTAAATGGCTTCTAGGAGACATAGCAGTGTCCAAAGACTGATCTTCTCAGAGACTCTGGTCGAGTCTACGAGTAAACACATCATTTGTTGACAGCTCTAGTCTAGAACCATGTGGTCATCATAATTGTGTCCTCAGCCACTTCCCCAGAGTGGGATTTCATTTGGCTCTTTCTTCTTCTACAGCAGTGGTTCTCAACCTTTCTAATGCTGAGACTCTTTAATATAGTCCCTCATGTTGTGGTGACCCCCAAACCACACAATTATTTTCATTGCTGCTTCATAACCGTCATTTTGCTATTATTGTGAATCTTAATGTAAACATCTGTGTTTTCCTGATGGCCTTAGGCAACCTCTGTGAAAGGGTCATTTGCCTCCAAAGGGGTCACAACCCACAGGTTGAGAACCACTCATCTGAAGGCTGGAAGGGATGCATGGCAGTGGTTCTGGGTCTCGTAGCAACCTAGACATAAAAATAACAGATTTTTGTGCTGTTCCAGAGGAACAAGGAAGAACTTACTCTAGTCCAGGACAAACCTCTTTCCTCTTGCCCATTGATGACATATTGCTGACAGAGAGCATAGCATTGCATCTGGGCTGTCCAAAGCACGAGGCTGATGGTTCCTGAACTACATGACACTGAGGAGTAGGGCCGAATACTTAAATATATCTCTAGATCTCTGAGGGAGAGGAAAGAGAAGCTGAATGGTTACCCTTAATGGCACTTCAGAAAAGCCAGAAGTTGGTCCTGGAGTTACTGATCATCCTCTATGCTGGGGATTGGATTCTTGGAATTGACAGGTGTGGGTGGAATTTGACTCATATCTTGGTTATATAATTTGACCCATAGTTCTGATATAGAGATGTAAGCAAGAAAGGTTGAGTATATAGCATGAGCCTTCCAGTCTAGGCTTCCCTTTCTTTCTTCTGTGCACAAGAAAACTAGTTTGAAACAGCCTTGTTCCAACTAGCAGAACCAGGCAGCGTTTTTTGCAAAGTAGTGTTGAACGTACAACACTCCAGGCCAGCAGTTGCAGAGAACTTTGGGAACAATACACACCACTTTCTTTCACTGTATTTTTCAAAATTTGTTTTAAAATTCTGGCTTTTTAGGACTGGAGAGTTGAATTTTATTTACTGATACTTAGGACAGCTACTGAACACAACTGTGAAGTCGGTAAGATCTTGGATCTGCTCCTTTATTAAGATGACAACTGCAATGTCCCACACAGCCACTGCTACCCCTGACTTCTGTGGCAGAAGTGGAACATTGATCATGGCCCTTCTCCCCGCTGAGCATTGGGATGGGGAGGAATTATTCCTCATCCAGCTATCAGGGCAGCCACTGGAGAGCTGGCACCAGAAGGGGAAATGATTTCCTATTCTGGCTTGAGGATCTTTGTCTCTGCCCCGAACACAGGAGAACAATAAGAGGAGGGTACTTGGGACTAGGCAAGCTTCTATTTGGATCCAGGCTCTGCCTCTTTCCAACTTGCTCGCCTAGCTTACTTGCCGGAGCCTTTTCGCCTTTGAAAAGTGAGACTAATGGGCACAGTTTTGTAGGCTGTGCTGTGATGCTAAAAGAGATGGAGTGTGTCCTGTTGCCAGATTGCCCAGCTCTCTAAAAGCTAGTGCACCTTTCCACCAAAACTTCCACCAAGGGGAAATAATAACAAATGCATTTTTCTAAGAATGCATCATATTCATGTCTTAGTAGGAAAGTATCTTTGATGAAGGGAGTTAATTGTGGTAGTATTGTATGTTGGGGATGAATACCTGGAGAGAGGCTCAGTTTGCTCCAACTACTCAGGCCATTCTGGTTCTGTAGACAGACATGGCTCAATTTCAGTTTCCAAAATGTCAAACTTGGCAGAGACTAGTGTTTCAGGGAGTTACAGAAGGCATAGAATCCATAATCCTTGCCCTTGAGGAAGTCAAGCCCAAGGTACACAATGACAAATAAACATTCTGTAGAATACAAATACTGAAGCCTGGAAATAGACCCACATATGCTAAATTACAGCTCCATAAATGTATTCGCTTTTTAAAATATCTGCATAGGCAGACAGATCAATGGAACAGAATAGAATCTTAAGTAGGTCCAGATACTTCAGGGAATCTAGTGGATGATAAAAGTGGCATTTTAAATCAGTAAAGAAAGATGGATTGTTTAGAAGATGGCACTGAGTCAACGTTTTCAGCCATTTAGAGAAAAAATTGGATCTCTATCTCTCTCCTCACACTAAAGTGCATTTTGGATGTACCAAAGCTTTAAAAATAAAATGAAAAACTGTAAAATTTTCATAAGGTATCATAGGAAGTTTTTTTTTCTTTTTTTAAAAAAAAGGAATCTTGAATTGAATAAGATTATTTCTTTTCAAGCAAGAAACCACCTGAGTAGGTATTAACAACAAAAGAGTCATGTAAATTTGCTCTAAACCTTAAACCTCCTCCAGGGAAAAATACAGCAATTAAAGGCAAAGACGAAAAGATGATCCATGAATGCAAATGTCTGTCTCCAAGTGTATTCCAAAGAGATTGAACCAAGTTTTACACATGTACACTGTGTGTGCACTGTACGGTCACACATATATTAAAGATTGTTCTAGACTGACAACAAAATTACAAGTGTTCTAGAAAAATGGGCAAAAGATATGAAAAAGTAGTTCAGAGGGAAAAAATCTCTATTTTATGCATACAAGAATCCTTGCTCTCATTCATAATTCAAGAAATGCAAATCCCAATTGCAGACCGGTTTCTCACTGACCAGACTGATGATAGGAAATGTAGAAATTGACAGAGTGGATGAGAGTGTGAAGACACAGGCACACAGACATGCTGATATGCTAAAAGTTGGTACCATTGGCTAATACTATGCAAATTGAAACCTGCAGATCTTACAAGTCCTAATTTTGGTGATTTGCCCTCTGGTTTTATTTGCAAATCTACACAAAATGGTGTGAATAAAATAGTTCATTACTACATTATTTCAAACAGTTGAAGAAAAATAATCCATGTGATGAACAACCCATGTGTTGATCAACAGTAGACCAACTATATGAGTTACAGTGCAATCATGAGAGTTGTTATATAGCCATAGAAAATAATGTAGTGTACTCACATGTGCTGTTATGGATTTTCAAGGCCTATTACTAAGTTGAAGTAAGAATGTCCATGGGCATACTGGTGCACAGTCAACTTCTGGGTGCAAGGAATACTTTTGACTGTGGTTACCTTCAAGGAGTAGGCAGGGCTGGGAGGGGTAGGGAGGGGTCTTCACTTATCCTGGATACATTTGCCCTATTTGAATTTCTGATCCAAATCATTTGCTCCCAGGGCTGGAGATTTAGTTCAGTTCTAGAGTGCTTACCCAGCATGCAGGAGGCCCAAGATCTATTCCTAGTACTATGCCAAAAACACAGTAAAAATCATATGTTGTGTTTCAACCAGTAAGTGAATTATGGCCGACTAAACTGATTGCATAGGCATAGCTCTTACATTGTTGTTTTTGTTGTTTGTTTGTTTGTTTTCTGGCTGGGCTGCACTCAGCGTCTCCCTCACCAAATCAAAGCCAGGGATAAATTTTTCTTAGAGAAATGAAGCCTTTTTGAAAAATAGGAAGCAGATTGAATCATAAGGGCCACTCCATGAGTTAAAAGCTTGGGGGTAGGTAGAGCTCTTCGCTAGTCCCCTCCCCTGTAGAAAGGAGTGATCAACAGGCAGGGGTGTGGCAGGACCAGCATGCACTGGGAGTCACAGCCTCTGAAACCAGTTGCCTGATCTCTGACTTGCTTCTGAGAAGAATGAGTTCACCACAACTGTGTGCCACCTGAAGTGTGCTGGGTCTGCAAAGCAGTGGCCCCTGCAGTTACCAAGACCAGGTGTCTCCACAGAAGAGAATGTACCACAGCGTTCCTCAGGCACCAAGCCCAACCCTGCCACTGCCCCCCTACCCCAGTGACCTTGGGCAGGCTGCAGCAACAAGAGACAGAACTTGTACGTTCAAAAGCAGAAGGCCAGTAGCCCAGGAACAAGAGCACAGGTAACAGCAGAAGTTGTCACATGGAACCACTGATAATGTGAAACACAGGCCATGCAATTTTAAGGATATTGTGACCACAAATCGTAGAATATATTAGATGAAATAAAACCAGAATACAAAGTTTCCTCACTTTGCACTATGTAAAAATTTTCATTGAATCAGCCTGTATACTGAACGGCTTCATCACTGGGTACAGGTGGGCATTGCTATGTCTAATAATAATGCACTTTCTGTAAACCGTGAGAAGTTTTCCTCATCTGCTTGTGCCTCCTCTGTAAAGTAAGTCAGACAGGGCAGGGCAGCTACCATTGTAGCCTGCAGAGGTAACGGCTTGGGATAGAGTTAAGTGTCTTGCCTGCAGTGAATTCATCTGTGGCAAAGCTGAGGGTCACCGCTAGGTTTTGAATTTCAAAACAATAGATCCTCAAAATCTCATGGTCTTTGTGGCCTTATTACATTGTGGCTGAAATGGCCACTATGGCTTTTAATGAGGCCAGGGTACAAGAAGACCAAAGAGATACAAGTGTGGAAAATGATTGGATTTTTGTTTTCACCTTGTATTTCTTAAACCTACTGAGTACAAGATTCCTCCGGGCACCTTCTGTGTACACAACACTTTGGATTTATGGTTGTAGGAAATAACAGCTGAAAACTAGTGTCATGACTTCATTCTCTCTCTCTGTCTCACGTGAATGTGTGAGGGGTGTATGTGCACATGAGCACGTGTGTGCATGTAGGTGTGTGTGAATGTTGTATATGAAATGTTTGTATGTGTGTATATGTATGTGTGATTGCACATGTTTGTGTGAATGAGCTGTATACATGGTGTGTGAATGTGGACAACACATGGTGTGTGTGTGTGTGTGTGTGTGTGTGTGTGTGTGTGTGTGTGTGAGCCTGAGGAGGCTATTGGGTGGCCTGCTCTGTAACTCTGTCTCATTCCTTTGATTCAGAGTCTTTCACTGAACCTGGCACTTGATAGGCAGCCTCCCCATCCCAGAGGGCCTCCTGTCTCCACCAGCCTCCCAGCCCTCACATAGGACTAGAGTTACAGGTGTAGATGGCCATGCACAGCTTTTGAAGTGAGTGTTAAGATATGAACTCAGGTCTTCAGGACTGCACAGCAGGCGCTATTACCAGCTCTGATTCAATAAAAAAATTTTATAGGGGCTGAAGAGATGGCTCGTGTTGAAGGGGTGTACTGCTTTTGTAGAGGGCCCAAGGCATGATCTATATAGCTAAAGAAAATCTTCTCGTCCTCACAAATGTGTGTTTCTGGATTTACTCGAGGTCCAAAGCTGGAGTTTGCAAGAATTCTGGGGTCACTGTCCACCAGGACCACACATGTTCTTGTCTATGAGCATCTTCCAGGCATAACGTCTTTCCCTCCAGTCCTCTCTGGATTCTGGGAGCTTGTAAACAGACCCAGCCTCGGTAGATGATGCTGCGCGGCGAATGAGCTCTGTGCCATTCAGCTGTGAAGTACCATGACCAGTGTCTGAGAGTTGAAATTAACTTTTGATTAGCATGACAGAGCTGTGGGCGGTTTCATCTCGTCAGCACGCATTTCTGGTTCTCTCTGGCCTTTTCATAGACCGCCCGTTGGTTCACCTCCAGCTACTCCCGCCACCCACCCTCACCCACACTCTCCCGCTCCTCGTCAGGTTTTCCTAGTGCGATAGCTTCTTTATGTGGCTTTTTGATGTTTCAAAAGAAACGTGCAATGTGATAGACCTTTCATTTTCAAATGTGCTTTTCCGGCTTTGATGCCTCATCAGAGCAATATGTCGGACAGACCAGGTGAAGGGGAAGTGGAGATCAGCTCTCCTCAGGGCTGATGAACAACCTCTGCTCTGCTAGATTTTTCCCATCTGTGTCAAGAATGTGGGTTAAACAGTATGTCTTCACGTCCCTTGACTTTTCAAGACACCTGCCAGGTTTGTTGCCGGGACACCTGACAGAATTCAGGCCTCCAGCGACTCAGACGCGCCCTAGATATGAAATGGTATAATCCTCAACTGAACAGTGGAGCGGTGTGAACTTCCGGTTTTCAAACATCTCTCTTTGGAACAATTAGGGTTAGGTAGGCATCTCACGCGCTGTTGTCTGTACTCCTGTCTTTCCCTGTTTGGGCACCCAGATAGCCATCTCGTTTTGGCCTGGGAGTGTTTAAAAGCCTTGACCTTTGGGAAGAAATAGCCTGAAACAGCTGAGAAAGTGTGAATATTCGCTTTGCTCTGCAGTCTTGATCTCTGGAACGTGGTGTTTCAGATTGCGGGGCGGGGCGGGGGGAGGGGGGCTGGGGAGAACAAAAGGCCTCGTCTTGACATTCAGTAATGGTACATTGTGTTCCGAAGAACTTGGACGTGCTTAAGCTATAATCGACAAGGTCAGCCAAAGATTAAGATAGAACAGCAAAGACATTAAAAATTCATGCTGTGCTGTCAATAGTATTTATATAGAAGTACCCAGTAAATATTTTAAAAAAATTTAAAAGCCAGCCTGGCATGGTGGCTCACACCTGTAATCTTAGTTCTTGCGAGGCTGAGGCAGGAAGATAGCTAAAGTTTGAGATCAGCTTAGGCTACAGAGTTAGAATATATCTTTAAAAAAAATAAAATCTCCAATTATTTGCATTTTTTCGTGGCTTGTTATCAAGGTGGGGAAGGGAGGTACTGGACTATGCCTTACAGAAGCATGTCATAGCTAACGGTGGTGAGGGTGTTTCCTCTAGAGGATATGAATACATTGCTATTAACCTCTGAAACTCTTGGTTTGAACTGGAATCTCACACAGCACGTCCACCTAAAAGTCAAATTACCAATTAGAACCAGAGGTAAAATATCAACTGACCCAAATTCCTGCCCAGTGACAGAGCTTTGACTGTCATCAAGTGAGACTCTTCCTGTCACTTCATTAGGTCTCCCCAAATTCAGTGAGTATGCTTGTCACTTGAAAAACAATGGCTCATTGTCTTCTAGGAAGCTGGGAAGAGCATACATCAGGCAGGCAAATGAAAGCACACTCCAGGTATCTCAGGAAAATGTACACCACTTATACAAACCACCATTCTGTTCTTCAGGAACCCTGGGTAAGAATAGGACCGAATGGAGATGGGAGACTTCCATTTGCTTTTACTCCTGGGTGAAAATATTCTAAAGGTGTTAAGTTGGTGTATGCATAGAGTAGAAAATTGTATCTATTTAATAAACATTAATGGGAAATGTGCTCAGAAAATTGAGTGTGATTTAGATCAGATGGATTTGTGCTGGAGAGTTGGTTTCCTTTCCGTGATACCACCTCCCCAAACAGAGCATATACCTATTTGCAGACCCAGGCTTCTCGAGGCATGGACCCTAACTCATCTAGATGGAGTGCTCTCTCTCTCTCTGCTTTTTGAGACAGGGTTTCTCCTTGTGGTTTTGGTGCCTGTCCTGGATCTCGCTCTGTAGACTAGACTGGCCTCGAACTCACAGAGATCCTCCTGGCTCTGCCTCTCAAGTGCTGGGATTAAAGGTGTGTACCACCACCACCCAGCTAGATGGAGTTTTCTTAATTAAGCTACCAAAAATGTTCCTCCGAGCTGTTGTAATGTTGACTATGGGAGATATTTGGTAGTGCAAAGGTTTTGGTTACATTTCTAAGTTATCTTTAAATTCTTTATCATATGCTAAATACCAAGGTTCATGTTTGTGGTACCTTTTGTGGCAGATAAAATACCCTTTACAGAGATAGACTCAGCCATCTTATAACTTGATGCTGCACCCTTCATTTTTCACAGTTAGTGCTGCAGGGTGTGAAACAAAACGCTGTAACTATGGAAGGGAACATCAGCTGCAAACGATGAGTTGGCCTGAAAAGTATAGAGAGGATTACACTCGGGCTTTTGGCTCAGTCCATTCCATGTTTAACAAGTGTGCTAGTCTGTGTTCCCTAGGTACTTCCAGGAATCCTACTTAAAGCAAAGAGCAAATGAGGATATAAGAGAGTGTAAGGACACTGTTTGAAACCCAGAGGTCAAATATCTGAAACTGACAAATTAGATAATTTAAAAAGTCAATTCAAATTCCACGTAAAATGCTGCCCCTGAGATATGGCCGATTCCTCACACTTGGGTCTTTCAGATTGTACACTGACTTTCAGTTCTCAAGGCAAATGAGTGTAGTATTTTGAGTGTCTCATTTATACGTGTATAGTACTTACAACTAGAACATGCTTTCCCATTGTAGCTGAGTCAAACTGTTCAGAGAACACAAAGCACAAACCATTGAGCCACTCCCCCACCTTCTGCCTTTGCTTCTGACAGTCCTTCCTAGAGGAAGCAGCTGCCCCTAGGCCATACATGTAGGCATTCTCTTTTGTATGAATTAGCATATACTCTCCTACACTGTATTACATGCTTGCTTACACATACAAGTGCACATGTGTAGGTTGTCTGGAGAAATAGAGCTGGGAAGATGGATATATCTATAAAATGGTTTTATGGGGTTGGCTCATGTGACTGCAAAGGCAGACAGGTCTGCAATCTGAGGACTTGGGAAGGTCAGTGCTGTAGTGCGTAGGCCTAGGAGCTGGAGAGTCAATGAGCAGATGCCTGATACCATGAGCACCAAGGGTGGGAGGAGAGAAATGGCCCAGCTTAAGCAGTTAGGCAGAGAGAGGGTGAATCTTTTACATTTCTGTTCTATTCAGGCTATAGCAATCTTGTTGGCCTCATCCGTACTGGACAAAGAGACCCTCTATCTCTGTCTCTGCCTCTGTTTCTGTCTGTGAGTCTGTGTGTCTGTGTGTCTATGTGTCTGTCTGTGTGTCTGTCTCTCTCTCTCTCTCATGTGTGTGTGTATGTGTGTGTGTGTGTGTGTGTGTGTGTGTGTGTGTGTGTGTGTGTGTGTGTGTGTTGGGGATATATGCAGGTGCCCATGTGGTGCACTGTGTGTATGTGTATATGTGTGCAGGGGATGAAGAGGACACAGGATAACTTCAGAATATCCTGAGCACATTGCCATTTGTCTGTCAATCTTCTTTTTTAAGCAAGGGTCTCTCACTGGCCTTGAGTTCACCATGCAGATTACGCTGCATAGCCAGTGAACCCCGAGAACCCACATTTCTGCTCCCATTGTGGGTGGGGCCATTCCCTAGGTAAGGGATTCTTCGAAGGTGTAAAGTGAAGACAGTAAGCTGATCTCCAGCATGCCTGTGTTCTGTCCTGCCTTCTGATGCCATGTGACCAGCTGGCTGAGGATCCTGCCACTGTGATTTCCAGTAGTGACGGATTGTGACCTGGCACCGTGAGTCAGAATAAACCCTTCCTCCCCTAAGTTGCTTTTGTCAGGGTGTTTTATTACAGCAGCAGGAGAGAAGATGAGGACACGTTCCCAGGCTCCGTTAGTTTGCTTGTTTGCAAGTACACACAAAAACTGTATCTTGCTTCCCCGATGGTGCTTTATATGTGTCTTTGTGAACTGTGGGTGGTCTGAGAAATTAAAATAATAAATAACAAGTTGCTACAAATGATGGTCGAGTTTCAGTTGTGCAAGGTGAGCAATTGCGGAGATCTACAACATAGCGTTGTGCCTGTGATTCACAATGCCTCATTGTGTCACTTAAGTCTGTGGATCTCACATGAAGTATTCTTACTATAATGAAAGACCACTGATACTCTACCGGAAAGCTTTGTAGTCCTCTGACGACCAGGGAGATGGTTTATTTCTGTAAGTTTACAAATCATTTTAACTTCTGGGACTCTCCTGTTCATCTGCTTTTTCTCCCCTCTTCTATCCGATTGTTTGATTTTCCTTAATCAGTGAGTGTGCTAAAATAGAGCTTGATCTAGTACAGGTATTATGCCTTTGTTGAAAATGCCATGGATGCCTTTCCCCTTTCAATCTGTTGTCTTAGACTTTGTATAGTTTTTCCATTGTACCGACATGTTCAGATTTATGAGTTCAAAGGTAAGTGTTATCTTGTAGACATTTCTATTCTCTGTCTTTCTCAGGGAGGCCTTTTACATTATACAATTATAAAAATAGCTCACTCTTTTCTTCTCACACATGTGCACACAAATTCACCTCTTTATTCCACCTGTAGTTTGTAAAGGACATCTGCAATTTTCTAGATCCAGCTGTAGGGCTGCAATCTAAATTCATATTTTCCTCAAACTAATTGATTTTATTGAATTATTGCTGAAGAGTCTATTTGTACTGTTATTCAATAGTATAAATTATATGTAATATAGAAATACATCCATATATTATATGGAAATTATTCAACAGTATAAATAAGACTAATAATAATTCTTATTGAATGGTCAATTTCCCTTACTAATGTGAAATACCAACTCTCTCTGTATGTATATATAGGTATGTGTGTGTAGACTCACATGGAACTATGTGAGTGGAACTAGGGAACTATGGAGTCTAGAAGGCAACATCGGGTGACTTCCTCAATTGCTCTCCACCTTATTTTGGGGGACAAGGTCTTTCATTGAACCTGGAGCTCACCACTGCCTTCACTGGCTAAATAGAAACCCTCAGAAATCAGTTCTCTCTGGCTCCCGACCCTGAGGTTACAGGTGCAACCTGTCACACCTAGCTTTTTGTTTGTTTCAGACAGAGTTTCTCTGTGTAGCCCTGGCTGTCCTGGAACGTTCTCTGTAGACCAGGCTGGCCTTGAACTCAGAGATCACTTGTCTCTGCCTCTTGAGTGCAGGCACCACCACCCAGCTCATACCTAGCTTCTACCTGCATGATGGGGATCTGAATTCAAGTCCTCATGCTCACATAACAAGGGCTTTACCCTCTGAGCCATTTCCCCAGCCCGGATGTTGACTTTGTTATAAACTTTATAATCATAAACCCCCATGTGTATTTGGCTTTGTTTCTACACGGCAGTCTACAGGTTTGGATTTTAATTCTCACACATCTTGCTCAGCAGAGGACTTCGGTGGGTTTTATGTCAGACAAGAAAATACCGCTGAGTGCTTGGTACTAAGTTGACCTTCATATGATTTAATTCTGACTTCTAAATGCTTAATAGTATTTAGAGATTTCCCAGCATGTGCAGGTTTTCTAGCTCTCAGGATGTGGACTCATGATAAGCAACGCTGGCCCAACTGCATCCTGTGTAAGTTCACAGTGTAGCCTATGTGGCCTTCTGTGCCGTGGCTCCTGCCTGGCACCCTCTTACTGCCCATCTCACCATATGCTTCAGGATGATCCAACACTTACTTCCCCCAAACTGTGCCATTTTATTTTATGTCCTTGCATATGGGACCCCATGTCCATCGCTTCAGGACCTTCAGTGTCTAACTCCATCATAAACATACAACACAGAGGCTCTTGGCCCTGCTTTAATGGCTCAGAGAATCTACAAAGCGTGTGTAACTGTAACAGCAACTGTAACAGCATTTTCTTTTTCATTTGAGACTATTAAATATATACACGCCAAGGTGTCTATCTGTCAGCTTTACCAAGTTCTGAAACTAGACCATAACTTCCCAAAGGAGAGTGAAGGTCCCTGATGGAAGGATATAAATAAAAACTTGTCGAACTGAATTCCATTCTAATGATAAATTTTTAGAATTCCATTCTAATGATAAATTTTTCCTCAAGTCGACACAGCTGATTAATGTGTGTCCACGTCTGGGTGTGAGCATGCATACATGCCATAGAGACAGAAGATAAAACCAGTGAGTTCCTTCAGAGGTAAGTGCCTTTAATTGCACCTTCTCTTCCTAGTTTAAGTGGAGAATTAATGCATGAGGCCAGATGACACTTGCATGCCAAATACCCATTACAGACAAGAAGCCGTTTTTCCCCAGTGTGATTCCTAGACTGATTGACTCTGCCCCATTTCTCACTTAGTATGTGGACTAACAGGATTGATTATTTTGACTGACTTAACTTAGCTTCAGATCAATAGAATGAGACGATTGGCTTTCTCCACCATGGCATTGACCAGACCCACTGGCTCTTTTGGTGCCTGAGAGAAATTTTCAGTGTCTTTAATCCAAGGCTTCCCTGTTGGAGAGTAGTCTGTGTCACGGTCTTAGTTCTGGAACATTGAGTTTCATGTCAATGAAGTTTCTATTTCTAGTTCAGTTCCTTGCGGACAATCTCTCTGTCTGTGCTTCCATGACTCACAATGATCTGGTCAGTCTTGGTCTTTCCATTCAAATACTGGCCATAGGTATTCCACAGACCTATGTATATGCTATAGAATTTATAAAATTACTCATTGAAAGAAAAAAGGAGGGGATAGTTTACACATAAATCAAGAAAGTAGCTGAGGAACAAGTTCTGAATCTTTTCTTTGCTAACATTCCATATTAAACACAATACAGTCATAACTGGAAATTTGTTTTATTTGATAATAAGTATGAGCATGGTATCTAATAAAGAGGGTTCAGAATGCATAGTGAGCTGGTTAACTACATGTCAAACGGGGTAGAACTGTCACAAATCTGTGCAGATTCCTCGTTTCCCACTGCAGTTAGTATAGACCCAGATCTGAGGTTGTCTTAGCATCCAAATTGGTTTATTTTGTAAGAAAAATCAAAGGGAACAAAAGGTTCTCTACCAAGTGCCCAAGAGATGTTAGTGAATATGCTAATAAAAAGTGTGATTTGAACATGAGATTCCTTTGTTCTGTACTTTGTGTTTCCTTATATTGACTATTTCATAGTAAAACTTACACCTGCTATTTATGTACTATCTAGGTCCACACATATGCATATATATCTTTAAAAATATTTTTTATGTTTAATTAGTTTGTGTATATGTGACTGTCTGAGTGGTTTTGTGTATGTGAGTGCACTGCCCATAAATGCCAGAAGAGGGTGTTGGATCCTCTGCCGCTGGAGTCACACACAGTCCTGAGATGCCTGCCATGGATTCTGGGAACCACACTCTGATCTTCTTGAATAACATGCTGTGCTCTTAAACACTGAGCCATCTATCAGGTCTGAGTAATTATGAGAAAGTGTCCTTTGCCTTGAAGTCAGTTTTGTGATCTGCAAGTCTTAGTTATTATTTGAAGACATGGATCTGCGAGTCTTAATACATTATGAAGTCTCCTTGTGAACTTCTCTTGCTCAAAATAAAATTCCCGATTGGTTGTGAGCTCCTCAGAGAGAGGGGTGTGTAGTGGGTCCATGGATTGCTATGGCTCGGTTCAAAGCCAGATAGACATTTACTGCTCAGATGAGGCAGAGCCCCTGGAAAGTCCTGCATAGTTTCCCAACACCAAGGCTCATGCCCTTGTCATTTGGGTATGTCACAGTTTCATGTTGCACATGAAGAACCTGAAACAATGGGTTCCCATGACTTGTTACTACATGGCAGAGCCAAGCTTGAAACCCAAGGCCTTTCCCATCTTATTCTAAGGTTACCAGTAACTCAATAACTAGAAATCTAAATTTGTAACCTCAGATGGAAGAAGATAAATTACTGCCAAGCCACCACTAAGATGGAATAATGTTGACCACTAGGAAAGAAGGGGGGAGCTGACAGATGTGTCTCCCTCTAGTCCAGTCACCCAAGTGTCAGAGATGGTTCTGTCCTGCCTTCCTTCCTGTATCTTTTCTCCTCACACCACTGAGTCCATTTGTCTGTTAATACCCTTGGTGCTATGTTAACTGAACTTCAACTAATTCTCTATGCCTTGGATAACTTTACCGCTCATGAGAAGGAGCAAGCACCATTTCTAGTGAACTAATAGGCATCCAAACAGACCCAAGAGCAATAGAATGAAAAGATAATAGGTAAGAAGTGGGAGGGAGACATAAATGATCTTTGAAAACCAAAGTGAATTATAGCACTCATTATCTCTTGAGAAAGAGATTAGAAACTGGAAACTCCATCTCTAATTCTGAATGTCCCACACAGAAGGGGTTTGAAGCCCACACTTGTTCTCTAGCTTCACATAGCCACTCTTCTCCAATCATCCATCATCTCAGAATTGATTGACTTTGTTATTTTTTCCCTCATCATTAAAGGATTTTACACAGAGCCCCGGAAGATTTCAATTTGGGATTTGTCTCATTAAGAAATTGAAGCAAAAGGGTAACCTAGATTAGTCTCTCAAGGCAAGAATTTGTTTTTGGAGAAGGAAAAAAAAAGATTATGGAAATTATGTTGATACAAACTTCTACTTTTTTTCATATAAGTAACCTTTCCTGTGGCTAGTGTTTCATGTTTCAGCATTTTTAGATGTAAATATTTCCCTCTGACCCTGGCATAAATATGTTTTCAGTAGCACCGAGGTATATTTGGCTTTAAAATCAGTGACCTCTCATTAAAGGGCTTTCTGAAAGACACAGAAAAAGAGAACGTGGGAGGAGGTTGTGGTCTCTTTAGTATTATCAGGCTTCTTCTGTGTCCCCACTGGGGTCCCCAGTGTGGCAGTCTCTGCTCTTGCCACATTAATCACTTTCTCCTTTAAATTCAGGAGCATCATGCTTGGGCGTCCAGGGTCAAAGACAAGATAAAACAATGAGAAAGTCAATTATGGTAAATAAGCCTCTGATAGTAAGTTAGAGGGAGCTCCATGATGATTTTGGCAGCAGCCGGTAAAAGCAGCCTGCTTTCAATTTATATCATTAGGAGTAACTGTATTTATAACCTCGATTAGGAAAAAAATCTATGCCTGGGAAGGTGATAAGGTACAAATCTTGTTCCACTTAGAGTGATTTGAAATGTAAATATGCAGCATCTCAGGAGAGATCAGACCCCATGCTTCTGAGGCGCTCGAGCATGCTTCCACCCTGCAAGAGCTACTTGCCTGAGGCTGGAATCTGGTTTCTCTGCTTGCACCATCAGCGACACTCAACTCTGCCCACTGTAAACAGAATTCTTCCCTTTCAGAAAGGACATGTAAGGAATCCCTACATAATTTTTCTCTTTGCAAAGTCATATGTCTCCTTATGACAATAAAGAATAGCAATATAACCAAAGGGAGTCAAGCAGGCTCTGGTGTCTGATATTTTCAGAGATAAGGACTTTGTCATCAACAAATGTCACTATCCCTCTCCTTGTGATAGAGAGTGGCTAGATGCTTAGTAATTTTTTCAATGAATGTCTAAGTCATTTTCAAGATTTGCATGCATTTGAACAATGGTAGTGAGCAAATGGGGACAGTGGAGTCCTCTAAGAGTGGGATGACTATCACACTGAAACACCCTTGTAGCTTCATGTTATTCCCAAGAACCACTGGAGAACATCTCCTTTGATCTCCCGTCTCTCCCTTCTTACAGCATTCTCCATGTTCCAAGAGTCAGTACAAAGACTGCCTTCTCTCTGGACCCACCAGCCCATCTCTACATATTGGCTGTCAGATGTGTTCAACCTTTCATTGCACTCTTTCCTCCCAAGGTCTTCTCAAGTCTGCCTGAGATGATTCCTCCATGAAGACACCCTCTATGGCTACTCAATTACAAACCCACACTTCCCCCTGACAGCCACTCTTAATTGAGTGCCTTGTATCAGTAACACTTTTTACAATGTGTAATTAATTACTTGTTGGTGATGCTTCTTGCTAGACTATTCTCTATGGTCTATCAGGCTTTGCCTTTCTTGTTGTCTAGAGCTGTGAGCACCTGTCCTTGCAGGTGCTCATTAAATGTTCATAAATGAAGGAAAGTGTATAAGTGAGGTTGCAGATGCATGATAACCCCCAGTTTTCCTCCCAACTGGAAAAGATTGGCTGAAATTCTCTTCTTTCCATATAGACCCGACTGACAAATTGGCTATAAAAATAGGTATTTGATGACTGTTATCCTTTTTGTTTAGGAAATTTTAATTATGCTCCCAAATTAAATCAAAGAATTGTTCAGAGAGATTGTAAACAGACTCTAACAGTGCTTACTAAAAGATTGCTAAACTGTCAATTCTGTTTACCTACTCCATAATTATTCATTATTGTGACCAAAATACCCATGAGAACAACTTAAATAAGAGAACTATGTTTTAGCTCACAGTTTCAGGGGTTTGGGTGGTGGACACATGCCTCTGTGTTTCTGGGATTATGTGAGGCAGGACATCACGGTAGCAGGAGCACATGGCAGGATCCATTCTCCTCATGGTGGCTAAGAATCAGAGTGATAAGAAGGATTAGGAGCAAGATGCCCACAAGAACCCACCTAGTGTTCTGGTGTAGTAGGACAGGCCCACAGGGTTGAGGAAATCGGCTCAAACAACTTTCCAAGACATGCACATAACATACTTCCTTAGGAGCCAACCTGGAGTCTGTCTGAGGGCCTAGCAACAGGCGCTGTCAGAGGTCCTGATCATGCCTAGCTAATGAGAGATGACCATACAATGTATCAGATTGGGACACAGCCGGGGTACTGGAAGGAGGGTATATAAGGCCTTCCCCATTATTGAATAAATGAGTCTGTTGTTTGCCTTCACCTGACTCCCGGTGTCTATGTCGCTGACACTGTGCCTTCTCACCCCGCCCCACCCCCCAGGGAGCCATTAGGACCCAGAAACCTTCTGCATACTCCATCAAGACTATCTTCTAAAGTCTTCTCTAATGTCCAAATATAGCACTACTAGGTAGGGACCAGACATTTTAATTCAAGCTCTTTAGTGAGACACTTCATCCTTTAACCATAAAAGCCCACCTCTGGTCTCTAAAAGACTCCTATCTGTCTTGTGATAGAAAATATATTTAGTCCATCTCCAGGAGTCCTTTGTAGTTACAACAGCTCTAGCATTATTCAAAAGTCAAAGTTCAGTTTTAATTATGAGCATCTATAAAAAATAATAAAACAAGTTACATACCCCAAAAACAAGATAGTTCAGACTGGACGTTCCTGTTCCCAAATGGAAGAATATGAGGTTGAAAAGAAGGATTGAGCCAACAGAAGACGTAAACAGCAAAGGGCACAACGTTGTGTGTTCCTGCATGTGTTGTCATGATGTGAGCTTCAGTGTGCTTGGACGGCCTTGCTCCTGTATTCCTGCGATTTGTAACTCACATGGCCTCTCTCTTGGGCCATTTCTGCTTACTGCCTGCAGAGTTTCTTGGCAGAGAGCCTAGATTTCTGGAATCTCCAATATCCTGGAGTTTCCTCTGTAGCTTTGTCTTTATTCTCACAGCTTTGTACCTCCCACCATTAGAGAGTAGCCATTAGAATTCTAACCTTGCCACATACTGCCTGGCCTCTCATGCTTGGGTTTCAAATCTCGGTGGAAGCTACTGTTACATTCAATATGTCCACAAAACCAGCTTTACATGTTCAATGCCAAAGTCTGGGGCAGGCTTTGGTAGTAACCGAGCCTCCATAGACTATGGCTGTGGCAGCTTCAGGGTGCCTAGGCAGCTGAACTGGTGAAGTGAGCCCTAGAGAAACAAGTTCCTAGGCTGGTGTGTTTAGGCAGGGTACCCCACAGATTCTCTCTTCTCAGGGAAAAGCCTTTCTAATGAGTTTACTCTTCCATGCTCTTGACATGGGAAAATATGGACTCTGGATAACTCCTCAGGTTTACTCAAGGTGTCTTTCCTATGGCTTTGGTGTACATAGCTCTTTTTCTTTCTTTCAGCAATAATAATAATAATAATAATAATAATAATAATAATAGTTATTATTATTTGAGACAGGGTCTTACAATGTAGCCCTGGCAGGTCTGGAACTCTCTGTGTCAGCAGTTCCCAACCTGTGGGTCATGACTCCTTTGGGGGGGGGTCAAAAGACTCTTTCACAGGGGTTGCCTAAGATCATAAAAAATACAGGTATTTACATTATAATTGTAACAGTAGTAAAATTACAGTGATGAAGTAGCAATGAAAATAATTTTATGGCTGGGGGTCACCACAACATGAGGAACTGTATTAAAAGGTTGTGACCTTAGGAAGGTTGAGAAACACTGCACTATGTAGATAAGGCTAGCTTCAAACTCACAGAGATCCACTTGTCTCTGCATCCTGACCAAATTCTGGGATTAAATGCATGCACTGCCATGACTGGCTTTCTGGCTTTTTTTTCCCATTATGTGTATGTGTGTATGTCTGGGTGTGGGTATGTTCACATGACTACAGGTGCTTGCAGAGGTCAGAGTAGTCTGATACCCCTGAAGCTGGAGTTACAGGCAGTTGTGAGCCACCTGCTGTGGGTGCTAGGAACCGAACTCTGATCTTCTGCAACACTCTTGTAACTGCTGAGCTGTCTCTCGAGCCCTAGATCAGCTTCTTTTTAATCTCTTCAGATTCTTTTCCTTTTCTGTCATCAACTTCGCACTGGCTTCTAGGACTGACCCGCAAAGTTGTCAAGTCCTTCTGGTCTCACGTCCACCTGGCTAAAAGCAGAGAGAGTAGTCACCTCACCACAGCTGGACTCTTGGGTTCTTTTCATATTTTCCTACCAGACTGATAAATCATGCACCTTTAAACTCAGGACCCTTTACAGAGTTTCAGAGCACAGACATGTAGACACCTGGGCAGGGTGAAATCATTTCATGGAATACTTCTTAGTCACTGGATGGGAAATGAGTAGCCATCATTTAAAGCCATCTCTACATAACCATATTCAAGAAAAATCTCTAGGGACTGTGGTTTGGTTAACCTATGAAGGATTTTACAGGTTATTTTATCCCCCTTCAGAGCGGTACAGGGTGGGACCCTATGACATGTCACCCAGGTTACCACTTCAGTGAGACATGCCTTCAGACAGTGATCACGGCAAGGGGACTTTAACCAGTCAGGGGGATTGCAGAGCACCAGTGGGAAACAGACTTTGCCCTTCTAATTCTTGCCATAAAGGCTGAGCAAAGGAGGGAGAGAGAAGATGGAACAAGCCTTGCATCCCACTGTTGCCCTAAAACAATGCTTGTCCTGCATTTATCATTCCTGTTCTTCACAAGACCTGTTAGACCCCTGCCCCTAAGTGCCTTCTCCCTTTTCCTCTTAATTATGCGCTATGGATTTATTGTATGCTATGTGATTTGGCCCTTTGGGGGTCCACACATCACTGAGACAGCTGAGAAATTTTTGTCCTCCTACCAACCCTTTATCCTCTTGAGGGCAAAATCACCCCTACTAAGAATACTGTTTCTAGACCAATAATTCGTAAGTGAGGACCATTCTGTATCCCAAGACAAATTTTGACAACATATGTATATTTGGTTGCTAGAACTGGAGAAAGTCATATTGGGATCAATCCAATAAAGCTGGACATGCCACTAAACTGCCTTTGACATTCAGGACAGCTTCCCACAACAAAGGCTGAGGTGAAAATCTAGCATGGGTTCTAGAACATATAGACTGAGAATCTTGGGTAAGATGTGTTCTTAAAGAAGGGGTGGAATTAACTCAGAGCATGGAGTTAAAAATTAAAAATCTGAATATGACCCAAAATCTACAGAATTTGAACCCAGTGCTCTACATAGCAGTAGAGGAAGGTGTGATGAATGAACCAGAAGTGTGGGAAAAGAAAGTGGTTTCCTGACTGCGTGCTCCTGAGTTCAGCTTGTTAGTGATTTGGTTTTTATGAACTCTCTCTCTCTCTCTCTCTCTCTCTCTGTGTGTGTGTGTGTGTGTGTGTGTGTGTGTGTGTGTGTTCGAATGCCATATGTGTATAGGTGTTCACAAAGGCCAGAAAATGGTGTTGGATTTCTTGGACCTCGAGTTACAGGAAGTTGTGCAGAGAACTGAGGTCAGGACCTCTGTTAGAGCAGCAAGTACTTATCACTGCTGACCTACCTCTCCAGCCCTCAAAAGTCCACTTTTAAATGACTGGTTTAGGGTTTGAAAACTGCATTTGTATGGGTGTTAGTGATTTTCCTTATTACCGTGGGCCAATACTGACAAACAACTCAGGGGAGAAAGGATTTATTTTGAGTCACAGTTTCAAGGACACAGTCCATCATGGTGGGGAAGGCATGCTGGCTGGAGCAGCTTGATCCATGCTGGGGGAGCTTATGTTATGGTTTGTTCAAATCTTGGTGGACCCAGAAGCAGAAAACTAGAGGCAAGGCTTGGCCCCAAAGTGCCTGCTTCTAAGAAACTCAGCTCATTTGCCAGAGACTCTTCAAATGAGGGAAAACAGGTATGGGATATGGCCAAATGCCCTCTACTAAGCAGATGCCATAGTTTTTCTAGGATGGTTCCTTTCTTCAGAGCACCTGGAGGCTTTTCTAAAACATGTATTTATAGGTTGCACATATTACAAGTAAGAAAAAAAGGAAAAGAAATCAAAGCTTCTCTAAGGTGAATTTTTTGCAGGGTCTGTGTTTCTATACAACTATACAGTGTGTGGAATGGGGCTCCTGAACATTGGTGAATCCACTGGGAATGAACTGTTTGAAGAGAGTCTCTGCAGTACATCTGATGCCTCAATAGAGATGGTTGTGTTAAGGTCCTCAAGAAGTCCTGTAAAAGACCAACAGACACGTAGGCAATCAACAAGAGCATTTAATTTCTCAAGGATAAAAATTCCAGCATGCTGGGGTCAAACCATCTGACAAAGTGGCAAAAGGATGACCCAAGAGAAGCTTGCAGGCTCCTTTTAAGTGGGATTAAGGGAATTCCAGCTGTGGTTAAGTGTCCTTTGAAGTGATTGGGTATAGACCCTTACTGGTACAGGAATCACTTTATGATTGGCTCATGACATCTGGTCAGCAACTGTGGTTGTGGTGTCAGGGGTCTTTTGCTGTGTCAGGGGTCTATTTGATTGAAAATAGCAAGAACAGTTCCTGCTTGTGGCCTGGTAGGATGCTGATTGGCTATCAGACTGGACATAGTTCCTGAGGGTCTGGTTGAAGTGAGACATAAGTCAACACAGAATGGTGGGGTAATATGGGGCAGAGGTCTTAACAAACTGGCCCCAGTTAAAAACAAGAAAAAACCAACTAACCTATTAGTGTCAGTCCTGTTATAAGATGGGATGACTGCTTCAGTTGGGCCTTTCCCCTAAAGTCTCTTTCCCCATGGTGCACCCCCAAGGTGTTACCTGTCAGGGCAGCAACAGGATAAGAGAGGAAGATTCCAACTTTCTAGAAGGAATTTTTTGAAATCACACTTCTGCCTGCCATTGACTTGACAAGTTACGCAGCATGGACAGCCCATATCAAGGGAAGTGCCTTAGTTAGGGTTTTTATTGCTGTGAAGAGACACCATGACCACAGCAACTCTTACAAAGGAAAACATTTAACTGTGTTGGCTCACTCACAGTTCAGAGGTTCAGCCCATTATCATCATGGTGGGACATGGCAGCATGCAGGCAGACATAGTGCTGGAGAGGTAGCTGAGAGTTCTATATCTTATAGGCAACAGGAAATGAACTCTCACTGGGTGTGGCTTGAGCATATATGAGACCTCAAAGCCTGCCTCCAGAATGACTCACTTCCTCCAACAAGGCCACACTTCCTAATAGTGTCACGCCCTTTGGGGGCCTTTTTCTTTCAAACCACCATAGGGAGAAAAACTAATTGGATCGGTAGAAGCATGTCAAAGGCACTTTCTAGAGATGTATGCTTCCAAGAATGGAAACCACTAAGGCAGCCATCTTTCTAAACAGAGCACTGGGGGGAGGGTATCTTAATTTATCAGTACAGATACAGAGAACCATGTTTGTAATTTATTTGTGGCTTAAGTTCCTTCTAAGAATGATGAAAAAATCTTAAGAAATTATTTGTATGTAGGCTGCATACATCTTATGATATAAAAGGACATACAAAATACAGAGCAGTTTCTGTTACCTGTCTCTTCTGAGGGATAGGTTCAGAAGTCTTAGGAAACATAGATAGCCAATCAGGTTCTTGCTTTATGTCTTACATCATTTTGTCTTATAGGGTAAAGTTGTCTTCAGACCTTAGGGTTCAAACTTTTGTTCTAAAATACAATATTTATTTTCACACTTGTTTAAATTCTGTCTAGTACTCAAGGTCATCCCATAAATTAATGGTATGGAGTGTGACCCTCTAAGCTGAGAGTTGTGTGCCTACTGCCAGAGTGAAAATTCTGGGCTAACATAGCTTGACTCTCCTCATGGCTTAACAACTGGAATAGATCCAAAAGATCTTGTGATGGGAAGAATCCCTTGTGATGGGAAGAATCTTGTGATGGGAATCTGGACTGCAAGTCAATCCTGCACTTGCCCAGAGCCATGACAGCTCCCTGCTCTACCTGGTCTACTGCTTTAGGCTGTAAGTAACAGAGCAGCAGCTGGTTCAGTCTGGCTGAGGCAATGAACACGCAGAGCATCTCCCGTGACTGAGGCTCATTCATGTAAGAACGCGATAGACAGTAGTGCTGTTTCTGCCTCTAGTGTTAACTCTAACCTCTCATCTTTATCTAGCAGGAGAGAGGGGAACAAAACCAAACCAGCAGAACCTACCCCAACCACGAATAGCTCCCATTTGGTCCAGTTGGTCAACTGTCACAAGCATTGTCTTAAAAGTCATTGCCCCAAACAGTGGAGCCACTGGAAAAACGAAAGTCACCATGGGGGCAAAAATAAAAATTAACAAAACATAAAAAGTGTTAGAAGGTATTTTAAAAATGAGAAAAGCTTGCTAGTCTTGGATTCTATTTTGTTGACTATGTATGAAGTCTCCAGCACGAGCCCTTGGTCTCCCATCTTCCCTTTGTCTAGTACCACATAAGAAACAACAATTCACACAAGGTGGCGGGGGGGTGGGGGGGGTTGGGGTGGGTGGGGGATGGGTGGGGGTGGGGAGACTAGATTCCACTTTGTTGTCAGGAAGATGGTGGGCTATTCTTCTTTCACTTCTCCTGCTCCTCTCTTAAACTCCCCAGGTCCTTGAAAGTAAGCTCCTGGGAAAGCAACGTGTGTTTGACTTATTCCTGATAAGTATCACTGACAATGGTACAAAACAGATGCTCCATGAGCTGCTGGGGATGGATGCTGTGAAGCTTCTCAGCAGCAAGGCAAGAGCAGTCACAGGCATGGGACACTTCCAGTATGTGAGTGGGAGGAGGGAAGGGCAGGTTACTGATGGATCGGTTGGCTGTTTGCTAAGTGGAGACCACTTGAGCTGCATTCTATCAAATTGTCAGGTTTTTTTTTCCTCCCAGAAGTAAAAGTAGTTTGCTACTTCCACAGGGGATAAAAGAGCCTCAACTTATGTCTAATGGTGGTGTTTTAAGGAGAAATTTAATTAAGGTCATTATTTTTGTCATATTTGTGAAGCTCTTAGCTTTTCCTTAAGATAACAGATACAGGGCGAGTACAAAGAGCCCTGTGTGTTTTGTTGAAAGATGTTGGTGTGAATGGCTGCTCTTTGATGCCCGTGCTGTGAAATTTTGATACAGACATCTTGATAAAATCCGAATTCCCAGCTTCCTTTCAACCGTTTGATGCCTTGCCATTAAATGAGTGACAGCTGGTGGCACAGGGCAGGAATGGTAAACAGGGTGGCTTCTGGAGTTTGCCTGAATGAGTCCTCAAATGTAAGGCATTTCGCTGCTTTTAAGACTTCATTGACTGTTGCTCACTTAATTCAGCTACTGATCCTGGGGCTCCATGAAGGAGGTGTCAACCCGGGTTCTCCATTTATGTCTGTCAGAAGGGTACAACCATTCCCCCACGAGACTCGTAATAGCTCCCTTTAGTCATCAAGGTGAATCAGTACCAGGTCTGTGCTGGGCTTGTCACATTAGAGCCATCTATATTTTGCTTCTGCCCTGTTTCTTCTACTGTCTTAATAGCACAGAGTGACCCTGTTCAAAAATAAGCCACATGATGTCACTTCTCTGTCAGGGCCTTCCTGTGTCTCAGAATGTCAGTCAGAGTCCCTGCTTTAGTTAACATGTCTTGGATGACCCCTCCCTCCTCTCTGTCTCTCTGATGTCATCTTTCCTTCCTTCATTAGGATTGCTTGCAATTTGTCATGCTGGCCACTGTGCTATGGTCTCAGGATTCCTGTCTCTTCAGAGTTCTGGTGTTTTCTGGCCTCGCCGTGTAGAGGGTTTCCTCCATGACTGTACTTTGGGGAGCAGGCCACTTCCTCCAGGTCTCCCCTTGAAAGTTACCTTCTCACCAAAGTCACCTTTCCTGGAAATCCCAACAAAAAATGCTTCCTGTCACCCTAACAACTAATATTTTATCCTCCTCATCACCATTCTAACAACTCATAATCCACCCTCTCCGTCACCCCCAACAACTAATACTTCATCCTCCTCTCCAGCTAGGATTTTGTTTTTCTATCAGTTTGATTATTTGTTTTGAAATTGTCTTCCCCATCAGGATATAAATTCTACAAAGGAAGGATTTTTTTTTTCTGTCTGCCTACCCTCACCCCATCCCCAACAACAAGCACGGTACCCGCACCACTGGAGATTGTCACATCAACCCACTGAATGCTAAATGGCTTCATTCTTTCAGTCCTAGTCAGTCTTCATTTACCGAAAGCCAAGCATTATGCTGAACACGTTTACAACAAAAAGAAACCAGAGACGAGGTCTCTAACCTCATAGAATTTAAAATCAAGAGTGAAAAGGAGGAATTAAGCAAGTATCCATTTTCTGCAGGGAAATTTGAATTTCTTATAAATTAACTGAATTCTACAGCGTTCACAATTTTTAATTGACACAGCCAAGATGAACACCCAGAAGCTGAAAATTAAAATATTAACCTCCTTCCTTTATACAATGCTAGAGTTAAGATCCCTGCTCTGGAATGCCGCTAATTGCTCCTGTTTGTGCTTCTTCCAAATGCCCTTCCCCGGGCAGGAGCTTCGCTGCTGTTTGCATCTATTTAAAAATTATTAGATGAAACTCATCAATCATTATTACAATGGATAAGCTTCATTTGATCTGCCCTTCAAGGACTTCAAAATAAGAATAACAACTATTTTATCTTATTCCTTCCAAATTTCAAAGGCGCCCTTTAGCTCCCAATAGCACAGAACAATGTGAAAATGGAATCGTTGCTAAGTGGGCATCTTCTCTTCCACCTCATACCAGGAGTTGTTTTTGAAAGGGTACAGTGACTATCACATTTCAGCTCTAAGTCACAATTCTTTTTTCAGTCTGATGTTTTTGAATAGAATGAAATCTTAAAACAGGGCTCTATTTCAAAGTCAATTGTTTTTTTGTGAACTCTGCTTTTGTTACATTGGAAATTTTCTGAGAAATTCAAGCTTTTCAAAAATTTAATTTTAGGTGTGTTCTAAGAGAGGAAATCTAAATGTCAAAAACAAAGTTTTAGACAGACACTGGCTGGTGCCGTAGGAGACCATGGTGTATGCTGTTCTGCAAGTATGGGGAACTCTTTGCACCTGGAAATGTGTCAATCCCAAGAGCAAAGCTCTCATTTTTGCTACTGTTCGATGGTGTAGACACGAGGCCACGGCTTGCTCTCCGGTGAGAAAACAATAGTTCAGTGAAAAGAGTCGAGTTTGTGTACAAAGCTTGATGTAAACCAATGTAAGAAGTGAGCAACTTGCCAAGAGAAGAAGCTTCAGGAAGTTATCTGACTTAGGGCCTGTGGCAGCACATGGCAGTGAGTATGAAGGAATTGTGCTCGGGAAGCCAAAGGTAGGAAGAGATGGAGGTAGAAGTCTCACTTTATCTCTAAAGAGACAGTTCTTCAACAACCCAAGATCTCCCAATAGGCTGTACATCTTAGAGGTTCCACCCCTTTCGACATGACTAGACTGGGGATTAAGCCTTTCCACATGGGCCTTTCAGGGGTCATTTCAAGTCCAAATTATAGTACAGCTTCATATCACTGTGTAGGAAAAAGAAGGCTCCATTCTAGAAGGATCCACGTACTTCTCATACACCCTGATTTGAAGTGCAAGAATTAGTGTGGGGTTATCTCTCCCTTCGATTATTTAATTCTTCCTGTCTGAGTTTTGGGCTGGAAGGGGCTTTTAGTGCATTTTGAAGATGAGCTCCTGCTTATCAATCAGGGTGGAACTGGGTCAATCAGCTAGCTGCAGAGGAAAGCCAGGATCTTGGGGAAAGGGACAAGCTAATGGGAAAGTGAGAACCAGGGAGGAAAGACTTTCAACAGACTGCTTAGTCTTCCTGAACACAAGCAGGTTCCAGTGTCAAGCAGGAGCCACACTAGACTGGCTTGCGTTTCAAGAGCCTTGTAAAGACACATTGAGCACATGGTCTGAAAAGTCTGTCAATTTCCCCATAACTTGAAGGGCAAAGCATTGGCTTCTGAGGTTGGCATTACATATACTATAAAGACACAAAGAAATGATTATTAGATATAATTTCCCCCAGTCATGGCATTCCCAATGGAAAGCAGTAGGAAAATGGTAAAGGCTTGTAGATGAATAAAATATTCTTTCCAGACTGCCTCCTTGTCATGAGCATTAATATCTAAACAAGGGGAATGTCGGGTGAAGCATGTTGCCATGGCCTTCATCATGCCACCACACTGGCCAACGTCATTTCTTTGCTTCATGAGATCAAGCAGGGTAAGTGTATTTTGTCCTTTAGTTGTTTTGTGGATCTGCTGCTCTTGGAATAGAAATGTCCAATCTTTTGAAGAGGAGGACATATTCTCTGCATTCCTTCAGCTTTGCAAACTCAAAGAAAATTACAACACCTACTTTTAAAATTTGTATTTGTAAAGAGATAAGACATTTCAAATTGGACTCTAAATATTGTTAGTATCAACACTCATCACAAAGACTATAAAATCAGAATTACTTACAGATATTTAAAAATAAGAATAAATGGGACCTGGGAGGAGGGAAGAGGATAATCTTTGAGGGGTGGAGATGTATAGTGTGTATGGTGTTTGTGCTTATTTGTATGTATGTCCTGCTGTGTGTGGGTGCATGTCAAACATATGAATGTATGCATGTGGAGACCACATATCAGGTGTCTTCCTTATATACTGAGGTGGGGTATCTTGTTAAACTCAGAGTTTACTGTTTCAGCTACTCTGGCTGGCCATCTCGGTTCAGCAATCTCCTGTTTCTGCTTTCAGGGTGCTGGGATTACAAGCAGGTTTAACATCTATCCACCATTTGCATGGGTGCTGGTGATTTAAACTCCAATCTTCAAGCTTGCACAGCGAACACTTGAACCACTGAACTCTAGAGCTCTCATGGGAGAGTTCTTCTCACATGTATTTTAACTTCTCTGAAACTCTTCCCTGAAGTCCAGTTTTGTTAGCTATTCTGGCTGACTGAGGTGGTGGCATGTTTAGGTTGTTTCTATACTATTGCATGTTAACTGGGTCTACAGATACAGTTCTTAACCATTTATTGGAAATTAGCATAATTCAATAAGAAACAATAGGGTCTGTAAATAGTATGGACAGAATTTTTAATGGAATGAGACTTCTGACTTGGAGAATTTCAAATCATTCAGCTAAAAGTTACCCCACACATAAGTCTTGTGGAATAGCCCAAACCCTAACCAACACTTTCATCACGGTATTCTTGTCTACGTCCTTCTCAGTGATTCACCAACCTGAAATCTTCAGTCATCCTGCTTTTAAAACACTACTGGGAAGTGCTGTCTTGCAAGCAGCTAAGATTGGTGCCATTTCGAGTAAGCTTTATCTTTTTGGCCTCAAAGATGGACACTAAGTTTATTACTCTGTACATAGATTGTCCCATAATGGAAGAGGAAGTGAAAAAGGGATCATTTTGCATATTGAAAGCTTCACTTGGCAGTCACAACTGAGATACTCTAGACTAGAATGCTTTCAATATTCCCCCTCCTAATACCCAGATGGGGCCAAACTTAGAATCTCTCCAACTCTGATGAGTAAGGATGCTACATGGATGGGAAACAGGGGAACCTCTGCAAGGGATATTATCAGTGCCAAATGTTTGAACTAGAGAATAGGTAATCCATGCAATTTGTATTCTTTGGATAATACCTGAACAAGACAACTCTACAAGGCTCTAGAGATCTGGGGACCATGAGTTTTACATAGTGCCAAACATCCAGTGGCCAGATCGACACCCATGCCTGAATCAGCTGCAGACCATGTGTTTTAAATACAGACACTTTTCATAAGGCAATGTCCATGGAAAAACTCTAGTTGCCATTTGGCAAAGACCATTATTAGTTCTTGTCTTGAGGGTGAGTGTTTTGAGCTCTTTCTTAGTGAGGAACTTCCACTTCATCTAGGCTCTAGATCTTTCCCCAGAAAATATTACTAAGATATCTTTCACCCCACTTCTAGATGTTTCCAAAGAGGAAGTAGGCTTACCTAAGTGAGTGACATAGTGTATTGAGGTGACCCACAGGCTCTTGCTAAAGCCATCTAATTTCTGAGTAACATATGACATCTCGTGAACTGTAGAGACAACAGTGCCTCTGCTCATTAGAATACTTGAGACTACCCTTACTTACTGGTAGCACACAGTATTTAGAACCAAAAAATTTGAACAGAAATCCCATTTTTGCCACTTCCTGAGGCTAAATACTGTGCCTGATTTATGATCTCCAAAGCAGATATAACAATAGTGTATACTGAAAAGGACTTCATTTTTTGGAACAAAATCAGTATTGTTGAGCCCTATGTTTTTCTCCTTTAATATCTACATTATGAATGTTCTGCTCCATTCTTGTTAGTAGTCTCTGATTTCAAAACATGACTTTTCCCCTCCTTCCATTCCTCTCTTCCTCACTCCTTCCACCCCTCTCTTCTCTTCCTTCTTTTTTCTTTTCCCTCCCTCTCTCCCTCTCTCTCTCCCTTCCTTCCTTCCACTGGAAATGAACCCAGGAACTTAGAGCGTGCTAGGCAAGTGTTCTACAACTTAGCTTATGACTTCTTTAAAGCAACATTGATGGTTGTGGCTGACATAATGAGGATATGTTTATGGCTGTCATAAAAAGCGTATTTGGTAGGCAATGTCTTAGTAAAATGCTGCTATAATAATTCCATGAAACTAACAGTCATGGAAGTCTCAGTGAGAAGATCCTGTCTCCAAAACAAACAAACAAACAAACAAACAAACAAACAAACAAAACCAAGGAAGTTGACAGTCCCTCCTGAGAAACAACACCCAACACCCAAGGTTGTCCTTTGGCTTCCACATGCACACACACAAACGTGCATGCATCAGTGCACACTTGTACACCCCCCTACACATGAACATATACACACCCCTCAGTGAGCTAAACAACACGTAGTCTTCACTTATGAGGCCAGCTGCCAAGAAACTCATCTTTGCTAGGCTCAGTTTGCTAGGACTTGGAGTCAGACTGAGGGTTGTGTTATGGTTGGTTTTTTATGGTCTCTTCCTTTTGAGGACTAACATCTTCATGTATGCTCTATTCAGGACTGCAGGGAGGCAAACAAGAGCCCCAGGGATTTGCCTCATAATGCTTACATCAAATTTGTGAGCATTCCACTGGTTACTGTGAGTCACATGACCAAACTCAAGTCAAGGGATAGGGTAGCAGGGTTGTGGTGTGTCCACGTCAATGTTTATCAGTGTTTCGTGGAACCCCAGATCCTCCTGTCTCTATCTCCAAAGTGCTCATAGTACAGGTGTGTGCTACCGTATGTGACTCTTAATCTCATTAGGTGTTTGAGAGTCTCAGTTCTTGCTCCTGGCAAAATGAATCAGTGGCAGAGTTGACTTCAATGTCGTAGTTTGCATACCTTAGTGAGCTTGCCCATTTCTAGCAACATCAGTGTAGAAAGGGCATTTACAGATATTTAGGCTTCTGCCCCTGGTTATGCGGAGATGTAACAGGTTCATGGGCTTGCAGGGTCTGTGCTAGGGGACACAGGTGGACTCCTGATTGAATGTCTGCAGCACACTTTCTGCTGTCACAGTGATACGGCAGGGCTGATGGTCAGGGGATTTAGGATGATGTTGTCTGCGGGACGTTTACCACCAACCCCACAGCTCCCCAGAGTTTTCTTGAGTGAGAGTAGCAGGAACTATTAGATAGAAGGATTTAGATTGTGGAACTAAATAGATAGATAATAAAGGATAGCCTCGAGAGAGCCTGGAATGTATTCCAATGGGCCCTGACTGTCTCTGCCCCAGGGTATTTATAGAGACTCCAAGGGGTGGAGCAAAAGACCTCCCCCCCCCCAGCACAGCCAAGTGCAGGCCATCTCAGACACCTGCACTCAGGCCCATGGTCCTAATCATCCTCTCTATACTGACCTGCTGGGTAAGCCACGAGGAACCTGAAAACAGGCTCCCACGATGTTGATATTCAGAATTTTCTTTTCCTTCAGCTTCTTGGTCTAGCCTTGAAGATACTGATTTCCAAAAGAGAAGTAGCTTTGCTTTGCATGATTTTCATCTCTATGTAGAAGTGGGTAAAATACACATGAAGAATGAGAAGCACTGGTTTTCTCTTTCCTCCATCCAGCATAGTGATGGAGCTGATTTTGTGAAGATGTGTTATAGGAGAGCTCAGAGAAATAAATAAAACCCTGGTTTTAGCTTTAAGCTTTATTGCATACGTAGCCTTGAGTGGGCCCTTGACTACCCTGGGACTCGGACCTGCCATTTCTTCAGATTCATTTTATGTTTCCAATATCTTTCTGATACTCTGTGTCCTAGCCAGGAGGTTACTGTAGCCAGGAGGCTATAGATTTTCCCCTCTTTGGGATCCTTTTCTATTTTATTTTCAGATTTGAAAATTATCAATCAATTATACTATTATTTTAAATATTCTCTTTTATTTCATGGTGTTCCTTTTCTAATTTTTTTTTACAGTACTAGGAATTGGACCAAGGGCTTCATGCATGCTAGAAAACTACTCTACCATTGAACTACCTGCCAAGCCCTATTTTTCTAATGATTTTATGTTGGCTACATAGATTAATAGTTTTTCAATGTTCATCTCTATTTAATTTAGATATTTAAGTTATTAATTTTTCACTTGTCTATTCTTTAGTAATGTCATTAGGCTTCAAATATCCTTCTAGGTATCAATTTTGTTGACCCCATACATTTTGTATATTCTATTTTCCTGGAATTGCAAACTAAGGCCTTTGTTTGGGATTTATTGCCCTTGAAGCTACTTTTGGATACCTGTAATGGTTAGCTTTTACTGTCAACATGACACAGCCCAAAATCTCCTGAGAAGAGCCTCAGTCAGGGTTGTTTACTTTGGGTTGTCCTGTGGGTGATCTGTGGGAGATTGTTTTTAGTGAAGGGAATGTGGGGAGAAGACTCAGCCCACTGTGGGCAGCACCATTCCCTAGACAGGAGGCAAGTGAGCATGTGTGCACCCATTCTCTCTGCTGCTGACCGTGCATATGATGTGACTGGCTGTTTGAAGTTTCTGCCTTGAGTTTCCCACAATGGTGGACTGGAACCTAAGCTGAAGTAAACCATTTTTCCTATACATTGACTTTTGTCAGATTATTTTATCACAGTAAGAGAAATGACATCAGGACAACATCTAAAGAAAATATCAATTAGGAAGTTATATGTAAGCACCCTGGTTTCAGGGAAAGAGTTACAAGTGAAGACAAATTCTCCAAGTGTTTCATACAAAACAATAAAAAATGTGTGGAGCAGATGAGGCTATCTAGGAAGATTAAATACCTCGGGGCATGGCAAATTAGAGGCTGGGTGTGGCTTAAAAAAAACAGCAAATGATGTACAGAAGGACACATCAATAAGTAGGAGGTAAATCAGAAAGTATAGACTGAAGTAGAGTTCCACATGGGAGAAAGTAGGAATGGAGTACAAATTTCCCGTTTCCATGGGGAGGGGGAATTAGCAGATTCAGGGGCAGCATCAGCTCTAGTCAGGAGGGGAGGCACCACTCTGCACTCTTGTGAGAGTTTTGTTATTTGCATAGAGGTTAAGAGTTAAGGTTTTGTCACCTTGACAAGGTCTACAATCACCTCGGAAGAAAGTCTCCATGAAGGATTGTCTAGTTCAGTTTGGCATGTGCGCATGTCTGAGTGTGTGTGTTTATTGTCTTAATTGATGTGGGAAGACCCAGACTAAGATGGGAAGTACCATTCCCTGGCTTTCAGCTCTGGTTTGTATAGGAGATGAAAAAGTGGAGAGTATTAAGCATCTTCGAATTCAGTCCTCTCTGCTCTTGACTAGATACAATGAAACCAGAGTTTCTGGCTCCAGCTGTGACTTCCTCCATAGTGATGACCTGTAGCTTGAAATTGTGAACTAAATTAACCCTTTCTCTCTTGAGTTTCTTGTCATCAGGGTATTTAATCACAGCAACAGAAATAAAACTAGAGCAATTGTTGGGGGGATTCTCTCCTTCCTCAAAAGATCTCTTGAGTTCTACATGTGATCATCCCCTTCCTGAGCAGAGCTAGTTCTCACCTTTTGTTACCATTCAGTGTGGAGATATATATGTACACACACACACACACACACACACACACACACACACACACAGAGAGAGAGAGAGAGAGAGAGAGAGAGAGAGAGTAGTAACCAATGACTGAAAATGTCATAGGCCTTCTACACAGGGAGTCTTAAGAGTTGCTGATAGGAATGCAGATTTCTAGGTCCAGAAGCCTCACTGGGCCATGAGGATATTCCCTATGCACAGTAGAATAGATGGTCAGGAGAGGGTTCTTCCTGATGATTTTGGAGAATGCCACGTGCCTTTGCCCCTTCACTTTACATCGAAGTTGCTGTTTGCTAAGATAGTTTTATTTTGTAAGCCTAACTCAAATCTAACAGCCATGCTGGCTCTTTCGGTTTTAAAGATAATTTTATTGAGTTTTCTATGTTGAACAATAAATGCTCTCTGCAAATAAAATGATTTTTGCCTTCCCCTCTGTAGCACGTATACTTCATTAGCTGGGGATTTCAGAAGATTGTTATAGAAGAATGAACAAAGGAGACATTCTTCTCTCATTCTTGACTCTAATGAGAAGGCTGTTACAGATTTAGTACTAAGAGCAGTGTTGGCTGTGGTGATTCTTCAAGTTTAGCATGGAAATAATGACATTGGTTTTACTTTATGGACTTGTTACAAAGGTTAAATACACGCGTTAATATAAAAATGCCATGTGACTGTGAGAAGTGGACCATGGTTGTCTGACACATTACTTGCGCTCAGCCAATGCTTTCCGTGTTATTTTTGCTGTTGGTAATTTATAACCTCCTGTGTTTAATACTATAAGGAAAACCACTAGGTCCATGGAAGAAGGAGTTGAATTTGCATTTGGGTGGAATCCATTGGTCCCACTTTGGAAATAACTGAAACTTGATAGCTGATAGCTTGATATATAATATACTGGGTATAATTTACATTTAATAACTTTATATAATGTGTTTCTTTTCTTAATGAAACAAATCCCTTTGCTTTGATCTATATACAAGTACTTAAGTACATCTGTGCAAAAGTGAAAATTAGAGGCTATTATCTGGAAAATCAAAACAAAACCAGTCATAAATCAGAACAATAGAACTGCTTTATGTTAGGTGTGTGAAATGTCCTTTCTTCCATGTTACTAATAATTACCTTGAATAACTACTTGAAAATGTCTTCTTAGATTAAATTAATCTAGTATTAACATTTACCAAATATATGTTAAGCACCGTGGGCTCTGGTGTGTGTCTGTGATGACAAACAGTAAAATAAACATATATTTTCTTGCCTGTTAATTCAATTATCGTAAAATTATCTGACAGTAGAAAAGAAATATTTTCACATATGGTATAGAGAACAAAAATGCATTAATCAGACTTTTTATACACATAAAAAATACTGGATGAATATAGTCTTAATTGAGGATAGAGTTTTGGCTCACGAACTCAGAGGTTTCCGTCTATGGCGGCTTCTGTTGCTTCTGGACCCTGGTGCTACAGAACAACATGGCATGAAGGCAGGGCAGAATGAGGTTGTTTACGAAGCAGGATGAAGAAGGCAGAAGCTAGAACAAGGTACATCTTTTCAGGGTGTACCCCACCCACTTCCTTCCTCTGACTATAGCCTGCTTCCCATTTTCCACCATGGCAAGTCCATCAAAGGGTTCATCCATTTATCAAGTCATAGTTCTTATGATCCAATTGCTGAGGGCCATCCCTCTATACATGAGGAACATTTCGTGTTCAAACTGTGTCAGGGGTTATTTCATAGATCGCACGGCAGATAACCCTACAACTCCAACCTGAACCCAGAATGAGTGTAAATTTTACATGTATTCCTCTAATAGTCAGCATCTTTACCATTTGATTTTAGGCTTAGTTTGAAAATACTACCTAGTAGCTATGGATGGACACTAATTTTGTGCTGGATATTCTTAAGTTCATTCTATCAGTTTCTTCAGTTGTTATTACTCGCCCTGGGTGGTAACTGTGCCTATTAATCCTGTTTGCCTATACTGAAGTCTAGTGAATAATTTGTCCAAGGGCTACAAAGCTATCTGCATAGCAGAGCCAGGCAAATGCAGGCAAGTGGCTAGAGAATTCTATCTCTGGAAATATTAGATCCCCACACGGCTCCTTTAGGAACATACCTCCCTCTTCTTGTATCCATTTTTGATACACCTCAGAGCAGGTAAATTTTTCATTAGAACTAAAACTTATACTGGTCTTTTTTGTCTCATATCTAGATAAAAACCAGAGAATGGCTCATATCTTTAGCTTTTAAACTCTAAAAAGAAACTACAGCTCTGTAGAGCTGATTTTTTCAGAGCTGTAGTAAGTTTGTGTGCACAAATGTGGACGCTTGCAAAATCGTTTGATTCTTCAAGCCGATCTGTTCTCTGCCGCTGTGTTAATGGAAATAAATGGTGGAGACTGAATTTTACAGTCCATTTGCACACAGAGGCAATGTACAGATTCAGCCCACATCCAACTATTCTTGGACTTACTTTTATTGCATTCCTCTGAAGTGCCTCCAGTGCTTTAGAACTATTACACACGATGATATCCAGAACTGACCAGTGCTTTGGAGGTAAAATTTGGCTCAGGCTCGTGATCCCTTTGAGCTTACAGCAAAATTACATTAGTTTCTGCTTTCATCCTCCTATTTCTGTATCGTAGTGCAAACCCATAGATCATCTGTCATCGGTTCTTTTCTCCAGGTCTTTTGTGTCATTACCGCCTTCTAGGAGTTTGGGATTATTTTACCTAAGATATATTGACTTCTCTTTGTCCAAGCTAGGATATGATTTTTTATTTCCTTCCTCACTTATCAAGACCACATCCATATTTGCAATCGCTTTTAGTATGTTTCTGTGACTTGTATTCCCACCACAAAAATATAACATAAAGCATTAATTATGATTGACTTGTTCATGTAGTTACTTTCTTAATCTATATTTGCTCCAAATTCAGGAATTTTCTTTTGGAAAAAATTATTTGCTCAGTGTTTTAATTCATTAGGCATCTACTATGTCCAGGGCACGGTGCAACTAGGAACATGAGTGACAGGACTGTGGTCGCCCTGAAACTTCAGATTGACTTGAGTCTCTGCTTCTTCAGATGCTAAATGGCATTAAATCTATTTTGAAAAATCCTGATGAGCACTAAATGAGATTAGCATGGGAAATTTGCCGGCACATATGAAAGCTGAAAAATACCTGTCAACTCTGCAGTACAGAACTGATATGCATAATTAATCTTTAAAATATATAAATGTGATTAGTTTTATCCAAGCTTCTGCAGATAATTTGCCTGGGGTTAACGCCTTGCCTTAAGATTAATTATTTGTAAATAGTTGTGCTAACCAGAACCTCTGTCTATTTAATTCTGAAACACACAGGTTCACTGCACTGGCCAAACTAACCACTTAATAAGTTGCATAAAATCTCGAATACAATGTATGAACTGAGAAGTGTGATTATTTGCATATAAATATAGCAATGCACAGGTAAGTGAAAAATGAGGTTGGTCAGTTAATGAGACATGAATGATTTGTGGCATTTATCTTGAACTTGGATAAGACAGAATGTGGACTTCAAATGAAAAATGACACACTCCTACCTAAGGGCTGATGTAAGCAGTTCCGGGGTCATGGGTCATCTGTGGGCAATAGCTGCTGATGTGTGCCACAAGTGAGTAAGTGTCAAGGCAACAGAAATGAGACTGCATGCCTTGAGCAGGACTCTTGGTAGGGTATTTTCAATATTAGATGGGTTGTTCGGAATTTACAGCAAACAATGGAAAGCCATGGGAAGATTCTGAAGATCTGGGGAAATGCTTTAGTGAGATTAGTAACAAATGTATGAAATAGGGAGAGAGTAGAGCCAAAGCACCTCATTGGAATGCTATCCCAAAGACACATCCTGTAGGTGTGTAGTGATCAGAATGTGAAGCCTGGCATTTGGAACAGAGGAGGGAAGGAAAGGAAAACAGCAATGTGTTACACAAACTGCTTGGGTGTGTGGAAGTTCCAGCAGGAACGAAATAAGGGCATTTGATTTCAGACACACCGAGTTTGAAGACACGGTGAGCTTTATGATTAAATGTGAACGGGTAGTAATCCTTGGGGAATATAGAATTCATAGGAGATGCCAGACAGCAGCAAGAATTGAAGCTACAAGGTTGGATTCGATTCTATAAGTAAAGAAAGCGAAAGAAGACACAAAAAGTTAAAACAACTTATGTCTCACAGTGATACTTACATGTAGGAAACATCATTAGAAAATATGCTTGGTGACATGTACTACATATCTGAAATCCTGTAAAACACTTCACACATATTTCTTAAACTTCAAATCAAACTGATGAGCACTCACCATTTTTTTTCCACAAAAAGAAAGGTCTATTGAAGAAACAGTTAGGATGATCTGACAGATAATCATGTGTAACTATAAAGATAATGCTCTTACCCACTGATTCCGGCCCTCCAGGCACCAAAGCAGGCCCTGGAGATAAGATTATAAAGACTGCTTCTAGTCATGAAACTTTGTATCTATAACACAGATATACTTTCTGAAATCAATTCAACAAAATGTTAGAGATATAGAGAATCAGAAAGAACCAATCTTTAACAAACTGCATGTGAGGGAGGACCCACAATCTGACTTTTCAGTATTTCACATCTAGGGGACCCAGGAGCAACCATTTTACCGCTTAACAAACTGCAGCATGTGCTGATATCACTCTGTCTTAATTACCTACTTTACCCCAAATGCACTTCCACTTAGCTGTCTCTTGATGCTTTCTAGGAAAGGTGATACAGTGTATTTAAACGAAGCTATTATTGAGTTTAAATAATAAAGGTCGTGTGTTAACACCAAAGTGGTAAAGACATGGGCCATCTAAGCCAACCACACTTGTAGATGACAGTACAAAATGGTCTCAGCCCTTGGAAAGTTTTTTGGGGACATCTAGACCTCTTTTTCATAAAGTAAAGTTAACATAGGTATACTCATAAGAAATTAAAGCTTTTCCACAAAAAAGACTAATATGAGAGTGTGAAAGGGCTAGCTGGGAGCTGTTCGGACTCACGCATTGCTGCTCTAGTCATAATAGCCAGATACTAGAAACAACCTAGATATCCCTCAACTGAGGGATGGATAAAGAAAATATGGTACATTTACACAACAGAGGATTACTCAGCTATTAAAAATGACATCATGAAATTTGCAGATAAATGAATGGAAGTATAAAAAAAAATTATCCTGGGTGAGGTTACCCAGACCCAGAAACATAAACATGGTATGTATTTGCTTTTATCTGGATATTAGCTGTTAAATAAATGATAACCAAGCTACAATCCGTAGAGGAAAGGACCTGGTGGGGCACATGGATCTCCCTGGGAGAGGAAAATAGAATAGATTTTATGAGTGGGCTGGGAGCAGATGGGGACAGGAACAGGAGGATCGGTGGTAAGAGGAGGAGAAGTGTGATTAAGGGAGGGAATGAGGGAGATACAGCTAGAACTGAAGGGGATCTGAGGGGTGCTATGGAAACCTAGTGCAGTGGAAACTTCCTATAATATGTGACGGCAATCCTAATGAAGTCTCCAAACAATGAGGGAGATGGAACCCCTAACAGTCATCAAATGAAGCTTCTAATACAGGGACTGGATTTCATCCAATTGAGTTATTGGCCAAAAGGGCCCCATGGAAATCCCCAAACAACCCCAGGCTGTTGCCAGAACAATAGGTTGGTCTTCACAAACTGACAGCCAGGTTCCATTGCTGAAAAGAACATCCATGCAACTCATTAACCATGGAAAGGCCAAGCTGGAACTACATAGAATCTTCCCCGTGTTCTAGTGTCTGTGACATAGAAAGGTACTCTTGCAGGCTACACAAAGAGAAACATAAAGACCAATAAGCTGGAGTAATGGTTATACAAACCTTGTGGGAGTGACCAACTGATACCTGATCTGACTTAAGGCCCACTCTATGAAATGAAATACCTGACACTGCTTGATCAACCAAAAACCAGAGACTAGATAGCCCAAAGACCTAGGGTATCTACTAGTAATATACTACTAGTAGTATACTACCAAGTACTACTGTTCTTTAAAAAAGTAACAAAATAACTCCTACTGGTATTCTGTTATATTCACCGATCAGTGCCTTATTTAGACATCATCAGAGAGACTTCCTTCTGCAGTAGATGGGAACAAAGATCCACAACCAGATATTACAGAGAAAGAGAGAGACCTTGGAACACACAGTTCTAAACATGATGTCTCCATCAAATCCCTACCCTCAGAGCTCAAGGAACCCCATGGAAGAGGAGACTGAAGGATCAGGGAGACAGGGAATGGAGGACACCAGGAGAACAAGGCCCTCTAAATCAACTGAGCAAAGATCATGAACTCAGTGAGTGAAGCAGGACCTATATGGGTCTGCACCAGGTCCTCTGCATATGTACTATAGCATTCAGTTTAGTACTTTTATGGGACTCCTGGCTGTGAACAAGTGGATCTCTGATTCTTGTGCCATCTCTTGGGGCTCTTTTATCTTTCTGTTGGCTTGGCTTGTCCAACTTTGATATGATGGTTTTTGTTCTATCTTATTATATTTGTTTTGTTATATTTTGTTATTATCTCTTAGAAACTTGTTCTTTTTCTAATGAGAGACAGAAAGGGAATGAATCCAGATGAGAGAGGAGGTGGGGATGAATTGGGAGTTGTAGAGGGAGGAGAAATTGTAATCAGGATACAATGTATGAGAAAAGAATCCATGTGTAATAAAAGGGAAAAGAACTTCTATGCTAAAAGGACTTGAAACTATAAAAATGAAATATGATACAAAAAAGAAATGTCCACAAACAGAATTACATAACTCAGATGGAATACTGTTCAGTGATGTACAGGAATTCACCTCACATGTAAGGCAGCATGCTTAGTGCCCGGATCCACTCATGTGAAATTCTGTGCTAGGCTAGTTAATCTGTGATGAAAATGTTGGAATGGTGGCCGCCTTTGTGTATAATGGTTAGAAACTGGGAAATGGCAGGAGGAGGCCTGCTGGGATGATGGAGCGTGGTTTGGGCTGGACAGCTATGTGCATTTCTTACAATTTCCTAAGAAGTACACTTAAGATTAGCATATCCTACAGACCATGCATTTTTTAACTGGAGAAACGGGGGCTTGTGAAATAGCTCGTTTGGTAAAATGCAACCCTGAAGATCTGAGTTCAAATGCCTAGAACCCACATAATTAGATGAGAGGAGGATGTGCCTATAATCCCACACTGGGGAGGTAGAGGCAGAATCCCGCGGCTCACTAAACAGCTGCCTTGCTGAATCAGTGGGCTTTAGGTTCAACAGGAGACTTTGTCTCTAAAAAAAAAAAAAAAAATAGGATGGAGAGCAGTTGAGGAAGACGCCCAGTGTCAACATCTGGCCTTCACACAGGTACACACATGTGTATATGTGCTCGATGGCTGGCCAGCCTAGCCTAATGGGCAAGCTCCAGACTAGTGGGAGACCCTGTCTCAGAAAGCAAAGTGAACATTTCTGGAGGAACAACACTAGATACTGCTCTCTGGCCTCTGTGTGCTTGTACCCACACGTTCGTTTGTATGTCCCCACACAGGTGCACCTCCCAAACAAGTAAGATCAATTAATGGGTGCATAAGTGGATAGTTCTACGATACAACAATTCTCAGAGCATATAAAAGCAACTCAGAGCTGAGGTAGTAAGAGCTCAGGTAAATATAATTCTGTTAATCTTTAAAGTGGTTTGGAAAGTGCTATAATAAAAATGTGAGAGGAAAATAAGACTCGGTAAGTGGTGTAGCAACTTTATTGCCCATCTAGTCAATGTTACAGCAAATGAAATGCTTCTCATGCACCACACCCTGGTCTCATGAGTACTTCTGAGAAACCAGAATCTTTGCTACTGGCTGGGATAGAAAGAGGCTGCTTGTTCTCAATAAATTCCATGGAGGGGTGGATTCAACAAGACAGTGACAGCGCTGGAGAAGAAAGATGGAGGGTATCTTACTAGGACATGGATGCTGGGAACAAAACCCTGAAATTTCTTCATCTCAATACTAAGATCTGTGTTGCTAGGGTGGTGCTGCTATGTTTATTTGTGACTCATGCTTCAATATAGACAAAGTTGTCCTATAAAACTTGTTCTTATTAATTGATTCACGGTCCAGTTGATACCAAAAGAATTCTAACTATACAAATACCCTTGCTGTGTTTCACTTTCATATTTGTCAATTTAATTTCACTCTATAAAACAGATGCATTCTAGAAAAGCAATTTTAAATGTAAGAACATCAAAGGAATAAAAATCAATGATCTTTACATTTAATCTGTTACACTTGAGGTCCTACTAAGAGGTTTCACTTGAAGTCCCACTAAGAGTAAATACAAACAACTAAGATAAAGTATGGAAGAATGTAGTATTGCTTTGAAGAATTGAGTTTATTCTTTGGAAAATATGGAGCTTACATTTTTGAATGTGTTTTTTGTATTAAGCGAAGATTGACACAGCATCTTGCTAATTGGATAAGATATTATAAACTTATTTTTAAGATTTTAAGTTTCAAATTAAAATGTGTGTGTGTGCGTCTGCTCCTCTGTATGTGCACCATGTGAATGAAGGCACCCTCAGAAGCCAGAAGAGGGCAGGCACTGGATCCCCTAGAACTGGAGTGTAGGTGGTTGTGAGCCACTTAATATATGTAGGTTCTGGGAATCAAACCTGGATCCTCTGTAAGACCAGCAAGTTCTCTTAACCATTGAGTCATCTCTTCAGCCCCACAAACTTACTTTAATGTACACAAAATAATTGATAACTTATCTGATATCTTGAGATAGGTAGGATTGCAATTTTTTGTTATTTTTTTTAAATTTTATTTTATTTTACAATACTATTCAGTTCTACATAACAGCCACAGATTCCCTTGTTCTCCCTCTTCCTGCCCCCCTCCCCTTCCCCCCAGCCCACCCCCCATTCCCACCTCCTACAGAGCAAGGTCTCCCCCGAGGACTGAGATCTACCTGATAGACTCAGTCCAGGCAGGTCCAGTCCCCTCCTCCCAGATTGAGCCAAGTGTCCCTGCATAAGACCTAGGTTTCAGGTTCTCTTACATCGACCGCCTAAGAGTCGCGCTGTAAGAAGCAACACCTCCTCCTCCTCCTCGCCTCCGCCATCCTCCCGGCAGCCGCGAAGCAGCAACCATGCGTGAGTGCATCTCCATCCACGTTGGCCAGGCTGGTGTCCAGATCGGCAATGCCTGCTGGGAACTCTACTGCCTGGAACATGGCATCCTGCCTGACGGCCAGATGCCCAGTGACAAGACCATTGGGGGAGGAGATGACTCCTTCAACACCTTCTTCAGTGAGACAGGCGCTGGCAAGCATGTGCCCAGGGCCGTGTTCGTAGACCTGGAACCCACGGTTATAGATGAAGTTCGCACTGGGACCTACCGCCAGCTCTTCCACCCTGAGCAGCTCATCACGGACAAGGAGGATGCTGCCAATAACTATGCCCGGGGCCACTACACCATTGGCAAGGAGATCATTGACCTTGTCTTGGACCGAATCCGCAAGCTGGCTGACCAGTGCACGGGTCTTCAGGGCTTCTTGGTTTTCCACAGCTTTGGTGGTGGTACTGGCTCTGGGTTCACCTCCCTGCTGATGGAGCGGCTCTCTGTTGATTACGGAAAGAAGTCCAAGCTGGAGTTCTCCATCTACCCAGCCCCCCAGGTTTCCACTGCTGTGGTGGAGCCCTACAATTCCATCCTCACCACCCACACCACCCTGGAGCACTCTGATTGTGCCTTCATGGTAGACAACGAGGCCATCTATGACATCTGTCGTAGAAACCTCGACATTGAGCGCCCAACCTACACTAACCTAAATAGGTTGATAGGTCAAATTGTGTCTTCCATCACTGCTTCCCTTAGATTTGATGGGGCCCTGAATGTTGACCTGACAGAATTCCAGACCAACCTGGTGCCCTACCCTCGCATCCACTTCCCTCTGGCCACCTATGCCCCTGTCATCTCCGCTGAGAAAGCCTACCACGAGCAGCTTTCTGTAGCAGAGATCACCAATGCCTGCTTTGAGCCAGCCAACCAGATGGTGAAATGCGACCCTCGCCATGGTAAATACATGGCTTGCTGCCTGCTGTACCGCGGTGATGTGGTCCCCAAAGATGTCAATGCTGCCATTGCCACCATCAAGACCAAGCGTACCATCCAGTTTGTGGACTGGTGCCCCACTGGCTTCAAGGTTGGCATTAATTACCAGCCTCCCACCGTGGTACCTGGTGGGGACCTGGCCAAGGTCCAGAGGGCTGTGTGCATGCTGAGCAACACCACAGCCATCGCTGAGGCCTGGGCTCGCCTAGATCACAAGTTTGACCTGATGTACGCCAAGCGTGCCTTTGTGCACTGGTATGTGGGTGAGGGCATGGAGGAGGGGGAGTTCTCTGAGGCCCGTGAGGACATGGCTGCCCTGGAGAAGGATTATGAGGAAGTGGGTGTGGATTCTGTTGAAGGAGAGGGTGAGGAAGAAGGAGAAGAATACTAAATTAAATGTCATGAAGGTGCTGCTTTTACAGGGAAGTTTATTCTGTTCCGACATAGAAAGTTGTGGTCTGGTCAGTTAATTTGTATGTGGCAGTGTGTGCTTTCATACAGTTACTGACTTATGCTTTAAACGTGAATGATTTGTCATAGACCCAAGCTGTCCATCTCACTGATGGGTTTTAAATAAAACATTCCCTGTCTTAAAAAAAAAAAAAAAAAAAAAAAAAAAGACCTAGGTTTCAAACAGCTAACTCATGCAATGAGCCCAGGACCTGGTACCACTGCCTAGATGCCTCCCAAACAGATCAAGCCAATCAACTGTCTCACCTATTCAGAGGGCCTGATCCAGTTGGGGGCCCCTCAGCCTTTGGTTCATAGTTCATGTGTTTCCATTCATTTGGCTATTTGTCCCTGTGCTTTATCCAACCTTGGTTTCAACAATTCTCGCTCATATAAACCCTCCTCTTTCTCACTAATTAGACTCGCGGCGCTCCACCCGGGGCCTAGCCGTGGATGTCTGCATCCAGAATCCTCAGTCCTTGGATGGGGTTTCTGGCACAACTATTAGGGTGTTTGGCCATCCCATCACCAGAGTAGGTCAGTCCTGGCTGTCTCTCGGCCATTGCCAGCAGTCTTTTGTGGGGGTATCTTTGTGGATTTCTGTGGGCCTCTTTAGCACTTTGTTTCTTCCTTTTCTCATGTGGTCTTCATTTACCATGGTCTCCTATTCCTTGTTCTTCCTCTCTGTTCTTGATCCAGCTGGGATCTCCCACAGGGTCAAGGGTAGGATTGCATTTTAGTAATTAAATTTAAATACATTTTTTTTTTTTTTTGGTTTTTCGAGACAGGGTTTCTCTGTGTAGCTTTGCGCCTTTTCCTGGAACTCACTTGGTAGCCCAGGCTGGCCTCGAACTCACAGAGATCTGCCTGGCTCTGCCTCCCAAGTGCTGGGATTAAAGGCGTGCTCCACCACTGCCCGGCTAAATACATTTTAGTTAATATTATCTCTTTACTTTCTTTCCAAAAAGTTTTGAAAATATGTCATTCTTCTGATCCTGACTTAGGGACCCTGACCTTTGGGGCCCTCTAATTCATACTATGGACACAGAAGATTATTGGACAAATAACTGAACTCCTTATGGTGGTCTATGGGCTTTATATGTATTTAATAAGTATCTACACAGTCACACACTGGGTAGTTAATGTGTCTAAGTTTCATATTCTTTATTTTTGTTCAGGAGTTCAGGCAAATTGTCTTTAATGGGTTTACATTTTTAAAACTTTGTTATGAGCCGGGCTGTAGTGGCACACGTCTTTAATCCCAGCACTCAGGAGGAAGAGGCAGGTGGATCTTTGTGAGTTTGAGGCTAACCTAGTCTACCGAGTGAGTTCCAGAAAAGGCACAAAGCTACACAGAGAAACCCTGTCTCTAAAAACCAAAATCAAAACCAAAACCAAAACCAACCAACCAAACAAAAAACAACAACTTTATTATGAACCTGACAAATGTAATGGAATCTTTAAACAACTGTCCTTATAGGTCTTTATTACTGTTGGTGAACATTGGAATGTACTCATTGTATATGATGGTGGGTTTCACAAGAATGTTTTCATTCAAGTATTTGATATACTTCAAGTGTTTTCCCTCCCTACATGCCCCTTTCTCTCTCTTTCCCTTTCCCATGGGCAGCTTCTGCTCTACTTCCATGTCATGTATCTATATGAAGTCTAGGAACTACAAATGAGGGAAAATGTGTGATATTTACCATTCTAAACATGATTGAACTTACTGAAGATGATAATTTCATTACATCCATTTTCCTACAGACAACATGTTGATTCTTCATTATGACTGAAAAATTCTGCTGTGCTTATATAACACATTTTCTTTATTCATTCCTCTGTTGCTTAACTTAGTTACTATGAGTAGTGATGCAATAAACATAGATGTCTTTCTGATGGGCTGATTTGGAATCTTCAAGGTATATACCTAGGAGAAGTGCAACTGTGTCATGAAGTAGACCTGTTTTCAGTTTTTCTAAGAACCCTAGTGGCTGGACTAATTTAAGTTGACAACTTCAGTGTGTAAAGGTTCCCTTATCTTCACATATTCACTAACATGCTTTTCTTTGTTTTCTGAATTATTGTCATTCTGATTAAGGTGAGATAGAATCACAACGTTGTTTTCATTTCTTGGATGGCTGGAGGTGTTCAAGATGTTTTTCATGTGTATTTGGCCATTTGTGTAGCCTCCTTTGAGAACTGTCTGTTCCTTTCATTGCTCATTTATTGATTGGGTTGTTTGACTTCTTATTATTTAGTTTTTGAGTTCTTTGTATGTTCTAGATGTTACTATCTTGTCTTTATTTTTTAACGTAGGTGTTCTTCTTAGACAAGTAACTAGACAAGGAAGAAGAAAAAGGATACAGAGGCCTGATTCTTACAGGTTTAGGCAATGGCTTAGTCATCTGTAGATGTATGTAAATGATCTCATATAGGCTTAGGCATAATAATGAAAAGACTAATATCTGTCTACTGCTTAGTGCACTGTGTACTGTAATTACTGTTTTCTGTGTATTAGCTTATTTTATCACCAGGAAACTTTATGGGATACAATAATGCTGTTATTGAAATTCTACACATGGAGAAACAAAGGCAAACTTATATATCAAGATCATTCAGTTTGTCAGTGGAAGTTCTAAGAGCTAAATCAGATTATTTGTATTGAGAGCTACCACTTTTAATTGTTAAAATTATCCGCTCTTCTGATGAATATAATGTCTGTGTTTATACCAGTTTCTGTCTGTCTGTCTATCTATCTATCTACCATATATCTATCATCTGTCATCTATCTCTCTATCATCTATCTATCTTTGTATCATCTGTCTCTATCTATCTATCTATCTATCTATCTATCTATCTATCTATCTATCTATCTATCTATCTATCTATCTATCATTTCTATGTATCTTCCATTTATCTATCATCTATTTATATCTATCTTGTATGTATGTATGTATCTACCTATCTTTCTATCATCTATAATCTATCTTTCACATATTTATTCATTAATCTTCTATAGAGTATGATGTTATATAGTAAAATCTTAAGTTTCCCCCATAGAATACATTCAGTTTAAGGCAAAGTCTTAATTACTGATAACTTTTAATTTTTGACTAATTATTTTTAATTTTTTGATATTATTATATAGTTGTATCATTTCTTCTTTCCTTTTTCTCAATCAAAATTTTCTCATGTACCATCACTCCTTGTTATCTTTCAGTTCATGGACTCTTTTTACTAAACTGTTGTTACATATGTACATATGTTACATATATGTATAATAAAACTATAATCTCCTTAGTCTGCATATGGGTAACCATTACTTTTAAAGTATCCTGTGTATTTTTTTAAAAAAAGTGCTGTGATAAATATTCACAAAGTCAGGTTAAGACTCTTACTAGAATGGATAAAATGAAAAGACTGGTATTACTAAGTATTAGGGAGATGTGTGTGATTAGACCTCTAATTTGGAGCTGTAAGAGCTGCATTGATAGAACCACTTCAGAAAAGCATTCCTAAACTCTACAAAACACTGAAACATGTGTTTGCTTTCTGGACCAACAATTCCACTGTTGTATTCCTTTGAAATTATGCACTTAGGCATGAGCAGGAATATCGATTGCAGCCATATTTACAGATGCCAAACTCAGGGAAGAACTCACATGCTCCTCAACAGTACAGTGGATACACATTTGCAATCTCCTTATCACTGGTTATTCAGGAGTGAGGATAAACAAACTCTAGAAGTAATGACAAGATGGACTGCCACAAACAATGCTGTACAAAAGACAGCAAAGGTGCCCAGTGACAGATTCTGTCCCCAGGAAGTTAACAGAGCATGAACCTCACTGTGCCTACAAGGGCACAGGGAAGCTTTGAATTACTAGTACACTTAATTCATTGTATATCTGGACCAAACTGTTATGTTCAAAGACTTATTTACTTTGTGATACTTCCTCTAGCTGTACACACTACTTTGCACTTTTTATAAGAATATTATAGCTTATCCAAACAGTTTCATTAGTAAAACATGTATGAGGCTCAGGGAATCCTGCTTCAGTGCATCCCCACAAGCACTCATGTTAAGAATACCATTTTTTTTTCTGATGTCCTTTCTATACTTTTTATCTTCCTTTACAATCTCAAAGAGACCCTTACCCTGAATTAGTATGTATTAATAGCATTATCTTACCATATCGTGTTTTAAAACAATGTATTTATTTGTTAATTTATTTTGTTGCTTTGCTAGTTATCAAATCCAGGGCCTTATACATATTAATCAAACATTATACCAAGTGAGCTACAACCCATGGCCTAAAACAATGACTTTAAATACATGCTGCATTTGTGTAATGTTCTTGACTTTATGCCTCTCATTTATCCGGTTCAGATCCTAAACAGGGGTTGACTTTCTGTTGCCTTGCACAGTCACCTGCACTGAGCTGAGGCAGGTATGAGAGCGGGGTGTAAATGTGTTCTCCACTCTACACATGCTTTCGTGCATTGGGGAAGAAGGCACACATCTGTAGTGTGGTTCAGAACAATAGTTTTCATCTTCACATATGCAAAACAAAGAAATTAAATCAACAGTCTCCCAATTTTCTCTTTAGTTCTACAATCTGGTTTTTTTTTTTAGTATGTTTTTATGGTAAAAGTATCATGTTTCAGATATTAATTATGTAGGTATATAACATACAGAACAAAGCCATCAGAGTTACTTTTCTTTCCGTGTGTGTGTGTGTGTGTGTGTGTGTGTGTGTGTGTGTGTGTGTTTTCAGAACAGAGTCTCACTATGTAGTTCTGGATGTTCTGGAACTCACTATGTAGACCAGGCTGGTCTCAAATTTACAGAGATCCACCAGCCTCTGACTCCCATTAAAGGATTAAAGGAATACACCACTATGCCTAGATTATCAGAGAAATTCTTATGCAGAAGACCGTTCCCAAAATTCCTTTATAGATAACACACACCTTTAATCCCGGCACTCGGGAGGCAGAGGCAGGCATATCTCTGTGAGTTTGAGGCCATCCTGGTCTACAGAATGAGTTCCAAGACAGCCAGGGTTACACAGAGAAACCCTGTCTTGAAAAAAAACAAAAACAAAACAAACAATCAAACAAAAAAAATCCTTTATAGATGTAGAGAATATTTTAATTTTTTTATTTATGTGTATGTGTGTACACCTGTGTGAATTTATACACACCATCTGTGTGCAGGTGCTAGCAGAGGCCAGAAGAGGGCGTCAGATCCCCTGGAACTGGAGTTACAGGCAGTTGTGAGCCACTTGAACCTTCCATAAATGCCTGAAACCAAAGCCAGGTTCTTCCGGAACAGCCCTGATGCACAAGATTTTAAGACAAGGACCAAAATGATTCATGCAGCGATGAGTATTCATGGCCTCACAGCAAATTTTGGTGACTCAGTAAGTAGAAGAGTCAAAGAGGTATACTCTAAAATAATGACCTAGTAAGAATCCGTGCTCAGAAAAAGACAAAGTCTAGATTAAAAAGATGGGGAGAAAGTACAAAGAATTAGAGGCCAGATTTGGAAAGTAGGTTAAAAATTAGGAGTAAAGCAGGGGAAGAATCGGGGAGAATATTAGCAGTGCCAGTAGACACAGAGATGGTTTCCCGGTACCTTGCAGAGCAATGAATATCACCTGGTCCTATCTATGTCATCCTGATGTGGGACATTAAAATCAAAATAATTTTCACTTACCATTTTTCTGTCATTTGAAAGTTACAAATGGCTTGGGCCAAGTGAGGCTTCTCTTGCAGATCAGCTGCAGCTTTTACAGTCAGAACAGTATGAGGACGTTCTAGGAAGTAAGAGAGTCAATTGAGAAAGAGGAGCTGGGAGTCGTTAAGTTATGCTAATTAGGAGTGATTAGACTTCTCCCGCAAACGCTGGTGTTTTATATCGCAGCGTTTGAGAGATGAAACGGGCTCGCTGATTGCAGATTTTAATGAACTGAGATGATTAGGTTAAGGAGCTGGTTTGTAAGGCACTCAGGAACTTCGAGTTCCTTCGGCTTCTCATTGTTTAATCCTACGTGGCGTGAACTGTGAAGGGAAGCGTTGTAAGCCCGTAGAGCTGCAATTATAGGAATTCATCATTGAAAGTGTGACGTTTGCTGCGGCACTATGGCAGGGTAAATACAGAGCGAATGCAGGAAAAAAACTATGAGGACAAGGAAAGGTCAGACGGAATGTTCACACAGAAAGGAAGGGAAACATTAATGACTAGCCCAAGTTTTGAACACTATGAGTAGGGAGAATTGAATATTACTAACAAGCTATCATGGAAGTCTTTCAACACTGAAATATTTTACTTCTTAAATTTTTTCATATATGTGTGTGTGTGTGTGTGTGTGTGCCTATGTGTGCAGGCATGTATGTACCACAACATGTGTGTGTGTGTGTGCCTATGTGTGCAGGCATGTATGTACCACAATGTGTGTGTGTGTGTGTGTGTGTGTGTGTGTGTGTGTGTGTGTGTGTAGGTGAGAGAACAACTTGGGTCTGCCTTTGCCTTCTGTCTTTTTTCCCCCACTTTTTTTTTATTTAAAATTTTTTTATTTTACATACCAACCACTATTCCCCCTTCCTCCCCTTCTCCTGCCCCCTTCCCCTACTCCCCCCCCCCCCCCCCGCATACCACCTCCATCCACTCCTCGTAGGGGGTCAGGCTTCCCTTGAACTGGGGCAGGACCAAGCCCCTTCCCCTGATCAAGGCTGAGTAAGGTATCGCACCATAGGGAATGGACTCTAAAAAGCCGGTTATTTCTGTCTTTTTTGAGACAGGGTTTCTTGTTAATTACTGCATATACCAGGCAAGCTGACCTGTGGGTTTCTGAGGATTCTCATGCTTCTGCCCACCATCTCATGGTGGGAGCCCTGGGATTTCAGGTGTGTACATTCTCACATCATCATTTATGTGGGTGTTGGGGATTCAAACCCAGGTCTTCAAGCTTGCACAGCGAACGGTTTGCTGTGCTACTTCGTAAGTGCTTTTGTTCATTGAGTGAACACGTTTATTGAGTTCTCTCAATCATTCAGTTCCCTGCAGCTCGCTGAGTAAATGATAGTAAACTATCAACAAAAGCACGGTCCCTTTTCCATTGTGTTGATCATTAAAAAATACTTCATTTTTTAATTATGTAGACTGTAACATGTTTGTGTAGATCAATGGATTGTGTGTGCGTGTGCGTGCATGCAAATGCACCTGTGGAGATCAGAAGAGGGTATTGGATCACCTGGAGCTGGAGTTACAGGTAGTTGTGAACTTCCCAAATTTGGGTGCTGGGAACTGAACCACAGTCCTCAGCAAGAGATATATGTTCTCTTAACCATTGAGCCATCTCTCCAGCCCCATTGCCTATCATTTAATTGGAGATTTATACATTGTCTCAGTTCAGAGTGGCAGTTATAAGAAAATATGGAATGACAGGTAGCAGAAATTTTTTCTTACCATTTTCAAGATCCAAGATCAAGATGCTGGAAGATTAGATGTTTGTTGAGGGCCAGCTTCCTCATGGCATTTTCTCCCTATAATCTCACAAGGCAAAAGGAGCCAGAAACATGCCTGGTGTCTCTATTATGATGCCTCTGCCTCATGACCAACTCACATCTATAGGGCTTCCCTCATCATGCCATTGTCTGGTGGATTGGCTGTCAAAACGAATTTTAAGATACATATAAACACTAAGTACATCTCAGACACATGATACCATAATTACACACAAATGTGTAATTATTAATGACCTCAAATTAATGTGTATTATAAAGAATGATTTTTGGTTCTCTAAGAATGTTTAACACAGTGGGTGGTGGTGGTGCACACTTTTAATCCCAGCACTCCAGAGGCAGGGGCAGATAGATCTTTGTTGAGTTCAAAGCTAGCCTGGTCTACAGAGTAAGTTCCAGGACATCTAGGGCTACACACAGGAAACCCTGTGTTGAAAAACAAACCAACTAAAAAAACAAAAGTAAACAAACAAACAAGAACGTTTAATATAGGGATCATATTTTGCTTTGGGTGAGTAGGACTACCCAGGCCTGGGGAAAAGGCTCAGTGTGTAAAAGTGCTTGTCATGCAAGCCTGAGGACCTGAGCTGAAACAGAAACAGAATTCACCCGGAAGCTAGACCGGTTGCAACGCACGGGCATCTGTAACCACAGTGCCACCTGGAGAAGAGCAGAGGTAGAAGCAGGGAGCTGAGGGGAAGTTAGCCTTTATACTTCCATAGTAAGGAGTTGGGCGTGGCCACTCTCATGATTCATCTGATGACGAATTCTCCTAGTTTAGGATGCTGAAATTAGGAGGAGAGAGGACTCAGTTGGAAATGTCGGTCATGGAGTTGGGTGATGTATTGTGTGTCAGTGACGGAAGTGCAGTTGCAGCTCTCTGAAGCCTGGCGTCAGAAGCAGGAGGCCTTACTGCAGAGATGAGGACCTACGACTCCAGTGCCTCGCACTCATGTCAGCACCACAGAGGAACCCACAGCAGGCCTGGGGGATGCTCTATATGATGATTTATTTGAAAGCATTTGGAAGAGTAAGTCTGCTTGGCCGTAGTTGGTTAAGAACACTTGACTTCTCATTCTAAACTCCATCATGAAACTTTTCTTCCTTTTGCATGGTGTTTGAGTGGCTAGGCAGGGGTAGTTTTGAACTTAGCTCAGGAGAAGCCGAGTCAGGGTTATGACTGGTTTAGAATGAGTAGGATGTAGTTACTTGGTTCATAGGTACGGTGAAGAAGGTTCCGTGAGGCCTTGGAGGTTGCTTGGATCTGTGTGACTCTCGTCCTCAAAACGCAGGAACCAGGAATGTTCTTCAGAATGATTCTGGTTGCCTTTTATCACTCACAAACTGGAGCTCATTCCTGTCCTCTACAGAACAGTCCTGCTTTGAAAGACTCCATCTGCTTTGTAGTCACTTTCCTTGAATTCCCTAGACTTTTAGCGAAGTTCACCCATATCCAAGTCCCAGAAACTCAGGGGCCAGATCCCCATCAGAGTCCCTCCTTGACGGCCTCAGGTGCCTGTCTCTCCCTCCCCCTGACCAACTGCTCTTCAGACCTTGAAGTAATTTTGCTCCTTTCCTTCTTTTTACAGTTCATCGTGTGGACAGGATATTTTAATCACATGTGCAAACTTCAGTATTCCTTGAAGGTGATGAGTCAAGGACGCTTTGAATGGTAAGGTCTGGCAATGGCCATCCAATAATATTCAAGATACAAATGTGAGAACTTAAAATGCCTGTGAAACTAAAGAGGGCAGGGTTTACCAGTGATGTGGAAGAGAAAAAGAAAAAAATCAGAGAAGGCAGAGAAGATATGAAATAGTCACGGAATGGGTGAACATAAGTCAACTACATCTTATACATGAACGGGGACATGCTGTAATTAGACTCCATAGTTTGCATAATTAATATACACCATTATTTATAAAAATTCTATTTAAAATAATTGATAAGGCCCAAATATTCCATTGGAGCTGAACTTTGGAATTTTTGACATTGATTTAATAACTCTTATTACCTTTTAGGGAGATAAGAGAATGTGCTGATAGAAATGGAGCATCAACAGAAATTATAGTGTGATATTAAAAATAATCGTAACCACGGCAGTAACAGGTTTAGGGGAAGAGGTATATTTTAAGTAGAGTGGTGTGTGTGTGTGTGTGTGTGTGTGTGTGTGTGTGTGTGTGTTGTAAGTGTGAGCAGAGGCTGCGCAAGGGCATCAAGTGTCTCCTTTGCTCTCTGTCTTATTCTTTTGATTCAGGATCTCTCCCTGAACCTGCAGTTGTCTTATGTAAATATGTGGGCTTTAATTTGATCTCTACAACCCACATAAAATTACTGGGCCTGGAGGAACATATCTATCTCAGTATTGGGAAAGTAAAGACTGATGAGTCTATATGGTTTACTAGCTAGCCATCTTAGCCTCATCCATGAGCAAGGCTCAGTGAGTGACCTTTCTAAAATTAAATAAGGTCTAGAGCAGAAGAGGAGGACACTGTGATGAGCACTGGCCTCCAAGAGCACCTTTGATAACCACTGTTACAATCTCCACATCCCTCAAGCACTTGCATATAGACATACAACACACGCACATACAATGTTTTTAAAAAAGAAATTACTCTTTAGAGCCTCTCAAATAGTCTAGAAGGCATGAGTTGTTCACTTGGTGAAAGACAGAATAACTGAACCTAAGATGTGAGGACAGCAGGTTCATGTTTCTCATTTCACGTTCCCTCTTGGGCACATCTCCCTGAAAAGAGTTAAAAGGAACGTTCATGGGATTGTCAAAGTTTTATATTTAAATGATAGATAATCTATCTACACTAAGTCTCTTGGCATCAGAGCACATGGAGGATAAATCTGGTCTCCACAGAAGCTTTAGGATTTTCCACAGCATCTGATTTAACTGGAAGTCTGTGCAAGAATAGATTGGCCAAGTTAACAGAGTTAAATCACAGTTACTTCCACCAAATCCAAACAAGCCCTGCTCCCAATCATTTGGAGAATTCTGATCTTATACTTTAGAACGTGATGACTGACATACTTGAATGTGGACACTCACTGTTTGCCATCTGAACCTAGGCAAATCTCCACCAATATTAAGCTCACAGTCATCAGTATGTATGAAAGATGCATTTTGGGATTTGGGGGGATTTGTCAGCTTTGAGAATTGCCTTTATGCTGAGCTGGAAGTAATCATTGTACAGTAATTAAAGCATTTAAAATATCCATGGTGTAATAAGGAAAGATTTTAGCATTTGCCATTTTCTGCACAATGGCTGATCTGCTGCATTTTTTCTCTTCCTTTTTTCTTTTTTTGTCTTCCCTGTGAATTCATTTATTGCCAATGTTTTTAGTAGTATTGTGAGCTTCATTGCATAATTAGTGGTATTCAGTTGCTGCTGTTTAGCCTGAAAGAGCTGTAATTAGTTTTCATTCACGATTGGCGTTTATGAACCATCAGGGTCATTGTCAAAAGGTATAAAGACTATAATTCTATCACCAGGCTTTAAATCCCTAAAAACATAAAAATCTATTTTGCTCATCTTCAGTAATAAAAGAGGACATGATCTACAAATGATAGAGTTTTATTCTGCTTGGAAAGGCAGGAATATGGGATTTGAGTGAGGTAGTGTGTGTATGCGTTCTAGGTAAGGAGTCCTTTGCCCGAGTGGGGAATTGTATTCCTTGCTAGGTAGGAGGTGAATTCTAAACAGCCTCGATCATAACTGAAAAAAATCTCTTGTCTCATGCCTTATTTTCTAGTTGTGCCATCTAAAACAGACTATTTTAAGGGACTGAAGAAAATGTGATGAGTTCTACAGTCAAGCCACCCTGAGTTTGAAATTGCTTCATACACGTAGTAGTAGCCCCTGAGAGTTACTTCCAGAGAGAGCCCAGCATGGAAGACAATGATTGTCAATATTATTTTTAATTGCTACCTTTTTTTTGACAGCACTGTCAGCTCTCAGTGTTGTTAAGCTGGGTTGAAAGATTTTGGTTCAAAGCCTTGAGGTCGAATAACCTTATCAGGGCCTGAATGTTTTGGAATTCTAAAGAGGGCAGGCAGGGGCTTAGCAAATGAGAGAATGTATTTTGAAGTATGTTTGATTATTGCAAATCCAAAAAAATGGAGATGTTATGTTTCCACTACACACAGGCACTTATATTCGAGTTCCACCCCATTCCTTTGTTACAGTCCTGAGAATATTTGGCAGTGTTAGGTATGTGGACCTGCTAGTGGTGAGTAGGTTTGCTATCTGCTGTGTGATGTGGGGATATTGTGTGTGTGTGTGTGTGTGTGTGTGTGTGTGTGTGTGTGTGTGTGTGCATGCACTTTGTGTTTCTCTCTCTCCCTCTCTCTCTTATTTATTTTTACTTTTTTTTTTTTATTTTTTGGTTTTTCAAGACAGGGTTTCTCTGTGTAGCTTTGTGCCTTTCCTGGATCTCGCACTGTAGACCAGGCTGACCTCGAACTCACAGAGATCCACCTGCCTCTGCCTCCCAAGTGCTGGGATTAAAGGCGTGAGCCACCGCCTTGCTACAGTTTGTGTATCAAACACAGCCAAACGGTTTTACATTTGTCGTGGACTGCTCTTACACAGAAGGGAAGAGAAATTGGCTGTTGAATCAAATATTTGGATTATTCATGCAGTAAACAAACTCTTGCTGAGGAACTTTGGACTGAGTTAGGAAAGTCGAAGGCATGGATTAATCATGTGTACAAGATTGTGTTGGAGAATCTTGCAGTCATAGTACTTTATAAGCCTTTGTTATATAATTTTTTCTTTTCATTTTTAGTTTTAATTATGTACATTTAAAGTATGTTCCCAAGCATGGAAGGATTTTTATTTTTCTTTCCTGGATGTGGAGCCCAGAGAGAAGAGAATGTAGGAGTGTTGGGAAATTTTAATTAGGGAAGAGGAGCCAGGAAATGAGAAGGTAACAGAGAAAAAACAGGCTAGAACACCTTTCTGGCTGAGACTTTTAACTAATTGATAATTGGTTCAAAACTAAAGAATTTTAATTGTTTATTCAAATGATCTATCTTTAGGGAAATAGAATTCCTGTAAGACCCCTGAGGGTCTTGCAGAATGCCCTCATAGAATTCTCATGGGCTGAATGCAGGTAGGGAGTGGGTCTCAACTCCACCACGCAGTGTAAGCTCTCTCATCTCTCATTACCATCTACTTGGACAGTCTCACGTTACAATTTTGTGTGCAGATCAAGAACAGTTGAAGTGGACATTGTACCACACCTGGCATGTGATTGTCTGTGTCCTTTTAATGCTCAATAATTTGGTTAATGTATGATATTTGCATATAAGAAAGAGTTTCATCATGGCAACTTCATAATGTGTATAAGCTCCTTTGGTCTCCATCAAACCTCAATTACCCATCCTTAAGACTCTCTCCTATGAGTTCCTTTTCGCTTTCTAATGATCTCACTTCTTACTTTCATGTCTTTATTTCCTTTTTAAAATATTGCATTCAAGAATGAAAACTTGTTAACCAACTGATTATTTTAAAACATTTATCTCATACATAAGCATATTTTATGTAATTTATCTTGCAAGTAACATCTAATTTTGTTTTATTGTGATCTGAAAGTATAAGAAGTTATTCAGTTTTATTGTATGCATTAAGATATGGTTTAAGCCTGGTGGTGGTGGCACACACCTTTAATCCCAGCACTCCGGAGGCAGAGGCAGGTGGATTTCTGTGAGTTCAAGGGCAACCTGGTCTACAGAGTGAGTTCCAGGACAGCCAGGGCTACACAGAGAAACCCTGTGTCAAAAGAAAAAATATGGTTTAATATCCTAAAGTGTAATATATTTTGGAGAAAGTCCTCTGAGATGCTGTCCTAGTGAGCTTTCTCTGTTGGCATGACAACATACCACAACAGAAAACAAGTTGCAGAGGAAAGCCCATCAATAGGGGAAGCCAGGGCAGGAGCTCCAGCAGGAACCTGGAAGCAGGAACTGAAGTAGAGACAGTGAAGGAATGCTTTTTACTGGCTTGCTTCCTCTGACTTGCTCATCTGCCTTTACAATACAGCTCAGGCCCAACTGACTAGGAATGGTGCCACCCACAGTGGGCTGGGTGGGCCTTCTATATAAATCAGAAATCAAGAATATGCCCCACATATGCCCACAGGCCAATCAATCCAGTGGAGGCAGGTCCTCGATTGAGATCTCTTTTTCCTAGTGTTTCAACTTTACCACCAAGAATAGTCACTGAAGCTGCTGAGAAAAATATGTATTCTGCTATTGTTGTGTGTTGTTCTGTAGTTGTCTGGTAAATCTATTTGGTGGTCTATAGCATCACTTAATGTTTCTTTGTTGGCTTTTAAAGCACAGCGGACCTGTGTATTTCTGAGAATGTGTTTCTGAGGTTACTTACCATTACTTTATTAGGAACTATCTGTATATTTATAATCACTAAACATTTTATAAGGTTGTTTTATAAGGTTGGTGTGCCAACATTTGATACATATGTGCTTATAGTTGTCATTTTTTTTATTAAGTGATTTTTGTCTCTGCCTTAAAATCTACTCTTCAGATGTTAGTTTCTATAGCTACTCTGGTTTGCTTCTGCATCCCATTTACTTGGAGCATCTTTGTTCATCCTTTTCCTTTCAAGCTGTATATATATCATTGTGGATCTTTGCCAGTGGAGTGCATTTCTTGTTGACAGCTAACAGTTGGGCCTATTTTAAAATCTAATCAGAATTCTCTATCATTTTGTTGAAAAACTGAGATCATTATTAATACCTAGAGTTTTTATTGAAACATACGCATTATTTTCTGCCCCTTTACAGTGTTTGTAGTATTTTAACTCTTTCTTAACTTTCTTTTATCTAATTTTTCTCACGACTTTTCTTTTTCTTATATTTTTCATGGCTATATATATTTTCCTTTCCTGTGCATAGGATTTATTTAACAACATTCTGTAGTACTGTCTTAGCAATCATGAATTCTTTTAATTTGGGTTATTGTGGGGAGTCTTTCTTCATTAATTTGAAGGAATGTTCTACAGTGTATGGTAATCTAAGCTGGCCAAGTTTCTTTCTGGGATTGAAGTACATCACTCCACGTTGTATTAGCCACTTTTCTTGTGACTACAGTAAGATAACTGACACAACTATGTAAAGAGGGAAGGGTTTATTTTGGGCCACAGTTTGAGAGTTACCATCACAACCTAGCAGATATGGAAGCAAGAGTGTGAGGTGAGACGGCTGATCACATTGCATCTGCAGTCAGGAAACACAGAGAGGTGACTGCTGGCGCTCACTTTATGTTCAGTGGGAGATCGAAGCCCGTGGAATAGGACTGCTCACACTTAGTCAAGCAACATTTTGTGGAAATACTCAAATAGATACCCAGAAGTACCTTCCCACACTGATTCTAAGCCCAGTCAAGTTGACAATGAAGATGAACTGTTTTTACTGTGAGCCATCCCGAGCGTTAGAGTTTCTGCCAAGAAATCTGCTATGATTCTGATGTGTTGGCTTTTGCAGGTGACTTGCAGCTTCATTTTCATGTTTTCTATATTCTCTTTATTCTGTATAGTAGTGTGTTAGCTAAATGCAGTTTGGGGAGATTATTTTCTGATTGAGTCTATTTGGGATTTCAATACACTCCAGAACCTAGATCTCCACTTCTTCCCCAAGGTTTGTGAAATTCTCTGCAACTATTTTATTAGATACATTTTCTGTGCTATTAGCTTGTACCCTTCTCCTTCTATACATATAACTTGTAAGTTTGGGGTTTTATTGGTATCTGAAAAAGTCTATGTATTGTTGGTAATTACTTTCTTTTTTCTTTATCACTGTCTGAATATTCTAAACAACCCACCTTATCTATGAACCCAATGATCAATTGTCTACTTAATCTAGCTGTTAGTAGTGTAGTTATATTTTTTTAATTTAACTTACTGAGCATTTCATTTCTTAAATTTCAGTTTGGTACTTTCATTCAGAATCTCTATCTTTATTGGATTCTCCTTTTATATCTTACATTTTCTTCCTTACTTCATTTAGCTATTTATTTTTATACTATTTTAATTCATTTAGGCATTTAATTGTGCTCTCTATAAATAGCAATCATTTCTACAGTTGTTTCTTTTACCTCTTTATCCAGAATTTCATCCATCTAGCTATTATTAGAATCAGATAACAATGAAGTTATTGTTTGGAGGATATGTCTTGTCTGTCTGGAATTTGTGCATTTGGGACAAATAATTAGATGAAAATTTTAATGCCTTATGTTCTTTGAGATGAAGTAATCACTGAGGGATGGGCAGGTCAAGGCCATGCCAGGGTAAAGAAGTCCTTTATCACAATTGTGATGACCACTTAAACCACAGTCAACATCAAGGCACAAGGGCCAGACCCCAGCACCACTCAGAGACAACAAACATAACCACAACCTATAGAAAAACCATAATGTTATTATGGTCATAATCAATTATAAGCAATTCTATAGTAATTCCATTAAAATTAGAAAAAAAAGAACAAAGAGATATTGCTTAATCTAATAAGACATTGATGAGAATTGGAATGGAAAAATCAAGGAGAACACAAGAAGAAAGAAAAAACAGAAAGATAAGAGGAAAAGTAAATAAGACAGACAAAGGGAAAGGTGAAGAGGCATAATAGAGAAGACATAGTTAGGGGTGAAATAAGAAATAACATAAAATAACAAACCAACCAACCGCATAAGCATATAAACACAAAACAATGAAAATTTTAAAAAATCTAAAGTTAGAAAAAATGAAAAATTGAAAAATAAGAGAGAAAATGAATATAATTGAAGAAAGAAAAAGAATTTAACAATGGTAAAGGATAAAGGAGAAGGGAGGTTAAAAATCAAATCTTACAATGTCAGTGTTCGGAAGTTTGGGACTGGGATATTGCTTGCCCAAGCCAAATTGGCGTCTTTGAGAGGAGTCTACTTCATGACAGAAGATTTGACAGGATAAAATGAGACAAATGGAATAGACATGAAAATGAGGAAAGAATAAGAGGGAACTATGAACGAAAAATAAAGTAGAAAAACAAATAGCAACTTTATGAGCTAGTATTTAAGCAGAATGATCAGCTGATACGGACCTCTGCCCGGCTCCTTCTCGGGGGCACTTTGGCTGTGTGTCAGTTTGAGGGCAGAGTCTGTATGCACATTTGCTTCCTCGTTCTCCTTCATGGCGTTCACCTAGCTACTGGCGGGTGTGGTTTGTCAGAAGAGCCACCTGTACTTACTTTGAACTGCCTGCCTTATTGGTCAGGTAGGAAGGGGCAAACCACAAATCTTCCTCCAGGGAGCTGACATCTCGGATGCCATCAGATGTTGGATCGTGGGATCGGGCAGTGCTGTGTGGATGTAGTCACCCAGCCCAGACACTCTCCCGCTCTACTTTCCAGGCCTGGAACTTCCCTCAGCTCATTTCCTGTGCACATTCACTTCCTGCTTTCAGAGCTCCTCTGGCCTCCTAACTCGACGGCAGCCGATACGGAGTCACCTCTACTCTCAACTACGACTCCACATGGAATTTCAGTGTTTCTCAAAGGCTGACTGGGTTTCAGGACTGTACTCACTGTTCTAGCACCTGGCTACAGTGGTAGTGTCTGGATAAGTCACCTTTGACCTCTAACAGAGTGGTTTTCTAGAACTTTCCCAGTGACAACATGACATGAGGACCGCTGTCTGTAGACCACAGTTCTCAGCAACCCTGAGATAAATATTAATTGTTGGCTTTTTTTTTTTCAGTCTCTGCTTCTTCCCTCCCTCCCTCCCTCCCTCCCTCCCTCCCTCCCTCCCTCCCTCCCTCTTTTCCTTCCTTCATTTTGTTCTTCTTTTCAGTAACTAAAACCAAGGCACCTGTTTTCTGGAACACTTATTCTTTCTTTAGCCTCGGCTCCCTCCCTCTGCCGCTGCCTTTGGCACTCCCCTCCCCCCTCCCGCAGTCTTTCTATATTCCACAGTCTAAATTCTCAACTTTAAAACTCAGGTTCCGCCTGAGGGCTCCTGTGGCTGCGTCACACACAGGAATGGTCCCTCATCTCCATCCTTTCTAGGACTACTTCCTGGAGATAATAACTATTAGTGGGTGACAATGTCTTCCACCTTCCAAGGCCCTGACTCCTTCTTCTCACGTCATTGTTTATTATGTGTGGTCCTTTGGGGAAAATGAAGGCTTTCTCTTCTGTAAAATGGACGAGGTGCGCACCACCAGTTAGACAGGTACTTAAAGAAAGATCATAAAGCAACTACTGAATCAAGAGCAATTTGCAAAAGTGTTAGAGACAGAAAAAGGAGGAGAGGCTTAGGTGAGCAGCGTGGTGGCTGCTTCAGGAGAATAATTAAGAATTTAAGGCCATCCAGGGCTGTGTGGGAACACCTCGTTTAAAGGAAAAGGAAAGGGAAAGAGAAAAAATGGTCAGAAAAAAGAAGGCATGGGTTTTGGAATCCCAGCGGCACACTGAACAGAGACTAAAACGAGGAATGTAGGCCAGGCTCAGTCTTGAGTATGCGTCCCCTGGACTCTCTCTAGCCACACCAGTACCTGCTCCTTGCTCTAGGAATGTGGAACATTTTATTCTGTGGCTAGGCTCAGTGATAGACTTCATTTTTTCCTTGCTAAATCCCCCAGGTTGCCAGAGAGGATCTAGATTACAATCTCTGCTGTGATATTTTTAGAATAAATTTTGCAGTTTGGTTCAAGGGGACAGTTTACATTTTTAGATTTAAAAATAAAATTCATTCTGTTACAAATAGCGATCAGGCACACAAAGTTCAAGAGGATACATCATTGACAAAAAGGAGTTGAGTCCTAGTAAAAAATACCATCAGAGATAAAGAACATACCTTTCATAGTTGGGAGTTCTAATCCAACAACAAAATGACTGCACTTACCTAACTTTTATGATCGTTTTTCACATTAATGAGCCTGAGAAGCCAGTTTTGTGGAGCTCCAATTACTGAAAGGGCTTTGTAAGCGTGATACCATACATCACAGGGAAATATAATAACTCTGTTACAAAGAGGGCTGAGGTAATAAAATTATCATAAACAACGTGATTCAGTTATGGTACAAAACATCCAGTGATTAAAAACTTCTATCCCTGCAGCTCCATGCCTTCAATTCAATTCACTTAAATTTTGCACTATTGCTAATTGTATTGTTTGAGAATTCAATGATATGTAAAATATAAAGGCACCAACCTAAAACTTAATGTATATCTGCTCTAGGATGTCTCCATTTGCTACTTAATTTGAATAAATTTGATGATTTGGAAAGTTGCTAAGAAGAATTAGTTTGAAAACATTTGGGACTATTTTCTCTCAAAAATGATGCTTAAAATAGGAAAATACTTGAAGTTACAAAGTTTTATATTCTGGCCTCCCATGGAGTCTAGAATAAAACTTTTCTATAAATGACCATGACCATGAACAGAGGAATCTGTTCATGCCTCTGAGTGAGACAGTGAAGTCAGGAGACATTAAGGGACTTTCCCAAAGTCACGCAGTTCATTAATGGCAGAACTTCTTAGCTCTTAATGTTCTCGGACTCTTTTGTGGGAAGCTTGATAAATATTATTTAGGTTTCCCATAGGATGGGCCTTGGCCTTGACTTGTATGGCTGGTTTCATGTCCTAACTATAGTAAAAGTCTTTGGAGAATCTGTCTTGGAAGTGTCCAGACTTGCCACAGCTACTTAGTGGGAACATTCCTTATTATTACTAGAGGTCTCTTGTAAGTTTCAAAGTCTTTTAGAGTTTAAATAAGGAGGTGTGTTTAAGACTTCTGCATTATTCTCTGCAGAAATGGCATTAGAGGCATTAATGTGTAGGGACTTGAGGTGAATGGCTTGCAAATAAAAATTAAAAGCACTGTTGTGAAGCTGAGTCACGTATTTTGACTCCTTGTACATTTGATGTCACTGGTGTTCCAGAAAGTTTAATCTCCATGTTAGCCAGGATGAATGTTTTCATGTCAATATCCACATGCTTTCAGATATATTAGCCTGACAGCTTGAATCCCTACTCCTGAACATGTCTTCATAGTACAAGACCTGCCTGCTGTTACAATATCCAAATGTAAGGAAGGAGTTAACAAAGGATTATACTAGTGGACGACATAGAACAATGGTCAGCTCGGGAGAGCAGGTTCTCTGTTGCATGTCTCTGTTAAAATGTAATATGTGATGTCTTGGGAGAGTAATAAAAGCATGGGGAGGGGGGGGAAGGGAGTGGTTTGAAAATCCAAGTATGTGGAGATGCAATGTTATTGTTGAAGAAATTGAACACATTTTATCATCATAAAATACATCAATTAATTTTCTCATTTCTGTGACTGAAATACCCAACAAAAGCAACTGACGGGAAGAAGGGTTTTGTTTGGCTTGTAGTCTGAGGGAGGACAATCCACCTTGCAGGGCAGGCCTCTGGCAGAACTGTGAGGCAGTTGCTTACATTGCCTCTGCCAACAGGAAACACAGGTAGACACATCCTGGTGCCCCATCCTGTTTCTCCTATTTACTCAGCGTGAGGCCCACAATTGGGTAGCTCATCTCTCTTCAGTTATACTTTTCTGAAAACGCTCTCAGAGACACATAAGGAAGTGTTTCCATGGTGATTATAAATCCCCTTCAGTCGAGTGTGAAGATTAGCTATCATAGTAAGTTGGAGATTTTTTTTTTTTTGAAATATCAGTTTGTAAGGGAAATTAATGCAGAGTTCAAAGTGAGCTATGTGAAATCCGAGGTCTTCTCTAAATTATGTTTCTAGCATTTTAAGTGTCAAAGATAAGATATTCTTCTGCCCTTTGGTGTGCCTCAGACTTTTTTGTTTTCAAAGTCTGGCCTCTTAACCACCCCAGGAATCAGGAGAACATGTGCCAGTCTCCTCTGAGGAGTTTAAGGTGGATGAGGGCTGACGATGACCTCTGCCTGGGGCTGGTGTCTTCTCAAAGGAGCCAGCTAGCCTCGGCTTTAACATTGCCATCTTCTGTCTTGTTTGCCATGACAGAACTGTGCCAGTTTTCAATGAATTCTTTTGATTTAGAGTTTCTCTCTGTCAGAGATGGCAATGTGGAGTGTCACCAGGACCATGAAGGATTATGAGTAGTTTTATGTAAGCTTTATTAATCATCTGCCTTCTGGCCCAGTATCCAAAGGCTTGTCTCAGAATCCCAGGGAGAGGAGGCTCTTACTAAGTGTGATGCAAGGAAAGCACATCCACACAAAACGAGCCCCGTGGCCACATGGTGCTGCTGCCCAATAACAGCATTCAACGTTAAGAACTCAGGCTAGAGGGAAAACGGCTACAGCTACACCCTCAGCCTGGAAAAGCTGACTGGAAGCCTGAGTCTCCGGGCTCAGCCAGGTGAACTGCTCAGGAAGCGAGGCAATAGCTCCGGCCAGTCTGTGATTTCACATGTAGAGGTCAGAAGAAGCAGAGGAGGACACAAGAAATCAGGGGGAAGTGGTGGTCATGCTGTAGTCAAAATCAATAGAAAACTCTGATGCCCTTCTCGAATGGCTGAAGAAAGCTCCCCAATGAACTGTCTCTGCGAGGCCAGGGAGGAGCTGATGCCTCTGCTCAGCTATGCTGTTCTGATTAACTGACTGGGAACAGGAGCTACCTGTTCATGCATAGGATAGGAAGCCCATCGCAGTTGTTTGTAGAGACTTAATGGCTATCAGATTTTGGATTCTATTTATTATTGTTATTACTATTATAGTATTCTGACCCAATAACAATATTTTCTTATGGTGAGGGTATACTACCATTAAAAAAAAAAGTCTCATTGATAGACACCAATGAAATAAATCTGGACGATAGAAACTTACAAAAGTCTTTAAAAATAATTTGTATAAATATTTGCCTGTAGATTCCACCTTGAAGTTTGAACAGAATGTTCTTAAATCAACAGTTCTGGGACATTTTGCAGAGTTTGCTTTTAGATATTATTTGATGCCAAAGGATATTCTTATCATTTGTGTATCAGAGTGTTTTATTTTATTTTTGGATGGGAAGCAGCTCCCATGATCAGAAGAACTTCACAGCACACATTCAGTTCAGAACTCCACCAACAAAACTTTTCTTAATATTTTACTTCCTTGAACAAAGATCACGACTCCTTTAGAGATCTTCAAACAGTACGGTGACCTCTCTTCAATAGATGTTATTAGTCCCCTTTTCATAAAACATTTTGAAGTTTGATAACTTAGTAAGTTCCAGGACCATTTGAATGTCACAAGGCCCTTTCCCCGCTGTGGACCACAAAGCAGGTTTTAGAGGGGGGTGGGGTTATGCCTTGCCCTCATATCAAAGTGAGCCACATGCAATTGATGTAGGAAGACTCAGGTGTGGGACTTGCCTGACTTCTGGCTGGTAGTCTCACTTCATATTGCAACCTTCAGTAAATGATCGAATTCATCATTTCAGCTTCGAAACTTCAAGCCTCTTGCTTCCCTCCCTCAAATCTTGAGGCCAGTGGATCATAAGCTTGTGGACAAGAACCTGTGTCTAACACCATATGGGCACATGGAATGATCATGAATAGCCTTTAAAAGCAGCATTCCGTGAGTTTCCTCTCTACCTCCATGATTCATTGTTTAAAGATTAAAAATTCACAAATGAAATAAAAAGCTTTGTGAGGCCATTATGGCCAATATCAGAATGGTGAACCATCTGTTCCACTCTCTAAAATTTCAGAAAAATTTAGATGGCATGTTTGTAGAAAACCCTGCTAGTGGAACCCATGACAAAAGCTTCCATGGATGCCTCCTAGTAAACCAAATTTAGTGTGTTTTATGGCCCAGAAAATGATCCTAGTCAGGGAAACTAGTTTTGTAAATGCTTTAGAAATTAAAGGAACAATTCCCAATTCAAATGTTGTTCACAGTGCAAATGTGCTCAGTAAAACCCAGCACCAGCCATTCCCAGGAAACCTGCAAGACATTATAAAATACTCAGAAGCATTTGGTAACATTCCACTTGAAACCAGAATCAAGACTATGGAATGGAAATTCTACCCTTTGAGAAAGTGTGCCCTCTCAAACATAATAGAATAAAACCTAAACAGTTAAATAGCAACAGATAGCACCTGCTGTTTTGAGATCTTAATTATTCTCATATTCTGATGACTCTAGGTTTGCAGCCTCTTTTGGATGCAATGTTCGAATGAATTTCATTAATGAGTAAAACCACAGCATCACAGAGCAAACTCACCGAGTACTTGCAACTCAGTGGATACTTCACCTGGCTCAAGTGTTTTTATTTTCCTTGTTGTTGCCAAGAGCAACCTTCAATAATAATGGTTACCCAACATAATACCTAGACACTTATGTCCAGAGAAGCCCATCTAGGTAACCTGCTCAAGATCAGACGCTTGTTAAGCAGAATTGAGTTTTAAGTAGAAGCATTTTGCTCTAGAGTCTCAAGTGTTTACTGATATCCCATTTGGCTCATACATTCTCTTACTTCTTGCTAGAAGCTCCTTGCTTCTGAGCTCATAGTTTACTGGGGTAAAAACAGATGAGATGGTAAACAAATACATAAACGTGTACTAAATGATTGGAACTGTGACAGAGAATCACAGTCTTCCTTATTGGTAGAGGATATATGCAAAGACCTTCAGGTAGTGATGAGACAGTAGGTAGTGTATACATACAAGTATGTATATGTATGTATGCATGTGTACATATGTACATATACATATATATATATTGTGTGTGTAAGTTCTTTACATATGTCTGATAAAGTTTGTGTTAAGAATGGTATATTAACGGCGACCAATAATAAAATATAATTACTAACAAAATAATAGAATAGGCCCTTATTAAGTAGGATAAGGTTTATGGAGCAGAAGCATGAATCCATGACAGCTGATCTGATAAGCTGCTGAGAGATCCATCACTGGGTAGTGTACTCAGCATGGATACACTGGATAAAGAACTGATTTACACTCTGAAAATGACACAGTGTCTACAGCATGAGACTTTTTAATCACAGAATACAATGCAACAAAATCTAAGTCTTAGGAATGGCTTAATTACAGAACTTCTTACTTAATATGTTTAGACTGTTTTGACCTCTGGTCCCTGATACCACAGGAAGTGAAATTGTAGATATGGATATTTCTGTGAAATGGTATACGATCAGATGCTAAAAGATAAGATGTTCTTCTGTAAATGATTGTCCCAGGAGGTGGTTCTGATGGGTGAGACCTATGCCATGAATGGAGTGAGGAAGTATATACCAGCATTTGACAGAACAACAGGTACAGAGGTAGATGGAACTGTACATAGACATGCTTGAGGAGCACCAAGAAGCCAGAGCAACTGGAGAACAGTGACCCAGAAGTGAGGAGTAGGGGGAGGCAGAGAAGAGAGACATGGGGGGGGGGTCAGCTCATCTGCCAAAGTGTGTTATAGTTCATAAATATATCCTTGGAAAAAGTGTTTGTGAAGCATCATAGATAAGATGAATAGGCTCAGTGTTCATTATTCAAGATTGTCAGGATCATTCAGTGGGTTTTTATTGATGGTTACAGGTATGACCCTCTTTCACAGGAGCGTATTTATTTAGTTGGGCTTAAGGTTGAGTATATTTGGTTGAGTAAACTTCACAAAGGGAATTTCCTGGAGGAAATTAGTTGAGACTGTCTTAGTTTTAGTGCCAAATGTCCCACATCATGGCAAGCTATTCTTGATTGGTCACCTTTTACAGTTACCAAAGTATTTCCTAGACGATGATTGCTAATGGAGGAATACAGTGATGCAGTATCCTGGCACAGTACTAATTCCCTTGTTGGGCATGGCTATATTGATTATTAGATAAAGAAATGGCAGAGAGAAAACAAATTTGCAAGTATTGAAATCAGGTTTTTCTGGTTACTGACAAAATGCCTAACATAAACAAAATAAAAAGGAAGACAATTTTGTCTCACAGTTTTGGAATTTTCAGTTGTCTAGCTCTTTTAATAATGGCCTGTCATAAGGTAGATTATCATTGTGGAAGGGTACTGCTTCAGAGTCTACCCACTTCCTGGAGGACAGGAGGCTGACAGAGAAGAAAGACCCAGGGACCATGTACCACCTTCAAAAGTACCCCCAGCACCTTGTAGTTTACATCCTGAACTAGACTCTACCTTTTAATATTCCCATCATCTCTAAAAATGACAGTGCTGGTTGTGGACCAAGCATTCAACATGAAAGCCCCTGAGGAAATTTCATATTTATATTCAACAGCAAATTTCCTCCTATGCTTATAAAAATAATCTTTAGGATCTTTTTCTATTGACAAAGCTGTAAATAACACAGAACATGTGTGTTATAAGCAATGTATCCCTAAACACAGTGGTTTTCCATTCTGAGCAACAACAACACATTTTTACTACTTTTTCCTCAATTTGCAATGAAATAAAAAGCAGAAAATGAAGGTAACAAATAATGAACAGGTAAATTACAAAAACTGGATTGTTTCTATGAAAACATTTGCATCAATTAAAAAACGTTCCTGCTGTGTAAGAAGCAAACAGACTACAAGTAGATTCAAACATATAGCAAATATACTATTTTTCACCAAAAACCAATATAGAGCATTCAGTGTTGATGTAACCAACCGTCTTATTAAATAAGAAACACAGAAACAATGTAAAAGAGAAAGCCAAGAGGTCAGAGCTCAGAGCTAAAATCTCACCCTCCCTCCTGCTCTGTCCCAGCTTCCCGAAAGAGAGCCATTTCCTTGTGTGTCAGTCGTTTCCAAGTCATTCTGCCTTCTCATTGGTTGTAAACCCAAACACGTGACTGCCTCGTCACTGTCTGTATGTACAGCCCTTTAGGTCTTAAAGGCATATGTCTCCAATGCTGGCTGTATCCCTGAACACACAGAGATCTATGGGATTAAAGGCATGTGCCACCACCACCATGCTCTTTCTATGGCTCTAATAGCTCTGACCCCTGGGCAACTTTATTTATTAACATACAATCAAAATCACATTTCAGTACAATTAGAATACTACCACAATTCAGAATTTGAACATCACATTGAAATGACAACTTAAAAAATAGTATCAAGCCTTACTGAACAAATAATGATTGGTACAGAAAAATGTCAATGATATGATGTTAAGTGAAAAGGTAAGCTAGCTTCAGTTAAAGAATAAGAATAGCTGGGTGCAGTGGTACACACCTACCATCCCACCTCTCATGATGGAGAGGCAGGAGGATCATGAGTTCGAGGACAGCCTGCTTTATATAACAAGCCTTGTGTTTCAAAATGACAAAATTTAAAAATAAAAAAAGGAATATAATGTTTTAGCTATTGTTGCTTCTTTGCAGTTTGGGGATTTTTCTTCCCCCTGCCTTTTAAAACTTTATACTTTCTAATATACTCTGCAATATGTCCCTATTGTTTTCAAAATCTGGAAGATAAAATTAAGAAAACAGTTGTAGAAACAATTTTGTTTCCCTGTTGGGACTTCCAAAATGCAAATTACCATTAAAGAAGTTAGGAGTTATCAAGTTGTAGATGAAAAATTACTCCTGCCCCAAATGGCCGAGACAGAACTCCAAACACAGATGGGGAGGATGGGAATATTCTGATTTCATATTGATGTGGGATTAAAATGAAGGAAATAAAAGTCACCATTTTAGTAGAGAAAAAACATAAAGAATCTGGAAGATAAATTTTGATAATAAAAGTTATTTCACAGTAAACTTTCAGCCATTCCTTTGGAGGAGCAAAGGAGGAGAAATTTAAAAGGTACTTGCTCCAAGTAGAAACCCAGTACGTTACCCCGTGGCATGTGAAAGTAGGAATTTGTTCTGTGGGGCAAATTTAAGCTTTGCCTGGAGGCTTTGGGATTTCCTTACGTGGTCTCTTTCTTCTTTAAGTTGCTATTGGTTGTTTAGGCTTACATTCAGACCTCATCTATACTGACCCCCCTTCTCCCTCCTCCCTTCTTTATCCCTCCTTCCCTCTGTCTCTCTACTTTTCACTCCCTTCTCCCTCATAGTCCTCCCTCCCTCTTGCTTCCCCCCCTTTTCTCCTTCAATTTATTCCCACTTTCATTTACTGAGATGGAACTTCCTCATTAAAACCTTGAAGCCATAAAACACACTGTTATTTTAAATTACTTCATCCGCATACATTTCATGTTCACTGCCTTGCTGAGTCCCATAAGTAACTTGTGAATTACACTAGATTAGTATCATTTCATGTTTTTAAAGACAGAAAGCTGTGGCAAAGCAAACGCTTCACCCATTTGCAATATCATAGTGTTATTCATCATAGTCGGGGCCATCGTTCCCGGGACAGTTCTCTTTTTTGTATCACACCATGTTTGGGATGTGATTCCCAAAGGCATAGAGGCAAAATGCAATGAGGTGTTGGTTCATTTAAAATAAAGTAGGACAAATACTCATAAAGCTTGTGTATAAATAGGATAATTAATGAGGACATTGAATTTTGTTAAAAAGTCATGGTTGTATCTACTCGGTCTATTTTGCAGAGATTTACATACAGTTGTGAAGTTTTGATATTACTTCAAAACTTCCTAGGGCATGAATCTTTTTTTTTTAATATCCTTTCCTGGAATGATACTGCTTCCTTCTTTTGATTTTCATTCATTAATACGTGAGTCACCCTTTAAAAAGAATAATCATAAAAATTCTACCTACTTTCTTTCAATTTCCCTTCCTTCCTTCCTTCCTTCCTTCCTTCCTTCCTTCCTTCCTTCCTTCCTTCCTTCCTTCCTTCCTTCCTTCCTTCCTTCTCCTCCTTCCTTTGTCAAGGTCTTGGCATGTAGTCCAAGCTGGGCTCCAACTCATGATCCCTCTGCCTCTGCCTCCCAGTGCTGGGATTAAGAACCTGCCTCATCACATTTGACTATAACAATGCTTCTTAAGACTCTCCACAACAGCCCCTGGGAGGTGACACTTTAAGGTGATCCCTTCAAAGCAACTTGGGCAAAGATGGAGATAGGTGCAATTGACACTTTCCTATGTGGCTCTACATGGAAGGAAAGGAAGCTGTGATCAGTAATGATCCAGAGGTGACAAGTGTCATCTTCCAACTCAGGGTGATTTCCATAGTTTCAGGGACTGTCACTGATTTTTTGCCTGGCATCTTTATTCCTGGGTTATTTAACATGACCATTTTCTCTTCCATGAAGTAGCTGACTTCATGCAATTGGGAAGATCTGCCAAACAAAGTCACAAAGTGGTTTCACTCTTGCCTCCCTCTGTCCTTTTAAATATAGACTAAGATTGGTCTTTCTCACATCTGTGTGAGAAGTTAGGCAAGCTTAATGGGTTCTCTGGTCACTCCTGGGTAATACAGGTCAGGTCATAGAAAACCACCTCCATTTAGAAATGTAACTGTCAGTAGCGCGTGTTATCACGGTGTGTTTAAAGTTGAGGTTTCCTTCTATCTGGCACTGTGGGTCCCTGAGTGAGGGACTTGTCATCAAATCTTCCAGTCCTCCCCTTCTCCACCTGGTCAATGGAGTCTTCTGGGTTTATCTATAGTTGGGGCGATAGGGAGAGGGAATGAGTGAGGCGTCACAAGACAGTGCTTTGCTGCTGCATGTGTGGCTGTCTAGCATGCTGCCAGTTGTTCAGAGCTGACAGGATGACAGATGTTGATGGCTGACTTTTCTAGGGGCTTCTGTGACTTTTTCACACTTCCTTGTAAACACTTGAGCAGAGGTCAGTGACTCTTTGCTGTATGGTTGGTAAATGTATCTTACATTAGCAGACCACCCCCTAACCCCTCTGTAGCATGCCATGAATTTCACCAGTAGGAGACAAAGAAACAGACCTTCATATCATGTTGGCCAAACATTCTGAGGGAGTAGTTTCACCATTAACAAGCATCGGATGGAAGAAAGAACATGAAAAGAACAACAAAACAATACTGAGATTTCAAGTAGACAGGAGCAGAAATGATGAGATTAAAGTCATTTATGTTAGGAAAAGGCAAAATGGAAGTGAAAAACAATATAAAGGGAAAAGCTGCATCTCTGAAAGCAAAGGGAGTATGTGTTGGCCGTTAAGAGCCCATCAGTTAAACTGCCACAGTGTAAAAGGTGGTCCCAGTTTGCTTCATTGGTGATTAGGTGGCAAATGACACAACATCACATGACCCAGAAGGATTAAAAGGATTGAGTGTCTTTGCCCATGTTTCTAAGATTAAACAAGGAAGAAGTAGAAGCAACAGACACTGTTACTTGCTTTAAGAGAAGCTTTTTGTGCTAATTTTTAAAGGATGAGAAGTGTAAGTTATAAGTAGATATTAAAAGGTTGAAATAAAGATTTAATTTAAAAGCAATAAGACCATTAATATGCCCCTTAAATACTAGTTGGCTATTAGGAACCTATTTAATCAGATTCAATAGCCACTAAAACCACCATGTCTATCTGTTAAGTTAAATGTTAGTAATTTTGCTTGTTATAGGAAATACAGTTAAACTGTTCTAACGCAGTGGGAAAGCTACAAATAATAACAGTGAGTTATGTTTGCTGAGTGTGTGGAACAAAAGCAGCCACTGTTCTGTAGATTCTCTGGTCTTAGTGTCCCCCACTCTCACAGGCTGCTGCATTAGTGTACCCACCTCCTCAGTCACAGTTTGGGTAACTGAGTCCTGAAGAGTCTTATTAACCTGTCTGGGATCACACAGCTGGTCAGTGGTGTGACCCCTTGGTCCTCATCAAGGAGTCATCTGATGACACCAGCCATTAAAACAATATCCTGCTGTCTTGGGCAAACCTGGTATTGGCAGCCATATAAACTAGAGGCTGATGAGTTTATTTTCAACACAGACCTCTGTATGGTCTTGGTCACGCTGGCAGAAGGAGGCTTACAGAAAACATCACAGGAGAGATGTCTGTCACAAGCTGTGTCAGACCTGGAGTTTACTTCTGCACAGTTTCAGTCAGATCAAAGACAGGAGATAAGCCAGTAAGGCTTCTGGTCTTGACCTTCTTCGCTTTTTCTAGATCTTCTATATTTAATTCTTTGTCACCTGCCATCTCTCAGATTTACATGACCTTTGTTCACTACCTGAAGTTCTCTCCTCTCTCTCTCTCTCTCTCTCTCTCTCTCTCTCTCTCTCTCTCTCTCTCTCTCTCTCTCTCTCCTTGCATGTTTTTGTGTGTATATATGTATATGTGTGTGCATATGGAGGAAAAAGTCAATTTTCTTTAAAAGTATCACTGTTCAGGAGCCAGTCACCTTGTGTTGTTAAGAGAGGGTTTATCATGATCAGACTAAGCTGGCTTGCCAGTGAACTCCAGCCATCTGTCTGACTCCACTTCTCCAGTGGATGGGATCTTAAATGTATGCCAGCATGCCAGGCCTCTTCATATGCATGGTAGGGATTGAACTCTGCCCTCATGATTGTGCTTTATTGACTGAACTATCTTGGAAGCCCCAGAATGCTCTTTCTGAACTTCTTGTATCATCGTATCTCTTACCTTCCATTTTGCTTGTGGTCTAGAGTAGCGGCGCATAAAACTCTCTGGCTCTTGAGAACATAAGCAAATGCTTACAGAAGCCAGGAAATGTGCAGGAAGACCACCTGAACATTTGTTCCTGTAATACTGTATTATAATAATAATTTGGAGGAATGGGAAATGGTAAAAGCTTCAAAGTAATCACCAAGGGCCTTGGGGAAATGACTTAATGGTGAAGTATTTGCTGTGTAAGCCTGAGGCCTTGAGTTTGGATCTCCAGCACCCATGTAAGAAGCTTGTCCAGTGGTGAGCGCCTGTAACAGTGCTGCTTGAGAAGGTGTCAGAGACTGACACCTTCCAGGGGCTTGCTAACCAGCCAGTCTAGCAGAAATAATGACCTCCCACTTCCGTGAGAGATACTGTCTCAACACACAAGGTGGAGAGCAATAGAGGGAGACACCTAACATTGGCCTATGATCTCCACATACATACCACACACACACACACATACACACACACACACACACACACACACACACACACACACACACAGAGAGAGAGAGGAAAGAGAGAGAGAGAAAGAGAGAAAGAGAGAGAGAGAGAGAGAGAGAGAGAGAGAGAGAGAGAGAGAGAAGGTGGAGAGTGCTGTGGAGTAATCCTCTTGTACACTGTAAAGATTGATACTCAAATTAGTTTAATAAAATGCTGATTGGCCAGTAGCCAGGCAGGAAGCATAGGTGGGGTGACCAAACCTAGCATGATGGGAAGAAGAAGGGCAGAGTCAGGAGTTGCCAGCCAGATGCAGAGGGAGCAGGAGATGAACATGCCATGCTAATAAAGGTACCATCATGTGGCAAAGCATAAATAGAAATATGGTTAATTTAAGTGTATGAGTTAGCTAGTAGAAAGCCTGAGCTATTGCCTAAGTATTTATAATTCATATTCAGCCTCTGAATTGTTTATTTGGAACCAGGCAGTCGTGACAGGTAATGTCCAGTTATAGGAGAGCAATAGAGCAAGACACCTCACACTGGCCTATGGCCTCCTCTTGCACACACTGTGCTCACACAAGCATGCTATTCTCTCACAAACAAACCTACACACAACCAAAACTTAGAAAATAACAACCATCTCTGAAAGGAGTGCTCTGCTCAAAAAAATTGCTGCTTGTCAAAATTGCACTTAACAAGTACAGTTCATTGCAGCAATTTATTTTCTACAGTAATTAATAAACTCATTGTCTCATGCTAATGAATACATAACAAACTTATTACTATAAATTCTTGCCCATATGTCAATTTGTTTTTTCTTTATTCCTTTTCTATGTTCTCTAAGTTTTAAAGGTTGAATTTAATAATCCATATGGTCCAATAATGCTTCTAAGACCCATTTCCCCCAATAGATTGTCTACCAAAGTTTTAAATAACCAAAGCATCACCATTTCTTTATCCTTCATGGAATGAATTTCGTATAAGGTGCTTAGGTTAAGAACTGCATCTTTTGTACCTTGGTGTGGTGCCCACCACAATGGCACATTTTCACAACTCAGCATTGCTAAGCTTTTATGAACCTTTATCTTGAACATATACTTTTAAGGAAGTCCTTATGCATGTACACTAGACTATGTGGGAGTTGAAAGTCTGGAAGAGATACAGCAAGACCTTTATGTAAGATACTCAGCCAAACAGTTTCAGCTGAAATGAAGCACACAATTCTAGAAATAACACAGTGGATGACACCAGTAAGTTAAAGCAGATGGCACATTTGATAGTGTCCTATGTTGTGTCAGAGACTCTGTAGTCACCCTTTGAAAACCCATTTCATCCTTAATACTGAAGTTGGAAGGAAGATCTTTGCATCTGATCCATATTTTTCTTGATGTATCATCATCCTACTTCTTCTTAGACTCTCTGCCTTACAATGAAAAATAGACAATTCTTAAAAGCACCCTTCCATTGACCCAAGGGCTCTTATGTTTTATATTTCTTTCATTAACTTAAATAACTATTTGTAGTTGCTAGTGAACTAGTTTGCCTTAGGAATGAGGAAGGTTGCACAGTGTATGTGTGATGTACTTTTTACACCCCAGTGTATGTATAGGTGGCAAGTCCAACTATCACCAGATATGTTGAAGATAATCTCACGTAAAGGGTGAGATTTTCTATCTTGGTTTTTAATTTCTTCAGCAGATGAAGTTAAAGAACTCAACCAAAGTTGGAAATGAAAGAAAAACTGATGTATGTATTGGGGGATATTATTTTAAGATATGTTACATTTGTTTATGCTGTGGAACATTTGCTTTAATGATGCAAAATGTGTTGCATTCTTTTATGTTGCATTTGTTTAACTCTGTGAAGCTGTGTTACTGTGCCTGTTTAAAACACCTGATTAGTCTAATAAAGAGCTAAACAGCCAATAGTGAGGCAGAAGAAAGGATAGGTAGGGCTGGCAGGCAGAGAGAATAAATAGAAGGAGAAATCTTGGTGGAAAGAAAAAAGAGCAAGAGAAAAGAAGGAGGAGGACATCAGGGGCCAGCCATCCAGCTACACAGCAAGCCACAGAGTAAGAATTAATGAAAGGTATTCAGAAATAGAGAAAGGTAAAAGCCCAAAGGCAAAAGGTAGACAGGATAATTTAAAGTTATAAAAAGCTAGCAAGAAACAAGCCAAGCTAAGGCTGGGCATTTATAATTCAGAATAAGCCTCCGTGTGTGATTTATTTGGGAGCTAGGTGGTGGGCCCCCAAAGAGCCAAAAGAGTAAAAAATAATCAAAAACAGGTATGCTTGTAGCAGATTTGACTGATTCTCAGCCCATTAGCTTTACATGGACTTTAAAGGAAAAGGGGTTTTTGTTTTATGGTTTCAAACTGTGTGTATTGAGTGTGTGAGATAGAGTATGTGTACATACTCAATGTAGGTGTCTGTACAATCTGTATGTGTTAGATCCCCTGGAAATAGAGGTACAGGTAAGTTGTGAGTCACCTGATGTGGGTGCTGGGGACAGAATTCGGGTCTACTGCAAACTCAGTAACTACTCTTAAATGCTGAGTCATCTCTCCAGCCCTGGTGTGTGCATTTTAGCAACCCTCCTGTCAAATGAAGTAGCTATTAGCTTCGTGTGGCAATTTAAACTTAAGTTAGTTTAAATTAAATAAGAAAATGTGTTTTCCCCAGTCAGAGTAGCCATGCCTCACATACCCAGTGCCTATGTGAAGCTGATGGCCACTGCACTGCATGTGTAGTTATTGAGTGTTTTCCACATGGCAGGGAGTGAAGAGGACTTATCCTGGAACGCCAAAGAACCTGTTTTCCTATTAACACTCTCACTATTACCCAGGAAAGTAGCCTTCAAACTTGTGATTCTTTTCTTAGGGGGTTGAGTGTCTGGTAAACATTGATCAATGGCTGAAGTTCAAAACGAAAGCGGATTCACAGGTGATAAGTTACATGAGGACAGGGACAAAGAGTTCTAGTGTGTGGTTGCACGGGAGACTTGCTGTAGATAACGGTAATGTACTGTGCATGTCAAGAGGGTAGAAGGAGTCTGGATGCTTTCACAGCAAACAGGCAAGCAATGAGCAGATGGCTATGTTTACCGTGAGTGAGTTAAATGGTGTAATGTAGATACTCATGGCAACACCACCTTCATCTTCACTCAGACTTTTCACAGATGTTTCTATCCTTCCTTCCTCAGGCTGGTAAATCCACACATATTAGGGGTTCACTTACTTTTCTTTAAAACAATCTTTCTCTGCAAAAAGTCTCCTTCAGCTCCTTAGATAATGAAGAGACTGCTTACATCTGGCTAGAACCTATGCCATTGCCTCTGGGAATCCACTGGGGTTCAAAGATGAAGCGACCAAGGGCAACAGCTTTCTGCATTACATTATCACCTGTCACTACCTCTTACATTCTTGGTAAGAACAAGGTGGCCCTCACCACCCAGGGCAGGGACCTTGAGCACCGGCCAGCTGCCCAGCAGCTTGCTTGACCTCATTAAAATTGAGCGATCATGTTAATGTTTGGGTTTGAGGCCAAATCTCTTAAAGCTGTTTAAAGTTTCTGAGAATGTTATCACACAGGAGATTTGCCTTGTGATTTTCTCTTTGTATTTTCTAGAATATCAGCTTGAATGGAAATAGAGCAAGTGGGAGTTAGATCTGGGATTACATGCAAAATTTATTTGCTAGAGAAAATTACATGCCGTACTTGGCTGGTTACCTTACTTTTATTCTTAGCTCTTAAACTCTAGAAAATAGGATCCTTAATCATTATAGTTAAATGAAAACTTATAAGCTACAAAGTTGAAGTGCTAACTGGCCAGGATGGCAAATCACGATGACTGGTGTTTGTTTTCAAGAAGTGGAGATGGGGTCCTGACAACTTCTACTCAGAGCTCTGCTAACTCACAGCCTGACCTGTGTTTTCATGTCCACCCACTGAAGGTCAAAAACTGAATTTAGATGACAGAGAAAGTACAGTGCAAGGGAACAGTGCATTTCCTAGCAGCTTTGTCCAGATCATGTGGGACTGGTAACTGATCAGCTTTCTGAAGGCTGTGGATTTTCCTGAACATGAATCAAATCTCCTGTCTATGAAGCATAACGCTTTTTCCTTTCAGTTTAATTATTTACTGCTGAAGGACACGCTTCCCACTCTTGTATCGGCTCCAGTGAACTTCCCCGCACAGTGGGCCTGTCAGGTTGGTGCAAATGCCTCCACTAATTGGTGTCCTGCCCTGTTGTCCTCATGCTGAGTTCAGCATGAAGCCGGTTGCTCTCAAAGAACAGGCTGGGGGTGATGAAAGCAATACCGCAGAGCACAGATGTGTGGTGCCCGAGAGTGTTTGTTCAGTCAACATGGACACTTTTCAAACACAAATCACACAGGTGGCCAGATCTGACGGTTATTGTTAAGTCTCTTGGCAAGGGTCTTCCCTGAACTTGTGGGCATTCGGATACCCGTTAGAAATTGATGACTCTGGTACTAATCACTCTAAGTATTATTGGCCAAAGAGAAAGACAGAAGACTTAGGATGGATCCCCACTGTTCTTTGCCTACAATTTTCTTGGGCTTGCAATGGAGACTTCTGGGCAACAATATTGGCCATGTTATCATGTACCTGTATTTTAGTTTCTTTGTGTCCAAAATTATCAATAGTGTTGGTAAGTTGGCTAAGGAGCATCCTTCGGATATCTGAAAAGATCTTTATGTGACATAAGAGGGATGTAGGAGAGAAGTGATGATTCTAAAGCATGACTTGATTTTTGAAAAGTATTCTTTACAAAGATTGAAAGTAGAGTTAGATGAATGAGACAAACAGTTTTTGCATCATTCTGAAAAAATCATCACACTTTACATTTATACCTAATGTCTAACCTTTCTGAGTATATTTCCCATATACCTTCATGGTATGATATGATATTTAAAATTGCTCCATGGAGTTAATAAATTAAACAGCTATCATAATCCAGAATCTCAGATGTTCAAGTTGGAGATAGCCCACTTCTTTATTTATGAGCATAATTCACAATTAAAGCCCTCCATCTGTGCTTTGATGACTATAGTCAACTTCCCCAATATTTTTTCATATATAAAAAACATAGACCCTTAGCTAGGCACAGTAGCATCTTCCTGTAATCCCAGCTCTTGGGAAGCAGACCTGAAGGACTGTCTCAAGTTTGAGGCTTGGTCTGTATAGCAAGTTCCAGTTGAGTCAGGGCTATGTAATGAGCACCTATCTCAAAAACCAAACCAAACCAAACCAAAGCCTACAACCTTGCAATATGTACACTTTAAGCTAATTAGAATAAAGGTAGGTTGATTTTTTCAATCTTCTGTCCATGTTTCTATGAAATAAGATTATAAATTGTTGATTTTTCTTTACTTTCAAAGATACATGGATATTTTTAATATTTGTAGAGATAGAGGTAGAAGAATCTTACATGTTTATAGTTGTGCTAGCAGGTGATTGTAGCAGGTGGGTAAAGGCAAAAGATAAGAAATTGCCTAGCAAAACCTAACTCCTTCTTAAAGGTAGAAGAAACTGACTCCAACATAATTAGGAATGAATATTGAGATTAGCATTGCAGACCTGTATAAAGTCTGTTGTGGCTGTCTCCTCCTCCTCTTCCTCCTCCTCCCCAGAAAAAAAAATAAAAGAAAACAAACATTGGACAATTCTGGAAATTTTATTTAAACCATGACTCTTCTGTCTAAGCAAGAAAGAGGAAGAGCCCAATATGAACAAATTGTCATAGCTCTTTGAGACATCTCGACTTTGTGTTTCAGCAATGATCATGCAACTTCCCACAGCCATGCTGATAAAGCACAAGGCAAACCTCAAAAACATCAATTCCCAAGTTCAAAGAACAGCCATGGGCTCTCAGTTTAAGAGATATTTGGCTTTCTGGCAATGATTTTTCTGTGGAGCTGAAAATCCCTCTAAGCAAGAAGCAAACATTTACATCAGTTTTATTAGGATTCAACAAAATTATTCTGTGTAGGTTTTGATGTACTGGGGTAGACTTTTTTTTTTTTAAAAGATTTAAATTGCTTATAGTCATATGAGAACTGTTTCAGTGAGTCAACACCCTGATAAATAATATTTCGTTTGTAACTTCTCTCCTCACAAAAGACATCTTCAGGGCACCCGCTCTGGCTGTTTTGAATGGCATTAGCCTCAAAAGGGCATTCTCCACATTGACTCATTTTTCGCGCTGAGTCTCCCTTTAGTAGTTTGGCCAAGCCCTCTTTATCTTGGGACACAGGGAAAAGACTTTTATTCTTGTTTTGAAAATCTTGCTGATTTGCTGAACAAACCTCCAGCCTGATCTTTTTTCCTTTTGTAAGTTACATAAGTCGTGCTGTGTGAACTAACATCTTGTCACTCATTGTCCTAAAGCTAGAGCCAAACTGGTGAGAAACCACCTACTGCTGAACTTCAAGCCAGTGCCAAAAAGGCAAGAGCGACACGCTGTTCTGTTGTGCCCTTGAGTGATCAAACAGTTCCAAGAGCAAACAGGAGCTTCAGCTGCAGGAATCAGAGGGCTTCAGGAGCCCAGCAGAGTGCAGAGAAGCCAGGGAGGGGTTTCTTAAGGTGAGGCGACACTGGCAGATACAGGCACATTTGCTTTGCTGTTTGGCTCAGGGTGCTTGAACACCCCCAGGGGAGACAGGCTGATGCTCTTTAGTGGGTGGATAAGCAGCAGAGCCCCACAGCAAGGGTGCTTTCGGTTCTCACTTGCTGTTTACTTGCCAATATTTATGCACACAGTTATTGTTCTGGGACAAGCCAAGGTATTTCAGTCTCTTGTGTGCCTTCACATACACATCACGTTGGTGAATATATGTGCTCCCCCATGACCACTTCCTCACTTCTAGTTAAGGCCTTCCAGTCTATCTTTTATGGAGGGAATGAAAGAATTTTCTAGAGAACTGAATAATTTGAATAATGGAGTGAATCAGAAACAATCATTTTAAAGTCACTTGGTCATTTTAGGAAGTTGTTTATGTTGACTGAAACAAAAATTTCAATTTTGCAGGGCACTGAGAGGAAATAGCTTGGCAGAATTTTCTTTGCAAGATCAATAATTTAGTTAAAAGTGAATAACTTTACATTCATGCAGTTCTTCTCTTTGAAGGCGCAGAACCACTATTTCCTTAATTGTCCTATAAATCAAAACTTTAGAGTACCACCAGGCCCTAGAGGTACAGAGAGGGGATAGCTGCTCTTTCCAGTCACAGAGTTTGTACTTTTATATTCCGCACAGATTGACGCCATCACTGAGCCACAGACGTCAAAATATTGAAAAAATTATTAGATTTGGTAAGTAATGGCCTCATAGCATTGAAAATGGGGTGGGCGTTAATGCATGCATAAAATAGAGCATTTCTAATCTCTTGTCTTCAGTGTATGAAATAGCCTGCCTGGTTTATAAACAGAAGAATAAAAGCTGGAAGTCTGAGATGGAGGTATGATACCATGAGCTTTGAGGAAGTGTTCTCTTCTGGGATGCAGACGGCTGACTTCTTCTTAGTCGTCACACTGAAGCTTTAAAGAGACCAGAGAGTTGAAGGGATGCTTTCATGAGAACATTCATTCATGCAGCTCCATGCTTAAACCACACTCCAAGGTGTAGCAGGAATCTTAAAAGGTCTTATTAATAAAATCAAACCCGGGGCCAGTTATTGGGGTGAAATGCTGGATGGTCAGAGAGACAGAACAAGCCACAGCTAACCTTACCTGGCCAACTTCTCAGCTGATCCTGTTTCCTCAGACTGGAAACCTCTGTGTCCTCATCCAGAATGGTTCTCAGCTGAACTGTGCTGCTCAAAACCTAAAAGCTTAACCAGCCAAACGCTTCTAGTTTCTGGTCTTCACACCTTATATATATTTCTGGTTTTGCCACCACTCCCTGGGATTAAAGGCTCACTTCTTGGGATTAAAGGCATGATGAGTCACCATGCTTGGCTGTATCCTTGAAGACGTGGATTTCTGCCTCTGGAATGCTAGGATTAAAGGCATGTGCTATCACTGCCTATCCTAAGTATCTAGTGGCTTTTCTGTTCTCTGACCCCAGATAAGTTTATTAGGGTACACAATATTTTGGGGAACACAATACCACCACACCAAGGCCCTTCCTGATATCATCATCCCAGGGAGCAGGAGCTCAACATGAATCTGGGCGAACAAATGTTGGGTGCACACCAGCTCCTCTCTGCTCTTATCCCAGGTTATCCCCCACTGGGTTCTTGTTTGTGAAAGGGCGATACTATTTCTTGTGCCTCTATGGACTTATGACATGTGTTGACCTCTTTTCCTGCCTTCTCTTTGTCCTTCATGATAATTATCAATTTGTACAGTTATAAATATTAATGGATTTACGGTGACATTTCTATACATGCTTATTGTCATGCTTCAGTCAATCTGCCCTTCTTACTTTTGCATTCTCTTCCCCTCCCCTTTGAATTCATTCTGTTCACTGTTTTCACTATAGTGTTTTTGTTTTAAGTTCTCTCCTTTACATATGAGGGAAAAAAACTTGTCTTTCTGTATCCAGTGTACTTCTCTTAATGAGATGACCTCTGGTTTCATGCATTCCGCGTTTGCTCTTTATTGTATATTCCTGGCTCCCTTTCTTTCCTTGGTCTGTGCTCCTATATAATCAATCATGGCTCTACTTCTCCACGGTTTGTCTCTGTCTCTTCTTCATCAGCATGCAGATTCCTTGGGTGCAGAGACTGATTTGTTCAAGTCTGTGTACCCAGCATCTATCAGAGAACCTGGCAGATAACAAGTGCTCCATAAAGGTATATGGAATGGAAAAAAGTGAATTATGAGAAGATCTATGGTCAATTTTAAGTGCATTAACATTGGATTATGAGTGTGAGAGCCTATCATCACAAAAAATTCCTGAAAGTGTTTTCTTCTTTATGAATTATTTGTTTTTCACGTTGCTTTCTTAAACAGCTTTAAATGCACTACACTTACAAGCCTGAGATTATTCAACCCCCACCTCCAAATGTGTGAACAGTGTTGACAACTGGAGCCTTGTGGGTTTCCTTCCCTGTATAACTACCTTGGCTGATGTTAACCAATGTATAATGACAAGGGTGAGCCTGTGTGCACCTTGGCAATAATACTCATATTTGAGGTCTAGCATCTGAACAAGGGGACGGGGAGTGAAAGACTGATATACAGCTTTTGGTGCGGTGGAAATGAATCTGGAAAACTAATAAAGTGGCTCATTTCGAGTCAATGATTTAAAATGAGGGTCAGAGTAGCTCCAGTGAGTGACTTGGAAGGCAGCAGATCAGGACTTAAATCAAAGGGTGGCCTTCACTCTTGTTCCCAACCCAGGCACCTGTCAGTTTTCACCCGCCTTCTTTCCCCTTGGCACGTGATTGACATCTATTCATTGGCAGTGTGGTACCTGCTCATGTGCAGCCATTCTGTCCTTTGCAGTGGGTTGCGAGCTCCTCCAGAATAGTGTACTGTTGGGGGAACGCTCTGTAATGGGGTAAGTCTGTTGTGAACCTCCTTGTATTAGTGGGAGCACATAGAAAGTTTGTTGTTCAACCCTTTGTAACATGGAAGGCAGAAGTAAATTTCAAGAGATGGAGAATGAAAATAGTTACAAATCCTCGCCTTTATTCTCTAAAAGGAAAAGGAATTCATCAATTATTTGATGTTTTCATTATCTCCCTTTTAGATTCCCCATAGTGCCAACATAAGGCAAATTTTTCTTCTATTGAAGGGTTACTATGTCTGAGGATAAAATAAGTGAAATACTGAAATGTTTCCATGACTCCTGGGTTTAATATTTGTAAATAATGTGTTGTGACTCATTTCCCAGGAAAAACAAATGCTTTAGCTTTAGAAACTGTCTGTTAAACTGAGAGACAGGTGTATTGTGTTTACAAGGGATATGACATTATAAACTCAGCCAGAACAACCCATCCAGATGTTCAGTGATCTGTATCCATGAACCCAGAGGATGCTGTCACAAGCTTTATGGGTAATTTTGATTTTTGAGTGTTCAGACACCTTAGCAGCCAACTGGAATGGGGCCAATATCAGTGACAACACACAGATGAAAAACCATTATCTAATCAACTTCCATCAAACCAGTCAGTGGTAAATAGTGCTTCCTCGAAACACTTATTACAGATAACATTTTGGTTGTTAAATTTATGAAGTGTAAAGTTACGTAACTTCTTTCTTGAAAAAGTCAAGACTGAATTTTCATGCCCACGTCCACCCACAAACACAGTTCAGCAGGAGAAGCACTAATAAGGTCATTTGACAAAAATAAATCACACGAATTGTATTTAGCAATTTTCAACATTTACTGAGAAAGTCCATGCAGGGGGCATGGCCTTGCCAATTATGAAAAATGTTATCCTGAATAATTAGCAGATTGTGTTGACAAAAAATGTCAGCATGAGAGGAGGCAGCATGCTTTATCTATTGGTGTGTGAGAGAAACCTTTTTGAACCCAAAGTTTTGCTAATTTACCATGTTTTCATATTACTATAAATTGCTATTGCAAAGTTGCTAAAGACAGTGTGGTCTTAGAAGAAACTATTTCTGTTCTATATCATGATATGCAATATCAATTATTCGGGTGGTAGAATGGCTAGTCTATTCCTCTGTCTCAGAATTAGGCATTCCATAAAATGAGGAAATCGTCACCCCACCCAAATTTCCTTGTAGATATGCCTTGGAACTACCTCAGTCATAGTCCTCAGTCCTTATAGGTATAAGATTGAGTTTCCTAGGCTCTACCTGTTGCCAGTCCCATTGACTCTTGTTTGAGAAACCTAGTCTCCTAATACACACAGTGATGATGGCACTGATGGACAATTTGGCTGCTTAGCTGCTCTAGGAATCTACTATTATGTGGGTGCCTTTGAATACACATACAAGAAGAATTCCTGAACAGAACACACGATGGAATATTGAATGTTATATAAATGACCATTATTTTAATGTTATAGTACAGCATCTCCCTTTGACTTAATAGATATCAGAATCAAAAGGAGTTTTGAGGTATACAGAGTTGGTGCCTGCCTCCATCATTTGTGTGAGAGAAAGTCTTCGTGGGTTATCAGCATCTACCTAAATCAAATGTACAAGATTAGTTCCTAAGTTGGAAAACTCCTTTTCTTTTATTGCAGCATTTAACCCTGACTGTGGACCTAGCATATTTCCCATGCCTCCATTGGGCATCTCTGCTGCTGCCTCCTCCTTTACTAGAGTTCATTTAATTTCCTTCACTTCTTTATATGGAAACTTCTTATGTCACCCTTTTATTTGCTTCTTTCTAGTCCACCGTTATCCTTCCTTACTGCTCCATTGTATTTATGCCAAATAGTTCTCAAGATCATTTCCTCTCTCTTGAAATACTGAAACACATTCTCTTATCCATCCACTCATCCATCCATCTTTCCATCCATCTATCCATCTATCCCTCCATCCTTTAATCTACCCACCTATTCCTCCATCTATCCACCCACTAACCCACCCATTCATTCCTCTATCCATCCACCCACCTACCCATCATTCAACCACCCACAAAATTTCCATTCATTCACGAAGCCATCCACCCATACATGCACGCATGCATGCATGTATCCATCCATCCATATGTCTGTCTATCTGTCCATCTATCCATGCATGTTTTGTGTGCTTTATAGTTTATTCAACACATGAAAACCACACAAACATTTTCCTATGAATATTCTTTCTTTTCATTCCTGTGAATTGCAGCATAATTATCATGGTACTTGGGATCCAAAACTTGAACTTCATATTGAATTTACCTTCACTGCAACATCTGATTAATTAAGGTCTGTCATCTTTTTTCTTATTAACATGTTTTGTGTCTCTTTCTTATTGACAACTCTCAATTTATGTGTTTTTATTATCTTTTTACAGAAAGTTAATACAACTTTTTGATAGGCTTTAAAACCCCTTTTTGATAGCAATTCATTTGCCTTTAAATTTATTTTACAAAAATATATTTTCTTCTCATTATAACTCCATTGTTTCCAAAGTTATCTGTTTTTTTGTGCTCAACATCTATTGACTAGAATTAAAATATGGCCCAGCAATGTCTCTGCTAGTAAACACCCAAAGAAAATATACCAAAACTTCACCCAAACACACTGCAACATTATTCATATAGACAAGATATGAAAATTATCTAAGACTCTATTGCCAAAGAATGCTCGCTCTCTCCCTCCTTCTCTCTCTCTCTCTCTCTCTCTCTCTCTCTCTCTCTCTCTCTCTCTCTCTCTCTCTCTCTCTCATACACACACACATACACACAATCACTATCAGCCTTAAAAACAGAAGGTCCTGCCATTTGTGACAATAATATATGAACAATGAGATATTTATGTTAAATGAACTGATGCACAGAAAACCAAATCACGCATAATGTAACTTAAATATGGAATGTTAAAAAATAAAGCACATAGAAAAGGCAAAATGATGGTCATCAGAGGTGGGGGTGGAGAAATCAGAAAATGTTAAGTCAAAGGTTTTAATCTTTCAGCTACACAAGATAACTTCAGAGTTTCAATGTGCTCTGCGAAGACTGTCAGTGATTTTCCATTGTGTATTGGACAAACAACGTTGGAGTAGCTTTAGGGTGCTCTAAACACATATACACAACCACTCACAAAAGTCAGTACAAACTGATGTGCATGCTAACTTGCTTAGTGAGAATAATCATTTCACTATACACACAGACATCCGAACATAGTATACAGCTTAAATATATATGACTAAATCTTGAATTTGTGCTTGTTGTTTGAGATTCTAATTAATCCCAGAGCACATGTATAAGACATTCATTTGTCTTTAAAAATCGGTAAACAAATTATTGGGTGAATTCTATTATATCAGAAACATTTTCGTGCATTTAATCTAGTTACTTGGGATTCCCTATGCTAATTTCTTGTAATTTTCAAAGCCCAGATTAAATAACATCTACATTATAGTGTTTTCCCTCATCTCAGGTGATGATGTCTTTTCAATTGAAATCCCACATAGCTTGCTTTTCTGAATAACTTGTGTGGAAAGTAGTCACTTGTTACATTTTCAACTCCCTTCTTGCTTATTTTGGCTTCAATTTAATCTTTAATATATCATTTCATATTCTCATATGGGTGTGCATGCTCTGAAGCTGGTGATTAAATCTGTAACTTTTTTGAAGTCTCCTCAGTGTTGTATATAGCTATTAGGTACCTAGAAAAAGTGTGAGAAATGGTCAGGAGTACTATGTGTGTATTACACAGAAAATAAGATGGTATTACTTTTAGTGCAGATTAAGCCCAACACTGACAATAAATCATTTGCAAAAATGCAATCAAATTTTATATAAATTAACCATTATGTGAATGTTTTCCATCTTCATCATACTCAAAGCCCATCCTTGCACTTTATGAATATCCAACACCTTTGGCAGTTGCAAAGAGTTATTAAAAATGAAAGTCAAGGGAGTTTCTTAAAGAGGTGAGACATGTTCTTCAAAGTAGTTTCATCATAATATATCTTCTGGCTTGGGAGATTTTGATTTTTGTCAGTTTGATCCCAGGGCAAAACTTGAATATTAATATAAAGAAATAAAATACAAAGCCCATGATTCAATGGATCTGAGGTCCTATTAGATAATGTACAGTTCCAGTAAATAATGAAATAATTCAAAATTTAATATAATAAAATGTTAAAAATGAAGTCACTGTGAGAGAATTGGTGACTTCCAAGAATTCACATTATGGTTTTGTGAGTCAGAAGTCCAGGATGAGTCTAGCCTGGAGCTAACTAAACTCAAAGCACCTGAAAACTGAGCTCCTTTCTGAAGACCAAGGGAAGAGTTCTAGAACACACTCACATTCCTTAGGCCCATTCTTCCATCTTTACAACCAGTGACACCAAGGGCCAAACACTCTTATGTCTTTGTACTCTTCTTCATTCCACAAAAGAGAGACTTGGACCATAGCCAGAAATATTGATATATTTAGCTCTGATATATTGGGCCAACCCAGAGAATCCAGAATATGCTTTTTATTTCAAGGTCTTTAATTATTCATATCTGCAAAGTCTTCTTTCCTATTAGGTAATGTAGTCCTGGATTCCAAGAATTAGGAGATGGATGCCTTGAAGAGCCAGTATCTGGTTTGTGAAAGCAATGTGTTTTACACATCTATAACATCAGATGCATTTTCAATGGGATATATTCCAATTAGTAGTAACTCTAAACTTCGTACAATTATAAAATATTAGAACAAGAAGGGTCCATGGAGGCTGTGTGTAGTAGTTAACATTCACAATAGCGCCCAGCCAGAGGTCCTCATCTCTAGGTTCTGAACCCTTGCACTGTCCCTTCTTAAACAGAACCATGGGAACAGTAGAATACAGTGAATTTATGAGTAAGTGAATGACTTCTGAGAATCAGTCATTAAAATATTGTAGGTGTCACCAGGTGGTGGTGGCACATGCCTTTAATCCCAGTGCTCAGGAGGCAGAGCCAGGCAGATGTCTGTGAGTTGGAGACCAGCCTGGTCTACAGAGTGAGATCCAGGACAGGCACCAAAACTACACTGGGAAACCCTGTCTCGACAAAACCAAAAAAGAAAAAAGAAAATATTGTAGGTGTCATCTGGACTTTTCAAGATACAGAAAACTAAGTGCTATATGAAAGAAGACTCTCAAGCATCCGTAAGAAGGTTCCTATGAGGGGAAACATGCCCTCTGCCAGTAGCTGCTCATGTGTTTGAGCACGTTGACAGTTCCAAGCAAGACTTTCCATGACTTCTTCCTGACTGACATTGAAACTAGAACTGTACTAGAGACTCTGAGAATTACCAAGCTTAGCCTCTTTGGAATTCCTGACCTGTAGTAATCCACCATGAAGGTGGAGCTTGCTTTGCCTCACAGTTTGAGGATATAGTCCACCATGCTGGGGCAAGTATAGCAGCAGGAGCCTGGGTTGGTTGGTCACTTTGTATTGACAGTCAGAAAGCAGGGAGAGATGAATGCTGTGTTCAGCTGTCTTTCATCTTTTTATTGAATGGTATGCACATTGTATGGTTGTTCCCACATCAATTACCCCAAACTAAAGATTCCTTCACAGACATGCCCAGAAATTTGTCTCCTAGATAATCGCGGATGCTGTCAAGTTGACAATTGAGATTAACTATGGTAGTTCCTCAGTAAAAGTCTGTCACCCTTATAATCCTTAGTGGTCACACATTTGTGTTCCTGTCATCACCGTCTCCCTGTGAGATGAGAAATCTGTAGTTGTTAAGGGCACTAATCCTCTAATAATGTATGCTTCCTCTTCTAGCCTATTCCTCGTGTCATGGGTAAGCATCATCCATGGAATGTCCCTTTTGTGGCAGAACTTGCTAGTCTACACACTAGGTCCCAGAGATCCCCAAGAGATGACAATTGTTTTGTGGCATGAAGACAAATCCCAAAATACCTTGTAGTATAAGTTAGAGCTAAGGTTGAAAGAAGGAGAATATCTTCAGAGGCAGGGCCTGGCTTTTATGGTACCTCAGATGTTACACAGAAGACTTTGGGTGCACATATTTCAAATTAGTACCAAGCCTGCAAAGTTGTGATGAAAGTATTTTTTCCCATGTAAGTGGATACAATGCGTTGTGTTGAATAGTTTTTGCTGGAGTTCTAACTTTTACTTATTTATGCACATGGTATAGGAACCCCCATTTGTTGTCTTTTCCATACCATGCTGCATTCCTAATAGGTTGGCCAAGAATTCTCTGTATGTAGATACATATACACACCCCCAAGATGTGCATGGTGAGTAAAGGAGCAGTGTATGGTGGGGCTGGGATGAAAACATTTCCCAGCATTGGCCTTTCTCTGTACCTTTCATTCTTTATGCCTATGACGTTGGTTCTTGGGTACATGGAATTACTTTTAGACATTGCATATACCAAGTATTTATTAGAAAAGTTTTAAAAGGCTTTGAAAAGTATTACTACTTGTAATTATCTGACAGCAGTCAAATTTCTGGAATGGATTTCTTGTCCCAGCTAGATTCTAAGAGAGCTAAATGTTGATGTATTTCAGTTTTTTTTTCTTTAAAAAAAAGTGGGGTGGTGGTGGTGTACGCCTTTAATTCCAGCACTTGGGAGGCAGTGTCAGGTGGATCTCTGTGAGTTTGTGGCCAGCCTGGTCTACAAAGTGAGTTCTAGAGCAGTCAAGGCTACATGGAGGAACCCTGTCTTGAAAAAAAAAAACAAAATAAAAATCCTTTTTTTTTTTTTTTGAGATGATTGTATTCGTATGCAGCTATAAGAAACAATGCAGAGATTACTATTGTACCCTCTACCCAGTTTGGCCCCCTACATCTTGAAAAGCTATAGCACATTTTCACAAACAGGATATTGTCCTTGATACAGTCATGACAGTCCAGTCTATCGCAGCAAGGATCCTTATGTTGTGTGTTGTCCTTTTGTATCCATACCCACATTCTTCCCGATCATCTTGATCTGAGGCAACCATTAATCTATAGTTTCTCATTTTAAGATATTTCAGTTCTTTGATTTTTTTTTGAGATGGGATCTCTCCATGTAGCCCTGGCAGTCCTAAAACTCACAGAGATCCACCTGCCTCTGCTTTCCAAGTGCTGGGATTAAATGGTGCTCTATTCCATCTGACTTAAAATATTTAAGTTCTTAACAATCTTCTTCGTTCACTTCCCTCAGCCCAGAATTTATTAAATGTGCTCCCAGGATGAATAAATAGATACCAGCTTCACCCTTTTAAAAACAAAAATCTCAGGGCTGGAGAGGTGACTCAGTGGCTGAGAGCCCTTGGTGCTCCTGTAGAGGACCCTGGTTTGGTTCTCAACACTTGCATGGTGTCTTACAGTCATCTGCAACTCCAGTCCCACGGGGATCAGAAGATCTCTTCCAGCCTCTGAAGGCACAAGGCACACAAGTAGTGTGCGTACCTGCATGCAGGCAAACACTCATACCTGTAAAATAATATGAACAAATCTTGCAAAGCTATCTAGGCATCTTTCCCTAAGACCTAAAACACACCTGTGAGTTGGGCTGCTGCAAGAGTGTGTTTACCAAGTCTTTCAAGGGTTCTAAAGCAGACACAACTATTGGGATCCATGCTCTGAGCTTGGATCCATTCATTGCTGGAGTCAGTTAGACACATAGCACTTAAGGTTCTTGGACATATTGGTTCAGTAGTGTTGTAGTTTGAATGTGAGATGTCCGCCAGGGGCTCATGCATTTGGACACTGGTTTCCCAGGTGCTAGTGGCTTGTGAAGGCTGTGGAAACTTTAGGAGGTGGAGTCTTGTTGAAGAAAGTGGGTCACTGGGTCAGGAGGGCCGTGCAGCTTTCCAGCCAACTTGACTTCTCTCTTTCTGCCTCCCAGCTGTGGGTGTGGTATGGCTGCCTACCTCATGATGCTGCTGCCATGCCTTTTCTGGTGGGCTGTATTACTCTCTAACTGAGAGCCAAAATAAATCTTTCCTTCGTTAGAGTGCTTCTTGTCAGATATGTTACCATGACAATGAAAAACTTAATTAATGAAAATAAATAGTTATAACACAAACACTATCAGAGAAATAGGATGACTTGATAATTGAAAGAGATTTCGCCTTAAATTCTTTCTAGGAGAAATGCCGTGTTTCAGGTGTTCTAATAATTGTTGAATCCTGTCTGCTGGGTGCCCTTTACTCTCTTTAGACTTTCCTCAGTTTTTATGTTTAGCGGTAGTTTCAGTCTTTGACTTCGTCGTTGTTTTCCAGGCCTGAAAACAGTGCTTCATCAAGGACCACAATGTCATAAAATGAAGTCAACAAATTTATACTGAGCATTGGAATTGGAAGGCAGAAAGAAAAGCACAGCTATTTCTCCTCAAGCAGTTGAACTTTCATAAGGATAACTAATCTGTTGCCTGTTTTTTTCAGTCGTTTGATTAAATTATCTGATCACAATGATTACTCAAGATCACTTTGGTATTCACTGTGAATAAAATAATAGGAAGATGTGTTTTTGTCTTGAGACAGGGAGAGAGTATAGGAAATCAGTTGTCCTATTCTTTGATCAGTCATTTTCCTGTTGATGCTCAATATGCTTTTATTGCCCTGAGGTAAAGTGAACAACGTGAAGAAAGGGGAGTGCCGTGATTTGAATAACTGCCCCACAAGCAGGTGTGTTGAAGGTTAATTCCTCTTCTAATGGTGCTACTGAGAGGGCCTGAGAGCTCTAAGAGTCAGAGCCTGACGGAAGGAAGTTAGACCACTGCTGGGTGTTCTGGGACTAGATATTAAGACTTTGAGCCCTTCGTCCCTATTAGGCCAACTGTCTGCCCAAGGGGAACAAACCTCCTCTATCATTATGTTCCTGCATGCACTGAGCCTCCACAGGCCCAAAGCAACAGTGCTAAGTGAAACTGAACTAGAGACTCAGACAATGGGCCCAAATTACTCTTCTCTTCTCTGTTTATTTTGTCACCATAATATAAAGCTAGTCAATGCAAGAGTTCAATACATGGGTTCACAGAGGATCAGCGGTCATGTGTCATAGGACAATTCTTACCACCTGATCTTTAGCCATCTTCTTGTCCTTACCCATCCACTGTTTCAATGTAGGTATTATATCTATATCATCTCCTATGCAGAGACCACAAAATGAAGCAGGTCCTGATCTACTGAGGCCCATTAAGCCTGTGTGTGGTCACTGCTAACAGTGAAAGAGGCTCTGTCCTTAGTTATTAGGGTTTTTGATTGGAAGGACTTGCACATTCCATGAGTAGAGTCAGTGTTCTATGGTTTGTGTTTATTGACTTGTTATTGTTAATAATTCTTATTCATGGTGTGAGTCTGAGTATAGTTTCTATAAGTTTACTTTTAAGTTCTTGAAGTTCAACTTTCATATTTCATTTGCATTTCTTCCACTGTCTCATATTTTTTCCATTCTTAGCAGAAATGAAACATATTATTTTACTATTCTTAGTGGAAATTAAACTAGCATTGAAGCACACTTGAGTAATGTCAAATTGGCCCTGCATCAATCTTATGAAAGAATATGGAATATATATGGTTAAGATGGAAATTCTTTCAGAATAAGCGAAGTTAATTTCATAGCCATGTCTTAATAAGTGAGCCTTGAATTTTCCTATTTTATCAAAAGGATTTCTGTGATGTATATTAAAATTCTTAAATTAAAACTTTCATATTAATAACACTGGCTTGCTATGAGTTCTACTCACAGAAATAGTGGCAAGCAAATGGTCCTTGCATTTTTATATAGTAAAGGAAAGAAGTAGAAAGTATGAAGTTTCAGGTTGAGAACAATCACAAGAAGGGTATTATAAAGGTCAGGAGTAGTTTTCTTAGCTTTATACTTAGAAAGTAAGTTTCAACCATCAGTTTTAAGTTAGTTAATTTTTTGCACATTTGAACATTGAAGTGTTTCTTATCATTATGCATGTTTGAAATCCAAGAGTAAGAAAGGATGATTTCTATATTATTCTCAACCTTTTGTAATTAAGGACTCCATACCTCAACTCTATGCATTTTAATGAGATTGAATTATTTGATAGTGTACAACATCACATGCTTGTACATTATGGTGTACTCCTTAAGAAGTGACTGTAAAGCTAAAAGGCAAATAAATACAGTTTCATTGTACAGAACATTTTAGGCTTATAATTGGTTGAAATGCATATGAAAAAGAATATGACTGATGTCTGAAAGCCCTTTACTAACTAATACAAATATGCATCTTTTATTTTAACCTAGAATTGTTCAAGCCAACATATATTATCTGTTTCCCATTTACAGAGTATTTTCTTCAGAGCCATGTTTAGAAACTCATATATAAAAATAAACCCTAAATTTTGCTTCCCTGAAATAGCTTAAGGTCTAGTAAAGGAGATAAAATGACAACACACAGATAAATATCAAGTTATTTATAGCCCTTTTACATAATGTATCTGATGCTGTAAACAACAAATAGTCACTTGGGTGCACTTGGCCAGGTCTTTTAGATTCTGAATTCATGCTTGAATACTAAATTTAATTAATACGCCACGAATAATGACAATGGAACCTGGTAAGATGAAGCATTAGCCACACTTCCACTGAGACTCAAGTTTAATGAACTTGTTCTAGCTGGATACAAAATAATTAGCTAACCAGTATTGGGAAGGTCAGGTATTTTGTAATATCTCATAAATATAGAGACCACAGCTATAATTATAAAATAATACTGTAATTTTGCACCTACAAGGTTAATTTTGTATTACAAAAGTAAATTGAGACCTTGGGTATCTCAACCTTGTGTGATTTAATGTGCAATCACTGAACAGTATTTTTAGCTTGGTTTTCAGCTAGTCCTCAGGAGATGCTGAAGAGGGGTGTTGAGTGCGTGTTGATGAACTGCCTGGACAACTAAGGTACCCTCCAGTGTGTTAGGACCATGAATGTGTTATAAAAGCAAAATGAAGGTACCACAATTTGTATATCACCACAACATTTGTGAAACTCCAGACACCTCCAGGAGATTAATCCCCACCTATCCTTCTGGGACAGGATTGTAGAGTGCAGGTTTATTGCATTTTACAGGTGGGATAAATAACTAGCTTTGGGTTGGTTGCAGAATGAGGGATAAAACACAACTTTCTTTATTTCTCATACTATAATTTAGCAACTGCTTTCCCTAAACAAGTCATTATGTTCTTTCCTATAAGAGTCTAAAGTTATTTCTTACTTTGAAATCTTATCTTTGGGGATAGGCTCTTTCTTCTATGGAAAGAAATTTTGGCCTCACAGCAGGTACATACAGTACTTGGTAGTTTTAAAGTTTCTAATAATTTTATTTTATAAGCACAGCTGACACTGGATGGCTTTCCATATTCCAGAGTGTTGATTCATGAGTGTCTCTACGCATGGGTACACTGAACACTCACTTTCACTTCCATGCATCCGTGCACCTTTTGAACACATTTTCTCACTTGGAACAACAAAGGTACAGTTTTCTGACTTTTACAAATGAGACGTGCTGTAGAATCAGCAAAAACTAGTTTCAAGTCCTCTGAGAAACTTGTTATGCAGACATAGTTTATGATGAGCATAAATAATAGTAATAATTTATTTTCTGAGGCATAATGCTAGAGCAAAAGCCATCTGGGCAGGCAAACATTTGTTAGCTATGTGGAGCGTTCATCAAACTCGGCTTCTACCCAGAGATAATGGATACGTAAATAGATTTTTTTCTTTTACCTGAATGCACCCAAAGGTTTAGAAGCAAATACATTTTTGAAAGTATTGGAAAAATAATAATAATTTTTTCTAAATCTGTATAGCCTGCCAAATTTGTAGCACATACAAATAGAAAATCACAATCTTTGGGAAAATTGAATTGGATGCTTCTTAATTTATTCTTTCAAGTTAGGAGCCTGACCACAGGTCCTTAGACTTTCTGTTCCTGGTTTTCATTAAATTTGGGACATTTTGATGTAGAATAGTGATTTTATATTCTTTGCTCTCAGGGAAAGAAAGTTGTCTGTATTTTTTTTAAACAAGAGAAAGCCATAAATCTGACTGTAAGACTGAAATAGCATTAGTAAATCTATCGGGAGATATTTGTGATGCTTTAGTAATGCTCATTAATAACACAGGCATTTATTAATTTTGTTAATGAGCTTCATATGCTGTAAATAATAGATTATTTAAGAGCTACAATAAAATGATTCAATGACTTTCACAGTATTTGAAGAATCATCACATGAAAGGGTTCTGAACATATTTTTGTTCGATGTTGTTCCAGAAAGGAAAATATGGACCTTTTCAATATAAACTACATCTAAGCTACAGAAGGGTAAATGTCAAATCAACATGGAAAGGGATTTCTAGCATCATGGAAAGTGTTCTCACCTCTGGTAGAAATAAAACAAATGACTCCTGAACCTTACTGAGGACTGGGATTCCATAGATACTAGGGGCATCCCTGCTTCAAACATTTCGAAAGTGGTTAGGTCCCTTCAGTTTAAAAAATATTTATTCTTTATTTTTTGTTTATGTATTTAATGTGTAGATGTGTGTGCCTATGTATTTATGCTTACCACATTCATGCAGGAGCCCAAGAGTATGTTGGAGTCCATGGAACTGGAGTTATATGTAGTTGTGAGCCACCATGATGGAATCAAACCTGGGTTCTCTACAAGAGAAGCACCACTCTTAATCACTCAGCCCTCTAGCTCCTCCATTTTTTTAATGTTTGTATCTAAAATGCCATTCTTTTCTATTCTAAGTATGATTATATTCAAGTAATTTTAATCTTTATAATCTGTCTTCCCCAAGATCACAGTACATTTGTCATGGAAATAGATTCTCATTTTTCAGTATTCTTTGCTATTTTATGATATTTATTCCCAGTTTATATAAGCCAATCAATGTTTTGATCATTTTAGACATCAACATTTTTTAATAGCATTGGCAAATCTGTTCCTTAATCCATGAATCTTTGTGGCATCATTTTTATTATGTCACGCTGCTTAAAAAATACAGTATTCCCCACTATTTTTTGAGACAGGGTCTCATGTATCCCAGGCCGTCTTCAGACTCACTCTGTAGCTTGCACGTCTGATCTTTCTGCCTCTACCTCGCTGGTGCTGGGATTGCAGATGTGTGCCACCATGCCTAGTTTATATTATTCTAGGGATCAAACCCACACCCAAGGCCTTATGCCTGCTAGGCAGTCACTCTACCAACTGAACCATGTGTCAGCCTAAATGTGTAGCCATGCCTCATCCCTGCTGGTGCTGCTCCCAGGTTCTCATTCTGGTATGTGAGATATTTCTTAATATGTCCCTATTTCCCCAGTATTTTCCCTTCCTGCTCCCAAACACCAGCCATTTGTTATCTTTTTCTCCTCACAGTCCAGTCATTTAAATAATCGATAGGTGTAAGTATAGGTAAACTCATCATCTTTTATGAAGTTTTGACTTTTAGTTTATTATGAAATTCACTTAATACTCACCAGAAGACCTATATCAGAAGCTTGTATTTTTAAAATTAGTGGTCTGTTAGTTTTGTGTATATGGGTGGATGGACATTAAGCACATCAAACTTGCTATGTAGTTTTAAAGCTGTGACTATTCCCCTTCTATTCCAATTTTTGGCAGTCTGAAGCAATATATGCCATAAACATTTGTTGAACATACACTAAATTCCTATCAAAGAAAAGATTAGACAACACACATAACAGCCATTAAATGGAGGAAAGGGATGAACTAGCTTTCCAGTGAAAGACACAGGAAGTGTCCGGGGAGATACCTGCTTGTCCTGATTCTCTTGGAGGCAAAGAGAGGCTGTACTGGTGATAATAGAGTCAGGTTGACTTGAAAAATGCCTTTTTTCTTGGTCCATGTTGATGAGCAGTATGCCATGGGTTATTAGCCCCCCAAATATTTTGTGTTAAAAAGATAGCTCACTTCACATACTTTCCATTTTTCAGTGAGAGATTTAAGCTTTATTACATCTGAAATACCGTGAAGCACATCATCACCTCGACTTTGATATTTTACAATATATTCTAGACGAAGAGAGATTTTAGGGAATTTGACTCATCAGCTCATTTATTAGCAGATATGATGATGGAACCAGAACCCTGTCATCCCACGTGGCACTAATGAACTCCATTTGTGAGCTCTCTCAGCAATGAGGATGATATCTGAATTGAAATGACTAGGGTTTCTTTCTCTCTATAGGTGCAAGTGCTGAGTTTGGAGATGTGAGATCTTGTCCTTGTAAGTGATTGACATGCTCTTTGAAGAAAAAGCACCATTCCCTTGACAGTCCCAGATTTTTTATTTTAGTCTAGTACACATCTTAATCTTAGTTTCTAGTTTCACTGGGTGTCTTATAATCTTTCTCCTAGCATAAACAGAGAAATAGAAATGTCAAATATAAGTATGATTTACATAGAGAACTTTTAATTTTTAATGTTTTAGCCTTAAAAGATTCTATCACAGAAATAGCAATCTCAGAAATGACTGTCTATCCATCTCTAAACAATTAGCAATTCACCAGCATAATTCTAATAATATTAACATTAACATTATGAGTCATAATTGAGAGTCCACCATGGAAACAGACATTAATAATTATAGAAAAGGTTATTTAATTATAGATGAAATAAATTCTGTCAGAAAAATGTAGACTATACAGGGAGAGATGCTAATGAGGAGAAATAACAGTCTTGGATGGATGGGGGTGGGGCAGGGGGGTCAGGGATGGGCACTTTCCTGAAGAGGTGGCTTTCCAAATGTAAGTCTGAAATGGAAGAGTGGGTAGAAGAAAAGGTAAGCAAGGTAAACTGGGGTTGAGTTGGGGCTGGGCTTTTACTTAGAGTGAACAGCATGTACAGGAGCAGGGGGAGACTTACCTCTTTGGAGAAATGAAACAGGGATCAATCATGAGCTTAACAAGAGAGGAAGGAAGAGAGGATTCTGAAAATGGGTGGAAAGCAAGCCTGAAAACCCTTGTCCGTAAAAATGGAATGGTAGCCGCTCTTACCTGTTTGTCTTATTTAATGATTACTCTGATTGAAAGGAGGTAAAGTCTAGAAGGTTTAGCAATTGTTCCAAAAGGACTATGGTTCTTAAGGCAGGACTATGATGGAGAAAGTGGAGAAAGAGACACTGAGAGGTATTAAAGAACCAGAACATGGTGGCTGCACTGAGACATACACACAGAGAAAAGACAGGGCTGTCCTTCAATATTCATGACAGATACAAGTAGGTGGGTGGTGCTGTCATTTTTGAGAAGGAATTGGGAGACAAGATGCAGAATTTTGAGTTTAGGTGTGGGCAGGTTGAGTCTGAGATGCCCAAGGTTGGCATGGGAAGAAAGCATTCTAGCAGGAAGCTGAGCACATGGGTCTTACAGGACACAGCAGTTGTGATACTGTGATCGTTTTGTTCTTTTCTACAGAGGAAAGAGATCAAAATTAACATGTCTTTGAAAGTCATAGAGGGATGAACACAAACAAAAGCCACCCAAACCTCCCAGCTTTGGAAATACTGATGAATATGGAACTAAACAAGGTCTTGTAAACACAAGCCAGGTAAGACACAGCCCACACCCAAACTTCTAACTCCTTTTCAATATTTCAATGCTTTTCCCAAGGTTCCTTCTCAACACAGCCACCTCATCCCTTTCATTTCGTCCTATGTCCTTTATCTTCACCCTCTCTGCTTCCCTCACCTCATCTTCCACAAAAGAATCTTTATTTCTGTGTGTAAGTTCAGCTGTCCTTTATTTCCCGTCATTCATAGTGACCCTGTGCAGCAAGATGAAGATCTCTTTCAGAAACTACCAGCTCCTAGGATGATGGCGGTGGGGAAAGAGAGAGAGACTATAAATAATAGACAAATATCTTCCTGTAAATAATCATGTTCCTGGCATATTCATGGTAACACCCGCTGTAAGAATGGGGTTCAGAAATTGAAAAACTCGAGGAAGGAGGGAAAGACATTACCAGAGCTGTGGTCTAGTAATGAGAGAAAAAAGTCAGAATACTTGAAAACCCATGAACCAAGTATCAAGGGCTTAAGAAGAATCCAGTGATCAATCTGTCAAATCCATTGAACGCCCCTTTGCATATTTTAAAATGAGAATGCTTCCATTTTTCTTTACAATAGCAACTTCTAATTCTTTCCAGCGGTAAATAGGCAGGCCCGTGACAACACAACAGTCTTTGTGGTAAACATTAGTTTGTCTACACGTCAACCCAGTTTTTTACGGTTTCTTTTTCTTTTCTTTTCTTTTACAGAGCTCATTTGAATAGACATGCTTTGCTCCATGTGTATAGGAATTCCAAGGTAAGGAGAGGTAGTCAGATTTTAAAGTTTGACACTCAGCGGTGGTCTAGTAACAACACTAAGTTGCTTAACTGATGACTAGGTACATTAGCTAGGTCTTCAATAGACGGCAGAGGTGCCAAGTTGGTTGGGGAATGCACGCTTCTGAAGAGAAATAACCATTGTCAATGGCAAGGCAGAGTAAATTTGGTAGAGACCTTTCTTTCAAAAGTTATGCTTCAGGAGGGAGGGGGGATAGGCAATTAATTTTGACTCGGATTGGAAGGAGCATCTATCACACCGATTGTCCCTTCTTTTCAGTGACAAATTCAGTTTCCTTGTGTGTCTATCCTGTTTCTCCAAACGCTTTTCTCTGTCCTGCCTTCAGTTATCCATCAGGAAAACACTAATGGGTAGCCACAACCTTTATCTTGGTATGTCTTCACTAACACAGTAGGTTGCCTTTATCCTTCCTCATTTGTTTCCATATCTTAGCATCTCGACTTAGAAGTTTCCACAGAGTAAAACTCAGAGGAGCTGAAGTGTTGAGTTGAGCATGCGCAGGAGAGGGGAGGACTGAGGAGGGACATGCCTAGTTTTTCATTCATTTTTTTTTTAAAGCATGTACCATGACTTTCAGATCCAGCTGGAGATGAAAACTGAAAACAATAAATTCTTTTCTCTAAACAGTAATTCCATCTTGACATCTCACTCCACTTGTGAGCTTTGTAGAATGGCTGAACATTTAAATTCCTCCCTGCTGAACATTTAAATACACAGCCTGTTCGCTAAGGCTTCCCCTCAACTCACTGTAGGTCTGCTTGGGATTCATGAGCAGAATAGGGATTTGTGGGTTATTTAGGTAAGGCCAGTCAGGGTTACTTTTCTTATGCTATCTCGGGCTTCCTTGAGAATCTGACCTAAACATTCCTCAGGTAGAGCCGCGGCAGGGAGTGAGCTGTTCCTCTGCTTGGAAAAGGCAAAGCAGAGGAGCAAGAGGAAGGGAAGAGGGAGACTCACTCCAGACGGCCTCTTTCCCTGATGCTTTTAGCTCTTGCACCGAGAAGAAGCGAGGTGGTGTAAATCAGCCTTCTTTCGCCAATAAAATTATGACAGTTTGCCTCTTGCTGTACATCCTGCTTTATCCAGATAAAGAAACAGGTAGCAGAGAATGAAAGTGTTCCACGGCATTCGTCAGGCCTTGGGCAGTTGATCAACCCCACCATAAAGGGTAGTCAGCATCACCGAGCTGTGGCTGTTTAAGGAACGTGAAATGTGGCTGGTGGTACCGAGGCAGCCGATGGTAAATCAGATATGATTTCCCCTCCGAGAGCACAACATCAACCTTGTCGTTATCAGGAAGAGAAATGAAATCTCTAAATATTTCTCAACGTTTTGTCACCTCTGCCTGTCGGGGTGTTTTAACATAAAATTTCCCCAAAGTAGGAAGTGCAGGTATTATTTCATTTCATTTCAAAGATATACTTCATAGTTTTTCCCTATAAATTACTCAAAAAGCCCCCAATTTGCAATTGGGGCGGTAGCTTAAGATCAATGGTGTTTTAAAGTAAAATATTAGTAGTAAAAAATGTGTTTCGGGTTTGTCCCCTGCCAACAGCTTGGCAGCCCGTGAAAACAATGATATCTTGGTGTTTACAGAAAAATATCAGAAGGGATAAGAGAAGATGCTTATAAATGCTTTAAGTTAACTCTGCTGCCAAGGGGTTTGCTTAGTGGACTTTTGACTATGTATTTTTTGCATGACCCACATTTACCTGTTTTCATGTTTCAAACTGCCCTTATCTTTTTATCTCTCCCCCCCCAATTCTCTTCAGTTAATGAAAATAAGATTCACCAACACTTGTAAAATTCCTATTACCTCTAAGATCTAAAATACCATGTCAAAGAAACAAAAACCTTCTTATTCTTTTGATTATCAGAGTATGAATAATGCATGGTCACTGCAGAAAACAGGGGAACATCAACAACCATATCGGATGAACCTGTTACTCAGGTACAGCCAGTGCTGAGGTTCCCGTGGGTGTCTCCATGGATTTCATACACGATCCTATTTTATTTAACTTTGGATCATTCATTTTCCATGGCAGAGTACTAAAGAATGTGGCCTGGCAAGTTTTTGCTCCTTGGTCTCAGGGGTCAAGGTGAATACTCAAAGGAGTTTATGTGAGAGTTCCATTCAGTGTTTGATTACAGAATGCCTATCTATTTTCTCTTCAGTTCCACTGAACAAAGAAGAGGGCAGACTGCCAAACACAATGAAGAGTACTCAGGCTGTAAATCTGAAATGTTTGTTGATATTAATTACTGGAAAATGTCATATCTATTTTTAATATTTTACCATCTCCAGCATCATGGAAGGCAATAATCATCCCATTTGTTGACCAGCTGTCTGGTTCAACTAAATGGTAAACCACCAAAAGGCTCTACTTCAGATCCTATTTGGTGTGGGACTTGGTTGGAACAAACAGTACTTCAGTAACTCACAATCCAAGACAATACCCCTGATCAGGAATTCAATACATTGAGAACAGAACAGTAGAGTCGGAGGAAAAGCAAAACTGATTAATGTTTGATTTCTGCCCCATATTTCTCTATGTCACATACAATCTGTTTGGAAGCAGCTATTGACGCCCACATGCAAAGCTGTAGTTCATGTTGACTAGGATTTTTGAGAATATCATACAAAATGTCTTTTCCTTATAATTATAAGCTGGGAGGTTGGATACTATCATTATGCCTGTATTACAGACTCAGGAACAATAGATGTACTATTCAATAGCATCCACCACATGCCACACATTATGCTCACTTCTGGAATACACTGAAGTTCATACACAAACTCTGGCCTACAATTTATATGCTAGTAATAGAGATAGAAAATAATGAGTCTAACAAATGATATTCAGTGAGAGAAAGGGAAAAAACAGAGAAGAGAGATAAGGAGCATTCTTTTACAAAATTTGTTTTCAATTCCAGATATCCTACCTAAAAAACCTGTGCTACTTTGATGATTTTGGTCTGAAAATACTACCTGAGATGGATCCATAGGAAAGGATAATTTCTGAGGTCCATTGTGTTCTCTTTCAAATGAGCAATAAAGAGTGAAGAAATGTCATAGAAAATGGTCTTGAATCTTATCACATCTAAGACAGTTAAACTTTTGTTTTCAAAGAAATACAAGCACTATTATTTGGCCTCTGTTTAAAGACAGGAGCTGGACTGAATTAGCCTTGGACTCTTGTTTCCTTCTCCCACTGTGTCAACAGCCTCATGCAGGACTCAAAACACCCTGGACCAGTGGATGTTTGAGATGTATTTATTTTGTCAAAATGTCAACATGAATTCTTTTTCATCTTGTGAATGCATGGCCTCACCTTCGAACTCTGTCCTAGTTTCTCCCTAACACAACCATTCCTCAATTTTCTACTGCATTAGCCAGACTGGCAAGAAGTTTCCTTCTCGAGAACTGGTGTCTTGTGGTTTGTAGATACTGGAGCACAGAACCATTTATTCTTTATCTATATTGTATAGAATAGCATAATTTTAAGAGAGAAAGAATTAGAGTGATGTGAGTGTAGAGTCGGCAAGATGGCTCAGCACGTAAAGGTGCTTGTCATCATGCCTGCAGACCTGAGGCTGGTCCCAAAGCTCACCTGGTGGCAGGAGAGAACTGACGCCTCCAAGTTGTCCTCTGACCTGTGCGCGAGTGCACAGGCATACACACACACACACACACACACACACACACACACACACACACACAAATGACGAGTCACATGGTACCCTCACCTTCCACCCAAAACAGATGAATAAAAATAAGAAATAAGGAATGGAAAAGAAATATTAAGGTGAAGAAGGAATAATATTAAACCAGAAGATGGTCCTGTCTGAAGTAGTTTAAGTGATATTGTCAACATTCAACTAGAGAAGCGAGATCAGTGAGATGCTCCATGATTGATAGATAGATGATAGATAATAGGTAGATAGATGATAGATGACAGATGGATGATAAATGGATGGTAAGTATTAAGGTAGATAGGTAGTTAGGTGAATGAATTGATGAAAGGCGGCTACATGGTTGATGGGGGAGGATGAAAAGGGAAAGAGGGTATTAAAGAAGAGATGGAGGAAGACGTATCACAAAGACCTGACTTTGCCATTATGAGAGCTGGTTAAACAAGTCCCTGGATAGTGATGGGAGAGGGAAACTCAGTGTACACGTATGGGTAGAAGCTATGCGCAGGGAGAATTTCTTTTCTCTGCCTGAAACTTAATCTTGCTCTTAATTTCTTCCTGCTACTCAGATCATGTCTACCCAGATTGTGAAAGGTAATAGGCCTAATTGCTCAACTGGTGAGGGGCTTCCATTAATGCACAAATGCCTTCAAAGCAATGCCCAGATTGCCGTTTGACTCGGTAACTCTGTACTTCAATTCAACTTAACCTACATCGACACACCAAAAACAAAGCAAAGATAGAAAGTTCACTTGGTGAACTTCAGTTTTGAGAATCTTTATTAGAATGTATATGGCAAACCCTGAAATACACCACTCTCCTCTTAAAGCTTTTAGCTTAAAACATCTTTTGTGTTTCGAGGTGTAAAGTTTGCTTTTGTGTTTTTAGCTGCTTACATGTCACAAACTAAGAAATTCACTCTCAAATGTCGTGATAAATCAATCCATCCAGGGTCTTGTCTTTCAAACTGATTTTACATTAAAAACCAAGCAAAATAAAAAAGATTACCTGCTAGTCATATGCAACATTTGTGCCTGCAGAGAGCAACATTCCTCTCATGTACAAATTCTATTAAGGACCTTACTGTAGGTCAGAGGAAGAGAATGGCTCTGACAAATCAAAAATGCAAATAAAACAAAAGAACAAATACATTCCATTTTGCCATGGCTTGCAGGCTGGGCCTGTAAACCTGACTGGAAGTGAAAGGAAATTAAAGACAGACATAAGCAAGGAGAAGGTGGGATCCGGTAGGCCATGGGCTTGCATGGAGACACACCAGCAGTCCCGACACTTAGCTCTTTTGTTATATCCAGTGGAGGAGGCGGCAGCTTTGCCAGTCTTGACAGGGGATCTCTGTAGTGTGGCAGTCTCTCCAAAGCATTCATCCTGGATGAGGAACTGCGGATGGTACTTTGTGCATGTACTGCTTTCAGGTGCTAGTCAACTGTCCGTCAACATTTGTGTTCAAAGGGGATGCTTTTGCCATTCCCCTGAGCCAGACCCAGGGAGGGCTTTGCCATTCCCATGAGTCTAATGCATTGGCATCCTTGACAGGGTCATGCTAATGGAAACAATATGCATCCACTCAAGACTTCACCAGCTTTCCATACGAGCTTGTCTATTTTTTCCCAGGGGTGTGTGTGTGTGATAAGCACTGTATTCTGCCCTAGGTGTGTGTGTGTGTGTGTGTGTGTGTGTGTGTGTGTGAGAGAGAGAGAGATAAGCACTGTATTCTGCCCTAGAAGATAAGTCACAACTAGTTCATGGAGATCTTTTGGGTATCAGAGGGGCCTTGACTGGTCATGTGACCCAGTTTTAGCGAAGACAATGTTAAGCATCCCTATAAGAAAACCGCTTGGAAGAAGAAATCTTTTTGACTTCATCAGTCTCCCTGCTTGGGAAGCCTAAGGTTATTCTGTAGGTTGGCAGCTGTGCAGCCCACATGTGATGGGAGGAAGGCTCTGTAAACATGGTGTGGATTCTGCAGGGTCCCAATCATGCCATTGAGCTGCTGAGCTAACACCCCACGATTAACGTGCAGACTTCAAGAGTATGAGCCATATCATAGGGGCAGAAACTAAAGACAAAAACTAAAGACAAAACCAAACACAAACAAAAAGAAAAGCCCCCAAAGGCCAAAAACGATAAAGAAGATATCAAGACCCCAATAAAAGATCTGTGAATGACCAATATTTGAACATCGAAGGAGCAAAATAAACCATGCCTGAACCAGACTGTGCAGCTACTGGTCCACAATTATCTGCAAAGTGAGAGTTGGGAAATAAGCTGGGAAGAATGTAAGTGCCCAATGAGTTTGATCACTTACTGTTCTTAAAGAGAAGACATGATTTGAGCTATAAAGACTGATTTGGTCAATTAAAAAAATACCATTTTGATGGAAAATAGAGGATAAGGAAAACAGTAAATGTTCACAGATAAAAATTATGAATTATTTATTTACTAGTAATCAATGAGACACTAGTAAAATCAGATTTTTATTTTGTATCACATTAAGGTATTACAAAAAGCCATTGGTTCATAACAGATGATGCTGGCCTCTGCTCTGGTCCAGCAACTGCCATTTCTCTGAGTCAGAGCCCATGGCTTCTTCCCACATCTCTCTCCTTATTTCTAAGTATCAAGCATAAATAGCTCATTTCTTGAGTTTTAAACTTTAGGTAGTATCTTTTGACCCGAATCTGGAAAATGAACATTTCATTGCCTCATATTAACCCATCATCCTCTTCATTTACCCCATAATTCTCTCCTCTTCTAGTGCGGCTGTGTTAGCCATTTTTGATTTGATATTCATATTAGTGATGTGTACGCATGATGCATGGCTAAGCCACCTGGGGGGCTGGGGCTACCCCATTTCTTTTCTTGTGCCAATTGCTTTGTGCTGGCTGTGATAACTGCTTCTTTTGTTTACTTGTTCTGGTAGCCTTTTCATGTAGTTAAGCACTTTATCGTCCTTCGATTCAGAACAGGCACTCAGCAAACCTGTGCTTAGAATAACACTGTTATGTATAAGTTGTATTTTCTTTGAAATACCAACTTCTTTTTGTTTGAGTTGAGTGTCCTGTTTTATTTATTCATGTCTTTTCTTTATTATCTGCTTTCTTGAAGTATGTACTATCAGTAGCCATCAGGAACACAATATTTTAAAAATATTAATATCTATATACTATTGATTAAATTAGTACATAATATACAAATGTATGGAGATTAATTTCCCATAGAATTTTGAAGGCTGGTTAAGTATCTCCTAGTTCTCAATGATGCAACTGTTAGAATTACAATTATTATAATCACAAATTATGTATTTGTTATTAGCACATTTGTTATATCTGGGAGACTTCAGGATTTTAAAAAAATCCATTATAGTCTTAAGCTTCACTATTGTGTGTGTGTTGATATTCTTTATCATTTTTCATGTATTTGGTTTTTTGCTTAATTTTCTGGCCATTGTTTTGACCAATTTTAATTTCTAATGTTTCTGTTCAATATAAATATTTCATGCCCTTTATTTTATGAAGATTTTTAAAGGTAAAATTATTATGGTCTCATTTCATTAATGTAATTTTTTATCTTTCTGTGACTATTAAGTACAGCTCTGGACACGCTCTTACCCTGGGTTCATTTTCCCACTGGTTTTACTTATTCTTTTGTGCCCTCAGATGTCTAATGATTCTTGACTTTTCATTCAATCCAACTTAGAGTTCTGTTCACTTGAGTGAGATACTCTGGGAGGTGAGCAGATGGGGTTTCCACAGTCTTCCTGGGAACCCCCAAGTGTCAAATCTTTGATTTTTGACCAGCTCAGGGGAAAGCCCCCAAACCTGTGACATTTGGATAGGAATGCTGCTGCACGTTTGAGTCTTGAGTGTCCTCAGAGCCCCTCCTTAGTACCCATCCTGTAGTACTATTGGGAAGTGATAGCATTTTGAGAGGTGAGGCCATCGGGGAAGTCAGGCTGTTGACTTGAGGACCCTGTTTTCCTTCTTTTGTTCCCTGTCTTTCTGGCATGATGTACTGTGACCTTGCACACTCAAAAGCAACAGTGACAAGAAGCCACAGAATGGAACTTTTGAAACTCCCCATGATTAGTGGTACAAACCTGTAATCCTAGCACTTGGGGGCGGGGGTAGATAGGAGGTGACACAAGGTCTCATCTCAAAACCACACCCCAAACCAGATCGTAAAACCAAGAACTAGGAGCTGAGGATGGCTTAGGTGGGAGGGGGTGGGGGGACACGACACACGGGACAGGCCTGCTACACAAGAATGAGACCGAGTTTGGATCTCCAGAGCCTGTGTAAAATCAAGGCACTGAAAACGGAACATCTATAATCTGGCAGGGGTGAGATAGGCAGAGATGGAGAGAATCCTTGAAGTTAATTGGCCAGCCAGCCTGGCTGAACGGATAGGCTCTGGGTTTAGTAAGAGGCCCTATCTCAACACAATAGCAATAAACAAGCCGAGGAACAGGTGGTGAGTGATTGAAGAGAACCGCTGGACATCGAACTCTGACTTTTATCTGAATGGACACATGTACAAAACTCACCAATTCAAACACATGCCTGTGGCTCCTGTGAGCCCACCAGGGGAGCTAGGTTCTACTGTCTCGGTTTTCAGGATGGTGCTACGTGTAAGCCTTGGTGTGTAAGGCCTCGCAGAGATCAGAACTCACTTTCCCTAGAGAGCACACCCCTACTTGTTGAGACAGAGAATGGCAAGGGAGGGATTGGGGGCTGGAAAAGGCTCATTATATACAGTCCCGTGATGCCTTATACAAACTCCTCAGGGCTAGACATGTTTGAGAATTTGAATTAATTTTTAGATTTTAGAAAATAATAAGATATGTAATTGATGCATCACCTAATGGGACCTGCAGTAGTCTCCATAATTAAACACATCGATTTTTTTTCCTGCCGTGGAACATGAATATTCTTACTAAGAGAGGATTAATAAAGATTATAATTAGCCTTACATACTTTAGATCATATTTTGACAGCAAATAAGGTTGGATGAAGTAAAATTTTCTAAAACAATTTTACTTGTCAGAAATTTTGCATTTGGAGGTGTTAGGAAAAGGGTAGTTCATTTTTATGACTCACTTGAGCCTTTGAAAATAATGATACCTCTGTTCCTTAGCTTTCCTTGAATGTTTTTGGTAAGAATCAATGCACAGATTTTAAGTATTTACTTATTATTTATTTGTCTGTGTCCGTGTCCGTGTCCGTGTGTTCGTGTGTGTGTATGTGTGTGTATGTATGTGTTTGCACGCGTGTGTGCTCATGCACATACTCATGGCAGCCAGAGGGGTCTGATTCTTGGAACTTGAGTCATGTGCATGTTGGGAACTGAGCACCTGTGCTCTGGAGAGCAGCAGGTACTTTTATCTGCCGACTCACCCCACCAGCCCCATCCATCTTCCTTTTATAGACTTCTTCCTTTGTAAGCTCCGGGTGGTGGTTTATCCTGTGTTAAATCTGTTGCCCCTTGTCCATCAGCTTGCCATTTCTCAGAATTCGATTCATGGATTTCTTTCTTGTGTACCTTCTTTCATAGTGTGTGAATTTTTTTTTTTGACCTAGTTTGTTCCTTAGCTGTCTTCGAGGAGTTTTAGGAATACACAGAGATAACTGGGTATGTCCATTTTGCCTTCTTTAACTTGACTTCACACACCAAAGTTGAGTCCTAGATAATAATAGTGACCTGAGTTCTGTGACATATCTCAGTTAATTAAGAAGAATGAGTTGTTGGACAAGTGGCAAAAGGTAATCCTTCTCTACAGTTTTACCCTGAAGCCTTTCAAAAGTGCCATCTCTCTTTCAGACACACGCGTAGGCTTGCTGCTACTGAAGGCTGTGATAGGCTCAGTGTTGTTCCTCCTGCCTCTCTACCCTGCACCCTCAGATCTGTCCACATCCTGACCTCCAGCGCTGTGACTATTGCTTTACAGAGTAGAGGGATGGGTAATGCCTTATGTGACAAATGTGATCAGTGAAGGATCTAGAGAGGAAACCTATTCTGGGTTGTTATTGTCCCATAGGTGTTCTAAGTGAGGAAATTTAGAGTTACTGATGGATGGGAACGTGTGGCTGAGAAATAGGAGGTGAACATCAAGGGGTACCAGCTGTTACCAGAAGCTGGAAGACTCTGGAAGCACAGAAGACACAGCCTCCCCTGGGGTTACAGAGGGAAGACAGCCCTGCCTATACCGCGATGAGGTAGGAAGCCACCCAGTTTGTGTTAATTGGTTATGGCAGCCTTAGGAAACCAATTCCACAGCCGAGCAATGCTGTGTTGTTCTTGCCGTGGGAGAAAAGCTCTTTCTGTGAGACATACCAACAAATCATTTGAACTGTAATTTTGGAAAAGTTGACTCTCTTCTGTAGGCCTCAGTTTTAAAACTTGGAAATTAGAGGTGATGATCAATTATTTTAAATGTTTCTAAAATTCAGTAATTCTTTTCATAATCTTGACAAGGTGCTGAGGAATTTGACCTCTTTATAACATTCTTGTGGTCAATATATAAATACAATCCAGTTGGGCCTAATAACATTATCGGTTTCTTGAGGAATGTTTAATTTCTTCTTTGTTTTCTTACTTTCTTTTGAAACAGTTTTATATTATATTTCTTGAAATAGCTATATATGCTACTATATTATATGCTCATATATGAAATTACAATATATTTTTATAGGGGAACTTGCTTATTTACTTGGAATAACTAGTCTAGGCCCATTTTTAATATGAAAATTTGGATAAGACATTCTACTTTGCAGATATATTAATCATAAAATAGGCTATATGAAAATCAAATTAACAGGTTTTCTAATCTCTATTTTTGTTGCCTAGATAGCTGTCTATCTTTTCTATAGGGCTTTGCTTAATTTAAAACGTAATGGTTGGCTGATTCAATCACAGAAGGTTTTAAATGTTCATTCAAAACACATTTAACTTCATTGCCTAGTACAGAGACCTTTCTTCTTGCAAATAATTGACACCAAACAGCCTTGGGTCTCTTTCCCATTTATGTGCCCAAGGATTTTTTTCTGTCCTTCATTTTTGAAATCATTTCTCAATGAAAATGTTTCCTTTTTCCACAGGACCACAGATTCTCCTCACTATTTTTTCCCATCTTTTTCTTCTTACAGTCCACTCAGATGCCAAGGTCAGCACAGCCAAGGCTTAGGGAATATTTGCTTCTTCTATGGGTTATTTCAAACAGGCCACTTTTTAAGGATATTTTTGTGAGGTAGATGCATTATCTCCCTTTATAGATAAAACAGTGGACGCACTGAGAGGTTAAGTAATTTTCACAGAAGCCAAATGAACATTAAATGTTGCACTCAGAATCTAAGACCAGCAGTTTCTCCAAAGCCCTGACCCACAGGGCCTGGCACTATCATAGAAACTAGAGACCTCAAGGACATTGGTTGATGCACTTACAGGATTCTCTAATAAGATGTGAAAATTTTCATGGGGCTTTTCTTTATAAGAGTTTGTTTGTTGATTGGCAGCTGTTTGGGTCATTGAGTAGGTGTGTTGCATATATACATGTGAGAACATGTAGAGAGCATAATGATCCCATGAGCTCCACCTCATTGTCTGACCTGGGAATCTGTGGAAACCAAGCACCAGCATTGATAAGAATAACCACACATCAATGATATGCTTGATCTGGGCTCTATAGTTCTCCCTTGCCTTTGGCTGGAGCCACCTTGCCTGAACAGGATGCAAGGGAAGAGCCACATCAAGAACCTTTTGCTTTAATCTTCTCTCTCTCTCTCTCTCTCTCTCTCTCTCTCTCTCTCTCTCTCTCTCTCTCTCTGTGTTATGTACTTTGTGCTCCTGCTTTTGTACATGTGTATATACACAGACATGTTGAGGTCACATGTCAACATCCAGTGTCTTCTATTGTTCTCCACTTTCTTTTTCTCATACAGGGTTGTGGTGATATATTGTGTACCCTAATAAAATTTGCCTGAAGATCAGAGAACAGAACAAGCCACTAGATTAAACACAGAGGCCAGGCAGTGGTGGCACATGCCTTAAATTCTAGCACTTGGGAGGTGGAGATCTGTCTTGATCTCTGTGAGTTCAAAGCCACCTGGACTACCTGAGATTGACTGAGTGTAAGAGAGAAACAGAGCGAGGCAGTGGTGGCACATACCTTTAATCCCAGCACTTGAGATCTCATGCCTTTGCTTGGGAAGTCACACGCCTTTAATCTCAGCACTAAGAAGGACTAGGGTGACAGGTATGTTGTGCTGTGCCTTGCTTCCTAAATGTGAGTGCTAGGAATCCAAACTCCAGTCCTCGTGGTTAAAAGTCAGGCATTTACTGACTGAGCCATATATCCCCAGCCCCCACCTTTCCAGTTCTGATGGGAAGCATCGGAAGTACCTTTGTCATGAGGGAGTATTGCCACCAAACCTCAAGGAGAGAGACAGCAGCCCAGTGGCCAGACAAGACGTACACAGATCACCTTTTCTGTGCATGGTAGCCCAGGCTGGCCTCAGACTCGCGATCCTCTTGCCTCTGCCTCCTTCAACAAATCCTACCAGCTTGTGCCACCACAACCAGCTCTGCTCATGGTAGAAAGCCTATGAGTGGGGATCTTCAAGCCTTTGACAAGCCTGTTTCACTCTAGACCCCTGAGCCACTGCAGTGGGTTATCTGAGTGAGCCTGGAGATGCACAGTCTGTTTTCTCACCAACATTGACTCACAGGTGTCCTCACCTCTGTACAGCTGGTCAGGAAGGGGTAGAGACCATAAGCTGCCTCTGTGTTCCAAGAGAAGAGAAACTATGCAGAGGTTAGGGAATCGATGGGTGCAAACTGAGCTCTTGAGTCTTTCTGGTTCTTTTGCTTGACTGAGTCTGAAGGAAAATGTCACGACTTCTGAGAATCACATGACACCCTTTGTACTTTTCCCTGCTTCTGGATCCGCCCACCGGAATAGAAGCAATCCGGGAAAACAAAAACAAAAACAAAATTAAACATGTGGGTACCTCCATGTTTGCACAGAATTTAATAGCAGAGGTACTTTCTCTGGGTTGGTCAGAATTTCTTTTCATTGTTAATTCCGCCTTGATTTCCAATGAGTCCCCAAATCTCCATTTACCAGTCAGTCATTTAACAGTTACTGAATATCCTCAATGAACTCTTGAATGAGAATAATAATGCTTTCCCTTATTTCATGTTGCTTGCAGCCTGCAGTAAATTGTCTCAGGCTGCTGGGGACTTTGGTGTGCTTAAATACCCCTAGGTCCCAACAGGTGTCTTTATGCTCACGCTCATCTGCTTAATGAGTCATTGGTAAGCACAGAAGGATTAATACATGCTACAATCAGTCTTGTGACAGACACTGTGTCCACATATGATGATTATTTTAAATATTGATTTCATGCTTCTTCATTCAACTTCACGAAATTTAGAAAATCCTCCTGCTGGGAAGGGTGATGAGGGGGCTCTAACGGCCCGAGCACGGCAAACACGGGCCTGAGCATGGAAAGCACTGCGGACAGGTTTTGCCCTTTGATCCCATTTCCTCTCCCTCGATAAAAACCGTTATATTCCTAACACCAGCCCCCAAGGTCTATTCCCTTATTTGGCCACCAACTCATTCCTGAGACAAAACACCAAGGTCCAACCATCAAAATTCATTATTAGGCTAATATAACCAATCAGGATTTACCAACTCACCCTAGCACAGACTCTGCCTTTTTGTCCTTAAAAACCCACTGCTGCAGAAACACCGTCTCTTGCTGGCTTGTATTTGCTGCTGCTGCTGCTGCTGCTCCTGCTAAGTTTGCAGCCTCTCCCCACCCTACTTGCCCTTCTGGAGAGTTGTGATGAGAATTTGGTGTCTGAGTACATCCTGTACCCATTCTGGGTGCCCGACCTCCCTTTCAGTACACACTATATATCCGTGGAACAGTTTTTAAGAAGACAAATTAATAAATTCTTCTTTGACATCCACTGTCTGCCAAGTACCATGTGCTGCATGAACCTTCTCTTTTGGAAAATGGGAATTAACCATCTACTCACCCCAGGTCAGGGCAGCAACCACAGACCAAAGAAATGACTCCACTCAAGTCTGACTTAGGCCACTCCCAGCCGTATGAATGAGGGGTTATTGGCAGTAACATGATCAATATACCAGTGGCTACAAGACCGAGGAAAAGGTTTTCTCTCTCCTAGCAACCTATTAATCGTCTAGATATCCTCAAAGGCCGGGTGGGGCAGTGTGAGACCCTGACCCGCTCCATGACAGACACATTAGTGGGCCCAGCCTCAGTCTTATGCAGGTGTCCTGGAGGATAATCACAGGCACTGAGAGTTCAAGAGGCAATTGCCACGTCATGCCTAAAGGTCAGTGTTCCGTAACATTATGCTAATTCGGCCAGGCAAAAGTGATTATGCCGCTCCTTCAGAGTTCAACTTTATCAGAAAAACTCACAAATTGGATCTGTATGAGTTAATTCTAATGTATTCATGATAGTGCTACTAATAATTATGCCATATGCTAAGTCAGAAACACCGTGTAACGATAAGGAGTAAAGTTACTTAGTGGAGACAAAGGAGACCCATCGGGCCCTCTGTGCTCCTCCTCCTTGCCGACTGATCCTGGCTGATGTGAGGCTGGCTTGCCAGTTCACTCCTCTTGATTGTCCTCTACAAACCGTGTTCTGGGAAAAGCTGTCTTTTCAGATAAGTCCTGATTTTGAGTCAGTTTTTAAAATGAACAGCATTCTCTGCTAGTGACTCCAAGAACAGCCTGAGGTCCATTTATGTGGATCAGAGAGCCTTCCTTGTCCAAGTTATGCGGATGATACGGTGTTTCGAAAGCGACCCACGGGGAGGCAGGAGCTCATTAGTAGTTATTGGAGATCCTGTGGCCTTTTCTTCAGCCATTTCTCGAAGATGAAAGAAGGATTTGGGACATAACTATTGAATGACATTGTGCTTAGGTTATGTCTATGTATGGCCTACAGCTTGCTCTTTGTAAATGTAACCCTAAGAGAGAAGGCAGAAATCAAACCCTCTTGATGATCCTTCATAGAAATTCATGCAGAAAAAGCTTAGAGACAGGACAACTACTCTCAAATTAATGAAGTAGAAAGTCTTCCATAGAGCAAAGGCAGTGGAAGTTTCGAGGATCCGCTATTACACCAGAGCTTGGATGAGAAGTGGGACCACCTATGTATATACAGGCATAAACTTCTCTTGAGCACACCATGAGTATTTCAGTATTTAGTGGTTTCAGTATTTAGTAGGGGGAAGTTAATGGGAACATGTAGTTGATGTATTTCAGGATATTTACTTACTGCAAAACTCATTTACAGTCAACATTTCCAGGAAAGATAACACTGTGTACCTGGACTCAGGTGGGATTTTCTTGCAGCCTTTAAAAGTTGCTTTGGAATTACATATTTGAAGTGAAATATACTTGTACTGTCTTTTTCAGAACCTGCTTCTGTTACCACAAGAAGCTTTTGTAAGCAGTTGTGAGGGAGAAATACAGCTCTAACCCAGAACCCTACCTACCCTTGCATTCTGAGAGAAAATATCCTGAGCCCTCCTCGTTGCAAATTACTTGTACTGACTGCTCTGTGCATCAGAGCCTTCTCAATTCCACAGCTGTGGCAGATTACCCCTTTGCCCTCCAGAGATGCTCAAATACAGGTCTACACTGCCTGCGAACAAACAGACTTGCCACCGTGATGCAATTACCCCGAACATTGAGATTTTTGGGTATATGGCCTAACTCGCAGAAATACAAACAATTTTTGAGTATTTTGAATAGTTATTATTTTGTCTGTAATTTGAAACTGTGGTGTCTCAACATTAATCAAATGATAGCACCTGGTGTCGTTTTCATATTGGCTTTTGTTTCTCTGTGGCTTAAGGGCACAGACTCCAGAGCCCTGAATTCTAAGGAAGGGTGTCTCCAGCTCATTGTGTGCCTGGAGATAAGCTCCGATTCCACACACATGGCTCATGCACCTGTTACTGATCTACCTCAAGGTCCTTTGTCCTCTAGATAGTGGCATAATAGCTGGGACTAACCTAGAGATCACAGTCTTTACTGACTTGCCTGGTTGGCTACCTGCCGCTTTAGGGAAGAACATGATATTGCAAGCACCTCTATTCCTGCAAAGAATGATAGAATCCTTATCTTTTGGAATGCCATTGTCTTTTCTGTTGATCTTTAAAAACATCTAGCAAAGCCTATGAACATAAAACACTCTTCCAGTTGTTATCCATCTCTCAAGGGAAGAGCCCCTCTATAAACCCTGTGTTAGGCTCTTTGGGACCTTAAAAGAGAATCAAAACAATCTCTCTTTAAACTCTATTTTCAAATGCAATTTGGGCCTTATGTAAACCCATAGAATTTTTAATTGCCCTCAAGGTACAATGTGAACAATGTCTTACTTTCTCATCTCTACCTCTTCCCTCTTTTGAAAGCTATATAGACACTGTAGAAAGCTCCATTCATTTTTAAGGCTGCGAGCTAAAATCCTTCACATCTATGTTTCATGACTGTTGGGCCAAGCTAGGTCTGAAGATATTATCTCCATCATTTCAAGTTCTGAATATTATATGTAGGTTACAGAGAAAGCCATGAGGGCAAATAATATTTCTTCATCATGAGAACTTAGAACTCATACTTCACGGCATTTCCTAGTGTGGGGAATTAAATCGAAAGTTATTAACTTACTATAAATAAGGAAAGGATAAGAGCTAACATTTACATGGCATTTCCCAAACATTAATTAATTCAACAGCAAAATAAATATATCTTGTGACAGAAAGCTGCCTACATTTTATAACTAAATCATTTCTCGCTTGAGAACTACATGAGTTGACTGATGGGTAGGTAAGCAAGGAAGAGCGAGACTGTGCCACAGCATGCTCTTTGCCTTCTAGTTTATTAGGAGGTAATGTGATGGGCTTCCCTGTTCACAGGAAGTACACTTAATAGTTTAGAGTGCTGGAGTGATCGTCACACAGTGGTAGGTATGGTCTAGCCAGCTTGTGCCTACTATCTAAAATTTAGATTCTAAATAAACTACGAACACTGAGCTAAGAAAGCTATAAATCATGTGAAGCGTAAGAAGGATAACAACGTAAATGAATCTGAGAGACCGTGGCCCTGTCACCAAAGCACAAATGGTAAATGCATCCCTTTTCACCAAATGGCTGCTGGATCAAAATTCTGCCACAAAGTTCGTGGCTTCGGATAACATCCTGCAGTTGTGGACATGGGTGTTGGGAGGGTAGCACAAAGGTACAGGCAGGGCTGCCTTTCTTTTCTCTTTTCTCTCTCTTTCTCTGTTAACTCTTAGTGATTTTTTGTGGATTTCACATCATGCATTCCAATCCCACTCATATCCCTGTCTCCTCACATCCTCCCTCTGCCCTTGCAACCTCCCTGCCCAAAACAAAACAAAGTTTAAAAGAAAAACCAAAGACCAAACATAACAAACAAACAAAACCACAAAAACAAACAATTACAACAACAACAAAAAGAAGAATCTCGTTGTGGAAGCTGTAGTGTGGCCCCGAGTCCCACAGTTCACCCTTTAGTCCGTTCATCTTCACTGCAAGTGTTCTTAGCCACGAGTCACTGGAGTCACTGGTCCAGCTCAGGCTTCTGGCATCTGCTACACCACTGATAATGTGCTCTCCATGGGGGCTCCTCTCGGATAGCCTGTTGTTGTCCAGTCTTGGGAGACCCTGCTGTTTGGGATCTCTAGGTTCGTCTACTTCACATGCTCCAACAGTTCACAGATTTGTTGCATGTTGGGGTGGGCCAACTCACAGCCCTGGTAGCTGGGTTGGTCAGCCTGCCAGCTTTCCCTGGCTGTCACTCCCCAGGGAAGCTCTCCAGTGCTGCCTGGGCTAGCTCACCCAATGCAGCCTGCAGCAAGGAGCCAGGCCAGGACTCCTGCTCTCAGGTCCTCAGATCTGGCTTACTCACAATTGTACCAACAGGGCCACCTCTACTGTTTGCCCAGGCAAGGTGCAGGGCTTTCTCTCCTGATTGCTGTAGGGGGCAGATGAGGGCGGGGTGGTGGTGGGGAATAGGGTCAACTCTCCTGCTCTTATGCCCTTGGGGCTGGCTCACCCGCCACCCTGACAACAGGGTCAGCTCTAGTGTGCTCCCCAGGTGAGGTACCTGCCTGTGGTGAGGGGTGGGGCCATCCTTCTGAGTAAGAAGGGATAGGGGTGGGAGAGCTCTCCCCTATCGGGTGGGTCCAGCTCTCCTGTTGCTGTATCCAGGGAGGGGCAGGGCTAGCTATCCCAGGGCCAGTGAAGGGTGGGGCTGGCTCAGCACAGTATGATTCCAATGATACCGCTAACATAAGCCATGGACATCCTCACAGACCCCAGCTGCAGCAGGACCTCAGACTGAGACACAGCCCTCTGTAGCAGCTCAGGACATCACTATGGCCCTGGTGGTAGCACAGTCCACTCAGATCAGTGTAGCCCTAGCATGACCCACAGACACCAACAGGGTCTCAGGTGACTGACCAGACTCTGGGCATCTACAGAGCCCTTGGTGGTAACAGGAGCCATGAATATCACCACAGACTCCTGATGCTGCAAAGCCATGGACACAGGCATGACCCTAAGCTGTGGCCTGGGGCCCCATGTCTCCGTGGCCCCAGGTGGCAGCACAGGTCACTCAGATCAGCATGGCCCCTGGCAGGGGTTGCCTTTCTTTCTGGAAGCTATGGGGGGTGGAATTTTTCATGGCCTCCCTGGCTTCCAGTGCTGCCCAACTCTCTCATGCTCCCAGCTCCAAAGCAGCAGTGGCATCAAGGCTCTCATAACCTTGGCTCTTCGGAAACTATCTCTTACATTTGAAGAGCCGTTGTGATCCCATCAAGCTCATCTGGGTAATCCAAGGTACTCTCACTATGTCAAGGGCAGCTGATTAGCAACCCGGCTCTGTACGACATCTTAACACCATTTCTGATGTAACCCAATGTCTAGTTTCTAGGATGAGAATGCAGCCATCTTGGAGGAACTTTTATTCTGCCTACTACAGGTGACAGAATAAAGCACCAGTACAGGCTCTTACTTGACAGGTGGAGGCATCCAATTTGTCACCAAGCTTTGTTAATGTATTACATATCTCCTGAGCATCCTTTTCTGGCATCCTTTGCCATGTCTTAGCTCAGGTTCCATATCATCGTTCATTGTGACAGCTGCATTACATCCCACAGTTGCTCAGGTTTGAAGTCTTGGCAGTTTGTCCCTCTCTGTTCCCCACTGAAATGCCAGGGGAGATTCCTAAAACACAGGTCTGCCTGTGTCTCTCTTCTTAGAGTCACTCAATGGCTGCCTGTCCTTGGCAACAGGGTGAGGAGAATCAGACCAGTTTTGTTTGTTTGTTTGTTTTGCTGTTGAATCATACAAATCTTCAATTCCTTCCCCAAGTTGATAAGATTCCACTGCTCAAGGGACAACATTCCTGCCTCTCTTTCAGTATTCGAAAGTCGTTGTGTTTGTATCTAACACCCACAGCTCTGGGATTTGGAGGAACTGTTATTCCTCCATAATGTTTTAACCCTGTACTGTGGAACTCGGTGAAAAATAGAAGGCAATTCCAGCAGTCCACTGATATCTATCTATCTATCTATCTATCTATCTATCTATCTATCTATCTATCTATCTATCTATCATCTATCTATCATTTACCTGTGAGTACATGTGTGTTCTTGCACATGTGAAAGCCAGAGGTCAGCCACAGGTATTGTTCATCAGGAGCCACCCAGCTTGTTTTGAGAGACCAGGTCTCTCATGGCTCCTTAACCTTGCTAAACCAGATAGACTACCCAGGCACTGAGCCCCAGGAATCCTCCCTCCTCGAATCCTCCCTCCTCCCCCTCCAGTGCTGGGTGTGCAGGTCCCCTCCACCCCGGGAATCCTCCCTCCTCCCCCTCCAGTGCTGGGTGTGCAGATCCCCTCTACCCCAGGAATCCTCCCTCCTCCTCCTCCAGTGCTGGGTGTGCAGGTCCCCTCCACCCCGGGAATCCCCCCTCCTCCTCCTCCAGTGCTGGGTGTGCAGGTCCCCTCCACCCCGGGAATCCCCCCTCCTCCCTCTCCAGTGCTGGGTGTGCAGATCCCCTCCACCCCAGGAATCCCCCCTCCTCCCCCTCCAGAGCTGGGTGTGCAGATCCCCTCTACCCCAGGAATCCTCCCTCCTCCTCCTCCAGTGCTGGGTGTGCAGGTCCCCTCCACCCCGGGAATCCTCCCTCCTCCCCCTCCAGTGCTGGGTGTGCAGATCCCCTCCACCCCGGGAATCCCCCCTCCTCCCTCTCCAGTGCTGGGTGTGCAGGTCCCCTCCACCCCAGGAATCCTCCCTCCTCCCCCTCCAGTGCTGGGTGTGCAGATCCCCTCCACCCCAGGAATCCCCCCTCCTCCCCCTCCAGTGCTGGGTGTGCAGATCCCCTCCACCCCGGGAATCCTCCCTCCTCCTCCTCCAGTGCTGGGTGTGCAGATCCCCTCTACCCCAGGAATCCCCCCTCCTCCCTCTCCAGTGCTGGGTGTGCAGATCCCCTCCACCCCGGGAATCCTCCCTCCTCCTCCTCCAGTGCTGGGTGTGCAGATCCCCTCCACCCAGGGAATCCTCCCTCCTCCTCCTCCAGTGCTGGGTGTGCAGATCCCCTCCACCCCAGGAATCCCCCCTCCTCCTCCTCCAGTGCTGGGTGTGCAGATCCCCTCCACCCCAGGAATCCCCCCTCCTCCTCCTCCAGTGCTGGGTGTGCAGGTCCCCTCCACCCCAGGAATCCTCCCTCCTCCCCCTCCAGTGCTGGGTGTGCAGGTCCCCTCCACCCCAGGAATCCTCCCTCCTCCCCCTCCAGTGCTGGGTGTGCAGGTCCCCTCCACCCCGGGAATCCCCCCTCCTCCTCCTCCAGTGCTGGGTGTGCAGGTCCCCTCTACCCCGGGAATCCCCCCTCCTCCTCCTCCAGTGCTGGGTGTGCAGATCCCCTCCACCCCAGGAATCCCCCCTCCTCCTCCTCCAGTGCTGGGTGTGCAGGTCCCCTCCACCCCAGGAATCCTCCCTCCTCCCCCTCCAGTGCTGGGTGTGCAGGTCCCCTCCACCCCAGGAATCCTCCCTCCTCCCTCTCCAGTGCTGCGTGTGCAGATCCCCTCCACCCCAGGAATCCCCCCTCCTCCCCCTCCAGTGCTGGGTGTGCAGATCCCCTCCACCCCGGGAATCCTCCCTCCTCCCTCTCCAGTGCTGGGTGTGCAGGTCCCCTCTACCCCGGGAATCCCCCCTCCTCCTCCTCCAGTGCTGGGTGTGCAGGTCCCCTCCACCCCGGGAATCCTCCCTCCTCCCCCTCCAGTGCTGGGTGTGCAGATCCCCTCCACCCCGGGAATCCTCCCTCCTCCTCCTCCAGTGCTGGGTGTGCAGGTCCCCTCTACCCCGGGAATCCTCCCTCCTCCTCCTCCAGTGCTGGGTGTGCAGATCCCCTCCACCCCGGGAATCCTCCCTCCTCCCCCTCCAGTGCTGGGTGTGCAGATCCCCTCCACCCCGGGAATCCTCCCTCCTCCTCCTCCAGTGCTGGGTGTGCAGATCCCCTCCACCCCGGGAATCCTCCCTCCTCCTCCTCCAGTGCTGCGTGTGCAGATCCCCTCCACCCCGGGAATCCTCCCTCCTCCCCCTCCAGTGCTGGGTGTGCAGGTCTCCTCTACCCTGCTCAGCCTTCATGGTGGGTGCTGGAGACTGAACTCAAGTCCTCAGCCTTGTGTCGCAAACATTTTACCAACTGAGCTATCTCTCAGCCCCCACTGGCCTTTCTAACTAATTTTAAATAAATGTCACATGATAATTAAATAAAACCAGAGAGAATTACCCAAGCCAGGAACCTGCGCATGTCAATCTGAACTATCTTTCCCTCACCCATATGTAGAGCGTGTGCTTCAAAAGGTAACCACTGGAGTCTTAGATGCTGGGTGGATTTATCTGGTTCTGTTACAGGTAAAATTCTAACTTCTTCCCAATTATAGTTATCCCCTTTCCATAGCTAAGGCTCAGGGGGGGAGCACTGGCAAATAGGATGTATATGTGGCCAACATCTCAATTTTAAACCATTTCTTCATGCTTCAAGTTGGGGGTCTGTGGTTTCTAAATGTTTTAACTGTCGTGAGGAAGAGAGAGATGCGTAGGCTATCTTTTTTGGCTAGTGTAACCAACGTTTGATTTCCTGTTTTCATTACTTGAATGAAACCAAATGGTTCCCTTTCCTGAAAAAATGAAGCTATGGGTGTCTGTAGAATTCTCAATGCTTGCTTGGGCTTCCCCCTGCATTTTCCTCAATACAGGTGATAGTCACTGACTCTGAGAATGTGTGAACAGTTTGAAGTGTTCCTGTGTGCTCTCTCTCTCTCTCATATGTATATGATATATGAAGATATCTCTACACCTGAGTAAGTTTTTAAAAAAATCTTTTTAGTGACTCTTTGGGAATTTCACATCATACACCCCATCATACTCATTTCCCAGTCCTTCCATATTCATTCCCCACCCTTGTGACTTCCTGCCCTCCCCAAATTAAAATTCAATTAAAAAGAAGAAAACAAAACAAAACACAAACAAGTCCAATTTGTGTTACCTATATACTCACTGGAGCATGGGCAAACTCCCAGTGGCCTGCCCTTAAATAGGACTGAGTCCTTCCCCTCCTGCACCCCAGCCAGAAGCCATCAATTGTGGAGAGCTAACTTCAGCATCATCATCACACTTTTAAAGAGGTCTCTTTGATGGCTTCCTGTTTAGACTGTTACCTTTTGGGGCTGGGGTGGGGTGGGTGTAGGGCCTGTCATGGACACTTTCCTCTTTCTCAACTGTGTATCTGCAATCATTGATATCACTGCAAAAGTAGCCTCCTTGCTCTTCCCAGTCAGTGGGAGCACAGCACAGACCACGAACAGAGCCCTTGGCTGTAGTAGGACCACAGACCCAGGCAAGGCCCTTGGAGACAGCCCTGATCCTGGACATCAACTTGGCCTCAGAGGGCAGTGTAGGCCACTCACATTAACGGCTTTGGGGGCAGCCCAGACTCTGGACATCCAGATGGCCTTTCGTGACAACATAGGCCCCGGACATCAACACAGACTCTGACTACAGCAGGACCCTGGACCCAAAAATCACCGTTGGGGTCAGCATGGATCAGGAAATCACCGTGAGCTCAGATGGCAGCTCAGGCCACTCCCGTCAGCCTGGTCCTCACTGCTGCCTCCAGTTCTGCCCTCTCTCTCCACAGGGCATGAACAGCTCACTCTGCTTCTCTCTGTCTCTCTCCCATCCATCCACCACTCACATGCTCATTGTAGTGGTGATGTGAGGTGGGGCAGCCTGCTTGAGTAGGCTTTTTAAGTGTTAGTTTGCATAGTAGGACAACCTTTGGAGCTAGAATAATTTTAAGAAATTGAAATTGAAATTTAAAAAAAAAAAGCAGGACTCTCTGCTTGGAATTCATTGTGACGTGACGTTGTGCTTAACACAATTGTATATTCAACACTGTCATTAGTAGCCAAGCCACATATGAGTAGATTTTGCAACCAAGAAAAGTCTATGCCTTTATTTATTATTATTATTATTATTATTATTATTATTATTATTATTATTATTATTTATACAAAGGTAAAGTGAAAATGTGGTAATTAACCTTGTGATAAGGTTACTTAAGTTGCTCAGGGGTCTGTATATATATCTACCTAGTGCTCAAGCTGCCCCAGAATGCCTCAACCTAAGCTAAATTGTACATTTGTGATGAAATGATTTGCCTACAGACTGTTCTAATGCTAATAGAGCAGAACACGGTTAAATGGTCTTAGCAGATAGAAAGTGGAACCCAGCTGTGCTCCACAGAGCAGTGTGCCTGATGGCAACCAAGGACTGGGTGGTGAAGGACTCCCGGCAGCAGGCTGGAGTCTGGGGAGCTGGATTGGACTCTCTGGACTAGGCTGGGAGGAGAAACGGCAGTAAAAGCCTCTTTTCCTGAAACATTTACCGAGAAACAGATTCCAAATATGAACTTTGAGTAAAATCCCTTCCATTGACTGAATAAACAAATACTAACATCTGATGGGGGAAAAGCTCTTGCCCCTGCAGGAGGCCAAGGTCAAATCCAGCTGAAGGAAGACATCACACTTGGCAGGATCTGCCAGTGGGCTACAGAGCTTCACACTTGAGCTTGGGAAATACCTGGTGCTACCCTCTTCTTTGGATCTTGCTTTTCTTGATGGTTAACAACTTTGGGATCTGTTAGGACGGGACCTTGTAACTGTCTTGAGAGCTCTAACTTTCTGTCTTCTTCCAGAGAGAAAAGGCCTTAACCTGTGCAGTGATCTGAGTGAGACCATGGGGAGGGCGCCCCCCACCCCCATAGGCTCACACATTTGCATGCTCAGTTAGTCTTCAGTTGAGCTGTCAGGGAAGTATTAGGAGGTGTGTCCTTATTAGAGGAGGTGTGGCCTTGTGGGAGGAGGTGTGTCCCTGGGGGTGGACTTTCAGGAAGATATTTGTATCTGAAGGATGAACCAATGGTGGCATCTGAAATTTACATGTTATCCAGACCTGGAATCATGGCTCCGGTATATAAATAAGCTCAATGCTAGACTAGATCTTGCCTCTGAATTCATAACCCTCTTTGTATCAGTCTCACTAGATATCTAAGAGGTTGAACATTTGCCATGCCAGCCTTGGGGTGGTTCTCCTTTCTTTGCTTGCTTCTTTTCTCCCCTCCCTTCCTCTCTCCCTCTTTCTTATCTTCTTTGCCTCTCCTCTTCCTCTCCTTTTTCCCCTCCTCTCACCCTCCTCTTTCCTTCCTTCCTTCCTTCCTCCCTCCCTCCCTCCCTCCCTCCCTCCCTCCCTCCCTTCCTTCCTTCCTTCCTTCCTTTGACAAGGTCTTACTATGTATCCCAGGCTGGACTTGACCCTGACATCTCAGTCTCCTGAGACTGAGGATGACAAGTCCACACCACTGTGACTAGTTCAGTTCAGCTCTTTCTGTAGGTATATAGCTGATTTCAACCACACTTGTCATGTAGTGTTTCATCGAACTTCTTGTGTTGACCATTCTTGTGACGCTTACTTCCTGTGATTTGATGCCAAACCACCATTGTTTGAAAGAGCTCTTTGGCTGTCTAATTCAGTTGAGTATGGAGGGGCTTCTGGAAGATCAATAAATCAGCATAATAGCTTTCTATCTTGGGAAAATCTCATGCTTGCTTAATAATAATGTGCAGAGGCCATCATGTTGGGGCTCAAACTGAAATTCTATAGGTCTATGCTTTCAACATAAGAAGCTAAATTAAGCTAACTCTGTGGGCTTGTCAGCCCATGATTCTACATGACTGAATCTTCTGTTCTGTTTCCCCAAGGAGAAGAAATTCTGGTAGGAGTCTGCAGTGAACACCAAATGATTAACTCAAGTTTCATGTTTTACAGCATTCTTTTTCTTGTCTTTTCTTTTGAAATTTTTATTGTGCATTTTCATTGTACTTGGTACTGTATTACATAAGGACACTTATACGTATATTACATGCAAGCATATCTTTCTCACATCCTCATCTTCTCTTTTCTCATTCCCCTTTATCCCCATTAGACTCTTTTGGTTCCTTAGACAGATGCACTTCTATTTTCATATCACATATACACATCTTACTTTATGTATTGATTAGATATCTAGGAACCACACTGCAATATTTGCTTTGAGAGCACACAAACAATTTTTACTTTTCTGAGACTGGCTTAATTCACTTAGTGTGGTTGTTACTGGTTGCACACATTTCCTTCAACAAGTGAAAAACACTCTTAAACAAGTGAAAAACACTCTACTGTGTACTATACTTCCTTTATCCATTCCTCAGTTGTTAGATACATTGACTGGTTACTTAATTTCAATGCAGTAATGTGATATGTTGACTTGAAGACTTTGGGGTAAATACCAAAGGCTTATCTAGCATAATCACGTCATAGATCTATTTTTAGTTATCTGAGAAAACTGCATACTGATTTCCAAAGTGGTTTGACCAGTTTTCGTTCTCATCAGCACTGACCTTTATCTACTCACCTGTATCCACACCCCTGTCACCTTTTGTTGTTATTTATTTTCTCAATGACTGCCATTCAGACTAGGGTGAGGTGAAATCTCAAGGAAGTTTTGATTTGCATTTCTCTGATTGGGCTTTTTCTATATATGATATCTAGGAAGTGGCCATTAAAAACCCATACTCTTTCTATACCTTCAGTAGACTAATGTATGGACACCAAGAAGATTGTGTTTACATGATACATATATACATGTGAACATATATATATATATATATAGATTAATAATGCATATATAGTAATAATATAGGCATATTACCAAACACATGTTGGACTCTAGTCTTGTGCTAACAGGTAAGCATGGTAGTTCATAGGCTCCAGGTGAAATTCATGTAAAGAGGGTAGCTGGTGTGTGCTTTAGCTCATTATGTTACCCATCTTTACAGAAACTTTATAAATGCTTAGTAAATCCAAGGTCATAAAAATAGGCTGACTGCTGTTGGAACAATTCTCTTTGGCTGACTCAGGTCCATTCTCATCTGTCAAGAGTTACATAGAGTGTCATAGTCGAGCAGCTGTATTAGCTATTTTGCCATCACTGTGACCAAATACTTTACATACAAATGCAACTTCAGGGAGAGACAATTTATGTTGGCTGACAGTTCAAGCTATAGTCTTTCGGGACAGAGAAGGCCTGGCAGGGGGGAGCTGTATCAATGATGACAAAAGCATGGAGCAACTGCTCTTTTCATCTGTCACCCACCAAAAGACAGAGAACTCAGGTGGTGAGGAGGGTGGAATCTACCTCTCACGACTCCCCCCCCCTCCCCATGATCCACTTCCTCTTTAGGAAGGCCCCCTTCCTAAAGACTCCACAAGCTCCCCAAATGGCACCATTAACTCGTGTTCAGATACGAGATCCTTTTACACAGAAACCTCAGCCCCGACTTTTGCTCTCAGCGGGCACTGATGGGGCAGAGGCACTTTTGCTGGTTGACTTTCCTATTTCAGAGACCCACACTTCTAGATCTACAGGCTGGGGAGTCTGGGTCTGGAAAATGACTAAAATAGGAGCTTGGCGGGAGAGAGGTTTATATCTGATTACAGTCAAATGGTTTGATAACTGTAGAGAACACTGGAAAATACCAGGATACACACTGATATTTGGTATGTTCTCCAGTACGCAGACCCCTCATACACCCAGTAAAGAAGTCCTATAGGTTTTTAATTGTACACTAAAAAGTATGTTTAATCAGGTTGCTTGGAAAGCCTGTAAGGGTTTTTGGAGACGATATGTTTCCAAACCTTTTCACAGGGTTTTTTTGCCCACCTTTTTAATCTCCTGTTTTGGTTTTTTTTTTAAAGAAATAACAGTGGTTACGCGACACAAACCGTGTGGGTGGCAACGCCTTCAGTTCATTCACATTTCAGGCTGCAGGGCCTCTTCTATCCTTGTTAATGAGAGTGCAAACCTCTCCTTTCACACAACACATCTTCTGTCTGTAATTTCCTTAAGATATCTCATGATTTTTCTGGTTCAATCATTATGAAAACCAAAAACCATGTGATCTTCATTGACAAAATCTTTGAGGGTCTCTGTTTTCAAATTGAAAACAGTTTTTGACAAAAATGATAGCTAAGAACACTTTTAACTAAACATAAGCTCAATTATGAAGAAAAATGATCTAAGAATTAATTTATTTGTACAAAAAAGGCAATATTCACATTTCTATCAAGTTTCTTGCTTATAAGTTCAGGAGAGGTGCATGGCCAAACCTGTTATGTGTTGTACTGAAATAGGCATGAATGAATGTAATACTTCCTCCAGTATACCAGGGCTAGACTCCAAATACCTGATGCTAGATTTCATGCTCTAAATGTGGTTATTTCACTAGTGAATACTGTCAGCTTTGGGGTAATGCAACAGCTAGTGGCAATTTAGTAGACTACTCTATTTCACAAGACCTGCAAGTTACAGCTGCTAAGATTTCTAGTCAGAAAGCGTATCATAGCTGAGCCACTTGGTTCTTATGGCCTTGTAGAAGGATTGGGTCTTAATCTTATCCCTATAGTTTTGCTGTGTTGACTTGGAAAAATTATTCCAGCATTGTACCTTCCAATTTCTTTATTTCTAAAATTAGGACAAAATATTCACTTTTTCTTGGCAGTTTTATATGAGTTTATACATTTAAAGCACTTAGTGGAGAAACTGATAAATTATTCCCCCAAATTGTAAATAGAAAAGGAATAAAAACCGTGACTATGAATGTGTGTATCATCATCTTTTTCATCTCTAGTTCTAAAAAGGTTATAATACCTTTACTCTAGTAACAGTATATGTCACACACACACACACACACACACACACACACACACACACACACACGGGGGGGGGGGGACGGGGACACCTACTACTTTAAAATTATTTCTCTATTCCTTTCTAGCCAAAACAGAAACTCAGATGTTCCCCCTGTTTGGTTGAAAGAACAGCAGTACCCTTTTAGGTAAATCCTTTAAATGCTATAACAACCCTGTAGTTTCTTGCTTTTAAAGAATATTTCTGTAATGTTTCAGGATGAGAGATTCTTGATATTTGATACTCTTTGGCCAGAAGCTTTTCCACAGTTGCTTTTAGATGTGGGCTGTTCAGCTGCTCACTACAGTTGGAAGCCACTCAGCTTGTGGATATTATGAAATACCCACCAGACAGTGCCATTTCTTCATGTGTTTACACATGTATGTTCATCTGTGGTTCCAGAGACTTGCTTTTTTTTCAAAGCCTGTTCATAGAACATATGATATCTGTTATGATATATATATATATATATATATATATATATATATATATATATATATATATATATATGACAGGTTACAGTTTGCTGCATTCTGAGTATCCTGGATGATGCGCATTTCTATGACTTAGGGCTATAATTGATGCATTCCAACCATTTGATAACAGTTAGGAACCCAAGTCAACACATGAGGTATCATCTAAAGCGGCCATGGTATAGCCTTTCCTATATCCACTTTTAAGTTTTCAAATAGAAGATACTGACTGATGGTTTGAAGTTGGGAAAAAGAAGAAAGAATGCCTAGGGGGAAATATATTCAGACCTTCTGAACCCAAATGTGGTGACTGCAATAGTAAGATGATTTTCCTTTCTGAATTTGCAATGTTTTCTTCTGAGCTGCTGGTCTTGGGGCACTGGATTAACTTGAAATCCTCACTTGAAGTGAAGAAAGAGAGGAAGAGCAAGAGCATTCAGCTGCACACAGTCTCGGAGCAGAGTCTGCCCTTGAAAACTCTTCCTGCTGCCCTGACAATTTCTGTCTCTCAGACTATGGAAATAATGACTTCGGGAGAGTTGCTCTTCTTCCTGTTCTATGTTGTAGTCTTTCTCCCTGGCCGTGTTTTTTTTTTTTTTTCTTAATTAGGATGATCTGCCATTTCCCACTACTGCAAGTTATGTAAAAGCCATGATTCTCCAGGCTGTTAGGTGGCAAGCGAAATGATCAGTAAGACCCGCTTCTGGCAGGAGAATGAAATCATTTTTTATGTTAAATAAAATAACGGCAGGATTCTACCCATAGCCCAGGTCTGACTGAGGAATGATAAAAGAGGAAGTCAGAGGGTGGAACTCTGATCAAATGGATTGCCTTTAGACAAAGCTCATAAGGAAGAATCCCTGTGCCAAAGCCACACAGCTGTAAGCCCAAATGCAGTATTTTTTTTTTAATGCCACTTAGAGGAGTTGGAGATTAACAAAGCAAAGTCTCATTAGGGACCCAGGCAGGAAGCTACAAAAGGACAGCTTTGTTTTCCTGTACATGGCCTGAGCCATGGTAGAAATACACTTTAGGGAAATAAAATGCTATGTGTGCTATACTTGTCTAAAGAAGTGTTCCAAGGCACCCCAAATGCCATTTCAAAATGTTCCTGTGTGCTAACCAAAACATGCTGATGGGTTGGGTAAAAGGTCTGACCTCTTCCTGTGTTTTCATACTTGCTTCAAGACTTTAGTCTTAACTCCCAGTGGTCCCTAGAGGAGCTGAGTATGGACAGAATGAGCTGGAGCACTGTGGGAGGCTGGGCAAAGAGGGGCAGTCTAGAGAATTCTTTACCATGATTCATTTCTCTCAAGTGAGGCTGATACTCGCTTTCCTTAAATTGCTGCAGTGCAGGAAACAGCGTGGTTGTGCCCTTGCAAAATGAATGAAGACCCACAGATGCATCAATCTTCAAAGGGCTTTCATTTTCTCTGTGTAACAAGCAGGTTTGCTGGGCTAAAATGATGGTCTCTTAGCCACACGAAGACCAACTCGTTCTGAATGAACACAGCATTTAAGGAATGTCAATGAAGTCTCTTGATGTGTACTTTTCTGTGTTGTTATTTTGCAAAACATGGATTGAAATCAATGTAGCAAAGATATGTGTGACCTGCAGGATGCAGATAACCCCAGCGGGCGTCATTGTGACACCATCAAGGGCATCCTTCCCTGGTTTAGCAACAATTTGAAGAGATGATTTTGACTGGAGTCATGATTATGCCACCTTTCCTTTTCTACACTGACTTAAAGGTATTGCAAGATGTTGATCTCTCTCTCTCTCTCTCTCTCTCTCTGTGTGTGTGTCTTTCTGTCTCTGTCTCTCTGTCTCTGTCTCTCTTTCTCTCCCTCTGTCTCTGTCTCTGTCTCTCTCTCTCTCACACACACACACAGAGCCAGTGAGGAAGTCTATGGTGACCTTAATCTGCATTGACTTCTTTCTTTTCCTCTGAAGTTTCCAGATGACAACACAAAACATCTGTATGTGTACATGGTAGAGAAAAGCCACAGTGTAATTATTAGCCTCAGGTGAGCTTCGGACCATCCCTCACATTCTCCCTCTAGAGTGCTGACTAAACAGTGGTGGAAGGCTGTTCTGGCCCTCGGAAAAGTGGAGCGCATCTGAGATGCCTGTGGTCTGTAATTATTTGGGGGCTGACAGTTGCTGAACACCATCTCTAACAATACCTGACGCATGTCTTAACACTTTCCTCAGGCAAAGAACAAACTACATTACGACCAGCACAGGAGCCAGAGCTCACTGCCAGCTTCTTAGTCATCGTTCCCAGAGATATAGGGAGAGTGTTCCAGAGCTCCAACTAAGGAAACCAGTCTAAACTCTCAGAATGTCTTACTTACAGCTATAATCACTGCTGCTTAGATTATGGCATTCAGAAAGGGAGGTGATGGGGAGTCTTAGAACCATGGACAAATTCTGAGCTCCTCAGCAAAGTGTCCTGTAAATTCAATATACAATTATCTGGATCACCGTCATCATCATTTCTACCCGCAACAAGTTTGTAGATGTTTGGTGAGAAATAAAAATAATGTTGTGGAATGTGCTTCTCAGAACTGGAAAACATGTGGGCTCTGGAAAGCAGAGGCTTCCTTCTGGCCAAGTCCTCAGGGCCTGTTGACTCACACACTTCCACGGGCAAGTGGTGACACCATCCATTGCATTCTCTACCAGTGCTGTGCCCTGTATTTGGGCCACCTGATGGAGTGCAACTATTATGGCTAATAAGGAATATCTATTCAACTCTAATGAACAGAACAGAGAAATATTCAGAGAGAAAAATTGTTTCTATTATTTCACAGGATTGTGTATTGAAAGAAAGGAGAACATCTCATATAGAAGACTATCGTGATACAGCTTAAGATGAGCAGGGCAAACCTTAATAAGCATGTTCTAATGCTCAGACATGTTTAAACTACATTCTCAATGATGGAGGAGCTGCTGTCAAAGGGAACACCACCAGGAGAGCAGAGACACACACAGTGTCAGGGTGTTGCCAAAGGAAAGAGAAAAACCAGAGAAAGAAAAACCTCAGTGGAGGTTTAGCTGAGGAGGGTGGTAGAGGCCAGAATATCTGTTGCTTTTGTTCAATGTGCCTTGTAAAATGTTAACTAGATTATCCATCTTCCTCTTGTGAGGATATCTACCTTGCTCACTTACCCTTTGTGTGCCTGTATGTGTGCATGAGTTCTGAACCCACATTTACTCAGAAAGATTAATAAGTGCATATGTGGGTTAACTTATGAGCAAGAAGATTTGCAAAGAGCTAATCTAGAATCTAGGATACATTTCTTTTCAGTGACTAAGGAAACTTTCAAAGTGAAACAAACTTCCAGGAGAAAGCATGATGTTAATTATGTTTTATAGCATCTGGCCCAAGACAGAAGGCACACAAGTGCAGCTGAATGAAAGAGTCTAAAAGAAAGGGAGAAGACGATGAAATCTGCTAATAGCATTTATTATGGTCACTAGTAATTATCTTAAAGAGAACCATGCTATTTCCACATTTCTTAACTTGTCCAGTGCTATTATCCTTATATTTTTCAAGCTTTGTGGTATTTGCATAGTTGGTTAATTTGAATTCAGAATGCTTCCTTTATCCCTGTAGGGTTTTATGTTACCTGTGAAATACAAAGCTTTGTACTGTCACAACGTACCAGTTCAAACAAAAGGGAAGATATCAAATAAATAATATCCAAGTAACACATGGAGATATTTACTAAATTGCATCATATTCTCCTTTTTCTGTTTGTGAAGATGAAGGAAACTTCTTTGGTCATCAGATATAGAGGGAACCTGTGGACTATTAGGTTGTAAGAGCTAAAAGGTCTTTTGGGGTTATGGCTTTCTCAGTCTGTATTACAGAATAATTTGGGTCCTGATAATCTATACTCCAGATCTAGCCTGTTCTTAAACCTGAAGTTTAGAGGTTGACCATTGTATTTTCTAAGCTGATCCAAGTGTGAAGAACTATTTAAGCTATAATATGTTCAATGAAACTTCTGTCTGTCTGTCCCCAGAGACCCAAATTTGAATAATGAAACATTATAAATTAGGGTTTAGGCTTGCAAAGTTGCTAGTCTTAAACTGGGCTTCTGGGAGACATGTCTATGGGACTGGGGAGAAGCCTGTAATTACCAGCCTTACTTTAAGTAAGAGGGAACAAGGGAGGATCAAGTGAACACTCTGTGATAGTCAGTTTCCTATTGTTATAACACTGGGAAGAGGCAAGACTTGTGTTGACTAAGTTTTGGAGTTTTAGTTTATGATTGTTCATCCCAGTTGCTTTGGGTCTGCACTAGTACATCCCAGTGGGGGAGCAAAAAACAGGAAGAGAGAGACTCAGCCTCAACTGTTCCCTTGAACATGTCCCACATGACCTATATACCTCCCATTAGGCTCTCCTTCCTATAGATTTTACCACTATAATAGCACCACCTTGGTGAGAAAACATTTATCATATAAACATTTTGGGACAGTGGGCAGTATTCAAACTATGGCAAACATATAACTCCAAAGACTAATAAAAAGCTATTAGAACTAATAAGTTTGCCATACTCAAAGATATAAAACCAACATTAGAAAACCCAGCATTTCTATATGCCAATACCAAATTACCTGAAGTTGAAATCAAGAAAATGACCTCACAATAGATATGAAAATATTGTTTACGAATAAGTTTAACCAAAGACATAAGAGAGCTCTACAATGAAAACCATGGGTGTGGGATACTGAAGAGGACACTAAAAAAGTGGAAAGTGAAAAAACATTCCATGTTCATGGATTGGACATTTGAATATGTTTTGTAAAATTCATGATTAGATTTATTTATTGCTTGTATTTGTGCTGTGTGCAGGAGTGCATATACCATGGCACACATATGGAAGTCAGAGGAGAACTTATAGGAGTCTGTTCTCTCCTTCCACCCAGTGAAATTTTTGAATTTGTTGAGATTGGTGGCAAGAATCTCACTGATCCCAAACTCAGTATGTTTTAAACATTCGTATTATTCAAATTGATCTACATATTAAGTGCAAGCCTTGTCAAAATGCTGATGACATTCTTCTAAGAACTGGGAAATATTCCTAAAAATTGCGTTGAGTCACAAGAATCCAAATTGGCAATGTAATTTTGAGCAAAAATATAAAAATGCATGAATTGCTATTTTCCTTGACTTCAGGATATAGTAAGAAGCTGTAGTCATCAAAAGAACATAGTATTATAAGGAAAAGAGACACAGAGTTAATCAGTAAACACAATAGAGAGTCAAGAAGCAAAGTCACATGTCACCAGCCACTTTCCACTAAAATGTGAAGAGCACACATCAGAGGCAGAAGAATCTTTCTGGTAAATTCAGAATGAAACTGACACTAGTTTTCACCATTCCCAAAATGCAACCCTAACTGGATTCTAGACATAAATATTAGACTAGAATCTATGACATTACTGGAAGAAAACAGGAGAAATGCTGCATGGAAACAGAATGGGGAAATGTTTTTTTTTTTTTTGGGGGGGGGGCAGGTTCCTAAAAGCACAAGAAACAAAACAGAAGCCGGAGAAATGACATCAAACTGAAGTGTTGCTACACAGCCAAGGAAGGAATAATCGAAGTGAAGGGCAACTGTTAGAATCTGATCAAACACTTCCAGTCTATATATTTTCAAGGGGTTAACACATTGGATATAAAAAGAATTGCAGAAACTCAATAGCAAAAATCAAAACCCAAAAAGACCTAGCTAGACATTTCTCAAAAGAAAAAAAACCACTAGCTTCACTAACAACCAGGGAAACAAAAATCCAAACCGTATCCCATTATTAATGACTGTTAATAGAAAGACTTAATATGACAAGGGCTAAAGGGCCGTTTCAAACTCATGATTCAAGTTATAGTTGAACACAAAGTGCTCCTCAGAGCATCATGTATTTGAGCACAGGCCCAAGCCAGTGGTGCTGTTCTTGGTGGTTGTAGTAACTTAAGGATGTGAGGCTCTAGCTGGTAGAAGTGAATCACTGGGGCGGGCCTTGATTATAGCTGCTTTGGGACCTGGTTGCATTCTGCTTTCTGTCTGCTGCTATGAGCAATAAGCCACGGTTGTTGCCATGCCTTCTCCCCCAAGACAACCTGGGAGGCTGTCAAACGATGCGTTCAGGTAAATCCTTATCATTTAATCTGTTTATGTAAGGTATTTTGTCACAGCAAAGTAAAAAGTAATTAATATAAATGGGATTCTATCAATTCCTCCCTACATTAAAAACACAAGTACTATATGATCCAGCAAATATGATCCACGTCCCACAGGAAATGAGATTAGCATGTCACAGAGAAACCCACACTTCCATGTTTATAGCAATATTGTTCACAGTAGCCAAGCAATGGAAATAATCTTAAGTATCCATCAAATGATTAATGGATTTGCTGAATGTGGCACATGCCTCAATAGAATTCTATTCAACCACATGGCAGATAGAATCTTTTCACATGTGACAACATGAATGGAATTGGTGGTCATTACACTAAGTGAAGTAAGTCAAGCAGAGAGGAACAACTACTGCATGCTCTCACACATTTATAGAATCTAGAACAGTCAGTCTTGTAGAAATCGAGAGTACATTTGTGGTTAGCCAAGCTGGAGGAGCATGGAGCTGGAAGAAGACAGTATAAAGAAAAGTTGATTATCGATTAGGCAAGTCACAATTAGAGGGATTAGATATTCCAGTGTGATGTTGTACAGGGGAGTATCAAGAATATATGGTGTATTTCAAACAGCTGAAAAGAATGTTACCATAAGGGAATGATAGACATTTGAGGCAATAAAGATATTTAACCCAATTTAAATATCACATAATATATACATATCCTGAAATATTAGGTGGTACTGTTGCTGTTTTTTTACTCTTTGTCTCTTTGCAGGCCTGCCACCCAGCTCCCAAATAAATCACACATGGAGGCTTATTCTTAATTATAAATGCCTGGACTTAGCTTGCCTTGTTGCTAGCCAGCTTTACTGAACTTATCCAGTCTATCTTTTGCCTCTAGGCTTTTCCCATTCTCTTACTTCTGTAAATCTTACTCTTACTCCATGGCTTGCTGTGTGGCTGGGTGGCTGGCTCCTGTACTCCTCCTCTTTCTCTGGCTACTTCTCCTTCTTTCCTAGATTTCTCCTTCTATATATTCTCTCTACCTGCCAGCCCTGCTTATCCTTTCTCTTCCCTTGCGATTGGCCACTCAGTTCTGTATTAGACCATTAGATGTTAACTTTACAGAGTTAAACAAATGCAACATAAACAAAAATAGCACACTTCAAATGATAGTCTACAGCAGGTGCCTATGAAAGCATGTATTTTTAATAACTTTAGATATCAATTAAAATAAACATAATTAAAGAATAAATTTCAAATGTGTGCTAGTCCTGATCTTGATGTCTGAGGATGTGATGGTGGAGTTATTCCACTGGAGTTGTCTCTTCTTGGTACTGGAGGGTGTGTCTCTGGTGAATGAGCTGTACCTGCTCCAGGGATCAGCAGTCACACACCCTCACCATTCTAGGGGGTAAAATCCCAGGGGAGGAAACTGGCAGCAGACCAGCTCCTAAAGGGCACCGACCAGAAGGTCTGCTCAAAGGGGCAAGGAGAATCCAACAGCAGCTCAGATTAGTCATGGGAGTTGCAAGAGAAGGGACCTTGCTTTGGTTGACCAGCACTTGGTAAATATTTAAAGACACTCTCAAAGGAGCCTGCATAAACATGTGGGAGGAAATATCACCTACCTCCAACAGCTGGGCCATTCCCACTGTGACCCTTCTCTCTGTGGCTGGAGCTAAAGCCTTGGCAATGAGCAGAAGATGGTGCACTTAGAAAGGGTGAGATCACCCGAGAAGCTCAGGTTTCCAGCCCAGGTGTGGGGCACAGTTTCCAACAGGATAAAGTTCAGTGTCTGTATGTTCTCTGAAAGGCTGTTAGGAACCATTGAACAGCACTGCTCTCGTGATGGAACAGGGCCCAGGAGCCTGTCCTAGATGTCAGGTGCCCTCAGTGACAGAAAGAACAGAAGCCGCATGAGTGTGTAACATGTTGAGGTAAAATGCAACTAAGCATGATGGTAGCTGATTTTCTCTGCTTCTGTTTTGGGTTTATTTTTGTCTCAGAAGACACAAACAAATGATTTATTAATTTTCTGTATTCAAAGATTTGAGGAGAACGCTCGTAGGATCCTGAGAACTCCTTATTCAGGAGCCAAATCTTCTCAGTGCTCCAGCTTTCCTGGGCCATGGTAGAGTTCTTCCTCTCCCCTAAGTGGAGTCTTGTACTGGGAGTGAAAGAGCACAGGGAGGATGTTCCTGCCACCCACTGTCACCCCCACCACACTTATGAATGAAGAATGCCTAAAAAAGCAAAACAAAACCACACATTAAAATGTAAACCAGTTTCCTTTCCAATATCAATGCCAAAGATTCATATTTGAATTAGATACATCCTACAGAAAGAACTAAAGGTTAATGGTTCATTTGGTATTTCCCAATGACCAAAAAGATGACATTGGAAAAGTCCCTTACATTCCAGCTTATTGATTTGCTTTAACTGTAGAGCAAGAAGCTGGGCAGCCTTAAATTCCTAAACTATTAAGTTGAGTTCTGTGCATGTGCTTCAGTATTATCCACAACCCAAGGTTTCTTCCTGAAGGGTGTGACCACAGACAGGGAAACAGACACATGCTCAAACAATATTGGGATAAACCAGAAGAAGTTATGTAACAAGAAAGTCTATATTGACTTCAAAAAACATTTTTTGAGGACAGTGGGAGAGTAGTTCAGTTGTGGAGGGTTTGTTCAGCATGCATAAGGCCCTGGATTCAATACCTCGCATTACAAAGCAACACACACACTAACAAAACCACTTAGTTGAACAAGAGAATGAATAAGTGAAATGTAATGCAAAGGAAGGTGTAAGTAAGCCCTTCCAGTTCCCAAATTTCAATGTCACACTGACCTTCATTCAGTCTCAGAGAGCTAGAGACAGGAACATTTGCTGGCAAAGCAGGGTGGACAAGAAGAAGGAGAAAATGATGTTCAAAAAAGGGATATCCAGACAGATGGAAGTGAAAACTGCATTTACTTCCCAAACGTCCTAATGTTTTCACTTAGTTCGATGTCACTGAACTCTAAATTGCTTATTGTATTCGTTCCTTAAATACTGATTGTGTTTGGAGAGTCCATTAAAAGTCACAGCGTTTGAAACAATGGAGTTGAAACTAAATCAAGATTTGATAATTTTCACCTGCAAAAGAAAATTAAACAGAACCCGTGGATAAAAGATTCTGTGAGAGAACAGAGAGGCTCAAAGAGGCGATGCATAGAGTGGGTGAACTGAGGGAGTAGGAGACTGTCACCTTGAGTTTCCCAAGAACACTAATTTCAACCATGTGCATGTCACAGAAAGTCCCCGAGGTTGGTCTGATTTGCATATAAGTACTAAGCAAGGAATGAGGGTTGAGAGTCGAATAAAGCTTCTTTAGGGCATGGAGAGTATGTAACTGGAGGGTGAGATGGAGCAATGCATGCAGACAGCAGTAAGAGAATGAAGGACTGTACAGTGCCCAGCCCTGAAGGGGACACTAATGGGACACTACTATCACCCCTCTCTCTTTCCACCAGGATCTTCATCATGAAGAGAGCAGAAAGAATGGAAGAGCCAGGAATGGTCAATGACATCAATGAAACACTAGTTCCAAGAGCAGCAGGGAGAAGAACTTACGAACTCATGGGGATTGTGAACATACTCCACCCAGAAAAAAATCCAGCCCAGAGCTGGGAAAGTTGGACAGGAAATCCTACCACCATCTGAGGAGCTACCGGCATTTGATTGTAGTTGGGAGAGTGAGAGTCAGGTTTTGTTTGTTTGTTTGTTTGTTTTGTTTTGTTTTAATGATGTGACCTCTCAAAGGTTGACTACATACCAGGCCAGGGCCCACTCCTAATACTAACTGGGCAACTCAGACGGGACTCAACAGGGGAAGAAAAATAAGGAGGAGGAGGAGGAGGAGGAGGAGGAGGAGGAGGAGGAGGAGGAGGAGGAGGAGGAGGAGGGGAAGTGGGGAGGGAGGCAGGGAGGAGGAGGAGGAGTGGAAGTGGGGAAGGAGGCAGGGAGGAGGAAGAAGAAATCTCAAGTTGAATGGGAAGGGATGGGAAGGTCAAGAGCATTTTAATGGTAGGTAGGACTTGAAGAATTGAAAGGAAAATGAGTATGTTCAAAATATGTTATATTGGTGGAGCATTGGTAGTGTAGTAGGAGCATGACTGCCTTCCAAAATACATTGCATGAAATTCTCAAAGAAAAATAAAGTATATTTTAATGTAACCTTTTAACAAAATGTTATGTCATCACTATTTTAATCATTATTCTGTTTAGTTGTATTTAACTAGCCCTCCCAACCTTGAGATTGTAGCATTTCGCTATTGTAAGAGTGTGATGTGTACTTTGGGAGTTGACAGAGGGAGAGATTTGGAGGGAGAATAGATTTAAGATCAGTGTTGTGGACACTTAAAACCTGGAGAAATTCTCTTCACACTTTTCATAAATTATTGTTACCTCCCTAAAAGATGTTTGAAAAACTTCCTTAGGTTTTAAAGCCTTTGAAGTAGACAGCTGTGATTTCTGTTGAATGTAAATGTGTGTAGAACCTGTTGTTCGTGGCAGATCTTAAATAAATATTTCTTCAAATTAAACCGTGACATTAATTTGAGCAATGTTCTTCATGGTATCAAAGTACTGTGACTTGATGTTTTCTCTCTCTCTTTTATTATTTGTGAAAAAAAATAGCTTTAGACTCAGTGTTTTGGACATATGCAATTCCACTATAAGCTCTGATAAAGTTTTATGTTGGCAGGAGAAATGGAAGATGCTATCTGGCAGGATTTTAAAAAGATAAAGGAGGTCTTATTCCCCTCTCTCAAGTAGAGTTCATACAGCTCTTAGCACCACGCAAATGAGAGTTATATCAGTAGGACCAGGAGTTACTCAGGGGCAGTAGTGCATGTCGTACCTCTGTGATCATGAGAAGCCCATGCCTCGAGGGATGGCAGATGTAGCCATTTATTAATTCTAGCATTTTATTTTTGGTGTGTACAGCTAATCATTTCTTTATTTAAAAAAAAGAGCAACAATGTATAAGTCCTTTTGCATGAATCAGGTTAATGAAATGACCTACTCTTCATCTTTAAAATTTTAGATGTACCCAATATTTCTTAAAACATATATTCAATATTTAAATGATTCCTATTCTTTAAGATTATTTCATCCTAGTTTTCTCTTTTCTATCTGTTTTTTGGTCCTTTTATTCTCATCTGAATTTCACATATGAGCCAATTAGGCAAAAGATATTAAATTAACTGATTTTATAAATTAATTGATTTTGTTATTTATTTAACAAAAATCATACTTAGGCCACAGGCCAATTACAGTCTTCTGTATAATTTATGACTGTGGGTATTAGACTTGTAGATTCATTGATAAGTTTATGGCATATTTATGAGCCAAAAATACCATATGATTTTTATATTAGAGATCATCTGGCTTGCTTATACTGATAAGAGAGCAAAGAAGGCATGGATTTCTTTTGACACCGGATACTTTAATCTCTTGAGGATGAATTTTCTGCTTAAAGATGTGGTTGATATGTGTTTGCTTTCACAGCACTACTGCTGGACTACTCCCCAAACTGAATTAAGATAGATGATTGACAGAGTGACAGATGGTAATTTCCATTTTAGCTGAGGTCCTGATAAAACCGATGCCAACTGTATCTGTGTTCTAAAAAGAGGTATGGAGCCATCTGCATGGGTCCTTTGAAATGAGTACTGAGTGAAAAGGAGGTGCTCTCCTTAGACCTCAGATGCAAGGGAGGGGCTCACAAACTCTTCAGAGGATGGGAGACACTGCATAGATGTATTCACTTCATGCCTGGGATGACTCAAAGTTCATCATCAGGCTGAGGAACTGTGGCTGTAAGCACCACATCTCAGAGTTATGCTGCCCTGAGCCAGGGCATCATCCTTTAGTTCCTTGTTTTTCTATCACTGAGAAAACTGTATTTAAAAAGGAAAGATGCTCAGCCATCAAAGACTAGGCTCACACCAAAAAACTATGAAGAAGGAAAGATTGCCTTCATCTCATGATTTCAGAGATTTCGATCCATAGCCTCTTGGCCTCGTTCCTCCAAGCTGTGGTGAAGTAGCATAGCACAGTGGAAGTGTGTGGTAGAGCCGTACTGCTCACTTCATAGTGGTTAGGAAGAAAAGGGGAAGGAGATGAAGAGAGAAAGAAAGAGCACTTTTATAAAAATCATTTCTCCCAAACCACTATGATCTGTGTCTATAGATGTATTAATTAATTAATTATTAATCCACTTTTGAGATTGAAGCCCTCATGATTTCCCCACCCACAAAGGTGCTGCTCAACACGGCTGAATTGGGAGCCTGATCTTCAGTACACGAACATTGGAGGATACTTGGGATCTATGCCAAAGCAGCTCAAAGCACTTAGTTTCGTTCTGAGCTTTTTTACTGACTTGTGATTTATTTAAGAGAAGATTGTTTCCTTTCCAAATATTTGGGGACTTTTTCCAGGGGCCTCTACAGTTGTTTATTTCTAAGTTAATTCCTCTGTAGCCAGAGAAGTTCCTCTGATGGTCTGACCCCTCTTTAGCTGTCAGGGTCTTCTCACTCCACAATGGCCCAGAAGCTCCTTAGGGAGTGAGATGCAGCTTTTACAGGCACTGTTTCATCCCTTACCTTGCAGGGATTGCTGCCCTTTGTTGCCCTGTGTCTTCAGAATCTTGCTTTATACAACCTATTTCCAGTTCTTTCAGACAGGAAGGTAAATCTGTTGCTTGCTCCTCTTTCTTGCTTAAAAGCTCACACTTACTTCTAAGGTTTACCACACTTTTTATGTACTTATGTGGAAGTTTGTACACCTGGGTACTTTACTCAGGTCTATGTTTACACACAACATAGTAAGAAGTCGATGGAAAGTAGATGAACTATGTGTTTCCATGTTATCTTTCAGAAAGAACCCAGAGTTTATGAGAAAATAGTGGAATTTATTAAAGATACAGCATTAGAACATCAAATAATAATAATAACAATAATAATTAATAAAGACATGTCCCTAAGTTTGATGCTGATTGACCATAGAAATAAAGTGGTAAAATATGATTTCATACAGAGACACAAGACATCTAGGATTCAAGGTTCTGCACTCCACTGGAAGATACTGACAAGTGATTTAACCCATCTAAAATACTAATGAAAAAATAGCTGGTGAATCTGTAGTAATTTTCTGGACACTATTCACAGAGATTCTGGTTAAATAGGTTTGAGATAAGACTCTAAATCTCTAGTTTTTTGAAACTCTGTTCAGGTTGTATTGACATAAAATTGATTTGAAGATCCACTGATGCTCTGACTTCTTACTCTGCTTTTTGGGTGTAGACATGCTTGTTTCTAGCCATGGTAGTCATCATTTGGTTGACAGGGTTGACAGTGGATGTGTATTGTGCCAGTCACTTTGTTTATGAATCAGAGGTGCATCCTTGAACCCAACAGTTTTGCACAGTCGTTCTTACTGCACTCATTTTTTTTTTTCTCCAAGAAAGTTGCCATTTCTTTCTTGCCTAGTAATTTTCCTAAGGCCACCTGGGGAATCCTCCTGGATAGCCATGGACTTAGATTTTGTTTGCAGTCCTGAACCAAAGTGATAGCTGTCAACAATACTCTGTACAGACTCAGGATTTTTATGATATTGGCTGACTGGAGTCAAGTTTGTGAAAGGGATTATAAGAAGTGATCTTCTAAGTTTTATCAAAGAGAACCAAGAAGAGACATTCTTGGGTGATTTTGAGATCCCAGTACTTCATAGAGCACTTATACATTTGTTCCAGCGAGGTTTCCTGAGCTGGGGTCATGATGGGGATTTGCCTACAGTCTAGTGACACAAGGGAATGTGTATGTCTGTGCTCTTTCCTGTCATCTTTAACAGTGTGCTGGCCTTCGTCCTTGGGTAACTTTTGTGCACTTACAGTTGTCAGCGTCTCCCCTCCTATCCACTTCCACTGACCACCCTTTTATCCTTCTTATTCATGTCTTCCATTATTTTGTCACTCAAAGCAGCAGGGCTTCCCACCAGGCACATAGGTCTCATTTTCAACCTCAAAACACTTATTGAGAACAGGTGGAGTTGTGAAGCGCATGGATGACTATTGTATGGATCAGACAACTTCCAATCCTGTGAATCAGCTACATTAGAAAATAAGAGTCAGGGGTTCCACCCATATCCTAAGGAAGAATAACAGTTAACAAAATGTAAAAGTTTCCATCTTAGTTAGATTTTCAAAAGAGAAATCCTTGTGCTTGAGTACTGTGGGGGGAGACCTCAGTCTGTGGTTACTAATTTAAATTCTATCCGTCCTTCCCTTTCCCACCCAACCGCCTTTGTCTTCTTTCCCTGTTTTTAATTGGTGCTTTCTGCAAACTTGAGCTGATCTGAATGGAAGTACAAAGTGAAATTAACCAAGTCCCTTGGAAGATGTCAGGGTAGCAATACGTTAGGAAGCTTGTTAATTCCTCTTTTCTCTCTTCCTCCTTGCTCTGCTCTCAGGCTTCCCTGGGAACCCCAGGAGAAGGAGAATTAAGAAAGCCCTGAAGCTGAATGCTACAGCCTTTCCAGGGAATTGGCTAATTTCATCTTCCTGCACCATTTGGAGCAGCTGGGGGTACTGGTCTTGGGGGAAATAATAGGATGCAATGCTTATAACCCTTTACATTCTTAAATGAAATTGTGCCCAGTTTACTTATCAAACTAAAAGATAAATGGTGTTCACCACATGCCTCCTCTACCCCTGCTTGTACACTGTGATCTTAAAAATTGTATTTCTTCTTCAGTGTTGACTTGGTAAGCCAGTTAGAACTTCCCAGATTAGTTTTTTTTTTTTTAATTCTAAACATGTACTGAATAGACTGTTTTCACCATTTCCAATGACCATGTTTATCAACGATGAACAAATCTTTTCTTCCTTTAGTTCCAGTCCCGACTTGAGTGTTTCCTGGCTTCTGCCTTCCACAGGCCATTCAAAATCCTAAATACTTTCTTTGGTTAGGAACTTTAGCCATGGTTCTAGTACAAAAGTGTTTTGCCATCATGCATGATCCTGTCCATTACCTAGAGGGCATCCTGGGAAGAAATCAGATGGCCACTGCCAACTCTCACAATCCTTTCATTACTGACTTCCCTTAACACTTCTGCAACATGTGTATGTATCTGAATTTATAAGCCATTCTTTTTCTAGGTTAATAAATTCATTAAACATTAACCACCTAAAACTGTATTCTGGGTGTGTCCCACTATCAGTTTCTTTACATTCTGAGCCATAACCTTTTAACTGTTCTTAATTCATTTCAGAAATGTTTGAATGATGGAGCTTTGTCTTTTGATCTTTGGTTACTACATTTCCTGAATTCTCACTTGTGGGGAAATTTATAAAGATTCTCCACAGAGAAGGGTGTAATGTAGTATGTGCCATGATCCCAGCACTTGAGCAGCAGAAGCAGGAGGTTACAGTCAGGAGTTTATGGTCATCCTCCTCTACATAAAGAGTCAGTCATTCTAGACAACTTGGGTCCCTGCCTAAAAAAAATAAAACAATACAAAACAAATTAAACAAAGAAAAAAACAATCACTCAGAGTCTTGCATCAATTACTTTTTAGTCTAAGTATGCCCCTCCAGTTAGTTTCAAAGGGAACAAACTTGAGATTGTTTGCAAATATTAATGTTAAAAAAAAATCAGCATTTAAAGTGACTCTCAGATTACCCACAGGCATTCAGGACCAGCAGAGGCAGATGCGTCATTTTGATGTTAATTTATACATCTTCCTGTGCATCATCAAATGCTGTGGAGTACTATTGTGTAATGAATGTATTAAAAAGAAAACATTGTGGAGGATTCTTTTTAAAGATCATAGAAAACTCTGGTTTTGGCATCAGAGCCCCTGACAAGTGAATCTGTTCTCATTATCTCGACATCTACCTTGGCTTGTAAAATTCCTGCAGGTTTATGATGCAGCAGGATACCCTTCACTACCTGCTCTCCTGCTTCCACATAAAGCTGCCACTTACATTAAAAGCAAGCCTGATAAGATTGTCTTAAAGATCCAATTCATTTGAAGAGAACATTGCTGCAGACACTAATGTCCTTTTGCTGCAGCTCTCCTCTGCCTGAGTTAGAATATTATGCTTCCAAGTTAGAAAGATGTGGTGCAGATGTATTTATATGCACAAAATCAGCACTCTTTCCTACAGGGTTAGAACCTTAAATATCAAGATATCAATTTTAATATGACTGGCAAAAAAGTGCTGTTTTTGCACTTTATCAAATGAGGCCATAGACTTTAACCATCTACTATACCATCCTTAGTAAATGGACAATAAGAAGAATAATAAACCATGGTTCATTTTAGATGTTAACCCACATCCAAATACCTGAATGACCTTCTCTCAAAGCTGTTTTAAATAAATGATGTATAAAATAGACACCAAGAGAGCCGTAAATGGCCAAGGTGATATTTGAGGCCTTGTGGGAGGCACTCATTTCCAACATTCCATGCTCTGTCACCTCTAATGATCTTTGGCTCTTCATTTAGCTGCAAGTTGGCTTTTTAATGAACAAATGCCTTAACCAGCCTAGATGGCATTCTTATTATGGTCATATATTTTGAAGCTGTGATGGGGAAGAAATTGATTAAAGACAGTATACTACAAGTAAGAGAATCCCTGAGAAATGGAGGACAGCTGTGCCCCCATGGAGTGATGATAAACTTGTTGCTTCTGGTCATGACTGTCAGTTGGTGAATTAAAGCTGATAATGTTGACACTGTGAATCTCTAGTATTTTTTTCAGATAAAAGTCTGAATAATGGATATACAATCCAACACACTGTGTGTGTGAGAGGGGGGGGAGGGAGAGAGAGGGAGAGCGAGAGCGAGAGAGAGAGCGAGAGAGCGAGAGCGAGAGCGAGAGCGAGAGAGAGAGAGAGAGAGAGAGAGAGAGAGAGAGAGAGAGAGAGAGAGAGAGAGAGATTTCCTGGGGTTATAAAACAGTGTGACAGCCTTTGGAGGTGTTCTGGGAAGTTGAACACCAAATGAGCTGCTCCCAAGCTTTTCAGAATGTCTTGACTCTTATAGCTAGGGGAGAAGAGCAAAGAATCCTCCTTTAACAATGTCTTAGCTATTGTCTGTGCTGGAAAACTATTCCCAATGAGGTAGTCCTGGGGGGGTTAGCTCATCCTTGTTTCACAAGCTTTAGGAGGCTGTAGAGATCCTGGAATGGTCACACATAAATGGTGGGGGCAGCATCGTGACTTTTTAAGTCCAGTGCTGTGAGGGGCTGCTGTGATCTCTCTGTCTTGATTGACTTGAGCCATATTGCAAAGGGATACTTGGTTTTCTGTGGTGGTTAATCCTGGCTTGTAAATAGCCCTACTCCATATGGAAGTGTCTTTTCTTTACATTTAAAACACCAATGAGAAGCCTGATTTATGTTAGCTCCTACAACTGGAAACTGCATTTAATAACACTTGGGCTTTAAAGATAGCCTCATACCATTTTAAACTATCATGTGCCAATAGCATAGCTCCAATTATGCCTAGAGAGCTTGCTGGTTTTTTTTTATTATTATTATCAAACAGAAATGCGGCTCTCTGCTTTCACCGCTGTGTCAGACAGACAGAGGGACTAAGCTCTGAGCTTGAAATAAAGGCTCTTTGCTTTTATATGTGGGGAAAAAAAACCAGAGATGCTTGTCGTTATACAACATGGGGATGACAGACTAGTCAAAAGGCGTAAGTGGCATATTTTATTGAACACATGACTTACATATTACATAAATATAAAATGGACTTATCTGTACATTTACAACATATTAGTTTCACTTGGTTGCAGCATCTTCTTGATTTATTTTTTAATTTGCATATGTGTTTATTTGCTCACATGACCGGAGGTAAGTCAGGTAGTATCTAAACATTCTTTTCCATGTAGAAGACTCAAGCTCCAAATAGCATTCACTATACTAGTTTACGTAACTATCTCAGCTTCAAGGAGCGTTCATAATACTACTTACGTTACTGTTCCAGAGTCTTGCCATTTTGTTGCTTTACAGCACATCATGAGTAGTTGGGGATGGCTTAGCCATGAACTTTAGTGTACATTCTGCTTTGTGTTTTTAACCCCTGCCATTGGGAAGATGAAGTCAGAGATCTTTCAAAGGCATTGGGTAAGTCACACTTGAATATGTCTTAATGTGTTAATCTGTCACTTAATACTTAATCTTAATATGTTACTGTTCTATGAACTTTTCCCTGGGAGACATGACACATGCATGTACTCATGCCAGATATGGAAGTCACCACAGACCAACAAAGAGCTTAGTGGGATTACTAGCAAAGTGTGGGTAAGGGGCTTCTTACAGGAGCAGCTGTATCATTAAAAAGCCCTTCCCAACATAGGCAATGACTCAAAAATTGCAACCTTGAGCTCTCTGCATGGATTTAAGCAGATGAACAGGTCCAAGAGTCTCCTCTAGACAGTTCAGTTCATCAGTAGTTGTTTACTGTTTCTATAACTTTGGAGAAGGGCCCTGTGAATCTTTTAGATTTCAGCTTTCCCAGAAATGTGAAGTTTGTTTAGTTCCTGAGTCTCATGTGATGCTTCCCCTCTTCTCCCCAGCTTTCCTGGAAGTGATATTTCAATTCAGAAGAAATGGCTATGCAACTATTACTTTAATAGAACATTGCATTCTGTAATTTATATTGAACAGAGTTTACTGGCTCACCCTTCTGGAGGTTAGGAGCACGAAGATTAAGGAACTGACATCTGGTGGAGGCCTCCTTACAACATTATCCCATGGTAGAATAGAAAAGGGAGACAAAAAGATTCAGAAACTACACTCATATTCTCAAACATTGTCATGATCAACGTTAATCCACTCGTGAGGGTAGAGTATTTGTGACATTATCACCACCATTGGGTACCACTATGCAACACTTTTTACTGTGAATTAAGTTTCCCAGTAACATGTTTTTGGGAAAGATTCATGGGAAATATAGCAGAAGGGAACATTTAAAGAGAATTTGATTATGGTGATATTTTATTTGTACTAAAATGCTATTTGTATGTTAATAAATAAAGTTGCCTGGGGTCAGAGCTATTAGCAAGCCATAGGAAAGCTGGGTGGTGGTGGTGCATGCCTTTAATCCCAGCACCTGGTAGGCAGAGCTAGGTAGATCTCTATGTGTTCAAGGATACAGCCAGCATTGGAGCACATGCCTTTAATCTCAATACCAACCATAGAAGACCCGGAGGTCTGTACAGATAGGCAGTGACGAGGCGGTCATGTGGTTGGGTTTACAACCAAAGAGAAGGCAGAACAGAAAGTCTATATAAAGACAGACACACAGGAAATAGGTCTCTTTCAAAGAGGTAGGACCACCTTGAGAGGAAGGGTAAGGTTTTTAGCTCTTAGCTCTGACCTCTTGGCTTTCTTCTTTGCATTGGTTCTGTGTTTCTTATTTAATAAGACGGTTGGTTATATCTACATTTGATTTTTAAATTTTGTATATGAGTTCTTTCTTTCTTATTATTGACCAGAACTATGTTGCCAGGTGAAACGACTCTTGAATATCAACAGTATTTTGTCTTGTCTTGTTGTCATGGGAGATCAGAAGATTTGTGATTTGTAAAAAGTAACTAGGGAGAGCCTTGAAAAAGATGAGATAGATTTGAAGATATGCTTTGAAATGCTCACCTGCAGGAATGCTTAGAGAACGGGGTAAATAATTCCTCCTCAAATTGTTCTGAAGACAGAGCAGGTGTCCTCAAGAAATGTGGAGTAGGGTTATGGCAGGGAGATTGGCCTAAACATGAGTCATTACTCTCCTTTGGTATTGACCGATGTGCTTACTATACTATCTTAGATATAACAAAAGTCACCTTTTGCTTTTATTTGGCCATACCTACCATTGTTTTAGTTATAAGAAAGAAAACTATTCAGATTATTTTACCTCCTTACATTCAGAATATTTATGTTATCTAACCTTAAAAAATAGTGCCAAGTTCTCAGGGGCTTCCAACAGTCTACATTTTTTTCAGTGTGGACTGTAGGAGCGATGTGACTGTCCTCTCAAGAGCTAGACAAAAGGAAAAGGCTCATTTGAGTCTGAAGCAGAAAGAAAGAGCATTGGCAGAGATGTAAAGTGGCCACACTGTAGATATTCCTTCTCAGAACTGGAAGAAGATGGTCAGTTGTGGGCCCTAAATGTCAGACTTCATTAGCCACATCCAGATAACTCATTAAAAATGCAGTTTTTCAATGCCGCATTGCTTCTGTGCATCCACAGACTTGCTTCTGATGTGGTAGATTCAAAGTGGGGACCAGGCACCTGCTTCCAAAGAATCACCCCAGAAACCCGCAGCGGGAAACTAGCCCAGATTATCTCTGTCCCACGATCTTTCATCATAATTTGCTGGAAAGTCATGGGTGTGAGAAAGTGTCTGGGAAAATAAATATTTTTCATAAAATCTCAATCCTTAATTTTTGGTATTTCCTAGAATGATTCATTGTCATTATCCAAAAATTATGATAGTTTAACATCTGTTTTCTTCCCTCTTCTCATAATAAGAGGAAAACATGAAAATATTGCATATCCAGTTACATTATAACTGTTGGATATTACCAACAGGGAGAGTTTTCTTGTAGATATTCTACTTTTAAGAACTGGAGAGAATAGAAGAGTGGGGACCTTCAGAATCTACAGGATCCCTATGGACCCCTTACCACCACTTCAGGGTGGATGGTTGTCAGAAAAGATAATCCTGGTGGCCTCAGTGACGTTGAGATTTCATAACTGGGATAGTGTGGAGGATCAATATATAATGGGGAGAGGAGGTGGCAAAGAGAGGGAAGAGGGAAATGATAAGGAAAGGGGGGACAGTGTAAGATGTCTCTCAGGATGGAGTTGTACTGACTGACTTCTCCCTTTATTGTTGTTTGATGTGATGCTAACCCAGCACCTTGAGATTAGGAGGGACGAACTTTCAGTCCAGAAATCACTGAACAAACAACAATTGCTTCAGTGCACATCTGTTACTGGACTCAGACAGCAAACTATGTAAGTGTGTTGCCTGTGTGTCTTGCTGTGATGACTACGTGTGGCATTTAACAAATGGAAAGAGGAAACTGTGCAATAGATGCAAGAGTAGCATAGAAATACGAAGTCACAAGGCTGACTGGGGAGATGTGGAGAGAGTTGAAAGACAGACATTGTTGTCACTTGAGAATTACTTAATATGAGTCCCAGAGGAGTCACCAAAAGGAAAGTTGACATAAATGAAAATAAGGAGTTGAAGATATCCCGGAGAAAGTGACCCTGGCTAAGAAACTTCACACTAAAATCTCCTGAAGTTATTTCAAGACCAACAATAAAACGCTGCAAGCTTACTCATAGGCTAAGATCTTATGTACATTGTTAGTTGTATGATAGTAATCAGGTATGACTCAGACTTTTTTATTTTTTTGAGACAGGGTCTCCTTATGTAGTCCGGGCTGGCCTGGAACTCTCTGTTTAGGTCCGCTGGCCCTCACACAGAGATCCACTTGCCTCTGCTTCCTGGGTGCTGGAATTAAAGGCGCCCACACTGCCCTACTCATTTGCCATTCTCATCTATCTGCATGGCCAGACAAGCTAGCTGGACCACCACGATCACTCTGTCAATCATCTACGAGTGGGTCCCGAACAACTTCTGCTACTTCCGTCATGCGGACCCCACCTGGCCGAGTTCCATCTGCCACAACCCGTCCCTCAAACAAGTGCTACATCCAAGTGCCTTGAGAGATGGACCAACCTGGCAAGAGGCGGGGGTGGGTGGGGGTGGGTGGGGGTGGGTGGGGGGGGTGGGGGTGTGCTTCTGTCACATTGACCTTCAGTATGTAGAGCACCTGCTTAGCTTAGCTGGGCCTTTAAGAAGCAGAGGCTATCCCCAGTTCACCACCACCCTCCTTTTGCCCGCCAGGCCTCACAGGACTCCAGCAGTGCTCTCTGAGTTGACTATGAACAACTTTGACTATGAACACCGAGGCCCAGCCCCTGTTGCAGGAGTTTGAGGAGGCCATGGGGGAGTGGGCTGGGAGCACAGGAGAGGGCAGGCTGGGACATAAGCACCAGCAGCCACTGCCTAAAAGGGTTGCCAAGGTCCTGCTGATCCAGGAGGAGCAGGGTGAGCTAAAAATATCTCAAAGGCAACTTTGACTGGGAGGCCATCTTCCATGCTGGCATTCTGGTTGAGGAACTAAGCTCACCAGAGGCCCGAAGGCTAAGTCCTTCACCAAGCTTGCCTCGTATGGAGACATGGACCTTAGTGCCCTGCTATCTGGGGACCTCCAGTGGAGCAGGCTGTTGACAGCTCGGATTTTAGTGAGACCTTCCTGGCCACATCCTTCCTCCAGCATCCCTGAGATGAGAAAGTTAGTAGATGCCTGTCCTCAGAGCTCTTTTTTGAAGCAGAGGGTGCCACACTGGCCACTGATCTGTAGGACCAGGCCAGCGTGGATGCCTTCTTGTGTGAGGTCTAGCTCCACCCTATCTCCAGACAGTGCCCAAGTCAGGGCCCAGAACTGTACCCCAAGACAGTCCTGCGAACATTTCTGCAGCCAGATGAGGGCCGGGTCAGGTTTCTGAAGGCTGGTTCCATGAGATCATACTGCTGCCAGCCAGGGATGTCCTCATATCCAAGCCCAAGGGGGCCTAGGGGCTTAGGACCAGAACCGCTGCCTCTCCCTCATCAGCAATCTCCATGCACACAGCGTTTCATTGACTCATGCTCCCCTAAGATCAAGACCTGGCAAAATCACCACCGACCTTACACCCACCCTACCCCCGCCTGACCCCTGCACTGTGAGACCTGAGTCCTGGAGGGGTTCTGCCAGGTTAGGGAGGAACGGAAGAGGGCCTTCATCAAAGCTCGGCTTCATCTTCATCTCACCCACTTCTGCTGCTTCCTCTGGTCCTTACCCAGAGAAAGCTCCCAGGTACAGCAAATGCTAATTGGATGACAGCCAGTTAACTCCCAGGATTTCCCTCCTGGAGGAGCTTCCTCAGGAGCCCCAGCAGCCTTGGCGAGGGAGGATGGTGGCTGGATACAGGGGGAAGGGAATAGAGAGAGAAATCAGAAACGGGGAGGGGGCAGCAAGGGGCGGCAAGATGGTCTCTATGAGCCGGGCGGTGGTGGCGCACGCCTTTAATCCCAGCACTTGGGAGGCAGAGCCAGGCGGATCTCTGTGAGTTCGAGGCCACCAGCCTGGGCTACCAAGTGAGTTCCAGGAAAGGCGCAAAGCTACACAGAGAAACCCTGTCTCGAAAAAACCAAAAACCAAAAAAAAAAAAAAAAAAAAAAAAAAAAAGATGGTTTCTATGGCCTCTGGGGTTTTTCCTGACCCCATGACCTGCATAGAGGAGGCCACAAACCTTTGAGCCTGTCTTGAGGCTGAGAACAACAGGAATTGGAGGTTTGGGGTGGTTGGGGAAGGGACAGCGAAGTTGTTCGATTCTGGGGAGAGACTAACATGGTGTATAGTTATAGTTAAGACTTAGCTAGAGGGATGTCCAGCTTGCTGGGAACTGGATCAGGAAAGGGGCAGCCAGCCCTATGACCCTGTCTGCAGGAGGAGGATCAGGTCTTGCTCCACCCTGATGTCTGAGGCTGGGACCCTTATCTACCCTCCATATGGGGCAATTTAATCTTTTTCATGTAAAGTTCTTTACAGTAAATTTTTTTTTCAAAATGAATTTTTTTTTTTAATCTGAAAAAGAGGGTAGAGGGTACACCACCACCCTGGCCTTCACCACTCCTGGCCTTCAAGCTATTTTTGATGTTTTTACATAGGGGAGTTACAGTGAATGTATTGTAGTTATTGAAATTTGAGCCAGATTATTTAGGGACTGATGATGTTTAATGAAATCATGCTAACTGAATTTTATAAATTTGTGTATACACACACACACACACACACACACACACGGAAAACCAGGTCTGCCAGTGAATATATTAAATATACACTGCACTTTCATTTTGATTTTTCATATAGTATTATTATGATTCCCATTGTATAATTGAAAAACTGAGATTGAGCCATGAGATCACTTCCAAAATTTCACACATCTGGTAGGAGTTGGGAAAGGGTTTGAAGCAGACAGGTCTGCCTTCCGAATCCATGCTTTAAAGCTATGAACTAGATCTCATTCATTCGTATATTCATGCATCCGTTCATGGGGAGCTGATAGGATCAAATGCTGTAAGGGGAGAAAGAAATGTGTTTTTAAATGTGCACAACTGAGTAGCAGGTTGTCCAACAGGTAAGGGTTAAAACAAGAACATGGGGAAATGATTGGCCAAGTGCGAACTAAGGGCATGGGAGAAACTTAAAAGAGATGAGTCTTGAAGTATGTGTGGGCAGTTACCTGGGAAACAGGGCACTGGGTGTCAAGGGCAAGAACATTTGAGATAGAGGGAGGGTGGACGACAAAGGCACACTGGCGTGAAATGAACTGATGCATTTGGACTGTGTTCACCGGGGTGAAGAAAAAAGTTGGAAACACAGACAAGGAGCAGTAAACTGGGTTCGGACTTGGATCTGTCAACAAATTTTGAGTGTCTATCAGATTCCCACGCTTCTGTCTGGGATGTTCTCCAGAGAACCACAGAGAGCTCATTTTTCTCCTTAATAAAGCAAGTCCATTCCTATTCACGTTTCCATTGGAAAAACCACTCCCTGCTGAATAACACCATCCTTCATTTCTTTTAAGGAGAGAAGTGTATGGTGATCCAGGGCTACACATTTCCACAGTGCTGGGCAGTTTGGTTACTGCAAAGAAAAGGGAATAAAGAGTTTGGCTTTTTGAAGTACAACATAGAAAAATTTGAATTTTCATCTCAGTATAAGGGTGTGTTATGATGTCTTAAATTTATTTGTTTAAGTAAAAGATCTTAAATAATGTGTGGGCTCCTCTAACACTGGCTACTATTTTAAATGTTACACAGTACATTTACATTCATGTATAGGACTTGGAGCATCAGTTAACATTCTCCCAGCTCATGAGATATTCCAGCAGACCCCATTCCTTCTGAATCCAAGGGAATTCTGAAGGTCTTCCGTTGATACATGACCTTTCTTTCTCTGAATATCACATATTCATTTTTATCTCTTCCACAGCTTTCTCTCCCCACCCTTTTCACCTATGAATGTCTACTGACCTTCAGTTCTGAGCTTACAAACCCTTCCTCTGCTAGGCCCATGTATTGAAAATGTGCTTAGGAGCTCATCTGCCTATTTCTTCAATGGCCTGTGCTTGTCTCTCATAGTTCGTATACTTTAGAAAATAAGTATCTACCTGTGTATTCAGTAGAAAACCAGGAGGTGAATGATAGAAGGCTACCTAGCTTGTTAATTTTGTATTGCTATTGGTAACTGCTCTCTGAACACGTAGCAGAGTTCTCTGGGATAATGTTTTGATGACTTAGAAATTAATGAATGAATGATGTATTGTCTATATTTCTTCACATAAGGAAGGAGTTAATTCGTGGATCTTCCAATAAGCCCACGAGGGAGTTGCATGTAAAGAAATGCATTAAGGGTGGGCGAGATGACTGAGTGGGTGAAGGCCCTTGCTGGCAAGCCTGATAACTTGTGTTTGCTTCCCAAGACCCCATTATGGAAGGAGAGAACCGATTCAAATTGTCCTCTGAACTCCATGGGTGTGACATGGTATATTTGTACACACACACACACACACACACACACACACACACACACACACACACACGCTGAGTAAATGAAATCTAATAAAAAATTAAAGACATTCAATGCTAAGTAGCTGCCTCAGTATATAATTCAGTGCTGCTTTTCTGTGATAATATTTGACATTGAAGATTACATTAAAATTGATGTCAGTGTTTGCACAGGTATTTTTCAACATTAATCAAACACATGACAAGGGAAAATACCACTTGCAGCTTATGAAATTAAGTATCTGAGGAGTGATACAATCAAGCAATAGCAACTCTAGTTTTGCTGGGATAGGAAGACATGAACTCAAGCTACTCAACCTATCTCTAGCTGCTTCTTTGTTTCTGAAACAGTAAAATACTCACTTTGAAAATCTTCAAGCTTTCAACAGTGTAAAGATTCCTATAGTATCTGATGAGTTTGGCCTGCTAGCCACTGTTTTAATTGTAAGAATGATCTCAACATCTTACAGTAATTGGGAAGCAGCAAGAATTAATAGTGACAATATTACTAACTAGCATAGAGCATAGTCCTGGATGTTGAGTGATCATCATATCCTTTAGTTCCTACAGAAGCAATGGGAATAGCTGCTATTGCTCCCTTGCACTGCAGGAAAATAGCCAAGGAGAGAGACAGACTGAAGAAGAATTCAAGGTCTATCAAGTAGTTACCACTAATGATAATATTTGATATTATTATTTGTATTTCTACAAAATCCAAAGCCTGTCTTATAGGATGTGATGCAGAGTCTCAAAGAATGTATTTACTATATTTAATGTCAATTTTCAATTCCCCTGACTTCACATGCTCATTTTTTTTTGTTTTGTATTTTAGAATATCCCTGAAAAATCACATTCTTCTTTCCAATTCAGTCCTTTAGAAACTGAAAATAATTACTATATATATTGTAATGCTTTCTTTTTTTTTTTTTTTTTTTTGGTTTTTCGAGACAGGGTTTCTCTGTGTAGCTTTGTGCCTTTCCTGGAACTCACTTGGTAGCCCAGGCTGGTCTTGAACTCACAGAGATCCGCCTGGCTCTGCCTCCCGAGTGCTGGGATTAAAGGCGTGCGCCACCAACGCCCGGCTGTAATGCTTTCTTAAGTGGATGGGCTTAATTCCCTTGAAAAATAGGACCTAGGGTTTCTCTTGTACCTTTTGTCATTTGAGGACCCAGTGGCATGACAACCATCTCTGGAGGAAGCACTTGCAGACATGTGAGTCTAACAGCCCATTGACTCAGGTCTTCTCAGGCTTCAGAATTGTTTATAAACCATCCTGTCTGTGGTGCTTTCTCATAGATTAGCAGTGCTACAGGGGCTTGGCATGCAGCTCAGCTGGTAGAGGGCTTGTCTAGCATGCACTGAGCCCCGGGTTCCAGCTACAATGCTTAAATCAATGGTGGCATGTGCCTGTAAATCCTTAGGATGTAAGGACAGGAGGCTCAGAAGTTCAGGTCATCCTTAGCTACAAAGTCAAGTCTGAGAGTAACTGGGGTTACATGAGATCCTGTCTCAAAAATAAAACAATTAAAACAACAATAGCAAAAGCTCTGTAGTTTGAACTGTATTCTTCCTAAGCTCATGCGTGGAAATCCTCATCCTTTGCTTTTTTAGAATGTGACCTTATTTGGTGAAAGTGTGTTTGGGTTCAGAGGTAATTGAGTTAAAGTAGTTCATAAGGGTGGAACTTAATCTGGCGTGGTGATATCCTTATGAGAAGGTCAATTTAGCCACAAGTATGCACAGAGAGGCGATATGAAAATATTGGGAGGATACAATTCACAAGGTTAGGAAAGAAACCTGGAATAGATGTTCCCTCCAGTCTCTACAAAAGATTTCAAACACCCAGCCTCCAGAACTGAGAGACAATAAATCCCTTTTGCTAAAACCCCCAGGTTGAACCGAGTCCTGTGCTCATTGCATGAGTTGGCTGTTTGAAACCTGGGGCTTATGCAGGGTCGCTTGGCTCAGTCTGGGAGGAGGGGACTGGACCTGCCTGGACTGAGTCTACCAGGTTGATCACAGTCCTTGGGGGAGGCTTTGGCCTGGAGGAGGTGGGAATGGGGAGTGGGGTGGGGGTAAGAGGAAGGGATGGGAGGGGGGAGAACAGGGGAACCCATGGCTGCTATGTAGAACTGAATGGTATTGTAAAATAAAATAAAAGGAAAAAAAAACAAACAAACAAAAAGAAAAAGAAAAAAAAAAAAAACCTCCAGGTTGAGTTGGTACTCATAGCAGCCTGACAAACCAATACTGCACCCAAAGATGCTTCAGCTCTCTCTTACAACACTGTTTGCCCAGTGGATGATTAGCACAGGCACTGGGCTTAATCACTTGCAATTTGATCCCAAGACTGAAAAAAACATTTCCTTATAAGTAAAGAGAAGAACGGGGAAAAGGGTTAGTTCTCTCTCTGTCTCTGTCTCTGTCTCTGTCTCTGTCTCTGTCTCTCCTCAATGAACTCAATGCATGCAGCATTGAGTTGTAACTATTGACTCAGAATGCCTTTTTGCTTTTCAGATGTGGAAATGATGCTTCGAAACCCTGTGGAAGGGAATTTGTCTCCACTATGTCAGCGGCTACTACATCAAAGACACAAAGTTTGGAGGGAAAACAATGCACTTCCTATTTTTCTTCATCTTCTCTCTGATGACACAGAAGTAGAAATATGTCTTTTGCAATTCATCTTGTTGCAGATTGCTAACCGGGAGGTGCCCAAATAGCCATGTTTGGAAACAGCAAGCACAGAGCGTGTGGAAACAAGAAAGACTGTTTCTTAGAAGTGACTGCCACTGAGAAAAGTTTCTGCTGTAAGAAGACGACTTTGATCAACACTAGACTTAGTGCACAGAGCTCTTGCTGCTCAAGCAAGAGGACCTGAATGAGATCCAAAGCACCCATGTAAAATCCACGTGTCCATGCAGCTGTAGAATCGATGGGTCTTCCTGGTACCCAGCCTAACAAAATAGTGAGCTACAGGTTCAGCGAAAGACCCTCTCTCAAATGGAGGATGACTGAAGTGGACACCTGACACCCTCTTCTGGTCTCTGTAGGTGCACAAGGGCACACACACACACACACACACACTCATATACAAATACACTTACACATATATACCCATACACTAAGTATAAAAATAAAAAGAAGTACTTTTAAGGAATACATGTTCAACAACATCTGAGGGAAAGCTGCATGGTACTGTCAGGTCAGGATTATCTTTAAACCTAAGTGATTACTGCAATGAGGGGTCTGTAAGTCACAGTATCGTCAATTTGCAGGCTGTGTAGCTTGAGTTATTTCCATAAAGAAGCTATTCCCTTGATCCCACGCTCTCCACAGGCTTCACACAATCACAAATACGCAGGCTACCCAAACGCATATATGACTAGGACAGAGTAGGAAACTATTTTAGCAGTAACTTTTCCTTTCAAAACCAGATTTGAAATGCTTTTGAAATTTGATGGGATCGCTCATTTTGACCACGGTGTTCATTCAAAATTCTTTGCTTAACCTTCCCACCCTTGGACACACCCATGGCATGCAGTCCTTGCTTTCAGAAACATACGTATTCCCACAGGATAAGACACCGACTTGAAAGAGTGGCTCTGGGATAGATCTCTGGGTGTGCACCATCCAGTTCTCCACCACTAAGGTGGATCCCAGGTCTGTCAAACTCCCCTGCCTCCATTTCTCCATTTCAGGGTGACTTTTTTTAAAAATTTGTCTGAATGAGTTTTGCGATGAGTTGATACTGTTTTCACATGTAAGGCCCTCTGATCCTTCACACAGAGCCCTCCCATCCTTCCTTGTTGACCTCCTTCAGGCCATAGCTGGTGAGACTTCCAGGGTTCCTTGAGAGATCTTACTGACTCTTTTGTTGTTACTTAAACGTGCACTAGGATACCTTAAGAAATGATTTTACATTGTTATAACAAAGGTTTATGAGTATGTACTGGGTAAATCTTATGCTAATAAGAAAAATCCTCCAGAGTATTAATAATATTGAAATGAAGTTAGAGATACAGTATATAGTGTGCAGAAGTCTGTAGTATGGTACCCTCAGAGGGCTTCAATGATCTCCATCTTTTGGTATTGTGGTATAATCTACTCCCTGTGACTGTGGATAACCTGCTGCCAACTGTGTTCCAGGTAGTCTGGGAAGCAGACCCTTCCCCACTAAGCTTGGTGATGATTACAACTCCTCTTGATTGTGTCATGATTTTGAGTGGCCTTAGTCCAGGGCACCCAGTTATGGTCTGCCCTGATTCATGACCACAAGAAATTGTGAAATAACAAACATGCTAAGTCTTTACAATACCCAGAATCATATTTCAGTAGTAAAGTACTAGACTAGCATGTCTGAGGCCCCAAGATCCTTAACTCTACACGAAGGACAAATACAATGTGTGTTATGGTCTGCTGTTAGTTGAGGGGAAGAGATGCAAATGAGAGAGATAATACTTAAGAAAGCAAAACAGCATGAAACAGAGACATCATGTGGGCTTTGGAATCAACTGTTTCCAGAATGTGTTACCTCTCTCCCCACGGGAAAGTCAAGCTTGACTAGTGTGAATTTGGAATTACATGTAATCCTCTGGCATACATCCCTCACTTACTCTGAAAGTGATTTGGTTTTATGTATTAAATTGTATTGCTACAATAATAATTTATTCTGTGTAGCTCTAAATGGTACTTTCAACAGAACTTTCAGATATTAAACAGTTTTATCTCTTATTAGTGATCAAAACTGAATCTTTTCCAACTAAATATGTCCATAAACTGTCACAATACACTGAAAATATGCCGAGGCTCACTCTGTAGCTCGGTGCCCAGAAAGGCAACCATTATCTCAAAGCTTGTTAAGGGCCAAGCTCAGTGCTCATTATAGAGAGAGAATGAACCAGTCAGGCGTGATGGTTTGGGTGAAGTAAAAGTTTTTGATGGCTTGCTTGTTTTTGTTCCTAGCTTTCTGTTTCTTTCATTTATGAGTTTGCCTTCCTTTGGCGGCTGCTAGAATCAGGTATCTTTCACCTCTTGCACAAAAGTAGTTCTTGTTAACCCGCATCCAAAGAGTGACTGGGTCTGCTTAGTTCTGCTGGATTTTAAGATGAGCCCTCACAGATGTTTAATTCATATACCAGCCTTCTGAGGTCAAGATTATTACCCCTATTTAGAAAGATCTGGAAAGCAAGGCAGGAAGGTTGAGTAATTTATCCCTGGGTGCAGGAGGGATCAGTGTCTGAGCTAGGATTATAGTTACGAAAGCTTCAGACTTCCTGGACCTGTGCTCAGGCCACTGCGTGTATTCCAAGCTGCTTGGCCTCCTTAAACTAAGCTGGTTTCCCTTTCCTTCTGCCCTCAGAGCCCTCTGGTGAGCATTTGAACTGCTGTCAGCAAATGTGCGGAGGTCTGAAGGTGCAGCCTGGAAAGTAGACCAGACCCTGACCACTTGCTTCTGGGATTCTTTGCTGCTCAGCAAGCAGTTCCTCCTCCAGAATAGCTTCTCAGATAACTATGTTTCAAAGGCATTTTCTTTACATACAGGGATATCCAGACAACTTAGGCAACTGTCATTATCCTTAATCTGGTGCTCCAGAATTCTGTTTTGGAGTAGAAAGCATGAGCAAAGGAAACTACATGGTCACAGGAGATGTTGTCTCAGAAGTTTGCACACAGGTTTCCATTGAGAGTTTTCCTAAGAGGAGCCTCAAAATTTACCGCCTACCTATACATTACTTTTCCCCTGAGTTTTTGAGGCAGACATTTTATTAAGAAGATGCAATAAAAAATATGTGTGTGTACCTGCCACCATTGTTAATGATAGTAAAATGTTCTTGAGCTTTGTCAAAACAGAAAGAACTTTAGAAGAAGTATTTTTAACATTCTGGGGTTAGAGGCAGAGTAGAAGGGTTGGTCTGTGTTTTTCTTTTCTTTTCTTCTCTTTTCTTTTTTTTTTTTTTCTAGTGTTTTGATCTTAAGCCAATCATTTAACCTCTCTGAAGGTACAAAGACGAACCAGAGGGCTCTTGCTCATTAGAGGGTTCAGTGTGGTGGGAAAGATAGATCACTGGCTACGACACAATGTGATCCGTGCTGTATTAGTGTTATGATCAAAGTGCTCAGGGAGCACAGAGGTAGCAGCATTTAAGCCTGACCTTGATTTTCACTGCATACCAAATGGAATGTGTTTTAATTGGAATGACCCTGGCAGACCCAAGGTGGAAAACTACAGCCTCTGTGAGAAAGGATAAGTCCTGGATGACTGGACCACTGAGTGAGCTGACAACTGAGAAAACTTATAGGAGAGGAGAGTAGGAAGTTAGGGGCAAATCTGGGAGCAGCAGGCAAGTCAAGGCTGTTTCCAGGGAGAAGGACGCCGTTTGTGAAGGCGGCCCTTCCCTCATACTGAATGCATTTAAAGTGATAATGCAAGTGCCATGATAATATCTATTTCAAGGCATGGTTGAGTGCTAGAGCTGTTTACAAGACAGATGAATAAACAGACCATTGCAGAGGAGCAGTGAGCACTGAGAACAATCAGTGTCCAGGAACACAGGGACAGACACAGGACACACAAGATGACCTTGTCAGCGGCAGGAAGGGGAGAGAAGAGCTCCTCCGCACTGTCACTGGAAGCAGCCTGATGAACGTTTTTTCAGAGATCTCCACTCAGTTTTCCTGGCTGTGATGAAGAAAGGAATTTTAGGATGAGAAAGTAAGAAGCAGATTTGGAGTTTATTAAAATTTAAAGAAAGCTTTTTGGGGAGAGGAAAATACACACTGAAGAGCATGGGCGTGAACGAAGGAGAGTCGGGGTTTATTAAAAGAGCTTTTTAGTATTAACTTTACAAGGAGTGGAAGAGAGACACCCAGGGAAGGAATAAGACATATCTAAATGGGCATGGGCTTCTCGGGGGAGGGTCATAGTTAAGTTTTAACGTTAGCCATACATACTGTTTGGCTGGCTCTCAAGTTACATATCGAAGGACTGGTAAGAGACTGTCCCCCTTTCTCTCATTTGGAGAAGTGTGAATATAGGGGTGGTTCCAGAGGTGGTTTAGATAGGGCTATAATTGATTTGGTAAAAACCAAAAGCCACTAGAACTGCACAAAGGGCTCGAGACATGTCTTATACTGTAAATGGGGATTCAGGTAAGATCCCTAGACAATTATAGGCTTACAGCTGGGAAGAGAGAAAGGCTTGAAGCCAAGGTTGTTGACCATATTGGAACTCATGATTGGTGAGAGGTTTCATCCAGAACAGGTATATGTATATACATGTATGTGTATGTCACAAGTCTTTGAAACATTTCATATAGTTCATATGAAATACATACTGTTTTTAATATTTATTCTTTTCATTAATCCATTCTAGTCTTCAATTTCTATTTATTTTCTCCATGCTTTAAAAAGCAACTTTATGGTTTTTCTCATTTGGAGCTAACAATTACTTCTAGGAAGGCATTAGTGATACCTTCAAAGTAAGTGTTGTTGCAGCCAAGAGGTTTCTAAGTGGATGTTGATATTAGTGGTGGATAAATACCAACAAAGCAAGAGAAACAGGCAAAATTATACAGGGCTTGCTTGTCATCAGCTATTCACATAAGAAATTAAAAGTTTATTTTTCTAGATTAAGAATTTGACCATCACACATGCACCCATATCCAAATAGTGATATGGCTGACTCAGATGATGGTAACAGTATAAAATTTCTCAATAAAATTTGTACCCAACGTCTGTCTTTGAACAGCCCAGGCTCACACTTGGATGCATTTTCTAAGCATCTTTCTGTCTCCTCTAATGCCTATACTTAAGCCTTTATTGCAACATTTTCTTCCTGTCTGTATGAGTATGCATGTGTGTGTGATCATTGGTGGTGGTGTTCATATGAGTGTATGTGTGTGTGTGTGTGTGTGTGTGTGAACAGGCAAATATGGAGGCCGGAGGTCAGTCTTGGGTGCTTCGCTATAGGAGCTGTGTGCTAGATAGAGTTTTTCAGGGGCCTGGAGCTTACTAATTTGAGATAGGCAGGCTGGCCAGTGAGTCTCGTGGATCTGCCCACCTCTGGCTTCCCAGTTCTGGGATTACATGTGTATGTTATCACAAGACTGCTTAACTTGAATTCTAGGGATCAAATGCAGGTCTCCCTTTACTATGATGTCAACTGAACCATCTCCCCATCCCTAAATACCTCCCCTTTAACTCTAATAAACTCTAATGCTGCTTTTAAAAGATTATACCTAGTTGGCACTCTTATAATCTCTTAAGGTAAAACAAGCAAAACAAAGTCTTTAGTTATTGTTTTAATTGTAATCATTTTTTGGAAGAGCGAGATTGTTTATGCTTTTCTCTGCGGTGCAAATTTAAAAACAGGAAACATAGTTGCCAGAATAATCTCCAGATGTAAAAGGGAGAAAATAGCAACCCGATGCTCCATCGCTATGAAGTCTGAAGACACAACTTCCTGTGGGTAGGACTTTCAGACCTACATACATCAGTGCTTAATCAGTGCATACATCCACAGAGCAGAAGGATGTAGCAGAGTCAGTTTAGAGGCTTTTACTATTGTCCTCTCAGCAGGATAAAGTTCATCTAAATACATTTGACACTATGGGGAAAGACAGACAGACCTAGCATACTATCTGACTCCTTGGATTTTAGACAAGAGAACTGTGGCCAAATATGAATTAGGAAAACTTAGGAAGAAAGGTTTAAAAAAAATACTCTAAAGTCCTCAGGCATTGAGAACCTCTTAAAACATTTTATTGTAAAGGAAAGAGAATGAGAACTGGAGAGAAAACTCAGTGGTTAAGAGTACTGACTGCTACTGCTGAGCACTTGGGTTCAGTTCCCAGCAAGCCATAGAGAAGTTTATCACCACCCGGTTCCAGGGTATCTAACACCTTCTTCTGGACTTCACAAACATCATGCATGCATATGGTGTGTATACATGCACACAGACAAACATTCATACACATAAAAATAACTTCTTTTAAAAAAGAGAAGTAGGGGCTGGAGAGATGGCTCAGAGGTTAAGAGCACTGCTTCTTCTTCCAAAGGTCCTGAGTTCAATTCCCAGCAACCACATGGTGCCTCACAACCATCTATAATGAGATCTGGTGCCCTCTTCTGGCCTGCAGAGATATGTGCAGACAGAATACTGTATGCTTAATAAATATATCAGTTAAAAAAAAAAAAAAAAAAAGAGAGAAGTAGTTGGCACATATTAAGGAAGTCTAGTTATTTATAGACTCTCTGTGTGTTTAAATTTTAAAGAAAAAAAAGCCAGTTGGGGGTGGCTATAAAGCACATGATAATCCAGATAATTGAAGACTGAAGAGGTTATAAATTGTGGCAAAACATATCAGTCGGACACAAAAACAACCCATGTTCCTTAATTTTAATGTGCTTGTCGTTGTGGAGGACGTAAAGATGGGAGTTGTTGCCTCCCCTACCCTGCAGGGAGCCTAACATCTTGCAGAGATAAGATGTCTGATATAGAACACAGAAGAACTCTATGGGGCATTCAGGTGTGGAGAGACAAGAGCTTCAGTGGGACTTTCCAGACAAGGTGTTAATTAGGGACAGGTTTTAATGAAATGTAACAGTTTTGGATCAATCAGTAGGAAATGGAGAACATTTGCCTATCACCAGCAAAACCACCACAGTTGAGTTCTAAGGCTACAAAATACATCTAAGGGAATGATTATGCAGCACTGTAGAAGCAGAACACACATAAAAACCAGAGAATTATTTAATGTTGTCCTAGAAGTCAGCCTGCAAGTCCCTTGTTACAGAGTAGTTATGTGGGAGAAGACACTTGGGCACTCATGAAACAGAGTCACATGTAAGAGAAGAGAATGTGATATGGACTTATTTCTATTACCTTAGACTGTAAGATGCATGCTTGTGTCACAGATTTATTTTTACAATACAAGCATACATTTTTAGATGTTAATTCTACTTTTTTGAGATTAAAAAATTAATTACAACTTTTTCCTTCCCTTTCCTCCCTCCAAATTTTCCTATATACCCTCTCTACTCTTCAAATTTATGGCCTATTTATTAATTGTTATTACATGAAATATATATATATATATATATATATATATATATATATATATATATTCTTAAATATAACCTGTTCAGCCCTTATAATGTTACATGTATTTATATTTTCAGGACTGACCATATAGTACTAGACAGCCAATTGGTGTGCTTTTGCCTCCCACCTCCCCAGCTCCCAGCTTTCATCAGTTCCTTATATATAGTTCTTTGTGTAGGGTTGAGGCCTTGAGGGTTTTCCCCCATCCTCTTTGGCATGTCTGTGGGTATCTTTCTTTTTCAGCTCACATTTGGGCAGTCATTGTTGCTGAGACTTTATGGTGTAGCTTCTGATACTACTAGGAAACAATTTCACAGCAAACTTCCTGACCCTGGCTCTTATAGCCTTTCCACCCCTTCTTCTACATGTTCCCCAAGCCATAGGTGTGGGGATGTTTTGTAGATGTATCAGTTGGGACTGAGCTCCACAACTCCACAGTTTGATTCACTGTGGTTTTCTTTAGTGATCTCCTTCTGTTGCAAAGAGAAGTTTTCATGATGAGAGGTGGAGACTTCACTTATCTGTGGATATAAGGACTGATGTTTGTCTATTGCTAGGGATACATCTGTACATTTTTTGTTTTTGTTTTGAGACAGGGTTTCTCTGTGTAGCTTTGCGCCTTTCCTGGAACTCACTTTGTAGAGCAGGCTGGCCTCGAACTCACAGAGATCCGCCTGGCTCTGCCTCCTGAGTGCCGGGATTAAAGGCATGTGCCACCACCGCCCAGCACATCTGTACATTTTATAGAATTTAGTATCAAGTGCTTCAGGAAGAAAATCTGAGGAACTGAACTCTGAGAGATGACTAGAGCTAGCACAGGTGCCACAAAGTACAGGGAATTTCCTAAAAGAAGCTGAATGTGGTGTTTTGAGAGTATAAATATAGGGGATCCAAGCTTACTTTTGTTTTGAGTGGTAGACTCTTTATACCAAGTTCACATCACCAGTGATGATTTTCCTTGTCTTCCTTCTTTCTGATTATAGTAGATGGCACCAATTGCCTGCCTGACCTTTGAGAGGGGAATTTCTAAGCTCTAAGGCTTCCTTGTATTATTCAACTTTATTAGAGAGAAATCATTCTAGATTAAAAAAAAAGTGTGTCTGCTTATTCATATTTAAGCATTAAAATGTATTAGACTGATAAAACTTATAGCAATATTCATCTATTTATTTTCAGTGTAAATTATGTTTGGTTGTTAATAAATATGCCATTACTAGCCATTGCTCTTGGTTGCTCACATAACTAGATGCCCACATAACCTGAAGAGAATTTGGTTACAGCACATAAAGCAATAAGGTTAGAACTGACTTGAAAAATTCCTCTTTCCTGGTCAGCTTTCATAGTGTCAGAAAGTGTGGTTGCAGGCTGCTGAAGGAGAAAACATGTCAATGGCAGTACTAGCAGTGAACCCTGAACACTATGATGCTGGACCTGCAGGGCACAATGTATCCACTGGTGCAATAGCGGCACAAATATTATGGGATAACCAACTGCTTTGGGTTCAGATTTAAGGGTTGTTCCACAGAAGGAATTCTACAGAAGCCTGTAATTCTTTAAAGTTAGTTAAAAGCCTGTAGCTTGGGGTATTTTAGGCCCTAAAGAGGAGTGTGCTACTGTTGTTTTGCTAAAAAAACAAACAAACAAACAAACAAAACAAAACAAAACAAAACAAAAAACCATGATATTAAACTGTCTTTTGTGTATTTATATTTATCTACATCAATTAGTGCTGTCCTCAACCTTGGCCAGAGAAACTTCTCTCTGTTGTGGTCAGTAGTTAATGCAGGGACTGATAACTGGTGAAAGTACTAAAAATAAGTTACTCTTGAGTGCTCAGGTATAAATGAGTCATCAACTCTCTCCCAAGGCTCAAGGAATGTAAGCGAAGTGGGAACATAAAGGACGTAACAGCAGTACAGCAGTTGGGCGGTGGTGGTGCACTCCTTTAATCCCAGCACTCAGGAGGCAGAGGTGGGTGATCTCTGAGTTTGAGTCCAGCCTGATCTACAGAGCGAGTTCCAGGACAGCCAAGGCTACACAGAGAAACCTTGTCAAAAAATGTAATATCAGGAGGACTGGGAGGTATATTGTTGTGACATGCCATGACTACCACATTTGTGAATTCTGCAGCTATGGTTACCTACACAAGATGAGGCCAAGATTAGTCAACATTCCAGGAGGCAGCATTAATTGGACTCAATTGGTTATAAAAGTAATAGAGTGGACATGAAGGAGTGATGATCATGTGATGATTTGGGTGTGGGAGATAGAAGGGGGATTATAGTATGAATATGGCTGATCCATTATTTGCATGTATGGCATTGCCAAAGCATAAATAGAAGAAAGAAAAGAAATGTTCCATTGGATATACCTGTATTTAATAAAAACTATAATCCAGATTTTAAGAATCCTACATGTCTCAAGCTATCTAATTTCTAGTCTTCAGTACTTACTAAGAGTTTATCAAAAAGGCTCACTCTATGGTGTCTAAAATCTTGGAAGTTTGAATGCTTTATTATTGCAAATTAATTTCTAATGAATTTGATTTTTATTACTGTTACCTTACAATGTAGTTTTAGTAAAATTTGGCTGTAAAATTTAGGCAATGTAAATGGAATTAGTGAGTGAATAGACTCAGAAATTCAAACATAAATCCATGTATTTAATGTGGAATGAATGAATTTCCCATTGTATTCACAGCGAGCCACAACATGTTAGGTAGAAAAAAAGTCCAATTCACCCCTGGAAGCATGGAAGGTAAAGGTGGCTCAGGATGACCTGACCACTTCATTCTGAAGGAGATCTTAGGTCTAGTAAATGGTTGGTCATCTAAAAGACCAAGAGATTAAAGCATTCACACACACATTAGAGCTGAGAAACTAAACACATATCCTGAGGTGCCATTTTGATTTTATTCTGGTCTAAAGCCAATGCATACTATTCTGAAGGTCAGAACAGCTCCTGCGTGGATGGTAGCAATGGGAAGAACCTGTCAGTCAACCTCTCAGTTTTGCTGAGAGTCTCCTGCAGAAGTCATAGGCTGGCAAAAAAGGCCAGGCTCATGAGCAATGGTGGAAGCTTTGATTGGCCAGAAATACCAGACTGTAGCTAAAGTTTTCTGAATCATGACTGGGGAAGTCCTGCTGTCCTTGGTTTCCAAACCACTGACAGCATAACTGACAAACATTGTGGGCAATTGATAAAGGATGACATTTAAATAAATGTATTACTTTAGATGTAGTCACTTGGGAGTCTGAGAACGAGATTCTTAGGTCTCAGAAGACTAGAACGAATTTCTCAGAACTCACAATCCACAACTGCTGATCTTAGGCACGTGTCTTAGCTTATCCAAGGCTGAAACCTCTGCTCTATAAACTGAACTTAATAAAAAGTGACCATACAAGGTTATGTAGAGAATTCCATATCAATCTACCTCCATAAATAATAAATGTTTGTTGCTTCATCTTATTCCACTGAAAAATAGAATTGTCAACAGAGTTTGGAATTTATTGTCAATATACATTGCCCTAAAAATCCAGGATAGTAAAAATAAAAGAAATAAGGTGACATATTTTTAAGAACTCTAATTTTTTTAATTGATCACACACATACACCTGAACCTTTTGGTACTGCACTGAAAGATAGAAAGTTGTGGCTAAGGGGGAGAAGTCTTACCTTCAGCACGGAGCACAGAGAATGCTTGTGAGCCCAGAAGTATACTGGTGTTCAGAATACCAAGTGCAAAGTGGCTCTGCATTCCCCCCACTGGGGGTTGGGGGACATGGGTCTTTCATAATTTTAAACAGTTTGTGAATTCCCCTTCAAAGCAGGCTCTTCAAGGGGAACTGAATATAACCTCTGCCTAATTCTACCTAGTATTTCATTTCTCTTTTGTTTGCAAGGCATTAATTATTAAATGTGCTTCATATTGATAATTGTACTGCATCTTATTTATTAATGACTCACTATTAAGCTTAAACTTAATATCTCCAGAGGTTCTCAGATCTCTTTTTGCAGGTCATTGCTCTTTTTCTCTCTGCAGGACAAACAGCTGAGGTTTCAGGCTTTAGGGTTTAGGTGGATGGGTCTTGATGGTGTGATTACCCATGAAACAGTTCATTACCACTAATGGAGTCACCCATGCAGTCAAAGAGAGAAAGTGAGCCTTCGATATAGTGAACTAATAGGCAATAAATTATTACACCTGGGGAAAGCACTCATACATAAGAGCTGTAAATGATCAGAGCCCAGGAGAACGATCTATATATATATTTTATTTTGCCTCGAGTATGTGTCTCTTGGTTCTTAAAAACAAAAGACAGATCTTATTTTTAAAGCAATTTTTTTTCCCTAAATTAGTTCTTTGGTTCAGTGTAGATATGGCAAGAGACAAACAATAATATAGGTAAAAATCCAATATATGTCTTGTGGTGCTGCTTCCTGTAGTCCCGATTTCCTTGTTAGGGCTTCACTTAAATCCAGAATTATACATGTATGCTTACTTTCAAGACTTCAGAGATGTAGAGTACAAGTTTGCACTATGAAAGGATTAAAAAAAAGCAAACCCACCAGTTTGTCCCAGAGGAGGGGGAGGAAATACACACATCCTAACAAGCAAACATTGTTAACACAGGCTGTGGGGAGAGATTTAATTAACGCCAGCAAACCCTCATAAATCTGGTGTACCATGTCCGCATGGTACCTTAGAGACTGCAGTGCCATCCATGCCTGTGTGTCCCCCAGTCGGGGGATTTGCTCCCAGGTTCCTTCCATCACATTCCACTGAGCAGAACAGCTTTTCTTTCCCTGAGCCCCAGGGGGTCTCTTGCAACTGTTTTCCCGTGTTTTCCCACTCCCACGGCTCCCCTAGTTATGTCTACTCCCATTATCTTCAGCGTAATCTCTTCTGAGTTTCACCTCAAGGAACAGGTTCCTAATGAACCTTTTCTCCGACCGAGGAAGGGACATCCAGAAGCCCTCATCCAGCCCTGAAATTAGGGGAGCCAACATCTTTCATCTGGGTAATTATGATCCCCAATTTCTTCAGCTTGGCCAGTAGATTCACCCTCACTCTTCCAAGTTAAACTACCATCTTCATGCTTCTAGTCTGACTATTTTGTGTGTTTGGGGTGTGTGTGTGTGTGTGTGTGTGGTGTGTTCATTTTATAGCACTTGGGGAGGCAATCAATAAAGGTACTTGGTTAAGAATGGAAATATATCTGCTTTGTATTCTTGTTCAAGATACTGAATATATGTGTGTGCATGTGTGTATTTAATTTTTGGGTTTAGAATAACTAGATAGAAACTTGCAAGACAGAGTTCCTCTCTGCCCCTTCTCTGATTTTCCTCAGTGTTAACATTTCACATTACTATGGCATATTTGTCATAACCAAGAAACCAATGCTCATACAGTCCCAACTCCACACTTACCCAGAAGTCACAGATTATTGCCTAATGCCTTTTATTCTCCGGCCCCAGGATCTCATTCGGGACACTACACTACATGTGTTCTTACATTTTCTGATCTATGTGAATGCTCTCTGACTTTGATGACCATTATAGTTTTGAGAAATTCTGGTCAGGTGTTTGATGTACTATCTTTCATGGTGGGGGTTGCTTCATGATCAGACTTGACTATTTTTTTGGGGGGGAGGGGAATGCAAAGACGAGCTTGCCATTCTCTTCAGGTCCTGTCAGGTGCACATGCTGTCTACATGGCTAACCCTGGTGATGCTTCCCTGCCTGAGATAGTGGGGGCTATTTTTCCTGCTGGGAAGGTTTTGTGCCTCCTCTCTCCCCTTTACACATGCTATTCCTTGCTAGAAAACTGCTAAGCCAATAAACAGCCTATGCTCCAGGGTAAGGCGCTGTTCTCCAGTCCTCAACAGGGAATATTTATATAAGCTATTCGGAATTAATTTATGAGTGACTTGCCTCTTCTTCCACTTATTTATTGATCCAATCATTTACTTCTGTCAGTTTCATAGTCTGTTTTATTGACTGCTAAACTCCTATGCCATACCTGAGTGTAGCGAGAGCTCAATTAAATTCATTAATCTTAAATGGATTAATATAACCACAAGTTCAGAAGGAGCCCAAATGTCCTCTGATAACTTCAACTCAGTGGAACAAGTTTATACCTCTGTTGCTCTTGCTTTTCAAATGTATAATCATAATAAGAAAGCAAGATCTACTGTACAGAATTGTTACATAATCATGTATAATACCAGCACAGCTCAGAGAACAGAGTGTTCTGTGAACTATAGTCATTCTCATCCTCTAGAGCTGGATATTGTTTATTTTAGAAGTTCAAGTAAGAAATGGGAATTTTCAGTTACTGATGTGGCAACCTATATAGCTCATCCATATATATATGTATATATATATATAATATATTTACTATATATGTAGTTTAATAAATATACATATCCAAAGCTTACATATATGACACATCACATACATATATAATATCTTTTTAAATTATGTAGAATCAAGTTATAGACTGATGAAGAATTTCCATTTGTAGGATAATTACATTTTGCTAACATAGAGAACAAATTTAGTGCATATGAGACTCTGTTTATTTCCCAATTTAATTTCTTCTCCTGTGTCAGGCTTTGTTACATAGTCTTTGGTTCACAGTTTGCATTTGAGAGGGTATAGAATTATAAACAGCCCTCCTTTGGTAGTATGCAAATCATTTTTACTCTATACATCATATCATAAATGGCAAGAGTTTAGTAAAAAGGTTGTAGAGAATCATGTTTTTATATTCAACCCCCACAAACATTTTTGGTACTAATTCTGGTTATGGTTTTGTCTTGAGCAAGTAAGGAACTATCAGAGAATATCGGAGAACTTTCAGATACTATAATTGATTGATTAAGCATTTCTTCAGGTACTTATGAAAAGGAGTCAATGAAATAGATAATGACCCTCAACTCCTGTCAATGAATAGGCAGCAAGAGACTAATTTTAAAAGCATATATATCATATATTTGGTGGCAGTAAGTGCATGGAAGGATGAGAGACATCATGGCAGTGGAGGAGGGTGTGATAGAGAAGGACTCTGATAAGTCCTTTCTAAAACAATGTTTTTATCAATCTGTGAAGAATTTCATACAGTGTATTTTTAACATATTCATCCCCGACTTTTAGTTTTCTTCTTTCTGTTTTGTTTTCCTCTCCTGAATCCACTTGTGTTGCCCAAGTAGACATGGGAATGGGGCCTCCCTTGGGGTGTGGCCAACCTACTCATTAAAGAACACTGACTCACTTTCTCCCACTAGCTATAAAATACTAATAGCTCCTCAGCTAGTGGTGGGATTTTGTGCACACCTTTTCCCACTCTACATTGGGATTTTGTCTGGGTTGAGTTTGTTCATATCTTGTACATATTATCACAATCACTGAGTTCCTGTTCATCTTCCAGGTTGTGTCTGGAAAAAAATTGTTTCTTTGATGTTATCTACCACTTCTGACTCTTAGAGTCTTTTCATGATGGAAGCCTTGAGTCTTTAATGGGAGGAGTTGTGACATGTGTCCTATCAGGGCTCAGTACTTCACAGTTTCTTGTTCTCTGTGCATTGACCAGTTGAGCACAAAGCATCTGTAATTTATTGCCATCTAATTCAAGGAGAAGCTTCTTTATTGATAAGGTTTTGGAGATGCTCTGAATTATAAGTGTAGCAGTGAGTCATTAAGAGTCATTTTAATACTATATCAGTTTAACAAAATAATAGTATGGGGTTCTTGTTTAGGGCCAACACCTATGTAGTAGCTACTTGCTTTGGGGCCCTTTAATGTTCCCAGGTATGGGTTCCACTTGTAGCACAAATCTTAACAGGTCTTACTAATAAAATCAAACCTGATGCCAATTATTGGGGTGAATGCTGAAAGATCAGAGAAGCAGATCCAGCTTCCTCACCTCACCAGTTCCTCAGCTGATCCTGTTTCCTCAGATTGGAAGCCTCTGAGTCCTCATTCAAATGGATCTCAGCTGAACTGCTGCTCAAAAGCCTAAAAGCTTACGCAGGCTAGTTCCTGGTCCTCATGCTTTATATACCTTTCTGCTTCCTGCCATCACTTCCTGGGATTTAAGACTCACTTCCTGGGATTAAAGGCGTGTGTCACCATGCCTAGCTGTTTCCAGTGTGGCCTTGAACTCACAGAGATCCAGGTGGATCTCTGCCTCTGGAATGCTAGGATTAAAGGCATGTGTGCCACTATTTTCTGGCCTCTGTATCTAGTGGTTGTTCTGTTCTCTGACCCCAGATAAGTTTATTAGGGTGCACAGTATTTTGGGGAACACAGTACCACCACATCCACTCATGCAGCAAATCTTAGATCCAATCAGGAAATGCTTGAGTACTTCGATAATATTCACACCACTATTGCACCAGTCAGCACATCTTGTCAGTCTAGTCAGTGTTATAGCTTACAGATTCACAGATGAGCTAACTTATTTACAGTTAGAGATACCCACATAACAAGTCATTTATTTAGCTTTCACTTACATGTGCTTGTTTCTCATGATGAATCAAAAATAATCTTTTCCTGCTCCTGTGAAGTCTCTTTTTCTCCTTGATTTAACATGCTCTTACATGTATGTGCTCACATTCCACCTAAAGAGGTCACTGTGATCTAAATAAGAATGATGTGGTATCTCAGAGTTGTTTTGATTTGCATTTCTCTGAGATATATATACCCAATGGAGTATTACTCAGCAGAGAAAAACAATGAAAGCATGAAATTTGCAGGCAAATGGATGGAACTAGAAAAAATCATCCTGAGTGAGGTAACCCAAACCCAGAAAGACAGTCATGGTATGTACTCACTCATAAGTGGATTCTAGATATAAAATAAAGAACAATCAGACCACAGCCCATAGAACCATAGAGGCTATATATATATATATATAGTATGGAGGTCCCTAGGACGACTGTGGCTTATAATAAATTTCGGTTCTACTCAATTATTGAAAAAAAAATAGCCAAATGAATGGAAACACATGAACTATGAACCAAAGGCTGAGGGCCCCCCAGCTGGATCAGGCCCTCTGAATAGGTGAGACAGTTGATTGGCTTGATCAGTTTGGGAGGCAACTAGGCAGTGTGACCAAGTCCTGTGCTCATGAGTTGCATGAGTTGGCTGTTTGAAACCTGGAGCTTATGCAGGGACACTTGGCTCAGTCTGGGAGGAAGGGACTGGACCTGCCTGGACTGAGTCTACCAGGTTGATTGCAGTCTCCGGGGGAGGATTTGCCCTGAAGGAGATGGGAATGGGGGGTAGGCTGGGGGTAAGGGGAGGGTGTGGGAGGCGGGAGAATAGGGGAGCCTGTGGCTGATATGTAGAACTGAATGGTATTGTAAAATAAAATAAAAATAAATAAATAAAAAAAATAAAATTAAAAAAAAAGAATGATGTGAAGAAAGATTTGGAGCCATAATAACAAGATGAAAGTTTCCAGGCCTCTGAGGCTCCTTTCATGTCAAAATAAAACAGCTCAAGACCATCCCACACACCTTAAGGTTAGTGTCACATCTGACATTTCTGATTATCCCTGCCAGTGGTGATGACAAACTGGGTGCCTGCCTGCATCTTTTACTCTAAACTCCATTCTAGGTCAATTTCTGTCACTCCTGCCGCCCCACCCTACTTCCTGGTGCAGACACTTCTCTCTTTTCTAAAAGACTCATTAATATAAAGCTGTTATGCTAAATAAGGTATGGTTAAGAGAAAACCAATGCTCATTGCAGTATAGAGACTACATCTGAATACTGAATGCTGTTCTGGAATTCCTCATTTAGGTCAGGCATTCCTGGATATGGAAATAATATAGGCATGACTCACTTATACATTTTTTTTTCTGGCCCAAGACTCTCACTATATTGTAAAGGTTTACCATCACAGTAACTAAAATTCACCTTCTACTCTATTTCTCAAACTTTAAGGCTGACGTTCCAAATCATCAGGTAGAACCCAGAGTTGACAATTCTTTAGAGAATTCAGTTTCTTTCTTTAATTTTAGTGCTGCCATCCTGGGACTAAGTCTAAGCCGAAGGAATAGGTTTAGCCAAGTATTTTCATAAGTCAAGCAATATGTTGGAGTTGGGGTAAGTGAAGAGGAAGGGGAGATTGACTGTCTGATGAGGATATATCTTTCCTTTTTAATTTTTATAAATGCTAATAGTCCATAGCACAAAGTTATCATTTGTTCTGTGCTTATAGAGTGAATAGATAATCAATTGAATGTTAAAGAATATGTGTGTGTATTTAAGCTACTAAATAAGACCACTGAGTCAGTTGAGAAGTTTAGGAAATATGGGACACCTGTGTGGGCTGAGAAAGGATAGGTGGTGGGGTGTGGCCATCCACTTAAGCAGGCAGTTAATTTTTTCAAGATAATTAGTTATTTAGTTGACCACTCACCCAGTGCTAATGTATTTGAATTCATAATTAATCTCTATTTTATTTGCAGGATTTTACCTTTATATTTCCAGTTCTAATTTTTTTGTTTTGTTTTTTTGTTTTGCTTTTTGTTTTTCCAGACAGAGTTTCTGCTGTATAGCTTTGTGCCTTTCCTGGATCTCGATCTGTAGACCAGGCTGGCCTTGAATTCACAAAGATCCACCTGCCCCTGCCTCCAGAGTGCTGGGATTAAAGGCGTGCACCACCACCGCCCAGCTGCAGTTCTAATTTAACAGCAAAGCTTAACTTATTAAGTGTATCTAACATTAACCTTCTTTGGTGGAGGGAGACTGGAGAGATGGCTCAGTGCTTAAGAACACTGGATGCTCTTTTGGAGGACCTGGGTTAGATTCCCAACACCTGCATAGTGGCTCACAACCATTTGTAACTCCAGCCCTAAGGTAGCGAATACCCTCTTTGGGCTTCCATGAACACCAGGCATGCATGTGGTACACAGGGATGTGTGCAGGTAAAATACCCACACACATAAAAAATTTTCAAAAAGAACTTAGTATGTCACTGTAGCATAGTCTTCATATAACCTTGTGTGTGATGATTAAAATGAATTTGTGTAATTTGAAAGGAAAATATGTGTATTTGAGGTGCTTTTTGATTTATTGCATTACCTTCATTGATGTTTTCACATTCAGTTGCTTCTTTTTTTTATAATTTGCATGTTTATAGCTTTTTTTCTCAACTGGGGAGGTCTTTGTGTATTGTGTGGAAATACCATAACTCATCTATACCTTCTAGTAACTGTCTTGAGCCCTTTGTAATCTCTGAACTTCTGAAACTGGAGAGATTACCCCATGTATCTTTCTACATCTCACAATGCCTGGCATTTTGACTCATAGAAAGCACTCAATAGCAATTTTTAATTAAGGTTTGATTAGACCCTAGATAAATTTTGCTTATACTTGTTTAACCCAAGATTTCTCTTACTATGAGGATATTTTTGGAAATTAAAAGTTCACAAAGCACCTTTTTGTGCATAGTTAAATGGTCTGAAAAACAACTTTCATAGAGGCAGGTCAACATACTAACTTATGAGAAGCCATTTATTTCTTTCTTTCTATTTTTTTTAAGATTTATTTATTATTATGTATACAATATTCTGTCTGCATGTATATCTGCAGGTCAGAAGAGGGTGCCAGATCTCATTACAGATGGTTGTGAGCCACCATGTAGTTGCTGGGATTGAACTTAGGACCTCTGGAAGAGCAGTCAGTGCTCTTAACCACTGAGCCACCTCTCCAGCCCTGAGAAGTCATTTCTTAAAGAGTAAAAATCCAGAAAGTGAATCCTATAAGTCAGTATGAGAAAGTATTGAAGTGCTTTGTACATTTGTTTTATTAATATCTAGTGACAAAAAATAGTGACCTATTTATTCAGAGAGTAAAATAACAATGGTGGATTAGGAAAAAAAGAAAATAGGAAAACTTACTAAAAGGTGTTGGCCATGTGGACAGTGTGAAGTGCCAGCCTCACTTGCTAATGGTGTTTTTGGACTCATGTACTTCTTAGGCATCAGTTGTTCAGCCAACACTTAATGAAGCTTTATCAGGAATGTAAGAAACAGAACAGGCAAAACTGAGTCTTCCCAGACCTGAGGATCTGGTGATGCTTGGTTCATGTGCTGGAGATGCATCCTGAAACAGGAAGTCTCATGTGAGTTTGATTTCAGGTGGTAAGCCAGGACATTAATACTTGGAGAGACTAGAGAAGCTCTTTAAACAGTGAGTTAAACAAGGATGGAGGAGGTAGGGAAGAAATGTTTTAGGAGCAGAAATAAACCAATGAGTTCCCAGTACAAGCTGTTTGTCAGGGTTCCCTGCAAAGCAAATCAGGTCCGCGGTCTAGGAATGTCCTGCTAAAAAATATTGATATAATTTTTGGCACACCTATGTTGTTTTATGAGAGAAATTCACAGGTGTGTATATGGCAGAGTGATGGATTATATGTGGTTGGGTGGAGGAGATAGAATTGATTTTCAGGTGTCTGTCTTAACACATTCAATTTATACTAAGGCAACATTAGCTCCTTTTATGCAACACTAACTTAATGGTAGTATATATTAGCAATACATTTTATTTATAATATAATGTGTTATTTTTTGTACTGTGTGACTTATGCAGTTGGGATCAGGGCCAATTAATATGATAGAAACAAAACATAACAAAATAAAATAACAGTAATTTGAGATTTACCCATTGAGCCATCCTAAGAAACAAGCCCAGAACTTCTTTTTACAGTCCAGGTCCACTCAGCAAGTGGTGCTGGGCATGCTGAGGTATCAGGTCATGGGGCTAAGATAAGCTGTGGCTCCTGCCTGTAAAGCGCTTTCACTGTACTAGAAAAACAAGGAAGTATAGTGTGTTAGAGTAACCATTTCAGATAAGTCAAATCACCAACGGTCAACTTAGTCAAATTAGCAATAAGTCAGCTTAGTCAATTTAGCAATAAGTCAACTTAGCAAGGCCCATGCACTTGCTGATTCACAACCCTGTTTATATAAAAAACAACCAAACAAACAAAAACTTCCAATGATGTATACTTAAATTTGGGTTAATTTGTTGCTATTTATTAGTCATAAAACTACATTAATTTTTTTAAGAATTCAAAGATATATAAATGACATTTTCAGCATTTATTTTTATTGTGATGAGTTATTGTTTTCTTAGACCTGATTAAAGAGATGTCTTTTAGACCTTTATCAGCATATCTTTGAGTAATTCATAATAGTTATTTACAGTTTCAGTTATAAATGATTAGGGTTCCCAACTTCTGGAGTTCCTTAGGCATGTAGATGACCCCTGAATTTCAACAATCACACTTAATAATGAAAAGATAATTTCACACATTTGCTTATGTTTGGCACTGTGATGTTTCCTCATTAAAATCACTAAATTATTTCAACCATATTATTTCTCATATTTCCCCAAGTCTCATTAAAATATGACTTAAGGTCAGGGATATCATCACAAAGATTATTGTACAATAATGATTCTATGTCAGGCCAGCAATCAAAATTTAACATGCTTGAACAATTGAACATCGACACCTCTTGTTACTTTCTGCCTTAAATATAAACCAGAATTAAAATTATAGCCTCTCACTTTTCTCTTTCATTTATTCTTATTTAGAAGAAAGTCATGATTTTGGAAGAACAAATATGTTCACAAGATGTCTTCACTGCTCACATGTTCTGTCTGATGATGTTTGAAATAGAAATCATTATAAAAACAATAATACAAAGTTTCTGTTTTGCTAAAGTAAGATGTATTAGAACATTATTAGATCATCAATCATATAACTATAAAGAGAATTATAAAGAGTCATTGTTAATAGTTTCATATTTAAAATATAAATCTTAAGATACAATTCTTAATTTAAGAATATATTTTAATAATATATTTTTACTACGGGGGTTGATATTTTTTGTTTCTCTGACACATTATTTTTTAATTTTTTTTAGTTTTTATATGCCTATGTAAGGTGTCACATATATATGTACATATGCTATAAATTTATCTATCATATCTGTCTATGAAAACAAAATACATGAATTTTTACAGCTATAAATACTAGTTATCCAAACTTGAAGAAGGTGATAAGATTGTAAGCATTGTAAATTTTTCTTTACAATATTTCTATTATCCTCCAGGTTAAAATCAGCACATATTTCCTTTATAATTTGAAAGCATACCAAAATAAATACAATAATTATGAAAACGAAAGCTTCTGATAGGGGGCTGGTGACATGGCTCAGTGGTCAAAGGCGCTTGCCATGCAACACTGGAGACCTGATTCTGATTCCTTGAATGCATGTAAACGTAAAGAAAACTGATTCCACAAAATTGTCCTCTGCCTCCACACGTGCACATGGCACATGTGTGCATATATATATCAGGTACCCTCACACATTAACAGTAAATATAATTTTAAAAATGGAGTTTCTAATTAGTGGAAGATTTTGTAATGTGACATAAAGACCGATAGTCTTCTCATATAAGGATACAATTACTTCATTTGTGAGCCAGTTTATTTATTATGTTCAATGTTCATTTTGTAATAATCCAGGAATCGAGGGGTGGAAAAGAGAATAATAGTTCTACTCACTATGACCCCTAGTAACCCACTATGAAAATTTTTGCTTCCTGTTCCTGTGACCTTAAGTTCTGCTGGCCTGGAAGTTTTGGTTCCAGAGTGGAGAGCTGCCAGGGGCCTCAACAAACAATCTATTGACCTGGAGGCTAAGACTTCCCCAGGTCATTTTGGACTTTTGATGCCATTAAACCAACAGATAAGAAAGGAATAACAGTGTTAGGAGGGGTAATTGATCCAGATTACCACGAGGAAATTGGATTCCTTCTCCACAATGGAGGGAAGAAAGATTATGCTTGGAGTACAGGCAATCCTTTAGGGCATCTCTTGGTGCTACTGTGTTCTATGATTAAAGTCAATGGAAAACTACAACAGCCTAATCTAGGCAGGATGACAAAGGGCACAGAGCCTTCAGGAATGAAGGTGTGGGTCACTCCACTAGGAAAGAACCAAGACCTGCTGAGGTGCTTGCAGAGGGTGGACGAAATACAAAATGGGTAGTAGAGGAAGGTAGCTATAAATACCAGCTAAGGCCATGTGACCAGTTGTAGAAACAAGGATTATAAAACCATGAGCATTTCATTAAAAATGTTTTTGTATAGATATTTGTGTTATCTTTCTTTGATTGATTTCTTTTTTCAAAGATTTTTATTTATTTTTCTCACATACAATATGTCCTAACTGCAGCTTCTCCTCCCTCACTCCTCCCAGTTTCCCCCACCTCCCTTCTCCCTGAGATCCACCCCCAGTGTCTTCTACCCTCCTCCAAGAGAAGAGCAAGCCTCCCAGGGCATCAAATGAACAGATTACATCAAGATATTATAAGACCAGGCACAAATCCTCATATCAGGGCAGGGAGAAGCAATTCAGTAGTAGGAAAAGGGTCCCAAGAGCAGGCAAAAGTGACACCCTGACTCCCAGTGTCAGGAGTCATCTAAGAACACCAAGCCAACAGCCTATAAGCAGAGGACCTAGCACAGACCCAGGCAGGTGCTGTGATTGCTGCTTCAGTCTCTGTGAGCCCCTGTGAGCCCTGTTTAGTTGATTCTGCAGGCCATGCTCTCCCCAGTATTTTTGACCCCTCTGGCTCCCACAATTCCTCCTTCCCTTTTCCCTCAGGGTTCCCTGAGCTCTAAGAGGAGGAACCCAAATGAAGACTTCCAACTTGGGCTCTATAATGTTTGACTGTGGGTCTCAGCATCTGCTCTCATCAGCTGCTGAATGAAGCCTCTCTGATGACAACTGGTCTAGGCACTGATCTATGAGTAGAGCAGAATCAACTCATTAGGAATCATTTCACTGCCTTTTTTTTTTTTTTTTTTTTTTTTGGCCAGTCATGTTTGGTTCAGGTAATGAAATATCAATGAAGAGAATATCAGTGTTTGCCATATTTAAGGTTGAGATACTAAAAGAATGTCCCTCAAGGATCATTGCCACCTATTCTAAATTTATAATGGATTTGCAGTTGTACATGTGATAGTTATATATCATGTTTGGCCTTATTATGATCTGGTTCTTGTTTTCATTTGGAAATTGAGCATGACATAAAGAGCTATCATTGTTTGTCAAGTGGACAAGAAGTGGACTTGTTATGGGTATTCTTGGTTGTCCACTTGACTACACCTGGAATTAATTAAAACCCAAAAGACTGGGCACATCTTTGAATGCGTTTTTTCTTAGTTAAATCATTTGAAGTGGCAAGAGCCACTTCTAATCCAAGTCTTTGAGGTGGGAAGATCCATCTTTAATCAGACCACACCTTCTGTTGGTAACTTATAGAAAGGACGTGGAAGAAGGAAACTTGCTCTTGCCTTAGCAAGTCCAATCCTTCACTGGCACTAGAGTCTAATTCTTTGGCATTTTGGTGTATACTGAAAACTACTGAGACATACAGTCTCATGGATTGAACAACTACTGAAGTTTTGGAATTTCCATTGGTAGATAGCCATTGTTGGACTAGTTGGACCACAGCCTGTACACCATTCTAATAAATCTCATGTATATATATTCATTCTATGGATTCTGTTCCACTAGAAAACCCAGACTAATATAATCTTCTTAGAAACAAAAAGATAGATCCATTCCTTGTCAGGTCAAAAGATTGAAGGAGCACAAGATATCCCATAGCCCTGCTCTTCAGGGATGATTTTGGAATTTCAAGGATGAAGACAAAAGTGCTGTACTTTGCCCTGCTGAATTTCAAATGTAGGGATTGGGCTGCTTTGGACACAGTAGAAGTGTGTCTCTCTTCACATGCAGCCTCATGAGCTTTTAGACCTAGGAATTCTATGTTTGTGTGTCACAACCATACTGTTTTCTACAAGACTTTAAATTAGTTTTCTTTTTGGAAGGCCCTGGGGATTTATTTTATTTCCTTTCCTCTGTAAAAGTGCCACTGTCCTCTGTACCTAAAGCAACCTTTCTCCCGCCAGTTGGCTGATACATGGAATGCGATCATTCATTCTTCATAGCAATCACTTTTATTTTCTAATCTGTTTTCCTCTTATGTAGTAGTATACTTTCTTTCTCAAGAGTAGGTTTTTACCTTTACTCCTTGGTGAGTGTGTGTACCATATGCACATGTCCACCACAGCATACAGCATGTGTGTGGAGGTCAGCAGACCACTTCCAAGAGTCAGTTCTCTCCTCCCACTATGTGGTTCCTATTGGCTTGACAGCAAACATCTTTTGCTGCTGAGCCATTTCCTTGGGCCCCTCTTTAACTTCTTTTCTGCAACTTGATTTCTCACTATGTTCTAGCTGAACACCTCTACCTGGTAGGTCAAACCTGCTGACTTCCTTCTGAGTTGAAGGCCTTTGTGTTCTGCTCAAGAAGCTTGCATTGCTATTCTAGTCTGCTGCTGACCAAGCTGTCTCCTTCTTGAATAACATTTTCTTAATTTCTCATGCAAGCAGGTTTCTCTTTGTTCTTCCAAGTTATACTCCCACATTACCCCTTATTTCTGGTAGAACCCTACTGGTCCACAAGCTCAAAACCTACCAAAGTAGAACCATATCTTAAGCGCTACTCAGGAATCAGTGTAGACCAGATGAATTTGCTTGTTATTAGGCTTTGTGTGGTAGTTTGAATGTATTTGACCCCCATAAGCTCATGGGGAGTGGCACTATTAGGAGGTGTAGCCTTGCTGGAGGAAGTGTGGTCTTGTTGAAAGAAACTGGATGACACAAGCCTTTAATCCAGACCTTGAGGCTGGAGGGCATACCTTTAATCTGGGCCACACCTTCTGTTGGAAGTGTGTCACTGTGGGGTAAGACTTTGACGTCTTTTTCTCAAGCTTCACTCAGTATGACAGTCAGTTGACTTCCTGTTGCCTGTAAGATGTAGGACAATCGGCTGTTTCTCCAGCACTGTGCCTGCCTGCATGCCACCATGGAGAACTGAATCTCTAATCTGTAAGTGAGCCACCATAATTAAATGTTTCCTTCATAAGGACTGCAGTGGTCATGATGTCTCTTCATATCCATAGTAAACCCTAACTAGGACATTTTGACATCATCAAGTAAAGACTATTCCAAAGAGCAGCCATGTTTTACAAAATCTAAGCCAGGAATTTTCATGATTGTAAATGGTTCGATCTTTTCATCTTTTGTCAGTGACTTTGATGTTTCTTTCCTCATTTTTCCAAATTAACCCCATTAACCCCAGAACAGGAGAAAACTTGGGCTTCTAGTAAAAATACTAGATGGCTTAACACCAGATATTAATGTCTCATAGTTACACGGTCTGGAAAGCCCAAGATTAAAGTACTGGTAGATTAAGTTCTTGATAAAGAACTTTGTTCTGGCTTGTTGATGGCATCTTTCCTGCCATGTCTTGCTGCATCACACTGTGAAAATAGGAAACCCTGGTGACACTTCTGAGGAGCACATTATTCTCACCACAGACTCTACTGTCATGACCTCATCCACAACTCACTACCTTGCAAAGGTTTGTTTCCTGACACTATCACATTAGGGGACACAGTTGAAGCAGAAATTTGGGGGGAAGGATAAATAAATTGTCTTCATCCATTCTGTGATGCTATAATAAAATACTATTGGCTGGATAATTTGTAATTTACGGAAATGTACTAGCGTATAGTCCTGGCAGAAGGTAAGACTATCACAGAGAAGAAAGAGAGGAATACATTACTATACTTGCTATTTTATAGTGATCCCACTTTTACTGTTAGGATCCTAATTAAGCTGTGGTGACAGAATCTTTATAGCCTAATCACTTCTCAACAGGTCCCATATCCCAACATGGATACATTGGAAATTACTGTCCAGCACAGTTTTGGTGGACATATTGAAACCATCCTATAAGCATTCAACCCACAACAGTCAGTCTCTATTATTCATATACCTTGTGCTTGCCTTTAAAATGATCAGCTACAACCACAGTTGTGACCTTTGTCCATTGGCTTTGACTATTAATTCTAAAACCTTTGAATTCTTTCTAAACATATTTTTTGATCAAGTCATCAAAACATGAGAATTCTGTGGGATTTTTTTTTTTGCATTGCCTTTTGTTTTTAAAAATGTGCATGAGTATCTCTTGATCTTCCATATGGAATTTTATTACAGGCATCTTTAGTTCATGACATTCCCTGGGGGCATAGGGGAAAAGAGAGTATTTCTCTTATTTTAGCTACCAATATTGAGTCCTCTTAGTGACCCATTCTAACCAAGGCCCAAAAAGTTTATCTCCTGGGCAGATCCAAGATTTCTTACATTTTTGTTTGAGAAAAGGTTTAGACATCTCCTGCTATGGCTATTACAGGTGATGAGCCTGATGTTTTTGTTTGTTTGTTTTTTTGAGTTCTCTAAAGAGTTACCAAACATTTTAGAGAAGGCTTCCAAGTTATAAGCTATGCCTTCTCGTATGCCTTTTTTCTTCATTCTTTAAAATGATATTCAGTTTAAAAACACAGTGATGACTGAATTGGTATTTAAGTATCACGTCCTGCACATCCATCTTTCACAAAAGCTCCTCAGAGACTACAGCAACATCAGCATCTTCAGCACATTCTATCAAGGCAGTAGGCACAAGACCCCCCCCCCCTTGAACATCTAGCCATGTATCTGTGTCCATAGGGCAGCCTTGAAAAGGCTTATGAAAGAGTCCTTATTTTCGACACCATCTTAGCTCTTGGGTACGTCTCTAGCCCACAGTGATCTTTCTGAATTCATATTAAAAGTTTTGTATCTGTCCTCAAAGAATGTCATAGATACAGTTCCAGAAACATCTCATTGCCTCTGTTTATAGGGATTGTAGTTATTGATGTGCAAGTAGAGTGATATATCTGTTATCGAATTAATGGCAATCCGAGCTTGCATTTGGTTATCATGGTGTCAACAATTTGTTGTATTTTGAGAACATCTGAAACTGGAAGCACTCAGCAGCATGAGACTTTGCTTCCTCTCTGTGTCCCCCTTGAGGTTTGTGGCACACCTGGATTACTGCCACTCTCCCTTGGGGATAATTGCTGCCTGCCGCAGGCCACTTTAGAATTTCAGTTTTATTTCTTATCAAGGACTTTCTCCTTTCCTCACTGGTAACTTTTGAATTACTTGTGAGATGATGCATTAGAAGATCTCTAATCCCCCAAAAAACATCTCCATCTTCTTAGATGTAACAAATGGACACGACAAAAATAAAGAAATAATAATAATTAAAAAAAAGCCCAGCCAGCTTTGAATTTCAGACAAATAGTGAACACTTTAGTTCATTTCCAATCTGGTGTGTGGTATACTCTTTTTTTCTTTTAACTACCAAATGAAAAAATAGATTTATTATTCAGATTATGGGGACACAGATATTTACATGCTTTGCAGATTTCCTTCTGGTGATACAGATGAAGATAGAATATTTGTTTTTTAAAACCAAGAAAATCTTAGAAGGCAAAATTGAATCCCATAAAAGAACTACCATTATTGAGTTATTAGTCATGCCACTACTGGAATTGCTGGTAACTTAAGAACTGGAGCTTTGGCTGTAAGAGCGAGGACCTGCCTCCAACATGGTGCTGCTATATACAAGAGACCAGAAGACTGCACACAGAGAGCTAACTATGGAACAGATGACTTCTTTTTTTATTAAACTTGAGACCATCTTGTTTTGTAGCCTAGGACAGTCACAAACTTTTATTTTGAGACAAAGCCTCATGTAATGCAGGCTGGTCTCAAGCTAGGTATGTAGCTAAGGGTGGTTCTTGTGCAATCTCCTGAGTGCTAGGATTGCAGGTGTGTACCACCACACTCGGCTGACTTTGAACTCTTGATCCCCCTGCCTCTACCACTCTTAGGTGCCAGGCTCTACAAGATGCTCTTGAGGGGAAGACAGCCAAAGTCTCTTCCAATTCTAATTAGAATGGATGATTTTAACCTTAACCCACAACTGTATGCTCTTTCTTGCTTGCTGTGTTTCTTTACTGTGGAGAATGATTTCAGACTCCTGAAAGCTTTATTAATGCCAAGCTGCAACAAAGAGAGATGAGGTTTCCTACCTATAGTCAGCAGGAGCTGGAATGAACATGTTGTGTATGGACTGGATCCTAACTAGTTACTACTGTCCCAGGAAAGAGGCCATGGGGTCGTCTGGCCTCTGCCGTTTCATTCTGTAGGCCTCCATTTCCTCTTCAGTGGGCTCCCGGCTTTCATAGATGCTGTTGTAAGGCTGCTTCTGCTCATCAATCTGCATGATCTCCATGACATGAAGAAGGTGGGCCTCCTCTGCATTCAGTGCCTTTTTCAGTTTCTCGTGCTTTCTGTCCTCATCGCCGCTGTCGGAACTGCTCTTCCGGTCCTCCTCCTCCTCCTCCTTCTTCTCTCCTTTTAGTTTTTCCTGATGCAGGGTCTGAGGTTTCTTCACAGATTCTTCTCCAGTTGCATCATTTAGAATACACTCCTCTGAATTAACACTCTCCTTCCCAGCTTCTCCAGTGCAATAGGACTACTTGAAAAATGAGTGACAATATTTATATCCCCATGGGCCTTCTTTCCAGTAAGATCCCCAGATGTGTGTGTGGTTGTGGATCTTCACGTCCTCCTCATACTTGGAGCAGGCGACAGCCCGCTCCTGGCCTTTAATGACTGTTCCATGCCTGGAGTACTCCACATAGTCTTCTGTCTGGGCCAGCCGCAGCTCAGCTGGAGGGGCACCCAAGTGTTCTTGGCCACCATACTTTTCCAGGATGCTTTCTTTCTGCTGTTCCTTGAAGTCTTCTTTTTTTGACTTTGAAGGACTTATACAGCAGCTCTAGTTTTGTAGGATCGGCCTGGAGATGCGCTTCAGATCCCTTGTCGTAGGCTTCCCAAGCAAACAACTGTGTTTGAGCCATTGAAATGGTATCTCCTGTGTATCTAACAAAGTTATCTCCAGTGTAACTCACTTCATTTTGATGGCATCGGCGTAAGGATTCTTTCTCATTGCTCTAGTTTTTGGATCGTAATAGGCAGAATTTGGATCTAAGTTTCTCAAATATTTTGCAATATCTTCGCGAATCCTGAGATTTCGAACAGTAATGCGTCTCTTAGAGTCGAAATTCTGCCCGGGCATGTCAATGTCATCCTCGTACTCATCTTCGTCTTCATCCTCACTGTTATGATCCTTTTCCATCTGAGAATTGGGTTCCTCTTCTCCCCATTGATGTTTTGAAGAATTAGCTTGTCCCACTAATTTTCCAGAGGCTAACTCTTCTTGCAGTTTCTGAGCTTTCAATGTTCGTGTTGCCAGGTCAACTTTGGCGTATTCCTCAACGATTTTCATGTGCTCTTCTGGATTGTAACCGTTCCACCGGTCTCTCTTCCCGTCATAGTCAAACATCAGCTGAGGCTGGATGTGCTCATCCGGAGCGATGTTAGTGCCTGTCAATTTAGCTCCAACCCGACGTGGCCTCTCAAAGCAATCTTTCTTCTTCTGTGTCATGGCCCGGCAATTTTCATATGCCCCTTTTCGGTAATTGGTAGTTATAGAATTCCCCTTTACACCTCTCTTGTACCATTCCCCAGAGGAACTGAACTGCTTCTGTTTCTCTGGCTGTGGTCTCTGATGCTTTAAAGTGGGTCTCTTTGATGGATCAGTGTACCATGGAACCGAAAAAAAAAAATGTACTGAGGAATATGAGGGTTGATATCTTTCCCCTCTTCGTCAACTTCTGCAGGGACATTGCCCAGTTTTCTCTGTTCTTCTAGCTCCTTCTTTTTCCTCCCGTCTTCTCTGGTCATCTTTGGCTCCTCCAAACTCATCTCTTTTGATCCTGACAGGGTGGTGGCATTAATTGTATCTACAGCTGCCGACATGATGAACTGGCTTCCTCTAGTCCCGGCACAGACCACGCCAAAATTATCTGCCAAAACCATACTCTTTTTTGTTTGTTTGCTTATTTGAAGGTGAAATGTATAGGAGCACTATATAGTCTATTTCATAATCTTATTTGAATAACCACAGGAAGTTGGAACTGGAATGTAGCAGGAATCTTAACAGGTCTTATTAATATAAACAAACCCAGCCAGTTATTGGGGTAAATGCTGGAAGATCAGAGAAGCAGAACAAGCCACAGCTTTCTCACCTTGCCAGTTCCTCAGCTGATCCTGTTTCCTTAGACGGGAAGCCTCTGAGTCCTCATCCAGAATGAATCTCAGCTGAACTGTTGCTCAAAAGCCTAAAAGAGCTCAAAAGCCTAAAAGCTTAACCAGGCTAGTTCCTCATCCTCAGGCCTTAAATACCTTTCTGCTTCCTGCCACCACTTCCTGGGATTAAAGGCTCTTGTTACCACACCTGGCTGTTTCCAGTGTGGCCTTGAACTCATAGAGATCCAGGTGGATCTCTGCCTCTGGAATGCTAGGATTAAAGATGTGAGTGCCACCATTTTCTGGCCTCTATATCTAGTGGCTGTTCTGTCCTCTGACCCCAGATAAATTTATTAGGGTGCACAATATTTTGGGGAACACAGTATCACCACACTGGAAAAATATGAAAGGAAAGGGGTGAATGACCTAGTGTAACTGAACATAAAGTCATAAGCAAGCCCCAAATCAGTTGCTTCTCAATGTCCTGCCTTGCTCATCAAAGTTTGAGCAGCTACATTGGATTCTTTCTCATAGTGGGTATTTCAGAAATGAAAAGAATTGTTAGAGGGATGAGATTCTCAGGGGCTTTCCAGAGCTCAAGCCCTTGTTCAAGGAATGTAGGACTTCCCCTCAGCTTTTAGCCTGCCTAGAGACCTCGGCATAGAGGGGTGGATTGAGGAAATCTATGGGTTAAGCAGAAGTCCAAGTACATTTGAGCATTTGAGAACCATGTCCCTTTTTCCTTTTGGTAAGTAGAAATTTCTTCATTTTGTATGTAGATTTGGTATGTAGAAATTTCCTGATTGCTCCACCTCATATGATTTCAGGGGTGCCATAAGCTTGGGTGAATGAAGATTATATATATAATTTGACTACAAAAAAAAAGGTCAAAATGAAGAGAGATTTCAAATGTTTGAGAAGAGAAACTCGTGTGGGAAGAATATAAAATGAGCATAGGATAGCCCCAAACTCATTACAGCACATTGCTGTTGCTACCCAAACCTGAAGCACATGATGAAGAAGTGATTTTGGGTTCCAGGGACAGATATGGGAAGAGGGCCACCCAGCAGAAGCTAAGTGATGATTATTCTTGGTTGTCAACTGACTACATCTGGAAGTAACTAAAAACCCAAGGGCATAGTTGTGAGAGAGTTTTAGTTGATTGCATCATTGGAGGTAGGAAGACCCACCTTCAACCCAGATCAGCTGAGCGCGGGAGACCCACCTTATATCTGGATCATTTGAGGTTAGAAGATTCACCTTAAATCCAGACCATATGAGGTCAGAAGACCCATCTAAATGTGGATCATACCTTCTTGTGGCAGCCTACATGAAGAACCTTTCTGCCTGCTCGTCCTCACTCTCACTAGCATTGGAACCTACGTCTTCAGGATTCCATCACACACTGAAGACCAGCTGAGACATCCAGCATCATGGACTGAACAGTTACTGGATTCTTGGACCTTTCTTTGAGAGATAGTCATTGCTGAACTAGCAGGACCACAACCTGTAAGCCACCCTAAAAAAAATCCCATACATATATTGATTCTATCTGTTCTGTTCCTCTAGAGAACCCCAACTTCTACATTCGTCTAATGATTGGTCATCTTTTCCACAATCTAGCTTTTGCCTCTGTAAACTTTGTATTTTCCTTCATCCCCCCCCCCCTATGTGTTTCTGAATCCAGATGCTACAAAACTGGTGTGTATTGTGAGTGGGCCGTCAGATCCACTTTTAGTGTTGTAACACAGGGTTTACCCATTGAGTAGAATATTCCTAAAGTCCTGCCGCAGCTTGCAGCAATGCCATTGCACAGAGGAATGACTGAAAACTATAGAAATATTTATTAAACCCAATGGAAACATGTCCCCTCTGGAACTTCATCTTAACTGGGTCTCTAGCCTGACTCTCTCACTTTAACACAGAGCACTTGTTTGGTTGGAAGGGATTGGCAGTCTGTAGTGTTGGTAGTGATAACATCAGCAAGTTTCTAAACTTTCAGAATCTTGTGACCATGTGTGACCATGCAATCCTTCCTTAGTTCTTCTTAGCTCAGTAGGTGTCCCTGACCCTCAAGCTTTGTCTACATTTATAACAAATCATGCATCCCTCCTTCCCACTTTTTTACTCTGGAAAGCACTCGAGGCTGCCTGTGGGCTTGGTGAGGATTGTTTTGTTTTTTGGGTTTTTTTTTATTTTTTATTTATTTATTTTTGACATGGGAGTCTTTCTGTTAGCCCAGCTGTTTTTGCCTCTGAAACTGCAGTGTCATCTGGCTCTCTCCCAGACCTAGAGGGCTCAGGAAGTATCTAGAAAGACATTTGTAAGTTTTATTTTCTCCTCCAGAAGATACCTCAAGCCCTGTATAAATCAACATGTACATCCAGGTTTTTAGGGATGAATGCACCTATATATTTGCACTCCAGGAAAACCACATATATGAAGAGCCAAGGGAAACTTTAAGGTGCTTGGAACAAGGATGCCTGGGGCAGCCTCTGCCCATGTGAAAACCTTTTGGCTGAAATTATTCATAAAACTATGGGTGTTTGATATTCATTTCATGCTTATTCATTTAGATGAAGAATTAAATATTGAAATTACTTTTGAACTTCTGGAGATTTGTCAAGGCTCCTGAATGAGCTGATAATGCTTGTAGTTTTAGATGAAGCCAGCACTTGACAAACCTCAGATTAAAATTCTTGTTTAAGTCTTCCTAACTAAGGGTAAAACACCCCGCTTGAAAGGCCTCTTTTCCAGTGGGGGGATAAAGTGTCCTTTGCCACACTGACTCCTGATGCTGCTTATTTTGTGCTTTTGAGTTTGTAATATAAATAGTGATCACGTGTACACACAAATATATATATGTGTTATGTATGTGAGGTCGCATGTGAGAAATTCTTCTGGGGTACATTTTTAACAGATACCGTATGGGGCTCAGCCTATAGTGGGTGTTATTCCTCTGGGACTGAACATGTTGGGGTGTTCAGATAATCACAGTAGAGATCAATTTATATTACTGACATGTCAACCTTGATTTGGAACATGGATGCACAGAAAGGAATTCCTTGTGAGTGGCCTGACAGATCATACTTGAGTGCTTTCTTATTGCTATATGTGGAGAAGTAGAAAACAGAGGCAGGTTAAATGTAGGGGGAGAAATTGCTATGCAGAGAAGGCTTTGTATGTTTGATAATAAATAAGTTATGAAATGGAGTTGTTGCCATAACTAAATACAGTGAAATAAGTTAAAACACCTCTGAGAATAAAATGCTATGGACAAACATGATTATGTTGCCTTTTCCAATTCTCTCTCCCATTAGACACAGTGACCCAACAATCCATGAATGTCAGGAGTTCCTATTTTGACATTTCATGAATATTGGAGGGGAAATTGGGTGCTTCGTGCTTCTAATTATACTCATTGAATAGAACGCCATTTTCTAAAAATCATTTTCTTTGGATAAATGTATATCTTGGCAAATAATGTTTGAAGAGTTTGTTATTATTATTATTATTATTATTGTTATTATTATTATTATTATTATTGAGAAAAAACACAGAGGCAAATGGAGCAGCCTTAACGACACGCAGGGGATCAACAGAACAGGAAGCCCTGCCTGAGTGCACTGTGACCTCGGGCTTTCTTCCTCACCGTAGCTACCCACGTGCTGTGAGAGTGACACAGGTCACAGATGGTAGCACTTATGGGTTTTCTTTTCTCTCTAAACTTTACTTGCTTTGATGTTTCAAATTCCTCAGAATTAATCCCAGAAACAGGAGGAAAGCAGATCTTTACTTCTGGTTATTGTATGTACAGGGTTGTGGTCTGTGACCCACAAGTTGCTAAATTTGTGCTCAATTCATATACCTTGAAAAAAAATGTAAAATTCTACACTGTAATGTTTAGTTACATGGCTTAGAATTGTTATACATACATATACATACATACATATGTTATACATACATTAGATGATTATGAACTTGTCATGTACGTTATAGTCATGAACATTATTGTTAACATAGGACCATGAAATATTAGATTTCCATTTTGCTATTTTATGATGACATATTCAAGGATAATAATATAAACCAGAGTGTAGGCATTTAGTTCATTGGGTCATTTGAATTTTGAAGAAATACTCCCTTTGCTTAAAAGAATTTTGTTTTTATACCTGTTAGTACTTGTAAAATCATAAAAAAAATCCAGAGTACCCCAAGTTGCTCTGACAGCTGAAGATCAAGTGTGTGTACCAAACTAAATAACAGGCCTAGCATCTGAGTTTCCATCCCAGCTAGTCACAGCCTAGATTTCAGTTTATGTTTCTTCTAATTGATTCAGCAGGTCTGGTTCTGGTCAGCTTAAAATACGTCCAGTTTGATGAAGTGTGACCTGTCCTCAGGTCACTGGATAATTTTTAAAAGATTGTACATATGCCCTTAAGTCTAGGGTTTCAAAATTGGATAGTATTGTTTGTAAATATATTTGAAAAATAAAGGACCCAGATGCTATGCAATTTCAAAATTTCACTTCCCCAAAAAGGTTATTTCGAGAATAAATAGTAATATTAGAGACAGGATCTAGAAATCTTTAATGAGCTCTGTTGTATTATTATAGTTCACTGGTGATACTCTCATTTCACCCACGAAACAAAAATTCCTTTTCTTTGAAACAGAGAGCTCAGCTGGAGAATTGGGTCATTTCCTGTCTAGTAGTAAGAATCTGCCTATAAACAACCAAGTCCAGAGTCTAAAGAAGAGAAAACTGGGGTCACATGGCGGGGGGAGTTCTTCATAATCTTTATGTCTTGGAGCTTTCTCTTGACTTTCCCTTTCAAATGATGTTTCCTGGAATACATTCTCACAAGCATTATCACGCTTGTGTCAAGCAAAGACACTGAGTGCTGAGATAAACCAGGACAAATCCAGAAAGTGGCTGACATGTTTATAGGGACACTGTCCACATTAATTTTACTTTGAAAATGGAGTTACTTCTAGTTGCTAGGAAATTCCTTAGCAAGACAAGCTCTCCATCTGTTTTTGAGTGGCCAGCAGGGAGGAGCCAAAATAATTTGATTTCCACTCTCCCTGATAGTTTCCTTCCCAATACAAAGGGCCATTTGAAGAAAAAAATGTTCAAAAGCTCTTATTTGTGACAGTTTCCGAAGAAGCAGCTACCATTTCTGTATCCTCACACAGCTGTCAGGCATCAGAAACCAGGACCATCTAGATGAAAAAAAAATCTCTGATATTATCTGAAATAAATTACCTATCATAAGTTATCACTTATCCCTGGCATCTTGGTCCTCAGTGTTGATGTTTCTCCAGTATGGATATGTTTTCCCCAAACCATTGAATATCAGAGGTGATGTATGCCGAGATCATCACAAAGAAGCATGATTTTCAGCAAGAGCTAAGCATGGAAATGGGTGTGATTTACCAAGATGATGTATTGGCATTGCTTTCAGGTGTTTCTCTTAGCTCACTTAGCATTTCTAAGTTGAGAACAGAAGAACAGAGGCCCAGAAGGAACAGTTTGGCAGCAACATTCATATCCTAATAATGGAACAAATTACTCTACCATCATCGTCATGCCTGCCTCTCAGAATATGTATTTACTTTTTTAATTTCTTTAAATTATTAGCTAATTTTTAAAAAGTACCCACCTCAAAGTTATGCATATTATGTTTTACTTTGAAAGCTTGCATAATAGAGAATATTTTTACTTACAGATGAAGGGAATGTTTATTACAGAAACCTTAAATGTGATAAATTATAAAGCTGCTCAAAGTGGTATAGCTTATAAAGTGATTGTAACAGTCATGTACATAGTAGCATTAATTTTCAATTATAAAGTCTGAATGTCATTTGTATTGAACATAGGATATGGTGACTCAACTCATTCACAAAAAGTATATTTTCCAGTCTTTAATTACATGGAATATTAGAAAAATTTTTAATAAAATTTCAAATTAAGCTTAGATTGAAACAAATTATTCAGTTTTCAGATGATAAAATTGAGACCTAGACAAGATAAGCAATTTGTCTGAAGTCCCTTTAACGAGTGGTATAAAATAGGTAGAGAGAGCTAGACTTAAGTATTTTTAGGTTGTCATATTTGTACTTTCCTGTAAGGATCTTTCTAGAATGTAAGACTATGCTATCATTTTTCCAATAAAAATCTAGTATTGGGGGGAATTTTATATAACTTTGTACTGAAAGCCCATGTAACATTTCATAGTCTTTCTGGTGTAGCATAATTAAAACTCCTTATGATTCTAATAATAGTTTTAAACCATGGCACAATGCTTTCTGAATCCCAAGGTGACTGATTATTTGAATAATGTGGGCTCCTTGTGTAATTGTCCATTCTACTGAACACAACATAAACTTTATCAAGCAGGTGGAAGTGTCTGTTTTTATTCTTGAGCTTCAGTCCTGTTATATCAAAACTCTGAATCATAGAGATATATTTCACCGTTATACAATCCTCAGTCTACTTAAGAATTTGAATCATGTAATCAATTTTTAAAAATACTTTGGAGTGATAAGATCATTATCCTTTCACCCATGCTGGCAATCTCTTTGATGCAAACATTGCTAAAGCTTATGACTTATAATAAATTGGGACATTGTACAGGGCAGCACCCGAGACTTCCACTTTGCTTGCTATTTCCTAGGAATCCAATAAAGAGAGAAACAGGTGTGTTTCTAAGCATACTTGTCAAAATAAAAGACAAACAAGCAGAATATTAAGAGGTCAGGGATTTTATAGGTGTTTCAGAGATTGAAAAGAGATGGAACAAACTCAAGAGAGCTTCAAAAAATAGATAGACCTTGAAGCAAACAATTAGATATCAGAGGCAATATATTTCAGTTGAAATTGTTTCAGTGGTAGGACAGATCTTGTACTGAGACCCAATGGTCCCTCTCAAACTAGGGAACATGCCCAAGAGGGCACAAAGTAGAAGTTTGTGAGGAAAGTGTTCAGTGATTTTTTTTTCTGCAGAGCTGTGAACAAATGCCTTCATCACAGATAAGTCACCTATTGCAGATTGAAGAAATGGTTCTACAAAAGTCTGGCTTGGTCAGCCAATGAGTTTGTTGAAGTTCTTGACAGGCAAGTCAGTGAACCAAGAGCAGTTGCATTTTGGGAAAGTCCACCCTAGCATGGACGACAACTTACACAAAGTGTATTCCTGATGCTCCCTGAATAACTTGCACACAGCTGTGCTGCTTTTATGACCTTGGTGAGGCCTTCCAAATCTTGTAACTGTCAGCAATTTCTAGAGCCTTCTAACTCTTAGTTGGCTCTCTGAGTCTTAGGAATGCTCCTGTTCCAAGGGTAAATGTTTCAGTTTGGACAAAAGAGCAACAAAAATGAGAGCAGAGAAGAGAAATTTGCAGGAAAAGAACTGAGTGGTAAGGGACACCCTTTCTCTTCTACTTACCATTTCCAATGTCATATCAGCTAAGCAGAGAATGATAGATGAGCACATGGCTGTGGATCATACTGTACAGGTGCTCTCTGTGAAGTGTGAACAGGGTACTTGATACTCATTTAGCATTCCTTATAGTCTTATTATGTGACAGCAACCAAGCACTTTAACTAAATAAAATTTCTGAAATTCACTGGATGTCACTGAGTTAACTTCTAATGCTCTTGTGAGGGTCAATGGAGCCCCCAATACTCAAGGAAGGAAGGAAGGAGAGGAAAGGGGAGGAGAGAGAGAGAGAGAGAGAGAGAGAGAGAGAGAGAGAGAGAGAGAGAGAGAGAGAACAATGAAGAGGAAGAAAGGAAGGAAGAAGAGATAGGTAGGGAGGAGGGAGGGAGAGAGAGAAGAGAGGAGGAAGAAGGAAGGAAGATAGAAGAAAGAAAGGGAGGAAGGTTAAAAAAGAAAGAGAGAAGACAGAACAGATGAGGGAAAGAAGAAGGGGAAGGAAGGAAGGAAGGAAGGAAGAAAGGAAGGAAGGAAGGAAGGAAGGAAGGAAGGAAGGAAGGAAGGAAGGAAGAAGGAAGGAAGGAAAGAGAGGCAATCCACCACAGGCATCCTAGTCTAGGTGTGAAGCATTCAGGTTTAGTAAGAGTGGCCTAAAATAGAAACTTAGTTAGAAATAGAGGAAAGATGAGATCAGTGTCTTCTGAATATTTACTTTGGGCAATAAGAAACAGAGTTCTATTTTATTAAGTGTTATGCATTGATTCATCTAATACCTTAAAATCATTAAATGTTGTTATTTTCAAGTATTTCATTAGCATATTACAATGTAGTCAATTAAAAGAGTTATTAGTCAACAAGAGCAATATGCAGTGCATAATGCAGTGATCGGGTAAGTGAGTACATGACCACTGCTCTCCAAGAGCTTAAACTAGGCAAACCTCAGGAACAAATTTTAATTGCATGTTTTTGATAAGGTCAAGTGTTTTCCGGGTAATATGGCACAGGCAGATTTATGCTTTTGGAAAAGGAGGATGGTACTGATCTTTAGGGAGAAAATATCCTTGAAAATCACCAGAAGTGATGCATCTTGCAGAGTCAACCCAACAAGGTGACATCTTTCTTTTATTAATTTTCAACTTTCCATGTATAAGTGTTAAAGATATATGTTAAATCAAAAAATATATTGGAAAAATAAAGGAGTCAACCTGGCCCTTTTGGTTGTCTGACATTTTTCAGATAGGGAGAAAAGAGGTGGAAATAGATTTTAAAAACATATTTGTGATGCTCAAATAATGATTTCAAGAAAATTCAGGAATGAGACATAGGCTATGCCCTTATCAACTGATACTCCTTTGCTGGGCTCTGAGCGCCACTCCTTCCGCATAAACATTTGTTGCTGAGGAGGCTGCTGTATGAACACTATGTCAGGAACACGAGCCCCTCTAGGACCTAGTGATGGCCACTAAACTCCAATACGGAGAGTATTATGTGACGTCTGATACTGTTCATCCAGAAGACGAAACTTTTTAAAAGCCAAGTACAGAATGTTTTCTCTGTTTTTTATTTTAATTTCTTTCTTAGCACAGAGAAGCTATATTAGCTCAAATGTTTTTGTTGTTTCATCCCATTCCTCTCCTTTTTTTATGTTATATTATTTTCAGAACGACTTGTTTCTGTTACGTAGTCCACTTTACAAATATGTGTCTTCTGGGGTCTGACTAAAATCTTAAATGGCTATCTGGGTGATTGCTAGGCCATTGTTTCCCCAGGCAAAGTGATGACTGTTTTCTAGAGTGACACAGAGGAGGTTTTGCTGTAGAGTTATATTTGGAGGTTGCACATAGAAGCATTTAAAGAAAGCATTTGTCTTGATTGGAGTATAAAGAGTAGAAATATTTTCATATATACTTTAGCTACAATGTTTTCCTCTAGGGGTCACAGGAAAAGTGAGTATGGTTTTTAGCTTTCAAGAATCTTTGTTATGGATGCCAGACTCTTCCTAGACAGAAAGGAGGGACAAGACTATAGCCTTTTAGGGTTGGGCAGCTCAATGTTCAAGGTACTCTTCATGGGAATTGTAGCCATCTATGAGGTTTCTAAATTTCCCAAGACTCTGTTCTTTCATCGGTAAAGTGGGATCGTAGTAAGCACCCCACTGGCATCTCATAAACCCTGAATGAGATGATGTTTAGCAAAGCAAAAGAGCAGTGGTGGAAGATGACCTACTACAGCAGGGAGAATTTTATCAAATTACACCGAGCATTTCAGGGCTGTTACCTTTATGTATATTTTCCAGCCATAATTGGCCTTTCTCTGTGAAAATTATGAGCTTAGATATGTGAGGCAGGGATGTGTTAAAAATATTGGAGGAACGTTTCATAAACTATTTGCATCTGACAACAGAGAATATGTTGCTTGAAGGATAGGAGAGATTCGCAATGAGTGATGGGCTCTGGTTAGGATCTCCCTTAGTAGAAATAAAGTGAAAACATCAATTTAAACAAGGGAGCTAGACTAACTTCTATCTCTATGGCACTGTTCTAGGCAAAGGGGATGTAGCTATGAATAAGAGGGACAAAAATGGCCCGATTTCTTAGAGTGTGTATCTGGGTAGGGAAGGCAGGTAAGAGATGCAGTAATTAGGTGATTCATAGCATGTTAGGGGGTAAGAAAGTGCTTTGGAGAAAATGTAAGCAGAGTCATTGGGGATTGTCTATGGGGTAAAAGGCTGATTTATTCGGAGTGGTGGTGGGGGGCTGTATTGCTCACAACTTGACTGGGTGTGGAGTCATCACTCAGGGGTAGAGAGAATACATGGGATCTTTAGTTCAATCCGTAGCACTGGAAACATGGCAGTGGGAGGCAGCCAGCAGATTTCCGCAGCTAATGTGTTCTAGATAAAAGTATTGCAAAAATAAAATAAAGTAAAATGGGTGTGCTGAGGCAGGATAGGAGGAAATATCCACCCAGAACAGTGTAGAAGTCAGTGTGGGTAGTACACTGAGGCATTTGAGGAGCAAATGCTGTCAGAGGAGAACTGAAGGACCTTCTAGGGCACTTCAAAGCAGAGGAAAAGGCTAACAGGACTTAATGTTTCAAAGGAAAACTCACTCTGGCTTCTGTGCTGTGAGGTCTAGTGATCTGTAAATATGAAAGGGAATTTGGCTTAAAACTCTGAGATGTGAAGTTGAACAGTGAGTGGTAAGAATGGTGTCTCTGGTCCACTTTGCCCTTCTGTGACGGAACACCCATGACTGAGTAATGTGTAAAGAGCAAAAGCATGTCTTTTAGAGTTCTAAAGGCTAGGAAAGATGAAGTTTATGAGCTGGAGTCTGGCAAGAGCCTCCTTGCTGAGACAACGCACAGTAGAGGGTAGATGTGTATCACAAAGATATAAAATTATAGCTTCAAGCCCTTCAAGATCGTCACTAACCCACTTAAGAGCTTGGGGCCCCATAACGTAAACCCTTCTCATCAGTTCCCGCCTCCAAACACTATGGTGTTGATTAAATTCCCAACACCTGCTGGGGGGGGGAAGGGCACCTCTAAACTTTATAGCCTGATATTATTCCTGCCCTCTCTCCTCCTCCCCAAATTAAAGTCCTTTTCACATGCAGAATGCATTATGCATTTATTTTATTTTAAAACCCCAAAACATCCTGGTAATAGCACCAAATTCCAATGTACAAAGTCTCATCTAACTTAGACGGGGTAAGCTTGAAAGCATGATTCATCTTAAGACAAATTCTCTCTAGCTATGAGCTTGGGAACAAAACAAGTTATCCCTTCTAAAATCCAATGTAAGACAGACACAGGATAACTCTTCCTCCAAAAGGAAGAAATGGGCAGGAGGAGAGCAGTAAGTGGTTCCAGAAAAGCCTAAAACTCAACAGAGGAAGCGATATTAAATTTTAAATTCCACAATAATCCTACTTGAACCCCTGTTTCTGCTTTCTGGTCACGTGGAGGTGTGAGCTGGGTTCTTGAGGCCTCAGGCAGCCCACTTACGTGGCTTTGCTGTCTACAGGTCTAGACCTGAATCTGGCAAAAGACTTATAACTGCATCATTCCATGAAGGTGGAAGGAAAAAGAACACATGTGTAAAATAGAGTGAAAGTGGAGTTGCAGCCTGACAACCTTTTACAATTGCTATTTATCAATTTACGGCAATGGATACTTTATGACCTAAATAACTCCTGCCAGGGCCAGCTTCCTAGTGCCTACCTTTTAGACCTACATTCAAACCATAACAAACAGTGACATGTATTTATTGAGAGGTTGAATAAATGGTAATCCCTATTTGGATTTGATACTGTATAATCTCATTTATTGCTTACAGCTAATATAAGAGCTATTACATGTAGTATCCCTATTTTGCATAGGGAAAATGAATTTATATAAGTTAAGTAATTTGTGTAAAGACCCCAGAGCTAGGAGTCTCACTGAAGAAATCTATCTTTAGTGTTAGCCTCTAATGTGTCTTTCCCCATTTGACATCAGATTAGATTTTTAAAATTGTATCCATTTCATTTAAAAGAGGTCCATTTTTCACTTGCTCTCAGTGGTAAGCTGAATAAATATCCATTCACAGATGTCCATACTTCAATTCCTGAAACTGGTGGCTGTGTTAGCATGTATAGACATGGTAATATCTTGAGAAATGCATAGTAAATTGAAATGATCCCCATTGAAAATGGATTAAGCACACCTTCCCTGTGAAGGTCACAGCTTAGAAATGCAGTCTGCTATAGGGTGTCAGTTTTTTACCCTTGTGATTTCCTGGCCCACCTGGAGCTATGGCTCATTGCTACTGCCCATTGCTACACTGGGAGGATGTATTCTATGTCACATCAAAACCTTGAGAACAGATGGAAGTTTGAAACATATGGAATGTTTCTATGGAATGCATATGACTTTCACACAATTATGGAGTCAAAATATAGCAAATGGAAATAAAGTTGTAAATACTCTGTTTTTGCAGGTGTGGTTAAGGATGTTAAGAGGGCAGGATTACTGTTGGTTACCTGGGTGGGCTCGGTGTCATCAAAGAGACACTTGTATGTGGGAGGCAAGAGAGACCGGAAAGAAAGGGATAGGAGAGTCACACTTCCGTCGATACTTCTTGAAGCACTAGTCAAAACAGGAGAGATGTGTGGATAAACTCGTACAGTAGCATCTCCACATGCACTGAGCCTCTGTGTAGCAGGTAGAAAATAGTGATCACGGTGGGGGGGGCATATAAATGAGAAGGGTAGCCTCAGACTCTTGCCCTGGGGACAGTGGTAATAAGTCAAGGTTTGATTGCATGAGGCTGGTAATTCACTACTTGTCCTCGGTATTACTTAACTAGGGACTTGAGAGAAATGAACCCTCTAATAAGTACAGAGATGGAGAAGAAATGTCTGAAGGCAACAGGATGGTGCTGTGCTACAAATGAGATGAGCACCATCCATGTCTTAGCAAGATTTGGGAGCTTACCAGAAGGTCTGCAAAATTGTGTAATTCTTCTGAAAACACTTGAGATGAAAGGCTCCTCTATCATAGCAAGCACTGTGTGCTTCCAATGCTCCATGCAAAGACAAACAAGCCAAACCAAATAAACAAAAAGCCTGCCTTCGTGTTCCACAATTGATTTTTAGCAGAAAATACCCCTTTGAGATTAAGGCTTAGAAAGCCTTTAGCATTCCCCGTGCATTTCTCTGGTACAATTGCTCTTTTGATTTTTGTAAGTAAAGTTAAATGTGTTCTCTTTGAGGAATTGGCTATTTGTTATGAGGAGGTCCTTAGTGGATTTATATGAGGAAACTGAATAGTAGAAACCGGAACAATCAGCGGAAATTCAGCTGAAAATCAGGGAGAAGCATGGCGGAGTGATGCCAGCAATAAATCTTTCCTAATTTGACATTTTGGGAAGTGTGTGACTGACATTTTCCTCTTTGGACAACTTCCCATGGCACAGATGCCCATACTTTAAATTTTGAAAAAGAAAAAAATATTTCAATTCAGTCAAACCCATAAAAATGGCTGCCTGCTATGCCTTTCTTTTGCATGTAAAAGCATGTCATAGAAACACGAGTTATTGTAATTGGATGCTTGGGATGTTGTAAGGAAATACCTGAGTACTTGACAAATTATAAAAGCTGACTTCTCACTGTCCCACTGCTCTAGAGTGTGAAATGAGCATCATCAAGGAACTAGCCAGTTTTGTGTCTGGTAAGGTGTTATTTCCTGGTTCATAGATGGTTCCTTCCCCTTTTGTTCTTTGAGGTCTTTCTTCTAAAGTCACAGATGGTTTGAATGTGCCTGCTGAGCTATGTGCTTGGACATTTGGTCTCCAGCTGGTTCAGATGTTTTGCAAGTTGGTCCAACCTTTGGGGATGGGGTTTCACCGGAGGAAGTGGGTAACTGAGGAACAGGCCTTGAAGAGGTAGCCCAGCCCTTCCTTGGTCCTGTTTCCAGCTAGCTTCCTGCTTTCTAATCCTCACACATGTGGGCAAACCTTGCAGACACAGCTATTAATATGGCCACTTTGCCTTCTGGCCACATTCTTCTCCTCAGATCACTGGCTAAAATCTGTCCCTGTTCCTCAATTGAGTTGCTTCTGACAGCCATTTTTCTCTGGTGATAAGAAAAATAAACAATTAGGCAGCACATTCTGAGAGATTTGCCCTCCAAGGTCCTCCCAACATCAAAGCACCAGGGATCAGATTTTTCGGTTATAAATTTTAGAAGGATTCATTCAGCCTATGACATATGTTCAGCTAAAATACCACCAAGTACCCAGCCATTGCAATTGGAACTTCAGAACGACTGTTTTCTTTCCTTCTTCCTGAATTTTCTTAAAAGGCAGTGTTGGTTGAGTTTGCTATGCATATGGGGCATGAGTCAGTATAGAACCGTCTTCCACTGACACACTGAATGCCAAGTCCACAGAGTTATACTTCTCTGACTGTAATATCTTCTCCAGAAATCCAAGCCACAACCATCTGGCCTTGCCTATGGTATCAGGCTGTTTAAACTGACATGACTACATTCTGAGACGCTTGCAGAAGCAAAGGGCCTCTGTCATGTCTGAAACTCACATCTCATTTGGGGATTTTGCAAAATGTAGATTGTTGACCATGCTGCATTTGAGCATGTTACTCCCAAGCAGTATCCCCACTGCGATGCTTCCAGCCTTGAACTGGATTTGATTTACCTGTCTCGGTCTGCCTCCTTCTCAGCCTCCTTCTGAACAGACCTCTGGTCTTTGGTTCATATTCACTGATGCTTTCCCCCTTGGAATGTGTGTTCAGAGTTGGCGCTAGCCTGGCTTTCTACTGTGTTTCCTTCACAAGCCGTTGTGACTTAAGTGCTATGAGTGGGAGAGGCTGCTGGCTTTCTCTTCGGTTGTTTATGTTACACATTGATCAGTTCAGACTTTTAGTGAAATGTAGGGCTTGTGTTCCATGTTTTGCTGTTTGAATAGATCCTCATCCTTATGCTGATACCATGTGTTGGGGTGTGTGAGTATGTGTGTGCTTGTGGTATTTATGCATGTGTGTGTGTGTGTGTGTGTGTGTGTGTGTGTGCACGTGCGTGCGCATGTGTGTGTGTATGTCCACCATGCCACCATGCCTGGGGCACGTGCCCACATGTGAGCATGTGGAGTTCAGAGAGAAACCATCCTCTCTTATCTCTGCCTTTTATCTATCTGTTTGTTTAATTATTTATTTTGAGAAAGAGTCTTACTGACCTGAAGCTTGACATTTTGGCTACTTTGGCTGAGCAGCGATCTCCTGGGGTCCATCTGTCTCTACTTGCTAACTCTGGGGATAGGTACATGTAGATATGATGGGTTTTCTTTCTCTTTTCTTTCTTTCTTTTTCTTTCTTTCTTTCTTTCTTTCTTTCTTTCTTTCTTTCTTTCTTTCTTTCTTTCTTTCTTTCTTTCTTTCTCTCTCTCTTTCCTTTCTTCCTTCCCTCCCTCCCTCTCTCTGTCTCTGTCTGTCTGTCTGTCTGTCTGCCTGTCTGCCTGTCTCTCTCTCTGTCTCTGTCTCTCTCTCAGCACCCACCAGCTCTAGAATTTGAATTCAACTTCTCCTGCTTTCCCAGTAAATACTCTCAGTGGGCTCTCTCCCCTGCCCTGTGTTTTTGTTGTCATTTGTATTTTGTCTGTTTCTGAGAGAATGTAGCCCAGGCTGGCTTTAAACTCACTATATAGTCTAAGCACAAGCCTGAATTCTGATCCCCCCACTTCTACTTCACAAATGCTACTATCCCTGGCCTAAATATACTCAGCTTCACTGTGGATACCTTTTCAGCGCAGTCCTCCTCTTCTCCCCACACACATTTGTAGAGAGACACATGTAGCTAGAGTTTTCCGCCTTGCCCACAGTCAGGACAAATCTTTGTCACCCGCCAGTCCCACAGCCGCTCAGACCCAACCAAGTAAACACAGAGACTTATATTGCATATAAACTGTATGGCCGTGGCAGGCTTCTTGCTAACTGTGCTTATAGCTTAAATTAGTCCATTTCCATAAATCTATACCTTGCCACGTGGCTGGTGGCTTACCGGCATCTTCACATGCTGCTGGTCATGGCGGCGGCTGCAGTGTCTCTCCGCCTCAGCCTTCTGCTTCCCAGAATTCTCCTCTCTCCTTGTCCCACCTACTTCCTGCCTGGCCACTGGCCAATCAGTGTTTTATTTATTGACCAATCAGAGCAATTTGACATACAGACCGTCCCACAACAGACACACCATCTACTAGACTTTCAGGAGTCATGACAACTATGTCTGCATTCTGGCATGCCTAGAGAACCAAATCTTAACATTCTTTCTCCCTTGTCCCTATATTGTATTACAAAATCTTTTTGATTTACTAGACTTTTACTACTATTTTAGGAACTGGTAGATGCAGAGAAACCATAACAAAAAGCTTTATAATAGTTTCAATAGGGCTTTGAGTAGGGTACCGGTTGGGAGTTTTAAACACTGTATTATAACATACTTTACCTTTCAATATATTCCTTGTAGACTTTGTTCTGTTTACTTTTGCATTTTCATTTTGCAATTATGCCTTCTAAATTGCAATAAAGAGGAAAAAATAGCCCGTTAATTTGAGAACTGGGAAAGAATGCCTCTTAGGTGCAACAAATGTGTTTCTTGAGACGAGCACCATGATGGGTGATTTGGTTGGCAGGAAGATGGCTCTCAGTGGAGGAACAAGCCGGGCTAGGCATGAGGCAAAGAAAAACTGACTGTTCTGACTGGGAAATAAGGCATTAGAGAAGATGAGTGTGAATGAGAGAGGACAGATTCCAGCAATGGTCAGCATTCTGTGTGGAAGTATCGGCTGTCGGGAGTGGCTAGGAGACTTGGAAGATAGGTTCTGTGTCCTAGATGGGATTTGTGCCCCAAAGGTGGAGTTCTGGGAGCTTGTTCCCACTGTGGCAGTGGTGATGTGGTAGAAGCTTTAAGAGATGGAGCCTGGCAGAGGATGAGTAGATCACGGGAATCTCGGGCTTAGAGAGGATTAGTGCTGGTCTGTCAGGAGTAGATGATTCCTGGGCAAGTTTGTGAGGGGAACCCAAACTCTCCCTCCACCCCCCACCTCTGTGCTTGCACATGCTCCTTCTGCATGTAGCCAGTTCTCTACTATGCTGTGACTGAGGCTTAGAGTCCTTTCCAGGATGCTGTTACAATGTGTTTGGACCCTCTAGACACCAGAACTGTGAGCCAAACACTTTGGTTTTAGTATAGAAGTTACCTCATCCCGGGCATTTTGTTACATCAACACATAATGGACTAATTTAGCAGACGCATCTGACTTTCAGTTTTGAGTTGTTCCCTATGTGTGTGGTTGGGAATGAAGCTCACTTTTTCAAAAATATAAATAAATAAATCACATGATTGTGCTAGACACTTGGATATACAGTTTTGAGTGTGTGTGTGTGTGTGTGTGTGTTTGTGTGTGTGTGTGTGTGTGTGTAATGGCTGAAGCTGTTGCAAGCAAAGAGTAAGGAGGGCATAGCATAAGCAAGAAGCAGAGGTGGGGTGCTGGTGTACAGTGAATGCAAAAACAAACAGCCCTGCCTTCTAGGGAGTTGTGATGGGAAGACATGAAAGTACCATTCTCTTCTCAAACCAAATTCGTAGCTTCCTTAGATTTATTTAAAATGACCTCAGTGTCCTCAGCACCCTGGGGCCTGCCTTTGCATCTCAATATGATCTACAAGAGGAAGGGACTCTGATGATATCAGTTTTAAATTTTTCATTCCTGAAGGTCACTAGCTAAGGAGGAACACAAAGTGAGAAGAAGGAGGAAAGGGTCCATTAAAGTTCTGAGGGCATGCTCTCCATCTCTCCTTTTCTTCATATTTTCTTGTTTTCGTTATCTCCTTCCGCTCTTCCTCCATTACCCATTTCTTGCCTTCTGCTTATATCTTTCTGTTCAGAAGCTAGACTGGGATTGTTTGGATGTGAGCACCCTGGAAAGAGATAACTTTTCCTCTGCAATGCTTGCTTTCTCTTTGGTTTCTTGGTACCCCATAGGGAAGAATTGTGTACAAGTGCTTCTATGCATCTCTGCATAGGCATGGGATGACCTTCATTTACCCAAACACAAAGTCCAAACTTACTACAGAAAAGCCTGTTAGCATGCAGAGAGCAGACAGAAGACTGAGCAAGGCTCTCAGGATGACAGCTTGGGTTTTCGAGAAAAGCAGTATCGGGCAATTGAGGCAAACTGAGGAAGATCTGTGGAAAGTGTGTCCCTGTTCTTTATAAGGGACAGTGGTACTGCCATTCAGTCTGCTATTACAAATCCTGTAGGTTTTCTTTTATAATTATAATCAGTTTATCAGTCGCATCTTTCCTACTAAATACAGAGTTCATGAAGATAGGAACTGTGAAGTTCTTATATAGTGTCACATACTTATATATGAAGTTCTTATACGTGACACACACTCATTATTAGGTATCACTGTTTATTCCCACCTGTTATAATTCCTTCTACATGGGGACTAGGCATCAGATGTTTGCCAAACGTGGAGACAGTTGGACATGTGCTCAGGAGAGGTGCACAGACTGGAGAGGTGTTTGGATTCACACTGCTGTTCCAGAGTGAGTGCTCCCTCTAAGGATACTTAAGGACTTTATATATCATTCAAAAAAAATGTTTAATTATTAACATAAGCAGATTTAAAATAATCCAAGGTTAGAAAAACAACTACGTGTTTTTTTGTAGACTTTAGAATTTATTTGTATTTCTTTGAAATACTCGCTACAGTGAATCATTTTACTAAGCAATTTTAGTGAATTCTGTTCCTGAATTTTATGTTGTGATTATTTTTTTTTTTGGTGTGTAGCTCACAACAAATATGAGTATTTTTGTGCCATTTAATAGATAATAGGTATGAGTCTATTCATGTTAGAGACTACGATCTCCAATCCTTCCCCTTCTGGTAATGCTCTTCTTTGCAGCCATTTCCTCTGGTTAACTCCTTGGGAAGGCATTTTGCCAGTATGAAGTATGTAGTGCCAGGCCCTGACAAATGACCCCATTAGTCACACTGTCTATCTGCTGCTCATAGTAATGAAGGGCGGACCCTTTCCAGAGATTGTAAGATTTCCTGCTGCTTGAGAACAAGGATTGCAGGTCCAGGTTGAGACTTGCTTGTGATTACAGTGGGATGACTCAGTGTTTTGATGGAAACCAAGACCCACAATTCCTTAGCAGTGCGAAGCCGTGAGACTCTCATTTCTGCTCCTCTTCATAGTTTTTCTTATATCACTTTCACATATTTTTTGTGGAGTATACACACTTTTTAAAATGGTAGTATTCCCACTTCAAGATGTTAAGTAAGCACTCTTATGTGCTGAAGGGGTTCTGAAATGCTGGTTATGGATGGTTTTGGGTTTGCTTAATATAATATTAATAATCCACTACAAAAAAAAAAAGAGCCTGTTCTTTCATTCCCCAGGAGCCTAGGTGTTTTCCTCCACAGTCCTTTCCTCTTCACAGGTTGGAATTTAGGCTTAGGTGGATGTGATTATTTCAGGCAAGACTGGACACATGAGCAATTCCTTGGATTCCAGTGGTTTCTTTGCTGGTGTGCTCAGAGTCCTTTTGGGAAGGAAGATGGTCACTGGGACATTAGTAGAGATACAGGTGTCACACTAGATTGTCACATAATCCCATTCAATTCAGGCTTATGGATGATATAATCAAATACCACAGACAAAAACCCTTGCAGATAATATAGCCAACACAGGATGTGGGTTTAACTGACAGCATTGTGCACATTTTCTTGAACTCAAGATGTACTCTTCACTTTTAAGAAATGGAAACAGATCACAGCAAAACCTTTCTCTGTCACCTTCTTGTCTCTTCTCCCTTCATGGGTAAGCACCCTTTGGGAGCTGGTGAATCCTCATGGAAATCCTTGACCTTTTTACTATGGATTCATAAACAACATGCAATATTGTGTGCTTTTACCTTTAACAGAGATGAGGCCATGCTGAGTGTAACTTGCTTTTTCTATTTAACATGATGCTTTTGGGATATTAACACATGCGAATTTAGTTCATAGGCTTCAGTAGTGGGGACAAGCCACAATGCATAGAATCTCTTATGATGCTTCTATATTTTTGCCGCTAAAAGAATTGCTGCTAAGAAGGGTTTTAGAATTTTCAAAATGGCATTTTCTGATATTTTTAATTTATACTATGTATCCAACTTTAGTTTTTCTGGATATTTATAGATGGCTTCCTAAAGTCTTTGTATAAATTTATACTTGGGTCAATATTCAAGTTTCATTTCCTCCGTATTCTTACAAATACATGGGAATTATCCATCTTAGACATTTGTCAGCTTGTGAGATGAAAAGGTTAACTTTATTCTTTTCCTTGTGTAAAATATCTGGCTGAAACTTGTTGCTAGTGTTTGAGGTGGTGGCTCAGTGCTAGAGCATTTATTTACCTAGCATGTATAAGGCCCTAGAGTCTATGTCTAGCACTGAAAATATCAGTAATTATGGAATCAAAAGATACACATCATGATTTATCTTCTTTGCCAACTTGATGGGATTTGAGCATGTCAGTAATATTGTTAATGGAGAGACTGAACCTAGGATGGAAGACTCAACTTTCATGTAAGCAGCATAACTTCGTGGATTTGCATTCTAGAAAACTGGAATAGAAAGAATAGAGGAAATGAGGCAAGCTTCTGCCGAATGTAGATGCAATGTGACCCTTTGCCTTACATTCCTCCACCACATCTTCCCCGCTAGAATACACTGCATTTCCTTAAACTGCACCACAACAAACTCTTACCTACTAAGTTGACTTTGTTAGAACAATGAGAAAAGTATCTAAGACCAACACAACATAGTCACTTTTTATTTTTTTCTGGGATCTCTGACACAGAGAATTCTATCTCTAGGTTTATTGCAACAGAAAGATTAGTCCAAGATGGATAGCCATATATTTATTTTCCTGTTTGCAAATAATGTCATGGACACCCATGCAGTTTCATATCCTCTCCTTTTGTGCCCTATCCCCTGTAATTTTCCTTTCCCTGTAGGAATAATTCATGTGTCTCTGTGTGTGCCTTGATTTTACTTGCTGGATGAAGGGAGTTTCCTATTGAATGGGGATTGGACTTTACTCAACATTATGGTTTTTCATGATGCTGTAGAGTTTGTGTTTTCCCACTCTTCTATGTGAATAAAGTATAATCAATTAACACCCTCCAGTTGGGAGGGATTTGGGTTGTTTGTGAGGTGTTGATTTTTGGTCATTCTGCCAGCATTACTTCCTGTAAGACATTTTCCTATTTAAGTCAGAATGTGCAAACTTTCATTATACTGATCTTTTAAAACAAGAGTCCACTATGATGCCTTTTTGATCTTGTGTTAATATTACATATACTAAGGAAAATGCAGAGCTGGTTAATCAGCATTTGACATCTTCACAAGTCAGTTCTGTTTGATGAAGTTTGAACAGTTGGTCCGTTTGTTTCTTCTAGGATTTCAATCCGGTAAGGCTGAGTTGAATAGCATTTCCTTGTTATTTTTTAAATACTTTATTTACATTTTATTTATTTTTAATTACTGTGTGTGAGAGAGAGACAGACAGACAGACAGACAGACACACACACACACACAGAGAGAGAGAGAGAGAGAGAGAGAGAGAGAGAGAGAGAGAGAGAGAGAGAGCTGGCAGGTATACACCTTCCATGCTCCATATGCAGAAGAAGTTGGTTCTCTCCTTCCACCATGTAGTTTCAGGGGTCTCAGGCCATCAAGCCTGGTGCAAGCACCTTTATTTGCTGAGTCATCTACCTGACCCCCCTTAATTTAATCACATTAGTATGATGTTTCCTCTATTGTTCATACTATTATATGTCTCATTTTATTAATACTAATATTGCTTTTGGTTTACTTTTACTTTGTCACTTTTCAAAGAGTTAGAATTTATTGAGCTTCTGTATTTTGTTTTTATTTTCTATTTCACTATCTTACCTAACTCCAGTCATCGGGCTCATTGTTTCTAAGTTATTGCATTGGAGACTTACTGTTTACTTCTTAGTTTTTCTTGTTTTTAGTTTTTCTAATATGGCCATAATGAGTGCTTACAAATTTAGATGTAATATTGTATTGTTACTTTTCCTTCATCTCTAAGAATTATGAAATCAATTACTATGTATTTTTGATCAGAAATTTGAATGAGGACTCCAATTTTTTTTTTTTTTAACCTCTGGTTTTCTAACGGAGGTGTAGTCAGAGAACACAATCTCTATATTTCTTCCTTGAAATATTTTATGATTGATTGGTTTTAGGCAACACTATATGGTCTTGTATGTGTAATGTTACATTGTGTCTGAGGTTTTATTTCTTTTTTCAGTTTTTCTCTGGTCTGTCTTCAGTAGAAGTATGATAGCCAGGAGAGGGCTGAGGAGAGAAGATGAGATGTTTTGTTAGTGTCTAGGTGTAAAGTACTGTAACTTGTAATCAGGAGTCTGGGGTTGATGAGATAAGCTGATAGATGGGCAGTTGCTGGCTGGCGAATGCCCAGATTCAGCTTGTATGCAGATTGCTTCAGCATTCTTTTTGTCAGGCTAGATCTAGAAAAAGCATGGTATTTTAAAAGAAATCCCAAAGGCCTTAGTCATCATGGGTTAGAGTCTACGACTGGAGGATGCGACCAACCATTCCTGCTGAAGGTTGTGGCTGACCTTGCTGAGGTGCATCTTAACTCTGTTCCCTTCTCCATCCTTCAGGTAGATCCATCCTATTGGATTTTCACAAGCAGCACTGTTCTTTCAGCCGATATTTACCATTGGTAAATATGGACTAGTGGTTTATACCTAAAGGTAGGCTTTCTGAGCTTTCTTTTTGTGACTCATCTGTGAATAACCCTGTATTTGTTTTCACTCGAGTCGATTTTCTTATACATTTGCACGTATGTCCTTGTATATTACAGACTTTATGACTTTCTCTTATGTACAAATAATTTATTATCAGCAGTATAACATACATTTGTCTTTGTTTTAAATAAAATTGGATTCTCATTGACCTTGCTTTTACTGTTTTTCTATACCTTTTGAGATATAACTAAACATGCCTTTATGAAAGGGAGTCTTTCATGGTATATTATTTGGAGTAGCAGTTTACATAAGTTAAGAATTATATATCCTTGAACTGTTTATAGGATCCCTTGTAAAATTTCCCAATCTTCATTTACTGTGAAATGTAATTTTAAACTATTGATTAGTTTTAATTAGTAAAAAAAAAAATCACTCAATTTTTCTATTTATTCTGGTTCATATTAGTAATGATAGGCTTAAAAATTATTTTAGATTAGTTTTCTAACAAGTTTTGTTGCATTTGTAGCAATTATACTTTCAAATCTGTACTTTGTTGCTAGTTATCATGTGCATCTTTCTTTTAAAATTTGCTGTCTTGCCTCCTTTTACTTCGCTCTACACTGCCCAACACATGATTAACTTGCTAGCTTTCAGAAAAGTGGTTGTCACTCTTGTGATTTCTCAATATTGCATTTATACTTGTTTTTGTGTTTATCCCATACATCTCTTTATTCTTCTCACTTTTTCATTGCTCTCTTTAAAATTATTTGTTGTTGTTAAAAATAATTATTGATTTAACCATTTAAGAATGAAATAATAGACAGAACAAATACTGTCTCAAGTCAAAAGTTTTCTCTTCTTATCCCTTAGTTGTGTGACTTTTCACTGGGAGATCTATTCACCCAAGCTATGGCTGATGATAGACCAAAGAAATGCATCCTCTCAAGTCTGACTTAGTGAGCCTGTGAATTTATTGGGCTTACTGATAGGAGCATAGGTAAAAGGTTACATGCAGGAGCTCAATGGCCAAAAGCAGCTCTATGCAGGAAAAGGCCATGCCAGCAAGGGTGATGACTCATGGAAACTCCATTCCTGGAGATCTCTGCAGGACTCGGGGAGAGCCCCACTTCAACATTGCTTCTTGTCCGCACCTTTTACTGCTTTCCTGACTTGGGGAGGGATCTTGTGAACCTGATAACTTTCTGAGCTTTCTGAGTCTTGTAAATTTTGCTAGCTTCTTGAGTCTTAGGAATTTTCTTCTTGCCCCAGAAGACAATGTTTCAATTTACAGGAAGTAGCTACATAATAGCCCATCTATGCAGAGATCATGCACAGTCATGTTCATGCATACGTGCAATTTTTACCCTTCTTTCATTAGTTATTATTAGTGCACATTATGTTTCACAAATTTACCTCTATTAATAAGTAGGTGATCTCTAAGTTTTTAAATAAACTGTTTAGAACTTCATTGTACTTTTGACAATAAATCTTTTGGTTTTGGATTATGATTAGTGCTGTTTACAAGCCTTTGTTAAAACTATAATAGTATATGGCATTTGTCTCGTCTGTCTTACACATTGGGTTAAGTAAGCCATTTGTCACTAAATTGTATATGTTGTACATATTCTAAATGTACATTTGTAACAGTGTTTTCCTTTGCAATCACAGTTTTATGATCATGTAAGAAAACTCATAGTAATTCCACATATCACTTGAGTTTATGATTCTAATTAATATTTCCTCAAGCTTATTTTCCTAGTATTTGAAGTTTAAGTTTTCTGAAGTTCATTTTTATTACGCCAGCTTTTTAAAATATAGATTATTCTTTCCCCTTTCATTTTCATTATATTGAGTATTTTGAAAACACTAGACAATCTGTTGATTGAATTGTCCTCATGTTCTGAATTTCTTCTATTGTTTTCTCTCCTTGATTCAGGCTCAACATTTTTGACAAGAATTGTACATACATGTTATTGGGTTATTAATATTTTTATGTCAATGTCAAGCAATTACTGTGGTTACCCGAGACAGGATAAGTAGACCTCTCTGTTGTAAAGATAAGTTTTCCCTTTGAAATTATGGATAATCTCTACACAGATATTCAAAATTACATGAATATTCTCTTACAACCAAGTCTTACCCAGTGGTTTGTGATAGTCATTATGACTTCTTTTTGCCTGAATCAGGAATTGCATTAATAGAAAAAGCTATACATTTTCTAATCCTTTCACTCTTTTGTCTTCTCACTCTGTTGCCCAGGACAACCACTATATAACCTCAGCGAGTCTTGGACTGAGTGAAGTTCTTCTGTATCAGCCTCTAGAGGCCTTGGTTTATGTGGTGAGCCACCATGCATGATTTCTTTCATTCAGTTTAAGGCTATAAACTGTCGTCCTCTGAAGAACTTCCCTTCTTTCCTTCCTCTCTCCCCTAAGTAAATTTTATTCATCATTAAAAATATGTAACATGTAAGAATTCATTTCAGTCACTGTCTTTTGGATGCTCATCTCATGGTGCCTTGCTGCAGGCCGCAGGAATATATCATAAGAACTCAGCTGGTTATGGCAAAGTCACTACCTGGAGGAATTAGGGAATTCCTCTAGAGGAAGCCAAATCCCAAGGAGTCTTTGGTGTTACTTGGCTTGTTATATATCAGCTGTCTTCTGTTATGAAAATCATGTGTGCCTTCATAGCTTTCCCAATTGACTTTTCCCTAAGAAGGGCTAACAGTGTGGACTGATCACTCTCTGGACATACACATTCCAGGTATTTGGAGAACAGCCTCAGGAAAGGCTTTCTCTGGAATCAGATTATCTTCCTTAGCCACTTTCAAGGACTACAGGAAACACCACCCAGGTGGGCGCCCAACTTCCAAGGATAACAATGATAACAGCCCACCTGCAAGTCTCCTGACTTAAATTCCACAAGGAGACACTGCCCAGGGGGGCACCCAACTTCCTAGGACTAACAATGATAACAGCTCACAGACAAGTCTCCTGACTTAAGGTAAATTCCACAAGGAGACACCACCTAGGAGAGGTGGACATTAAGTAATAGCTTTACACAATTTAACTTGGACCCTCCCTTTATATACAGGGACTTCCAGGGCACAGGATGGAGAAGAGAAAAGAGAATGGAAGAACTAGATGGGTAAGAACTTGATAGGAACAAACTGAGATGGGGAAGAACTAGATTGAAGGGCTAGAAGAGAGGACTAGAGGAATGAGATGGAAGATGAGGAAGAGCCAGATGGAGAAGAACAAGATGAGGAAGAGCCAGATGAGAGAGAAGGAGATGGGAGAGGAGCTGATAGGGGAAAGAATTAGATAGATGAGAACCTAGAAGGGACAGAACTAGATGAAGGAATTAAGGTAGAACCTAGGGGGGACAGTAGATAAATATAGAGAAATCAGGCAAGAAAGGAGCTAGACATGAGAGCAGAATAGAAACTGTGTAGAGAGAGAACTATCACAGAATAATAAAGTGTATGAACTAAGGAGTTTTGTGTACATAGATTCATTTCTTTTCATCAAAGATTAATTATCAGCTGGTTATAGATTCTTCCCGGACCCTGGGAGGGGACTATTGAGGGGCCTGACCCCCAAAGTCCCCAATAATGCCTGGAAGATAGATTCAGCTTCAAGAAGACATCTCTATGGCCACATTCATGGGTGACTGAGGATGTGCACAATTGTGGAATTATTTTTCTTTCAGTATGAATAAGGTTGAGCATGTTTCTATAGGTATAAATGCTAATTTTCTATCGTGTTTTTCACTTACTTATTGCCTTGTGTCTTGGTTTTAACTGTCAACTTGATACAGCCTAGAGTCATCTGAGAAGGGAAACTTAGTTCAGGAATTGCCTTGTTTGGGTCAGAATATGGCACGTCTGTGAGGGATTGTCTGGGTTCTTTGGTGGAGTATGGCCAAGCCAGTGTTACTCCCTGGATGGGTGGTACTGGACTGTATAAGAAAGCTAGCTAAGCATGAAGCTATAAGCAAGCCAGCAAGCAGCAATCCTCCATGGTTTCTGCTTCAGGCTCCTGCATTGACTTCCTGCCCTGAATTCCCACCATAATGAACTATTTCTAGTAAGCTGAAATAAGATGTTTCCTCCCCAAACTACTTTTGGCCATGGTATTTGTCACAGCAGCAGAATGGAATGAGAACACATTGTGTGACAAAGTTAAATTTAAAGAGATTAGAAAAATTTGACTGTGTGCTAAGTGTATCATTCCCGTTTTATTTCTGACTTGTGTTTTGCTATGTGGATTTAGAATTAAACATGGGAAGGTTACCTTTCCTGAGAGTTTGTTAGTTAGACAAATCTTCTGTATTACGTATTCTAAGGGGATACTACCATGTTTTTATAATAGAACATTTATGGTTTTGTTTTTAAATTGATCTACCATGATTTTATGTCTATTGTATGGCATGTGCATTGATTCAATTTTATTTTTACATCAAAGCTCATCCATGTTTCTCCTCATCATTACATTTTCATGCTTTAGTTCTATCTTTGTCTAATGGAAATGGTTAGTCAGTGCACATATATACTGTGTTAAGGACAGAATTGACTCTGGATTTGTCTTACTGCTATTATTAAAGGGATTACCTTTAGTACTCCTAAATAAAGAGACTTCACAGGAGAATACATCCCTTTGTAAATCTATCCTGCTGTTCTTTCCAGGTGAAAGTTTCAGAAACAACACCACCACAGCCTATCAAAAGCTGGCAACAATCATTTGTGAGTCAGGCATTATTGCCAAGTGACCAGAGTGTGAGTAAACCCGGATTCCTTCCCTCAAAGGATGCATTGTAGACAACCCCAGTAGCAACTACCTTGAGCAAGGTTCTCTAGGTAAGGATGATAAGATGAGGAATCAAATACAAAAGATTTGCTAAGGAAATGCTTTCAGGAACACCAGTCAGGAATGGAGGAAGAAGGAGGGACAGGAGTGAGGATGGAGTAGATGGGAGCAGACAAAAAAATGTCTAATTTCAGCAGTGTGATCCTGCAAGATGAACTCACAAGGTAAAGTATGCATTAAGTTTTAGCTCCGTTGCAGAGTGTTAGACTTTCACAATCTCAGATCAGGGAATCATCGACTAGCGTTCTTCTAGGGATGTCTGCTTCTAGCTATTATGAAGTTCTACTTCCATGGGAATCGGGGCCCAAATAGTCCAAGTTCATCCTTAGAGAGGATCTAGGATGCAAAGCAGACCATAAATTCGAGGATAAGAAGAAAAGGGCGGGGGGGAGGAGAGAAGTGGATCAAACAAGAACTTTGCTGCAATCCATAATTGGTTTCCCCGTTGTTTTAATGAATTTGAGGGAAATGTAAGGAACCGCAGCCGTGATTATGACCCCACTTTCCTCGAACTTCCGTCATGTGCGTTTCCAAACCTCCGAGATTGTGTTCTCCAGTGCATAAAGATTATTTTATCTGCCCAATGATTCTTTTCCTCCTGGATAATTTTTTGACAAAGTTATCTTGTTTAATTTCATGCTTTAGTTTTAAAACTATGTAGATGTTGTTTCTTAGAAAAAAAATCTATGTAGTTTATGACTTATAAATTCAATCCATTTAATTATACTAGTATATGATTTATATATTTGGATACTTATTTTAGTCATTTTAAACTTTGCTTTTTTTCTTAACCTCTTTTATTAACTTTCTTCATTATAATTTAGAATTATTGATGTTTTTAGTATTACTTTTTTATTTTTTATGGCTCAGAAGTCATGAATTTCTTTGCCTGGTTTATTTTTTTTTTCTTGCTCCTTCCTCCTCTTCTCCCTTCCACTCTCCTCCCTCCTTCTCCTTCTTTTTTTCTCCCCTCTTTCTCTCCCTCCACTCTTTTTTGTTTTTCTTTCATTTTCTTTCTCTCCCTCTCTTATTTCTCTGGCTCTTCTTTTCTTCCTCCCTATTCCCTTATCTCTCATTCTTTTTTCCTCATTCCTTCTTGCTCTCCTTTCTTCCCTTCCACCCTTCTTCCTCATCCTCTGCCCTCCTCTTTCTCCTTCCTCCCTCCTCATCTCCTGTCCTCCTCATTCCCCTTCCTCCCTCCTCATCTCCTGTCCCTCTGTCTTCTCTCACTGTTTCTTTCCACTCAGTGATTTATCTTCCACTGTTAACACAGCTCAATAACCACACAATCTAAGGAAATAATGTCTCACCTCCCTTTTCCCCAAGTAAAGGCACCTTAGAAACCATTTGATCACTTTTTAGTTTACGTTATTTTGTCTTTCTTTTCAGCATACTCTGCTTTTGTGTTATTTGTTATCAATCAGTAAGAACATGGTATTCTAAAAGGATTAAGAAATGAACAGATGGCCTTGTTTTTTATCATCCCCCAGGAGTGCTCCTTCTTGTTCCTCAGGGACAACAGTTTTTCTTCCTAGTATAATTTGTTTTCTCCTCTGTTGTTCGTCTCCAAATCTCTAAGTAATACTCTGATATAGCTATAGTTTTCATTTCTGTATGTTACAATCACCCTTTAGCATGACTAATCATGACTTAGCTCTTTCTCTTCCCCACCCTGCCCCAGAGCTCCACCTTTCCCTTTATAAACACATATGCTTACAGTACTGGGCTTAATGGTTATAAAGTGGACTCAGTGATTTCTACTCCATAGCAGACTAAGCATTTCTTATCGGGAAACACACAATCAAATAAGGATCAGAGAAAAATGATAAATATTAATTTATTGTAACTATTAAGGTGTGTAAGTTAGCAAAATAAGTACATTAAGTGATGGAACTTCAGGCAGAGGGAATGATCAAGTCAGGACATGCCTTCCTTTTAGGACTATTGGTCAATGAAAACAGAAGGGCAGGTATTAGAAGAAGACAGTTAAGTGTAAACACTGGTGAGTTCCTATGTGTGATCATAAGCTAGAGGTAAATAAACATTTCCACTTTCGGGTCCACTCATCTCTTTTGCAAAGGGCCAGCTGTAGAGATGTGAAAGCAGCTTTAGAAATAGATTAATGAGCAGCTATGGGTGTATTTCAATAAAACTTTATTTGTAAAACTCCCTACTACAAGCCATTGCAATGGTTTTGTATTCTTTCATCCTGACTGCAGTCCAGATGCTGCCAGACAAACAGCTGAAAACTGTACAGAAGCTAAGAAGGAGCTTTACCTTTTGAAAAGGTTGTAACACATGTGCACACACACTTAAATACATAAGTGAAGAAAAAAGTACAGAGAAAAAGAATGAGCATAAACCCTAAAATAATTATTACTTGTCTATTTACAGAGAAAAGAATGTTAGCTTTTGCACTACAGTGAGATGTACAAGAATCAGTTGAGCTTTTCTCTCTGCTCATTGCACTCAGTTTTTATTCTTTGAAGTGTCAATAATGATTTTGTTTCAAACATAACAAGTCAAAAAATGTCTCATCTATTTTATATTGAAGACTCTCCAAATTTTCACCAAGTATATAATCTCTTTCTTATGGAAGTCATTTTATATTTAAATTTTACTTTAATTATATACTTCAAATTTTAAACACATTTCCAGAACTGGAAACCACATCTGGCTAATGGCTATCACATGGTGCAACCTGTTTCTAGGAGCTCTAATGAGGAGCCTTCGCATTCATCCCCACCCTCCATGTGTGACTGATATTGGTGTGGGGTGCCAGTCAGCATTCCTAGTAAGGAACCCCCAGTAGCTGATAGGATCAATGGAAGATCTTCAGAATCCATCACCAATCCACTCTTCTTGGCAGTGAAAATATAGTTCTGTGATACTGGGACTGTAAGTCTCTCCATGGGGACCTTTGCGACACAGCCAGAGACATGGTTGACATCATTACAACTGCCAACAAATAAGAAAGGGTAATTCTAATTCTCCTTAGAAATATTTCAGCTCAGCTCACATTCCAACACACTGCAACTGGAAAAGTGATTATGTGGTTGGCCACACCCAAATTATACAGCTCTATTTATACACATGGGGCTGACATGTGTATAAACATATGTAAGCATATAAGCATATTAGCATAACATGTTAACTACCACAACACATGAGATACTTTTAGGAAACTGGGACCATTCTTGAGCATAGTAAACATTAAGTAAGTGTTCATCAACATCAACAAAAAATGCTCCAAATAACACCAAAAGCAAGAGAAAGACAATAAACTTATTTGCTTTGAATTTATTTTTATGACATATACATACTTGAAGACCAACCAAATTCTTAGATTATAAGGTTAACACTGGTGATTACAGAGCCTTGCTAACCTTAAAGGTAATTCAACACTTGCTTTGAAACCTGTATTTTTTTTTGTAAGTTTGTGGGTAGTTCAAAGAGATACACTAAAGCTTCAGTCTTAGTCCTGTATGAGAGAGTAAGTACTACCTTCTTGCTATTAGTATAATTTCAGATTTTTTTCCTCCACGAACACCTATTAAAATTGCTAAGGAGGAGAATGCTATTTAAAATTGGAAGAATAGTTTTCCTCTTTTGGAATACTTCCAACATCCTGTCTGAATAGTACCCTAGTCTTACTTACTAGTCCAACCATTTATAATTTAGTCACCAAAGTGTGTTGCCCTGGCAGCTACAGGACACAGTTGCCTGGGGCTTTGTTTTTAACTCTTATTTCTTCAGAACTAACATTCCCCTTTGAGGAGACAAAGCTTCCTATCCCTGCTTAAGTTCATTAATCAGGAAAATTATATGAGTGGAAGTTCAGGGCAAGAGCAGGAGAAATGGATCAGAGGGGAGGGAGCCTTTGTTTCCTTTCTGGGGAATTTGGACAAGATTTAATAAGGACCATTTCCCACTTATTACTTTTTGAAATACATAACAGCTGAGGAAAAGTATTAATTTGGGGTTTATAAAAATGCTGATTCGTATACCCAAAGCCAATTACACAAAATTGGGGTAGGTCATGTCAAAGGGAAATCATGTGGCCTCAGTTATTTGTGTGATGAGGCAATCATGCCCTGCACATTTTCTCAGGTAAGGACTAACAGAAAGCTTCTGACATTTCCCAGGATTCCTTGCCAATGGTAATTTCCTGTGTCTGTCACCCCCCACCTCCTCCTCTCTCTCCCCTCCCCCACTTCCCTCCAGCCAGGTTGTTTGCTGCCCCTGTCACCCCCTACCCCTTTCTCCCCTTCAGCCAATCTTTCTTCCACAGAGATTTTCTGTGTGTTGTTTTTATTGAGAGATTCTAAAGCATATTTAATCATGGGTTCTGAACATAGCTTCAGGATAGTGATGGCATCGGACTCCTCATTAAATTCAAACCACAGCGACCCAGAGCCAAAGCTGATATAGTTGAGATTCCTTTTCTCTTGGTATTTATTTGGCTTTTAAAAGACACTTGGTTAGAAGCAGAAAGTTTCAAGTTTAAGTGTTTACTTTCGATCTTTTCAATGTAAACATTGTAGCTCTGGTTTGCAATCTTAATGTACTTTTATATGTTTAAATTTCTTTTTAACTGACAGACAAAAAACGAAAGCTGTGTATATTATAATAGGGTGTTAGGTTTCAGTACATGTACACAGTATGGAATGCTAAATCAGATTAAATACCTCCATGTCCTCAAAATTTCATTATTTCCTAATGTTAAAAAACATCCTTTTAGTTTTATGAAATGGACACTATACTTCTGTTACAGTCATCAATAACTTACGGCTTTGAGCTAACTAAAATTTAGCACTTGTTGATTTTACTCCATTTTAAATTATAATCACAATAGCTTATAGATCCAAAAAATACACCCTATTATTCCCTCACTTTCTCCAGCTTTTATTGTGAATTCCTTCTCAAGCTTTTGCTCTCTGTGTGCCTTCGTGCAATTACAAGTATTGCCTAAGATTCAGTCTGTTTTAATTTGATGGAGCAACATGCAAATGAAGGAGTCCTCCACTTCAGGAAAATCACACTGTGCTGACAAGAATCAGAAAATGACTATTTTCTCCAGTCACTGTGATCTTTCAACTTCTCAAACTCAGATGGCGATCTTAAATACCAGTGTATCATAGGTCTTAAGAAATAATTGCGTCTGTTCATGTGGAGCTGTGTGCAGCCACGGCTCTAGAGTGCAGAAAGTTTCTAGCTTTGTAAATATTAGATGTGACAGTGTTGCTAGGAAACACACCCGGGAAGTAAGTAGAATACAAATTATGAAGTCTAAACTTTGCTATTGCAAACAATAGTCCTAAGGCACCTTTCTATTGTCAAAACAGTTGGGCATACAACATTTTTATGCACGCGTTAAAGTTAAGAAGCAACTCCTTAAAATGAAGTAATCGTTTCCTGTTTCATTTTCCATTTTCTTTTCTCTCTGAGAGCCGAGTTGCTTAAAGTCACCACGACAAGTCTGTTGCCAGTTTACTTCTTTTGGATTGGCTAAGCCCCTCTTTAAGAGTATGCTTTGTTCAGGGAAATGCTTTGGGTCAGTTGAGCAACACATCGCTACTGTTAAAAAAAAAAAAAAAAGCTGAGTAATGTTGGCGCTTTCTCAAGCTGGAGCTTTCTCATGTGGCTGATGCAAACCTGGAGAATTTGCATCATCATTGTAGCCCAGTAAGTTGGTGTGACAGGCGGTAGCATAAATAGGAGTCCACGAGGAAGCTGAGCTGGTGTGTAATGATAGGGCAGCAGCCGCGGCTGCAGCAAACCCACTGCTCCTGGAGCCGGTGCGGTGCCACACAGGTGCTCCGAGGACTAGAGGCATAATTAGACAGCCGGGAAGGCTAAAACACACCTCTGGGGTTTCACCTGTGGACATCAGCGTGCAGAGCCAGTCAGTGAAAGCAAAGAGGTAGCCGAGACTCAACAGTGATCAGTCACATCTAGAGAAACCAAAGTTGAAAGTTTTTGTTTTGTTTTCCCTCTGTTTTTTCTTTCACTCCCCTCCCCTGGCGTGACACTACCATGGTCAGAAAGCCAGTTGTGGCCACCATCTCCAAAGGAGGTTACCTGCAGGGCAATGTGAGCGGGAGGCTGCCCCCCATGGGGGGCCAAGAGCCACCAGGGCAGGAGAAGGTGGTTCTGAAAAAGAAGATCACTTTGCTGAGGGGGGTCTCCATCATCATCGGCACCGTCATCGGATCGGGCATCTTCATCTCCCCCAAGGGCATACTCCAGAGCACGGGCAGCGTGGGCATGTCCCTGGTTTTCTGGTCTGCCTGTGGAGTACTGTCACTTTTTGGTGAGTGCACTTCTTCTCTGGGGGTGTGGCTGTGTGGCTCTCTGGGAAAGTAAAGGGTTATTTCTGAGGAGTAAGTGAATGGCAAATGCTACAGGAAATGTTTTGAATTTTTGTTGTTGTTGTTGTTCAGGTATGTGCACTACCCAAACACACTGTCCACTGTTGGCTTAGGCGGAATCCTCTCAGATTCTTTCCTTCAGGCTATACTCTCCTTCCCTGCCCGAGACGGACTCTTGTATGATTTTTCTCTGGTGTGATGAGAGCAAAAACTAACTTTGATGACCCAGAAAGCCAAACAAGCCCTCTCTGCCAAGGGTTTGGGCTTTGTGAGGCATGCTTAGAGCGTTGTGGCAGCTGGCTGGCTGGCTGGAACACCTGCGAGGTGCAGCCTGCATGGCCTATTTACATGCAGAACTAGATGTTCAGAAGAGTGTCACAGACGTTTCATTAGCTTAACAAATGGGTGGCACTCTTTGCCTTTTTAATATTTTTAATTCATAGGCTTGTCCATTCCTCATATTATGCAAAAGTCCTTGGAAAGGCAAGTGTTTGATGTGACTCAGAGTTTGTAAGTGACACAACTTTTTCCTCTTATATTTTTTTCTTAATACCTTTAAGAAAATTTCTCAGTATGAGTTTCCAGGCTTCACTTGGGTGTTAGTCTTCACTCCTTGGATCTGTTTTCTTCATGTGTGATTTACTTGGTCTCTAGGGAAACAGATAATTTCTCCACTGAAATAATTTCTTTTACTGAAGTTCATCTGACCAGAACTGGTATTACTATGGTTATTATTTTTCTCTTCAAAATTTGTTCCTTTGATTTGAGGATTAATACTGTAGAAGAAATAATTGATCCTTGATCAGCAGGACAAATCAACATAAAACTCTCCAAGTTCATTGTGAAGGTGACAAAATGGTGAAGGGTCATTTTTATTTTTTTATTTGATTTATACTTTGGTCCCAAAGTAGCCCACCCTTCAAAGTTACTTTGTTACTCCGGGACCAAGTGTTAACTCTTGCTCCATTCATTCCTTCTGCTTAGGTCTTGTGGTATTTTAAATCACTGTTTGGGGAAAGTTACCTACCCAGAGAACTCAAATATCTGTTTCTAGGATGGAGGCATTTTGAACAATTTTGAAAGCAGACTTACTATAGAAAGATCTATAGAGGAATTGCTTTAAGAATCTGGAAAACTTGGTGGCATAATTTATGTGAATAGATTATGCTTGATGAAATGTTTGGTGACAGCTGTGTGCTGTCCCTTTCCAGTTCTCTTCATTCCTGGGAGTAATACAGTTATCAAAAACTCCAGCAGAATCCTTACTGTTATTAATATTAAAGTGGTTCTGGCAAATGCAGGTACAAATAAGCAAGGAGAAACTCAATTGTTGATCTTAAGTGACAGTGTACCCCCAGGCTTTCATTATCTTACAGTACTTGATATATTTAGAATAAATCAATATCTAATCAGAAAAACTACAACCAGTTTCTCAGACTTTGCATACTTCTACACAGGCAGCTAGCACTGTGTGATTTGATTTTCACATATAATCAATGGTCATTCAGATGCTGTAAAATAAATTACCTTGAATGTTGAGCTCGTTAAAGACACATTGACTTGAATGGTGAAAATATGTTTTATATAAGTCTGTCATCCTTGATGGAAACTCAGGAACCGATAGAGAGCAACTGAGGGAGTGTAATGTGAGTTTGAGCTCTAACTTCAGAGATGTGCTCTCATATCGTTTCCACTTAAATTACGGGGAGCTTTCTTGGCATAAAGTCTTCACAAATAGAAAGCAATCGAGGTATGAGGAGAAAATATTTCTCTTACTTAAAGCTCTAGAATTCAGAGAATACAAATCTAGAATGTGGACCAAGAAAGTCCCCAACTTAAGATGGTTCATCATATGATTTTTTTTTTTTTTTGCCTTCCAGTGGTAGGTGATAAGAATTTGTTTTTCAATAAATTACTTGAGATATTTTAACACTTACAAAATGAACTTTTCATAGGATGATTTTGTCTAGCTCAAAGCAAATGTGTAGGATAGTGGCTAGGCTATGTGTGGCCAATGAAGTTCCCACTGACTAGTGTTTTGAATGTTTTGGGGTACACAGTCACCCTCTGTAAGGGGAGCAGCATCTGTATTTGGTTTACAACTTTTTGAGCACTGAGGTCAACACATGGACTTTTATAGCCTGCTTTGAACTTCTTTTCATCTGGGCACACAGTTATGGAGCTTGAGATCTTTCAATGAAAATTCCATTCTCCCAGAACTCAATTTAAATCTGGGGCAAAGTGTGCAGAGGTCTGGGTATTGATTCTCTCACAGTAAATTCCAAAGTGCTGAAGACTCTTTCCAATAACTAGGTTATATTGGTTGCTTTTCTGGACAACTTGCCAACATGGTGACTACTTTTTCAGAAGAAGTTTACTAGAGCTAGTTACCTTTAATTCTAAATTAATGAAATACTCCAGAAGTTCTTAAATAGGTACCTGTAAGCTTATCACTTTAGCATCTCTTGGCTTTAAAAGGCAGTAGAGCTGCTTGGGTTGTTCTTTGGTGTCTGGACTCTGAGAATGCATTGAGGTGTGGTCTTCAAGTCTTTCCTTATCTGTTCACTCTTTACTTTAAAAAAAAAATTCCCCAAGTGACTCTGAAATAATGCTCAATTTAGGGATTGGGTAAGTGACACTCAGACTTCACTAAATTTCCAAATTATATTTATTTTGGGTGTTCTATAGGAGATGCTGTTGATCAGTGATTACTTTCCACATGTGGAACCTCTTTAGGTGCTTGGGCAGAAACTATGTTACCTTTGAGTACTAAGCAATGGATTCAGAGTTTTTTTTCTTTCTTTTTTGATAAAATTAAGATTTATTTTTATTTCCTTCATAATTAACTATGAACTAGTTGATAAATATAGTGATATCATCAATGTGGCATTTGCTGTGTCAGAATCAGTGCTTCCTGTGGTACACTTTACCACCTTTATATGCACAAGTCTTTTTTGAGATTAAAATCCATTTTTTTTTCACTTCAAAGGGGACAAAATTAGGATTTGAGGAGTTTAGATAGCTTCCTCAATCCCATCTGAGTAATATTTCTAAGCACAACTTAGTCTATAATTGATTTTATATTACATACATGACTGTACATATGGAATCTTACTGTAAAACAGTTGTTCTTTCAACTTCCTGGGTGTTCATTTTGAAAACATTCATAATAACCATTTCTGAGAAGAGAACAACCAAATCAAGATTCATTTTGCTGTCAAGACATATTCTATCAATTAACTGAAGTCTCCCAAGGCATGCAGTCCCATTTTTCCCAAAGAACAGATGACCCATGTTTTGATATGCCATAGATACATGATTTATTAAAATTTATTGAATACCATAATGATGTCAGTTTGAGTACATAATTTGTTTGAGCACGAAGTGGTGTTGTTAGTCAAAGAATAGGTCAGTGTCACTGACATCCTCCTTGTCTTTTCCCTCTGCCCTCTGGTTTCTGACCATACATTCACAACCACGTCTGTAGTTACCATTTCAAATGAAATTCCTTTCCTTACATTGATTTTCATTTCCTTTTGATTTTTCTGTCTATGGGTATTTTACCTGTATGCATGCACAACATATGTGCTTGGTGCTGGAGGAGGCCAGAGGAGGGCATTGGATCACCTGGAACTAGAGACACAGACAGGTGTGAGCCACTATGTGGATGCTGAGGGTCGAGTTTGGGTCTTCTGGAAGAGCAGTCAGTGCTCTGAGCCATCTTTCCAGTCTTTGTTCTTTCTTTCTTTCTTTCTTTCTTTCTTTCTTTCTTTCTTTCTTTCTTTCTTTCTTTCTTTCTTTCTTTCTTAACATGAGGCAGGTCTCAAGTGTGAGGAAGTTAAAAGAGGAACTTGGTGGGTCTCAGTTATGAGATAATAACTGTTCTCATGAAGAAGGTCATTCTTGCCAAAAGAAGTAGCCACATGGCATGTAACCCAAACACTGCTGTATGGATTTTGTCACAAGACTGCTTGATTATATGTCAAATTTGTGCCTTTTTATTATAACCGTCCACAGGAGCCTTGTCCTATGCCGAATTGGGTACGAGCATAAAGAAATCTGGTGGTCATTACACATACATTCTGGAGGTCTTTGGTCCTTTACTAGCTTTTGTCCGAGTCTGGGTGGAACTGCTCATAATACGGTAAGGATGTGGAAACAATTAAGGGAGAATAAGCCTATTCATTTCATCACTTTCCAGGATAATCTTGACTATTTTTAACTAACTACAAATGTGTGTCATGTGACTTTGTAGGAAACATGATAACCCTAAGGCATAAAAAAGTTTTCTTTAAGCTCCAATTTAATTCATATATGTTTTTCTAGGAAAGGTATTTATTAGAGAGGAGGTGAAACTTCAAAATCCACCTTGATGAACTGCACCTTTGACTGGCCAAACACAATTTAATGTACCAAGAATTAGAGTTTTTTTCTGATTGTTGATTATGTCATCAGGCCATTTAACTATACTACTTGTGACTAAGAAATGTCTGTGCCAAAGAACTTAGAGTATTATCAAGTCTTGTGCTTTACAGAAAGTTAAAAAAAAAAAAGATCAAGTTTACATACCATGAGTGATTCATTTCCTCACATTAAACAAACCAGGGATCCGTAGTTGTGAAAATCTTTTGATTGTATTGCTGTAAGACTCCCTACCCCTTCCTGATTGTCTTGGCACTGAATAGCGCCAAGTCACTGTGAACAGCAAATTTCCTTCGACTTTGTGGGGAGTCTGTGATGTCACACCTGCAGCCCGTGTCACGGGTGTTTTGTGCTAACTGCTTCACAGGATGTGACTTGCACTTTCTGATCACAGAGCTCGGTAGCAATCATCAGGGAACCTTGTTCTCCCTGTAAACATAGGACACACAGTGCTGAAATCTCAGGTGAGTTTTCACTCTGCCATGAACATAAGTGACGAAGGCGGAGCTCTCAAGTGGTCCTTAGCAGGAATGATTGCTAATAACAAACTTCAGAGTGCTGCATGCTTCATATTGGTTATGACAGTTCTTCGTGGCTTAGCCATCACTAGAATTAAATGATGATAAAAGAGTGTTTTCACTGTTTCCCTAAGGTCCCCCTGTCTGGAATTTACTTCTCTATCATCTCTGTCACCCTAGTCATAGGCACTCTTCAAAGTTTATCTTTACACCTTTTTCTTTTTTCTTTGTTTTTCTTTCTTTTTTTTTAAACAGTTAATTTCTGGTTTATCCCTAGTTTGTGGCATTTATTTTCATCTCTTAATTCTCCCGAAAACAAAAGTAGCCTCTAAATCCCATTTGACCTTAAACTTGTTACCTTGTATTTTATTCAATACTTTAGCTACTATGTTGCGTTTTTCCCAATTCAAGTATGTGAGATCAGGTCTTACACCTTTTATAACTTTCATACAATTTACACTGGCACTCTGTGTATCCTGGATATGAATTATTTCTTAACAAGTGTCAGAAAGTCCAAAATCACGTTATTTTGAATGTAACAATCTCAGCATTGAATTAAGAACACCGAGAATGCTGGCCTGTCAGGCTGTTGAGCTTCCCAGCCTGATGTCCTTCGACTTCACCCCATCCTCATCCATGCGTTTGTTGTGGAACTTTATCTAATTGCTCAGTGTTGCTATTAGTGTGATCATTCCATTTGCACTGGACAGATACAGTGCCCGTTCATTAAGTATTCGTTCTGAAAATTGCTGCAAATGGTAAATTGCACAATAAAGAGATCTAAATTGGAATGAGCCACATTTCCTGCTCCGAAACAGCTGATAATCAGATGTTGCCTTAATTTTGAAAGAATTGATTCATGGTGTGTGTGTGTGTGTGTGTGTGTGTGTGTAGCTAAATTACCTAAATAATTTTTAGAAGCTTTTAAATACATTTGTATTCCATTTTGTCACACTGGACTCTCACTGCTGGTGTAGCCTTTCAAACAGACCAAGTAACAAATGACATGAAGAAGAACATGGTTCCCTAAGTACATAAAGGCTTCTCTTCTATTAGTAATATGCATGATATCTAAATAGTAATAATTGTGATCTCTAATGTTAAAGTTATACTAACAAATTAAGGCTGTATTGCCAGAAATAACCTGCAAAATGAGTTCAAGCACAGTCACCCAACAGAACATGATGGGGACTTTAAAGTTAAGTTCAATAACTGATAAGTTTCCACTGTGTCACAGATGCTGTGCTAGCCGCTGCACTGGGATAAGATTCTGATTAGCAACAGACACAGTCTTGTTCCCATAGAATTCCAAGTCAAGTGGAGAGAAAGAGTTTCAATCTGGGAATCACATTAAATAGAATAAAAACCCTACTGTGATAAGCAGTGTGGAAGGGACAGGCTTGGTGCTGTGTAAGAGGACACTTAGACAGATCTGACCCAGGCAGAGGGTTGAGGACACGTCTCTGGACCAAGACTGAATGGAAATACAAAGTACAAAAAAGTAGCTACTTGATGTTGATTCCACATGTAGAGCATTCGAGCTGCCCTACATGTGCTGCTCATGGGAGAAGCAAAGGTGGCTGTTTGAAAAGGCTTTGGGCAGAGGTGGTTCGGATCTAGATCCCTGGGTGTTAGGTAACCACAAGAGAAGAGGAAGGGATGCTTGGACCTGAGCGCATATGCAAGACCTGACCATGGCCAAAACATGTTTCAAGGAGACCGAAATGTCAGGACCAGATTTCATTTTACAAATCAAAGACTTTTATAAGTGATAGAGAGAAACAGGAGCATCCCCTTTGGAGAAAAGAGAAAAGGGTCTCTAGGGAGAGAAGAAAGTTACGATGTGTGTGGTGCTGACTGGAGATAGGAGACCAAGGCTGGAGACAGGTGATGGTGGTTGGTTTCTGGTAATCCAGGGATCAGGCCTGGGTGTTAGGTAACCACAAGAAGGAAGAGAAGCTGAAAGGGACTCTTACTTGAGATGTTTAGCAATTCTGTGGATTTCCTTGTGTGTGGCAACAATATGCAGTCATATTGAAGATGAAATGGAATATTTGTTTTTCCCTTTGAAGAAGTAAAGTAGGATGACTTATTGTCTGGGTTTCTGTCTTCTCAGGCTGGGATTTTGTCTTATTCTGTGATTCTCTCTATATAAATATTCTTCAGAAATTCAGAATATTTACTTGGCTTAGAGATTTCTTTTTACTAGAAAATTAAGAGTCAACAATAAATATTTAGACACATTTTGGTAATGAATATTTATAAATACTAATTTTCACAAAGATTTTTAAAAATTAGCCTTTATTGGAATAGACAATATTTCATTTGGAGTGTATGGAAACTTAATGAAATACAAAGTTCTAAGCATAATAAATTTCTGTTAGATAGATTCCACATGTTAGATAGTAAGACCTGAAGATAAAAAAGTTTTAGTGAAACTATTACTTATTGTTTTCTGTAGTTAACCTCAATATATTATTTCTTAGGCCTGGAGCTACTGCTGTGATATCCCTGGCATTTGGACGCTACATTCTGGAACCATTTTTTGTTCAATGTGAAATTCCTGAACTTGCAATCAAGCTGGTTACAGCTGTGGGCATCAGTGAGTATTATAGTTATCACAGAAAATAGGAACACAATGTAACAAGATGATTGGAGGCAAATTTTCTTTAGAATTTTTTGCATGGTATCCCCCAAATTGTGTTCTCTATGCTTACAGTTTCAAATCTGTGTTGGAAACTAGAGGCAGGACCACAAGATTTGAAGTGGCCTCTGCTGTTACAATGCATGCCAACTGTGTTCTGGATCAACAGATGTGGAAGCTGATCTTTTAAAGTAGACAAATAAAAACTCCTTCCTTGGTAAAATATTAAATGGATAGTGTATCACAAGACACTCTTAGAGATGAAGAACTATTCTGAGGAATTGTTTTTGAACTGGAAATTACCCTATGCTAGTGATATATGAAATTGTTACTAGTGAATGGTCCTGGGGTTATGTTTATATGCTGGGTGTGTATGTTGTGTTTGTATTGTTTATAGTGATATATATGGCTGTCACCCTCAGTGTTATCATTTTCTCTGCCTATTTTTGGCCATGATAAGAATTTTCTCACAAGATTTGATAGTCAGTAGCCTTTCTCAGCTAGAAGATTTGTTTACAGGTTGCAAATCAGGAAGTTGTCCATTTTTTTTATTAATGAGCATAAAAATTGAAGAAACAGATGAAATGAAAAGAGGAACATGCAGAAGATTCCATAAGCAACACAGAGCCAAATCTGATGGTCATTTCCTACAAAATTCTAGAATGTCATGGAAAAGGATAATAACTACAGATTGAATCATTGTTTTCTGAATCCTTATGATCATAGTTGACTAAGTTTAACAACCCAGAGAATGGTATATAGGAATAACTGAATTGCATACCCAAGGAAGACTGCTTAGAGGGTTTCTCCACAGAGGCTTAATACAATGACACAAAGCTAAATGCACTTTTGACAGCAGATGCCCTGAGGGCTAGTCTGTAACAAAGTGTGAGTGATTCTATGTAAAAACTTCTCTGGTATGACATACATGGATTTCTCAACTAAACAGCTTAATTGTAAACACACAGTTGTCCTGTGACATCTCTGGAAAGACAAAGAAAATGGCTGAAAAGTAGACATTTTGGAGTTCTGGACATTCAGATGTAGTTGTCTATGACATTCTTCCCTTTATAGACACCACAGATAGGAAACCTAAGAACAATTGACCTCACTTCTCTGCACCTCAGTATGCTCATCAGATAATTATGCCAGTGTTGTGGGGGCTGTGAGGATTCAGCAGTTATGTAGAGCATTAGTGATGATGCCTGCAACTTATTAAGAATGCAGGGCAAGCGATGAATATTTATACTTCTGTGGAGAAATGTCACTGGGATTCCCCTGGGACCAGGGGCCTCCACAAGGCCACATCCCCAGCCCCTCAACAGCACTTAGGTTGCTTGTTTATGCTCAGTAGTTATCTGTTACTGATTGACTTTATGAGAAGTCTAGGTATTTTTTTTGTTTGTTTGTTTAAAATCTAGCAGAAACACTTGTAGTTTGTGACCTGTTAACCATAAGTTTTAGGAAGCTTCAGGTCTCAGGATCAAGGAGATTAGTGGAGTGAAACAGTTTGCCAGACAAGATGTTAGATCTGGCGCCATCTTACACAATGGTTATAATTACTATAGACCAACGACCTGGAGTTGGAACGAAGTGTCCTGGTTTCATGGTTATGTGATCTTGGTCTATTAAACTTACTTGTGCTTCTGTTTTGTTGATTGATAAAATGCCTGTGAAATAACAATGCACCTTGAATGACTATAGAAATGTAAAGTTATATCAGAGTTTTAAGATCTTGAAGTGTTCCTTGCACATGGAAAGTTCTTGATGATTCTGATATTGCACTAAAGGGTTAGACTAACAGCCATTTTTACATCTACCATATATATTGTCTTCCCTGAATGAGACCAAATCACATCACAGTTGTTTAATGAAGACTGAGAAGGGAAAGAAGTTCTTTAAAATTAAAGAACTCTTTAGACTAATACTACATGTTATTAATTAAAAAGCATAATCAGAGATCTTAAAGCAAATCCTGATGTGCAGATATTTACAAGTCTACAACTTTTACCTGCTTTGACCATGAAATTAGATAAACAATGATGATATGTTTGTATTTTTATTTTTATAAGTCTTAATGACTCTGTCATTAATCTCAATTTTGCTAACTCCTTTAAAGGAGACATTCATATTTGAGGGAATTAAAAATTTCAATCCCCCAAAAAACTGTTAAAGCAATTGAAAGAAATGATCAGTAAACTGTGTTTGGGCTCATATATTTGTAGTAGAGTTCTGTGGAGGAATGGTTGGAGAAGAGTCTGAAGGATTGATGGATCCTCTATGTTTCAGTTTTTGCCATTAGCTAGAGTATTAGTTTGTAAATTCTGACATAAATTACAGATGCTGATCAGGGAACAAGTTCCTAAACTTGGAAGTACTGAAAGAAAAACCCGAATATTCTCTTGAGTCAGTGGGAAGTCATTTAAGTCAATGGCTTAATTGGAAAAGTCAAACTGCCTTTAAGAGGAATTTAGTTTTAATGGAGCAACAGGGGGTGGAGACAGAGATAAAGAGTAATTTACCTGGGGGCAAATCTCTCAGATACTTTATTTTTCAAAGTGAATATAGGTGATGTTCTGCCCGTGACAGGGGGAGGTTGTGGAGATGTAGAAAATGGAGTTTAATTGCATGAATTACTTCCCGAGTTCCTAGAGGGAAATGAGGAATTTAAATCTCTAGTTAAGTATAGAAAAAGGTCAAACTTCAAAAGAGTTTCAACTTTTGTGAAATATTAACCAACCATTTGAAAAATACTAGCAGGGCAGGGGAGGGATTTATCTAAATGCTAATTTACCCATAATTTTCAGAGTGTCCCACTCTGGCAAATAATAAAGATGAGACACTTGTGTTGATCCAAAAATCCTGTCCATTTTAGCAAAAATGTTAGGCACATTGAAGTGTAACTGGAAAATCTTGTAAGCTCACTGGCTTATGTCCCTAAGCCCGATTCCGACATGATCAACACCCTTCTATGGAAGCTCACTGGTTCCACTTCTTTCATAGTTTGAAGGGGCAGGTATGTATATTCAGTATGTAAAATATTGAGCCTATTGTTATGGTCCCTCAAGCTGGACCCTAAAGAAGCACATTCTCAAAGGAAATATTATCATTCCAACACTTTCTTCTTATGTGGCGAGTTGTACTCCCATCTACCCTGCCGTATCTCTCCGAGTCTCATAGCCTTTGCTGGTTTACTTTACATAGGTAAGAGTGGTGTGGTGCACCTTCAACCTTGTGGAAGCAACTGGGAGGAACAATGAAAACGGCATTTATGTATCATTGTGAATCATAGCTAGGGGCAGAGAGGATGGCTTCCTAGGCAAAGTGTCTGCGAAGCAAGCGAGCGTGAAGACCTGAGTTTCATCCCCAGCCTGCAAGTCCAGGGCTGAAGAATTAGACTGGACAGCCTTGAGGGCTGAATCAGTGAGCTCAAAGTTCAATCTTATCTCAAAACTAAAGCGGAGAGCAACTGAGAAAGACGGTCAACATCTGTCTCTGGCCTCTTCATGTGTATGCACGTGCACACCTGCCCACACATGAAAACACATACACACAGAGACAGACACAAGCAAACCACTCAACGCCACAAATACTATCATTTCTGTTTTGCTGTCACCTTCAGATTATATTGAAAATATATGACTCGCTTGTATGGGCAATTCAATCATAGTGTGTGTCTGTGGATTTCTTTAACTCTGAAACCTAGGTATTTTTACTCCTTTTCTCCATTAGCTAGATTACAACACAATGAAGCTGACTCTTCAGTAGATGCAAAGCAAGATATACATATCCTTCAGGAGGATGATACAAAAAATGTGGGATTCAAATATCCTGAGATCTTAAGACAAACAGGAACCCTCCCAGAGAACCAAGAAAAAGAGATGTCACACGCTGTAAAGAAACTGGTTATGCCAGTGAGTTCACACACATCTCTTGAGCTATTTCCTCATTGTGTCACCTGTGAGCTGGTGGTAAAGGCTTGAACTCAGGAGTTCACCTACCTGCCTTCTAATCTTATCTTAACACGTACTGCCTATATATGAACACCAGCAAATTAAACAGACCCTGGAGTTTCACCTGTTCGTATGAAATACATGACTGATAACAGCAACCACGTCATAGAAAAGTGAGGATTAGCAAATATTATCCATGGAAATCTTTGCACCATGTCTGATATAAGATAATAGTTTACATTTTTGTGGTGCTGGCTGTGTTTATTCCCAACAGTGAGATCATAGATACAGAGTTGGCCCGCTGCCTTCTAAAGGTACTTTCTGAGATCAGTGCATCCCGGAAATGGATGCTGAGAGATAAAGGAACCCAGCAGCTGCTGCGGGAAACAGTGGAGGCACCCACTTTATCTCATCATGTAGCATTCATATATAGCATCTGTATGTTTTATCAGTGTAGCACCAAAGCTCCAAAGCCGGAAGCCCGAAAGAATATAGCTTTAAGAGACAACCCAATAATCTGTTACCTCTCTTTTCAAAATGAAAGACAGAGGCGAATGATGGAGTGTGCAGAAAGAAATATTTGCTAGTCCTTAAATCATAGCATCAGTCCCTAAAATTTCCCTAAACATTCCTTTTAAATACAACTTCTTTCAAAAATGGGTTTCTTATCTCTAGGATTTATGGATATAGCTTTTCCTGCTACATTGTAGTTTCTAAGAAACTGCATCATAAATAAGTAAATAAAGCCCATGTACTGCTGAATTTTCATTTTGATAAAAATTTGAAGTAAGCCGCTCCCCCCTCCCGCCCCCCCCCCCCCATTTCCTCATGTGTGAAATTAACTGTTACTCAAAGGAGTAGAACTCAGGCCAGAGTGCTGGCTCAGACTTCTTTTATTATTATAATATGCATAGATGGTACACATTCAAGGAGCAGATATGGTTTACACCAGAAACTCAGAACACTCCTGTGTTTACTGAATCCCAAATTCCTAGTCAGCACTGTGGGCAAAGTCGCACAGGCAGCCTAAAATCCCTCTGCATAGACACAGGAGGAAGCATCTGCTTTAGCAGCCTGAGAACCTCTTCTGGCTGCCCCGTGGGTGACCTTTTTACTTACTGGACTCTACCTCCGGGTCATCGTGTTACACCCCCTGGAATATGGCGTAGCTACTAATGAGTGCGATATTGGATGCCCACATAAAGCTGATTTGTGAGAAAAGTTTGAGGAAAGTCAGTCTTACTAAGAATTCTTCCCTCGCCTAGGGGGAAGGAAGCAAGGGGAAAGGGTCAACTCTTGAAGGTTGTTTGTGTCTTCCATTTGTCCGGGAAGAGTCTAGAAAATAGAGAATAATATTCCAGAGCCTCACGTTGTGCCTGTTTCGATGGACGTCAAGCATTTTGAAGGCAAGAAGCCCTCTTTTCTCAAATATGCACATGGTCAAGTGTTCTTCAAAGGAGAACATTTCTTCTTGCTCCGTGTGTCCACCTCTCTAGTTCCCTCTTCCTCCTCCTTCCTTTCTCCCACGGCCTCTTTTCTACTGTGGACCACCTGAGATAGGGCAGACACAGTGCTCCTTTCCTGCTGATCACAGCCAAGGCCAAGCTTTTTTCCACTTTCATGTCAAAGTTGGACCCCTTTAATTAAAAAAAGTTAGCATTCTCATGTGATAAGCCATTAATTGCACAAGAATTTGCATAGAGAAATGGATAGTCATTCAATAAATTAGAGAGAAACAGAGTTGCATTTGATTATTTTCAATATGTAACATCTCTGTATGCTTTGAAGACAGAAAAATTATTTTATTTTTTATCATTCCTGATAAAATAATGCCTTTGTGCATGGACAGTGGCAATATTTATTTCTTCATATATTCGGCATCAGAGATAGATGAATTATGATGTCCCCCAGCTCAGGTCTTTCTGACCACTCACATCATTATTTCTTTGACATACTTCATTATTGCCCCATTTCACTTTCAGTGGACTCTTCTGACCCCCATCTTGGTCTTCTTTTCAATAAGACTTAACTTACTGCTTCATTTACTGATTAAAATGTCTGTCTTTACTGAGGTATATTTGGCAAATAAAGTTGTGTTATTTTAGTCTGTGTAATGTGGTGATGATCTGCATATACCATGTGAACTGTTCCTAGTGAAAGCTTGTTCCTGTTTCTATCATGTCCCTCCATTACCTCTTTAGTTTTGGTTGCATGGAGGAAGCATGTACATACAGTTATGTACATAGTTTACTCATTTGCTCATTGACTGGTGTCGCTACAATTCTATCCTCTGCAAAATTTGTTGAAATGTTGCTGTAAACTAAATTTCAAATTTGAAAATATTTGATGTTCTGTCATCTATAGATAGTTGATATTATTTTATAACTATTTTACAGACATCCTCTTTTCCCTGTCTCTGACTTTCTCTTTGCCCCATGAGTACATCAATGACTCTGTGGGCCAGTAGCATGCCGTAAACACTTTTTCATGTGATGCATGATTGATTATATATTGACTTTAGATGGCTGTCCGAAATCATTAAAATAATGTCCATTAATTAGGCTCTGTCTGGGTATAGATTGTTTTAATTTTTTTAATTAGTTATTGTATGTTGGTAATATTTTAGCAATTCTTAATTAGGGAACTGAGGTCATGATTATATTATACAAGGGATGCGTGTTGACAACTCCTGACTCTACACAATTCCAATTTGAGTGGTAAGAATTATGCTAGTGGATTTTTCAAATTTCCTGAGAAATAATTTTATACATTTTAAAAAATCTTTGTTAAGGGAGAATACATCTTTACAAAAAGAAAGTTTATTGATGAAAACCATACATGTCCAGAATGAAATAGCTTTTGACTGCATTTGGATACACTGTGCCTATGTTTTTGGCAAAAACAAAGTTGAAATTCACTGTGTAGAATAACCCTAGACATTCCATCAGATAGAAAGAGCCTAGAATACCACCACTAAAACTGTTCATTAACATTTTTGATAACCCAGTTCACTCATTCATTCATTTATTCATACAACAAAAATATGTTAATTATTTACCGGGGCCAGGAATAGAGCTGATTACCTTTAATGCCTGAATGAATTCTTCTGTTGATGTAGATAGGGGTGGCTGCTTGGAAAACTGTCAATGGTATCATTAAGAAGAAGAAAGTCTCCTGGCTTCAGACCCATTGTGTGTCCTAAGTTGAAAAGTTCCAAGACTTTCTTATCAAATAGACAAAATATATATTGAAAGCCAACACTTGCAGGGTAGTTAAAACTCACCCCTCATTATCTGTTTGGAAAGCAGGGAGGAAGTCCAAGAACAGTACTGGGTAGGGCTGGTCCTGATGGTGAAGAGCAAGACTTCAGACACAGTACTTCTTACCCTTTCCTTAATCAAATATAGCACTATCATGATCCACTGGATGACTTCAGGATGAAATCCAACACTATCATGACCCACTGGATGACTTCAGGATGAAATTCAGCACTATCATGACCCACTGGATGACTTCAGGATGGAATTCAGCACTATCATGACCCACTGGATGTTTTCAGGGTGAAATTCAGCACTATCATGACCCACTGGATGACTTCAGGATGAAATCCAACACTATCATGGCCCTCTGGATGACTTCAGGATCAAATTCAACACTATCATGACCCACTGGATGTCTCCAGGATGAAATTCAGCACTATCATGACTCACTGGCTGACTTCAGGATGGAATTCAACACTATCACAACCTGATGGATGACTTCAAAATGGAATTCAACACTATCATGACCCTCTGAAAGTCCTCAGGATGAAGATATTTTACTTTATTGTTATTGCAGAGCAATGTATGTTCATTCTTACTAACATTCAAAGAGCAAAACAGGTTCTCTGACTGTGCAGGGGTTGTATCTAAGCTTGAATGTATATCAAAGAGGAGTCTTAATGCAGGAGTGACTAGTTCTGGGGCAGAGCCTGGGATTCTGCTCTTCTTAGGTTCTGGTAGTTCAAGCCAGCACTGCAGGTCTATAGATCACATTTCGACTGACAAGGACCTAAGACATCGTTGTGCTCATGGGGGTTTGCCTTTTGTAACTTTGTCTATTTGTTTGCAGCTGTGGTGATGGTCCTAAATAGCATGAGTGTCAGCTGGAGTGCCCGGATCCAGATTTTCCTAACCTTTTGCAAGCTCACAGCAATTCTGATAATTATAGTCCCTGGAGTTATACAGCTAATTAAAGGTATGGACTGAAAAGTAAATGCGTTTTAAACTGTGTATCTGCTTCTGGTCTCTTCTAACACTGACTTTCACTTGTCTAGCAGAATCCTTAATTAGTCTTTGCTTGTGGAACTTAAACTCTGTACTGTCATCTAATTGATTTGAAAGGCTATACTGAGGGTAAGTCAGTATTTATAGTCGAGTGGCAGCAAGAGATTTAAGAGTAGACCAAGCAACAAAAATAAGGTGTCTGAGAATTCTTTTGGTATAAATTAAAATTACTTAGAGTCAAAACCCAAAGTGAAAAAAAAACAAAAACCAAAACACTTCCCCCCAAACACACATACACACACACACAAACACACACACACATACACACCAAAAAAAATGAATTTGCTGTGTAGCTTTAAGTACTGATCAATAATATATCATTTATTTGTACTGCAGAACTTTTCAATAATAGCAACAAATGTGAAAGATAAAAGTATTTCTGGAAAATAATGGAAGATGACTAATAGTTTTTTATTTTCTCATTTGCATTTCCTTTCTCTGAGATTAGTACCCACAGAAGAGCAATGAGGTTTAAGAATAATATTCCTAAAAACAGGATCTTTATGTGACAATAAAAGAGTTGCCAAAGCTTAGTTCTTATTGTTATAATATTTTCCCTATAAAATTTGCATTTCCGAAGAAATGGGGTAGCTTCTGGATTTACTGATCCTGAAGCTTCCTATTTTATAAGATACGAATTTGAGGGATGCTATCATGGCGTTAGGGTTGGCCTGGTAATAACAGTGTGTGCGTTTGCTTAGATTTGTTGGAAATGGCTGAAAGAGAACGAGGGCCCAAGGGGGTTACTGAATTTGCATCAGGAAACAACCGGAAATGATTAGAGCAAATCAATTGGAAAGAGGTGATGTAGCATGTGGGCATGTTAAGTATTGTTTACATTGACATTGCCAGTTCCAAGAAAAGGAATTTCTAGAAACTGAATGACCCTAAAGGAGGAGAATTATAACAACACGCAAGGAAGCTGCAAAGTTCAGCACAACCATTGCCATTGGCAGATGCACCAAACACTGAAAACTTGGCCACTTGAGCTGGGAGAGGGAACTGCTCTTGTCCATTTAATCAGCCTAGTGGGCGATCTTAGAGTCCTGCCAGTAAAACGCTTTCATCAAATCCCAACACTTCAGCCCCAGAATAAATGCAATGAATCGTTTGAACAGCAGAGCCGGTGTGTGAGAAGATGTGGGCTTGCTATCCGGGTTCACCATGGCCTCCACAGAGTTGGCCTGCTCATATTCCATTATGAATGAGGCAAAATTGTCCACACACTCAGTGCTTTTTTTTTCTGGTTTTTTGAGACAAGGTTTCTCTGTGTAGCTTTGTGCCTTTCCTGGAACTCGCTTTGGAGACCAGGCTGGCTTCGAACTCACAGAGATCCACCTGGCTCTGCCTCCTGAGTGCTGGGATTAAAGGCATGTGGCCACCACTGCCCAGCAAAAGTGTATTTTTATTTATTTATTTATTTTTTTTAAGACAGGGTTTCCCTGTGTAGCTTTGTGCCTTTCCTGGATCTTGCTATGTAGACCAGGCTAGCCTCAAATTAACCTGAGATCCACCTGCCTCTGCCTCCTGAGTGCTGGGATTAAAGGCTTGTGCCACCACCACCTGGCCCTCAGTGCTTTTGTCTCCTGGGCTGACTTTCTAATCTTCTGTAGAGAGCATCTCCGATTCTGGAAAGGAGCTGAAGGGTGAGTCACTAGCCCTTCTAGACATGGCTCTTTTCTGGCTTTTCCTTTTGGTATAATGCCAGATAGGATTGGTAGTTAGAGTCTGTCATTGGTTCTGACCCCTCACGTGTGTGTGTGTGTGTGTGTGTGTGCAAAGAGGGGCATGGTTAGCAATTGATACTGTAGTGCAAATTCCTTGAGAACAGAGACCATGATGAAACCCCTGATTCTTTCCTGTCAGTTCCAAAACAGCAGTATTTTAATTATTGCTTATGGTATCTGGAACATAGGTCCACCCTAATTCTTGCTTCTCACACAACAGAGAAATTCCCTGAGGATATTACTGTATTTGAAACATAGTTTAGTACTTTGGAGACCAGACATATTTTCTTTATTACTACAACATTTTATGAAATTGAGATTTTAAAATTTGTGACATTATCATTTAGTTTTTCCACATTTCTCTGAGACCCCAGGAAGAAAAAGACTTCACTGATAAGTGTGGTGTGTTTATTTCTACTCTAATCAGATCCTGATTGTAGCTGGATATTGTGCATTCACTTATGAAGCCTGGAGCTTCCCTTTGAATGTTTCTTTCATCTGCTCAAGGCCTGTGTTATGCATCCAAAAATATTCCTGAAGTTCAGAAACAATGTGCCTCTTTGTGGCACTCTCAAAGTAGCTCATATGAAGAACTGTGGCCCAGTCTTTACAGTTTAGAGCTTGTCTCTTATCAATTACTAATTGCTACACTCTGAAGGATATTCTCTTGTTAGACTAAAGAGACCACAGATCATAAAAGAATACCCAATAGATGTTTCTTTCTTTTAAAAAGTATTTTATTTTTGTGTGTGTGTGTGTGTGTGTGTGTGTGTGTGTGTGTGTGTATGCACCCACATGTTTGTGTATCTACAAATGGTCATGTGCACATGAACACAGGTGCCTGCCAAGGTCAGAAGAGGGCATCAGATGCCCTGAAGCTGGAGCAACAGGTGATTGTAAGCTACCTGCTATGGATGCTGGGAACTGAATTCAGGTCCTCTATAAGAGTAGCACCTGCTTTTAGGTGCTGAGCAACCTCTCAATTCCCAACAGACGTTTCTTTTCTGAATCTCAGTGTGTAGATTTTCCTTCTATTAAGGAATAGACATGTTTCAGTAAAATGGGCATTTCTAATTCAGCCTGCCAGGTTTCCACAAAACTGTATTTAGAAGTTGCTTGCTTTGAGAAAAATATCGCTCTTTGTGTCACACAACCATGTCCTTTTAGCTCCTATCTTCACATCCCATCACTATGAATCCTGGGTCTCATGATGTGGGCAATAGCTGATATTTGACTTACAAGGGAGTGTTGTGTATCCATCATTCACCTTCTGCCCTCATGGCCCACTTTTGTTACTTACTCAAGGTCAGTTTTACACAGAGTCATTTTCTATTTGAGTACTCGTACTTGCTGTTTTTCTTTGGGGGTGGTCGATGACACAGATGCTTTTTTTGTCCAATTTTGAATCTGTGCTTACTAACACAAATCTGATTTTATAATCTCTTAAACTACCCAAAAGATTCAAAGTAAAAGGTACCCACTGTTCACAAAATAGAGAAAAAAAGTATGATGGACAAAAGTGTTCAGTTTATACATTGATGCCAAAGTTGGTAAAACTTGGTTTGGTTTTTGGTAAAATTTCTTATTCATATTTTTAGAAGAAAATGGTGGCATGGACCAAGACAGTGTCAATAAGTTATCTCTATAAAGAAAGCCCTTTGGGTTGGATGGCTTATCACAGTTAATTACACTATGCTGCTGGGTGACATTGGCCATAGACACTCTCATATGAGTGGCCATGGCTGTGCTCCAGGGAACCTTTATATGAAGAAGCCTTGCAGGTTTTGATGGTGGATTTTGTCTGTAGCTTTCCCTGCTTTAGGAGGCAGGTGTCGAATGCACTACAGGGATAAATAGCAGGATGCTAAGTGATGTGAGAGGCAGTGCAGGTGTTTCTTGATGCCTCCTCACTCAAGGCAGACTCTGAGGTTTCTTTTCATTCCCTACCATGTTATACATTATCTTCTAAGAATTTTGCCAAACTCTTAAAACTTCAATTTATGGAAGATGCTTTAGTCTACTGTCGTGGTTAAAACAGAAGACACTCAAGCAAGGGGAATGGAGTTACCTATTTTAAGTGCTACTTTTATCCTGCTGTCATCCACAAAGGAACTTTAAAGTGGTCTAGGTGAGAAGTGTGCATTTGAGATTCCTGTCCTAGCTTGGGTGCAGTTTTAATGGATGGAGTTGGCTATGAACAGAGAATCAGAACAGAGTAGCTCATCTCCCAACCATGTATAGAGTTGGAATAAATAATAATTAGTTCTTTGCAAAGCTCTAAAAATCCTCAAATTCTAATTGCAGGGCAAACACAGCACTTTGAAGATGCATTTTCAGGAAGAGATGCAAATCTAATGGGGTTGCCCTTGGCTTTTTATTATGGGATGTATGCATATGCTGGTTGGTAAGTTGATATCTCCAGATACTTTATTAAATTACTTTATTTGCCTTTTCTCTTGTTAATCTGTCTTTTTGTTGTTGTTTCGTTTTTTTGAGACAGGGTTTCTCTGTGTAGTTTTGGTGCCTGTCCTGGATTTCTCTCTGTAGACCAGGCTGGCCTTGAACTCACAGAGATCCTCCTGGCTCTGCTTCTGAGTGCTGGGATTAAAGGTGTGCCCCACTGCTGCCTGGCCATCCTCTTGTTAATCTGTCTTTTATCATAGGAGTGTCAACTCTGATCCTAGTGATGGGTGAGGAAGCACATCACACATTTCTTCTCCAACTAGATTTTCATTATGTCATGTGCACAGCTATTATATAGTCAAGTTTCAAGTAACATGGAATTTTCAGAAATGAAGACCTACAAAGCTAGGACAATTTTTTTTTTTTTTATATAGCCAAAGGATGTAAAGCAATGCTAATAGACTGGAGGGAAATTAAGTGATGTGTGTTTGTTTAGATTCTCCTTGTCTTCTTTGTATAGCATTTCTTCCTCCTGGGATAGGATAGAACCTGTCTCAACCAAGACTCTTACGCTTCAGTATGATACAAGGTGGAGCAGAGAACTGCCCAGCTACTGTCCACAGAAAGGCTGGAGGAAGTACGAGACACGTATTTTAGGTTTTACAGTTGGCTTTGCGGGAGACAGGTTCTGGTTTCTGTGAGCACTCAGGGAACACAGATTCTAGCTTCTGCAGTTCACCCTGGGAGGGAAAAAAGAGAAACATGAAGGGAAGGTGGGAGGGTAGTAGAAAGAGATCCTTCTTCAGAGAGCCTTCCAGTTTCCTCCAGGGTGGCAGAGCCTTTAACTTATGACGTCATTTCTGAGCCCCCAGACAGTCAGGGTTGCTATTAGATTTAGCCCCGTGGCATAAAAATGAAGAAACAAACAGATGCTGGGGTTTAAAAGCCAGTATACATTACTTCTAATCATTCATCAGTGAGGATGAAACAGTGCCATAGGGTACTTGGGGTTAGTACCTGCCCTGTCAAAAGGCCTTTGTGCCAGAGTACCAAGGATATTTATAAATAGTAGTTAATGAATTTTTTTTTTTGTCTACCCTCTCATGAGGAAGAAACACTTGAGATGTAGAAATGAGATGGTCTCAGGAGATCAAAATGATAAAGACAGGAAAGGAGAAATCACAATAATAAAAGTCAAGTGGTCGAATGGTATGCACCATATTCAAGGGCCTTTACACATTTCATTAAAATGTTTCCAGTAGCTGAAAACACAAACAGGTAGCCAATACGACTGGCACCACCATGCCATGGATTCGTTTATTTCCTTCATTCTTGTGTGCCTGTGATTCCCGCTGCCCTGGCACAGCAGTGTTTTGTGGAGGAGCATGACTCACAGTAATCAAATATCAGAGAGGCAGTTCTTGTAACTAAATTTTATTGACCTTGTAAGTTTTAGTTGAAATGACTATTTCAAGAAAGCCCACTAGGTACAACAAAATCGAAACACTAGAATCATTGCAGGAAGATTAATTTTCATTGTTTTAGGGTAAATAATTGTAGTAGTTTTTTTCCATATTTATTAAACCAGTAGTTAAAGCTGTGATAACACTCTGTAAGCCTAAAAACACTACCAAGAAACTTCGCTATTGCAAAAGTTATGTAAATATGTATATAACATGAATTCATTTTTTTCTTCTTTCTTCCTCCTTTTATTTTATGTTTTTGGATCTTACCTTCCAAATGCATTCCAAAATAAATAGAATATGTACCCTATTAATCTCACAAATTGTGAAAATATGGCATTAGAAGAGAATCAGCAGAGTATGGCTACATGGGTTTAGCATAGCTTTGAAGTGAAATATGTTTGAAGGTTGTTAGGTTACAGCATAAGAAGATCAGTGTAAAATATTTGTATACCCAAAGAAGATTTTTGCAGCCATTGTGTGCACACTTTAGTTTTGAATCTCAATGTTTTTGAAGCCTTTCACTTTTGTTCAGAGCACAATGTGGTGCTAAGCCGAGAAAAGGACTGAGTGTGATCACAGTGTTAGAAGCCGAATCAACTCTTCTCTCTTTTGAGCCTGGATCAGGGCTCCATGCCCTGGGGCAGCAGCCAAGCCACAGTGAGGGTCCCTGGGAGCCCCAGAGCAAAGCAAGGGAGGGGAACAAGGGCTTTCAGCTCCAGCTGGGTGCTGGGAGCCTGTTCTACTCTGTCAAGAATGTGGAATGTGGTGATCTTCACAAGGCAGATTTGATTAATTCTGTTGAATGGAGTTTCTTTTGCCTGTGAGCACCATGCATCTGTTCCCACGGAATATTAAAACATTTCTACCCTCACTCCACTACCACCCGGCACTGAATATTCAGGTCACCTGCTTCATGTAGAGCCAATTTTCTCCACTTCTGAGGTTTTTGAGGGGCGGTGGATTTTTCCGTGGAAAAAGACTCTTTTCATCTTGACTTATCTTATTAATATTGTATTTTACTGATGCTGAGTCCAAAGTGCCACTTGCTTTCACCTATAATGGAAGTTTACAGAAAACTTTATTTATACACCCCCCCCCCCATAATCCTTGTGTCTCTACTCTAGCTTGAAGAGCCAGGAACCACCAATTTTTCTGTGTGTGTTCTTGAAGATTCAGTCACAGTATTGGAAAGTAAGTCTAGGATTGTAAATGAGAGGTTATCTGATCCAAATGGCTTAGCTAGGGGATGATAGGGAGCTATTTAGCTTCATGGGTTGTTATGATGGCTTAATGCTGCTTTGTGAAGAGGGGGAATGACCTGGCTATTAATCTATGGCCCTCAGTCTGAGAAAAGAGGAGCAGAACTAGGAGAGAGAGTGTGTGGGTTGGGCACTCCAGAGATACACCTATTATTTCCATGTAAATGGATTAAGGTGGGGTCTGAAATGGTCTCAAAGACTGGAGCATTGTAAGAACAACCTTTGCTATCTGAATTGGCCATCTTTTACCCTATGGTTGCCAAACTGGCTTGTACATTTACACATTGGGACTGTGAATGGCTATCCCTCCCTGAATTGCTGTAGAACAATATTTGACTAAGGGAATTTAAAGAAAAGGGGGGGGGGAGGAACAAACCTAACATGAAGACTTTGTCACGAGACAGAAACAAAGCACCGATGGTCAGGAGTTGCAAGCCAGGCTGTTACCTGTTTGGACCGGCAGCGTGCTAGCCCTCTGTTGTCCTGGTTACCTTACTCTCAGAGAGTGGTCACCTCCAGCTGTTGGGCTGAATAGGAAAAAGACACCACCAACCCTTGGGGACCCTGAATGGAGTAAAGTTTTGGCTCTGAGGAGCACAGAACCTATCCAGAATGATGAAAACTCCTTCACTGAAACATGATTAGGGGAAAAGAAATCATTAGCTCAGTCAGGTCATGGAGTCGGGTCAGAACAACTTTCATATTATTGCCAATGTCTGTATTCAGAGAAATACATCTGCCAGTCCGCCTGTGGCCTTGGGGAAGTCAACCAATTTCAATCCTGTGTCTGGGTCCAAAGCTAAGCACAGCGTGGTGAGATTTTTTTTTTTCTCTCTCTTTTCACTGTGTGATAGAGAATTGGTTTTCAGTGTCTTTTGTCGCCCTCTTTAATCGAATCCTCAATGGATTTAGTCTCCCTGAAACATCAGCCAAGATGTATGCCTTTGTGTCAAATCTCACCTCAAGGATCTGCTTCCTTTAAAAGTCATGTACAGGTTGGGTGCTACAATGTGGGGGCAACTATTGCTTTTTATGCACAGTCATAGAAAATCTGAGACAATAGACCTTGTGAGTATTCTCTAGGGACCTTGAGAAGTAAACCAGGGGAAAGAGACTACTGTGGCCTTCATCCCATACTGAGACCAGACAAGTGTCAAGGTATATTTCCCACTGTGTATGGATTTTTTTCACTGAAATGATCTACTGTCCTCCTCTCCCCTCCAAACTGTAGGAAAAATATTTGAAGTCATATTCTTTTTCACAAGTATTCCCCTCCTTGCCTTAAGGTTATTGGAAAAGGCCAGCTCATAAACTATTAAGAAGCAACGGACTATCTCTGACATGCAAAACCTGGCACCATTCCTTAATTCATGTGATTTATTCTGTTTGAGGTGTTATTTATATTTTGCTTACTTATTTTATTTGTTCCCCATACTTCCTGTTGCCTCAGGCTTATAACGAACATGTCAAATCTGTCTCAAATAGCACATTCCACAGCACTATCTCTGGTACACTCAATGCAGGAATAGTAGCTCATTTATAGTCCACACTTATAATTCTTTCAGCCAGTCTTGCATTATACGGTAAAAAATGGAGCGTGCGCATAGCAAGGGTTGCACTGACCATTGCTTTTCCTATAATAACAACATCATATGCATCCTGTTATATGTGCACTCTCCTAAGGCAACAGCAGCTGTTGTTTTTAGACGTTTAACTTTCTAGTTGTTAAAACATATTGTTAGTTTTATATGTGTGTGTATATGTACTTTTTATATCACCCTTATTGCTACTGTTTCTTCAATGTATTTCTAATATTGATTTATAACTTGGTCGTTAAAGCTGTAGCCCTTTTGTTCTTGAACGTCAACTGACTAATGAATTCAGATAGGATTGTCATGAAGGTGAGGCAAGACCAGCTTCCTCCCCTATCTTGTAGGCTGTGAGATGCTTTAAGCATGTGCCAGGCAATGGGCTAATATTCTGGATATTTGTTTTTTGAGAGAAAAGAATTTGGCTTTCAGACTTGCGATCCCCTGTGCCATGCAAGAGGCTATTTTAGCACCAAGGAATAATAAGATAACCGTAGAATGCTTGGCTTTCCGTTCAGTGAGAGTTCCCCGAGCTTATAGAAAGAAGATATAGCAAGTTCTTATTGTTATGTTCATCTGTTCTCATGAGGATTCTTTATTTCCTTCAGCTGTGCTTTGGGGAGGCGTAGGAAGAAGTTAGTAGGGCTTAAAGGGCCTCCAGCAGTCCCTTTTGGTTAGAAAATGAAATCAAGGATGGAAGGCATTAGCCATGTCTGTGTGGGCTTGGTAGAAGCTCATTGTGAAGAGAGCAATCAGAATTTCTTGGACCCTGACATTAGGATAAGAAATGGAGATTCCATTGGCATTGAAAGTGAAATATTTTGTGCCTAAAATGCTTCTTTTACATGTAATTCTCCAAAAAGTGTCATGGACCTGGGAAATGGTCGAAATTCCTTGCTTTGTTTGTTCTTGATGGACAGTGTAATAAGTAACAATGTGACTACAATTAACTACCTGAACATACCCAAGACCTCCCATCCTCCATCAGCCTGTGAATCGGGTTATATAGAGTAAACATGGGCAGTGACTCTAAAGGAAAAAGTGTGAATGGAAGGTTTAATCTTTTTATTTTAGTTTAAAAGTATAAAGTGGTGAATAGTATGCATTTCTGGGGTACAAAGAAATTAGGTTATGGTTTATGAATAGAACATGAAATAAATAAACCAAAATAACACTTCCATAACAAAGTATAGATTTTAATTTTCTGTGGTAAAGCATTTGAAATTTTCTCTTTTAGATAATTTGAGACATGTAATAAACTATCATTTCTACAAGTTTTGGTCCCTGCTCATACACTGTGTTCTGTGTATAAAGTCAATAGCACTTCTCTACAAGGCTGCCCTCACATAATTTGGATCCTCTTGTTTCTAGCTTTAAATTTAGATTTACAGGAAGCACAGGCCACCTTATACTTAATCCCCCCCCCCCCCCCCCCGACACACACGCTTTCTTGCACACTTGTTTGGCTGGATACTATAGCATCTCTCCTTTCCTTATGTATAACCATTGCAGCACACTTCTGGGCTTCATTCTAACCTCAGCCTGGAATAGCCTCATGACACCTCAGTAAGGTAAAGTTGTGTGTCCGTCTCAGGTCGGGAGGAATTTCCTCTGGAAAGGCTTTCGCCACTGTAGCTCAGGGCTGTCTCTGCCCCTCCAGCTCGTGCGCCCTTTCCAGGCAGAGCATCATGCTGCTCTGAGCCTTCCTGTAAACCGTGAGCTTGCCCTACAGATTACAGGGTTTTCCACTCTCATTACCATCCTGTCTCACATTTTAATGCTTCCGCTATGATCTAGGAGAAAACGTTCTGTGCGAATTCTGACTGGTTTTCCATTTGCATCTTCCTGCATACAGTTTTTCTGTCATGTTTGTGATTCTTAGTTTGATTTAAAAAAGTTTAGCATGTGAAACTTTGGATTGTGGTGGCAAAATATACTAATAGTTATTTGTTTACTAATAATACAGGTTTTACCTCAACTTTATTACTGAAGAAGTAGAAAATCCTGAAAGGTAAGTAACCTACTTTACTGTGAGATTTTTGTTAGAAATAAAATTTGAATTTTCTAACTGAATAATAGGCTTGAAGAGGAAACCCAGTGTGGGCTGGTTAATTTCACTGCTGTTGATATAATTGAACTGTTAAATAAACTGACCAAAATTTTCACAATAAATCACCCCCCAAAAAATATATGTTATATCTTAATATTAACACATTAAATATATTACATGTAATCATATACCATATTCAATACTAAATTGACTTATAATATGAAAGTAGGAAAGAATAAAGGTATCTTTTATATAACCTATTTTACATTAACATATACATATAACCTAACATGGACTCTTTATAAGTGTAGTTTGAACTAAAAAAGTTGATTATTTCTACATTTACCTTAAAAAGAAATCTACGCAATTAGAGAGAATAATATAAGGAATGGAAACTTGGTGAAGTAACTGAAAGATGTTATAGGAACTTGTAAATTTTGGAGCTCAGTGATTTTTTTAAATGTTTTCTTCTTTAAAAAATTGATAGATGATTTGGTGTTAATTAAACAACATGTCAAGATAGGCTGCAAAATTAATTATTTTCATGATTTGTGAATAAACATTTGACTTTGTATAGAAAAAATAAATTTTTGTGAATCAAAGGAGGAAAATTTAAGAAATATAAAATATAATGATATTTAACTCATCTTGCTTTTATTCAGCATAGGCTATCTTCTAACCATTGTGCTAAGCGCCTCTTTCAGGATGAATGGGGCTCATCTTCAAGTATTTTATTGTGTTTTCCATGAATGAAAGTGTGGAAACAGAAATGTAAGAGTGTGACTAACATCACAGGAGAGTGTTAGCTAGCAAAGAGAAAATGAGATGTCTTTAACTTTACCCTAGGGCATGTTTTCCATCAAGAGTCTTATGTGTAAGTAAGGGTCCCCAGGTAAACAGAGATACACACACACACACACACACACACACACACACACACACACACACACGGGGGTGGGGTGGGATGGGAGTTAGAGATACACACAGAGAAAGATAGAGAGAGAACGAGAGGAGGGAGGGAGATAGAGCAATACAGAGAGATGCAGGGAGATACAGAGAGAGGAGGGAGGGAGAGAGAGAGAGAGAGAGAGAGAGAGAGAGAGAGAGAGAGAGAGAGAGAGAGAGAGAGAGAGCACTCTGCTCTGTTGGAAGAAAAGCCGAAGTATGGAGTTGAGAAAGTATACCATTGTGAAATTGGTTGGAATCAGAGACTTTGCCTAAGGGGTTGACAGTTCAAGGTAAGATGAACTATCAAATTATGGCCCTGGGTATCTTGGGAGATGGTTAGCTAATTGCATTTAGCCAAGTATCAGAGATATCAGGGTAGAACATACAAGCCAACAATGGAAGTTAACATGATGCGTTATAGTATCTGATTCAACTGCTATGTAAATCAATATGTAATCTCAACATGAAGAAGGCCAATTCATTAAGATAGATGGTCAATTTGTAAGAATATTTTCATATTTTTCACTGAAATTAAAGGCAGAGGAAATATTTACCAGGTACCAATTCTTATATTTCTTGGAAATGATACACAAGCTACCCAGTGACTGTAAGCATACTGATTATAGAGATAAGTAGGTAGGCCTGTCTTTTTAGTTTTGTAGACTCATTACTGTGTGTGTGGTGATGCAGAGAAAGGACAGTTCATACTAGGTTTTATGTAAAGTATTTATGGAAATCTGATTATGTGAAACAAATAACTAGGGCTTAGTATGGCATTTAAAGCTAAAATATTTTAAAGGACCAATTGCTGAATCTAATGTAAGAGAATATTATGAAAAATAGCAAGTTATGGTTTATGGACATGTTCTAGATCACAGTATCAGTGATATAGAAGCAATTCATGTTCCAGGTTCAGTTACTTAACAGTTTAGACAGACATGTTTGCTAGGTACATGTTACCATTGTGTGTGTGTGTGTGTGTGTGTGTGTGTGTGTGTGTGTGTGTGTTGTCTTTAAGTGCTTCATACCACTGTTAGGTGTTTCTGATGCACGGCCCTGGAGTGGCGCTTGGGTGAAGGAGTCTCTTCCTTAGCTATATTCCATCTCTTAGTTTCTGACATGGATTAAGCCCATGCTTCAGTGTCTACAAACACTAAAGAAAGGTGATGGCGATGGATCGATTCAGTGAATTTTTCCACTGAAAAGAAATTTTTCTTGTCTAAAAAGAAAAAAATGGGGGCTGGAAAGATGGCTCAGCAGTTACGAGTGTGTGCTGCCCTTTGCAGAGGACTGGAGTTCAGTTCCCAGCACCTACATTGGGCACTCACAACTGTCTCTAACTCCAACTCCAAGGAGTCCTGTGACTTTGGTCTTCATAGATGCCTGTACCCATGTGCAAATGCCACCACACAGAGATTAGCACATATACATTGCCTTCAAAGATTAAAATAAATCTGAAAAGTACAAAATAATAATAGTATATGCCTACTGGGTGTACTGAAGAGTTAGTACATATATTTAGATTAACGATAGTTATTTTTTAATCTCCACATAATTGACTACTGCTACCTTTATTGTTGTATTTTTATTTTAGAGCAAGGCAAACTGTTACTCATTTAAGAGTGTTTTCTAGGTTTTGACATTCCAAGCAATTGTCTTTTCTCAGTCATTTTTGAAAGGAGTATGAAAAATTACTATATTGTACTGCATCCAGTCCCTGCAATTTTTCAGGGCTGGAGTTGAATATTTGTTTCATTAGTCTTATTTTTGTGCATAGAACTCATTGAGGTTTTATATTTAGAGAAGTAAGGCTACTTTATAATGGAAAAAATAAAATACAACTTTTATAATAATTAAAAACTAACTTGGACCTGGAGAGATGGCTCAGCAGTGGTGATCACTTGTTGCTCTTCCAGGGGATATGAATGAGCTTCCCAACACCCACATCAGGCAGCTCACAACCACCTGTAACTCCAAACGCCTTTAGTTCATTCAGCACCTACACTCAAGGGGTGTACGTGCACAGACATAGACACATACACATAATCAAAATAAATCTTTAAAAGGAACTATAAATCAGTCTTAGAATATTATTATGTGGTATATATTTGAATAAAATAAGATTTTGAGGGACTTGAAACTTGTAGTTTCAATCATAAAGCTCCACATAATCCCAAGAAATACTAGAATTTTAAAATATTGGCTCAAATACATTCAGTTTCTGGAAGTGTTGATTCTGATGATGATACATTCTTTGCTAAACTTATGTACAACACTTTTACTTCAGTATCTGATCTTTAAGATTTTATTTTATTACTTTAAATTATATATGTGTGTGTGCGTCTTTGTGTCCGAATGTGTACAGGAGTGCAGGTGTCTGCAGAGCCCCAAGTGTTGGATCTCCGTGAGTCATGTCAGTTGTGAGCCTCCCCACGTGGGTGCTAGAAATAAAAGTTGGTCATTTAGAAAAGTGTGATCTTTAATTATATTTTTTATTATTTAGAATAATTTTTAAATTTAAATGTATTTTGACCATATTTTTTCTCTCCTCCAAATCCTTTCATCTCCTCTCCCCCTCCTTACTCACCTAACTTTAAGTTCTTTCTCAAAAAGAAACAAAAATCCAATATAACAACAAAATGAAGAAACGAAATAAAACCAGCTCCCCAACTCTCCCCCAAATTGTAACCAAATAAAAGCACACACACACACACACAAAAAAAAAACAGTGGCATCCAATCAACTACTCTTGAACATGAGGCCTGTCCTAGAGTGGTTGATAGACTCAGTGTCACTCTATTGGAGAAAAATTGATGTTCCCTCTTGCAGCAGGTATAAACACCAGTTCAGTTGTTAACCTTTACTTTAGTGGATAGTTTTTATTCATTTATTCATTCATTAACTCATTTATTAATTAATGTTTTAATAAGGTAAAACAAAAACTGTCTCATCAAAATTGGACAAGGTGAACCAACAGAAGGAAAAGAGAAGGCATAAGAGTCAGAGACCCACTCATTCTCACACTCAGGAATCCCATCAAAATGCTAAACTATAATATATATTTATATGCAGAGGACCTGGTGCAGACCTGTGCAGGCCCTGTGCATGCTGCTTCAGTCTCTGTGAGCTCATATAGGCTTTGATCATGTTGATCTAGAGGGCCTTGCTTTCTTAGTGTCCTTCATCCCTCTGGCTTTCCATCTCCTCTTCCATGGGGTTCCTGAGTTCTGAGAGGAAGGATTTGATGGAGATATATCAATCTAAGGCTGTGTTTCAAGGTCTCTCACTTCATGTGTAGTGTATGGTTGTGGGTCTCTGTGTTCCCATCTGCTGCAGGAGGAAGTTTTGATGATGATGGCTGAGCAAGGCACACTGATCTATGAGTTTAGCAGAATATCATTAGCCGTCATTTTATCAGTCTCAGGTTCTTGGTCACCCACTCCATCTCGTGGAGTGGGTCTTTAGTTAAATCAGTTGTTGGTTGGTTACTCCCACAAGCTTTGTGCCATGACCGCCCTCACATATCTTGCAGACAAGACACCACTGTAGATAAAGGGTTTCTGACTAGCTTGGTTTTGTTTCTCTTTTGACAGTATGCAGAGTACCTTCCTGTTCTAAGGTCACTGGAATGTAGGTGAAGGCTTTATGTAGGTACTGGCTATACATACCCATGTTCAATGAGTTGTGTATGTGTTATCTTCAGCAATGGGCCTTGCTGTCAGTGTGGAGAGCAAGCCTGGTTTGTTTGGAGATTCCTATGTGACCCCTTTGGCCAACAACTCAATTAGATGTAAACTAACATTCTCTTAACTGCTATGAAATCTCTCATATAGCATCTTACTTAAGGGATTTCTTAGTACATGTTAAGAGTCCTGACAATTTTGAAGTCATTACAATGATACAAGTTGAAGAACAAAAGCTTTGATTCCTTTTTCTTCTTTCACACAGCATACTTAGTTAAGTTGGTTCTCATTTAGAAGACTCTGCAAAACTTAACCAATATATTCATTTTCTCTAAATTAAAGCATGATAAATCTGCAAAATTTCCTAAGTACACAGTGAAGGTTAAGGTCATGTTCTGTATTCATCAACCAAAGAAACTCAGAGTTTTGATTATTTTCATTAGTGTTAGGTTTTAACATGACATCTTGTGACCATTTTAACAGTTAGCGTAGGTCTTTTCAAACTGTATTTTATTTTTAGACCACAAGAAAGATGTGGGAAATATTTAGAGCTAAGTATCTAGAACAGATGGCACAATTACGTGGATCTGGTCCAAAAGTGTACTTTGTATTATTTTGTAGGTGGACACAGGTTCCAGAATGCCTTTCATTACAAGGGAGAGTAATTATGGTTGCGTCTCCTTTGTGATGAGCCAAGATAAATGTGTTTCCTAATCAGTCACCGGTGCATGTGTCCAGGTGTGCCGAGACATGCAACTTGCTGGCAGCTGGTGCAATGAATCATCAGCCAAGGGTATACCCTTTTACTACCTCCTCTATGTGAGCAATCCGATCTTCCCCAAACTAATGGAGAGAGGGCGATAATTAATTCAAGTCAGTGAAAATAGCAATGCGATTTTAGAGAGGCAGGATGAAGAGTGAAGTTTCCTCATATCCACTGACTACTCTTCTCAAGGAATCTCTTTGGGAGACATCTCCCAGGTTACCTAACATGACACCATGAACTCATTTCTGAGCTATCATAGGCATGCCTCATAAAACATTTGTTAGGTGCTGTAACAAGGGAGAGAACAGCTTGGCAATAATATCTATGCCTGCACTTACATTATGTTACAGTTAAGAAATTTCCTTGTGGCCTTTTTTTCTTTTTAACAGCACTTCCTCCTCTATAAATATTAACGCCGGTGCATATGCACATGTGTGTATGCATGCATACGGATACCAGAGGCCCCTGTTGGATGTCTTTTCTAATCCCTTTCAACCTTATTTTCCTGAGACAGGATCTCTCTCTGAGCCTGGAGCTCACTGTCTCTCTAGACTGACTGGCTAGCGAGCTTCAGGGATCCATGTGTCTCTACCTTGTCAGCACTGGAATTGCAGGCACCACCACCTGAGTTTCACACAGAAGCTGGGGACCTGAACTCAGCCCCTTAGGCTTGGGTGGCAGGCACTTTACCCACCGAGGCATCTCTCAAACTCCTTTAAATTTTATAGCCACACAAGAAATAATAGTTTTGTTATATTGTTTAATAATTATCCATAACTCGTTGACCAACCCCACTAATAAATGCAGTAGAATAAGAGTACTATTTTCAGGGAACATTATTGTGCAAGGTTTGAACTATGAAGGGCATAGAATTCCAAGGAATCTAGTTTGGAAATATAATCTCCCCAAATGGCATGTGGCATAATAATGACAGATGACATATTCAGGTTTTTTTTTTAATGTGTTTTGGGAAATATAATGAGTTTTGCCTCATGACATTACTTTTGTAGGGAATATATCACACAATCTATCATTGTTCAAAAAGTTACACAGTACAAAGAACATATCATTTAGATGTATAATGTTTGAAATCCTGTTCATCGATTGATAAATCATGTCTTGTGTTGATGAAAGCTAAGAAATGGATTGCTTTGGTTTGACCTTGGGGGTCTGAGATTAGTCAGCCTGTCTATTAGACTTGTTCTCATGTTCTTCTCACATCATTTGTCCCTTCTGCTCTAAAGTGTTGGAAACCACAGATATAGAGGGAGTCACTAAAGCTTGATACCATCCATCATTTTTGAAGAACAAGCCATCACCGTGCTCTGAATGATCAACTTAGATAGAAGGTTTAAATAATCAGAGTGTCACGTTTAATTAATATCTCTCCTGCTCCCAGTTTATATTAATTGGTACTTCAAAGTCATCACTCCTTGTGCCAGTGATAACTTAGAAGAGGAACTTGCTTTGGGAAAAGTACTGTGAGATCAGTGAGGTAGTATAATCCCTCTGATTGGTCCACAGTGGTCCCCCAAACAATCCTGATGTTTGTATTGGGTTCAGTTGATACACTCTGAAATTTTTAAGATAGGCATTTAATTTCTTACTGACTGTTTTATTTCTTATTAGAGTGTTTTATATAACCTGTAAGTACAAGGTATATAAACCAATAATCTGATTACTAATAGCGAAACAGAACAAGCAAATAGAAAAAAACACAATTTGTCTTAATGTTTTATAGTGAAGTTGCATGAGAAAAGACTGAAGCTGGGCTTGGAATTCTTTTTATCTTTCATTTTGGCATTTTTAGGATTCAGCCTTATATGAGCTTAATCTTCCTCTTCATGGGCTCAATTAGAAGATTTCAACTCATTAGCAAATAACAGCATGTTTTTTTTGTGTGTGTATATTGTGCTAATGTTTATGAAATTGTTTACTACAAAATATTGTAATTTTATAATCCTAGAATATATTTAAATTTTTATTATATATAGTCATGTTTGATGCTCTTTGGTTATAGAAACTGTTTTTATAGACAATTAATTCCTTTTAAATAAATTTATAGAAAAACCTATGTTAGTAAACCAATGTAACTTACAAACATATTTGCCAAGTGAATCTCTTAAACAATGAAGTTTCTGAATAGAGGATTTTAAGGATTCAACCCCATGATGAGGCAAATTGCTTTTGAACCTTTGTTTACTACTTTTAAATGGATGGTAATTATCCCAATATTACAGTCCTTATAAGTAAGAAATACATGAAAAATTTAAATTGCAATGGGATTGAAAAGTAATACAAATTGCAAAACTGAATTTACATCCAAGTCCACAAAGGTCTTCCCTTTGGCAAAATAAAACTTTTTTTTCTCAATTAATGTCAAGATGCATCATTAGATTTATCTTAAATCAGGACACTGCTGCTCTTCAGTTTTGAAATAACTAACACCTAAATTAAAATGTGTCCATGTTGTGCTTTCCTAGGAATAAATACAAAGTTTGGTAGCTCCAGTTCTAATGTGTTTCACAATAGAAATATAATGACATCATTGGGGCCACTGAGACAGACAGAGGCCAGCATGTGACCATATTGCAGAAAGAGATGGTTGTGTCTTCATCAAGGTCACCAGTTTGCTCTTCCTTGCTGTTGCTCAGTCTGAAAGTTTCTCCCAATGGAACACAAGGTTGAGGTACCTTGGGATCAAAATTTTTGCATTTCTCAGCTCCACATATGCATAAAAATTACATTTGGCTCTGAGACCCTTTGTTCATATAAGGCTGAAGTATCAAATAAGTGATGTAGAAATTATAGGATTATATTATAATATTTTATCATGGGGTAATCAAAGAAGACAGATATTAATCCTTCAAGTGCTTTGTGGAAGGCACAGGCCTTTTTCTTTTTTCTTTTTGGATTCCAACCACATCAAAAGGCAGGTTTTTGAAGGGGAATGCTTTTGAATGTTCTTACTCCTTTTAGTTCAGTCATTTCTGAGTTCTATTTTTAATCTCATTGAAGTTTATATTTGACATCCAGAACAGAAAAAAAATCATGTTTTGGCATCAATAACAGTGGTTAATTTATTTTCACCCAATTTCTGTTTCTTTAGAGAAAGAAATGAGATATGACTGGTAGAGTGGATAGAGCTATAGAATGCAGAGTCTTAGAAAGGGAAAGCTGGAGAGTTTCTGACTTAGCTTAGAAACCTAAGCGTGAATCTGTTTTATCTTAAACAGTAGCAAGTCATAAGTGACAAAATGAGGAACTGACTATTGTGCCTTTGAATCAGTCTACCTTAATAATATTTATTATGATTAGAGTTGGGGGTCTCACTATGTAGCTCTGCTAGTGTGAAACTCATTATATACATCGGGATGGCCCTGAAATCACAGAGATCCAACTGACTCTGTTTCCAGAATGCGGGGAGGAAAGGCCTGTGCCACCACACCTGGGCTTTTTTTTTTTTTTTTTTAATGTGTGCGTGTTGACTAGCAACTTTCTAATTTATAACCATTTCTAGTTCGGATAAATTATTGTTTTAACTATATAAGCTGGGTGGTTGTTGATGTCTTGATGCAGTAGATATTATTCAAGTGAGGAACAATATATCTCACACTTGGGATTCTAGATCAGAGTTTCTGGAGTCTAAGCACTCATGCTGTAGTGATGTTCAAGCATCTACTCTGGTTTCCATCTACATAGCTATTCTCTCCATATTTAGAAGTATCAAGTCAGCCATTAGCTTGTCTTCCAATTTTGAGGTCACACGTTCACAACCCTCCTCATCCATATTCTTATTTATGCAGATAATTTACCTTTGCTATGTCTGTATTTGAAAGTCAAGCAACCATGCCCAAAATGTGGCTCATAAATAAGTTTTACTGTCTGGGTTGTAATCAATGAAAACCTTCTTAGAACTGTAATCTCTAGTCTATGGTCTGTTGCTGCTTAAGCAATCACACTGACCCACTTCTGCTTAAGATTCCCACTAGACTAGAAATAAACTTTCATGTGATTCTTTATGGGTAGATGCAAGATATATCATTATGTCTCTAGGTCATGACATAAGAGTCATTATGTCTGCGCACATCATGCCTCAAAACTATTTTGATAATTTTTTCCAGTCATTCAAACATCGTTTCACTCAGGAAAAGAAACAACCCTTGCCTTTGTACAGGCACAATCAAGACCTAATCCCAGGATAAATTTGAAGGAAACCAAAGGAAGTTAAGGCTTTCTCGTGAGGAAGAGGAATTCCTTCATTATTATAAACTATGTTTGTTTATAGAGTCATTGCAAATAGTGCTCGTTCGGAAAATCAAAATTCAAGCCCTGTCTGGCCTTGACCGGCCGTTTGACTTCATACACACCTTACTTGGCGTGGGGAGCCTTTGTTTGCCAGTATAACATGGAAATAATAATCCTTTATTTTGCTCTTCTCAGGGTTGTGGGGATGAATATGTGAAATTCAAAAATGCTAATGAGCTCAACAAGTAATATTCAAACACCAGCTGCAACCCAAACCTATATTCTTAGAGGATTAGAATATTTTATAAGCATAAGCTCTGAAAAAAATTAAAGGATTAACGTAATTGTTTCATGAACAGGGGATGCCTTTTCTGCTCATGTGACCTAATAATCAGCTTGGAATGTTGTCTGCACCATCAGCAAATCACCTACTTACTAGTAGCTGGAAGGCTGGGGGAGGGCGACACCAGGCACACTCATCTGAGTCAGAAGGAATTTCTTGGAAGACATTTTTTTTTCCTTTTGTGATAAATGTTAGCCTGCTCACACCTGGATGGCTGTCGTCACACATTTGATTGATGATGCTGATAGAATGAATGGACTGCTTGTAGTCTGACTAGAGTTCCCTATTTTTAAATAGCCTATCTTATCAAAAATACTTTTATGAAATCTGTGAAACAAGGCCTTGGTCTGAGTGGCTTACACCATGTATCTTAAACATTTTATTTTTACTTTTTCTAGTAGAGAAGCTAGTTAGTACAGTGCATGAGAAAGCAAGCTTAAGTTTTATAAATTTTTATATAATTTAAAGATATAAAATCTTGTTTTGTATATGTATGTTTTTTTTTTAGACTGGTCTCATTTGATCATTCATGCTGGCTTTGCATTTCTTTGGTAGCCCAGGTTGGCCTTGAATTCAGGGCAATACTTCTGCCTCAGTCTTCCAAGTTAGGGATAATAGGTGTGTGCTACCACACCTAGATTAAAAAGTAATTCTTTATTAAATATATAAACAGTATTTAAATCTGGCTCACAGATGGGGCTCAGGGGTTAGTAACTCGGATGATTATTTTCAAAGCTTGATATGTGTCTGTGTAGAGAAGAAATCTGAAGCTCAAAGGAGTGGAATACATTCTTATGGCCAGGCAGTAGTTGGCCAGTGAGAAGATTAGGATGGTAATCCATGTTTTTCTAGCTGCAGAACTCAAGAGTCTTTATAACACAGCGTTAATCCTTGGGGGACAAAAGGCAGAAGTGATTCTTGACCATAAAGAGCACCCATGCTAACTAAGGATGTAGCTTTGCTGAAGAAGAGGAAGTGAAAAGCAGAACAGAGAAATGGAGGTGTCTGAGGCAGTGACTGGGCATGCACAAGACTGTAGAAGAATGATTGATTTCAGAGAATAATGTGTAATACACTCTGTGTAGGACAGAGTGTGGGTGTTAGGCTGCAGTAAGCATAAGCTTCCATCATGAGGCTTTGGGTCCTTATCTAGCAGCCAGTGAGACTGGCAGGCAGGAAAGCATTTGGGTGTGGATGGGAATTAGTGCTTGAAAAGTATTAACTCTATGGCAAGTCCAGCGGGTTTTCTTCTTGTGATGACAGAGTTTACATGTAGTTGCAGTGATGGAGACACACTTCAACCTTCTTTTGTATGTTTGATCATAATAAAACAACATCACTGAGAAGTTAATTGCCTTTTATACTTGTCCCATTGCTATATGAGACACAGTAACACAGTATGTAGCAGAAATTCTGTCCGAACCACATAATCACCACACTATCTCTGCCCCAAGACAACAAAATGAATCAGCACTGTGTCCATGTACTCTCATCACAAATACAGGGCTAGGGAATGTTTCTTTTTTAGTGAAAAAGGTTCATCCATCTATTCTTTCTGCCACTGGAAGAGGAAATGAGCTAAGAGGAGATAATTCATTTATAAAGAAATTTATAACTCAAAAGTATCTAAACAAGAGAATTTGATTAGGCATGGAAATGCTCAAAATGTAAATGTAAAGGACTCTTGATCAGTGACATTTTTTTTCTTTTAGATATTATGATTGGGCAAATGAGACATGCTCACCTCTAACTTGCTTTGGGTTCTATGATATTCTAGTTCTTCTTTTAGATGAGGGACTGTAGAGAAATCAATAGTCATGCTGATGGTTTACGTTATTGGAAATAGGGAAGTGTCACAATTGAGTGATATGACTGAAAAGATTTCTTAGTGGTTAAGAGTGCTTGCTGCTATTTCAGATGATCCAAGTTTAGTTCCCCGGACCCATGTTAGGTGGATCACAATCACATACACCCCCAGCTCCAAGGAATTCAATGTCTCTTCTTTCATGGGCACCTGCATACAGTTGAATATACCCACATAGATAGCCATAACCACAAGCAGACCCACACACAATTTTGAAAGCCTTTGGAAAAAAAGAAGACCTTAGACTTTTACCATCAAATAGGAAACTTGGGTTAGAATCTGGAAACCTTTCAAGCAAAATACTTTAAAGGTTCAACCATCACTCATTCGATATTCCAGGAGAAAGGTGGGCATAGGAGAGGAGAAAAGTGACTGTGAGCATGGGATAGGAGACAGGCTGGTGGACCATTGGTACTGCAAGACACAGTGAGTTTCATAGTGATGCTGTGTGGATCAGATGGCCAAGGTTCTAGATTTTTCTGCCTTTTGTTTTCCTTTTTTCTGCATGTAACCCAGGATGGTCTTGAACTTGCAATGGAGCTGCTTCTGCCTCCCCAGCACTGTGATTATAGACACCGGGCCACCATACCAACCGAGACACCATTTCTGCTTCTGGGAATATTTTGCTTGGTGGCTTAGCTATCAATGTTCCTTGTCCTTTCCCACCATCTTGCTTATTAGAGAGGGATGCTTGGTAGCTGACTGTCCCTGTCCTTTTAACTGTAGCATACCCTGTATAGGTAGGACAAGAGGCCAGATATGGGAAGGAGGGTGGATCATCATGGGAACCACACCAAGAGGTGAGATAGAAGAAACCCTACCTCAGTGGCCAGAGTTAGTTTCAGAAGGCAGAGTTATAGGTGGGTGAATGGGGGAAATGAACTAATCTATTAGACCTTAAACCAAGGGCCATATCCAGGAATCTAACTCAGTGAGGATACCTGAGGGAGGGTTCATGATCTGTGAGTGGGCCAGGAAGAACCACTCGCGAGGAAATCAGTAGTGCTATGTGATGAGGAATCCCTGATTCTAGTTATTTTCTTTATCATATATGTTCATAGGAGATAGTTCCTGGTAAACCTCGGAGGTCCAGGAAATTTTTAGTTAGTACTTTTCCGTGTGCCTTACTGGATCTTTTAAAAGATAAATACAAGCAGGAAAGGATCCTTGAAGAAGTCTCCTGTGTCACCGATGATGCTTTCAGTAACCCCTTTAGAGAGGGAGAGCCCTTCGTCGGAATTTTCACAAGTATTTGCAATCTTGCTTTTTACAGGTATTAACCTGCTGTTTATGTGCTCTGACTCTTACCAAATACGATTGTTGTGGGAAGTAAGGATAATATATTCATATGTTTGACAGTGCCATTCTTACAGTAGACACTTATTTAATGATAGACTATCTGGTCTTCCTCCCTCCCTTCCTTCCTTCCTTGCCTTAACAGTGTTCAGTTTGCTCATTATCTTAAGGTAAATGCCACCTCGTCAGAAACACCACTCTCTATGAAGCAGAATTTATCTCATCTTTAGTTAAGCATTTGTAATCATTTACTATATTACAAAATCATAGAATATTTTTGTACTTGGATTTCTAAGGAAATAGGCTTATGGTTCTCTGAGTTTGCTGGCTATTTGCTGCTATGCTGTATTTTCTTTATTTCTTTTACATTCTTTCCCTCTTTCTTTATAGAGGTGGAGTAGATAGTTCTACCCATGGGAAAGGCCTACCAGCTCTCAGCCTTGGTATCCATCAGTTGTGAATGCTATAATCAAATACCATTGTATTTTGTAGAGGTCACACAGTACCATATGGAAAACTGTTTGTGAGTTTAATTTTGAAGCCCAACATTCAAATACGCACTCATATGTGAAGAGTTGAAACTTAAGTGATGTACTCTTCTCACACAAAATGAAGGTGGCAGGTTAGGATGCATGATGCTGTAAGTGAAGTGGTTTTTAAGGATTGAGATGTCTATATATCACTGGGGCTTTTACAGGTGTCCCAGATCCTGCCTTTCCAAAGTGTCAGCTCTGTTGGTTTTTTATGATGCCATTTCTCCTTCTGATCCTTCTGTTAATCTATTCCCATTCTCTTTGGAACATACAGCAATCTCTTAAATTTTTCATATTATCACCCTGTACTAGTAGTTCTGTTTTTATTTATCTTCCTTTATATGTCTTTGAGTTATCTTTCATTGGCATGTCCTGCATGCCTTAGTTTATTAAATATCCCCTGGTCGTGTTTCAACCATGATGAATTTGGTTTGAGAAAATAAGTCACACCAGTCTATAATGTGGCTATGGCAAGATTTTAGCCTTGAAATTAGCTGGTGGGGAAATGTCACCATTAGACATGTCCTGTGCAGCATTTAATAAAACTGTTCTTTAAAACAGTGAAATGCAGCTTTCTAAAAATCATTCGGCAAGCAGATAACAGATGTAGTTTCTAGACTAGTAGAAGTAAGTGATCTATTCCAGGTCATTTAGCAAAGGTTGTAAGATCATAAGATTAAAAAGGAAATATTATGAAGAAGAAATGCTGAAGATTCAGGATACTATGAAGGAATACCTGCTTTTATTTTCTCCAGTATCACCGCATGTACACTGACTCTTAGATTCTTCGCATCTCTGAGTGGCTATATTTAATTTTTCTGTTATTGATACCATCAAACAATCAAAGTTCCACTTTCTGTATTGTGTACGGGGAGAAGGAACAGAGAAATTGATACAGAAGACACGGTTAACTTCTGTTGTCTGTCTGAAAATGACAAAAGCAATAAGTGAGCTGGGCAGTGAGTAGAGGTCAAAGCTCTGGGGTGCTGTTTTAGAGCTGCATAGGGCTTTAGGTAAGAAAGGTCAAACATGTCTGGAATGTATGCAAATGTCTGTTTGCTTAATCCTCCTGGCAGGGAGAGATGATCAAGTGACAATGTGGGGAGAAAGCAAGTATGCACCCAACTCAGGGATGCAATGCTCTGAGTCATGGGGCTTTCCTCTTTATACTACACCACAGGCTGAGCTGTGAGTCAGCATAGGGGAAGCTCCACTCTGGGTGTCTAGGTGCTTTTTAAACCTTCAGGTTGATGATACAAATCCATGACTAAGCAGGGTACCTAGACTCCCTGTTCTCTAAACATCATGTCAAATGAAGCGGTTGTCATTGCCATTTCTATAGAGACAGATGGGTGGAATTCCCAGGACTCAAAACTCTGCCTGCCCACTCTGCCCTTCTGATCAGAGACACTTAAACACCAAAATTACCCGGACTCTCTTCTTTCTAAATTCTCCTAATGAGCACATGCTATTTATCTCATTTTAAAGTAGCTGAGACTCAAATAAAAGTGGTTGGCATCCAATAATCCGTTTAATCAGATGACCAATTTTTCACATATTTTATACTCTGCTAGAAGAGTGAAAGTAACATTTTCAGTAGCAATGAAAATCATTTTCATTGGGTTTCCAATATGGCAGTATGCACTCTTTCTTTTTAATAATAACAGACGGCCAAAATTGAAAATTCCAATAAATTACGAAAGAGAAATGTAGAGCCATGGGTAGTCTGTGAATCATACTGAATCAAAATAGTACTCACTTGGATAATTTTGGTCCTCAGTTCCCTACCCCTCTGTGTGTGTGTGTGTGTGTGTGTGTGTGTGTGTGTGTGTGTGTTCATATGATTGTTTGGCTTGGGATGAAGATCCATATACATTTCTCTTCACAACTTGGGCTTTCTGATATTTTCTTCTTGTTTATTTGTTGTGTTTTCCCAGGGTGTTGTCTACCTCATTAATGCCCCATTCCCGGGCTTATCTCACACACCCACTGTGCCCCACACCCAGCTTTTTCTATTTAGGTGGCTACAGATCTGCCCTGGGTTTTTCATCTCACACTATTCCATTTGATTTCCATATCCTTCACTTAGTGGACACCATTTTAGTGGTGGATGGTATACCTCTGTTTTTCTCCTTTTCTTGTTGAATGTTGAAAACATTTCAATTTTTCCTTGATACAATAATGCTAGATCATAGATTTCATATATGTCTATGGATCCAGTTATTTCCTTAGGATTGAATGACAGGTTGAGTCTACTTTTTAATGTGCAGTGAGCATTGAAAGGTCACTGCTTGTGTTGCCTAATGCTTTTTAAAGAAGAGACGCTGCTTCCCTCCAGCACCGGCGTCACTACTTCCTGTTGTTGGTTCTACTCTTCTTCCTCTGCACTTCTAGGGCCTGGACACAGCCTCGTGGTGCAGTCATTTTGTCTTTTCCCCCCATGTTGCTTTTGTTCTGTTTGTTTGTTTGAGATGCCAACTTGCAGAACTTTTGCATTTGTGTTTAAATATAATAAGCATTTTAATTTATGTATATTGCTTTTATGGTCATAGCCTGTTTTGTATAAAACATTTAAACCTCTCTTTCACACACACATACTATTTTTGGAGAAAATCTAGTATATACACACACACACACACACACACACACACACACACACACACACACACACAAAGTGACCCCTCAGTTTATGAAGCTCATAAATTATGGCACTTGTCATGATATGATAATATACATTAACTTTTATGTTCTCTACTAAGATATTTTCAGGTCATTTCTATTGGCATAACAGCCAATTACTATATAATTTTATTATTAAAAATCTCTTTTTATTCTGGAGAGAAAAGCTGCTTCCATTATTACTCTGTTACTTTAAACAAACCCAAATTGGGTACAACTTATGTTTGCATGGAGGAATTTTCTGTTCATCTTTTCCTGTATATGGAAATAACACGAATAGTGCTTTGAAATGTAATGCCCATAGCTTTTCAAGTTATCTTAGGCATTATCTCTTATAATAATGCCCCCATTGCATCATTTATGTGACAGATATCTTTCTCCATACATTTCTTTTTCTATGGGCCATGCTTAATTACTAAGTTTGCTTCTTTTTGTCCTCTTGAATGAAAAGAAAGTTAATGAATGAAAGTTAATTAGAATGTGAATGACATTAATTCTTTTTTCTTTTTGGCCTTCTTAACCATCTGAAAACACTAATACAGCATTTTAAACATGATTGTCTATTTCCAGAATACTTTTAACAAGCTAACATGCCAAAAATATTAACAGAAATACCAGTGGTAATATGAAGAAATATTGCTGGTGATATTTGCAATTGCCAGCATTGCCCATTGAAGATTAAATATTAGTTAAGTTTATAAATGCATCCAAACTCTTTGGGTTTATAATCATGAGAGTGAATCTTTTATCACATGTTGGTAAAATAATAAACATATTTCCTAAGCAATTATATAGATTCCACTCTACATTAAAAAGAATGATACATACTTTTCTTCTTGGCATCTTCTTTTTCGAAGGAATGTATCTACCGAAAAGATAGGGAAATCTTTTCCTGGTTGTCTTACATGTTGGCTACTTTTCTTACAAAGTGGTTATGGTGATATTGGCTTATTTCATCACTAGCCTGTTTTCCCCGTGATGGCTCCAGGGTACTTCGTATATTTAAATTATACATTAGAAAACAATTAAACACAAACAAGCACAGTGTGATCTCTGTCCAATTGTGCACTGTTTTGACAGGGAGACTTGCAGCGGTGTGGTGTACCCGTGTACCGCTTCTGGTCCAGCACTGGTTTCCAGTCAGTCTTTGTTTTAAGGAGCATTGTTTGTGTGTGACTGCTGTGTGAATCCAGGAGGTTCCTGATTTTTATTAAAAATGATCTTGACTAGGAGTAGCTTTGTCCTGCTTAGAAATCAGGTGTTCTGAGAGATTTTATAATTTGGGATCCACACACTTTGATGGGATAAATATTTCCTTCTGTGGTGAAGCTCCCTTGTAGCTTCCATTTACTTTTCTGGAATCTTCTTTTGGGAGCTTTGCTGACTTATCACATGGTTATGACAGTCATATAAGATAGAGTATGAATTAAAGAAAAGATGTAGTTTGCTTGAAGTGACTTAAATTTGCTCTCTTTTGTGTCTTCTCGCTACTCTAAAACTTAGTTTTATTTTAATTGATTTAAAAAAATCTAAGTTTTAGATTCTCAAGGCATAAATGTCTCTTCCTGTTTTAATAAGATTTATTATTATTATTATTATTATTATTATTATTATAGGAGTTGTCCTAGAAGGACAGTATACAAAAAGTTTAAAATTTAACCCAGGACTGGAGAGATTACTTAACAATTAAGAGCACTGGCCACTCTAGAGAGAACCTGTGTTCAATTTCCATTACCTACATGGGGGAGTCAAAATCGTTTGTGACTCCAGTTCCCAGGTGATCCAACACACTTTTCTTGCCTCCTGGGAGCCTGCAGGCACATGGTACACAGACATATATGTGGGGGAAAACACCTATAGACACAGAATATTTTTTTAAAAGAATAACAGAAACCAAAGAATCCAAAAGCCTTTTCCATAAGTGGCTAGAAGTGTCATAAAAGTAAGTTATACTTGGGCTGGAGAAATAGCTCAGTCCTTAAGCACTTGGCTTACAAATGTGAGAACATGAACTTCATTCCTAGAACCCATGGTGTATGAGTTGGTTATAATGACTGTCATTGTTGGGTTTCTATTGCTGTGATGAACATCCAAAAGCAACTTGGAGAGGAAAAGGCTTATTTCATCTTACAGCTCTCAGGTCACATTCCATCACTTAGGGAAGTAAGGGCAAGAACTCAAGGCAAGAATGGAAGCAGAGGCCATGGAGGAATGCTGCTTATTGGCTTGTTCAGCTTGCTTTCTTATACAGCACAGGACCACATGCGTAGGGGTAGAACCACCCACAACTGTGAAGGCCCCCCCATATCATTCAACAATCAATAAAATGCTCCATTAGGTGGAGGTTGTTTTTTTTGTTTTTTTTTTGTTTTTGTTTTCAGAATACCACAAGCTCTGGTCTGCCAGCTGCTTCCCAAATAACCACTCAGCGATTTATTATTAATTATGGATGCTCGGCCAATAGTTCTGGCTTATTACTAACTAGCTCTTACAGCTTAAATTCACCCATTTCTATTAATCTATGTGCTGCCCCAAGGCTGGTGGCTTTTCCCATGAGCATGTCCTGCTTCTTTTTTATCTTGCTGCTGGCTGGTGGCTCTTCTGACTCCACCCTTCTTTGCAGCATTCTCTCTGCCCAAAGTCCTGCTTAGTCATCGGCCCAATGGCTTTTTCAACAATGAAAGCAATACCTGTTTACAGTGTACAAAGATTTGTTCCACAGCACACAGGCCTGTGTACCCACAGGCAATCTAATAGAGATGGTTTTTAATTGAGATTCACCTTCACATATAACTCTAGTTTGGTCAAGTTGACTAAACAAACAAAAGCAACCCACCCACCCAACCAAACAAATGAACATATAAACCCCCAAACAAAACAGAATAGTAACATGCTCTTGTAGATGGTGAGAGACAAATAGACCCTTGGCAGTTGGCTGGCTACTTGGAGAAGTTCCAGGCTAAGAGAGACTCCATATCAAACAAAAGGTAGAAGACACCTGTGAAACTATACCCAAGGTTGTCCTCTGCCACACACACCCATGTATACACACACCCACAAACACAAAGATACAGAAGCATAAAATCAGTTATATTTCAGAGGGACAAACAGATGTTTGTCCTTCATCTTCAAAGATGTTTTTATTATATACTTAGAGAAAATATTTGGGGTACTTCAGAATGCTTAGGGAACACTTAGTTTTTTTGTAGAATTTGTTGTGTATTAACACATAAAGACTTAAAGACACTGTTCCGAGACCTACTTAGAAAAGGAGGAAAAGGTTCTCTGAAGAGGGACACTTTTATCTAAGACCAACCAGAATGGGGAAATTTGGGACAAGCTGTCTTCTTAGGAGATAGTCCCCTACCGCTGGTCCTGTTTGAATTTTAGGTTCCACTAGTGAGGGAATTTCTGTACATTTGATATTTTAATCACTCTACTTATAATAATTAGCAAATAGAAGATATTTGGCAAGTGTTGGTCAAATTCATGTGCTTGGTGTCAGTTAACTTGCTCGATACCTTTATTGTATTACTGTGTATACTCTCCTGAAATTTGGGTGATAATGATAGGACACAGTAAAGTTTTGACAGATGCCAAAGTGATAAAATACAATGACTTATGAAGCCCCCCATGAGTGTTTACGGTGGTGCAGTCTGTGGAGGTTTGGTTTTATCACAGACTGTCTGTGTAGAATCAGGAGGGTGGACAGCTCACTTATCCACTAAATTATCTTCTATGATGATCGTTTTTCTTTCAGTCAGGTTGGCACTTTTAGATGGTAATGATGGAAGGTGCTCTGATGTGTTGGGTGCCTGCTGAGGACAGCAACACATCTTTAGAGGAGGGAGGAGATTGTAAAGTTGGTGCATGTTCTGTCCTCTGAGAGACAGAAAAAGCAAAGGCAAAACTACATTCTGGTGCTGTGGTCTAAGAGCAGGAACCTTGATGCTTCAGGGAATCCTCTGTGACTCTTGTTTCAAAAACTGTAGAGGAATGAATATTCCAGGGAGTGTTCTCTAGACTCCGACAATCTAATGCTCTTGTGTATTTACTGGTGATGGACACTTGACTGAGGCCCGGCTTTCAGACTGAAATGTAGAGACTTCCTAATGGTCCCATGAAATCAAGTTAGAAGAAATATCAAAGTCAGAGTTGGAGTGACATTTAACACTCCTCCAAAATATTTACACTGGGATCATATATATGGAAATTTTTAATTCTAGGCATGTGAGAAAAAAAGATGAGGGGAATTATGGAAGAGAAGAAACATGAGGGATCAATGGTTTTGAGTACCCCCTGCTCCATTTCCCTTGATCATGTGTCACAGACTCATCAGACAGTGTGTTTGTCTTGATACTCTTTTCCCTTCAGAGAGAGGTTTGCCTATGAAACTGTGGTCTAAGAAAAGATATTAGTAAATATAAACTGAATGCATGGAAGCGCAGTTTTCAAAAGGTTTTACTTTTTTGCTGAAAGATAAAAGATCACAGCATTCCACTTCCTCTGGGAATATGAATCTTGATAGCTGGACAGCTTGAGAAGAGGAGAGGCAGGGCTTGACCAGGCTCTGCCATTCTGCGGGGCCTGTGACCTTTCGGGCAGCTGTCAACCGTTCTAGCCAGGAGTCTCCGTCCTCACTTTCTTGACAATGACATATTATCTCTCCAAACTGGCAGAGTGTTTAGCCCATCAACGCTATTTTTTCTCTTCTCCACCTTTCCCTAAACTACTATGTCATGTGCCCTGCAACAGGGGGTTTGCCACTTTGACTAAAGCCAGACCATAGCTATTGGCTCCTTAATCGGCTTTATACTTTCCTTGCTAAGATTAGTTTATATACTAACTTTTTTCCCTCAATTACTATAGTATTAAAATTATTTCCAACTTTACAGGGTCAGATATATACAAATCATGTAATTATTCATATATAGGCACTTTATAAAACTAAAATTTATTTTTAAGGTGAACCTTAGAAAGCCATAGTTGAACCCCAAATCTTAACTAAGGCATAAAAGAACTCTGTAGGGCTATAATTGTAAAATTACCTTAGAATTCTGGGTCACACCATCCTTTTAAAGAGGATTCTGCTACATAAAAGCAACAAACGTGAACGTAACTGGTTGAAGTGGCTCAAGAGTACTCCATCATTTTGTCCATGGTCTGTCTTCTATTCTCGTTCCTAGAGATCCAATTTGAAAACCAGTTGTCTACTTGACTACCAGATGTGAAAGTTAAAAAGATTATTATTAATTTGACCCGACATCATTGGTCATAGATATTGGAGGCAACTTTGGTGGCAGACACAATAGTTTGTCAAAATTGAATGGCTACGTGTCTGACTGCACCATTTCTCATTGTCTGCCAGAAATGTGATGGCTGGCCTATTTCATGTGTATGTAGTGTGCTGTCAGTTCCTACTATCTGTACATTTACAGCGTGAAGAACTTTTGACACCAATTTGCATATACCACCCAGCAGTGGGTAGGCTCAGTACACACTGACTTGCTTCCATCGTTGGAGTTTCTTTAATTTTGCATCCTTGGGGAAACAAGTGGGCAATTACGTTTTTCTTCTTGTTACACTGGTAGAAATTTCAGGAGTTCAAGATACTCTGTATTGCTTCAAAATAGCAAATAATAAGAGGTGTCTGTTGTTTCTGGGGAGTTTGAATAATGATTCATTTTCTCTATCCTAATTTGTTCAGACAAATATCCATTTTGATTTGACATTGTCATTTAGACCATTAAGAATTTTATGTCATTTGCTCATCTTTTGTAAACTAAATAATATATTATACAATACTACTTAATGAGGTCACGTTTTCAGTCTTATCAACCCTAATTAAGATCTATAAATATAAAGAAAGGGATCCTCACAATGGAAGTCATTTATTTTTTGATTATTTAGGTTAATGCTTCTTGAACTAACAGTCAACCCACAGAGTGCCTGTGGCTTTGAACCACCAAAAGGTTACTTCTTAAATCTTACAGCATCCCATTTTGGGTATGCATGGCTCCCTCATAGGCTTTTGTCTATGTTAATTCTGCAATTTAGATTTCCTCCCATGGTATGGCTTCCTCAGGAACTAGTCTTGCTTCAGTTTGCAGGATAAATGCTGCTCTCCTCCCCCAAGGTTCAGAAAATGAAGACTTGGTCCAAGTGTGGTACTATTAGGAGATGATAGAATCATTGAAAGGTGTGGCCTTACTGTGTGACACTATTCCTGTGAAGTGAACAAATGTAGGGAACTGACAATAATAGACTAAAGTACAGATACAACCAGAGTGCAACTTGATGAACCAATAAAGTAATTGGGGTTACTTGTAGGAATATGGGTGAGAGGTTACTTACAGGAGCAGACATGACTCAAAGACTACCTTGTTCCCCAAAGCCCACTCTAGCACAGAGTTTTCGCAAAAGCTGGGAACCCGGAGCACACTGCAGAATTTGCAGGCAGCTCAACAATTGGAGAGTGTCTCTTCAGGCAGCTCAGCGGGTCTCTGTCTCTTAGAGGCAGCTGGGCAGGCCTGGGCTTGTCTCTCAGCAGTCCTTCCTGGGTACATATGGAGAAGGAGGAACTTCCTGAGGCTTTTGAGTTATGTTATTTCTGAGTTTTAATGAGTTTCCCTAAAGGATGGCATTTTCATCTCTCTTTAGAGCGTCCCGAATCTTACCGGAGCTTCTCTTCAAGACAGAACTCTTTACCTGGTTGGAAACTTACACATAGGCATCCTGGGAGTTCTTTGGGTCAATGAAAGTTTGCTGTTGAAGGAGATTACTCTGCCTTGTTTCCTTCTTTTGCCTCAGTTTTGCTCTTTGCCATGACATGAGGGGAAAGGTTTTGTTCCATTATACACTCCAGTCATGAAGTGTGGCCTTGCCACAGTCTCAAGCAATGGAGTCAGGTGGCCATAGACTGATATCTCCAAAGCAGTGAGCCAGAGGTCACTTGTCTCTTCAGATATTTACTCTCTTGGGGAGTTCGCTACAGTGATAGAGCATTGACTAACATAGAAACCAGATCCCAGCTAGGGCAGGGGCAGTAGCCATCTCAGCTTCTAACTCAATCATCTATTCACATCCTGTAGCTAAGAATGAGTCACATTCCCTCCTACACAGGAAGAAGCCTGGTAACTGGGCTCTCTTCTAGGTGGCTACTTCTCAGGAATATGTAGATTTGAAAGAGGAACACACACTGGTGTGTAGTTTCATGCCTTGTTCATAAATCTGAATTTCAGGAACACCATTGTAAAAAGTAGTTCACTGAGACCTCAGTGTACTTTGGGTCAAATCATGAGCAATATAATGAAATTTAAAGAGAAGTATTATATGCATGTCATAACAAAAATAAGAACTAACCACTACTGTGGAATTTAATTTATTACTATTAAGATATTTCTTCCTATGATTTAATTGCTAGCATTTAATTTAAAGCTAGTTTTGTCTTTATGTACTAGAACTCACCTAAAATATGCTTGTGTTTGTTCATGATAAATATAAATAACTGTAATGTATCCAGAGGACACACACTAAATCTTCAGAAAATGAGAAAAAATGAGATGCACACAATGCAAAGTTTTTGAGATTGTATAAAGTGGAAGCAAATGAAAATTTATGCTCATGCTACATTTTGTTGCATAATTTTATTTAGTCATGAATTTATTCTGGGACAAAAAATAAAGCTTTTTGCAGGATAAAATGCTTATATTTATGTTTGCGACTGCTTATTACCCTGTGTTTCTGAGTTATACGTTTGTGTTTCTCTTCGTTTGTCCTGTGAAGTTTTGGGGGACACTTGATCCTTTTTTGTCCTCTTTCTTGGTCCTCTTCCTGTGCCCCTCTTTACGCATTCCTATATGTATGTTTTCTTCTGAGCCTCTTGTGACCCTCCAACCTTAATCCATGTCTATTAATTTCTCACATCTCCTTCCAGGTCTGTCTGTCTTCTCTTTCTGTTTCTGGACCTCTTCATGCGTGGACACAGAATGGTGAGATTTAGATGAGACAATGGTACTAGATTTAGAATGTTCCAGCACAACTACCTATGCGTGGTCTTGCTATGTTCCATGGGAAGTGGGGCATGGGGCAGATGGGACTGAGCTCAGTAGTAGTTTTGTTTGCACTTATGTTACAGTGTGTTTGTTGTGTTGGTATGTTCAACTGTACTCCAGAACGGTCATTAGGCACGAACACAAATCCTTTCAGAACGTTAAACAGGTTCATCTGGTATTTTCTTCCTCGTAAATGTTTTTTTTTTTTTTTCCTTTCAGTGTCAAACTATACCTTCTCAGTTGCTTTCAACATGTCCTCAAGTGGGTTTCTTTTGCACATTTTAGTGTCCCATTCCCACTCTTAATGGATAACTAGAGATGTAGCAACACTATCCTAAATGACAATGAGGCAAAAATCCCTGGAAAAAATAGGAGATACATATGAACTCAACCGTGGAAGATTGTTAGTCACAACTATAACTGCCCCCTTTGCTAAAAGTGCGAGTGAGTATGTGGCCACATGGGACAGTCCAGTGTCCGGGGGTTGCTGAAGATGCTGTTATTAGCAAGACTGAGGAAAGATGAGTGACATACGTGAACATAAAATCATGTGCATGAAACATGTGGGGGAAGCTGTTCCTTGAAACAAGTTTATTAATAATTGGTCTGTCATACGCTGCTAAATTTTGAAGAATTAAAAAAATTAATAACAGTGATAATAAAAAAAATGATAACTCCCAAAAAGCAAGTTGGTGAATCCAAAAGAGAGAGGTAATGAGGTTTGAATTATTTCTTGGTCAAATCTCTGAAAAAATGATATAAGTCTTTCAAAGTCCCTGCAGGGTCACTATAGAGAAAATCTGAAACAAGTATGTCTCTAAAATAAATAGTTAGAATTGGAAGGTACTTAATATAATTATAAATACTTTATGTTACAGTGAAGCATGGCTGCATTTCAAGTACAAAAGGGCAAAGCCCCCTGTTTCCCGGCAGACTTTTAAAAATCCTTGAAAAATGCTTGAAAAATGTTAGTCTTCTTTTATTTATTTATTTATTTATTTATTTATTTATTTATTTATTTATTTATTTATTCATTCATTCATTCATTCATTTATTTATTTATTTACCTCCCCCCTTTTTTTGCTTTTTACATTAAGAAGTTTGCCATTCTTTTGTTCTTCTTGATCATGACTTTTTTTGTCCTTTCTTACCCTGAATGGACATGCATTGAAATATTAATGCATTCTAAATAGAAAGTTGAAACATGAACCACTTTAGAAGGTTCCAGAGCATATGAGGTAGGTTTGTGTGTGTGTGTGTGTGTGTGTGTGTGTGTGTGTGTGTGTGTGTGTTTGTTTTGTTTTTTAATAACTTAATTGTCTGCCACTGTGTCCTGGCCCATATCTCAAACATAAGAACACATCCATAGGAGATTAGTGTGTTCTAGGTCCTCATGGTGACTGAGGAGATTAACAGGCTTGGGTCAAAACAGTCTTGGGAGATTTTGTTCATGTTATGAAACAATCTTGGGGTATCCTAAATTCACACAATTAGGGCATTGCTTCAGTCACCTGGGTAGCGAAACTCCTTTTAACTTTGGTGTTCCTTGAAGGACTACAGCATCAAGCTGGGTTTGCTCACTCTCATTTTACAGCAGTAGCTCCTTGTGGTCCAATTGAAATTCTGGAAACAGTCTTTCTGGTACTTAATAATAACATGCTTACCAGACTCTCTACTTTCAGTGACTGTTGGGTTCATAGTCTTACATGCATGGCATAAGATGTGTAGTAGAATGATTGGCTTGATAATGGATTGCCTACATAAAACATGGTGTGCATCTGTTGACATACCAGGACCCTATGGATCTTGAACTTGAAATAAAAGTCAGCACTGAACAGTCAAGATGCCCTTGCAAGAGACATTCTGGGAGCTTGAAGCACTGGCAAGGCTGAGTTTGAGTTCTAGCTCTCCACTCACTGCTTCTGTGACCTTGACCCATATCACTAACCTCTGTCAGCTTTGGCTTTTCTGATTAAAAGAATATGGGAGTTAGCTCCCACTTAAACATATGATTGTGCATTTTATTTACTTATTTTATGTATCATTCCACAGTGATCTGAAATGTAGCGCATCTACTTCAGTATCAAATGTCTTTGTAGGGGCTATGCAGATTCTTAAAAGGCAAATATCCACTCATCACTTTTGGAAAATAAGCTATCACCCATAACAAAAAGAAATGGAAAAGGAGCTCCTGAACAGGCATTTCAGACGTCCAGTTTAGTAGTTTCAGTAGTTTAGTAGTGTGCCAGAATGGCTAGAGATGCCAATTTAAATTAAGAAGTGGGAAGACTATCTATGACATTTTTGAAGACAATTTTCAGCTAATAAAAATATCATACACACACTCATTGCCTGCTAATCAGAAAAAGCATATGTAGTGATGGAAGGCTCTTGAGGATGAGGGAACTCTTCTCACTAAATTTGTGTTTTGTTCATTATAACAAACATGTTCAAACACTTGAGAAAGAGGAGGGTTTACAGGTGTGCACCATTGGTATTCATCACAAAGCTAATGCTTTGTTACCCTTTAGGATGGATGTCTACCTTTCACTAATCTAGAAGCTTTGATATATTCATGGCCTCTCTACTCCTTCCTCTAATTCCTTTCATTTCCTTCGCCACTGGCATTCCTCTCGGGTTCCTAACCTTGCTTATCTGCCCTCTGCATCTAAAGTGTTCAGAAAGATCACTGTGGCCTAATAGCTTTTATCAGTTCATAGGCTTTGATACTTGTAACCAGGACTTAACCACGTGGTACCCAGCCCTCATCAGGCCAGCTGCTCACCTTTGTAAATTGATGCCTTTTATGCCAAGGCAACCACAGAATCTGCCCCACCCCTCTCCCTTCCTTCAAAGAGAAAAGGACCTGAGGACAGTCAGAAAGGCTAGTGGCTCTGTGGCCACAGTGTCTCTGGTTCCCGTGGGTTCATTTGATCTAATCGGAGAGAATCATGGTTATTGTACTCAACAGCATACCCTCTCATTTTTGGACCCCTTTTCAGCTGCCTGTGGTTGCCCCTCCCAATAGCTACCTACCATATTTGACTCCACAGCACATTTGTTAATAAGTCATTACAAGTTATTTGAGAAATATGTTGACCCCTTTCCCTTTTGTATACAAACATGTCTGGGGAAATTCATCAAGTGAACGTCTTTTCTTTTTAAATAACAACAATAATAATTATAATAAGTAATCTGTTCCATAAAATGAGAAGGTATCTGAAAACACCCTTCAATACAGTTCTACAGAAACATGATAAGAATCTCTGAATGCTTCTCCTTCCTTTATAGGAACCTGTGAGAAATGTAGTCTTGATGAGATTTCCCCAACTCACTTAATACTCTACAGCTTAATTTCCATGAACATTAATACAGCTGAGGGAGCACACTTTGTGTGAGAAGGTACACACTCAGGGTTAAAATGCCTTGATTTCAAGTTAGGCCATACACACAGCCGAATCCTGAATTCCATTCACCAGCTGGTGGTTCTTGGACAGTTCCTTAATCTCCCAAGACTCCGTTTCTTCCTGTGATGATGTTTCCAGCTTACAGGAATTTCCAAAGATAAAATGAGGCAGATATGGGAAATACTCAATAGAAGGTTGAGGCCGGTAGCGGCCCAATGGTCTTCACTGCTGCTGTTGTGTTTGTTAGTAGCAAACTGAGAAAAAGGGAAGACTGTCTTAGACGGCTGGACTAGCTAAGCCTGCCCTCTGGTGAGATGGCTATCGAAAGCCCCACTGAGAAACATACCACGAAAGGGACCAGGCAGGGGTCTGGCTTCCAGATACAGGGCTAGGAAACTCAGTTCTTGGTTGGGATGACCATAGTCCCAAATTCCAGATGTGTTTTTTGTTATTTCTCAGCATTATATGGTTTGGCCCATGTTCCCTATCTTGTGCAAGTTAGTCACCCCGCTGCACTGAGCATTGTCACCTCGGTTTTTATTATTAGAACCTTGACACGGCCTTGGAAGGAAAGGAGGGTCTGTTTCTCCCCTTCTCTGTATCTCCATCTTCCTTTACTGAGAGTTCACCACAAGTCAATGAATGGCTGAGAAGGGGAATCCACCTCACCTCTTCCTGCTCACCCCTTTGCAATGCTGTCCAGTCTTTCAGAGAAACAGAATTTGTCTTTCATCCCTTCACTGCCTTGTATTTCTTTGGCCCAGTGATTTTTTTATTTGGTTCTTTCTTTTGACTTAAATTTAGCACATATCAATTACAGCTAGTGAGGTCTGTCACGGTGCTCACAGGAAAATTCCACGGGACCCTCTTCACCCTGGGGATGGAGAACATCTGCTACTTTCATGTTTGGATGCCAGGATTTAGAGGTCAAGGCTGAAGGCTTTGGGGATCGGGGCAAGTGTCAGGCTGTAAGCAGCATGATGAACAGCAGTTGCTGACTAGCTCGTTTTGCCTGCTCTCAACCGGGAATATTGCCGTTGAGTATAATGAGCTGGGCCTCAGTGTGTTAAACGCATCTAGCTTGGCCAGTGAGACTGGCTATGCCTATCGCCTCCTGGTTCTGAACTGCATTTTCATCTTGGAAGAAATTATATTGAGGTCTTCATTAGTGGCACCCAGCAGGGGGGAAGCCTCTGTGAGGGCTGATAGCAGGATGGCTAGAAAAAAATGACCAGCTTTTGAGTGGGGAGTTGAAGGTTTAAGTTGCCTGAACCGGAAAGGGTCTGAGGAGGCGATTATGTTAAGCAAGTAATGTGTATCGGTAACATGGAATCAAATTATGAGGGTCAGTAGCTTCCTGGCTTTCCCACTGCACTAAATGAAGACATAAGATTGCATTTGTGCCGGGTACTTCTTGAGGCCACCCAGTGTCAGCACTGTCCAGTCGTCCATACTTCCCAGCATGTCACCTCTAATTTCGTGGGATTATCTGCACGGCTGCTTTATTAGACGCTCATGAGCTTGAGAGTCCTTTCAACTCACAGCAGGGCTGTGCAGAGTCATTATTGTGAGCACTTCCCTTACATGCAAAATTCTTCGTGCCATCTTTTTACGAAGATGGATATACCCCACTCTCTTGCTTCCAAATGCCTTCACTTGTTTGCACCACAAGCTGCCTAAGGGGAAAACACTGAATGTGAAAGATGCTTTGGAGGACTCCCTTTAAAAAGCTGTCAGCACACTGGATTAATAGCAGAAAGGTATGTGCTCCCTGGTGAGCAGCATCAGGGTCACTTGGGAAAATAGGAATGATGCTGATCCCACTGAATCAGAAAGTCAGGGATAGGCTCAGTGGCCTGTGCTTTAACAAGCCTTCCAGGTGATCATGAGGTTAGTAGAAGCATGGCAATAACATTCATGGAAAAAAGAAAGGAACAGACTGAAATATTTGGGAATGAAACAATAAGCAAGTTATACAAAATACCTGCCTCCATGGATCTCATTAAATTGCAAAGATACTTTGTTCTGATAAAATGTCCCTCCATATGCCAGTCACAGCCAATGCCGTGACATCCTGCACTGGAATTAGTCCTCTCTGTTCTTTGGTCGTAGAGAGCGCACGATGACTCATAGGTGATGTCTGTGTGTATTTCAGAACGATCCCCCTTGCAATCTGCATTTCCATGGCCATCATCACGGTTGGCTATGTGCTAACAAACGTGGCCTATTTTACAACCATCAGCGCCGAGGAGCTGTTACAATCCAGTGCTGTGGCAGTGGTAAGTCCACATTAAAACCATGCCAGCTTGACTTTAGGCTAACAAGATTTCCTCCAGGAGAAAGCGTTTTGGAAGTCAGTAATCTTTTCTTGCCCTGTTTGATAATATTTTGAAAAGTTTGAGCACACCTTACTTAGCATATATCATGTCTCTGCCATAGAGTCTCTTTGCTTTTATTTAAATCTCCTAGAAAATATTTCCACGTATAGCTGCTTAAAACTCCATCAATACTGTCTTAGGAGGAGGAGTTATTTTCCCAGCATGTCTCTATGGACAGGTGGACAGTTACTGAATGTAAATAAATGTGGGTTTTGATTTGTGAAGCGCAACCCCCCTCTGCTCATTTCTAGTTACAAACTTTTCAAATGTTGACTTGATTCCTCTCCAAAGTATCATTCTAGAAATTTCAGGAGGACTATGTCTATCTATTTCTAGCATAACCTTGGAATAGTAGTGTTGGAGAATTCATAAATTTGGGAACAATTAGGCAATTAAATGCTAAAGAGATGTTGCTGTAATACTTGAAGATGCCAGTGTGCATTGTAACTCCCTAAGAATATATACATATAATTCTAAAGCATTTCCCTAAATTTATTTGCAACCAAGATCATACTTGTGTCCAAAGATCACGCTGTGAGGCTCTTTCTGTAACACAGACTTTTATTTTGCTCAAACATTTTAGCTTGTAAGGAAGAATTCACTCATTAACTCAAAAGTAGGAAGGGTGAAAAAATTAAAACTGTCCATGAATGTCAATTCCTTTTAAAATAGGATCACTTCCCATCAACACCACCCACAGGGGATAATTATCTCATTTTGTGTGAACCAACTTACGAGTTCACTGTATGAAAAGGCTTTGTCCACTGGCGGGCTTGCGATCAGGCAGTGGCATGTATAAAGCTTCTGGGTGTCTGGTCAGTTGCCTCACCTTTCTAGGCAAAGGGCAGCACTAATTTTTTGAGAGCATAATGGGTTCTGTTAATTGCATAGCTCCAGCTGCATCAAGGACAATGAAAAAGAAATCCTACACTGAAAAAAAAAAAAAAAAGTGTATCCTTCATAGAAATGTACAGGGCGGCACGTGTGACAGCCTACAAGGAAATCTCAGAACTTTGTCTACCTTTTCTATTTCCTGTCACCTGTCAGGATTGGAATTGTGTTCTAGCTTTTTACAGGAAAGCCTGGGAGGAAGTGACAGCTTCCTGGGATGGGGGAGGAGAGGGCTAGCTCCATAAACAGGTTCAGCTGGTATGACTGGACTGGAGGAAGGAACAGTGCAGACCGGTGCATTCGTATGACATAACTGATCAGCTTGTGTGTTGTCTTGTTTTACCGTCTAGCACCAGGGCTGGTATGTGAAACAAATACCTGTAACTCGCGTGAATGCTTATCCTTACCCCATCACACAAAGGTGGCTTTCTGGGCGAAAGAGCACGCATTGTGCAGAACCATTTCTGTCTCTAAAAGTAGAATTTCCGAATTGAGCTTCCTCCTCTGATCAGAGTCAGAGACGATATGCATCATAGTTGATAAAGATTCCGCACATGGATCGTTGCTTTGAAGGGAGAGAGAGGGCGACTGTTGAGACCTTTGCTCACAGGTCTGAGACAACCAATGCTATGGTACCCGCTTCTGATGATTGTCTGTGGAGGCAGTTTGACCCCAACCAAAAGGAAGGATTATAAAACATTCACGTAGCACCGGGCTAATAGAAAGTCAAAGAGCAAGTTTGGCCTAAATTGTTTCATTTTATTCCACTTTCTGGGAAAGCATTAATTTGCTTCGTTCTTTCTTTCCCCAGACCTTCTCTGAGCGGCTGCTGGGAAATTTCTCATTAGCAGTCCCGATCTTTGTTGCCCTCTCCTGCTTCGGCTCCATGAACGGTGGCGTGTTCGCTGTCTCCAGGTGAGCGAGTTCATGTATTTTCAGAAACACATTTCTGTTTTAGAGATTGGATGTGATAAGGATAACTTTTAAAGAGAAAAGCAATAGTGCCTCCGAACCTGTTGTTTTTAAAGGGATATGCAAGTTTGGAGTAGATTCAAGTGAAGCATGTTTGATTCTGTCCAGTAGAGGGCGCTGCGGGCCTACATATAGCCGCTCCTCTCCGGCCATGTGGCGTTTTTTAGAGTCTGTCTGCAGAGTCTCATAACAGCTTTTATTTCTGGCGATAAAGTCTTTTGTTTTTTTTGAAGGTGCCACGAAAAAGAGTAAAGTAGAAAGCAAAAATAACCACCCCACCATCTGTAACCCTTATGCTTTGTTTGATGGTACAAAGATTTCTTGTTTCCTTATGTTACATTTTAAATCAGATAAATCTGAATGCCACATGTATGTACATGTGTGTGCAAAATGCATGTGGGCTAGATTGGATTGGCACTAGCAATCTAGAACTGGCTTTGTGTGTAGGAAAAGCTCCACTCAGTGGGATGTTGCTGTTGCTTTTTCTCAAAGTATAATATGATATGTCCCAGATATCCCTTTGGAATGATTGATTCTATCGTCAACTCCGCCCATGTTTTTCTCCCACCAGGCTATTCTATGTCGCGTCTCGAGAAGGGCACCTTCCGGAAATCCTCTCCATGATTCATGTCCACAAGCATACTCCTCTGCCAGCTGTTCTTGTTTTGGTAATGCACATTAACAAGTATATGTAGCTACAACCTCACAAAATGTTTAGAAAAAAGAGGGAGTTAAAACAGACATCTTAATTCACCACTCACTTGGCGCTCATTGTATCATCTTCGGGAGGCCAGAGATTTTTGCCATGGCTTGCTTTGACTCCGTGTTTCTGATGTGTATGGGATGCCCTGGGGAAGGCCCCACCTCAGTCTCTTTCACCTTTGAAAAGATTTGTAAGGTATAATGGGAAGTAGGTGCCGTGGTTTCTCTCCTTGGCAGAAAACCTCAAAGGAAAAAACCACAAGGACACAGTCTGAACCACTGACTCAGAGTTCAGCTGGAAGCAGACTGTGCTAACACTACCCATTGTCTCCTTCTGGGCCCCGTCATAATGAAACACACACAATGTAATTCAAAGCATAGACAAAACACTAAGCCATGAACTGGTTCTCCAATCATAAGTGAGACCTGTGAGAGCTAACCTTACAGAGAAGAAAGGAAAATCCCACATGCAAATGGAAGCTGTGGATTTCTCTATGCCGGCAACAATGTTTGTGAAATGTGGGCTACAAAGGACTGTAAAAGGTGGAAGAGCCCTCAAATACCCGTTGGCAACGATAGAGTCATTTTTATTTTAGTAGCTTCTTTTTTTCTCAACTGAAATGTGCTGTCGAGAGTGCCCTAGGAAGCATTGAAGATTTTTTTTCTTCTCCATGCACTTAATTTATTTCAGAATGTTTCCTCGAAATTTCTTTTTAAGTACGCACACACTCTGCGAGGAATCTAGAAGCTGACGTCACGTGTGGGAACAGGATGTATTATTCCATGAAGAAGGCTTCATCTGAAGCATCTGCTATCAGTCAAGGCATCCTTGGCTTTTTCAGCTGCAGAGGCCTGCTCTGTGGCTCTCTAGGCTTCATTCTTTTCTGTTCTTGAGGGTCACATGCAGTTAGCAAAAGGGGAGAGTTGACCTGGACCAGGAAAATGTCAATGTTTTGCTTTCAGGAGCTGAAAGATTCATCTCCACATGGTTGTTTCCTGCGTGCATCCCAGGAATCATTTCAGAGCTTCCCTTAAGCTTTCTAGTGGAGTCTGCATTTAATATTTATGATTGGCTCTTACTAATAATTAATTCAGCATTGATTTTGAGTGATCGAGTGTCTTTTTTTTTCTTTTTATTCTTTGGAAACACATTGTTTGGGGTAGGGTGTACCTGGTACACTACTAACCTTCAAAGCATGAGAACCTGAGTTTAGTCCCCTAGGACCACATTTTAAAAAATGCTGGCCTGGTATTATACTCTGGCCTCCACATGCATTGATAAACATACCTGCATTGATAGACGCACGCACCTGTGCACGGATGGACACACATTCACACAAAAACAAAGCAACAGCAGAAAACACATCTCCTCTCCAGGGACAAGAAGGAACTGACAAAGTAACACAACAGCAAATTCACAGAAAATCCCATCTGAAAAAGGGGGTGATAAGGGCACCCTCCAGCCAAGGCTTGGTTGCAGCCTAAGAACAGAATATGGGAAAAAAAAAAAAAAAAAAAAAGCTTGTGGAGTCTAGGCTTCGGTCAGGATGATGGTTTTTGGTTATAAATAACCACTGGAAAGAAACTTGTCATGGGAGGCGATGTTGCTGTTTGGTATTGCCCCCTCCCTCTTAGTTCTGTGCATTTACTTTGCCTCCTCTTCTCCCCTGCCAGCATCCTTTGACGATGATAATGCTCTTCTCTGGAGACCTCTACAGTCTTCTGAATTTCCTCAGTTTTGCCAGGTGGCTTTTTATGGGGCTGGTAGTTGCTGGGCTGATTTATCTTCGATACAAACGCCCAGATATGCATCGTCCTTTCAAGGTAACCGCAGTGATCTTGATGGGTTTCCATAAATCTCACTCCTAATACCTAGACCTCTTTTGTCATAACTTGATGATGGGGAGATTGGGGGGAGGATCAGGTACTGCAGAGTAAAATATTTAACTCTTGAAGGGAACGCTTTTAGTATGCTTCACTTAGGGAAAGCATATACATTATTAAGTGTGATATAGTGAATTCGTCACAGATTTTATCTGTTGAGAACAGATAGTGTTGAAAGATACTTTTTATGTTGGGTGTTCATGCATGGCTTGGTGTGTTCAGAGGATGTAACACCCCTATCTGTCTTCATATCCAATTGTTGACACAGCTGGGCTGTGAAAGAAAGAGTACTTCATTAATTATAACTGGGAAAAGGGTGTAGCTTTGCAAATTAGTAAGCATTTTAACTTGTTAACATTGTAGTCTTGTTCCTCCATATACTCTAAAGCAATGGTTCTCAACCTGGGGAACCTGGGGGTCAAATGACCCTTTCACGTGGGTCTTAGGACGTGGGTCACCATCGAAAAACACAGATATTTATCTACATTACAATTCATAACAGTAGCAGAATTACATTTATAAAGTAGCAACAAAAATAATTTTATGGTTGGGGTCACCACAACATGAAAAAAATATATTAAAGGACCACAGCATTAGGAAAGTTGTGCACCACACTTGTAAAGAAATATGAAATAGCAAAGGAAGATCTTGCCACCAAGTAGGATGAACATTCACTGTAGCTTACAATTTCCTTTGGGAAAGCTGGAGAGCAGGCTTGTCATCTCCTCAGCCTTGGATGTCCATGGGTCAGAGCGATCTCACTACTTATTTGCTTTGAAGACATAGCACTGATAATGCTGCCAGTCATGTTATCAGGATTTGTTTCTAATTGTATTCATTGCCACATGCTTGCAGCATCTTTATTAGCTGTTGACTAGGAGTTGGCCTGTTTTATTCCCATCGGGTCGTAGTGTGACTCTCAACAGGAAATCAATATTCACTGAGAGGTGTTAACATGTAGCAAAGCCACCGGCGCGCTTGACTCCATGGGAAAGTGGGCTCTCATCCTAATTATCAAATAGCCAGTCTTTTAAGATGAAAAATGTAAATCATAATGAGACTTTTGCTAGTGAAAGAATTTGAATAGACCATCCACGAGGAAACACAGCTTCCTAGCCTTAGACTTGGTTCAAATATTCGAAAACAAGTTCAAGTTAAGAAACCACACCTAATATGTGGTCTGTGCTGCTTGAAGACATTTTGCTGCTTAAAGGAGTTGGGGGCTTACGGCCTGGTCTCGTGACTGGTGCCCTCCACCCCTGGTCTCTTGCACTTGTGTGAAGCTGTTTTGTTTTGCCTGTGTTCCAGGTGCCTCTGTTCATCCCAGCATTGTTCTCCTTCACTTGCCTCTTCATGGTTGTTCTCTCCCTTTACTCGGACCCATTTAGCACTGGGGTTGGCTTCCTTATCACGTTGACTGGAGTCCCTGCGTATTATCTCTTCATTGTGTGGGACAAGAAACCCAAGTGGTTCAGACAGTTATCAGGTACGACTTTTAAGCCTCTTGGACCTGGTGAGAGACTGTGGTATAGAAAACCCATAAAGGTGCACACATCCAATATACATCTCTTAAAGTTTAGAGCTACATATGGTACAATTGTTATTAAAGTAAATCACTGCATTTTAATTGCAGCTGTGAGGATAAAGACAGGAAGGGCATTTAGAGTGCAGCCCCGTTGAACCCTATTGGGTATTTAATTTGGGTGGTTGTAGTCCCAGGCATGTTAGAGAATAGCTTCTTTAGGTAGCATTTTTTTCAGTACTGTAAATGGTCTCAACTGCTTTTTTGAATCCCTTAGTGATATAATGATTGTTCTCCTGGGTTGAACAAAGTCTAGAGACTATCTCAACATTAAATTGACCAATGATGTGAGATTTCTTGGTGAGTGAGGTGGAAGCTTGCAAATGTCTTATATCATGGCCATAATACTACCTTGTTAGGAAAACGGAGCTACAGAGGGTTCTGGTAACAGCAAAAACCATGAAGAGAATAACAGCTTGTGTTTCTTGTATGGTTTCTATATGCTTGCACGTGTGTGACCAATTTCAGTCCTAACAACCATTTGAAGTAGTAGAAGTCATTGTCCCTATTATGTAAATTTTGAGTGATGTCACCAGAGAATTCATGTCATTCTTACAGGTCATGTGGATGTAAGTAAAAGAACCAGGGCTCAAACTCAGAAGGCTGCCTTTGAAAAAGCTATGCTGGGCTGAGGATGGAGGAGAGAAGGTTGAGGCTGAAGAGAGAAAAGACATGAGTGGTTTCTTCAGGGATAGCAATGAGGACACTAGCAGGACCAATAGGAAGTTAAAAGCACTAAGGAGGAAAAGCTGATTAAACTTGGTAGCCAGTTAAAATGTAGAGGAGAAAATGCAGATCACTTTGTCAGAAGGGTGCTTTGGAAGAGCCTCAGTGCCAGGGGCTCTTATGATCTCTTTCTCCAGCTTCACTGTCTCAGATCAATTCCCTAAGGACTCATGTCTAAGACTCTGTTTCTACCTGGTGAGGAAGCCAGGGCTCAGCAAGAGAGAGAATTTAGAATTGGGTATACAGAGTCTTAAGCCTTACAGCTAGGATTTGAACTCACATTTGCTGGACATCAATATCCACTGTGTTAGATTTTCACCACCATGACAAAATATAAGATCAAGAATAATTTAAAGGAAGAAAAGTTTATTTGGGCTCATGGCTTCAAAAGTTTCAGTTCACACACCTTCATGGTTGCCCTTTCCCTTCCTGGGACCCTTCAGTTCTGGGATTGGATTCATCACCACACTGATAGGGCTGGCTCTGTTGTTGAAGGTTTTTACTCTATAGGGGAGCCTGACACCCAGCTCCCAAATAAATCACACACAGAGGTTTATGCTTAATTACAAATGTCTGGCCTTAGCTTGGCTTATTTCTTGCCAGCTTTCCTTCCTTAAATTATCCTGTCTACCTTTTGCCTCTGGACTTTTTCTATTCTCTTACTTCTGTAAATCTTACTCTTACTCCATTGCTTGCTGTGTAGCTGGGTGGCTGGCCCCTGTTGTCCTCCTCCTTCTCTGGCTACTTCTCTCTCCCCCAGATTTCTCTTTCTATATATTCTCTCTACCTGCAAGCCCCGCCTATCCTTTCTCATGCCTTGCTATTGGCCTTTCAGTTCTTTATTAGACCATCGAGTGTTTTAGATAGGCAAAGTAACACAGCTTCACAAAGTTAAACAAATGCAACATAAACAAAGTTAACACACCTAAAAATAATATTCTACAACATGGCTCTATTGCTTTTAGAGGCCTGGGGTATCTGACGAGGTGAAGCTGTAGCCAGGATGCAGAGAACTCCACAGAACAAGGGACTAGGATTAAAAAAAAATACCTTTTAAATGCATCTCTCAATCATCTAATTCTTCCAAACAAACCCAGCTTCAAGTGACAAATTCAGCTAAATACCTATCAGTAGATTAAATCCTGATGACCCTTGACACAGGAAGAGTGCATTAGCATAAATAAAATTTTCTTCATTTAAGTTAAGTCTGGTATTTTATGATAGTGACTTGGGTTAGTCACATAAAATATATTTTCAAAACCAGACATGCTGTTGTTTATGGGTTTGGCGAGTTTAGAATGCAAATTTCTTTTTGTTTTGTATTTGGTCTTAATTCACTTAATTTATCATGCCTAATCTTAAAACTCTAAGGGAGGACATGATCTTGAAGCTTTACACCCTTGAAATCGCAACAATATGGTCACCTAAACAAGACCTGCGTAATGACAGTCCAGGGTGACATGCCAAGGTGATAGAGGAAATCTCACAAGGCCACATCTCTAGATTAAGAGCATCAGGAAAGCAATGGCTGATGAGAGAGGGAGAATTGGTCTTCTCCCAGGCCAAGCCCCAATCCCAGGTGGCCAGCCCTATACACATCTACACACTATCAACACCAAATGGACTCAGTATGTTAATATATATATTTTATATATATGTATATATATATGTAAAAATAGCAATTAAAAAGTCATAAATTTGAAAGAGAGTTGGGACATGATAGGAGTTGGTAGTTAGAGAGGGAGGAATAACGTAACTGCAGTATTCATATATGAAGTTCTCAAAAATATAAAAACTTACATTGGAAGTCTAGAGATTTATGGGAAATTTTTCAACAAGTGAGTGTAGATGTAACCGTCTTATTAAATAAGAAACACAGAGCCAAAACAGAGATGAAAGCCAAGAGGTCAGAGCAATAGCTAAGAGCTAAAATAACCTTACCTTTCACTATCGTGGTGGTCCTACCTCTCTGAAAGAGACTTACTTCCTGTGTGTCTGTCTTTTTTATAGTCTTTCTTTTCTGCCTTCTCATTGGTTGTAAACCCAACCACATGACCTCCTAGTCACTGCCTGTCTGTACAGACCTCCAGGTCTTCTATGGTTGGTATTGAGATTAAAGGCATGTGTCTCCAATGCTGGCTGTATCCTTGAACACACAGAGATCTACCTAGCTCTGCCTCCCAAGTGCTGGGATTAAAGGTGTGCACCACCACCGCCCAGCTTTTGCTATGGCTCGCTAATAGCTCTGACCCCTGGGCAACTTTATTTATTAACATACAAATCACATTTTAGTACAAATAAAATATCACCATAAGTGAGTGTTGATACAAAACTACAACACAGATATTTATTTGTGGACTCTCTAATATATTCCAAAAACATTCAGAAACCAGCCATTTAAAGTAGTTTTGCCATGACTCTTTACTAACTGAATCGCCATTTGGCTACTTCAGATTTCCTACCACAGTTTCAACTTGGATTTAACTTTCTAGTTGGCAACACTATTCCTGTAAGAAATATTGCTATGTAAATTAGGATTTCAAGGCTAACGGAAATACCCTAATTCACTGAGCACATGCATGGTCTCTATATCCTGCACAGCTGTATTTATTTTTCTATAGAATGTATTTAGTTAGGTTTTTCTCTACTGGAAATACTGGCTATGGATCCAAAGGGAAGATAAATCTTGTTAAAATATTTAGGATTAGTATTACTTGGTTTCTTGATACAGTTTAGGGCTGTGTTGGGAATGAGATGGAGGTACACAGACAAAGAGGCCTTGAGCAGGGCAGACAGCCCTATGTCCAGAAGAAAGAGTCAGCAGCTTTTGAGAAGGAGCGTAGAGTGAAGAAAGGGTGAGTTCAGTCACCCTTTCTAGCCTGTTCAGTCAGCCAGTTCTATCCAGTCTCTACCATAGGCACATGCTCAAAGGCACCCTGTCAGTTCCCAACAGGCATTTTCATATGAGATCCTTCTTTGTTGTCCTTCTGCGCTCATGTAATTTTGGAGTTTTTGCTATTTTTCTGCTTCTAATGATGTTTTGAACATCTCCAAGGCTGCTGCATTTAGTGTCAGCCATTTGTGGAATGAACTGCTGGGAAGGAGACCCACGATGGTGGTTTGGTTCTCAGGGATGCTCTGACGTCTGACCAGGGACACAGCATTCTGCTTTAAACTGTGATCATTGCGATTCTTTATCTTTATAGATGCCTTGGAAGGGACTAGGGAGAAACAACGGTCCTCTGTAATTCTGCTTGATTTTACTCTTAGGCAGTGTTCTTGTAGGAAAATAAAGAAAGTTCATAATATTTATTGCTGCAGTAGCAAGTATTTTTGTAGCCTTTGGCCAAAACAAAACACACAGAGACGAAGCATGAGAGTCCTACAGCAGCACTGGACTCTTCCCCCAAAGACACACTTTCTGATTGAGAGAAAACTCCACCTGAGCTTGGAGGCAGGAGAGCCTTGCTTGAAGCAGTTTGTTCAGTAGTTTAATATGTTTTATTGCTTCATAAATGGTCTAGTTTTTAAGTTATGCTGTTTTTTTTTTAATCTTAATATGTGTGAATGGATTAACCCTGGGAAAATGTGACAGTCTAGCAAAATACATCTTGCCCGGGCTGTTTCCAGAAGTTGTAACTAAACATCATTCAGAAACTGGTGCAAGGCTAGTTGGCAGAGCCAGCCAGGGAGTGTTCCCAGCCTCCTAGCCCAAGGATGTGAGATTTCTAGAGATTTGATGAATACCTCTGGCCACAGGATGCCAGTATTGAACCACTTTTTATGTTATAGCATTTCCAGAGCTAGAAGAAAGCACTCTCTTAAGGGGATAGTCAGATATGCAGAAAGCTTCCTCCCCCATCTGTAAGAGGGCAGTTAATTCTTCTGCTTGGTTGTTTATATGGTTTATTTATCTACAGACAGGTAAACTTCGCAGGGGAGGAAAAGGGGGTAGGTTCCACCCTGATGTGTCCAGATACACAGAGGTAGTAAACCCTGGACACCCAGACCAGAGCTAGTGGCAGCCATTGAATATTGATAGCCCCTAGTTATCTGCTCAACCTGATCATAGCTGAGAGCCAGTGGGGTGACTAGCAGCTGGTCCTTCTTGCTCAGGTAGAGATAGGGAGGCAGCTGTATTTAAACAAAATCTTTGAAAATAAAAACAAACAAACAAAAACCATTCTGGCTAACATGAACAGAATGCCTATAATCCATCTTTGTGGACAGCAAACTTGCAACTCCAGAGCCTGAAAGCATATGTTGCTCAAAGTATATCAAGATAGTTTCATCTGGGACAGGTCTCTAAAAGCTGGTTAATGCATTTGCAGACTTTCCCTAAAGATTAGAGTGTACCTTTTTAATTCATTAAGTTTGCCTGTATTTCTTAGGGGCTCAAAACATGTTCTGAGACTAAATAAATATGCATATGAAAGCATTTTTAAACCCTCTTTTAAGAGAACATACTATTATTTTCAATATAATTTCTTGGGCTGGGTGGCTTTGCATTGCTTCCAAAGCTCACTCAATCTTGGCTGTTGCTCCCCTGAGGATACCAGGTATGGTGGGGTGAGTGAGATTTTGTAAACTCAGTTTTTCCAGTTTGTGTCAAGAATAACAAGGGAACATGAAAAATAAAACTGAAATCACTGCATTGCTGTAAGCTCCTGTGGGTTGTAATTATGGAAAACTGCAACTGCAGGTCATTGGCTCACCTTACTTAAAGAGGCAGTAATGTTGATTTATATTGTGTGGCCACTAATCTTATTGTGAGAGTGAATAGGATATATGGCACTCCAAACTCACATGTCCTGCAGTGTTTCTAGAAGCTTCCTTGGCTCCACTGAGTACCTGTGTCAGCCCCACTGCTGTAGGACAGCCTAGAAGGAAAAGTTGGGAAACCAATGAGTAATGAAGGCAATGCCAATCCCACCATAATACAAGTTATGCCACTACTGGAACCCCAAAGGGAGAGTTTAGGAAATTCCAGGGGAGAATGCCAACAGGATTGAGTAGGCAGAACCATACAGTTGGGTCTCTGCCTTGCTCTGCTGAGAGGAGAATCTGAACTGTCCTTTCAGAAGGGCACATGTAAACATGTATCTGGAATGGCTGTAAAGTTCCCGTACCAGAAAGAAATCTACAAAGGCAAGAGTGGGAAAGCCATGTTATGGGAGAACACGAGGACACGCTTTGATGTCAGGTGTGAGGAATGGGCCTAAGTGAGACGACAGGACAGAGAGATGAGCTTCGTGGGCAACAGGCAGGGATGCCTTTGAAACACGGGCTCGAGGCCATGCTTCTTTAACCTCATTGCTTTTCTTTACAACTCTCCTTGTATTTGTATCTTGTAGCCTATTATTAGATGGCTTGGCTCCTTGTCTGCCTATCTATCACCATACTGCTGATAGATAATTTCCCCCCAAGCCTATTTTCATAGTATAAGTTTGCCATGTCCTTTTCTACAAATATGGGACTTGATTGTTGCTTTCATGGTGGGGTGGACTGTTACAAAATACAGTTTATTTGAGAATTACATAAGGTTTAATTCACTTGACAATAGTATACATGAAACCCTTTACAATAAACATGGAATAAAAACAATAACATGCCCCAGGAACTCCCTCAGGGAATATGATTGTATTTGTTACTGTTTTTTTCTGCTATGACAACATACATAACCGAGAAGAGGCAAGTTAAGGGAGGAGGGATTGTTCTGGCTCAGAGTTTGAGTGACTGCAGCCCATCTTGAGAGAAAAGGCAGGACAGTAGGGGTTTCATGAATGGCTGATCACACTGTCTGAAGTGAGGGAGCAGAAACCAAGTAGGGACCCCATAGGAAGTAAGGCTGGATTGTAGGGTATCCATACCGGCCCGTGTAAACTCACATTCTTCAGTGAAGCTGCACCCCTTAAACTTTCCACAGCCTTCCTAAACAGTATCAACAGATGAGGACCAAGTGTTCAAATACATGTCCTCTGGGGGACATTTAGCATGGAAACCACAATGTTCAGAGAGCAAAAGATGAAAATAGCTTTTAAAATGTAGTTAAATATTGTTCGCGAGAGCCTGTTAGAATAATGAGTTATCAGAAAAGAGAAAGAATATCTGGAGGAGAGATGATTTGGTTCTGAAACCTTTAAGAAGACAGAGCCTGGGGTTTTCTAAGATTAGGAAACTTCTGAAGATGTTCTGTGGGGATTGGTGACAATGAGCAAACAACAATGTCCCTGAAACCATCACCACAGAGCTCAGCACTCTAGGGTTGTGGGTAGAAAGTGTCCTTAGAAGTAATAAAACTCAGGGGTTCTTATATTTTAGTGCTTGTTACAGTTACCTCTTGCTGGGTTAAACCTTCAGCTTCTAAATTAGGAGACGAAGGATTGAATTTGAAGCAAATTTGGAATTGTGGATGATACTTAATGGAATTGGTTCAAGGACCAGACCTTAATGACCCAGATTAGTTCAAGTTTCTCATCCTATTTATGAGACAAACGAGGCCTTGATAAATATGGTAATTTGCTCAAAAATACTACAAATTAGACACTGCGTATAATATTCTTCTCTTGACTGTCTTGAGAAATTGGTTGTCATCTTTGTGAAAAAAGAACAAACCCATTTTGAGCTGAACATGAAGCATATTTTGTAAACATTTATTTATATCTTGGTCCCATTGTCTCAAAATACTTTCAGCCTCCTGGTTCATAAATAAGTGTTCTTATTTGAATGCAAAATATTAATATATTCTTATTGAGGAAGCATCATGGGAAGTTGTAGAAGTGACAAGTAAATTAATTGAGCATGATAGGATTGTAATGAAGTAAATAATTCTTGAAAGTGCAGTACAGAGAAGGTGGCCATGCACTCTCAGTATGCATCCCCAAATAATTCACATTTTGCTATTTTTATGCTGTTCTGATTTTCATGCATTTTAATCTCTCCTTATTTCTTTGTAGACAGAATAACCAGAACATTACAGATAATACTACAAGTTGTACCAGAAGACTCTAAAGAATTATGAACTTAATATATCAAAATCTTGGCTATCTGCCCAGGACTGAGATACAGAATGGATCTTTATTTCAAGAAAACACAACTTTGGTGATGGACTAAAGGAACCGGTTATTTCTATTCAAATTCTCTAATGTATTCAAACTAATTTCTGAGCAATTTACTGGTAACTCAATGTATCTGTAGAAAGCTAATAAGCAAGTCACATAGTGAGGCAAGCACAGGGTTGGAGTCTGGTGTTTACCCATTGAGGTAAGAGAACGAGACAAGGGGCATTGCCAACAGGGCTATTCTCTGTAACATTTCTTTTTTTTTTTTTTTTTTTTTTTTCGAGACAGGGTTTCTCTGTGTAGCTTTGCGCCTTTCCTGGAGCTCACTTGGTAGCCCAGGCTGGCCTCGAACTCACAGAGATCCACCTGGCTCTGCCTCCCGAGTGCTGGCATTAAAGGCGTGCGCCACCAACGCCCGGCCTCTGTAACATTTCTTATCATGACTGAGAACCTTCAAATAGAAGACCAAAGTGTTTTCTGTACATAGGGGGTCTGTATACATAGCTTTACCTACTGGGACACCTATACTGTGAAAAGTATTTTCTATTTTTCTGAAAAAAATGTTATTATTGTGGCAAAGGGGCCAGAAATAACTTTATTTTACATAGACCTTGGATTGTTTTCCTTTAGTGACCAACGTGGCTGTCACTTATATTTCAATGGCTTATACTCAGAGCATCAGAACAAAAGATAGGGGAGTACTCTGTGTGTGTGTGTGTGTGTGTGTGTGTGTGTGTGTGTGTGTGTGTGTGTGTAGCTTGAGATCGAATTCAGGGCTTTGAAAAAGCCAGGCAAGCATTCTACCTATGACCTACATCCATACACCCTAATTTTCGTGAATGCATTAAAGAAGCATTTCTTGAGGCTATGATTTATGAGGCAATTCTAGGAATTGTGTTTGAATAAAAATCATGGATAATTTGTTAGGTTAAATATGATTTCACTTATTGTCAGGAGGTTTGATCTTTGGAGTGTCACTTTGTTTTCATCCTGGTTCCTTAGTTCCAGAAAATGTGCACTTTTTGTAAGACATCCACTGATGAACCACCTCTTTGGTAATTTTCTCCTTGATGAATAAAATGAAATTCTAATCACTATAGTACAGCATCAACATGGGAGAAATTGTCCACGAAACTCTAAATATCAGGCTTTGTCCTTATAACTACATTTATATGCAGTATTAGTCATTCTAATCACTTTCCCCTTTACTTTGTGGCTATTTTTACATGGTGATGACTTCTGACAGTGTGTGCATTCCCTTTACAGTTCTGTTAAAATATGTCTCTGGATAAAATGATCTGGATCAATTAGAAAAAAAGCACAGATTTACATTAAAAACTATGGAAGAAATGTCACTCCTTAGTAAGACTTTCAACTGATCTTTTAAAAAGTGTTTAAAAGTGTTCTTCTAAATCTAAGCTTTTTTCAATCATTTCTTCACTTTTGGTACAATTCAACTTGCAAAAGAGATCACTGAGGACACATCTATTGGAAGGAGTTGTCAGTATGTGTGTTCAGCTAGGTGGTGCTAGGTCAGAAGTAGAAAACACTGGGCAATTTTCAAATAAGGTTAATGTAATGATGGGACTTTTAAAACTCTTACTTCTAACATCCAAAATTAAATGTGCAGCACGGCCACACTAGGTTTCATCTCTTATATTCTGACCACTTACAAATGAGATGTTTAAAAAATTATCCTAATTAATAAAATCATTGAGTTCATAGTTAATTGCCCAAAGTACAAATGACGATTTTAATTTAGAGCAATTCACCAATTTAGCTTTTTTAAGTCTCAGTAACATTTAACATATACTCAACGTTGTCTTTTTTTTTTTTTAAAGGCCACACAAAGTATTTATTTCCCTAAGTGAACCAGTAACAATTCCTCCTGTTTTTGCTAACATGGGCTATTCCAAACCTTATGTTTAGTCTCTAGAACCAAAATAGTGTTACTTTGCTGACATCTATCTCTAGGAGATGCCACTGGAGGTGCATATTTTTATATTGTTATTTTTACACTAGACCTATAAGATTTAATGTGGTGGTGTTTTCTTCTTCCCTATGAAATAGAGTAAAGCCGTGAAGAGAGTCCTGTGGGTTCTGGTTCCTGACCCTCCTGTTTCTCCTGCTGTTTGGTCTCATAGTTATCTTTGATAACTACTTATCTTTCCCTGTACCAGCTAGTCAGGGTACGCCTTGTCATCGTCCTCCCTTTTCAAAGACTTTTTTTTTGTAGTGTTAAATTTATAATGCCATTGTAATACCATTTAGTGAAGCATAAAAAAAAAATCAGTATTTCTTTAAAATACTGTCAATGGAGTTGCATTTTGGCTTATTTTGAAGTTATACCCCAAGGGAACACAGCATTTCTTTAATTGTGGAATTCATGTTCATAATTGTTTTATTGAGAGCTTATAAACAGATATTTTTATTTAGAAATACTCCTGCCCACTTGTAATGTGTGTTTTTATATGAAGTACTTTTTCTCATATTTTAGATTAATAAGCATATATACACACGTGATTACATGTGTTAATGTTTGTGCTGGTGTACATATTTGAATGTTCATATAAAATTATGATTTGATTACTATAACAGAAAGCTAGATACAGCCTAAACAGTTTAAGATATGCAATACTCTATTTTCAAATATTCTTTGTTTAACATACAAAGCCTTGAACATGCAATTTTTATTTTTATTTTTATTTTTTTTAAATTTTTTTGTTTTTTTTGAGACAGGGTTTCTCCATATAGTTTTGGTGCCTGTCCTGGATCTTGCTCTGTAGCCCAGGCTGGCCTCGAACTCACAGAGATCTGCCTGGCTCTGCCTCCCGAGTGCTGGGATTAAAGGCATGTGCCACCACTGCCCGGCTAATAGGCAATTTTTAAAGGATCTAATAAAGATTTCCAAAAGTTGGGTGCAATTTTATTCTCCTCACACAATTATCAATATTTCCACTGATGGGCATTCTAGCAGTGCTGTTTTGTCTCTTAAAGCATTAGATTCTCCCCTTTGATTTCAAGTGCCTCTTCTTACAAATGGCGGCTTTGCTTAGCTGGCAGCAGAACCAGCACTTGTCTTTCTTCATGAGATTGGACATTTGTCCTAGCAAACATGACTGAATCCAGTTCCACTTGTAAGATTGTGCGTGTACATCCACAGTCTGTGTGTTTGTCCCCCAGCCCTGTGGGCACAGGATCAGGCCAGCTGACTGGCTTCTATTCCCAGTGCTCTGCAGCTTTCGATAACACTAAAGTATGCATATGGAAACATTTTTATTTTTTTTCAGATTGCCTTATGTGTCTGCTAAAATTGTTTCCTCAATTGCCATTTGAACAGCAACAGATGGTTTTCATGAAGACAATTATGTAGCAGAAGTCCTCATAAGCTGGGATCAGCTTTTGGCAAACGCACTGTTTTATCTCAATTTACAGGTGAATGGGATGCGAAGAAAGGGAGCATCTCTCCCTTTTGTGGATATCTTATAACTGAGGTGTGAAAAGACAACTCAGGGTCAGGGTACCAGGAAGTGCAGGGAGCCTATGATTAGCAGTAACCATGTTTCTCTGTCCTACAACCAAGTCAGAGAACTCTCAAAGCTTGTCTGTTGGATGTAAATGAGTACCCTAAGAAGCTGATTAAGCACTAGCAGTGGTGTCTCCAGGGCCCCCAAGCTCCTTCCAAGGTCCTAGCGTGGCTTTAGGAAGATTGTGTTTTAAAAACAGAAGCCCCAGAATTGGGCCTGGAGAGATGGCTTAGCTTCCGAGAACACTTACTCTTCCTGCAGAGGACCTGAGTTCGATTCCCAGCATCCACATGGTGGCTCGCAACCATGGGTGACTACAGTTCCAGTGGGTCCAATGCCCTATTCTGACATCTGTGTGCACAAGGCATGCACACGGTGTATGCACATACATTAAGACAAAACACTCATATATATATATATATATATATATATATATAAAATAAATGTATGTAATTTTTTAAAGAGCAGGAAAATTCCCTGTACAATATATACTGTGGTATCCACATTTGTTTGTGAATAAGAGAAAAAAAATTCCTATTAATTTTCCATTAAAAAGAACCATAGAATATTTATAAAAATATTTTAAAATACTTAAATGCCATATTAATTGAAATGTACACCTAAAAGTCAATTGATGGCTTTCTTATAAGGTCTATGTGATATAGAGGGCAATGGTTTCAATTGTGTTATGCTGTGATTAACAGAAAAGCAATGAATGAAGTTTTATTTGTAGCTCTTTTTCTTATTTTGGAAAGAAATAGATTTGCGATTCCAATGAAAATGACTCAAGAAGCTTATTTTATTTGAGTGTCATTTGCTTCATAACATTCTGTGTGTTGGTGCTGATAGAGTACATGATGATGTTTTGGGTCCCTAATCAATCAACCCAGGAATTAAGTCATGGCATCATTTAATGGCAAGAAGCTTCTAGAGGATATAAATTAGAGAAGATAATGAGTCATTTGCATAGCTTCTATTTATGTTATATATGAGTAAAAGAATTATTGCCTGCGTATGTAGTTTAGCTAAATATTCCCACAAATAGTACTTCAAAAGTCTATCTCAATATATTTAATAGCTGAAAGTGTGACCTCTATGTAGGCCACTGACTGTTAGTGCTGTACTTTAAAATAGATGATTTAACAGCCAATTTTTATAAGTAGTCCTTTATTTTATTGAATTTTAAAATTATTTGGTATCTCAAAATAAGTGATTTGTCTGTTTTTATGTCACATATTGGTGCAAAAGCATGAGTTATGGCCACATAGTTCACCAGTTCTTTATTTTACGAGACATTGTCCTTCTTTATCAACTCATGGCAATACTGTTAATGTTACTTTTTTCTTTTCTTCTTTTTTTAAAAAATAATTTCTGTTTCATTTACATAAAGCAACAGTTCCCTGTGTTTCAGTCTGTAATACTGATACTATGTCTTCAAGATGATAACTATAGAAAGACTCACTTCCCAAGATTTCTTAATGAAAAACCTGCCACTTTTATTTATTTTCTTGGAATTGGCCCCCTGCTCTTCCTTAATTCCACTTGGCTTGAAATGCACAGTATGGTTTCAGCCTCCAAACAGCTACCTGCTACATGTGTCCTGTTTGGATCACAGGTATTTTATCGTATCAATAACGGCCCACACAGTTTTGTAGGTAATACTTTCAAAGAAATGGTGACTCCTTAGGCACCTGAGAGCCGTGTGGATGGCTGCAGCAATTCAAAACTAAACACACTCCTCTACTTTAGTACACACACTGCTGATTTTTAAACTGAATTCATTATTGGTTAAAAGACCTGCTCGCTACGTCCTTGTTACCTCTTGATGAGGCCACTAGAGGCAGTGTTGAAAGCCAGGGGAGAAAGAGAAGACTAATGCTCAGCTACCTCTTTTGCAGCAGTAATTGTATTTTCAGCACTTCTGTGGTGGTATTTTGCACAGCATCTTGTGGGAAAATGCATTAGGTCTTTGGATGTTTCAGCTCTAAGTGGGTTGTGCGTGGTCTGACTAGGAGGGGCATTTTGAAGGTAGACCTCACATGTTACTAATGAATGACCCTTAGTAGCCACAGACTCAGAACTACAGTCATATCTTAGTAGGAGACAAGTCATTATGGGTCCTTGCTCTTAGGATTGAAGGGTCTTGTTTCAAAGAATTTACAAATTGATCTTTTCCTAGAATTTCTCCATCATTTTGCTTATTAAATACTATAATCAAATATTCTCTTAAAGTAGAAAAGTGCTTTGAAGAAATTAAAAAAAAAAGCAACCAAATTATTTGCAATGAATGAATGTTCATAGCAGGAGAAATTACTTACATTAAATTACTTTGCATTCTAATTATTTCAGATACTAGTCAATAGCATTTTTATTACTCTGAAAGCAAAAAATTCTGCATCATTAAGCCCATCTTTTCCTATATCTATGTAGATATGTGATAGTGATTATTTGACAAACCACCAGAATTCTCTTATTAATCTGAGGAACCTGACCATCTTCTTGGAGAGACTTGCTTGCCAACCCTTTTCTCTGAGATTTTCATTGCTGCTGCTATAAAATCTGCAAATAAATTTTAACTAGGTTCTTCTTGATATTATTCATGTTCAGAGAGTTTCACTGTTAGGAAGTTCCTAGAATCAGTCACAATAGTAGTATATACTTCATTTCAAAAGCTTGTATACTTTGAATGCAGACACTGGCCCAAAATTTCTGTTTCTGTCAAGAGGTTTCAGCACAATAGTAATGAGGGTTAGTGGTGTTTTCCAACATGTGGGAATTTTGCAAGCATAAGCATCAGATATGTTTTCTACCTGTGCCAGACATGATGAAAAAATATGTAGTTATGTCTCTCTAATGCTGGCCCGGTTGCCTGTGGTTTTATACTAAACACATTCCAGAGAGCACACTACAACTGGCCTCTTGTGCTGGATGCTTGGAGAGCTTAATTTGCCTTCCCTCACAGATAAGACTCAAATCCTGAATTTCATAGTACATAGTTCTTATTGTAGTGAGACTTATATGGTAGTCATGCACTGAGAAGGGGAAGCTGTCGTTATTAATTCAGAATTCAGTCACTTCATATAGCTTGTTTATTCTAGTATATCTGGTTTTACTTTGCTAAAATATGGGGTTGTAAATTTAATCTAAATATTTGGCATACTAACTTTTTCCTCTTCCATCAAGGACTAGAAAAATTCTTATGGGTGTTGGTTTGTTCCTATTAATGTATTAGGCACTGTGGACAAACATATTTAACTCTCCTTTCATACATCTGCAAACATCATTGGGTGGTTCTGGTGGAGTCACTCCAGGTTGGTGGTAGTCAGGCTGACAACTGTCATTAGATCTGTGCTCCAGTTGTAATTTACAAGCGTCCTGAGACCTATGGTGGCTCTAGACTGTGTTCCTCGTGACCTTGGAGCATTGTCCACTGCAGGAGCATGGCATCTCTGGAGCATTGTCCACTGCAGGAGCATGGCGGCTCTGTTCTGGTGACCTCATTACAGGATTAGAAACATCTGCCAAGACAGAATGTACCCTGTGTTCTCGACACTCCTTTACCCAGGCATTGTGATGATGAACCTTGATGAAGGTGATGGCGAGAGTTTGCACAAACTGCACACCGTGTCTTACATTGAGTGGTGAATTCTTAAAGGGTAAGATGGCTGTGCTGCAAAAATGCTGAATGACGAGTTGTGAGCAGTGCAGAGGAACTATTATTTGTGGATCTTGTTTTGTCTTTGAATTCCTTGGCACTGGTGTAACAACATGTGATATGTGAAATAAAGTGCATTCTTCTACAGCTAAATGATTTTCCTCTAGGGAAAGTCCTGATGTAGCAAACTCATTGCTAGATGGTGTTCTTGGGCTATGTGTATAAGCGGGAAAGCACAGTGAAATGTGTGTTTTCTGATGAAAATGCTTGTGGTTCATGTCCTCATATGGAATGCATTTTGGTGCAATATGATGTCACTCCAGTTCACATTATCAAATTATGTTTCAGTTGTATTTGTGGCGCTGCCCACTTATTATGCTTCTATCTTTGTATATCTGCCTTGTATATATTTTTACTTGAAAATACTTTAGATGGTTACTTGGAAAATATTTGATAGTTTACATATTAAACATCATGTTTTTCTTTCTTTTCAATAATAAATACCGCTTTAAACAGAAGTTTCTTGTTTTTATGATTAAATTTGTCTCACTGATTATGTGCATGGGTTAACCCATCTCTTGGCATTCATTCTCCACATGTAAACTAACAGTAGTGGCAGATCCGATCTCTGCAGCATCTTCATGGTCCATGTTTGTCTGGCTTCTGCTCCTCTGACCTAATGTCTTATTTTCACATGTGGGATAAAGTCTTTTCACTTAAAAAAAAAAAAAAAAAAAAGATAAAAAAAAAAAAAAAAGCCGGGTGGTGGTGGCGCACGCCTTTAATCCCAGCACTCGGGAGGCAGAGCCAGGCGGATCTCTGTGAGTTCGAGGCCAGCCTGGGCTACCAAGTGAGTCCCAGGAAAGGCGCAAAGATACACAGAGAAACCCTGTCTCGAAAAACCAAAAAAAAAAAAAAAAAAAAAAAGTCTTTTCACTTGTTATCTTTGACAAGAGTATTGTCTCTTGTTTCCTTCTAATTCAGAATCATGTGTTTCCCTAGGATATTCTCTGTAAAACTGAAATCAGGTCACATTTTCAAAACATTTTCCCACTTGTTTGTTTGTAGGTAAACCTTAAATTCCTTCATACAGTGTGTAGGGCTTTCCATAATGTGTAGTGTTTTACATCATGTACAGAGTTTTCCATCCTGTATAGGGATTTTCACAATGTACCTGTTTTTCCATAGTGTATAGGGATTTCTATAGTGTATAGGGTTTTCAATAGTGTGTAGGGCTTTCCATAGTGTATAGGGTTTTTTTTTATAATATATGAGTTTTTCCAGTGTGTAGTGTTTTTCATGTGTATAGGGTTTTCCATACTGTGTAGGATTTTCTATAATGTGTAGAACTTTCCATAGTGTATACATCTTTCTATAATGTATAGGTTTTTCCTATAGTGTATAGAATTTTCCATAGTGTGCTGGGCTTTCTGTAGTGTATAGGACTTTCCACAGTGTATAAGGCTTTCCAGAGTCTGTCCTTACTCCACCTACCATAGTCTCTGTAGTCATATTAAATATCTTTTCAGAGGTTCAATGAAGAACAGATGTCAATATTATTGTTACTTAATGCAATGCAAACTCTTATAGAAACTATGTGCTATTTCCCAACACCCATATTCTTTTTCATACAAAGCAAACCTCTATCCAACACAACATATTGAGTTAAAAAAAATGATCTCATCAAGAAATCCTCACAAAGTTGGTTCAGGACCTGGTTCACAACCTGGTTCCTGATCTTCATTGTAGTGATACAATGAGTACCCCAATAAAGCTTACCTGGGGATCAGAGGACAGAGCCAGTCACTAAATTAGACATAGAGGTCAAGCAGTGGAGGCACACACTTTTAATCCTATCATTCATGAGGTAGAGTTTTGTCTGGATCTCCGTGAGTTCAAGGCCTCACTGGGCTACATGAGAGGAACAGAACCAGACAGTGGTGACACATGCCTTTAAGCCCAGGAAGTAATGTGGCAGGATACAGCAAGGTATATAAGGCATGAGGAAACAGGAACTTGCTCTCTTGAGGCTGAGGATTTCATAGAGTTAAGAACTAGTGGCTGACTACTCAGCTTCTCTGATCTTTCAGCTTTTACTCCAATATCTGGCTCTGGGATTTTATTAAAAGACCATCAAAGATTCATATTAGACTTCGTCATCCTGAGTGTATCTCTTTAGAACTCACTGTATACTACTGTAATTGATTGATTGGACCATTTTCTCTGGCTGTATTTGTCCACTTTGTCTTTCATGGACTAAAGGAGGGCTTCCTCTTTTGCACTTGAAACTAAATTCCTTTCAAGAAAGTCTTACACTAAGTACAAAGGTGAGTAAAACAGGTATATTAATGAAATTCTTACTACAAATAATATTTTTTTCAAAAACAATTATTAGATAGATGTATGATTTTACCACTTATTAAAGGTGAAAGCAAACTTGCATACTAATTAGATAGGCATGCTTGTTTACATTTACATGAGGAATTTAATCTTGCCTAAATATTTGATATTGGAGGATGTAGAGGACCTTTAATGTTTTTCAGAGTTTACTAATAGTTTGATTTTATAAACACCAATGCTGAGAATGCCATTTTACACGAATGTATATGACTACAAGGTAGAAATAAGCTTTAAAACCCATTAGGAATTTTAGCTTAATCCCAAGCAGATATTGCTGATTTTTTAAAAATAAAAATTCAAGTCTACAATTTTAAAAGCTAAACATTTTAACACAAGTTTAAACTTCCTCAATTAGGCTATTATGTTTCCTAAAAAGCAAAGTCTTGCATTTATAGTAAAAGCACTGCATTTCATAGCACAGAACAATCACAATTCTGAGCTGAGTTGTTTCAGAAAGCAGGAGCTGGTGTTATGTGGTGTGATGGAATGCCCAGTGCAAAGTGCATATGGTGTGTGTTCATAACCAAGGCTGCAGGGAAGCTGTGTGATGCAGCATGGGGATACTGCCCAAACCACAATGGATTGGGTTCATTGTGCATTTGATTTTGAATCTTTTTTTGGTTGTAGTGCAATCAGAAAACTTACTCTTGCCAAACTTTCCTATAATAATCACATTTGGTTATGTGACCTTAAATGGAATTGAAACCACAGTTTAAGAAATTGTGGTGGAAAACATAGGCAATATTCAATTGTGTTTATTTAATATACAAAAATAATGGTCAGCTGCTCCATTCAAGGATGATTCAACATAGACAAATCAATAATGTAATACTTCAAAATTAACATACTTAATTTCAAATCACAGGGTCATGTGAATAGATGCAGAAAAGACCTTTTTACAAAATCCAACATCACTTCATGATATAAGTCATGGGGATACTAGGGATAGAGAGTATATTTCAGCATAGCAAAAGTTGTGTGCAATGTGCAATAAATGTATAGTCAGCATCATGTTAAGTGGAGAAAACCTTCAAGAATTTCCACTAAGGTTAGGAAGAAGATGAGGATGTCCACTCTTCTCTTCTGTTCAGTAAAGTGCCTGAAGTCTGACCTAGAACAATTAGATAAGAGACAGAAATAAAAAGAATATAGATAGGAAAAGAAGTAAAGATAGCCACATGGAAAGATATTTTGATTCTACCTACTAAAGATTCCTGGGGAAGGGGTTGGGGATTTAGCTCAGTGGTAGAGTGCTTGCCTAGCAAGTACAAGGCCCTGGGTTTGGTCCTCAGCTCTGGGAAAAAAAAAAGATTCCTGGGCAAAACTCAGAGGATTGATAAGCACTTTTTATCAAAGTGAACAACAGGCACTCTCAGTCCTAATCAGAGACATGAATATAAGAAAGGTATTTGTAGGGAAGAAGGCAGGAACACAGGGGTGGTAGGGAGATGAGAGAAGGTGGGGGTTGAGAGTGGTCAAAATTGTCCAAGAACAAGCTACTTAATAAAACAATTAAAGCATGAATGGATTTGTGAAATATACTTTTGCAACTCTAAAGTTATGTTTCTCTGGTGACAAAGTCTACAAAATCTTACATTAAGAAAAAAAATGGACTACTGAGAAGTTTGAGCTTCTCCCTTCCCTTCTCTCCGCTCTCCTCCCCTTCCCTCTCCTCCTCTCCCCTTCTCTTCCCTCCTTTCCCTCCCCTCCCCTTCCCTTTCTATTCTTCCTTCACTTCCTTTCCCTTCTCTTCACTTCCTTTCTTCCATTTCCCACCTTTCTCTTCCCCTTCCCCTCCCTCCTACTCCCTCCATCTCCTCCCCTTCCTTCTGCTTTCTTCCTGTCCCTTTCCCTTCTCTCTTCCTCTCTCCTGTTTTTTTCTTTCCTTCTGTAGGTAAGAAGAAATTCTCAGTCAAGAGTATATTATGAATTCTTTCTGTTAGTATAAATTTAGGTTTTCTTTGGGTATCCTGCCCATGTACATAATAAAATAATATATATTTTAATCCTAATAACTTGAAAAATGCTATGGTCTGAAGTGTAGAACAGAAGAAAGCCTAAATTGTGGATGATAAGACTTCATTCTGAAGATGGGCAGCATGAAATAGCATTTCTCTTTCTTGTTAAGGAAAAACATTACTGAAGGAATCTAATAATTTTGGCACCTGTAACATTTACATAATTTTACATTTAAAAAAAATGCAGCCAGGCAGTGGTGGTGTACACCTTTAATCCCAGCACTCGGGAGGCAGAGGCAGGTGGATCTCTGTGAGTTTGAGGCCAGCCTGGTCTACAGAGCGAGATCCAGGACAGGCACCAAAACTACACGGGAAACCCTGTCTGGAAAAAACAATAAACAAACAAACAAATAAATAAATGCAAACCATGTGATATCAGTGATGTGGGTAGAAGGTAGTATGAGAGTGGTTAGTGGGTACATGTTTGTGAAATCATCAAAAATCAAATTTAATTAAAAGACAGTTAAATATGAATGAAGTTGTACAATATTTTTATTTACATCTAATATTAAGTAATCCATTTGATGCTAAGGCAACTGTCTATTCTTATTTTAAAACAGTGAATATGACTGAATGTATGTCTCATGAAGATCTATGATGGCCAGCATTCTGTTTGAGAACCCTCAGTAACCTTTTGGATATGCTGTTTCAGGCTCACAGAGTCTTCGACTTGAATTCTAGGCTACGTTTAATGAATAAGGGCTTGTGCCGATCATGTGCAGGCAGGTGTTGGGCCGGTCATGTGCAGGCAGGTGTTGGGTAAGTAAATGTAGCCTTCCTTTTGTTTTCACATCTTAAAATCAGGCTTTCTGGAACTCTGACATTGAAGGTTGAACCTTCACAGCCCTCTTCCTGGTTTTTATGGTCTTAATTTTAAGAACACCTGGTCACCAGCTGGCAGTGGCTAAAACTATCGTCTAAGAAGTGTTTGATGTTTAAAGAATTCTGAAATAAAAAATAATTAGGATCAAGATCCTTTAAGTTTTATTAATTCAGAAAGACATGAAAGAGGATTTCAGTCTAAACACTACAAAAGTTGAAATACATTGCAACTATAGTTAAAAACTTAATAAATTATTATAATCCTGTATAAGAGTCATGTAGCATACTAGTTATTTCCCTTAGACAAAATTATAAACAGTCTTATTAAATAAGAAACACAGAGCCAAATACAGAGTTAATAGCTAAAGAGATCAGAGCAAGAGCCACTACTACCTTATCTTACCACCTGCAGTAGCTTCCCCAAAGAGCGCTTCGTCCTGTCTGACTTGTGTTTTTATTGCCTTTCTGTTCTGCCTTCTCATTGGCTATAAACCCAACCACATGACTTCTTCATCACTGTCTGTCTATACAGATCTCCAGGTCTCGATGGTTGGTACTGGGATTAAAGGCTCCTGTTACCACTCTTGCCTGTGTCCTTGACCACACCGAGATTCTGCCTGCCATGTGATCAGATTAAGGGCATGGGCTACCACCACCTGACTCTGCTTATGACTCACTTTTACCTTTGATCTCCAGGTAACTTTATTTATTAACATACAAATAAAATCACATTTCAGCACAAATAAAATGTCACCATATTTCCCCTTATTTAATTTAAAAAAAAAAATAAGGATACTGATCGTATTTTATCATAGTGATCAGCACAGTACTTATATAACATCATTTTTTTGTGTTTTTAATTTCCTAAAACCTAAAGCCATTCTATATTTTTCATGTCTGAATTCTGCTTCAAACTCACTTATGATTATTTTTTATTTATACACTTCTAGATTATCTTTATAATTTTTTTATTCAACAGGTTATAGTGGAAGGTTAGCTGCTTATGTTTTTGATTTAGCAAAAATGACCAAGTCCCTGACCTTCAGTCTGCATGATGGGTACCAGAGCTCAGTGCTTTACAATTTAGGTATGCTTTCTGCTTCATGAACACAAATATTTGGGGAAACGATGTTTCTTTTCTTTCTTTCTTTCTTTCTTTCTTTCTTTCTTTCTTTCTTTCTTTCTTTCTTTCTTTCTTTCTTTCTTTCTTTTTTTGGTTTTTTGAGACAGAGTTTCTCTTTGTAGCTTTGTGCCTTTCCTGGAACTCTTTGTAGACCAGGCTGGCCTCGAACTCACAGAGCTCTGCCTGCCTCTGCCTCCCGAGTGCTGGGATTAAAGGCATGCACCACCACTGCCTGATGTTTCTTAATGGCACTAATTATTAGCATTGTTGTTAATTAGAGTGAATCTCAGGTGTTTTAAGTCAGTATAAGTAGGTGGAAATGACTTGGTTTTGGAGTTAGGGGGAGCTGAGTTGACACCGAATGGTGTCTGTCACCAGATAACAAGTAGAAGGCTAAGGGAGGGATGTTACCAGAAAAGTGTGTGGCCAAGGCCTTATGCCAGAGAAATCGAGATCGTTTAAAGAGATACATTAGCTAGAGGGTGGACTTGGGGATAAAGCCTTTGCCTAGCATGCTCGAGGCTCTGGGTGCGAGCCCAAGTTAACGCAGACCATGAGAGAGCAGCTCCCACCATCAGCTCAGGGTACTAAAAGGAATGCCTCAGAGTAGCAAGGGGTAGGGAACTTTTGTATCGGAGGGTAATTAGGAACAAGTTTTAATTTATCTGTGACTGGTGAAATAAGGAAATACATGCTTTCTGATGTTAACTTTCTCTTTTGCCTCACCTTAAAAATGGTCTCTGACTCTGTTTCCACATTGCCATATATCTCCACACTGCTGTATTCAGGTACATATCTTTACGTACATACACTTTTTCACATGACTACACATCTTATTTTATATACATTTATCTTATATACCTCTCTCTCTCTCTCTCTCTCTCTCTCTCTCTCTCTCTCTCTCTCTCTCTCTCTCTCTCTCTCTCTCTCTCTTTTCTTTTTTTGGTTTTTCCAGACAGGGTTTCTCTGCGTAGCTTTGCACCTTCCCTGGAGCTCACTTGGTAGCCCAGGCTGGCCTCGAACTCACAGAGATCTGCCTGGCTCTGCCTCCCAAGTGCTGGGATTAAAGGCGTGAGCTACCACCGCCCAGTGCATATCTCTTTTCTGTACAACTTTATTTTCCTTGCCTCCACATAGTTACAAATCTCCACACAGCCACAGCTCAGCATCTCATTTACACAGCTCTCTCACCACACAGTGCTTTCCACCATTCCTAGGCACAGTTCCTCTCCATAGCAGCAGCTCTTTCTCACAGCTCTCTCATACTACTCACACACACACACACACTTCTACATCCATTGTTCACTCACTCTTTACTCAACCACTCGCTCATCCATTCACTCCCTCACACTTCTCTTCTCATGCTTCTTCTTCTTCCTTTCTTACCCAGCACACACACACACACACACACACACACACACACACACACACACACACACACACACTTCACTCACATTCCGCAGCAGCTCTCACGGAGCTCTACACAGCCATCTCTCTCCACAACACTGCTGCTCCCTGTCAGGCAAACTGAACAATCATAAGATACATTTTCAGGGCCCGACTCATTCTCAAAACACAAGATAAGTCACGTAGTTTCTCTTAGGCTAGTAATGTCACATTGACCCATGCACGTAGCTCTAAGTTGGTGAGGGGTCCCAGACAGGAAACAATTGGCTGAACCTTGAGCAGTCAGAGTACATGCAGAAAGGGAGCTACTGCAAGGACTACGTCTTGATACAGACAGCCTGGCCTTGATTTAGCAATAAACAACACCTGAGAATGAGTCTTTGTGTATATTCTGCAGGGGCATTTTAGTCTGTTTTGGACTTGTTCTAGGGTCTTTGTAAAATGTATAAAAGGCTATCTTTGAGACTGAGAATACTGTTAATTTTCTGTGTTAGTAAAAACAATATTCTGGTAATATTTCTGTTCATCAGAATTATACAGCTTAAACAGAAAACCACAGCTAAATGTGTGCCCAGAGATGTAAAACACACTACCCTTTGGCTGTGGAAAGCACCCCACAGCTGTTCTTATTAGGGAGGCATAGCAGCAGCACCTGAGAAAGTTACAGACAGAAAAGAGCAGTTTCCAGAGCCAGTGACCCCATGGCTTTGACAGGTGGGGCTCCCCATCAGGGGGTTACACATCTGGTGGGTCGACTTGTCAAACACTAGTTGTCACCTGCTATATATTCTCATGGCCTTCATCACCCAGTACTACAGAAAACAAACAAACATACAAACAAACAAACAAATAAACAACAATCAATACCAAAAAATGTCAGAGATAAAAACTTTAAAAGCCAATATGGATCAGACTGTGTTCTTTGTACCAAAAACTAATTGTAATCCCAGTGCAACTACAGCCCTGGGACAAGGCAGGATGTACTTACAAGAGGGACAGTCATAGATGACTTAGAAGAAAATGCTCTAGACTTGAGCCTGTATTCAGCATGTGGGAAAGAAGCCAGGGAGAATGAATTTCACACGCAATACAGATGCTGAACTCCACAGGCAGATCGGGGCATGTGGGATGGGTGGATCAGATGAGGGGTGGGGTGGGGTAGAGGGAGAGAGTGTGGGGAGAGATAGCTAGAACTGGGAAGCCTTTTGTGGTGTGTGTGTGTGTGTGTGTGTGTGTGTGTGTGTGTGTGTGTGTAGAAACCTAGTGCAGTGGTTTCTCTAGTGCATAGATTCCCTGCAATCTATGATGGTAATCCTAATGAGGACTCCTAGGAATGGAGGATAGAGTCTCACATGGCTATCTTTTATCACCAGGCAAGGCTCCCAGTGATGAGACTGGGTTGCATTCAACTGAGTTGTTGGCCAAGGGGGTCTCATGGAAATCCCCAAACAATCAAGGCCATTGCTAAGACAAAAGGTTGCTCTCCACAAACTGACAGCAGGGCCCCATTGCTGAGAACAACACTCACACAACTCCTTGAACTAGAAGTCAAGGTGGTGTCTACATGGAGCCTTCCCCGCCATATTCTAGTCTCTTTGGAGAGGGAAGGTACTCCATGAGCTACCAAAGAGAAACATGAAAACCAACCCAGCCACATAAATCTTTGACCTGCAATCTATGGTGCCTGCAAAATGTGCTAGGGCAATGGTGGCAGAGAACTTGTGAGAGTGGCCAACCAATGTCTGATCTGACCGAAGGACCACTCCTCAAGAAGGAACCCATACCTGACACTGCTTGGGTAACCAAGAACCAGAGACTAGATAGCCCAGAGACATAGAGTAAAACCAAAAATTACTGATTACTGATATATATATATATATATATATATATATATATATATATATATATATATATATATATATATATATAATTTTTAAATTGACTCCTAACAATATTCTGCTATACTCATAGATTGGCACCTTTTCATACATAATCAGATGAGAACAGATGCAGAGATCCACAGCCAGACATTATATGGAGAGTCTAAATGGGATGTCTCCATTAAATTCCTCCCCTCAGAGCTCAAAGAAGAGAAGGTGGAAAGATCTTAAGAGCCAGAGCGAGTGGAGGATACCAGAGAACACAGCCCTCTGAATCAACTAAGCAAGGTTCCCATGAGCTCACAGAGAATGAAGCAGTAAGCATGGGTCTGCACGAGGATGTCTTATAGCTATTAGCTTAGTGTTTCTATGGGACTTTTGACTGTGAGTATGAGTGGGTCTTTGATTCTTGTGCCTGCTTTTGGGACTTTTTTCCTCCCTTTGGATTGTGTGTCCAACTTCAATATGAGAGTATTGAATTGATTGCTGTGTCCAACTTCAATATGAGAGTATTCAATATGCATCATCTTACTATGTTTTATTTTGTCATGTTTAGTTGTTATCTCTTACAAATCTGTTATGTTATGAGAGACAGAAAGGGAATGGATCCAGAGGGAAGGGAATTTGGGGAGGGTCTGGGAGGAACGGAGGGAGGGGAAGCTATAATCAGGATATATTATATGAGAAAAGAATCTATTTTTAATAAAAGAAAAAAAACCTTGCATCTTTCTCTTTACCAATGCCTCTAGATAGAATTATTTTTTTAAAAAAAAAGATTTGAGGCTAATTTTTTTCACTCCTATGTTTTGCTTAATTAGTTCACACTGTCAAAATTGTTTATAAACTGCAATAAGCTTTAAAATAGGCATTTGAAAGAGGATGTAACCCAAACAACCACATAACCAACAACTGTGGGGAATCTGCTTTCCAGATGTGTACAGCTGTCTCTGCTGGCACATTTGCCTTCTTCCTTCCAGGCTAGGTGATGTTTAATCAACTTTAGTGAGCACTTACCAACTATGTCTCTAGAAATAATCATCTGATGCCTTGTTAAGCCTTATCTTAACTTCCCAAATCTACTCAGCCTTAGGACTTTTGATTTATCACAAAAGATCATTACTTGACTAGTGCTTTTCAATCAATAGTTTAAAGTAATAAAGTCATAAAGTCTTGCTTTTGATTTTGCACTCTGAAATTCAGAGAGAGAGAGAGAGAGAGAGAGAGAGAGAGAGAGAGAGAGAGAGAGAGAGAGAGAGAGAGAGAGAGAGAGAATTAACTTCTTTGGCAAGAAAAGAATTTTGCCTAGGGGAATTATAGAAACAATTAAAGAAAACACTGTTTGAGATTACTTACAGTGTTATTCCATCAAAACCAGGGATTTTCCTCCATCATGTGTTAAAACAGGTTTCTCTCACCTGAAGCTCATTACCAGCTGTTTTCCATGCACTTCCAGTGATGTATTGATTTCTTTAAAAGAATAATTTCATGCCGTCCAGGTGTACCTAATGATAAGAAAAGGTTAATGCAGGAAGCCGATGGTTATTAGTAAAACATTTCATCAGATTAAAGTTCTCAAATTTCAGTGAGGGAGAATTGAATCAAAGCAGGGAAAGGGCAGTAGAAATTGAACAATGGTTCAATTTTATAATGGATGTTATTTATCATTTTTATTAAACCTTGTATTAGCCATGTGCCTTGCATCGACTAGGACACTCCTCACCACTCTCTATGAATAAGACAGATGACAAGCCTTACTTTCATTTTTGGATTAAGAAAATGAATACAAAATCACTAAAATGGCCCTCCTGGAGCAATAGAGAAAGTCAAAGAGGTCGGAGCAGAATTTCTGATGATTAAATTACTCTGAAATTTCAGAGTCCTGAACCAAGCCATCATTTAGGTAAAGACAGTTACTTTGTTTTTATTTATAAGTCAATTAATCATTAAATTTTTTTACAGGCACCGTGTGATCATCAAGTGAATTTTATGATGTGGGATGCACACCCTGGTTCTTCAGCCCCTGAAACTCACATTGCTATATCCTGTGTAAAGATGCTGCTGTAATAAACCACAGGAACACTCCATTTCATATAGTGTGTGATTAACTGGAAACCGGCATTGTGGCTATAAAAGTAACATTAAGGATAGAATGCTGGGCTTCCCATCTGCCCTTAAATAGTTGGAGGAGTCAGCCAGAGTGGAGAGGCTGCTTTGGGGTGATGATGTGTGTGGGTGGATTACAACTTGAGCAAAGCCATATAATAGAAGCATTGCTTCATAAATAGTTTGGCCTGTAGAACAGGGCTGATCACTTCTCTGTCTTTGGCTAAGATCAAGTACAGAGGATTCCAGATACAGCAGAATGGGTGAATTCCGAGTGGCTTTTCCTGTGACGATGTGAACAGACATCTTTTCACCCCAGGCAGGGTACTGATAACCGACCAAGGAAATGGCTCCACTTGAGCTTATCTTACTGGACCAATGAGCTTAGTAGGCTTCCTTTCAGGCACACAGGCAAGGAGTTACCTTCGGGAGGCTCAAAGGCAACTGCAAGACCAAAAAGCCCACCCCAGCGTGAGAAATGACTCATGAAAGCTCTGTCTTTCGAGCTCCATGTCTGATCGGCAGGCTGCTCTGCAGTTTGGAGTGTCTCCTCTCCCACGTAAGGGTTATTACTTGTGTAAGTTTTGGGAAGGACCTGACAGCTCTGCAACTTTCAAGAGCATTTTGAAATCTGTGACTTTTGTTTGTTTTCCAGGCTTTCTAGGTTTCATTCACTTCTGATGTTAAGAAGCCTCCATCCTGGATCTTAAGAAGCACCTGCCCTGGACAGAATGTTTCAGTTTAAAGAAAACATGGTCTGTTACCATGTCCGGAAGTGTTTTTTATATCAGGAAAAAGGATTTGATTTGGAGATGGCAGCCACCAAGAGCTATTTGGAAGAGAATGATGTAGTCAAAGTGGCATCTGGAATCTGCAAATATATCTAACTTGTGAGATAGGAGGTGGGTGTGACATGTAGAAGTCTAAATTGAAAACTAATGTAAAAGTACAGATAGATGAAGTAGTGTCACCAGTGACTCGGGTTCCACACCTGAAAGATTTCATAGATGAGGCATTTTGGCTAAACCAGAAACACCCAGTGCAAACTTCCATTTCTCTTTCATGCAGAGGTTGGACACTGGAGGACACTTTTTGTTTGTGAAGTGCTGAACTTGAGGTGGGGATTAGTCCATTAGACATGTGTCATTGTTATTAGATGACAGAGCAAGGTCTCAGTGAGAGGGCAGGGCTTGAGATATGCATTGCTAATATTCTTAAGCCAGCTTTCCTTAGTATTCTTCCTTATTCAAATAATAAATCAGTTAAGACATATGTCAACATCACTTGGCAGACTGGAGAAAAAAACATGGCACCCTTATTGCTGATACAACAAACAGGAAAGTGTGACAATGTTTTGGCCAATCAATTCACTATTCTAATAGTGAATTTTAGGATTAAAAATCTTAGGCCTTTTCTATCACAGGAAGCTGCCTACAACCAGGCCTCTTCCCATGGGTTCCCAACCCTATTAACCTTATGGCATGCCCAATCCCAGTGAAACAAAGGATGAGGACTGCTTCTGGGGGCAAAAACCACTTGGATACTTGATTTTGCTTTTTTACAAAGTCACTAACACAATTAAGCTGATGATCTTCTAGAAAGAAATCAAGGGATTTCCCTTTATGCACCTCTTTCTACATGAAAGTAGATGCGACATACATGGTCATCTTTTCCTTTCTCTATCTCGCTAAACTTATGAGCACCGCTGTATAGAAGTGGATTAAACTTCAGAACTGAGTCTTTTACCCATTGGAAGGCTAGCCTAATTCAAGAATGGTGCCTGGAGACACTAATGATTTGAGAAGAAATTTTGATTAAGGGAGTAAATGAAATTAGCAGTTGACTGTGAACTGGTGGCTTTCCATTGTTGAGAGTACAAAAAGAACACAAGTCCATCACCAAACTCACATGCACCAGGGAGGAAATAGAATGTAAAAGCAAAAACAAAAACAAAAACAAAAAAACCTGAAAGGGGAAAAGGGTGGTGAGTTCCTAAGACTCTTTGGATCTAAGATAAACTAAGTTCCCAATGGTGACGGAACTTACTGCAGCTTGAAAAAGCATCTGCTGATGTCATTTCTCAAATTTTGTTCAAGTTGGGTGGATGGCAGCTGTCCAGGCTTTGTGGTTCATGTATGTGTTAAACAAAAAAGAGATGGTGAGCAGTGATGACAGAATGATCTTCTGAACTCAGATGTGGTCAAAGACATGTTTCTCAATTTTCACAAGTTTGCTGTGATAGCTGCATACCACTATCTGGTACAATGTAAACACAAACCAACTCAAGGAATGAAAGGAAGAGAGGGAAGTGTTGAGGGTGTAGTTATATCTTTAAGACCTGTAAGCAATACAGGCTGGCCTGGGAATGGGCTCCAAATATAGAAATAGGAACCAGGTGATAGTCTCTTTCTCTATTCATCTTTATCCCTCTGAGTGACTCTATTAGACCTCCATTGTCACACATTGTACTTTCTCTACACAATGCTTGAGGCTGTGTATCTTTCCCAATCAAGGAAATGACTCAAAAACTCAAATTATACAGTCATATGCCAAGTACTTAATTTGAACCCCCAAAGTATAGCCTCTAAAGTTGCTATATAAATAAATAGCTGGGTGAATAGGTTTGAAGAACTTCAATCTTATTCTCTTACACATAAACATTTAATTTTCATTTTATTCATAAATATTGGAAATTTTTACTAGTGTGCAAGAGCAGAAAATGCTTTACTAAATAATAAGATTGGTAGTGACCTCCTGGTTGTGTAGACACAAATTGGTCCCAGGGCTTGTCGTGTTTCCCAGGACAGTATTCCATGCAGCTTTGGGGGATATTGAATATGGAATTGTCATCTGGGAGGTTTTCTTTACATCAGGAAGTTGAGATCAAATTATAGGTTTCATTTTATTTTTTTATTTTTATTTTTATTTTTATTTTTTTTTTGGTTTTTCGAGACAGGGTTTCTCTGTGTAGCATTGCATCTTTCCTGGAACTCGCTTTGGAGACCAGGCTGGCCTCAAACTCACAGAGATCCGCCTGCCTCTGCCTCCCGAGTGCTGGGATTAAAGGTGTGCGCCACCACCGCCCGGCATATAGGTTTCATTTTTATTCCCCAACCGTGAAACCATAGTTTACAAAAATGACTCCGTTCCTAATGAGCAATTCTCATAGCTTTGGTTTCTCCTTTTCTTTGATGGTAAGTGTAAGTAGGAGGGAGAAGTGGCCAGCATAATGGGGAGGTTGGAACGCATTACCCACTTTACCTGGAGATTCTAACACTTCTCAGAAATCATTTGGATCAAACTGACAAAACACAAAGATACAAAATGTTTAACTGTGTGTCTACACATATTTAATTAAGTTTACCAATACACAGTATACATAGTTAATATGCAATTAAATATAATCTTAGTGTCCACAGATCAGTCATAAAAATGTGTTTTTGTCAGGGGTACTTAGGTATGTTGGTTGCTTTTTTTTGTTGCTATGACAAAATGCCTGACCAAGCAGCTGAAGAAAGGAAGGACTTGTTTTGCCTCCTGTTTGAGAGCATGTGTCCACCACAGCAGGACAAGCACAGTGGCTGGAGTGTAGGGCGGCTGGTCACTTTGTAGCCATAGTCAGGAAACAGACTGAGATGAATACGTAACTTTTTATTGTTCTCCTTTATTTCAGTCTAGGATTCTAGCCCATAGAATCGTACTGACCACAGTCATGGTAGGTCTTCCCTCGCCCACTAAACCTCTCTGGAAACACCTTCCTAAACACACTCAATGGTGTATCTCATGTGTGCTTCTAAATCCAGTTGACAATTCAGGTTAACTGTCAAGGCAGGAATCTAGCAGGTATGTGACTATCTAAACTGGAAGCCTATGCAAGATCTGGGCTGGGGGTTTGATACTGAATGCCACTGATCTGATATTATGGAGACTGTGGCAAAAAATATAGCAGAGTTATAAATATGGCATAAAAGGGTGGCTTAAATTTCTGCAAGCTTATAAATAAATGAGAAGAAAGTCATAGGGGGAAAATGAACCCTTAAAATATTTAGAAATAGAAAACAATGGAGAAAATGGCAACCTTCCATGTTTAAGCTATAGTTAGAAATGTTTGCACAGGGAAACTTGGAAGGCGTAGAGATGGAGGTGTGGTTATGGGGAGAAGAACAATGGCGGTGACACAGTAGAGAGACGGAATGAGCTCATCACGAAGAAGGGCGCTGGGCCGAGGGACTGCTGGGTAGTATTTTTAATGCTTTAAACACAATTGACTGGAGGGACCTGAGCTGCGTGCAGGGAGAGTGAACTGCATTAATGCCAGGTTTTAGGCAGGAAGGGAGGGGATTTATCAGGAAAAGAGGATAATATTGAGCAGGTAGGAGTGTGCGTGCTAATGGAGACACCCTCAAAAACCTTGCAAACCCTGGACCTCCTTAGCTGTCTGTGCACCTGAGGTCTGAAAAGGAAAGAGGAGAAATAAAGAAAAGAACAAAGATGCTTAGTCTGCTGTTTTAGCAAAAAAAAAAAAAAAAAAATGTCCATCTCACAAGTCGAACACTGCAAGTCCCTGCCTCCCCGTTCAGGGAGTTTACTGGTGTTTTCTAGGTTATAGAGAAAAGCCAAATGTAGCTTAGCCCTGCTCACTTCCCTGCTTTTCTGGTAGGATCTATGGCCTAATAATATGCAGGGCCCAGGTAGAATAATTTTCGAGTAAGATATCTCCCACAATTTATTTCTGGCTCTGCAGTAAATGAAGCAACAAAAATAAGGCCCAAGAAGGTCCTATTAACCTTTTAGCCGTCTAATACAATGAACGTGGCAATGAGAGATCATTATGGAGTTTCATTGAATTCCAATATGAATGCAGATTTTTAAACTATGTATTTTCCTGCAACATCTTTCCCCTTCATTTGCTAAATCAATCCTACCAGCATCAAACAGACACAATCTCCTCTCTCTCTCTCTCTCTCTCTCTCTCTCTCTCTCTCTCTCTCTCTCTCTCTCTCTCTCTCTCTCTCGTATGTGTGTGATATGCAGTGTATCAGTGTATGCAAGTGTATACATATATCTGTGCATACTGTGCAAAGGCCAGAGGGATAGTCTTCATTACTGAACATGGTCTTGCCATTTTGACTAGACTAAGTGACTTGTAAGCTCCATGGATCCTCTTTTGTCTGCTGTCACCCATGGCTTGAAAAACAGGTCCTCACTACCACATTCACCTTTTACAAGGATGCTTGGGATCTGAACTCAGGTCCTTAAACCTGTGTAGCAAGCCTTTTACCCACTGAGCCACACCCCACACCCCCCCACACACCCCCCGTCTATTAATTTGTACTTTTGAGCTTAAAATCTGCCACTGAATGCTGACTTCTTTTCCATCATTTCTTGTTGTACTGAGGTTTACCAGGATATACATGACAGAATGATTTGTGACATTTTATAACACACATTAAAATTTATTTCCCTGGCAACAGCTATGTCTATCATGGTCTCTCAGTATTATTTCAATTAACTGTTAAACAATCCCCCTCCTTGGTTAGAAAATAATCTTTGAAGGGCTACACAGTCCTACAGAGTTTAATTCAGTAATTTAACTTATTTCAACAAACAGTAAGTAACTGTTATGTGTCAAGATGTATGCCGTGCGATCACAGACAAACTACACTTCCCCCCCCCCCAGTTATTGTTTCATCATATCTTAAGTAATGATGAAAGGCAGACCCCATAAATGGATATCTACAAAGTGCATGGTGAAGGGTCTAGAGGGGCATGCATGGAAACATCTGGTAGTCACACCTCATGACATCTAAGAAACCGAGAGATGGGACTCTAGAGGGATGATTACTCACTAAGGCCTTAGAGGATCACCATGCAAAGGTCTATGAAGGGCTGCATTGTGAAAAAAATCCTAGCTACAGGTTGCATCACTTGGAAAGTCAAACAGGGACATAATGGGTTTGCAAACAAAAAGGAAAGGAACATGTTGCTGAGATAGGCAAAGGAAGGTCATCATGAGGAATTCTTGTATGGTTGCTTGAAGTGGGGTGCAAGAGAAAGTGTTCAGAAGTCACTTTACTGAGAAGACTATTGATTATGGAGACATCACTGTTAAGAAGGCTAAGAAGGGTTCCAGTGGGGCTGGAGAGATGTCTCAGGTGTTAAGAGCATTTGCATTTCCAGAGGTGCTAGGTCCAATTCCTAGTATCCACATTACAGTTTACAGCCATCTGTAAATCCCATGTTCTCTTCTGGCCTCTGCGGATACCAGGCATGCACGTGGAGCACAGACATATGTGCAGGAAAAACACTCGTACACATAAAGTAAATAAACACCATTTTTTTTTAAAGGAAGGGTTTCAGTGAAAAGACTGGCAGGTGTTCTGTGCAAGGCAGAATGTAACCTGAACTGTTTGGATGCAGAAATTGAGACGAGCGAATGTATTCCTTTCTTGTTGCCTTGATTTAAAAAAATGCCATATGTTAAGTGACGAGGGACAGTTCAGACTTACTATCGTGCAATTCTGTGAATCAGAACTCTGAAGTAAGTCCATGGACTAGAAACCATGTTTCAATGGGTTTGTGCTTCTGTTTGCTGGCTATTTTCCCAGTTTCTCCATTCCTTGTCTCCTGGCCTCATCCTTTCATCACTGTGGCCTGTTTATGTGGTCACATCTCTTTCTCGGACTGATTCTTCTTCCTCTTTCTTACAAAGACCCTTGAAGTCATACTGAGTTGTGCTCACCCACCTGGACCTCAAAGACGCCTTATCTCAATAGCTTGAACTTTACTCAATAGCATCTGCATAACCTTTTGTTGTTCAAGGTAACACACTAAGAGCATCAGGGGATGAAAGAACAGACATCGTTGGTACAATATCTATAAAAATATGATATCTATGATATGATATCTATCAATATGATATCTATCCAAAAGCATGAGCTGAAAAAATATCTTGGAGGCTTTAGTAATTTACATTAGCGCTGGATGATGAAAATGGAAAGTAAATGTAAAAACCAATGTACCAACAAAAATCACTTGCTGGTATTTAATTTCGTTGCTTTCAAGAATGGTGGTGTCATTCAGTGATCACAGTGTGTGTGTGTGTGTGTGTGTGTGTGTGTGTGTGTGTGTGTGTGTGCGTGTGTGTGCGCGTGTGTGTGCGTGTAATCATTTACAGTTGAGGACTGTGTTATTGGGGCAGTAGAAGTAGGGTCTATGAAGGTAAGGCCAGAGCTGTGACTTGATACCATGCTTACCAAAGCCCCCTTTGGGATAACTGCATTTGGTAACAGCAGAGAAGAAGAAGAAGAAGAAGAAGAAGAAGAGGAGGAGGAGGAGGAGGAGGAGGAGGAGGAGGAGGAGGAGGAGGAGGAGGAGGAAGAAGAAGAAGAAGAAGAAGAAGAAGAAGAAGAAGAAGAAGAAGAAGAAGAAGAAGAAGAAGAAGAAGAATCTCTTACAAATGTGGTAGATGCTCTGTTTTTATTTGAGTTCTCAATATGTACTTTTACAGCACTCTGTTTAATTGCCGAGATTTCTTTCAAAATTATATTTACATTTTGAAAACTTCCTGTGCAGAGAATTTGATGTGGAGTTAATGACAAATGTTCCCTGTCACCAGACTAGAGCACAGCGTGACTATGGGCACGAAGATGTGCTTCTGAGGGCCTTGAACAGCCCCCTCCCTCAGTGACGAGTACCCACTTTCCTGCCGTGGTATACCCAATTCACTTGGGTTTTCACTTCTCTAGACTCTGAACACATTAAAAACTTTCCTCTTTGTACCACAAGAGTAAAAGCGCAAAGGAAATTTCATTCACCAGACCCTCTCACAAATAGAAAACTGCCTGTCTTCAGGAGAGGCAGATATCAACCACAGACCCACAGAGAGAGTTTAGTAAACTACAGTGTAGGGGGAGGGATGACAGGTTCCTGAGGAGTGGGAGACAGGGGGAAGGATGCTCACGGACTCGAGGAAGGATGAGGACGGAAGAGGAGGAAGCTCTCATGACTCTGCAGTCTGTTCACAGTCAGTGTAAGTCTCTATCTATGGTCTTTCTTTTTAAAGTCGTGTGTGCGTGCGCGTGTGTGTGCGTGGTGTGTGTGTGTGTGTGTGTGTGTGTGTGTGTGTGTGTGTGTGTGTGTGTGTGTGTGTGTGTATGAAGTGTGAGTGTAATTACACATGAACTAGAGCACATGTGGGCCAGAACACACATGTGGAGGGCAGAGGACAAACGCTGCCATCAGTACTTACCTTCCACCCTGTTTGAGATAGGTTCTCTGATTCATCCTTGCATCTACTAGGCTAGCTGGGCAGCAATCCTCCTGTCTCCACCTCTTCTCACTGTGCTACAAAAGCAGCAAAATTACAGACAGGCATGGCCATACCTAATGTTACCTGGGTTCTGGGATCCATTGTGTAGACAGCACTTAACCCACTGAGCCATCCCCCCAGTCCAGATTTCTGAATTTTTATTTGAGCGAAAACAAAACTGAGTTGGTATGTATACAGAGCAGTTATCTGAAAAATGTTGCATAAAAATAGAATAGCTAGGAATTAAAGGGACCATAAGAGGCAATCAACTAGTGTATATATATAAAGAATCTTTGAAAGAAAATTTTAGAACAGTTGCTCAGCAAAAATCTAATGTGATCTACAAAATATAAACCAAACATACAATTTCAAATGTTCTGGAAATCACACTTAAAGTCCAAATAAACAGATGACAATTAATTTAAGTAAATTCTAATTTAATATACTGTAACTGTGCTGGTTGATTTTTATCAGCTTCATACAAACCTAGACATATCTTTGAGGAGGGAATCTCAATTGAGAAACTGCCTCCATCAAATTGGCCTATAGACAAGTCTGTAGGGGCATTTCTTGATTGATGACTGATGTGGGTGGGCCCAGGCCACTGTGGGCAGTACCACCCTTGGGCATGTGGTCCTGGGATGTATAAAAAAGCAGCATAAGCAAGCCATAGGAGCAAGTCTTTAGATAGTGTTCCTCGTGGCCTCTGCATCAGTTCCTGCCTTCAGGTTCCTGCTTTGAGCTCCAGCCCCAATTTCCCTTCATAGTAGACTATGATCTATAAGATGGAATAAACTGTTTCTTTCCCAGTTGCTTTTGGACTTAGGTTTATCACAGTAATATGTAGAGGGCATGAGATCCTCATGCTCACAGATAAGCACCAGAGAAACCAGGAATGTTAAGCACAGAGGCTTTTCTTTTAACAGAAGGAATTTACACCTGTTTTCCAACCACAAGGCTGGGAGTAGATGTTGTTAATAACCTGGTGATCTCTTGCCTCACCTGCATCCCCCAGACTTCTGAGCATTGTTTCTCTTATGAAAGAGGTCCCATGTACTTTTTTTTTTGTAAAAAATTTATTATGCTTATTCCAGATCTTTCCTCCTTAGACCCTTATCCTAAGCATTGTCAGCCAATAGAACCTATTCTTATGAAAGAGATTACATGTGTTTTGCTAAAGACTTCTGAGGTGGTCATGTCTAAAGCTTTGTTATGATAATTATCATGAAGAAACTTTTTTCAAAACTATATTATGATTAAATGTCAAAAATAAACTGCTCTGGGTCAGACTCTAGAAGCTTGAACCATCATTTGCTAAGTCATGCTAAACTGAATTTCTTCTTACTTCTCATGAATCTTTCCCATAGCATCTACAGGAACCCCTTAGTAATAAAAACAAACTAAGACAATATCTAAAACATTATCTCAGTATATAGTCTGAACGGAAATAATTGCTTTACATTCTGCCTTGGACTGTTTTGGGGATCTGGTATATATTCTATACACCCTGGCGTAGTCTCTGCAACATTAAGCCTTCATGACTCCATAACATAGATTATGTGCGCTGAATATTTAGATTTCATTTTAAGGGCCCCTTTGAGGGTCGGTGGACTTAGACAAAACAGTGAGCTTTATCTTGAATGGCAATGGGAAACACAGTCTCCCCACTACAGCCTAATAGTGTTTGCTTCAACCTAACATCAGTGAACATGGTTCCTCAAGTCAGAGGAAAATAGCTAAACACCTCAATTCCCCACTCTCCCTTTATCTATGAAATGCCTCCAAGGGGGAAAAAACCCACAATTGAGGTTTGTTCAAGTCTTCTTATCAATATAAGCTTTCTAGTTATTGACTTATTGAGAAATAATAGTGATTCTATGTAGGAATGGCAGAAGTTTGCCTATGGGATACTTTGAACAGATGCTACTAAAACGTTGTGCTCATGTGTGGTTTGATAATTCGTATAAAGAAATGAATCCAATGGAGATATGTTTAATGGTTTCATTGCAAATAAGCTCTGGCTATTAAGCAAGTATGCAGTACCTAGTAGAGGGAAGACACTTTATACTCAGTGCCAGTGGCTTTGTTTTATTTGTACAGAAGCTATTTTGACCATATTCACCCCATTAGTCTTTCTTATCCACTTCCATTAATTTTCTTCCTCTTCCAACTAGTGGCTTCCCTTCTACATTCATGTCTATTTATTTTGAGATTTTTACATATTAGTACTATATTTACATCATTTCTCCTTCCTTTCCTCCCCCAACTCCACTTATGTTGCCCCTCCCTCTCATATCCATAGCCTTTTATTCTTCAATTATTATTGTTGCATATATATAATTTATAAATACAATCTGTTTTGTTTGTTATTTTTGTTTTTTTATAAGTACAATCTTCTGAGTTCCTTTAGTGTTGCTCATATGAACAGATATTTATATCTGATCACTTGGGATGTCTTAAATAAAAGCCATTAGCCACATGAAATGATTTAAACTTAAATTGGTAAAAATTCACTGCTTCACTTGCACTAGTTCACATTTCAAATGCTCAGCAACCACACATGCCTTGTGTCTATTGTGTGGATGAGAGGAATATAAATCATTTAGTCATTTCAGAAGGTCCTGTTGAAAACTCCTGTCCTAGAGATCAGAGCTTGCACTGGGTGCTATAAACTGGAAAGAAGACTTTATTTCCAGTTAGCATTCTAGTGAAATATGGCAGTGGTGTCAGAAAGGAAAAGTAAGAAAGCAATTAGGTCTTGAGAGAGGAGGAAGAATGAGGGAAGGAGAAGAGTAGACTACACAGGGATACAGAGAATGTAAAAACTGGGAGAAAGCTGGACATCCTGCCAAAATATGCCATTTGTGCGAATATACACGTTCAACAGCATTACTGAAATAGAGAACGGCAGAGGTGTGTGTGGGGGTGTTCATTTCTTGTTAAAAAACAGGTTTCTTTTCGAATGGATCTGCAATTATTGATGACACTGAGAGATAGCAAGTCTTCAGAATTATAGCAATGGTGGGATAACATTGGCATTTTTTCTAGTTATCTTAGGATTTGCAACTGGAGCCATATAGCTATGTCTCTAAGATGTAGAGGGAAGATGAACTTGAATTTTTGGACTACTAGTGTATCATAGGGTGTCTGACATAAAGCAAGACTGTTGTTAAATGGTAAAATGTGTTAATACATTACCAAAAGAATTTCTTAAAGCGTGTTCTTTCACAGACAACTATTGCCTTTTAGAAATGGATATAAGATCATCTTTGACATGCTTTGATTTTACAATGACAGCATCAATTTGGATCAAGCCCAATTCTAATAGCTTCATCTTTAGAAGCTAAAAGGTGGGTTAGCTTGTTGGAAGGCCTCTTAACCTTCAGAAGTTCATAGTATTTATTTGCCTCAGATTTATTGCTGTGTTCAAAACTCTAGCATGACTAAATCAGCATTAATCCACAATGCACCTTCACCACGGAGCAAATCCAGTACGTGTTAAGAGACTTTACAGACAACCCTAGCATTGAGAAAAATGCAAAATTTTGGCCCTTTTAATATGCCTAACAAATACAGTGCTAGAAGGATATGTGACTAAGTTTTCATCCCAGAAACACAGGGCTGAGATTTGACTTGACTTTGTCTTGTCTGGAAAACGGGTTAGATTCAGTATTGCTGAGCTGCAGAATGACTTCATTAAGTTAGCTTTCACTCTATTTAAGCCTTTGTCATTTCCTTCCATGTTTAAGTGAAAATAACACATAAGAAATCCTTGCTGACAGGCCTAGAATTTGTCTTCTATTATTTATTGTGATACTTCTCTCCACCCACCATTACACTCTAACAAGTCAAATACCAGTTTAAGGGATGTTTACGACCTTGCAATTCACAGCACAGTGTCTGTTTTGACTATATTTAATGGCTGGCACTTACTCCAAATGAGTTAAAGCATGTTATTGTGTAAGCATTTATTTTCACTACTTCACTGTCTTGGTAAAACATTTTCCCATTTCTCCTCTGCTTTTCTGTTCTCTTGGAGGTTTAAATCACAGAATGGAACAAGTTAATAAATGGTATTAGCACTGCTCCAACTGGCTTGATAAGTGTAGGACATTACCCCTGCACTTACAGACACATAAACAAATATATACACATCAACTCCCACATCTGATTTTTCCTCTGACCTCCATCTTTACATGAGTCTCTCCCCTCTCAATTCAAGTCTCTTCACTTGTTCTTTCTCTGTAGAGAACCATATTAGTATTTGTCTCATTGCTCAAGCCAGAAATAAATTTGGCCATTTTCTCCACTACTCTTCCACGTTATGCATATATAACCATTTGTCAATTTGGAATTTAGTTATACTGTAAAGAAGATCACTTGAGTGATGTTAAGATTTCTCCCTTTACCCCATTTTCATAATTACCTAGCTAACATGAATGGAAATTTAACATCTACAAATGAATTATGCATTTTCTTTAATTACTAATTTTTTTCACAATTAGGTCAGTGTGGTGCTCTGAATGAGAATGGCCCCCATAGGCTCATCCATTTGAATGTTTAGTTACCAGATTAGTGGAAATCTTTGATAAGACTAGAAAAATTAGGAGATGTGGCCTTGTTGGAGGAAGTGTGTCATTTTGGGGTGGGCTTTGAAGTTTCAAAAGCCCATCATGCCAGGCCCAGTCTCCCTCTGCTTGCGAATCAGGATGTAGTTCTCAACTACTTCTCCAATACCCTGCCTGCCATGCCTGCCTTTGACTAAGCCTCTGAAACTGTAAGCAAGCCCCAAATCAAAAAATTTCTCTTTTAAGAGTTGCCATGTCATGTTGTCTCTTCACAGCAATAAGACAGTCAGTCATAGTCTTGACTTGCAAAAATCACATTGCACTTAGTAGTTTCTTGGATATGGGAGGGAAAAATGAATCTGGGTATATTAAAATATTGCCTCCTGACATTTTCTTTCATTGTTTTCTAATGAACTCTGAAGAAAGCCGTCCATGTCAAATGCAGAATGAAACTAAATTCACATGCTAGACTTCGATTTCTCACAGATAGAATGTAAACATTTCTGCAGTTACCATTCAGAAATTATTCCATCTTTTGTCTGTCAGTTACCTCTTTAAGAGTCAGAGAAAACATTTATGAGACACTTGCAGTTGGCTAGTATAATTACTATCGGCGCCATGCAACATATGATAGTAAACATAGAAGCATACTAATAGAAAGTAATCATACTTCAAACTAATGGAAAGGGTGATACAAAAAGTTACTTTAAAACGGTAAAATTTATAACCAGCTAAGCTTTTAAAATGATGTATTAAAAACCTTATTATCAGAGTGAAGATAATTTTTATAGTTTCATTGACAGGGATAAATTAACAGGTGATAAATTAATTGCCAATGGTGCAACAATAAATAATAAACAATAATAAATCAACAAAAAGTTATTAAAATAATAATTCACAAAATGTTTAAAACATGAATTAGATAAGAAAAAAAACACACTGAGTTTCTGCATTATAGCTTCCTGACATTCACTTTTCAGCCTCACATAGAAAACTACTTCTTTTCACTCTCTTTCATAGTATGCTCCATACAGCTCTAGTAGGCACTTCTTGTTGGCATTATCTGTTACATGTGCCATCAGCTGGGGAAAGCTTTGGCAAATGTAGATTTGTCTGAATAGGTTTTGCCACATTGCAGGTGAATGACCCTAAAACCATACTGACTTATGATAACAATTGTTTCTCTTATGAATATTCTCAGTAATGAGTGCTGGTTACTCTCCTTGGTAGTCCCTACAATATTCACTCAGAGTGATGTGGCCATTACCTCTGGAACATTGTCATTTCAGAGAGAAGAGTGAATGCTCAAAGCCCTTGCCTCTAAAAACTCATATTTGGATCCACATTGCATTTATTACGTGTTGGACATGGACTTCCAAACTTAACAGGGCAGGATGTAGAGACATCTAAACAAGAAGTAGGGAAGAAATTACGTTTGATCTTAAAATAAACTACCACTTTCACCTTTCATTTCCTCCTCTGTCATACTGGGTAATTTCCACCATGGTTCCACTTTACCATGCCTATCTCCAGATGTTTATGCAGTCAGGGTGTTCTTACTGTGACTGAAGTTCAGAAATTAGTCCACTGTTTTATCATCATGTGGTGTAATTTTTGCCTCTCACAGGAGGTCATATTATTTCCCTACAAAATCTCCCAACTTTGTACTTAAGAAAGATGGATGTTCCTACTTGAATGGGATCTGGGAAATACTGTTTCAAGTTGCAGATATCCTAAGATCCATGTCTATTAATGGCATTCTCTGAGCTGGAGTGGTCTGGTGCTAGCTGTAGTCAGAATTATCATTTCTTATTAGATCCTGGGGCCATTTATGTTTACCTACTTTCTTTTCGTCACACTTTCCTGGACTGAGAACAGAACCAGTTATCTTTTGAAGTAACCACTGAAGATCCATTCTCTTGAATTTCTTTCTTTCTTTTCTTTTCTTTTTTTTTTTTTGAGACAGGGTTTCTCTGTGTAGCTTTGCGCCTTTCCTGGAACTCGCTTTGGAGACCAGGCTGGCCTCGAACTCACAAAGATCTGCCTGCATCTGCCTCCTGAGTGCTGGGATTAAAGGCGTGTGCCACCACCGCCTGGCAAATTTCTTAAATGTATTCTGTAATTTGTTTTGTTTTGTTTTTTACCCTTCTATTTTCTCCAAGATAGCAACCTTTTTTGTCATCAAATAGAAAAAAAAAACTTGAAAATTATTCGTGATTCAATTTTAAAGTGAATAAAGGTTTTTTTTATTTAACTCTCTGGTTCCAAATGTTCATTTTAGGCAAAGATTATATACTTTTAAAGATATAAGTGATGATATTTGCAGGTTTATAAGTGGGTTTGGGAATTTGAGATTTTACTTATTTTTTTCTAACTTTCCATGTTTTCCAAGTATTTATTTTACAATAAGTATTTTATTACTTTTGTAGTTAGTAAAATACAATAAAATTATTTTTAAAACAGCATATGAAAAGAATGAAGAGACACCAACTAGAAGAGACAGCTTTCAGAGAAGCTGGGGACAGCTTGAAGCCATTTGGGAGTCTGTATAAATGCCTCATCACTTTTATTTCTCACAGGTCTCAGGTAGAAAGGTGTGAGCATGATACAACTCTATTGTGCAGTTCTGGGTCAGGATGAACAGAGAAACTAATGCAAAAGGAAGAACTTTAGATGTTTCTAAAGACCACAGTACAGTGAAGAATTCCTGAGTTGCCCTGAGCTGAAAGAATGGGGAGCATTTGGAAATAGTACAGAGTTTTTGGACTGAATACCCAGGCAGAAAAAAAGTGGTGGCACATGCCTTTAATCCCAGCACTTTGGAGGCAGAGGCAGGGATCTCTGAGTTTGAGGCCATCCTTGTCTACAGAGAAATCCTGTATTGAAAAAACAAACAACAACAGTCTGCATGGCCCTATCCTCTCTTCCTTTGCTGAGGTATAATGATATTTAAATGTTCTTCATTCAAAGTACAACAGACAGTGACAGTATCCCCTCTCTCCATTCTGCCCAGTCCCTCTCTACCTCCCCTCCCATTGGATCCACTCCCTTTCTGTCTCTCATTAGAAAACAAACATGCTTCTATGGGACAATAATGAAAAATATAATAAGATAAAATGAAAACTAACATATTGGAATATGACAAAACAAACAGAAGCAAAGAGCCCAAGAAAAGGCACAAGAAACAGATATAGATGCAGAGACCCACTCAATTCACACACTCAGGATTCCCATAAAAACACTAATCTGGAAGCCATAATATATACAAAAAGGACATGTATGATAAAAAGAGAATATATATATATATATATATATATATATATATATATATATATATGCATATATATGTGTGTGTGTGTGTGTGTGTGTGTGTGTGTGTGTATGTGTGTACACATGTGTGTGTGTATAATAAAAGATGACTTTTTAAAAATCCCCGATACAACATCATAAAACAAGGAACTTCCAAGGGTGTTCTTGAGTTTGTTTTCTGTGGTCATCTACTGCTGGACATGCAGCTGCTCTTAAGAGTTTCTTCGCCCATGAGACTCCCTTGGAGAAAACTAAATTTGTAAAATTTGCAAGTAGTTATCAATTAGAGATTATTTTTGCATTCAGGAGGAGGCATGTGTCCTCATCTCCATTCAGTTCTAGGACCCCGTCTACTGCAGACCCTTGCCAGCCTGCATGTGCTGCCTCAGTTTCTGTGCGTTCATGTGTGCACCATGCCCTTTGATTAGGAGGGTCTTGTTTTCTTGGGAAACACAGACTTACATTCAACCTTGACTGCTTATTTCAGACATTTCCTTGGACAGAGGAGCCTTGAACTTTGGGGCCTATTTCACTAACAGAGCTAAGATTAAGAGAGAGAGAATCAAAGACTCAAAGGGCAACGACAACACAGATAAGGATTCCTGGGGGGAAAAGGCCCTTAATGGCTTGCATTCAAATGCATTCACTAGCCCAGGGTCGACAAGATAACCCAGAATCTGAGTGGTCTATGGTAACACTCTTGCTCTCTATTAGAGAAGTGTAGCTTGCTTGCACATTCTGCAGCCAACACTTGCTACAGTTGTTGAATGTTGAAGAGATGGAGTCCTCTGATGTTTTAAGTGGACAGGAAGTATATAGAAGTTTTCTATCTTGAAGAAATGCAGTCCTCAGCTTTAATTCATCACTGTGTTGAGTCTTTACTCCAACATAGTGTCAAAATAATCAGGAATTTTTCATGCATAATTTCTTTTGGGGAATACTAATAAATTGTAATATATAAGATATTCAAAAACAGAAACGCAAATTATCAAATTAATCAACATAAAATAGGCAAAGCAAGCACTTCCAACAGGCAGTCTTCTGCTATGCTAGCACGTTTCTTATTATTTATATTATTTTACAAGTCGATTTTAGGGATAACATGGTTTCCTAAGACAATACAAGTCTCATGGTTTCTTTAGCTGCTCCAAAATTCTCTTGAAAAAACTTCCAAGTTGAGTCAAATTTCAAATTTGAGACACTTCTAAATTCAGATCTGACCCTGTAAAATGTGAATACAGTTTTGTGGAAGTAGAAAAGTGAAAGCCATCTTCATGAGTTTAAAAGGGGAAAGCATTTGTGTGCAGAGAAAGAATTCTTTACCACCTTAATCCATTATTAAAGGTGACCATTCATCCTTGGTAATCAGATCAATTTGTGCTGAGAATTTAACTCTATATGTGTGAATTGGAAGTGATTTTATTAGTGTTCTACTACATCAAGTTTGATAAAATCCCCAATCCATTTCGGTTAAGTTTCTATTGATCCACTTAAGAGATCAATTTGGACTTGTTTGATTCTTTTGTCAGGGGATTTCATCTGGCTTGAGTTTAACGTTATGAAATAAATGTGATTTACAAAGGAAGGGGGAATGAAAAAGAGTTCAGATGATTGTTGACAATTGTTTGAATGTAAGTGTTTGCATGTGATTGTTTGAAGGGGCAGCACTGTTTTAAAGCAGGCCAGGGGAGCAGGACAGCATGGTTAGAGCATGCTTTTCAGGAGGATTCCTGATCACACCTTCCCTTGCTCCAATAGTAAGCATGCTTCCAGCCTTATTTAACTTTTCACTGGTCATAATAATGCTTATTTTTATCTTTAACTATTTTATATGTTTACTTATATATGTACTGAAATCCTTCTCTCATTCTTACTTTGTAGTTTTCTATTATCTTCTGTGGTTTAAGAGAATTTTTCCTGGGGAACAAACACTAGATTTGAAAATCCCTGGTGAACCCTGGGCAGTTATCTGCCAACTATTTTCTCTGCCTCCTTGCCTTTTTCTGGAACACTTTTAGGAGCGGTCTTAGAGGGCTAACTACCCAGAAACATCTCTCTTTCTCCTGAAATTCTATTTTCTTATTGACAAGATAAAGATTTCTCATGCACCTTTCCCCACAGAAGGCAGGGTTTGAGACTGTGGCATTTTTTCCTGGTGAAGAATAGATGTATAGATTGGCAGTCATGCTTCATTTGTCTAGTATATTGTGGACGTTCATACCAAAGTGAAGCTCAAAAGATTGAAAGTAATCGAGGGTCAATCTGCTACTTTAGGCCATTATATCTGCCAGTTTCAGCAAAAGAGCCACTATAATTCTGCGGGCGTAAAAGAAAACTTCTGAGTGAAATTAGACTAAGATAAATATGTGGCCACTGTGAAAGCCAAGGTCCGGAAAGAGGTTTTGAGATGAGAGAATTAATTATGAAGAATCATGCATGTGAAGGTGGTATCTGTGCAGGGAGGATTCCATGCATGCATAGAACCTGAGGCAGGAGCATACACTTGCATGCATGCATGTCTCAAACATACTATTACCCTGAGAAAGTGGGACAAAGGTGGGAAAAGATGAGACCTCAGTCAAGGGCTCAAATAAGATGCCTCACTTCACTATGTTTTTGCATTAATTATTGCTAAATAACTATTAAAAATTATTTTTCAAAGACTCTACTTCTTATGTTCATTTGTTTATCAGAAGAAAACCTCACCAAGCTAAGTTTAATTAAAAAAAGGAACTAGCCAATGTTTCTTTTGCTGTGATTTAGTCCTTCTTGAGAGGCAATTTCAACTTCAGCCAATGAATAGGTTTCACACTTGAAAGCAATTTGATCTTACAAATGGCCTTATTGACATTTATTTTAGCAAGTCCAACTGTCAGAGCATCATTCCTAGAAGCTGGATAGCTTCTAAAGCCCCATCCCCTCAGAGACCACGCTATGAGGAGGACATGACAAAATACAGCTCACTGCATCCTTATATTGAAAGAATACTACTCATTGGTACTGAGCTTTACTCCAGGAAGTCCAAGAACCTGTGAAGGCAGGCAGCAGAGAGCTGTGAGAACCTCTGGCAATGTTGAGACAACAGCTTTATTTGATGAACTAAAGCATTTTGTTTTCTCATGTTATATTTTAACTATGCTCACAGCAACTTAAGCAATCTGCTTAGATTCATTCCTGTAACCAGAAAGATCGTGTAGAAAAATAGAGAGTATTATTTGTCTCCAATACGTATAACAATCGTGGAGGGTGAGAGCAACCACAAGCTATGCTTTCACACAGCACAACTTATGTCTCCTAAAACTGGATCACATTATTAGCCAAAGTCTGTCATAAAATTGACCATTTAAAATCGAACTCTGCTGCCTTAGGAAAATTGGGAATGCCCAGGTTTCTGTTTTTCTAGGACCTGCTTTGCTTTCCATTTTCAGGGAATTCCTAAGACTGCCTGAACAAAATACAGGCAAATTTAGCTGTGTTTGTTGATTTTTTTTTCTTTTGCTCTTACTTGCTTATGACAGGTAATGTAGTAAGTTGCTGATGCCGTTGATTAATGGTCATGGGAACACTCGGGAGCATAATCAATCTTCAGAACAATTTATTGTTTGTACAGTTTACTGCCAATGCTGCAAGAAAGATTTTTCTTTTCATACATTTGAAATCACAGGAAAATTGCCTTTCTTTCTAAGTGGTGGGATGTTCCTTCCTTGAATTCCCAAAAGAGGCTAGTGGCTGTGAGTTACTGCCAGCCTTTCCGTGAGCTACTGAAGAAGGCAGAGTCTATGGTCTAGTAGGTTAGTGGCCATTCTACCATCCTCTTTCTTAGACAGGGGAAGGAATGGAAACAAGGTTTGTTTGGGCAAATGAAAATGTAAGCAAAAGCTTACATACAGCATCAGTTTGGAGGTTGCACTTACTGAAGAGAGAGCTAGCTGAGAAGGAGTGGGTGAGGAATGTGTGCTGCACATAGATGGCCACATTAAAACTCTCCTTGATTTCTTCTGACTCTTATTGCTAAAAATCCACAGCAGAAGTGATGTCAGTCTGCATTGCACCTTGACTTGTACACATCCTTATTTTCATTCAGTAACTCAGGCTCCTGAGTTCTATATAGGGGGAGAAGATTGACAAGTTCATGGCTATAACTTCAGTGTTGGCAGGTGCCAATGGTTTGGCTGTTTTGCACATAGGACAGGCTCAGGGAGAGAAGACACAAAGGACACCATGTTTTCCCTCAAGCTAAAGAAGCAGGCCACTGTCTTGGTGATTTGGGGGACTTTGTGAGGTCTTACTTCTGAGTCTGTGCCACATGGATTTTTCTCAATGTTCATTTTGACCAGCTGTCATAGAGAACAAAAGAAGTCAAGTTGGATGGGCCATGTCTGATTCTCCTGTCCTCTTGAGAGCATCTGTTTCCCTGGACTTACAAATGCCCCAGGTGAAATTAAGGTATGATAAAATTATAGGGAAATATAACCTATAAGAAAGAATGTTTACAGAGATTCTGTCATTTATCGTAAAGAAATAAAAAGACAGGGATGACATCAACATGTGATGACCAGAATTCTGATCAATCAGCTCACAAAGTCATAAAATAAAGCCTGTGAGCCAGGGATAGAGTATGGGATGGAAATCCAAACCCTAAAAGATGGTGATTCACTGTATTCCACAGGTTAATTGACATATAAACTTACACATTAATTTACATAATCACAGTTGTGAAAATTTGTGTTTAAGTCAATAAATAGCATTTATGTATGTTTCTGGGCTGTAAGGAAATGCTTTAATTTATGTGTATGTTTTATAAAGAAAAAGATCATAAAGACCAAATAACACATTTATCACCTGAACAATCTATCACTTTTATTTTAGTAATTTATTGGTGAATGCTAAAGTTATACTCTTCTAGTACTTTGAAATATATACTATATTGTAGTAATTATGAAGAACAATAGACAACAGAAGCTTATCCTTACAGGATGGATTAGGTTTTATGTTTTTTGGTCTAATTTCTTTTTTCTCTAGCTTACTCCAATGCCTAGCCTCTGGTAACCTTCTACTTTATATCCTTGTGATCAGCATTATAGATTTCCACTTAAATGGTATCATCTGATATGTGCCTTCTCCCTTTACTTATTTCCTTTTGAACAAAATTCTCTATACCAATGTATAGTATTGCATATGATTCAGTTTCTCCTTTTGGTGCAGTAGTACACAGAGTTCCACTGAGTACACCAAGCATATTGTTGGGTGTGTCCATCTATCTGTGGCCACTTTGGTCACTTCCATATCCTAACTATTGTGAATAAAAAACGTGTGAGTATAGATATTTCTTATGTACCTATTTGGATTTCTTTGGATATATACTAGGACAAGGATGCAATGACAGTTTTAAGACTCCTTCCCAGGACTGCATATCCGACAAAGTGTCTTCTACAACTCCTGCTTGGTGACCCTTCTACCACATACCTCCTCTGACACATTCATCGCTTCTCATGTACTTATAGCCTATAACCCGTTACATTACTTTCACTGTGGATTTTAGAAAAACCCTGAGACCCTCGAGCATATGCACTAAATTCTTATAGTATTTTTGTGATAAAATTGATCACACTGCTACATGTACTATTATAAACGTTTTTTTAAAGGGCTGAAAGGTTATTAGAAACACAAATAGCTTTATTTGCTGTTTTCCGACATGGCATGTCTGTCTTATTCATGAACTCACAGAAGCTAAGGGTATTTTAGAGTTAACTTTTTGTTTTTGGTGAAACAGTACACTCTGAGATGACAAAAAACAATGTATAGAAAATATAAAGCCCATAAGCACAATTATTTGTTATTGTCGTCAGACATTGTTGTATGTATTTGTACTGTGGTGTTTCTATACAGCTGCCAGTGGGTGGGTAATTTACTTCTGCATCACTACAGACTCAAGGAATGTGTTGTGACACATGTTGCCATGTCCACAATGTCATCGAATGGTGGGGATTCCAGTTCCATTGTAATATTATGGGAATATCATAATATTTGAGGTCTGTCATTGACCAAATATTGTCACATGATACATAACTATGCTTAATGTTTAGCAATCAAAGAGAATGTAAAAAAAATTAAACCCAGAATGTGGGAAAGGATGTGAAGACAGTGGTATAGTCCACCTTCACTGTGTGACCTACTGTGTTTTGAAACCCAGTACACAACTAGGGTCATCATAGAGCTGAAATGAGAACATATATCTTCAAGCTCCTGGGATGCAAATAGTTTGAAGAATACACTTGCATTTGGAAATGGACCCACAGGGATGGATGAGTTCATTTCTTCAATATTCATCTTTTATGACCAATCATAATTAATTCCTCCATGTGACAGGTTCTGACCTTGATATTTAGAAATATCTTTTCTGTCCTTACTGTGAGTACAGATGACATTATAACCTTTAATTAAAAATAAAGAACCAGAAGGTTGGAGTGACAACTCTTGCAAAGGACTCACATTCAGTTTCCAGTACCCACATGGTGGCTCACAGCCATCTGCAACTCAGATTCCAGGGGATCTGATGTTCTCTTTTTTCCTCTGTGGGCACCAAGCACATACTTGATGCATATGCATGTATACATGCATGCAAAACACTCATATACATAAAAGAAAATAAATAAATATTAAAAGAGAGAGACTCGGGGTGAAAAGTTGACCCCTGAAGTTTGTTGTCTAGACTGTGTCTCCTCACTGATGTCTCCATTTGCTGCCTTCACTTTGTTCAAAAGTCTAATTGATCAGGGAAATGCCGAAGGGCTCCATAAAAGACAAAGTGAGGAAACAACTTTTTATGCTGAAGTAAAAAGCCTACTTAATAGAAACCAGGCTTTGCAGGTGCCCAGTTGTTCTTCTAAGAGCCTGGCTCATGATATTCACCACCAGAAGACTGAAAGGACGATTTTGAAATATTTGTTCAAGTTTAATGACAGAGTCAGCATCTCCAGTAACTGGTTTCTTAAAGAAGCATCTTATCTGAGAGTTGTTGCATCCAGACTTGAAGGGATATGACCACCTCTGTTGATAATTGTGCCCTGTGTATTCTACATTAGAAGAATGTCAACCTCTTCCTGATCTAGCCATGTGGTAGAGCAGAATGGTGGTGACTTATGAGGTAAATCTTTCACAAGAAGACACTTTTGTCACTTCAGAAAACAGTTCAATGTGGCAAAAGACTTCATATGAGTCAGGAATAGCACTGACTAACTTCATTTCATAAACAGCTTCATAGAAAGATTCACACATTAAAAAGAGGAGGGACTTCATGTTCCTAAACTTCTTATTTAACATAAGCTTATTATTTCTCATTTTCAATTAAAATGCTAATTATGGTATATTCTAGTTAGAAATTAAAATATGCCAGTAAAAACTAAAATTAGTAGGGCAGTGGTGGCACATTCCTTTAACTCCAGCAATTGGGAGGCAGAACAGTCAGATGTCTGTGAGTTTGAGGCCAGTCTGGTCTACAAAGTGAATTCCAGGACAGCCAGGACTGTTACATAGAGAAACTCTATCTCAACACTCCAGCTCATTAAACCAAATAATTTGTGTGTGTATATATCTCATAATATCACTGACAAAAAGTAAACAGGTTAAGATTTTACAATAATCTGGAGCTTCACACTCTGAGTTTTCAGCATATTTTAATGAACGAGCTATGCATTTTAACGTGGGGTTTCAAGGAGAGGCTTTTGAGCACTGAATGGTCCACCATGAATCATGTTTGTGGTTTGTTTTCTTGATACATTCCTGTGGCCTTGGAGAGTAGCATCCTTAATGAATAGGAGCACTCTGGGTTTTCATACTCTTATCGCTCTGTAAATATTAAGAGGTGTTTGAAAACCAGGCTTCCTCACCTTTTTACTTTACGACGGAATTGCCGAGTGAAGTGGATGGTCAGATGAGAGTTTTATTTACCATGCCTTTCAGAAAAGCAAATGAGAGGTAAAAGTAAATGGCTTGCCTTGACGTTAAAGAATAACACAAGGGATCTGTCAATGCAGAGTTTTCTTGAATCCACAATTAGTTTTTAAATCATTTTACTTTCAAAAGACAAAAGCAGGGATTTTTTTCCTCTTTGGATAGTAGAATATTTCTATGCAAAATATTTGACTTTAGGATATTGAAGTATAAATAAGAAGAGAGCTCTTGAGTTCTTGTATTTATTACTGTTATGTTTTATATTTATATTCATTAGATGCTTGTCATTTAAGTATTTAAGTAAACTTATAGGATACCAATCTTTAAGAAATTGGGGAAATGGAAATTAACCAGGAAAAAATAAAGTCAAACTTAATATTAAATCATAAAATGCATTTCACAATGTTCAATAGATTTGGTTGAAAACTTAACTTTAGTTTTCTTAGTAGTTAATAACGAGAACATTCAAGAAATATTTTATTTCTAATACTAAAGGATTTTCCTGTGTATCCTACCATGAAATTAGATTGCTTACATATTCCAATATATACTTCCAAAATGGTGTGTTTAATTCATGGTTAAGATAGCAAGAAAAGATTGTTAAATCAGCTATGGAAATAAGCTATAGTTTAATCTAACCAGAAAGTCAATTAACCTTGGTGTCAGTAATTTTTAGTGGGATAAGATGATCTCCTGGTTGTGCCAAGAACACTTGAAGAGAAAATAGAATTGAATTGTTGTTGTTGTATTGTGTATCCAACATTCCTTAAATGGCTTGAGATGATTGTGAATAATTTTATCATTACAAAATTATCATATTCACTGACTAGGTCAGGGGAGAATTGCAAGTAAATATTCAATAGAAGCTGAACAAATAGAGTTATCTCTATGGAACATATTGGAGAATGTCTGACAGTATTGGCTAACTGGGAGAGTGTCCAAGGGATACGTTTAGACTTTGGCACCTTTTTTTTTTTTTTCCTGATCAACAGAGTATGGAAACACTTGCTCTGTCCAGATGTTAAAAATCATAGTAGCCATATTTGTTGTGTGGCAGTTGTATGTCACAATATGTAATTGTTGCAGTAATATTAAGATCCACGAAATGTAGTGAAAATGCCGCAGCAAAGGCCTGGTACAAATGACCTTAGGCCACAGTGTATTAAGGAAAGCCAGCAAGATGTTCCAGTACTGTTGGATGGCTTGTAGAAGAGGAAAGCCTGGGCTCTTTTGACAGGATAGATTTCCAGGAAGAGTTGATATCTGAGGGGTTCCGGACAAACTGAGTTGGACCTGGAAGAGAAAGGCACTCCATGCAGACACTGTTTTGTGGGTGTAAGCACCTGGTTGTCTTCTGGTCCCCTCCAGTCTTTGATTCCATTCTCACCCACCAGAGCAGTTGCTGTAAGAAGTCATTTCCCTTCTCCCTTCTTCACACCCCCAGAAGTCGGCTCAGAACCTGCGAATTGATCCTGTCTCTGTCCTGTCTGTCTCCTCGGCTGCATTATGGGATTCTTAAGACACTCATTGAAGTGCTGCTCACTTAGATTCTTGGCATGATTTTTCTCATCAGTGACATAAGAGACATACAAATTGTTCCCTCAGTTCCACCCCTGCCATCCATTGATACGGGTAGATTATATTTCTCTGTTTCTACTCCCTTGATGCCTGTGGGGCTAGCCATCTAACATCCCATATTTCAGATGAGCTGAGTGCAGAGCCCAATTCTCTGCTAAACCAGACGATGGGAGTATAGGGTTGGAAGGCACAGGGGGTGGGCAGGAACACTGAGCAATTTTGTTTACTAGGAATATGGACACATAAAGGAAATTGGTAAAACATAGACTTGAAAGATATTCTAGTCTCATCTTGTAGGGATATTCGACAGGCTGAGAAAATTGCATTTGATTAGAAAAAATTGATTAGAAATGAATATTTGACAGAGGTTTTTCAACGGGGTTTACAGTATGCATTCATTACCCCCCACACACACCTACCCTCCTCTGCTATTACTGTGTACTATATACACAGGCCTGTAAGATTGTTTCCCATAACATATTGTTATAAGAAAAATATGGAGGGTTGCTATTGTTTTATCTTCCCACAGTGCCATCCACATCTCTGGGCCTGGGAGAAGGGCTTTGTAAAGAAGAAAACTGATGATGAAAGTTGGGGAGCTTCTCACAGTGCTTTTTAGAATGTCATGTTTAAAAGGGGCTCTAACATCTTTTAGAGGTAGATGTATTGCTTTTGACAAAGGAAGTAGACAACACCATTAAAACCGGGACTCTGAACTTCCCCCCTTGGAAGTCTTTCTTTTGAACTGGCAGAGACTAGATGGAAGCTAAAACAAATCCTTGCGTTTCATGCCTTGCTGACAGCAGAGAGGTGGTTTAGCTAGCTCCTAGCCAAGTGTTTAAGGGACTCTGAAATGCTTCCAGTTTACAGTACATTTGGCAGTGTGTATTCTGTTTGGAAGTGAACTCTACACCAGTTATTTAAGTAGTATTTTTTTTTAAATCTGTTGCTGTGTTAATTATAGCAGGGACAACAGCAACACAATCACAGACTGATGTGAATGTTTTATTCAATGAACCAAAGAAATATCCACCAGGGCTGTATAGAAATGGCAGTGGACTGAAAATAATCAAATATGAATGAGTCTAGGTAGCCAATGGCGCTGACAGCTTATGAAGCTGAACACTAGGAATTCTTCCCGGCTGCAGTTTATGTGAGAGTCACTGAAGAAAGCAACCCCTGGCATGATTATATTTTCTTGTGGAATGTAACTAATTTCACAGTGGAATAATTTTGACAAGAGTTCTTAGTTTCTTCCCGTATGTTTTATTTCATTTGCTTGAAAAGTGGTCCTTGCCCTGGCACATTTGGCTGCTGTAGAGCACTGTAGGAAAGATGTTGACTTTTTGTGCAGTCATCAGTAACTAAAAAAAGGAGGTGAGTCATGGCGCATTGCCTTTCCACAATTGTGTGGAGGCAGAAAGCTCAAGACCAAACAAAGCAAGGCACCATTTTGGCTTCTCTGCAAGACCCAAGGCAAAGAGAATACTGAAAATTATAGATGAACATGTAAAAGGGGATCCCATAATCCTCCTGGCCATGAGTGTATCTATGAAAGCTGAGAAATCAGTTTGTTCTCATTCTAAAGCAGAAACACTTGAGAAGTAATAGCATAATTGGCTAATGTTCTAAGATACTTGATGTGTATATTTTCTTTTAAAAAGTATCCAACAAATGTTTTATAGAATATGTTCAAAGGAAACTAAAGAGTACACAAAAGTTATTACTGACTGCTGTTGGATTTATTGAAGGGCAGATTTCTGAGTTTCTTCAAAGTTGTGTGTGTGTATCTTTCAAGTACAGATGTTGGCACCAACTCTTGATTATATTTTAGTAGGCTTTATTTTGCACTTAATTCTTTTATAGATTAAAAGAGAAACCAACCTTTAAATGGTTTATATTAGCTTACCTCTTCTAACTCCACCCCAAACACATGAAGATACACACAAGCATGTATATATCCAGGTACACTTCTCCCTTCTAACTCCACCTCATACACATGAAGATATACACAAGCATGTATATATCCAGGTACACCTCTCCAACACCAACACATCCCTACACACCTCTGTTCCCCCACATATATACCCCACAGGTCTGTATCCACCCTCACACCTATATATCCCCACTTATACAATCCCCACAACTATATACTCCCATATCCTTTTTCTTGCAGAAATTTAAGAAGTTATATTATAGATAAAAATCAATCTGTCAAAAATTTCCTGTTAATTACAGGATGAAAATTATTTTGATCTCTATCCGTTCAGAATTCTCACACAATAAAATTTAGATTAATAAGTGAAGGACAAACAGAAGTTCATTACTATTTATTCCTCATGTATTTATGGGAGCTACTCAGACATAAAAGTAAATCTTCAGAGCTAGATAGAGTTCAAGCTTATGCTTAATACTCAGAATAACTTATGCCAGAGAGACATGTTTAGGGGTGGCCTATTGTGGTCTCCCAATCATATTCTGATCTATCTTATTCATCATTTGAATATCTGCAAAATAGATGAAATGGCCCTATAAGGAAGTTAAAATTTTTGCTTCTACTCTCTGGCAAAAACAAATGTTAGACAAACTAACAGGAGAAAATCATGTGAATTTATCATGGGCCTATGCACAGGAGACTGACATATAAGACTGGATTAGCAGCCAGATGGTTAGAACATGGACAGTGTCCAAATCTATAGCTGGGAGGAAGAGCGGAGAGTTTCTGAGATTGGTGACGGTTGTAGGAGAATAGGAGGGAAAGCTCTTGACATTTAGTCAGATAAAACATTAAGTTTAAAGGAAGATCCATGTCATGGTTTGGGGAAGAAAGATATGTCAGAGACAAGAAGTCAGGACCTGAACTCAGGAGCTGAACTTCCTTTGTCTCAAAACAAAGAGTGTACCCAAACACACAGTTTTGAGTTTATTGTTTTCTGAGTCACAGCAGATGAGTGAGATGTGAACAGAACAGGACTGTAATTTCTGTGAGATATGCCAGCACCAATAGAATCACTTTGTAGCCATTCTGATAGGAATGAAGATATTCTAAAGAGACACATCTTATTCCTGTGGCTAGCAGACATTCAATAATGGAGTCCAAGAAATTGGTATTTCTCAGGAATCTTATGCTGAGAAAGTAAATGGTGGGGGCTGTGGTGCCAGCCGGAGGAGAAACTTGTCTTCCAGAAAGGTATTTTGCACAGTACAGTTCTGACAACTTGTCAGACCACACTTAGATGATGATGATGGACAGAGCAGCTTGACCCTCTGTTTAAACCTCAACCTCATTCTAATGCCCAAGATAGACTTGGGAGTCACTAGACTCCATTGTTTGTTTCTCTCCTCGTTATGACTACACTGAATCAGTCATCTCATTGAATCAATCATCTTTCTGCTTTTAACTATTACTCATCTCTTTAATTGGCCTATTGAGGATGGGTGGCCAGGGCCCAGACTCTCACCCCAAAATGTTCCAGAACAATTTCAATGTAGCAGTTGAACATCCAGAGAAAAATAGAAAAGCAACAATTCATTCAAAGATATTTGAGTGTTGTTGTTTTTAACACCTGACATCATGTTAACATGCAAAAGGCATAAATAGCTGACCAAGATGATACCATTTATTGAATTTTTCAAAGTAAAATAGCAAATCCACTAATAATTATGATATAGTATGATAAGTTATGTAGTAAAATAATGGTTTGTAGGTTGTGATAGAACTCATGATACACTGCACCCCAAAGCAGAATAGAATATGCTACTCTAAGATATACCTCTAGAGCATATTGATTATGTTGAGAAACAGTCACAGTTGGAGTATATCTGGAAAGTTACCTATTTTTAAGAGAAATTGATAGTATAGAGGAAATCTCCATTGTGTGTGTTTATGTGGTTGTGTGTCTTCTTCTGAGTGCAGGTGCATGTACATGTGTGAATATGGAGATAAGAGGTTGATGTCAACTGTCTTCTTTAAACTTTCTCCACATCATCATCATCATCATCATTTTGAAACAGAGTCTCTCATTGAACCTGGAGCTCACCAATTCAGCTAGAGTGGCTGAGCAGCAAACCCCAAAGAATCCTCCTGTGTCTGCTTCTCCGTGTTAGGTTTATAGGCATTGGCTTTTTCTTGGGTGTAGGGGATCAAAACTTGGGTATTCATGTTTACACCACAGCACTTAACTGATTGAGCCATCTCTCCAACTTTGGAATTTCCTTTTCTAAAGTTATTGCACACTGAAACCTCTACAGAGGATGATGAACTGGAGAAGTGGTTGTCTTAGATCTGTGGAAAGGAGCCAGAGTTTGCCTGAGGCGTGAATGTCCTGGTTATCTAATCCCTCCTGGCATTTCCCTCAATCCTTTCTTTATTTCAGAGAACAGTGCTGTTTAAGACCAAAGTTTAAATGTTTTCTTTGAGATTGAGTCTAGAGTTTATATTCACTTCCAGGATTCTCCTATGTACCTGGGAAAATATATAAGCTGTGATGGTATTGTGTTCTCCAAAATATTGTGCACTCTAATAAACTTATCTGGGGTCAGAGAACAGAACAGCCACAATATTAAAACATAGAAGTTAGGCAGTGGTAGCACATGCCTTTAATCCTGTCACTTGGGAGGCAGAGATCCATGTGGATCTCTGTGAGTTTAAAGCCACACTGGAAACAGCCAGGTATGGTGACTCATGGCTTTAATCCCATGAAGTGAGCTTTTAATCCCAGGAAGTGATGGCAGAAAGCAGAAAGGTATATAAGGCATGAAAACCAGGAACTGGCTGGTTAAGTTTCAGGCTTTTGAGAAGCAGTTCAGCTGAGATTCATTCTGGATGAGGACTCAGAGGCTTCCAGTTTGAGGAAACAGGATCAGCTGAGGAATTGCGAGGTGAAGAAGCTGTGGCTTGTTCTGCTTCTCTGATCTTCCAGCATTCACCCCAATACCTGGCTTCAGGTGTGATTTTATTAATAAGACCTTTTAAAATTCATGCTACACTAAGTTAATAGACCTGGACTCATTTGTTTCTCTTACTCATTCATCATTTGTTACAGAGAGTTCCAGGTTAGAAATATAAAGGACATAGAAAACTAACTCCCTTGCCCTATCACAACTAGAGAATGAGGATGATTATAAGAAGAGTCTCAAACCCAAGTGCACACACTAGGAAGCCTGCTGTTTATACCAACAATAGCAGCAAAATCTAACTCCTCCATCTGCAAAGCTTTCTTTAAATGCATAGAACTAATTATCTTACAGAACAAATGTGATGGTAAAAGAGATAGTTCACTAAAAGGAGATATGTATAACTCCTAAAATATGAAAATGACTCTTAACCTCAATCATAAAAGGACTATTATACAAAAGTAGAAACTCTTCCCTACTTAGATTGACAGGGATTCCTGTTTCATGTACCATGGGACCAAGAATGTGGGGAAAACAAGCTCTCCCACATCTTAGCACTGTCCACCCCTCTGTGGAGTGTCCATTGGCTTTTGCCAGCATTCTTAACTCTGAGGAGAAGCTACACTAAAATGGCCAAGATGTTAATTGCTAATCCCAGTGCTCAGTGAGTAGAGACCGGCAGACCTTAAGGTCAGCCTCAGCTATGGAGCAGTGATCTTGTCCCCAAAACAAAAACCCAGACCACAGCAGAAACAAACAAGGAAGACAAAACTAACCAGACAACTGCTAATGGCTAATTTATCATTCTTTAATGTTACAAAACCCAAGATCTAATGACTCCGAGGAAGCATCAGAGTGTGTGGCAGCCTCCTTATTCTAGTCCTGTGCATCACCTAACACAAGGAGTCAACATTTCTGTGAGGTTTGATGAACAGAAAATCAAGACAACAACGAAACACACAGGTGCACACACGCACACACTGGAGAGTTGGCTCAGCAGTTTAGAAGGAAAGAGTACTTGCTGCTCTTACAGAGGATCTGAGATCAGTTTCCAGCACCCACATCCATAAGGCTGCTCACAACTTCTTGTTACTCCAGTTCCATGGAATCCCAGTCTTCCCTCTGGCCCTTTGGGCACCTGCATGCATGCAGACATGGACAGAAGAGCAGGCATGCCCATACATGTGAATAGAGATAAACCCAAACTGAAACACAAAAGAAGAAAGCAAGCAGACCCAAGCATGGCCTGCAGGATAGACTCTGCATGCAGCTTCCTTTACAATCTTCTGTATTCCTTTTTTTCCCCCTGTGAAAGCCTGCCTTGTTCAGGTATCTGAGTTCCCTAACCTGGCCTTTGCTGAGAAGGTTTGTCTTCTCTGGGTGTTCAGCTGTGAGTAACACAGAATTCCTTCTTATTTGCTCTCCTTATCTGAGTATTGGTTTTGAAACTTTAAGATAGTCTCAGGTTTGGTAGTAACATTGCTTGAGAACTAGTATAACATGTACGAGGAACAATTGAAAATTTATTGAAATGTCATATTTCTCAAGGAAAAACTTCAATTTATTCTGGAAGCATACTATTACACATTTGCAAGGTGGCGTGCATATAATGCTGTTAATTTCATGATTGCTTATAATAGTAAAATTTAGAAACCATTTGAGTTGCATTAGTAGCAAAGTGATTAAATAATACATGTTATTATGCTACAGTGGAGAACTACATGGCTGCCAGGGAATGATATGGAAACACCCCCCTCTTAAACATATAATTAAGTGAAAACAGAAATGTATAGAACATACTTTATCACACCCTATCATTTGCATTAAAGCAGAGGGAAAATATGCTTATCTCTGCTTATTTATGTATAAATATCTTTGGGAGTGCACACATAAAATTAGTTGATGAGAAATGAAACTGGGTTACATTAAAAATAGGGCAAAAGAAACTTTTCACATGAAAAATTAAATATATATATTTAAAAAGAAGTAAGAAAGAAACAAATAATTCCAACCTGGATGCCTTTAAACAGGAAATTTTATTTGAACTGAATCTTGGAAGATGCGTATTTCAAGCAGAGAGGAAGAAAGAAAGAAATGCCAAGAGAAATTGTAGGAAACACATGAAAATCTTTGGGGGGTCAGCAAAACCACAAAATGCCACTTAGCAGGAAAGTTCAAAGAGGTAAGAAAAGAGCCATGATACATAAAACAAAGGGAACAGAAAGTTCCAGAAGGAAGATCTGATCATTAGCGGTGAGCACAGCAGGGAGGTCATGCAAGGCTGCAGCTCTCCTGTGGTTATCTGCTGTTGATGTCCTCTCTCTGCTCTTCGCTCTTTGCCTCTGGGCTCCGAGGTTAAGGGTGTTAGTTTTATTTCTAGCTTCACTAGCCAGCGATTTTCAGATTGTTTGCCATACACATGTCTCTTTGTTAGGTACAAGGGGAATACGAAAGTATCAGGACATGATTTCAACATTTTTTTTTTTTTTTTTACATCTACTCTGTGAGAGAAATCATGTATACTTAGGAACAGCTGGATGGTCATGAAGCAGAGTTCAAATACACTCCTGATGTTCACATAGTCAGTATGTTAAGATACTTGTAGGCTGGAATCCAATGAGTTCATGTAGATTCTAAAAATCTGTTGCCAAAGATAATATGTGAAATCTACATATTCTCATAATAATAACAATGGTGACCCTAAGATGAGTACTTAACCCTTGTTATGTCTTCTCTCTCCTGCTGAAGTAATTTTCTTCATGCATGCTTCTCTGCATGTCCTACACTTTGGTGTACACAGGGAATAACAAGGCTTGGATTCCAAAAGGGATCCATGGGTTTAAGCTGGGAAATGTGAACAGCCGTTCAGCAAGAAAAGAGAACATGGGTGATGCTGGAAAAGGAACAGCATGGAGGAGCGTTGTACTCCTTTGAAAGCTTGTGACCCATTCCAAACTCACTGAGCAGGAAGATTACACCTCTGACCTGAAACTGGATTAGCAGTAGTGACCTAATCAGGTCACCCCTCCTAGTTTTAGTGTATTTGCCCATAAGTAACAAGAGCCACGGATTTTTTTTTTTTCATTTCATTACTAGAAGCAAATGCTATTCTCCAGAAGAAGCCAAACCTAACAATGCTAACTGATGAAGCTGGGGCAGGAGCTGTGGAGGTTGAGCAGGAGTGGGTATCTGTTCTGCCAGCCTTTGAGGAAGTTTCTGAAGAAAGTGTCACAATGTAGGGAACAGCTGGATCAAATCATCCTAGGGTCTCTTCGTGTGCTAATCTTTTAATTGGCTTTAATATTCCAAGTCTTACAGAGATGACTAGCCTAAAGATAAGATTATTCTAGAAAGCTTTTCTCAGAGTTTTTAATAATAACTCTTGAATAATGATTCCAGTAATAAATACAAAGACATGCTTCTGAGAAACTGTATGACCAAATATTTCCATTTGGCTTTATAAATGTTTACAAGAGACAAATAAGTTCATCATCTTCACTGAGTGTTGTAGGTAAGTACTATGTTTCCTTTGAAAATCCTGCCATACCACTCACTGGAACAGCCAATATTTGAATAATTCTTAAAGAACAAAACTTTTGCACAGTAGTTTCACAACTCTGGATTATGACAAAGTCATTGACCTGGTGTATTAGTGTATAGTTCACATAACTATAATAAAATATCGGACATAGCATCCATAGCATTCGAAGCAGAGAGGTTTACTCTGGCTCAAAGTCCTGGAGGTGTAGGTCAAGATTGAGCATCCTCATATGTTTGAACCTCTTAGAGGGAAGCCCTTTGTAATTGGAGAATGCTTCAGAACAAGAACAAATAATGAGAACCAAGAGAGAGAGACAGAGAGAGAGAGAGAGAGAGAGAGAGAGAGAGAGAGAGAGAAGAGTAAGCAAGCTCCCACAATGCCTTACAAAGACATGCACCCAAGAACCATTCATAAAGTCTCACCTTTTAAATAATCCTGCAGTCCTTCCCAATGCTGCCACTTGGGGGACCAAGCCTTTATATGTGGATTTGGGGGGCTTTCTTACCTGGTTATCATAATCTTACTTAGATACATATCAACTTCAGAGTGTTACAACTAGATATACAGGGGATGATTGTTAGAATCCAGACTGGATTGCTGCTTAGTTCACATTGACCTGCCAACAGTCTCTTTCTTACAGTTGCTGAAAAAAATAAAAAAGAAGCTCAGTCATATCCCAAGGAAATCACTGCTATGGGCCATAGAAATATGAAGAAGGAATTCAGCTGACTATAGCAAAAGCTAATAACTGGAAGAAACAGGCTCTTCCAGAGGAAAAAGCCAAGCCTCAAAGAGTCTTGGTGATATTAGCTTTTAAATATATATTAGCCAGTTCCTGCAATGATTTTATTGTGTGCTGTGGTAGCTTTCCCAATTAATTCTTCTTCTAAGAACTTCTAACAGTGCATTTTATCTAGTTACCTCTCAAACATCCAAAGACAAACTGCAGACAGAATAAGTGTTCCAGACCACCTGCTAGTCTCCCGTTTAAGGTAAATATCCATATGGAGACATTGCCTAGGCCAGGTGGACAAGGCAGACATTAGGAACATAGCTTTGTTTCTTGTGCAAATTAAGCTCAGATCCTCTTTTTTTTCCTCAGCCCAAATGGCACCCCCAGACTTCCCCTCCAACAATTAGTTCAGAACAAAAGGGCTTTTTGATGTGGGATGGTCTGTATGTCAAATGAGTTGCTCTGATTGATCAATAAATAAAACATTGATTGGACAGTAGCCAGGCAGGAGGTATAGGCAGGACTAGCAGAAAGGAGAATTGAGAGAAAAGGAAGGGGGCGGGAGACACTGCCATGACAAGCAGCATGTGAAGATGCTGGTAAGCCACAAGCCACGTGGCAAGGTATAGATTTATAGAAATGGATTAATTTAAGATGTAAGAACTAGATAGCTAGAAGCCTGAGCCATTAGGCCAAACAGTTTAAATAATATGTGTCTGTGTGTTTATTTTATAAGTGGGCTGTCGGACTGCTGGAGCTTGGTGGGACCCAGAGAGAAAACCCTCCAATTACAGCTTTTTTTCTTACCAGGTATATTTTATCTATGAGGCAGGTTTCCCAGTTACCGAGCAGACTCACCCTGCCTGACCAGAAAGCAGCAGAGCCGGAGTATTGCTGATTGTAGGTGTATTGATACGGGTCATGAGAAGAGGAGAGAAATAAATGAAGATGGACGTAAGAATGAAGATGAAGATGAGAATGAGATGGAGAGAACTTAGAACTATGAGAGGACAGGAGGAGAAGGCACAGAGAGGAGCTAAGTATGAGAAAAGAATTGAAGCTGTGTAGATAGAATTTTGTCTTAGAAGAATAAAGTGAATGGACTAAAGATAAAGAATTTCATGTAAGTAGATTCATTTGATATCCCTCGGACTAGTATCCCTGTTACTTGTAGCATCTTTCCCCGGGACTCTGGGAGCAATCTCCTCAGGGAAGGCACCTGAGAAGGTTTTGATAAATCAGAGACTTCAGTTTGCCAGACTTGTGGGCACCAGAAGACAGCATGTAATGTGCATCCTCACCCTTCCAATGGCTACATCTTATCTAGATTGTCCTCACTTCCTTCACATCCCCGGAGTGGCACACTTCTTCCTCCACAGTGCAGGTTCCCTTTCTTCTCCGCCTGGATACCAGGGACAGTCTGGCAGACCTGAGCTATATACTGCTCATCAACCACATGGCATGAAACCTCCTTCCTATGACACCTGTAAGAAGGAACTCCACTCTACCTTGTGGACCTGAACTTTCATCGGACCCTCCTTAATGTTGCTGTCTATGGCATTAATAACTTTTAATCTCTTACCCCAAAGTACAATTTACCTTGAGACTCAAGCCAGAAACCATTTATTGAGGACCAGAAGCTATACTGATTTCTGCGGCGAGCTCCTTGGCCAGCGAGGAAGAACGACCACCACGCGAGTATTCTTCTCAGATCACACTTTATTGGAGTGCCTCTTGATTAAGGGAGAGCGGGAGGTGAGGGGCCCCAAGGACTAAATTGCAGCTGCTTATATAGGGAATCAGGCAAACGTGCCGTACTGTGATTGGGTCCCGCCAGAATGCGAGCACGGGGAGCCACGGGATAGGCTGAGGACATAAGGTCGATTACCATACCTGTGCATGCACAGGTCACAGGACACATAGTCCCGAGAGCATAACCAAATATGGAGTTGTTTACAGCTAGGCTACCAGGAAGCCAGCGCCATCTTTGAATGGCGGCTCCCTAAAGATTTCAAAGGCAAACACTATGTGAGCCAAGCCATTAAAAATAATCCCAACATCTATTTATACCTATGACATTATTAGTCTCCCACATTACATTTACAGGAAAAGACATAATTTGAAACAGGAACAATATATCCTAAACTTAATTTTCCTCACAGCAGGCATGGATACATCTCAATGTGTCATTGATTATGCTCCATGTACATTGAAGGATCATTGTATTATTTGGAGTTCTCCAGGGAAGCAGAACCAATAACATATACATATATCAAATACATACAATGGGATTTATATCAGAAATAGACTCATTTGATTATACACACTGAATAGTTCCATGATCTGCTGTCCACACACTGGAGACCCAGGATTGTTCGTGTGCTGTTCAAGGCATGAGAGAGCAACAGCTGATAGTTTTAATTCCAGTCCAAATCAGTAGACACACCAAGCACAGTTGATCCATGTCAGCTCAGCACTCAGGTGGAGAGGCAACTCAACTTTCCTCTTTCTTTTTGTTATTTTGGTGAAATCATCAATGAACTGGATGATGGTACCCTCATTGAGTAAGGTTAGCTACTTTGCTCATCAGTTCAAATGCCATTCTCTTTTGAAATTACCTTAACTTATATGTTAAATATCATGGTATTTATTTACCTGGTGTTCTGGGAGTGAGTTGGCCCAACTAAGTTGACAGGTAACATCAATTGCCAATGATGTGAAGTTCAAAGCTTGAGTGGAGTAATGCTTTGGGCTGAGCTAAGTACTCACCAAATAATGATGTTACCTCTAAGGATTAACTGATAAAGTTTCTAAATCTTCATCATCTTGTGTGTGTGTGTGTGTGTGTGTGTGTGTGTGTGTGTGTGTGTGTGTGTGTGTGTGTGTGTGTAAGGCTGGAGGATAGCCTTAGGATTCTTGAGTGCCATCCACCTTTTTATTTGAGACAGAGACTCTTCATTGGCCACTTTCAAAGATTATTATTTTTTTTTTTTCAAAACAGGGTTTCTCTGTGTATTTTTGGCATCTTTCCTGGAACTCACTCTGTAGCCCTGGCTAGCCTTGAACTCATAGAGATCTGCCTGACTCTGCCTCCCAAGTGCTGGGATTAAAGGCATGCGCCGCCGCTGCCGCCACCACCACCACCCGCTGGCTTTCAAAGATTAGTTTTACATTTTTATTAATTTATTTTGTGTGTTCATATACATGTATGTATGTGGGCATGCATACCATGGTGCCTGTGTGGAGGTCACAGAACAATATGATGACTCCAGTCAGTTTTCTTTCTATCACATGGGTTTCAGGTATTGAATTCATATCTTCAGGCTTGGAGTCAGGCATCCTTAACCTCTGCTGCATCTCAGTGTCCCTGAATTGGTCTTTTAATTTTAACTTAGTCTACTTTCTTGATTCCTCAACACATACAAAGTAAGATGACACACATCTATCTGTCAAAGCAATCAAAGGCAGCTAAAATCACTGTGGCCATCACTCACCAGAAGTTAACAATTTTGATTCAGTGTTATTGAATGAAAAGAATATTGTATACTGTGATTTGTTCTAAGCTATCCATGTTTGCCTCAGAAATTTTCCAGGCTACCAATCCAGGGCTGGTACTACAAGTGTGCACCATCACAACCCAATTTTTTAACACAGGTACTAGGGATTGAGCTCGGCAATGCTTGCCAGGCAAGCCCTTGATGAACTAAGCTATCTCTCTAAGTTCAACTCTTCATGATTCATAACCCCCTGCCTTCCAGAAAAATGTATCCGTGCTGCCTAACTGAAATTACTCAATATTTTCAAACTATTTGTTAACATGGATTGCTTAGAATAAATCACAGATAAATAAATAAGTCTCACTTTATTCAATGACATCGAGTCAAAAGGGTTAACTATTGATAAGTAAGGACCATGGTCACTGTACCTGCTTGATTGCTTGGGTAGATATATTATCAGCTCACTTTGTCTCGTGCTGAGGAGTCAAGAATGCCACCTTCTATGCATGCCCAGGGCTAGCTTCTGTTGCCCGACCCAGCACGGGCACATGTTGTACAATCCTTGCTGCTTCTAGCTTGCGCTGGGCATGATTGGCAGTACTGTAGAAAGCAGCAGCTGGCTAGGAGACAGAAGGGACGGCAAGAATGATATCAATAGCCTCCACAGGGATTTATTTTAAAGCCTGCCATCTTGTCAACATTGTTTCAATACGACAGCTGAGGCTTTCACTGAGGATTGAACATCTGACCCCATTTGGCTTGTCCCTTTAAGCTGTGCCTTATTCTAAACGGAAGGGCTGACCCTCTGAGAAGCCACAGTCTGAATCTGAGTTTGGTTCGTCACCAAGTTCAAGATGATTATCTGAAGTTTGTTTGAACCTCGAGGGAGAATAAAATTGAACTGAAAAAAATCTCACCCGAGCAAATTTCTCCAGTGATTTTTGGCCTTTCAGCTTCTGCTTAGAAACGACATGAAAGCAGCTTTTGTCCTCTAGTCATTTGGGACTAGACTGCAGATTCTCCACGTTTCATATGCCATTCCAGTGAGAATTGAACAGGGGAAAAATAGTCAATCATGTTTCAAAATAAGAAGTAGGATTCAAGTGTTTAATCTCAGACTTACACATTGCTTCCTAAACTGATAGACATTGTCACACTCAACAGTTTATGCATGTCACCTCTTACAAACTAATTTTTATTAATAAAACTTCAATAGCTAAAACAAATAAAATGAATAGTTTCAGAAATAGTCAACAGGGGGCCTGGAGAGATGGCTTAGAAGTTAAGAGGGTACACTGCTCCTGCAGAAGACCCAAGTTTGGAAGCAGCACCCATGTCTGGTGGCTCCCAACTGCCTTTAACTCCAGCTCCAGAGGACCAGACACCCTCTTCTGGAGCCTGGGTTGTGTAAAAAGGGGAGATGAGCAAGCCAGTAAGCGGCTTTCCTCCTACTTCCTGCCAATGCTCCTCATTGAATTCCTGTTCCTCAATGATGTTCTGGGATCAGTACATGGAAGCCAAATAACAGCCCTGAATCCCCCCCCCAACCCCTGCCACCCATATCTCAGTCAATATGATTGAGACTTGCAAAATTGGCTCTTACCATTAACCAAGAAGAAGTTATTAATCTCTCTTTACTTATCTTGAAAATATGTTGGGCAATGTCTCCCTCGCATGCATAAACTGAAGACCATGTAGCCTCTAAAACATGTCTAGATTATGATACCTTTTCCAAACATAGTAATAATTTCCGTCACAATAAAGCACACAGTAGATGGGTATTACATGCAGTTATTTTACAAACTAGCTTTAGTCATGTTTGCCAACATCCTTTCTAAAAGCAGAAGGGAATATTGAAAACAATAATTTTAGGAATACTGTGATAACCTACTGGGGGATTATTTTACTGCATATCACCATTTGCTGTATACATGTTTATGAGAAAGGAATTTTGTCCTTATCCATCACTGTTCGTTGGTCATCTTGCAACTCCAATATCCAGGATTTTAAAAATTCTTAACAATTTTAAAAGTATTCTTAAAGGACAATAATCTTATTCATAATGATAAAAAAATGAAATTCTTAATTTTAAGTGTGGAGGTTACCCAAGTTGTTCAGTTCTGATCATCAAATTCTTGCCTGCTTTCTTTCTTTTTCTTTCTTTCTTTCTTTCTTTCTTTCTTTCTTTCTTTCTTTCTTTCTTTCTTTCTTTCTTTCTTTCTTTCTTTCCTTCCTTCCTTCCTTCCTTCCTTCCTTCCTTCCTTCCTTCCTTCCTTCCTTCCTTCCTTCTTTCTTTTTCTTTTTTCTTTCTTTCTTTTTTTTGAGACAGGGTTTTTCTGTATAGCTTTGTGCCTTTCCTGGAACTCATTCTGTAGACCAGACTGGCCTTGAACTCACAGAGATCTGCCTGGCTCTGCCTCCCGAGTGCTGGTATCAAAGGTATGCCCAACCATTGCCTGGCTCTTGCCTTCTTAAATGGAGAAGCATTATCATTCTTTGAATTGCAAACAGCTGTGCCACGAGTGATTCACAACTAGTTCCAAGATAACTGCAGCCTTTGGACTAGTAATGAGCTGGTGAGAGCGGTGTTCATGGACCCAATGTGTTAACTAGGATATGCTATTCCATCTGAACTGCGTAGGTAGATTTTTTCCTAACTATTTATCTGGTGGCAACATGCAGCTTCATGTCTGAGTCAAAAGCAAACCAGAAGTGGATTGGTGGGTTGGTTGGTTTACTCTAGTGGTCTCTGTGGAACATCATGATGCAATTTTTTTACTGTTTGTATTTAAGTTAAAAGTTTCATTTTGTTGATAGTCTGAGCTCTCTCCCTCTCCCTCTCCCTCTCCCCGCCCCCTCTCTCTGTGAATGTAAATATAGGAACATGAATGCCACAGAGTTTTTACCCACTGAACCATCTTATTGGCCTACCTCTCTATTTAGATTGGTGGTTCTAAACACAGAATATGCATGTTTCAACTTAATTGAATACTTCTATTAATGAAATAAGGAGGCACCAACTATTTTGAGTAAGGAAAACAAGTTTTTAGTAAAGAATACTAATTTTAATATGACAAGGGAAAGAAGCAGAATCTATGTTATCATGTCTTTTGTGAATGTGGAAATGTATAAAACATTCACTCTGAAAGTTGCATTTTCAAAATACTTAGAACAAAGTTATCATTGGAATAATTACTTGTTGGGAAGGTTAAATGAAGAAAACTGCCTATGTAAATTAAAGGTGGTTTTTTTTTTTCTCGTTCTTTTGTTTGTTTCTCAAGACAGGGCTTCTCTGTATAGCCCTGGCTATCCTAGAACTCATTCTGTAGACCAGACTGTCCTGGAGCTCACAGAGATCTGCTTGCCTCTGCTCCTGAGTGCTGAGATTAAAGGCACGTGCTACCACTGCCTGGCTTGAGGTAGTTTTAATGTATAACTGATTCTATTCCTTTGTCACGTACAAACCATGCTGTTTCTTTCACTGAAGAATTTGGTTTCTTCCTGCATACCAACCCGTGATGCCCACATTCCTGTGCCTTCATTAGAAAAGTGAAAATTCTGAGATAAAGTGCTAGAAATTCTTTTAAATTCACTGTCAAAAGAAAAAAAAATCCCTGTAATTAGTAGCTGGTAATTATGTCTTCCCAGTCCCCCATAAACAGCAACTTTCATAGGAAAAGAACACAGTACATGCTTTGATTGTTTTAGTTCTCTCCAAACAGGCATTTAACTTCTTCAAAGGAAAAAGAACATGTTTTTCTTCCTAAAGTTGACTCATTAAATGTAGGAGTAATCCAAGTACCCGGCTCTGGAAGGAAAGGCAGTGGTGTGATTTGGCCACTTATTGAGTACGTGAATCTATTTCTACACTGTATTACCCGCCTCATGCTAGGACAGGTCATCATGAATAGGGCCATAAGAAGGGTGGCATGAAACTACATGAAGGTGATGGCGGTGCATGCCTTTATAAAGCCTAGAAGGATGGCCAGTGTCTTTTCAATTCTGTGTATTTTCTTAGATCTAACTTTAGTGTTACAATTTCACTTGTGTATGTGTTCATGTGTATGAGAGTTAGCACGCATATATGTGGAGGTCAAAGGTCTACACTGGGTACCTTACTCAGTTAACTGCTTTCCCATCTTATTTACGCATTCACTAATTTATTCATTGTGTGTGTGTGTGTGTGTGTGTGTGTGTGTGTGTGTGTGTGTATGTGTGTATAGTCAGACTTCCCTTTGGGTGGCCAGCTCACAAATAACAACATGGAGACATTATTAATTAGGAAAGCTTGGCCTTATTTTAGGCTTTTTTCTCAGTAGCTCTTATAACTTAATTAACCTGTTTCTATTAATCTGTGTTCTATCACGTGGGTGGGTTAGTTACCTTTACTCTGTCCTGTATGTCCAGTTTGTTCCATTATCATCTCCCATGTGCCTTGATTATCTCCTCTTCTTCTCTCGGCCCGAAAGAGTCCTGCCTATCTCTCCTGAACAGCTTTTGGCTGTTCAGCTTTTTATTACACCAATCACAGCAATACATCTTCACACAGAATACAAATATTCCACAACACACAGACACAGACACACATATAGTTCATGTGTTTGTGTGCGTGTGTGTGTGTGTGTGTGTGTGTGTGTGTGTGTGTACATGGGGGTACACATGCATGTATATATGTGCATACATATGAAAAAGCAAGGCTGATGTCATGTGTATTTATCTTTAACACTTCATCTAAATTCTTGAGACAAGGCCTCTCACTGAACCCAGAGCTGTCTAATTTGGCCTTATTGGCTGGCCAGAGATCACTGGGGGTCCATGTGTCTCAGCTTTCTCAGCATTGGGATTAGGGCTTAACACCACCACACCAAGACTTTTTCCCTAGGTGTAGAAAATAGCAGATTAAGTCCTCATACTTTCATGGCAAGCATGGTTATCTACTGAGCCATTTCCCCAATGTATGTTCTTAGGAATTTTGAAAGCAGATGTGTCATCTCCTGTTGAAGACTTTGGCTCCATGCTTGGTATTCAAGCCCTGCCCCCACACCTAGATATCATACCTCTATACATTCTCTGGATTTGAAAAGGCTTCTGTCTTCCATGACTTAAGGAGAATAAAATGACCATAGTGCTTTGCCAAGTTTCCAATAGTTCCTCATTTACCCATCCAAAGAGAAGTGCCTACATTCAGTAGCAAAATGATTTCTTTGCTCTTGTTCCTCACAGGCAGTTCAGTATTGGTCTTGCTGTTTTTAACAACAGCATTGCCTTGTTGGTAATTATTTATTGTCGACTTCTTAAAAAGAATTCAAAACAGTTTCTTATTTCCCTTTATCTCTTCATGATCACTCTGCTGGCTTACAGTTTCTTTTCCATTTAAGTCAATGCTGTTCCTAATGCCACTTCCATCTACATTGGACATCGAGATACTTGAAAGGTAAACAAACAAAACAACAACAACAAACACTAGAGAGACTGATTCGATGATAACCAAAGCCTCTCTGGATAGTTTATTCTTAGTAGTGTGTGTATTCTTCTCTCAGAAGGGGATTGTCTTACCTCCCAGTAAAAGACTGTTGATTTTTAAAAAACTGCATTAATCTTTAATATTGGTGTGTGATATCTCACACAACTAGTTTAGTCTTTAATGTCTAGCATGCTTTCTAGTTTACCCTCACAGGATTGTGAACACAGCAGCATAGGTCATGGCTTTCATGAGTTACTATGAAACACAGTGAATGGCTGTCCAGTGCACACATGACTCCGAATGGCTTATACTTTCATAAAATTGTTGTTCTGGGAAAGGTCCTGTTCATACAATGTGGGAGCTGCATACTGAATTTTCTTTCCACACATTCCTGTAATTCTTTGCCTTTCCCATCATTAATGCTCACTCAGTTACTTTAGGTGAGGCCCTGTGATGCTTTTTGCCGCTAGATGTCTTGGTATCTTCCCCTTCATCTTTTCTCTTGATAAGAAGAGTTCAAGTTCTCAATGGACCCCAGAACCAGGTGAAGAGGTGCTTGCCACCACTGGCTTCTAATAGTCCTCCAGTGCCCCTTGACTTGCTCAGTGGCTTCTCCCTACCTGGGTCATCTTTAGAAACCATCATTCTGTTTCCTGTGCTTTTACTCTGAAAGGTGAGATGGTGCTTGTTAAATTAAAATCCCTTGTCTAAAACTTTAAAAGTGGCAGTCTCAACGTCAGTAATATGTCCATTTTTTCCTTTGAAAATGGACCATTACAGAACATAAGAAAATGACCAGTTTAAAACAAACAAACAACAAAACCAGGGTCGGATTTATTCAGATGTTTGAGCCACTGAAATAAAAGCAGGAAGTTTAAGTAAAAGAATGCTTTTCAATTTAGAAAAAGAGGGTCTAGATAAATCCCTCTTAAAATAGCACAGAGGCTGTAAAATATATAATTATTTCTCTACTCTAAAAATGATGTGTGATTGAAACAAGAGAGTAATCCTGGGAAAAAAACCCGAATCGCTTCCGTTACCACCCAGCTTTGTGGTCCTGAGCCCATCCTCCTCTTTAGTAGTCAAAGGGCTCTTAACTTCCCGGGAAATTCTGAAGGGCCCTAAATACCAGATTCTGTGAACAGCGTATACTACACATTAAATGAAATTTCAACACCCCAACATACAACCTTCCGATCTTCCCACAAGGGAATGATAATTGACAGAATTAATGGGAGTCTTCGATTACACACAGCAGTTTTCATCACGGCTAGAGCACGCCACTAGCCACGAGTCGCATTGTAATGGAGGCCCTCTCAGAAGGCAGGCAGGCTCTTGATTTATTGAAACTAATCTTGAAATCGTGGTACCATACCTGCTGACTACTGTAGAAATAATTTACAAACATTAATTGCAGGAAAGAGTGGAGCCGTTTGCTTCAAAGAGCCCATCAGCAAGCTGTCCTTCCTGCTTTATCAGTAGGCAAAGCTGAGAGCAAATAACAGATGGAAGTGTCCCTTGGTGGCAGCACAGAGCACTCATGAAATATAGCACAATCTTCCTCCGGTGTATTATGCTTTTAACAGTGGAAGATCAGAAGCAGGAGAGTGCGGCCCAGGATGAATGACTCTGCGTGATGAAACATCCCTTTCTTCTGGGAAGATTCCTATAGCGGATTGAGCTCAGGCCGTTGGTCTCAGAAGCCCGATACAGTGTCATTACCAAAATGCATCTGGAAGAGTCTCAGCAAAAGGGACAAAGCTCAGAAGACCAAGGTGAATTTGAGGCCTGTTCTGCACTCTTAATGGGTGGTTAAATTCTGGTTCCTTGAATAAGCATCAAAGACACCACAAAACCACAGATAAGGCTGCCATAGGCAGCTGTATTCATTACTCATTTGTAACCTGTCAAAAGTGCCTCATTATGGTACCTACAAAGTGTGTGTGTGTGTGGTGGTGGTGGGGGGTCAGGTGCTGTATCTTAAGTGTCTCAGTGTATGACTACAGTTGCTCCTGCATCTGTTGTATGTATAATCACATTGAGAGAAGGTGATTTCTACAGTCAGTGTAGCTGGGTGGAGAGAATACTGTTTTCCCTAATGGAAAAATCTATCAGGCCAATGTCAGTGACTATTATTACACAGCTTTTAGGCAGTCATATAGGAAGTGGTTCTCCATTCCACTAGATCTTTTATTCATGCCTAGTTCATTATCACTTTTTATAGTAATGGTTCTTAATGTTCTCCAGTCATACAGGTTTTCTTCCTTCCTTCTTTCCTTTTTTCCTTTCATTTTTTTAAAAAAGATTCTGCTTCATTCTTTGAACTTTGGGCACTACTGCATAGCCTATTAAGGTAGAAGGATCCAGGTGTCGCCACTTTCTTTAATAAGCAATGACTACCTGCCCCTTCTCCTTGCTTTATTCATCTTTCCTTTTGGCCTATGCAAAGGGGGAAAATCATTCTTTAATCTACATGCACTGTTCTTAATTTTACCCACATCCATTCATCAGTTTATCCCTTTAATGACTACAGAGTTAAACTTTTTTCTTAAGTGATTACTCGCATTGACTTGCATTTAGTTGTTAAAATGGAAAAGAGAGCATTACTTCTAAACCTGCACTGTCTTTCAAGCTACTAGCCCTTCTATCAATACAAAATTCCTTCAAAGATTAGTCTGTTTCTTGCCATTGTTCTTCACTTAATTTAATCCTCTCTTTCTGAGAGTCACACTTTCTTCTTGGCCACTCCAGCATTTTCCTCTGAAAGCATCCGGCTCCTGTCCGTTGACTGCAATTGTGATGGTGTTAAACCATTTGGCACCAGAATGCTTTTCCCACCCTGGATATTCAAGTCTTGGCAGGAGGCAGGGTGTCATGGATAAGCATGAACAGATCCGATGCGCCGCTTTTCTCCACTTAGGTGGTGAGGTCACAGGCACATAGTCTTGGCTTGGCAGCGAGATGGTTCCATCTGGGGATAGAAAAGAAATTATCCAGAGAAACACAGCAGAATCCACAGCAGACGGAGCTGGAAGCAGGTTGATGGCACTCAGTGTAGAATTTATGGGGCTCTAAATACAGAGCTTCCTGCGGTCTCACCCACCTTTGTTCTCACCCTGCCGCTTTTCTAACTTCCACATAGTTCTGTGAGCTGACACCCCTGCTACAAGTCACCCCCTTCTCTTAGTTGTATCATGTTTGGTTTACGTTCCTTTGAGTTGCACACCTCTCTGATGCAAAAACTAGGAGTTGGGTTGTGCATCTAAGTATTAAAGCCTTAGGGAAAGTGGTGTGAGATGTGAGGGGTGGGGCACTGATTTTCACGCTGGGGAGGGACTCAGTGAGACTTTAGCCTTCTCTGTGGACATGTCTCTGGAAGCCATGCACGCGGTGGGGAAAGGGAAAATTAAAGAAGGTTCGTGTTCTCTGAAGTAAAAGACTCCTCTGAAATTAAATTCCTATTTAAGGCAAGGTATTCTGGAAAACTAAGTTGTTGCTGTTATTCAACAGATTAAAGATGTATAGGAGGCTTCCCGAGGGGTATTCTGAGAACAATGAACAGTTGAAAAGATGGTAAGTAGGTTTATCTGAAAGTTCTTCAGCGTGGCAAAGACCACACTTCAAGAATGCTAACAGCACTAGGCGTCTCCATTCTCTCAGGTCTTTTAGAAGTCTGCATAGTTAAAAGTCTTTCTCAGAGGTGAATGTCAATGTTGCCAAATTAATCTGTAGCCTGCTGGTTCTCTCACATAAAAGTGACAGTGACTACAAGTGTGAGGGATCCTGAACATCAGAATCAGATCCTGTGAGTGCTTCTAGAACTGGAGAATGCCAGAGACGCAGGGCTCTTCTCTCCACCGCTGTGCCAGGCTTCATAGCTCTGAGAAGCCAACTATGTTATCTCTTTCCACCTTTGTTCAGTGATGTCATGTGGACAACTTCTCATAAAAGAATTATTTCAAAGCTAGAAATCAAAGATCACTTCTCCTCATTTGCTGGAAAGCTTGATCGATATAAAACATTTGTAAGTTTATATCTATTCTTGGGAGCATCAAAATGTGCACCCCCCTTCTTCGATGGGTCTATTTTCTTACGCAAAGCCCGTGTTCCTGTCTCTTAAGGAGTTCTGGTGTAAATGTGAAATGGTTTGGACACTTGGTCCCCAGATAATTTTGCTTCCTTGAGATACAATGGAAACTTTAGAAAGTAGCATCTACCTAGAGGAGTTGAGTTATTGTATGATTGCTCTTAGGGATTATATTCTGGCTATACTACCCACCCCCTGTCTCTCTCTGCTTCCTGTACTACCAAGAGTTGAAGAGTTAACAATTCCCAGACTTTCTTGCTGGATAGCTTGGAGCCACCTGCCAGCATGCCTTCCTTTATTTGAGCTATATCTCCTCATATCCTGGGCAGAAATAAATCTTTATGCCCTTATTTCTTAAGTATTTTATCTCAACAGTGGGTAAATAAATTAATCAATGGTCCAACTGTGGAAGGGAAAACCAGCTCATCTTGAAACTGCGATACATCTACCCCATCACCTTCAGGCTTTTAACTAGTGGGCAGATCCCAACATGTCAAAGGGAGTCACTAGCATTGTAAAAGGTAGCTGGAGAGATTCTTTTCTTTTCTGACAAAATTGAGAGCTATATGTAAGGATAATAGTGATGTCTAAGCACAATTGACCTTGGACATATCTCAGTGTCAAACTTTACAAAGGGGCTAGTATTTCTGAGATTCTGCAATGGAGGTGTTAGCCAGAGTGGCTGGAAGGAGTCTGATCATAGCTTAGTTCTTGACTAGATTCAAGGGCAGCTTTGGATAAGAAAGCTGAGTTCCTAGGAGTCCTTTGAACTGTTCAGAAGAGAAGGATGTCCTTTAAGGTGAATAACATTCAAACTACATTCTCATTATTTGATCCCAAGAGATATGGAAGATATCTTTAATCAAGGTATTGGGAAGTGCATTGGTTAAGAGATGGGCATGGTTTTGGATAGGATTTGAACTCCTATTCTCCTTACCCTAGGAGAAGATGCTTCTGTTGAAGTGGCTTCCCTGATGACATTGAGGATGAGCCCATTCCAGAGTAGCAGCTACCAACTGGCACTACCTACAGGCAAGTGACACAATTGCTATGGTCACCACAAGGATCCTCAGGATAAAAATCTTTGTTTTTTAAACTCTGATATGCAGGAATCTTTTGTAGTCATCAGACCCTTCACTGAAATAAGTGATGGTACAATAGTCCTTTCTGTTGCCATTATAGAAAACAATGCACCCCATCCCTGTAAAGCATAGGCGTTACCTAGGTCACTATGGCAAGGGATTGAGCACCCTCACTCTAATTCTCAGATGTGAGTTATACCCGTAAGAAGAATTCTTTGATACTGGGTTCAGCAGTAGTAGCACTGTGCGTGTAGTCAATCTTCTCCCTGGCTTTAGGCAAGGGATATCTGGGTATTTACTACATTGCAGATAAATAGCCCTTAATGTGGTCAGCCTATTCTTTGTCCTGGATTTATGTGCAATGGATGTGACATACTGTCCTTTTGGAGACATTCTAAAGTGCCAATGCTCCTTTATACCAATGATCAGTTAAGCATCATGCACAGAGATATTACATTCTAAGGGTAATGCACTTTTAAGGGTCAACATTCACATAAACATGTTCAAGTACAAAATGTTATTGTTTTGACTTTGTGACCAAAATAGACTGCTTACTTTCCAGGTCATGCACCTAAAATATATCCTAGATCTCGTTCCACAGACATTTCATGGAGGGGCTGGTCTCTGTGTGAACAGAATGCAACAGGATGCTAATGAAACGCCACAGAACTGTAAGACTCAAGATAGTGAAAATACATTCAGCAAACGTGACCTGGAAGGAAGATGATCCGAGATTTGGGATATTGTTAAACTCTGACTCTAAGCTATTCTGATTCCAGCAGCCCTGAGAAATTCTGCTGTCTCTCCTGATCAGAATAACAAATTGTACTTTGGGTTATAAATTGAATTTTGATCTCAGTTGGCCTCTAGGTAGTTGAGTCTTGTGATTATTGTTCTGACTTTGTTACTCAAATGAGTCTCTTAAGCAATTGGTAGAGTTGCCATCTGGGTCCCTGAACCATGGAGCAGGTTGCTGTCTCCGTGTTCTAAAGGACTGAATCTAAAGCAAATCATTCCCATAGGTGAATCAAAAATGAAAGCTGTGGCTTACAGCTTGAAAGATTCTGAGTGGCTGAGTCTCCTCATATCTCTATTTCAGCCAGGTAGAGGATTCTCAGACTTCCAACGTGTGAGTGAAGCTCCAGGGTAGAGCACTTGCCTGGCACATGCGAAAGCCTGGACCTGTACCACTCTCTGCACCACAGTAAACATCAAACAAACACCTGCTTTAAAAAGAATTTGTAGAAGCTTTAAGGATGTAGAGATATTGAACAATTATAAATTGGATCCCAGGTGTCCATTCCACAAATTCATAGTCATTATCAATCAAGGTTCATGTGTTTTGCTGTGTATGGGAGTATAATGGGGAAGAGGAAGATTCCTGGCATAACACTTTCTTTAATAGCACAGATATTTTGATGGCACAAAATCGATGTTATTTAAGACAATTCTACGAGCTTGTGCTCCAGGAGTCCTATCATAGGGTTTCTATTACTGTGATAAGGGATCATGACCAAAAGCAACTTCAGAGGAAAGGGTTTATTTGGCTTACATTTCTATATTACAGTCCATCATCAAAGGAAGGCAGAGCAGGAACTCAAGCAGGACAGGAACCTGGAGGCAGAGACTAAAGCAGAGGCCATGGGCAGGTGCTGCTTTCTGGCTTGCTGCTCATGGCTTGCTCAGCCTTCTTTCTTATACAACTCAGGACAAGCTGCCCAGGCATGGCACCAACCATAGTGGGCCAGGCCTTCCTACATTATCAATAAAGAAAAGGTCCTACAGAACTGACTGCTGGCAATCAGATGTTGGGATTTTCTTAATTGAGGTTCTTTGTCTCAGATAACTCTAGCTTGTGTCGAGCAGAAAAACCAAACAAACCACAAAACCAAACCAGGAGAGGATTCCTGTGTTGTGTTGGTGTTGGTGGGTTTATATGTACAGGGAGTTTTGGAGGAAGGAACGGGGATTTTGGAAAAGCCTTTCTTTTGCAGATGACACCGCAGATGAGCTCTTAGGCAGAGGCAGGTGTTACCTGTGCAGATGGAGGAAGCCCAAGCATCATCAGGAGGGAGTCTCTAGGAACAAAATGGCTGTGAGTAGAATAACAACAGGGTGGGAGCAAAAGTGTGAGAGGAAGAAACGGAACAGCAAGCAGTGGTCAAACTCCAGCAGGTGCCCTATCTTCAGAACAATGACGGGTCAAGTTCATGGTTTTGAGCAAGGGGCTGTGGTTAGATACCTAAAGTTTTCACTGGCCACAGTAGGAGTGTGGCATAGAGTGGTAAGATTAGATACAAATATGTCAGTAATCCAAGTAAGAGTTTATTGTATGGGTGCAGGAACATGGAGGGGTATGTAATACCTAGGAGTGGGTATGAATGGACTACAGATGATCTGGTGGTGACTGACTGATTGCTTGATAGCAGTCAAGTAATAATAGAAAAAGTGAGGTAGTGTATTTGTAGTTTCGACTTACACAGCAATATACATCTATGATATCTATCTATCTATCTATCTATCTATCTATCTATCTATCTATCTATCTATCTATCTATCTATGATCTATCTACCTATTTATCATCTATTTATTCATAACTGATTTTTTATAATTTATTTGTAATCTTCATCTGTGTTTCTTCTTACCTATCTGTCTGTCTGCCTATCATCACCATTATCTATCTATCTATCTATCTATCTATCTATCTATCTATCTATCTATCTATCTATCTTCTACCTACCTACCTACTTATCATCTATTGAATAAAAAAATGGGACCAATGATCTTGGTCCTGTATTTAAGGGGCCTAAAACATTCTGTGAAGATGTTGAACAAGAAATTACATGTAAGAGTGAAGGGTGACAATGTTTAATGATGAAATTAATGTGGAGTTACTGGTCTATCAGTAGGTCCACCAGGTATGTTAATAAATTATTGGAGTCTGTACATATAAATGAATCCTGTGTTGCAGAGGAAAGACTGTGAGAAATGAGCCTGCTGCAGCAGATAAGCTAACATTTTTTAGGAAAGACACACTTCGCAAATATTCATGGGACATGATGACCTTAAAGACATCACAAGACACTCCAGCTCCTTTTCTGGAAGCCAGGCTGGTGCTAGGGACCCCAGCTAAGACATTACCCACTGCCTGATAAGACCCCTTAAAGCCCAAGCAACAGCCCTAGACTGGAACCCTCCTTTGGGCTCCATATTCTAGCCCACAATGTTAGCAGAAGACTTTTGCTTTACCTGATGCTAGGCCTATTCTAAGGAGCCATGGTAAAACACTGCCCACAGCCAGCTAACATTCCCTAAAGCTGGTACAACAGTCCCCAGAGTTCCATATCCCAGCACACAAACCTTGGCAGAAAACTTCTACTCTACTGGAGGCCATGTCACACTAGGAATCCCAGAAACCATGCAGGTACCCAGAAACCCAGAGGCTACAGAGATAATTGGAATTGCAGGGGCAACATTGGTACCCCAAACCCCAGAGGTCTTGCAGGCTTCAAAAACCCCACTGGAGACTCCCTGCTGGACCTGAAGACTCACCAATCACCAGAAACCCTGGCCACTTAGGCCAGAAGACCAGAGAGGAAACAGAAACTAAGGAACAAAACACCAGTCCAGCAAACACAAACTCAGGAACCAACACCTAAACTTATAATTATCCCCTAACCCAGATGTCTAAACACCACTGTAAAAACACTCAGCAATAGAAAGGGCAGTTTGGTAACACCAGAACCCATTTATCCTATGAAAGCAGGGCTTGAACAATCCAACACAGTTAAAGCACAAGAAAATGAGCTTAAAACCAACATTATGAAGACAATAGTGGTCCTTAAAGAGGAAATGGAAAAGTACCTTAAAGAAATTGAAGAAAAGACAAACAAACAATTGGAGGAAATCAATAAATTCCTTAAGGAGTGACAAGAAAGCCAAAACACATAAGTGAAGGAAACTGCTGAAGACCTAAAAATGGAAATAGAAATAAAAACACAGAGAATTCTAGAAATGGAAAATATGGATAAGTGAACAGAAACTACAGATGAAAGTATCACTAACAGAATACAAGAGATGGGAGAGAGAATCTCAGGTATTGAAGATACAATAGAAGAAATAAGTTCATAGTCAAAGAAAATGTTAAATCTAAAAAATTCCCAACATAAAATATTCAGGAAATGATAAAAAGACCAAAGCTAAGAATAATAGGAACAGAAGGAGAAGAATCTTAGCTCAAAGGCCCAGAAAATATATTCAACAAAATTATTAAAGAAAATCTCCCTAAACTAAAGAAGGACACACCTATAAAGGTACAAGAAGCTTACAGAACACCAAATAGATTGGACCAGAAAAAAGTTTCCATCAACATAATAATCAAAACACTAAACATGCAGAACACAGAAAGACTATTAAAAGCTTCAAAGGAAAATGCCCAATAACATATAAATGCAGACCTATTAGAATTACAGTCGACTTCTCAATGGAGACTCTAAAAGCCAGAAAGTCCTGGAGAGATGTCTTGCAGACTCTAAGAGACCATGATTACCAGCTCAGACTACTACACCCAGCAAAACTTTTAATTGCCATAAATAGAGAAAACAAGATATTTCATGATAATTTCAAATTTAAACAGTATCTGTCCACAAATCCATTCCTACAGATGATACTAGAAGGAAAACTCAATCCAAAGAGGTTAATTACACCCTTGAAAACAAACACAGGCAATAAATAACCTCACACCAGCAAAACCCAAAGAAGGGACACACACACACACACACACACACACACACACACACACACACACAGAGAGAGAGAGAGACACATGCAACCACCACCCCTACCCCCACCACTACCACCACCACCACCAACAACATTAACAACAAAATACCAGAAACTAACAACCATTGATAATTAATATCTCTCAATATCAATGGACTCATGCACCCACAGAAAGACACAGGCTAACATAATGAATATGAAAACATGCCCCATCTTTCTTCTTTGTACAAGAAACATACCTCAACATCAAAGACATGCATTACCTCATAGTAAAGGGTTAGAACAATTTTTTCAAGCAAGTAGACCTAAGAAGTAAGCTGGTGTAGCCATTCTAATCTCTAATAAAATAGACTTACATCCAAAATTAATAAAAGTAGATGGAAAAGAACATTTTGTAGTCATCAAGCAGAAGTCCACCAAAAGAACATTAGAGTTCTTAACATCTATGCCCCAAATGCAAGGGCACACATATTTGTAAAAGAAACATTATTAAAGCTTAAATCATACACCTAACCTCCAACATTAATCGTGGGAGACTTCAATACCCCACTCTCACCAGTGGACAGGTCATCCAGACAAAACCTAAGCTGAGAAATAATGGAGCTAACAGACATTATGACTCAAATGGACCTAACAAATATCTATAGAATATTTCTCCAAAACACAAAGGAATATATCTTCTTCTCAGCACCTCATAAGACATTCCCCAAAATGGACCATGTACTTGGTCACAAAGCAAATCTCAACAAATACAAAAAAATTGAAATAATCCCCTGTACCTTAGCAGATTACCATGGATTAAAGCTGGATTTTAACAACAACAGAAACAACAGAAAGTATACAGACTCAGTGAAACTGAACAATCCACAACTGAATCAATACTGGGTCAGGAAGAAATAAAGAAATTAAAGATTTTCTAGACTTAAATAAAAATGAATGTACAACATACCCAAACTTATGGAACACAATGAAAGCAGTGCTAAGAGGAAAGCTCATAACATTAAGTGCCTTCATGAAGAATTTGAAGAGATTTCATACTAGCTACCTAACAATACACCAGAAAACTCTAGAAAAAAAGCAGCATATCCAAGAGGAGTAGAAGGCAGGAAATAATCAAACCGAGGGCTGAAAATAATAAAGTAGAAACAAAGAGAACAATATAAAGAATCATTGAAACAAAGATTTGGTTCTTTGAGAAAATCAACAAGATAGACAAACTTTTACCAAACTAACTAAAATCCAGAGGGAATATTCAAATTAACACAATCAGAAACAAAAAGGGGAATTTAACAATAGAAACCAAAGAAATCCTAAGGATCATTAGGTCATACTTCAAAATCCTGTACTCCAGAAAGTTGGAAGATCTAAAAGAAATGGACGAGTTTCTCCATAGATACCACATACCAATGTTAAACCAAGGTCAGATAAACAATTTCAATAGACCTATAGCCCCCAAGGAAATAGATGCAGTTATTCAAAGTCTCCCAACCAAAAAAAAAAAAAACCTAGGGTCAGATTGTTTTAGCACAGAATTCTAGCAGACTTTCAAAGAAGAGCTCATACCAATACTTCTCAAACTATTGCACAAAACAGAAACAGAAGGAACATTTCTAAATTCATTTTATGAGGTCACAGTTACCCTGATACCCAAGCCACACAAAGACTCAATAAAGAAAGAGAATTACAGACCAATATTACTCATAAATATTGATGCAAACATACTTAATAAAATGCAAACCAAATCCAAGAACACATTAAAAAAAATCACTATGATCAAGTAGGCTTCACCCCAGAGATGCAGGGGTATTTCAACATAGGAAAATCTGTCAATGTAATCCACTATATAAACAAATTGAAAGAAAAAAAAAACACATGATCATCTCATTGGATGCTGAAAAGGCCTTTGACAAAATCCAACATGAAAAAAGTATTGGAGAGACCAGGGATACATGGAAAGTATTTTTATTCTCATAAGCATAATAAAAATAATATACAGCAAGCTGTTTGCCCACATCAGATTGAATGGAAAGAAACCCAAAGAAATTCCACTAAAATCAGAAACAAGACAAGGCTGTCCACTCTCTCCATATCTATTCAATAGAGTACTTGAAGTTTTAGCTAAAGCAATAAGTCAACTAAAGGAGATCAAGGGATACAAATTCGAAAGGAAGAAGTCAAAGTGTCACTAGCCCTCATACACAAACAATAAATGGACTGAGAAAGAAATTAAGGGAACAACACCCTTCACAATAGCCACAAATAATATAAATATCTTGGTGTAACTCTAAGAAAACAAGTGAAAGACCTGTATGACAAGAACTTTAAGTCTTTGAAGATATCTGAAGATGGAGAGATCTCCCATGCTCATGGATTGGTAGGATTAACGTAGTAAAAATGGCCATCTTACAAACAAAACAAACAAAGAAACAAACAAACAAAAAACAAAAACAAAACCCTGCTAATTCAATGCAATTCCCATGAAAATCCCAACACAATTCTTTACAGAACTTGAAAGAACAATATTCAAGTTCATATGGAAAAACTAAAACCCAGGATAGCTACAGCAATCATGTACAATAAAAGAACTTCTGGAAGCATCACTATCCCTGTTTCAAGCTGTACTATAGAGCTTTAGTAATAAAAACTACATGGTACTGGCATAAAAACAGACAGGTTGATCAATGGAACCAAATTGGAGACCCAGACATAAATTCACATACCTATGGACACCTGATTTTTGACAATGAAGCCAGAAACATACCATGGAAAAAAGAAAGAAAGCGTATTCAACAAATGGTGCTGGCAAAACTGGATAGCTGCATGTAGAAAAATGCAAATAGATCTATACTTAACACCCTCCATAAAACTCAGGTGCAAGTGGATCAAAAACCTCAATATATAACCAGCTACACTGAATGTGACAGAAGAGAAAATGGGCAAGAGTCTTGAATGCATTGGCATAGGAGACAACTTCCTGAACAGAATACCAGTCATACAGGCACTAAGATCGACAATTAATAAATGGGACCTCATGAAACTGAAAAGCTTCTGTAAGGCAAAGTAGACACCATCAAAAGAACAAAATGGCAGCCTACAGAATGGGAAAAGATCTTTACCAACTCCACATCTGACAGAAGGCTGATTTCTAAACTATATGAAGAACTCAAAAAACTCGACCTCAAGAAACCAAATAATCCGATTATCAAATGGGGTACAGATCTAAACAGAATTCTCAACAGAGGAATCTCAAATAGTCAAGAAACACTTAAAGACATGTTTAACATCTTTAGCCATCAGGAAATGCAAATCAAAATGACTCTGAGAATTCCATCTTACACCTGTTAGAATGACCAAAATCCATAACACACGTGACAGCTTATGCTGGCAGGATGTGGAACAAGGGAGGAACACTCCTCCACTACTGGTGGGAGTGCAAACTTGTATAGCCACTGTGAAAATTAATATGGCAATTTCTCAGAAAACTGGGAATCGACCTACCTCAAGATTCAGCTATACCACTCCTGGGCAAACACCCAAAGGACGCTCTACCATACCAAAAGGACATTTGCTCAACTATGTTCACAGCAGCTTTATTTATAATAGGAACTGGGAAACAACCTAGATGTCCCTCAACTGAGGACTGGATAAAGAAGATGTGGTACATTTATGCAATGGAGTATTAGTCAGCTGTTAAAAACAATGACATCATGAAATTTGCTAGCAAAAGGGTGGAACTAGAAAAGATCATCCTGAGTGAAGTAATCTAGACCCAGGAAGACAAACATGTACTCACTTATAAGTAAAGATTAGCTGTAAAGTAAAGGATAACTATGATACAATCCACAGACCCAAAGAAGGTTAAGTATTAAGAAAGGCTTAAGGGGGACACATGAATCTCATTGTGAAGGGGAAATAGAATAGACATTACAAGTGGATGTGGAGAGAGGTCTAGATAGGAGGGTGGGCATGGGAACAGGGGGGATCAGGTAGGGGGAAGATGAAGGGAGAGAGTACTGGGGAAAAAAACTGGAATTAGGGGCATCTCTGGAATGATTGAAAAACCTAGAGCAATGGAAACTCTCAGGAATCTATGGGGTGACCCCGGCTAAGACCCCCAGCAATGGGAGATGCAGATTGACTGGCCATCACTTGTAACCAGGTAATACTTCCACTGAAGACATTGGGACACCAACCCAGCCATATAACCTCTCATCTACAATTTGCCTTGCCTACAAGATGTGCTGGAACAAAGGTGGTACAGAAATTATGGGAGTGGCCTATTGTTCTAATTGTAGATGGTCTTTTAAAACCCAGAGCCAGATAGCTGAAAGATCAGAGAAGTAGAACAGCCAACCACTAGCTCTTACCTCTGTGAAATCCTCAGCCTAAAGAGAGTGAGTTCCTGTTTCCTCACACCTTATATACCTTTCTCTGCCCTGCCATATTACTTCCTGGGATTAAAGGCATGTGTGCTTCCCAAGCAAAGTCATGAGATCTCAAGTGCTGGGATTAATGGTATGTGCCACCACTGCCTGGCTCTGTTTTCTCTCCTATATTGGACCAATCTCATGTAGCCCAGTGTGATGTTGAACTCAGAGAGATCCAGACAGATCTCTGCCTCCCAAGTGATAGGATGAAAGGTGTGTGCGACCATTGCCTGACCTCTATGTCTAATCTAGTGGCTGGCTCTGTCCTCTGATCCTCAGGCAAATTTATTAGGGTACACAATATATATCAATCACCACAGTGGCCAACCAATGACTGGACCAGTTTGAGACCCATACTATGGAGAGGGAGCCCACCCCTGACACAGACTGGAGGGCCAAGATCCAGAGGCTGGATAGCCTAGAAACCTAGGATAGAACTGCACATGACTGGCAAAAAACAATCAATCAATCAAACAAACAAACAAATAAATAAAATCAATGAAATGATTCCTAAGGATATTCTGCTATACTCTTAGATTGTTGCTTAGCCCAACTGCCATCAGAGAGGCTTCACTGAACAAACTGATGGAAACAGATACAGACCCACAGCCAAGCATTATTAGATGGACCTTGGAGAATCCTGTGGAAGAGGGAGAGGAAGGACCCTAGGAGCTAGAAGGGCCAAGGACACCACAAAAAAAAAAAAAAAAAAAAAAAAAACTGACAGAATCAACTAACCTGGGCTCATAGGAGCTCATAGAGACTGAACTGCCAACCAGAGAACTTGCATGGGACTGATCTAGGCCCTCTACTTATATGTTAATGGTTGTGTCGCCTGGTCTGCTTGTGGGACTCCTAACAGTAGGAGCAGGGGCTGTGTCTGACTCTGTTACCTGCTCTTGGGACCCTTCCCTCCTACTGGGTTGCCTCATCCAGTCTTAATAGAAGAGGATATACCTACTCTTACTGCGACTTGATATGCCTTGGTTGGCTGATATACATTGGAGGCCTGCCCTTTTCTGAAGACAAAGGAGGCAGAGTGGTTGTTGGGGGCAAGGGAAGTTGGAAGGAGGGACTGGGAGGAGAAGAGGCAGGGAGGGGAAACTGATCAGGCTAAGACAAATAATTATTAACTATTAAAAAATCACAAGACTAATGCAAAAGAGAACACAGTTCAAGGGTTTTCATTTCTTAATAGCTTGGTCTACAGTGATGAAAACAAACCAAACACAACATCCTACAAATCTCCAGACAGCACAAAGACACTTGTGCTTGACTAGATCCCCCTATCTCCTGAAATCTTGAGTATTCAATCAGGTGACTCAAATAACAAGTAATATATTTTTTGTTTTTCAAGTGACAATCTTTGTTTCAACCTCTGTCCACAACTCTGTGTGTAATCTTCAGTATGGACAAATTGCTTCACTTAAACCTCTGCCCTTGGAATCTGCTCCCCAGAAGCCTAGGAAATGTGGCAAAGGACTCCTTGGTTCAATTTATTAGTATGTCCCGTGGTAAGTGGCTCTGTTTCATAAGACTTTTCATTTTTCTTTAAGATACACTTTCATTCTTAAAGTAAAAATAAATAAAAAATAATAAAGTACAGGAAATTTAACACTTTTTGGTGAAAAAAAAACCAAAATTTTAAACACAGACTCTTTTTATTGGTTGGCTTAAAAGTGAGTTTCAAGCGCTTAAAGAAGTCAGTGGCATTTGCATCCTACCAGAGACCTTATTTTCTCAGAATAAAAATATGCATTTCTCACACTAGACCACTTGGGGGCAGCATAGTGCAGAGCTAGCTTTTCCAGCATCTCTCCCAGTGCAGTCTCCTCAGAAATGTAGGTCCCCACAAAGCAAGAACTTGGGTTGTGCCATCCCTGTGAGCAGAGCCTTTGTCAACTGCCATCCTATTTCCCCTTTGCCATGTTCTTCTCTCTTGGTCTTTTTTTGGGGCTCCTTCATGGGTTAAAGAATTTTGAAATTTCTAGTAGCTTAATTAATAAGCTCAGAAACTAAGTCCAAGCTGGCCCAGTGCCCTTTCTTGCCCAACCACACGGGCATGCTCTGTAATTGCAGTTATTTACATTTGGCATCCAGCTGACTCCATGAGCTGCATTGCTTCCCCCCTGTATGAATACCGAGGCTATTAAATTAAACAGGTTAATGTGGCTACAGCGTCTCACCCCCCTACCATCCCCACAGCTATAGTAAATCTGCCACCTGTTTATTTCCATAAAAATTCAATTACAGCACCGGCAGTTATTCTTCTTATGTGAGCAATTAACTTCAAGCAGTTTCCAGCTAAAGAGAAAGGGTAGACTGGCTAGCCCTTTCTTCCTTTCTTTCTTTTTAAATCCTTCAGCCGTTGGTTGTTTCTTTTGTTAGGTGACTGCGCACTGTCAAACCAATGAAAAATGAAACGAATAAACTAGACTACAGGGCACTCTCACTTCAATGAAGAAACAAAAACTGAAAAATCACTAACAACCCTCTTGCCTCCCTCTGTCCACCAGTGCAGAAGCCTGGGAGGCGATTGACGGTGAATAGCCTGCTGGGTCGCTAGGAGCACGGTACTCCCTACCACTTCCAGTAATATACCAACATGAAGGAGGGGTTGCTGTTTTGTTTGTTTGTTTTGTTTTATTTTGTTTTCGAGACAGGGTTTCTCTGTGTCACATCCCTGACTCTCCTGGAACTCACTTTGTAGATCAGGCTGGCCTCAAAATCACGGAAATCTCAATGCTGGGATTAAAGGCTTGCACCACTACCATCCAGCAACGAAGGGGTGGCTTTAAACATTGTTCTATTTCCTTATCTTTGTAGAAAATGCAACCATGCAGGGAAACCTTGGCCCAACGCCACAGCATCCTGGCTGAAGCAAGAATGTAATTATGGAAAGATAAAAACCAGGATGGTCTGTGCATCCTAGCAGCTGGTAGAAAGAAAGGTGTCGAGAAACAGGTGCATTTCTTTGTCTCTTTGAGGGGAATCAGCCTTTAGTTCCAGGCTGTAGGCTACAAATACTGGTGCTTCCCTTCCCTTCCCTTCCCTTCCCTTCTCCTTCCCTTCCCTTCCCTTCTCCTTCTCCTTCCCTTCCCTTCCCTTCCCTTCCCTTCCCTTCCCTTCCCTTCCCTTCCCTCCCCTCCCCTCCCCTCCCCTCCCCTCCCCTCCCTCTTAAATGTATGCTCCTTTGTCTATCAAATTTCTTTCCTTCTCACAAACGGTCCATGAATACAAACAAAAGGGCCAAATCTCCACTCTTGCATCTGATTATTTCCTACAGGATCTAATAACTCAGCACCGTTTTCTGTGGTTCTTTCTTACATTCTTCACATACAGTGGATACTGACTTTCTATGAGGAAGTGAAATTGTTAGGAAATAGTGCATATAACATTGTTTCTAAATGTGTGGACCATCTACTACTATTATTTTGTGAGATGGACACGGTAGTAAACTGCTCCTTCTAAGCTCTTACATTTATGCACATAGGTTAACACACCTCTCAATCCACATTGGAGAAGCCCCCCCCCCCCATTTTTTTCTTTTTGGTGGAAGATGGTGATTAACACAGAGACCCCACAACTGGTCAACATGCAGAAAGCAAGAGACTGGGGGGCTCAGGCCTGAATGGGACATCCTTAACACCCCTCCATTATCTACACATGGTCCCCTTCTCCCATCCAAGGCTAAGGGATCATCACAGAAGACAGAACAGAGAGACTTTAGGCTCCAGGAGAGAGGACATCTACAGCAAACAGTATTTTTAGGGTGTGACAGAGGCCCTTGCACACACGGACTCACAGAGGCTGACTGCATGCTCAAGACTGGCACAACATCAGTCAGCAAAAAAGCAGCCTGGATGGCAAGTCCAGGGTCACGAAGCCCACCACTGGCTGAAGCGCTTTTGGCAACTGCTGGTGTCCAGCAGAAACGGCATCGGGTTTTCTTCAGGAATGTGATCCAAGAGAGGTTGTCCATGCTCCAGGCGAATGCCCTACACCCATGCACATACCAGCAGCACTAAGTGGACATCGTGTGGTTGAAAACAAAGCATGTGAAGCTGGAAGGGAAAATGGTGGGTGGGATAAGGCAGGGACTGGAGGAGAGGGACTAGGGGTAGATTTGATCAGATTATATGGAATTCTCAATAAAAGTGCAATTTTAACAGAGTCAATTGGACTCATATGATCATTAATTAAACCATTCCCATGTTTCAGATTATGCAAGTTAGTACTCAGTGCTCTCAATTTATTACTGAGAAACTCAGAAAATCAGAGAAAAAAGCCACCACACACTAAGCTTTAAGGAGGTAATAGAGCCCAAGGAGATTCTGGGCCCCAGAGTTGCAAGGGCTGGTGGGTAGGCTGGGTGCAGCGCTCTGGTTTCACTTCCAAGTTATCACAAGCCCAGTTGGGCTCTGAGTAGCACTGTGGTGCTGCTGGGCATCATGTCACATACCAGCCATTCTTAAACTACAGGGATTAAGTGAGTACAAAAACAGTCCATCCTTTCTTCCTGTGTGTGAAGGTGCCCTGTGTCTGCCCACCAGCATTCGGAGGCCACTGGGGTAGAGGAGTGCAATAAAGAAGTCTTTGAAGGCAGCCTGTCATGAGGAAGAGATATGGCCTAATTGAATTTAATCTTCTTTTAAATGGTTACTCAAAGGACAGCCTCTGTTAGAAGTTCAAAAGGGCATGTATAAATCCTCCCTGGCGAGTGTCCCTACTGTGGGCTAAAGTGTGGCAGTGGCAAACAAGATGGGACTCTGAAATCTGTGTTTCATCTCAATAGGACTGATGAGGCTTTAATGAGGAATGGTCAGCATTCCCTGGCCCTAAGACCACATCCTCTACTGTGAAATGGACTCAAGTCCATGGTCTTGAAAATGGTCTGTTTCCTATTTTCAAATGTTCTCATGAGTCCTTTTACTTTTCAGTTCAAAATAGACACTAAAATGGGCTTTAAGTGTTTACTTTTCATCCTTGATTTTGGGCAGATGCCTAATTTCCATAGCTTTCTTACCTCCTGAAGAGATTCGGGCTTTCTGCGTCTGCCAAAATGAAGCAAATGTACGGCATGGTGCTTTGAAGTCTGAGTTAAAGCAAAACTAAATGGTCCATGTTTATCTGATCAATTAAAGGAATCGCCTGCATCCTCAGCACTGATGTTTCTCATTTAGGCAGCATTCTATACAGTCCTCAGGAAATTAACAACAGACACCGAGCTTGGGGAGTGAGTGGGTGTTATTACACAAAGAAATGCAGAAAAGTGTGGGAAAATGTAACCGGGACCCAGCATAACCTACATGAACTGACAAGACTCCAGCATCAACTGAGGAATGTCTTTGTAGACGTAAATCTGCAGAAAAGCATCTAACAAAATTGCCCAAAATAGAAGTTTGATTTAGGACATCCATTATAGGAAGTGAGCTACTTGATCCAAGGGCTTTGCTATGATGGATGCTTTTAATTCTTTGAAACTCATCTCTCTGATTAGAATGTTCACAGTTCATGTTAACCATAGTTGGTCAAGGGAATACTATGAATAGCACCATGCTAAACAGAGCTTCAGATAGAGACAGATTTAAAAGAACACCCATTAAGACTTTCCTTGTGGGGATGGTGTGATGGCTCATTGCGTAAAGGCCACCAAACCTGATGAGCTGAGTTTGATCCCTGGAATCCACATGATAGAAGAGAATCAATTCTTGCGGGTAGGCCTCTGATCTCAAATGAGCATGCATGAACACACCTTACATTTATAAACCAACATACACAAATATACAAAATAGTTTGCAAAAACTTTCCTTGGGGTGTATAGTGTTTCTCAGTCAAACTCATTAACACCTGTCAATTAAAATGAACAGGAGAGAATTGAACCCTCAAGGTCTCCTTCATCAACATGCTCATCCACTCTCTCTGGTAGAAGTTAAAAATATGCCCATGTGCGTTTGCCTTCCACTGTAGCTGGTTTGGGACCCACACACATGCTCTGCCTCAGAAGGCAGCTGACTCTATTTCTTGAGAAATTCCACTAGGTCTGTTAGTTGTTGGTGTAAGTGACTTACATTGCCCAACTGGCACCAGCAGATTGGACTTAAATGGCTTGGGGAGAACAGTCATGTTTGCACATTTGCCAGACTTCACGGAGCTTGCTCCCTAAATTCACAGATCTGTCTCCAACACGGTGTCTTGGTAAGAAAATGATTACACAGTCTTATCTTATTTAGTGGATTTCACTTCTATAGGCAACATGGGTGCATATAAAGTCACATTCCTAGAGGTTCAAATTTCAAATACTTCTATCTGTGACAGGGGAAAAATGACAAAAATAAGCTCACCTCTATGACCCATTGTCCCACACAAAATTGCTCTTTTCCCCCCAATTTGATTTTCTACATCATTAATTTTATTCACCTATCTATCTCTATCAAGGCAGAGGATGTCTGTCTGGCTACTCAAATGCTAAAGACCTTTTAACTTGATTTATTGAATATTCTATATTTTAAAGATAATGGGAATGGAGACTTCTGTGAACATCTGTAGAAGAAAAATTACCTTGGGAAATTGTTTCATTTCTTTTTTTTTTAAAGAAACAAATTCTGTCTCTCTATCTCTATCTCTGTCTCTATTATATATACATATATTGTGCTAATTATTAGAAACTGAAATTAACAGAAGTATAGCAGGATGGGGGAGGACCACAAGTACTATACCTAAGAGAGAAGCCGAAGATTGGTGTCTACAGCATGCAACATGAGTACTTACAAACACATTGGAATATATGTTTTCAGTATTTGGTGAATAACTGTAAGAGAGCAGCTCTGAATGGTCCTAATACAAACCAATAAGGAAACTGTAAGAACTGTAATTACCTGGTTAGATCAGTACCCATTATATCTCTATATTTATATATCACATCTGACCTATAACTGTGTCTGATTATGATTAATATGTGTAAATAAAAGAAGGTTTTTAAATGTTTAGGAAGGTGGATATGTTAGTTGATTTGATCATTATGTACCATTCATTTATGTGGAATTATCATACCAAGCCAATAAATTTGTGTACTTATATTTATATAAACATATATTTATAAAAAGACTGGTGGTAATCTTTATTAATTTTAAAATATGTACATAGAGAGAAGGTGATATTTGAGTTTCTGAGTCTCATGCCAATTATTGTGTTATTTTTCAGTTATGTTGAATTTGTTACAGATGATAAGACATTCTTTCTTTGTAGAAGAGTAATACTCCACTGTATGTTTTTATCACAGTTCCTTACCCATTCATTCATTGATCGGCATCCATATTGATTCTTTCTATCAGCACTGAACATGAGAATGCAAGCATGGTAGTCCATGCTTGTAACTCAGATGTGATGTGAATGAATCATGAGTATTCAGTTGGGAAAGTTTGAGGCCAGCTTGTGCTACAGAATGATGCACTGCCTCCAAACACAAAGTGAGCATGGATAAGTATCTTCTCAAAGTGCTGATAGTAGTATAGGCAGTGACTTTTTGGATAAGACCATAAGAGCACAAGAAATAAGAGCAAAATTTAAACACACACACACACACACACACACACACACACACACACACACACACACACTCAAGAACGAAGAGGTAACCTACAGAACAGATTTTGTTTTCAAATAATTCATTTGTGAATAATTAGTATTTAGTATAATGAAGTTTAATTTTGTTTTTTAGTAGGCAGAAATAGCCCAGTGTTACAGAAAATAGTCTAAAGCCTGAAATGGAGAGTCTAGGGAATAGGTTTAAATGGAAGAGTGAGCTAAGGACAGGGATTCCTTCTTTGGGAGTCTGAGCCATCACACTTATGGACCATTTCCAAAATGTTCTGAGGACTCAGAGCTCCCTACACAGAGAGAAAAAGCTCTAGCTAGAGGAAAATGTTCCATCACAAAGTAATTTAGTGATTGTTTATTAATTGTAGCTATATACGATAAAAATCAAAGCAGGTATTGATAGATGGCTGTTGTGGGGAGAGTAGAACCATAGTGAGTAAATTACGGAAGGAAGAGTTCATTTGTCCAAGGTCTGAAGACAGAGTCCATCCTGGTGGGGAAGGCATGTCAGCAGCTACTCAAGGCAGTTGGTCAGTCACATTAAATCTGCAGTCAGAAGGGAGGAGGGAAGAATGTTGTCACTTCGGTCTCTTTCCCCTTTTTAATCAGTCTGGATGCCCAGCCCATGCAATGGTGCTGCCCACATTCAAGGTGGTTATACTTTCTGGAACTTTCCCCATAGAAATACCCAGAGATGCATTCTGTATATCCTCTAGTTGACTCAAAACCTAGGCAAGTTGATAATGAAATTTGACCATCACGGTGGCATCATGAGATTAGCTCCTAGACAGTCAATGCATCATAATCATAGTGAGAAGAAGATGCTCACTGGCATTTTACATTTTATTCCATTTTTTAATCCTTGACTAGGGTGATCACAGCACTAGGTCTTGTTAGACTCTAGCAGCTAGAGGAATGGAATAAAAAAATAAGAAGGAACATTATATATGGACCCTATGATAGTGGGAACTATCCTAGTTGTGGGCATTAAATGAGGATGAAAGGAAAGACTGAGGAGAACATCTGGCGAACAGCGCTGTTTCCAGTCGGACCTCTGTCAGCTCAAGTTTGGACATGCCCAGGGGGAAAGGAGAGACACCAAGGTGCTCTGGGGATTCTCCAGGCTTATGGAAGAGCAAATAGCAACACAACTAACCTCTCCTGGAACAACAACAACCAAAAAAAAATGATACACTTCAAGAGGCTCCTGCTCAGTTAAAATTAAAATACATCCTGTTGTGGTTGAGAATAAAAATGTTAAAGGGATTAAAGCAAGTTTGTAAATGTTCTCCAGCCACTGGCCACAAATCTATAGACAGGCCCAGTTCAGATGCCATGCCTATGGACTGTGTTGTCCATCCTCTCCCATTTGCATTCCTGCCTCTTTAGCTAAGATGAGCAGAAACTCCTGTGTGGTAAACTGTTGGCAAAATCGTTCTTATTGCTTGCCTTTATAATCTAATTTGACTTTAAACTATGATTGTGAAATTTTTCTTTATTTTTATTTACACACACACACACACACACATATATAAATAAAATTTATGTGCATATGTATAATGTGTCTGTGTAAATATATGCCATTCACAGGTGGTTTTAGAGACCAGAAGAGGATTTCAGATCCCCTGGAACTGGAGTTAAAAGTGGTTGTAAGCTGCCCTATGTGGATGCTGGGAATGTAGTTTGGGTTCTTAGAAAAGGCACCAAATTCCATTTTTCTAGTCTCTGATTGCAAGACTTATAAAACATACTGTCAGGAAGCTATATTTGATCATAGATTTATAAGCTGTATTCATCATTCATAATTTAATTTTCTCACTAAGTTTGTGATAATTAACCATTAGACTAACCTCACAGTTAGTCTTTATTTAATTGACCAGTATAAAGTCTGGGTCAGTTTTTCTGCTAGTCAGGACAGTTACTCCTAGTCTGCTTTACTTTTCTCCTAATGACCATGTATGAAAATAAATCAGATGGCCCGTGGAAGAGATTGCATTTATCCTGTAACATGTGCACACCTGCATTCCAATTTTATTCAATGCAGCAATACATCATTGGCTAGGAGATATTGGTGTCCTCAAAATGTTATTAAAGGGCAGAATTTCAGATGCGGTAGCTGTTGTTCAAATCTAAGATGGTCGTTTACTAAAAAACCCAGAGCCAGATATTGGGCTGAAAGCTGGAAGATCAGAAAATCAAAACAACCAACCACTACTTCTTACCTCTAGGAAATCCTCAGCCTAAAGAGTGAGTTCCTGTTTCCTTATACCTTATATACCTTTCTCTGCCCAGATATCATTTCCTGAGATTAAAGGTGTGTGTGCTTCCCAGTACTGGGATTAAAAGCGTGTGCCAACACTGCTTGGATCTGTTTCCAGTGTGGCCTTGAACTCACAGAGATCCAGAAGGATCTCTGCTTCCCCAGTGATAGAATTAAGGGTGTGTGCCACCACTGTTTGGCCTCTACATTTAATCTAGTGACTGGCTCTGTCCTCTGATCTTCAGGCAAGCTGTATTAGGGTAAACCACAGGTAGCAGCTTCAGATGTATGCTGCAAAGTAGGACAGAGGATGTGGTCATGGTCTGTCTTATATACTGACTGACCCCCACCCCCAACTTAGATTTATTTTTTAAGAAGTTGAATAGAAGGAAGATGATATGTATTCATTAGAAATTCAACTTGGATTTGGGTCTTTCTTGGGTGAGTGGCATGTGGTACAGTATTCTCCTAGAATGCTGGGCAGGGCCAGAAAGTTGCAGCAGCTGCTACAAGAGGTTAATACAGTGCCATTAAGCTATTGTGTTTAGTGGGTTAGGGGTTTTAAATGCATTTTCATCTTATGATATTTAAACATATGATGGTTTTACTGGCATGCATATGTATACAAATATATGTCTTGTTATACAGGAGTCTTACATTGATTGGATTCATCCAGCTTTGGAAATGTTAAATATCATATCTATTTCAGCAGATGAAGTGTTTTTCAGGACTCATAATGCAAGATAAATGTCCAGGTTTTGCCTGGGGGCAGAATGTAATCTATGGAGCTAAACTAGAGTGAAAAAAAATATGAGAAAGAATATTGGACATCAACATTTCTAGGGTTTAAATTCACAAATAGGATGACAGTATGGGGCTGAGATGGTGGCTTTAACAGAGAAGAGTGCTTGCTACACAGATACAAAGGCCCCAGAGTTCAAATCTTCAGTGCACAAGTAAAGAGTCCATTGTGGCCATGATGACACCTGTAACCCAAATACTGGGGGCAGCAGGGGGTGGATGTGAGTAACAGAGATAAAAAGGAGGGTAGGGATTGCTGGCAGGCAAGTAGCTACAGACTCAGTGAGAAACTCATTCTTAAGGGAACAAGGAGAAGCTTGTGCTCCCCTGCCTCCCGCAGGCATGCATGAATACATGCACTCAGGCACACACATGTAAATACAGCCCCCCCCCCCGCCACAATTATTGAAGTTCATTTGTTGTGTTCACATTTGGGGAGATATTTCCTCCTAATATGTGGGTATGATAACTTCTATTATTACTGTCATCTATTATTTCTGACCTGCTGAATGTGCAGTCATTAACAAAGCACTTTTGGTTTTATTTTTTATTTTTAATTGAGTCATTCCTTGACACCTCTAAGGCCAGGTGGTTAGGAAAGGTTGATTCTAATTCCCAATTTCAGGGGTGAGTAACACCAACCAGACAAACAGAGTCACAGCAACCAGGATATGGGGCATGAGCCTGCTCTCTGTTGAAATTAACATGATGGAGGGGTGCCAACACAAAGAGGATATTGCATCTCTTTTCAGTGGGGTGGAAAGGGCCTATCTGGGAATTAAGCCAACACAATGGTCATAGGAACAGAAAGACAGACCATGACCACATCCTCTGCCCTACTTAGCAGCATATGTCTGAAGCTGCTACCACATTTGAAATTTTCAATTACATTAAATAGTAAATCCTTTTCTTTGCTTAAATCTAGTGGAGCTGGTATCCTGCTATTATAATAGAAAAGATTATAAAATATGGTGCTTCTTGTATAGCCCTCTCGTGTGCTATACTGGAGCATATAGATGGGCATAAATTGAGATTAGAAGTAGAGTCAGGAGAGCGAAGGGGAATTTAACCCAGTATTTTCTTATTTTAAATTTAAATGCCATCATGTTAAATGTGCTTCAGAGTTAATGTTTGATATCTGTTCTGACCTATTTCAGGGACTTAGAGGGCAAAAACTTAATTTTCCACTTCACTAGACCTAAGAAGGGCACAAAGAGTGCTTTTCCTAAGAGAGACACCACGGTTGAACTTTGACTCACCTGTTATCGGATACAGATTAAAATAGAACAAAGATTGCAAAGCTAGAGGAAATGCTAGGCTCTCCTCAGAACATGCAGTGTTACAGGTGCCATTTTTAACCCTTCACAGGAGGAAGAGATGGTGGGTTCATTACTAATGTGCATAACAGTAACAGCAGAATGGATTGTTGCTAGAGTCACTGTTCAATAGCACTTCACCCATCTCCCTTTATCTTCCTTACTATTCTAGTTCTTGGTTCCAGGATGATAAGTGGGTCAGTAGAAGCAAGGGTCTCCTTATCATATGCTACTCTGTCCTACTTTGTAGTTGTCTGTCTTCTCACCCTCATCGTTTCTCTTTACATGTGAGCTTGCTGCTCTCTAGACTTTCATAAAATTTGTGGGTTCTGCTCAGCTCAGACTTCATGGTTTATAAGCAGATGATCATGGGACTTGATGTCATGGAATCTATTGGCACTTTGATCATCATTCTGGTTTTTGAGACTGAGAAATGGTGTGCTGACATAAGAGAAAGAGCCAAATAAAGAGAAAGTTATGAGTCAAATATGTGGCAGGAGTCTAGAATCCTTGGCTCACATAAACAGCATTCACAAAGCTGGAAAGCAGTCACTAGCCTGCCTTGTCTCCTGGAGGCTTTACTAGAGAAAATTCACCTGTTGAACCATTCTGGTTTTCAGAAGGGTTTATGTCCATGTAGGTATATGCTCCAGGTCCCTGGCTTTTTGCTGGAGGCCACTTTCAGAGTCCAGAGATTCTATCTGTAATTCTCCGGCACATAGCTGTCACCCAAGGTAGCTCACCTCATTATTGTTTCCTCCTTCAAGACCAGCACTAATCTGGAGAAAGGGAAGTTTATATGACACAGTGTCATTATACAAGTGACATCCCATTAACTCGGCTGTGTAACCGAGGCTAACCTAAGGATAGAGAGCCCATCAGACCTACCACAGTCATGTGGTCAGAGCCAGACACTCAGTAAAGAAAGGGATAATCTAGAGCTTAACACCAATGGGTACAGATCATAAGCAGTCATTCTAGAATTCTGCCTTCTTCAATCAATATTTCCTAAAGTGTGATTCATTGGAGGATCCTTCTATTGGTTATTTATAAGTCTGTGTTCATTGAAGCTACAGGATTCAAGCAGCAGACACTAATTCACACCATTTGAGGGAATGCATAAAAAATTGATTTTCAGGGATCATTTTGGATTTTAGACAACAGTTCAGTGAGGATGGGGAAGATTCTGCTCTCTTAAACTGTTGACTCAGTGAGTGAAAGATAGCCTCTCAGGAATGGGAAGTTATAATCATTTTAGAATGTGAGGTTATTTATTTTATTTTTCTCTCTAATCTATGACATCATGAATGGGTTTCTCCATAGTACTACATCTTATTATTTTTATTCAGTTTAGTTTTCACGTTTTTTGAAAAGTTACTAGCACATAAAAAATACACTAATTCAATAAATAAATGCATACAAGATTTTTATCTTCTAAGTTTTAACAGCTTATCTGGAATGAGCATGTAACCTTGTCAGTAGTAATGAAAAATTTCTAGCGCTATGATAATTTACCTAGATTCTTGGTTATTGGTTTATCTATTCATCATTGTTAGCAACAGCTTAGAAATTATATAAAGAAAGTTGAATAAAATCTATGAATTGTAAAAACTAGAGTAGTAGCTAAACTTTGGATAATAAAGGTAGTATTCAAAAGGAAACTCTAAAATGAATAGGAGACTTTCTTATCCGAAACATGGCAAAGTGAATAGAAACAAACAAACAAACAAACAAAAACAAACAAACCTACCACTTAGATCAAGTAAATAAGGCTTTCCCGAATGCACTGTCACTGGGCATATCAACCATCCTCCAGAGAAAGCCCCATGACCAGGAGTAGTTGGCCAACACAGAACAAACTTCATGGTTTGGAGGTAGAGTGGGGAGAGGCTTTTGTTTTATTTTTTTTGAGTTTTTTGTTTTTGAGAGAGCGAGGGAGAGAGAGAGAGAGAGAGATGGGGAAGATGAGGGAAGAGAGCGAGGGAGAGAGGACAAATGAAGTTGGGTAGGGTTGTGGGGATGATCTGAAATTCTTTAATTGCCAGTATTCCCAGGGTTTTGGACTTAAACTAGGAATGCCTGTCTAAGAGACTGAAGAGTTCAGACTCTGTCGTGGGGTTATGGTACATGTAACTGATAGCTTGCTAATTCTCCTACGAATTGTGAATGTTGGTGTGAACTGGAATAATAAAATTTTGAACCATCATATATATATATATATATGTATATATATATATGTATATATATATAATGTTTATATGATGAAAATACATTGTCTGAAAAAAATTCAATACTTTTTTTTTTTTTTTTTTTTTTTTTTTTTTTTTTTTTTTTTGGTTTTTCAAGACAGGGTTTCTCTGTGTAGCTTTGCGCCTTTCCTGGAACTCACTTGGTAGCCCAGGCTGGCCTCGAACTCACAGAGATTCGCCTGCCTCTGCCTCCCGAGTGCTGGGATTAAAGGCGTGCGCCACCACCGCCCGGCAAAATTCAATACTTTTAAAAGAAAATATCTAAATCTACTATTTTGGATTCCAATAGGATTGAGGGTGAAACTTGGAAACTCAATTGTTACATACTAGATATGCATGTGGTCAACTCAGACTGAAAAGCTTTGACAGAATGATGTATATTTAACTTGGAGAAGATGATTCTTACAGATGAGGAAGGGATAAGGACAGAAGACATTCATAACATGTGACATGTTTGAAGCACTTTCTCCCAGGAGATAAGTTAAATTTATTTGGTGTACTTTCCAGGGGACCAAGGAGAAAAATTGGGAGCAAGCTGGAAGCTTCGGGTTGAGAAATGGGAGCTCAATATGAAGAAGATGTTAACAGTACAAAATGATGGGAGCAGATTCGGCTGACTTGAGAGGCCCTCAGCTGTGTGGACAGGCAGTGAATTGTCACATTGCCTCTTGTGAAGGGTGAAGAGAGGAAGCGTCCTGTTTTGGTGAGGAGTTTGCCTCACTTGCTTCTGAGGATGCTCTAATTTCATAGCTTCCAGTTAAACCAGTTTCATATTTTATTTTTTCTTCCGTTCCACGAGATAATCTTCTTGGATATCATATGAGACGAAGTGACACATTGGTGGTAGACGTGTGCTGAGGAACTATCAGCTGTGTCATTAGCTCTGATTGACTTTTTTTTTAAATGTTAGTTTCTGATGACACTCATTCCTCTTCTAGAGTGAATCTGTCTTTGATGATACTATTAGTAACTCCCTGGGACTTGCTTATTTTCATTTTTATGTGGGTTGCTGCTTATATAAAAATCAGTATGCTCTATGAGAAACATTAGACCAGGTGTCATAGTATGCACACTGTAACTATAGCATGTCTTAAAATTATTTATTTCAGTGTTGGTATTTTTATTTATTCTTAATACCTTCGAAGATGTAACCAATGGCAGACAAATAGAATTTTACCACAAACTAGAAATTATGTTCTAGTTCAGTCTATTTTAATTGCATTGGTTTTTACAGTCTCTGGAAGCTAGTTTAGATTCTAGGGATAAATCTGAGTTATGCAGAAAGGGTATGGGCTATTGACTTGAGCACTCATTATTAATATTCCTTCCTAGGCTTAAACTATGTTAACGGCATTTCAAGGACTCAGGAGCCCTGTGTGGCTAATAGATTCTGCATTTTGTAATGCTGGCCTACCTAGAGTTCTGCATGCATAACTTTATAAATGACACACAGTCTTCTGGGGTCTCTCTCTCTCTCTCTCTCTCTCTCTCTCTCTCTCTCTCTCTCTTTCTCTCCCTCTCTCCCTCCCTCCCTCTCTAAAGCCATGCATTTAAAAATGTTTTATATATGACAAAGTTCCTGCTCCTATTTGGTAAGAGGACTTACTCCTTCGATGAAAAAGGACCAGCCATAGCATCCAGCTTGGGTGTACAACTTATTTCTCAGAGGTGTATTTGGAATATAGTCTTGGGTCTCAGTGTGGTGGTTGATATCCTCTGTGAAATAATCTTAGTCCTATTGCTAACTTTAATCTCATCAGCCAGAGGCAATGATTCTTTTCCTGGTGTTGGACATATTGCAAACCTTTAATTAATTTGACATCTTACTATAATAGGATTGTAAAGGCTAAGTTTAAAAATACATTTTAAAATCTCTATATTTTGGAAGGTATGATAAGCTCTTTTCTTTACCAGCTAATTCTAGGGCCTTAGAAATAGTCAGTAGTCAATATATGTTGAACTATTCATGAGAGCCAAGGGCAGCCTTATATAGAATACTTAGTCAAAAAATGTCATCACAGAGTTTACATTTAGATGTGAAAATATGAAGACATACTAAAAGTCATAAGCATAAAAATATAAGAAAATATATTGTGTACCAGATTGTGCTACTCCAAAATGTAGAAAAAATGTACTGTGGTGGTAGGTAGATTTGGGTAGAGGTTTGGGGGTTATATCTAATGAAGTGATACACTTAAGATATAAAAATGTAGTCTTTATATATGCATTGTGGAATAAGTAGACAATGAATTAAAACATTTTAATCAACAGTGAGGATTTCATTTAAAAATAGAGAATGATAGCACCAATATGAATACATATTTAAGTGCATAAGATGCACCTGAGTTTATTTTTATCTGAAGTTTCATTTGTATATCACTTGGCAGTGCTTTAGTTTGGATGAGACTGAATTGAAGTAAATTGAAAGGTAATGATAGAGCACTGTCCAACCAACTGGGAAAATATAATAAGAGAAAATGGTATTATATGTCTTATTTAATCATCTTTAGTTGGAAAAGGATAGTGAAATCATGCCAGCCAATTTGGAGGAGTTTAATAAATTGCTATTGCAAATACCAGTCATGATAAACTAATAATAATAGACCAAAAGAGGCAAAACTAAAAATTGATATTCTATTTGAGAAAGACACATAACATGTAGCATCTAAATTATAATGTTTTGGAAAATAACAATGAAGAAATAGACAATATATAAAATTAGGAGACATAAATATAAAAATAGAGCTTTGTAGATTACATATTTAAAGTAAGTTCTAGGAGCAGCTGGCCTCTCAGAAACATTCTTATTTATCCAGTAAGAACAAATAAAAATTAATTTATCAGGTACATGAGATTAATGTATCTATCAAGTTGAGATCAATAGAAACAGATTAGTAGAGAAAGAGTAATCGCTGATGAAAATATAATATATGAATTTATCATCTCTGAAGATAAGAGGGGTCCTCCTCTACTGTAAATGAAATAGTTGGTACAAATTCCTAGTGAGATCACTATTCATGCTCCCATTATGCGATGCTGCTTGGGTGACCAAGAGCCAGAGACTAGATCGCCCGGAGACCTAAGGTAAAACCAAATGCTACTGGTCTGAAAAAAAAAAGTAACAATAAGATGACCCCTAATGATATTCTGCTATACTCATAGATTGGTACCTGCTTCAGCCATCATCAGAAAGGCTTCCTCCTCCAGCAGATGGGAACAAATACAGAGGCCCACAGTCAGACATTATGCAGAGAGAGAAAGACCTTGGAACATTCAGCTCTAAAAGGATGTCTCCATCAAATTCCTCCTCTCAGCGCTCAGGGAACCCCATGGAAGAGGAGGCAGAAGGCGTGGGAGCCAGAGGGGATGGAGGCCACCAAGAGAACAAGGCCCTTTCAATCAGCTGAGCAAATGTCATATGAACTCACGGAGACCAAAGCAACCACAGGGCCTACATGGGTCTGCACCAGGCTAAGTAAAATAAACCAGAGGGATATTGCATAATGTCACTTATACAACATATCCACAACAGGAAAATTCATAGAGAAAAAGTAGATTAGCTTTTAAGAGACATAAAGAGTAGTGAAAAATGGAAAATGGTTGCTTGGTAGCCATATCGGTTTCTTCTTGGAGATATTAAAACATGTCAGAAGTTGATGTCACTGATGAACGTACACTACTGTGAATGTCATTAAGGCCACCAAATTGTCCATCAAACAGACCAAATGGTGAATTTAAAAAAAGGTATCAAGCTGTGACACTAAATGTAGGGCAGTAATAGTGGGGCGGATGGAAAGAGAAAATTGAAGACAAAGTATGTTTTGTCCTCTTTAAGGAAGGTAGATATTAAATTTTGGAATAATTGGCAAATACTCACTTGAGAATGTGTTAAAATTGTACAGATAACTATTGGAAGAACAAAGACATGATTGCAAAACTACCAGAAGAGAAAGAAGGCTGGGGAATGGTCTGGAGATTTCCAAAGGCTATTGTTAAGGAGGTTAAAGTAGTTGGGATGTGGGAGGTAGGCAGAGTCCTGCATACTGCCTGCACCTGTGGGGTATACTTCAGAAATTTCCATGCCAGGTGTCATCCTTTAGACCCACGGGTCCTGACCCCTTTAGAGAGATCACAGGGGTCACATATCAGATATCCTGCATATCAGATATTTACGTTATGGTTCATAATAGTAGCAGAATTACAGCTATGAAGTTGCAACAAAATAATTTTATGGTTGGGGGGTCAGCACCACATCAGGAGCTGTATTAAAGGGTCGCAGCATTAGGAAGGTTGGGAACCACTGCACTTGCAATCGGGAGGAACCGGCAAGTCATTAAAGGGTTAAGTGGAAGGAAAGAGCCTTGTGTGAGTGTATGTGTGTGTATGTGTGTGCATATGTATACACGCGCACATGTACAAATGTGTGCTTGTAGCAATGACTTCAGCAGCATTTCTCTGAGCATTTACTGCCTATTCAGACAATATGTTTGCAGGACAACTCTGGCTGTATTGGACATATCAAAATACTGGAGGCAGGTGCTTCAGCACGTCTGCCTACACTCTGCCTGCTTCTCTGTCCCAGCTGTCATGGCTGTTTGTCACATCGGCAGGTAACCTGGGCCTCGGGGTTTCTGTACTATTGAGACAGGAAAATCAACAGTCATGGATGTCTGTGAAGCAGATTTGACAATGATTCTAAGTCATAGAAGCACTGTGGCCTCAGGAGCTCTGGCTGGGCAGAGAAGTGTGCTGGAGGGAGAGGACATTTCTCCTGCTCCAGCCTGGCATGGTGGAAATTAGAGGCATGGAAACTCAACATTTTTCCTCCTGGCTACTCCAGCCCTTCTTACCCTTTTTGTAATTGAATCTTTGAATTAAATTTCCTATGTGATGCAGTAGTTGAACTTTCCCAACTGGACAGTGAAGATGCATACCGGAAAAGCAGTACCATGGATGTAAACAAAGCTTCTCTTCATCTTTGCATATTGACTCAAAATCTCTTTTAATTGTGTACATTTTATTATTAAAAAGGCTTGCAAGTACATAAAAATATTACACACCAAAATTAACCAGACCCAAAGTCAAATTTAATTTGAGTATCATTTATTTTTATTATGACACATGCAGAATAAATTATCATTGATTTAGTACAGGTATAAAATGTGTGACAAGTACAAAATAAAATATATCTCAAGTCAAATCATCAAATCAAGAGAGATAATAAATTTTGTGTTTATTGTTACATTAAATAAATGTTGCTACATTGATATATTAAAATATACTATCTCCCTGGGATTGGTTTTTTTTTTTTTTTTTTTTGTTGTATTTACTTGTTTCAGTCTTAGCTCAGACTGCTTTGGCACTTTCTACAGAGCCCAGCCTAGCCAGGAGCTCATTGAGATTCTCCTGTCTCAACTTTCTAAGTGCTGAGATGAACTGTGCGTTACAGCATGCCTGGGTTCTAGACTATAATTTATTGAGTATCAGTAACAATGTGACTTAATATCAGAATCATATGATCAATAAATGCATTCTCCTTTCTGCTGAAAATTCATTTTTGGTATGTCTAGAGAAAAATTATAATTATACTTTTAGACTAGACACTCTGTTCTAGTCTAACTTAATGGGTTCCAAGTCAAACTTCTTAATTTGTGTGACCCACCACAGTGACTCCATTAGCAGGTACTGTGCTTCCTGATTATATTTGAACTTTTAAAGCTTATTTCTCCACTGAGTTACATGAGTTTACAATATTATCCATTAGGCAGTTTTAGAAGTTGTCTATATAATTATACGGAGAGATAATATATGAAAACAAAATATCAGTATAGGAGAGATCAGCTTTTTCAAACATTCCCTTAGGTGAAAGGGGTGATACCCTGAAAGAAAGTTGGAAAGTTTTTAGCGTTTCCTAATGATGACTAAAGATTTATTGAGAAGGGGTTTGAAACTCCCAGTGGATTTAGAGGTATGCAAGCTACTACACATAAAATTAGGCACTAGTAACTGAGTCAATATACGTATTTAGATAAGTTGTTGGAAGGAGACTTATGTTGCTCCATTTCTGTGTCTGTTGTTCTGTCCCACCAGGATAGGAGCCTCTAGGTATCATAACTCAACAAGTCATTCTGCATGGATGCTATCTGCCTTCACTTCCTGTCCCCATCCTTAACTGTGCAGCCTTGTGGACATTCATCTTCCTGAAACTTGGTATCCCCCTTTGTAAGTATGAGTGGATAAAGCATGCATGTGCTCAGGCTCATTGCAGTACCAGACTCCTTCCAAGCAAGACAAGGGCACACTAGAATGTGGTGTTTGCAACGCCAAGAGAACAAACCAGTAAATGTGACCTATGGTCCTAAAATGGATTCGGGAATGCCATTGTAGACATCGTGCTATTAAAACCTAGATCTCTGGATCTCCTCTCTCTCTCTCTCTCTCTCTCTCTCTCTCTCTCTCTCTCTCTCTCTCTCTCTCTCTCTCTCGTGTGTGTGTGTGTGTGTGTGTGTGTGTGTGCTCACGTATGGCAGCCAGAGGTTAGCACTGGGTACCTTCTTCACTGAACCTGCTTCTGCTTCCCTAGTCCTGGGATTCCAGGTATATTCCATCATGCTCAGTTTATGCAATCCTGGGGATCAAACCAAGGGCTTTAGGCATGCTAGACAAGCTCTCTACCAACTGAGCTACATCTCTAGCCTCAGAATTTCAAGTTGTGCTTTTACAGAGATTAGTAAAGAAAAATAGATTTATTTGTGCTTTGGTCATATTGAAGAGAGAAGGACCCCCAATTTCCCCCCACCTTTCCTATAGTGATGCGACAATTTTATAGAAAAAAAATGAAACAAAAAACCAGGAAACATGCACATGTCAGTTTAAGCATGAGACAGACTAACTGGTGTTTTCTGGGGCACTAGTGTGGGGAGACACCCGAGCAGCAAGTTGTCTCTCTTCTCTATTGCAGATATAGGTTTTGTTGAAGTGTGAGTCCAGGAAAATGGGCTCTTAATGTTGAAGGAGAAAAGAATGTTTTGCGAAATGTAGGTTCCCACCCATCCCAGACTTGGCAGAGCTCTGTGTAAGTCAATTCCTTCTGTGGATGTAAAGGGTGTAACCTTTCTTTGAGGATAGACCCCTGCTCCTAACCCCAACATTTCTCTTAAACACACTAATTTTAGAAGTGAGAAAAAAAATGACGGTATTCTTATAGTGGACAAGATGGGAACAAGTGCCTCTTTTCAGACTATCTCTTCTCATGCCAGGGCATAAATCATGGCCATCCAATGGGCTTTGGGCATCAGCAAGGCTGTTAACACAGTGCAGAGGCAAGGCAGAACTACCTTTATCAGACAGAAAGGACCGACGTGGCCTTTGGTACCACCGTCTCACTCTGGACTTGTCTTGATTCCCCTAAACATGTGATCATCCAAAGAATTCATATGAGACACAGAGCATAAAGTAGAAGTTGGATAGTTTATTATAGAACAAAATGGGCCACTCTCAAGAGGCAAGAGCTTGCCTCAACGGAATGGACTTGTGCGAGGAAAAGCCCTGGCATGATCAGAAGAGCAGAGAAAGATCTTTGCTCCAGCCTTCATTCATAAGCAAGCCTTAGACTATTTGTAATGTCTCTGCAACAGAGAGCTTTCCTGAGGGGCATTTCCATGTCTAGGTGATTGACAGGCTCATTTGGGTTGAGTCTTACAGGAGGGGCAATGGCATGTCCTTGTTGTTTATCAGGAAGCTTCTGTGCTCTATAGCAATTGTAAAAGGTTTAAAGCTCCTGAAACCTGATTTAGATAGTTATCAACTAATGGGCTCTCGGCAGTTCGGAATGTCTGTCATGTCTCCTCCCAGGGCCAGAGATATGACTCAGGTCCCATTTCTGTGGCTAGTGATTAGTAGCCTGACCTTCTCATCCTTGGTTTTATAAGCGGCTGAATACGAGGAAAAGATCTAGCCAGAAAGTCTTCCAATTCTGTTAAATTCTGACTAGCTACTTAAAAGCCAACTTCTAGGAAATATCAGTTTCTCTGGATCCTAGAGACTGGGTCCTTATAAGATATGCCCTGCCCCTCCCCTCTCTGCTGTGATACCCTGCTGGCAAGTGGCTCACAAGGCTTGGATCTGGAAACCTGACTAGGGAGGTGTATTGAAGAAATGACAGCCACCCAGAGACACAGGAGAAAATCTGGGGCCAGGTGGGCTGTGCGTGCTCTGGTAGTAAGCCACACTTACACGGCTGCACCCTGGAAACTCAGGGTGTTTATTAGGTACAGCAGAGCAGGAGGGAGTAGCTAGTCTTGGTAGGAGGTGTGTAGCTTTAAGTTTTCTCCCGTCCCTCCAGGTCCGGCAGTCCCATGGCCGCTTATAAAAAAAAAAAATCATTCAGAGGCTAATATTAATTACCAATTTTATGGCCTATGGCAGGCTTCTTGCTAGCTAGTTCTTATAACTTAACCCATTTCTATTAATCTATAAGTTGCCATGTGTTCTGTGGCTTTACCTGTGTCCCATTACATGTTGCTCCTTGGGCAGCTGGTTTGTGTCTCCCAGACTCCACCTTTCACTTTCCTGTCTCTCTTATTTCCTGCCTGCCTCTAAGCTGCCTTGCCATAGGCCAAGCAGCTTATTTATTAACCAATGGGAAACACAAATATTTACAGCATACAGAAAGACATCCTCCAGCAGAGGTGTCTATAGGCCAACAGGCTCAGGCTGTAAACATCTGAAAGGACAGAACGACAGCCACTGTATACACTGATGTACTTGATCCAGAGCAAAAAGGCTTTACCAATTTTCCACTGATCTGCACCCTTGGTCCTCTTCATCACTGTGCCCACATCAACATTACACATTCACTCAGCTCAGGGCTTCCCCCACTCCCTCCACTATGCTAACTGATGCTTTGTCTCAAAAACTTAGCCATGGAGGACAAAAACAAGGATAAGGAACAGGCACAGAAGAATAGTGCCTATGGCCCACTGCTATTGTTGGAAAATTATTTGAGCTCTGTATCTCAATGCATGAGATATCCACCCCACAGAAATCTTTCCAACCCCATGAGACTGAACTACATGGAGAAAGCCTGTTCATGTTTCTAAAAAGGGAGGTCAGATAGAACTGGAGGTTGATCTTAGTAGAGAGCTTGTGTTTAGTGTGCGTGAGATATGGGATGCAAATCTTAGCACAAATAAATATAAATGAATAAATAAAAATAATAAGAGGCTCAGAGGACATAATGGATATATAGTGGGGAAAATTGGAAGAACACACACCTGCCAATAAGGCTCATAAAAGATCATTTCAAATCTGGTAAAAAATAAAATCATTACAAGCATCTTGCAAGTCATGCTTCTAAGCAATGAACAGTAAGCTGTGAATGTACAATTGATATGTCTCATATCATGCAATGGAAAACAATGGGGTCTTCTTCCAGGGTCTCTGCCCTGTGGCTCCTCTTCTCATTCTCAGAGCATCCTTCCCTGGCAGTGTAAGGCAGAGGTAGAATTTCATTCTACATATGGGCTTTGTAAATTCCTAGTCCAAGCATTTGAAGCTTTAGTTACTCCCCAATTGCATGGCACTTATATTTCTATCATGCCTCTCAATTATATTTTCCTCTCTGCCCATCCTTCAGCAACAGTTGACTTCTGAGAGTTTTCTAGATTCTGAGGCTCTGTGTTTAATGTGGACATCCTTAATCCCAAGTCTTCCACTGGGCGATGTACATGCTGGGTGAAGCTCACTAGGGGGATCATTGTAAATCACCTTTGACAGAAGGAATCTTATTGTGCTGAGAACTGAGCTTGAAAGTGATTCCTCATTGCAGAGCAAGATAGCACGTCCTTTTACCATTAAATGTTCCCTTGCCAGCAGCAGCTAGGAGATGTTATCCTGTAAACATTTCCCATCCAATATCTCCTAGACAGCAAATGTTCTGTGTGTCTCCAACTAAACACCCAATGTAGAAGTGATGGCTTTTCTCGAAGGCAATTCTTTCGTGAAGATCAAGGATGCTATTTTTGTCTTGTTTGTCCTTTAAGATAAATTAAATATTATTCTTCCACCCAAAATCTGTTACTTGCTGTTGCCCTCAATTTTTAACAGTTATGAGTGCATTCGAAATGCTTGGCTCTAAGTCACTGAAGAAGTTAATTTTCCTTGTTGAGGAATGATGATCACAAGAGAACCAAGCTTAAGCTTCACATACGATTTTGATTACCTTTCTACAAGCAGTTAGAATGTTATTTTCTAAGCTGCAAAGCAATTAATGACTAGAACTGCAGGAAGTATTTAATTGAGTATTGATTTAAGGCCAAAGGAATTGCATTGTAATTAATGGACCTTAACTGGACTTTAATTTTTCTACACTAGGCTTGACTTTCAAGTATTGTGATTGTAATCCTCAAAGTACACATAGAGGGAGCTATGTGCTTTTCTATTAGCCTTTGAAAGTTTTGAGTGAATTTGTGTTGGGGGGGAGTGTGGGTTTGGGATGAAATTGCCTAAGCATGTAGGGGCTAGATGCGAACCATGGGGGTTTTGTTTCCCAGGTGTTCACTGGCTTGTTCTGACTGACCTGGGACTTGCCAAGTAATCTAGGATGGCTGACTAGGGATCTGTCTGTCTCTACCTCCACAGTTCTGAGATCACAAGTGGGCATCCTCATGGTAGGCTTTTGTGTGGGGTGGGGAGTATTAAGGCTTAAACTCAAGTCCCCATGCTTTGTTGGCAAATATCACCAACTCAATAACTATTCTCCCAGCCTTTGACTGTATCTTAACATAACCAACAGACTTGTGAGTCTTTGGGAGGAAATTCTGAAGTCTGCTGCATTGTGACCATCCCATAAATGTGTTCATTAACATGTTTACAAGTGGCTAATAAACTGGTCCATACAATTTTTTATACAGGCTAGTGATGGCAGTGAAAGGGTTACTGAAGAGCACTATGTTTCTTTCTTCCCTGGAGTCCAGTGGATGAAGCAGAGTTCTCATTTGTGTGGGATGAGATAGCATCTTGGATTGAAAGACAGAGGCCAGGGAAAAGTCCTATCATCTGTAGTGACATCCAGTGACTGATTAGTCTCCATAGGATGGCAGCAATATATGAGTTTATAATTTTTTAAATATCCATCTGGCCACTGTCTGATTTGGTATGCTACCTAAACTCAAAGCCCTGCTATATTTAGGGTGATGATGGAAATTACTATCAGTTTCTGGTATTCAATTAAGTATGTCTCATATATAGAGCATCTTGGGGGTCTTTAGGGATACAAGGATGAGCAATGCATACTTGGAAGTGGCAGTCTCCGTGTGAGTGGCAGCCACTGTTGAACAGAGACACGCCAGATGCAGCTCAGCCACGAGGCAGCACGTAATGTGTGTTACAGTAAGACTGACTTACTAACTAAAGATGCTTACAAAACTTCAGAAAATTACCAACCATCTCATTTTCACCGTCCTACTTTCCAGTCTTTAACCTTTCCCCCAGCTGCAGTTTCCAGCTAAATCCCATTAATTTGAAATCGTATCCATGTTACCCAGCAGTTGCTGTGGCAGACTCCATGGAGTAAAAGTTTTGAGCTCTTTTAGCTCATCTTGCTATCTTAACAGAGTAGCCCAGTTGTTTGTTTCTGCTGCGGTGCAGTTTGGGAATTTCTTCTAATCCCAGCAGCAATTTTGGGTTTGGCAGGCGGTACTTCCCTCTCTAAGTGCGCAGTAGCCACTCTCTGTCAGCTCCCCCGAGATCCGGCACATCAGGGAAAAAGCAATGCAGCCCTTGCAGCTAGGGCTACACTGGCTGAATTTTAACACAATTCGATGCATTCAAGACTCCAGTACTTCCTTAATGATCACAGAGCCTGGAGCATAACTAGTTGGATCTCTTAGGAAGTAGATGCTCAGGCTTAACCATTCCATGTTTAGATATGAATTACCCTGTGGCCTCTAATACACGGTGTGTCTTCAAATCAGGTGGTGTAAGGAAAAATGAGGGAGCAGGATGTAGATTTATTTATATTTCAGGTCCCCAAGGTCACCTGCTTCATAAAACAGTACAAACATTTACCATGCTTCTGTTTATAGCCATTGTGGTCATTGACCAGTAAATTGCTGTGGGGGAACTTGTATGGGTGGATGAAGAGGCATCACTTATCTCTTTGTGAACATTTGATTTGTTTTATACTGACCACATCTAAATGGCATTTAAGATGGGCAGAATTAGTTCACTTGGAGATTTCTTTTCTTTGCATGCTAATTTTTCCTAGACATTATTAAAAATCTGTGTAAATTCCAAGCTTTTTTGAAGATGGTTGTTTATGTGACTCAACTTGATTGTCCTCAAATGTTACTGAAAAAAACAAAACCTATTTAAAACACGGTTTTAATATATGCCTTAGCACTTGGGAGGAGGAGGTAAAAGGATCAGAAGTTTAAGATCAACCTCTGTTCCATAGTAAATTTGAGACCCGTCTGGGAAATGTATCATCATGTCCCAACAAACAAACAAACAAACAAACACCATTTTATTAAATACTAAATTATCAGCATGCCATTTTGATAAAACTGAGATTTTCATTTTGTATTGAAAGATTTTCACCATGAACACCAAGAACTACTGAAAGTGGAAATAATAATCGAATTAAAATGTCCAGTATCTAATTAGTATAAAATCACTAATTAACCTCTGTATTTTAGTAGCGGTGTAACAGCAGCAGTAACAGTGGAGCCCTTCCTTTTGAGTAACACTTTTGAGCACTTACTGTGGAGGCCAGAGATATAAACTCTGAAGCCTCTCCTCTCTTCTGGATCAATAGCTATAGCATTAATGCACACACTGTGTCAGAACCTCCTTCAAAGCTCAGCTTACCTGGTGTCTCCACAAAGGCAGGTGAGTAAGTATCCTATGCCCACAATCCCCCAATTTATAAATCTGTGAAAAGTGGATAATAACTTCTCCTGTAAGCTTAAATGAGATAAGAAAATGAGGTGATGTAATTAATTGAACATACATATACAAAACTCTTTGAACAGTTTTGATAACTTAGATTTTTTATGAATGTGAATAATTCTTGTTATTACTTTTTTTATTATTACTTTGTTCAATCTTGGATGCAATAGAAACCCTAACTAAGACAGAAAACAACTTGAAAAGGTAAGGATGTTATCTGCAGGATGGTTTTGTTCAGTTGAACCCTGGGGTTTACTAAAATAGTGTAGCATGGGGAAATTATACAGATTACTCCTCAAGCATGTATTTAGTTTCTTTAATCAAGACTTGAATCCTTAACTATTCATGAGACATTTTTAAGAGGCAGAGTGTAAGCTAGTTGCTGACCAAATGGGAGGAAATATTGTTTGTTGTTTTTAATAATAAACATCCAATGGATTTGCAGGGGTGGATTAAGTGGACAATACATTATTCTTAGGAGAGATTTTAGGGGAAAATTGCCACCATTCAGTAGAATTGATTTGAGTTTCATAATGGGGAACAGAGTACATAAAAGAGAGAAATTCCTAGTAAGGTAACAATGACAATAACAGCAAAAGGCAAGCTCCAAAACTTGCTATATTTCTAGTTCTTAAAAGCAATATGAGAGTATGAAATACAGGGATGACTTGGGAGCAGATGTAAAGCACAGTATGTACCATACCCAAGACATAAATCATCACAATGTCCTACAATGTAAATGTTCAGGATACTTTGCTTGAATTACCACCACCATAATAACATGTGATGGAAGAAAGGGATCCATATATATGCTAATTAAAAAACAGCAACACACAGTAGCTATTGCAAAAACTATAAAACATTCAGTGCCTGTCTATTCTTAAACCAAAGAGTTCCTGCTTTGCCTTTACAGGTGCAATTTGGCTGCAAAAGAGATGTGTGTGGAACAGATTGCTGAATGCTCCCTTACAGGTCTTTGCTGTTTAACTAGGTGCTCCAAAGTGATGAAAGGGAAGTGCCACTTGGATGGGAAAGACTCTTTAAAATCTTGTTGACGAGTTGGAAGAAGGGTATTGACAACGACCCCCAAACCAGCATCTTTGCTTCTCAAAACATTTTCATGAGTATAAAGGCCATAAGGACTATTTTGTATTTATTGATCAAGGTGATGTAGTTAAATAGTTGGAATCATCGGCTCTACATTTGGTGGTACCTTTTTTTTTTTTCTTTTCCTGCTCATCTGCAGGTGAAATCCATAAAGGAAAGTAGTCCTGAGATTTATGATCCATTCTTTAAGTGGCTCCACAAGTATCCCTGCAAACTGTCATTGCTTTTATGTGTCTAAGTATGAAGCCATATAACTATGTAGGACAAAATATCATGTCCACCATCAAGGGTTAAGTTTGATAAAGTGTTCTGACAAAAACATGTCCGATATATTCTCATTTGTTACATTGTTCTCTTGGAATGTCAAATTTGGTTCATGTTTCCTTCAGTAATGTTCACTCCTTACAGACATTAAATCAGAGTTGTGTTGTACTCTTTTGATTCCCATAGACAGAATACTTTTAAAGGAGTGTGACTAATCTATTTTTGGTTCTGTAACTTTGCAGATAATACCATTTACATCCTAATGTCTTAAGTATCTGTGTGATGCCATGGCCCTTCTTGCCACTAGATTAGGAAAAATGGGAAAAGGGTCAAGACACTACGCTCAGAAATGCTATTTGGCAAGGCCTTTGTTTCTTTATCTACTGGCAAATCTCTTATGTCCCAGATCCCAATGCTAAGGATTCTATGGACTAAGTGCTTTAATTCATTTTTTTTCCTGTCTGTAGGAATCTTTCCCAAGTAAAATCACTACTATGAGCAGAAGATTACCCGATTAGTGGAAGATCTTGTATCACGCTAATGGTCTGCTTGGAGGTCACAAATTCCCAAGCACTCTCCATAAGATGAAAGCATCTCATGTCCTGATTGTGTTATAGAACTTCTGGAGGTTGGGAAAAACACACAATGTCATCTCTTTACCTGAAATAACCCATAACTCAGATGAATAAGAGATATGTTTGGAGTCTAGACATACTGATATTCTGAGGAGAAAAAGGTGGTATTCTAAGGAAGAACTAGCAGATGCAAATGAGAAAATACCCATTGTATTTAATCAGACCATTTTAGTTGATATTCACAACGATAATAGACATGATAGACATGGCTCTGTTCTCAGATTGGATGGAGCTAAAGTGGAGACTATTTGAGTTAGAGCCAGAGTATCTTCTTTGGCTCTCACCCTTTCAGAATTTTTATCCTGCTTAGTCCTTTTAAACTTATCCAATTTGCCTCATTGTTATGCCTTCTCAGTATGCCCAGCAATCTTACTGTGGTCTGAATATCGCTCCATTCAGAGTAGAGTTTTAATGATACTGTGGTAGCTTTGTAATACACTAATTTGACAGGGATAAACTGTGATCTTAATACTTTCAAGTATGTTTCTGGTTGGGTGAGTTCAAGAGAGATTTTTTGCTGGGGATTTAGACATTGGGAGTGAAGCAGGAGCCATGTGGTAGTTTCAAATGTTGCTGGGGTCTTGCCTCACACTGTGCCAGGTGCCTGCTTCTCTAGTATGATCTTGGTAGTACCAATTTAGTAACAGAAATGGCTCTAGAACAGAATCTATATAATTGCAATTATTTCTGCTTTTTATTCTTAAATTATATCTTTGATTTGACTAAATGTAACTGTCATTAATAACACTGTTTTCAGTAGTAGAGTAGAAGAGGTCACGTCAGACAAAGAGGAAGGATTAACATAAACCACTGTCTTTAGACACTCATAGTAATGTACCCATGGAGGAATGGCTCTGGGTGATCAAGTATTTACTATCACCAGAACTTATACTGAGGTTGGGGTGCTGACCAGTGGTTGAAGGCTTCCCTACAATGCTTAAGACGGTTCTATCCACAGCACTATGAAAACCAAAAGCTACAACCAAACAATACAACACAAAAGAAAAGCAAGCAAACAAACCAAAGTGTTGCCTGAAAATATGGATCTAAAAGAGTCTCAGTATGGAGCTCAAGTCTGTGATATCTCTGTGGCATCCTCCCAAGTACTGAGACTACCAATGACAGATAAGCATCACCACACCCAGACCTGGCAAATATGTTCTTGGAGATGTTATCATGGCTTACTACACCTATCTTAAAGAACAGCAGAGCCAAAATTGCTGTCAGAATAACGTGACCACAGAGCACAGAGTAATTGTGCACTGGCTAATTAGACTTGCTGTTTCCTGAACAAGAATACAACCAACTCTTGTTTGTCATGTATTCTACACTTCAGAATTCCCATATTATAAAATTTATGTTTAACCCCAAAATGAAATTCTGCAATGCCTTTGACATCCTTCATGCATAAACAGTTGTACACTATGGCAGCAAACAAACTAAAAAAAAATGATATCAATATTTATAGCTGCAGTCTTACAAGGTAATTCTTATTCCCGCTGTCATATTGTAAACGTAAGTCTTTTTCACATTTTACATATAGAGTCACAATTTTTGCATTTTTGTGCACATGACTAGGTTCAGTGTTCAGCATGGCCCCTAATTACGGTGATAATGTGCTGTGCTGGGAATGGGTACAATATGGTTGTGGTGTGCCTTACAGAGAAGATACATATGCCAGTAAAGCACTGTTCAGAAGGAGAAACAATGCCCTGGGCAATAAATTTATCATGGAAGGATAAACAATGTTTGTTAAATAAGGAATCTTTAAAAGGAAACTCATAAAACACAGAAGTTTGTGAATTGAGGGGTTGACAAAAGTTCCGTGGGCACAGGCTCGGGGAACCAGCCTGAAATGCCCCTGGGGAGAAGGTTCCATATTTGCTGCTAAGTGGCTGCTCACATGGCTTTCTAGGAAAAAACTACTGTGAATGGTAAGTAGCAGCTCAATGCTACTGACTGATGAGGTGATCCTTGTATCTGAGTAGACATTTCTATCGAGGGAATTTGACACATGAAAATGAAGTCATTGTTTCCCACACTTGAACTACCTTATACCCCTAACTGAAGTGGGGCCTGGGGCCTCTTGAGGGAAGACGGAATGCCCAGCCTTCCTCAATGAGACCTGTACTCAGAAGTCAGAGATTTTCCACACTTACGGGCTTTTAGGCAACTGGGTGTGAAATCACATTACTTCCTAGAAATTTAAAATGTCACTGTTGTTTTTAATTTAGAGATGGCCTGGTGCACATCACGTGATCTATAGATGTTGGCTTAGGATCCTACACAGTGGGCCCAGTGGGTTATTTACTCACTGAAGTTTATCCTTGAAGAAGTCATATTTACAAATGGCTTCCTGCTCTGCATACAGACAGTGATGTCTCTAGAACAGCTCTTCCTGAACTGAACATGAAACCAGAGTGTTCTACTTTGCTGAAAGGATTGCTGATTGGTGGACCTTCAGCAATGTAGGGATATGAAGGGCTGGAGAGATGACTTCGTGGGTAAGAGCACTTTTTGGTCCTGCAAAGCCTGTTGAGTTTCCGGCATTGACATGTGCCTTATAACCACCCACAACTCCAGTTCTCGGGGATCAAATGCCTTCTTCTGACTTCTGTCAGCACTATATTCATGTGATGTACAGATATACTTGCAGACAAAACACTCATAAACCTAAGTTAAATAAACCTAACAATGTTTCTTAGATGTAGGTATTTGCTTTCCACCGCCTCTACACAGGATTGGCTAATTTGGCATATGCAGAAAAAAGCAGTCCAGGAGAAAAACAGTGAATTACTACAAATTGAAAGAGATGGAGACTGCATTTTGAGATGGCATCTCATCAAATACATCTGTGCTTCCTGGGATATGGCTACTGACCTGCAAAAAAAGCCACAAGAAGCAGTGCAGTTACAGCTGGAAAAGTAAATAATCTACTTTGTTCCTACTTTACGAATCTATCAATTCCCTACTCTGAAGTTATAATCACAGAGTTTGGTGTGTGTGTGTGTGTGTGTGTGTGTGTGTGTGTGTGTGTGTGTGTGTGTGTATATTTTCATCATGAGTGTGTGCATATTTGCATGCACACATGCCTGTACATGCAGGTATCTTCCTCTAATTTTCTCTATCTTATTTTTTCCAGAAAAGGTCTTTCTCTGAACCCAGAGCTAACCAATTGCGTTATACTGGCTGACCATATAGCCTCAGGGATTCTCTTGTTTCTACTACCACAATTCTGAAATTTTAGTCATGCCCCCAGCTTTTAGGTGGATGTTGGGCATTGGACTTGGGACCTCATGCTTGTATGACATTACTTAATAGGCTGAGCCAGTTCTTCAGCACCAATCTCTCTCTCTCTCTCTCTCTCTCTCTCTCTCTCTCTCTCTCTCTCTCTCTCTCTCTCCTTTACATATACTTTTTTTCTGAGACATCCTTCTATATACCTTAGGTTGGCATGGAACTTATCGAGTAGACAAAGATGACCTTGAACTTCTTCTGATCCTTCTGCCTCTACCTTTAGAGTGCTAGGTTACAGGTATGCACAAATACACCCACTTTATGTGTATTTGGGGACTGTCTTACTTAGGGTTACTATTGCTGTGATAAAATACCATGACCAAAAACATGTGAGGGAGGAAAGTGTTTATTTGGCTTAAATTTCCATATAATAGTCCATCACCGAAGGAAGTCTGCTAGGAAAGCACTCTATTAATTGAACCACACAGCCAGCCCTAATCTTAGAGCCCTTGACCATGCTTTCATTCCACAGAACAACTCTCTTTTCTGTTACATTGATTATATAAACCTCTTTGGGTTCACTGTACAGGACATATCCACTAGATGCATTGGTGAGGAACATGACAGATGATGAGAAATAAATCCACAAAACTAATGTGGCTTGCTCACTTGGTGAAATTGCAGGCTATGGAGTGGTATGGGCTATTCTGAGATATGCCTTCTGAGGTGAAGGGAAAGTTACTTGTATATGATCTATCCAACCACACCAAAACAACAACAACAACAAAAAAACAACAAAAAACCACAAACAATATCTTTGACAGCTTTAAACTTTGAAAGCAGTGTGTGTCTCATAATATGCTTCTCTGACCTATTACTAATGACTAAGAGCTTAATTGTGGCCTGAGAACAATTGAACACTTCACAAAAGGCCCAGATATGATGCTATTTTTCATGGTAATTACAGGATGGAACAAATTCAATGGTGTTAGAAATGTTAATGACATACAATGAAACTATTTGAAACCTTCACAGAACCTACAGGTGACACACAACACAGTACTTTATATGTTAGAACAAATTTAGACTGCCTCTAAGGTTTCGGGTTTTTTTTATTTGTTTTCTAGACAAGTCTCACTGTGTATCTCTGGCTGGCCTAGAAGTGCTATGTACACCAGGCTGACCTAGAACTTTGATATAACCCTGCCTCTGTTTCCTGAATTCTGGGATTAAATGGTTGTATCACCATGCCTGGCTTTAGACCTTCCTTTGAAAAATATTTTAGTCCTCTTTTGAAAATGGCTTTTGGCTTGCTACTAGGTCTTAGTAGAAACCAATCACCCGACTTTGTCCTGCCACATGGTACCACGTACCAAATGGCCCATGTCCTGAAGGCACAAATCAGCTAGATAAGAACAGTGATCAGACACTTGCCACTGCCACTTCTGCTCCTGACATGTCTTGTCTCCTCTTCCTCAACCTCGACCTGAGGACTCAGGGGATAGTCAGTGTACCTAGCTGCCTGAGGAAAGAAAATATAGGAACTTCTTCAATGTGGATGGCTATGAGTACAGTACCACAGACTCACTCTGCCATGCCCTGGGGAACCCACTAAAAGAAATCACCCACTGGGTAGAAAGTCAGGATATAGGCGTAGTTTTACACTAATTTTGAGATGATGGATTTTTAAAGACTATTGGTTCATAGCAATTTATAGGTTGCAGCTAATACTTTTGAGTGTTCCAATGAATCAGGAGATATTGGAGTACCAGGTGAATTGCACAGTGGCCCCAAAATGGGAGATTTGCTTGTTGGCTATGAGCACATTAACTCAGTGGTCATAAGAGCAAGAATGGAAGTCATGCATGCATTTCCACTCTCTGAGGCCAATTTGATCATATTTGGGGCTCACTTGGTCAGAAAAAGAGACAGATCAACAATGAGTCCTAATATGTCATCATTCCTCAATGTAATCAGCAAGAGAGATAGCAGGGTACCTGCATAAGGTTGTGTTCTTCATGGAAGGGACAGGGTTTGGGATTTCTTCTCTGTTCTTTCTGGAACTACATGTATGGACCAGTAGTCCATCTTATTATCACTTCCTTCATTTATGGTAAATTGATGTCCTATAGCTTATATTCTGACTGATGGAATAACCAAGCTCCAGTTCATCGGTTCTATCTCAAGTCCTTGAAGTTTTCAAGAGTCTTTCTTGCCTTTAGCTTTCCATGCCTTATTGTAAATAAAGTGAAGTCCTCTGGTGATGTCTTCAGAATACTCGGTTCTGAAGCCTCCTGCTTGTGCACAGCCCAGAGACACTGCTCCAGACGGGGAGCTGGCACTGCGCCCCACTGCTCTTAGAGTGAGCAGGGACCCGATGAAGTCGTTTGTTTTGACCGTTTCTCTGTTCTTCTCCTTGTTTACAGCTTCTACTTTAATCAGTAATGGATGAGGATGGTCATGATTCTACAATTCTCAGACTACTGTAGGCTTAGAGTCCCTGCCGTAAGTGGAGGCTGCATGGAGATGCTTTGGTCTCTTCTATGTGCACACTTGAGTTGTAGGAGGAACAAGGATGAAAAGATCGTGGCTCATGTGCCACAAATTCTGACTCATTAAAACTTAGCAGGTTCTTCCGAATGAAGATTCCTTCATTTGATGCATGTCCTTATGGCAATTTCCCAAGGTTTAATGTTTAACTTTTTTTTTTTTTTAACCAAATATAACCATTTGGGAAACTGTTACATGGTGCTCCTCACACATTATTTCTGGAAATGTGTCTCCAGGAAAACTTGATTTTTAAAATTCTACTCCAGGTATGGCATCTTGCTGAGCAGTCATGACTTACTGTTTTGGGATGTTACAGATGCCTAGTTGAAAGAAGTTGCTTGTGGCCACTCTGTATATATGGGGTTAGCTGGGGTGAGGACATGTCCTTGGGTTCTTTTTCTGCATGTTTCTGGTTGCAGGGGCACATGAGTGATTCTTCTGGATATAGAAGACAGAACTATAGGCACAGCCATTTATCAATTTCTCTGCTGATTTAGTTTCTTGTGAGACAATAATTAGGCTTGCAAGTGTTCCAGACTTCTCTGGGAACTCACCGTGCTCTGTTTCTCTAACTCCTAAGGTAGGTGGGTATCTAAGATGAGTCTATCTTCTGTAGTCAGACCTTTTACCAAGGCCAGGGGAAATGTATTATGGGTGTCTGTTACTATTCATGAACACTAGTTTGTGTTAGTGGGTCCCTGGGTTTTCTTCTCTTTTATACTTTCCATCCATCTCTCCATCCTGACTATTTGGCTTCTGGATTTGACACTCCAGTATCATATAGGAAGGATGGAATGTATGGAGACCACAGACCAAGTTCCCAAAGTCCTGTGAGACCCATTTCTGTTACCACACCTGTGCTTCTGCTTCTTTAGTGAATATCAACAGACCTTCTCAGTGCAGTGAAGAATTTCTAAACAGGGCTCCGAAGCACAAGTATGCAAATACAACAAATGAGAATAGCTCATTGGCGTGGCTGGACAATAACTTTCTGTTAGCCAATTGTAGGTGGGGCTTCAGGACACTGGAGCCTGTCAGAACATTGTAAAACTCAGGTTCTTCTGTCTGCCACTCTGATAGGCACAGCTCTTGACAGACACTAAGATGTTTTGTCTTTAAGGTGTAGGTAGAGTAGTTAGAAACTAAGACAGTGTATCCATCTAAACGCCATGACAGAAAGAAAGGGAGAACAAACAAACAACAATGAAAATCAACCTTGTGGTTTCAGGTACTCTGGTACCATTGAAGGCATTTTACCAAAACCTATAATGAACAAGAACATGAGCTTATCCACTCTTAACATGAAGAGATTGGGGAGCCGCTTCAACAACTGGGTTTTTGCAGTCTGTCAAGTGGCCCTAAAGACTATAAAATTTGTGGTAGTTATTGGCATTATTGTTCTACTACGGTTGTGAGGCTTGGCTGTGAGTGAACAGTTTGGGCATTTGAGGCCCTTGAAAAATCCTGTTTTCTTAAGGTTATCACTCCCTCTGCTGGAGAGATGAGAAACATTCATAAAAGCTGATGGCTATAATCTTACTCTTGCAGGTTTGTGAACACTGAGATATTAACTTGCTCACCTCTCTCTCCATTATCCTTTTCTACAGTCTAGGACACTGATGTATAATCACAGAGCTGAAGAACCAGTACTGGACCCATGTGGCCTGGCTCCAGAAATCATATATCCATCTCTATTCTGCATAAATGGCTACTTGGGGATCTGTGAATATTGGAATAGAAAGGTCCATCACCTATCATAAACATGCATTTCATGTGGCATCCTCAAAGAAATTTAAATGTGGGTAAATGTATATTTCTCCAGACTGTCTTTGAAGAACTAAAGATGTTTTAATCTCCTATCCTATAACATTAAACTACATGATTTTAGTTTCTTATTTTAATTCAGCAATCTCTGCCTTAGTTTCTTTTCCTGGGGCCACTACTCCCACCCAAGATTTAGCAAGTTTTTGTACAAGTCAGACCCATGAGTAGAGACTTGCTCAACTGTTTCAGGGTTAACCAGCATCCTTTTGTTCTCCATTCCTCTGTCCTCATCTATAAGGTTTGGCAACATTCAGTCTTGTTTGCAAAATCCTTTAAGTACAGGTGTGTTCCTATGCAAACGAGGTGATTCATTATTCCTGTCATGTAGATTATAGGTACTTCAAAGTCATCTTTACTGGTCAACAGGAAACATGTTCAACACACTAGCTATCAGATCAATGTGAGTTGCCAAATACATTTTTGTTTTAAAATATGGAAGGATTTTTTTCTTTATTTTCAGTGTTATGCTGCCAAAATTACTTAGATATTTAAATGCACTATGCTTCTGCCAATTTAAATGTTCAGTGCAATTTAAGAGGATTGGATTCAATGATGTCTAAAGTTCATTTATCCTAAATTTAGTCACTTTCATGCTTGAGATCTCATCATTCATATATACTGGAGAACAACACTACAGTGCTCCTGGGTGTCTACCAGTAAGATTCAGACACAGGCCCTGGGTACCTGCTCCTATCTAACTTGAAACCTGCAATCAATTTTATAAAAATCACATTGATGGATTATGTTTTTGGATGCCATCATGCTTTTATTTTGCCATGATTTTATTAGCAGGGAACCATTATTTTCCATGTTCAGTTACCAAGGTTTATTTTAGAATAAAGCATTTAATAAAGGTTTTATGTAGCTGCTAGTGGTCAAAGTTGGAAACCATGTTATTTGCATATGTACTTTAAAATGTATTTCTTATTTAACTGTAATTATTCAATGTGTAGCGATTCCTTTCTATATATAAGTCTGTGTATGAGTGTGTATATGTATAGTGTGAAAGCATGTGTCTGCATGTAGATTTGAGACTGCACACACATGTGAAGGCCAGAGATGGATGCTTATTCTCCTGCTCTTTCACTTATCCGTTGGAGAGAGAGTATCTCCACTTTGCATTTGGTGGCCAGCAACTTCTATCAGTCCCTGTCTTTATACCAACATGTGACTATACCCAGCCTTTTTGTTTGTTTGTTTGTTTGTTTAATCTGGGTACTGGGATCTGAACTGAGGCCCTCACATCATGCTTGCATAGTGAGTTCTCTAGTCACTGAGCCATCTCTCCAAAACCCTAGTTGCAGACTTCTGAGTAGTATGAGTTGACTAGCTACAGTACAGCTTAACCAGCATGTTTTAAGTCCCCTTCCCCTTTCTGTTGAAAAAGGTTGGTCTCCTTGGGTTACGGATCTACACCTCAAATCCAGATCATTATAAAGAATAAATGTCAAAAACTGGGGGAGTGATTTTACAAAATTGACCAGAAGATAGTCATGTGGTAATGTGATTTGCCTGAAACCAAATGGCTCACAAGTTACTACTTTGCCTGAGTGTAGCAAATATACTTGACTACTGCTTCTTGTCTACCAGGCTTAAACCTTGTAATCTCTGAAATACTCCTCAAATGTGTCAACCCTTGCCCATCTATGTTTTTGCTTGCTGGTATGTTGGGTGGTAATTAGTATTCAGAGAAAATATGCATGTGTCTATTGTATGAACCCCTGCACCTGTTCCACTCTGCCTGTCTCTTTCCACAGATTACATGAAGAACAATACAAAATACATCTTTTTTTCAATCCAAATTAGCCAGATTGGCAATATGGCACTGCTCAGCTAAAAAATTATTCTGCACCTAAAAGCTAATAGCCTGAAATAAAAAGGACCCATTCAGTGATTAGAATGAAAAAGGATGCACATTTTAGCAGAATTGTGTGCCACTCTGCTTGCACAGATTCTAATCTGTAATATTTTTTATTTGGCTTGTTTACTGGAAGAAATTAATAAAATATTTAATAATTGAGTTCATGTGTTTCAGGGGAAGTAGACAAAGTTTCCTCATATTGAAAAGGTAAGAAGAACTGGCTAAGGACTCCCAGCTCTCACTGTGTGCTCTAAGAGCACAGTACCCTTCCACGGTTATTCGTTTCCCTCCCCGGACATGGGACCTAATGTTCTACAGCACATTTATCATGCAACAGAATGATTTATATGCCTACATATTAGAATTCTCCTGCTTCAAAGATGATACAGCAACTGAATGCAAAGTTATATGCTTGGGGGGGGAGTGAAGATTGACAAATAGTAAAAATCCTAATATGATAATAATTACTATATGACTCAAAAACAATAGACAGCAAGAACCTGAATTGAGTTAAAAATATAGGAAATAGAACAAAGCCTTAAAGTCATTTTATCTGTATTTCTTAGGCTACCTGTAATTCTTGTTATAAATCAGTACTTTCTAATCTCTCTCCTGATGCAGTTCTGACAGTACCTGTGTCGGATAATAATTCTCTTCCTCATATACAGAAGAATGGAGAAGGTATAAATAGACCTTCTAGATAATTGCATCAGCCTTCCCCACCACTTCAGTAGTGTGCTAGCATTTCAAGTAATGCCCCCTTGGTCTCCCAGAGAAAAATCATTTCTTGATTTATTATACTGGATTAAAGGGTGCAGATACTCAGGGAGTTAAAACATGAATGAAGGGTAATCAGGCACAAAGGATGCCAGAACAGTGGGTGTGCTTTGATTTCTCTGAAGCCCTTAAATTTACTTTTTAGACTACTTTCTCATAAAATAACCAGAAGACAAAAACACACATGATTTACATAAAAGATAGATAATGGTCAGTTTATTTCTATATTCTAGAATGAAGAAAGGCAGTGCTTCTGTGGGAAGCTCTCATTTTGCGATTTCTGTTTTGTAAGATAATCATTTGTAAAATGGGTTTTGGAATGTGCAAATTCTTTCAATGTCATTAGTTGTCACTGAAGGTGATACCCTGAAGTTTTGGCAGAATTCTTACAATAACATGGGAAAATGCCATCAAAATGTACCTCTAATTTTCTTGTTTGTATTTCTCAGGAAATGCATAAAATCAAAGTTTATCCTACTTTTCAGTTCTCTGTATGCCCAAAGTAAGAGATGGGCTTCAGTCAGTGCTAGAAATGGAATTTGGTGTCTTAGTTCTTCATATAGCTCCTTTCTAGATAAGCTTGTTTCCAGTGGATGGCCTTCTTCATTAAATAAGAGGAGGATGAGGAATTTGTGAACTTTAAATTGCCAAGAGCAAAAAAAAATTGTTTATATACAAATTTAAATATCTTACATGAAGACTGGAATCTTTTGCTATATACTCCAAAATAAATGAGATATTTAAATATTTAATGGTTCCAATAGAAGGTTCCAGCCAGCTCAACTCTCCTAACAGCAAGACCTATCAACATTTTTCAATTGAGGATTCTTTGTAAAGAGAATAAGAAAATTGGCTCATCCAGACAATTTTCTTGCTTAATGAAATCACATTATTTATCCTAAGAACTGGAGATACTATGCTCACTTCCCACTCACTCCTATGCATCATTTATATGCTTACTTAAAGCATAATCTTAAAATTAATTTCAAAATAATAAGAACTAAGACCAAGCCATACCGTCATCTTACCAGAAGAGTCAGGCTGACAACAGAAACACTGTTTCCTCCACCTTAATCTTTTCTCAAAGTATAGTTTTTACAGCAGTTAAAAACTTGATTTTTGCAAGTTGAATGAATATAAATAATCGATTCCCTTATCTCATTAAGTGGGGGTAATTAAGAAGATATTACTGGTTAAATATTTATGGGTAAGACAGAAGTCATTGTAGTCACATAGAGACAGGAGTCTTGATGTAAGGTTAAGCTAATTAAAAATGAATCATGTGCATAAGGTATTTGTGGCTATGGCTTTCGCCTAACAGAATGAGCTTCCAGTGGGACTCAAGATGGCCACAGCACTTCCTGGGTGGGTTAAGTCAGCTCTCCCTGAGATCGTGCTAGGACTGAAAAGGAAAGGAAGGAAGTCATAGGAAATTGACCTGGGAAATTGCTGTTAAAATCGGTGCTCTTTCCCCTAAAGAAGTAATTGGTATTTGTTTTCTTAAGTCATGCATATTATCTTGATAGATTTACAATAAAAGATTGATGTAAATAAAAGCATAGACTCTAAGTACTACTGGGTTTGATTACAGATGTAAAAAGTACTTCCATTTACTGGTTTAATGAAAGTTTGTTTATCAGAATGCAACTGGCTGCATTTGAGAATATTGATGAGCAACCCTACCATTGGCACTACCTCTGATGTTTGAACATATTGTGCCTTAGGCTCAACAAATAATGAAAGACATGTAGTCCTTATTGGATTTAAGAAGACACACAGACATAATCTGCTGTAATATGTGTTCTCATATTAGCTAGTTGCTGGCAGATTGGTATTTGAGAAAAAAAGAACGATTCTCCATGTTAAATGATCTGACAGTTTTGTTCTTGGTTACAAGCACATGTTTGCCAGCTGCTGATAAGCAGGTATTGCCAGGCAACCATTTTTAGAAACAGTCTGCAAAATTGATGTTAAGGATAAAAATCCTCAAATAACATAGATGTTATGTCAGTAAAGAGCACATAAGAAATGCATACATTAAACTGGCAAAAGAGGAAGAATTTAAATTACAATTTTATTTTTTACATCTATAGGAAAACAGATGGAGTGAAGCAAGGTTTACTCTGCTAGATCTTTCTATGATGTTAAAATTTAACAATATTTTTGTTATAGGACTTATTTTTAGTACAGCAGAATGTTCTGGCTAATATTTTGTGTATTGATATTATGCTAAACTTCTTGACACTCCATTTAATTTTTCAGAATGGGGAATTGTTATTCCTGTGATGTTATCTTTGCTTTTGTAGTGAGAATAAATAAGAGAGCAGAAGCTTGTAGAAGGAAAATAAAACAATGAAGAGAGAAAAACATATATAAGGAGATTTACATAAGGAAACTAAACTTTGATTCCTTTATGTCCAAATGCCTCATAGGCTGCACATTGCTTTCACATAAACTTTAGATGTGCTGTGTTGTAACTACCAAGGGAGAGAACGAAGACAGTCACACCAGCCCCATGTTAGTGCTCCACTACATTCTGCAAGTCCAGCATTTATCTTTTCTTTATTTCCACCAATACCACTGACCACAATGACTACCGTAATCTTCTGCACTTTTGAACGAAGGAGATGAAGACACAGGAGACAAAAGCATTATTTGGCCTATATTAGTATCATCGGTCCAGATTTCTGAGTTGTGGAAACACACAATCTTTCTCCTTTGTCCTGCCCTAAGATTTACGGGTTAAGCTTCACAAATCCTTATGTGAACACTTCTCAGCAAATAGGAAAGACCTGTACAACTCCCCAGCCCTAGGATTTACTGGAGGGGAGTTAGTTCTCTTTATGAAGTCCAGTGAACTAAGATCTCCCTTGACTCTGTTTTCTGTTCCTTTCTTTGCCGGGACACTTGGTCCAAGTTGTGTAGTCTTCCACCATGACCAGGTCAGGCTCTATTGGGCTGACAGTGTCAAGCATATTTGAACTCTGTCAAATGATGGGCATCTGGAGTTTCTCATGGTCCATTTATTCAAAACGTTGATTATTTTAATGTAAGCATAGTTACAAGACACATAATATACACTAGGCACCTGGGAATATAAAAATCAGAAAAGAAGTTTTCCTTAGTGGCAAATATCATTTAGTTATAATATTCCATCACCTCTTCTTCTCTATTCCTCTTCCTCCATCTGTTTCTTCTCCCTTCTTCTCTCTCTGTCTGCTTTTAAAATAATTTTGGCATTCATACAAAACCAGCTTATAATAATATATATAAACAACTTAATTAACTTATATTTTACACACATAATCAAACACACACACACACACACACTTCCTCTTCTGCAGCAAGTATAAATTGTATTAGAGATTCTTAAGCATATTCTTCTAGGAGTTTCGCACCATATAACTGTCATACAGACCCATCTAGGGTCTTTAATGGTCCCTAGCTAATTCACTGTTGTCTTTCCACTGACATCAGAAGGAGAATCCAGCTCCTAATTTATGATAAGCCACAATGTTTCCAGACAGTGTCAATTATCCTGTGGAAGACAAGGTCACACTGAGAAAGTCATTGCTCATAACCTTCCTTCTTTGTTCTAATACTAGGTAATCATGCACCATTAAGTGGCATTGTTTGAAGGACATTCTTATTTTTTTTAATTAAGAGGCATATTTATTAAGTGTATGTGTATGCCATGGTAGGCAAAGCAAAGTGCCGATGTGGAGGTTAGTGGACCACTTTTAGGCATTGGGTCTCTCTTCCATCATATGGATCTTAGAGATGAAACTCCAACCAGCTCAATTGCAAGCACTTTTACCTACTGAGCTACCTTTTTGGCTTACTGAAATGAATTCTTTACAAAATGATTTAACTTATTAAGAATAATCTTGATTATACCCCTAAAACAGCCTTATTGGTAAGCTAACCTATCAGGATAATCTATTGTCCTGATGGGAGCCATGGCCATTAAGCATGGTCTGCCCAGATCCACTTGTATGGCTGCCTTGCTTCCGAGAGAAAAGGACTGTGAATACTACCTCACAGCCTCAAAAGACCAAGATGGCTTTTTCAATCAAAAGCCTTATATGAAATGGCAGAACAATGAGAAATATGACATTTGTGAGTAAAAGCAATGTCAGCCCAACTCAATACATGACAGAGGGAGAGCTGGAAGATGTGGAGCTCATCCATCTTGAGATAAAGTTTATGTTCATCAAGTTGTTTTCATTCCATATAATTACTCAATATAAACAGTTATATTAACATAGCAAAAATGGCTTCTAAGATTTGCATACAAATTTAAAGATGGTTATAATCATTACTTTAAGAGATTTGGGGGTCAGCAGAATGTAAATGTGTATGTTTTATTGTGATATATATTCAACACAATGTACAGTTCTGATATTTAAAATATACAGTTGAATAGACTTTAGTATATTCATAGCTGTATAAACATTATCATCTTCTAAATTAATTTTATACCCCACACATGAATCCTACATCATGGGACAGTCACTCACAATTTCTCCCAGGCCCACTCTAAGGCACTGGTTTTTACTCCTTGCCCACATCTCCTTGCCTCTTTTGGACATTTAATGAAAATAGAATTATGTAACATTTGGCCTTCTCTGAGTGGTTTCATTTATAGAATAAAATGTCATAATTTACTCATGTCATGGCCTGTATTGTTTTAACATTTTTTTATATCACTGAAAGATATTTAATGCTATAGATAGATTTTGTTTTGTACTCAGTTGATGGGGGTTTCTATTGCTTTTTACTCCTCGGTGCTTTGAAAATCCACACACAAGGTTTTTTGTACACACACAGATTTTCACTTCTCTTGGATCTATACTTAGGAATGTGCAACTTGCTGGTCATGTTTTAGTTTCTGAAGACTGTCAAATTGCTTTGTAATGTAACCATTTCACATTATGATGCCAGAGAGATATATGATGATTGCAATTTTTCCACCCCCTCATCAAGACTGGTTATCATTTGTCCTTTATCTAAAACCATAAACTGCCATCTTTGGGACTAATAAGTGGCATTGCAATCATTTTGAATTTTATTTGCTTTGAGCCTCATGATACTAAACATATTCTCAAATGTTTTTGAGGTACTTGCCTATCTTCTTTGTAAATACATCTATTAAGATCTATTTTTACCATGCTTGGGTTATAGTTTTCTACTACATCTCAAGAGTTCTTTCTATATGCTAAATACAAGACTCCAGTTAATTATATGGCTTGCAGTTTCCCCCTGTTTGTGGACTGTTCTAATAGTCAGACTTAAGATTTAATGTTTGATTATCAATAGGATACAAGCCCCATTCTCATGTCTTTTCCTCTGTCTCATAGCTGAGTGAGTGGTAAGAAAACCTTGATTCTCCTACCTTTGATATAGGGGCAAAGTTCAAAGCATGCACAGGTACCCTGAGCCCAGCCTCATAGGGGTGAAGTTCAAAGGATGCACAGGGAACCTGAGCCGAGCCCCATGGAGCAATATAAAAACATTCTCCTCTCTGGCTATCTGCGGCCATTGGTGTCCTCTTGGTAGGTGTCTTTCTAACCAGAAAGCTCATTACATGATGAGATACATTCTGTATATGTAGTGCCTTCAATCTAGATATTTGAGCCATTATGGAAGAGGGATGGTCTGTAAAGCAATGACACTGGAGGATTCCACAATCATGTCCCAAGACATAAATTTGGTCCAATTCTTCGAACTGCAGACAAACTTACCATGGATCTCAATATATTATCTAAAGCCACAAAACTTAAAAAAAAACTATAGAAGTAAATGTCTATGACTATAAATTCATATTTTTGAATGAAATAAAAACAAAAACTACAAAAGAAAATCAACAATAAGTCAGATATAATAAAAATTAAAAATGTGTATGTTAAAGGGAAGAAATTAGAAGAAACTGGAAAAATAACCCAAGAAATAAGAAAATATATTTGAAAATCATATGTATGATAAGGAATATATATATATAAATTTTAATACTCAGTGACAAAAGGATAAACAACAATCAAAAGTAGAGAAGAGTTCCAGGTGTAGTGACTCATGCTTTGCATTCCAACCATGGTAGAGGCAGGTGGACCTCTGTGAGTTAAAGACCAGCCTGCTCTATATAGTGAGTTCCAAGCCAGCTATGGCTACATAGAGTCTGCCTCAATATATAAATAAACCATAAAAAATAATAAAAACTGTATGTAAGAGATTTGAATAGACAGAGATTTATCTGAAACCTTAGTAGTTTAACTTTTAGAGAATTGGAAAGGTAATTGCATATCAATGTTGATAATGCCTTTCCCTTTTATACTTAAGTATTTTCTCACATAATACATTTTGATCATATTCTTTCCCCTCCCACAAATCTGCCAGACCCTGCTCACTCAACTTCATGTTCTGACTCTCAAAACAAAAACAAAAATGAAACAAAAATTAAAATCAAAACAAAAAAACCTAATAAGGCAAAATAAACCAAACCAAAACATAATGCCACAACCTCTTCTCCCCTCACCATAAAACAAAACAAAATCCAGAAATAAAATATGGAGTTTGCTTTGTGTTGGCCAACTGCTCTTGGACATGAGGACTGTCTTGGAGTATGGTGATACACCCAGTAACGTTCCACTGGAGAAAACCCATTTCTCATTTCCAGCAAGTGTCAATAGCAAATAGCTCTTTGGTGAGGAGTGGAGATCCTTGTTCAGTCTTCCTTTCTCAGTGTGGGGATTTTGTCTAGTTTGAATCTGCAGTCATAATGTCTGTAAGCTAATGTGTGGATCATCCTGATGTGTCTAGAAGACACATTTTCCTTGGAATCATACACCACACATTTGGTTCTTATGTTTTTTCTGCCTCCTCTTCCACATACATCCCTTAGGTCTTAAGGTGAGGAATGTGATAAAGACATGCCATTTGGGATTGGGCACTTCAAATTCTCTCACCTTTTGCACATTGATTAAGCTGTGTATCACCATTCACTGAAAGAAAAAGCTTCTCTGTTGCGAGTTGAGAGACACACTGATTTCTGGGTATAATAGTATGTCATTAAGAGTCATTTTGTTGTTATGTTGCTTTAGCAATGATTAAAAGGTAGAACCCAATATTTAAGAACAGATGAATGGATAAATGAAGTGGAGAATATTAAAAATTATAATTTTTCCACTATAAAAGCATTGAAATTCTTACATATGCTACAACCAACTTGAAGCTGAGAAACATGCTAAGTGAAATAAAGTAGACTTGAAAGACAAGGTGTGCACAATGTACTTCAAAGAATATTTATAGTAGAAAACTCAGAAGTGTAGACTAGGTTACAGGATACCAGGGTGAGAAGAGAATGGGGACTTACTGTTGTAGAGTTTCTCTTTAGGATGATGAAGTTCTAGAGATGAATAGTGGTGTGATGATCAGTGACAATTGTTAACCTGATAGAATCCAGACTCTCTTGGGAAACTGATTTCTGGACATGTTGTGAAAGATTATCTTGATCATAATAACTGATATGGGAAGTCCAGTCTTGGGACCATTCCCTGTGTAGGGTATTGTGGTAAAATGAGATGGAGGAGCACTAACGTTTGTTCTGTTTCCCGACTGAAGGTGTAATCTGGTCAGCCACTTCAAGCTCCTGCTACCTCCAACTCTCTGCCATTTATTTCCCTTTCTTTTCTTTTTTTCCTTATACTTTACTATTTGAGACACACTTATGCTTAGCTTTTTTTTAGTTTGAAATTAATACTTACCAGTCTTTTCTGTGTTTTTTAAACAAACCACAACTAATATCATCCTTAAGAGTATTTTAATAGCTCTTCAGTTGATAATGTTATAAAAAATTACTTCTTATGAATTAGAAAAATGTCATGCAAACATGGTTCTCACTTACAGATTTTCTAATGAGCAATACCTTAGGTAACTGTAGCTAGAGGTTTCCTGCCTTGCCCATGGTCAGGACAAATCTCTGTCACTCGCCAGTCCCACAGCCGCTCAGACCCAACCAAGTAAACACAGAGACTTATATTGCTTACAAACTGTATGGCCATGGCAAGCTTCTTGCTAACTGTTCTTATAGCTTAAATTAATCCATTTCCATAAATCTATACCTTGCCACGTGGTTTATGGCTTACCGGCATCTTCACATGCTGCTTGTCATGGTGGCGGCTGTCAGTGACTTTTTCCGCCTTCCTGTTCTCTCAATTCTCTTCTGTTAGTCCCGCCTATACTTCCTGCCAGGCCACTGGTCAATCAGTGTTTTATTTATTGACCAATCAGAGTAATTTGACATACAGACCATCTCACAGCAGGTAACTCTTAAAATAGTCTAGAAGATCAATTCTCTATCATTAGAAGAATATTTTGGGGGCTTTTTTTCCTGATTAAAGGCATATTTCAAAATTACTAATGAAAGTAGCAATCATGCATGTTTTTGTGAAATAAAACAGAGAAACATCCCCGAAAATATGCCTGTTGCCTAGACTGTATGGTTATATATCAACTGCAAAAAAAGCATGTTTCCTTAAAAAAAAAACCACAGAACAATAAATATTTTATAAATTATATTACTTTTATAAAAGGTCCTCTACCACAATGTACATGAACACTCAATTTTGAAATAATTGTTTCCCCAAATATGTCTTTTTGAAGCTAAAAATAAAGTGCTCCATATATCATTCCATGTGCTTTCAATGTGTATGACTTAAAGCACAGTTTTACAGCAGACTTTAAAGCCCTTGAGAAGTGGGGTTTCCCATGGAAACTCTGACAGGCTGCTCACTGCAGGGACACAGACAGGCACCATTATGATAAATGGGTCTGTAGGAGACATGATACAGGGCCATAGGTAATTAATGGCAGAAGTAAAGTAAAACACAGGCAATCATCCCACCGAGAGCATGATGCAATGGGAGAAACCGCTAATAAAACACAAAGAATGTCTATTTAGCAAAGAACAGGGACGAAAGACTTGTAAAATAAATCAAAAGCTGGAGCTATAACTTTAAGCAGTCATTGTACATTACCTTATAATTAGGAGTTTTAGAAAAACATCATAAAATTCATCTTTAGCTACACAAAATTGTTCTATATGGTAGAGTATGAAGGCAATGAAATATGAACTCAAACACTCAAGCCAGCTAATGACATCCAGGATTTTCTAGTTGTAATGTCCAGCTGTAAGCAGTCCAAGAATATGGCTCTATGCTATAAAAAAATGGAAATGTAACATACATGATTAGAACATAGAATCACAGCAATGAATCACCTCTTCCTAAATGTTATGGCATGGTTCAGTTCATCTGCACACACACACACACACACACACACACACACACACACACACACACATACACACACTCGCATGTGTACATACACACAGAGTTATATATTACCTTATAGATCAAGAATGTCTGCAGAATCTAACAGTTTTCTTGATCTTTGAATATTACAGTAACTCCAGTTATTTAATTTTTCTTTTTTAGAGAATAAATGACTTCACTGAAAATCACTTTAATTTCCTCCTCACACAGGACTTCAATTCATCTATTATTTTCCAGAAAAATTCAGTGTTTGTGAGCCTATGTTATTCTTTTATAGAATAAATACATTCTACAGATTTCTTTCTAAAACAGACTGCCTGTGGATTGATACAGTCATTGTAAAGGGGGGGGGGTAAGCAAAGAAAGGGAAAATGATTATGACAGATTATTGACCCAAAAATTTGAAGAGATTGGCATCAATCCTGTCTTGCTTCATGGCCGTAGGCTGGCAAGATATTAATCCTGAATGTTAGATGTGATGACAGAGTCCCCAAGAGTTTGAGTGACGAGTGTGTTGGCATAGTGAAGTCACTGAAGGGAGCTGTGATAGGTATCAGCCACCTACTGATGTGCTAAAGGTTTTTGATTTTAACACATAGCCCCTGTGATTCTGGAAATGAATAAAATTCTTGATCAAATGAAAGACACTCTCAACTGCTTTATAAGGGCAGATTTGGGCTGAATGATTGAGATCAATTTGCTTCTGCTAGGAATACCTAATCAGACATTGCCATGGTTTCTCAAACAGCATTAGATATAAAATCTACTTCGTTATTTTCTCATTACTTATTTGACAATAACATTAACCTAATAAAGTTGCATTATTTATCAGCTAAACTTTTAACAATGCCTACTACACTTCTGAAATTAGTAATTCTTCTCTTCTTGTTTGACCCAGGCAAGCTTTTTTCTTTGAAAATGATTTTGAATCTGAGTCTCTATGGTGAAAAAAGAAAGTGACAGGGACGAATAATGAATATTTAACCTTGGATTCTAAAAATCACTTCTCTGTCATGGGAATGTATTTCAATTCTGCTTGTTGACTAAGCAACTGATATTATCTTCTTCCAATTTCCAGGTTAGTGAGTCCATAATAATAACTGAAATTTTCACATTTTTGTCTTAAAGATAAAGTGGAAGTTTGATGATCTGGTAGTATTATGTTTTATTTCAATTGTATTTCTGATCTTGTGCAGAAGCAAGGGAGATCCATCAATATTAAAAAATTGAAGCTACTAATTTAGGGATATGAGCAGATATAATTAAACTATAACCCCTGACTGTCCCTTGTTGCCTCGCTCTGATGTTTTGAAAGCCATATGAAATGATGGCTATAGAAGACAGAGCCTGGCTACATGGAACACATGCTGCAAACTAGCAGCCAACAGCACCTTCTAACGTTATACATGCAGCAAAAGAACAAACTAGAAAGAGATGGTATCGGTTGACAACCTTGTATATTTCTCTCGTAAAAGAAAATTAGCACCAATGGAATAACTTTAGCAAAAATTTTTAAAGTTTTTTTTTTTGGTCTGAATTTTTATAATAGCCTCTGTGGTCAGAATGCTTCCCATGTTCACATTTAAATTATTTAGGTTCTACATCTCTAGGTTTTGATTTCTTCATACCAGTATGCATTCACTAAAATATTCATTCAGTCAACAAGCTAGTCCCCATCTCATAAAATTGGGCTCCAAACTTGTAATAATTTGTATTGAAAGCATTTATAAAAATTCTCTTTTGTATTATTATTGCAAACAAAATCTAAAATAATATTTCCTATTTAGAACTTATGTTTTAATAGTTATCTAATGTCACAGATTTTAACTTTATCAAACAGAGTATAACATTTACTATAAAACTGATACATCTAATAACTTAAAAATATTCAGATGTCTTCCATTTATTTCTTGATCATTATTAATTTATCTTAACTATTTTGACTGTTTAGATAGGGAACATATAACAACATTTACTTTTTTATTTTAAATTTTGGAGATAAAGTTTAAACTGTGGCTATAGAAATAATCATCTAAATATTTTACGATTTTATGTCATAAACTATTTTAGTTACTTTTGTGTTGCTATGACCTAAATAGTAAACAAGGCCAACTTAAAGACTCACAGTATGAAAGAATATATTACGGTGGGGATGGCGTGGTGTAGGTCTGGGTCTGTGGTAATTATGTTTTGATGGACAGAGAAGCAGGAAGCTAGGACTCAGTGGGGTATGGCTCCCACCTCTGTGATCTGCTCCCTTCAGATAGGCTCCACCTCTTAAAGGTTCAACAACCTCTTCAAAAAAATGCCTCTAATTGGGTTCCACATCTCACAAAAGATGGGAGCATGAGGGGAGCATTCCACATTTAAATTACAACAACAAATTTATAAGAATAGCTAAATATGAGTATTATCTTAAACCTCATATTAGACCAAAATTTTAGATGTCATATTTCAGATTTTGTTTCAAATGAGGCACAGTTTGATAATCTCAGGCAATTATCTTACTTATTTTAAATGAAACCAATAGCCTAAATATATAGCTTATTTTTAAGATAAAAAATTAGTTATATATACATAAATATGTATATATATATGTGTGTGCATTTGTATAAGTGTGTGCAGGTATTCATGGATTCCAAAAGAGGGCCAGAGATATAGAGCTGGAGTTAAAGATAGTTGTGAGTTATCATGTAACTCACATGGTGGTAGAAACAGAACTTGGATGTTCTATAAGAGCCTTCTCTCCAGCCTTGATTCCTCTTTAAATAAGTTTTTTTTTCTTTTCAAATTTTGCAAATTTTTAAATGACAAAACAAAGGAAATACATTAGAAAATGTGCAGCTAAACTTACTACAAAGTTATTAATACTATTCTTATTTGTTTCATATTTTTATGTTCATTTCTATACTTGATTCAACGCCACTTAATACAAACAAAATGGTTGGAATTTGTCTTTTAAAATGGCTAAAGTTTCTTGTTTCAGACTTGGTTCCAAGACCTAGTTAAAGATTTAGATTATGAGCCCAGTTTTTGAGAGATATGTGAAATGTGGGCTTGAATACCAGAATAATCATGCCAGAATGGTAGCTTAGGTTAAAATGGCTGCTTCTAGGAAATAGTGGTCTACCTTGAAAGAATTTGGTGAACATGGAAACTTAAAGGGATTTCAAATAAACTTTCAATTCAGTGCATGAAGGTTTTTGCATTACTTCAGACTCAGGGGCCTCACATGTGCTTTTAAGCTCCTTTTGGCAGATAACCTTATTTGGAGGATGGAGTTAAAACCCTGTATGTTTCAAGGGATCTCCTTGCAAGCCAGATTATAGTTAATGGATTTATGTTCCAGATCTTTGCAATAGAACTCTTCAGTGCTCAAGTGAAGGATAATTGATTTTTTTCATGTTATTTATATCTTACTTACTTATTTAACTAATGTTTCATACATTGCAACCGAATTACAAATTATATTTTAAAGATTACTCTTAACATGAGTGATGGTTGTATTTTCTTTTCTCTGAACTCTTTTGTAAATGTGGTGTTTGAGAAAAGTCCTTTTACTGGCTGGCGTTACAGTTATTCCAACTTGAATATTCAATATAACCATTTACAAGACTGGCTAATGGTTGAGTCATCAACTGGACAGTCAAGCTGAGGTTACATACCATGGCTGTTTTTGCTCTGTAGACCAGGCTGGCCATGAACTCACGGAGATCCACCTGGCTCTGCCTCCCAGGTGCTGGGATTAAAGGCGTGGGCTACCCCCACCCCTACCATGGCTGTTTTCAACAGAGGCTCACAGCATTACAGCTAGTACAGACCAACTTATTGATAGCCCACTGTTTGAGTGAGAATGGCCCAGCAGTGTGTAAGCTATACTTCATTTGTGACCTAAAATTAGGAAGTTATATAATTTTACTTTCTTCTGTGCGCAATTGTCACAACTTCACACAATTCAAGAGGAAAGTATAAACATTATTTTTAAGGGAGAAAAGTTGTTACCAAATGGGTGACATTAAAAGCTTGCAAATATATTCATTAATAAACTGGTTATATATAAATGGATTCTGAATTTATTACTTTTAATCCCCTAAATTACTATACTGTTGTATGGGATATTTTCCTTTTAGCTAAAGTTCAAGTAAACCTTATATTTTTTGGAACTGTTCTATTTAATAAATTTAATGCACAACAGAATATACTCTTGCTCAATTTTACTTATGATTTAATAATAAACTGATGTTTCCAATAAGAAAATTCACTTTGATTCACTCATACAGCATTTTCATTTAGTGACATTTTTGTTTTATAGAATTATTTTTAACAAATACTTTCTGCCTACTAGAAACCAGATGTTCTCTAATTGTTCAATAGCACTTTAAGTGACTTGCTTCCTGTAAATGTTGGGAAAAAATTAACCAAGAAGCACAAAAGCATGACAGGGGCTGGACAGAAAGTATGTGGAGACAGACAAACTACACTGAGAGTTAAGTCTTGCAGGTAGATTCCTACTGGGATAATTTCAACATTCTGTTGAAACATGATGTTCTGATCCATGATGAGCACAGTATTTTTATCTGTGCATCATCTATGGCTTGGAGAGTTTTTTCAGGAAGAGATTATTTTCCATCACAGTCCAACATCACAGGAGTAGATTCTGACACTGTTGTTGAGTTAGAAGGTATCCTAGCTAAAAGTGGGACATACAATCTTAGCAAATGACTGTGAGTTAATGACTCTTTGCTTTGACTGTTCCCATCATCTCTGACTGTTCCTCTCTCACCTGAACTAATTGTTTTTATCATTAAAGTCCATTTTTAAAAGATGCTTTATTTTGGAATAACAGATTCACAAAATAATTATACAAAATATTTCAGGTGACCCACATCCATCTTTGCCTAATGATTAAATTTTATAATATGAGAGCACAACCTGGACACTGGCATAAAACATGTGGCAAGCTTATTTCCATTGCAGCCACTGTGTGTATGTTGTGTGTGTGTATGTGTGCTATGTTGTGTGTGTGTTTTGTATGTGTTGTGATTGTACGCATGTTATGTATGTATTGTGTGTGTGTGTATTATGCATGTATGTGTTTGTGTGTATATGTGTTGTAGTGTGTGTGTGTGTGTGTGTGTGTGTGTGTGTGTAGACTAATATAATTTACCATGAACATAGGTTAATCAATAGGGTTAGGATACAGAAGTTTTGTGTGCTAGAGGAATTTCTGCTTTTGTCTCTTTGTGGTTACTCCTCCATTATCCTTATTACTTTAAGATCAGAGTCCTTAATCATTTGTAACATGCTTTACATACAGAATAAACATAATAAAACTAAAATACAGGGTATGATAGTTTGAATAAGATGTCCTTCATAATCTCCATTATTTGAGCACTTGGCCCCCAGTTGGTGGCACTGTTTGGGCAGGTAAGGAGTTGTCTTGCTGGAAGAACTATGACACTGAGAGCAGCCTTTGAGAATTTAAAGACTTGCACCACTGGTAGTTAACTTTCCCTGCTTGGCCTTTCAAGATGAACCTTAGAGCTGGGTGTGGTGGCACACATCTTTAATCTTCAATCCCCGCACTAGGGAGGTAGAGGCCCGTGGACCTCTGAGTTTGAGGCCAACCTGGTCTACAGAGAGAGTACCAGGACAGCCAGGGCTACACAGAGGAACTCGGTCTCTCTAAAAAAAAAAAAAAAAGAAAGACACCCCCCCCCGCGCGCGTGCGCGCACGCGCGCGCACGAGAGAGAGAGAGAGAGAGAGAGAGAGAGAGAGAGAGAGAGAGAGAAAGAGAGAGAGAGAGAGAGAGAGAGAACAACAGCACCAAACCAAACACACAAACAATAACAACAACAACAAAAACAAATGTGAGTCTTTAGCTTCCAATTCCAACTACCATTTGCCCTGCCGTCCTTGACGATATGACTCCTAACCCTCTGGAACCCGAATCCCAAATACACTGTCTTCTGTAAGTTGACTTGGTCATGGTATTTTAACACTGATAGAAAAGTAACTAATACACAGGAAAAGCAATGGGCATCTACAAACAATACAGTTTTAATTGAAACTGTTGTTAGAGATAATTTAGCAGCACGCTCGCAACCATTGTTCATTGACTGCAGCTAACAGACTTTTTATAAGCAACAATTCCCTCTGTTAAATGCCCCATGTGAATACTTTGAATAAGTCCTATGTGTATCAATATATAAAGTTTTAAATGTGATCAACTGTTCTCTTCTTGCTTGTTAATTTATACGATCCAAACCTTTCTACTGTGTTGTTTTAATAGCACCACTTGTAGAGAAACCATCTCCCAATGGTATGTTGAGGAGAATTAAACAAGAGATTATGAAGCAATTAAAAGCATCTCAGGATATCTATTTCATTGTTCTAATAAGGCAAGTAATATAATCAAAATTCATATTAAAACTTTTATCACTTGTCATTTCTAGCAATTTATTCTTTGAAACTATTTTAAAATTTAGATGACCTTTAGTTGAATGAGAGACTTTGTACAACCTTATCTACTCTCTTTGTCCATATGACCCTCACCCAATGATGATTATAATTAATAAATTTGTTTGTTATATCTATTATAAGTTTCAGTCTCAGCTACTCTGTCAACTGTCTCACTAATAATATTGTGAAACCTCTGTTTTATCTGATAATGAACTTTAGTTTTAGCTCTTCAATCTTGTCTATTATTAGAAATAAAGTTTGACATATTTACCCTTTATTCAGATGGTATTTTTAGAAGCCCACAATTTACTCCACATATGTTTAAGTTTGTTTAAAAATCAGACACCTTTAAAACTCCAACAAACTTGTTTTCAGACACGTTAGGGGTTCAGTCTAAGTTCCGTACACTTGTTAGGAAGCCTTCCTCCTTGATTTCTACTGGGTACCACTGTGCATTAATGGGTATCTCAGACCATTTTCCATGTCTCCCCATGACAAGGAACATCATCTTCAACACTTTAACCCTCTGAAAACTTGATAACCATTTTTTTAAAGAAAGAGACTTACTTATCTTTATTTTATATGTTTTAGTGTTTGCCTTAATGCATGCATGTGTACCATGTATGTGTTTTGGTGACTCATTGCAAAGCCAAAAAGGTCAATGGATTTCTGGAAATGAACTTACGATGGTTCTGAGCAATTATGTGGGTGCTGGGAACTGAACCCTGGTTCTCTGCTAGAGGAGCAAGGGCATTTAACTTTTGATTCACCTCTCTAACCTTACATTAAACCAATTTTGACTTAAGTATAAAGCATAATGTTTAATTCATAGAAACTCATGGAGGGGTCACTGATGGAGAGGTTGATTTAAATCTGGTGTAGTTCTCATCTGAATACCTATTACAGATGTTTTCCTGTCATTCAAAGTTTTATTGTGTTAAAAACTTGAACTCCAAACTATGAACACTCTTTGTATATTGTTCATCACGTTGAATTAGGTTGGCCTGTGGGCATGTCTATGGGGGAATTGTCTTAAGTATTTGTTAATTGATGTGGGAAGATACCCAGTCAGTCCATTGTGGGTTGCAGCACCATTCCCTAGGCAAAGAAAGATGGATCTGAGCACATATAAGTACTCATGCATATATTTTTCTGTATTCATGGCTTTGGTTATAATACAACAAGCTGTCTCCAGCTCCTGCCACTGTGACTTCCCCTCTAGTGATGAATTGCAACCTGGAATTGTAAGCTGAATAAGCCCTTTCTCTCCTAAGTTGCTTTTTTTCCTGAGTATTTTATCATAGCAACAGAAATGAAAAATAGAAAGCAGCTTTAAAACCTCGTCACTATGATAACTCTGATTTTGTGTTCCTCCTAAGGGGGAAGAAAAGCTAAACTATTTCACTTTCAGTTTTCAAGAGATGCACAGGAGAGCAGAAATATTTGATTTAAAACCATACCAGGTGAACTTTCAAAGAATCTGAGGAATCTGAGAGAACATAATGTCTACAGTTTCCTGTGCAATAAAAAGTTTGCTAGGAAAGTTTACCTCTGATATCACCCACTCACATGATAGCAGTTCCTTTAATTTACATACTGAATAGTATGTCAGAAGAAGACTAGAAGTATTTCTCTAAAATTTCTATTTTATATATGTTAGTTTAGATCTCCTTTTTTGGTATCTTAGGCTGTTTCACCTTTGTCAATGTTCTGATTACTTTCCACTGGTTTAAAATGTAAAGCGATCCACTTATCTGATGGGATATGTGACCATATCATATGCTGTTTTTATTATAAGACTTGGCATCATTTAACATTTTTCAAGAAAGAAGAGTACACCTTTAATTCTGCTTAGATGACATATAGACAGGTGGTACAATTTAAATCCTGCTGGTATTCTGGGCAGAGCAGCAACTCAGTTTTTGGAACTTTTAAAATTGGGGTCATAATAAAAATTTATAGTTTTATTTTGTGGTTATTTGGGCTTTGAATTAGAGACATATTAAATGGTAGGTGGAATCATTGTTTTGTGCTTGTTCTGAGAACAGTAGTTTTATTTGTGGATAGATTAGCAATAAAACAAATCTATAAACAGCTCTCCACATCTCAGTTTTGAATTTTATTCTTTCTCCTACATAACTAGAAAGCTTATTTTAAAAAATGTATCTAATGACACACGTGGTATACAAAAAATTAATACCCCTTGGCTGGATTTAGAGAATTATACTACCTGGTTCAGAGACTTGTCACACACAGCAGTGAATTATTAAACTGTGAAATTACGAATGTTTCATGTCAATCAGGATATACCAGTTGTAAATTTGAACACCAAAGTATAAAATGCCAAAATGCTTGGAAATCATACTGATTACATTTCACATGGAAAACCACCAAATTTAATATTTCATGAGCAGCTCCTGAAACACATATCTGCACCTTTTTATTTATTGCACTTGAAGTTCTCAGACTGAAAATGTTGCATAGTTGCTTGGTTGGATAACATGTTTGTTTGAAGTATGGGGAGCTAGCTATAAGGGTATAACATCAGAATTTGAGGTTTCTCATAATTTAAATTCATCTTACAAAACATTGTTGCTCATGCATGCAGATGGGCTAATGGCACAGCTATAATTATTAACCCAGTGTCACCTCCAGAATGCTACACCGAGAGATTATTTTCTATGATTACAGTCTTGGATTTTCAGTTAGATGACCTACTTTTGAACATAATGTCGTTTTTTTTTTTTTCTGCTAGCAAAACACAGATTTTCCTAAAATGAATTAACTCCATGGTTGATTGCCTCCTAACTCCACAGTCTCTCAGCCAAGACTGCTGTCATTGCCTGAGTACAATGCACTACTCCAGGTCTTACCCCAGTAAGTTGCTGACATATCTGTCCATGCCTTTGCCTCCATCAGTTCACTGGATGGAACTCTCATTCCTCATTGATCCCTTCACACAACCAGCCTTGCAAGTCTGAATTCAAATGAGCAGGACCTCTGTGCTGAGGAAACATCTATCCTGCACCATTTTCTACGCTTGTGGAGCAGTCTTTCTATTTCATGTGATAACAGCACGTGAAAGGCAGGTGTAAAATTGGTTGGAATGTGCAATTAACTTATGCCATATTGATGTACTACACTTCATTGGAATTTGGGCCTATATTCTTTTGCATATGTATAGAAGGATGCTTTGCATACATGTCTGTGTGTTTGCACATGTGTGAGTACACCTGTGTGTGCAGGTGCATATGCACACATGCACATGTGTGGAGGCCTAAGGGTGACATGAGTGCCTTCCGTGATCTCCACCTTATATGAGACAGTGTCCCTTGCTGAACCTTGAGTCTGCTGTTACAGATCATCTGGGTAGCCCTCTTGCTTCAGAGATTCCCCAGTGCTGGGATTGCATGCAGGCCACCTGCTCAGCTTTTGCAGAGCCTGGAAACCAAGCTCCTGTCCTTATGCACGCACAGCAAGCCCTTTCCTCACCAGCCACCTTGCAGTCCCTGGACCTTTGCTCTCTATACATAGATAACACCTCCTGCTGGTAAGTCTCTTTGTGTATGGACATCGACATCGTTTGTCTGGATTGACACATCATCAGTTCATTTGAAACTTTCTAGCGTGGTTGCTGTTAGCACCCAGGTGTGAAAGCTGGGGGCAAGTGTTTCATTTTCATTCTTTACTCAATTCATCTTTGGTTCCACTTGTGTTCCTTGGATTTCTCTTTCTATTGTATTACTGCATTTACCCCTTCATTGACCATCAAAAGCCAAAGTTCTTAAGGGATGCGTGTGTCTATTCTCTCTTTCCTCACCTCTGCAGCCACAGGGCTCTCCTTTTCAAACATTCCTGCACAATCTGAGCACACACCTTCCCTTCTACCTTGAAACCTTTTTCTTCCAGATATTTCCATGGCAACTACACAACTTCCATGAGATTTTTGTCCAAATATCGCTTTGACCCTTTGTAATCTGCACCCATGACTGCTCTCATAGCTCCTTCTCTCTTCCTGGTTTTCACCACTAAGTTTATCCCCTTTTATTATATAACTATTATTCATAATGTCAATAATTGGTTCCCATCCATGATGTTTAGCTGTAATTGTCAACTCAGCAAGTCTCTAGTCACCAGAGAAGAGTCTTAACAGGAACTGTGTAGATTTTGTTGGCCTGTACACATGCCGCGGGAGAGGTTTTCTTATCTGGGTTCACTGAGCTGGGACAACTCGCCCTGGATGTGGGCAGGAGCATTTCACAGACTGGGTGGGTCCTGGACTGATTGGAAAAGGGAGAATGGGCTGGGCAACAAGCATGTATGTGTTCATTCTCTGTCTATTCTTGACTCTGAGTGTGACCCTTTGCTTCATGCTCCTGCTGCCCTGATTTCCCTGCTATGACATGAGCTAAAATAAACTCCTTCTCCCAGAAGTTGCTTTCATCAGATTTTATCACAGTAGCAGAAATGGAAACTAAGCTACCAGCCCTGCTTATCCAGCTACAGTGTTAAGCCCACAAAGGTTGGACTTCTGTCTTTTTTACTTAATGGGATACCCTGGGTTCTCTGAACAATGCCAACCATCAAAAGTGTGATCAATAAGGACATATTGAATTGATATAAATCCCTCAGAAGTAATTAATATTCAATGCCTTAATTTTCCTTTACATCATTCCTAGATTCCAAGGAATCACAACTAAAATCAAGAACCTGTCCCAATTGGAAAGTTTAAGCATTATATAGAAATAGAAAGAGTGTAGACTAGGTGCATTAACCAAGAAAAATTAAAAATACAAAATGAAACCATAGTACCAATACTCTCCAATCAAAAGGACACTGTGGTTTTTTTTTTTCTTTTTGGTTATCAAGAAAGCTGTCTATTGTCCTAAAGAGAGACAGATCAGTGAAGTATATCCAAGCATCCAGAAACAGACCCACATGAATACTGACAATCGATTTTCATAAAATGTATAAATCCAACCTCTTGGGAAGAAAGCTAGCGTCATCAGTGAATGGTGATAGAATAATACGATAGTAATAAGCAACTAGTGAGCTATATCTTAACCAGTATGTAAAAATTAACTAAGAATAAACCACAGACCAGCAATTATAAAGTATCTTAAAGGGTTTGTAGGAGTTACCACGGCCACTTTGAGTCAAACAAACATTTCTTAGCTATAACTTCAAAAAATGAGGTTTTCATAAAATGAAACTGAGGTTTCTCAAAATTAAAACTTGTTGATTTTTGTTGTTGTTGTTGTTTGCTTGAGAAAGAGTCCATCACTGAGGGTTGAGGCTCAAAAAGTCTAAAAGTGACTGGTGACCCACCTGCTTCTGCCTCCCCAGTGCTGGGATAACAAGCATGTGTACTAGGTTTAACAGTTTACATAGGTTCTGTGGATCAAACTCAGGAGCTCATGCTTAGACAGCCAATATTTACTCTTTTCTCATTTTCTTTGTGAATTGTGAGGGTCTTCCTGCTTTAGCACTCTTATTGCCATATACCTTGAACATGTATTACTTGCTCTTAATTTCATGTACATCTGGCTCTAAACTAGATATTAGTAGAAATGTCATCCTGTTCACTCACTCTTCTATGTCTTGTACCACTTTGGTGCTTGCAAACCCAACATACAGTCTTAGCATAAGCATGATATTTTAGGATAAAAATTCATTTCTGGATTAGTTAATAATTTGGATAACATTTAATACAATAGGATGAGACACAATATAAGTATTTGGAGAAGAGTATACATCTATGTATTTTGCAATGTACTTTAGGCTATGTACTTATAATTTTACTCCAAAATAAGTAATTTCAAGAAAAATTATTTAAAATAAAAATTAGAAGCAATCTAAATATCAACAACAGTAAGCCTGTTTTCCCCAAAATGATTAAAAAAACCTTTTAATTATAAAAAGACTATAAACATTATAAATCAAAGAATAGTGATAATTAAAAGATATTTGGAAATGTTGATACCATTATTCGGATTAAAAGGAAAGATTCTAAACACAGTTACAGAACTCTTGTAAGAATTTATTTAGAAAAATAGCTATAATACTGTGCCCTGAAGACCAGGATCTATTGTTCTCTGATCTCCACATACACGCTCACACATGTGCATGCACATGTACCCCTCCCAACATACACACGCACCCTCACTGGCACACATGAATATATACATATACACATAAATAGAAAGTGGGGAGCCACGTTGAATCCACCCGTCTCTGCCTCTCTACATCTGTAATTACAAAAGCATCTTGTTGTGTATGCTTTTGTATGGGTTCTTAGAATGCAAACTCAGGTACCCATGTTTGCCTGGCAAGCATTTTATTCACTGAGCCATCTCCCTAGACAGACTCAGATTGCCATTCTAATCTCATGCATTCCATATCTATTTACATTGTGTTTTGCAATGCAAAGTAATGTTTATCTTAAAATGACATAATCAAAAGTAAAACTTTTTACTTGTGTTAATTTTAATATGTAGTTAATATACATGGATATAATGTATTTACCCATATTTGATAATCTTTTATCCTTTTATTCTAATTACTACCATGTAACAACAATGTAGGTTTCAATTGGGGTTAAAGTGTGCTTCTGTGTCTTGCGGCTTTAAAAGTTCACATATTGTGAATAGGATATTTTTTAAGTACCAAAGGAAATATCTGTGGATCCCTGCTTAAACCACTCTTTTGTAAGTCACAGGTTGTAAGGGAAATCTCACAGGTCCTAAGAACCAAAGAAGCTTAGAATCAGACCCAAAATTTTATTTGTGGAATTTTCATCTACTTTTTAAGTACTTCTGGAGCAATTCCTTAAATAAAAATGAAAGAATTTCATGATACAAGAGAATTCTAAGGTTACTTGGAAGTGACCATACATATCTTGTTTCATTAAAAATGTCAACTGTCAAGCCGGGCGGTGGTGGCGCACGCCTTTAATCCCAGCACTCGGGAGGCAGAGCCAGGCGGATCTCTGTGAGTTCGAGGCCAGCCTGGGCTACCAAGTGAGTTCCAGGAAAAGGCGCAAAGCTACACAGAGAAACCCTATCTCGAAAAACCAAAAAAAAAAAAAAAAAAAAAAAAAAAAAAAAAAAATGTCAACTGTCTTGTATCCTTCAACATTGGCTATGAGGAGGAAAGACCAGTTTTACGATGAACGGAGAGAAGAAAGTAATATTCTTTTTCATTCGTTTGAGTATATGAAATGACATTGTATATACTAAATGAGTTGTGGTAATTAGGTATAATTATATTCCTTCTGTTTGTGGTGTGTGTAGCATATCCCTATAGCCTTTAAACCTGAACCATCTTTGACAAAGAATTTTAATGAAGTGGAAAGTGGACAGGCATCACCAAGGCTGCATCCTTGCTTCCTGGGTGTTCCCTGAAGTATTTTTCTGGTTGTGGCAGGAGAATATTTAATGAGGCATGTCCTTCCAGGAACCTTACAGATGGCTTCTGAAGCCCTCTTCCCTTCTCTGTGCTCTTCATGAACCATGAGGATTCTTTGCTTCAGCTCATTTCTCAGGAGAGATGAACTGGATATAGCTCAGCTGTGAACACTTCTGTGAGGTGAATGTTCAGCACTCAGCACCAAAAATGAAAAACAAATCAAACAAAGCAAAACAAAACACCCAGAAAGGCAACTACCTAATATATCCAGTTCTGGAGCGTTTTGTTACTCCGAGTCTACAGTGCCGGTATTAAACCCACACATCACTGCAACAAAGTCAATGTGCACTAAAACCATTATCATGTGTTTTAATAGTAAGTAGAGATCCTCTCAAAGCTCTGTAATCAGTTGGTTTTGAGTTTTTAAGGGTTTTCTGCTCCAGGATTTGACATACTTTTAAGCAGATAACATTTGAACTTAGACATCATGTGACTGTAAGTGGCTCACTTGTTCTGAATGCATTGGGAGTATTTTACCCCAGCTTTGTTCACAAGGGCCACTCATGGGTGTAGAATGCTCAATTTAATCTCTGTTCTCAATCCAATAATAAATAAATTCTTGGCGATAAAGACAATTCAGCCATATTGTCTTAAATCTGTTCTGAAGGGGAAATATATAGCACTGGAGTATCTAAAAATGTGTTTTCTACAAATTTAATGGCCATGTTGTTGTAGCTGAACACTATAAGATAGAGAAAGAGTGAATACCATTTCGAATGGTTAGATATAATCATGATGAAATGTTTTGAAATGTAAGCTTGGCATTTTAATACATGCAGAAAATATAAGGTATAGCCCAATTCAATTGCCATAGCACTGACATTAAGCTAAGTGTTTAACCTAGATGTGGGACCTGAAACTCCATGCACAAAGTAACTGCTCTGTTAGGAAGCCTTTAATAGGCTCATATAAAGTTGGCTACAAAATAGAGAACATATTTTCCTGACCTTGAGAAATTTGCAATTTGATGGGTCTTCCAACCTTCTGAAGTTATGCAGACCAAATCATTCAGCATGTTTTCCTTAAAAAAAAAAAAGCCATAAACATAGCAGTTCCTTGAAAGGGTGATTTCTTTCCGACAGAGATCAAGGCAACTGCTGTAAATGCAGAGGTAAAGGAAATGGCTTATTTCTCTGTAAATGGCAATTGATTTGAATAACCGGCCTTGCACTTAAGTGGTTCCATCACAACCCCTCACCAGCTGCAGCTCATGAGAGAAAGGGCCCTGTGCCTTGCCTGGCCAGCACAGTAGAGTTGGCCCTGTAGACAGAGGTGGTGCATGCAGGGTGGGCCAGCCCTGAGGACATGAGAGGGGCATAGCTGGAACCACCTCCCTCGTCTGCCCTGTGGCAGTGAGGATGAGGGAACCCCTTCCTTACCCCTACTACCTCTAGCTGGTGAGGGAGCTGACCCATGTACCAGGTGCAGCACTCGGGAAAGCTGGCCTTGCACCTTGTCTGGGCAGCACAGCAGAGCTGACCCTGTTGATGAGGACACAGGTGAGCCAGCCCCAAGAATGTGAGCATGGGAGACCAAGCCCTACCCCTCACCTGCCATATTGCTGCATATGCTCCCGCCCCCATCTATGGTTCAGGCAGGTGGGGGAGCTGGCCCTTAGGTCATAAGAGTAGAAGAGCTGTCCCTGTCCTTTACCAGCTGCAACCCTCAGGGGGAGCAGGCCCTGTATCTCATCTGGGCAGCATAAGAGAGGTAACCCTGTTGAGGAAGGTGTGTGTGAGAGAGCCCCGAAGTTGCACACTTGGGAGAACTGTCCCCACTATTTCTGTGGGTGGGGGGAGAGATGCCCCCTTACTCGTTGCCCTTCATTGCCTGTAACAGGGAAGGGAGCTGACCCTCCTCCTTTACCATCTGCAGCACTTAGGAAAATGGGCCCTGTTCCTTGCCTGGGCGGCACAGTAGTGTAGTGGGTAGCCATTCCAGCTTGGATCTGGAAGTTCCAACCCCCATTGAGACTCTGGAAACTGTCATGCCTATGAGGCAGGGCCAAGGGAGGCATCTGGAGACCCAAGACCTGGATGGATGAGCGCTCTTTTTTTTCCTGGACCCTAGACGGTGGAGGTGGACTGAGCAGAGCTCCAGAGAACACCGCTGGACTGTGATACACCTTCCCCAGACCCCCGCAATCTACCTATTCCTTCATTTGTAAGTCACCCACTAAATAAATCTTCCTTTTAACCACGTGGAATGGCCTTAATAATTTCACCAATATCTGGCTGTGAAAGCAGGAGAACTGGTCATGACCCTTGCTCATGGCTGCAAGGGGTGAACTAGCAAGGGCAGTGCTGGAGAGCTCCCCCTGGTGGTGAGGACAAGGGAGAGCTGGCAGGCTGACTAACCCTGTAACTACCCAGGCCCAGAGAACCAGGGTTATGTGCTGTCCCACCCCAACATCCACCTCATCTGTGATCTGCTGGAGCATGGGGTGGGGATCAGTCCTGCGGTCCCAGGGCTACAGGATCTCCACCACACAGGGCAGCAGTAGAAGAGTCCCAGTGAAGGCCCAGCATCATGGTGTAGCAGAGATCAAGGACCTTGAAGCAGACATATGATTCTTTTCAATGAATGGCTGAATGTAAAAATGTACTGATAAAGGGGTTTACTGCATGACTCACCGTGTCACATTGCAGCTTCCATGACGAGATTTTTCCTTCTTCAATCCCCCTTTTTTTCTCTTAAATTTTATTTTGTTTCATTCTGGTGGGGGGAGGGATCAGGAGGCATGATGTGAAAGACACAAAGAATAAATAAAAGAAAGAAAGAAAAAAGAAAAATGAAGTTCCATCAAATCAGTATTTAAAGTGCCCTTGCTTTGTTTACAGACATTTGCTTTCCTTAAAGACTATTATCTACACAGAATTACTAAAGTGGGAGAGACCTAGAAGGTCAATAAACAACAGACTTACATTAGTTTTGGTTGAGTGATAAGTAAAAAAAAAATACAGAATTTACTGACTTAGAATCAGTAATCCCTGACACACCCCCTCCTCTGGCCTGCACCCCCAGCACTCCACATTTAACATTCCTCTCCCATTATTTCATTTCCCTCTTTATACCACCTGCATTCTCCCCCCACCCCCCAGATATCACCCTTTACTACTTTCCTGTATTCTGGGTTCAACAGTTTAACTGTGTATACCTAAAGATTCAAATCTAGAGTCCATATGTAAGAATGAGCACATGAGGTATGTACTTCTGGGTATAGGTTACCTCACTCAGAATAATTATTTCCAGCTTCATCCATTTTTTTTCCCTGCAAGTTTCATTTTTCTTTGCAGTTGAGCAATATTCCATTGTGTGTATGTATAATATTTTCAGTATCCACTCAGTTAAGGGACACCTAGGTGGGTTCCATTTCCTGGCTTTTGAGCATAAAGTAGGAATACACATGAATGAGCAAGTATCCTTTTAGTACAGCTTGGAGTCCTTTGGAGTCCTGTTGTGGCTGTGGTCATTTGGATTAGATGTCACCCATAATTCTTGGGCATTTGTATACTTGGTCATTACTTGGTTCCTGTTTGGAAAAGATTAGGAGATGTGGCCTTGTAGGGGATGTGTGTCACTGGGGGAAGCTTGGTGTTACAGAGCCTCAGGTCACCTGCAGTGCACCCACTGCCTCTTGCTTCTGGTTGGAGATGTGAGCTCTAGGCTGTTCTTGCTGCCATCAGTCTGTCCTGCTGAACCCTAATCCCATGAAATTGGAAGCCCAATTGAGCACTTTCCTTTATAAGTGCCTTGATTGTGGTGTTTGATCACAGCAATAGAAAAGTAACCAATACAGTGATATAGCCTGATCATGTGCTAAAACTCTTCCTAGCATTTTGAGAAGTGCATACTGGTTTTCATAGTGATTGGACCAGTTTGCACTCCCACCAATTGTGAATAAATGTCCCCTTTCCCCCACATCTACACTAGCATTTGCTGTCATGTATTTATTCTAGTCATTCTGACTAAAGACATTTAAAATGTAGAACACACACACACACACACACACACACACACACACACACACACACACACACACGTTTTGGCTCATGGTTAATCTCTCTGTTATTCTTATCTGCTATTTTTCATTGTGTAGCAAAATTCAAGATTTCCAAATTTCATAATGGGGATGCTTTGTTTTATAACATAATATACTTTAAAAAATATTTGTTGCCAGACAACGGGATAAGAATCAAGAGAAGCTTACATGCTAGATGACTTTTGACCCTCCATGTCAGCTCTTTCCTACTTTACATCCCGTTCTCTGTCTCTCCAAGGCTGAGCAAGTGAGTAACATTACTGGTCTCCAGCATGGTCTGGTCAATGGAAACCTGCACAGCTGGTGGGAAGGGGTAGAGGGATAGCTGCATGCCCTTGCAGTGACATTTCTTTCTTGTAGGATTTACTACTCCTCGGGCCTTGCCATGGAAACATGGAAACACTCCTGGGCTCATACACAGTCCTTGATGATTTTTTTGAAGCCTGCCCCATGTAATTGTTTATGGGCACCTTGTGAAAGTCTACTAAGATTATCATAAGTGGAGTTTAGTTTATTTTCTACTTTACCCACACAAGAAGGTTTTCATTAATGTTTATGAAAGTTTTTCAGTATTCAAATGCAAATAATGGCTGGGCAGTGGTGGCACACATCTTTAATCCCAGCATTTGGGAGGCAGACACAGGTAGATCTCTGTGAGTTCCTGACCAGCTTGGTCTACAGAGCTAGTTCTAGGACAGCCAAGGCTACACAGAGAAATCCCATCTCGCAAAACAAAAATAAATTGCAAATAACATTTAGTATAACTTTAGACTTTTAGAGAATATTGATTAATATCAGTCCACTGCTTCTTCCTTCCTCCTTTCCTCCTCCTTAAGTGTGATACAGAATCTTGCTCTATAGACAAGGCTGACCTGATTGTCTTCTGACTTCTGTGCCTCAAATGCTGGGAATGCTGGCATTTATCATGATGTCTAGATTCATTATCTTTGAATACTCATGTCAATTCTAGATTCCATTTGTGAAGATATAGAAGAGACGGAACCTTAAATACTGACTCCAAATTGAATCTTCTGAGTTCTAATGAAATCGACACTACAGTTGTTAGATAGGAAAACATAAGAAGAGCAAACAATTGCCAAAGTAAATATTTCAAGAATTAGTAGCAGTCTTAATATACTGTAAGCATTTCATAAGCTACCACTTGCAATGTATTCCAATTGAATATTATTTTCAATGAGATCGACGGACTAACTTCTGCCTGTCTGAGCCCTCATACCATGAAGGAAAATATGGCCAAGATCCTCAAAGAAATGAGAGAATGTCCCTTTTTCTTTTCTTCCCTTTTACTGTTGCATCAAAACATAAACCTTTCTCCAAGAGATTGCAACTTGACGTGATAATTTTAAGAGCTACTTGAGGAAAAATAATAATCCCTTTAGGACTGTATTTTACTCTATGGAGCTTTTGTTTTTATTTTTTCAAATGAGCGATGGAAAGACAAAAGAATTTGTCATCCACTAAAAGATTTTCCCTCCTGCCTGTCTCTTTGCTACAAGTGCATTTATCAAAAAGAATGCCATGGTTGTGCATTATATGAAGCAGAATCTTACAGTAGGAGATGCCCACAGATATCAAAAGTAATGAACAAAATATGTCAACTTCAAAATGCTAGACTAATTATAATTTAAATAAAATCAGTTTTACTTCCTAAAACTTATAAAAATGAAAAGCTAATACATGTGATTGAAGCCTTGGCCACTGATAATAAAAACTGTATCTTAACAATGTGTTTTAGGGAGTTTTTGTCCATGCATAAGCCAAATAGATTAGCAGAATTATTATTCCTAACAGACTTCCATTTTGAGAGTGTTATCTGTCCTTGAGTTGGGCTGTATAAATCAAATGATACTCATGATTTTGAAGTAAGCACTGCACACATTCATCTCTTTTGTTACTTGGTATTTTCTTAATGTCAGTGAGAGAGTCCCCATACATCATATGCACTTGCTTATGGCTGCCTTGGACTTGGTTTCTAGTTGTTTCTCACAATAAAATTTTAACTTTGACTCAGGACTAATGTCTCTGGCTCATGGATGGTGTCACATACTTCTTTAGGATTCCCTAAAGCTGTGTTAGAGAATTTTACACTCACTCTGTTTGTTGATGGATTCTGGTGATTAAAACTATTTTGTTGCATGTGCTGAACTCTCTGATTATAGTAATCCCAGGGGGCATAAGATGGTTATTTGAATTGAGCTTCAGAAACATGAACTTTTTAGTCTTGAAAGAGCTGTCCTGTACTTAGCTCTCTGTACAAGTGTATTAGCAGTCTTCCAATACATAACCCTGTGGGTTTTCTCTTGATGGGGCAGATGAATGTATACATATATACACATTAAACATGCATTCATATATATGCATACATGTATACTATAATACAGTATAATTTTTCTTTTTTTCTCATGGATTAAGAAAAGCTGAAAATTAATTTTTCATATTAATTATGTTTGAAGAGGAAAATCTCCAAATTACAACATCATGAAAAACCATCATAATTAGGACTACAAAGTACATAGAAAATTAGATGTGCTAAGCACATTTTATTTTAAATAGTCAAAATTTAGTATCACAGAGTTTATAAAAATGCTTTCAGGTAATTTTTATGTAATTTTCACTCTATCTAAGCTAAATCTTTAACAAACATTTCATTAAAATGATTACCAGTGACCTAAAACTATGAAAAGTTGTTTGAAGCAAAAATGTTTGAAAATGACTCTTTAAAGGTGTTTAACATGTTATAAATTTTAAGTACAAAGTTCTTTCTTTACAATATATTGTGAAACACCTCCCTCTAAGTTCCTTTTTGGAATTTTCCCTTTAATATTTTTAGCCTGCAAGTGACTCTGATTAACTGAAACTCAGAAAGCTGACCGTGGGTGGGGGAGGTGGTGTGGAGTCAACAATATTTTTCAGCAGACAAAAAATGGATCCATAACCTTACTAAGTTTACAATGTAAGTTTAAAAAGCACCATACACACCTCTCAAAAATTTGGTTTCATCTACTTGGACCACTTCAGCATGTACACAGAGCCCATGTGGAACAAACCGCTTTGGAAAGTCAAGGCGCCATCGCCCACCATATTGGAGCTGAGAGAACTGAATTGCTTTACTGCAGTCGCTAAAGGCAAGTGACACATTGTCCTTAGGCTTTGGATTTGAAGAAAATATATACATAAGGTATGACGTGATGATAGTGGAGAAACAGAATCAGGTGGTTTGGGGAAAATTCCTGTTGCCTAGCCTCCCTTGAATCCAGTTCCGACTCACGGATTCGGCAAATTTGGGTTCTGTGGGCATCACTTACAGTTCAGGACTTCTGCTCATGAACTTGAGCTGAAGGCATAAAATAAAAACTAAAGTATAAGGCAGTGTTTATCAACCTGTGGGTCATGAACCCTTTGGGGTCAAACAACATAACGGTCTCCTAGGACCATCAGAAAACACAGGTATTTACATTATGATTCATAACAGTAGCAAAATTACCGTTATGAAATAGCAAGGAAAATAATTTTATGGTTTTGGGTCACCACAACATGGGGAACTTTATTAAAGGGTCGCAGCACTAGGAAACACTGGATAAGGGCTGGGCTGGGGTGATGGCTTAGCAGGTAAAGCACTTGCTCTGCAATCTTAAGGACCTGAGTTCAGATCCCCAGAAGTCAGAAAAACCCAGTGGTGTCTGCTGTTTCAGAGCAAGGGACCCTGAGAGCTCTCTGGCCAGCCAGGCTAGCTGAATAAGTGAGTTCACAGTTCAGTGAGAGACTATGTCTCAAAAAACAGAGTGGAGAGCAATTGTTGAAGACAGTAGGTGCACAGACGAGTGTATGCACACATACTAGTATGCACACATAAAAAGGAACACATACATATAAATGCCTCAAAATACACACAGAAATTCAGAAGTTGAATGTTAGCCAGATGGAATTATACAGATAACTGTGAGTGACATAAAATATGAGCATGTGTTCTAGATTTCATTAAAGTTTCCACAGGTGAGATAATATTTCTTTTCCATTTAATCTCACTACAACCTTCTTGCACATGTTAGTTTTGTTAATTCTTATATGATCCCCAGTAGGAGCAACCGTGAAAGGTTAGTGATAACTCTGTGGGTTATTGCTTGTATGTGTCTGTATGAACAAACAGGAGAACTACCTCTTGAAAAAGCATGTAAATGGTGTATACATATGTACCCTTTTTTACAATAACAAGGGAATGGAATCAGCCTACATGTCCACCATCAGATTAGTGAGTAATAAAAATGGGGCTCATATGTGCAATAAGATTATATTCAGTCATATGAAAAATGAACTTTTGAAAATGTGTTGGAAAACAGGTGGTACTGGAATACAGGGTATTCAGCAAAGTGACCCAGGTTCTGGAAGAAAAACAGTCTGTGTTCTCTCTCATGTTTGTGTCCCAGCCTCCAACTTGAGTATATGCACACAGGTGTTTGTAGATATGGAGAAATCCAAGAAACTAGAAGGGGGTCCATGTGACTGAAAAAGGGAAGCCTTAAGGGAAGGCTTGGGGAGAGTAACAGAACTATGTAGAAAGAGGGAAAAGTAGGGGTGATTAGCACAAAATGGAGGGAGGTAGCAGAAACACGGAAAGTGAGGAACCAGCCAAAAAGAAATATGTATGAAAATCCACATGGGTTAATAAAAATATTGATTACTTTGTATGGCAATTTTTAAAGTTGTACAATAAAAAAGTGATAAACATAATCCATCCTTTTTGTGCACTTTGACATATTAAAATGTTAAGATTGTAAGCCGGGCGTTGGTGGCGCACGCCTTTAATCCCAGCACTCGGGAGGCAGAGCCAGGCGGATCTCTGTGAGTTCGAGGCCAGCCTGGGCTACCAAGTGAGCTCCAGGAAAGGCGCAAAGCTACACAGAGAAACCCTGTCTCGAAAAACCAAAAAAAAAAATGTTAAGATTGTAATATTTCAATTATAAGCACTGTTTTATTGCTATGCAAGATTATTGAGACATGGCAACAAATGCTAGAAAGAGAGATGAAAGTAAGTTACTATGGTTTACTGTAGATGTAACCAACTGTCTTAAATAAGAAACACAGAACCAATGCAAAGAAGAAAGCCAAGAGGTCAGAGCTAAGTGCTAAAACCTTACCCTTCCTCATCACTGCCTGTCTGTAAAGACCTTCAGGTCTTCTATGGTTGGTATTGAGATTAAAGGCATGTGTATCCAATGCTGGCTGTATCTCTGAACACACAGAGACTTACCTAGCTCTGCATACCAAGTGCTGGGATAACAAATGTATGCCACCACCGCCTGGCTTTCCTATGTCTTGCTAATAGCTCTGACTCCCGGACAACTTTATTTATTAACATACAAATAACATTTTAGTACAAATAAAATATCACTATAGTTTACTACTGATAAACTTAACGATTAACCTACTGTTGTCTCAAAAGGACACACCAATATCTTCTGATTTGTGAATCCTGCACTATGGAATGTTTCTGCTCATCTACTTGGGGAACCAATAAGTAACTATTTGAGATTTCAATGACAATGATATGAAACTATTATGAAGTAAACATTTATTTAGCAAATATCATTAAAAGGTGACTGTACACATGGGGCTGGATCAATAATTCAGAGATTAGGCATTAGTTGCCCCACATCTGAAAACTCCCAACTGCCTGTTACTCAGCTCAAGAAGACCCAGTGCCCTCTTCTGGCCTCCAGAAGTGCTCACACGTATGCATGCTTACACAAACATAGACAAACATATGCATACAAAAAAAACCCTGTTTCAAAAAATGAATATACACTTAAATATAATTTTCTGCAAGTCATTAAAATAAGAACCCCCTTCAGATATATGGTCTATAGTATTTCTTTTCACTATAAATTAGTGTGCTGCATTTTCAGAATAATATAGTATTCAACCCAGACACAGGATTCAACACACCATCTTCTTGTTACCATGGGGAGACTCTCGTACACATAGTTGCAATCACATTCGTGTGTGTGTGTGTGTGTGTGTGTGTGTGTGTGTGTGTGTGTATGTGTGTCTGTGTATGTGTGTACATAATGTATGTGTCTACAGGTTTGACATGAATACATGTGTTTAGGTATGCATGAAAGAGTGTGTACATACCTGTGGAGACTAGAGTTCTTCAATGACTATTCTCTCAACTGCTCCCCACCTTAGTTTTTGAGACTAGTGTCTCCCAACAGACTGAATTCAGTCCAGTGGTTTGGCTAGTCTTGCTGGCCAACAAGCTTCAAGGATCAGCCTGTACTACCTCCCAGTGCTGGGAATACAAATGAGTGCCCTTGCACCTGGCTTTTTATATGGGCCCTGGGGAGCCAGACTCATGTCCTAAGTTTTGCACAGCAAACGATTTAGCAACTGTGCCATCTCCTCAGCCTCAAAGAAATGTCTCCTGATTGTTTTCACATGCTGTAGAGAATAAAGGAATAAAAAGGGACATTTGGATTAGATAACACACTGCTGTATCATTTGTACAAAGACAAGGCTTTTGTAATAACTCAGTGTTACATAAAGATGATTTTTAAAGCTTAAATATCTGGAATAGGATCTTTTTATACAACACAATTTATAAACTTTTTGAGGAGAAATTAACTTTCTTGATAAGATACTTAAGCAAATATGAATTTTAGGGAGCTAAAACCTGTGTTAGGAAACTACTCATCCACTAATTGGTTTTCAGTTCCCTGAGACACATTAAATATCTTTCAAAAATGCTTTGTTTGTTTTTGTATGTAGGTTAACAATGACTTGAATAATTCCCTTATCTGAGAAAATGATCCTACCCAAAATCTATATTTGAATCGATCTAGTAGTGTTGATTTTGGTTTAAACTGTACTGAGGAAAACACAAAGGAGCCAAGTCAATGGAAGAATGACTCAATGCTAAGGGCTCAGGATTCAAAACTAATACATGTTATTATTGACATCTTTAGGCTTAATGCAGCCAGTGAAATCATACCCACTGGCCCCATTGGTGAAGTGGTTAGGGCAGATTGCTTATCAGCTCATCACTTTCAATAGCACCTTTATCAACTGATTTGGATTGTTAGTTTAAAATTTTAATAAGAAGACTACTATCATTGTTTAAAATACCATATAATCAACATGCAAATACTTTTGTGAGCTTTTTTTCACATGTAAGTTTGCTATACCTTTCTACTCAAAAGTTAACCTGGTCTTCATAATCATACACACATATTTTAAAGTAAATATTAAACATAAAGAAACAATTCAAGGGTGATCCAAAAATAGTTTTTAGAAAGAGAATAATACATGTGTGGCTATATTTTTACTAAATTTTTCCTGGGGGGGGGGAAGATGACATCCCAGTGCAATGAAATTATATTTTAAATAATGGATGTTTCATTTGAATATTCCACCAGGAATAAAAAGTAAATTAGGCTATTTTCAGTATTATCTAAATTTTACACTTTCTAGTCAAATCATGGGAAAAGAAATCACTGACAGCTTTCTGTCTAAAAAGAGGTTTAAAATCTGTACAATGCACTTAGAAAGTTGTATTTCTGTTTCTCATTAACACAGGAGGTTATTGTATATGCTGACAAAACCAACCCTTGACCTTGACTGGTGATGTACACCCTTATTTCAAGCCCAATACTGCCTTTACTTGGTATGGCTTTGGAAATGCCATGGCTCTCCACAGGCCCCCTGGCCAGGGGACCTTCTGGGTATTTGCACTGGTTTGAAACAATAATGAGCTCTCTATAAGGCCAACACTGAAACTTATCTGTCATTCTGACATGTTAGAAGAAATCTGCTGGAAATGTTGGTGGCAAGAACATGAAAAGGACTTGTTGAGATATAAGATATCCAAAAGGAGATACATTTAAAGACACCCCATTAATCAAACTGGCAGGGGAAAAGCCCAAACAGAAAAAAGACTACAGATGTCTTACTAAAGCATGCCTCATTACTTTTCCTTTTTCCTTCTTTCTCTCTATTACCTGTTGGGACATTTCTTGAGTCTGAAGGCAGCAGCTGTCAAGAAAATGGTTTAAATCCTAGCAATTACCATAGAAAGCAACTTATTGCAGAAATGTAAATATGTTAAAAATCTTTCTTCTTACCTTTGAGATTCTAGATGTTGCTCTCAATCAGGTTTAAAAATAACATATAATCAAATGTCAGAGAGGAGACCTGCAGACAAGGAGAGTCTGATTTCTTAATGACTCAACTGCTTTGCATGGATGCTAGAAAAGATGTTGAAAAGATTTAGTTCATTTTGACTTTATGCACATATGTGCACAGGTGCCTACTGAGGCCAGAAGAGGGAGTTGGATCCCCAGATCTGAAGGTACAGGCTGCAGAGCTGTCTTTCCAGAGCCAAGAGGAAATTTTAATCAAAGTACTGACTCTGAAACTAACAATAATTAAAATTCAAATATGCTACAATCTTTAAAATGCATATTTGTTTTGTTTTCACCCATTCTTTAGCTAATAGGTAATACATTTTTTTTGGGGGGGGGGTTTTCGAGACAGGGTTTCTCTGTGTAGCTTTGCGCCTTTCATGGGACTCACTTGGTAGCCCAGGCTGGCCTCGAACTCACAGAGATCCGCCTGGCTCTGCCTCCCGAGTGCTGGGATTAAAGGCGTGCGCCACCACATTTTTAATATTTTCCCCTTATCGAGTCTTTAAATGTCCTGACTACTATTATTCTGTCTTGATTACAATCAACACAGTATATTTCATCATTTGTGAAAATTAGTTTTAAAAGTTCTGTGGCTCCCATTTTGATAGACAAAGGATCTGTTAATGACTTCATATGACTGTTTCATTGCAACGGGAATATAAATTCAAATTACATTCGCATCAACACTCTTTGAGCTAAGTCAAGCTAAAGTGAGAACAGCAAGTGGAATGTTGCTCAAACTGCTTTGCCAATTCCCGATACCACTTGTTTACCAGTGACTTCTGGTCTTAAGGAATAATGAAAGGACAGTACCTGTCGGGCCTGCTCTGGCATTATTCATGTCTGAACCTAATAGACTCCCAGGTGTTCCCATTTGTTCTGAAAATGTTCCCATTCCCCCTTCATAGAGAGTCAGCTTCAACTTCTTCTATCTGAGTGTTTGGGTTTTCTCTGTCATGGTTCCATCTCAGTCCTTTCATCTCAATAGGAAAGACATAGTTGGTCCACGGACCTATTCTTTCTTTCTCCTGAAAAATTCCAGAGTTGAAATTCTCCTAAACCTATGACTCATGTTCTACTCAAATCCATCTTGAATTTGGGCCCTCTAACCATTTAGATTTCTAAAGAATGATTCAGACACTAGGGTAGTGATCATTTCCCAAATATCATGGAAATGTTAATGGACTTCTTTACATACTTTCCATAGACCTGAGTTTAAGGAAGTAGGCAACCACATTATTTATGAGTAGCATAACTCACAGAGAATCTCTTTATAAATAAACCATCTAATTTCTAATCATATTTGTAGACTACAAATTCACCACTGTTAATAAGTAATACAGAACTATCCTTTTCATATCATGTCGAAAGCCCCAATTGTTGCTTTCAAATCTTACTTTGGACAACAGTTTCAAGATAAATATAGCTGAAACATAGACAAATGAGTTTCCACAGAAAATCTAACTGATAATAGATAGATGAAAAGAGAGAAACATTAGTGGTACAAATAATGCATTTCCTCCACCTCTAGCAGTTTAACACATACCTCAGTGCACTAGAAGGGCATTGGTTATCACTGATTGAGACCACCTTCTCCACCCAGGCCTCCAATTGTTACAGTCACAAAATTCTTCCTTGATCCTCAACTTCATTAATATATCAAGCATTTCTGAGACCAAATTTGTCTTTATGGAAGCATGTGCATGTGTATGATGTATACAGTCCAATTCTGCCTTAGCCGAGCATATATCTCTGAGCAAGATGACAGTGTAGATTTAGTGTCTTTGATTTCTTTTTCTCCCTGTTTTCTTTCTTTTTATTATTCACTTATTTATTATATATTTATTCTTCTCTGTACCTTGCATCCCAACCACAGTTTCCTCTCCTTCTTCTCCTTCCAGTCCCTCCCCATCTTATCTCTTCCCCAGATCAATTACTCTTCCATTTCTCTTCAGAAAACAGCAGGTCTACCAGGGATATTGCTGAACATGGCATAACAAGTTACAACAAGACTAGGCACAAATTCTCTTATCATGGCTGGACGAGGCAGCCCAGTAGGAGGAAAAGGGTGCTAAGAGCAGGTGAAAGAGTCAGAGACAGCCCCTATGCCTACTATCAGGTGTCTCACAAGAACGTTGAGCTGCACAACCATAACAGATATTCAGAGGAACTAACTCAGACCTGTACAGGGTCCCTGATTGTCACTCCAGTCTCTGTGAGCCCCTATGAACCCTGGTTTATTGATTCTGTGGACTATGTTCTCAGGGTGTCATGTCCTAGACCCCTCTGGCTCCCTTCCTCCCCATCTTCTGTGGAATTCCACTGGCAGCACTTAGTGTTTGCCTGTGTGTCTCTGTATTTGCTTCTGTCGGTTGCTGGATTAAGCCTCTCTGATAACAATTGGGGTAGGCACTGATATATGAGTGTAGCAGAATATTACCAGGAATAATTCATTGATTTTTTTTTTGTCACTTGTGTTTGATTCTATCCTGGGCCTCTGGTCTCTGGACTCAGCCTCTCCTTCCTGGCCCCAAAATCAGTATAAGGCATTGACCTCAAGTTGGATCATTGTTTGGCCATTCCCACAAGTCTTGTCCCTCCATTACACCAGGACATCTTATAGATAAGACAAATTAGAGGTTGATTTCCCTTTTTTACTTTAAGTGCATTTAAATTTTCTACTAGCAGTATTCATGTACCTTTTGCAGAATTCAACATGTTACAAGGAGGGACAAATGCCACTCTGTCTTCTAGTGGCAGTGCTCAGAAAGCTTTCCAGGGCATGAGAAAAGTTTTGCTTTTAGGACAGTGGCTGTAGCAAGGCTGTAGACAATCTGTAGAACTTCAGAACTTTTCACAGAGGCAGGAGACCACCATATTGTTTCATGGGCTGTGATCAAGCTGCATGGCCACAGTGCTCAGAAGTGCTGGGGTGGACAAAGAGAACTCAAAAGCAAAGAGACAGCAATATCTTCCTTATCATATCCAAGGAGAGGAAGCATTACAGCCAAAGTACAATCATCTACACACAAACAAGCTGTTTGAGCGAGTAGATAAGTTGCAAATGAAATTAGAGATAATTGGTACTACCGCTGGCAGTATAAATGAATCTAGATGTTGAAGAATTTAAGAAACTTTGCATAATACTGTGTAATGTGCTGTGGTTGAAAATTTGGAAATGGTATATTTACAGGAATGCATTACTTGAGTATCTTACTTAGGGTTACTATTGCGGTGATGAAACACCATGACTAAAAGCAACGTGGAAGGAAGGGTTTATTTCACTCATAGTTCCATAAAACAGTTTATTATCAAAATCAATGAGGATGGGAACTCAAGCAGGGCAGAAACCTGGACACAGGAGTTGATACAGAGGTCATGGAGGAGTGCTGCTTACTGGCTTGCTCTCCACGGCTTGCTCAACCTGATTTCTTCTATTTTTCCAGTATAATATTATTAGGGAAATTCACATAATGCACCAGGTCACACTCACTTTCCAGTCCTCCCAGGTCTACCCTACAACCTCTGTGACCTCTCCCCACAAAAAGATAAAACATTATACCAAGTCCACTTGTGTTGCCCATATACTCACTGAAGCATGATAAAACTCCCAGTGCCCAACCCCTTAAAGAAATTTGAGTCTTACCCCACACCCACCCTGCCAGAAGCCATCAGCTGTGAAGAGCTATACACTTCAGGATCCCAGACACAATTTTTAAAAGTCTTCTTCAATGGCTTCCTGTCTAGATTGTTTCTTTTATTTATTTATTTTTTTGAGGGGGGAGGGAGTTGTCACAGAAGCCTTGTGTGTTTCTCATTCTCAACTATGACTCAGCAGTCATCAATTCCACTGCAAAACAAACTTCCCTGCTCTTTACAGTTAGCAGTAGCAGAGATCATGGACGTCTACATGGTTTTTTGGCAACAGCATGGATCATGGACATCCACATGGCCTCCAGTGGAAGCCTGGACTATGGACTTCAGCATGATTTCCAGTGGCAGTACAGACCGGCTACACCATCTACACCCTTGGTTGCAGTGTTAGGGTCCTTGAGGAGTCCCACAAAAGACTACCATCCATGTACACAATCAACAAGAGCATTTATTGTCTCAAACATAAAGGTACCAGCATGCTGAGGCCGCACATCAGACACAAAGGCAAAATGTGGACCCTGAGAGAAGCTCGAAGGCTCCTTTTATACACAGTTAAAGAAACTCTAGAAGCAGTTGACATTCTATCTATAATTGGCTTACACTAGAGACAATCATATTAGTATGTTCCTGATTGGTTAGGGCTAGCAGGGATTGGCTAAGGCTATAGTTTTTTTCATTTTGGGGCAAGTCTGGACAAGTTCCAAGCTCTGGCCTTATTTGGTTATTTCCTTGAGATACTATAAGGGCTGGCTCAGGCCTGGTACATGCAGTTCCCTTCATCCTTGCTGTGTTTGTGTTGGGGGGGAGGGGCATTGGAGATTGAGTGTGCTTTGTTAATGGTTCTTTCAGAAACTGCTTTCTCAGTCTCAGAAAACTGACACTGGGGCTTGATCCCTGAAGGAAGACTCAGCAGCCTGTTACAGCTTCTGCTAGACTCTCTCAGGCAGCACTGGCCACAGACATCAGCATGGTCCCAGGATGCAGTAGGAATATAGTCACCAACTTGGCCCTCAGCAAACAGCACAGCCCATGGGTATCAATATGGCTTCAGGTGGCAGCACAGGACAGGACAGGTAGGACATCTATGAGCAATGGGCTGGATCTTCCTCCATAAATCACCAATGAAGAAAATGCCCTCCAGGCTTGCCTGGGCCCAATCAACCTGATTTCTTAAAGAACCCAGGACCACCCATCCAGGGGTGGCTCCATCCACAATGGGCTGGACCCTCTCACATGACTCATGAATTAGAATGCCCTCCAGGCTTGCCTACTGATCTCATGGAGGCATTTTCTGAGGCTCCTTCTGTGCTGATGACTCTAGATTGTGTCAAGTGGACATAAAACTAGCCAGCATACTTAGTCCATGTTACAGACATTTTATTATTATTATTATTTAAAAGAGACAAAGAAGAGCCTGGAGGCGAGGACGAAAGCCCAGGCAATAAGGCAGCTGTTACACAAGCAGGAAGACCTGAGTTCAGATTGCCAGACCAGTGGTACAAGCATGAATCTCAGCCCTGGGAAGGCCGAGGCAGGAGGATCACTGGTTATAGATGTAATTCTAAACAGTTTTATTAAATAAGAAACACAGAGCCAAATGCAGAGTAAAAAGCCCAGAGGTCAGAGAGCAGTAGCCAAGAACTGAGACCACCTTCTTACCACCCGATGCTGCTGCCGTCCTTCCCCTGAGAAAGAGACCTACTTCCTGTGTGTCTTTATTGCCTTTCTGTTCTGTCTTACCATTGGTTGTAAACCCAACCACATGACGTACTTGTCACTGCCTGTCTATACAGACCTCCAGGTCTCTATGGTTGGTATTGAGATTAAAGGTGTGTGTCTCCACGCTGGCTGTATCCTTGAACATACAGCGATCTGTCTGTCATGTGATCGGGATTAAGGGCATGTGCTACCGCAGCCAGACTTCTAAATGGCTTGCTATTAGCTCTGACCCCCAGGCAACTTTATTTATTAACATACAAATAAAATCACATTTCAGCACAAATAAAATATCACCATAACTGGGCTTTGCTGGCTGGCTTCTAGTTAGTGAGAGACCCTGTGTCAGAAACTAACATGAAGACCAACTGAGGATGATATCTGAGCTCAACATCTGTCCTTCACTATCTGCACACACTCAGCCACGTATCCACATACAAATACAGGCATGTCAAGTGTGTCACCATAGCACATATGCACATGCACAGCATACACAAAAGCTCTGGAGCAAAGTAAATGCTTAAATATGACAAAAGAGACCTCGTTCGACTGGATTTGAAACTCGTGGAAACATGTGAAAAGAAAATCTTTTGACTATTTGTAGAAAACAAAGACTCAACCAAAAAGCCATGCATGGTTGCACACACCTTTAAAACAGCATTTGGGAAGAGAGGCAGGAGAATTTCTGGGAGTCTGAGGTCAGCATAGTCAACACAGTGAATTCCAGGACACCCAAGGCCACATGGTGAGATTGTTTCAAAAAAGAAAAAGACATGAAATAAATCATTTGGCTCACCTTTATCCATATACTCAGGAATTACATTTCGAACACAGACTGGAAAAGTCTAAAACCTAGTGCATGCCTTCTGAGGTATTGGAAAAGGCTTTGAAAACACACTGAAAGTAACTGGAAATTAGAGTCCTTTTGTTGTTTGTTTTCTCTCTGACTACTTGACTAATAAAGTTAATAAGTATAGCCAGGTTCATGCTTTTAATCCCAGCACTTGGGAGCGGAGGCAGATAGATCCCTGAGTGAACATGTGGTGAGAGGTAAGTGGAGAGAAAGATATTTACATAGATAACCCAAACTATTACATTTTAATTCCATTCTATAAAACCTTTTTAATTTTCTTATCATAATTGTAATCTTTCATACTGTTCATCCTTTAACTTTTTTGATTTTATATTTTAATTTTTGATTTCAGATATAAACTACTTATTCCTTAGTATCACAGTATTTCAAATTTATCTGAATATTTACTTTGTGTATTTTATTATCTTTAAAACTTTGAAGGGCCTGTTATAATTCCCATTAGTCTCTTTCAGTTTTAAGAATTCCTTTAATCATTTCTTTAGTATTAAAATATGTATTCTTATTCTCTCCTGTGTGTGTGTGTGTGTGTGTGTGTGTGTGTGTGTGTGGTCAAAGGACCACTTCTAGGTATTAATTCTCCTTCTACTGTAGCATGCAGGGGTTGAACTCAAGTCATCAGGGTCGTGTGGTAAGAGTTTTTCTGGATGAGCCATCTTGAGTGCCCTAGCATTTCTTGTTTGATCTGAATCTACTAAGCCCCTTCAGTTCCCATTCATCCCCGAGGGACATCTTTGCTTGGCATGCTATTCTTGTTTAGCACGTTGGTGTTAGCTGCTCTTTTACTGTTGTTTTCCCTAGTACTTTGATTTTAGGAGCCTGTTCTCTCTTGGTCCGCCAAGTTTCTGCTGAGAAGTCGGCAAATTATTGTATTAGGACTCCTTTCTATGTGATATTTTTTCTCATTTCTTGCTGCTTTAATGTTTACTCTTTGTCTCTCATTTTGACAGGTTGGTATGTCGCGATAAATATCTCATTGGTTTGTATTTGATGGGAGATCACTGTATTTTTGGTACCTAGATGTTGGCTTCCTCTTCAGACTAGAGAATTTTCATCTAATATCTCTTTAGAGATCAGTTTTGGCCCCTTTTCTCCTTCACCTTCTCTATTTTCTAATTTCTCTCTCCTTCTCCTCCTCTTCCTCCTTTTCCTTTCCACCCTCTCTCTGTTGGTAATCAAAACAGAGGCTTTGCATATGCTAGTCAATCATTCCACTACTGGTTATGTCCCATAATTCCCACAATCATTTCCTTCACTCTTTTTCTTCTCTCCCAATTGAGTAATTTCAGGTGTTCTGTCTTCAAGTTGACCCTTTCTTCAACTTGGATCAATTTTTGAAAATTTCCTTGTCAGGTGTATACTGGGTCCTTACACTCTCCACCTCTAGGATTGCTGGTCTTAAAAATCATTTCCATTTCTTTCACCAGCTTCTCAGTTTGTTCACGTACTACTATTTTCCAATTTTCGTTTTATTTTTGTTTGTATATGGATGAACTTTGGAAATGTTATTTTGTATTGTTTTCTTCATCTTCTACATATTTGGTGAGTCCACCATTAGAGCTTCGTTGGATCCTTTTGGAGGCTTCATGATTTCTTGAGTGTTTGCCGTCCTGCTCCTCGAAGCTAAGGTTTCCAGAGAAAGCTACTTTTTCTGACCTTTGTGGGTGTATTTTTGTAGTAGTGCGCCTTCAGTTTCTTCTAGCTTATGATTCTGACTGGGTCAGCTAGCAATTTCCTTGGGAGGCAGAGTTATTTTTAAGTTCTCTAGATGATTGGACTACATACCACTCTTGCTCTACATTCAGGTGAGGCAGCTCTTTTGATTTTTTTTTTTAATGTGGCAAGACTACTAGTGGATTTTTGTGTGTGTGGGTTTAACTATTGAATGGGAACTCCAAAAACATGTCTTGATCAAAATATACCATTGTTTGTATATCAGTCGAAGAGGGTTAAATGGACCATTATTTACAGATTCAATTGCTTTGCTCAGTGTGAATGCTAAATTGAAATCCTTTCCTCCAGTAGTAGAGGATGAGCATGGAATCTGAGGTGAGTATAGGCTTACCTCCTGAGTATGGCAGAACTGTTGTCTACTTATTCACCAGGTGGTCTTGCCCTTTCTTCTAGAAATGGGCTTTGAGGAGCCCAAGAATGCTGCTTAAGATCCTAGGGGTTACCTACTTAACATCTGCTTGCTGTTGCAGTTTCTTATGAGGTTCTTCCTTCTCCCTGAGCAGGATCCTGTAGTGGCCTCTAAGGAGGCAGAGGATTCTACTTAAATTCCCAAGTGTGGCATTATTAACATCTCATCCTTCAGATTCAACTTAGAGGTCTTTCCTCAGATTATCGAGTAACACCAAAATTGGAAGTTGACTTTCTTGGGATACAACCCAAGAAATATTTCTATCTCTTCTTGGAGTGACCATGTCAACTTCCGGCGGGCTGTGCTGTTGACTCGGATGTCCAACACAGTGTCACTGCCGGCAGACAGTGATCTTTCATTAAAGTCAGTTGATTGCATTCTGCCAGTTTCACCTCCATGCTTTGTTCTATCTGGCTTCAGGTTGGATTTCTAGTTAACTTTTTTGGGTAAGTTGTCCATTTTTCCATGTGGTTAGAATGGAGTTAGCCTTCACAGAAGTGTCTTAGAGTCCCACGGGAACTGAATATCTGAGCCTTCTTCATTTGTACTCAGTGACCTCTGGAGATTTATCTCTGCAGCACCATAGCCCTGTAGAAGATATGGAAGGATGATATGGTTTAATAAGACTGGCTCTTACCGTTTGGTCACTGATTTTTACATATGGCCAGGAAACAGCCAATGACTTGCTCTCATTCCCAAATCTGGGATTTCTGTCAAGACTCCATCATCTGAAGACAGTTGCTATTTGATACTTTGATTGTAGAGAACTAAAACGTGGACTGCCCTGTTGAGCTGTGTTTGTGATTTTGCAACTACTTTATTTTCATCATATGAAGAATCAAGTAATTCTTAAAATTTTAATCGGAAATCATAAAAGTAACCAACCATAAATTCTATATATAAAAGCAAAATTGCTTCAGATAAGACCAACAAAAATAAAATTGAGAGCCAATATCAAACTAAATAAATGTGGCAGAAGACAGAATAAGTACTGTTGGAAGAAAACAAGCAGAAATTGCTCAGCATGTACTGTAGACAGACACATGACTGGGAATTACAGCTGAGAGAACAAGTGGCAGAGGTGAGCTGTAGGGCTTCAGTGCTCCCAGAAAGAGACTCTGCAAGGGAAGGAGGGGGGGAGTTGCAGCACACTCAATGACACTGGGAAGAACTTTCCACCATGATGCATATTATTAACTACCGCCGATTTTTCTTGAATGCTTTGCTAGTTCCTGTAGTCCAGAGGTTTGCTACCATAACAAGTTGTAATGGTTCCAGTATACTGGAAGTCAAACTGCAGAAGTGACAGTCCTTGGTTTTACATGAATAAATGAGTATTTTTAAAGGTAGACATATTGTGGGATAAATAAATGACTCATTTTTGGTTCAGTCAACAACATTCTAGCACATAATGGGAGTCAGCAGTGGATTCTAAATTACTCCCAATATGTTTGACAATGCCACTATTTTCAAAGGTTAAATAAACCTCATAGAACAAATCATCATGGACTTAGATTCTTGGCTACCAGATTTGGCCCCAAATAAATTCTTGATAGAAATACAGGATTACAGATCATGAATAGGAATAAGGAAATAGTTTACTGACTAGTGAAGATTTGAGTCAAAAATTAATTTCTCAGCCACTACTTTTCTTCTTAAATTTGAGTTATGATTATTGACAGATTTCCACCTAATTCCATATTGATGCTATATCAGTAGATTCTGATGATCTCAAAGGATGCAACATTTACAGGACAGTGGATTCTTAGGTGCTAGAAACAGCTGACAGAATGGAGCTACATTATTAGGTCAGGGTGAACTGGGGCATATGTCTCTTTAAGAGAGTAAAAGATTGTAACTACACATGGATGATATCATGTATGTGGATGGTATTAGAATGCTGGTGTCTACTGGGCTGAATAGACTACTTCTCTTCCTTGCTCTTGTCTTTTGAAATATGAAAACAGCAATAATTTATACCAAATAAAAATCCCTTCTACTCACCCCTATTGCTGACCTGACTAGTTTGAAACTTATATAAGAGAAATCAGTCTACAAGATTAGATACATGAGATTTATGATTTGATTAAATACAAACATGACTGATGATATTTCTTTTTTGAAGAAAAAAGAGAAATTGGGAGTCAATCACTCATAGATAGTGTGGTCTAAATACAGTGGAAGGATGGGTCTGGGAAACAATTATGGCCATATTTGACTCTGTGAGTTATGATGACAAGTGTATTTAGACCCTTAATCTTGTCTGGGATTATATCCCACCCTCTTACAATGACATTGACTTCATGGTAACTCTTTTCAATGAAAATTGAAAATTTCAGCCTGCAAAACAAGATTTATGATGTGAAGAATTACTCTACTCTGTGTAGGGAAAACAACTTCTGCTACTACTTAGCTCTAAATATTGAACGTCTGGGTCTAGACCCTGACTACCACTTGTGGTAAGATGGTAGACAAGTCATTTAATTCTCCTTTCTCTGCATTTTCTTTATATAAAATGGAAACTATTGTGCTCATTAGTTTATTATTCAGTGAAAACAAAACCTCTAACTGTTGGCTGGTATCCCTAGTAATGCCTACTTCTTCTATTCTTTATATTGCATTCTGACAAATAGTTCTTTTTGAATTGATGCTTAACTAGCCATTATCTTTGCTGACTGCCCCAATGCCCATTTAGCACAAAGTGGGTAATATTCACCAAGTTCAGATTAGTTCATAATTAAAACCATTTGCTTACTTCCTCCCAAACAGCTGCATGTAGTATATTTGAGCAGGGCTGTTCTTAGAACCTGGCCATAGAGGCCTTATTTGTTTCCTACAGCATGAAAGTTCCTACACAGCTCAGTATCTTCCCCAGTATCTCATCTACACTAAATTGTTGAAGGAGCACTTCAGATTCTGTGCTCAGCACAGGGACCCATATCCCTGAAATCTCCTCTTGTTCTTTTATCCAGATATCTGGTTCTGAAGGTACTGGAGTCTTGGCATAGTATATACAGATGTTAGATTTGCTGGTTAAGAGATAACTTTTGTAACATTAAATGGCACAAAGAAGTTTACAGCTATTTAGGGACAAAGGGGCTATGTAAACATTTATGAGGGGATACACTGTTGAATTTGATAATGAATACAGGAAAAAAATAAGACAGCCAGGGGGGATTACACATAAACAATAGGAAATAATAAAATGGTATTTCTTTTACCAAAACAAGAGGAATAAGCAACTCCAGAGGAGGACATTAGGATAGTTCACAAAAATGCAAATTATTTATTCAACTTTTCCTGGGTTTGAAAATGAAAATCATAAGGGTAACATACCATTTCACACCAGCTGATCTGGAAAAAATCTGAAGGACTGTTCGAAATAACAACTATGCTGTCAGCACATAGGAAAGTCATTCACTGCAAGACAGGAGCACAGAGAAGACATTAATGCCTAATGCTAGGTGTGGATTAAGAGATGGCAAGATTGACATAGCAACTCTTTCAAGTTAATAATTGAAGATCACAAACTGAAGTCAAGCTTAAATATCTTCAATGTCACATTGTTTGTAGGAGTAGAATTCTTAGAAGTGATCTACAATAACATTTATCGGGGAAATAAGCAAAGAAATGGTATCAATATGAATATACCATGAGAAGCAATCAACCAGTGCTGTGTAACAACACGAATAGATTCTGAAAGATTTTGAGTAAAGAAGCAACAGATATACCAAGCCATATAATAAGCCTAAAGCACTTGAACATATGGCATAACACTTGAAATCTTTCAAAAACACACATGAGAGAAATTCACTTGAAAGCAGATTCTCACAGTGACACTGGCGAGGTAGAAAGTCCAGGAGGCAAAGTGGATGGAGATCCAACATGGAATCAAACAAAGACTTGAGTGTCCTATGACAGACTATGGAGGCCCATGTGATCCAAGTTCTCACACGTCTTTGGATTCAGGAATGTAACAAAGAACTATCCATGCACCAGGACTCTTCCATATATTTAAATTATATGAGTTCAGAACACAACTGTAAGAAATTTTTGCTTAGTTTTATCAAAGGTAGCTACCCTGCCAAAGGCCCAAATTCTGCAAATCCTCTCAATTTTTAATCTCCTCCACCTTGTAAAACTTTTACACAAAATTTTAATTTCCCTCACCTGGTAAAACTTTTTTTTTATACAGAGCTCCCTCCCCCGTATTCCTGGAATTTGGTGGGCAAGGTGGCTGACTCTGTCTGTCTTTTCATTTCCTTTGTACGGAGTTGTTTTAGTGACCTAATCTGGAAAGACTGTGAAATCACTTCCTAGCCAGTGGGAAAAGACACAGTCGTCACGTGTGCTAGGATAACAACCACGTGACTTTCCCACCCACCCGGGTGCCTCTCTAACCCGGTTTGGGTCTGGACTTACCCTTTTGCAAAAACGAAGTGAGGTGCTGTGCTACTTTGACTTTGTATTTTCCTTTGTGTAAAACTGAGATGATTCTTGTCTCTAACACAACGAAGGCATAAAATGAAAGCATACAGTATTGATTGCATAGTCCCAGGCCATGACCCTTAGAGGCAAGAAAAAAACAAATCTCTTCTAATTAAACTGGAAAGTACTGCAGGAGTTGTCTTTTGCTTCCGTGTTCTGTATTTGTCAAGGCAGCGTCAATTTCACCCACGGAAGTGGCTTCTGTGGGCATTTGTACAACTTTTTGTTTTGTTTGTCAAGGCGAGGTTTCTCTGTGTAACTGTCCTGGCTGTCCTGGCACTCGATCACACTGGCTCTGAATTCACTGAGATCTGCCCGCCTTTGCCTCTGGAGTGCTGGGATTAAAGGCATGTGCCACCACCATAGCTTGTACAACCTTTAAGTAGGTTCAAGCCAAAGACTATGATTTAAATGGGAAAGAGCATTTACTCCTGGATATGAAAGCAATCCCACAAGATCTTTGTATTGAAATCATGGAGGTTAGAGATAACTATTTTCAGGGATGGGTACAAGGTGTGAGAATCTTTTCAGGTCCACTTCAGAACCGGATTCTGTTAAAGTCACCATTAAGAACAAACAACTTTCTACTTAATTCTTCGAATTGTCAGCAAGTGTGGTGCAGCTTCCTGGAACACTACAGAGATGGATCAAGAGAAAAAGCTTGGGTGGAGGACTTTAATGACTGCTGTGCACTAGCAGGCAGACCAGAGATTTTATCCAAGTACTTGGTCCCTGTCTGGTTTATTTTCTTCCTGACAGTAAATGTTTGAAATACAAAGTGTGCAATGCGGAGCACTCGTTTTCTATTTCCCCAGAGGAAAAAAAGTCTCAAGACAATGATAGTGCACTTATGTGTCATTTGAGGATCGATGTCTGCAAAATTGAGTATAGGTTAATAGCACTGGGGATTTCTGACTTCAAATAGAGGCAACACTGAAAATACCAATTTTATCCTCCACTGAGACTGAACTTTGAATGTTTTTTTAAAAGTTTAAATTAATTTATTACAACTTAGAACTTCCAGATGAGGATAAACCAGGAAGTAAAAAGCAAAGCAAAGCAAGGCATTGGTTCTTAAACATACCGTACTGCTAGCATGCCTTCCCTTTCGACCTAAATACAGTGTAAGTATTTGACAAAGCAAAGAAGCTGACAGGGAAGACTGAGCAAGAAGGACAGAAAAAAAAACAAAAAACAAGAAAAAAACAGAAGACGTACAGCAAACTGGAAGAAGAGAAGATGGAAGATGACAGAACTCGGTTTATTTTCTTGTGTTTTGGCCTTGACGGAGTCAAGAACTGAGATTTAAAATTCCCGCTCAAGCTCAGACAACACGTTGCATGATGATTTATGACAAAATTGGTGCCTCCCTCATCTACTCTAATGCATGTCAGCATATGCATCACTATTCTTTCCACGTTTTGTTTATTTTTAGATGCAAATTGTATTAAGGAAAAGGCACGGTGCTCAGTATATTTGTGTTCTGTGGTTGAACAATGAATTCCCCAGAAAATTAAAAACCATTTTAACCCAGTACCCTGCCCACTGAAATCCTGGAACAACCCAGGCTCTCATCTCTGCACAGCCAGAAATGCAGCTCTTGAAGGGCAATGTGTGCATCTTGCTTCTTTCACAGCGAATGTTGAGGAGTGCGCGACAGTGACAAGAGCCTCTTCTCTCTTTGAAGCGGCCTTCTCTTTGGTGTCTGAAGTCCGGGGAGCACACAGTGTCTCTCCCTCTACAAGGAGTTCTCAAGGCTGAATCTCCAAACTGGATGGATTTCTAGAATTTTAGCTCGCACTTTTATGTGATTGATTCAAGAAATTCTTACCTGTGCTTTAAATGGGTTAATCAACCGTTCATCTTAAATCTATAGTGTTCATGCATTTTGGACTTTTGAGTGTTTGTGCCTTTTGGAGTGTTTGAGGAAGTAAAAAATAAATGCCACTTTGTCATTCTTGGGTTCTGCAGGGATAGAGAACACAAATGGTTGACTATAGTGTAGGGAGCCAGATGCAACCTTCCTTTCCATTCTTTCCATTGCAGAGCACTGAGGGTCAGATGTTTCACTGAGCGCACACGTGGGGGGCGGGGGGGAACGACACAGTTTGATCTAAGACCAGGGCTCATAGATGAGGCAGAGCCGAGTACCCCAGAGAAGAAGGAAGGAAGAATATGTTCCTACCAATATCTCCGTAAGCCTCCCTCCATCCTTCATCTGGCATGAGTAGAGGGTGAGGGGTGATGGGGAAGAGGAGACTGGCAAGCCCACTGAGTCTTTGACCATCCCTCCATTGGAACAGAAACACAAGGATGAGGAAGAAGAGCCTCTCACTCTGCTAGACGTGTGGCCATGTCTGTCTTCCCCCATTCTTCCTTTCATTCCTTTGCTTTCATACTGTGATTTGTTGTCTGCCAAAGACACGGCGTAATCTCAACATCATGGATTTCAGGGGCTTTGTTTATCTTGACTCCTTACAAGTCCACAGTCTATTGTTTTGTCCATCTCCCTTTCTCTTTTCTTAACTTCCCGGTCCACAATAAAGCACTCTATACTACTGAGGTTATGCCTGGGGTACTGGAATGTTCTTCTTCTTTCATCGTGTCTGCCTTCGATCTAAAAGCTCAAGACCAGCGCTGTCTTCTAAATGCACAGTTTTCACTATTTTGTCCATTTCCTTGTATTCCTATACTAGAATTTAGAGGGGCATCTTCTAAAACAAGATCGGACTACACAGTAGTTATAATAGTGGCTAAGCATAGAAGCAATGGAGCCAATGAGAGCCAAGCTGAATGTTCTGTCTCCTCTGCCAGTAAATGGCTGCAGAAAATTGGGTAAGTTACTTTTCTCTCTGAGAATGAGAAAAAAGAACTTGGACAGATCAATAAGCAATAAAGAAACTGAAATAGGCACTCAAGTTTTCCTCTCACAAAAGACTACCTAGTCTGAAAAGTTTTATGTCTAAGTTCTTCCAAACTTTAAAAGTCCCACAATTGTCTAACTTATATCAATGAACTTGATGCAAAAAATTAAATCCATAAGTGGCCAAATGAAATTAGCAAAACATTCAAGCATATTGTGAAAATGGAGGTTCCATCATGAAATCTGAGATTCTTTAATATTCATCATATTTGTTTTTATTTGTATGTGTGTGTGTTTGTGTGTGTGTGAGAGAGAGCAAGAGAATGTGTGTGTGTGTGTGTATACAGATGCACATATGCATATGTGCATTCTCAGAAGCTAGAAGAGGATGTCAAATGTCCCAGAAGCAGAGTTTCAGGGAGCTGGAAACTTATGGGTGCCGAGAACCAAACTGTTCCTCTGAAAATGCAGCAAGTGCTATTCTATTAACTACTGAGCCATTTCACCTGCCACCTGAGAATGTTCTCACAAAATTGATTAATGTTTTTAATACCATGAATTTAGCAAATAAGAAAAGTCATATATTAATTTCAACAAATGTAGAACAATAATTGTTAAAGCTAGATATTTTTACTGAAAATGAAATGCATGTAAGATTGTGAATGTATGGCCTAGATATGTTAAAGCTTTATATGTCAAATCCTAATAAATGCTATGTTTGTTTCCTTTGATATGGGGCATTACTAAAATATCCACTACTTCTTCTTATGGAATTTTGAATTTTAAGGACTATTGACCAATTGTGGCACAGGACAACTGAATACAAAAAGACACAACTTGATAAACTGTATGAATATCTATTTAGAAAATAGAAAGCGGCCGGGCGGTGGTGGCGCACGCCTTTAATCCCAGCACTCGGGAGGCAGAGCCAGGCGGATCTCTGTGAGTTCGAGGCCAGCCTGGGCTACCAAGTGAGCTCCAGGACAGGCGCAAAGCTACACAGAGAAACCCTGTCTCAAAAAACCAAAAAAAAAAAAAAAAAAAAAAAAAAAAAAAAAAAAAAGAAAAAGAAAATAGAAAGCAGCAAAATCAATGAGGTGCATCAGTCCTGCTTATTAGTTCTGAAAAGATAGAAGTTGATAAGAGCAATGAGAAAGTAGAATAATGTAAAATACTGCTTTCAGAAACCAAGTGGAGAAAATGGGCAATCAAAGCTGTACAACTGTTGACCTGACAGGATGAGGAGGCGTTTCCTGCTTCCTTGCCTGCTCACCACCACTGCTGAGTGATGCCCAGAGCTACAATGTTCATGCAACAAGCGCACTATGGATCTGGGCATGCTCAAAGCATGTACTCCAGTACAAGAGAGACAAGAGCTATCACTGGAGAAAAGCCTGACATGTTTGCAGGGGAAGAGAAAATCAATGAACTTTTCAACAAAGCAATAATATGTTGTGACATTGGGCTTTGGTGAGACAAATAAAATATCATGTGGATTTTCTTATTGGAACTGCTAAAGAGCAGAGCCCCACAGGGCCATCAAGTGGATGATGGGAACATGTGATAGGAGGTCGACAGCAGGGCAACAAATGATTCTTAGTGCTTGGTTATTTATCTTGTTTAGAAGAAAATAAATATATTTCATACATATACATTCTTTTGTAACCATGTCTCTGATTAATATATGAAAGAAGTGAATGAACTTTCCAATATAAGCATGAAACATTGATGACAGATTATTAAAAATTCCATAACATTAACTGCTTCTGGGGAAAGGAAGACTAAGTGGGAGAACAGAGTAGAGAAAAAAAATCTTACTAGAAAACAATATCACCTTGAAATAAATGCTGAAGGCTAAGTCGAGGGGAATAGGCTTTTAATTCTACCTACTAGAAGCTTGAAGCATGAAGATCACGAGTTCAAGGCCAGCCTGCACACGGTAAGTATGGGTCAATTTCAAAATAAACAGTAAAACCATTCCCCAGGGATAGAGCTCTGTAGTCGTGCACTTGACTGACATGTGTGAGGATAGTTCACTTTAATTGTCAGTGCTGACAAAGGAAATGTTGCCCTATGCTATTCAAAAAGCATGAGGTCTAATAAAAGCATGAAGAAGTACAGCTACAACATACAGCATGAATTAGTGAAGAGAGAAGTAATTCGTTAGAAATGCACACATAAGTTCCTCTGTACCATGTGGGGATATTAAAAATCTGTAGCATAAAGATATCAGTTTACCAAACAGTCTATTCATTAAAAAAAACTCCCAAAATGTGTTTACTAAAATCAACAAATTTTTAAGGTGCTTTACAAGGACCCAATGTGGCCAAAAATGGAAATAGAACAAGTGAATAAATAATCAGAACTTGGCCGGGCAGTGGTGGCGCACGCCTTTAATCCCAGCACTCAGGAGGCAGAGCCAGGCGGATCTCTGTGAGTTCAAAGCCAGCCTGGGCTACCAAGTGAGTCCCAGGAAAGGCACAAAGCTACACAGAGAAACCCTGTCTCGAAAAACAAAACAAAACAAAACAAAACAAAACAAAAAATCAGAACTGTCCTACTAACTAGATCTTAAGAATAATTAAAGCTATGACAACCAAGACTAAGGACAGACCCAAAGAAATAGGCCACCAATGGAATGAAATAGAAAATCGATTGCACAGCCCCCCCCCCCCCCCCCAGTTCATAAGTGAAAGGGCTGGTAACACTTCTCAGGATGAATGAAAGGGAAATTCAACAAAAGATGTTAGGACAGGTGGTGATGAGCTTAAAGGTAGATGTTTGGAAGAGAGAACTGGAAAATTTGGAAGGAAAAAGTCTTTATGACATTGGTGCTGCGGAACTTCTAAACACATTAAAAATTAAAACCGCAAGACTAGGTTGATACGTTCCATTAAACTAAACTTTAAAATTCTAGTATACTCAAAGGTAATGTGATTGATATTTAGAATTGGCAAGAATTCTTATGAATCTGTGAGAAAAAAACATTTTACAAAAAATTATAAGCAAACAGATACTCACTCACACACAGAACATTTTGCTTTTTGCATGTGTTTGGTACTAGATATCTAACCCTGGACCTTAAACATCCCAAATCAGTCTCTTACCACTGAGTTATACTGCCAGCATTTTTAAAATCTCTTGAGTAACTGGAAAGATGCAACTGGGTACCATAGTGATATTGTTAAATCCTTAAAACCCTCAGGAACATTATCAGACAGTACCAGTACCAACAGAAGTGTGGGGTACTGTGGACACATCAAAGTTCCATGTGAAAATATGCATCACTTTCACTTCATTCTTTGAAACTTTAGCAAGAGAATTGAAGAGGCATCTTGTGCCTGAGAAAAGTCAAACATTTAAAACTTATAAAAAAATTCTTACACACAAGAATGCTCATAGCTATACTATTTTTGATGTTTGAAACATAGCACAAAAATCTTGAATAACTCAACATAATAAATGAAGTGAAGTAGAAGAGTTAGATGAATAAATTAGGGAAATATATATGTACATTTATAAGGCTCAGAAATTTTGAGAGAGAAAAACATTGCAGTGAGACCCAAAGAAAATTATATAATTTATATAAATTTCATAAATATTGGATAGTGTTGCACATTGTTCATTAATACAAATATATATATGGTACACTGCACAAACACATAAAAAAAACATTTCTAAGAGAATTTACCCCTGGGAAATGTGGGGAGTACTGTGATCACCCACACAGGCTGGGTTTCACACAGTGGATGCAAAGATGAGGGTTTTTGTGAAAGTCACTTATAAAAGGGAACTCACTCATTTGGAAGATGGCAGGAGAGGGGGGCAGGGTAGGGAGACAGTAGAGTGGGGGATGGGAAGAACACCTGGCAACAGCGTTCGGTTGGAATCTATCCTGGACTCTCAGGAGCATGGATGCTTGATTATACATCATATAACATTACCAAACTGGTCATTGATTGTGGCCTCAATCCCCCTTGTTAGTTATGGCCCAGGAGGTACTGATGCTTCTGACTGAGTAACTCCCAAGAGAGGGACATTTGGGGTAAAGACAGTTCTGAGAGTGAGATGGCTTCAGACAAAAAACACAGCACTTATCTAGGTGGGGTACCAATAATGCCTGCGATGATAGTTATCTACTACAGTCTTTGCTTGGGCAATTCAAATCCTGCTTCTCCCATTTGAGCCCTTACGTTCATGTCCATCCTATTTAGGATACTGATTCTTTTTAATTTCTAAAGAATACATATCAGAAGAGGGCATTCCTGGCTGTTACAGGCATTCTGAAGAATTAACTAATAGTCATCACAGCTTTCTTCCAAACCCCATTCTAAGCTTCCCTAATCCCTTGGATAACAATTCCCCTTCAATAAATGATATCCTGGGGTGTGACCATCAGTGGGTCAGTGGATACTGGGCCTCTGTTAGTGCATAGTTGCTATGCTTGCATACAAGCGACAACCTGTTGCAGGAATTTGTTCCAGCACCTCATGAAGATTGGGTCATCTGCCTTGAGAGTGCGGTGCTGGCTGGCTTGCCAGGACAAAAGCCTTGAACTAGGTAGCAGTGCTAGCTTTCTGTTAATGGACTACACACTAGACTGATGGAAACACCCCTCGGGACTCAGTTCTTCCAGGAATTCAAATCCTAAAGCTTCTGGAAAGAAAAGCTCTAGGTTTCCAGTTGGTAGTTCAAAAGCATGGGATAACAATTGGTGAAAAAAGAGGCCATGAATTATAAGGAGAGTGTGGAGGACTTGAAGGGAGAAAAGGGAAGGAAGAAATGTAATTAAATTATAGTCTCAAAAAAGTTTAAGTTACAGCAATTATTTCCCCTTTGCTCCAGAGATCTTTTATTTTTTGATATTTACTTCCATGTGATTTAAAGTTATCTTCTACCCGTTGGTTTAGGATGCATATCACATACTGAAGAATGACCCTCATCTTCCTTCCAGCTAGTTTTCATTGTGTCTTCTGGAAGCTAATTCCCTGGCTACCTTCCAATGAGCCTTATCTCTATCAAGATGTCAACTTTCAGGCAGTGCAGTGTGCTGCAGCAATGCTGCATGGTTGTTCACCTGGCCATCATCACTGCTCTATTGTGGTTCAAATGGGTTCATCTCCCTGGTAGAATGCTGTCTGGCATGATGCTTTGTAGGCCACACTGTCTTCCATCTCTAATAATGAGGCTGCTTCAGCCATTGTTAACAGGAAAAGCATAACCCTATCCAGCACATCTGTACCTTCCAGCCACATGAAATGTTGCTAGTTCTAAGGATTAAGGTGTCTAACATCATTATCTTGCAATGCAGATGGCTAATCATAAGGAATATTACTCAAGTGAATGTTTAACATACTCTCTATTATTGATTAGCTGAACATTCACCTATGGCATTATCCGGGTCATTCTCCTTGAGAGTACCTACTGTTGAGATCATGAGTAGCCTATGTTGACGATATGGCTGCTTTGCTCATGAACCTGCTCCACAAGCATTCAGGGTCAAGTGCCCTCATCAAATAGCTGTATGCCATGGGATGATCCAATCAAATGATCACAACTGAAATACCAGTCAGTGATAGTTGGACTCAATCTTGGATCAGTTAATAATACTTTTCTCTCATCCATCACACTTATCTGTGTTTTCAGATCCATATCAATGACCTAAAAGAGGATGGGTGCCCTGGAATGCTTGAACTCCTAGAATTTTCTAGACTGTGTGAGTGTAGAAGTGCACACTTTCCTTTGTTTGAATAGAGAAGGTCTGCTTTATGCAAAGGTCAGGTGGATATGTCCTCCAGTGTCTCAGGAATCCTGATATTTTGCTTATGAGAGCAATGATTCTGGCTCAGTTATTGAGATCTAGAGCAAGATCTAAGCTTTTTTCAAACTTCTGTCACTTTTACAGTTAAACTGTGCACCTGGATTCCAACTTCAACTTCCCTTCAGCAGGAACTGATGCCCAGCTATTTTGAATGCTGCCAAGAAGTCTTTCTGGTTCATGAATAAATCTGAGCATCTTTCATTCTCTCAGCACAACAGGGCCCTTTGCAACAGTGCACAAGTGTCCTTGCACTAACTTGTCTATGTCCTTGCACTTATCTCCTGTCTTAGCTCATCCTGTATTATGGGTGAAGATTATACAGAGGTCAGTGACAAGTATCAATACTGTAAAACGTTAAGACGTGATCAATCTTCTCCCCTCACCAGTGAAGGGTTCCCACTGACATTTGATTGAGGAGTGATGGAACTTGAGACTCCTATCTAGAGGTGGCTTCCTCTGACCCTCTCTGGTATCACCTATCTGAGGTCAATTCCTAAGAAAGACTGGAATTCTTGCATCATTGACTTACTGAGGAATAAGTGAAGAGTACAAGGGGAAAATTAGGGCCAAGAAGTTAAGCAAGGAATTGGTCTCTTGATGGCAGTGAGTTTCAGTCTGTCCCCATGGGGAATCTGAAGTACTATTGGTTCCAACTTGAGAAACCCTATGTCAGTCAGTCATTGACTCTAGATTGTTTTTGTCTTTCATGGAGCCATGGAAGGTAGAGGATTATTTAATTAATTAACCTAAATGAATGATCAGCTGCCTGATAGTTTTAATTTTTTTCTTGTCATGTTGTATGCTATAACATTTTAAAACAGTGATAATCTATTTCTTTAAGCTTCATAAGAAGGATGTATATTATTTTATCTAATCTCATTAACATACAAGATTCTCTCTATTTATTATGTCCAAAGAACTTAATTGTATAATTAAAAATAAAATAGTACTCATTCATTCAGATAATGTTATTGACTGCAGTTCATTTATTAATTTGCTGTGTGTGTTCATGTTCATATGTAGGCAGATATATATTTATATGTGCATGTGGAGGACATAGGCTAACCTCTGGTGATATTTCTCAGGCTTTCTCCTCCAGTTTTTCTTGAGACAAGTCACTTCTTGCCCTTGAACTTGCTAAGCTGTCTGTCCAATTAGCCCCAGGGATCCTTCCATCTCCATCTACCCAGTGCTATGCTGGGATTACAACTGTGCCACCAGGCCGGTGTTTTTATGTTGGTTCTGGGACTGAACTCAACTCTTCCTTCTTGCAATGCAATCATTTTATCCACTGAGCTATTTCTTTAGCCCAAGGATATATTTTATGGAGATGTGTCTTCTGACATCATGGGTCCTTGAATACAACTCTGAACAAGATCTTTCTATAACAAAACAAAGAAATTTGCAAAGTCATTGAGATAGTTTGCATCTTCACTATAATGCGAAGGGTGACAAGTTTCCTTTTTGAATCTCAGGTGGTCAGTGAATTCCAGGGATCCACTTATCTTTGCTCCCTAAGCAATGAGATCACAAGTACATACCACCATGCCTTGGTTTTATTTACTTTCTTCCATGGGTTGTAGGGATTGAGCTTAAGTCCTTGAGTTTCTGAGTCATAGACCTTACTAACTAAGTTGTCTCCTCAGCTCTATAAATACATGCACTTGAAATTATTCTATGAAGAGTATGAAAAATGTGGAAAGTGAACTCCTTGGCTCATGTTGAGCAAAAGCAGGGTTATTTTGATTATGGCTAGGAGTTAGTTTATCACAAAGCTTGTATATTAGCTTGGGAGAAGTCTATCACCAGGGGATTTCTTTCTTTTCTTTCTTTCTTTCTTTTCTTTCTTTCTTTCTTTCTTTCTTTCTTTCTTTCTTTCTTTCTTTCTTTCTTTCTTTCTTTCTTTCTTTCTTTCTTTCTTTTCGGTTTTTTTGAGACAGTGTTCCTCAGTGTAGCTTTGCACCTTTCCTGGCACTCACTCTGTAGCCCAGGCTGGCCTCAAACTCACAGAGATCCACCTGCCTCTGCCTCTCAAGTGCTGGGATTAAAGGCGTGCACCACCAGCGCCCAGCCCACCTAGGTGTTTCTTACACAGAGATTTTTTATTTTTATTTTTATTTTTTTTCTCACTGCATTAGAGGCTACTGGTCCAAGACTGAGGTACCAGTGGGGTTAGCAGCATCCTGATACCTGCCTCCTTGGCTTGTAGATAACATCTTCTGTCTTTAAGTCATCTCTTTTCTCTGTATCATGGTCCAAGTTTTTTCTTATTGGATCACCAGTCAAAAGTTAAGGTCTGTTGTACTACCTCATTCTAACTTAATCATCTCCTCAGGACTCTGTCTCCTAGCATGGTCACAGAATACGATAGAGAGACCAGGACTTTGATATATGGATTAAGGAAGACAATGAAATTCAACCAGTGGTGTCCCATTACTTTATTGTCCGTGCATTGTCTAGTATTAAAACTTGGTTTTCTTGTAGAACATGTGTCATTTCAAGGACATCTTTCATTTTGGAACTGAAAAAAATGGAGCCAATTCTAATTTATTTCCCCTGCTTCCTTTCACATTATACGGGAGTCATCTTTGAATACTTAAATTAAAATACTGAAATGAGTAAATGGCACAATCTTGTCTTTCCTTGACACAATTAAATGAGAAAATAATGTCCGGTGCTGACTTGTGTCTTTGCAAAGTTGGAACAGGATTATTTTTGCAGGAATTTAAGCAGCATGAACCAAACACGGTTTATCCATATGCAAATGTGAGCTTCCATTTAATTAGAAACCAAATGAGAAGAAAATGTATTTCCTCCATATTAATAAAATATTACTCAGTGCAAATTTGAATTCTATTTTTCTAGATTGCATATTTTCAAAGCTTGGATTAACTGAGATCTGTTCCCCATAAAACCTCAGGGACCTATCTTTGAAGACAGTCCTTGGTATGGCAATAAAGAGAGTTGTGGGTTTTGATTAGCAAGAAATATGAATCTCAAGGGGCATATTTTATTGGCAAATGAAAACTTCTCAAACATCAACTTTAATTTCTAACTGTGTATTCCAGCAGTTGAATGCTTATAGTGATACAGATGAAGATAAGGAAAAGTGGTCAGAGAAAGGAAACCAAAATGAATTCTTGAACCTAAGCAGAAGCTGAAAGCAGAATAAAATCCTTAAACAAAAGCTGCAGGAATAATGGGGTACAAGAATATTGGTAGTTTACAAAGATTCACCACGTATACAAGGAATGACTGTTCCTCTCCCATGGCGTCTGATACAACAGGCTTACTCTTTCATTCTCAGCTTGTGAATTCAGAAATTACAGCTTGTGCTTGTCCACTAATTCCATGCCCAGTCCTCCGAAAGCAGAGGGCAGACAAAGTGCTTTCTCCTCAGTAGGAAGAGCAGGTTCATTGGAGTGATCATGATATCTTTGCAATCAGTAAGGATACCAAAAAGGGAAGAATGAGAAAAGTCCCTCGTCTTTTGAAATTTAGCAACAATAAGAGCAGATGCCCACATGTTTCTTCTACTGACCATAACATGAAGGAAAGTGACAGTTAGTGGGAACTAAACCCCCAACATTGAGACAGGAGGATGACGCTGAACACACAGATGCAATATGGGAACTAGAGAATGAACAAGGAACATATTTATCTCTTAATGAACCCATTATTTTGTACAATTGATGCTTGTTAAATATATCCAGGGAGACATATTTACTCTCACACACATAAAAGTGACTGGTGGAGAATATGTAGCAAGTGAATGTTGACCATCTTCACATCTTTGAGGTCCTGGGAGAAGACAGAGTAGGGAGATGAAAAGAGAAATGCTTAGAAAAAGAGACAAAGGCAACTGATAGCTGCTGTGTTAAATACCATTGTTTTGGAACAAGTACTCCATATAATTAAACTATATAATAAATTATTAGCATTTTATGTAGTAATTAGTGGTGTGGTGATTTTTTTGCAGATAACATAATTGTTTACTAGGAAAAATAGACTAAATCAATAAAAAAGCTATTAGAAATTATGTGCAATTTTATTAAGGTGATTTATTACAAAATAAATGATAGTAACTGTCCTATGAGCAATAAATGAGAGGAGAAGGAGAGGGAAAGACACACGGACATTATTTTGATGTGAGTCTCAGGCTCAGCTAAACTATACAGTGAGGACCCTGGAAGTAACCCAAGGCGTGTGGTGTGGAATATGGGATATGTGTAAGTAGATATGTATTTCTAAATAGCTTAAATAAAGAATATTGTAAACTGCCTTCACGATTAATAGCATAAATATACACAATCCCAACTACATCGACACTGGTTTTGAAAGTAAACATTCATTTTTAAATCTGTGTAGCTTTGAAACAATAGTTTGTTTTTTAATTTTTGAAAAATTTAATATTATTATGGAGGGGGGCTCACATGTGTCAGTGTAACAGGAGTGCTGATGTTTGTTGATGGGATTTCTGAGTTTGCTCCCTGGCTCTGGCAAAGACTTGAAGGTCATGAAAAGACAGGCCAAATCCTGGAGGATGGAAAAGCTTCATCCCACCGCGATGAGAGAGGCGTAAGGGTAAAGTGCCTAAATAGACAGTGGCTTGGGTATTTCATAGAGGCTCTGGGTTCTTCCCTTTACCCCTGCTCGTCCTGTTGAGAAGCCCCTCACAATGTCTCCCTGAACGAGAAGCCACCATCTCAGGGAGCCTATTTTTCTTTCGTTGTCCATGTATGTTCATCAAAGTCTCCATCAACGCAGTGTGCGTGGGGCTGTGAGGGGACAACTTGGCTGTCTTCGTCCACCTCTGTTCAGGTTCTGGGGTAGAAACTTCGGTATCCAGGTTTCCTGACAGGTGTTTTAACCTGAAGAAACATCTCACTGGCACAAACAGTTGGAGTATTAAGGGTTGGGTTTTATTTTTCTGTCTATGACTTCACCAAAATGTAAACTTGTAAAGAAAAGCTAACACCACTGATTTCTAATCAGACATCTCTATTAGAAGGTGGAGCTAGGGGAGCAGGATGTAATTTGAAACAAAGAGTATCATTACGCTTGGTATTTATTTTTAATCAGTTATTTAAATACTTTTCTGAAACAGGGCAAAAACTAAATCTCAGATAAGGGAAATTTAAAAGCAAGGGAGACTTTTTGTTTGGCTATTGGTTTATATTACTTAGAGAAGTAGCTAATGACAGTGAGAGGCCCAGGTTCCCACCAAAAGTCCTGCTTCCCGGAGAGAAGCAGGCTATGTGTCAATTCCAGACACATCCTTTCATCTATTCCTTTTGGCATATTTGATGCTTTATTTAGATTTTTTTAAACCTTTCCAAGCAATAAACCCTTTTGAAGGTATTGTTTTTTTTCTTGTGAAACAAACAGAACATTCAATTAGATTTAAAGAGATAGTTTTTTCAGGAGCTATTAATATTTTCTAAATAAAATAATATAAATATTAAATATCATTTTAAAATCATTTATTTTAATCTGTGAGAGGACCACCACTTTTAGTCATATATCTTTAGAGATGAAGGTTGGTAACTCAATAGATTGAGACTCTGCCCTGTCAATTTCCACACATTTTTTTTCAATATTTTTCAACAGATTTTGAACTGTTTCCTGCTTCAAGGTGGTTTATTCCTTCTACAAAGGAGCCCGATAAGAAGGTCTGTATTCTGTAAGTGTCCCTGCTAACTGACAAGAAAAGACCCGGGATTACTTTGACTCTGTTGACATTTAAGGGAACTCAAACCTGCTCATCCTGGCAAGGTTGAAAGTTGATGTTTAATGTGTTAAAGTGCAGACACAGGGCTTACACTCCAGAGAGCTTGAGGCCTGGAGATAAACATGGAGGGAAAGTGGCAGGAAAGAGCCAAAGGTCATTTAGAACTTTCACTTTTATTATAGCCGTCTGGGAACAAAATCAGTCATATGGATGGTGAAACGATACATTCCATCATGGCTTTAAACTCACGCAACTTCAATGGTTCCCAGAAAGAGCCCTGGTAAGCCAGATCTACCCCGTGCCAGGACACCAGTCAGGAAAAAACACTAAGAACCTGGGAATAATAAGCCCTGTATCAGATTCTTCAAGGGCAGCATGGCATACTATCAGGGTAATGTAAAATTAAAAGACTTTCAGATCATTTAATTAAATTAAAATATACTGTGTATTAAATGCTGAAATCCATACATGGAGACCATTTGCACTTGAAAGCAGCAGTTATAACATGTAATTGTCCTGCACTTTCTCTCCCACTCTAGATGTTGATCCAGCTTGGCTCTGGACGTTTGGTGTTGTGCACAAACATCCAGGTTATAATGTTCATCAGGGTCCTAATAGTGAACAAAAAGTGACTCTGATGGAGGGAGAAGAAGGGTTTTTATTTGAGAAGAATCAGGCTATGAGTGGAATTGCAGGAGTGCCCAAGGGGAGCTCATGACAACTCCCATAGCCATTGACCGTTGTGCAGACCCACGCAGCAGAAGGAGCTTGCAGACCTTAAGCAGCTGCAAGTCTACCATCCAAGGCCATGGCCAGGCTGTGCCACTGCTGACACCTTGACTGGAATCAGCTCGAAGGAGGAAAGAGGAAGGAGGAAGGAGGAAGGCCATTTTTGCATCCACTGCCTCTCAGACGGCCAGCTTCCTCCCTGCCTGCCTGCCCTCAAGGCCCTGCATTCCTGGTAGATTCTCTCTCTTGTTGTTCTGTCTAGACTAAGGTCTGGAATTCATCATCTCAGTCCTTGTACCCAGCTCCAGAGTGGAGGAGTGAAGCTCTGTGGGTTCTCTTGATGAAGTTCAAATGATTAATGTGAAGGTTTTCCCAGAAGATCAAAAATATACAGAGATGCTCAGTGGCTATAAATACAGCAATGTAATTTCAAGTCAGTGCCGAGAGACAATTTTTTTTTCTGCTTCAAGAAACTACGATTAAAGAAACAGTCATGCTGACATGTTTTACTCTTGAGTGAAGGGTCTGCCTCATTAGTGGTGCTCTGTCCCTGATCTAGCCCAGAACATTCTGGAAAATGGTCTTATGATATCAGAATGAACTTCTCCCTTTACATGGTATTTCAGGGATTATTACTTTGCACATATCAGGGATCACTGAAACTCCAAGCAAAGGCAAAATATCTGATATTGTTAGCTTTTTTACTGTTTATATATGCTGTGATAGATTTGATTTATTTACATTAAGATTTTTATGGTTGGTTTATTGATTATTTTCATCACACAATAAAATCAAAATGTCCTAAATATAATGATTTTTTTTTTCTGCTGTAATAGTTGGCATGATAAGTTTGTTAATAATACTGAGTTGATGTTAGTTGCACTCTTCAGTTAGGCCGGCGAGATGAGTTGTCAGTGAAGCGAATTCTAAATGATCTGTCCTATTATCTTAAGTGCTGCAAATTAGAACGAGGATGGCACAGAAATGTGATATCAAAGTTTCATAATCACAGGAGATGATGATGGAGTAGAAATAATAAAAAATCCAATCACTTAGTTCTTAGAGCCAGTGTAAAACCAATCTATGGTTAAAAGAATATACAAGGGAAGGATATGCAAAATTATAAAGTTCAGAGTCTTAACTTTCAGTTTTCCTAGTGACAGAATGTAAATATTTCAGATTTACAATATAGGAAAAGAAAATGAAACAGATTTTTTTTTTTTTTTAAAGACAGGGTTTCTCTGTGTAGATCTGGTTGTCCTGAATTTTGCTCTGTAGTCCAGGCTGGCCTTGAACTCACAGAGATCCACCTGCCTCTGCCTCCTGAGTGCTGGGATTAAAGTGGTGTGCCATTACTGCCAGGCCAGATTTGTTTTTGTTTTTGTTTTCTTTGAGGTTGCATCAGTTCATCAAAAAATGTTTTAATTTCTTGAACTCAATTCTTTTGGATATTTATAATGAATGTGCATTCCAAGTTCATATGGTTTTAATTACAAGACGTTTTAAACGTGTTCAAACAAGGGGCTCAGTGTCTAAGTGAACTTCCTGTTCTTGCTGAGGACTCTAGTTGGGTTCCTAGCATCCACCTGCTAGCACACAGTCATTTGTAACTGCAGTTTCAGAGAATTCTGTGCCACCTTCTGGTCTCTGTGGGTACTGCATGGAAGTGGTGCTCTTACAAAAATGCAGACAAAAAGTCTTACACATAAAATAGAAATAATTAAACCTTTGAAAAACGTTTAAATTTGTTTCAACTGAGATAAAAGAAACTAATGTTTTAAGTACTAAAAGTTTCAATCAATAAGATTTCAACGTCAGTAACAACACATCTGTCTTTGAATTCAACTGTCAATACCATCTGGCATGAACACTGGTGTCCAATTTTAGGAATTTTGCTCTGTCTGGCTATTTTAAGTAGCAGGAGAATCAGACTCTACATAGCCGACCAAGGAATACTCAATCTTTGTTTTTGTGATCCATGGTCACTCATAGTTTGGCTCCAGAATAATCTGTTTCATGTTCTCGTTGAGTAGAGAGATGTGTCTTTGCTGCAACAAAAGAGATGAGGGGATTTCAGTGAAAGGGGAACAAGGAGATGCAGGAGATGCAGGATGGAAATATCTCAAAGTGAAATGACTCAGTGAAAGTTGACAGAGGAAGAACAGGTTAGGAGTGGATTTCTCAGTTCAGTGATTAGAAGATTGGTAGTGCTATGCCCTCAGTCAGAGAGTACCACAGTAGGACAGGACAATGGTGAGCTAATGTTAAAATGAGTTTGGAGTGCATGAAAGGGAATTGAAAGGGTTTGTCAGCTAGCAGGAGGCATCCAAAAACCAGAAGGAGGCTTTACAAAGTCAATAGCCCTTTTCAAGTCATCAGTTTGTGCTAACTGTCATTTGGGAGAACTTGTAAAGAGGTAATACATCTTACCTACAAAATTCAGTATTTTCAAGGGCCCCAAATGGAGAATTTTAGCCCAGTAAATTTATAACATGGGTACGAAGTTATGAATGTTGTGGTATTGTTGTAAATGGTGTTTACAAACACAACAAAGCAAGCTCATTATTTAAGAAATCTGTTGGTTCAGGTAAGGCAGAGTTGTACCAAGCTCTAAGGACTGGCATTCTGAAATATAAAGCCTGCAGTTTCCGTGTACTGGACGGATAAGCATGCCACCCTTGTGATGACTTTGCTAGCAGTAATGAGTGAATGACTTTGAATTATACGAAGGTTAATTAACTGGTCATTCTTGATGAGAGTGCAACTCTGTTGTGGGTCATTTGTGAGACATGGTAAATGCATGGCAGATTGAACTTGACATTCCTGTCTCAGGCCATCCTTTGTTTTGTTCACAGTTCTAAATATACTTCCTGTTGCATTTTGACCGCTGCCATATGTACAAATTAGCCATGTCTAAAACAGCTGGGTGAATATAGAGATTAGATACATTAAATCTATTCAAAGTTGCACATTTCTGGAAGGACAGAGGACTGATATGTCTCTGGTGGAATAAGATCTCTAAGGGGGCACAGTAGTAACAGCGAATGCAGAGTAATTGGGCATAAGAGAAGTTTCACAAAAACATGAATCATTAATTGAAAAGAGAGGACAAACCACCTGAAAAGTCCTGAAGGAATTCTGTAAAGGATAAGAAAGCAGTTATGGCTCCTGCCAAGGAACCAGGCAGGCAGACTGCAGATCTTCACCTCTCCTTCTGTTTGCCTAGACCCAATCCTTCAGTTTCACCCCCAGCTCTGTGCCAGAATACTGCCTGCAACCTTTTCTGTCTCTCTGCCCCCATCTCTTGCGGATCTATCAGATCTTCCACTCCTAACCTCTCTCCCCCAACTCTGCTTCATCCTAGCCCTCAACTCCTGCAGGCATCCCATGCAAATCCAAAGGACACACCTACAAAGGAAGCAGGCAGGCTGCATGCAAATCTCCCTCTCCTTTTGTTTCTCCAGGCTCAGTTCCCACAATCTCTTGCCAGCTCTGTATACCTTCCTTTCTTCTCTGACTTCATCCCCAGTGGATCACAAAGATCTCTGCCAACTTCCCTTCTGCTAACCCATCCAATACCCTAGCCCCCAATAGCAGCAGGCATCCTCTTAGAAAACATCAGCAGAGCAGGCCAGAGAAACAGGTAAGTTAACTGAAGATTTCCACTACTTCCTCCTCTGGCTCCTCCAAATCCAATCCCCCAGTCTCATCCCTAGCTCTGCAACAGAACACCTGCATCAACCTTCCTTCTCTCCAACTCTGCTCATTTCCCCTGTACTTCCCATAGACTTTCCCCTCCAAGCCACCCTCCAAACCACCCTCCCAACCACTCATTACTTTATCCCACCCCCAGCTCCCACAGGTAACCCCTGCTGACCCACAAGCTACTTCTACAAGGGAACCAGGTAAGTTAATGTTAAAAAAGATCTTCACCTCCCCTTCTCTTCTTCCAGACTTACTCTTACCCCCAGCTTCTCAACAGAACACTGGCTGCAGCTTCCCTGCCCTATGACCCCATTTCCTGTGTATCTCATAGACTCCCCTCCTCTAACTTCTCTCCCCATACTTGTTGCTTTCTTCTAGCCATAAAATCCTGTAGGCACCCCTGCTAACCCAAAGGGCACTTCCGCCAGGGACGCAGGTAGGCTGTTTGCAGATCTTCCCCTCTTCTTCTGTTTTACTAGATCTAATACCGCAGTTTAATCCTCAGTGCAATAGCAGACATTTTGGGGTAACCTCCTTTCACTGTCTACCCCCATTCCAAGGACACTAAACAAGCAGATTCTGGTTGAACATTCTGCTCTCCTCCTTCCCATGAAACCATCCAGACTCCTAACCTATCCCCTTTCTTTTTTCTTTTGGTTTTTTGAGACAGGGTTTCTCTGTAGCTTTGGAGTCTGTCCTAGACTAGCTCTGTAGAACAGGCTGGCCTCAAACTCACAGAGATCCACCTGCCTCTGCCTTCTGAGTGCTGGGATTAAAGGCGTGTGCCACCATTGCCCGGCCCTATCCCCTTTCTTGGGTGTCAACTCCCAATACCCAGAAACACATTCTATCTGGAATCCCCAGTGACCATATATGTTAAGATGTCAGAAGAATTTCCTACCAGATAACACATAGCCACCACACTTTGCCACAGCAGGCTTTGAATATTCCAACACAGCTGAAGCACAAGAAAAGACCTTAAAATCACTTAAATGAAGGTGATGGAGGTCCTTAAAGAGGAAATGAATAAATCCCTTTAAAAAAATCCAGGAAAATACAAAGAAATAGCAGAAGAAAAGGAATCATTCCTAAACTGAGGGAATTCTGAGAAGGAAAAATTTAGAAATTCATATAGGGACTATAGAGACAAGTTCAGACTATAAGAGATGGAAGAAAGAATTTCAGGCCTTGAAGACACAATAGAAGACATGGATACATCAGTCAAAGAAAATGTTAAATCTAAAATATTCTTGACACAAAGCATCCAAGAAATGTAGGACAATATGGAAAAAAATCAAATCTAAGAATAAGTGGAATAGAGGAAGATGAAGAAACCCAGCTCAAAGGCCTATAAAATATTTTAAACAAAATCATAGGTAAAAAAATCCTCAACCTAAAGAAGGGGATGTCTATCAAAGTACAAGAAATACCCAGAACATTGAATAGATTGGACCAAAAAATGAAGTCCCCAGGGCACATAAAACACTAAACATGCAGAACAACAACAATGATAAAAATATTAAAGGTGGCAAGAAAAAAAAGACCAAATAACATATAAAGGCAGACCTACTAAAATTACACCTGACTTATGAATGGAAACTCTAAAAGCCAGAAGCACCTGGACAGATGTGCTGCGGGCTCTGAGACCCCAGATGCCAGCTCAGACTACTATACCCAGAAAAATTTCCAATCACCATAGACAGAGAAAATAAGATATCCCATGATAAAGCCAAATTTAAACAATATGTACGCATAATTTCATCCCTACAGAAAGTGCTAGAAGGAAAATTCCAATCTTTGGAGGTTACCTACAACCAAGATAACATAGGGAATAAATAATCTCAGACGAGCAAAACCAAAAGAAGGGAAGCATACACACACACACACACACACACACACACACACACACACATACACACACAACCACTACTACCACAACCACCATCATCTACAACAACAAAGTAACATGGACAATCATTGGATACTGATGTATCTCAATATCAGTGGACTCGTTTGCCAATAAAAAGACACAGGACTAACACAATGGATATAAAAACAGTGTCCATCTTTTTGCTGTATCCAAGAAACACACTCCACATCAAGATTAGACAGTACCTTGGGGTAAATATTTGGAAAAAGATATTCTAAGAGAATGAGCCTAAGAAGCAAGTTGGTATAACTATTTTATTGCCTAACAAAATAGACTTCAAACCAAAATTAATAAAAAAGGATGAGGAAGGATACTTCTTACTCATCAAAGGAAAAATCTACCAAGATGACATTTCAATTCATAACATCTATGCCACAAACACAAGGGCACTGATTTTGTAAAAGAAACACTACTGCAGCTTAAATCACATACTGACCTTCACATACTGATAGTGGAAGACTTCAATACCTTACTCTCAGCAGTAGATAAAAACTAAACAAAGAAATGTTGGAGCTAACAGACATCATAAACTAAATGGACATACCAGATATTTATAGACCATTTCACCCAAACACAGAAGAATATACCTTCTTTATTGCACCTCACAGAATTTTTCCAAATTTTACCAGATTTGGACACAAAGTAAGTCTCAACTGAAGCAGAAGTTTCTATATTGTCAGCAACTCCCAAATACCTAGCAGCCACTTCCCAAATAATTGACTCACAGGCTTAATATTACTTAAAAATGCTCTGCCAGTAGCTCAGGCTTATAATCAACTAGCTCTTACAATTAAGGCAACTCATAATTCTTATCTATGTTTAGCCATTTGGCCTGGTACCTTTCCTCAGTATGACATTCTCATTTTGCTTCCTCCTTATCTGCTGGCAACTCTTGACTCCACCCAGCATTCTTCCAGCATCTTTCCTCTTCCCAGCATTCTTAGTTTGGTTGTTCTGCCTATATTTCTTGCCTGGCTATTGGCCAATTAGCATTTTATTAAATCAATTCGAGTGATAAATCTTTACAGTGTACAAGAGGATTATTCCACAGCACTCAATAGATACAAGAAAATTGTAATAACTTCCTGTATCTTATCAGACTACCAAGGAATGGATATCAACAACAAAGGAAACAACCAAATACTTACAAACTCATGGAAACTCTCTAGGGAATGAAAAGTGGGTCAAGACAGAAATAAGAAAGAGATTAAAGACTTTATAGAAGTGAGTGAAAATGAGTACACAGCATAGCCAAATTTATGGGGCACAATGAAAGTGGTGCTAAGAGGCAAGCTCATAGCATTAAGGGCCTATGAAAAAGCTGGGGAGATCTCATACTAACAAGTTAACAGTGCACCTGAAAGCTCTAGAACCAAGGAAGAAATCACACCCAAAAGGAATAGATGGCAAGCAATAATCAAATTCAGGGCTGAATTCAATAAAATAGAAACAGAGAAGAATAGAAATAATAATGAAACAAAGAGTTGCTACTTTGAAAAAAAATCAGCAAGATTGACAAACTCTTTTTCAAAATTAACTAAAATGTGGAGAAAGAATATGCAAATTAACAAAATTAGAAATGAACAGGGGGACATGACAACAGACACTGAGGAAATCCAGAAAATCATAAGGACATACTTTAAAAACCTGTACTCCACAAAATTGGAAAATCTAAAAGAAATGGATACTTTTCTGGATAGGTACCACTTACCAAAGTTAGATCAAGATCAGAAAAGCAATTTAAATAGACCTATAACTCCTAGGGAAGTAGAAGCTGTTATTAAAAAAGATAAATACCAGGGCCAGATGGTTTTAGTACAGAATTCTATCAGACTTAAAGAGAAGCTATTGCCAATACTCCTCAAATTATTCCATGACACAGACACAGAAGGAACATTGCTCAATTCCCTTTATGTGGACACAGTTGCCTTGATACTCAAACCACATAAAGAACCAACAAAAAGAGAATTACAGACCCTTTCCATTATGAACATAGATGCAACAATACTCAATAAAATGCTTGAAAATCGAGTTCAAGAACACATCAAAAAGACATTTAGCAAGATCAAATAGGCTTTATCCTAGAGATGCAGAAATGTTCAACATATGAAAATCTATCAACGTAATCCACCAAATAAACAAACTGAAAGACAAAAAACTACATGTTTATTTTATTAGATACAGGAAAGGCCTTTGATAAAATCTAACACCTCTTCATGAACCTGGAGAGACTGCGGGTACAAGGGACACACCTAAACATAACAGAAGCCCACTGCCAACATTAACTTGAGAGAAACTCAAAGTAATTCTATTAAAATCAGGAACAAGGCAAGTTTGTCCACTCTCTCCATTCAAGTCTTTGCTAGAGCAATAAGACAACTGAAGGAGATCAAGAAGATACAAATTGGAAAGGAAGAAATCAAAGTACCTTTATTTGTAGATGAAGTGATAGTATATATAAGTGACCCTAAAAATTCCACTAGGAAATTCCTACAGCTGATAAACACATTCAGCAAAGTAGCTACATACAAAATTAACTTTAAAAAAATGAGTAGTCCTCCTACACAGAAATGACAGACTGGGAAACTAAGGAAACAATACCGTTCAAAATAGCCTCTAACCAAGCAAGAGAAAAACTTCTATGATTAAAAACTTTAAATCTTTGAAGAAAGAAATTGAAGAAGATATCAGAAGATGGAAAGATCCTACATGCTTATGGATGGGTAGGATTAATATAATAAAAATGGCCATCATAATAAAAGCAATCGACAGATTCACTGCGATTCTGATCAAAATTCCTACAGATTTCTTCAGAGATAATGAAAGAACAATTCTCAGTTTCATATGGAAAACAAAAAATCCATTATTTAGCTGAACTGCTGGAGATCTCAATACTCCTGATTTTAAGCTGTACTACAAAGTTATGAGAAACAGCACAGTATTTGCATAAAAATAGACTTGATAAGTGGAATCAATTCAAAACCCAGACATAAACCTATGGAAACCTGATTTTTGATAAATAACACAGAAACACACACTGGGGAAAAATGACAGCATCTCCAACAAATGGTGCTGGTCCAACTGGATGGCTACATGTAGGGAAATGTAAAAAGATTCATATTTATGAACTCCAAATGGATCAAAGACCTCAGCATAACATTGTATACATTGGACTTGATAGAAGAGAAAGTGTAGATTAACCTTGAACTCACTGGAAATGGAGTAGACTTTCTGAACAACCTTATTGCAGACAATAAGTTCAATAATTAATAAATGGGACCTCAGGAAACTGAAAAGTTTCTGTTAGGTGAAAGACACCATCATATCGACAAAGCAGCAGCCTACAGAATAGGAGGAGATTTGTACCAACTCCACATCCAATAGAGGACTAATAACCAAAATATATAAAGAACTCAAGAACCTAGATATCACAAAACCAAGTAAACCAATTAAAATATGAGGTACAGATGTAAACAGAGAAGTCTCAATAGAGTAAGCTTAAATGGCTGAGAAACACTTAAGGAAATGTTCAACATCCTTAACCATCAGGGAAATGAAAATCAAAACTACTTTGAGATTCCATCTTATACCTGTCAGAATTGCTAAGATCAATAACACAAGTGAAGGATCATGCTGGTGAGGGTGTGGAGCAAGGCAAACACTTATCCATTGCTCATGGGAGTGCAAACTTGTATAGCCAGCCACTGTGGAAATAGTGCAGGAGATGAGGCAGTTCCTCAGAAAGAAGGGAACTGATCTACCTCAAGATCCAGCTCTATCACACTTGGACATATACCTAAAAGACACTTCATCCTACCATAGAGACAATTGCTCAACCATATTCATTGCTACTTTATTCATAACAGCCAGAAATCAGAAACAACCTAGATGTCCCTCAATAGAAGAATGGATAACAAAAATATGGTATATTTACGCAATGGTATATTAATTAGCTCTTAAAAAAATGACATCATGAAATTTGTAGGCAAATGGATGGAACTAGAAAAACATCATCCTGAGCGAAGTAACACAGACCTAGGGAAAGAAATATGGTATGTATTTACTTACATTTGCATATAAGTTATTAAAGAAATGATAACCATACAACAATCTGAAGATCCAGAGAGGTTAGTTGTAGTGGGTAGCTGTTCCAGCTTTGACCTGGAAGTACTAGGCCCAGTGAGGCTTTTGGTAACTATCACACCTACCTATGACTTGCCCCTGAGGCAGGGCCAAGAGGAAAGCCCTTAAGAACCAAGATCCAGATGTGCCAGCTCTCTTGGTTCCTAGTTATCCTGATCTCGGGAGCAGCTACCCATTACAATTAGGTGTAGAAGGATACATAGATCTCCCCAGCAGGGGGAAATAAAATAGATTTTATGAGTGGATTGAGCTGGGGAGGGCAGAAATGACTATATCAAGAGGGGAAGAAGGTGAGAGATGGTGTTGAGGGATGGAATGTGGGAAGAAGATCTAGATTTGAGGGGTATTTGAAGGGTTGTATGGAAATCTAGTGCAGTGGAAACTTCAAAGATATATAAAGGCAATCCTAATGAAGTTTCCAAACAATGCGGGAGACAGAGTACCAGTTGGCCATCTCTTGTCACCACAGCCAGACATCACACAGAAAGAGATACTTGAAACACACAGCTCTAAATGGGGTATCTCCATCAAATCCAACCCCTCCGGGTTCAGGGAAACCTGTGGAAGAAGAGGTTGATAAAGTGTAAGAGCTAGAAGAGATGGAGGACACCAGGAGAACAAGGCCCTCTAAATCAACTGAGTAAAGCTCATATGAATTCAGAGGCTGAAGCAGCAAGCATAAGACCTACACAGATCTGAATCAGGTCCTTTGCATATATATTATAGCTTCCAGTTTAGTATTTTTATGGGACTCCTGGGTGTGTGAAAGAAGGGGTCTCTGGTTCTTGTGCATTCTCTTGGTGCTCTTTTCCTACTGTTGGCTTGCCTTGTTCAACTTCAATCTGATGATTTTGGTTTATCTTATTATATTTTATTTTGTTAGGTTTTATTGTTGACTCTTAGAAGCCCGTTCTTTCTAATGACAGAAAAGGAGTGGACCCAGATGGGAGAGGAGGTGGGGGCACTGGAAAGAGTAGAAGAAGAAGAAACAATCATCAGGATATATTATATGAGAAAAGAATCTATTTTAATAAAATGGGAAAAATAATGACTACTTAAAAAAAGAAATAAAGAAAGCAGACTACACTAAACATAGGGATGGTACAGATCCTGCAAGTAATTCGGTTCAGGAGCAGATGTGGTATGCAGGCTGCAGAATGTTCAAGTATCCAATGTGGATGCTATTTACTAGGGATAAACAATGTTGGTCCCAGGCTCCTTTATGATTTTGTCAAGAATCCTGTCAGCATACAATTATTTTGTTTTACTTTAGGCAAACATTTCCTTTTAGTAAGTGATGAACTAAGAAAGTAAATTTGTCCAGATATGTTTGCTACTGCATGCCTTTCCTCTCAGCTACCTCAGATAGTAAGGCAGGAGACCCACTGTAGCCCAGGAGTTAAAAGCCAACCTGGACAACACCATGAGACAGTGTCTCACAAACAAACTCAGAACATAGTGCAAATTCAGCTGCTACAAGACACTATCACAAGTCATGCTAGGTATTCCTATAAATGGTTCTAACTGCATGTTTTAATAAATTAAAAATGTATGTCTTAGTGTGTAAAATCTCTAAAAAATCATTTTGGAAAACTAAATCATGGATCTTACTTTGGGCTGTATAAGAAAATATATACTAAAACATTTGATATATTTGGGATTTTTAATTCTACCCAGATAATTGTGTCTAACTGTAGCAATTCTATAAATGCTGAAAATGTCAACTTAGTTTAAAGTGATAAAACGATGCTGGGTTGGAATCTGCTATAACAAGAACTCTGCCTTCTTTGATTTATTGCCAGAGCTGAACACAGATATCATTTATTTTAATATTTCCTTTTCTTGGCAATACCATAAGAGGCTAGCAAGCCAAGTCTGATAAATAAAGCATGTGCTTGTTGCAGTAATATCTTCACGATTAGCTGTTTGGGGATTTATGGATATACTTATAAGGAACTCAGATTGAACTGGAGAACAGATCCCCTCCAGATAGGGCCAGGTGCCATGTGTTTTTGTAAATATGAATAAGTTGTGTTCATTGCTAAAATTTTTATTACAACTATAAATAATCAAATTCCATTATTTTATTAGTTCAAGGATAATGCAAAGACACAAAATATGATTGCTTTATATAAAGGTATCCTCTAGCAGTCCTGTGATGAGACAATGGTATTCCTTTATGTTATGTTTTCATGAATGTATTTTTGGTAAAATGAGAGAAAACCTTTAGTAATTTCCTTAGTTTTTCTTTTTTTTTTTTGTTTTGCATTTTCAAGTATAAACACACCACACACACACACACACACACACACACACACACTTACACTCAATCACACACACACACACACACACACACACACACACACACACACACACACTTTACCTAAGTCAGATATATCTGTTCACTGATGATTTTCTTTGCTGTTGTCTGACTTGAGCTTATTCTGATTGGTGCTGAGGCAGGAAGAGAGCACATAGAGTTAACAATAGGATGCTTTACTCCTTGTGTTTCTGATAATTTTGGGTTTTCCATGTTGAGTAATGAATGTGCATTTTAGTGCAGGAGAAATGTTCTTGCAATTTTCTAATACTATGATTTAAGGCTCAGGCAAAAAAAATCAGTTTTTGGATAAACATAAATCATAATCTATTTTAAATTAACACCGAGCATAATGTGTGAAAGATATTATGCTCTTTGAATTTGACACATGAGTTAGTCCATGGAAATACTTTAAATATTCATTGATTAGAACTAGTCTTAAGGAAAACTGTCAGATGAATCATACTGGACAGAAGTCATGGTCATCCGGCCCCCAACATCTACCTTACATAGAAGTGAGAGTAGAGAAGAATGAAAATGCTTTAACTACACTAATGTGTGTAAGGGCTGAGAAGAGAGTAAGTGGAGATGTGGCTCAACAGTTAGCAGCACTTACTGTTCTCCTAGGAGCCCAGGTTTGGCTCTCAGCACCCACATGATGGCTTAGAACCATCTGGAACTCAATTCCAGAGGATCCAATCCTCTCTTCTGGCCTCTACAGAAACGAGGAATTCATGTAACACACAGGCACACAAACAGACACACAGATGCGTGCGTGCGCACACACACACACACACACACACACACACACACACACAGGTAAAGCACTCACACACATAAAATAAAAATGAATATATAAGAAAAAGGGTGAGAAGAGAGGGGTCTAACGAGATGGCTCAGTCTGTAAGGGTTTTCTGTGCAAACATAAGGACTAGAGTCCACAGCTTCCACCTGAAAAGCCAGGTGCTCCAGAATGTGCTTGTAATCCCAGAACTGGAAAGGTGAAGAGGAGGATACCCAGGGCTTGCTAGACAGCCAAGCTAATCAACCTTGCAAGATATGTCAGGAATAGAGCTTGTCAAACACTAAGACAAAGAGTGGTGGGTGAAGGAGAGCATCTGACATCCACCTATGACCTACACAGGAGTACACACATGTGCATGTACACCAGCACACACAAAACCCCACACAGAATGAGAAGAGCCTGCTTACCTGGTCCACACCATATTAGCTGAGTGCCTAATCACACTGTTTAGGTGGCCTCTTGATATGAACTAAACATGCTAGGTCAATTATGAGACCAGAATATTTTATAATGTTTAGTATTACTTTAAGGGCTGATAAAATAGATGAGTAATTCTCAAACCTTGTTTAAACTATGCTAACAGCAAAGTAAATGTTGTAATAAAAAAGTTCATCTGTATTATGAAGAAATTTATCATGCAAATTTCATAACAAATGGAGAACACAGGAATCTATAAATTTCTTGCTTTGTCCTGACCTTTTGTGATTATTTATAACTCCCCAGTTGCTAGAATAAACCCGGATAGGTTAGTACCTGTGAAGGAAGTGCACCCCACTAGATGTGAACAAACTCATTGAAGGCATGGTGATGAGAATGTGTTCTCGGGTTTAAGTTAAGGATATTTAACCATCAGAAGGTAAGTTTCAAATGTGTGGCACGAAAAGAGTCAACTGAAAAGCTCTCTCAGAAGCCAGTGGAGTGAATCTACTATGGCATATTCCAACTAGGTATTAATCACAAAACCATGTGTTGAGCCCTCCAAAAGGGGTTAACAACCAGAATGACACTAGAACTCTCAATTCAAGACTTCCATTAGCAGCTGTGAATATCCGTCCTACACAGCAGTTTATAATCGTTAATAGCTCTTTATATCATTAGTTTCTCCACTTGTAGCATTTCCTTTCCTTTGTAAGAATTTATCTCTGCTGTACATAAAGTGAGAAGTAAAGGCATTTCTATTAAGTTTTCTTGTTAAATCAGCAAGAAAACTGGGGAAAACATTTTGATCTTACACATTTTTTTTCTCCTCTTCAGAAGTATATTTAGTTGCCTGATCTAAGAGGCTGGTATTCACAGAGAAATTTTATTTGCTTACAGTAAAATATTATTAGCACACAAACCGTTGATTAAGCATTTTGTAATGGTTAGCATTGTTCAAGGACTCTTATTTTCTGAGTAAACAGTGAGAAGTTGGGTGTATTATACTGGTGAGGTGTTCATCAGATTCAGTTATAAGGCTTTTGGTCTCAGAGGTAAAGGACATTCTTACAATGCATGGTAGCCCATGATCAAGTTCCCTCCAATAGCATATGGATTAATCATTGGCCCTTCTGAGGGTTGGTCCATGAAAGCTTTTGGTTTTGCCTTAACCAGTCTTTAATGTAGTAATGTAGTAAGTGTTATAGTCATTCAATCTATCCATTTATCAGGTAGCTATATCATCTTTCTCTCTCTCTCTCTCTCTCTGTCTCTCTCTCTCTCTCTCTCTCTCTCTCTCTCTCTCTCTCTCCTATCTATCTATCTATCTATCTATCTATCTATCTATCTATCTATCTATCATTTATCTATCTAATTGGTGTGTGTGTGTGTGTGTGTGTGTGTGTGTGTGTGTGTGTGTGTTGGCCAGAAATCATCTCTAGTATCTTTCCTCAGGATGCCACACACCTTGTTTCTTTTTTCAGCAAGGGTCTGTCACTGGCCTGGAACTTGCCAATTTGGCTATGCTGGATGGCCATTGAGCATGATGAGTCAGCATGTCTTTACTTGCCCTACACTGTGATTGCAAGCACACACCACCATACCTAGATTTTTGGTGTGGGTTCTTGGATATGAATTTCCATCCTTTATCAACAGAGCTATCTCCCAGTTCAATACATATGTGTTAGGATGATGGGTCTTCTGACAGCATGGATCCTTGAATACATTCCTAAGTACAATCTTTCTGAATGAATAAGTTTTTAACTTGTGGTGCTGGTCAGTATTAATTATAGAATCCAGGATAGCCAAGGAATATAAGCTTCTGAGCATAACTATGAGCATCATCTTGACATCTTAATGAGGTTAGTTGATGTGGGAAGACTCATCTTAACTCATCATTTTTTTGGACAGCGAATCCTGGACTACATGGAATGCAGGAAGTGAGCTAGCTTGAGCATGCATTCTTCACTCTGTTTCCCAACCGTCAGTGCTGTGTGACCTCTCAGCTGTAGGTGTGATATTCAGGCTTCTGCTACCTTGGCTTGCCTGTGATGGACCTTGAATTCCAAGGCAGAATAGGCCTTTCTCCTTTAAATTACTTTATAGATGTTTTGTCACAGAAGCACAAAAGCAAATAAGATATAAACTCATGGAAGCAATTTGCATGTACCCTCAGATATGATAGATGGAATTTCCTTTTTTAGAACAGTGACTAATAATCATAGCCTCTGGGTCTTGAAGGCTTGATTTTAATTTTGTTTCCTCAGCATTGCTCCCATCTATTGTCCCATTTGTTGTATATATTTACTTTTGGTGGTACCTACATACAAACTGTACACATTAATTTTTAATGTGTGGTATAGTACATATTATTTTGTCACATGCCTAGGTGGGACTGCTCCATGGAATTCACTGACAAAGATGCATCTTCAGGAATCTCCAACCCCGCTGGGGAAGTCTGGTTCTTATGACAAGAAACATTTTTACCAGGAAAGAAGATTTATCTTGACTGAAGGTCAGATTATATATGCTGAGACCAAAAAATAATATCCGTATACTACTGTGTAACTAGGCAACTGAGAACTATAATCACCTAAGTAGCTATGACACTAAGGATATATTGATGCTTATTTTTTTTAGTACTGAGGAGAAATAAATGAATTGAGTAATTATATTTATCAGTATCTGAAGTTTGTGATCTGACCAAATCATTTGATGCAGTCTACAAAATATACTACCCAATCTAGTTCAATTTCATGCAGTGTTTCCCCTTAGCTTTCATCTTATTTAGGATAAGTAAACAACAGAGAACTGTTTGAAAATATCATGATGTGGGAAGCTTTGCAGAAACCCATGGGATGGGCCAAGTCAAGATAGTCTTTCCTTGTAGGTAATTGTCATAATTTTTGCTAGAAAGTGAAGTCTGAAAGAGATTTCAAATTTTCCTGTGCTTAATGCATGCAAAAGAAAGGCTTGGTGTATGAGATCCTAGAATAAGGATCAACTTTAAAACAGCATTCTTCCATAGCTGCTCCAGGTTTACCTGCTCATGGTGCAAGCATCCTGCAAGGGTACCAGTAGAGTGGAGAGAAAGTGTACTGAAGAGTAGCTAGTCAGGTGTAAGCAGGCTTAAAAGACATGTAGAGTGGCCATCTTTGTCTTAATCAGCAGCTTATAAAACCAGGAACTCAAAGCATAGGACTTTGCTTAATGGTCAGAACAATGATGTCTGAATATCTTGGGCATTCATTAATAGCCAAATGAGTCTTACTAAAAAAAATAAACAGTGGTAAGGTTGTAAGGTAGATTTTCATGAATTAAGTAAACTATTATTGTAGGTGAATTTCTTTTTTTGCCACTTTTACTATTTTAATATACTTTGGAGTTTTACATTGTATCATATACTCAATTACAGGTTGTAAAATTCATACAGTAAGAAGACTGAGTTACATTTCATAGTTTTCTAATAAAAAAATCAAATATTATAAATACCCATTATAAGTAAAAAACACAATGTTCAAAATTCCCAGAATTCCCTCTTTTGTATAAATGGAGTTTGGTGAGGATTAGCAATTGAAATGGGCCTTTCTGGATATTGTCCCAATAGCATTTCAAATACTTAAGACAAATCTAAGGATATCAAGTCTAACCTTTGGAAGTCATGGAGATTCTTCTGTGTACATTCTTCAGTGTGGTAACCATTCACTGAGTAGATGAATTTCTAAATGGTCTTATTAAATAAAAAACACAGAGCCAGAAATTTGGGTTAAAGCCTTAGAGAGATCAGGGAAATACGGGAAGCCACCAGCTAACCTTATCTCACCAACTCCACAGCTTCCAAAGAGAATGACTTCCTGTCTACCCAGGCTTATATGCCTTGCTTTTCTGCCCTTTTATTGGTTCTTAGCCCAGCTACCTCACTTCCTCTTCCTACACAGCTCTGTCACTGTCTGTCTATCTGTACAGACTTTCAGGTCTCTATGGTTGGTACTGGGATTAAAGGTGTGTGTCACCACACTTGGCTCTGTTCCCTAGTGTGGCTTTGAACACACAGAGATCCTGCCTGCTAAGGGATTAAGGGCATGTGCTGCCTGACTTCTTTGTTTATTTAAAATGGTTGGCCTTCCCCCCCCCCATCTCTAGGCAAGCTTCATTTATTAACACACAAATAAAATATCACCATATTTCAGCACAAATAAAATATCACCACACGTTATAGTTATCATACTACTAGTCATGTTAAACTAAACAATAATTTAAAATATATTTTATTATTTTTAGTCATCTCAAGGCTAGCATATCAAAAGATAACTGCTAATGAAAAGATAGTTTGGGATCTAGAGTTGGCTTAGGCACTAACACACTTGCTATGGGAGCATGAGGACCTGAGTTTGAATCCACAGCACCCATGGGAATATCTAGGTATGCTGGTTGATGTCAGTAACCCCAGTGCTGGTCATGTCAACTTGGATTCCAGAGGTTTGCTGGTCAGCCAGTCTAGGTGAATTGGTGAGCTCCAGAGTTCAGTCAGATGTCTTGTCTCAAAAACTAAGGCTCATTATGATTGAAAAAAATGCCTAATGTTGACTTCTTGCCTCTATTGTAGCAGACCCACATGTGAATTGACACCTGTGTACATGTACACACACACACACACACACACACACACACACACACACACACCTGCACATTATGTATTGTCTATGGTGTTTTACACTGTGCATCAGAAAAGGATGCTTGCAAGGAAAAAAAAAAGCTGATATCTGTACTGTAAGTAAAGGTTCTCAAATTTTGCGCTTACTGTTTATTAACAGGTATAAAGCTCCTAGAAGCACAGGTCTGAATATTGAACACTGGTTCCTCCAACCACCATCTGTGATATTGGGTTATTACAAACTGTTTTTTTTGCCTCAGTATTCCACCTGTAACTGTCATTATGGTGTTTCAGAAGGTGGAAAGACCCTTTTGTTGTTTGCTCTTGATTGTATTTTATTTTTTATTTTTTTTTCTTTGTGCATCCCTGACTTGTTTTATTATGATTTTTCTACCAACATATTGTTTACTGATTATTTGGGAATTTCATACAACGCACCCTGATCACTCACTTCCCATTCCTCCCAAGTCCACCCTCCCAGCCTTGTGCCCCCCCCCCCACATACCAGGTCCAATTTGTGTTGCCATGTACTCAATGGAGCATGGTCAAACTCCTAGTGACCAGCCCCGTAAAGATAACGGAGTCTTTTCCTCCCTGCGCCAGAAGTCATAAACCGTGAAGAGCTACACTTTAGCATCTTTATCACTATTTTAAAGGACTCTCTTTAATAGCTTCCTGTCTGGGTCTTTCTTTCCTTCCTCTCTCCCTCCCTCCCTCCTTCTCTTCCTCCCTTCCTCTGTCCCTCCCTCCCTCCCTTCCTTCCTCCCTCTGTCCTTCCCTCCCCCTTTCCCATCTCCATCTTTCCCTCCCTCTTTCTTTCTTCTTTAATATTTTTATTTATTGTGGGGAAGATATTAAGGTTAAAGTATAATTTGTGGGTGTTGACTCTCTCTTTCTACCATGTCCTGGGGATCGAATTGAATTCCTCAGGCTTAGCATCAATCATCCTGACCTGCTGAGCCATCTCACATCCCAGCTGTAAGAACTGTAACAGCAATCCTTGGCTAGAGAGATGGCTCAGTGGCTAAGACCACTTGCTGTTTTCCTGGAGACTCAGAGTTCAGTTCCTAGGACTTAAGCCAAGAAACTCAGAAAGACCTTTAACTCTAGCTCCAAGGGATCCGACTGGCCTCCTTAGGTATCCACAAACATGTGCATACACTTACACTTACACACATATAAATAATAAAAATAAAAGTTAAAAATGCTGCCATCCTATATAAAACAACATATTGGGCTAAAACAAACATTTTCCATATAAAATCCTCATTATTTTCTCCTGTGTCTGTGTCTATGAGTACATGGTGTCTGTGTGTGGAGGTCTGCAGAGGCCAGAAGAGGGCACCAAATCTACCAAATGTGGGTGGAGATTCAGGTGGTCAGGAGCTACCATTGTGGGTGTTAGGAACAGGACTCTAATTCTCAGGATGAGCAGGAAGCACTCTTAACAGCCAAGCCATCTTTCTATCCCATAGAATATTTCTGAAGGGTAGGAAAAGATGAACAAGACTAATTTTAATGTAGCAGCTGAAGCATTAAAAGTAACAAAGGGGCAGCAGAAAAGAACGACCTCCCACTGTGGGACAGATGTGGGGGTTGCACAAAAGTACAAGTCTATGACATTAATGTTCCTTAACTTACTTGGCTAAACCTTACAATACACAATAAAAGATAATACACTCTTAATGCCACAGGAGAGAAGATTGAAGACAACACTTTTCTTTTCTTCCTGTGTGTGTTCAGAACTGAAAATAATCAATAATGGATGAGCCATGTGATGCAGTTCAACTAGCCAACAAGGATTTGCCAATGCATGAAACTACAGGCAGTCTGAAAAGTGGGTCAAGGTCTGCGTAACTGCTATGAAGTTTTCATGAGACTTCTTTAGGCAAGTTGATATTTAGATGTTTAGGAAAGCAATTTAGAAGGACCTGTTCCCATTTTAATTTTTTTAGTGAGGTGTGAATTTGACTTAGCATAAATAATGTTTGAACAATCAATGTATTTGCATATTAATATTTTACTTTCAACTATACTTTTAAATTCCCTCTTCAGTAATGAGATAATATTCATGGGATTTTCTTTTGCAGTTGCACCAATATTTAGGCTAAGGTTTTTCTTGGCAATTGTAGATTCCTTTTCCAGTTAATCCTTTATATATATTTGCTGTGTTCCTGTAGCCTGTGGCAAACCTATATACCCTCTTTTGTGTATAACTAAATTCCATGCTTTCTAGGAAGTTTTTGTTTTATCTACTATTTAGAAAGGTTGGTTCTAGTGCTGTGTGTTATTATTTTTCATTTTTTCTTCACATTCCATTAAAGTTTGAGGACTAAGGTTTTATATGGTTAAGAAATTCCACCCCCACTAACTCCATGTTTATATGAAATATACAACTAATTAGCCATTATAAAAGTCAGAAAAGTGGTTATACATGATGGTGTATAAGCCAGAAAGAAACATGGAGAATCTTCCAAAGAGATAAGATCAGAAGCCAGTGCTTTGATCTATGTGAAAAGTACACACAGGTGTATGTTTTAAAATAGTAGAAATATATCAAACTATATATTAGACTGTTGGACATCTTAACAGATTAGACATTAAAGTTAAAAAAGAGAAAGTAAAAAAAAAGTGACTAATAGTATCCAGCTACAGTACATTTCAGATTTGCAGTCCATGGATCAATTTTGAAGTTGCTGCTTTTGAAGTGAATGAAAAGAGACCAAGTCTCAAAATAAGAGCCAGTGGAAGTGAAGATCCTGAAATCATTCCCTAGGGCTCACCAATACGATGTCTCCCTCTGGCATAATCAAAACAAGAGGGGGGGTGTAATGGCTGGAACGCACCGGGTTTTGCTTTTCTGGCTCGGTTATCCACACTCAAACTGCCACCACTTTTTAAATTCCATGATCATCCTGACTATAAAACAACACCTGGGAAAGCAGGCAACACGCAGCAACAGCTGTGATTCTTGGCATAGAAGAGAGGAAGAAAGCAGGGACGGCAGCGCGAAGCGGAACAGCTCTAAACCTGGGCCAAGCAGCAGCCGCAAGCCTGAGGATGACTGGGAAGGCTCTCAGCAGCTTCGCCTCTGTCTGACAGGAATCTCAGCACAAACAGTGGGCCTGAGTCAAACCCTGCACATATAACAGTCGGTCAAACTCTCTCTCTCTCTCAGGAACCTGGTCCAAGATCTCAGTACCCCCAAATCATGTGAACATGCTATGCCAGAACCTTCTCCTAAACATCTTTCAGTTGTTAAGTTCTTAGAGCTGGCAAAGCAAACCTCAGGTAAGAGAGAACCTTGCAGGGTCACTCACAGCTTCCACGGTTTCTTTGCACTTGTCCACACTTTGGGGTAATATGGAGGGACATCTTTGAGCCCTACATCTGTGAGCTTGCTAAGGTCATGCTGAACAAAGGTCAAAACAAGAGCTCTCCACTGGGAATTTCAGATACTCCATGTGAAGTCAAAAGGAACATGATATAATAAATCCAAATATAGCCATCACTGCCATAAGAATATATCTATGGCCATAACCACCCAAACACGCCCAACCTCATCCGAATGATAGAACTACATTGACAACCACCAGGCAAACACAAACCAGGTGAAATCTACCCAAAACAAACTTTACTGCTCCTTGAACATAGAAAACTAAACATTGAGCAAAATGTAATGTTAAAAATGAAAATAATCATATATTGACAAATGATTTCAATTCTCCAGTGATAAAAAGCCATTACACCATCTTTCAAGCAATAGTCTTTTGTAAAGTAAGAATCAACTGACAGAATTACAAAGCAAAACTCTCAAATTCACCGGAAAATAGATTTTGACACATTTTTCTTGGACAGGTCCATCAGCCAAATGTAGAACGTGCCTAGGAAATTAAAGAACAAATGTAGTATTTTTACACCATAGGGGGAAAAGAGCATGTTCTTCAGTAATTACTTGTGAAAACAGATTATACATTCATGGAAATATATGCACATTTCTAGTAATTGAAACTGATCATCATATCACGCATGACTTAAAATTTAAAACAATAATCAAAAGTAGATAACTAGAACTTTCATTCAGTTATAAATTTGAGAAAACAAATTTAAGTGATTTCTGGATGTAGGGAAATAATTAAGAACTAATAAATTACATATGCTGGTCATAAAGATATACTGTCATGGTCTTTCATTGCTATAGCAGAGTACTTGAGATGAGGTGACTTATAAAGAAAGAAGGCTTACTTTGGCTCCTGGGTCTGCAGGCTGGGAAATCTACGAGGATGGTGCTAGAGAGAGGGCTGTGTGCTGCTTTTAACCATGAAAGAAAATGGAATGACAAGGAAGCTTGATCTAAAAGTGGGTGGAACATGAGGGATAGTTCGTCATTACCCACGAGAAAATCAATAAACCTGTCTGAACACATACTCAATCCATAGCAAATGTTTATGCTATTCAGCTCTTCCCTTGTAAGCACTCTACTATGCTGTATAGCATAAAACATCACAGGAACTACACACAATGTGCGGGCATGGCAGTACTCCATAGGAACTTATGGTCAGAGACATTTGGCTTTTATTTAATTTTCACATGTCATGGAAAGTTGTTTTTACTTTGTTTCATCTCCAACCACTTGACAATATACAAATAATTGTTTTCTCATGGGTCATTCAGTACTCAGTGTTTGGCCCCATTGGCTTGCAGGCCCAGCTTTGCTAACACTACAGAATACTGCACTGATATAGGAAACCTGGAAGGCGAAAGCGTAGATGGCACCACGCGGACAAATTTAGAAGCAATTGGCATGTCTCAATGAGGCCAGTATTTGCTAGAATGAACCAATCACTGTCTGATACTCAAGTCTTAAACCAGCATTCTCATTTCTCTGTTGCTGACATAGAACATATGACATTAGAGTACAAGTCCATAGGGTGGGCTTGATCAAAGCACGTTACACACATGTATCAAATTTTCAGTTGACAAAAATGAAGAAAAGTGACTTGAAAGCATTTATATAGTCTTACGGTTTCATTCATACATCCATGTGGATAGGAAACAAATGAAGACTCACAAGAAACTTGAGTATTGAAGGGATTTAAACTACTATTGGGGGCCAGAGAGATGGTTCAGCAGTTAAGAGTGCTTACTGTACAACTGTGAAGTCCCATGTATCTCCATGTCCATTTAACAAGCCAGGTGTAGACTTATATGCACATATAACGAAATGCTTTTAGGAGTCAAAGAAAGGATTGCTGGGAACTTTGTTTTTCAGCTTAGCTGAAAAAACCACCTCTAGACTCAGAGAGAAATTCTGCTTCAAAGGATTAATACAGAGGAGACCATCCACCACCCTTTTCTGGCCTCTGCACACACATGTGCATGTAAACCACACCCACATACACTGCATTTCACACACATTCACACATACAAATGTTCTTTCATTGCTAAAGTAGAATTTCTTAAATTTGCAAGAGGAAATTCAGGACCATCATGTGCTGAGAATCCAATCTTAAAATTTCTTCACAGAGTGTTTATAACTGAAAAGCAGATGATCTGACCAACCAAAGAAGAAAACATGTTAAAATTAGTGATATAGATTAAATTTACAAAAAGTGAGATATATTCAATGGTGAAAATGGGGGAGGGGGTAAAGTATTGGCCTATTCCATTGTTACCTTCTGAAATTCAGTGAAACATTAAAGATGAAGAATGTTGTTGGAGAGAATCTTCATTTCTTGCTTGCAATTCAGGAAGGGCATCATGGTGGACATCATAACAGAGAACAGAAATTGAGTCACAGTTGATTTTATAGCCAGGGACTGAATTGGCTGAGCAGAGCTGAACCATCAAACAAAGTATCTAAAGGTTATGAGAGTCAGTACCTCCTTTCTAGATGTTGGCTTGACTTCAAAGAGGAAATGTCAAATGTTGCTGGATCAGCATTTTTGTGCTGGACTTGTAATCCTAGATCAATACCAACTGTTGCTTTCATCACTACTGAGCAAACAACTGCCCCAGACTCAAGTACCTTTTTTCAAAAGAAACTCAGGAGCAAACACATCTAAACCCTGGGAATGCACAGACTCCCAGGACAAGGGAAAGAGCAGGAAACGTGGTAATAAAAATTCTCAAGAATAACATGTTGAAGAAAATTGATTTTTCAGGATTACAAAAGGAATTTGCAAATGTATATCTTAAATAAAGAAAAATAATTAATTAACTAGTTAATTAATCTATTTATTCATTTATTTTTCTGAGATGATTTCACTCTAGCCCAGACAGGTCTTGAAACTTACTTCAAAGACCTGGTAAGTCTCACAATGATTGTCATGTTCCTATTGCTTCAGCTTCTCAATTGCTAGTATTACAGTCATAATCTACCATATTAAGCATAAGGAAAAACTTTTATAATTTAAATGTAAATTTAAAAATTTTTAAAAGAGATAGTAGTGTTGTGGAATATTAGTTTAGATGCATTATATTCATTTATGCTGTGGAATATTTGTTTAATGATGCAAAGGTGTGTCACATTCTTTTATGTTGCATTTGTTTAACTCTGCAAAGCTATGTTACTTTGCCTGTCTAAAACACCTGATTGGTCTAATGAATAAATAGGAGGAGAAATCTAGGCTCAGGAGAGGAGAGAGGAGTGAGGAGCAAGGAAAGGAGGAAAGGAGGATGTCAGAGGCCAGCCACCCAGCCACCCAGCCAGCCATGGAGTAAGAAGGAAAGAAAGATATATACAAAAAAGAAAGGTAAAAATTCCAGAGGCAAAGTGTAGTTAAAGAGAAATGGGATAATTTAAGTTAGAAAAAAGCCAAGCTTAAGGCCTGGCATTCATAAGCAAGAGTAAGTCTCTGTGTATTTATTTGGGAGCTAGGTAGTGGATCCCCAAAGAGTAAACAAAACAAAACAAAACAAAAACAAAAAACTGCACCTATACAGTAGTACTAGTAGTTCATTTGTCCTTCCATCCTTCCTTCCTTCATTTCTTCCTTCCTTCCTTTCTTCTTTCCTTCCTTTCTTCCTTTCTTTTTTTAGAGGGGTTAGCAGGCAAGAACACAGCAAACCTAAGAAATATACAGAATGAAATAAGTCCACAGAAATAAAACCTGGATTAGTACTAGAGCAAAATGGAATGAATACTACTTGAAATAGAGAGAATTAAAAACAGGCATGAGAAATATATGCAAGGCAAATTTGCTAAAAGTCAATAAATAAATGTGGTTAGTATGATGATTAAACTTGGGAAAACAAATGGAATCAAACATAAAGAATTGTGGATTTCTGGAAGAAAAGTATATAAAATACTGAATAAAAGTAATAAGATACATTTATAAATAATAAACATATTCAATGTAATTCACCAAAGGAACATCTATAGTGTTTGGGAAAAAGAGACATCCTAAGCATGTCCTTGGAAGTCAAGGCACTGAGGCAGAGTCAATTAAAGATGGTGAATCTGAATTAACTTAAAACATAACTTTACTGCTATCATTTGACTGTTTTTTTTTTAATTAAAATGGTATAGAGGGAAAACATATGAGAATGTAACATAGTGGTAATAAGGACATTTGTTTGTTTCATATACTTTGTGTGCATGCTCTGGGACAGCTGGCAAAATCACATTGACCATCAGCAAGTTTCTTCATCTGATTTTGCCTTAGTACCTTTCCAGGTAAGGACACTGAGAGGTGCCTGATAATAAACTCACCAAGCAGGGCTCACTACCTGCTTTTCTTACTGTTCCTTGCTCAAAACTACCCCAAATCCAAAGTTGCATTTCATCTATTATTCAACAACATAAGACAATGATAGTACTATCAATAAAATAAAATATTGCCAATAACATAAAACAAAATTATTTTGATTAAGGAATGAAAAATCATTTAATTTGGTGCCTGGGATATATCAAATGCTCCATAATTATTTAGTTTTCTTTAAGAGAGTTTGCCCACACATCACATTTATATGAATAATTTAGTGCTACACAAATAAGATGATTTATCCCTCAAACTAACATTGGTACAGAAAATTATATTTCTTCTATTGTTTCATGTCTAGGAAACCTTTTTGAATATGACCCTGAAAGTGACATTCTGGCCTTCATCTTAATGCCTTTTCAAAAGTATTTCAAGACTGACTTGATTATAAATGTACAGCCAGTTCTGACTCTGCTGTTTCTGGCTGCCAAAGTGTGATGTTTATATGAGCTCTCCCTAGTCCAGTGACCACAGTAGTCTCTTTCTGTTTTAGACCTGACTCTGTTTAGGGATCCTCTCACTGTGTAGTAGACTGAAGATATTCATGATATTTCCTGTCATGTCTACAGTGTGCATCCACTTAGAGGTCCTTTTCAAGTGAAAAACAAATCTCCAGTATTATGGTAAGATTAGGGACATAAAGAGAGTGAAATGAAGCTCTAATCCCTAAACTTCACCTAATCAAGTGACCGTAGTCACTTACGTTCTTAGCCTGAAGGGAGCAGAGAAATGGGACCAGAACACTCACATCTCAGTCAGCTAACTTGCTCTACCAGGCCTCTTAGTGTAGGGTGGTTATCAAGGAGTGTTCCTGAAAAAGGCTTTAACAAAGTCACAACAAAACAGCAGCCAACATTGATTAGAAATACATTACTTATCAGAACAATTTTGCTTGTATAGATTCATTTATTTCTCACAATATTAAAGTGTAGCAATGTTATTATCTTCATTTTACCAAGAAGCAGAATCATAGAAAAATTAACCCAGTTCATATAGCTACCAATTAGAGCCATATTTGAAGATACGTTGTTAGTTATAAAAAATGTCTCAAATGTGCACATACACACACAGAAATAGAAATGTACATATACAAATGTAAGATAATATATTGTATAAAAATAGGTAAAGAGAGACACATTTGATTTTTAGCATGTAAGAAACCTTTTCTGCTGGATCATTAGCATCTGAACTTTATGTATATAAATACATAAATAGTATATAATATATAAATAGTATAGTAACATATAAATACCATAATTATGATGTTGCAGTTAATATATGTGTGTTTCAATTTAAGTGTATCTTTAAATTGTACAGTGTAAACATGCCTTTGACACATGAGGACTGTGAGAAAGCTAATACATAGTATACATGTACTATGGTGGTTTGAATAAGAATGACCCCCATAGGTTCAAACATTTGAATGCTTAGTCATCAGGGAGTGGCACTATTTAGAAGGATTAGAAGGTGTGGTCTTGTTGGAGGAGGTGTGTCACTGGGGAGGTTGTGGGAGCTTTGAGGTATCAGAAGCCCAGGTTAGGTCCAGGGCCTCTCTCTCTTCCTGTTGTCCGTGGATCTGGATATAGAACTCTCAGCTAGTTCTCTACCACCATGTCTGCCTGAGTACCACCTTGCTCCCCATCATGATGACAATGGAATAAACCAGCAATAGAACACTGACTAACACAGGTACTATACATTTACTGGGTTATTTTTCTGGGTTTATTTTTTAGGTGTCTGAATTAAATCACTTTTCTGTATTCTAATTGTCTTTGTACTTATAATTATTTTTTCTGATCAAATATTAGACTTTATCCAAATCTCTGTGAATTTTTTAAAGTATTTGTTAATACTATGAATTTGAGTATGATTTCATTATAAAGTTGTGAGCATGTATTTTGTTAATGTAACTACAATGCTGTATATTTCCTATATTCTCCACATAGATATAGATATACATATCTTAAAATTGAGAAGAAAAAAGCTCTACCAAAGCCACACATTAGCCATGTCTGGACACAATTTCAGAAGATAATAATAGTCTGTATTTGTAGGATAGATGCTGCTTCAGTGTATCAGACGCACACAGGCTTGAATAGTTTGCTCTCCTGTGTGAAGCAGCTCATCTACATGTGCTTTACATGATGCTGTGACTACAAATATAGTATTGCATTTAAATTGTGACAGGGTAAGATTCACATTTAGATCAGTATTGTTTTAAACTATTGTAGCAATCTTGGATGTTAAGTTTTGCTGGAATATTTCTTTATTCATTTTTGGAGATCAAGCCCCAGAATCTTGTGCATGCTACACTAATGTTCTATCAGTAAGCTATGTCAAAATCTCTTACATGTTACTTCTCATATAGTTCTTCAGGACTCAACAAATGAGTCATAATTCTATGTCCTGATGTGTTGTGCATATTGTTTTGCCAATGTTTTCTATTGATTCAAAGCCCAGCTAAATTGAATGCCTTGGATTCCCAAACTTAAAACAACAAGAGATAGAAAATTCATATTTTATAAATGAGAAAACACAGTGGCAGATTACCTTTTTTTCAAATGTTTCTTTCTCACAATAAGTCATTTATTCACCTCATTTTTTCTCTTCTTTCTGCTAATGAACTTTCTATGCCTTGCTGACTTTGAGCACATTAAAAATTGTATCGAATACAATTGTTTGTAATCATCTCTTGAACTTTTTCCTGTAATGTGGAAGTGTGACACTTCAAATACAAAAAGTACTTGTGAAAAACTGAGAGTTTATAAGGCTGTTTCAAATAAAGCCCTTTAATAAAAATGAGTTGGGCAAGAGTAGACTGACCGTCATCTATCATATTGACTTCTGAGTAACAATAATTGTTGGAGTGGTAATTACCAAGCCATGTGTCTGGAACCATTACTCTGGATTCACAGAGGTCTGTTGGGTATCAGAGGGTGCTGACTGGCATAAGAATTAGGATCCAAATTTTAGGAAGTAATTTCTTTAGATTATTATGTCTGGGAGGTAGTTTTGAAAATTTTCACTTTGTGAAAAATATTAACAAAATCAAGAGACAATGGAAATCAATAAAACTGTTCACTAAAATATGCAGGGAGGGCTGAGTCAATGGCACACTGGCTAAGAGTACTTGTTTACAGAGGACCTGGGACAGGTTCTGCTGGGACCTACACAGCCACCATAACTCCAGTTCAAGGATCCAGTGCTTTCTTCTGACCTCTGGGGCACCGGGCACACAAGTAGTGCATACACACACACACACACACACACACACACACACACACACACACACACACACGTAGGTGAAACACTTCACAATACTCCCCTAGACCAGCACTGTGATACTCTAAAACTTCATTTATTCCAGGGAGGTATTTCATTTTAACCTTCAAAATTTTAGGACACCTTTGGTTTATAAAATTTTGTAATTGATCAGATTAACCACTTGTTAGTTATAAATGAAGCCAGGTTTTTCCTTAGGCTTACTCAGAAGCTAGATGCCAACATCTTTCTGAGTTGAGCCTAGATATTAGTGTTCGGTTTCTGAACTGAAATTACTTCACTGCCCATTGACAGGAATGCTGATATTTCTCAGGTTTTGATGAAACAGTTAATTAAAATCTAAACGAGGAATAGTAACAATCGATAGATACACAAGTCCCCAAAACCTAGTTAACATTCAACACTAGCTACACTTTTTTTTTTTTACAAGCTCAGGGCAGATTAGATATTAAATGGTACTCTGGTTTAACTAGAAATGTCCCCACACCCCAGTTTTATCTACTGAACACTTGCTTCCTAGTTTGTGGTCTTTTTTTTTAATTTTTTTTAAGGAGGGTCTGGAAACTTTAGAACCTGCTGCAAGAAGTAGGAGACTGAGGGCCTGCCTTGAAGGCTGTACCCAGTCCTGGCGTCTGTCTTTTTCTCTATTCCTTGTCTGCTGTTAGATCAATTCCTTCACTGTATCCCCTTGCTGTTATGATGTTTTTCCCAAGCACATAGGTCCTAACAACTTTGTGAACTAAAACCTTCGAAACCATGTGCCCAAAGAAATGATTTCTCTCTTAGGTGGTTTCTTTCAAATATTTTATCATAATGAAGAGATATGTAATGAACAAAGTCGGTTTTATCTATCATTTACATTGGTTAACTTAGCTTTATCCACAAAGTCACTGATAGAAACACTGACAGATAGATATCCCAAGAGAGGGTGTTTATGACCCCAGGGTCTAATAAAATACAAAAAAGAACCATTGAAAACTTCATGATGTTCTTTGATTCTGAAGTCTTTTGCATATTTTCATCAGATAGGCATTGTATGTGAGAGTGATCTAAGTATGGCAAAGGTATCTAGCAAATAAACACCTAAATATCTGATTTTCACTGTTTTGTGTGGCTTAATTCACACTTAATAATAAAATGGGCTTTTTTTCTGAACATTTCCTTTGTTTTATTTCTAATAAAAATCTCTTGGTGCATCTGCTATGGATTTACATCCAAGAGATTGTTCTTTTGCAGAGTGGAGATGAACCATATGTCTCTGTTTTGTGGCCATCAGATTTCAGCTCTTGAAGAAGGATAATAAGATTTTTCCCAGAGTTAGAAAATATGATCTATTTTGTTACTAAATTTTGGAATTGAGAATTACCTATTTCTACATGAGAGAGGATAATTTACAAAAACCGCTAATCACTCTTTTAGTTAATTTTTTTTGCTTACAACAAGAGGAGAATTAGAAGAAAATTACTTTGTGGAAAAATAATTACTTCTTTATACAATAAAAATCAGTTCAAGTTCATATTCATTATATATTGAAACATTAACACATTTGTTTTGTACACTGAACTTTACAAGTTTTATTTCAGAGACATGAATATATATGGCAGAATCATTTACATAGAAGTAATATTTGCCATTTATGAAAGAGCCCCTGCTTCTAGATTTTTCTGCAGTAATCTTATATAGAACCAAAGCATTTCATTAAATAAGAATACACCTATTTAATGGAGGTGGGAGAGAGTACTTCACAAGTAGCATAGTGAAATAGGGAGATCTGGTTAACTGGACCATTTCTCTTCGCCAGAGAAGGGAATCGGTGCTGTAGATGAATTAGCAATCAAAGTTAGACTTGAAAAACACAGCTGAGCAATATGAATCCAACTGGCTCAATGGTACAGGAAGCACTAAAGTCAGTTGCAAATGTGTGACTTAAGCACACAGGGAGGATATAACAGAAGTCATGACAGAGGAGAATGAAAACACAAGGGAGCCATTTCACCTGGATGCTGCCTATTTGTAGATGAGGAACATGGTCAGACTTGATAGGAAAACATAACAGAGTCTCTAGGTTAACAGAAGACTGGCCATTCTTATGCAAATACATTTAAATGCTGGAGTTTATTCTTCCTTAATACATTTTGTTTAATTATCTGCTTGTTTGTTGTTTACAATCTACTAGGGTCTTCTATGCGGCATCTCCATGTCCACTTATAGGAGTTGCAACTTTCTCTTGTGCATGGATTGACTGTCGTTGATAATGATTTGGTTGCTGGGAAGGTTTTAATTAGTTTGACAGTAGTGTGAAAGCCCAGCTGGGAGACCAGAGGCCACATTTTACAACAGGGTACTCCTGAGGAGTGAGGGGTAAGAGATATTATATAGAAGGATAGAGGGGAGAGAAACAGATAGAAACACAGAATAGCCTCAGGAGGGCCTGGATCATCATCTACTGGCCCCTTCTGTCTCTCCTAAAGGGCCTTCTATAGGAATGCCAAGGGGTGGAGCAAAGACCTCCCCCTACCACAGCCAAGTGCAGACCCTTTCCAATCACCTAGAAACCACCCATATGGTCAAGCAATCCTCCAATGCAGTCCTCCTGGGTAAAGCAAGCTCAGATTTCACTAGGAAACCTTTGTGGGCCTCCACACAGTAGTCAAGGTTTTGAATGTTTCCTTGGTAGTTTATGATTTTTTCCCCTTATTTTTATTAAGGAGTCCTCCCTTGTTCCACATTTTGAAATATTTCTTTCATTAGTAAAGATTTATTTTATTTTTCATGCATGTGTATGTATGAATGTGTGTCTGTATTTGTATGTCACGTGTTTGAGAGTGCCTACAGAGGTGTCTTAGTTAGGGTTTTTATTGCTGCAATGAAACGCTATGACCAAAATACAAGTTGGGGAGGAAAGGGTTCATTTGGCTTACATTTCCACATTGCTGTTCATCACCAAAGGAAATCAGGATAGGAACTCAAGAAGGGCAGGAACCTGGAGGTAGGAGATGATACAGAGGCCATGGAGGGGTGCTGTTTATTGGCTTGCTCTCTACTCAGCCTGCTTTCTTATAGAACCTAGGACCACCATCCCAGGCATGGCATCACCAATAATGAGCTAGGCCCTCCCGCATTGATCACTAATTAAGAAAATGCCTTACAGCTGGATCTCATGGAGGCATTTCCTCAACCGAGGCCCTTTCCTCTCTGATGACTCTAGCTTGTGTCAGGGTGATACAAAACAAGTCAGTACAAGAGGCAAGACAGGGACATCAGATCCTCCGGAGCTGGAGTTAAAGTAAGGTGTGAGCTGTCATGTGTGTCCTGAGAACCAAACCCAGGTCTTCTGAAAGAGCAGCACGTCCTCTTAATCTTCGAGCCATCTGTCCAGTCCCTGTGCTGATTTTTCTATAGCTTGAATATTTTCCTATAACATTTATTGAAGTTGAATTTTACTGCAGTTGACTGTGCATTCACGAGGATGTGTGTGCTCCCAGGGGCAGTGCTACTTTCAAAGTAGACATCCCATAGCATTTTATTTACCAGCTGATTATTGGCAAAGGGGAATGCTATTCTCTTATTTGCCCTGTGGGTTTGGCCTAGTCCCAAATAATTTTAATAGTAATTGACTCACCAAGAGCATTAGCTATCACAAGCGGGTATTTCCTCTATATCAGACACTGTACTGGGAATTATATACATTTTAACTCTTGTAATCTTCAACTTCACAAGGCACTGCTATTACTACCCCTAGTTTTCAGAAGAAGATAAAATTGGGTTTCTGTAAACAGAACAAAAATAGGAGAAATTGATGAATATAACTGCCAACAGCGCCTGCCATGACATGCTGCATAATTGATAGAATAAAATAAGCTTGCAATTATACTATCTATATTTGTCCAATAAATTTATTTAAAGCTGCTCACAGTGCAGTTATGGATAATGACATAACTCTATTAGAGATAGAAGGAGGAAAGGGAAGCTAAGGGAGTTTACAAATTAAACAATATCTTCATTTTTGGAGTAAAAGTCTATATAGATCATGAATTAAGTAAATTAGTAAGTATTTGTCTATTCAAGAGTATATTTTTAGATAAAGCAAATTTGAGAAGGACAAACAGGAAATTCAGAGACTGTTTTTTTCCTGTACACAGCAGGACAGAATATAATAACAAAAAAGGAGATGCAGTTGCTTTTTATGTCAAGTAGAAATATCCCATCTTAGTCTATGAAAATGTCTTGTACATACTTGATCAAATTTTGAATACTCCATTCACTTTTCCACAAGGGTTTTCACTAAAATGGACGATTAGTTGTCACCATAACACGTATTTTATTCCTACTTGGGTATATTAAAAATAAATCTAATCCATCTTGAAACCCATCACTTCTCATTTTAGTTTCTTTGAAGCATTTAGCAATATCTGAAAAACTAACTTGCAATGTCTTCAATTTACATTATGATTCAGTGAGAGTTACCTTAGCACTCAACTTTGAAATAGACTCTGGTAAGGTTTCCAAGTGAGGATTCTCAGCTAAAAACATCTTTAGTGAATGAACACTGGTTCATGGACCAGTGCTTCTCAACTTCTCTAGTGCGGTGACCCTTTAATATAGTTCCTCATGTTGTGGTGACCCCCAACCATAAAATTATTTTCATTGCTACTTCATAACTGTGATTTTACTACTGTTATCGAATCACAATGTAAATATTTTTGGAGATAGAGGTTTGTCAAAGGGGTCATGACCCACAGGTTGAGAACTGTTGCCATGGACGTTCTCTCACTTTTATGACTCCTTAAATTTATAAATCTAGATAATACAACCCCACTCTGTGTGTGTATGTGTTTCTCTGTCTCTTTCTTGCTCTCCATCTCTATCTACCTCTCTCTTTCCTCTTTCCCTCTTTTCCCATGTCCCTCTTTTTCCCTCTCTTGCTTGTCTGTCTCTCTGCACAGAGACTCAATACACACACACATACACACACACACACACACACACACACACACACACACACTTTTCTAAGTGCCATATTTCTTTCAATTTCAGATGTCTGTAGTTTATTATAAGCATGCATTGAAAATTAAATGGATCCTTGAAATTCATGGTTAAGACTCATGCCTCTGTGTTTCTCACTGCACAACTTTTACCTGCTGTCCTCTTCAGAGCCACAGCAGTCCATCGCTCATCATACCGGAGTACTTTAAAGGAAAAATCCTTATGAAACAAGATGAACTTTCAGTGGGACTTTGAGCGCATTTTTTTTTTTTTTTAGTTGAAATCAAGGGCTGACCCCTAAGGACAACGAGGCTTCATATGCTTCACTTCCAAAAGCGGCTTCTGGTAATACACCCAGATAGCACTCCAAAGCTTTATCAAGGGCAGAAATGGCCTAAGCACAGGCCAGCACTACCACGGCTGCCTTAGAAGTAAAACTACTCCATCTGGGCATCACTTTGGGGGCTTCCAAAGGGAACTCTTCGAGACAGAGCTAGGCTTTCTACCTGTGGCCGGAAGGTCATCAGTGGTCAGAAAGCAACCTTCAATAGAAGGGTCAGAAAATGGGCAATGGAGTGAATAAAGTTGTCCTTTCCACTAATTTCATTTCCACCCCCCCCATACCATTCTAGAATGAAAGAACCAACTCTGGGAGCCTTCTAGGGGTCAGGTCCCCTTCCTGGAAGCTGCTTGAGTGTGAGGGAGAGTAAGGTCAAGTGAAGTCAGTATCTATAGCTTGGGTTGGGGGTTCAGAAGCTAGGGGTGATGCGAGAGAAGTGCCTCTCAGCCTTAGCAGCCAGAGTCTTAGTAACTAAAGCAACAATGGGTGCTATGGCATGCTTTGTGAACTGTGGGTTGAACTCTTAAATATGAGTTATTCACATTTCAATATCGGCTGTCTATTGTTCCCATAGTCACTTAATTTATAGAGAAAATCTTGGTGGTTCACCTGACTTCCTGCAACTGATGTTTTAAAAGAGAAATTATAGTCTTAATGGTCTCTTGGTACAAAACCCAATGCTCTCACCTCAAAGGGAGTAAGAGAGTTTATTCTATAAATGAATATTCTATAGCCCAGAAACATAAATTCTGGTTACCCCAAATATTGTTCTCTAATGTGGTAACAAGTTTATGAAGTATATATGATATATGATAAACATATATATATATACATATATGTATGTATATATGTATATATACACATACACATATCAGAACAAAGAATGACCTAAATCAGAGCACTTCAAATACATCAGTGGGAACATGACGTAAGCAGGTCACAGCATGCCAGGAAAACATGTAGCATAGTCCTCAGATGCTGTCTGATGACACTCTTAGCCTCTAGGTTGGTGAAAGTTAGGAATCTGTTTGTACATTCCAAAAGGACTTAAATAGTCACAAGGCTGTTAGATCACACACAGAAGTGTGCAATAAATGACTACTTAGAGCTGGGACAGCACAGGTCATTTGGGTTCAGACCTGCAACATTCAAGCTCTCCATAGTAACTGCAACTCTCATCAGTCAATTAACCATGTCGAATGTTTAATGGATTATAATTTTTTCTGGGGAGCTCAGTTTATGGTCTTTACCAAGAATTGACTATACTCCTAGAATATAATCATATAGTTATAGGCAATATATTTTTCCTTAAACTCCTGACAGTAAAGACATTTACAGATAACACACACAAGTACGCATAAAAAAAAAATTTCTAAAGAGGTGAGTTTGTGCAAACAATACATGAATCAAGGTCTTCAGAAATAGACCAAAGTGGAAAATAAAGTGGAGGCCTAATAAAATGAGAGGATAAGTAAAGGACAAGTTGTATATATGTGTCATATGTGAAGACTGCAGGTTGAAGAGGAATCTTTGTATTTATTTGTTTGTTTGTTTTTTTTGTTTGCTTTACCTCTGTAAAATCTTAATTGGGAAAATATATATTAACATAAATATAAATATATACACATATATATGTAACAGACTGTCTATAAATCTACAAAATTGCTTTATGTCACTGTTCCTATTGTTCAAATGAATCCCTCACCTCTACCTAAAGTTAGATAAATGTCACCTCACATTTCCTAAATGGTAGAGTAATGGCTTTTTCTTGTCAATCATGTTATCTGTGATCTCACAAACACATCTGAAATATGATTATTTCGATTGTCATTATAAAGAGTTTCTTTGTTCACAAAATCAAGTATTGATATATTAGCTGAGTACTGATACATTCAGCCCAGCTATCCATATGACACTGTAGCAGGAATCTTAAAAAGTTCTTATTAACAAAATCAAACCTGGGGCCAGTTATTGGGGTGAAATGCTGGATGGTCAGAAAGACAGAACAAGCCACAGCTAACCTCACCTGGCCAACTTCTCAGCTGGTCTTGTTTCCTCAGACTGGATGCCTCATATCCGAATGACCTCTCAGCTGAACTGTGCTGCTAGAAGTCTGAAAGCTTAACCAGCCAAATGCTTCTAATTTCTAGTCCTCATGCCTTATATACCTTTCTGCTTTCTACCACCACTCCCTGGGATTAAAGGCTCACTTTCTGGGATTAAAGGCGTGTGTCACCATGCCTGGCCATTTCCAATGTGGCCTTGAACTCATAGAGATCCAGAGGGATTTCTACCTCTGGAGTGCTAGGATTAAAGGTGTGAGTGCCACCATTTTCTAGCCTTTGTATCTAGTGGCTGTTCTGTCTCTGACCCCAGATAAGTTTAATAGTGTGCACAATATTTTGGGGAACACAATACCACCACATGACACTTTCCCTCTTTTATTTTGATATAAAGATGAGAACAAAATGTAGCCATCCTGTTTGTTAGACATGCATTGCACAAAGCTGCTCCTTAGGGGATGTTCTTTCTCCCCCAATCCCATCTCTAACACAGCTCATCTGTGGGTTCCAGTGGTGCTGGCAAATGTGCGTTCTTTCCCCAGCATTTCACAGATTCTTCATTAAAACTAGCAATGTATGGCATGCTTCTGAAAATGAAACTTTACAAGGATCAAGTTTTATGGTCATTGTGTGGTGCTCCCCTCAAGCCCCGCTAGGGAAATAATGAATTGTTTAACTTAATAGAAGCTATAATGGTAATATTGATATGCCCTACCACTTAAATTACTTAAAAAGAATAAGAATGAACAGCTCAGAGTTCAACTAAGCTTTGGTAAGTTTTCCTTCAAAGCAGCATTTCCTGCCCTTATTGATAAATAATGTGCTGCTCATGGAAACGCTGTGTAATCCATTCCATGCCTCACTTGATCCAAGCCCTCAACTCCCTAATTAGGCAGCCTTTAGACAATGAAGCTTTGTTTTCCTGTTCAGTATATTGGTCTCTTTACTAATGTAGCTTGGGTAATAACAACTTCTTGCTCATGAGAGATTAATTGGATGTTTAAAATGTCAAGAAGGAAGAGTCAACATTTATATTATATTAATTGTTAGGGTGTGATTAGGATGCTAGGATATGCAGCATCATGTATTTTTAATATATAACAATGGGTACAAAACAATAAATTTGAACACAGAAAATGCTACATTAGTAGTATCATTGTGACATCACAAAGACTGACATCACATAACTATTCATTTTCTGTGCTTTCTTTTCAAAGAGAACAATTTGACCAATATCATTCTTTGCTGTGTCTATAGAAATGCAACAATTGTCTTCCATCTCTCTTTCTCTCTCTCTCTCTCTATCAATCATCTACCTATCTTATATCTATCATCTATCTATCTACCTATCTTCTATCTATCATCTATCAGTCATACCTATCTACCTACCTATCTTTTCACCTATCTATCTTTCTTTTCTAGGGTTTCTATTGCCGTGAAGAGACACCATGACCATGGTAACTCTTATAAAGGAAAACATTTAATTGTGATGCCTTGCTTACATTTTCAAAGGTTTAGTCTGTTATGATTATGGTGCGACATGGTGGTGTGCAGGCAGACATGGTGCTGGAGAAATAGCCCAGTGTCCTACATTTGTCTTGTAGGCAACAGGAAGTGGTCATTTGAGACAGTGGGCAGTATTTTGAACATATATGAGATCTCAAAGCCCACCTCTACAGTGACACACTTCCTCCAACAAGATCACACCTACTCCAAAAAGGCCACACCTCCTAATAGTGCCATTTCCATGAGATTATGAGGATCAATTACATTCAAACTACCACTTTATCTATCTATCTGTCTGTCTATCTATCTACCTACCTACATGTATATCATCTTTTCATCCATAGACACATACAAACACACACATGTATATTCATATTCAATATATATATATATATATATATATATATATATATATATATATAAAGAGAGAGAGAGAGAGTGTATATAAAAATATATACCAATAGAAACTCTATTTTAAGAATAATTTTATGTTCTATGAGGAAATTCCCAGATTTACAAATGTCAACTCACTTGTTACTGGCCTCATCTTTGCTGAAAGAAAACAACTAAGTGAAAAGTGAAATCATGAACCCCCTTGGGCCCTCATGCATCAAGGTGATCAGTTAAGACACTGTGTGAAACCTCGTGTGATTCTGAAGTCTTTATTGACCTGCTGTAATAGGATTGCAAGGCATGGAAGTAGGCATTGGTTCACTATGGTTCGTTTCCTCTGACACACCCGTACTGCTGCAGAGATGACCCTAGTTTAGGCAGAGGGGACTATTTTAGTGCCCAGGGGCCCCAGGACATACCCCTTTGCCCACTTACAGACCCTAGGATGTTGAGGGAAAGAAGCAGGAAGAAACAGGAGTGGAAAGTAGTGAACCAGAACTGAGAAAAGTAGCTTAGTTATGAAAAAGACCTTGGCAGAGACTCTAGAAGAATATTTAAGTGGTATTCCCTGATAGCAGCCTCCAGTTGGAGGTTAATATGAGGGATTGCCATGAACATGCTTGGCCCAAGGCCTGGAGTTCTTGCTATAACAACTCCTTCCAGAAGACAGCAGTATATTGGCAGCAATCTGGTGTAGGCACAGCAGCTTTCTCCATGGACCTATGTAATTTCCTCTGGTCAAGCCTTAAAAGTTGAACATAGAATCTTTATTTCAGTCTAGAGTGTGACTTCTCAGATTTATAGTGTCAGATTGTGTGTGTGTGTGTGTGTGTGTGTGTGTGTGTGTGTGTGTGTATGTGTGTGTGTATATTATAAAGGCCAGACCTAAGTATCTTCCTCTATTATTCTCCACCTTATTTTGTGAGACAGGGTGTCTCACTGGACCTGGAGCTTGCAGTTTTGGCCTGATAGGATCGCCAACAAACTCCCAGGATCCACTTGTATTTCAACACAGTGCTGGGTTACAGACCTATCCCAGTGCACCTCATTTTGATATGGGTGACAGGGTTCTAAATTTAGGTCCTTCTGAGCCATTGCTTTAGCCTTGATCATTCCCTGATGCTGGCTAATTTTCATCATTCAAACTGAGTTCAATTCTTCATTGAAGCTTTCTATTTCCACAAAAGGAATTTCCCTTTCATGTACTGTCGAAGTTTCAATAAGCATATTAAAATGATATATAACTGCTATTTCAATGTTTGTAGAAGGCCTGACCCTAGATACTATAGTATGTGACATTTACATTGTGGAAGAAATACGGTGTTGTCTTGGGAATGACTGGTTTTGGGATTTGGAATTTATTGCTGCAATGGGGATGGCTTCTCTGAGAGAAAAACAAAAATGTTGAAGATTAATCATGGTGAAGCAAAAGTTTGACTATAGCAAAATAGTTGTACAGCAGCAATGGGGCATCTTAATTATTGTGGAGCAGAATGGGTTTGAAATTAATAGCTAAATAGTTATTCATTAAACCGAAATGTAATCAAGGCAAGATTTTAACTATTGTAATTTTCTCTTCATTATAGAAATGATTCAGATAACATTGACAAGCAATGTGAAGCCAGAGGCCATCCTGGTCAATGTACAATCTTGTTGAGAATTGTATGAAAAAAATGGCATAGAATGTAGCCTAGCTATAAATCTAAACAATTACTTTTATACCAAGAAATCAAAGCATTTTATAGTTCTATAGTTCTAATATATAAATATAGTTCTAATCTTAATTTAGCTTACCTTTTTGTCTTTTAAGCTATGAAAAAATATTAAAAGGAACAAGAATAAAGTCTGAAAAGTAATTTAATGTTTCTATATACTGCATATATCCATACCTCAATATACAAAAACCTTCATCCTTTAAATGTGGTATTCATTAGTATTTATTTATTTGCTTTTGAGGTAGGATCTCTTTCTAGCCCAGTCTAACAAGGAACCCACTCTACAATCTATGGTGGTCTTAAACCTATGGCTCTGGTTCTGAGACCTCCTGAGTGCTGGGGCTATAGGTGTGAGCTACTATTCTATTCTCAGATGCATAAGCTAGCTTTTGCTTGAGCAATGTAATTACTCTCAAATTTTAAAATATATAGAATCATAATATTCTGAATTATTAAAATATTTGAGCATAGCTTTATAAAGGAGCTAAAGCTGTCACAAAATTATACACATGCAAAATACAAGATATGGAAGACTCTCCTTTTCTACTCACAAAACTGCATGATCAATGGGATCATAGCCTGGAAACCAGATATGTGTGACTGCTATTTGGAGAAGTCTGTAGCCTTAACCTGGCTTGTCAGGTAACCTAGAGCATTATCTATAATACTGACAGGTAGAGTTGCTGAACTAAGGAGGTTGTTGCTAATAGTGATAATAGATGAACAAGTTGAGAATTAGGTAGGAATCTATAGCATTTTGTAAAAACTGAGCTAAGAAACAATACATATTTTCTCATTGAAGATGAAAAACTTAGTAAACATAGAATAATGTAACAAAAACTCAAATTTCCTTGGGCTGTCATGGATAATACTCCTTTATCCTTCTGCTCTGAAACTAACAGTGGAACTCTGTATAATTATCAGCTTGCCTTTCTTTGTAACTTCTTCACACTGTGTTTATGGCATAATCTTGTTAATTATGGTCATGATGGCAACAAATGCAAATATTACAAATAGTATAATAATGACTTAGTGTCATACAGAATCAAATGTTTTTTCAAATATATTCTCCTGTATATTAATTTATGTTGCAATGAACATACTGAAAATACTAGAATTGTGGTTATGGGATAGAACTAGATACACATGGCTTTATCAAATATAGCACAGATATGCTAAACATGCACACCACTCTGAGAAAGGCAAATCCCATCCCTGCCTTACTACTTTATGTGTTTCCCTGAATCACCAACCAAGTTCAAATGAAGATGGATGTGAGGTAACAATTTTTGTTGTTGTTCACTTGGTACATTTTTGGCTTCCTAAGTGGGCAAATGGCATCACAAATTACAAGGCTCTTCTTAATAGTGAGTCAAAGACAATTTCTTGTTGGAATGAAATTATCTTTGATATTTGTATTGAAAATTCAATATAAGCAAGCATACAGCTCTAAAAATGATTGATAAAGTAAAAGCAAATTAGATTTTTTTCTTAGCTCTGTTTTCTCTGCAGCTTAATCAAATCTGGGAAACTTCTTAAACTTTTTTAGAGTTTAATATGTCACAAACTACTTTAAGAATGCTGGGGCACAGATAAGACTGTGAACTGGAAATGGAACCTGCAAGGCTACTGCAGCCACTTTGTTGAGAATGTATTGTTTCTGCTCTATCTATCTGATGTCCTATAAGTATAATGAAAAGCCATGCTCTCTGCTGCAGGAATCTGGTTTCAAGGATAGAGCAGATTCCAAAGTTAAACGTTTACATCATTCTTTTTCATGTCTTTGCTTGCCTAGAGATTTTATATTTACTTACAAGTATTTGAAAATTAAATGCTGAATCCCAGTTATGAAAGTTTGAATTCATATTCTTTGTATCCTTAACTGTAACTGTTACTATTATTTTTATTCATTATTGACATTATATCCTAGATCAAAATGTATGCAGAGTTTTACTGGTGTTGGTAATGTTGTGAAATTGATAGCTTGATCATTCCCTGATGCTGGCCTCCAAAAACATATTGAATCTATTGGACACATGGGATGCATATTAGACACAGCCGGATATATGTGTCTGTATATCTATCTACATCTACTATTCATTTTGTTTGTTTCTGTTTTGTTTTGATTCAGTTTGCTTTAACCAAATGATGTTTGAATTCCTATAGCAAGAAATTAAAAGAAACATTCACCTAAAGAGCAGTGACAGGTGTGAGATAATAGGAAGGTTCATGTGTTTTGGCTGAATGAGTCTTAAAATTCTATGCAAGCAAGCACACAATCCAACATTACAAAACACTGCAAAGGTGTGTTATAGGACAGAGTCATAGCTATCACAAGTTTGATAAACAGGATGCCTAAACTGTAGCAAATGACTGAAGTTGATAGATGTTATGAAACAGTATGTTCAAAATTACCAATAGGAGAAATTTCATGAGTCCCCACCCCTAGATTAAGAGTTATAGGCAATCAATGGCTACTGAGAAAAAGAGAAGCAGTCTTCTAAAGGTGGGAGTTGCTGATAGATTACTCAAACTCAAGTGATCATTCCCAAACACCTGTGCATAAGAGCAACACTATATGGGCTCAGTATGGTGTGTGTGTGTGTGTGTGTGTGTGTGTGTGTGTGTGTGTGTGTGTGTGTGTGTGTGTAAAGCAAAAGAAATAAAAAAAAACATGAGTTTAAACAAAAAGTCGGAGGACACTGAATGAATTTGAGGAGGAAGAGGGACAGCAGAAATGATGTAAAGATAGTACTCGAATTTGAAATTCTTAAAACATTAAAATTAAGAACAATCTTGTTTCTCTAAGGATCTAGCCATTGCTAACGCTCCATACCTAACCACTCTACTTATGTTACTATTATCACATTCTCAGATGGTTATGTTTATAGCTTCTTTCCCATTACCATTGTTACACTCTCAGTTGGTTATGTTTACTGTTTCTTATCCACTACCATTATCACACTCTCAGAAGGTATTCATAGCTTCCTAATTCTCTGCACATCTCTCTTTACCGCTTTATTTGTTCTGCATTCTGAGGTTCTGTTTTCACCCAGGGACATGAGGAATCATGCACAGTGATTTATAAGTCACATAACTTCATTGCCATTGGCTTTCTAAGAATGCTAAGCATTCTGCTTTCTCAGTATAGATTGCAAGCTCTCCATGGACATTTCTCCTACAGATCTGATGTCGTTGCCATTGACATGATACTCATCTCCTCAGTATAGATCACAAGGTCTCTCCATGGACATTTCTCCTACAGATCTGATTGCTGTTACCACTGGCATGATACTCATCATTTTTCTTACCCCCTTGTCATTTACTTCCTTCAAATATCATCTTGTCCCTGAGTATTTCTCACCATTATCCATATCTGCTTTATTTTTCTTCTCAAGACCTATTACCATTATACAGAAAACAAATGTTTAATTGAAAGCCTGTATCTCCTAAAAAGTAAACTTCATGTATCACTGCTGGTTGCTCAAAGCCCAGAAGGGAAAATGTGCTCAAGCAGATCTTAAAGGTATAGGCAGGATACCTGAGTAGATGGTTCATCCTCCCAAGTCTTTCACTTAACTCTGTTTTATTGCCAGGTCTTTCTTAATGGTTGAATATAGTCAATCTCTTGCCAAATTATGCTCATCTTTTAACAAGTAGTACTATTTGTCTTTCATTTGTTTGTTTGTTTATTTCTTTATTTTTGTGTATGTGTGTGTCACATCATTCACAGTGCACATGTAGAGGTCAGACAACTACCACAGGAATTTCCTTCTTCCACCATGTGGATCCTAGGGTGATCAAACTCAGCTCACTAAGCTTTGCAGCAAGCGCATTTCCAAATGAGTCATTTCACTGACCCTAAATGGTTCAATTGCAATCATGAATAAAAAATAAGAAAGCCAATATTTCAATGATGTTGCTACAAATGTATGGTGGAAAGCATAGCTAATTCATTAGATTTTTTTCCCCTAGTGATTTAATGTGTCAGATGTTCTTGGAGTAATGCAGATTAAAGAGAAATTCACTTTGTTTATTTGTTTGTTTGTTTATTATTTATTCATTTATTCATGTGTGTGTGTGTGTGTGTGTGTGTGTGTGTGTGTGTGTGTGCAGGAATGTGTGGGTATGCAGGCATGTATGTATATGAGGATCCCAGAGAACTTCAATGATCTTTCCTCTTTAGGTACATCCACCTTGATTTTTGAAAAGAATATCTCACATGGATCCTTACACTATGATACCTGGTCAGTGAATTCCAGGGATCTGCCTATCTCCTGCTTCCAACATTGAGATCGCTAGCACACACCACCACCTTGGCTCTTTTACATGCATGTTATAGGCCAGTCTTTGCTGTATGAGCCTCAATAACCTCACTTTAAATACTTTCAAATCATTGATTATTACATGAACTTCTTTAATTTCAGTTTAGAGAAGTAAACAAATTTTCAGACTTGCCACAGTCACTCAACCTTTTAAGATGCCGTCTGTGTAAAGAAAGAAATGGGGGAAGGGAGATACTGGAGTTGGGTCTTTGAGTTACTCCTCCACTCTTTCTGTTTTAATCTGGATTTATGAAAAATAATAGGAACACTTTAGTGTCATAGTTCCTGAGACATCTGATATGGACTTTGGTGAGGTGGCCCTTGAACACAGTTTTAATTTTTCAGGAAGTTATTAATAATATTTGGTTAACAGATCAATATTCAAGAATTCTATGTAGCTGACCCATCAAGAATCTTTTAACTATTAATCAGCAAGAATTCCCCAAGCTGTAGAGAAAGGGACTTTAAAGGGATGATTAATTTTTTGCACGTGACAAGATATGAACCACGGCGGCAGAGTCAAACTGAGAAAACCCTCAGGGAGATGGGCAGTAATCAGGCCTGTGGTCTGCACCCATAGTGACAGATGTGGCTGTAGTGTTTGGTCTTGCTTCTTGAATGGCATTTTTCAATAAACATAAAAATAAAAAAGACCTGACTGTGAGGACTGATCCACTTTTAAACTTCTCTTCTAACAAAAGTGTGGGAAAAATTAATCCTGGGCAGGAGAGACCCAAAGGGAAGCTACTGTGCATAGTAAGATGTCCACACTGGCGAGAGTGCCGCTCCAAGCTGTGGAAAGGAACTGCTGAGAACCGGCGGGTGCCTTCTGCCAACTGGGGGGAGGCTTTGTAGCACAGGTCCGACGAAAGTGAGGTAGACCTGTCTCGGGGGCTCAGTCTCACCCCAGGGGACCTGCACTGGCGGTAGTTAGCCCTGCCGAGACAGCCCACACGGCTGTAGAAAGAACAAGCCGGAAGGGGAGCAGTTAGAGGTGCAGTCACTGCCCCAGGCAGCCGCAAGGGTCTCTCTTCCAGGTCATTGTACATCTCCCCCGGGAGGTCCCGCCTCCATCACCACTGCCACCTTGAAGGGAGCCTGTTCTAGCCTGAGGCATCCCAACCTACCACTGTTGTGTTTGCCAAGGTACCCAGTATATCTCTGGATGCTCTTTGCCTAGCTGGCAGCCCCTCAGGTATCTGTCCCGGGCTAAGGCTGCACGGGCTGAAGAAATTCCTGAGGCCGGATCAATATGATTTATAATTTAAAATTTTTTTACAAAGCTCTTTCCCTTTTTTGTCATCAAAATAATATATCTGAGAGAGATTTGTAAAAACAACCAGCCTGGGGTTTATATTTCCCATGAGCATTGGGGGAGCTGGCCAGGCTGTAACTCCAGCTCCATTTCTCAAGGTGGGTCATGCTCCCTGCCAAAACCCAGGTGCTCAGGGTCACCCAGAATACAGTAATGGCCTGGGGGAGGATCCCTGAAGTTAGTCTCCTTGGAACCTCAGTTTAGAAACACAGGGCTTGCTTTGTGGGTGGGTGGCAGAGATCTCATGTGGTTTGAAGGAAATCTACTTCTGAAGTAAAAATAAAACTGCAGTTGGGAATTTTTTTTTTTAAAAGATGATTAAGTTAAAGTGAGGTCATTCAGGTGTGCTTTCCTTCTGTACGACCATCTTCCTTATAAAAAGAATAAATCTGGACAGAGAAGACAACATAATGCCCGTGGGAAAATTCAGCCATTTGTAAGCCAAGGAGACATGCTGAAACTGATCGATTCCTTGGGAGTCCAGAAAAGGAGCCACCCTGCTGACTGTAATTCAGATTTCTGCCTCTAGAACATGAAAATAAATGTCTGCTCGGTAAGCCACAGAATTTGTAGCAGTGCTGGCGAACTAATACACTCTTCTCTGTAATGCTAATGTAATTAACATTATGAATTCAAGAATGGTGTTCATGCTATTGGGACCGCAAAGCAATATATGTCTAATTTTTTCATTATATCTTCACTCTAAGATTTTGTTAACTTAATCAGATAATAAAATACTAATGGGTAATAGTCTTAAATGCACAAATGTTTAATTCTTTCATGAATAATCATGACAGGTAATTTCTAAATTTAATATAGTTTCACAGTTAAGAAATTCAGATATGAAAATTATCACATCACAGATCTCAGCAACAACTGGATTCAAACAGAGGGATCTGGATGCAAAGCCTCTGCCTCTCCTGCTCTCTGCTATATGCAGTATTCTCAGCATTGTTTGAGTTGTAAGGCTTAAGTTATTCATGGTAATCAATATGCTATATATTTGAATATTTTCATAATATGTGGCAGTTAGTGACTATAAAAGTGTCTCCACTCTCTAGAAACTGGGACCATTTCCCTTCTCTTTAAGCTACGTGGGATTTTGTGGCTACACACTGATGCTTCCTGAACCACATAAGTAGGTCTTGGAGTATTCCATGCCCTCTACATGGCTCTCCACAGGACATGTTGATACTGGAGACAGGATTCCCTTCAAGGTTTGTGGTACTTGGTGAAAATGAGTGAGGTGTTAAAAATCATTTAAAATTAAACATGACAACAGAGCATTAAAACCAGAGTGAAGAATTTGTGCATCAGAATCCTGTGAAGGCTGCCTGCTCCTAGAACTAGCAATCATGGACCCAGCCAGAGCTAGCTTAATATTGTGTTTCAGTGAGTTAAGGCATACATGTTTGTTTCTAAGAATGCTGACTTTTTATATGCACAAAATAGGAAGGATTTATCATAAGAATATATAATGATTTCTTCCTCATCCTAATGTTTATTCGTCTTAGCTCAGGTCATAATATATGCTATTTTCTCTGAGGGTGCTGAACACTTGCCAAAAATCATTTGAAGTAAAAGTATTATGTTAATACACTGGTAGACATTAACTTTGTACGCAGAATATTCAGTTTCCCTCATTATAAAATATTGATTTTATTGAATGGGATGTAAAATTCTCATTTAAAAATTCATTAATTACAAGTGAAATAAATTAAGATAATATTTTAAAGTGATTAACATTGGTTATGCAGTCTTGGATACTCTAAAAATTGATATTTACTAGAAATTTTTATTTTCTTCTTATTCTTATTTTTTATTATTAACATAACTTTTTAATTGATTCTTTGGGAATTTCACATCATGCACCCTAATGCAACTCATATCCCAATCTTTCCATATCTTCCCTTCACCCTTGTAGTGTCCCCTCCCCTGAAAAGGAAAACTAAAAAAGAAATAATAAAAATAAGATAAAAATTAAAAATAGATAAAAATACAAAGAGCCCAGGAATGTGAAAAATTGCATACCCATAGCCTATACACATATTCTAGGAAATCTGGAGCTGACAGTTGCTATGGACAAAGGTTAACCTTTAACAGTGGTTCTGCGTGACCCTCTGTACTACATTGCTTTCAGGTACTGGGCAAAGTAGCTGTGTCAAGACAGCTACAGGTTCTCAAACATCTTGAACTAACACCCTGTAATCAAAAGTTGTGAATCTTAGAGTACTGTGACTCAAGACCTAAAATGAAGATTGTAAAATTTCCTCTGATCCTCTCCAAAGCCTAATCTCGAGATTGCAAATTTTCCTTTGCTCACCACCTGGTGCGTGGTTTTTGCTATAAGAAGAGACTGGTTGCGGGGCAGTGGTGGCGCACGTCTTTAATCCCAGCACTTGGGAGGCAGAGCCAGGCAGATCTCTGTGAGTTCAAGGCCAACCTGGGCTGTAGAGTGAGTTCCAGGAAAGGCACAAAGCTATGCAGAGAAATCTTGTCTCAAAAAACAAACAAACAAACAAAAAAGAGGCTGATTGCCTCTTCTCAATGCCACAGTGTTAGAATCCTGACTCTGTCTGGGGCCCTAGCTAGTTATAAGTTTTGGAACCCCACAGTGTTTGGAATAAAGTTTACTTCTGGTTAATAGACTTCCGTGGTCTGGTCCCCTTGATTTGCACAACCCCAGGGTCCAGCATTTTGGGGGCTTATCCAGGATTGTGTAATTCTGGGAGGAGATCCCTGTCTCTGGCAGCTTTATTCTATGGATTCTGGCCAATTGTTAAGTTTTTCTTTGATCTCTTTATGTGGTGTATAGACAAACTGGGACTCAATAGAGAACAGGTGGACGGACATGCTGTTGACCTCTGAGCCATAGGAGAAAGAGCAACACCTCGAATCCTCCTCTGGCGATTGGGACATCCATTTGTAGTTCTTTGGAACTGGTTCATAACCACGTGGCCCAATGGCATAGCATTCTTCCATCCATGTCTGCCAGATTTTCATCTCCTTGTTTTCATTTGGTCGTCGTCTGTTTATTGTTGGTTTCCTTGTTGTACTTGTTTGTGAATTAATGACCACCATGGGTCAAACTTCCTCTAAACCTAAAAACCCCTTGGACCTTGTCCTCTCTCATTTTCAGGACTTCAGGGACGCTGCAGAAGTCTCTGCCACCTGTGTGGAACCAGAGCTACTGGAGGTCTTTTGTTCGCTAGAATGGCCAGCTTTCCGAGTTGGATGTCCTCCTGAAGGTTCCTTTGATCCTAAACTTATTCTTAGGGTCTAGGATGTTTCTTTTAGCCATTCAGATCATCTCTGCCAGGCCCTCTACATCGTGGCCTGGTGCTATCTCTTGGTCAGTCCCCCATCCTGGTTAAAATCCCTCATTCTTTCCTCAGAGAATGAGACTGCCATTCTTTCCGTTCATCTGAAGAAATCAAAAAGAAAGCCTAGGTGGTCCAATACTCCTGCAGTCTTGCCTTCCCTTTCTGACCCTGAGATGGGTGATTCTCCTCCTCCTCCTCCCTATAATCCCCCACCCATAGACAAGGGGGGAATTCCTCTCTGATGGGGAATACCATGGCTGCTATCTCCCGTACTGACTTACATTCCGCTATACTCCTATTTCCTCCTGGAGCCCCTCCTCCTTGCCCTCTCACCAGTTCACCCCCTGGGCTGGGACTGCTCCACACTTTCTTGGGAAAGCCACAAATTACGGCTTCCATTGCTCTCCCCCCTCTGCATTGTGGGACCTCAAGATGCAAATGGCAACCCTTGCCTGGCCTATTTTCCCTTTGGTACCAGTGTCCTCTAAAAGTGGAAGCTCCAAACTCCCCCTTTTATTGAAAAGCCACAAGCCCTAATAGCTCTTCTTGATACTGGGACAATTGCCAACAGCTCCTTCAGGTTCTATTCACTACTGAGGATAGCGACAGAATCTGGTGAGAACGCCGCGAGCTGGTCCCAGGGCAAGATGGCTGCCCCATGGATGATAAGGTGACTGTTAATGCTGTCTTCCCCACTTCTCAGCCTGACGAGGGATGAGACTACAACACAGATGAAGGTAGGGAGCGGCTAACAGTCAATTGCCAGATTTTTGTGGAGGGTTTCTGGGGGCTGCTAGATAGCCCACAAATTTGTCTAAGGGGAGTCAGGTAGTACAGGAAAAGAATAAACCACCAGGTGCATTTTTTGAACACCTGATGGATGCCTTTGAATCCTAAGGTTCCAGAAAATCAGGTGGCATTCAAGCTGGCTTTTGTTAACCAAGCAGCTCCAGATATTAAAAGGAAAATTTCAGCACCTCAATGGATTAAAAGGTTAAAAATTTGTCTGAATTAGTTGCTATAGACATTAAAATTTATAAAGAGAGAGAGAGAGAGAGAGAGAGAGAGAGAGAGAGAGAGAGAGAGAGAGAGAGAGACACCCAAGGATAGACAAACTTGAGGTCTGGCCAAGGTCTTACTGGTAGCAGACAGGAGCTGGGGGTCCACTGAACTTAGAGACTGCCAACTGTCCCAAATAGCCAATGGGTGGGGAGATAATGAGAGCCCCAAGCGCTCCCATCTCCAAAAGAATCAATGTGCATACTACAAGAAAATGAGACATTGAAAGAGGGAATGCCCCCAGAGAAAGAAAGGACAAAAAGGACCTAAAGATGACCAATAGTTCCTTGAACTCGACTCAAGGGGATGGAGCTCGAAGCTCCTCTGTGAGCCTTGGGTAACCCTACAAGTGGAGGGACAACCTGTTGGACTTCCTAGTGGACACTGGAACTCATCTTTCCATATTAAAAACCCCACTAGGACCTCTATTAGACAAAAAAACATATGTTCAAGGGGCTAGAGGAACAGCCTTGCATTCCTAGATCACAAAACAAGCTGTGGACTTGGGAAGGACAAAGGTTACACATTCCTTCATGGTTATCCCTTAATACCCCTACTTTCTCTTGGGAAGAGACCCATTTACCAAGATGAACATTCATTTCATTGGGAAGGGTATGACCTTCCAACTATTTGTAAATGAGAGAGCAGGTACAGCTAAGGGGGTCCTCACTTAGCACCTTGGAAGCAGCCTATGGCTTACTTATCCAAACGACTGGACCCTGTAGCCTCTGAGTGGCCTAACTGCCTCTGTATCATCACAGTTACAACCATCTTGGTCTAGGATGCTGACAAATTGACTCTGGGACAATCTCTAACCATGACAACTCCCCACTTGATAGAGGAGGTTCTCAGGAATCTCCCTGATTGGTGGATGACCACTGCCTGGTTGACACATTCCTAGGCCTTGCTCCTCAACCCCCCTTGCATTGGTTCCTCCTAAGCACGTCTCTCAACCCAGTGACCTTGCTGCCTAACCTGAATTTGGACATCATTCGTGACTGCATAGAGATACTGCAGCAAGTACATGGAATCTAACCGGACTTGACTGATATCAAGAAGTCTGGCTGGATCCAGACTTCACACACTTCATGGACAGCAGCAGCTTTATTCAGAAAGGAACCAGGTACACAGAAGGTACACAGGTACACAGAAGCAGCAATATCAATACCCTCAGAGATTATTTGGTTTACAGTCTTGCCTCTGGCACCTCAGCACAAGAGATTGATCTGATTACCCTAATGGATGCCCTAGAACTAGGAAAAGACAACATTATCAACATGTATATGATAGCCATTATGCTTTCAAAATGCACATGTTCATGGGGCCATCTACAGGAAAATAGGCTTTCTAACTGCTGAAGAAAAGACTATTAAAAATAAATAAGAGATCCTAGACTTATTGTCTGGCCTCTGCCCCTACTCCCCCGAGAAGACTGATCATCATCCATTATCCAAGACATCAGAAAGGAAACTCTGAAGAAGCCCAGGGCAATAGAAGAACATATCATGCATCCAAGGAAGCTTCCATGGCTGCCACCAATTTATTGAGAACAATATCAGACCCTGTGTTGTCTGAGGTGCTTGATTATTCTGCCCAAGATGACAAAGACTTTGCCTCTTTATCAAACACCTGGGTTAAAAAATGGATGGAGGTACACTTTGGATCAAAGATTCATCCTGCCAACAGAACTGATCAAATCCTTGATCTACCAAATCCACAGGGGAACTCATTTAGGACAAAGAAAATTAAAAGAACTCCTAGGACACTCAAAATTCAAAATTTTCAACATAAATCAATTGGTGGAGAACAGGGTGACTCAATGCCTCCTTTGCCAGCCTACTAATCCACAAAAGAAAGACTCCCCTCAAAGCAAGAGGAGAAGAGTAACTTCCCCTGGAGTCCATAAGGAAGGTGGACTTCATTGAAGTAAGACCCAGCAAATATGGGATCAATATCTCCTGGTCTTTGTAGACACTTTTTCACATCAGGTAGAGGCCTTCTCCATTAGAAAAGAGATGGCATCCACAGTAGTCAAGAAGATCATCAATGAACTCATCCCAAAGTATAGACTTTCTTCCATAATAGGATCAGACAGTGGACAAGCTTTCATCTCTAAGGTAACATAAGACTTAGTTAAAGTATTGAGGACTGATTGGATACTACGTTGTACATACCACCCCTAGAGTTCAGGATAGATAGACAGGATGAATTGAACCTTAAAAGAGACTTTAACTAAATTAACCCTAGAAACTGGTAATGACTGGACAGCCCTCTTACCCTTTGCTCTGTTCTGGGTATGGAACACTATCTACTACTGTGGGTTAATGCCCTATAAAATCATGTTTGGCAGATCTCCTCCCTTGGTTCTCACACTCCCTTCAGAAGTCATGGTTAAGATGTCTGAATATAAATTTCTTAAGTCCATCCAGGTTCTATAGGCAGTTCATGGCAACATTTTCCTGCTCCTGAGACATGTTTATGAGTTCTCACCTGTCAAGCCACACAGCCACAAAACAGGTGACCTCATATGGGTCTGGAGACATCACACAAAGGCCCTTGGAAAATGCTAGAAGGGACTACACATGGTGATCCTCACTACCACAATGGTTGTTGAGGTCAATGGAATCATTTACCACTGTAGTGGGTAGCCATTCCAGCTTTGATCTGGAAGTTCCAATCCCTATTGAGGCTTCAGTAATTGTCATGCCTACAAGGCAGGGCCAAGAGAGGATGCTGAAGACCCAAGATCCAGATGCATGGGCTCTCTTGGTTCCTGGACCCTGGACACTGGAGGTAGACCGAGCAGATTTCTCCAGAGAACACTGCTGGACTGCACTATACCTTTCCCAGACCCTGTTACCTATCCCTTCACTTGTAAGTTACCCCACAAAATAAACATCCCTTTTAACTATGTGGAGTGGCCTTAATAATTTCACCTTTATCTGGCTCCCAATGTGGGGCACGAAACCCACAACCCTGAGATTAAGAGTCTCATGCTCTACCAACTGAGCTAGCCAGGCTTTTTTTGTTTGTTTGTTTGTTTTGTTTTGTTTTAGTTAAAAGGGAGGTTTACTTTGTGGGGTAACTTACAAGTGAAGGGATAGGTAACAGGGTCTAGGAAAGGTGTAGCACAGTCCAGTGGTGTTCTCTGGAAAACTCTGTTCAGTCTACCTTCAGCATCCAGGGTCCAGGCACCAAGAGAACACATGCATCCGGATCTCAGGTCTTCAGCATCCTTTCTTGGGCCTGCCTTGTAAGTATGACAGTTACCAAAGCCTCAATGGGGGTTGGAACTTCCAAATCAAAGCTGGAATGGCTACCCACTACACACAACTCATATCTCAAACCCACTACTGAGGGAAGATTGACCTACCCAGACAACAGATGCAGGGCCTTTTTGTACCCCTAGGACCTACTAAAGATAAGACTAAAAGCTCTCAAGCTATCATGAGTTTTCTGATTTACTTATATCTAGTTCCTGGGATCTCTGGAACATCCCAATACCCTCTCTTGTTATTTTTATTTGGAAACTCACAAACTTCTGGGCAGGGTGGCTAATATCTGAAGTATTCCCAGCAGATTTCAAGACAACCCCAATCTCTAAGATTGACTTGTGTCATCTAATTAATGCCAGACCTAATATTCAATCAGGTACCTGGGAGACCTGCTTATAGAAGAACCCTCCAATTTGGTTTTTAGCCTAGAAAAGCATGTGACTCTCTAGCCCTTTTTAAATGTCTTTCAGAAGAATTTCAAGGGAAACTCTAGTCTGTTTGCCTGACTGTCTCTACCCCAGCCTGCTCCAGTCAAAATAAATTCTGGTGTCAATCCTGGGGATGTGAAACTTTGGTCCCCTCTTAGAATGTTGACAAGGACCCATTTATAACAATATCAGCTTCTGTTAATGGTTCCTGCACAAAACTTATATTCTGTAATCCTATTATAATCCAAGTTAAGAGATGGGATGCTGAGCACACACAAGCTTATAGTTCTTGGGTCTCAGGAAGATCTTGGGAATTTAGGTTATGGGAGTCCAGTAATGACAATGGAATGATATTTATCATACAACAATCACAGGTTAGGACTCCTGTCCTCCCCACAGGACTTTACATTACCTCCTTCAGCTTCTCCTGGTCAGTTCTTCACAACTCAGCCCCGAGCTACCCAGATAGTCTAAAATGACAGCTCACCAGGGGCTGATGTGTTGACAATAGCTAAGGAAATAGTCACAAGTCATATTGAACCACCAGCACCTGTGGACTCCCTCTTTGAAATGGTCCTAGCCGATTACTCTCTTCTTAATCATACCAATACTAATCTCATTGCTGACTGCTGATTGTGTCTAGACCCCAGACTGCCTTTTTACACAGAATTAGGTCTTCTTGTTAAACAACCATCAGTAACACTCAGGACTGTGTCCCTGACTAACAGAACAGCTTGTCCCCAGGAAGCCCCTCTCACCCTAGGAGGCATTCAAAGGGATGCAAATTGCTTCTGCTCATATAACTACCCCTTAGACAAAACTGCCTATTTATCAATATGCAAAAATATGTATACTTTTACAATGTTTCCCGATACACTTAACTTAAGCAACTTCCACCAACTGGTCATTTTCTGAGAGTCTTGGTGTGCCTGTACCATGGGTTTATAGCCCTGTATATCAACTAGCCTCTTCTCCATGGGAAACTGACCTGAACTCTGTGTTTTAGTACAAATTGTCCCACAAACATATTATTATCACGGTCAGGCTGTAAGGGAGCATTTGGACTCCTCCCTTGGGCTGTGATATAAGAGGGGAGCTGCAATCCTTGTCCACATAATGATGGAAGTGGTATTGTGGGTTATGCTGCCCTGGGAGCAGCAGCACTGATTACTAGCCAAGCCAGTTACAGTAGTCCCTCTGAGGCCATGGAAAAAGACCTATTCTGCCTGTAGGCAGCAACCTCATACCTTGAACAACAGGTAGTCTTTAGCAGAAATGGTTCCACAAAACAGAAGGGGTCTAGACTTACTATTCCCAAAACAAGGAGGGGTATGTGCTGCCTTGGGTGAATCCAGTTCTTTCTATGCTAACCACTCAGGCATTGTTAGGAACACTCTTCAAGAGCTCAAAGTAAATAACCAAAAGACAAAAAGAAAGACAACTATCATTTTCTTAGTTCCATAAGCTACTTAATTGGTCCCCATGGCTAATAACCTTATTGTCCTCCATTTCTGGACTGTTGCTTATTTTTTTGATACTCGTATGATTGGTCCATGTGTGACTAATGAGTTGATCAGATTTGTAAAACAAAACAAACAAAACAAACAAACAAAAAACAAAACCAAACATATTTCTTCAGTGGAACTCTTGATTCTCCACTCACAATATGAAACCCTTCAAAACTCAGACAATTCAGACGACTCAGGCTCATATATAGATTCAGAAGAATCATGGGTTTGATTCTGGCATAAACTCAAGGGGGAATGAAGAGCCCATGAATATGAAAAATTGTATGCCCATAGCCTATATACATATTCTAGGAAAGTTGGAGCTGACAGTTACTGTGGACAAAGGTTAACCCTTAACAGTGGCTTCTACATGACCCTCAGCCCTACACTCCTTCCAGCAATGGGGGAAAGCAGTTGTGTCAAGATAGCTACAGGCTTTTGCAAACATATTGAACTAAATCCCTGAAATCAGAAGCTGTGAATCTCGGAGCCTTAACTCAAGGTTGCAAAAATTCCTCTGACTCTCCCCAAGGCCTAACCTCAGTATTGTAAAAGTTCCTTTGCTCACTACCTGGAATATGGTTTTTACTGCAAGAAGAGGTTGAGGTCTGGAAAGATGGCTCAGCAGTTGTGGGTACTGACTACTTCTCCAAATCCCAGCACCCACATGGCAGCTAGCAGCTGTCTGTAACTCCAAGATCTGACACTCTCACACAGACTTACCTGCAGGAAAAACACCAATGTACATAAAATAAAAGTAAATTTAAAAAAAAAGATGAAGAAGGCTGGTTCCCTCTTCTCAATGTCATAGTATCAGAATCCTGACTCTATCTGTGGCCCTAGCTAGATAGAAGTTTTGGAACCCTGCAATGTTTGGAATAATGTTTGCTTCTGATTATAGACTTTGGAGGTATGATCCCCATTATTTGTGCAACCCCAGGACCCAACAAATGCAAAGTAGAATATTAGTTTAAAAACAAGCAAAAAACCAAACCAAACCAAAGAAACAAAAACATTTGCTCCTTCATCTTTTCCACATCTCCATCACCTCTTCATTCATCTTAGAGGTGTTGGGAGCTATGGTATATCATGCAGTATACCCTTTTGTCCACACAGCTCTACTTGGCAAATGTTCAATGTGCAATATGTTGTTGGTATGGTTCAAGACCCCTGGCTTCTGGTACACCATCAATACTGGACCCTCACTGAATCTCCTCCCAGATATCCAGCTGTTGCCCTGAGTCATGGAGATCCTATTGCTAGTTTCTTCAGGGCCAGTCCCTTCACACACACTAGCAGGTCATAGATGGGGTAGATGTTGGGAAGTGCCCACTCAACGACCTGGATGTGTGTCTGGGTGGTAGCTGGGTTGTTCTGACCTGTCTGCTGGGACCACCTCTCTCAGGTGAGGGCCTGAGCCAGCTCTCCTACACCTGTGTGGTGAGGGGTGGAACCAGCTTTCCCAAGGTGGTGAGCTTTCCTATTAGGGGAGGGGCCAGCTTGGGTTGGATGTTATCATGGCCCCAAGTGGCAGAACAGGCCACCCCAATCTGCATGGCCCTGCTGGCAGCATGACCCTTGTGCCCCAACATAGCCTTAGGTGTTGTCCTAGACCCCAAGTATCTATATTGCCATGGTAACTAGAGCCATGGACACTGACACAGATCCTGGTTACAGTAGGGCCACAGACCCAGACATGGCCACTGGCAGCGGCAGCACAGGCCGCTCAGATTAGCATGGCCCTGGCTGCACCATGTCCCTTGCTTCCCAATATGACTACAGGTGGCAGCCCAGAACCTGGGCATCTGTGTACCCTTTTGTGGCGACAGGGGCCATGGACATCAACACTGACCTCAACTGTAGTAGGACCACAGACCCAGACACAGTTCTTGGCAGTAGACTAAACCTAGATGTTACCATGGTCCCAGGTAGCAGTGCAAACCACTTGGATCAGCATCATCCCTGCTTCAGGGTGGCCCTGGAACACCAACATTGCCCCTGGTAGGGGGCTAGAGCCTGGGCACTCACACAAACTTTGATAGTAACAGGTGCCATGGATATCAACATAGACTGTGGCTGTGGTAGGGCCATGGGCCCAGACATGGTCCTTGACTGCAGCTCAAACTCCAGTGTCTCTATGGCCCCAGGTGGCAGCTCAGGCCACTCATATCTCTATGGCCCTTGTGGTTGCATGATCCTTAGGCACCAACATTGCCTTAAGTATTGCCCTAGACCCCCCCATATCCTCAGGGATTTCTGTGGTAACAGGAGCCATGGACATCAACACAGACTGCCCCTGGGCCCTTGGCAGTATCCCAGAACAAGATATCACCTCTTCAGATTTGTCTCTCTCCACAGGACATGAACTATTCTGCCCCCCCCCCCTCTCTCCTATAGTCCTTCATGTATTTGCTCACCATACTAGCATTTGACTGCCCAGTGTGGTAGCAGGTGGGCTGTGGTTTCTTCTCCCCACCCAGGGCGATTGGTCTGTGTGTGTGTGTGTGTGTGTGTGTGTGTATGTGTGTGTGTGTGTCTATATCTGTCTGCTTGTTCTTCCTAATACTTATGTTTTATTAATTCAATTTGTTCTTTAACCATGAGAGGACAAAGAAAGGAGAATAGGAAGGTACAGGTGATATGAATGGGAAGAATGGGGAAAATGGGAAGGAGTAGAGAGGTCAATAAAGAAGAAGAGGATGAGAAGTGAGACAAAGAACAGTAAAGATGATTGAAAAAGCTTAAGGAATATTATTTAATTTTTACCTAAAATTACACACACACACACACACACACACACACACACACACACACACACACACACAATTACCTAAGCTACAGAGAAGTAATGTTAGGATGATATGTATGTGTGTGTGTGTGTGTGTGTGTGTGTGTGTGTGTGTATAAAGTTATATCATGAGTAATAAAAAATTCTAGTATTAGACATGAGAAACCTCCCTTTCGGTGACCAGATGTCCAAGAGAGGTCCAAGAGATACCCAAAACAATATAGGCTATTGCTGTTGCTCTTGATTACCTCCTAGAAGTTGAAGTTGAGTACTATTGCTGAAATCACCAGCCACATGACTCAGATGATTGCTGGATCTGACCTGGAAGCTTCCTCCCCGAGGTCTAGCTTTGATGGTACCAGAAGTTTCTATTCAAGATGCCAAGAAAGGAAGAGATCAATTGTCCTACCCAGCCTTGTTGCTTAGTATCTACAACCATGATGGCCATAGCAAGATATCCCTAAAGGTACAATGGTGGTGTTCATATTTTAGCAGTAGAAAACAGCAGTCTAATTGGATTTGAGGCCTGCTCAACAAGAAGGAAATCATGTCCAGTATTAGAAACCTAGTCAAGGACACAGAGCTGATAAGGCCTTGGACCTTAGAGGAGAGCCTACTACTACCACTTTACTAGAACAACACAATTCCTCACCTGTAATCTAACACTTGCCCTTATACACACATATGGGTGTAGCTCTCAGCCCTCATCAAAGGAGTTTCATTCTTGCAACAGACTGTGCATCACAGAAAACCTTAACTTGTCAAAACGCAGAGATCAATGGATTCTGCTGTACTCAGCTCTAGAAAATACACCCGCAACACAACTCCTGCACCTGCACCTAAGGCTCAAGAAGCATCAGGAGAGAAGGCAAAAATACTGTAAGAGCCAGAGGATCATGTCTTCCATGAGATGTGTCTTCTAGAAATGAAAGGGAAGCTATGACCATGATACCTTGATAGTATGGCTGCCTGAAAGAAGACCTGAACAGTGACAGCACCCGTAGACCTGCTAAGGTGGAAGAGGAAATCTTATGGGGACAGACACCTAGACAAAGAGCTATAGGCAACTAATGATGGCTAAGAGAAGGAGAATTAGTCTTCCCTGGGGTCATCTCCCTAGTTGGTTATCCAATATCTAGTGGTCAGCCTTGAAATATATACACATGCCTACTGGGCAGTGGTGGTGCATCCCTTTAATCACAGCACTCAGGAGGCAGAGCCAGGTGGATCTCTGTGAGTTTGAGGCCAGCCTTGTCTACAGAGTGAGATCCAGGACAGGCACCAAAACTACAGAGAAACCCTGTCTCGAAAACAACAACAACAACAAAAAGAAATACATACTATTGGTTGAATTATTAAGGCAACTACTCCATGTAGTTAAAAGGGATGTTTATTTTGTGGGGTAACTTACAATTGAAGGGATAAGTTACAGGGTCTGGGAAAGGTGAAGCACAGTCCAGCAGTGTTCTCTGGAGAACTCTGCTCGGTCTACCTCCAGCATCCAGGATCCAGGAACCAAGAGAGCCGGCCTCTCCAGATCTCGGGTCTTCAGGGATCCTGTCTCAGCTCTGCCTTGTAGGCATGACAGTTACCAAAGCCTCAATGGGGGTAGTACTTCCAGGTCAAAGCTGTAACAGCTACCCACTACAACATACACACAAGCAACACTAAATGGACTCAGGGGGTTTTATATTATTGACCTCTGTATTTCCCTTTAACTAGTGCATCAGAATTTGTTGTTTCTGTGATTTATCACTTCTATCCATTCTTAGCATTGTTTTCTACTTTCGGAATACAGAGCAACCAAAACACACCTGAGATAACAAATCCAGCATTAAAACACAGGATTTCTTTGGGTGCGCTCCACTACCACTGTTACCATTTAGTCAATTTTCTCCTCTGCAGTGTGGGGCCAAAGTCGGTCCTTTTCTGGGAAGACAGGAACCATGACTATGTTTCAGATTTTTTATGTTCATTAGAACAGATGAAATGTGAAGCAAGGCTAACAAGCAAAAGCTCATTTTTGCATTTATGTCATAATTTAGGCATTGCTTTTTGACTCACGAGTTATCTGGCATGCTCAGCTGCAATGATGGTTTTATTCATCACGAGGCAAGTGAATGCAGTGTTACTGTGATCACGGAGGATCACAGGAATCAGAGAGTATTGATTTTTCTCCCCCTTCACTTCTAATGAAAACCTTTTGCAACAAGTTGGTGCTGGCTTGGAGTTTCTAAAGTTGAAAGTGGTAGAATGTGAACAGTTTTCTTTCTCGAGGCTATGACTTTACTTTAGCCCACCCAACTCAAGAGGGAAGTTGTAGAGAGAATGCGGTAAGCAGTCAAACCTTGGGTCTCTTTGGCAGTTGTTCCAGAGCCTGTGGGCTATTCAGCCTCTTGTTCAGTAGCTCTAACAAAGAGCTTTGCCTAGAGGCAAATGTCCACAGGAGCTACTTTCCCCTGGCTTGCCTGGCAGCTCTGCTCGAGGCTAAACTTACGGCATTCATTCACCTTACAAATCTGCAGTTTTAACAATTTTGTTTAATATAAAGTCCAATTTCAGATTCCTATGCTGTAAAAAGAAATTATCGTTAATAGGCTTAGGTAGCTCTTCCTTTCAAAAATTTAAACAAAATTAAAATACAGTCCTTCGCTAATGAAGCTGTACCAGACCACACAGATCTCATCAACACTGATGTCTGAGAGTTCTAAAGAGCAAGAGGAGAAGCCAGTATGTGATAACATTACAGGATTAATATTTGGGACAGACTCTAGTCAAGTGTATGTTAACAAAGTCTCTGATAGAACACAAGGCTTTGCACTGAACTCTGTAGGAGAAGTGTCTTGGCAAAAAATGAATAAAATGATAAATTAGAATAATATAATTGTATGCAAGGAAGAGGCAGGTGAAAATATAGTAAGATAAGAACAATTAGACCTGGGTTTGGAGAGATGGCTCAGCAGTCAAGAGTGCTTGGTGCTCTTCCAAAGGGCCAGAGTTCTGCTCCCAGATCCCATGTAAGGTGGCTCACAGTGGCCTGTGATTTCATCTCTAGAAGAACCCATGCCCTGTTTTGGTCTTCTCAAAGACAAGCACCTACACACATTTACATACATACATACATACACACCCACTCACACCCATGCCCACCCCCACCCCCTACACACACACACACACACACACACACACACACACACACGCACACACACACACACACACACTAAGACTAAATTATTATTAAAATTTAAACTGGCTACTAGATTGTTGCAAAGAAACTAGAAATTGATTGCCATTTTGATGATTGTATTTTTGTATCAGAAATAATACAGTCCAGTGAAACTCTCAGAAACACCAATTTCCCTTGAATACTAGAGAAATAATGTACACATGGAGTTTAAGGAGAGTGGCTCCTTTGAGTGTCGCTAAGGTGACCATCTGAAGTCCACTGTGATCAATATCAGTAGGCTGAAGTCCACTCCAGAGCCGTGGTTCAAGTTTGTTTTTTGTATTTTGAGAAACACTATGACCAAACACAATTTGAGGGAGGAAAGCATTAGTTTTAATATACAGCTTAGAGTTCATCATCTAGGAAAGCCAATGTAGGAGCTCAAGGCAGGAACCTGAAGACAGAAACCAGGCACAGCACTGCTTATGGCTTGCTCTCTCTGGCATACTCTGTTTGCTTCCTTCTTTCCTTCTCTCTCTCTCTTCTCTCTCTCTCTCTCTCTCTCTCTCTCTCTCTCTCTCTCTCTCTCTCTCTCTCTCTCTCTCTCTCTCTCTCAGCTTTTATCCTTCTTTCATATATTCCATCCAGGTAGCAGGTTCTCCTCCCTCTACTCCTCCCAGTCCCTCCCCTTCCCTCTTCTCTCCCCCAGATCACCCCCTTCTCCTTCCTCCATTTCCCTTCAAAAAAAAAAATAGCAGGTCTCCCAGGGATATCCACCTATTATAGCCTAACAAGACACAATAAGGCTGGGCACAAACTCTCATATCATGGCTGGATGTGGCAACCCGGTAGAATGAAAAGGGTCCCATTTTTGGGTGTCCCACAAGAACACCAAGCTACACAACCATAAGGTACATGCAGAGGACCTAGCTCAGACCCATACAGGGTCTGTGTTTGTTGCTTCAGTCTCTGTGAGCCTCTATGAGTCCTGCTTAGTTGATTCTGTGGGCCATATTCTCATGTGTCCTTGTGCCCTCTGGCTCCTACAATCCTCCCCCCTCTCTTCTGAGGGGTTCCCCTGCCTCTGCTTAGTGTTTGGCTGTAGGTTTCTGTATTTGCTCCCATCAGTTGCTGGATGATGCCTCTCTGATTACAATTAGGCTTCTACTATGAATATATGTACATATATATTTGCCAATCCTGTTTGGTTCTATGGGTCTCTAGGCTGTCCTGCCTCTTGTTCCTGGCCATCCAGGCAGTATCAGGCATTGGCTCCCTTTCATTTCATGGGCTTCAGGTTGAATCAATCATGGGTTGGCCACTCCCACAAGTTCTGCTCCACCAATTCCCCAGCACCATGTTGCAGGCAGGATGGACAGTAGGTTGAAGGCTTTATGGCTCTATTGATGTCCCCTTCCTGCTGCTAGGAGTCTTGCATGAAGATGGCCTATTCAGGCTCTGTATCCCTCATTACTAGGAAACTTCACTAGGGTCACTCTTGTAGATTCCAGGGAATTTCCACTGCATTAGATTTCTGTATAATCCCTAAGTCCCCAAATATTCCCCAGTTCCAGTCATCTCTCTCAGTACTTTCTCCCTCTGCCCCGTATCTGTCCCACTTGACCTCTCCTGTTTCAATCCCCACCCACTCCCAGTCCACCCACAAATCTATTCTATTTCCCCTTCCCAGGGAGATCCATGTATCCCTGCCTTAAGCCCTCCTTGTTACTTAACCTCTCTGGGTCTGTGGATTGTAGCATGATTATCCTTTACTTAACAGCTTACAAGTGAGTAAATACCATGTTTATCTTTCTGGCCTGGGTTACCGCACTCTGGAATACTTTTTCTAATTCCATCCATTTGCCTTCAAATTTCATGATGTCATTGTCTTTAACAGCTAAGTGATACTCCATTGTGTGAATGTACCGCATTTTTTTTATCCATTCTGGTTGAAGGACATCTAGATTGTTTCCAGTTTCTGGTTAGTCTGAATAAAGCTCTGATGAACATGGATGTATCTTTCTAATACAGCTCAGCCTCCCTTCCTAGGGATGGCACCACCCACAATGGGCTGGGCCAGTCCAAATCAATTACCATTTAACAATGCTTCACAGATATGGGCACAGATCAGTCTAAACTGGGTGATTCTTCAGTTAAGTTTCCCTCTTCCCAAGTGACTCTATTTATGTCAAGTTGACAGCAGATTCTAACTATGACAACAATCTTACCAGATACAGTGATATCACCTAAGGAGATTACATCTATCACATGTTCTGTGGGTCATGAAACTTATTCAACATTTTGTAGATTCTATCACACTCTGCCATAAGCTGTATCAATTATATTTTATCTTCATGCAGCTGAGGAGATTCTCACAACATCCTGAAGCCTCAAAGCGTGTGTGTGTGTGTGTGTGTGTGTGTGTGTGTGTGTGAAGGTGGTACTAATTATTTTGAATTTACAGGGATTTTCCTCATGTATTTATTACTGCTATGCAATTTTGTTTATTCATGTACTTATAAATGTTTAGGCTGAACTCTATAAAGTCAAAACTAAACACATCTGAATAGTATTTCTCTTTCTGTGTCTGGCCTACTATCCATAATGCATGGCCTTTAATTCATCTGGGTTAACAAAACTGAGATTCTCTCTCATTTTCATGTCTGGAGAGTAACACTATATTTATAAATATAACACCTTTATTCAGCTGTCTTCATTAGGCCAGTAGATTGGATCTGAATCTTGGATTCTTTGAATAATAGTAATACAACAAACATGAGAATACAGGCAATCCCTCTACAGAGAGAGAGAGAGAGAGAGAGAGAGAGAGAGAGAGAGAGAGAGAGAGAGAGAGAGAGAGAGAGAGAGGAGGGATGGGGGGGAGTAGGTGAGTTATCATATGGTAGATATGAGTTTAATAAATTGCAGAGACAGTTCTCCTATTTGCCATGGTGCCTGTATTAGTTTAGTCTAGCAGTAACATTAAGGGTTTCCTCTCCTTCACACTTTTACCAACACTTGTTTCTATTAATTATGGCTTTCTTAAATGGGCTAGAAGATATCTCCTTGCATTTTGACCCAGAATGCCTAGAGGATTAGTGATCATCGAACTTATTTATTTAGACTTTTTATTTCTTTATTTGGAACGTTCTGGAAATGCTGCATCTGGTGATGTAGGGAGGAACTGGTGGGGACATCTTGGGGCCTGAAATAGACCATCCTGGAAATAGGAGATCCTTCAGTGTGGGTTCTGTTGCTCTTGAAATACTAAACCTAGGGCATTCACAGAAGTAACTGTTTGGCATGGGTAGCTTACTGTGCCTTTGGGAACCACCTCACCCCAAATGTCAGTCTTGTCTATTTGCTATCTGCCTATGATTAATAAACCTGTTTGTGTTAGCTTATGTAAGTGCTGTGTCTTTTCAGATGGCATTGATGGGAACATCAGTTCACAGATGCAGTGAGCTGAAGTGGAGATAAGCACCATGAGTGCACTTAGCACTGGACCTTCTATCACTGATAATTATTTCAAACTAAAATTATGACCCCTACTGTACACAGTACATGCAAATATTAAACTTTTATTGTTTTATCCCTCACTTACTGATGTGCTAGCTGTTGGCCAACCATCTTATATACTTAAGTTTTCCATTTTTACATTTCTGTTACTCCTTGGCATTCCTTGGGGATTTGAACTCTCAGGTTTTGTGATGATGTTTGTCCTGTAAAATTCATTTCCATTGTAAAGAGTTTGCAAATAAAAAGCATCATACATTGAAATTCGAAATCAGCCAGACTGCAGACTTCATTTCTAGCCTTCTATTTGTGACCTCTGAAATTTTTCTTAAACTTGAAATCATATATTTTTAGTTTTGAGCTTAATTTGAGTCTTTCATAAAAGGAGAACATATGCTTCTTTCAGAATACTTTTTCCCAACTTCAAGGTTATTGTTTATAGTAGTATTGCAATGATTTCCAGTTACACAGTCTAGATTCTTTTGAGTTGCTAATATAGATAATTTTTGTTTAATATTATTGTTTACATATTTTAAAATTTTTGGGTTTATTTTCCTTATAAACACCAGTTACATGTCATTTTTATACTTTAGGCTCTTTTTATAGTATGGTTTTTCTATACTTTTAACTGTTTAGCAAATGGTCCTTATTTGGGCTAGTACTGACTGAATTTTCATTATCTGATCTGAGATGGTTTTGATTAGTTTTCACCTCCTTTCACTGTTTTTTGAGCAATTATTTTAGAGAATACTTATTTTTGATTGTTTTTTGCTTCCATTGTTGGTTTTAATAATGCAATCAGCAATGTAGCCCAATTATGTCCCCTTTTGCTGGACCCCAGCCCAGGCCCTCTGAAAAGGCTCATCTGAGTTCACACATCCTTGTATGGATGCTGTTTCCCACCCCTGGATGGATGTTTCCTATTTCCAGATGAATGTTTTTGTCTGCTCTCTGTAGAAGCATCTGAGAGCAAGAAGTAGTCAATGGCAAACTATTACTTCTGTAGTTTCCAATTTCTCTGTCACTGAGGTAGTAGGCAGGCCTGTCAGTCCCCAGTATTCCTTCACAGGTTCCTTGGTGACACTTCTCTATTTTCAGCAGTGAAACTTGAAGTTACAGTCCACCTGGCTCTTCATGTTGCCTCTTTACCACATAATTCTTGTAGAGTTGGAATGTTTGAGTAGGTTCTACTTCAGCTCATTTTTGTCTGATACTCTATTATCAACAAAGTTTATTTATGTCTCCTGACTTCTTTTTTCCCCCTATGGACCCAGATTCTGAAATTTCAGCCAAGGACACCATGAAATGACACTTCAGGAAGACGTAGTAAATTTTTGAGTCTCTCTGCTCCTCTTGTTCTGAGCTAGATACACAATGGCTATTTTATCTCACGTTTCCCTTTATTCCTCTGCCCAAGAGTGTCTGTTGTTGGCAATCCTATCCTATAGTGTCTTATTGTTAAATTTAATGTCTTCCTTTTATATGCATATAAAACTGAACTTTCTCTTTATTTCTAATTTTCCTGTCTTAGAGAATTGGATTCAGAAGAGTGGGCAGAATAACCTTAAAGGCATCTTCAAGTGGAATCACACACAGACTTTGACATGTCTTATAAACTGGCTGAGACACAGAGTAATTAAAAGACAAAATGAAGTCGATGTGCAAGTGAAAGCTGAATGCATTAAAGCATTTGTAATTCTATCCTTTCCCAAAGACATTACGCTTGCATTTTTGTCTACAGATGACATTATCAGATATCATTATTTGGTATAAAGTGTAACACTATATTAAGCTCAGCTAATTCTGTATTAAACTATGTTAATCACAATCCCAATGGCATATTAATCCACTCCAACATATATTATGTAAATTCAAAGAAAAGAAAAATCCATGTATTAAGCAAAAGGAATAATATAACAAAACCTTGCAATAGCCATGACATATATTACTACAATATAGTTTAGACATAATAAAACTAACTGACCAGTGTTTCTAGGTAGTTTGCATGGAAGCAAATGACCTGGTTGAACTGAATTCTTATTTACAAATTAATGCAGCCTTCCATCCAATATTTTGAACCTTTTCATATTTGTTTTCAAAGGTTGCTTCTGACTTTGCTACCTATTTGGGCACTGGTTTAGTGGATTCAAATGTCATATGAGTTTAGTCGATGTAAACCATCTGTGGGGCTTTGGGATGCTTGTGTTGGGTTGGGAGGGGGAGGCTGGAGAGGCTGGAGGAAGGAAGAAGTGGATCTTTGTTATTTAAAGTGAATAAAATTTTTTTCTTAGTGAAAAAATAGAGGTACTTAGCTTTCTCCAGATTGAGGATGCAAAATGAATGAGTGCAAGTGCCTAAGAGTCACAGTGTTGTCTAACACAAGAATACTGTGCTACTATTTTCACTGTATTATTTCTGTTAGAAGGGACTGGATAAATTCATCCCATACAGAGAGGAGCCTGGGTACCAGGAGGCAGGGATCACTGTCCCCCATTTTGGAGTCCATCTTTTAGTGTTACTTTGTAAAGGGACATGCAGATGGTCTGTGCACATTCACTTTAACATATCCTGTTATTTCTATAGTTTCACTTGTTACTAACTATCTACCTTTCAAAATGGAACTTTTTAAAATTAAGCACGTCATAACCAGGCATGTGTTAACACACACCAATGATCTCTGCTTTCAACAGACTAAGTGTTGTGAGGATGCCTATTTGTAACCCCAGAATTTAGGAGATGAAGACAAGAGACTCAGAAATTCCAAGATCATCTTTAGCTACATAATGAGTCTGAGATATACTTAAGCTACATATGAAGATCAAGTCTTAGAAAAAGCAAAAGAATAGCAAAAAAAATTAATGGCATATTAGTTAGAAGGGAACTAAGATTGTCTCTCTTTATAAATGGCATGTGTGGTGGTTTGAATGAAAATGGCTCCCATAGACACACAGAAGGTGGCATCATTGCAGATGTGGCCTTCTGGGAGGAATTATGTCACTGGGGGTGGACTTTGAGGTTTCAGATACTCAAGTCAGGCCCAGTGTCACTCTCTGTTACTGCTGCCTACTAATCTAGGTGTAGAACTCCCAGCTACCTCTCCAGCACCATATCTGCCTGTATGCTGCTATGCTTCTTGTAATGACAATAATGGACTAAACTTCTGAACTGTAAGCCAGGCCCAATTAAAGGTTTTCCTGTCCTAAGAGTTGCCATGGCCATGGTGTCTCTTCACAGCAATAGAAACTGTAACTTAGACAACATGGTCATGTATATATAACCTTAAAGACAACACTCACATGTTCACAAACCTGTTATAATTGGTAAATTGAATAAAGTTACAGAATAAAACATCAATATAACATAATAGCTGTGCAGTGTTTGGTGATGCAGGCCTGTAATACCAGCTCTCTGAGTGGCTGAGCCTGGAGGATTGCAAAGCCAAAACCTGCCTGGAATACAGACATTGTGAGTTCAAGACCAGCATGTATAAGGCCAGTTCAGTGCCTGGTAACTTCTGCTCCACCCTTCTACAAAAAAATTATATTGTGTTTTATATGGTAAAGAAGAAGTAACCAAAAAATTTAGGAGTAAATCTTGTGTGTGTGTGTGGGGGGGGGTGTCCCTGCAAGCATCATGGTTGGGAGTGAAATGATCCTCATGTAATGAGAAGGAAACTTGGTTTGGCATGACTTAGACAGACTGATTCAAACTTCAAGCACTTTACTTATTCTATGTATTTAAACACAGTAAAACTTTGGGAAAAATTTTCTCATGATAATTATAACAAAGCTCAAGGCATGACTACATCAATGCTCTCTTGTAAAGTACATGTCTTCTGCAGAGCACCTGTGATCTCTTCCCCAAGGATGGGTTATATTGACTGAGTAACAAACAACGCTCAGGAGTCTGGGGGATGTGGGTGAGGGGTGGATCCATACAATAACAAAAGATGACCAGGTTATTAAACAGTATCCACTCCATTCTTCCTGGTGTATAGGTGTCATTTTTTTTCATTGAAGCAAAAAGCCTGGGTGTTTAACAATTCTGATTTCTCTAGTTCTATCTATAAGCATGCGGACCTCACATCTTTCTACATTTCCTAATTTCTAAATTTTTAAAGAAAAAGTGTGGCTATAATAGAAGCCATGGTTTAATTCATTACCTTTATGGATAGTCTAATTAATATAGGCAAGAATAAAAGAGTTATAATAACTAACAAAGGACCAAGGAAAGGAGAAAGCCAACTTGGCTATGATGGCCATTCAAAGGTCACTTGAGAGATTTTGTCTGTCTCTCTATGCAAATCATTAATTTAACCATCAATAGTATGGGGAAAAAATCTGACACATTAAAACAAGCCATGCCAGAAAACTGTTGACAAACAAGACTATAATTGAGAAACAAATAATAATCTATAGTAGCTCTATTTGTAAAATTGTGATTTTTTTGATTCATTCATCTCTTGATTAATGTCTGCTAATATTTTTTGCTGTACTATTAGTAGTATTACTAGTCATACAGAGCATTTTGAGACCTCTCTTTGTGTTCCAGTAACTATTCTTGGTTTAAGCAATAAAAAACCATTTTGACTGCAATATTACTAGATCTAATAGATGCAAAGAACCATCACAATTCTTGGAGAGGGCTGTTTTAATTCTACCGATCTATAGTAAAGAAAAAATGGATAGAATACAACCTATCCCACATAAACCTTTCTAACCTGCAGGAAGGGCATTGTAAGTAGCATTTTCACAAAAACAGTCCATCCTAAAAGTAGCTGTTTACCAGAAGGAAGGGTGTGAATAAGGGTATAATTGCAATAAGGGGGGGGGTATAAGTACATTCAAAGCATAAACAATGTGATTTAAAAAAAACACCACTGAAAGAAATGTCGGGGGAAGCCCTATGAATATGGGTGTGGGTGGATTCTATTTTGTCCACTGTTATTTGTGCATAGTGCTTTTGAGTGTCTCCTATGTCATAAAAATTTATTTTTAAGAACCTAGGAATAGATGGGTCTCCTCTGATACAAAAAGATAGTTCTTGTTAACTGCCATGAGCCAAAAGAAGCCAAAGGTTATGTTCTAAACCATTGGCAACAGACAGCATTATCCTAGGTACAATAATATAAACTTTGGTAAGCAATGTATCAGCTATTTCTCTTTTCATCTTCATGCAACCATAGTTTCCACTACTAGAACTTTCTAACAGTACTTCTATAAAGTTGTAATTTAAAAGTACTAACTTAGAGATTGTCCCGTTGTAATGTTGTGTCATGTTTGAGAAAATAGTGACAATTGAGCTTACAAGTGCCATTCTAGTTAAAATAAGAATCATGGGTAATTTTACTCTAAATCTGTTGTTTGTGATTATTTTCCATGAAAATGTACTGTCTTTTGCATATTGATGCATTCGGAACTCCTCATTCATCTTATATCCAGTGTGAAGAAAAACATGTGATCAACTAATATTGAACTGAGATAGTATCAGATGGAATTCCAAATTTCATTGTAACAGATTGACTCTATGGAAAGAGTCACACATTTTAAGCAGAAGAACCATTTACACAACAAAAATGTCACTGAAGGCTAAGGAGACTAAAAAGCCAATTCTATTAACAAGTCACAGCATTAACACTAGCAAATCATGTATGTATGGCATTTTCTGCAGGTATTTTAAAAATAATAGGCCCAAATCCATTTCATGCAAATCTTATGGTACTTTGTGGTCTCTAAGAAAAGGTGATAGACGTATAAGGTATATTAGTTTTAATTCTTAAATTTTTTTCACCAAGAAAATTCTTTTTATTCATTTTACATACCAAAGATCCCCCTCTTCCCTCCTCCCACCCCTCCAGCCTCCCCTTTCCAAACCACCTTCCATTCCCTCCTACAAAAAGGTAAGGCCTCCCAAATTTTATTATTGGTGTGTGTGTGTGTGTGTGTGTGTGTGTGTGTGTGTGTGTGTGTGTGTGCGCGCATGTGTGTATGTGTCTGTCTGCCTTTGCCACATGCAGGTGAGAGAACAACTTTCTGTAGTCAGTTCTCTCCTCCTACTATGTGGAACCCAGAAAAGGAACTTAGATCATCAAGCTTGTGCAGCTCATAATCTTACCCACTGAGCCATTACATCAGCTATATTGTGAATATTCTTTATAATGCATTTTTGTTTACAGCAGATATTCAAAGATATTTTCAGTGAGTTCCTGGTACAAACACCTGATGAAGAAATTGAATTAGATTTCACAATTATAACCGGTGTTACATGTAATGTGTGCCCTAGTTATACTTTAAAACTGCCGTTTTCCTGATAAAATCTTTACGTTTGATTTACATAATTCACAGGTCTGGGGAGAATGTTCACAGAGAACCTACCGAAGAATTGTTTTCCCCATTTTCTGTACTGGGGATGAACCCTGAGCCTTGTGCATGTTAGGCAAGTGACCCATTATTGTGTGATGTTCTCAGGCCTATTTTTACCTCTTATGTCTTGGAGCAAGGACTGGATATGTCCTTCCAAATTGCTTTGAATCCTCTTTGAAGTTGCAATCCTCCTGCCTCAGCCTTTTGAATAGCAGAGATTATAGATTCATGCTACCTAATCCAACCAGGACACACATACTTTTCAGTGTTAGCTTTCCATTTAATACCTGGCTTATGTTCACCAAGGGATTCTGCACAGCATCTGTGATTTAAGTGTGGTAGGGTACAAAGCAGTTCAATAAACACACTGTGAATAGGGATTACATTTTTTTTTTGACAGAGTGCTAGTCAACATTATGCCAGGCCAAGACATAAAGGGAAGTAGGATACTCAAAGTTCAAAGTCTATCTGGGCTACAAAGAAAGTTTAAGATCAACTTTGTCTATGTCATAAAATAAAATGTAGAAGTGGGACTTGGGCTGTCACTCAGTGGTAGACCTTGAGCTTAGCATGGTGACGCCCCGAGTGCACTCCAGTACAATACATACACAGAGGAGGGTTACTCAGCATTACTTATGTGTTGTTGGTAGGCAATGGAGGGGCAGCTAACCCTTTGTATTATAATAACAGTTTTAACCCACATTAGTCCTGGCAACTTTGTTTCTAGTGGGTTTCTAACTTATCAAGAACATTCAATATTATTGTTATAAACAATAATTTTGTTTACAGAAATATACTCATTTTTCATATGTATCTTCCCTACAGTGTAGTAATAATATTTATCTTAGTTTCCCTTTGCCAATATTCATAAAGAATATTAACCTAGAGTTAGAAGTAATTAGCAACACAAAGAAGTCTATCACAAGATGCTTTTGTGATAAATTGAAGCTCAAAGCCAACATGGCCAAGTAGGGAATAGTCTCTTGGGTACATGAGGGTGTAGGTGTAGGTGAGAGTGTGTCTACATACTCTTATACACTATCGATGGTCATCGGATTGGTTTTGGTTGTAGTTGCTGATCAACCTTATTAGAAATTTATCTGGTTTCCTCTTTAGGACATTCAACTTGCAGCAGTTTCATTGTCCATCTTCCATTTTGAACAGATGGTTTATTCAGAAGAAGAATGTCTAAATTTTATTTTGCTTTTAGTTTGGTTTATGATGAATCTCATATCCACTCCTTGTCAGTAACCCTGATTTTTTTAAGTATAGGCTTTATTTTTTATTTTTATTTCCACATTAAAAAAACGAACAAACAAACATTTTGCCCCTGTCTTAGTATACCACATCTGCAAATGAAATTTCCCTTTCAGTCTCTAATCGCCAAAACTCATTTTGGAGCTTTGATTATTTTACTTCTGAAAGTAATTCCTGTGATCTATTAATCTTTGTATTACTCTGTAGAACTGTGTTGAAGATATTTGATGAGCGAGTAAGTAGTTCTTGTCACCTCAAATAGTGACAGCAGTTGTTGTGTATTAAATAAAACATATTGACTGTTACTGAAGATGCTTTTAGAGGCCTTTCTTCTAATGGCCAATGAGTCCAATTCCTGGCATAGATTTGACCAGATAGGACATTAACAAGACATAACCAAGGTTATTGCCTAAAAATAAAATAAAAGTTTAGCCATGACTTGTTTTCAAATTGATGTCCACCACCTTCATCATCTTTATTGGTACTCCAGTGAGCCCACTGGTGTGTGTGGAGAATTGAATCTGCTTCATCCTTATGTTTCACTTTCTATGACGTGTCACAGTTAATGGACTTGTGAATTATTATTATGTAAAGCAAATTAGATAAAGGAGTTCAAAATTGAAATTAATCTTTAGTTTTTATTTGGTCACATCTTATTTCTGACACAATCTTATTAATCATGATCATGATTTCAACAAATGTAAGTATTAAAAACAGTGCAATAATTATTTAGTGTCAGATCTCAATACTTATGCTAATAAATACAATAGGTAGTCTATCTGGGACACTAAGTTTTTGTAGCTAGTATTCTTGTTGGTAACTATAATAAAATAATATATTAATATCTAGTAATGTATTAGACAAACATGCATTAAACTTACAATTAATGTGAAAGATAAATTTGTTCTGTACACCATGTTCTACGGAAAAAGTTGGAATTAATATTAATGCACATAATTATATTAATGACAGTTATAAGGATATATATTATATTAAGTCAAAATTAATGCAAAAAGATTGTTCATTTCATATATTTATTTGTCCTTTCATCAATCCATAGAGAATCTTATAATTTTAATCAAGTCAACATGTAACATGAATCTTCAAAGTTCTTACTAATAAATCAAACCTGAGGCCAGTTATTGGGGTGAAATGCTGGAAGATCATAGAGACAGAACAAGCCACAGCTTCCTCACCTGGCCAATTCCTCAGGTGATCTTGTTTCCTCAGACTGGAAGCTTCTGTGTCCTCATCACAATAGCTCTCAGCTGAACTGCTGCTCGAAAGCCTGAAGCTTAACCAGCAAAATGCTTAACCAGGCCAAATGCTTCTAGTTCCTGTTCCTCACGCCTTATATATCTTTCTGCCTTCTACCATCACTCCCTGAGATTAAAGGCTCACTCCCTGAGATTAAAGGCTCACTCCCTGAGATTAAAGGTGTGTGCCTGACTCTTTCCAATGTGGCCTTGAACTCACAGAGATCCCAGATAGATTTCTGCCTCTGGAATGCTAGGATTACAGGTGTGAGTGCCACCATTTTCTAGCCTCTGTATCTAGTGGCTGTCTGTTCTCTGACCCCAGACAAAATTTATTAGGGTGCACAATATTTTGGGGACCATAATACCACCACATCAACACATCCCAGGGACACTTGCATATCATCTATTACAGCAATATTCTCAATAGCTAAATTATAGAAGTAAACTAGGTGTATAAAACAAATGGCGGAATGGTTACAGAAAATGTGGTATGTATACACACACATACACACATATACATATGCACACACACATTTATATGTATATATATGCATGGAACTTTCTCTTAACTATAAAGATGATGTTATGTTGCTTGACAAGAAAAGTTGCAGCTGGAGATTGTCATAGTCAACAAATTAAACCAGTCTCAGAAAGACAAATGCTGTGTTTTATCCCACTTGACATTCTAAATTTTATGTACATACTTGAAATCATGTGTGTATATCTGACGTGAAAGCTGAAGTGAAAGGGGAACAAAAGGGGACAGATGAGAGGAAGAAGTAGAGGTTAAGGGCTATGGATGTATTAGATGTACTATACATGTATTTGAATATTTTTATTCAAAAAAGGAAAAATTAGAAGTGGGTTGTATTTTGAGGAATATAAATACTTCTATCAAGAAAGATTTTTAAAAAAGAAATACAGTGGGGGATGACTGTGTTTCTGTGAAAGTCTCATCTCTGTGTATGGAAGAAAGTTTTATCTTATTGGACAATTCAGGAATGCCCCGCCATGTCCAAGTATATCCATATCTCATGAAGCTTACTATAGATTTATATGGTGTATTTGTGTATGTGTGTGTAGCATCTGCATGTGTGGATTCATGGTCATCCTGTGCATGTGGGCATGTGGGCATGTGGAATCCCAAAGCTGATGCCAGGCATCTTCCTTGATGGTTTTCTGCCTTAGTTGTGGAGTCTCATGCCTGAGTCATCAGTCATGAACTCAGTAGGCCACAGAGCTCACCAAATGGCTACTCTAACTACCCAGCTTGCTTTAAGAATTCCCCACCTCTGCTTTCGGAGGTCAGGTACTGCAGGCAGCCCCAAGCCCTGCCTGGCTTTTCATGGGGTTCTGGAGATCAAATTCACTCTCTTTGCCATCTTTCTAGCCCAGCTTTGCTCGACCACACAGCTCAGCCATTAAGTATTCCACTTTGAAAATTATTTTAGCTAAGTTAACAAAAACATATTTTATTTGAAGCAAAAGGTGTTTTGTACAGAACGAGAGGTCATTTTTTTTTTTCAGGCATAGAAAGATTTAGGAATCAGGACTTATCCAGGAGTCTAAACAGTGTAATCCAAGGCACTCAGGCTCCACAGCAAGAGCAGCATTTTGGGAGCAAATGCTTCAGTTGGTTGAATCACATGTAACATTCCTATACCATAGAGGGAAGGAGACAGGGCGCTTGAATTACATTGTTTCTCAATGGCAAATCTTACTACATGAACATACAGTGTAGGAGGTCCCATGTGGGCCAAGGTACACTTAGAAATCCATAAATGGCGCAAGAACAGGAGCACAGAATATTAGTCATCTTTTCACAACAGCAGAGGACTGCATCCCCATTCTTAAAGAACTTTTCAGATTTGTTTTGTATTTGGAAAGCAAATAAGCAACGGTATGAACTGAGAAGCTATTCTTCAAGGAAGTCAATAAAGGAGCATATTTAGAAGTCTATAAAAAAAAACCAAAGTGAACAGTCTGCAGTTTGAAGGCCCAAACTTGTGTTTTTGTAGTAGGCAGAATTCAAAAGGACTCGATCCTTCTCTGGTTTGACTTTGCTCCATTATACCTCCATGGTGCTTGCACTCACTCAGCAGCCTTCCATCATCATGTCAGGGCAGTACTTCACAATATTTTTCACATTTTCTGCCTCATACATCAAACTATAGAATTTTATCCATAAGGCAGAGCTGTCACTCGGTAAAATTTTTAGCAATGTTCTCATTTTTATCTGACATCTAGAAATACCTAAAGTAATAAAAAATCATTTTTACCTCATATTTGCTTTGGTTTTTATTCTATCCCTGTCAGTCTATATGCAGTACAGCAGAGGAAGATTTATATAAGATCATTTGGCTGTTCCACAACCAGACAGGGCCTTCACCTCAGCTGTTTTCCCACTACAGAATTTCATACAAAAAACATAAATCCTATTCTTAAAATTGTGTGTTCTTTCTCTGGAAACTTTACTTTTTTTGCCATAAATACTTTTGTTAAGTCTATCTGCCTGCCTATCTATCTATCTATCTATCTATCTATCTATCTATCTATCTATCCATCTACTTCATCATCAAATTATGTGTACTTTATAATAGACTCAACAAAGAATAAATTCATTTCCTCAAGAAAGAAGCTATTTGGGGAAAGTGACCAGACCATTTGGAAATTTTGCTTAGAATTAATTCATGATAGTCTTCAGTATCAAGATATTTATGAAGTGGGATTTCACTAAACAGCTGCTTTTCACTTCAATTTTTGTAAATAAATATTCAGTATTGACATATATCCTTATTTGTTCATTTTATAATTTTTTATTTTTTCTTATGTGTGCACCTTTTGTAGGTATGTGCATGTGAATGCAGGTGCTCACGGAGCCCAGAAGTGTCTGATTCCTCTGAAGCTGGTTTATTGGTGTTTGTGAACTGCCTGATATGGGTCCTGGGGACTGAACCTGGATCCTCTTGAAGGACAGTACTAATCTCTATCCACAGAGCCATCTCTCCAGAGCTAGGAGATTATGTTCTTGAGGCAGTTTCTTTCCACAGGTTCTATATCCCAACATTTAGAAAGTTAAAGCATGAGAGGACTAATTATATATTCTGGGGAATGTTGGGAGATTAGAATGATTTTTGGTGATATTTTATTTGTATGTTAATAAATAAAGTTTGCCTGAAGATCAGAGGACATAGATAGCCATCCATCACCAAAAGTCAGGCAGTGGTAGCCCATGCCCTGAATGCAATCACATGGCAGGCAGAGTCTCTGTGTGTTCAAGGACACAGCCAAGCATGGTGACACGAGCCTTTAATCACAGTATCAACCATAGAGACCTGGAGGTCTGTACAGACAAGCAGTGATGAAGAAGTGAGGTGGCTGGGCTAAGAGCCAATGAGAAGGCAGAACAGCAAGGCAATAAAGGCACAGGTTATACAGGAAGAAGCTGGTTCTCTTGGGAAGCTATGGCAGCATGGTGAGCTAAGGGTAGCTGGTGGCTATTCCTATTTCTCTGATCTCTAAGGATTTGACCACTGTATTTGGCTCTGCGTTTCTTATTTAATAAGACTGTTTAGAAATTCGTCTACAGTGCTTGGTGAAAACAAACAAAGGGTCCACATACATTGTGGTGTTAATTAGACAATCTGTCCTGTGGATTGGCATTTCTGTGTTAATGGAGGGACAATGAAGCAGTTTTAGACAATGGCATTGGATGGAGTGATTCGTTTCCCTCAAGGACTGCTGAGGGCATAACTGATTACACCAGGACTGGGTTGGGGTGATGGAGTCTCACCAAACCCTGTGAACCTAGTGCCTCCTTAGAATGACACCTTTCCCTGTTACTGTTCTGACCTTTTGATTGTTATTCATGGGGAACGAGAGGCAGAGAAAAAAAAACACATTCAAAATAGCTTGTAAAAAATTGTAGGATTGTTTCTGAGTCTTCCTTCCATGCTTATCTGAATGTGTGAAAATAGTAATGCCTGCCTCACTGTCACTAATAACATGTATTTTTAAGTTTTGACCTAGCCTAATAATGTGAAACCAAGATGTGAAACCAAGTGTGGTCACCTCTTTTTTTCTTTTTGGTAATGATAAAATTGGGATGTTCTTCATTTCTGAGGCATTTTCAACCATTTGTGTATATTGTGTTTTATTTACTTTATGTAGAAATTATGTTGATATTTGTGTGACAGAATTTTTTTCTTTAAATAACTGAATTAAAAACAAAAACAAACAAAACAAAAAACAAAACAAACAAACAAACAAACAAACAAAAAACAAAAAGAAAACCCCTTTTTATTTCCAGACCTGATTCCGCAATTTAGATAATAAACCACCAGGTGGCAGTACTGTTACCACTGCCAAATAGACAGTTTTTCCTAACAGTCAATTAACAATTAACAATTGTTTTAGTTACAAAAATAGGGCCTTTTTGAAGATAAATAATATGTTAGAAAAGAACAGCTATTCCCTTGAAATCTGGTACTTTCATCCATATTTGGCTAACGGTATAGAAAAAAGGACACATTCCTTTGTTGGGAGGAACTTGCAAATGGAATTTCATGTGTTTTACAAAGATAAGCTCATTTTATCCACAGTGAGTTGATGACAGAGAAAATACTCCATTTTCCTATGCTACTTGGAGAAGAAACTGATCTTCAATAACTCCTGAAGTGATGTACTTTATGTATTAATCTAACAAAAAATGTTCATCTTTTTCTTCCTTTGTCAATTTTATCTTGTACACTAATACTGAATTTCAGGCAAGAGTCGAATTCTAAATCTCCAGTTTTAGTATTAGGCTCATGAATGCTCTTTTTCCTGTGGCTAGATGGGCATCTTGTCCCTTCCTAACCAGTAGAATCTGCTTGGAAGTTGTTGGAAACAGTTTTACATGGACACAGAAAAGGGTCCAGCTCAGTGTGTGTGTGTGTGTGTGTGTGTGTGTGTGTGTGTGTGTGTGTGTGTGTGTGGTGTGGTCTTCGCTGACTTGGTTACTCATTGTATATTCTTGTCTGATGGCAACTAACTCCTAAATTAGTGAATATTCTGTGCTTCATGTGTTCACTATGCTGATGCAAGAGCCCAAGAAACACCTTCGACAATCTCTGTTCTACGTGAGCTTCCCTTGGATTCCAGCCTCCCCTGTGTTACAGTCATTGCTTCAGTTCCCTGGCCAAATTTTCTGTTAAATACACAATTTGGACACCATCCTGAATGATGAAGCCCCTTCTAGCTTCAATATTAACCGACTTCAGCTGCCAAAGGCTTTTATTGAACTCTTATAGATTGGATGTGTGTAGTCTACTTTGACAATGCAAAAAGTATATAACAATTATTCCATTATGCCTTGATGTGGTATTTAACAGTGGACTTCTTCAGCTCTTTCTTGAGACCACAAAGTCTCAATACATGCTGAAACAAGTTTCAATCACAGTGGATGAGGCAAACATTTGGATGAGGAGACCCAGGGAATTTCAGAGTCACGTAACCAACTTGAAAAGACACAAAGTTTTTTTTTTCCCGCCAGCTTTGGAGGTTTCTGTCCATTCCTCTCAGGCCTGATGGGAATCAGCACATCAGGGAAACAAGCAAGTGATGCAAAGTGATGCTAACTCTGTGGCAATGGCCAACAGCTAAAATGTGGGGCAAGAGACCAATACCACAGCCCCCTTCCAGGCCATGCCTGAAGGGACCGTCTTTCTCCCAATGGGTCTTACTTCTTCTTACAGTCTTCCATGTTTCAACAGCAGTAGCATGGGGAGTACAATACAGCTTCCTTTAACACATGTTCCTTCGGTGAACACCTACCCAAACCAGAGCAGTAGGTCTGTGTTGGAGATAGAGTCAGCCGGTTGCCAGGGTCCATTTTTGCAACTGGAAAGACTGAAAGTAAACTATATACTCTATCCAGCTTTGTAGGCAAACAGCTGAGACAGAAAAATCATCTCCCTATTCAAATATTAGAATTTGAAGTTGATGATGATGGTTATTATTTTATCATCATCTTGTGGTACTAGGGATTAAACCTAGGTCTTTGTGCGTGATGTTTTCCACTGAGCTCCACAGCACATTAGTGTTGTTTCTATTGTGATGAAATACCTGATCAGAGGGATTTGAGGCAGAAGGGTTTATTCTAGTTTACAAAGATCCTTTCTTTGAGTTAGGGAAGACATGACAGCAATGGCAGGAGGCCGGCTTGTCACAGTGCACCCACAATCAGGAGGCAGAGAGTGAGGAAAGCTCACAGACCCTTAGCTTTTCCCCTGTTATGCAGTCCGGGACCCAGGCGCAGAGAGTAGTGCTGTTCACATTTCAGGGGAGACACCCAGATTGATTGCTCTTTCTCACCCTAGACTTGGATGCGAATAATGAACAATAACCAGAATGATAGCCTATGTTACATTTTTCTTCACCAAACAAATGAGTTCCCTAACTCTGTCTCCAGCCTCAGTCAATGTGATGGCTAATTCTGGTTGACGACTTGATTGGATCTGTAACCAAGGAAGAGACGTATCTCTGCATATATGGTCTTTTCGGTTAGGCTAATTCAGTTGGGAAGACCCATCATACCTGCTGAAGGGAATGAGAAAAAGACAGTAAACTGAGCACTAGCTTTCTTCTGCCTCAGCTCACCGACTGTGGACAGGCATGGCTAGCCTCTCACTCTGTCACCAAACTTTTCCTGCCCACTGTCATGCTTTCTTTTCCAAGGTGAACTTCCCTTCAAACTGAAATCTAAAAGGAGCACTTCTCCCTTTAAACTGTGTCAGTTAAGTATTTTCTCATAGCAACAAGAAAGTAACTAATACACCAAATTCTCAAGCAATCAGGATAAGGAAGCCAGTTTCTTCACCAAAATATCGCATAAATGCAAAATATTGCATAAACGACCCTTAGCCCAATTCCCAGTAGAGTCCCTATACCCTTCTGAAACCTCATGAGCTAGGCCCCCACCCAATACACTTCATTCAGCAGGTTTTTTCTTTTTTCTTAAGATCCCAGCAGCATGGTTCACTAGGCTCTACTTAAAGCACACTAGGGCTTTCCTAGTCTGAGTTTAGACATTCCCCCTTCCAACCACTAGTAAATGTCCAAACCTCTTAGTCACATGTATCAGCACAAGTTTTCCCCTTCTTAGTACCAATATTTTGTCTTTCTTCTCTTTCTGCTGTAATAGAATACCTGACAATAGTAACTTAAGGAATGAACGGTTTATTCTTTCTGTAGTTCAGGAAGATTCTACTGTGGAGGGAAAGACATGCTGGCAGGCAGGGAAGGCATCGTGGCAGGAGCAGATGACCAGCTTGTCACATTGCATCCACAATCAAGCCGAGACTGATGTATGTTCGTATACATCTAGCTTTCTCCTTTTAATATGCTTTTTCCATTTTATCCAGTCTAGGACTTCAACCTAGATAGGGTGGGTCCTATCAATTCAGGTAACCTAATCTCCCCAGCGTTCCACAGACATGCCCAAAGATTTTTGTTCAATGTGATTTTTGATTCTGCAAAGTTCATAATGACTATTAATTATAGATAGCTCAGTCCTTGAAGTCATTTAAAAAATTATTATGTGTTTCCTAGTTTTATTTCTACTGCTGTCATAAACACCATAAACAACTTGAGGAGGAAAGGGTTTATTTTTGATCCCATGTTAGAGTCCATTATTGTAGGAAAGTCAAGGCAGAAACTCAAAGCAGGAACCCAGAGGCAGGAATTGAAGTAGAACCATGGAGGAACACTGCTTACTGGCTTGCTCACCCATGGCTTGTCCAACTTGCCTTTCTATATGACCAAGGACTACTTAGCCATGGGTGGCAGAGCTAACAGCGGGCTGTGTTCTCCTGCATCAATCACCAATCAAGAAAATGCCTCTGCAGCCTTGTCTACAGGCCAACCTGGAGGAGGCGTTTTCTCGATTGAGTTTCACTCTTCCTGGATGACTTGACCTTGTGTCAAGTTGACAAACAAACAAAAGCAACAAACAAACACAGCAATGAAACAGCACCGCTTGTTTTGTGAAAATTCAGGGGGAAAAAGCAGGAGCTAATTATAGTCATAAGAATAAATTTCTTAATTTAGACCAGGAAATGAATGTACATGCTTTAAAAAAAATTAAAAAAAAAACTTACTAAAAGATATGGTCTCTACTAAAGAAGAGCTGAACTCGAGAAATCTAAATAGAATCAAGACAAAATAGAGAAACAGTTTTTTAAGCTTTCAAATATAGATTATTGACAAAAATCAGATTGGAAACTTATGGGGAATCCAATTATGTGTTTGAAGCATAAACTTCAAATAATAATAGTACAAGACTCAGCAAAAATTTAAAGGGACAACCAGAATTGATTGAGATGCAAGTGAGTGAATATCGAGGAGGAGAGAATGTTAATCCAGTTTAGTGATGTGCTTGCTTAGGGACCAGTAGCCACCATGGTAGAGCTGTCTAGGTGTTCTTCATTAATTGATACAGCTAATCTTCTTGCTTCCTCAATGAGAGAGACACTTTTCTGATGAAGACAATGAGGCCAGCACGTTTGAGGAGTTCATGCAGGACCACACACGATGTGAAGACAAAGGTTGGATCAGAACTCAGGAGATGTGATTATGGGGCTGCAAAGGGTCTTCTACTAAGGCATTCATTTTATCATAGTGAAAATAAAAAAATGAAAAATGTGTTTGCTACTACCATGATAGGGGACTTTTATAGTTTTCAAATGAGGTATAGATTAGGATTTGTTAGCAGAGGTCTCATGAGAAGTTCACAGGTGTCTCTAATTTAAACATTCACTTTGAATATTATTGTCTCCATGGTTTTTATTTTTATTTTTTATTTTATTTGTTTATTTATTTATTTATTTATTTATTTGGTTTTTCAAGACAGGGTTTCTCTGTGTAGCTTTGGGCCTTTCCTGGATCTCGCTCTGTAGACCAGGCTGGCCTTGAACTCACAAAGATCTACCTGCCTCTGCCTCTCAAGTGCTGGGATTAAAGGCGTGTGCCACCACCACCCGGCATGGTTTTTAAATGTGTTAGACAGAAATCTTTAAAATTGCACTGTGCAAACACTATTCTTAATTTTTAAAGTAATTAAATAATCCTACAGTAGGCTGCTATGTACAAAGAGAAATAATATTTCTAGATATTTTTCTATATGACATAAGCTTTAAAATTGTTAATTTGGGGCTAGAGAGATGGCTCAGCAGTTAAAAACATTGGCTACTCCTTCAGAAGATTCAATTCCCAGCACCTACATGAAAGCTTGCAACCTTCTGTAACTCCAGTTCCAAAGGATTCAACATACTCTTCTAGTCTCCACAGGTACCATGCATGCTTGTAGTACACAGATATACATGAAGGCAACGTATCCATACATATAAAATAAAATAATAATCCCCAAAATTCTTACACTTGGTCTATTATCACAGAATTCAAATATAAGGGAACACTAAAACAAACAAATAAAAACTAAACTAACAAAAATAACCTTAGCAATGAAGAATGTAAAATGCTGTACTATTTGGCTTGCAAATTGTGAGCAACTAAATATATTATAGTGAGAAACTACCTTCCACCCTTGAGAGTCTACTACAATCATCAAAAGAGGCTCTACCTAGTATCGCAGACTTGGAACTTTTTAAAGAATCATGAGTGATTTGTTTCACAGTCAATATTAAGTAAATTATGGTTAAATAATGAGATTTATATTATTCATTAAAATTATAAATTAGAAAAGTGTCTAAAAATATTATGTAAAGCAACTGTGCATGTGTGTAGTGGTTCACATCTACAATCTCAGCATTGGGTGGTGGAAGCAGGATGATCAGAAGATAAAGTCCCACCTGGCCTACAAAATGAGTTGGAGGCCACCCTGGTTACTGACAGTTTGCCTCAAAGAACTAATAAAGAAAATAATGTACAGCAAAATGTGTGTAGGTTTTCAAATGTGTGTAACCAACATCATAATTTTATGATGTAAATGGGTAAATACATTAGCATGTACTGAACAAATATGGGAATGAAACTGATTCTCATCTTCATTTCAAAAATTAAAAAGATTTTGAATTTAGTGCAGGAATCTTCTGCAGGGCTTAATGAATTCAACCATTGATGTCATGGCAGTTCACCAAGGACAAGATCTTCACCATAGTTCTTCTGAAACTCTAACTCCTGACAAACTGTCTGGGGATAGCTGGCTCTCAAAAGTGAAGGAATTAAATGAGATTGGTTATATAAAGAAATGGGGAGATATGATACGTTTTATAGAAAGTCTTAAATATGCTTCTACTTGTTTTCATGTCATTTATATTCTAATTTGAATCTTGTTTAATGTAGCATTTCTCCTACATTTTATGTTAAAGTATAATAGCCTGAAAATAGGTAGTATTTCCTATTTCAATTTTTTCCATTGCCTTCTCTTCTAATTTGTGTGTGTGTGTGTGTGTGGTGTGTGTGTGTGTGTGTGGTGTGTGTGTGTGTGTGTGTGTGTGTGTGTGTGTGTGTGTGTGTTAGAGTGTATGGTCAGAATTCTTGGTCAAATATTAGAATTGCAAATAAGGTCTTCGTGCTTCCTTGAACTACAGCAAAAGAACAGGAGCTGCCAGTGTCTGAAAAGTTAATTAGACAAAACAGACAATTAATTACATCTTATTAACGTGTAAAAGGCCTGTGACAAATTGCCCTAATTGCATGCTCTTATAAATCTGAAGAGGTCAGGCTACTTTAAAAAGTACGTCGTTAATGGAAGACAAATGTATCTTCGTATGCTTGATAAGAATATTATAAACTGCATTATTTATGACTCTATTGGAATACTTAATAATTTGAAGCCTTAAATTAAACTGCTCATTAAACTAGAGAGCTAGCACTAGTTCTTAAAATAGGACATAAAAGCTTACTGCAGCATAAGATAAATTTGGAGGTCTAACTTTCCCTCAGAATGTTTCTATATGTCTATTTTTTAAATGCCCAAGCCTCAGAGATGTGATATTTATCTTAATGTATTCTCAATTCTTCTACTGAAGGCATTCACCCAAAGAAACACACAGTTCATTTAAAAGAATCTCGGTTGCTCCGACTCATGTGTATTCAGATGAATGCTTTCATTACTTCAATAGCTTTTTGTGTTTTCAAACCAAAGAGCAGTAAGAAAAGGAAATGAAAACATAATACATCATTTATGGGACATCAAGAAAATATCAGGGATCAATGTATTACAGGCTAATCGTCATGGCATTTTGTGGACTAAACGTTCCACAAAAACTAAGAGGAAGAAACAATGGTTAATATAAGGAATTTAAAATGAGGAATATGTTATCACATAAAGGTGCTTGGGTGTCATCAGTGAGGACCTGTCTCAGAAAGCAAACATTAACAATGAAGTGATCAAATAAAGGTACTGGGTATCATCAGTGAGAACTTGTCTCAGGGCAGGAACATCAGCAATGTTACAGAAGATTGTTCTTATCTCACTGAACACAGCCTGCTGATCACTTGTTCCTCACAGCGAGGCTTCACCAGTTTTAGAGATCGTGTTTCTTCTCTTCCCCAGAAGGCAAGGCCTCTCACAAGTATTCTTCCCATCCTTTGTTTTAAATGTGTGTGGCTGGTGAGCTCAGTACTCAGAAGCAGTGTGTCTGGAAAATGCAAAGGCTGATGGCTAGAGTGAAACAAATGTTGAAGGTCAACTCACAACTTCTGCCCTTTGCACACTCATCCCAGCAGTAACGGCTGGGTTCATGGACACCATCAGAGATAGATGCCCTTCCTGTTTTAATGGGCTCAAGGGAGCTGGTCTACATATCTGAATGTTTGTGTTCATTTCAACATGACTTTCATACAGCTAATTCCTTTTTAAAAAATAGTTTTCTACATCACTTTTTTTTCTGCCTATAAGTTAGATTCATGCCAGATGACAGGATTTACATACTGTCTACAGGAAGGTGTAGGGCCTATTAAAAGTCTAATCATTAAAATAATGGTAATATTTGAACCTGACTTTGAATCATGAGATGACAAATCTTAGGAAATTTCACCCCAAGCTATGGACAGTATATGATGAGGCTTTTAAAAATAGTACCTAGACAATGGCTTCTGAGATTAGGAAGGTAAGTGAGAAAAATATATCACATTCCTGGGCATGGCCATTTCAACATTCCAGCTGAATAACTTTGGAGTACCAAGAAATCCTTCATTATAAGAACATAGATTGAGTTACTTGTTCAAATGTACAGAACATTACTATCAATGGTTAAATCATAATCATGTTTTCTTCAGAAAGTCTTGGTTTATATTGTGAATTAAGCACTTGGCTACAGTATATTTCTAATGTGATCATGTACTTTATACATTGATATTTGTATAAATTTTCATTCTAAGGAAAACTGTCATTTGCTTTTTTGAGTTAATTTAAGCACATTTTAAAGTTAAAATACTAAGTTTTAGAGAGGCTAATATCACACTTTGGGTTTTTGTTGTTTGCTTTGCTGTATGAGTAATTGATCCTAATATACACTGTTTAAGTGCTTTACTGCTGGGCTATATAGAGCCACAATTCTTTCTTAGTTTATTATGAGGTGGGACCTAATTAGATCAATCAGTCTAGTCTTGAATTGATTCTATAGCCAGGCAGACTTTGAGCCTGGGATTCTCTTGTCTCAGCCTCCTGGGTACCTAGGATTACAGGCTTGCAGGCCCAGGCCTGGCTAAGTGTACTTTGCAGAGCAGAAGAAGTTACATGTGACTTGGAAGCAGGTTCTGATTTGGTGTAACTGATGTGGTTTATTTAAGGCACATCTATTTTCTCTCTCTTTGGACATGACAGCTCTAAGCAAGGTTGGATGCAAACCAGGAACATGGTTCAGTAATAGTAATGTAGCTCTCCATAGCTGAGATATGGAGTCAAGGATTCTAACATTAAGATTAAATGAATTAAGACATTTGGTGGCAGTCTGGTTGACATTGTCATATGCTTGGAAACAAATACTACCAGTTGCTTTCCCTAAAATCACAGATTCACTGAATTCATTTTAAAGAAACAGCCAAGTATTGAAATCTGAGTGATGTTAAGCCTGAGAGTCATTTTTGATAAAGAAATACCTTCCTATGGAGAAAGCGCCTAATTGATCCCAGCAAGTAGACTATTACAGAAGTGCTTTCTCTTCAGTCAACCAACAGATTGCTCTCAAGAGTAAACGCCCTAAGGTCCAGAAGTGTTGTGATAGAGGATGTTGGAAAATAAATAGCCATGGAATTGAGATTTAATATTTATATTTTATGATTCAACAGGAAAAATTTAGGTGAAACCTTTTGTCTTTATTTTTTAATCTTCTTTTTAGTCTGCATATTTATGCTGATGAGGGACCACTTGCCATTTCATTTCAGAGCTTTGATTTAAATTGAAGCAATAATATACTGGTTTTAGTAGAAAACCCTCGGCAAATGTCAGCAGTTACTGAACAATAGCAGCTTAATAATTTTGTGAAAGATACTTTCATATCACAGATTTCCCTCTCAAATAACCTAGGCGCCATTAGGAGTCCACTGAAGTGTATTTTGAGCACTGTCTTTATTTTATAGATATACTGAATAAAGTCTTAGAAATGGAGTTGTCTATAGCTGCTAGGGAAACAGAATGATGGTGATTACATTTTGTAATGATTTACTTAATGTATTTTTTTGAGTTACTGGGACCCTAGCTTATAATTTAAAAATAAGACATTTTTATATTTATCTCTTAAGAGAAGACAAACATTACAAAAATTGCATTTGTTTAGCTTGTTTGCTCATGTTTATGTGTTATGTATCTGCATACATACATGTACCAAGAGCATGTTTTGAAGTTGGAGGAACACTTGTCGGAATTGATTGTCTCTTTCCACCATATGAATACCAAAGATAAAACTCAAATCAAGCCGGGCGGTGGTGGCGCCCGCCTTTAGTCCCAGCACTCGGGAGGCAGAGGCAGGCAGATCTCTTGTGAGTTCGAGGCCAGCCTGGTCTACCAAGTGAGTTCCAGGAAAGGCGCAAAACTGCACAGAGAAACCCTGTCTCGAAAAACCAAAAAAAAAAAAAAAAAAACCTCAAATCAATAGGTTTGCTGGCAGGTGCCATCTCACCAGCCTGGGATGACAGACAGATATTACTAACGGGAAAACAGAAGTGGTTAATTTCTGGTCTACTTTTTCCCTTCTAATTTCAAATGAAATGAAATGGAAATTTAAGTGCAACAGGAGGCATTCCTGATAGGATGAGTAGCCTTGAATTATAGTGTCCTTGAGTTATTATTTTCAGTGAGTTCATAGAATAAGCAAGCCACTTATAAATAAATAGACGAAGCTGTTATGTGTGCATACAAAGTATAAGCAGTTAGGAACTATAATGAAAAAGAACCCTTTGACAACCCAATAAAAATGTAAAATTTTTCTAGCAATAAACATAACAGGAGCACACAAGGCTTCTCTGAAGAAAACCGTGTGGATTTACCAAAAGTCATAAAAGGAAAGCTGGCAACAGGAATAAATACGTCCTGCTCCTAGGCAGGACGAATAAACAGTACAGCCTCTATGGCCTCTGGTAATTAACTCATATATTTAACACAATTGCAGTAATAATAATAATAACATTTTTTGTTTTGAATTTCATGATATGAGCTTTAATTTCTTCAAACGTATAATTACTAAAAACTATCCAGAATATGGTTGACAAACTAGGGATTTGCAGCCACTAAATATATGTTTGCTGTCCGTGGTCTGAATGACCACCAAAGGCCATGCTGATTTCCTTGTCTGTGCTGCAGCCTGAAGCCACATGGAAGCCGGTAGGGCATGCTAACACTGGGGCCATAATGATTTGAGAGGCTTGCACTGCCACCTGAGGCTGTGTTGATGTCTGTGGTCCAGGCTGCCTCAGAGGGCCTTGCAAACATCAGTGGTCCTACTGCAGCAGGAGGCTGAGTTCCTGATCTGTGTTGTCTCCAGAAACCTAGTGGAGGCTCAGGATCTGTGCTCCCACTGACTGTGAAGAGCAGTGATGTCAATGACTGCAGATGCACAGTTGAGAGGGAGAGACATGGAAGGCTTCTGTGACAATCCTTACCGGCCTCGCCACTAACCCCTGGGTGGGGGGAGAGAGTCTAGACAGGAAGCCACTAAAGAGAACCATTAAAAAGTGTGACAGAGATGCTGAAGAGTAGCTTTCCAAAATTGACAGGTTCTGGCAGAGGTGTGGGAGGGGAAGGGACTCGGTTCTATTTAAGGGGCAGGCCACTAAGAATTTGATCATGCCCCAGCAAATATATAGATAGCACAAAGTGGGCTTTTTTTTCCTTTAAAAATTTTTTATTTAATTAATTATTTATTTTTTTACATCTTTTCCAGGGCATAGGGGGGAGTCACAAGTGTGGGGGGGCAGCCATAGGAAGGGATTGTGATCAGGGTGCATGATGTGAAACTCCCAGAGAATCAATAAAAATGTTATGTGGGTGAAAAAAAAAAGGATATGCTTGCTAAATGGAAAAGAGTTGGACAAATTTAAATAAGGTTTCCAATGTCCTGAAACACAAAGTCAAGAAGTTGACCTGAGTGGTGTAATTTGGTGATCATAAGAGTTCTAATGTTCATACTTATCCATGCATCAGCAGTTCTAAGTAACTCGGGAGTAGGAATCATTTCATAGGCCCTGGCACCATGGGCAGCAGGTGTCATCATTTCCTCAGGTTGGAAGTGGGTTTCTTGAGCTAGGTAAATAAACAATGAATTTGGAAAATGTTTGACAATAAGGAAAATGAAAGATATTCATTTTCATACCTTATTCCAAAACTTAAGTAAATTAAGTTTCAATTGGCTATCCAATTTCAAATGGAAATTATCAATGGTCAGCCCTAAGAATATATGCATATAGGTAATATTGTACAGATTGAACAGGTTGTATTTATGTATTGGTATATCTATATATGATCTCTATATGTATGTAGTTATAATATATACATATCTATTATATATCAGTTAAATAAAAAAGAGACCACAAATTTAAGGGATTTCGTCGAAGAAGTTGGAGGAAGAAAAATGAAGGAGGAAAATGATGTATTTTATTATGATTTCAAAACTTTAAAAGTCATTATGAAACAACAACATTGTGTAGCAGGAATCTTAAAAGTTCTTATTGATAAAATCAAACCTGAGGTGAGTTATTGGGGTCCATGCTGGTAAATCAGAGAGACAGAACAAGCCACAGCTATCTCACCTCACCAGCTGGTCCTATTTCCTCAGACTGGAAGCCTCTGAGTCCTCATCCAGAATGAATCTCAGCTGAACTGTGCTGCTCGAAAGCCTGAAGCTTAACCAGCCACATGCTTAACCAGCCAAAATCCTCTAGTTTCTGGTCCTCATGCCTTATATATCTTTCTACTTTCTACCACCACTCCCTGGGATTAAAGGCTGGCTTTCTGGGATTAAAGGTGTGTGTCACCATGCTTGGTTATTTCCAATGTGGCCTTGAACTCACAGAGATCCAGAGGGATTTCTATCTCTGGAATGCTAGGATTAAAGGCGTGTGCTATTACTGACTAACTAGTGGCTTGTCTGTTCTCTGACCCCAGGTAAGTTTATTAAGGTACACAATATTTTGGGGAACACAATACCACCAAAACATTGTTTTAAGTATTACACCAAAAATGTAACACAAACAATGGGTAAAAATGGGAGCTGAAGAGCTGGCTTAGTGGTTAAGTGCACATACCACATTCAGAGAGGATTTGGGTTCTGTTTGCAGTACTAATGTTCACTTAATTAACTAATCACCTGCAATTCCAGCATCCTCTTCCGGAATCCTCAGGAATCCCCACTCATGTGCACATAGATTTCCCCATATATACATAATTATAAGATAATGAAAAATAAATCTGAAAAATTATGGCTTTATTTCTACCTTCAAATATGTAACAAGATGTGGACCACAATCATAAATCTCAGCTTTAGAGCCTCAAAAGCATATCAATTTTGCTAATCATTCAGAAGAGCCATTTCTATTGCAGTTTTAATTTGCCTAAAAAACAAACAAGTGTTATGTAACTACTTCCTCTAAATCAAAGCATCCCTTTACTGTATAAAAAAGAGAACTCATAAGACTCAGGAAGCTCATGAAATTTACAAGGCCCAGGCAGCATACCGACACCTCGCCAAGGGTATAGAAGCAGTCACAAATATTGTGGGAGAAGACACTGCTTGGTTTAGCTGCCCAAAGAATGGGCAGAAAACTCTGGTAATATGGCTTTCATAAGTCATCATCCACACTAGTCTGGGCCTTTCAGTGACACAGTAGTCCATGTGGCCTGTCATTCTGTAAGTAACCCTCACCCATGATACTTTAAGAAACTCCACTGAACTGTGGGTCACTAAGCCAGACATTCCTATGGCTTGTCATTGGTGCCTTATTGAGGTGAATAGATGCTTTCTCATGTCTCTCCAGGAATAATCATGAAACAGTGTTCTTTAACTATGTCTTAATTATAGTCATGTGTTGTTGTTACTACTTTCTATGAGTCAAAGAATTTATATATTGACTACTGATAATTCTTTGTTAAATTTTGGAGATGTATGAACATGATTTCATAAATCAAGTTGTAACAAGCACAACATCCTCTATGATCCATCATAAATATGTAATGAATAATTTTAAATCAAAATCTTCTGCATAGTCATCAGTTTAATAGTTCTATATTAAAGGTTGGCAGACTGCCCATGAGTCAAGTCCTCTTTTCATGCCCATGGCATTTTGTTGTGCCCCAGCCATTCTCATTTATTTATGTATTATCCATAGCTGATTTTATGCTTCAAGAAGGAAGCTGAATGGTTGTGATAGAGATCATATGACCTGGAAAACATAAAATATTTAAGACGTGAACCTTTGTAGAAAAAGTTTGTAAGCCGTGACTTTTGCTGCTACATTGAGCCAGACTTACTGAGATCTTCCAAGGTGAATACTACTACAAAAAAGAGCAACAACAAAATATTGTTTAGATATTGGAAAAGGTTACAAGATAAGAGCCGGCAGGATGAAAGACTTTCTAAACATTTGCTATGCACTATAGACCCAGCCATGTATATTATGTGTCTTCACTCACAGCCTCTTAGTAACTGTTTTCTTTTATATTTTCAAAGGTGGATTTTCTCTTATGTATTTTGGATGTTACAAGAATTATTTCTTTTCATGTTCTTTTCTGAATTCAATTGCAGATGAATTACAATGTTTCCCTAAAACTTCACTTCTGAGAGTTTTGGCTTTGCTAAGAGCATTGTTTATTTAAGGCAAAAGTATGACTCTTAGAAAAATAAGACAAAATAATCATTAAGTATTTAACTTCAAAAATGAGGAACCAGTAAGATATTATTACCGGTTGGAGGTTGACTTTAAAGACCCATTTCCACATCAAAGAGTGCTCTAACGCACCATGGAAGATGCAGTCATCTCGCCTCCAGAAATAGTCAATTGCATTTCACTGGAGATAACAAAGCTGGATGTTTACTGATTATCAGTTTTCTATAAGTCACAGCTATAAAACATCTTAGACATGATGAAAAGTGGCTATAAACCAGACGAATGATCTAGACAGGACTTCTACTAAGATTTTTGTTTCATTTCAAAGTCATAATTTTTCCTTAAAGTACAAATGATCCATGCCGCTTCTTACTTGTATCATTGCCAGTGTGGAATCTTGATGTTTTAAATTTGCTTCTCCAACATCACTGTGGTAAAGATGATGGGGACTTACTTTGGGAACTAATATCAACATACTTTTAAAGCCAAGGCATATTAAAGGAAAAGCAGTATTTAATGGTATTTAGTATTGTCCAAGGAACTAGACCAGTCTGTAGTAAATAGTCCTTTAGTTTCTACAGTTGTTCATATTCTCAACTCTCACTTCACATCAATCAACAGAAATTCAATATTTTGTATCTCTATCACAGAAAGTAATTGTCCCTAGAAGAATCCCTCATTCATTCATACTCAGCCTGCTTCTTCTCCTTTTCATTCAGTATGGGTCCTGTGATATGGTAACACACACACACACACACACACACACACACACACACACACACACACACACATACTTCCTTTAGGGAGGCTCCACTTCCTAAAGGTTCCACAAACATCCCAAAGAGCACCACCAGCTGTGGACCGAGTGTCCAGACATAAGAGCCCATGAAAACATATTACATTCAAAATACAGCAGTGGCCAACATCTTCAACAACCATTATTTGAGCTCATTCTGTCCAGAGAATACAGAAAACAATATGCTCAATTTCTTGATTTTTCTCTTTTTGAAATGCTTGTGTTCTCAAGGCACGCTCATGCTCAAAATTATATAATGCCATATAATACTTTTTGATTTCACTTAAATTGAAAATGGAAAATGTGCAAAATGAGTGTGAATTATTTTTACATACAAATATAATAGTGTCTGCTCTCTGAAAATCAAGGTCTTACCTTAATAAATGAGTTTGATTTTGGGTTTGTAGAAACTCATTTAAAAATGGACCACATTAAGACAATAAATTTGAGGCTTGATACTTGACTCAAAGGATAAAATGCTTTCTCCCCAAATGTGAGGACTGGAGTTTGGTGTCTCAGTACCCACATAAAGGCCAGACAGGCATAGTGGTCCACCTGTAATCACAATGCTTGAGAAGCAGTGAGAAAAGACCACTGGGATAAGGTGGCTAGGAAAACTAGCCAAACATGAGACCCTGCCTCAATAATTAGATTGCAATTAAGGAAAACACTCTAGGATGTCAAGATGGCTTCCATATGTCCATGCACACATATACATGTTCACATGCTCACATACATATGGAGATGCATATTCTTATGCATGTATATCACATACACATGCAAAAACTTTATATAAAAAAGGAATGGTAGAAATGTGACCTTTTGAAAATATGTTAACCTTTACATGTTATAGATTTATGCAATAAATTTGTTATAAATGAAACAATAGAAACTACACATGAATGAAATCAACTACAAAAATTCCCCCTTTGCAGCCCTTAACCATTACCATCATTTTATGTCTAGACAAAAATTTTCTGAGAATCCAAGACAATTTGAATCAAATTGGAAAAACTCATTCCTTTCAAATAATCTCTCACCACAAGTGGCCAGCAGAAAATTGATCTACGAGATCTTCCAATATTAATAGGCATCCAAGAGAGATGCAGCCTCTGAGATTTTGTGTTCTTTGCCTGTTGTCATGGGGTGCCAAGAGAGCTGAGGAAGTTATGAACTGTGAACAGGAGCCCTTTCTTCAAGGTATTCTTCAACAATAAAGCTCGGGCTTTACAATCAATCTGATGCAGAGCCTGGAGAGGGCTTGCTCATTGTTTCAGAGCTCACTGAACCCGCAATGGTACACTTAGAAGTCAGACGAGCACGTTATCAAAACCTGAGACTTGAGAGCAAACAGTAAAGTTGTCTGGAAAACTGGCCAGGTGAGGAAATTTTTATGTAGTTCTTTCATTTGTGGTCTAGCAACACACCAGTTTATCTGCATGGGTTCCTGTTGACATTCCTATCCCCAGCCTATTCCAGCAGCTATAATGACTGCTCCCCATGCCTTTGCCACTGTCTAATTTTGGCCTTCCCACTGACTGGCCCATTTGCTAATGATTTGGTCTTGCCACTGGAATTCATTCTTCAGCACTGCATCTCACAAAGATCTCTCCTTGTTTATTTCCAATGGAACGGAATGAAAAGACTAATGTTTCTGAAAATGTATTCAAGCGATCCCTCGCTTTTCTTTTATTTCCTATGGGAAGGAGTCTTGTTGACTCTGCCAGGCAGTCTGTCGTTTTCATTAGGTGCCTCTCACTGATAAATAGAAAGAAAATGTTGTATCATGTTGTAAAGAAAAGCATCTCTTGCGAATTCTCCCACTGTTAGTCTTAGGTTATTCCGACCTCGTAGACTCGAAGGGAAGAACTGTCTATCAAGTTATCTAGCCAAGCCATTGCCTAATTTTCAACTCATATTACAATATGAATTCAGTAAAGTGCCAGAGGAAGCAAAAATATAGATTGTGTATTCAGTGTCAGTGACAATTTGTGGCAGGCAATTGTAAAAATACAATTTTAAAAAGGCAATTTTATCTGTTATACTGTTGCAACGGTAAAAGCTTTTATAGATAGGAAAGGAAAAATGATTTCTACAAAAATCCTCTCTTTTCCTTCTTCTTCTTCTTCCTTCCTTCTTTCCCATCCTCCTTTCTCCTCTCCTTCTTTTCATGCTAGAAGCCCTATACGTATTAACTAAGATTTCAGAACATTCCTCAGGTGAACCTGATATACAAATTTAATTATGTAACTTTCATTAAACAATGTGGCCCTCTATGCAACTATTAAAAAGTTCACTGTCTTGATGCTATGTGGTCTCAACACAGTTGCGGAAACATTTACTAAGGACCAAGGGTTTGAACATCATATTATCATAAAAGACTAGTGATGGAAAAATAATTAGAAATGGTTCCCACTCCTTTATGGAGGAGAAGTTAATTGCTGCAAAATAGCCCGCTGTCAGACAAATTCTAAAGTGTGCTGTAGCTGATTGATTCGTTTGTATGTTTGTTCGGTTTCTACTATATGGCAAGGGCTACATAAAATGATGCTTAACAGAAACAAATATACAACAAGAACATCAGACACAGGGCTCACCCTTAGACTTGTTTTAATCAAAATTTAGATACATTTAAAAAAAACACACAGTGGCTATAGCAATGGCTACAAAGAACCAAAGGAAATGGATGACATCCCAGGATCCTTGTCTGTGTCAAGTATATTGTTCTATCTATCTATCTATCTATCTATCTATCTATCTATCTATCTATCTATCTATCTATCTATCATTTGTTTATTCTCTATCTACCTATCATCTACTTATCTAAAGTATCATCATTCTATTATCTATCCATATCTATCATCCATCTCTCTATATAATTTATCATCTATTTTCTTTTTTTCACTTTCCCTTCATAGAACAGTGTTTTATATATGTATGAATATTCATATCTACACATCCATTTTAATCTCCTTCAGTTCTATTTTTGCAGTGACATATCCTTACTCTTTTTTCAGCCATACTTCAAAATATCTGTTTCAAGTCTTTGGTTTACCTTTATTTTCTTTCCTATTTCCAACAAATCAAACATTAATTCCCATGGCTCTTTTTCCTTGTTAGGCTTCATTGCAGTGCTGTCTGTGAAGTTCACAGTCCTTCATCTAAACCTGTGTCTTCATCTCTTCCTTCCTCTATTTCCATTATGGATGTCAAAATAGTCCCTGATTTAATCCCTTTACTTCTATAAGAACTGTCTGTCATACCTCAGGCACAGACTGAAGAACAATGGTACCTCTTTCTCCTTAACATCACAACCTAAAATTCAGTCTACCAATACAAGCCCATTCAACAACACATGCAGCACTCTGAAGTTTGTAAATCCTCTTCACATTAAAATTATGTTATTAATATTAGAGTAGGTATTCTGCATTACTTATACAAGAAATAATGGTATCCCTCGAAGAACTGGGTAATGGATAGCATCCCATATGAATGCAGGTTTTATGCCTTCAACCATTCATCCCCAAATGGCTGGAATTAATTCCACTGCCACTACATGTAAAATGCCACTAGAGTGACATTTCCATTTCAGAATAGTAGGCTACATGGCCACATTTAAAATTCAGTGTGTGTGTGTGTGTGTGAGTATGCATGTGGAAGACTGAGGACAACTTGTGGGAATCTGTCCTCTCTGCACAGTGTGGGCACCAGGGATAGAACTCAGGTTTCCAGGCCTGGTGGCAAGTACCTTCACTCACAGAGCCAGCTCTGGCTCAGTTTCAGAGTTTTCAACATGTTCAATGCCATAGGTAATGGCTTCTGTATCTCTGTGTTCAGCTTTTGCTGAATTCTTATCACTTAATAATGCAAACCTGTTGCCTCCTGGCTTCATTTTCCAGTGTTATACATAAACAATCCAGAGATTGTTTCACAATCCTCTGCTTTTACGTTCATTCTTTTTAACATGTTTTTAATTCTATAAATTTTTGTTCTTAAAAACAAAAACTTGCAAATAAATAAAAATGTCACACACCAAAATTAACCAGACCCAAAGTCTATAGAACTTGTGGGCTTCTATATAGCTTGAATTAGCACTCAGAACTGAGGGGTTTCCCCATTAAATTTTACAGTTCCAGATTTGAATATGTTTTATGCACTTACCCAACACCAACACAGAAAAATCCGTGACAAAATTAAAACTAACAGTTTCCTCCATTATAACTTGTGCATAAGGAGGGCCATGGAGAAAAGAATGTGGATGGTGTCTGGAAACTAGAAAGGCAAGAAGAGGCACTGGTCTGGAGTCTTCAGAAGGACAGCCCTTCTGTCATCCTGCAATGAGCCCAGGAGGCAAACTTCACACTGGAACAGGATAAATCGGTTTACATGGTTTCAATTGGCTATATTTGTGGAGTTTTTGTTGTTTGTTTTGTTTTTTATACCATAGTAAGCTCAAGAAACACACAGTCACTAATATAAAATTCATTTTGTAAAAGCACTTCTCAACTTTTGTGGGAAATCTGAGATTTTTTTTTTCCTGCCAAGGCAGATGATGAGCAAATTCTTGCTCAGTTAAAATTTTCCACAAATATTTGATTTGTGTCCAGGCAACCTGATTACCAAACAGCTTGTATTGAATGTCATTCAGCTAAAGGCGATTCACCAGGGAGGCCCTTGCTGACTTCATCCTCTGCATCTCTCTTTATTCTCTTCTTACTGGAGACATAACTCCCATGTCTTATTTTCTTTCCTTATTTCTCCCTTTATCTTCTATCTTCTTTGGTTTGAAAACCTCGTCTGGAGAAACTTTCAACACTCGATCGTCTAGCCCTCTGGGGCAAGCACTCAGCAGCCGTTTTCACTTGGTTCCACAAGCAACTAAAGATGGGAAACCTGGTATCTCTGATTCAAGGGAAGCACTCAAGGAGTATCTGTCCACCTAACCCACCCCATCCCATGAAGCAAAAAGATGAAGGTGCCATTATCGTGCTCCCGCAGTCACATTGCCTTCCAAGAATAGTAGTGTTTTCTCGAAAGTCCACCCTAGAGAACACTGATCTTGGTAGAGGCCTTGTTCTGGGGCAGACTGTCTTGTGGGAACCTGATCAGTTCCTTTGCTAGATAGCAATTTGTGAACTATAGATTAATAATTTATTAGTAATTTTTAAGACCACCTTGGAAGAGCAGGGCTGAGATGATGGTGGACAGGACCATACCTTGAGCAAAATGGCTTAATAATGCAAATCTGTTGCCTCCTGGCTTCATTTTCCTGTGTTACACACAAAGCTCAGACAACCCTTTCATTTGTCTCTCTGTCCCGCAGATTAAGTCTCCCCTCTCTGCTTCTCAACAATACTCATCTTTTTACTTAGAGTATTTGGACAGGTCTCCACCTCTAACGTGCTGTATAGTGGCCGGGATAGTTGTACTTGCCCGAGTTATGCTCCTCCCCTATGTTCTTCCTTTGTCTGAATCATTTATTCTTACTCCAGACATAATGTTCTAAGCTTGTATACAACCTTCACCATTTGCTTTCCTCACTAGATTTTACTCAGCTCAAGTGTAGAAACTATGACATTCTGAAGACAGCAGCTACACAAATACAGAGCTAGTGAACTTCTTTAAACGTCTCTCTAGAACACGTTTTCAAGTTATGTTCAACAATTTGCTAGCTGGCGCCACCTTGCCATTTGGATTTCTGCTTCTTTAAGTTCCATATTGGCGGCAATCCTATTTCCCTTTTCTCTTTATTGCCTATCCCTGAAATATGTGACCTCTGCCTGGGACACAGCTTCTACTCATTTTCATTTTAATCCCTTGCAAATCCAGCTTGGGAAACCCCCAGCTACTGAAATCATTCTGTTAATATCACCACCTGCCTACCTGAAATTTGATAACCTTTTCTCAACTGGCACTTATTAAATCTCACCAATGCTTCAGACTCCCTTGATCTAGAAGCTTCGTTATTCTGCTTCTGCTCTATCCAGGTATTTTGTTCGTCTTAGGAGCTATAAAATGATTGCTACCCCCATGGCGTTTTACAGTTCAGTGAAATTAGATATTGCTAACATTGTTATTGTATAAATGATAAGGGGTATACTGCTAAGTGATCTCTATTCCTTTATCTTTCCCTGTAATGCATTGCTATTTGTTAAGTATCCCTCCCATCCTTTCATTCCAGGTGAACATTTTATCTGATTCTCTCTCTCCCTGTTTTAAAATTTGGAATGTTCCAACAAACCTTTCTCCTTGATTCTTCAATGCAGTTTACACTTCAATTTTGGCCTTACTTCTGCTTCTCTTCTTAAGTATTCACATGAGCTGTCTACTCCTCTCTTGGCTTCTAATGGCACTGACATTATAAACCTCTGACATTATACATTTATTACCCTTTTATTATTTGAAACCAAATATTTCCTAACAAATAGTCTATTGACAGAAACAAGCCAGTCTCTCATATCTACATTTCCATTGTATTCTCTGGAGTTTTAGTTCCCTGTGCTTGAGAATTCAGAAAATACATAGTATTTCTTTAACCAATGAATAATTCAGAGATTTTTTTCTTATGTTCATGATAGAAATTATGTTAATATTCAGTGTTTTTTTACTTCAAATGATTATTCTGTTGCTCATCATTCTCTCTATTTTTAAATAATATTTCATCATATAGTCTTGACTTTTTATTTAGCTATATAGTCAATGGTAGATTGCTAACTTTTTATCACTCAATATGTTAAAATGGTACATTAGTACTACCAAATAATTCTGACTTCATGTTAATATAGACTTGAAATGAATACACACATATACATAGTTTACTAGTCTAATTCTTGACAAGTAAACACGTTCTATGACTCTGTCTCACCTATTAAGTAATTTCACTTTCACATTTGAACACCTGCAAATGAGACCTTTCAGAAAACAGCAGCATGTAAGTGTGAGGTGGGGCTTATTAACTCTTGACTATAAACCAGCTGCTACCTCTTGACATTTTAGAGCTTGGTGAAATTAGATATTCTAACAATGTTACAGCATAAATAATAAGGAGTAATCTGCTAAGTGATCTCTATTCCTTTATCTTTCTCTGTAATGCACTGTTATTTGCTAAGTATCACTCTTACTCTACTCCAGGCGAATTCTATTGATGAATTTCTCTCTCCCTGTTTTTTTCAATTTGAAATATTCCATAAACACTTAGAACCACATGTAATATTTGCTCCCACCTGCCACTTCCTCCCACTTGTCTCCTCTGCCCATAAGGACCTTCTTCCCACAGTCCCTGACAAGTCCCTGTCCACCCCACCCCATCCATCTGATCCTGCAACTCTGAATGTATGCCAGTCTCCCTTTCACTCTCTGTTGAACTACTGCTCATCTTAATGCATCCAGTTCACTCTCAATAAATGGTTCCATTAAAATATAATTTTTACTTTGAGATAGGTTCCCAAAAAGTATACCAAAGTGCCTTAAATAGATGTTTAGAAAATGGTTTAACATCATTTTCACAGGAAGATTTAAAATTCTCAGACTATGTTTCTGTTCATAATATATTAAACCACATATATATATATATATATATATATATATATATATATATAATATCTATGGTAAATAATATATATGTAGTAAATATATATTTATATGGCAAAAGATATTATAAAGACATATGCTGACTCCCTTTTAAATTTATCTGAAGTAATTGTTTCTCCCTTTTCCCGCTTCAAGACAGGGTTTCTCTGTGTAGCCCTGGGTGTCCTAGAACTTGCTTTGTAGACCAGGATTGCCTTGAACTCACAGAGATCCCATGCCTCTGCCTCCAGAGTGCTAGGATTAAATGTGTGTGCCACCATACCAGGCTAATTATTTGTCTTTCCCCCTGCATCATAAGAGGACAGAACCATGGCTTAACACCTTTCATAGTTATCAGACAAGTTGAACTTTTCCCCAGAGGTTAATTGTAGCATGAATCTTAAAAGATCTTATTAATAAAAACAAACCCAGAGCCGGTATTGGTGTGAATGCTGAAAGGTCAGAGAAACAGAACTGGCCACAGCTAACCTCACCTGGCCAATTCCTCAGCTGATCTTGTTTCCTCAGACTGGAAGCCTCTGTGTCCTCATCTGAATGAATCTCAGCTGAACTGCTTGCTGCTAAAAGCTAAAAACTTAAAAAGGCTTTGATTCCTGGTCCTCAAGCCTTATATACCTTTCTGCTTCCTGCCATCACTTCCTGGGATTAAAGGTGTGAATCACCATGCCTGGCTTCTATGTCTATCTGTTCTGTTCTGACTCCAGATAAGTTTATTGGGGTACACAATATATCAACCACAATTTATTACTTTTTTTCCCTCTCCTCTCCTTCTCTGCTTCTCTCCTCCCCTCCTCTTCACTGCCCTTCCCACCCCAGATCCATATAAGGGGGAAATCTTGTAAAATGTGAGGATGACCACAAACCCGTGGCACATGTACATAGCTAATAGATGTATCTCCAACTCTGAGTTTGGCAGCGGTCAGGAGGCTGGCAAAGATAGCTGAGCAGACACCTGTTCCCTGAATATTTGCTCCCTAATAAGCAGAGAGGAATGGCACAAGTCTTGATCATCATATTATCTTCATGTACATAATGGGATGATGTTCAATCTTTCAGAAAAATAGAATGTGATTATTTCTGTTTCAGTAAATTACATAGCATATTTTAACATGAAACAGATAATGGAAATATCAGGGACTAATGTGAAGTTAAGCTTCATATAATATTTTTAGGAAAAAATGAATTTTGAGTGGCCAATACAAAAAAATTAAATAATAATTTGTGTTTCAATCTGCAGACAAGATTTGAATTTTAGTAGGACAAGAGAAGGAACAGTGAAAATTTGAAGTTATTTTGAACATTATGTTTATGCATGATGATTATTTATGCATCTGATATTTAGTAATGCTAAACTGGTAAGAAATTAGAGAGCTAGAAATTTAGATTTATTTCAACCATATCAAAGACACATAAAAGAGACAGACTCATTAAAAATATATTTTCAGCATCTGTATCTAGAAGTAAATATGTGCACTTCCCTAGATTGCCTAAGATCACAGTGTTTTGTCAGTGCTGAACTACATAAATCACTGTTAAATGGCTTGGTATCTCCGTATTTGGTTCATTTTCTTATTATACCTGCTCTGTCTTATCAGAAGGTTTTGCCAAGCTTCCACAGTCTGATCTTTTAGATGAATTTCACCTTCTTTCAATCACAACATTCTCATAAATGGCCAGAGAGATATTGTGAAGTCACTCTTTAAAAGCTCAGTTGAGTCTCTCTAAATTTAAGCATTGTATTCATTGCCAGAATGAATTTGCTTCAATACAACTGAGAGTTGTTGTTTAACTCAGAATGTATGATCTTCCGCATGTGATATGCTTTTCAAGGTTAAAGATTCAAAATTAGCCCTCCAGCCAGGGAAGCAGGTAGGCTAACTACAGATCTTCATGTCTCCCTCCTCTTCTAAATCCAATGCCCCAGTGTTATCCCCAGCTCTGCAGAAGACCACCTGCTGTAGCCTCCCCCTACTCTCTGCCCCATCTCCAACTGATCACACAGATCTTCTCCAACTTTCTTTCCTACTCATCCTGTTATCCCAGGCCCGAACCCAGCAGGCATTGCCTGGGAACCCTCCAGCCAAGCCTGCTAGAAGAACAAGTACTACCAAAGCAGGTAACAGAGCTTTAGATCTTCACTACCCTACTCCTCCAAGTCCAATTCTCCAGTCTCACCCCCAGCTCTGTAGCATTCTCCACACTAGATCCACCCATTCCCAAGGGACTAATCAGATCTTGGTGACCACTCCACTTTCCTCTCTCCTGTGGACTCCTTTAGCTCCCCCATCTGAGGCCTATCCTAATTCCTGTGTGTCAGCTCCATATTTTACCCATAACCCCAAAAGGTCACACCTACCAAGATCCCAGAAAGCACACAGCCACCACACACTCCTAAAAGGCAAAAAGGGTAGCTGGAAATCAAGGAACAAAAACCCCATCAAACAATGATAAGGTGGAATATCAGCAACTAGAATTGCAAACTTTGTCAACCCAGATATCTAAATATCAGCATAAAAACATAATCAATGATGGTTAGGACAATATGTCTGTACTAAGACCTTAGAATTGCAGTATAGCTGAAACACAAGACAGAAGACCTTTAAATAACCTTTATGAATATGATAGTGGTCCTTAAAAGAGGAAATGAATAAACACCTTAAAGAAATCAACAAATAGACAAGCAAACAGTATAAGGAAATTAATAAAACAGCTCAAGACATGAAAGTGGAAACAGAATCAATAAAGAAAACCCAAACAGAGAGAAATCTGGAATTGAAAAATTTAGGAACTAGAACAGGAATGTCACAGGCAAGCCTCACTAACAGAATACAAGAGATGGAGGAGAGACTCTCAGGCATTGAAGACAAACTAGAAGAAATGGATATCTCAAACAAAGGAAATGTTTTTTTTTTTTTTTTTTTTTTTTTTTGGTTTTTCAAGACAGGGTTTCTCTGTGTAGCTTTGCGCCTTTCCTGGAACTCACTTGGTAGCCCAGGCTGGCCTCGAACTCACAGAGATCCGCCTGGCTCTGCCTCCCGAGTGCTGGGACTAAAGGCGTGCGCCACCACCGCCCGACTAAAGGAAATGTTAATTAAAAAACTCCTGACACAAAACATTCAGGAAATCTGGAACATTATGAAAAGGGAAAAAAATCTAATAACATCAAGCATAGAGAAAGGAGAAGAAACCTAGGTCAAAAGCATAGAAAATACTTTCAACAAAATCATAGAAAAAATGCTAGACCTATAGAAGGAGATGCTTACCAGTGTACAGGAAGCATATAGGACACCAAATAGACTGGACCAGAAAAGAAATTTCTCTTGCAATTAATAATCAAAGTGCTAACTGTAGAGAACAAAGAAAGAATATTAAAAGTTACAAGGGAAAAAGACCAAGTAACAATAAAGGCAGACCTGTTAGAGTAACAACGGACTCCTCAATGGAGACTCTAAAAGCCAGAAGCGTCTGGATAGATGTTTAACACATTCTAAGAGTCCACAGATACCAGCTCAGACTACTGTACACAGAAAAAGTTTCAGTCACAATAGATGGATAGAATAAGACAGTCATAATAAAACAAAATTTAAATAATACCTATCTAGAAAGTAATACCTATCCATCCCTACAGAAGGTGCTAGAAGGAAAAATCCGAACTAAAGAACTTGACCACACCCAAGAAAGCACAAGGAATAAATAATCCCAGACCAGTAAATCAAAAAAGGGACACACATACCACCACCACCACCACCACCACAACAACAACAACAACACCACCAAAAACATGAATCAATAAGCACTGTTCTTTGATATCTCTGAACATCAGTGCTCTCAGTTTCCCAATAAAAAGACACAGACTAACATAATGGGTGTTGGGATCCAATCTTCAGTTGCATCCATCCAAGAAACACATGTTAACATCACCTAGGGTAAAAGGATTAGAAAAGTTATTCCAAGCAAATGGACATAAAGAAGCAAGCTATTACAGCCAATATAATATCTGACAAAATTCATTTCAAAAAAAAACTATCAGATGAGATAGGGAAGGATACTACATAATCATCAAAGGAGAACTATACCAAGAGGACATAGCAATTCTTAACATCTATGCCCCAAACACAACAGCACCCACTTTTGTAAAAGAAACGCTACTGTGGCTTAAGTGAGATAGAGACCCTCATACACTGGTAGTGGGAGACTTCAATACCCCACTCTCACACATAGACAGGTCATCCAGACAAAAACTAAGCAAAGAAATGCTGTAGCTAACAGATGTTATAAACCAAATGGATGAAACATATTTACAGAATATCACACTCAACACAAAAGAATATACCTTCTCTGTACCTCATGGAACTTTCTCCAAAAGAAAGTTTCAGATTACTCAGATACAAAGCAAATCTCATCATGTACAATAAAACTGAAGTAATACTTTTCACAGATCATAGATGGGATGGATGTTGGGGTGGGCCAATCTTATGGGCCACAAGAATATATTATAGAGATTCAGCTGTGTATTAAAGCTATACTTTGACTGGCCAAGGGTCTGTCAAAAGGCAAGCCATTTATTATGAATATATTTGGTGTAATCCAGCCTTTACTATTTCACTTGTCATCTGCTATGAAATTCTTGCATGCCAAATATATTTCCACACCATTTGGCTAAGAGTTCATCTCCCCAGACCTGCTGAACTTCCCTGCTGGAGCCAGTACTTGGATAAGGTCATGTAGGCCAAGACAAGCTGGCAGTAGATGCATAGCTTTGTTTCTTGTGAAAATGAAGCTCAAACCATCTCACCTTGAGACCTCCTAGTGGCTTTCCAGAGCAACTGACTGAGAACAAAAGTTTTTACATATCAAGGTGGAAGGTAGGGTGGAGAAACGTTTCTGAGGAGGCAGAGAACTGCATGGCCAGAGAGAGAAGAGACAGGCATTTTCTGTAGAGCAACCAGAATGGCATGGTGAGAGAAAAGAGATAAGACAGAGGTTCCACAGAGGGTAAGCAGATCTTGGGTAGAGTTTTCTGAGTCCCAGGAGTAGAGAGTAGTGGAAATGGAGAACAAGGAAACAGAGGACACAGATGAGGCTAGAAGCATAGGAGTTTAGTCATTAGCAGGACTACGAGCTAGGGAACTGGATGGAACTGAAGTAGACAGGATTTCAGACCAGAGAAATAAAGCAGATGGATAAAGAGCTTGGTATGTCTAAAGTTATTCCTGCTCTGAATGCCTGACAGAGCTATAGCTGTATTAATAGAATTTTGTATTGGAGGAATAAAGTTAACAGACATAAAATCATAGTGTACATAGATTTTTCCCTCTGATATCTCATGCCAGATGTAGTGCAATCCCTGGACCCTGGGAAATCAATAGGCCAATTCATAACCTTGGTTCAGGGCCTGGGTGGTTGCAGGGTTGGTTAGTCTGCCAGCTCTCCCCTGTCCTCACCACTAGGGTGAGCTCTCCAGGATTGCCCCAGGCTAGTTTACCCCCTGCCCCAATGAGCAAGGGCCAGGGCCAGTTCTCTTTCTTTCAAACCTTCAGGGTCAGCACTCCCAAACCTGGGCCATCAGGGTTAGCTCTACTGTCTTGCCCAGGTGAGATGCAGGGGCCACTCTCTGGTGTGCTGCAGGTGGTGAGGGGTAGGGTTAGCTCTTCTATATATCATAAACAGTGAGTGTCGGGGAGGGGGACATCTCTCCCCTGCCCACACCACCATATGGCAGATGAGGGGTGAGGCCAGATTTCCCATGTTCATCTTCTCAGTCCAGTTCACCTGTACCTCCTGTCAAGAGGGTCAGTTCTGTTGTGTTGCCCAGGTGAAGTGCAGGGCCCACTTTCTGGAGTGAAGGGGCTGGTCCTGCAGACCCAAAGCTGCAGGATTTTCATGACACAGGAAAATATGAGGATGTCCAAGAGGAGTCTCAGTGAGGGCTCAGCATCAATAGTGTACCAGAAGCCAGAGGCCCCGAACCAGAGCAATGACTCTTTGCAATGAACATTTGCAAGTAAAGATATATGGACTGAAGGATAAACTGTGTGACTCATTGTATCACACCACAGCTTCTCTGATGAGATTTTCCCCTTTTTCCTTTTCTTTTCTTTTCTCTTAAACTTTATTTTATTTTGAGGTGGGATTGCAAGGATAGAGGGCAGATATGAAGGAGGGGGAATGATTGGGATCAAGATGCATAATATGGAAAAAACAAAAAATAAATCAAAAGGACTTTAAAAAAAGTTACCCATGGTAAAGTTATAAAAAAAATCACAACAGAACAAGAACCTTGCATCTTATCTGACTACCATGGATCAAAACTGGATATCACCAAGAGAAACAAGAGAAATCTTACAAATTCATGGAAGCAGAACAATTCACTACTGAATGAAAAATGGGTCAAGGCAAAAATTTTGAAGACTTTCTACAGTTGGATGAAAATGAAAATACAACGTATCCAAACTTATGGGACACAAATGGAGGTGGTTCTAGGAGGCAACTTCATAGCACTCAGTGCCTATGCACACACACACACACACAAAATAGAGAGATACTAGTAATTTAACAGCATACCTGAAAAATCTAGAATAAGCAGAAGAAATCACACTCAAAAGGAGTAGACAGCAGGAAATAATACAACTGAGAACTGAAATCAATGAAATGAAAAAAATTACAAAGAATCGATGAAACAAAGAAATGGTTCTTTGAGAAGATCAATAAGATTGACAAACCCTTATCTAAATGAACTAAAAGGCAGAGAGAGAATTTCCAAATTAACAAAATTAGAAATGAAAAGAGGGACATGACAACAGACACTGAGGAAATCATGATAATCATAAATACATACTTAAAAACCTGTACTCCACCAAAATGGAAAATCGAAAAGAAATAAAAGACTGTATCAGTACATACTACTTACGAAAGTTAAATCACAATCAGACAGTAATTTAAACATATCTATAATGCCTAGTGAAATAGAAGGAATAAATAAAAGTTTTACAAGCCTCCCCCCAAAAAAAAGCCCATGGCCAAATGGCTTTATTGCAGAATTCTACCAGACTTTCAAAGAATTACTGACAATATTCCTCACATATTTCCATAAAATAAGAACAGAAGGAACATTGCTCAATTCATTTCATGAGGTCACAGTTATCCTGATACCCAAACCACATAAAGACCCAACATAGAAAAAATTACAGACCATTTTCCCTTATGAATATACATGCAAAATCCTCAGTAAAATAATTGCAAACCAAATCTAAAATCACATTGAAAATATCATCCACTATGAACAACTAGTCTTTGTCCCAGAGATGCAAGGATGTTTCAACATATGTAAATTGATAAATGATAAATTAATCCACCATATAAACAAACTGAAGGGCAAAATCCACATTGTCATCTCATTTGATGCATGAAACAGCTTTGACAAAATCTAATACCACTGCATAATAAATGTCCTGGACAGATTAAAGGTACAAGGGACATACCTCAATATGATAAAGGCAGTTTACAGCAAGCAAGCCAATAGTCAACATCAACTTAAATAGGGAGAAAGGCAATGCAAATACACTAAAACCAGGAACAAGACAAGGTTTTTCACTCTTTCCATACCCATTCCATATAGTGCTTGAAATATTACCTAGACCAAAAAGACAAATGAAGGAGATCAAGGAGATATAAATTGGAAAAGAAGTCAAAATGTTTGCAGATGATATTATAGTTTACATAAATGACCATAAAAATTCCACTGAAGAACTATAGCTGATAAACACTTTCAGCAAAGTGGCTGGATAAAAGTTGACTCACAAAATCAGTAGTCCCCCTACATACAAATGGCAAACAGTCCGAGAAAGAAATCGAGGAAACAACACCGTTCACAATAGCCTCAAGTAATATAAAATATCTTGGGGCATCTATCCAATCGAGTGAAAGACTTGTATGGTAAAAACTTCAAGTCATTGAAAAAAGAAATTCACAATCTCAGAAGATGGAAAGATCTCTCATGCTCATGGATTGGTAGGACTAACAGCAAAAATGGCCATCCTATCAAAATCAATCTACAGATTCTATGGAATCCCCATCAAAATTCCAATAATTATTCAAGATTTTAAAAGGACACTTTTCAGCTTCATATGGAAATACCAAAAAGCAGGATAAATAAAACAATCTTGAATAATAAATGAACTGCTGGAGGCATCACCATCTCCTATTTCAAGTTGTCCTACAAATCTCTGGTAATAAAAACAACAATGGCATTGGCACAAAAACAGACATGTTGATCATTGGAATTGAATTGAAGTCTCAGACAGAAATCTATGCCCCTACTGACACCTGATTTTTGATAAAGAAGTCAGAAATACACACTGAAGACAGTATCATCAACAAATGGAGCTGGTCAAACTGGATGTCTGCATGAAGAAGAATTCAAATAGACTCATACTTAACTAACCTTGCATAACTCAAGTCTAAATGGATCAAAGACCTCAACATAAGACCAGATACAACGAATCTGATGGACAAGAAAAATGGGGAATAGTCTTGTACTCAGTGGCATAGGAAAGAACTTTCTGAATGAAACATCATTAGTATAGGCACTAAAATCAACAATTAATAAATGGGTCCTCATGATACTTAACTTCTGCATGGCCAAAAACACCAATATTTGGACAAAGCAGCAGTCTACAGAATGGGAAAATATTTTTACCAATTACATATCTAATAAAGGGCTAATATCCAAAATGTATAAAGAAACTCATTAAATATGGAGACATTCAGCAGGTGCTTACCTTCACTCTTAATGGCGAGTGTCTTTGGAATAGAAGTACTCTGAAAACCATTAAAAGAAAAATGTAATCACCCACTCAGTCAATATCCCTTTGGTCTACAATGGTATCTTGCCTGCAAGATATACTAGTGTAATGTTAGCACAAACTTGTGGGAGTAACTAACAACGATCTGATTTGACTTAAGGCCCACTCCATAAGATGGAATCTATACCCAACACTGCTTGATTGACTGAGCACCTGAGACTAGATAGCCCAGGGACCTAGGGTAAAATGAAATACTACTGTTCCACTAAAAGAATGCAGCAATAACATGACCCCTAATGACATTCTCTTGTACTCATAAATCAATATCTTGCTCAACCATCATCAGAGAAGCTTCCTCCTGCAGCAGTTAGAAACAGATACATAGACATACATAGCCAGACTGAATGCAGAGAGTTAAAGACCTGGAACACTCAGCCCTAAACAGGATGTCTCCATCAAATCCTCCCCTTCAGGGTTCAGTAAAGCCCATGGAAGAGAAGTCAGGAAGAGTGTAAGAGCCAGAGGGGATGGAAGACACCAAAGAAACAAAACCTTCTAAATAAAACAGGATCAAGTCACATATTAACTTACAGGGACTGAAGCAGCATGCACAGGGCCTGCATAGGTCTGTATCAGATGGAGTCCTAGAGCTGAGAGGAGTAGATACAATCCTCCAGCCCTAACCCAAAGCTATCTGCAACTGATAATCACATGAAAATGGAAATTTCCTTTCCTGCAATGGAGTCTCATTGGAGAAACAAACGACTCTTGTAGGTAGGCTGCATGCCCAGCGGTAGGTGGCTAACAGAAGACAATCTCAACAGGACTTTTGGAGAGTCCTTGTCTCCTGATGGTGTGTCAGCATAGTTTTTTTTTTTTTTTCAATTTTTGTTTTCTTTTATTTATATATTTTAAATTTTTCTCTCCTGTTTACTCTACAGTCCTTTGAGTATATATTACAGCTTCCAGCTTACGATTTTTTACAGATTCTTGAGTGTTGAGACTGGCAGTTCTCTGTGTCTATATGTGTTTCTTGGTCTCTTTTCCTTTTGTTTTTTTCCTATTATGATATATTAGTTTTTGTTTTATCTTATTATATATATTTTTAATTGTGTCATTATCCTTTAGAAGCCTGCTTGTTTTCTAATGAGAAACAGAAAGGGGATAGACTGGGATGGGAGGGGGAGATGGGCAGGACCTGGGAGGAGGAGGGGAAACTGTAATCAGGATATATATGTGAAAAAATATATTTTCAATAAAAGGAAAAGAAAGGATCAAAATTAATAATTATCTGAAACAGAGAAAAATACTACAATGATTGTTATATTTAAGGGAAATAAGGACGTATTCACTTAAAATATATCTGAAGTTGAATCTACTCTGTTAACATTCACAATGAATAAAATAAGGAATAAACTATTTTGAAAGGGGCTATAAACAATGCACATTATCTTCCAAACTTCTATAGTAATGTACATGCTTTGCAAATAGTATGTGAAAACTATTTTCATTTTAAAGATTGTTGAAGATTAACCAAGATAACACAAATCACATAGGTACATGTACTCAACAGCCTTTGAAAGAAGTCTAAGGTAGAGCTAAAGAGATAGCCAAGCAAGAGGCATTTATCTGAGCCTCTCCGCAGGTCTTTGTAACTAGTTATGAATGTAGTGGGAATTTTTTTGTGAGCTCATTTTAATTTTTTTTTATTAAAACTCTATCTCAATTCAAAGAGATAAGACATAGATTATTCTGGGATTATTAAAAGTTCTTTTTTTTCCTTACGTGTGTGGCCGAAATTTTAAAGGGACTCTTATATGTGAGATAATGCACTTGAGGAGGAATATAATTGTGGGTTACACTATAATACCCAGATATAAAGATTTTTCCTCTACACGTGCATTGTAACTGTAGAAAGGATCAATTCCTTTCACTCTGCTTTCACCACGGCATCAAGATGACATTTACATCTCAGACTGGCATGCATTTCCTAGACAACTTTCTTTGTGTTTGGGGAGAATATTCACATGAGTTGAAGCTACTTTAGTGTATAGATACTCTCTTTCTCTCTTCTAAGATTTTCCTTTTTAATCCACATATTCCTATATCTGCAAAGTATTTTTATGTGTGAGTTTGTCTATAAGGAGAGGAGAAAATAATATATATCAGTGTGTGTGTGTGTGTGTGCATGTGTGTGTATGTGTGTGTGTGTATGTGTGTGTGTATATGTGTGTGTGTGTATGTGTGTGTATGTGTGTGTATGTATGTGTGTGTGTATGTGTGTGTATGTATGTATGTGTGTATGTGTGTGTATGTGTGTGTGTATGTGTGTGTGTATGTGTGTGTAGTAATAGTAGTAGTAGTAATACTACTAGTAGTTCTATTTTTTTTTTTTTTTTTTTTTTTTGGTTTTTCGAGACAGGGTTTCTCTGTGTAGCTTTGCGCCTTTCCTGGAACTCACTTGGTAGCCCAGGCTGGCCTCGAACTCACAGAGATCCACCTGCCTCTGCCTCCCGAGTGCTGGGATTAAAGGCGTGTGCCACCTCCGCCCGGCTAGTAGTTCTATTTTTAAATTAAGAATTTTTTTAAAATTCATTTTACATACCCACTAAAGATCCCCCCTCTCTTCCTTCCTCCCACTCCCCCAGCCTTCCCCCTCAACCCACTCCCTATTCCCCCCTCCAACAAGGTAAGACCTCCCATGGGGAGTCAGCAGAGCCTGATACATTCAACTGAGGCAGCTCCAAGCCCTTCCCCCTGCGTCAAGTCTTTGCAAGGTGTCCCACCATAGGGCTCCAGAAAGCCAGCTCATTTCTTTCTCATCGGGACTACCAGCCCAAAAATAATGTCATAGAGACTTATTATTAATTATGAAAGCTCAGCCTTAGCTTAGGCTTGTTTTTAACTAGTTCTTACAACTTAAATTAACCCATATCTTTTAGTCTAATTTCTTTTACATAGCTCATTTATCTTTACTCTGTATTGCCCATCCTGCTTCTTCAGTGTCTCAGTGGTGACTCTGCCTTCTTCCTAGTACCCTTTCTGGCCAGAAGTCCCAGCAATCTCTCCTGCCTAGCTATTGCTCATTCAGCTTTTCATTACAACTATTAAAGCAATACATCTTCAAAGTTTACAAATATCTCACAACATTTCCCCCTTCTGGTCTAAATAAAAAGGGAAGGTTTTAACTCTAACATAGTAAAACTATATACATTGAGAATAATTACCAAGTAAGAAACACATTCACAATGTCCAGCCTATTAGTATTTGGCAAAGTCAGAGAAAATACTCCATTATCTATCCTATCTTAGTGAGTCCAAAGTTTTATACATTTTTCACTTTCTATAAAAATTATGGAAAACTGTAACTTTAACTTTCTAATCTTCAACCCCACCAGAGACCCAAGAAGGGTATAATATTACTCGACAAAACAGGAAGTGCAGAGGAAGCAACTTCCAAAACTAAGAAACAACAGAGACATCTGGTTGCCTGGACAGTTACTCCAAATTTTCTCTGCAACATTGGGGCATCCATCTTCAGCCTATGTGTCTAGAATATCTGAAAAACAGTTTTGTGAAGTAAGAATTTTGAAAGACTGTCCTATCTTGCCGTGGCAAAGTTTGGCAGTTGCCTTCTTTTGTGCCCTGCTTGTCCAATTTGGACTGCAATCTGTCAGTAGTCCAAGCCAGGGCAGTTTCTTTTCCCAGTGACTAACTTTGCCACAAATGAATGCAAACACCATATGGAGGTCCTTCAATGCCTATCATCCTCTTTTGAAGTAAATTGGTACTGCCAGGAGCAGACGTGTCTCACTGTCATGAAAAGACTTATGTTATTAAAATATTTTAAATGTCATATTCTATAGGTTTCTGAAATGTTTGAAGAGTATCTATTTAAAATATATTTTTTGTTTGACCCTGAAATCATACCTATGACTAAAAGTTCGATTGTTACAGATGATTAGCCATTAACCTGACTTTCTTTATTATCCTAAATAGGTTTCAAGGACTAAAACTTTACATTACATTTTAAAACGAGCTGCATAGCTACAATACCTTAAGTAAGAGTAGAACTATATATACAGTATAACAAAAATAACCTTAAATTTGTATCAAATATACAAAATATACAAAAATACATACCAAAGTAAAATATTTGAGACTAGTGGGTTGTTCAAAAGTAAACTCAACAATCCACCCTTTTATCCATTCATTTCTATATTATATTTACAACTCCCCCCTTTTCCCTTCAGAAAGAAATCACTGAATCTAATCTCCCTTGTTCAATTTTTTTTCCTGGAAACTACCAATAACAACTTGTAACCAAACCCCCTAAATAATATCAAACATCCATTACCTACTGAATGACCAAAAAAAAAAAAATCTACCTCACCTTTCGGGAACATGGGCGTCATGTTCTCTAGACTGCTTCTTATTGTCTGGGGTTGATGGCATCTTTAGAAGACCCTGAAAAAAACTGGGATAATGGTCAAGTGCTGGGAGAGCTAGCTTTATTTTTGTTGTTGTTATTTAGTCTCTATGTGATGAGAAGAATGTAGAGTTTATCCAAAGTCCTGTCTGGATAGCCAGTGGGGCTGAACCATCTCAGCTAGCTGCTTTAAAATTTTTCTGGATGCAGAATTTTGAGAAAACTGCAGCAGAGGCATCCTGGGAGGCTGGAGCACCTACCTAGGCTACTTGACTTTATTTTTGTCTGGTCCTTGTTTTCTCAAAACACACAAACTTTTAAAGGTCACATATATATCTATATCAACACAAGTGTGGAATGTGCAGTATATTTAAATCAGCTAAAATGTTTTTCTGTTTTCTGTTTGAGCAGGTAAAATGCATCTGTCAACTTTATAAGTCTATTTGGACTGCATAACCAAACTATAATATATATTTCTATCCATGCCATATGAAAGGATGGTATGTAATAACCGGTCATGGAGAATTTGTAGCCAACAAGATTTGTCATGTCTCTTTCAATCTCAGAGCCTCTCCCATATAAAGGGATCAGCATATACATCACCTGTCCTGCAGTCTTTCCTGACTTCCTTCCTCATGTCTGCAACCAAGATCCTCAGGAGGTCTCCCCCAGTCCAATTTGATCTTCATTAATCTTGAAGAGAACCTTAATTTTTTGTTTCCTGTGGAAACAAAGGTACAACCTCTCCCCTAGTGAAACACACTCCCAAACTTCTATTCTGAAGCCAAGACACCTCTGAACTATAAAATGTAGTTTAATTCAACATTCTCTTTAATAATCCAATGTCTCTCAGTTGTTGCCATTTGCTCATCAGCATTCACAAAATTCACAGTCAGCAAAGCACCATACAGGATCCAGTTGACCTGTGTATTTCCCATCTTTGTGAGTTTTTTATACTACTTTACTCTGTCTATAAAGACTTTACTGCTATTTTTAAACTTTATTTTTTCTCTGACTGTCTATACCCATTTTTTTTACTGTGTCTGTTTAAAGGTTTTCTTGGTCTGGACTGTTTTACTGCATGCCTGCAACCTTCTTTAACTATGTGAGTCAAACCTTGAACCCACCGAGCAGCTCCACGCATGGCATTGGCTGCCTCAAGCCCACAGGCAGCAGCCAGGAGCTGTGTCTTCATATACAGTGGCCAGGCTGAGAGACTACAGGATTAGAAAGCTGTATCCATGTTTGTGTATTTGGAACTTTTTAAAAAAGCTTTCTCATATTTTTGGTTGTGAGCCCAGCCTTTAATGGCTGAGCTATCCTTCCAGCTAAATCCCTGGTGAGTCTTTGCCCTGGAGGAGATGGGAATGGGGAGTGGGCTGGGGGGAAGGCAGGGGGCAGGAGGTAGGAGGACAGGAGAATTCATGGAGAATTAATAATATAATTAAATTAAATTATAAAATAAAAAAATCTATATACTCAACCTCCCGCCCCCAAAAAAGCTTTCTTAGGTCCTATGGAAATACATGCCCCCATGTTGGATACCATGTGTAATAGTTCTTTCTTATCAGGACCACTAGCACACAAACAATGACCTATTATTAATTAGGAAAGCTCAGCATTAGCTTTGGCTTCTTCCTAATTAGTTTTTATAACTTAAATTAACCTGTTTTTTCATCTAAGTTCTTTTACATGGCTCAGTTACCTATACTCTGTATTACATGTCCTGCTTCCTTAATGTCCAGCTGGTGACTCCACCTTATCCTTCCTAGCATTATCTCTTCACCCAGAAGTCCTGTCTATCTCTTCTGCCTAGCTATTGGCCATTCAGCTTTTTATTATGCCTTTCACAGCAATACATTTCACAGTGTACAAATATCCATACACACACACACACACACACACACAACACACACACACACACACACACACACACACACACACACACACACACACACACACACATCTGGGTAGATGGAGAGACAAAAACACCAGACCTGCCCAGAGTAGAATTTAAAGACCTTTATGATATGACATATGGTGTGATTTAAGAACATGCCTCTCTTCATGATTTTGTTGATGGGAAACAAAATCTTAAGAATGGGCATTATATATTGGGATATATATATATATATATATATATATATATATATATCAGAACTGTATATAGATAGCACCATTATGGGAGGAATCTTATTTTCCACAGAAGATATCATGAGATTCTATTATTCTAGTAACTGGGGAAAATGTCTTCTGGGGTTGAACAAAGTTATGACAAGAATACCCAGGTACCTTTGATTCAATATGTAGAGTCCCTATAACAAGAGGAGACTGGGAAATAGAATACAATATGAGGACACATGAAGAAAAATGACCATACAGTGGAAGGATGTCTCTACATTGTAAAAAGCTCTAAGAGTTTCTCTAAATATTAGAAGCAAGAAGACCTGAAAAAGTATTTTATCTTGAGTCTCAGAATGATCTTAGACCTGGAAACTCCTTGACTTTCTGTCATTTTAAATCACTCAGTTTGTGGCATTTTGTTATAGTATTCCTGGAATCTAATGTAACCTCTGTCAGCCTCACTACCTACTTGCTGACTTTTGTGGTCTCTGGACTTTTACTGCGCCCCTCTACACATCATAGGGAGCCTTGCATCCATTGGATTTAAAAATGTGTTTTTCATTTGTACCAACATCCAGTCAGGGGTTAGGAATGCATATTGTGTAACTATAAAGAGAAGTATATTGGAAAAGATATAATTACTTCCACTAAAAATAAGGTTTTAGACAATTGTGAAGCTGTGAGAGTTCTGTACAAAACACTGTGCTAAATCTAAAAACTAAAACTTGATGTTCATGACCAAGTGAGGATCACATTCCAATTCAAAGATAACAATAACCTATTATTATAATATACTACATTAACAAATAGAAGGGAAAATTGGCATAATTATCTCAATATGAACAACAACAACAACAAAACCCTTGGGCTTGGTATTTTGTGCTGTAAGTTAGGATAATCAATGCTATCTTGGTTGGTAATTTTCAGTTAAAAATTTAGTTTAGCTTCACAAAAAATCAAACACAACTATCAAGAACTTTGTCAAGGAAGGCAAATTCCAGAGTAATGTGCTGGACCTAAAACAAGTCTTAGATGACACACTTCAAGGAAACATGGGATAGAAGGGTGAGATGGGTACCTGACAGAGCACATCCTCAAAAGACACTGTAGATAATCTCGATTCTTGCCTGTCTGTCCTAGAAGGAGGCAGTGTTGTGCACTTAGACCTTTGTTGCCAACTTCCCCAGTGTGCTGTAGGGGCAATGGTTCTCACGGCAGTTTATTTTTATATTGTAGTTATTCCAGTCATAACCACTACGAGGCTCTGCTTCACTTGTTCATCCTTTTGCCCTCTTAATAGGTTTTTGCTTCACCATTCCTGAAGGTCATTATCAGAAAATGTTTAACAGACAGATTTTCAACTGGAATTTAACATGCAGATGAATTATATTTCTTTATGTTAGCAGTACTAAATTTATTATACGTTTTTAAAAAGAGAGACCCCCCACAAAAGAAAAAGAATGACAAAGAGTAATTGAAGAAAATGTTGTATATACACACAATGGAGTTTTGTTAGGCAACAAAAAGGGATAAAATTACAGCAAGCATGTGCCATGAAATCTTGATTTTCCCACTACTTGCTTAGTGACCTACTAGAATCCTTTAAATTTTTCCAATTTGTAATTTTTGGAACTCCAACCTACTAATGATGACAAAGTTGATTACAGTTGATTACAATATTCTTCATGAAGAATTAAAGCCAATTGCTTAGTCCACAATAAGTATTTCATATGCATTAAATTAATTTTTAATGAATTGGAATTATTTTATGGTGATTTTGAACTTTTATTATATAGAGCCATCTTATACATCATATAAGTTTCATTGATAACAGTAAGATCTCATAACTGACAGAGTCCATCATTTCTAAGACCATCCTGTTCAATGTGAATGTATGTACTTCAGTCCAATCCTTGTTGCCAATAAATAGTAATAATTTACCATTAATGGATATGTAATCCTGAAGGAAATATATTTTCAAAACTAAGTTAATAATAGGGGTGGGTACTATTTTGTTATTGGTAGGGCTTCTGTAGTCATATGGGACCAGGCTGGTGAGGGGGGTGATGCTTACAGTACTAGGTTACCATGTGGATAACTTTATTCTAATATAAATTTTCATTTTTTCTTACTTTTAAAACACATTTTAATAAGACAACATCTTCTCAGTTTTCCAGAAGGAAAATTGCTTTATTTTCCCCAAGGTTGTTATGCATTTGGAAAGGTTACATACTGCATTGACAATCAATACAGCACCTCTTTAGGGATTCTTTTGGGAGATATGAAGCAACTATCTCATGGGCCAGGAACTCTAAGGCATGAGGAACTACATGTATATATATATATATATATATATATATATATATATATATATATATACTATATATATATAGTTTATGTATAGGTGTATTACATGTGTGTTGTGTATATGTATGCACATTATGTATGTTGCATGTATGTGTTATATGTAGAGATCATATAACATGTGCTGTATGTGTATGGTATATATGGTATGTCTGGAGTGTGTTTATTCTGAGGTTTTGTTTCTGTCATGTATATGTGTATGTTGTATGCATGTGTATGTGTGTGGTGTCATTTTTGTACATAGTGTTTTTGTATGTGGTATGTACATGTTGAATTTATATATACAGTGCATCTATGTGTTGTGTGTGCAATGTGTGCTTATGTTGTATGTATATGGTATAAGCATGTTGATTGTAATAATGCTTATCATCTAAATTATCTTTAAATCAGTATTTGATCAGTGTGATAGAACTATAAACTGCACCATGCAAAGAATGATTATCCTATTTTCCTCTATCAAAGGGAGATTTGAAGAATAAGCTGCTTTATTTTATTCCGTGGTTTTTCTAATGACCCCATGCTTCCCTTTCTAATTTTAGAAAGCAGAATTTATTTATGAAGAGAAATTTGTGCCCATATGTACCTGACAGAGAAGTCTGAATAGGAATAAAATAACACAGAACAGGAACAAGTGGGGAGGAAGAGGTCCAAACAGAAGAATCAGAAAGTCTTCATGGACAACATAGAGAGGGATGCATGAATGTAGCCCCAACTCAAAAAAATGCACAGAAACAATTTAGGGGTTCTTAAATGATCTATGTTTTTACTTGTCCATATCAACATTCACTACAATCAGATGATCATAAATGCCCAAGATTTCTTGAAGGTGCTTCAATTCTTTCTTGAATAATTAGACTTAACATACTAAAGACTCAAAAGTAAGGTCATTTTCTCATATTTGTTTCTGGAAAGAGTACTATATCATATTAAAATAATTACTGATAGGACTCATTAAAAATTTAGTGTGTCTTGGATAATGTGTTCAACATCTCAGATTCCCTCCCTGATTTGTACTGTTATTCTTTCTGGTCCAAACTATAATGATCTTCATTTTGGAGCTGACAAAGTGGAGTTTTGAGAGGGCAAGTAATGTGTATGTATGCGTGCGTGCGTGAGTGTGTGTGTGTGTATGTGTGTTGGGGGATGTCACACGGTTAAGGGACAGATTCGGGAAGCTGTTCCAATTCCATGTGAACCTCTCAATGTATGGTCATGACCAAGCAGAGGGAGACTGGCAGAAAATGATTTTGAGAATTTCCACGACAACTAAACTGGCTTTGGGCAAATGATCTTATTCAAGGAGAATGCAGTTTTATTCCACACTATAATTTCCATTCTTATTGTGAATGATTGTCCATGTTCCAGTTTTGAAAAATAGAAATAATCTTTCCTGATTCTGAAGCAAGATACAATAACTGTAATTTCCCCTGTGCTGTGTCCAGAATTCTGGTGGTATTTACATTGTTGCCCTTTAAATGAGAATCACTTGTAATAAACACTCTCTGGCAACATAAAATCTTCAAGAGATTATAATATGACTGAAAACATTAATTGGTAATCACCAGATAGTTTTAGCTATTGGCAATTGCCTTACTGAATTATTTATGTAAAAATAAGTTTGGATAAGAGGTTTGAATAGTTAAGACTATAGTTACTTGAACTATTTTTTCAACTAAAAATGCTATAGATAACTGGAAATGTGCCCAATGACCTACAGAGTTTCCATTAGTAGCAAAGTTCTGTGTGAATCCAGTGGCAGGACTGAGCCTTACTTTGCAGGACAATGATGACACAAGAGGATTTCCAATTAAACATGGCCAATGGGGGAGCTATGCAAGCACAGAATGAAAGAAGAGACACAGAGGGGTTTCTGTAGACGGCAGTATTTCTCCTAGGGTTAGAAAAAAATGAACCTCTTCTTCCTAGGGTAGAGGTGGGAAAGAGACAGTGGGTCTATAACGGCAAAATACAGAGAGTAACAGCCGGGAAAAAGGAAAACTTCTGTGTGCTGTCTATTTCCTAGGATATTCACTTGGTCTGAAGATCCAGCATGTGAAGTGATGAGTAATTGAATTTTCTTGGCTATACTAACTTCTTTAGTACATATACACAAACATACAATCATGAATGTCATATGTCATACATATGAATATATGTATACATTTCAAAAAAAAGAAATAAAATTCACTATGATGCTTTGTGTATGAACCTAATTGGGTCATGAGGTTCCTGTATATTTGTTAAACATTATTTGGGGTATTTTTGGAGGGTGTTAACACGTAAATTGGCATACCAAGTAAAGCAAATTGTCTTTACTAGTGTGGATAGACCTCATCCACACTAGTGTTGAATCAACTGGAAGCTTGGAAAGCTAGTGTCTTGAATATGAGTGAAATCAAATACGTGAATATCTTCAAAGACAAATACCAACTCTCCCTTATTCCAGATTTTAGACTCTCAGACTCTCAGAGAATCCACTCATTCATCCTTGCAGATTTCCATAGTTGAATGAGCAAACTACTTCTTAAAATAATGATATATTATAATGTCTGCTTTCACATGTAGATATACATATATAATACGTCTAAAGGTATTATCTGGAGGTAGAGATGGCTCAGCAGTTAAAAGCACTTACTGTAGCCGGGCGTTGGTGGCGCACGCCTTTAATCCCAGCACTCGGGAGGCAGAGCCAGGCGGATCTCTGTGAGTTCGAGGCCAGCCTGGGCTACCAAGTGAGCTCCAGGAAAGGCGCAAAGCTACACAGAGAAACCCTGTCTCGAAAAACCAAAAAAAAAAAAAAAAAAAAAAAAAAAACCACTTACTGCTTTTGTGGAGGAGTTGAGTTCACTTCCCAGGGCCTATGTCACATAGAGCTGCTCAATCTCCAGAGGGTCCAACACCCTCTTCTGGCCTTATTATACATACATACATCTATATATTCACAAATATATAAATAAAAAGAAAACAAGCCGTCCAGAGTTATATTTGATTAAAATAAATAAATTGATTTATATATTTATGTCCTAAATCTTTTATCATGTCTTTAGTGAATGTTCTTGTATTCAAATTCTAGACAGCATTCTTTTGTTTAAATCTTGATAATCTATCATATGTGTAAATAGTATATACTATACAAAGACTTATTAGAAATGATGTACTTCAGCAGTGGGCATCAACAAAACCTGTCTGTCAGTCAGCAGGGACATTAGCAGTAAATTCACAATAAATCTCCTGAGCTTTAAGGGCTACAGATGCATGGATGTAAAGACCTCTTTGGTTGACAAAAGTAAACTCAAACTGTCTATTTTAAAACAATAATCTGAATGTGCAAAATGTGTTTCTCTTCTTTTATTTTCTTAAAACTTCTTTTTGGATTATTTGGGCTCAGAGTCAAAGCTCAGGGTTTTAAAACTAAACTGGGTGCACTCATAGGCCAGGCTTCTCTGATAAGGATCCTCAGAAGTAGCCCTTTCCAAAGTGTGGTCCTGTTAATCTGAAGACCAGGTGGTGAATTGCAGGTTTTTCGGTGACCTTGGCATAATGGACTCTACTGACATTCCTCTATGAACGCCCATGCTGAGGGAGAACAAGCTGGGGCTCACACATCTGCATCACATGGGGAAGAGGGAGAGTTCGGAAGACAGGAAGAAGGATAACATGAGAAAGAAGAAAGGGAAGGAAGGGAGGAGAAAGAATCGAGAAAAAAGGAAGAATAATAAGAGGAGAAGGAAGAAGAAGGAGGAGAAGAAGGAGGAGAAGGAGGAGAGGAGGAAAGAGGAGGAGGAGGAAAGAGGAGGAGGAGGAGGAGGAGGAGGAGGAGGAGGAGGAGGATGGGAAGGACCAGAGTATTTTTCCTGAAAGTTGAATGGGTTTTATATGAATATAAGTACAGTTTTCTCTATCAGAAAAGAGCTATAGCATTCTTTAAGTTTTACATTTATATATATGTGAGGTCATATGTGTGTCAAAGCTTACATGTGGAGGAGAGAGGAAAACTTGCAGGGGTCAGTTCTTACTACTATGCAGGTTCTGGGGCTCAATCTTGGGTTGTCCGGCTTGATGACAAGCATCCTTACCCACTGCACTATGTTGCCATCCTAACATTAATCCTTTAAAAATTAGTCTTTCTGTATTCTGAGCTGTCTGTCACATCTGTAAGAAAACTGTTTTAAGACTTTTAAAAATAAACTTATTAGTATACTCATTGCACTGAGGAGTGGGCTTCATATAGACATTTTCTTACAACTATAAAATGTAATTACATGTACTTTGACCGTGTTCTCCCATACTCCCTCCCCTCTCTTGTTTTCCCTCTGTCACCTCTGATTCCATAGGCAATTTCACTTCTATTTTCGTGCCATGTATAGATGCATGATTTTATGCACTTATATAAATTAGAGAATTCAAAAATACACAGATAGCCTTCCTTATACCTTTCTTAGAATTGAGGTGCAGGTAGTGGGTAGAGAGAGGCTCTTGTGAATGAAGACCTCACCCTACCTACAGTCTCCCTGCTTTTGCCTCCCTATAAAATCCTCTGAAACTGGGCAAGGGGCCAAGCATCCGTTGGAACAGTCCTTTGATGACTTTGACATCATCCTTTGATGACGTCCTCTAATGAAGTACAGAAATAAGACATGGACTTAGTTCTGACACAAACATAAAGACAGCAAATAGGCCATTTGCAGCAGAGCGGCCTGAGCACAGAGTACAACAATCACTTGGGAGAAAGGGTGTGAGTGTCAGGCCTTTCCAGAAAAGGAGGAACTTTAGTGTGTGTGTCAATTTGCACAAAGCTCAAAATCTGCCTCTACTCCTGTGATAGCTCTCCCCACCTTAGGTTTGAGAAAGTGAACAGGTGTCATAAGGCAAAATGCATCTGAAGGTTGGTTCTCCATCACATATTTATCATGATCTTGCTGGTCACTCTCTTCACCAGTTTCCAGCAAGTTTCTGTGTGTGTTTGTCTGCTTTCAGATGGAAATTGAGGGTTCTCCATCTCAGATTTAGCTCCTCTTCCATGCAAATCCTTAAGTCAACCTGACTCCTTATAAACAAGAGTCTCTGTCTGGAGTATCAGTACTTAAATAGAAGGGAGCCTAGACATTTGGCTCTAGTAACATTACCACATAACCTTAATCTTTCTTCTAATTCCTCTTTTTACCGATTTCCAGGAATTTCTATTTATTTGTTGCTTGGCTGATTGATTTCACAATATGTGAGCTTAATTTACTTTACTAATTATAGTCTTTCTGTGATTTTTTTCCCCCTAGAGCTTTTGTGACATTGCTATCAGGAGCAAGGAAAAAGACAAAACTCTATATTGTCACCCTCAGCAGCCTAAGGGATTCCTCTAATCTTTTAAGAACCTCAAATCATGTCAAAACCGAATTTATGACTTCTGAATAGAAAAGAATTTCAATTTTAGCCAGTATGAAGCAGAATTAGAGATTTTATTAAATATATATTCATGTAGACTTAAGTATGAGGAATGAGAGAGAAAGAGAAGCATCCAGAAAGAAAACCACATCCAATAGATGGATGTGGACTCCTTTAAAAAAAGTCAGAAACACACTGTCTTCCCCTAAGGTTCAGGGATCATTCAGAAGAAAGTGCAGAAAGGTTGTAGAAACTTGAAACAGTGTTTTCTGGTCCCAGTGTGGCAGGCATGAGAGCAACTCTAACAGTGTGTGTAAGACCTGCACAAGATCAAGCTAAACAAAAATCACACTGTAAAGAGGGAGCGAAGAAATGAAATTCCAACCCTAGCTGAGGAACTCTTAGTAACTGATGACTACCAGGGAGGGCAAGCCAACTGTCTTCAGTGATGAGGCCCTTGAGAGGCTGCCCTATTATGAGATATTTGATTACACTGTGTAAAGGTATGTCACTGTGATTGGTTTTTATAAAAAGCTAAATATCCAATAGGTAGGCAGGAGGTATAGCCAGGACTTGTGGACAGAGAGAGCTCTGGGAAGAAGAAAAGCAGTTACCAGCTAGAATGATGGTGAGGGGAACAGGTAAGTGATTGAAGGGGAGAGAATGGGGGTGGACTTGATCAAAGTACATTCTATGTATGCATGACATTTTCAATAAAAAAAAAAAATAGAGTCACAGAGAGCCAGACATACCCAAGTGTGAGGATGGGATCATCAAGGGATGTCTGAATTCATTGCCCCAGCTTTCACCATATATACAGTTATGGGGGCTCTCAAATTACATCTCAAATGAAATGAACCACTAGGTTTGCACAAATGGCTTAGTACCCAAACTTTGCTCTGTAAATAGAATTTCTGGTGAGATTCCTACAAATTGCAGGCTCTCATCTGGGAAGGGAGGGAAACTTAAGTTGACACTAAATGTGCTGAAATTCTTGCTTCTTCACTTGAGGGACCCCACACAGCAGGAACTCCCTCCCAGACCCAGATTAAGCACAAACCACACCCAAACACCTGCTTTCACAGAGAGCTCCTTTATTAAGCAGGGAAGAAAAGTTAAAGCGGCTGCTTTCTGACTCTGGCAGAAAAAGAGCAGCAGAAAATGACCTTGCAGGTATAATTTTAAGAGGAGAAAAAGGAGAGGTCTGTGTTAGGATGGGCTAGGATGTGGTGGAAGAGGAGATAGAGGCCTACGGAGAAGGGGAAGGGAACAAAGGAAAGGGGGCAGGGGTATTTGTCTTGGGGGACAAAGGACTGCCTCTGGTTAGAGAGGAGACACACATGGTACATAGGCAAATGATGGCTTATAAAGGAAAAATTGGAAACCCCATGTTAGGATGAATAGTTTAATTTTAATTGGACATGTTAATAGGTGAGCCAAAGTGGCTTTCTTATTGCTGGACTTTAATCCTCTGATAGCTGGACCTTGTTAGTCAGCCTCAGGAGGAGGGAGTGGCCAAATAAGGGAACAGACCTTGGTGGCTAGCTTTAGGAATGTAATCCAACAGTTTTTAGCAAGGCAGAGGGAATGGGAGAGAAGGGCAAGGTCTACCAGAGCCATGTTTTCCAGGCCAAGGCTGGCTAGAGCCTCTTCATCCACTAATGAAATAATTCAACTAGATTCCTGGGTGAGAGACTCTTTTCTGCTTCTCAAGTCCCAATAATTTCCTCTGTCTCTCTACCCTGCCTCATTTCTTTCTTTTGAATTTTTTTCTTGTATTTGTTTGTACAAATAGAATGTATGCCTGGGAAAATCAAGTAAGGGTGTTTGCCATTAAGCCTGACCTAAGTTCAACCCCCATAAATAGCATGGTGGAAGGTGAAAAGCATCTCTTGCAAGGTGTTCTCACAATTCAACACATGTATTGCGCGCGTGTGCGCGCTCACACACACACACACACACACACACACACACACACACACGAGTGCACTAACAGATCACTAAATAAATAAATGAATGCAAAAGAAAAGCAGAACTTTCCTTGCATGTACATGTTATTCAAGTTACAGAATTTATTGAATCCAGGTCTTTCTGGATTTCAAATACATTTAGACCTATCAGAAAAATAGTGTTAAATAGCCCACAGCCATTTTCTTTAACTGTTGTGAGCATTTATATTCAAAATATGAGTTCTTCTTCTCTGAAGACAATTTACAGAAAGTCCCAGAGGTTAACTGTGCAACTACAGTAAGAGACTATGAAGTTTCTATCTTACTATAAAAGCAAACTTTACCATGCTAATTTCATTTGTGGTTTGCTTTCACTACAGGAAATGGACTTTGCGAAATTAAACTGAGACAGGAGAAGATTTAAAAAAAAATCTTAGTATAAATGTATCATAGCAGAGGCTCAAAAGGCACAGGCAGATTAATTTCTACAAAACTTTTAAAGATTGTGAGTAAATAAGAACTAAAGGGAAATCAAGGCAAAAAAGGCACTGTAAATATTAAGGTTGGGAAGAATGAAAATAACTTATATCTTCCTTTTTACAGTCATCTATATTTGTGAAATAGACATTTTATTACTAAAAAGAACTTGCAAATTGAAAGTTCTCTAGCTCGTAAAGTACCAGGTAGTATTAGACTGTCAGTGAACATCCTTATCATAATTGCTTATGGCTGCATAAGAATTCAGAACATTGCAGAAGTCATTTTCAAACATGTCTGTTTCTGCACTGTAAACTGCAGTCATCTTTGAAAGCAGGTTCCATAGTGAAGGCCCTGCAGACTGCCTGACTTCTGCTGACAAGGGAGATTGGGTGATGTAGGTTGAAACAAATTATCTTGCATCATTTTAAGTCCTTAATAGTCATTTACCTTAACTTTGGTACAAAGTCTGGCAAATGGAGAGCCATTGAGGAAATGTGAAAGAAACTCCTGAGTGGGAGAGAAAAGCCAGTGATCTTTGACCTCTGGGGAGTTTAGAGGGTCACAGCAGAAGCTGGACAATTTATCTGTATTGAGATTGGTTAATTTTCTGGGCTATCCTGGACTGAGCCAATGTGGGGTCCACACTCAGTATAACTGCCCCCTTGGTTCTCTTAGGGATATGATGACATGATGTTCACAGTCTGACATCCATGTCTCCTTTGTCCAATCTGTGACTTCTGCACTGTTGACCTTGACTGTCTACTAGTTGTTATTCACTGGCTGCTGGTGCTACCTCCAATCTTGCAGATGTTTCAAATGCTGATAATTATACCAAGTTCTCTTCATTATTACAATCACATGACCATCTGGTAGCTTTGCAATGGCATATATTGAACTTTATCACAACTACAAGATATAGCTGCAGCCTTTCCAGTTGACCTTATACTTAGCTCTTTGTCTGGGAGGGGTCTGAGGTAATATCCCAGTTGGAAGCTTATCGTTAGAAGACTTGCTTAGAGTTTATTCTGTAAGTACCTACATTAGAAGCAAAAATGTAACCAGGAAACAGAGCCTCATATATGTCCCTCAAGGGCTGTGAAGGGGGATGAGACAACTGGACTACAATTACTGGCCCCAAGTTCCACCCTTCCCTTTATCCATCTAATTTTGTTACCTCATTCTCCACGACCATTGCTCCAGTTCATTTTCTTCAGTATTCAAAACTGTCAATTTTCATCCTTAATCTTGCTTTTAATTGCAACCTATGTTCTCATGGCAACATGTTTGAATAACTCACAGTTTCTGCCATGATTCTGTTTCCCTTTCTACTCATCAACATTCAGCTCCTGAATCACCAATGCAGTTAATACACACATGGATTTATTATTCTGTCACCAGAGTACCTCATTGGGATTGACTTAAATCCATGTTCTGGGCCCATGATCACTCATATTCAGCTCAAAAGAAACAATTTTTAAATTTCCTTTAGAACAAATATTTTATCTTTTAATGTATTTTGTGTGTGTGTGTGTGTGTTTGTGTGTGTGTGTTTGCATGCTCATGAGCCTGAGCACACATGGCATGGTTGGAGTGTAGACATCAAAGGACAACATTTCAGAAGTTGGTTCTCTTCTACTTTTTTGAGGTTTCTTGTTTCTTTTGATGCTCAGACTAGCGAGCTTCTGGCCTATCTCATGGGAGGAGGGCGGAGATTATTCAGGAATGCACCACACCCAGCTTTCTACAAGGACTCCACCACTGAACTCAGGTCACCAGGCTGGAAAGGGAGGCACGTTACCTGCTGAGCCATCACTCTGACTCCAGAGTTACTGTTTTATGATAATAAAAAATTCTCAAAATAATTGAAAAAAGTTAAGCTTTGTGTAGTTTATTTATTTATGTATTTATTTATTTATTTATGTATGTATGTATTTATTTATTTATTTATTTATTTATTTATTTATTTATTTATTTATTTATTTATACTCTTTGCTCATTGGTGGCCCACCACCCAGTTCCCAAATAAATTCATGGAGACTTATTCTTTCTTATGAATGCCCAGCCTTAGCTAAACTTATTTCTAACCAGTTTTTTTTTCTTAAATTAAACCAGTCTATCTTTTGCTCTGGGCATTTAACTTTCTCTAATCTATATACCTTTCTTTCCATCTTACTCCGTGGCTGGTTGTATGGCTGGGGGGTTGGCCCCTGGCATTCTCCTCTCCTCCTTTTCTAGCTCCTCCTTTGCTCTCCTCCTAAGCCTAGATTTCTCCCCCTGTTTATTCTCTCTGCATGCCAGCCCTGCCTATCTTTTCTTCTGCATAGCTATTGGCCATTTAGCTCTTTATTAGACCAATCAAGTGTTTAATCAGGCAAAGTAATTCAGCTTTATAGAGTTAAACAAATGCAACATAAAAGAAAATGACACGTCTTTGCATCATTAAACAAATATTCTACAGCATAAATGAATATAACACACCTTAAAATAATATTCCTCAACAGCTTTTCTCTAAACTTTGTAGAGATGTTAATGTTCTACTAAGTAAAGTAAAGTTTTATATAAAATTTATTTTCTATCATAACTAGGTAAATTATTATTTAGTCTTTAACTCCATCACAGACTCAGAAGAATGTAATATTATCTAACAACATAGAAATTTGGCTGCCTAGATAGTCACCCAAAGTTCCTCTGCAATGTTGGGCCAGCCACCTTCAGCCTACAGGCCGAGAATACCTGACAGACTTTTCACTGAAGCAGGAAATTTGACACTCCCACAAGTTCTGAACCAATATTGCCCCAGTCTTCTTACAAGCAAGAAACGTTGTAGGATGAAGGTTTTGTGGCTGGCTTGGTGTCCTACTTTGACCAAAGGAAACCTTGCTTGGATACAGAAGATGGCCAGTTCAGGCTCTGTATCTTCCATTACTAGGAATCCTCATTAGGGTCACCCTCATAGAATCCAGGAAGTTTCCACTGCACTAGGCTTCTACATTACCCCCCAAGTGCCCCCAGTTTGAATTGTCTCTCTCCATACTCTCTTCCTCCACCAGAATCCATCTCTTCCCATTCCTACCCACCTCAAGTCTACCCTTAAAATCTATTCTATTTCTCCTTCACAGGGAGATCCATGTGTTCTTCCCATGGAACCCTTCTTGTTACTTAGCCTCTCTGGGTCTGTGGATTGCATAGTGTGACTGTAGTTGTAGCTCAAACCTGCAGGCTGCTACTAACTTGAGAGAAACAACTAGGAAGCTGTTTTTAGCTCTGTTTTATAATCAGGTTTTGGGTGGAAACTCTTGCCCCATGTTGGGTGCCATTTGTAATTGGAGTATTCCTGTGTTCAGCCAGCTCCTGTAGCCGCTCAGGCCCAATTAAACACACAGGGACTTATATTACTTATAAACTGTATGGCCATGGCAGGCTTCTTGCTATCTGTCTTATATCTTAAATTAACCCATTTCTATTAATCTTTAAGTTGCCACGTGGCTCATGGCTTACCGTTGTCTTACATCATGCTTCTCCTCGTTGTGGCTGAGTCTCTCTACTCTACCCCGTGTTCTCCTTTCAGTTTGTCCCGCCTACACTATTCTTCCTGCCTGGCTACCGGCCAATCAGCGTTTTATTTATGAATCAATCCGAGCAATATATATTCACAGCATATAGGACGTCCCACAGCATGTCACTATCCTTTATTTAACAGTGAATATCTACTTATAAATGAGTAAATATTATGTTTGTCTTTGTGCATCTGGGTTGCTTCAGTGTCATTTTTCTTTGATTTCATTCATTTGCCTGTAAATTTCATGACGACATTTTTTAACAGCTGAGTAGTACACCATTATGCCCATTTTCTTTATCCATTTTTCTATTGAGGGACATCTAGGCAATTGCCAGTTTCTGACTATTATGAATAAAACCACTATCAACATAGTTGAACAAATGCCCTTATGGTAGTATGGAGCATCTTTTGAGTATATGCCCAAGGATGGTATAGCTGGGTCTTGAGGTATATCAGTTCCTAATTTTCTGAGGAATTAAAATACATACTGATTTCCATAGTAGCTGTACATGTTTCGTCTCCCACCAGCAATGGAAGAGTGTTGTCTTTGCTGCACATTCTCTACAACATGGGTAGTCACTTGTGTTATTGATTTTAGCATGACAAATGTAAGATAGAATCTCAATGTAACTTTGATTTATATTTCCCTGATGATGAAGGATGTTGAACATTTCCTTTAGTGTTTCTCAACCAATTGAGAATTCTCTCTTTAAATCTACACCCAATTTTTTCATTGGATTATTTGATTTGTTGATTTCTAGTTTCTTGAATTCTCTCTATATTTTGGATATTAGCCCTCTGTTGGATGTGGAGTTGGTGAATACTTTCCCATTCTTTAGATTGCCATTTTGTCCTATTGATGGTGTCCTTTGCTTTACAAAAGTTTTTTTTTTTTTTTTTTTCAGTTTCATGCAGTCCCATTTATTAATTGTTGATGTAGGTCCCTGTAGTATAGGTGCTACATTTAGGAAATTATCTCCTGTGCCAATGCATTCAAGGTTCTTCAGCACTTTCTTTTCTATGAGTGTATATGGTTTTATGTTGAGGTCTTTGAATCAGTTTGCCTTGAGTTGTGTGAAGGGTGATAAATATGGGTCTATCTGCATTCTTCCATATAAAGATACCCAGTTAGACTAACATCATTTGTAGAAGATGCTTTCTTTTTGCCATTGTGTATTTTTGTTTTCCTTATCAAAAAACCAGGTGTCCATAGGTGTGTGGAACTATTTCTGGGTCTTCAATTCAATTCCATTGTTCAACTTGTCTGTTTTTATGCTAATACCATGAACTCCATATTACTATAGCTCTATAGTGCAGTTTGAAATCAGGGATACTGGTACTTCTGGAAGTTCTTTTATTCTTCAGGATTGTTTTAGCTTTCCTGGGTTTTTCATTTTCCATATGGAATTGAGTATTGTCATGTCAAAGTCTGTAAAGAATTGTAATGGAATTTTGATGGGAATTATGCTGAATCTGTAGAGTGCTTTTGGTAGGATGGCCATTTTTAGTATGTTGATTCTGCTGATCCATGAGCACTGGAGATATTTCCATCTTCTGATATCTTCTTCAATTTTTTTCTTCAGAGACAAGAAGTTTTTGTCATATAAGACTTTCACTTGCTTGGATAGGCTTACCCAAAGACATTTTACATTGTTTGTGGCTATTGTGGAGGGTGTCATTTCCCTGAGTTCTTTCTTAGTCTGTTTGTTATTTGTGTACAGTAAGGTTAGTGATTTTTATTATTTTTTTTTTAGTTAATCTTGTATCTAGTCATTTAGCTGAAGATGTTTATCAGCTGGAGGAATTCCCTGGTAGAAGTATTGGAATCAGTTCTGTAAACTATCATAGCATATGCCAATAATGATACTTTGACTTCTTCCTATCCAATTTGTATCCCTTTGACCCGCCTCAGTTGCCTTATTGCCTTATTCTCAGCTAGAATTCCAAATATTACATTGCATAGATACATAGAGAGTGGACAGCCTTATCTTTTTCCTGATTTTAGTGAAATTGATTTGAGTTTCTCTTCATTTAATTTGATGTTAGCTATAGGTTGCTGTAAATTGCCTTTATTATGTTTAGTAATGTCCCTTATATCCTTAATCACTCCGAGACTTTTATCAGGAATGGGTGCTGGATTTTTTCAAAGGCCTTATCTGTATCTACTGAGGTGATTATGTGTTTTTTTTTTTCAGTCTGGATGACCTAACCATTGGTAAAAGTGAGGTTTTGCAGTCACCCACCATCAATGTGTGATTTAAGCTATAGTAATGTTTCTTTTACAAACATGAATGTCCTTGCATTGAGGTAGAGATGTTAAGAATTGAAATGTCATCTTGGTGGATTTTTTCCTTTGATGAGTATAAGTGTCCTTTTCTGTCCCTTTAGAGTGATTTTGGTTTGAAGTCTATTTTGTTAGGTGTAAAAATGGCTACACAATTTTGTTTCTTAGGTTGCTTTGCTTAGAAAATCTTTCCAACCCTTTACTCTGAGGTAAGGTCTTTCTTTGGTGTTGAGGCACATCCATTCTGTTATTCTGTGATTTTTTTCATTGGGGAATTGGGTTCATTGATATTGAGAGGTATCAAAGACTAATTATAGTTAATTCCTATGATTTGTTGTTGGTGGTGGTGGCAGTAGTAGTGGTGTGTGTGTAAGTGTGTGTGTGTGTGTGTGTGTGTAAGTAGTGTGTGTGTGTGTGTAAGTGTGTGTGTGTGTGCGCATGTGCGCATGCGTGTATGCACACACACTCACACGCACACGTCCCTTCCTTTGTTTTTGCTGGTGTGAGATTATTTATTGCCTGTCTCTCCCTGGGTGATAATTGCCTTATGTCGGGGATTTCCTTCTAGCACCTTCTATCGGGCTTGATTTGTAGATAGTTATTTTTTTAAATTTGACTTATCATGGAATATCTTATTTCTATGGTGATTGAAACTTTTGCTGAGTATAGCAGTTTGGGCTGGCATCTGCAATCTCTTAAGAGTTCGTATTATATCTTTGCAGATCCTTCTGGCTTTTAGAGTGTATAATGAGAAGTCAGGTATCATTCTAATAGGTCTGCCTTTATATGCTACTTGCTCTTTTCCTGTGCAGCTTTTACTATTCTTATTTTGTTGTTGTTGTTCTCTATATTTAGTGTTTTGATTATTATATGCTAAGGGGACTTTGTTTTCTGGCCCAATCTATTTAGAGTTTTGTATGATTCTTGTACTTTTATAGGAACCCCCTTTTTAGGTTAGGGGATTTTTCTTCTATGATTTCATTAAAATGTTTTCTGGGCATTTGAGCTGAAACTCTTCTCTTTCCCCTATTCCAATTTTTTTTAAAGGATTTGTCTTTTCAATGTTTCACAAATTCCCTAGATATGTGTCAGGAATTTTTATATTGAACATTTTCTTTGACCAATGTGTCTATTTCATAGTTCTATCATATCTTTAATGCCTGAGATTCTCTCTTTCATCTAATTGTATTCTACTGATGAAGCTTATCTCCATAGATCCTATTTGATTACCTACACTTTTCATTTCTAGAATTCCCTTTGTGAAATTGAGAAATTGCTTCTATTTCCACTTTCAGATCTTGAAAAGATTTATTCATTTCTTCAGCTGTTTTTTTCTTGGCTTTTTTAAAGGTATTTATTAATTTTCTCCATTTTTTGTTTGTCTTTTACTCAATTTCTTTCTATTTATTTATTCATATATTTTTTAAAATTTTATTTTATTTTATTTTACAATATAATTTAATTCTACATATCAACCACAGATTCCCTTGTTGTCCCCCGCTCCCACCCCTCTCACCTGCCCCCCAGACAACCCCCCATTCCCACCTCCTTCAGGGCAAAGACTCCCCAGAGGATTGAAATCAACCTGGTAGACTCAGTCCAGGTAGGCCCAGTCCCCTCCTACCAGGCTGAGCCAAGCATCCCTGTATAAGCCCCAAGTTTCAAATAGCCAACCCATGCACTGAGCATAGGACCCGGTCCCACTGTCTGGATGCCTCCCAAACTGATCAAGTCAATCAACTGTTTCACCTATTCAGAGGGCCTGATCCAGTTGGGGGCCCCTCAGCCTTTGGTTCATAGTTCATGTGTTTCCATTCGTTTGGCTATTTGTCCCTGTGCGTTATCCAACCTTGGTCTCAACAATTCTCGCTCATATAAACTCTCCTCTTTCTCACCAATTGGACTCCCGGAGCTCCACCTGGGGCCTGGCCGTGGATCTCTGCATCCAGTTCCCCCAGTCATTGGATGGGGTTTCTAGCATGACATTTACGGTGTTTGGCCATCCTATCACCAGAGTAGGTCAGTTCAGGCTGTCTCTCGACCATTGCCAGCAGTCTATTGTGGGGGTATCTTTGTGGATTTCTGTGGGCCTCTCTAGCACTTTACTTCTTCCTATTCTTATGTGGTCTTCATTTACCATGGTCTCCTATTCCTTGTTCTCCCTCTCTGTTCTTGATCCATCTGGGATCTCCCGCTCCCCCAAGCTCTCTTTCCCTCGACGACCCTCACCCTTCATTCCCCCCACTCCTGTCTAGGCTGTTCATGTAGATCTCACCCATTTCTCCATCATTGGGTGATCCCCGTGTCTTTCTTGGTTCCTGTTTTCTAGGTAGCCTCCCTGGTGTTGTGAGTAGCAGTCCAGTCATCCTTGTTCCACATCTAGTATCCTCCTATGAGTGAGTACAAACCATGTTTGTCTTTCTAAGTCTGGGTTACCTCACTCAGGATGATTTTTTTTTTTCTAGAACCATCCATTTGCCTGCAAAACTCATGACATCATTGTTTTTTTTTCTGCTGAGTAGTATTCCATTGTGTATATGTACCACATTTTATTTATCCATTCTTCAGTTGAAGGGCATCTAGGTTGTTTCCAGGTTCTGGCTATTACAAACAATGCTGATATGAACATAGCTGAGCTAGTGCCCTTGTGGTATGATTGAGCATTCCTTGGGTATATGCTTATTTATTTGTTTGTTTATTTGTTTGTTTATTCATTTATTCATTTGTTTATTTATTTATTTTACACCCAGACCACAGTTTCCTCTCTCTCTCACAGGAGAGCAATTTTATCAGTTTTGTTTCCCTTGAGAACTCTGACTAGTACAGTAGTTATTAATTTTATTTACCTAAATCATTTCTTCTCAATGGTGGCAAAGCAGAAATATCTAAGAAAATTATGATATTAATGGTAGTGTTCCACTCTAGATTAATGAAAAAAAATCTCTACTGGTAACTTTAGTCATTACTACTGTTCTTGTATCTTAGATGATTTTAAGTGAAGATGTACAGAAGAAATTCATTATTCTTGATTAATGCCCTCTAAATTGCATGAGCATAATATTATTTTCAAATTTGATCATCATGCAGAATCTGTTGCAGTAACTTATACTTTAAGATTCTTCATTTCTAATAAACATTTATGTATTTAAAAAAACTTGGCTATAAACTATACTCTGAGAAGCTTAAATGAAAACAACCAGCTGTGAGATTATAGTTTATTTCAATGTTTGTTGAAGTAGATTGCTTAAATAAATACTAGAATGTAGCCTTTGGGTGTAATTAATAATTCAAGGAAACATTTTGACTTGTGGTCATCCAACAATATCATTATCATTGGTAATTTGTTTTAAATTGTTGAGTAATTATTATTCATTTTTTTTTCTCCCAAGTGCTTAGGGTTTGAATTTATTTCTAAATGGAAAATAATTTGTTTCAGCCAAAACATGTGTGCAATGGAGCTCGATACAAAATATCTTTATTTAAAATATTTCTTTTTTGCTTTATATATTTGATTGTTTTGCCTGCATGTGTATATATACAATGTGCATACCTATTGCCTTAAGAGGCAAGAAAGCATCAGATTCCCTGGGGCTGTAGTTCTAGAGGAGTGTAAGATGCTATGTGGGTTCTGGAAACCAAATCCTGGTCCTCTGTAACAGCAGCAATTACTCTTAAACACTGAACCATCTCTTCCATCTCAATTTATGTTCTCTTTGAATACATCTGTGTATGGGGCTCCTTTCTGTGTCAGGAATAGCAGTAGGAAGCATTGCTATGAACATAGAATATCATGCTTACCTCTATAGACCATGTGTTGCTCTTTCCTATGTGCTCCAGACATCTTATAGCCAAAGATTTTAAACAAAGTACTTTTACCTATATGTGTATGTAGTGGTTAGAATATGAATTTAGGTTAAAAATGCCTTTGGAAAAATCAAGAGACTGCTTAAGAGCTTTTACATAGACATAGTTTGCTAGAGAGAGAGAGAGAGAGAGAGAGAGAGAGAGAGAGAGAGAGAGAGAATGAATGTGACACATTAATGCATCAGTATTAAGACTGAGCACCCTTGTGATTTTAACACAGATATATCTCCATCACCACTTAACCCTGTCTCTCTTTCTGCCAGTGTGTAGCATACACAACTATTGTTGTTCTCCTTATCCCGTTATTAATTTCTTGCACTTTCCATTCCTTCTTACTTAGTGCCACTGCCAACATCTTCACTCTCATTATGCTTGTGTGTATTAGTCAGTCTTCTGTGGCTGTGACAGATACTTGAGGAAGCAACTTCATAGAAGAAGTATGAAATTTGGTTAAGAGATTTCAGACCTTGGCCAGCTTTGCCACATTGTTACAGGCCTATGTTCAGGAAGAACATTTTGGGAGCAGGAGTGTGTGGTTGAACAAGATGATGGCAGGGAAACTGAGAGAAACAGGCAGAAGTGTACACTGCCCTATGGACCCTCGGAAGACAAAATTCACAATGATCTACATCTTCAAATCAGGCCTCTTTAGCTGTTCATTCACTATGACTCCATCAATGAATTAACTTATTGACCAAGTTAGCAAGTTGGCATCATCATTACCTGATAATCTTTCAATTATTGAACACACTCATTTGGCAACACATTTTAATGAATGCATTTTCCTAGATATACTTCACAAACCACCTTTTTTTTCCCTGACAGGGTTTCTCTGTGTAGTTTTGGTGCCTGTCCTGGAATTCACTCTGTAGAACAGGTTGGCCTGGAACTCACAGAGATCTGCCTGGCTCTGCCTCCCCAGTGCTGATATTATTAAAGGCATGCGCCACCACTGCCTGGCTCACCTTTAGAATATACATGAACATGTATTAGCCCCTTTGATCCTTCTGACAATCCTTATTTTTTATTCATCTATTTATTTTACATCCCGGCCATAGCCTCCTCTCTGCTCCATTATTTACCCTTATCAGTGATGAAACTAAGATGAATTTTCCCAAGGAAATATCGCTTTTTTTTACTGGTAAACTTAGATTCAATTCCAGTTAGTCTGTTACCTGCAAAATAAAAATAATTGTAGCAATCCTTCATAGATTCATACTGAAGACTGCAACCCTAAACATACAACTCCCCTGGTAGAATATTCCCTTGTCTCCAGTCTGTCCCTGCCCAAGCTAGTGAAAATGGAAAAGCTATCCATTTCCTTAGAAACTAATATTATTGCTATATTAATTATTAGATAATTAATTATTTATATAAGAATTAATATATATATATCTTTGCAGTGATACTATTTCCTATACATTAACTCAGTTTTTATAGTATGTATTAATTTTATTTGCATTACAGGAGGGAAAACTCAGATACTGGGTGTTGGAAACGTCACCTCAATTCACAGTCAGTTTCAACAGAGTAGTGGCCTGTCAGGGCGAGAGGTGGTTCTTTCTACCACATTGTTTGACTTGTCCTTGGGAAAGTGGGGATAGACTTACCTTCTTGTCTCAAGGGTCAGTCTAACACTTTTCAAGGGAAAAATATCTCAAGCTTCCACAATGCTGCTGAGTGGTTTAAAAATGTGCAATTTCGTGTTAGAATTTAGACATATTTCCCACAAGTAGGCCCCACGGAATTACAAGAAGCCTGTTTGCAATCTATGTTGCTTCGTTTACATTCTGACCACATCTTGAGTTAGGAAAAATGGATGTAAAATAAATAAATTCTCTGCACTCTTTGTCAGTCAACCTTGAGACTGACTGGCTGAATAAATATGTCAAATTACCATTTTTATAAGCAATATAAAAAGTGACTGGTAACAGTTTGGAAAAGTCAAACAATCGCCACAGTGGTCGTGACTGCACACATGAGTTTTATTTGAAACTAACACTACTTCAGTGTCACCACACATCCACCCAGTCCACATGGCTGAGAACACAGAGCTTTATGTGCTGACAGATTGCTGGGGTAGCCCTGGAGTCCTTCAACATATGCTTGGCTATAGCATCCTGGTTTACATTTCTACCAAGTTGATTTTAACTGAAGCAAAAGCATTGAACCAAAGATGTCCTTCTTAATTTCATTTTATTTTCTCTTACATTTGGGAATAGATTATATCCATCCTAGGTCTAATATACTGAGATTGATTTATACAACCAAATATTTGATTTCAAATAAAAATCATGTTTTTTTTCCATAACATTCAAAAATATTTTTGTGACAGGATATATTTATTTGTTATTTTATCTCTCTTGAGAATTCATAGAGGTGTGCAATGAAATATATCCCTCACAACATATCTCCCTCTCACCTTTTTGTCCTTTTTTTTTTTTTAATACCCACTAATTGCAATTAGTGGTGCCCATATGTGTATGGGTGTGGCAAATCCACTGGAGCATGAGAATCCTCCCTTTGGCTAAATCTTATAAAATGAATGATTCTCCTCTCCAACAGCTAGCTACCCATTGCCAATTGCTCCAGAGTATGAATGGGGCCTGGAGATTGGCTACCCACTGCCAATAGCTCCTCAGAATGGATGGGGCCTGGAGATTGTCTACATATTGCTAGTAGCTCTTTAGTATGGGTGGGACCAAGAGATTGTCTATCCACTGTCAGTAATTCCCCAGAACATGTGGGGCCTGGAGATGGTTTATCCCACCTTTGCCATAAATCTGGATGGCTTGATCTTGTGTAGGTCTCATGCAGGAAACCAGAGCTGCTCTGAGTTCAAGAACATGATAGCTATGTTATATCCGATGCATAGTATTCCATACACCTTCAGGCTTTTACATGCTCTCCTCCCGTCTTCTTTGATATTTTCCTGAGTATATTATGAGGAGTTTGATGTAGATGTCCTATTTAGGGCTGAGCCTCTTATTCTCAACACATTGACCAGTGCTTCTCTCTATTGACTGCTGTCCACTGCAAAAAGAAGCTTGTCTGAACAAAGTTGGTTTTTAAAAAGAGCACGAGATTTGCTATAAACATTAGGTTAATTTAGCTTATGCCTATAAGAACAAGATAATTTCAGAAACAGACAATAAGCATAGGAGTTACAACAGTGCTTTACCACGTTTGTGAATAACAATCACTTTATTCAGGTCATCAATTTAATTTAAATCATATGTCATTTAGAGGAACCATTTGAATAAATTATTTTAACTGTATGTTTTCCATCTGTAATGATTTACAATGATATAAACACATTCAAATAAATGGGTTGCATATATTAAACATTGGTTTGTGATTTTTTTAATGTTTACCAATTTCAGAATAAATCATGTTTCCATGAATAACAACCTTATTTGTACTAGAAAGAATTATCTTGGCTTTCAGATAATGGGTACTATGGGGAAATTAAAAGTGGATTAATCAAATGCTAATATCTAAGGATCACAAGTCTGAAATACTCAGTGATTGATTCATTTTTACAGAAAACTGCAAATACATTTCCTTCACAAGCTTCTCCTCTTGCTAAATCAAAACTGCATGTTTGAGGTGCCCATGCCCTCAAAGCATGGGCACCATAACACTCAACTTAGGATAAATATATCTTTCTCTTCAGGCAACTGTCATCTCTTCACGTTTCTTAATTCAAGCTTTTATGTACGTGGGATCTTCTAAACTCGGCATTTGGAAACCTAGTGTTACTGAAAATGACTTCATATCCATTTCATTCATTTTCTACTTTACAAGCATTATGTTATATTAATTTATGTGAACTGCCTTTTACACCACAACATGTGCAATTAAAAAAAACTATAAATTGACACATTCCATGACTTATTCATCAATGAATCCCATTGGTACTGAAAATCTTCTAGACCAGTTGTATGTAAATACAATGCCAACATGATGTGCTCGTGATGGCAAAAATCCATCCATGTGGGAGATTCAGGGGATATCACTGAGGCAAATGATTTTGTCCCACTAAAAACACATATAAATACTAAGGAGCATCATCATCTCTAATTTATGGTGGCTAATTCTATCACACACAGTAAGTGGAAAGTGCTTAGTGTATCCAGCAGAGCCAAGAAACAGTAAATGTTATTATTAAAAACAGAAACAAGGGGAACTATAAATTAATGACTTTTAATTTGTGTTTTCGGAAGAAATAACCTGGAGTCTTGGACACTGGAATAGAGAAATGAAGGATTAATCCAGTTTGGGTTGACATTATAAATGATCTATTAAAACAAAATGAAAAGTGACTTAAAACCAATCAAAATTGATATAGTCTGTCTACATTATTACCTAGATTTGTTCAATAGGCTCATTTAAAAAGGATGAGTTTATATATGGAAGGAAATTATCATTTATTAAATGTAATATCCTCACCAAACTTAGTTTAGCTTTTCTTAATTGGTTCTTTATGCAGTTCATAAAGGTGAACCAATCTGAAAGATGAATATAGTAAAACTCAATTTCAGACTGAACTTGAATAATAGCAAGTTCTGATGGTATCATAAATTAATTATTTGTAATATGAAGAAACAAAACAGTTCTACAAGGTTGTTAGCCTAAAGAGCAGAATTTCATTATAATAATTTTGTCATTAAATTAATTGTTTCTATATTGGAGCCCCATTATGATGGCATTTATATATCCATTGGGTCATCAGGGTAGATGTCCCAATGATATGATTACTATCCTTAGGAGAAAGAGACACAAGAACTTTTTTTTTCTGCACATGTCATGGAAAAGACACATTAAGAAGAAACCCATCAAACATCTTCCTTAAGACCTGAGCATCTATGTCAGACTAACCCATGACTTTCAGTATTTACAATGGTAAGATGTTAAATATCTGCTTTTAAAACAGGTCTGTGGTGATTTGCATCTCAAACAAACTAATGCAGTTGTGAACAGAAACTACACATTCCTTGGCTGCATTTTAACTGTAAACATGGGTCATATCAGATCTATGCCTTTGCCTTCCAATGAAACATTTATTATTTACTTTTTTTTTTAGTTTGTAATTTTTTTTATTTTTTTAATTTTTAGTTTATTTTATTTTACCATACCATTCAGTTCTACATATCAGCCACGGGTTCCCCTATTCTCCCCCTCCCACAACCTCCTCTTACCCCCAGCCTACCCCCCAATTCCACCTCCTCCAGGACAAAGCCTCCCCTGAGGACTGCGATCAACCTGGTAGACTCAGTCCAGGCAGGTCCAGTCCCTTCCTCCCAGGCTGAGACAAGGGTCCCTGCATAAGCTCCAGGTTTCAAACAGCCAACTCATGCAATGAGCACAGGACTTGGTCCCACTGCCTAGTTGCCTCCCAAACTGATCAAGCCAATCAACTGTCTCACCTATTCAGAGGGCCTGATACAGTTGGGGGCCCCTCAGCCTTTGGTTCATAGCTCATGTGTTTCCATTCATTTGGCTATTTTTTTTTCAATAATTGAGTAAAACCAAAGTTTATTATAAGCCACAGTCATCCTAGGGACCTCCATGCTATATATATAGCCTCCACGATTCTATGGGTTGTGGTCTGATTGTTCTTTATTTTATATCTAGTCATGGTATGTATTATTTACTTTTTAAAGAACTAGGCCTTCAAAAACAGCTTCCTTTGTATGTCCTGTACTGAGATAAGCCTATTATCAATCAATCAACTTGTCTATCACAGTATGTCTGTCTATTAAAGCTACAGATGTTTGAGTATTTAAATCATGTCACATATGTGCTTTTATCTATATGAATCTGAAAATAACATTCCTAAAGACCATATAATTTTCACTGAAAAGTATTAATGTATGTGAAAATTCTTCATAAAATTTCAAAGTACATAAAAAGTTTTCAAGTTGCTCTTTATAAACCTCTAGCTTACAAAGATTATTTCTCTCATTTTATATAACACTAGGTGCCAGAATATAGGAAATTAAAATACTGAGTAGTTGTATGAGCAAATAAGGTGAACCTGGACAGAAGTCAAATAGATAAAATGAAGGTGTTCCCATTATGTAGCTCAGTGAGCTCAATACATAGAGTATGCTTTATTACCTCCACAATGAAGTAATTTTACCAGATTGAATTTATTTCTATCACCAATAAAATATAAATGTTATCAGAAAAACAACTCTAAGTTGTCCTAGAACCAAATAATCCAGGCCAGTTCTGTCTAAGGCTAGTCTATCTCTCTCTCTCTCTCTCACTTTTGATGAGCTTGAATAGCTATGTTACATGCCAGTCATATCAGTAAACAGCTTTTACCCTAAAGTGTAAAATCTTTGTAGATTTCTGTTTTTATTCTTCTATAAGCTCTATCTGTACTTTCCTGCTAAGGAAGGAACAACATGGATGTTACTTTTGAAATGTAATTTGGGGAGGCTTACTTTGACTAAGTCATTTGTTGTGACATTGTGATGAAAGGTTTTCAATATAGTAGATATTTGGAGTCATTCCAAAACATATTACATGAAACTGAGGGTTTGGATGTGCAAAGGCTCTGCACAAACCTATTTCAATATGAAAGTAGTTTCTAAATAAAACCACATGTTGCTGGCAGAGCTGGGATAGTATTTAAAATCCATTGGCTACAGCACTACATTTTTTTTCAGAGAATATAAATTTCTTTTCCTTAAAGTATGTAACTCAGAATAAAATGATTACTTCTGCAATGATTAATCTGAGATTGTCAACCTGAATGGTTTATTATCACTTAGGAGACAAACCTCTGAATGCATCAGTGAGGACATTTCTAGATGGGTTTAACTGAGCAATGGAGAATCAACCTGAATGTAGGGAACATCACTCAATGGCCTGGCATCTCAGACAGAAGGAAAAGGACAAAGGGAGATGTGCACCTCATTAATTTTTTTTCTGCTTCGTGACTAAGAATGCATTCCTGTTACCATGCCTTCCCCACTGTGATGGACAGTCCCCTCAAACTGTAAAGCAAACCAAGTCCTTCCTTCCTTGAGTTGTTTTGTCAGGCAACTTTTCCCAGCAATGAGAAAAGTAGATAGTACATGCTCATAAATGATATTGTGTCACTGCTCTACCTGGCGACATGAACCTGGAAGAGGGTAGCCTAAAAATGAGGCATACTAAACTCTCATGCAATAGCCAACTTTATTCAGAGCATCAGACAATTTATATTCTGAGGATTCAGATTAGCGAAGTTCACATGGGTTCAAGCTGTATACAATCACGAGGACGTCCCATGCTTGAAAACATCATCTGAGTAACAGTAAGATGATGACCAATCAGAAATAAATGCACTCATAATTACTACACTTGGGAAGGGCACAAAAGCACATTGCAAGAACAATCTTACACTTTGGAGGGCTGAGGTCACCAGACTTTTTGTCTTGTTTTCTCACAAGCGATCACATCTTCATCCATGGACAATGGTCTGACAGTATTGGAGGAGATAACAATAATAAAAGGGAAAGGACGGTACTGAAGAATGGAAATACTGTTTTACAGTTTTAGTGCATATGCTAATGTCAGTGAGTAATGAAGGCTCTAACAAGGAAAGATGTGGGAATTTCAGGCTCTGCTATGGGGGAGCAATGTGGCAAACACTTGTCAGGATCTGGATGCTAAAAGATCTGAACCAAAGATAAAGCATCTGCTAGTAAAGAAATCTAAAATAAAGATTCAACCAAGGAAAATCTACTTTAAAATTACCAGAAGACGAAAGCTGCAAATTCTGCTTATGAATTTAGAAGTAGAATCCAGTGAGGGTGTGGTTCCAACAGTTTGGACTAAGAGAAGTAAACTTTGCAATGAATTTAGAATCATTCCAAAAGGTATAATGAAATCCTCACAGTCTTAAGAGCTATACTTTTAGTCCTTGATGTGGTATTTGTAATTTTAGGGAGGAAAAGAAGATTACAGGAGGGAGAACATCACAGGACAGGCAAGCACGCAGGCACACGCTTGAGAAGATCACCATCTCTAGAACAATGATAGGAAAATTGGGGTATGGCTAGAACAGGGGCTATTCAGGAAGAAGAGTAGGGTTAGCCTCCATGAGAGAGGGATAAGGTAGGGTAAGGGATTGAAATGATCACAGTGCAATCTGCACATGTGTGTAACTTCCCAAAATAAGAACAGTAAAAATAAAAAGAAGGCTGGCTATATACCTGAAAATAAGGGTCATGTTTTATAAGGTATTATAAACTTATAATATGCAAAACCATGGTACTACAAGGTGAGGAATAAGGTAGACAGACATATCAACAACTTAATATTGAAATACAGGACCGTTGAAAGACCTGAGATCTACAGCTCGATTTTAGCTGTGAGTTATTGATTAGTTGGAACTGAATTATGGGATGGGGATAAGTACAGAATTTCTCAGTGCTCCTTGTCTACACAACTCAGGGAAGAGTGAGAAGAATTACTCAGATTCATGACAACAGTAAACCCTAAGTCACGTCTCAGGAAATCCTAGAAATCTTTAATACTCATTAAGGTGTATTAGGAATCAATACTATTTTCATAATGATTGTACATTTTTGCATGCATTTTAATTCTCATTCTGCCATGAATTTTAGTGTATAAATTTCCAGACATTGTGATAATATCCCTGCTTCTTTGAAAATAGAATGGTGATCTGTGTATCTTGGTGCTCAAATTCTTTTCAGCTTTATCTCCTCTTTCCATGAGATACTTGCAATTCCCAAAAGAAAGAAAATCACTCAAATCCTGCCTAACTCAATTTGAATACATTATTTCTTTTTAGAATTTCACACATAAGTACTATATTTATATCCTTTCAACTGTTCTCTCACCCCAACTCCCTCTTAAATTTATAACCTCTCCTTCATTGCTGTTACTACACACACACACACACACACACACACACACACGCACGCACGCACGCACGCACGCACGTGTGCGCGTGCGCACACATGTCTATATATCTGAGTCCTACTAAGTCTTACTGTTGCTCTATAGTATTGCTCATACATGTATGTGTTTAGCACTTACTGTATGGGATTACATAACTTATCAGGGGTTCTTCATTCCTGAAGAAAATTCGACCTAAAGTTTTTTGTTTTGTTGTTTTGTTTTTTGTCAGCATGTATCTATACAGCTCATGTGCTGCCATATTCTCCTTGGAACCTTCTACAACTTAGAGAATGTCGTATAAATATGAACACTTTCAATGAAACAGACAAAATAATCAGAAGTGCCAAAATACCAATGTTAAAGAGAAAGGGGCGGCCAGAACTGTTCAAGTTAAAGATAGAAAACTCATAATCTTGTAAAAGTCCCATAATTATAGTTCAGCTGTCTCTAGATCACTGTGCAGTATAATCAGCTTTGATCTTAGCATGCAATATTTGTTGAAAGCACTGAATGTTCTGGGCTTGGCCATCATTTAAAATGTTCAACATTGTGATAACATCTATTTCTTCCAACCCTTGAATTTTGAGTTTTCCTCAGTATTTCAGTTTTCCCCAGAATGTAAATATCATATCCATAATTATGAATTACCCAGATAGGGATACAGCTCAGTTGGTAGACTACTTGCTTCGAATGCAAAGTCCCAAGTTGGATCCCAGTACTGTATAAATCACATGTGGTGGCAAACACCTGTAATTCTAGCACTCAGGAAGTGGAATCATGAGAACCCAGGACCTCAAGTTCATCCTCAGCCACATAATATGTTCAAGGCCAGCCTGGGCTGCATGACATCCTGTCTAAAATAATAGTTTTTTGTATTTTGTAAAAAATGATTAGCACTCTAAGGGACCACATGACTTGTTGGCACAGTACAAGGCAGGTTCATTCATATCATTCTCCCTCAATTATGGGTAATGACTCTTTATATTTTAGTAATTTCTAGGTGGTTAACTGTTCATGCTCACGTGGAATTACATTGGGTGGTAAATGAACTGCTAATATTTGGAAAAATTATTAAAGTAAATCAGGGTGGGAAAATCAAAAATTAAGTAGATTAAATATTTCAGTCTTTGTTCATGATATCCATATTAATACAACTTTGTCTAAATTGTAAAAGTCTGGTTTAAAGTTGATAATATTTTTGAAATGTTTGGTATATTTGGAGGCTTTTAAAGAGACTTATCCAAACTATTTATTTAAATGCTATTGCATTCTGTTGTGTTCACTCTTTTACTTTTAAAATGGGCATAGCATTGCATAAGATTATATGCCCTAATATGTGCATATATGTATATAATTGAATTAAAAATGCCTTTCTTCATCACAAATATTCACATTTTTTTTCTAGAACACGACTTAGTGTGTATGCATTGACTATCTTCATCATCAATGTTGAACTTTTAAGTTTTTCTGGTCTCTAATGAAATCTTTCAACTTCAAAATCTATGTTTATTCCACATAATGGGACTGTGTTGGGTACCAGATACAGGCTAATTTAATCTTTTTTTTCAAGAATTTGAAATGCGTTATACAAAGCCGTTTTCTGTTGATCTTCCAGAAATCATAGGACTCTACAAAGTTGTGGTTAGGTTTGACCCAAAGTTGACACAAACACCACATAAACTGAAACTTTGCCTACACTCAAACTCAATCTGCAGATATTTTGAAGAGGCTAGCAATGAATACAAGGGAGTCCAGTATGCTGGGCGCTGAGGCTCTTGCCTAAAGGAAAGAGAGGAGAGCTGCCACAGGTGATATCTAGTATTGACCATCTGTGTCTCACTCCTGGACTCTCATTAGAAACCTCACTCCACTTACTCTGCCTGAAATGGAGTTCATCCCTTAACAGCCAGTGCTCTCTGACTTGCTAGACTATGGCAGTTTACTTCCAGTATGAAAGTCCTTGGTTCCTCTCAAACTTAAGAACACTTGGTTTATGCTTCAAGTGAGTCGTACAATTGCTTCATTGATGCCTTTGGACTGGGTTGATTTTGTTCACTTTTTGAAACAATAATAAAAGTTTAGAAAGAATATTTTTCATTTCTCGAGATCAGTCACAGTACCTAGTATTCCTTAAAACCCTATCACTTATATGAAGATCTTTCAAATGATTGTTATTATATATACATATACATGCATAATATGTGTGTATGAGAAATGGATAGAAGTAAGGAAATATTAGGATTCTGGTGCGTTATTTGTTAGCAGCACAACTCATTTCTTTCTTACTCATTTTCTCTTGCTATAAAACTCTATGCTTTAAAGACTGCCTGGCTAATGTAGCACTTGCTGGGAAGTTGAGGCATTATCTGTGCAGCTTAAATATTTATGAGTCCAAAGAAACTACAAGCTGAAGGGTGTGCCATTTATGAAAGCTTTAATGGATGTAGTTTAGCCCAAACTGAAGCCTTTTGGGGAGCACAACTGCATTTGTTTAATGATACATGAAAATATGACTGTGTGTCTGGCATAGCGGCAGCAAGTAATTGGGAAGTAGAAAACGCCTGACTGTGGTTGGTGAGAGTTTTACTGCTGGAAGAAAAACTGCCGTGATTATAGCAGAAGACTGTGTTAGCTAAATAACTGTGCTTATGGGGCTTAAACTCAGGGAATATAATGGCACATATGTCACGGCAATGCAGTCTCTGTCTTATTAAGTGCGAGTTTGGTCCCACGTGGGCAGTGGTAAGCAAATATTGGATAACATTGGCACTTGGCAGCACACCTGCAAAACACAAGCGTCACTGGCAAATGCTGTGCTTATCTAATTCGGAGCCACGGCGGCTTCTAATGAGACTTCTGAGGAACAGTGGGAGTGGTGGATATGCACAGCTTCTAGTTAGACCCAGGAGAACAGGGAAATGGGCAGGCAGGGGGGTCCCTGGGGAGTTTTCCTGTTTGTTTCACCCCATTTTTCTTTCCCCTTTCTAAAGAGATAAAGAATCTCAGGGTGACGGGGTCTCAAAGAATCTCAGGGTGACAGGGTCTCAGTGCTGGGTTTTGAATATTGACACTTCCGTGTCACTGTTGACTGAATGTACTCCGCTGTGTTGTTTGTAGGTGAGAAAGTTAAGGAAAGTGATGGGAATGCTGGTGTTTGCCTGTAATCTCCACATACTGAGAGGCTTAGACAGAGGTTCAAGACCAGCAAGGTCCTATGTCAGAGAGAAAAGGGGAAGGAGAGAGAGAGAGAGAGAGAGAGAGAGAGAGAGAGAGAGAGAGAGAGAGAGAGAGAGAGAGAGAGAGAGAGAGAGAGAGAGAGAGAACACTGCACTGAGCTAAAGTTAACAAGCAAGTGGTGTATCCCATGCAATTGTCTCCATAGAAACCCGTTCCTATCAACCAAGACATGCATGATGGTGACATAAATAAAAGAAGCAGTAAGTTCCCAGCTGCCAGTCTTCTCGATCGTGTTCAAGAACGGGTAGTTCACTTCTATTAGACATGGAGTATAAGAACAGCCTGATGGCTCCATAACAGTTCCACAAACTGTCACAGTTATTTCTCAACTAAAAGCTTAATATGATGTAAATACTTATTTTTAATTTGATGCATCTAAGTATTGAAAATATCCATAGATTGTGATGTGTGTGTTTGGGTCTGTGTGTACAACATGAGTGCATACATGCATGAATCTTTCCATTCTTAATCAGTCATATATATATATATATATATATATATATATATATATATATATATATTTCATTTATATATAAATGAAAAACTGATGAAAGTGATAAAATTACATGTGCATATAATTTAGAAATTCAAAAAATTATGCAGGGCTGAAAGGCAACTGATATCTCCTCCCATTTCCCATGGTAATTTCTGTGTTCTATCATCTACCTTTCTTCTGAATATATCTGTTTTAATCTTCTTCACATCTTTCACTTGGCGTTTGTCTCCCAGACATGTTAGCGCAGTTGCCATTTTGTTCTCTGTTTTAGGCAAAGTGAGTTCTCTTATGATACATGTGAATTTATATCTTATGTATATATATCATTCACAATGCCCTTCAAGACCTCATAGTTTTTCAGCTTGATGAATAATCAATATGTTTAACTATGCTTTTTACTAATATTATCATAATATGCTTCTTGGCTCAGCCATGTTAAATGATATTTTATAATTATATTTCTATTCTTAATTACTGACTTTCCTTAGGGTACTAATGCTCACATTTCTTTCTTTGTTTTCTCAGATTGACTTATTCACACACACTTGATAATTATAAATCTTTGCTCACTACATTCAAGCGTGTCAGACTTTCTCTTTTTCCTTCCCTCACACCCCCTTCCCTTTCTCCTCTCCTTCATGGCCACGTCTCCCTTTTCCATCTTTGTCCTTTCATCTAAACAAATAGATACAATCATACTTAGTAACATGTTAGTTAATGATATGCTCCCCCACTCCCACCCACCCCACACATCCCAGAGAAGCTCCAGACAAGATTCTTAACACGTCTGAAGGGAACTGGAACATGCATGGGTGGGACGCTATTCCATGATAAGGAAGGACAGACTTTTATAGTTAATGGTAAAATTTTATTTCTTAATTTGGGTAATGGTATATATTCTATAACCTGCCACATTTATATCTACTAAATATTTAATATAAGCTACTTTAAAAAGTCAATATTTCCTTTTTTTTTCCTATCTTTTTTTTGTGTGCAGCATTTTGTCTTCCCATTAGGTGATGACTTACTTGAAGGTGACTATTTCAGTATTGAACTTACAACCAATAGTAGTTACTTTTGAAAAACCTCGCCCTAGTGTATCAGAGTCTGTGGTGAAGATTTTTGAAGTACTTAATCAAAGGAAATCATCCAGAATTGCACAAAATGTAATTCATTGGGGGATCTAGTGACAGTCATATGTCTGAGGGTGAATACTGAGAGGAGAACATCCTTGGACCACATGACACTGAGGAAGTAGTTCATGTTGTAAGCTAGATGGTAGAAGACAGTGACCAACTAGAACGATCCTGGTCTTTCTCCAAAACTGTTAGCATACTCAACATCATGAGAAAGAAAAAATGAAAACAGTTCAAGCACTAAAAGCTGCTTATTTAACCGCCTAAAAGATTTTGTTTGTTCTCTAAAGCTTTAGATGTAGCCAGGATATGGTTGCAGGTGAAAGGGTAGTCTGTTGAAGATGACTACAGAATATAGAGCTGAGTTCTTATAGTGGGATGACTGTATTGTTGATTCTTGGCAATCAGGCTTTTTGAACTTCATTTTTACTGGCCAGAGGCTATTAGAATCCATTTTTTTTTTTTTTTTTTTTTTTTTTGCGTATTCTCAGTATCCACTTAGTGGCATACATACTACTCTCCTCATTTCGTTTGTTTTTGAGATGGTTAATTTTGCTGTATACTCAGAAAACTTCAGTAAACAACCCCCAGGTTTTCTAAGATGTTCTTGCAAGGACCCTTGTATCTCACCTTGTTTAAGGACTTTTCTGCACTTTGCAAGCTCCTGAAATCCTGCTTGTATGCATGCCCAGCTGCTTGCCTGGATCTAGCAACTGTCGTTCCTTTCTTCCGTTGATGCACGTCTGAGGTCTGCTCTCTTCTGCCTTGTCATCCTTTTGTTTATTTACTTTAAAATGGCCCATTTACTGGTGTATTTATCAGTATAGACATGTTATAGGTAAATGTACAGGCTGTTGGCTTGTAATTTTCAGACTGAATGGATAAAATAGTTCTACTTGGGAAATGCATTTTCACTGAGAATTTACTGTTCCATTCTGCTATGTAAATTGCAAACGTATTTCACTTCCCAGTCACTGGTGTATGCTCCCTTCTCTAGCTATTTTAAAATACTGGATTTTGCCCTATATGTTTTGAATTTTCACAGTAGCCTCTCTTGATGTAGGCCAATTTTCATTAACAGGTTGCTATTTTTATAAAAATATTTCAGATAATACTTTCCACTTTGTCACTGTTTGTCAGTTCCTTTTTTTCAAACATTTGTTTGCTAGACCCCCTCATAAGGTCACCTCGTTGCACTAACTTTCCTGTCTTTGTGAAGCAGAATGTCCATTATGCCTCCTGAACACTGACTTCTGCAATGTCGCTTGCTGATGGATGCCTAGTCGCATAGTTCCACCCCCCATATCATTAGTTTGTCTGAGGCTAATTCATGTGAGGAAGATACAGCAGCTCCACTTATAGACAGTACTGCCTTAAAAAGGAAATTACACACTTCTATCTTTTCTTGTTATCCAATGATAATATATGTGTACTGCCGGAGATAAACCACTGGAATATTCTTGAGAATGAGGTGGCAACAAATAGAAAGAATCTGAGACACGAGGTGATTTCATTAAAGATAAATGTTCTACCTAGATTGATGTTGAGTTTGAATTCTCTTTCTCTGGTTTTTTTTTTTTTTTTTTTGTGTGTGTGTGTGTGTGTGTGTGTGTGTGTGCATGTCTGTGCCTGCGTCTGTGTGTGTTTATGTGTGTGCTCTGTGTATAGGTGTGTACGTGTTAGGGTGTATGCCTTGTGTGTGTGGATGTGTAAGTGCTCCCAGAAGTCAGGAAAGAGTGTCAGATCTTCCAGGGCTGGTGCTATAGAAGCTGTGCGCCACCAAAAGTGAGATGCTGGAGCAGACCTCAGGCCCTCTGAAGAGTGGGATGGGCTCCTAGACCCTGAGCCAACTCACCAGCCCTAAACCTAGCTTTTTTGGGCCATTCTGACTTTTGTTTCTACCAAAACATCCAGTGGACTTAGTTTTTACTTTCCTCCTGAAAGAATAAAATTATCAAATTTATCTTATAAACATTTTTATTGATTTTCCCATTCTCTTATAATTCTTAATTTCCAACAAGATACACTCTTAAAAAAAGCAATATCCTTTTTTCTTGGATCCAATATTTTCTCTTATCTTTCTCAGTATATTGTTTTATTTTCAAGGTTTAATCTGCCAGCAGCTTTTATTTTTTAACCCCCAATTTCTTTACCCTTTCATTTGTTTTGTTTTCTGTCTTTTCAATCTTCTTATAAATTCTATGTAATTATTTCCAGTTAAGAGTAGGAAATTAAAAAGAAGGTTAGAAATCTATAAATGTGTGGATAGCTCCTACTCAGTGTAAGCCTTACTGTGGAGTGATATGCCTGGGGCATTTAGTTAATATTTGTCTGAAGTCGGATCTGATATCTCTCTTCCTGGATTAGCAAGATCCCATGGAGAGTGGAGCTCTAGTCTCCATGGTTTCTGGCTACACATGAGAGGTCCTGGGAAGAGGCCAGCAGCTTAGACACTCCTATGCACAAAGTGACCACGTGTGTTTAGACTGCTGCATGCAGCTTCCAAATAATCCATTTGTCCTGAAGCCCAAAAGATCCTCCACCCAATGACTCGCTGCTTTGCAGAGCAGTAGCACAGTTAGGTCCTGTACAGAAATGAGAAACCTACTTCAATCTTTACAGACTTTTTCTTCTGTCATCCCATTCTCCACAGCCATTTTGGAAGAGCTGCTGGTACCCACGTGTAGTCTATGGGAGAGTTTGAATTGGACATAACGTTGGGCTTTGTTTTCCACACTGCTGGCTTACAATTTCATTTTATTGTATCCTTTATGGTCTTTCCTATATCTGCTTTCCAGCTTTTAAAATCTTGTGAACTCATTTCTCATCCTCATTCCATCCTGCACTATTAAAGTAAACCAAAACCCAAAAGACTTGTGGTATGCCTCTGATTGGCTGTGCACATTTTCTGTTTACATCTGGATGCTCTTGTAACTTTTCTGCAGTTTTACTCTGGTAATGGAAGCTAGTCAGTGGCTTCATTTCTTTGTGTGTTCCAAATGGTGCCCTATCAATATGTTCTCATTGCTTGCTTCTAGGTAACCAGTTTCAGGAACTGTGTGTAACTTAGTCTATTTGGGCAATTTAGTTCTTACTTGGTTCAAAAATGACTGTGTTCTCAGTTTTTCTTCTCCCCTCATTTAAATAGTAAGGTGTTGTTTTTGACCTCTCTATCTCTCCTTAAAAAAGCTCCATATTGATTTCACTTTCTCACTTTGTGCTTGTTTTCTGCAATAAGCAAAGCTCATTGATCTTGTCATGGACACAGCACACATGAACACAGTGCACACAGACACAAAACAGATGGACACAGCACACACAGACAGCACACACATAGACACAGCACACACGGACACAGCACACACACAGACACAGCACACACACACACACACACACACACACATAGCACACACAGACACAGCACACACAGACACAGCATACACACAGACACAGTACACAGACACAGCACACAAAGACACAGCACACACAAACACAGCACACACAGACACAACACACACAGCACACAGACACAGCACACACACGGACATAGCACACACACAGACACAGCACACACACACACACAGCACACAGACACAGCACACACGGACACAGCACACAGACACAGCATACACTGACACAGCACACACAGACACGGCACACACACACACAGACACAGACACACACACACATGGACATAGCACATACACAGACACAGCACACACACGGACATAGCACACACACAGACACAGCACATACAGACACAGCACACACAGACACAGCACACACACAGACACACACACATGGACACATCACACACACACACACACACACACACACACACACACACACACACGGACATAGCACACACAGACACAACACACACATGGACACAGCACACACACAGACACAGCACACACATGGACACAGCACACACACACACACACAGACATAGCACACACACAGACATAGCATACACAGACACAGCACACACACAGACACAGCATACACAGACACAGCACACACATGGACACAACACACACACAAACACACACACACACATGGACACAGCACACATGGACCCACTACAGTTCTGCGATGGGTTTTTTGGTTTCATACAATCTCATAAAGACTTTAGGTCTTATAGAATGGACCCCTGGACGTCTGCCTGGGCACACCGCATGCAGACTGTGGTCTTTTCCCAAACTTCTTGATATAAGGTAAACAATCTATTGCCAGGAATTTGAGGAAGCCTAGGGTTGCTAGAGGCCAAGTTGCAGGAAAGCCTAGGGCAGGTTGTCAAATGCTGGACCATTCTGAGGGTCCTCAGCTATAGCACTGTGCTCCAGGGGTTCTGCACACCAACCTCCTGGGATGGCTGTGTATTACACACAGAACCAACATGGAGAAGAAACAAACCACCTCTCTAACAGAAAACTCACAAACGTTCTTGTGTTTAAAGAACCAAATTAATAAATTCTTCCCGATGTTAGATTTTCTTAAAATTGCAGAGCATACAAAAGGCCTGTGACCTGGGGGGATAAAGAATTGATAGCAAACTCCTTGCATTTGCTACTTCTCTGTCTCTCTTTCCTGGTCAATGACTAACTCTCTTATGGTCTGAATCATGAACAGTCCCCTAGATTCACAGTTAAAGGCCTGGACCCCGGCCTTTGGAATGTCTGTAGATGGACCTCATGGAGAGGATGTTGGGTCACCGGAAAGGTGTTCTTCAAATCCCAGGACACTCACTTTTCTCTTTCTGTTTGGCTTTACTACTTACTGTGAGGCAAATAAGTCTCTGGCTATACATGTCTACAGAGAAAAGTGACAGAGCCAACCACTTGACTATGAGGTAGAACATCTAAAACTGTAGACCTAAATGAGCTTTTCCCCACTTTAATATTGTTTATTCTCACAATTCATTAAAGTAACAAAAAGGCAAATGGCACAGCATGTTTATGTGCTTGGTAATGTACACCTAGCATCACCTGCTGAAAATAGGACTTAGGATACAATTATTGTTGTCTGTGGTATGTAATATCACATTCTCAGGAAAATCTGCAACCAAAAAAAAAATCAGTAATTTCACAAAAACTGTACTTTCTTTAAAGTCACAAGGATTCACCCAGTAGTGTTTCTACTATGTATGCGACTCCAATTTCTAACAAATTTCTATGAATTTATTATTGTTTTTGACAGTTTGTAAGACAGAGCTTTGATGCTGGTTTCAAATACAAGATCCTCCTATATCAGCACCCTGAGTTCTGGGATTATAGCTGTTATCATCTTTAGCAGTGTGGCCCCTGATAGACAACATTCCAGTGGATACTGGCAGTACTATTCATACTCAGTAGGTTATTAAAAAGGGAAGATGAAGGGAAAGGGGGTGTGGGAAGTTAAGATGGGGTGTAGGGGAGGCATGAAGGAATTGGATAGGGAATTGAATGTGACCAAACTATATTGTTTGTATACATAAAGTTCCAAAGAATAAGTGAAAATAATTATCTTTTTAAAAAAGACATTTGGGGGAATGCAGAGATGGCTCAGGGGTTTAAGAGCACTGGCTGCTTTTCCTTGGGAACAGGCTTTTTCCCAGCACCCACAACAGTCTGTAACTCCCATTCCAGGGGATCTGGTGCCCTCTTCTGGGCTCTTTGTGGGACCAGGCAGGCATGTGGCCCAACACACACTTGCAATCACAAGTCTCATACATATAAAATGAATAAATTTATAAAAGACATTTGGAAGTAATGCCATGAAATTTGCTAGTGGAGTTAGTGTTGTAGTGAGAGAAAAAGAGATGCCCATAATAATGGTATTTGACTTGAACTTCTCTAACTATTAGTGATACACACATATTCTTATATAACCAATGATTACTTACAGGTCTTCTCCAGGAGCGGAGAGACCAATACTACATGAAAACACTCACACATAAGGGATTTTAAAGTTCATTTCAAAGAAATTGTGAATGGGCTAGAATCTGGAGAGAGTGGGGGACAGTTGGAAATGGGGAAGATGAAACCATGGTAAAATTCTGCACATTGACAAAGTGAGTAATTTCTCCAGTCCTCTGGTCCTGCAATGTAGATATAATTAACAATAATGTGCATACCTCAGAACAGGGGGAAGAAAGCCTTTGATTGCACTTATCTGCACTCATTACTTCTGTCACTGCTACAACTGAATACCTGACATGGAGCAACTTAATGAAGTTTTATTAAGATTTATTTGGGCTCCTGGTTTGAGCATGCAATCCATCATGTCAGAGAATGCATGCTGCAGAAGTTGCTTGCAGCGGGGACAGCAGGCATGTGAAGATGCTTCCTCACAGTCTCAGCAGATGAAGAAGCTGAGAGACACTAAGGTCAGAAGTGGGTAGGGCTTCTTTAAACATCAAGTTCTGAATCCAAGGGACTCATTGCTGTATCCAGACCCCCACTTCCCAATGGTTCTACAGCTCTCAGTGTCACCTACTGGAACCAGGTGGCCAAACACACATATGCATCTGTTAGGGACTTTCCATGTTCAAAGCATGTCATTACCAGAAGGAAGTGGTGAAACATTAAGGTGATCAATATGCTAACCATTCAGAGTTGATCACCCCTCATGATATATTTGTATATAAACATAAGAATGAAAATGTCTCATTGTACTCTATAAATATGTTCAATTGCTATGTATCAATAGGATATAAATAAGGACTCCTTGGTGTCTGAGCAACTGAGTAAGCAATACCTACATGTATGCCAATAAAGACAAGAGCACAGCTTTAATTAATACAAACTTCTTTGGTGAGTGTAATATGGATAGTTCCCTTTAAGGGAAGAAATGGAATAGGCATGAAGAGATTTGTTTGGTACATATACATATTATTTCAAGTCATTGTTCTAAATAAGGTTGATTTTCAAGAAAAAAAATTTTCTTAGCAATAGGGTGTGGTGGTATTGTGTTCCATAAAATATTGTGCACCCTAGTAAACTTATCTCAGGTCAGAGACAGAACAGCCACTAGATACAAAGGCTAGAAAATGGTGGCACTCACACCTTTAATTCTAGCATTCCAGAGGCAGAAATCCCTCTGGATCTCTGTGAGTTCAAGGCCACACTGGAAACAGCCAGGCATGGTGACACACACCTTTAATCCAAGAAAGCGAGCATTTAATCCCAGGGAGTGAGGCAGAAAGCAGAAAGGTATATAAGGTGTGAGGACCAGAAACTAGAAGCATTTGGCTGGTTAAGCTTTCAGGCTTCCAGCAGCACAGTTCAGCTGAGAGCCATTTGGATATGAGGACACAGAGGCTTCCAGTCTGAGGAAACAAGACCAGCTGAGAAGTTGGCCAGGTGAGGTTAGCTGTGGCCCGTTCTGTCTCTCTGATCTTCCAGTGTTCATCCCAACCAATACTTGACTCTGGGTTTGTTTTGATTAATAAGACTCTTTAGGATTCATGCTACAAAAGGGGGTTTAGAACTATAAAATAAGACATGTCATTTATATGCCAAATGGAAAGACAAACAAATAAACAAAACTCAGAAAAGAATTTGAGAAATAAATGTCAATTGAATGAGCCAAAATTTAAAGATAAAATAAATGGGAGACTGAACCAGTAGACTTGAAAGCTGTGTGAATCAAGCTGATGCTGTCAAAACACCAACAACACAGATCCAGACCAGTGGGTACCAAATTTGGCAAATGTATTGTGATAACGTCAGCTTCTAATAGGCGTGAAAGTAAAGTCATTTGGGAATGATTTGGGGAGATTAAAGAAAGATGAAGAGACAGAGAAGTAGTAGCTCTTGATGATTCTTCCATTTGTTAACCCGTGGAGGGGATCAGCGAATTTTTTCAGTAGATTAAAAGTAAGACTGCAGGATCTTTGTTTGTAACATTTAGAGCAAGTTTTTAATAACTCTTTCTATGTTCATTGAAATAGTGACAAGATAAAGCACTGTTATAAGAGAGATGGGCGTGAAGTTGATCTGAGTGTAAAATCCTCGAAAGAAGAAGGGATCCACTCCAGAATCTGAGTGGTTCAATTGCATTGTGTGATCATTGGAATGCAGTGGGTAGTACACAGATAAAGCTGAACTCCAAGGCCTGAGAAAGGCCAGTGAGCAGACTCATGCTCAATTATTTAATAACATAATAGCTCAGTAACAAACTTTTCTCTCTCAGTGGACTGGGCAGTGCAGTGTGGTCACTATCCACAAGTATAAACAGGAAATCTTGTTACTCATATTCATTAAATGACTGCATCATAAAGCATTTCTCCATATAACTTCAGTATATATAGTCTTTGAGACATTCACCACTATTAGCAGTTAACCACTCAGGTATTCATCCTAACAAGCCTCTACTCAACTCACACGTTTTCATCTTGGGCTTAAACATTAACACACCAACAGTGAATCCATGATGAATAATGACCACTAGCAGAGTTACTGTTCTTGAGTCATACATTTTGTGTGATGTAACTCAGCACCTATTAACATTACTGGCATCCCCGTAGAGTATGTCATCTCCTATGGAGTGCACAGCAACATAACAATGGAGGTCTGGCTCAACCACAGCCTCTATTAATTATCATAATTGACTTGCACTTAATAATAATAATGAGTATTAAGTGCTACTAGGAAATATGTTTCTGTTTGACCCAATGACGTGAGTGACTGCTTACATTTATTTGAGAATATGTTCTACTTTACATACAGAGTTCCTGAGACATTACAAGAACATAAAAAAGGCCACGAACATAGGAAATAATTGTCATATAACCCATATGTGGTTAGTTGGATAGGACATCAAAGTTATAAGAAAAACAAGACACCATGTAAAGCCTTGAGATTTGGCTAAGTAACACAATTTATTCCAATAAAAATATTCATGCACCTATTTTTCTTAATAATATCTGTGCCGTAATGAAGTGAAATCACAGAAAGGCATATTGTCTAGGTTTTCTACTAGGAGGCTTTTCTCACAGAGAGTAATTTATTTTAATGAAAATTACACAGCATGTTGCTAAGTGTTTTGTGGAGAAGGCTACTGATAATAAGAAAATAAAATTAATCATGTGTATATGAGACAGCTATCTTTATAATAAACTAGACAATAATAGTATTATTGAGTTTTTAATCAATCAACAGTGATTCATATTTTATTATAATACATAGATTGTCTTTTATGGGTTGGGGATGTCAGGTATGCAGTAGTACAATGCACCATGAATACTTCGAAATTGCAGTGAGATACATTTACCTGAAAAAGTCATAATTTTTTAAGTTAAAGACTACAGTGGAAAAATAATTATTTGTATTAACGGAGACCAAAGATGGACTCACACAGAGATGAAAATATAAAAGAGAATTTGAAAGGATATGTTGATTTAATGCACATATATAATTGAAACATTTTTATTGCCTTATTTTTGTGTATATATTTGATTCTTCAGTGTGTCAACTTTAAAAGTTAAATGTAATTTTAAATATGAAAAAAATATTCAAGCAGCCTATTCTTCATTGCTTTGTACTTCTAAATATTTTCCTGTCTTAAACAAAGGGTTACGAATTTGTTTTTCTGTAATTTTCTGTAATTAATTTCATGTAATTCATATGTCAGGCTGTTAATTCAGCTTTTAATTTTATCTTTCTTAGAATAAAATCTTAAGGAATTACATAGAATCAATAAAAGGAACACTGCATGAAAGCATTGTCTTGTTTGTTTCTTGTTCATTATTGATTAACTCCGATTTTCTCTTCTTTCTCAATCTCTGCAATAGTTAGACTCTCATCTCTTCTATACTACCCGCTAAGTGGATCTGATGGAGGTGAAGTCAGATCACCTGCTAACAGACAGCTGCATTTGGAAATAGGGCATATGTATAGAGAGATACTTCCCCTCTTGGTGTGGCCTCAGAACACTGCTGCTGCTCACTAACAGGGTTCAGAACATTCCATAACGTGTGAAAGGATCACACACAGTGGAGAAATGCTGTGTATTAAATACTGACGGCATAGCAGTTAGAGTCAGTGTGTGACTTTCTCCAATACAGTTGTTATCCCTCAAGGACGTGTGATCTGCCATAAAATACTAAGAATATGATTCAAGTGAAGCCCTTTCTCAGGTGTCCTTAGAAATATCTATAGAACTGCCACCTAAGAGTATTTTACATTATATAAACTTGTGTTTTTATAACATCATTTAGTATAGACAGACAAGTTCTATTATCAGAATGTTATTAACTAAGAATATTAATAATAAATTTGGGAAACTGCCAGTGTCTCTTCCATGCTAGAAATCCTTAATGTTTGTACATCTGAGAGGCAACTCCCTCTTAGCCCTGTATCTATGGAATGCAGCACCTTCATGAGGAGTATTTATTTGTGTTTGGTAGAGAGTAGAAAGTGTTAGAGTGAATGAGCAGGTGTGGAGCACCCTGTGCTCACACTGTGCTATTGCCGCCAAATAGAGTCTCTCACTCAACTGGGAGCTTGCCCTTTGGGTAGACTGGCTGGCTATTGAGCAAGCCAAATCTCTCTCTCTCTCTCTCTCTCTCTCTCTCTCTCTCTCTCTCTCTCTCTCTCTCTCTCTCTCTCTCTCTCCCCCTCTCCCTCTCCCTCTCCCTCTCCCTCTCCCTCTCCCTCTCCCTCTCCCTCTCCCTCTCCCTCTCCCTCTCCCTCTCCCTCTCCCTCCTCCCTCTCTCTACCAAGCTGGAGTTACAGGGACATTTTTATTTTTTTCTGTGGGTGCTAGAGATTCCAACTTGGGCCTTCATTCTTACCCTCTAGGCCATCTCCCCAGCCCCAGAATGCACTGCTTAACAAATTATTTTGTGCATTTATTTAGTGCTCATAACTCTCGTTTCTTCTCTTCAATAATGGTGATAATAATAGCCACTGAGAAAAAGTGGAAGCTGTTCAAAGAACTATTGACTCATTCCTGGCCAATTTTCACCTTTCTTCACAGTTCTATAACAGGCTTTCTTCATGCAAATGCTGATGTCATTGAGTTCAGCACCACATATAATCAATAAGTAAAGGTTGAAATGCTTATTTTATCCAGACTCATAGTCCCAAGTAGTTGACAAGAAGAGAACTTTGTTTTTATCCCATTTATTTGGTTTTGCAGGATGTTTATGGCAGTGTACATTTGCAGTTGAAAATGCAATTGTTTTTATATTGCAGTTCTCCTAAATTGTGTTAAAAATCATTCTTTATTTAAAATATCACAATATGTGTTCTTTGATTCTTCCAGGAAGGAAGCATATCATTGATTTTGACAGTAACTCCAATACATACATCTGTGAATTTAAATTTAATAATTTTTCCTCTGAAGTACATTTTGTAAGCATAGAAAAACCATAAAAACAAGAATAAACAAATGTAAATTTTATTATTGAAAAATATCACAAGATATGAGTGTAAGCATAGCAAGTCAAAGACATGAAAATTATGATCTAATAGATCTTAGATTGTCTTATCAGAAGTTATAAACTTTAAATTTATTCTACCCAGTTTTAGATTAAGTTGGTATCTTCTTTATCCTCATTATCTGAAAATTCCCACCAATTTGCTGTTCCTATTCAGTGCCTTGAGTTTAAAGTATGAGGAATTGAACAGTGAATGAATTAAAGATCAGAAGAGCAACTTAAACTTTTGTTTTAAAAAGCACTGATCAACAAGTCTGCACATAATTCAAAGAGAGGTGTCCTTCACTGTAGAGGATGACAAGATGCCTAAGAAAAGTCAGAGGACCTAAGCTTTGTAAAAGTAAAATCTAGCTTGGATCAGCTCAGAGTTTATGTCTGTGGGAGATGCTCAGATAATTCCAGAGAGTTTAGATCAATGCTACTCAATGAAAAGGTCCCTCATGCTGGAAATACAGTGTCTACATGGCCTGTTATAGTTTCTTCTAGACACATAAATTTGTTGAACACTTGGAATATGGCTATCAACTAAGACACTACATTCTTTAAATTATATAAATTGAATTAATGTTCACTGAAGTAGCTGCACACGTTGGCAGTATCACTCGAGGAGTGCTCTGTAATGGAAGAGACAAGCAGAAACAGGAATTCAACCCCCAACTCTCCAAGACAGAAGTAAATAAAGGAGAGTTTCCTTTGTCTTTCATTGTTGTTAATCATGTGTTTCTTTGATGAATACCTATGCAGCAATATTGCACATCAGGTAGCATGCCAACACCAGTCAATTATGATAGATGCAAAGACTTAGAAAGTTTGCCACTAGGGAACATTTTCTGAAAATGTGCATAATGAGTACTCCAGCTGGGGGATAAATCAGCCAAATAAGGACAGACATAAACAGTTTAGAGCTACTGACGAAGCAAGTAACAGCACTGTCCAAATACGGTTTGTCCATAGAGATGGAACAATGCATGTGCCAAATGTGCTGCGTTTTTAATCAGGACAAACCAAGACCGTTAGTGTTTAAAATACTAAGTGGGGTTTCACTTTAGATCGATTACATTGGGCAAAATGAAAGAGTCTTCTGCCCCACTGGATGTTCCAGCATGAATTAAGTTGTGGGTATAATGAAGGACTCATTCCTATCCATTTTATTTTTGCATGGAGATATATATCACATTTTCAAAATGGTTTGTCATGTATTTTTTACATTGTTTCTTCTAAAACTGTGAGTTTGCAATCACAATTTTCCAGCAGTCTAACAGTGTGGAGAGTAAATAGATGTAGCTTAATATCATTATATATAGTTAATAATAGGGGAGCCAGGACTTGACATGTATTCTTGAGAAATGACTGCTTTGCTCTTTCTACATAAATTTTCTGTTTCTCTCCTAATGGTGATAATGAATGTGATGACTGTTGTGCAAGAATATTGATCATGGTGCTTGTCACAATCTACATGATAAAATATACTGTGGTGCTGACAAAGACATTGACATATACTACAGCATTTCATACTGGAGAACATTTTCTTTGGATATTATATTTCATTTGTTGTAAGTCTGTGTTTGAAATTATAATGTCCTTTTGCAATCTTGTTTTATGTCCATATACATTTCCAAAGTGTAGATATGCAACTCCTCAGGCATTATCATGCAGGCAACCCTAATTCAACACAGTGGTTCACAAAATAAAAGGACACAAAAGTAGGAATGGGATTGGAAAGAAAGGATTCTGTAAAAGAAAGAAGGAAAGGAAAGGATAAGAGGACAGTGGCAGAGATTTTGACCAAAGAATATTTACATAGAAATAATTAGAAAAGAAGTAGATTAAATGTAACTGGAGAGCTTTTCTCTCCAGGTCCCACCAAGTCCCGCCAGTCCCGGAGCCCACTTATAAAATAAACATACAGATGCTTACATTATTTAAACTGCTTGGCCATTAGCTCAGGCCTATCATTGTCTAGCTCTTACTCTTATATTTAGCCCATTTCTATTAATCTATACTTTGCCACATGGCTCGTGGCTTACTGGTACCTTACATCTTGCTTGTCCTGGCAGCGGCTCCAGGCAGTCTCCCCCTCTGCCTTCCTGTTCCCTCAGTTCTCCTCTCTGTTAGTCCTGCCTATACTTCCTGTCTGGCTACCGGCCAATCAGTGTTTATTTATACAGAGCAATATCCACAGCAATTAAATATATAGATTAATTAAGAAAAAAACATGAACAATTCTTTTTTGCTCGAGATACAGCTGATAAATTTGCTGAGTACAGCTAATAAATTATCATGTGAAAACTGTTCTGTCTAATTAGCTAATAAAGGAATGAAATTTAAAACTTGGGTGTAGCATCATTACAACCTACTAGAAAGGTTAAAATAAGAAGGACCAACCACTAAAGACAATAGTGAGTACACTGGAAATCCATTTCTCTGTATGCCTGTCAAATGTTTATAAAGACAGGAATGCAGAGACAATAATAATAGAGCACACTTCCATGGAAATTATTCGAGCAGTGCATTACTTGGTGATACTGCTGTGTGGTCAAACAGTGTATTTATGTCAACTACAAAGTCTAGGACAGCACTAGGCCATAATATTTCACAGGACCTTTGTCTTATGTGTGGTCTGTCATGGACTAAAACATCATTTTGTGGATCAGGAATATAGTGTAATAATTTCTACCTCAAGTATTTTTTATTCCTTTATTTCTTAAGGATTTTTTAAAAGATTTATTTATTATGTATACAGCATGTATAACTGTAGGCCAGAAGAGGGCACCAGCTCTCATTACAGTTGGTTGTGAGCCACCATGTGGTTGCTGGGAATTGAACTTAGGACCTCTGGAAGAACCGTCAGTGCTCTTAACCTCTGAGCCATCTCTCCAGCCCCTTTATTTTGTTTTTTTAATGTGTTTTTTTTTCTACTTTATTGTACCAAAATCTAAGTATGGTTTTAATTGCTGGATAATTATTTTTTAAAAGCTTACATATGGCTCAATTTCATATAATTTGTTAAAGAGCTTAAAATTATGATCTCTATGTCAAAGAACCTGTAATGTGCTCCAGTTGGCATGGTAAATTTTTAAACACATTTTGTATTTTGTGATCAAATGTGATTTGAACAGATCAATGGGAATTTCATAAATATACAAAGTTGATAATTCTCATTTTGCTGCACAAGTAAGTTTGGGTGAGGAAGGCTATATTTTACCAGTTAGTTTCAGTAAGATTGGAGACTGTTTTGCATTATATTAATTCTGTCACTAGCTACTAATATTAATGTAATCAGCAAATTTCATTGGTATAATTAAGGAACAGAAACTAAGTATTTTGTCATTACACTTAATAATATGATAAATTCCTCCTTAAGAGTTTCCTTGATTTAACAGTTTATAAGAGATTCTGAGTAGTTTTAAGTAACACCTCTTTTTCTAAGAAATTTAATAAAATCCAATTACTAAAAACATGTTTGCTGAGAATTTAGGAGTGCTAGCTAGGTTTCATGTGGTGATTTATTGAAAGCTCAAATAATTACCACATAATGAGCTTATTATGTTTGTGTTTCCCATTGTGGAAATATTTACTTTGTTTAGAAATTATCTTGAAAACACTTGCATGCAGGATAACTCTTCAAGGATTTGAAAAGAATTAAAAAATATTAGTAAAAGCAGGGCAACTCAAAGTAGTTATGAAAAAGACACAGATTACAAAAATAGACTTTTATTATATTTTTTGAATTTAAGCAAAATTTTTTTCACCCACATCCAAAAGTGAAGTTTAATTTAAAAAAATCTTCCATTTAGTTGGTATACTGTGGTATCTAACTGTTCATAAAAATACACATGTGTCAAAAGTTTACACAATTAATTTGTAGTTGTATATATCAACAAAAGGCCTCCTTCAAATGAAGATGGAGACCACAGGCAGATATGTCAGGAAGCCATTGGAGATTGGCCTAGATACAAGTCTTCAGGGAAAGAGCCTAGAACTTGAATGTCCAGATGACCATGGAATGCTCATACAGATCTGGAAAATGCAAGAAGTCCTGGTCAATGAGCCGTGAATTGGGAACTAGAGGGCCACATCCCCTTGGTTCAGGGCAGTGGAAGGGAGGTGTATCTTCTTCACCAGAGCCTGACTAAATAAACCACTGAAACATAACCACTGATCAATTGATACTGCAAGTTGAGAATTCAGAATGTTTGGAGAGAACTCCAAGCAGAAATGTTAACAGTACAAAGAGAATATAACCAAGCAGAGGAAGCTCTTAGAGACACCCTACAGGGACACATGAAACTATTCCTAGAGCAAAATTCTTTGTTTCGGGTCGCCTTGAATCCCACAGGAAAAAACAAAACAACAACAACAACAAAACCTGAAACAACTAATTCTTTTCAAGTCAAATTTCCCCCACTCCTTCACCTATACACACAAATAGATGCTGATGAGCTCATGCTAAAAACAATTGAAAAAAATGATGGAAACAACCCACTCTAAAGGAAGAGAGCTGAAGACCAAGTAAATGGAAAGATTGTTGTCCAAATACCTATTTGTATCACCCAGTTCATACTATATGTATGACATTGTAAGTTAATGAAATGTCTTGATAGCCTTTTGGGTAGTTTGTTGCAACTAGCATGACTTCAAAATAATTATTTTTTGTAACATGATAAATTATTAATTTCACTGGGATATATTAGGTCAGCAGAAAGCATTAATCCTTATTCAACATAGTTTTGCTTAAATTATTAACCTAAACACACCATTGAAAACTATTTCTGAGTTTTTCAGTACTGCTTAGGGGTAGTGCTCCCTCTATATAGCTCATTTCCCTGTCTCATTTGCTGTGTTCAATCACTTTACTTGCTGTCTTCATGTTTTTGTCCTGAACATCTATTACACTTATAATTAGGGAAGTCCTAAGACTGTAACACTAGCTGTTTTGGCTCCTCACCACTTTCTGTCTCTGGCTGACTTCTTTCTCTTCCTAGTTCCCAGTTGCCACAACTCTTCTAAATGTCTGTGTCATCCACCTGCTGAAATGCTACCCTCTGCGGTCTGCAGCCACATTGCCCTCTCAAGGCCCATGTTTTTAGAGACAATGTCTGTGCTCATAACAGGAAATATGCTGATGAGTCCTGGCACTTGGTGGGTTGACGATCTCCTGCCAACATCAATTGGCAGGCATCACTACTCTCCATCCTCCCAAATGGCTCTGCTTGCCTTCCCACACTGGCTGAAACTGGCATTTTCATGAAGCCCCAATTGTTGCAAATTAGCTGTTGCTGGCACAAGTTTGTTGGCATTTTCCAGGCATTAATTTATGATCTGTGCATGCATTTTCTCCATTCAAATCAACACAGCTCAGGAGGTCTTTCAGAGTCTGCATCCTTATCTATGCAACCCGATCAGAATAAAACCAACCTGTGTTGATTTCTAGCAGTTGTTTCTGTCTTCCAATCACCTTTTCACTAAAAGGCAAATATTAGTCATAAAATAATGACATAAGGTGCAAATATCTCTTACCTTGTTATTTCAAAACCTAGAACATTTAAAATATTGCAGTGAAGAAAACTGAGTTTTACAATTTTTTTTTGCATTCAACTCCTTAGATAAAATCATTCATTTTGCTGCTTATTAAACAGTTGTTGAAGACAACATGGGATAAACTTGTCTGCCTTTCCTTTTCTATTCCCAGACTCAGACTTGGTCTTTGCAGCCAAGGAGTAACTGTTGACTAAAGGCAACACTGATGAGAACTCTAGAATGGTACAACTATGAAATGAAGAAAGTGTGTCAGGATTCATCATCGCAGATTATCAACTCAGCAATTCTTGTGAAAATTTCAGATTCGCTCATCTGTGATCAAAGCAACTGTTATCATTAAAAGTGAAATTGCAATAAATCCACACACGGAGATCTGTTTTTTTCTATGCATGCATGTTTATACAATTGAAAAATCCACACAAAATATTTGGAACTTTCCTTTTAATTTACTCACTCATTAAATGGCTTATTTTATGAACCAAGTTATGTTTCAAGTATTCTGAACAAAGTTCTGTATAAAGTAGGCAAGTCCCTGCCTTCAACAAACTCATCTTCTGACATGGAGCTTTATGATAATCTTGGTGTTGGTTAATGTGCTAGGCTATTTTGCATCATCATAATGAAATATTTGAGTCTTAGTAGTTTGAAGAAAGAAAGAGATTCATTTCAGATCATACTTTTAGTAGTTCATGCACCTGAATCTGCTAATGGTTTCTTGCAGACAGAATCCATAGGAGGCTCAGGGCATCACAGGCACTTCAGCTTCTGATCTCCCCCCAATCTTCTTACACATTCATAGAATTTAATTACAGAAAGTTCATTTTGATGACCTTATCTAACCCTAATCATCTCCTGGTGGCCCGACTAATAGATATCATATATATGGTAAGCTTACACCTTAATAAGTTAACTGTTAATACTTTACATTGAGGTTTGCATTTTTACACATGAAACTTTTGTGGCCATAATCAAACCATATCCAAACCATGGATAGCAGAATGGAAAGACACATAGCACAGAGGTACAAAGCAAATCATGTAATACCAATTTGCCTTGATCAATTGAGACTGCAGTTAGTTAATGCTTTATTACATTATGCATGCTAGAATTTGATTACCTGCATATCTCCAAATAACATGATTTAGTCTATCCAAATAAGCATGGAGAACTATTACTATGAAGATGAATGTTTTCAGTTCATGTTGTTCAAAGTAAGAGAAATAGTTTCCATTAATAAATTATCTTGATAAAGATAAACATTGTATCTTCAAGTTGGCAAATGTTATGTGAATCACAGGATGAGAAATTTAAAAGTAGGACCATTCTGAAATTCTGTTCAGTATATCTCACGGTTATTCAAGCAAATGTCTTAAATAAACATCCTGTCCAGCTTGGGGTTGCTTTGTGAAAGCTACAATTTCCCCAAAAGTTGTTCAGCAAATTTGTTTTTAATAATGGAGACCGCCTTCTGGATTTGAATAATAATCAAAGCATACAAGAGTAATTCCTTAGGCATATGCCACACGGTGAGAAACAGATTCCTATATTCCCAAGCTATGAGAAAAAGAGTCAAGTTTTTGCAGGTGTTAAGTCACCCCTGCCAATTTTAAATGAAGCCCATTTGAAGGTTAGGCTATATATAAACCACTCTTGGAACAATTAAATGTGCTCTCTGGATAGAGGAGTAAATTGCCGATGCAAGACTTTGTAAATGTTGTCATTAAGAACAAAGCAATATGATGTGTCTTATACAAATGCCTGGCTGTGTGAGTGTCTAAATGATTAAAAACAGACAAAAATGCACATATTTAACACATCTACTTTTAAGCTCTAGATTTCTGTTACTTCTTATATAACAATTAATGGAAATCCCAGAAAACCATGTGTCAAAATTTATTTCTGATTGTGAATGGCTAAGAAACTCATCTTTGGAAAGTGATGTGTGTGTGTGTGTGTGTGTGTGTGTGTGTGTGTGTGTTTGAGTCTCACTGTGTCTTAATGACAACTTCAGTTTCTTGTCTTTAATTCGTTAGAAAAACCAAGATAGAGGCCAAACTGATATGGTGAGAAACGTCACTAGAGGTCTTAAGTTTATGTAGAGGAAAAGACTACTCCCATCAGAAGGGCTATGATGGAGATGACTGCTTGCTTTGGAATTCTATTTTTAGCACAAGCATCTGGACAGGAAATAAGATTGGATTTTCTTGTGTAAATCTCAAGTGACTCTCCTGGTTAATGCACAGCTCCTAACAGTAGGAGACTAAGAAGTCATTGTTTCTGCTTGTTGCATTAGGACTCTGCAGATGATGGGCTACAGAATATGGAAGAATTGGGTGAATTTGAAGGCAGAGGACCTGAACAGTATACTGAAGTTCAAACTGAGTATGTAAAGTGTCTCTATGGATCAAAGCAGAAAAAAGAAATGGTATTTCAAGTATTGGTTAAACCAAAGCATCTTTATCTGTGGAGATGATATGTAGAGAGAATGGAAGTAACTAGTTTTAGATGTGAACTCATTGAATAATGAGGAAATAATAAAGGAGACTTATGAGTGTATACTTATTAGAACAGTCTAACTACAGTGACATAATGGGTCATCAATGACCGAGGACTAAAAACCATTATAATACATGTTAATTTTAAATGTATTTTAACTCTAAGCTTTCTCAAACATTGCTTTTACATAACTGTATGGCTTATGTACAAAACAAGCATGACTTTGTGTCTTAGGGTTTTTTAAATTGCTGTGAAGAGACATCATGACCACAGAAACTCTTATAAAGAAAACATTTAATTTGGTGGCTCCTTGCAGTTTCAGAGGTTTAGTCCATTATCACCATGATGGGGAGCATGGCAGCATGCAGACAGATGTGGTGCTGGAGCTGGAGTTCTTACATCTCGATAGGTGAGCAACAGAAATTTGACTGACAAACTCGGTTGTATCCTGAGCATAGAAAACCTCAAAGCCCACCCTCACAGTGACACACTTCCTCCAACAAGACCACATCCTCTCAGACAAAGCTATACCTCCTAATAGTGCCACTCCCTATGAGATTATGGGGGCCAATTACATTCAAACTACCACACTTTGTAACTCAAATGTATTATTTATATGAAATAATTTCTTTTAAAATTATTCATTGCTTTTTTCCAGGCATAATTTGTGTTAGTATATCGGTAATGTTCCCAGGGTATGTGGGAATTCAGAGATTTCAGAAGACCAGAAGTTTCTACTGGAGACAGGTTGAAAGGACATAGTGTAATCCTTATGTAAGAAAAGAAAAATACAAACTATAGTGAAAAGCCAGAGAATAAAATGTGCTCGGGGGGGAGTCCTCCTACAGCCTCTAAAGGTGACTACAAAGGGAACTCACTTTTGTCACCCATTTGTTATTGGTCATGTCCCCTTTCTCAGGCTGATGCTCTTCTTTTGTGTCTACTACACCTTCTGTCATGAGTGGTAATATTATCTGAACATTTCCTCTAGTAGGAAGGACTTCCTTTTATTCTTATGCCATGTGACTTAGATGGGACTGAATTTAGTACAGTATCAAAGAGTCAAATAATGTTTGTCTTTGGTCAACTTAATCATTATATATAATATAGGGATGAATGAATTAATAAATAATATACAGATACATTTTCACCAAACTTTTCTTAAATCATTGCATCAAATTTTGTCTATGTTGAGGTCTTTAATTTGATTACATATGGCCCTGGTCCTTCATGAACTACATGAGAAGGAAATTCTTCAAAGAAAATTATAATAAAAAATAAGAATTCACACCTAAACAATCCAGGAAAGACAGATTCCTCTTGAAACAGTCAGTGAATTTTATTCTAACTATTCTGGAAATGACTCCTTGGATATTTCAGTAGTAGGAGCCATTCAATGACCTGCTGTGCTTAAGTGGGGGTTGTTGTGTTTCTTTGACTTGTAAGAATTGTCTTACAGTACCATTAAGAATACAAGAATTACAGTAAAGCTATGCAATTTTATCACTAGAGAATCAAAAACCAAGGCAAACTGCAAGCTATTGAAAGGAATGCAGATGAAAATAAACAAGAAGGTAGAGGGGACAGGGCAATGCTTTGAGTAAGGGAAGGCCTAAGAGCAACTTGCTTTTAGAATTTTCTTCTCTGATAAAAACACAAGCTTTATTATTTTAAGCAATAATAGCTGGAGAGTGTGAGGAAGATCCCAGTAAAGTTGAGCTAAAGAGAAGCAACATGAAATTCTATATATGTGCTGGCTAGCTTTTATGTCAGCATAGCTGTGCCCATCTGGGAAGAAAGAATCTTAATTGAGAAAATACTTCCATAGGATTGGCTTGTAGGCAAGTCTGTAGGGCATTGTCTGGATTGCTGATAGATGTGGAAGGGCCCAGATTCCTGTGGGTGGTTCTACTCTCTGGGCTGTTGATTCTTGTTACTATAAGAAAGAAGGCTAAGCTAACCATGGAGGCAAGGGAATAAGCAGTACTCAGCCACAGACTTTCCTTCAGTTCCTGCCTCTAGGTTTCTACCTTGTGTTCCTCTCTCTGCTTCTCTGGATGATGGATTATAAACTGTAAGATGTGATAAATCCTTTCTTCCTCAAGTTGCTTTTTTCATGGTGTTTATCACAGCAATGGAAACCCTAACTAAGTCAGTATATAAACTCCACCCAGATTCTGACTGCTTTCAACCCACAAATTTTGTACAACTCATATTAATCATGCTAACAAAAGGTAAACTCACTGAGCTGAGATGAGATGCCATCCAAAAAGAAGAGAAAAAAGCTTACAATCCATTCAAATGAGTTAAGTAAAACAATATTGCAAAAACTGCATTGAAAACCACACTTCAGGTGAATATGGTAGAATCCTGATTTCTTACAATATGATACTTGTATAGAAATGAGTACATTTGAAACATAAATATACATAAAATATAGACTGTTTTTACCCATTAGCAGTTGATAGAAAACATTCAGTAAAATATGAGATTTATTTATTTACTTATTGACTTATTTTACTTATTTCCTGAGACAGAGTCTTACTATGCTGCCAAGAATGGTCTTAGAATCCTCTCACCCTAAACTTCGAAGTCCTGTCATTATGTATAAGTATCGTCATTCTCAGCTGAAGTACATCTTTATTAATTAGCACAGTTAGTCTTTAAGGTATCTATTATGATTTAAGGAAAATTATGCTTGCAGTGAACATAAAAAGTGGGAAAAACTCAGCAGTTAAACAACATCATAGAAGTATGAAAAATAATTGTGAAGGAAAAATGTCATTTTACTGTAAAGGCACACTAGGTAACTGAGGATCTTATTGTGCCTAGAAATGAGAGGATGCTCAGGACACAAGGCTTTCAGTTCTAAGACTAAGCCTAGCAGAAGTATATTGCTTGGCATGATCTATATCTATTGGTTTCCTAGAAGTAGTGGGAAACTCCTCAGACTCAGGAAGCTGATAAAACTTAAAAAACCCAGGAGTGTTAAGACATTTAGTAAGCATAGAAGCTCATAAATTTACAGTATTCGTAAGCTCCTTTCCCAAGGTTTAAAAGCAGTAAATACTTGTTTGGAAGAGGAGAAGTCTAGTTGGTGGAATTGTCTGTCATGTGGGCAGAGAGCTCAAGGGATGCAGCTTTCTGAATCCTCACCAGTGTGAGTTAAGGGAGGACCTTTTCAATACTTCATCTGCCTTTGATTCACCTTGTATGTGAGTAACTACTCATTTTTGCCCTTGTAAGTAATCCCAATAAAGTCATTGTTCCACAGAGATCCAATGGATGGGGTCACACTTTGGCTTGTCACAATGCCCTGCCTTCAGGGAATAGACATTTGTACCCATCTCCTCAGGAAAAGCCATGCATGGAATCATTGCTTTGGATGTTTAGTGGTCTTATTAATTGGAGTTTTGACAGTTTCTTCCATAGTTCCTCTTTGTATATACTATATTTTTTTCTGAAAATACTGTATTATGATCAATGCATTTAGCTTATTAGTTCACAATTGTTTTGTTTTAATTTAATGCAAAGTAAACCCACAGCATTGACTTCAGGGTCTATATATGTATTTTCAAATTCTTTACTATGTAGGAGAAACTTCAAAAAGAAACAAAAGAACAAAATTCACATGTGAGAACCTGTCATTTTAGCTTTTGTTACTTTTACACATTACACTGATTGAAATTCATTTTGTTGCAGATTAGCAAAATGCAAATAAAGTAATTATTCTGAAGTGAAGTTTGAGGCAGGCACTAATTTAAAAATATCTAAAAAAAATGAAGGGATATCAAAGATAATATATTTCCTTGTCACATATTGTAAGAACACATTCTCAACATTCCAGGGCACGATGAACTGAACAGTTGCAAGAGAGAACTACAGCACAGCACAGTTATTATGAGAGGCATAGTCATTACAACCATGCAGGCATTGATGTAAGTCCCAGCTGAGCTGTTTATCACAAGTGGCAATGTCTGCATGCTCTTTGCTTCTCTGAACCTCAGACAGCTCCTGTGAACAATGGAGATAAGAAACCTCCTGCTATGTTACCAGTAACCAGAATAAACCATCTTTGATCTGCAGCAGCTTTTCTGGCTTTTGCAACGTAACTTCTCTTCATATAACCAATTTTAAGCTCTTGGCAGGACATCCCTGAAAAGGGAATTATGAAGATACTTACTCTACTAGTTCCTTTGAGCAGTGACCAGTTGGCTTTAGCACATCTCTGACTCTCTCGAAGGATGTTTGTGAGTATTAAATTATGCAGTAGACAAGAAGTAATTGGCAGGGTAGCTGACAGGAAACAAATGTGCGACAGAAGGGGACTTAATGAGGACCAAGATGGTGCCATACAGCAGGTTGTCCTACCTTCTTTAAAAGAGTTTGTGCTTGTAAAAAGCATTCAGGAGGAGCACGAGAAGGTCAGCCTTCCCATCCACTTTCATACCACTGCAATGACTGTGATACACGTGAGCAAATGGGAGAATTGCACAAGTCTATGATGAGGGATAAAGATTCTTGCCAATAACAAGACTAACTAAAAGCGCCTAATAAGCATGGAGATGGAATTCCCATTTTTCTATAGCACATTTTTATAAATTTGGCATAAGCCAAATTACTTTTTTTATATTGAAGTAGCTAGTTATCTTTTTCAATGACCTCATAAAGTTGTATTCTTAGTTGCAGTCATTTAACATTGACCTGTGTTTAGAGACTAGGCTGAGCCATTTGTGCGTTTGCCCAGCTCTTTCCTACTGTGTCAGCACTGTTGGTACTGAAATTCTCATAGCCTGAGTGCCTCCTCCAATCCAGGCAGAGTGGGGTTAATAATACACCTTGTGTAGACAGACCCTGATCTCCTCATTGTATAATCTGACAAGAAATGAAAACAGAGTTCAAAAACAGGTGAGGAAATGCTAAGCCTGATGGTATATACTTTTAATCCCAACAGTTGGGAAGCAAGGTGGGCGAATCTCTGTGAGTTCAATGTCAGATTGGTCTGCATAGTGAGTTCCAGGCCAGCAAAGGTTATGCAGCGAGACTATCTAAATAAAAAAAGGAAACAAAATAAAATATTAGGTATAGGTTAGGTTAACATTATAAAATAAAACATTAGATATAGATTAGGTTAATAGTAAGTTTATGTTCTAGGTGCTAAGGGACATTTTTTAAAAATTAATTATTAATTTTATCAATACAAGCAGTCCTATCATCTCAAATTTATTTGTATCTTATTATTCAGTTAGGATAGAGGTTATTTTTAGTTTAACTTATTATTATCTGTATTCACATCAAATTGAATGTTCACTGGTCTTGTTGCTGAGTTTTGACAATTGCCGTTAATAGTCATTTTTTTCTGTTTTAATGTTCATATTTTCTGAAGGTAATTAAAGCCATATTAACTGATGCAAAAGGTTTGTACATTTTGTCAGCTTATATAGTGTAGCATGGATTGTTAGAAGGTCTTATTAATAAAATCAAACATGGGGCCAGTCATTAGGGTGAATGCTGGAATATCAGAGAAGCAGAACAAACCACAGCCACCTCACCTTGCCAATTCCTCAGCTGATCCTGTTTCCTCAGACTGGAAGCTTCTGAGTCTTCATCAGGAATGAATCTCAGCTGAACTGTGATACTCAAAAGCCTAAAAGCTTAGCCAGGCTATAGTTCCTCATCATCATGCCTTAAATACTTTTCTGCCTCCTGCCATTACTTCCTGGGATTAAAGGCTTGAGTCACCATGCCTGGCTGTTTCCAGTGTGGCCTTGAACTCACAAAGATCCAGGCGGATCTCTGCCTCTGAAATGCTAGGTTTAAAGTCTGTGCTACTACTGCCTAACCTCTATGTTCAATATTGTGGCTGTTCTGTTGTCTGACCCCAGATAAGATTATTAGAGTGCACAATATTTTGGGGAATACAATACCACCACAATAGAGAGTTTAAATAAGTTTTTAAAAACACTTTATTAACAATTGAAAATTATATTATTCTTAACAAAAGACTGTGTGTGAAACAAAGCAAGCAAATTTTTTTAACCATTTTTTCCCTCATGGTATACACAGCAAGCCATGTCCTTAAAGAGAAATTCATAGTATTCTGCATAGTATAAGATCAAGTAAATCCGGCTTCAACATGGAGTTTTCAATTTACATAACTACTCCAGGATTTTCTGACTCTGGACAACATGCAGTCCCTGCTAATGCTAACCATACTTCCTATCACATCTCCCTCTGTATCCCCCATCTGCCTTCTTTCATCTATTGAACCCAAACAACAGAAACATCCTATCTTTCTTATCTTGGGACAAATCCCAAGAATTCACTCTCTGTGTCTCAACTTTGGAGTGATTTACAACACTCATCTCCTCTCTTTATCAATGACCTCACTATGACACTCCCCACCCACCCAGCATCCTAAGGAAGAGCTATTCCATTCAATAAATCTCAATGAAGTAAGACTCAAAGCACCCACCCTGTGAAATGAAAGAGACTGGGAGAAATACTGGGGCATTGAAAAATGATACCAGCTCTTCAAGATTTCCCAAATTCCAGCCATAGTGTTGAAATGATATTCTTTGATTATGTATGAATCATCACTTTTGTATAGAAGCAATAGAGACGCACATTCAGTATAATGCCTTCTCTGTGACAGGATCTAATGGCTCAGACACTCCCACATCCCAGGAACTCCTGCATTAGACCTCCCCAGTGAAGCACAAAGGAACCTTTATTCCAGCCTTTAGACAGGGTAATTGTCCAGGGACCCTTGAGGTCTTTTAGGTTGCCTGTAAAAATTAAACACATAGGTGGAAAGGAAATTGTCTCAGTCATTAAAAGGAAATAAATATTAAAATTTGATCCTAAGAAATGAGTAGTTCAGTAAAACTTTTGACATTTAAATCTATGCCAAAGGCTGTTTGAAGTCTAGACAGAATGACAGGAAATCTTACTTCTTCATGGCAACATACTACTTACGAGGAACATAAAAACACACAGGAGTAGATTTGGAATGTTCCTATGTCTAGAGGAAGCTACTTGTTCCAAAACCAAGTAGTGTAACATATTTGAATTATGTGTATAGGTATGTGCACATATGATATTAATAACTTATAGATATGCACCTGCCGAGAGTGATGTGATAAGTTACATGAGCCTCTATTCTGTTAGGACTTTTAATACTCAGTTGTATTTTCTGTTTTTGACACAGCTAAAAATTTTTAAAAAAGAAACAAGAGAATTATCGCACAGAATGAGTCCAGAGCTACAAATATAATCATAAGGTTATAAGTATAACCAGATAATAACTCAATTATTAAGGTATATAAGGATATAATGACATAATTACAATGAGTTTAAAAATGTTGTTTTACTGATTATGAAAATGATTAATATTTACTATCAAAGCATACAAACTATTCAAATAATAAAGAGCCTTATAAAATGAAATAAAATTTACCAATGAACTCTTAAGGTTGCTTTTAGTAATGTGGTTCATATCTGTCTTGAGATATGATCCTGAACTTAAAATCAACAAAAAATGTTTATTATTATTTAAAACAAAATAAGCTTATTCTATAAATAATGATTTCCAAACTTTTTGAAAAACCATTACTAAACTTGCTTACACATAAACACTCATCATTTATAAAATTAGAAACATGCTATAAATCAGTAGGCACTATACAATGTTTTCATCACTGCATAGACATCTTTCTAAAAAGAAATGCATTCCATTCCATTATCTGGTTAATATACAAATTATTTTATTATGTAATTGATAATGTAATCATAAAAATAACATTATATTATTGATATTATTTTTATTTTCACAGTTGCTTTACATTTAAAAGAAAGCATATAATTAAATTTTGATGCTGCCAAGTATACTATCAAAAAGAGTTTGAAAATGTGCAAAATGCTTCCTTCTGTAGATTCTTCTTGCCACTACATATAATTGATTACTTTTCTCTTGTACTCTCATAGGTTATAAATATTTCAAATACATATTATTATATTTGGTTGTATTTCTCCTATCACTACTAAATCTGGAGAATTTAAGTTTTATAAGGCAGTTCTGGAGAATCAGTTACTTTCTACCAGGTAATAAGAGGAATCAGATACCCAAGAGAAAGAGAGAAATAAGCATCAAGTTTAAAAATACAAACTCTTTGAATTAAGTAACATTAACAATTTTAAATTGACTTCCATTGGAAAATAACTTTAAATTTGACCAAAATTTTATAATGAAAATCAAGTGACCAGGATTCCAGTTCTACAATAAATGAACACTTGAAATTAGAACAGAAAGAAAAATGAATAAATATTGGCAATCCATAGAAACAAAAGTAGACAAAATTTAAGAGTTCATAACAATCATAACATTAAACATCTACAGTTTGGGGGCTAGGAGATGGCTTGAGCGTTAAGAACACTTGCTGCTCTTGCAGAGGACCTCAGTTTGGCTCCCATGTCAGGTGTCTCACAACTGTCTTTAACTCCATATCCAGGGAATTTGATACTTCTGGCCTCTGCTGGTATCAGAACTCACATGCACATCCCCATATGCAGACAGTCAGTCAGTCAGTCAGACAGACAGACAGACACACACACACACACACACACACACACACACACACACACACACACACACACAAAGACACCTATGAATGAAAACAGGAAGAGCTGAGGGTTGATGAAAGCTATCAGAGGGCAATAATGTCTAATGCCTGTAGAGAAGATAGGAAGAAAAGTTACATAAATGAATTCTTAACTAAAGAAGTGAGTTAAATATCCGTGGATCAATGGATTTTTTTTACACCCCTAGAAATGAGTTTATTTTTATATCCTTACTGTATCAATCACTGCTAATGATCAGCCATGTGAAGTGTGGTCTTTATGAGCATGGCAGTGGGTTCAAAGTACAAGCAGCCAGGACGTTGCTCCCCATCATGGCAGAGCTCTGTGGTGGTCTGTCATCTTGGCTGCTGGGACACTCCTCCGGCATTCCATGTGTCCTGGAAAGGTGCCAAGGTCAGCAACCCAAAAATAAATGACTAAATTCAAAGCCCAGTTGAGAAACTGAAATTCCCTTTAAGAAGACAGAGAAGGAGAAAGAAAGCAGGCACCCCAAGACGAAGCATGCAGTGGTTTACACAGGGAAGCAGTTTGTGTTCTACCACTTTTGAGGTAAGAATGAAATAGACCTTTATCACGGCCACATTCTCTCTCATACAGATTCACTCATTTCACTTACCAAAGACAGAAGTAAGCAGTAGAGTGGCTATGGCACAGCAGGGCAACTCTTAACCTATCTGTTCTAAATGAAATCCAGATATAACTAATCTAGAGCAGGATGATCTATTCAAGATACTTTCTCTCTTTTCTCACAGTGGAAACTTGTTCTCTGAACAGGTCTATGGCAGTCAACAGTAATGGAGAGTCAGGCAGGGTAGACGAGCCAAGAGTTCTGTTTCTGTTTCAGGTGTAACAGGCCACCTATTTCCTAGTTATCAAATCAGTAGAATGGATCCACTGTTATGGTCAAAATGCTTCTTTATAGTACAAAGAACAAAAGAGTGAGTGATCAGTACTTTTTATTCCCAGTGTATTATTAGGGCTTTCTTTGCTGTTGAGTTGATGCCTCTGATGTGATGTGACACAGTGAGGTATTCACAGGTTTAAAAAACAACCAAACACCAAAACATCTGTGATCTGTGGTTATTCGTTGTCCTGATTTAATATGACAGCTTCTTCAATAAAATATTTTTTTCAATTTTATTCTCACATTGTGTCCCATGATGACCACTGTAGACATTATTTCACACAGAGTGGTCTAAAGTCATTTGATACCTTATATCACATGAGGATTTCTAGGTAAAACTCACTGATGAGATGGACAGGAAATAAATGTTTGTGTAAAAGTGGCCAGGAGCCAGGCCTGAGTCCACACTGGTGTTCAGGGAAGTTCCTGGAGCCCAGTACATCTTCAGAACATGACTAACACAAATTGAAGAAAGGGGAGCTCTCATTAAAAGAGGAAGATATTTGAATAATGAATCATTAAAAATGAGAGGGAATTCACATATTCATATTAAATTATTTTAAATCAGTCTCTCCAAAGAGTTACTAAGCACCACTTTTAGACTGCTTCCAACTTGGGAATGGATATGGCTTCCTGAGCCTCCAGTAAATGTGTTGAGAGATCTTGTATTAGGGTCATTTTATTGTATTTCAAGATTTAGTAGCAGTAAGGGTCCTCTTGAAGCATACCAGTGCTGGCATTCATTCGGAGAAAATCAGAGAGCCTTTTATGTGTGGGACTAGGATGCTTTGAAGGTGAACTATTTGCTCACATGCTTCTCTTTAATTGAATCTTTTTTTATATCTCAAATAGCATGACATTTTTTTAAAAATCCTGTCAATGTCTGTGATGTTTTGAATCAATTTCTGTTTGAAGATCAAGAAAATAGAATTCAGTTCATGATGATTCACATTCTTTAATGAAAAAAAGCCTTCCTTCAAATAAGAATTCTACCTAACATAAAGATATATTGGAAACATGTATGAGTAGTTGTAATGAAACACAATATTGCACACTAAGAGGAGCATTAAGAAGAGACCACTTCAGAAAATTTTAAAATTCATCATAACAGAGACTAAGGAATGTAGCCATGAAAATGTCAGAAATCACTGACTAAAAATTAGTTTTGAGACCTGCTCAAAAAGAAAGAAAATATGCCTGGACCTGGAAATCTAGATAACTTCTCAGTGCTTGTGAAATCATAGTTATTAGAGAAGCCACAACCACTAATTTACCAAACTTGCATAATATCTAACAACAGTTGATAACATTTGTTAGACATTTATCCTTATACCCACAGATAAGTGCAGTCTCCACTTTTCATCAAGGCAGCAGATGAAAGACAAACAAACATGTGTATTTAATTGTATTCCATATACATAGACAGGTATGTTAAAAACCAAAGTCTTTCTAAGACTCTAGCCACTATGATGCCCAAAGCCTGCATGTTCTTCTAAGACAATGGTGGTCCTTGAAGTCGATCTTATGTTCCCAGTATCTGAAATTGTAAGATGGCAGTTGTTTTGAATGTAACATGTTGTCTTTGCAACAGATAAGAGACCACTACAGAAACCTATAGCCAATCATCATACAGAATTCTGGAGCCCAATGCCAACAGATACATCTACAAAACATAACCACATCCAAGGCTCAATGAACATTGTAAAGGAGGGGCAGAGAGACTGTAAGAGCCAGAGGATCAGGGAGTTTGCTGTGAGAGTGTATCTCCTCATAGTGTCAGAAGCTATACCTGTAAAGTCTCACTAATATGCCTGCCCAAACATGAGCTGAACAAGGAGGATGCCAACAAACATACCAAGCTGAATGAGGGAAAGCCTACAAGGCCTCCACCCTATACAAAGAACTATAGGATACTGAGAATAGCTGTGAACAATAGAGGTTAGCTCTAGCTGAAAGTTTTCCCGTGTCTTACTTGGTCCACAGCCGCTCAAACCCAAGTAAATACACAGAAGCTTATATTAATTAAAACTGTTTGGTCATTAGCTCAGGCCTACCACTGACTAGTTCCTATACTCAAACTCAGCCCATTTCTGTTAATCTATATGTCACCATGTGTTCCATGGCTTTACCTATATGCCATCACATGATGCTCCCTGGACAGTAGGCTGGTGTCTCCTGGCTCAGCCTTCCTCTTCCCAGAATTCTCCTTGTCTGCTTATCCCACCTGTACTTCCTATCTAGCTACTGGCCAATTAGCATTGTATTAAACCAATATACAAAAGCATTATTCCACAGTAGTTAACATCCTAGAACACCGATTGATGATCCAGTTCCCATCAATCAGCCTTGAAAACATACACACAAGTAACATTATATGGATGCAACAGGTTTTATTTAGAAATATATATATATATGCATGCAATAACAATTAATAAAAACAGAGGCCATGAGTTTGAAGGAAAACAAAGAGGGATATATGGAAGGGTTTAGAGAGAGCAACAGGAAGGGGAAATGTTATAATTAAATAACAATCTCAAGAAAACAAACAAAAATAAGTTAGTTTTGAAATGGTTTACAAACATGAAATTGGGATTGTGTGAATTTATGTTTCATATACTTGCATTCTGAGTCATAAATTTGTCTAATACAAATTTGTGAAAAATCAACTGCCATCTTACAATTTCAGATCCTGGGAACATAAGATCGACTTCAAGGACCACCATTGTCTTAGCAGAACACAGGCTTTGGGCATCATAGTGGCTAGAGTCTTAGAAAGACTTTGGTTTTTAACATACCTGTCTATGTGTATGGAATACAATTAAATATACATGTTTGTTTATTAGTATTTTATGTTTCTTAAATGTCTATGTGTGGGGATATGTGCACATGTGTTTGAGCCCCAGATAGGCCTGAAAAGGGTGACAGATACTCTGGATTTCTAGTTACAGGCAATTGTAAGCTGCCAGATGTGGGTTCTCAGAAGCCCAACTCAGCTTACGGAAGATCAGAAAGCACCGTCAAGCACTGTGCCTTCTCTCCAGTCCCAATGTGTTTGTTTATTGAGACAATGTCTTGCCATGTAGCCTATGCTCTTTAAAACCCAAGAACATTCTCCCTCAGTTTTCCCCATGACAGCTGGAATTCCAAGCTTAAAGGATGTTTATTATTAGACTTTGCTCTGCTTTTAAGATAGGAAGTGACATGTTCTTTAAACTCCACTGTGATCTTTTATTTTTAAATGTTCTAAATAAATCAAGCACACAGACATACACACATACAAAACCAAAAAAAAAAAACAGGGTATACTCATAAATAGAAATCCAACTGCTAATACTCAGATGTGGATTCTGCCATACCATTTGGAGATTATATCATATTTGGAAAAGAAATGTGTGTGAAGGTCAATGAAAGTATTTTCCAGATGCCCTATTTTTTGCCTTCATTATATCATATTTAGCCATCAGAATAGAAATCCTAGGGGCCTAGTAATTGCTTGCCAAATTTCATTTCTTCTCTAGATATTTGAAAGTAAAACTTTTCATGTGTTTTTATTTTACCCTCAGCTATTACTGATTATATTTTGAGGTATATTTTTTTTTAACCAAAGAAGTGATTTAATAGATGTGTAATGACTTCTGATTGCCCATCCTTGTTAAAGCACCTATTTAGAAGAGAACGATGACTTTCTAAAAATCTGTGTGCTCTGTTCTCCTGAAGAAGTTTCAGTGTTAGTAGCTTTCTGTTGAAATTAAATGCCACTATGTCTTTTTTAAAAGTCCTTGGATGAAGAGATATTGGGTTAGTTGGTTTTGGTTAATAACACCTGATTTATAATCAAAGTGAGTATGGGACTATTTCTTAGGTAATACTTTTCAGTCAGGTAAGGTCAATCCTCCATGTTTACCCTAGATTTTTATTCTTATTTTGGAAAAATGTCAGTTAAAAACTTGAAGGATTGACATTAACTGAATTCAAGATGTACAATAAAGATACCATAATTAAATCAATGTAGTGTTGATGAGATAACAAATATGGGAAAAAATTGGTAATTGACCAGAATGGAAATGCCAAAAGTAGACGCACATAAATGTCATCAAGTGATCTTTGACAAAAGAGCAAAGACAAGTTAGAAAACAAAAGTCTTTTCAATAAATGATGTTGGAAATATTAGATATTAGTATGCAAAACAAATGATTCTAAATACACACCTGACTGTTCCTACAAAAATTAACTCCAATTAGATCATACACTTAAATGTAAAACATAAAACTACTTAGTTCCTAGGTTACATAAAAATGTAAATGAACTTGGGTTTAATAATGGTATTATTTAATTTTTACTACTAGTTTTACAGCTCCAGAGAGCCAGTGAAAGAAAAAATAACATCGTTGGACTCCCTTATCATGACTATTTTCTGCAAGAGACTCTGTCAGAAAAATGTGAAAACATGTTGCACTGGAAGAAAATATTTGCAAATGACCTAGCAGACTGTTAACAGATTTCTATTAAAATTCTTAAAGTTCAATGAAAATAAAACAAATTACACTAGTTTAAAATGTGTAGTCAATTATGAACAAAGCTTTGACTATTATTTCAGAAGGCAGATAGGAAGTAACCATATAAAAAGATGCAAGAGTAACATGTCACAAGATACACACAATTGTAACACCAATGAAACATCATTACACATATTAGAATGATCAGTATCTAGAAGATTTACAATAGCAAATGTTGGTAAGTGTGTGAAATAGTAGGGACTCCCACTCATGCCTGGTAGGAATGTAAAATAGTAGATAAACTTTGGGAGGCTGTTGGTGTTGCTTTTACAAGTGCAATGTGACCTTATTGTACAATTCAGCAATTTGGCACCATGGTAATTTATCCAAAGGAGCTGAAAACATATTCAAACCTAAGTCTACATGTGGATGTCTATAGCAATGACTGTGGTGGTTTGAAAGAAAATGGCCCCTAAAGTGAGTGGCACTGTTAGGAGGTATGGCTTTGTTGGAGTGATTGTGGTATTATTTGAGGAAGTGTGTCACTGTGGGTGTGGGCTTTGAGGTCTCATATATGCTCAAGGCACACCCAGTGTCTCAGACCACTTCCTGTTGCCTGTAAGTTAAGATGTGAGAACGCTCAGCTCCTTCTCTAGCACCAATGTCTGCCTTGCTTTCTGCCGTAACAATAATGGACTAAACCTCTGAACTATAAGTGAGTCACCACAATTAAATATTTTTCCTTTGTAAGAGCTGCCATCATCATGGTGTCTCTTCACAGCAATATAAATGCTAACTAAGACAGTGTCCTTTACAATTGCAAATATTTGGAACCAACTGGCACATGGTACAAATACATCTTGATACATCAAGATGATGGAATATTTTTCAAAACTCCCTAGGAATGAGCTATCAAGCCAAGAAAAGATATGGAGGGACTTCAAATACATATTAATAAATGAGATCAGTGAATCAGAAGAGTCTGAATGTGAATGATTCCAACCATATGGCATTCTGGAAAAGCAAGATTCTGGTGTCATTATAGAAGATGAACTGTTATAGGAGGTGATTGGAAAGAAGGATGATAGGAAGTATCAAGTGCTTTTACAGCATCTTAGCTAGTTAGTTGAGGATCTGTGTCTTCTTGTATTTAGCAGACTTTCATGAATGAATGCTCAGGACCAAGAGTGAACCTTAATATGAACTATTCTCTCTGGTCAGCAATGTGTGTCAATGTAAGCTTACACCATTTGGCAAATGAACGTACTACTTTGGTGGTGTGTGCTGTTGCTGCTGCTGCTGGAGGCTGTGAATAGCTGGGGGCAGAGGTCATGTGGGAGTTATCTGTCCCTTTTTCTATGTTTCTGAGGACATAAAACCATTCTGCAAATATGACCCATTTGAAAGACTACAGTCAAAGAAGACCTGATGAATTTGCCTTAAATTTCTTACCAGATTGACTTTTAAAGGGTCTTTATGTTACGGATCTAAGATTGTATTTTTATTATAAATATGGTTTCCACTGGACTTCATTTGACATTACCCTCCTTGGGTAATTTTATATTTTGCCTGCTATTTATTAGACTTTTATACTTCAGTTATTGACACTTGTTCTATTTTTCATTGTGTTGCTGTGATAGAATAGTGACCAAAGCCAACTTTTGGAGTAGTTTATTGCTACCTACAGTGTTCAGTCTATCATGATGGGACATCAGGACAGAAACCCAAACAGCACCCTAGAGGCATGAACTGAAGTGAGCTCACTGGGTTTCCTTACACAGTCCAGGCCCACTTGCCCTGGCACTGCCTACAGTGGGCTAGGGTCTTCTACATCGATTAGCAATCAAGAAATTAATCCCACAGACATGTGTACAGGCTGGTCTGATGGAGGCAGTTCCTCTCCTGACGTTCCCTTTTCCCTGGTCTGTCAGGTTGACAAACAAGATCAGCCATCACAAAGCTCAAATCTACATCTCTTTGACAAATATCAGCTGTGTCTTTCCCACAATTTCCATCTGACTGCAATTCTGACCTTTATGTTGATATCTCAAAGACCTTTTCATTTCTTTGAGTACAAAGACAGGATTAATCCAGTTTATTACTAACTCAGAATTGTAGATTTTCAGGGCTGACTCAGTTTCCTCATTGTGTTAATTTTTTGTGTTACTTTTCCTCACATTCTTTTGTGCTAATACAGGCTCCAGTTTGCTACACATTTTGGTGTTCTCAACATCTGTGAAACATATCAATTGTTCAAAGGGAAAATGAAGAGTTATTTATGTGTTTATTTGTGATTCATTCATCCCTCTTGAAACTGCTTTTCATCCTTAGTCACATGGAATGTTTTTCTCAGTCCCATCTGCTGGACAAGATTGGCATAGTGTTCTCCTTGGAATTAACCTTCCTATTATGTCTTCTTTCACTTTATTGAGGAGACTAGCACAAACCATTTCCATCTATCCCAATGCCAGACACCTGCTCCACTCATCTGAGTGGGTTTGTATGATCCAGTCATTTGCAGGATTGTTATAAGCTTACACGGGATGCAATGTTGGCAAAGAATACACTTTGATTTGGTTTGAAGGACTTGTTTCCAGGCTCAGTTCGATTCACATGCTCACATTACTACTAGGCTTTCCAGAGGTTTTCATGCATTTCTCTGTCACCTGTCACCACTGAGTTACCTACTATGCTGCTTTCATATGCTGTGCTCTGTGTTCTGTTACATGGTGAGATATAGATACACAACAGATGCCAAATCAAGAATAAAATTAATGGTTCAGCATTTTAAAAAGTGTGGCAGTCAAATTAGCAATGTATTGTGTTTTAACATAAACAGCTTCTTGGTGTCTTAATTAATTTGCCCTTCACAGTTGCATAAAGGCTAGTTGTTTCTGCTTCACAGATGAGAAATGAAGCTGAAAGGGCATTTTTTATATTAATTATCACCACAAAATTATACTTAACTCTTCAATAGCCTAAGTAAAAGTCTTTAATAATTGTTTTAACTATTTTCTAAGGACTTAACATCCTACTCAACAGGCATTTGCTCAGTGTTTTTCATTGCTATTGTAGCCATAGTATCCAGAAAATGGAAACAACTTAAATGTCCTTCAACTGATGAATAGGCAATGAAATTGTGGCACATTTACACTGTGGAATATTATTCTACTATAAAGAAAAATGAAGTCATAAAACTTGTAGGTAAATGGGTGGAACTAGAAAAGATCATATGAGTGAAATAACTGTCAGTGTTTTGTTGTGAAAAGATATCATGATCAAGGAAACTTTTATAAAGGAAAGCAATTGGGGCTTGCCTACAGTTTCAGAGGTTTAGTCTATTATCAGCATAGTGGGGGGCATGGTGGTACACACATAGATATGATTTAGAAAGTAGCCAAGAGTTCTACATCATGATCCACAAACAGCAGGAAGAGAGGCACACTAGTACCGGCTTGGGCTTTTGAAACCTCAAAACACAGTGACACACTTCCTTCCATGAGGCAACACATCCTCCAAAAAGGCCACACCTCCTAGCCCCTCCCAAGTAGTGCCACTCCCTGATGATCAAGCATTCAAATAAGGATCCTCCAACAGGGGCCATTCTTATTCAAAACACCACAGTAACTCAGACATAGAAGGACAAATATTTTATTATCTCTCATCTGAGACTCTTAGTTCTAAATTTTCAGAACTGAGTACAAATCCTGGAGTAGCTGCAGAAACAAGGAAAATCAAAAGGGATTGTTGCTGGTGTGGAGAGGTGGGTAGGAATAGAGAGTGCAATAGCAAGGCACAAGTGATCTGATCAAGGAAATTGGAAGGGGGTGATATCTAATTTGGGAGTGAGAGCGAGATAAATACAGAAGGTGGGTAAAATATTATGAATATCTGATAGTCATAAGGAATCATACTATTGGCTACCTACTTTTAAAAAAGCACTATAATGCCCATAAATGTGTATAAAATATACATATATAGTTTAAATGAAAGTCTCTCATCTGGGCTAATAATGCTCCCTCAAAGAGGCAAAAACCACCTAACAAACCCCCAACACTAGGCATGAGAAGTTCTCTTTTGAGTTGTTCATCTGGTTTGTCCAAGAAACTCCCAAAATAATACAAGCTGTTGATATTTCCCCTGGTTGTCCCCCAGAGGTTGGAGATAGGTCCCTATTATTGAAGATAGCATACACTTCAGAAATATGGTCCAGAGGCCCCTGCACTAGAATTGACCTGAAATCCTCCTCTCTGAGGACTTCCTTTCATGGAGCCAGAAAGCATCATTCCATCTTCCAAAAGAAAGAAGCAACCAACAATCCTACTCAGCTGTGATGTTTATGAACCACCACAAGGACAGCATGATACCCCACATGTACAGTAGTGGCACACATACCTTGGTGGTAACCAACAGCTCTCTAATTGGACTTAAGGCCCACTCAACAGGAGGGAAACATGCAGAGTACTGGGAACCTGGCCAGCAATTCAAGGCTAGTAAAGTCAGGGACTTCAGAGGAGAACCTGCAACCACTACTTTCCCAAACAAGCATAATCCCTAACTACATTCTAAAGACTTGTTTTTATACCCATAGACAAGTGTATTATTTACCCCTCATGAGGAACTTTTCTTTGCAATAGACGGACACCACAGAAAATCACAACTAAATAAAGTGCAGAGTTGTGAATGCCAGTCCAGTGGATATCTGCAAAGCACCTCCTGTACCCAAGTCTCAAGAAATGTTATGGAAGAGGGAGCAGAAAGGTTGTGAGAGTCAGAGGATTTGGGAGTTTGCTGTGCTCCTAGTAATGTCAGATGCTACACCTAAAGAGTCTCAACCCACAAGATTGTTTAAATGTGAGCTGAACAAAGGGCAGCAGCAATAGGTATGCTCACTTGGACGGAGAAAGCCACAAGACTTCAACCATGCACCAATAACTATGGAGTGCTGAGAGCTAGAAAATAGTATTGCCCAGAGAAGAACATAACAATTGGTTATCCAATACCAAATAGCCCTGAAAGCTATCATTATCATTTTATATACTGAGTAGGCTGTATTTATGAATTTATTTTATGTATATTTATTTATGTATTTATGAATATATGTATTCATAAATACAGAGACAGCCACTAGATTGAACATTGACGTCCGACAGTGGTGGCACACACCTTTAATCTCAGCACTCAGGAGGCAGAGGCAGAGATCTGTCTGGATGTCTGTGAGTTCAAGGTCACACTGGGCTACATGAAATTGATCCAGTCTAGGAGAGAAACAGAGCCAGGCAGTGGTGGCACACACCTTTAATCCCGGTATTTGGGAGGCACACATGCCACTAATCCCAGCACTAGGAAGGTTGAGATAAGAAGTGAAATGGCTGAGTGGAGAAAGGCATAGAAGGTGGGAGGAGACAGGAAATAGAGCCCTTTCCTCTGAAGACTCAGAGGCATTCAGTCTGAGGATTCATGGAGACAGGATCAGCTGAGGAGTTGACGAGGTGAGAAGTGGCTGTGGCCTGTTTCCTCTGATCTTTCAGCATTCACCCCAATATCTGGCTCTGAGTTTTTATTATAAGACCATTTAGGATTCGTACAACAATCAACCAAACACACAGGCACATGCACACACAAACACATACACACACATTCACATACATATACACATAAATAAAAACTGAGAAAACTCTCCATTGTTGTACAGTATTGGAATTGCTCAGATTTTTACCTTTAACTTAAATTCTTTCATTTAGGTGTGCATGTGTCTTCCTCTGTGTCCTTTTGTGGCTTGGCACCTCATAGCTAGCAGCTGTGAAAAGTACTCCATTGTCTGGATGCATCAAAATTTACTTAGACATAGTGTTTTCCAAGCATTGGTAACTATAAAAGGACTGTGTTGAACACCTATATGAGCTCTTCCTTTGAAAATATTTTTATCTTCTTTGAGTACATAACAAAATCTTAGCATCTTTAATTTATATGTCCTTCTTTTAGAGCCTTCACTTTATATTAAAACAAAGTATAACTCTATATTTGAATTCTCAGCCAAGTAAATTAAAAAATTTCATCCTTATGTAAAGTTTATTAAAAAAACCATATTGACAAATGAAATTTACAATGAAATTTTTTTATTGTAAATTCATCTGTGATTATGTTTGTTAGCATAATTATATTTCAATTATATGCTATTTTTCCTATATTTTACACAATATACTTGAAACAATCCTGTGCTTTACATAATTATAGTCACAAAAGCCATATGTTATCAACATATTATTTAGAGGATTTTTAATTATAAGGGGTAAAGCTAGGGGCAAAAAAATAACATTTTATGGACCTGTCAAAAGCTATAAAACCCATAGTCCATTTGCAGTCACCTTTTTGGGTCATATTTCCATGAAGCATAATATTTATTTCAATAGAGTATTTGTAGCAAAATATATGTGGAAAATGCACCATTGTTCATTGTGCAGTCATTTGACAAATATGCCCTGAGCTCACCATGTGACAGTTCTTGCTTAGCTCCTCAACTGTTTGCTTATATATAAGAGTTTATGATGCCGGGCGTTGGTGGCGCACGCCTTTAATCCCAGCACTCGGGAGGCAGAGCCAGGCGGATCTCTGTGAGTTCGAGGCCAGCCTGGGCTACCAAGTGAGCTCCAGGAAAGGCGCAAAGCTACACAGAGAAACCCTGTCTCGAAAAACAAAAACAAAAAAAAAAAAAACCCAAAAAAAAAAAGAGTTTATGTAATATGTGCCAGAAAGTGTTTGTATCAGCAACTTCCAAAAGGAATCCCATCCTCACAAGAACTCTATGAAATATTGCCTCTGGTACATTGTTTTCACAAGGAGTATGAAGGACCACCAAGAATTATTGAAAACATGATTGCTAAGCATCTTGATGGTCTCTATGACCTTTATTGAAAGCTCTATTGTCTTTTATTTCTTTTTATTTGAGAAGATCATACTGTTTATAATTTTTTTTTGCCAATCCACCTCCATTTTTACCCTTTCAATTCCTCTCCTATCTGCTAACCTTTACTCAAAAGAAGTCTATGTGCTCTTATTTTATCCACCGAGTGCACTTACTACTGCCAGTATCACTATTGGCAACTGGCCAAGCATGAATGGGAGTCATGTCTAAGGCACATCTTGAAGAAAACTGACCTTCCCTGTCCAAGTAAGCAGTAACTGTCACTAGCTCTTCAGATGGGGATGGAGCCTTGTGAGTGCCTTCTCCATCCACATGAGGGTTTTGTCAGACTCCTTGCACTCTGGTCTTTTGTATGCTGTTACAGCCACTGTGAGTACAAGTGTGCAATGGGCCTATCTGGTCTAGAAAACCAGGTTTTCTACAGCCAGCAGCTCTAATCTTTGCATCCTTTCTTCTATATTATCCATGAGCTTTGTGGAGAAGGGGTGTCACATAGATGTCTTTTAAAAGATGCTCCATTGATTCTCTAGGTCTGCCATAATAGAATGCAGAAGATAGGTTTGCTTAAACAATAGAATTTATTTTGTCACACTTGTGAAAAGTCTAGTCCAATAAAAACAGGAAGATGGGGAAGTGTAGCTAGAGTTTTCCTGCCTTGCCCACAGTCAGGACAAATCTTTGTCACCTGCTAGTCCCACAGCCGCTCAGACTCAACCAAGTAAACACAGAGACATATTGCTTACAAACTGTATGGCCGTGGCAGGCTTCTTGCTAACTGTTCTTTTAGCTTAAATTAATCCATTTCTATAAATCTATTTCTTGCCACGAGGCTCATGGCTTACCGGCATCTTCACATGTTGCTTGTCCTGGCAGCGGCTGGCAGTGACTCCTTCTGCCTTCCTGGTCTTTCTTTTCTCCTCTCTGTTAGTCCCGCCTATACTTCCTGCCTAGCCATGGGACAATCAGTGTTTTATTTATTGACCAATCAGAGCAACACATTTGCCATACAAAACATCCCACAGCAGGGAAGAGTTCCTTCCTTCCTTCCTTCCTCCCTCCCTCCCTCCCTCCCTCCCTCCCTCCCTCCCTCCCTCCCTCCCTCCCTCCCTCCCTCCCTCCCTCCCTTCCTTCCTTCCTTCCTTCCTTCCTCCCTCCTTTCTTCTTTCTTTTCCTTCTTAGATTCCTCCCTTCCTCCATCCTTTCTTCCTCATCCTTCTTCTTTCTTCCTGTCTATTCCTTCTTCTTCTGTCTGCTCCTCTTCCTTCTCCTCCTTCTGTTTCACCTTCTTTGTTGAGTTGATACAAGGTTTCAGGCTGCCCAGTGTTGCCATGAACCACCACATAGCTGAACTCATTATATGTCTTGAACTCTTGATTCTCACGTCTCCATCTTCTGAGTGCTAGTATTACAAGTATAAACCACAATACTTGTTCAGAGTTGCTTTATTTGGAAGGCTGTTTTCTTTTCTCACACATACTTGTTTGTTACCCCTTCTATTCTTTTTATTTGTTTCCAACAGATATTTATAAGTTGTTGTGTTTAGCTTTGTCACTAACATCTCTGTATTCTCCAGAGCATCCTTTCATTCTTGATGGTATGTTTGTGTTTCCATAATAGTTTTACTTTATATGAAATTTTCTTCGTAAATTTCTCTAGCCAATTAATTTTTTTATAAAGTTACCAGTTTTACTGGATCATGGACACTGTAATTAATACATTGAAATTTTATTATCACTTTAATTTCCTTGTATGAGAATACAGTCAAATCCTTATATGTTAAGTATCTGGACTACAGTAAATTAATTTTGAAGGAACATATTTATTGGATCTTACAAAACAGTACTCTTACACTTATCAATATCTGTATATCACTCTTCATCATCCTTAAATTAAGAAATTCATTTGCATCAGTTCTCTGGTCCTCTGGATCTTACAATCCTTTTTCCCCATTGTCCTTTAAACCCTGAGCCTTGGGAGAAAGCAATCTTATATCAGTATCTCATTTATGACTGAGCTTTACATAGTTACTTATTTCTTACATTTTGGCCAATTGTGAGTCTTTGCATGAACCACTCTCCCCGAAGAAATAAACCCTGATGAGAACTGGCAGTTTGACTAATCAATGGATAGAGAAATAACCATTTAGAAGTTAATTTGATGTAATGTTCATTTAGCAAAATAAATAAGTTCTCCCCAGAGCCTGGGAGCCCCCCAGACACAGGTTCTCTGCCAGATTTGCAGTACTAGATAGGACTTTCCTTCTGTAGAATGGCTCTTGACTCATCAGAAAGTGATTGATTACCATCACAAGCTTCATGCTACTTTGCATCCTTGGGCATATCCTGTCAGGCCAGTTATGATCATAGCTCATAGGTTCACAGATGGGTATGTCTATTGATGACTTTTCTCTTCCAACAACTGAATAGCACTTTCCTATACTACAAAAGCTAGCCAGCAGGGAGAAAACATTCAGATTGTTACCACCTTGGTTTCTTCATTTCCTGTGACCAAAATATATGGTATCTACAGCAGTAGGATCTTATCATCAAGAGCAATGGTGATAGCATGCAATCAATGTTTTGTGATTCTTTTTTTTTTTTTTTTTTTTTTTTGAGACAGGGTTTCTCTATGTAGCTTTGTACCTTTACTGGATCTCACTCTATAGACCAGGCTGGCCTCAAACTCACAAAGATCGGCGCCTGTCTCTGCCTGTGAGTGCTGGGATTAAAGGCGAGTGCCACCACCGCCCAGCCTGTTTTGTGATTCTTTGTGATGTCTCCTTAGCAACAACTTGAAAGGAGGTATCCTGTACCTGGCAATGGGCTGTTTGTTTTATAGCCTATGGCTTCTACGAGCACTTTGTCCCTTGCTTAGTATAACACCATTCAAACTGGACATTACAGGGATATCACATTCATAAACTCATAACAGCTGTGGTTGCCTGCAAAAGATCTGCACAAGATAAAGCAATTAAACATTGCAGCATAAATGGGAGAGGGCCTCACATATACTGACCCCTATCTGAGGCCGTGCAAGCAGTTAATGCTTGCTGAGGCAGGGAAAGGAGGTTTAATTCAAGGGGGTTGTGACGGCGATTCTTGGTTGTCAACTTGACTACATCTGGGATTAAATAAAACCTGAAAATAGAGGTCACACCTTTGAGGGATTTTTTTTTTTTTTTTTTGCTTAATTTGAAGTAGGCAGATTCACTTCTAATCCAGATAGTGAGACAGGAAGACACACCCTTAATCCTGATCCCATGAGCTAGGAAAACCCACCTCTAACGTGTGCCACACCTTCTGCAGGAAGCCGATATAAAGACATGGAAGAAAGAAGCACTTGTTCTTTGCCTGTATGCCCTCACCTTGCTGGCCAATCCATTCCTTCATTGGCATTAGGGCCTACTTCTTTGAGATTCCAGAGTATACTGAAGACCAGTTGAGACATACAGCCTCATGGACTGAGCAACTACTGAGTTCTGGGACTGTCTGTTCATACAATGTTCTAGAGTATAACCCCACACTCATGCACATGCTGGCAGCACTAATTGGACTTAGTAGGTTATAAAATAAATATTTTTTTAAAAAGAAGAAGAAATGAACTTGGGAGGGTATGTGGGAGGAATCCAGGAGAAGCTGAAAGAAGGTGGGGTTGATATGATCAAAATATATTATACACATGTAGGGAATTCTCAAATACTAAATATAGTTATATTAAAAAGAGAAACTCAAAGCTGGAGAGATGGTTCAGTGGTTAAAAGTGCTTGCTAATTTTTTAGATGATCTGCATTAGGCAAACAGCCCCCATACCAAGTGGCTCAAAACTGCCTATGATTACAGTTCCAAGAAGTCAAATTCTCTCTAGTTGCAATGTGCACCTGCAGCCTTTTGTCCATAAACACATGGGGGCAAACACACAAACATGTAAGTGTTAAATAAATAAATAAATAAATAAATAAATAAATAAATAAATAAATTCAAAAAACAAAAACTCTCTAGTCTTCCATTTGCTAGTTGGAACCCTGAAGCCTTGCCACAGTGCAGTTTCATGTTAGTGTGGCCAACTCTGTGTTGACTAGAGTTCAGCAGAGGTCTTTATAGAATTGTGTATACTTTGCCTGGAACATCCTAGAAGTCAGTGATCTCAGCACACTGAGAAGTAAAAACATTAGACTATTCATTCTGATTTATTTTATGTCCTTTTCCTTGGGAAACTGAATCTGACTAATTTCCTTAGTAAAGTTTAGTGATAACTAGATATTTTTAAAATCCTGTGTACTTAAAAACGTGATGTGTGCAGTGCATTTTGACTAATATTTTTGTTGTGTAAGGGATTTAGCCTATTTTTTCATGTTAATTGGTGCTATTACCTTTTGGAAAGAGTAAGCATTTTCTGTATATATTTAGATACACTTTTCTAAATTATTCCCCAATTTCCCCAATTTAAAAGTTGTTCATATAGCCCTCTTATTATTTATTTTAGATGATTTTAAATCTGTGTTGTCTTTTTTGGCATATCTATGAAGAACCACACAGCAAACCACACAAATATTCATAACCCAATGTTGCTTCCCACAAGCATAAAAATGGAAATATTTATGTATTATATTTAAATGACTTCAACCTTGCACTGTTTTTACTAGTTTAACTTGCAGCGATTATTCAAAGTCATTTTCTTTGTATTTTGAATTCTAAATTTCAAAAAAATATATTTCTTTGGGAAAAAATGTCCAACTATTTAACAGTTCCCCCTATTCATTGAAATGAATTCCCACACGGGTGAGGACAATATGTTCTCATGCCTGCCTGAATGGCATTTGGTGTCTGTTATATTTGGTAGGATCATGCCTTGTCTGTCATATCCTTAGACTAGCAGATTTAAGCAGATAAATTCAAGACAAGGCAGATGCAGATGCCATAGAGATTATTTTCTGATAAAGTTCCCTCAAAATAAAAATTGAGTTAGAAATTAAATCCAAACTTACTTCAAATGTTTAGTGAATACCAGCAACTGTGGTAAATTTAAATAGTCACCATATGTGTTTTTGCTGATAGTTGACTGGCTTCTCATCAATGAATTTTCCATGAAAACCTCACTTCAGTGTGTGTATAGGATCTTCAGGGCTGACAATGAAGTTTCCCACATCTTCATTGCAACAATAAGACTCAGAGGAGAGTTCCTAAGAATGGAAGCAGTAAGCTATTGTTTTCTACATTTTTCCATTGACATCTCCACACTCCTCCAAGTATCATTGGATTATGCTTGGAATCTTGTGTTTCTTTAGTTTTCCATTCAGTTTTTGTTATTGTTGTTATATTGCTGCTCTCTTGTCATCTTTTAGTGCTGAGAATCCCATGCAGGACCTTATACCTGCAACTCAAGTGTTTTACTATCAAGCAATATGCTAATTTACATTATTTTTCAAAATAATCATGTGACTATTAAATTCATATTAGGTTATACAGCTCTATCATTTTAGCCATACACTCACTGACCTAAACTTATGTCATAGGTTGGCAAATCTGAAATTTTCTAATGAAGATTGTCCTCAGAATTAGAAACTTGAAGGATACAGAAACATACTAGTAAGCTGCCCAGGCAGGATACTTCACTGAAGATTTCTTACTGGTTGGTACAATGTTATCAAGCACTCATTTTTATAATAGTTTACATTCAGCAACCATCATTGTTTTCCCATCATTGTTACTTCCTCTTTAACAGAAATACATTTTTTCTAGCATTGAAGTTGTTTATTTCACAATAGATGGTGGCTAACACTGAAATTTATTAAATTTTCTTATTTTCTACACATTTTTAGCCAGAGAACTGACTCAGGTGCATAGAAGTAGGACTGTGGTTATTATTTTACATTAAGAAATATTTCCATTATGCTGTCTTATAAATTAAGCATCAGAATCAATACCAACAACAATAATAACATGCTCTTATTATATTCATATTAAAACCCACTCTCCTAATCTCTCTTTCATGAAGAAACCGAACCGATGGTAGGATAAGTAATTTAGGGCACTTTTCGCAAATGATGGCGTCCTGTTCAAGGCTGCAAAGCAATATTCCAAAGATGGTGTTAAATTACCAGCATGGCTCAGTGCACTGCTCGACTTTCAGGTCGTTGTCAAATGAAATTGGTATGGTGTCAGAACCCATCAAGACCCTAACACAACAATTTCTCCCTGGAGAGATACACTGTAACTATTACAAGGCACTTTTAAGGTTTATTGATTTGGAGATAGGAAGCAGGGCTGGATGGGAGCAATGACAGAAATGGACCGTGTTTCCCAGACAAGTGTAATAAACCTGTTCCTGAGTCAGGGGGTCAAGTAAATATGGAAACAGTTAATTGTCTGTTCTGCTTACACAGCTGTATTTGCACCCATTATAAATATCCAGAAGTCGTGGGTAAACTTCTGAAGATTAGAACCAACATATTATTTCCTGTATCTTCAACAAGGAAATTGTGATGACTGTCTAAAAAAGACTAGAGATACTAGAAATTCCATCTAGTACTAGAGTACACAGATAAAGACCTCACAGGACCTTTTCAGGACTCTGAAATACCATGAAGTCAATCAGCAGAATTGAGAAGTTAACTGGCCAACTCCTCAGTTTTTTCTTTAAAAAATAACCTGGGGGTCAACAGGATGATTCAGTGAGTAAAGGAATTTCCTGCTAACCCTGACAAGCTAAGTCCCATCCCTAGGATCTGCATGATGGAGGAAGAGAAGTCAAACACTAGCAAGTTGTCCTCTGATCTCCACACAGATGCTGTGACGCCCACCCACACACATCCACATATCCACAGGCACACACACATATTAAATAAATTAATTAATGGAAAAATTTAAAAGAAAAGATCATAGTAAACATCCTTGAAAATGATCAAATGTTATTAAGTGACAGTAATTTGAAATCTTAGCAGCGTCAAAAACAGGTAATTGGACTAAATAAAACGACCCAGAATAGACTCTTACAAACTGACTCTACGAAGATTTATGAGATGATGAAAGTAGGATTTCAGATCAGAAAGAAAATTAGAAGATGCTAAAGGCTTGTTTTGCTAATTATTCAAACTATATAGAAAATTACAGAGGAACTGACAATTAACTTTAATTTATTTTGCTGTCTGTATACTTACATGTGTAAGTGCATATTAAATGTAAATACAGAAACATATATGATCAGAGGGATATAATTTAGCCAAGTTGTTTTGTGGAAATGTATTTCACAGTGAATATAAACTCAGAAATTACAGAAAAGATAATTAGATGTATGTGTGTATATAAATGGAATCTATTACGAATGTTACTATACTTAATGTTATAAGAGCATCTGTAATTATTACAAAAATTTAAAACAAGAAACAATCTATTTTCAAAATAAAAGTGATATAGGCCAATCAAATGTATGAAAGCATGACCCAGCACAATAGCTCAATGAGTCTTAAGTAAAACAATACTGAGATGCCCATATATTGAATCTGATATTAAAATATTAATTACAAGGAATAAATCAGCACTTTAAGTAACATAATACCCAGAACAGTCCTTCTAAAGAACAATTTGATCAGTAAATTTACTATTTCCAAATACGTTGACCCTGAAATTTCATTCCTAGAGATCTTACAAAATTTATATTCTATAAATATAGTGATAAAAGTATATTTCTTATTTTGTGTGATTATATTGTCAAGAAATTATGTTGCCACCATCTGTATGTGGTTAAACAAATTACAGTGCATCTGTACACTCTGACATGGCATGTGCAACAGTGTTATGAGTACTGAGAGACTCACCATGAGATGATTTAGTCATGTATGCACTGTAGAACTTAAAGAAATATGTAAGGTTTAGGATATGCTATACCTGGACTGTAAGAGACAACCTACAGCTTCCACATGCAAACAGTCTGGCATTCTATTGTAATGCATGCTAAGGCCACTTAAGAAGATCTCCTTAAGGTAAGTGTGGCTAAACACAGTTACAATAAACTTATAGCACAAGAAGTGGCCAAACATTGTATCTGTACAGAGCTTGAAGCATGAACAGAATCGGAGGAACTATAACTGGCTTTGGATGAGTCCATAAGAAGAGAATGAACCTGAAAGCCCAGAACATGGCTGTGTACAGCTGTAAACTCACAAACAATGCATACTTACACTATAATAATAACCTTAGTTTGCTGTAATTTACTTTATTTCGTAAGCTCAATAGTAATATTCTTATTTATTCATTTAATTTCATGTATTTACAAGATGTACTTAGGTCATAACCACCCAAAATTTGCCTCCCTATTTCACTGTGTAGGTCTTATGCAAAAATGTTACAGGTCTGTACTGACCTTGACTGAACTCTGAATTATTTGGAAAGAAGGGAACCAAGAGAACAAAGTATAAGACATATGCTCCTTTACAGTATATAAGGCAAGTTTATAACTACAATTTCCTGTGTCATTTATTTCATAGAATACGTTAGAAAATGATTAAAAAAAACTTTTCACTGTGATTCTCTAAATGCAAATTAATGACACTGAAGGAATTTAGATTTTACCTAACTATATTATATTGATGTTTTAGATACAAATAAAATTTTGTTATGTACTTTTTTATAGCAACCATAAAATTATTAATAAAGGAGTTTTTAAAAATCACAAAGCTGTAATAAATCATATATATGCTAAAACCAGTCAAAGAGTGTAGTGGGTAGCCATTCCAGCTTTGATGTGGAAGTTCCAACCCCCATTGAGACTCTGGCGAATGTTACGCCTACGAGGCAAGGCCAGGGGAGGCACCTGAAGACCCGAGATCTGGATGGGCCAGCACTTGCTCTGTTCCAGGACGCTGAACGGTGGAGGTGGACTGAGCAGAGCTCCAGAGAACACCGCTGGGTTGTGATACACCTTCCCCAGACCCCGCGACCTACCTATCCCTTAATTTGTAAGTTATGCCATTAAATAAATACTCTTTTAACTTAAAAAAAAAAAAAAAAAAAAAAAAAAAAAAAAAAAAAAAAGCCTGGCTAGCTCAGTCGGTAGAGCATGAGACTCTTAATTGCATGGTCATGGGTTTGTGCCCCACGTTGGGCGCCAGATATTGGTGAAATTATTAAGGCCACTCCACGTAGTTAAAAGGATATTTATTTAATGGAGTAACTTACAAATTAAGGGATAGGTAGGTCGCGGGGTCTGGGGAAGATGTATCGCAGTCCAGCGGTGTTCTCTGGAGCTCTGCTAGATCCACCTCCACAGTTCAGCATCCCGGAACAGAGCAAGAACTGGCCCATCCAGATCTCGGGTCTCCAGGCACCTCCCCTGGCCCCACCTCATAGGCATAACAGTTGCCAGAGTCTCAGTGGGGGTTGGAACTTCCAGATCAAAGCTGGAATGGCTACTCACTACAAAAGAGACTCTTAAATTTTAGAAAATAAAATAAAAACTGTTGATATCTAGAAACATTAAATGAATAACTCTCTAAGCCACATCATAATGAAATAAATTAGAATCCTGCCACACACTGATACTGAACTTGAGTTGAAAGCACTATGAAAAGGTAAGATTGACCGAGAGAGCACAGAGGACCTGCTGTACAAGCATGAAGCCTCCAGTATGAGTCTGCAGCATCCATGTGAAGAGCTGAGTGTGACTTTGTGTATTCCTCTAACTCAGGGCAGTAGAAGGCAGAGGATGGAGGATCTCTTGGTTTGCTCAGACTAGCCCCAAGGTCAGAGAAAGTCCCTGTATCAAAGAGATGAGAGGTGGAGAATCACAGTTGGACACTAGGTATTCTCCTTAGACTTCTTTGTATGCCGGAGCATGTATTCAAACAGCCTAACTGAGGGACAGTCCCAGGTAATAATATGAGAATTTAAACAATGAAAAGGGGAGAAGAGGCTTCCAGTGCATTAACCTTTCTAGGATGATCTCCAAAAAAACACTACATCAAGCAGACCGGTCACCCTGGCTGTTCCCTGGCCAGGAAATGAAGCAAAAGCATCCCCACCTTGTGAAGACTTTACATGGTCTGTTTAGTCATGTTTTACTGCTGGTTTTTCATAGAGGTTAGGCAAGGGATGGGAGACCCAGAGGAAGATTCCTATAGGGCTGTCAAGGGCCAACTAGGGTTTCAGTGAAATAGATCACTTGTTTTCTTTTGTGGGGTACTTTGTGAGACAGGCATGGTTTTGAATCATGTTGTAGCTTTTCTCTTTCAATTGAGCTGTGAACCACCACTTGGAAATTTTCAGATTTATTCATTAGAATCAAGAGATAGAGTACTTTGACCAGAACATATGTTCTCACTGGGAAAGTGGTTTATTGGAGGTATGGTAGATAGCAAACACTTACTTGAAAGACTTTCACAACCCCTACTTTTAGTTAAGACAGACATGGATCAGGGAACAATCACCCGAATTTTCATAACATCTCAAATGAATCTCTGACATGTTTATTCTGTTTCTAAGAACATTTGAGTTCATCAGGCTAAATGAATCTCCAGACTTCACTTCCAAGGGCAACAACTTCCAGCATCATCTGCATAGTTCTGTGTGGATGTTTTTTATAACTACTAGAATTATACCTATTGTGGTTGTTAAATCCTCACATTCATATTAATGCATAAATTCTGGTTGTAAGACAAATATTTCCATCTCCTCAAGGAAGTCTGTCACTTAGCATCCTATAGGGAAGATGTAGCCATATCAGTGATGCTTCTAGGTCTGTCATCATACCTCAAGTGCATTAGAAACTCATTGAGTGTCAGAATGGAGACTTGTACTTGTATTCCATTAGACTGTCAACATACACTGCATCCTTAAAGACACTAAATCCGTCCTTCTGGAATAGTTTATTCTTCTTCTTTAAAACTGTACATCCTTATAAGGCTTTCAAAAATTTTTTACCTGCCATTCCTTGCAGTTCCTTTCTGTAGAAACCACTAACTACTTCTCTACATATCCTCTCTTACAAATATTTTTACATGTCCAATTAATATAGAGATTTATAAGATGAAATAAATGTTTATAATTGCCAAGTATTGACAGGCTAGTCTATATGTATCAACTGGTGTGATGATTTTCTAGGGTTCTAGATTGTCACTTGGACACCTGGTTTTTGGTTTACTTTTTCAATTTAGTTGGATTAACTCTCAGATATCATTGAACAACCTTTGATGTCATCTCTCATTCCAATTACTGCCACAAATAAGTAGATCATGATCTTCATTATCCGCTCCAATCTTCATCTCTAATTAAAATTTCTAGCTGACTGCTTAAGTGATACAGGGAAATTTGGTATGATTAAGAAAAAAGCTATTTGTGACAAATGGAATCTTCTTTCTTTTGGGGGGACTATTCTTAAAAGTTCACACCAATTTTGGTTTATGGACTTGATATATTTCTAAAGTAAATTTGTCTACTGCTTCTTAAAATTATTTTTTTATAAATTCCCCATTAAAATTTAGAATGGGAAATCCATATATCAATAATGAGTGAATATCATTAAGAACAGCTAATCAATGGCAGACAGATTTTACAGAAAAAAAATTAAAACCATGTAAGGGAGATACAATTATTTCTTTTCATTCTTTTATTTTTGTTTTTCTCAAAGAAACTATGGGAATATTTTAAGTCAATGGGAAGATGCATTATTTTCTTCTGAGGACAACAAACACACTGCCAACATCTGTGGTGGAGCAGAGATGATGAGCCAGTTCAAAGTGACATCGGGAAAACACCATTAAGTTTTCATAACTCTGCCACCAAACTAGTACTCCACACATCTGGTTTATGTGCATATCTGAGATAAAGTGCAAAGTCTAAAAAGGAAACTGAAAAGGCCTGATTGCTCACAGGTGTAGCTACCCCACACTATATTTTAAAAAAATGTGCTGGTTTAAATTGCACAGAGTTCTTAGAGATCAGCTCTTCATTACTTAAGTCATTAGCAATATTCCAGAAACTCAAAAATGTACTCAGAACTTTGAGGAAAAGACATTCCTTCTATGAATTAAAAAAAGAAGAAGAAAAAGAAAAATCTTACAGTTTTTTTTTAAGCTTTACTTTGAAAATCAAATAACTCACAGAGCAGCCAAGATCTTGCTTTTATTTATGAAATCTGGGTAAGACACTGTTTTATAAAGTTGAAGATGGTATCTGCATGCATAATAGCTACTTCTTTGGAACTCCTCTGGAAGAAGGCACAGGTGCAGTGTTGCTCTTACCAACGAGGAAGTCATCAAGGGTTTTAATTATGTTCTGTGGATTTTTTTTTTCAATTCCAAACCATGCTGGCATTGGTTACTGACTGAGAAATATTCACATCAATGGAGCTTTGGCTTCACTGAGCATGGAATTCAAGATAATTATTTCTTGTTTTTAGTGTATTTATGCGTTTTATCTATGTGAGAGAAAACTCACACCTGTGTTCTTTGCAATAGCTTTGAAATGCACAAATCTGAACTTCAATAAGCTGGAGTTCTTCCTAATATCTTACTTCTTTTTGAATCAGTAGTTCAAAAACAAGGAAAAAGATTTTTTTCTTTAAATACAGACTTCTTATTTGAATGTCAAATATAGTGAACTTTCTATCTGTCAAGGTTCTTCCCATCAGATGCTTGCCAACTTTTATACTGGTCCCAAATTATTCATTTCAATATCTCCTGTTCCTTATTTCTACTGCATTCATGTTTAAAAACACTTAGACTTCTCTCCTATCTCCAGGGAAAACAACTGAAAATGAAAACCACCACTGAATAATCTATAAAGGTTATTTAAAGAGTCCAGAAAGATGGGAAAGGCAGATACAGTGTTTTTGGTGTTTTCTGTACAAGTTGAAGACCATGTTTAAGTTAAAGTCTTTTCCCCTAAGTACTTCACTAAATTCTAATTCTACATGAGAAATGACTGTACTAGAAAGCCAATGTGTATCAAGCAATCTTTTCACCTTTCAAAGAAGATGCATGTTCACACAGCTCTCCATTGTGACTTCATTATGACTTGTTACAAGGAAGCAACAACACTTAGCTCTCCCATGCTTTTATCATGCTTTTTCATAAAGAAAAATATCTCCTATTAAAAATTCAATCTGATGTAAAGGCTCACTCGAATTGATGATTATTTGAGGTTTTTTTAATTGGTTATGAATTGCAGAAGTATAATTGCATGATATCCTTGGATTATTCAAATTCAAATGAATGATTTTTTTCATTTTTATGAATAAAGAAGTATGTTGATGAGCACATCTAGGTGAGAAGACAGCCATGGGAACATCTGGGCCATTTTCTGCATTGAGATGGCCAGGGCTATGTGAGGATTTCTTTACCCTGGACTGTCTGAGTATGTTTGAGTATAGGAGCTGAAATAGCCTAGTGTCTACCTGCCTACAGTTCCCCAACAAACATCAGATAGGAATATTCAGTCTTATGTCACTGTCTTCTTATTTTTCTTGTTTTTTCAAGATCCAGTATGGTTGCTGGACATGCTCAAGCCAAATAATTGTGTGAATTTGCCTAATTTCCTACAATCTTCTTTTACTCCTTTTCAATATTTTGACAGTTTCTCCCCTATATACAAGATGTTGTTATCCTATCAACTGTTAGCGCCTTCTCTTATATTTCTCCCATCTCTCCTAAGCCTCTTCCTCCCTTTAGTCCACCTCCTATTCTCATGCTCTGCATATGTGTGTGTGTGTTTGTGAGTATATATTATATATATGTGTGTGTGTGTATGAGAGAGAGAGAGAGAAGAGAGAGTATATATGTAAGTGTGTCTATGTGTATGAGTGTATATATGGAAGTGTGTGTGCATGTGTGTGTGTAAGTGCATATATGTGTGTGGGGGTGCATGTGTGTGTGTGTGTGTGTGTGTGTGTGTGTGTGCATATATGTAAGTGTGTGTGTGTGTTTGTGTGTGTCTGCTGGTCTTGTGCAGGTGGACACAGCTGCTATGTGTTTGTGTTTCCCCAGGGCAGCTAAGCTCCGCAGGAAGAATCACACTCTCTCCCTTACCAGCATTCTAATCCTTAAGTTACTTCTTTTAATGTCTCTAGAGCCACATTGCTTAGATTGACATAGGAACATTGCCTAAGTCAAAGAAATTTATGTAGATAAAATATAAACAGATTTGCCCTTAACTTACCAAGACTGTTTTATTGTTTATATATGCGTCTTGAACTATCTGAAATGATTTTCTGAACAATTTTTATATCAATTCCATGTTTCTAGGGTGATTTTTTCATGTATGTATTTTGTGTTCATTTGATGACAAATTTATATTTAGAAAAGTATACCTATCAGAGAAGAATTGTACAAACAAAAACATACTGTTACTTTATGTCTATAGGATTATATTGCTAGAATTAGAAGTTATGTCTCCCAAGAAGGTGAATTCATCTTTCTGTGAACCTCGTTGTAATTCTAAAAATAATCATAGAAGCATTTAAATTTTCATTAGAGTAACTGAACTATCTCACCTTTGGCAGACTGCATTTTCTGAAAATCGTGTTTAAAGATAACTGAGATAACGTTATTATTGCACACAACTGTTCAAAGATATAAGACTCATATCTGTAAGAAAGATTACTCTACAATTGCTGAATGCACTTCACAAAAAATGTGTTTAGAAATCTATCAAAAATATGTCAGCTTTGAGTATTTGTTGAGCAAAAGTTTGATAAATTATTTAAGACATCTTGACATGTTTTTGATAATGTAGCTATCGTGTTTTGGATACCTAGCAGCAAGATAAACATGGTTGTGATAAATTAAGTATGAGTTCTTGGAGGGACTAATGGACAAGTGGGACTCTTGTGAAATAGAGCAGTAACAGCTAAGTTGTGAGAGGAAAGTTTAAAAATCGCTCCCATGTTAGTGCTGTATGAATGAAGAGAGCTCTTGATGGCCAATGGTCTTTTTTTTTTTTTTTTTTTTTTTTGCACATCTGTAAAACTTTCATTTCCTCCAGACACTCTTTCCACATAGTTTATACCTAAGCCATAAAGGATTTGAGTGTCTCACCTGAGAACTGAGGACATTCACAAAGGACCTTCCTTATCATTGAACTTGAGTCCCAGGTGTTGATTCCTTTAGAGGACGAGATGTGCAGCCTGTGCTGAGCCTGTTAACTTTTCTGTTGGAGTCTGGTGCTTCTCTCGATACTCTTGTTTTCAATAGATTCTGCATTTGGTGATAGCCTAGAGGAAGACAGATACCGAATTTGAGTTCTCCATTTTGATGTCAGTGTTCCTGGGGACAGGAATCCCTGTGGTTCTCCCTTTCTGGATGCCTTAGTTATTTTCCAAAGCCTTAATGTTAGAAACCTCCAGCTCCTTTGGTTATTCTCAGCTGGTAGCTCATATTGCAAACTACTTCGAATTGCCTGCAACAGGCAATAATTGGAGATAAGATTTTATTTTTCAATATTAAGTGTACAGATTTTGTATATCAAAGAGGAAAGCTAAACGAGGGTTTCTGGGGGGCTGCAAGATAGATCAAATGGTAAAGACATTTATTGTCCCGCCTGATAACTTGAGTTTGAGCTCAACAATCCACACAGCATGGTGTAAAGAGACAAATCACTCCTGAGAGTTGTCCTCTGACATCCATAAGTGCACCCATGGAGTGCACACATGTGCAAACACACACACACACACACACACACACACACACACACACACAACATTTAGAAAACAGAATTTCTGGGAATGATTTTGATTTATTAAGGCCAATTGCATGTTAACACTAATTATTCTGATTATTCTGGACTTTGGACAACATGCTTTTATCCTTGGCACTTCAGTTTTCCTGTAATGTGTCTCTTTCCATAGTGTAGCTCTCAGATCTTTAGGACAACTTTCTGATACAGAAGAAAGAGACATACCATTGTTCTTACTGTAAACTGTCTTTCTTAAATCTATAGGCTGAACCTCTAGCTCCCAATAACCTGGAGAGAGACCTACAGAAGCAAGGGCTGGGTAGTCATCAAATTGTGGTGCTCAACTGATCTTCAGAGCTGCCAGCAGATTATTGCTTTTTCAATAAACCATTTTATCTCATCTCCAGCACTCCCCACTAGATATTAAAAATTGTCATCTTTCGCCTCAAAACTATTCCTCCAGTGTTACCAGTCGTTGGATGAAGTCCCTTAAGCCATGATGGGCTTTGAATTTGGAACTCTCACAAGTTTCCTACTGTGCAATTAGTATTCATAGGCAACTTCCTCAGTCTAGATAGAAGGAAAGATGAGTTTTCAGTCCTTTATTAGGACTCAGAACATATTACTGACCTTTACTGTACTCTTTACTGCATTTGAAAACCCTACTCAACCTCATATTTTATATTGGTTTTATCTCATCAGTAATTAAGGAAATTCAAGGATCTTTTAACAAATAAGCACCCATTCAATTCCTACCAGCTAATCTCTAATATCTTTTTATCTCATGGTTTGCTTATAAGACAGGGCATAGTCTTCCATTCCTCAACTCATATCCACTCTGCCTTCCCTTGAATCCCAGGAGTTATCCCATTAATTCATTAAAACATCTCTCCACAGTCCATCTTCATGTACAGCCTACTTGAGAGTGGTTATATATGTGTGTAATAATGTCCATAATGATGTAAGTATCTTATTCTGTGTCTCGTGATATAAATGATTACATTTCTTGAATTCATCCATTCTTCCTTTGGCTTCCATAAACATGTTCAAAAAAGTCCCCTGCTCTCTTGCTTTTTCCACCATTTTCTATCAAATTTCTGCTTCATACCCAACCGTTTCCTCTCTAATTATTAAATATTTCATACTTTTAGAATGTTAGAAACCATAAAGAAAAATGTAATAGAAATGTTATTAATTGTTAGACTGGCCAAGCTAAAGGCTTGGTTTTCATTGAGCAAAAATATATTAAATTAAAAAAATGAAAGTTTCTGCATACCTCACTTTGATCTCCTTTTCTTAACTTCTTACCTACTTCCTCTTTTCCATGTTTATCTTTTAAGTTTTGAATTTTATGATACTTAAGGACTGCATTTCTGCCTAAATGAATGCACATTCTGATGCTGAAATACGATAGTCTACACATGGCCCTATATTCTTAGCTACAGTCTCCTAATGTATCAGCTCCTGAAATAGTTCCTTTCAAGTGTCCCAAATATTATGGGTTTATAATTTTCTTCTATTTGTGTTGTGTATTTTCTTGCTGTGTTTTAGGACTTAGATATTAGTTTTTCTTTTTCATCTAATAATGCTTAAAATGAGTTGTAAGGTCCAAATGGTTTCTTCTGAGGATTTTTGTGTTCATTTATATCGCACCTCTTTTCATAACAGTACGTGCAGCCATAGCACTTTTATTTTCTCACTTCCCCAAAGGAGTTCCTTCTAGGTAGATTAGAACATAGCTCCCACTCTCTGATTGTACTTAAATATATCTCATGCCTTAACTAAGAGATATGCACTTTTTAATCTCACCAGACTTGATTTACTGTTAATGTTTCCAGGTCCTTTCTATGATTTGAATAAAAAAAAAAAACAGAGAGAACTGCCGTTCTTATTAAAGGTACCTATATCTTTTAGACTTTTGAACATCTGCACCTAACACTCTACTATGTAGAAGGAGTGTAACAGTTTGCACCTGTAATGTTCCCCCCCAAAGTCCCATGAATTAAAAACTTGAACATTAGCACGACATTAAAATGTGAAAAGTTTTAAGATATAGGGCATATTGGGAGATTCCAAGCCAGCAAAGTTGTGTACACTCTGAGGGAACTGCGGGACACAGACAGGAGTCCTTGACTTATTCTTTGCTTCCTCCCTACTATGACATGAGCACCTCTGATTGCCATACACTTAACAATATAACCCTCTCTCTCATCACAGGGCCAAGAGATATTGGTGTGGTCAAGTGATCATGGACTAGAGTCTGTAAGTTGGTCAGTCAAAATAGAACTTTTCTGAAGTTGATATTAACAGCAATGTTGTTACTTTTAGAGGATGTTGAGTCATACAAAGAGCTTTACAAGTATGTAATTTTTATGTCAAGGGTGAGTTGACATATACCTGTCTGTGTCTTTATTAGAACTTGAATTCTGTTTCAATATTTATCTATTTATCTATCTGTCTAGATAGATATCAATATGCATACAGGTAGAAAGATATGGATTTATAGGTGCATACGAGAAAAAGCAAAGGGGGAGGGAGGTGTCAGTGGTGAAGATATATAGATCTGACACATGATCTGGTCCACTGTGCCTCACAGTTCTGAACTGCAAGAGCACTGTTACACATCAACTCTTAGGTCTGTCACTAACATAATGATTTAATACCTGAGATGCCTGTATTCATGTATCCATACATTTAAGAGTTTTACCTTCTTTCACAGAAAAGTTTGAGGTTATATACTAATTACAAATGTAATGTCATGTGCTAAAATATCCCTAATTAGTATAAAAGGCCCGTGCTGTCACTTGACTCATACCTGCAATCCAAACCAAGCATGCTTTTCAGTCAGTGCCTTCTGGGCCCCTGGGTAGATATAATGGCCTTTCTGCTGTTCATTCTGGGATCTCGCTATAAGGTACCTCATTTTAAACATTGTCTTAATCTCATGTTACTTCAACAAAACAATTGAAGTTGAATGTTTCTTAGATCCTTGTCTGGAGGTTCAAGATTATGGTACAGGATTCTGGTAAGAGCCTTATGGTAGATCACAGCATAGTCAATAGCATCACATAGTGAGTGTGTGTGTGTGTGTGTGTGTGTGTGTGTGTGTGAGAGAGAGAGAGAGAGAGAGAGAGAGAGAGAGAGAGAGAGAGATCACTCACATGAGACATGGAAGTCAGCTTTCTTGGTCTATACTAAACTTCCATAATTAATCCATCCCTGCAAGAACGAATGTGTTCCAGTGAGACTTAACTCATCCCCAAGAGGAAAGCATTACAACTTCTTCAAGAGCCTATCATAGGGCTGAAGTGATGACCCTGATGATAACAATGCTTTCTCTTCTTCCCAAATACCCTCTTCATTTCTTAGTACCCATGCCAGGCAGCTTACAATTGCCTGCAACTCCAGTTCTGAGAGATTTGATGCTCTCATTTGGCCTCCATGGGCACCTGCATACACATGTGCATACACATATGCAAATACACACAATTAAAAACAATTAATCTTAGGAAAATTCCCCCTTTCTCTTTCTTGACCTGGTCTCACTATGGAGTCCAATCAGAAGTCCATCTGTCTCTGCCTCTCAAGTGCAGGGATTAAAGGCTTGTGCCACAGTGTCTGATACCACTAGTTCTTACAGACCCTACCAATTCACTACAATTACATCAGGGAACTGTGTGGAAACAGAAATTTTTGCATGTAGCCTTCTATTCAGCTACTTGATTGATTCCTCCCATGGCATCAACAATAAAGGCAACAATATTTTTGATTTATTCACACTTTCTTTCCCTTTCCTAAAATAACTAGCACAATTGTTTGTACATTACAGATGTACAGTTACAAAAATAAGTTAAGTTTTTTAAGGTACTACCAGGGAGTGATAAAAATATTAATAAAAATTAATAAGAACATATGACCTCCTCTATTTGTCTTGTCCTTCAGTGGTTAAAAGTTTAATCAAAGAATTATGTTTGTAGATTTATTATTAAAACAAATATATCCAGTCTGTGTTGGTATACACTTTAAACTCAAAACTGAAAACTCTGCAAGGAGCTAGGAAGTAGCATTATTTTGTTTTATGGAGCACAGCACAGCATTGTATAAAACACTGCAAGCTCCTATGTATTTACCTGACAGATGGCTATGGCCACTCTAGGGCCCATAACTTCAGATTCATAATACACATTAACAGTTAAACATTTATATTTCTCAGAAGCAGGGTTTTGCTCATAATTATCTTTTATTTTTTTGTTTCATTAGAAAAGTAGTTGCCCTCAAAAAGTCAAAGTATGTTCTATGTTGAGGGGAGCATGTTTTTCATGAATTTTCTAGACATCTATTTCACAATAGACATAGGAGAATCTGCACTAACATCACTGAGTTGTTCTGGGGTCTGAATTCGCCTCTCATTCCTCTGTAGGTTTATTTTATAACATTAGGAAGATTACTTAGGTTGTACAGAAAACATACTGTTATGAAACTATAATGATGGCTTTGTCCATTTAAAAATTGATGTGGAAAATTATATTTGAGATTTCTTTTTTTCCCTGATGTAAATGTTTTGTTGTCAGTAAAGGGGATCAGATTGGTTTTGTGAACATGAAGATTTACCTGCAATGACCAAATGTTGTTTTGGAACCCCTTGCCTAAAAAAGAAAAAAAATAAGGGCCTCAATTTCTCTATTCATCAAGACCAGTGAGTGTCTCAATTAAACCAGATAGTTATTCCAATCTCAGTTAAATCTGACTAATGGAATAAACTTTAGTTATCAGAGGGGCTGAGTAAAGTAGGCATTCAACTTATGAAAAGCAATTCATAGATTTCAAAGAAGATGTAGAAGGAGGAATAATCTGTTAGCAAACAGCAGACAAAAGGACACTGAGCAGCAAAGTGATTGGAGAAGGGCATATTGCTAGATTGGACGTCTGCAACAACACAGTTACTTCTGAGCTATGCTATGGCAAACCTCTGTGGTTTATTGGTGATATATTTATACAGCATTTACAATATACAAACACAGCACAAAGTTTTCTTGAAAGTCTAATAGATGTGGATTTCTTTACTGAGCTGAGTCTTGGCTCCTGGAACACAGGAGGAAATAAAGGCGTCTGAAGGCTGTGAGAAGTAAAGACAGGGTGGTGGGACAGGATGGGGGGTCGTGGAGTGCCACCAGGGGACTTTGGTTCATGCATCTGCAGTTAAAGTGTGTGCGTGGCATTCATGATGGGCATGGTCAGCAGATAACCATTCAGTTGAGATTAGTCTGATTTTTTTAATAGAGAATTATGTTCCCAGTCTGCATTTTCAAGCATAGTTAAGCTGTCATATAGTAAATTTAAGAAGGAAAAATGTATACACTGCCATTTTTCTACCTGTTATTGAGTGTTCTAATCTCTCTCATCCATTCCTTCCCCTCCCCTGTCCTCCCTCTCATTCCTGCCCTCCCCTCTCCTCTTTCCTCTTTCTTCTTTCTCTCCCAAGTTATCCTATTCCCAGATTTTCTATTCTCAGATAATATAATGATAGATAACGGTAGTTTAAAACTTTAAAGACACAATTTTACTTTCAGAAAGTTCAACATGTTTAGCCTAACTTTATTAATTAAACTAAAGAGATAATGGCTTCTCCACATTTACTAGTTTCAAACTCCTCTATCTTGGGGCAGATATGTATGTGAGGAAGTTTGTTAACAAAGTACGTTTAAAGCCAACATTCAGCTTTTGCTAGAATTACCACAGTGAGGCATGATGTTTAGCAAAAGAATGGTGGTCACAGCATTCTCACCCATGACTTTCTGAAACTAATGTTAATAAAGAGATGAGCCACATATGAGAACTATATAAACTCCCTGGAGAAATGCAGATGAAGGCACCCTACTGGTCAGAAAAACAAAAGTAAAAGACTTCACAGCACAGAGAAACATGAAAGAGTTTAGCTCAGTGTCTACTGGACTGTATTAAATAAGATAAAAATCACTTTGGAAGTTCCATTGATTTTATACCCAACTCTTCATTCATCCCTTGGTTGAAGATTCACAAGAAGCAAAATCTAATTGTGATCTTTGAGTTTATCAAAATCACTGCAAAATTTTTTCAGACTCTTTATTTATCTTTAGTATTTACTGTTTATTTATTTGTTTGTTCATTTATTTATTGAGGGGGTAAGTCAAGAATGATTTGAGGAAACCAGCTCTCTCCTTTTAATATGTGGGTTCCGGGGATTTTACTCTGATTTAGAGGCAAATTATTTCACTCTCTGAGCCATCATGCTGAATCTAAGAGTTTGGATTTCATTTCTTTTTTTTTTTATTTTTAAGTCATTTCATGAGCAATACTATTTGTGTTTTGTTCTCTAGTGGATGCATTTATTATCATTTTAGATCAGATGATGAGATTTTAACATGTGCAATTTACATTAGTTGACAGTTAAAACTTACTGACGCTGTGAAATTTAATGATTTCCCTGGTGTACATATCGAATGCTATACTTACTGGTAAAATAAGATATAACCACTTCCTGCTTTCATTGCTCCATTGTACTCTTCGAACATACCCAATTACCAAATTTTTTCTTAATGTGTCTAGATACTGAATTTAATCATTTATATTGCACAAATAGTCCTTTGTCCTCGTGTAATTGTGATATATAGCAATAAAATGCTTTTAAATAAAGTGAAGCACTTGTATGTCACCACTTCACAGTAAATTATATGAGATGACTGCTTATGTGATTAATTATTTATTTACCTATTGACAAAAAGACTTCAATTGATAATCCATTTCTCATTAAGGCTACATGACAAGCTGTGAATTAACATTGAAGGAATTTAACTGGACTAAAGTCATTCTGGTTATCTGAATGCTTTTTAAAAAACATTTTATTTATTTTTAATCTTATGTGTATTGGTGTTTTGCCATGGGTGCCAGGTCCTCTAAAACTGGAGTTACAGACTGCACCTAAAAGTTTTCCTGGTCCTGCCCAACACACAGTCAGGACAAATCTCTCTCACCTGCCAGTCTTGCAACCACTTAAGTAACCCAAGTAAACACACAGAGGATTATATTGATTAAAACTGTTCAGCCACTAGCTCAGGCTAACTACTGACTAGTTCTGACAAACTCAGCCCGTTTCTGTTCATCTATGTCGCCACATTTTCCATGGCTTTACTTGTGTGCCATTACATGCTGCTCCCAGGATGCAGGGCTGGTGTCTCATCACCTTCCTTTTCTCAGAATTCTCTTTTTCTGCTGGCCCTGCCTATACTTCCTATCCGGCCACTGACCAACCAGCATTTTATTTATCAACCAATCAGAGCAACACATTCACAGCATACAGAGCGATATCACCCATCAACAGACAGTTGTGAGCTGCTACATGGGGGCTGGGAATTGAACCCAGGTCCTCTGGATGAGAAGTCAGTGCTCTTATCTGCTGAGCCATCTCTCCAGTCCCCTTATCTGAATACTTAACAATCATGTGAATGCATGTTGTAGTGCAAACTGATTCCCAAAGTGTCCTTCACAAACTTAAATGATCACATAAAAATGAATTATTTGAATGATTATATGTATATATTTATATATCTCTATATATAATTGATTAGGGAAGCATGCATAGAACTTCTTTATATTGGCCAATTTTCTGTGTCTTAATCAGAAAGAGATATCTACAAAAACACAAAGACAGAAACAATCAAAGCAACAATGATATGATTATTCTAGCAAGTCCGTTTCCAATGTAACAATGTACTAGATATGTGTTCTAACAAAATTGAAATCATTACATGTTGTAATACTATTTAAAAATACCTTCCATGTTGTCACAGCAAAGAGAAAACTTCTGCTGAAAAATAAAAGAATTGGGTGTTCAAATGTGGCAGTGTAACTCTTTTGTACATTGGATGCAGAAAGGTTAAATGACTGACCTGCACATGAAGTACACACAGAAAATGGGCCTGAGAGCAGAGAGACTCACTGGGTTCTGAGTGGGGCTGTGACTCCACCATGCTTTTCCTACCACACTAGTGTTTCCTTAAACCAGTGTTTTATCAGCATGCCCTGAACCGGCATCACATCACCATCATTGTGATCATGCAAATGGGCACCCAATCGTTTCTGACACTAAGTCAATAATTGATTCATATTTTTTAAAACAATGTTGATTTTTAATTGTGTGGGAGTGCGACATATGTTTCAAGTGTCCACAGAGGTCAGAATGCCTTAGATCCCTGGAGCTGGAGTGACTGGGGTTGTGAGCAGTCCTATGTGAGTACTCCTCACCAGACTAGGTTCTTTTGGAAGATGGAAAGTGCTCTTAACTGCTGAGCCTTGGATAATTTCTTATCCCGTTGTGTGATGCTTGAAAACCAGGTTTGCGTAGCAGATTGTGAGTCATCTTCCTCACCTTTCTATTGCAGTGATATCCATCACATCTGCACTCAGATAGCCGTGATCTCAATTGCCTTTCTTTTCATTAATCTGCATCTCCTGTCAGACTTACTCTCCACGTACTTAGACTCTTGAGTGGAAATTACTGTGAACTCTGACTTTTATTCCATCAGATCCAAACCCGGCTTGGCTTTCAAAGTCCCAAGTACCCACTCCACCCATTGTTAGTATGAATCTTGCTTTGTTCTGACTCATGAATTTGGAGTCATCAAGTCATTCTTGTTGCTCTTTGTCTCACAATTAAGATTTGCAGGTCCATTCACTTAGGGAAATATGGTTCTTCCCTGTTTACATACCTAATCTTCTCCTGGTGCATATCCCACAGAAATTGCCTTTGATCATTGTGACATATATTCTTTCTTTTTCCTTTGTCTACTGTACATCATTTTCAATCAATTTGCATAAATCCCCCTTTAACAACATGTGTGCTTTTACATTTTGAGCTTGGTTTATACACTTAAGGTTTGGGTATGTGCCTTGTATTTCATTTATTTATTTATTTATTTATTTATTTATTTATTTATTTATTTATTTTATTTATTTTTTACATATTTTCCTATGTCTGTTAGAATGTAAAGAAAATGATGTGTGCTCAAAATTCTTCTTTGACTGACTGAAATAATTACATGCTGCCAGGTTGTTTCTGCCATTAACCGACAAGATCGAGTTGGAAAAAACAACTTTAATGCCTGGTTATCAACTAGCTCAGAGCTAGTGCGGAGGGAAGCCATCATCCCTTGTGTCAGGCAACTCCTTAACTGAAAAGGGATTACCACATATTCAAATTCCCCTTTATGATTTTTTTTTGTGAACTGTATCACTTGATGTTTTTCTTTTGTTTTCAAAATATTTATGATATACCTGAGAATAACATCGCTCTCAGACACCATTAGTAATTGTCACTCAGGTCCCCCATGGTTGACATATTATTTTACATTTAAATGATTTTCTACGAATTCACATGACTTTTGTTAAAACAGTTTTATGCATATGCAATAGAGGTATGAGGATTGGGTGGAAATTAAAAGATAGCAAGCCTATTGAGACAATAGGATGCCTCATTAAAAAATAAGCAGTCCTATAGCACATTAAGCTAAGATAATCACAACTCTTATTTTCTAAATACTTTTTTTTTTTTTTTTTGGTTTCTGAGACAGGATTTCTGTGTGTAGTTTTAGTGCCTGTTTTGGAACTCACTCTGTAGGTTGGACTGGCCTCGAAGTCACAGAGATCCTCCTGGTGGTGTACCACCACCACCCAACTAAATACATTTTTATTTCTTTATTTATACGAAATACATATCAATAACAGGATGAATAATAATGAGTGTCACATTGAAAATATAGTACACATCAGACCATAATTTTTCTAGGTTGTTTTGAATAGTTACTCTTAAAAACCTCTGGATAAAATTTATGCCTCATAATTTTTATTAGGAAATTTCATTTCATTTTTTCTTAATTTTAAGACAAAATCCAAAAATAACAAAGATTTCTTTTTATTGTTCTTATTGTGTTCTCTGATTGTATTCTGAATTCTCAAAGATTTGCCTTCTCTCTGACGGACCCCATTGATCCTTCTCACCCCCAGCTGTTTCATTTTACTTGGGAAATAGCGCTTATTTTTAATATATTTTTTCCGTTTATCTTCCAGGAGATATTTGAGTGTCTGTGAAGGCAAGCTCACTTGATTTCCCATAGCTTCCAGACTCTGTTTATTTTCTTCCCACACACTGCTTTTGATCACTCCCTATTTCACACACCCCCTGTTTGCACTGCATTTGTTAGATACTCTGGGAATGACATACGGTCCACTCTCCTCTCTCTCTCTCTTTCACTCACTTCCTCTAAGAAAACCTTTTCTGTTTTATAATTATTCCTGCTTAGAAACATGATAATTTACTCTTTCAATTAGGGTTTCATTTAATTCTACTTTCAAAAACATAAAATGAAATCCTGTGCCTTGTGGGATGATCCTTTTTTCCAACCATTTTACTGAAAGATGCTGGCAAATGACCCGAGTGGGATCCGTACTCAGACTTTCACACTGTACCTCTGCATTCTCACGATGGGTATTTATTTGGCTTTGCAAACAGGGTTACTTATGCTCTGCTTTTTTCTTGCTTGTGGTGGTAGTGGTGTTGGTGTTTTGTTTTTATTGATGTAGAAACAGAGACCTATCTTCTCTGTGTAGGTTTGAAAAGCTTAAGTTCCAGTAAGATTGTTATCTGAAACCATCTGAGTGTGTGCACATGGTGGATGGTGGCCAGCCCTGACAATGTATATCGTCCAGTGTTTGCATTGCAGAGAGTCGACCGGGCTGCTGCGAACAGTGCTGTCAGAAGCTGGGCTCTCTCTGCTGCTTGCAGCTGAAGAATGTTGAGTGATTCCGGCTGTTGTGAGCTGGCTCTTCCTCTGGAAGTGGAGCAGGTCACAGCGATGGGTGTTAGGTTTTCATCTTTGGTAGTGATCCAAGAATGTAAAGGGGAAAGAAGCCTGGCCCCACACCAGCTCCTGTCAAGCTGAGATGCTCGCTCTGGTTTAGTTTGTTTTTATACATTTATACCCACTCTCCAATTGCTATTTTCCAGGGCAGACACATTTCAAAATTATCAACTTTTATCTCATTAAGTGCTAAAACTAAACAAATTATCCTCTGAGCTCCCAGGCTGAAGTTCAATCCTGTGACTCAAACCAGATTTTAAAACACATGTTTCCTGCTCTATGGGTCCCCTGTCCCCATTATTCCTGGGAATGCTGATGTGACTTTGAGTACAGAATGAAAAAGTGTCCAGTATATAACTATAATTAATCACTTTGTGACTATTTATTTCTTATTTGTGCGATCATCGGGAAACAAATACCATTCCCCCCCCCCCATTTTGGTAAAGGCAAATGTATCTTAAGGAATTGACATCTTCAAGATGTATAGAAAAGCTTGATTTCCAGTAGGAGTTGGAAAATAATAAGAAATACAGTGTCTTTAGGGTTTAGTCAATAAATGATAGCTCCCTTTACAAGCTCAATTTTTTTTCTGCTGATTTTTAAGTTTTAATGTATGGACCATTTTAAGAAAGTAACTTTGTCTCTAGCAAGACAGTTTCTTCTCCTCCCCCTCCAAAAACATTACACAAATAATGCAATACTGATCATGAAGTCGCTATCTAGGGTTTCTATTTTCCCATGTTACTAAGTCAGTGTCAAACAATACATTTAAATGCTTTAAAATATAATTGAAACCTCAATAAATGGATTACTTGCCCCCTTTGTCCATTTGGAGTGCTATAACGTGATACTACAAATACCTCATAAACAACAGAGATGTGTTTCCTGCAGCCATGGTAGTTAGGTAATGCAAGGAAAGGGATGTCTGTTTATTTAGATTATTTATCCTGGTTAACAGAATAAATATGTGTTCAGACAGGAAGTCAAGGGGAGAGAAGGAGCCATTCTTATTTTTGGATAATTACTCTCTTGTAAGAACTAATGAGAGGCCCATAAAAATCCTACCAATGCCTCTTCTGGGTAAAGTGTCTCTATGATATAAGTACCTCTCATTCAGCCCCACATCTTAAACATCTCACCTTCTTAACACTACTACAAGAAGATCAAGCTTTTGAGACATGAATCCTTGAACATAAAAACATATCTAAATAATGATAATCGTCTTAAAGCATACCAAAGCTTTGAATTTACATCTGTCTAGTAAAGACTAGGTTTTAAGTTTTCCCAAGTGTTCAGAATCAGAACTAAGTTCATTATCAGCTATTGATAAATTATTGGCAGGTAATCATTAGTTTCCCTGATAGAGCTAAATAAGTATCTGTGCCTTTAGCAATTTCAGCAGCAACTCATTCCCTATAATTTAAATGTTTCTAGCATGACTTTTTAATCTACATCTCTTAAAACAAATCTAATTAGAAAAATTTCATAATGTTTACTTTTCTTTCCATTTAAAATAAACCACACTATAATGAAATGCTGTGATTCATTTAATTTAATTTGTCAGACCATTAAGGTGTTTTTATGTTTTTCCTCCTTCCCCACTTCTTCTTCTCTTTCTACTTCTTCTTGTGTAGTTCTGTGAATCAGTCTTAGGTCCTCACATGTAGAAGGCAAGCACTCTAGAGTGAGCTACATTCTTATCAATGATAGGGCATTTGTAAAAGAGGAATGTTCTAGTTATATTACAATTGGAATTGTGAAGTTCTAACTACCAATATTTCACCTTCTGGGTGCCAAGCACATATGTTAACAGAAGTCCGTTTGAGTTCTGTGAAACATCTTGGCCTGTTTGGGGTTCAATTTGCAGCCAACCATATGGAGCATAGCTGTGGAGAAGCAGCGTCAAGCTGGCAGGCCACTGGGCTGCTGACTCTGGGCTCACATGCACCATTTGAGTCTGTGCAGCTCCAAATTGGAACCTGAGCCTTATCTGCTTGCTCTGAAATGTGAGGAGGTCCAGATTTTTTACAGCTCCTAAGCCTCCCAGACAAGCATAATTACCAGCACTCCAAAGAGCTAGGAATATAAGCCAAAGGCAAACAGATCTGGCAGTGAGAGCAGAAGAGCTTCAGCTGTTGGGTCAAGCTGGGTGCAAAGCGGCTCAGGGTTTTCAGGAACAGCAGAATGTCACCACATTGAGTTCTCAGTGATAAAATGTACTTGCCCTTTATCACTTTTTCCCCCTATAATGGAGGAAATCAGCCCCAGCAAGGAACTAGCTTTTAAAAGGAGTATGGATGTGTCAAAATTGGTGATCAGAAAAGAAAAAAAGTCCAAAGTAGCAACTGACACAGTAATTGGGTGATTGCAAATTGAATTATATCTAACCCTTAGTAAGAAATATTTTGTAAATTAGCTTCAAAATCCAGAAGTAAAACTCAGTTTAACACAAACTGGGGAGAACTAAAATCCACCTTGGCCTTGGCTCCCCCACTACTGCTCCATGCTTTTCTTTTTAATGCTCATTTCTTATTTATTTTGTCTTTTGTCTCCTTGTCTGTCAGCCTTAACTAGTATTGGTTCTTTCCTTGAAGTATTGCTTTTCTGGAGTGACTTGCACATGAAGAGCTCGGTTAAAAACTCCGTATGCATGTTGCATCCCACTTTCTTGAGTTTGCAGATCCACATTGTGTTCTATGACACCTTAGGCAGTTTAATTTCTGTAGTGATAGGCTTATTTAGAACACTGTGGATGAGTCAGATAATGGATGGAAAGACCCCAGAGAGTAAGGAGGATGGTGGTGAGCTAGGAAGCATGCAACCATCCTCAGGAGGAAGTTTCCAATTCTCAGCTGAATCTGAACTTTTGGGTGTTAGGCAGTAATGTAAACTTCTGGGCCATCATGATATAAACCCAATATGATATATTTTTAAATATGCACAAAATTATTTTTGTACTTTAAAAATAATATTACTGGTTTTTTTTAAGTACTGTCAAAATAAGGCTGATTGCAGGGACAGTCCTGTGTTTAAAAGGCTTACCTTGCATAGGTAAAGCTTTGAGTTTGATTTCCAACACAGAGGTTAAAAAAAAAAGTATTTTCCAAACAGCACAAGCAGCAGATACCAGGGTTTATTGCACACACTTGGCATAGTATCTACCAGTCTACATAGTGATTAAAAATATTCTTCACCAAACCTGAATCCAACAAACTGCTAAAAATGTGGGTTTCTGATTGGGAGATTAAACTTTATTTCAGGTGATGTTGCCTTCTCCTAGGCATGTGCTTCATATGAGTTGATCTCATTAGCTCCTTCAATGCCACTCTCTCCTTGGAATCAGTCAGTAGAATAATCTCATCCAGGAAGCCTATCTATGGTTTAAATCTCAATGTTCTCTCTGTTTCCATTGACATATTTCTTGACATCTATTGGAATTTCACCCATTATTACTTTTCAGTAGTGTCTATGTGGTGGTCATTTCTTATGAATTGAAATATTTTCACTTGGACAATGGGAGAACTCACAAAGATTAGGAAATACATGAATCTTACAAGACTCATGAATCTCTCTCCAAGTTTTATATAAAGAGCAAGCAGTTGCTGGTGACTGGAAGAGATTCTTAGTGGAGATTCTGTGACTTGGTAGCCATGACAGTGTGTACTTTGGGTGATGCCAATATCATTGTGTCACCCATGTTCCTATGAATAACCACAATAAACTCATTGGCTCACCATCTAGGCAAGAAACTTTTTTTGGCCCATCATCAGTGCTTTATCTAAGGCAATGAAACATTTATTCAAGCTTCCTAGGAATTATCATTTCTTTGTTCTCATGGCTTTCATTACTCTGGACTTTTCTCATGTTTTTAAGCTGATATTCTGTTTTAATGTTCTCCTGGCAGCTTTCCTAGATCTCCTTCCCCAGCATTGGGAGAAGCCCATAGTAACACATTTTCAAAGTTTTCAGCTAGAGCCTTTGTGCTAGTGAGGGAAGCAGTCCATATTACTCTCCCAACTTCTTTTGTCTAAAAATTGATGACAAGCATCTGGAGGACGCTGATGTACATATGATGTGTGATGAGGCATCTGGTCATCTGTCATTATAAACTGCTGCAGAAATATTCTTTTTTTACATTAACATGATTGATGACTATGCTACTTATGTGGTTCAGTTATTCTGAGGGCGTATGAGTGGGTTGAGTTGACCCATCTCCCTAAATCTTTGTTTCCTAATTGTCTCCTCTCTACAGCTATGCTGTTGCTACATTACTATTTTCCTTTAGGGAATGTTGTGATGTCTATGGTTTTCTTTCAGTACTCACAACCAGTTTTGACTCTTTGGGAGATGATAGTATCCCCATGAATAATGTATGCACTAAATATACTAAGAAGCCATGCTCCTGGTGTCTTGCTTTGCCCTGCAGTTGCTGCTAAGGAAGAAGGTCCAGGTTGCTGAAGGGCAGCGAGACTGTTTCAGCCCTTCCTAACTAGGGAGCTCCTTTGGTTGCTGTAAGCATCTTTCATGTATTTTTAACTTGCTTTATTATTTTTCTTCAAAGTGTCTTATATTTTTATAATGTCCTTTCATAAACCATTAAAATAAAATACCAATGCATTCTTGCAAATTTTCTGGCTATCCTTTTATTAATGCTATAAAAGGTCAAATGGAGACTGCCCCAGGAGATGAGGAAAATATTTTGTCTTATGTAGCAAATAAAAAGTCAAGTAAGTCTACATATTCAAATTGAGAACTCCATAAAAATTTCAAACTTTTTTTTCTTTTCTGATCATCAGCATACATTTCCTTGGACTTTTGCATATTGTCAGACATTTCTGTTTCATAAACCAGAAGTTAGCAACCTGAAAACATGCTGGAATCCCACAATTTTATGGAACAGAGTGTTTTCTATGAGTATAGCTTTGTATCTCAGCCAGAGGTTACTATGCCTCATCATGCAAGGAGTCAACAGCAGGAGAAGGTATTGATTGTCATAAATAGGCTAAGGAGAGGTGCACTGCTGTAGATTACCAAATAGGTGTAGCCCAAGGGTATTACTAAACATTCTCACCTGGACTACCCCAGGATTATCAGACTCAAAACATCAGCATCACCATGCATGCGGGACTGTGATATAGACTGATCAAATGTCCTCCCCCTCTCAATAAACTTGTCTTATGACTACTCTTTCAGAGAATTCCCAGCTCAACTAAAAAAATTCCCTTGGTCTCTCTAAAGACTGCCTCTTTAACTACTTGTTTTCATACCAATGTAATCCAGGGACGGTATTACTGTGAAAAAATTATGGTAGCAGAAGGTATTTAGGGATGCTTTTCATTCCAGACTATGAAATATTTGAAGAGCAGAATGGAAATATTTGTCAATGAGAAGTAGAATGTGTATGGGCTGATAGGCAGCATGTCCATCCATACTTCTACCACAACGCTCAGACAGTCAGGCCAACCTCTCCAGAAACTCGGAGGTTGACAGTTCCAAAACAAACATAAAATTGCTTTTGGATGAGTTACCATTTTATCTATACCCACTATGCTTTTAGAGTTTCAAATACAGTAAAATGAAGTGTAGACATTAGGCCATTGCTTCTAAAACATGGAAAGTAATTTTATGAACCAAATAACAAACCCATGTAAAGCACTGAAATAAGAATAAACCAATACTGCTTTTTTAGAATGAAGATCATAAGTAATGAGGAGAGATAAGAGAAAAGAGGACAGAATGTAAGAATGAAGTAGAAAGAAGAGTGACTTGATGAACATGTAAAGGATGGAAGAAGAAAGGAAAGAGGAAAATGGAAAGGGGGCAAAGGAAAAACAAGGTGGGTGAAGCTACAAAGCATGAAATTTGGAATCAGGAAAAGCTAGATTTAGATTCTGAGTCTAATGAATAATTAGACCTTGGAGAAGTTTTATATTTTCTTCTTTTTATTCCCTAGCTCAAAAAGTTGAGATAGCATTGTTGTTATAGAGAGTAGATGAGGGTGGTGTGAGGAAAACTTCCACCAGGGTACCTGGCATCTGGAAAGCACAAAATACATGTGTGAAATAATGTTTGACAAGCTACAGAGCGTAACTTCTGTAAAGCAATTGAAAGCTCTACCATGAGGTTTTTAGAACTAGGTGATACAGAGAGAGATGTTTCCTATGAATATATTTGTGCTGGTGGCAGAGAAGTTAATAAAAACCTCTGTTCTCTCCTTTACCCCAAAGTAAGTCAAGGCTTGTAAACAACCTCCTGTAGATGTAACCAACTGTCTTATTAAAGAAGAAACACAGAAACAATGTAAAAGAGAAAGCCAAGAGGTCAGAGCTCAGAGCTAAAATCTCACCCTTCCTCCAGCGGTGTCCCAGCTTCCCAAAAGAGAGCTGTTTCCCTGTGTGTAAGTTGTTTCATAGTCATTCTGCCTTCTCATTGGTTGTAAACCCAAACACGTGACTGCCTCGTCACTGTCTGTATGTACAGCCCTCCAGGTCTTAAAGGCATATGTCTCCAATGCTGGCTGTATCCCTGAACACACAGAGATCTATGGGATTAAAGGCGTGCGCCACCACCGCCACACTCTGTCTATGGCTCTAATAGCTCTGACCCCCAAGCAACTTTATTTATTAACATACAATCAAAATCACATTTCAGTACAATTAGAATACCACCACAACCTCCTGTTCAACTTCCCACACCACCATTCCACTTGTTAAAAGTAAAACTCATTGTGGGCAGATACTGGTACTGTGTTGACACACTGGTGTGAAACAGCATCACTTGTTGTCAAGGCAACACAGTCTTCTGTGGAAGGCTTTGTTATTATCATTTACTGTCCTCTTATACAATTATTTTAACAAAACAAAGCAAAAAAACTAATTTATGTGAAAGAGTAAATTTGTTAGTTTCCTTTGTGGTTATGAGTTTTACTACTTTTGTCCTTCAAATAACAAACTTCTCCCAGTGGGTCAGTCGCAAAGCTTTGTCTGATGAGCTTTCCTGTTATGGAGACAGCAAGTCCCTGACTCTGAGGACTCTGCTCTAATCAGTTCTTGATATGAGTGTGTGGAGACGTGTCCTCCCACAGGGGCTCAGTAGACATTGCTCTAAATACATTGTCTTGTCTCTAAGTTCCTCATCTTCACAACTCCACTTAGAAGTCACCTAACTTAGATTTGCACACTTCTCCCTTAAAATAGTTGTGAGTGATGATGATAAATCAGTATGAGTTCACCTCTCCTCTCATCATAAGCTGAATTTATATTGAAGCATGTACCTATACCAAGGTTGTTTTCTCATTAAGCTGCAGGAGAGTGACCTTTTGTAAATTTTGAGTCATAGACCCAGACTGTATTACCCATCCATATATAAAAATGGATTGGTCATATAAACACGCGTACATACATACAGACATACAGACAGACAGACAGACAGATAGACAGAAGTGTAGAAATAAATATGTATACATGATCCAGGTTTGAGTCACAGCACCCACATGGCAGCTAATCACTGTCTGTAGCTCTAGTTCCAGGGGATTAATTGTCTGGGTTTTGGTGAGCACTGTGCTAACATGGTACATAGATATAGGTTCTGGAATGACATTGACATAGAATAGAAATAAATACAAAAAATTAAATTTATTAAACTTTGGGCTTTGGAGGGTAAAAGAGGAGGACAGCAGAGACTTTGCAGATAATTCTAAGTGCTGATTAAGAAATTATTAGTGGAATTACATGAGTAACAGGATTTTTAAAATCACATGGTACTTTATCTCTTTACAATTCTTTTCCTTTATATATAATGATGCATCTTATACTCAGAAGATATTCTCTGAACTCTGATTCATTTATGGGTTACTGTAAACAAAGAATTTTAGAAACTCTTTCTCTGTGTGTGTGCAGTGAGATAGTAATTACATATTTTTTTAACAAAACAACATACAATAGAACCACTTTACCCTCAAATGTGTCATATCCCTAGACTGAATCAACCTCAGATCCAACCAATTTGGCTCTAAAATGTGGGAGTAAAATTGTATTTACTAAATGTGGAAAGACCTATTTACTTATTATTATCTCACAACAACTATTTATATAATATTAAATTGGGTATTATGTGTTAGTGGTCTAGAGTGGGTAGTTTGTTTGTTTGTTTGTTTGATTTTGTTTTTGAGACAAGATCATATATAGACCAGCTTGGCATCACCTGCTTATCTTTCAATGCTAAGATTCAGGCATATATCCTCATATCTGTCTTAGAGCTACTGTATATAAGAGAGATTGTAGTATTTATGAATTTTTGTAACCCTGGAAACAAATACCAAAGGATGTCTGTATTTTAATATAAAAATAATTGTAAACTCATAACTTTATACAGCCTAAAAGCACTTTTGTCACTGTGGCCAAATCTATTATTTAAAGCAAAATTCTGTGGAACAAAGTTTTTGCATGAATAAAAAATAAGGTCCAGGAATGTTTAAACAGTTCTGTTCATAATTGCACAGCTATTTAGAAATACAGCCAGTATTAAATAAAACTCCAACTTGGTCCAAACTCCATGCTTGGTCTTCTACAGTGCAACTTTCTTTCTTCATGAACAAGTATCTATTATTGTATATAGCTATCTCTAAAGAACATTTCACCATTGACCTGACTTAATTACTTACTGTTTGCATTTTCTGGCACCAGATCTAATATATACTATCAGTGAAATAAATAACACTCACAATGCTGAGTGTTATGGGCAAAACATTAAAATCTCAGCAGTTCTAGACAGAGTGGAAGATAAATGAAACAAGACGTACACATTTGTATTTGGTGAAGATGAGTTGTGTTGATTTTGACCCTTCAAGTGTGTGTGTGTGTGTGTGTGTGCAAACTCTATGGTCCATTCAAGGCATATGTAGAGCACATAATGTGTTTCAGAATCAGAAACATTGCATTTCCAAATAAGAACACAAGTCAGTATATGGATAACTGAAAACAAAAATACCATACAGTTACTGAAAATAGAGTACTAATGTGCACATTTAGGAGATGGGTTGATGGATCTGAACTGCAGAAGGAGATAGAATGCATTTTATACATCACATAAATAGAGGCCAACAAGATGGTGATAGGAAGGACTAATCTACCAGAAGTCATGTGGGGTTCTTGTTTGAACTCTGGGGAATTTTGTGGAATATCTCTAGGTATGAAGGAGCAATAGTCAGATCAATTATGGAGTATTATACTAGTCTTAAATTACATGGGACTTCAACATATTAACTTGCAAACTTTACTAGCTTTTACAGTAATGCAACAATGTTAAATCATCATGTATTGGCATATCTGTTTTCTTAATAGATTCACACTTTGATATAATTGTTTTTTATTTATTTTTATTTTTTATTTTTTTGGTTTTTTGAGACAGGGTTTCTCTGTGTAGCTTTGTGCCTTTCCTGGAGTTCACTTGGTAGCCCAGGCTGGCCTCGAACTCACAGAGATCCGCCTGGCTCTGCCTCCCGAGTGCTGGGATTAAAGGCGTGCACCACCACCGCCCAGCTGATATAATTGTTTTTAAGGTCAGTCTCTAGTCCAAAGACTGTTAGAAACTCATATATATTGAACTAACAAGAATTTATTATCTAAGTCTACAAAATTATGAATCTTCAAACAAAGGTATAAATACTCATAAGACTCATAGTGAATACTCTTCATAATGTTAGCCCCAAATGATTTTAATATATTTGAATATCTGTGCTTTAATAATGCCCATCTAGTGTAATCTGCAGAAAATACAGTGTGAAACTGGTAGAGTGTGAAATGCATGGAAAACTTTATTTCAGATATATATAAAACAGAATCTTAAAGCAGACATTCAGGTCACACATAGGCAAAAATATGCTGATGTGATATATGTATCTAGTATTTCCATAGTAACAATTAATTGTTACTTAAGATCTTTCAACACAATATCTAAAGATTAATTGTTCATAAATGTTGAGAGTTATTTACAGAACACCCTCTACTAATCTGATTCATCCTATTTTGTAATCATGTTGCATTATATACAATTGACCTTAAATAGATATTGTTAATCTCCAACTATTCATCAATAACAAAGTTATTTTATGTGTATATATACTTGCAAAACTGTATGAATATGTAAATTTATTTATTTGTAAAGATGTGTAAATATATACATTTTCCCATGAAATCTAGACTTTCTTTAAAGCCTCTACATTAGAGAACATATGGAATTGGTATACAATTCAATATGACAAATTAAGCATCTTCATATTAAGATAATTATATTTAGAAAATATCCTGTATTGTTATTTTTAACTAATTCCTATGTGTTTATAAATCTTAACTTGCACTATTTTTTTTAATAAACATGAGTTAACTTCTATGTTTGTCTTCTTTTACCAGATGGTAAAACTGAGGCATAGAAAGATTAAGTAATTTGTACTAGGTTGGAGAGGTCCTTGGACCAAACATACTCCCAGCATTTTGACTCTGGTGTCTAGTCTTTTGATCTCCCTCCAGTTCATGATGGAGTAGTCTACACAGGAGTGGGATGATGAATTGAGTTAAATTCCACATTCTTTTATTGTTACAGTGCCACTCTGCAAAACTGTTCTCATCTCCAAGTAGCTGGAAAGTTTGAGAGTTCATTTTCAAGGTCTGAGGTATGATAAGTTTCTTTATAATGAGTTTCTTTAATATGTTTCACTTTATTTAAGTGATAGCTACAGCGAAATATTATGACCTTATTTCCAAGAATGATTTTTTCATTTAGCCTTATAAATTATCTGATGCGAACAGGGCATAAATACAATCTTTAGCTCTGAGGAAGCTGATATCCTGAATAAATTTCCAACAGTTTTCAAAAATAATAAACAACAGAACCTGCTTTTCTTTGGCATCTGTAGAAAAGCACTGAAATCAGCCAACTCTGAAGTAAGTGACCTCAAAGTGTCTCTCAGCACCACTCCAGAACTGCAGTAGGGAACTTCTTCCCCCTGGCTGATTAGCGAGAGTCATGAGCTTCCAGGTTGCAGTCCTTTCTCACATCTGCTTCCATTCTCTGTGATACAGTCAGTGACTCTAAGTGACTCTTAGAAACTGTCACCACACTCCTGACACCATCAGCAACCTTGCCATAGCAAGTGGCTTCTCCCACTACTTCCTGATAAGGAAAGGACCTGTGGCTGGCCTCATTCCACTTCTTGACTCTGAACTTGCACAGTACCAACTTAACAGTTAGGTCCCTGGCTTCTCTGGGAGGATAAGTTAGCTGAAATGCTCCATGTGCTGAGAAGACCACCATCCCTTGTATTCTCTTAGATGCTGCTCATGTTAGTCCAGCCTCACAGTCAATTTCTTTCACCTACTTTTTATTTCTGGCAAGCTTCTTAATCATTTCTTTTATTTTTTGAAATTGCAGAATAATTTACCATTTTTTTCTTTATTATTTTTATTTTCCAGGTTGCTCTTCCTTTGGCATATGAACCACCCTTTTTTTCATTTAAAAATTTTTTCATTTACATTCCAATCCCAGTTCTCCTTCCCTCCCCTTCTTCTGTCTCCCCACTACCTCCCCCAGTCCCAACCCCCCATCCACTACTCAGAGAGGGTAAGACCTCCCTTGGGGAGTCAACAAAGTCTGGCATCTAAGTTGAGGGCATGAGCCCATAGTCATCTTACCTATTTCTCTTGGAATTCTGGAAAATTGTCATGTTTTTCAGCTATGCTTCCTTTCTTAATTGGATCTTGATTCCAGTGCAGTCTGGATTGTCTTCTAAAATGTTCAATGAAACTATTCAGCATCCATAACCGATTCATTTCCAAAGACTTTTCACAGTTGAGAGTTCTCATATCTGAATGTAGTATCCACTCCACCTTCGTGCATTCATTAAAACATCTCAGCACTGACTGGTGTTTATTTTCTATTGATTCTGAGACATTTCTTCCTCAGGGAATGAAAGGCAATATTCGTGTCTTGGCTAAATACTCTGTGTTAGTCCAGCCTCTCACCTCTATCCTCTATGTGTGTTTCCAGTAGGGTGTAACGATGTCTTCATCTCCCGAGGAGGAGATCTGGAGTTCATCTCTCGTATAAATATCCATGATTTTATTCTCCATTCCTGTTATTGATTAAGAGGGATTTTTTTAGAGTGTTTATTGGTACCTTCCCTACATGCATATGATCTGGTACCATCAGGAAGCCACTGTATTTGGAAATAAGATCTGCAGATGAAATTACTAAAGAACCTTAAGATGAAAGTATTTTGGATTTAAATTCAATGACCTTCAATTATCTGCATCCTATTAAAAGGGAGCACACAGAGACACAGACACACACACACACACACACACACACACACACACACACAGAGACACACAGACACACACAGACACACACACACACACATACACACACACACACACACACACACATACACACACACACATAGCACAAACCAAGGGCTATCTAGAACCACTAGAAGACTCAAGAGGCAAGGCAGGGTCCTTGGAGGCCACAGAGGACCATGATCTAGCTCATATACGAATTTTAGAATTATGCCATCTAGAAATGAGATGGGATACATATCTCATCTTAAACCCCTCTGTTTGTGAGATTTTCTTCCAACAAAGGGAAATGTATAATTTTCCCAAGTGGTGTTCATAAATTCTAACACAATGATTCCATGGAATGCTCCTATAATCATATGAAAACTATTGAGTATCTACCAGGAAAGATGTACAAACCTACAAATGCAAAATTAAACATGCAATTTCACAAGATCACAGAAGTCCAATTTTAGCAGAACCCCACCTCGGTACATGCTCAGTGCTGCCTGCAATTCTGTCACCTTTTTGTCCAGGGAGATTTTAGTCTGTCTTAAAACTTCTCATTATCCCAGCAGTGGTGGTGCACACCTTTAATCCCAGCACTGGGGGGGGGGGGGATCTTTGTGAGTTCGAGGCCAGCCTGGGCTACAGAGTGAGTTCCAGGAAAGGCGCAAAGCTACACAGAGAAACTCTGTCTCGATAAACAAAACAAAACAAAAACAAAAACAAAAAACACAACAAAAACCCTTTTCATTGTCCTTCTGTAAATCAAATCATCTCATAGACATAATGATCTGTTTCTTTAAAAACAATTAAAATCTTTTGTTCTGAAAATACATATTAACATAAAATAGGTGTTTTGTTCAAGAGTGTAAAAAAATTAAACTACTAAATAAAACTAGTATATAGTTCTGCTCATATTTATATATGCATATACTATATTTCTAATTCCTTAAAGAAAGTAAGTTATTATAATCATATAATTCATAAAACAGTAGTATTACATAATAAAACTTAAGCTTTGTTCCAATTCACAAACTTTGCATTCCTAGAATCATAACTACTTAGTTTCAATTTTGCTTTTTATCAAATGGACAAGCTTTATGTACCTCAGGATTCCTCTGTTTAAATTAATAAAAGAAAATGTACTTAACTCCAAAGATTGTTATAAGGCTTAAGAAAAATCTAAAACTATAGTCGAATATTGAGTAAGTACTATGAATTTAATTTTTTTAATTTTATTAATTTGTTTTTATATAATGTGTTTTAATTGTATTCTTTCCCCTTTCCCAACTCCTGTCAGGACTTTGTCATCTCTTTATCCACCCAACTTTATGTTCCTCCTCCCTCCATTTCTGTCTCGGTCCTTGTCACTCTGTCTCCCTCTCTCCCACACTCACTCAAAACAGGAAAACAAAGCAAACAAAGATTTTAAAGAAAAATCAATTGAAAAAAAAAACAACACCTAAATAAAACAAAAAACAAAAAAAAAATCATACAAAAATCAAAAAATCTGTTCTGTGTTTGTAAATAACTCCTGAGCATCAGGTTTGTCCTGGAATGTGGTTGAGATATTCTGCTGGGGAAAACTGATTTTCCCTTTCCCAGCAGGTACCAATTGCAAATGGCTTCTTGATTTGGGGTTGGCTTTGAGTTCACTCTCTTTCTCAGTGGTGGAATGTTGTCTGGTGTGAACCTGTGCGGGCCTTGTTCATGCCATCACAGTCTCAGTGAGGTCATATGTACCAGTCCTGCTGTCTAGGAAGATAATAATTTCCTTCATTGTGTCTACACTTTTGTTGCACCTTCCCTTAAATTTTAAGTATCATCTTCAACCTTTAAATTTCTTGATCATTCACCTGTTGAAGAAGTTAAGACTTTGTTCTCCAAATACAGGTGACCTAGTCAATATGGCTCCTTCCCCTGTACTTCCTGAAAAAAAAATCTAATAGATCTGAGGAGTCCAGGTATTTTTTTAAATTTATCTATCTACTGTGAGTATTGGGAGGCATCTGGGTACTATAGCACATATGTGGAAGTCAAGGATCTTTTCAGACAGGTGTTTGTCTCCTTGTACCTTGTTTTTGAGGCAGAATCTTTGTTGTTTCTGTCAGTGTGCTGCTTTAGCTGTTAGTTTTTATTATCAACTTGTTATAACCTAAAATCACTTGGAAAGAGAGTCTCAATGAGGAAGAAGTGCTCAATCATGTTGGTCTATGGGAATGTTTGTGGGGGAGGATTGTATTGATTACAGGTTCATTGATATGGGAAGACTCAGTCCACTGTTGGCACCAATTCCTGGATTTGGGTCCTGGATATAAATTGTAGAGAAGGGATGAGTACAAGCATGCTTGCACACATTCGTTATGTTCTTGAATGTAATGTGTGTACCTGTTTCGAGTTCCTGCCTCACTTCCTGGTGAGAATGCACTATAATTAGGTAGTGTAAGTCAAATAAACTGTTTCCCCTTGTCTTAGTTTTAGTCCCATGAAGAGATACTATGACCAAGGCAATTTGTAGAAGAAAAGCATTTAACTGGAGCCTTGCTTATGGTTTCAGAGGATTAGTTCATGATCATCATGATGGGAAGCATAGTAGCAAGCAGACAGGCATGGTGCTGGAGCAGTGGATGAGAACATATATATAATACTCAATATAGAGATAGACAGGAAGCAAGACTGGTCCTAGCAAGAGCTTTTGAAACCTCAAATCCCACCCTTAGTGACACACCTCCTTCAACAAGGCCACACCTCATAATCTTTCCTAAGATGTCTACCAATGGGGACTCAAACATTCAAATATATAACCTTATGGGGGACATTCTCACTCAAACCACCGCACTCTTCTAGGTTTGTGTCGTTATTTTATCACAGAAACAGAAAGGAAAACAGGACAGCCAGCCATTTGTGCAAGTTTCCAGCCTATTTGCTTCTCTCAGCCTCCCACCATATCATTAGAGAGCTAGGATTATAGATATGAGCTACCACAATTAGATCTTTACTTGAGTTCTGGGGACTTAACTTAAGTTATCAGTCTCTTCAGAAAGAACTTTTACCCACTGGTCTTCCTGGCCTATACATGTTGTTCAGTGAGGTTCAGAGCAGCCATGTACTAGCCACTATGTATCTTTAGTGATCTTAGTGGTCACCAATGCTAATGTGATAACTCATTAAAGGTATAGGGAAACATTCCAGTGGAAACCTATATACATTTGAGGACTTTAAATCTCTTGTACATGCCATCAATGTTTCAGCTCAAACTGTCTCACCATCAGCCAGCAGAAACTTCTTAAAATACTCTTCTGACACCCATTGCTAAAACTGTAGGTAGCTTTTCATAGCCTCTTTTCTATCTAGTGTACAATCTGGCTCAGTACTGGACACAGACAGCCCCTGATCTAGAGTGGATTATTATCCCAGCAAACTCTGTTTAATTTTAGTGGGAAATATCACTTTAAGGTCTTTGGTCTGGACCCAAGAGACATTTGTTTTTATGGTATTATTTATTTTATTAATGCTTTGTAGGGAACAAGTAAGGAAATGAGAGAAGATAGATAGATGATAGACAGAGAGATGGACAGATGGGATCATACTACTAATTCTTATTTCAAAATAAAGACTGAGAGCTTTTACTTCACTTCTTCTCAATGATGTCTGTATGTCTGTCCTTCTGCAGCAAAAATTCAGTTTTTCGAAGACACAAATGCTTTCTTGATTACCCCTGCATTAAATAAAGCTGAAACAGAGAAATAGTAATGTTATTGCTAACCAATTCTGGAAAATTTTAAGTGTTACAAAACGTTAAGTAGCTTAGAACAACACAGATTTGAGGAGGAAAGAAAAGGGAAGAGAGGGGAGGGGGCGGAGGAGTGGGGGGAGTCACAAGCCTACAGTTAGCTCATTGGACTACAGAGAGCTATGTTTCCTGTAGAGACACCAGGGGAGAATCCACTTCTGATGACTTCCCTGCTTGTGGCCTTTTTCTCCGTCTTCAAGCCTAGCCACAGACATCCTTCCCAGCTCTTACTCTCCTGTCTCTCTTGTGATTGTACTGTACCATTAGACAGCTCAGAACAAGTCCCATTTCAACACTTGTTCAGTCACACCTGCAAGATCTTTCTTCCCATGAAAGGTTGCATTCATGTGGATTTGGGGGATTGAATTGTTGGACACATTGTTTTATGTCACAGAGGGTGTTTAGTGAGATTAAAAGTAGTCTCCATCTCTGTTCTTACTGAATCCTTGTCTGACCTCTTACAATTTTACTAACATGAGCTTAAAATCCTTCAGGAGCTTTAAATATTAGAATGCTACTGAGCCTCCCTGATGTAACAAGTTTTGTCTGAAGTAATATGTGCTGTTTTCCTATATATGCTATACCAAAAACATAATAATTTAAGCAAAGGTAAGAAAAGAGAGCTATTAGATATATTGTATGTAGTTACCGATTGTTGACCTGGCCATATATAAAATAATTAAAATGACACATTGAGATGGAGCTAGGAAGATGGTTAAAATTTGAAAATAATGAGCAAAAAAAAATCATTACTTCATTTACATGTGGGTCATAGATGAATGGCAATAGAAAAGCTGTGCCTCCATGTCTGGTCTGAATTAAAGCCCTGTGAAGAAGGATGTTCCAGTCACTCAAGCTTGCACATTCTTTAATTTCGTTTATTAGGGCCTGCACAGAGTCAGTATAGCTAGAAGGCAAGACACAGGCTTTCAGAAAGCATGAAGTGTAACAGCTGGTTCCAATTACCCTACAACAGTGGGACCATATTCATAAACCCTCAAAAAGAGAAAGAAAAATTAATTCCTCATAAAAATGTGAGCAATGCTCTGGTCTGTGCATACACTTCTGTCTGCTGCTAGCCTTCCAGTTATGTCCCATTGTATGTATAATGCAGTTGCAATAAGACAGGCTGGTTAAGCTGGCAGAGCAGAAATCGCTTCAGCTTTAAACATATAATACAATCACTTTGCAAAAGTCCATTTCCTGGAGCAAAGCAGTTTTTCAAGAACTGCAAAAGTTTAAGAGACACCCATGACCAGGAAATCAAGCGATCTCATGTTAAGCATACAGTTATGCAGGTAATTTTCGTATCAGCCAAGTCAGACTAATGAAATTTGGCATGCGTGACTTCAGTGACCTTCATCAAAATCAGAGGTTGTCCCCTGAATGCACCACAGTGAAGGAGAGAGGACAAACTGCGGTGCTGAGCTGACCTTTGTCATCACAATCTGAGGTTGGAAATTACACTTTTTTCATTTTCTTTACTTGAAGTTCAAAGGTTTTAACACTTCAGTCGTCTCTGTTAATTTGAATTCTTAACATTTCGAACTGATGCGTTTAAGGTCCATTCGTATTATCTGTAATCACCACTAAGGTACCACTATCACATTAAGGAGGCATTTGCAGACACTGGGACTCAAATCCTAACAGACAGGCCCTTCTAATGCACCTTTCGTTTTTAAGTCAGAATGTATTAACTTGTTCAATTTAGCAACATCCCTTAAGTCTTTCAGTTAGTAGCCAAACAATGATCTAATCATCTTCTACCCAGGAGATGCTCTAATCATTTGATAAACTAAGCAACATGGCAGTTCCTGAAGGAAAATCATGAACACCATTAAGAATAGGATGCCTGCAATGTTTAAGAGATGAACCAGTGTGAATAACAACAGCATAGGCTTGTATAGGTTAGAAGTCCCACACTTATAGTATAGAATATTTTTAACAAATTTATTTTTTTCTGAACAAAAACATTTAAATAAGTAGTCCAAGACATAATAGGTATCTAGTTATATCACAAAAGAATGGTGGTAGGTAGCAACTATTTAAAATATCCCTGTTAATTATGATTTATTAGTATTTAGAGTCTGGCAAAGGAGGACTATAATAATTAGACATTCTTTCTGGACACATTTTGTTTAGTATTAATTTGTAGACCAGGGAGTGAAAATAAATTACTGGAAGGCAAGTGCCTTCCCACATGCCTGCTTTGGGCTGATGCTATTTGTGTGCTTTCCATCAACATAATAGAACATATTAATAGGCTTGTTTTTTGTAGGAATGTTAGCTAAGCTAGATGAATGAATATTTCTCAAAGTCCCATGAGCTAAACTTTACAAGAACATTTCATAACTCTTCACTATGGAAATTGTCAGGCATTTGAGGTGACTTGGTAGGTGCTTACTTTTAACTAAATACCTCAGTTTCCCCCAGAGGCTCACATCATGAAAGGAGAGAACTGACACAAGTTATGCTCTGACTTCTGCAATTAGACCTTGACATGTATGCTCCCTGCCCCAAAATGTATAGATAAGTGTAATAAGTTAATTTTTTGACAAAAAGCGTTTGTTCAAATGGCATTAACAAGTTCTAGGAATTGTTTCAAAGAGTTCCAACCATTGAGCTAGATCTACCATACATTGATATTCTGATGAAACACATCTCTCTAAATTCTTCAGTTCTCATGGTGCTGATCCATTTGAAAGACTTGGTTACAATGCCAGTCACAGGCTGGAAATATTTCCTGTATATTGTCCTTGTTTGTTGTATATTTGTGTAGCTTTTATAACTAATGGACAGTCTGGCCCAATGTAGAATTCACATTGTAGATTAACCACCCTCACTTCTTTAAACCTTCTGCCTTCCTAATCTAAAATATGACCAGAATTCCTTCTGCTACATGATGTTACAAAACCAGAAAGCTGAAAGAACCTTCAATCATCATGTGAATCTTTCATCATACTGCAGACTTGAAAACACTAATGATCTATTTAAAATTCACCGTTAAAAAAATAGTTCAAGTCTGCAGAAAAACACCTAATATTTCATATTTGTATATTTCTGCAACAGAAGATTCAACTTATATGTCAAGAACAATATTTAGTACTCTTCTGGGAAGATGGTTTCAAATTATAAATCAAAACCCAAGTAAATAACAACACTTTACTTGAAAAATCATAGATATCTGTCATAGATTAATTAATGGTTTCTCATGCAGAAGTCAAATATTGATGATGGAGTGACTCACATTTGTTTTTGCTGTTTTCAAATCTGCTGGTGATTAGACGTCTCTCCTCAAGATCAATAAACATCATAACAGGGCACTCAAGGTCTGCATGACAGAGGTTGCTCTGCTTGTTTTAACATCACTATGGCCTTAGACAGATCTCGCTATAAAGCATTTTATCTCCTCTTATTATGTACATATTTAATTGTTTAAACTACATTTATTTATTGCATGTAATAGAGATGCACACGTGACACAGTGTGATGTGGAGGTCAGAGGACTGGCTGGAAGGAATCAGCTCTCTCCTTCTACTGAGTGAGTTCTGGGAATCAAGTTAAGGTGATCGTGTTTGCTAGCAAGTGCCTTTTCCATCTAGCCATTTTCACCAGCCCCATTTGCCACATGTTTCAAATGAAGACCTAATTTTTTTTTTATGTCCCAAACCTTTAGAATAGCTACAGTTATCAGTGGGAGTCACATGGGATAAGAACATCTTTTGAATGTTTTCTTTTCCTTTTGGGTGTTAAGCACAGTTGTCTTCGTGGTGGTGTGAGGACAGAGCCCCTTAGGCAACCCCAACTTTTCTCTGTGTTTCTGGGCCATAATCCTAATCCTATCTTGTTGGAGCACAGAGAGCATCCCTTAACACACACACACACACACACACACACACACACACACACACACACACACACACACACACACGAATTGCAGTGAGTAGAAATTTAGACTGCCTATGATTCGTTCTACTCTCATCTTCAGTGCCTAAGCGCAATGCATCTTTCATCCACCTCCCTTTGCGAACAACATTTTAGTTCTAGCTGAGTCATTCATCTGGATTTAGACTAGGCCATTTTTCATGGCAATAAATTCTCCATTCATGATGCACATCCTTGGAATGGAACCTACTTGTTATTCAGGCTTTACTCCAGAATTCCTAGAATTCACAGAGTTAATCATGATAGTCTATGCTCCATTTTACAAAACAACACAAGTAATAGCTTTGTGTAGAAGTGGACATTTACATGGATTAGAGCTCTGGTCCTCTAATAACGTACACCTGAATCTACACTGTGTGTATTCATATGCAACTCTCCTTTGCACATCAGGTCATGCAATTTTCTGTAGGGTATATGTTGGAGGAAGAGGAACTTGGGATATATGTGAAAGACATCTGTGTAAGAAGAGCAGATACAGTGAGATGACTTGCAAAAGCAGAACATTTGAACATATTTTGAGAATAATATAGTGCATTAATAACCCTGATACAGGAAAGTTGAACTGATATTCTTAAGCTCCAAGAAGAGCTGTGTTTTGCAACCTTGATCTCAAAATCAATGGCTGTATTTCAAAATTTTCTCATTTAAAAAAAAAAATCACATTCTGAGAAATTCTTGTCTCCAGGCCAGTTCTAATAGAAAGTCATTCCAGAGAAACTTTTAAGGGGGGAATATCCCCTAGAATTAAAAATCCATTAATAGGAATTAACTTGCTTCTGAGTCAATGTCAGAAGAAATTGCCTCCTTTTAGTACATGAAAATCTCCTTGAACCCAACCTGGGATGTTAGGTTTGTCAGGCTCTTCTCCATTACCCTGAAGCCCACAGCTAGTTGTGATAATGAAATTCTCAAAAGAAATGGAGATCGGGTAATTATGCTCCCAATTAAATTTAAGACCATAATTAAAGGCACTTTAGCTGGTTTCAATCTGAGCAAACTTGGTATTTGACTTCTCCTCTGTATACAAGCCCATGATCAAGTCCTTCAAACTCAAGGGATGTGAGTTAGGTGGAGTTACAGATACAGTTCTACACCAATTATTCTGAGGGGTGGCTTATCTATTTGCTTTAGAGAAATACTCTTTAGATGGTAAACTGCAAATCCGGTCTGTTCAACTTCTGTTCTTTAGAGCTCTATAATTAATAAGTGAAAAGGAGATAATTCCTTTTACCTGGAGCCAGTAGCCAACAGCAGAAAGTATCCATGTGCTCCCTTGAGTTCTCATCTGTATATTGCAGTTTCATTTCCCTCTCTTTCCACCCCAACTCTCTCCCTAAACCTCTTGCTATCCCCTCTCTTCCTGCACCCTCTATTTCTTATTTCTCTGCCTTCCACATCAGCAGAGAAACCAATGTAAGGAGGATTGCACAAGTAGTAGCCAAGGAAAGTTTGGAAGAAGATGTTAGGAATGAACAGCATGCTAGTTTTCACCTGTAGGCTTTCCCACCATATCCTTACGAAAGTATAAAGGCAAAGCATTCAATTGTCTGAAGATGACTCTGAACAGGGAAGTAAAGTAACTTAATTCTTTACACTTAATCCAGTTACATTTAACTTTCTGGATGAGAATGTGCCCTTTGTATCTTTATAACTCACAGATAATTGTGATTTTTATCTTTGTCCATGTATATGTCCAGGCTTGTGCACATCTCATGATATGGGTGCCCACATATATGTGCCTGCGTGTTGAGGCCAGGTGTTGCTGATGTCTTTGTCAGTCGATCCTCCACATTATTTTCTGAAGCAGGATCTCACACAGAACCTGGAGCTCAGCTATTTGGCCAGCTATCCTCCTGTTCGTCCTGTATAGCTCTAGGGTCACAGGCTTGTGCTACTACTATGTCATGGTTTTTCCAGTCTGTGTTCTGGGAATCCAAACTCAGATCTTCACATTTGTTCAGCAAGCACTTAACTAACTGAACCATCTCCCCAGCTCTGTTTTAGAATTCTTTTCTTGGGGCTACACTAGTCACTGATGCACAGAACTGATCTGTTAATGTATTAGCTTGATAGGATGGCTGTAATAAATTGCTGCTAACTTAATAATTGGAAACAATGTGGACTCACTATTTCCTATGTTCTGTAGGTCATGGGGATCTGCACGCTTAGGTATCACAACTTCAGAAATCTAAAGGGTTTTATTTGTTCTTCTCTAACCCAGAAGGTGAAAATAAACAGTGCTGGACTCCTTCTGGAAGCTCAGTGTGAGAAGTCACTTGCAGTTAATGAAAAATTCAGCTCTGTGCTGCTGTGAGACTGTGGTGTGTGGCTTCAGCTCACCCTCTATAACTATGATCTTTGACTCATGATCTTCTTTGTCTTTTAACCCAACAATAGTAAGCACGTCTTTTGCATGCTTATTTCCCACATTTTCTTGGCCATCTCTCTCTTTTGACGCATTCATTTTCCTCTTTGACTTTTATTTTTAAAGATCAGTGTAAAATGGGAGAAAACAGAACTGGAGGAGAAAACAGAAATCTGTAGCATGAAATGTTACTTCCTTTACATGACTGCTAATACTTCCTACTTACAAAGACACATGCAATTTCATTAGCTCCATGACAGGTCTAAATAATCTCTCCAAACTCAAGTGTTTATTAGCACATTGTATTCTATAAACCCATAACCACCCTTGGACACAGAAGGGACTGTGAATGTTGCTGGTGTCCTTTACCCACCGGTTCTGTATCCCTACATCTTATCAAATTTAGCTTGAAAAATCTTTCATTTGTGCTGATTTTGTGCAGACACTCTCTTCCTGTCTTTATACTCTGAACAACACAACTATTTACATATCATTTACATTGTGTGGGATTATATAACTAATCTATAAATGATTTCAAATGCACAGGAGGCTGTGTGAGGATAATATGTAAATAGCTGGGCAGTTTTAGATGAGGCCCTTTAACATTCACCTAGTTTGGTGTCTATGGTGAATTCTAAAGCCAAGCCCCAGGGAATTCTAACAAACAAATGTACAGCACCAGAAATGGAAATCATGAGGATCAAAATCTGTAGCCTCAACAACACGTGTGTCAGTACCACTCATTAATTCAAATTATAAGTTTAAATTACAGTTTTAATCTCCATGACAAACTGAGACACCTAATACGGTCTTCAAAAATAGATGAAAGAATATCATCTGAAAGTAAAGACAGGTTGTGTGTGTGTGTGTGTGTGTGTGTGTGTGTGTGTGTTCATGTGTATGGGTGTGTGTTTGTGTGTGTTATTATTGACACAGGGAAGACAACTCTAGAAGTCAACTTTAGATGCCTCGCTATGGTCACTCTGCCTTATTTTTTGAAACAGTGTCTTTTACTGAACTCAGCACCTGTAGATTACCTAGATTGGCTAGTCAGAGAGCCACAGGGATGCTCCTGTCTCTGCCTCCAGTGTTTGGGTTACAGGTCTGTGCAATCAGACTCAGCCTTTAGTTTTCACACGGATGCTGGTCATCCAAACTCTGGCCCCTGTGTTCTTGAAGCTGTCACTTTACCTGCTGAGACATTTTATTAGCTCCAGGGTTTTCTTTAATTGTTTTTCCTGTCCAATTCAACTGCTTAAATTCCACAAGTTTTAGTCAGTGAAAGATGACTGGAAGAGTGGGCCTATTTTAATCATATGTTACTGGTTAAACATCACTCCTATAAAATCTTAATGATCCTTTGAGAATGGTAAACTTGAGGAGTGGGGGTTTATATCAGTGGTAGAGCACTCATCTAGCATGCCTTGGGTTTGGAGTCTGTCACAGTGAAAAAAGACAGGGCTTTTTATACTCACACTAAACTGGATCTGCTACCAAATAGCATCTATAAGCATAACTAATAATCAATACTATGTTATCAATTGACCTTAGGAAATAGTTTTAGATTTGGTTCTAAGCTAATCATTATGAGAATTTTTATTTTCATGGACTGGATTTTTATGTAAACTTCTTTTAGTTTCATATAAATTGAGACTATGTATATAAATATATATTTACATATATGAAATATATATCAAAATCTAGTCAATTTTTAATCTTATCATTGACATTGTTTTGTCCATCCTCTAGTATTTTATTTTGATATTTTAAAATTATATTATCTCTAAAAGTACAATAAATTTTTTTTTTCATCTTTTAAATGTAATCAGTCAACATCATCACCAGGGACATAAGATAGTGCCAAGTTTGTTACATCTTGATGGAGCAGTATTGTCATTTTTGGTGGTTTACTTACTTCGGGAAATGTTGTTATTTTAAATACAACCATGTATAACATTGGTTCATGCTGTTTGTTTTCTATTGAGTGTTTTGTTTTAACCAGGATTTCTGGGACCAGTGACAAGAGTAGATGCTTTCCTTGGGGGATTTTATATAAATATCTGCCCTAAGCTAAAAATAGTAATGTATCCCAAAGGAAGTCAGCTAGTCAGACTTCAAAATGACTAAATTGAACGTTAGTTTCAGCCTGATTTTCAAGTAACCACATTAATGGAGAAAAGATGTGTTTAATTTTCCCATTAATCTACACAATATATTGGAAAGAATGAGATAATGTCTCCTAAGAAAATCTTTTGATTTATTATGGAAAAACTCACATAAAACTGCTGCTATGGTGTTGTTTTAATTTTAGTTCAAATGAAATGAATACCCAAGGATTTGTGCCTCTGCTTGTTTGCAACTAATAACTCTTGCTTCTGCTATGTTTATGACTCTCTCCAAATCTCACTCAATAAAACTTAAAGAGTAATCTCTAACCCAGTAAAATAGAATAAACTAAAAAATACTTTTCTTATTAATTCAGTTATTTATATATCAAAAATTTATTCTACACTGAAATACTAAATAAAAAACTTTGTTGTTTTTTTTCAACTCTGTAGAGTATTAAGCAAATGTTGGGGTCTCAGGCAGATGGGCGTGGGGGCAGGGCGCAGAGATTGCAGGGGCTGCTGGGGGGTTTGGAAAAGGGGATCCCTCCTGGTGGGGCTAGAAGGGGACCTGCCCGGTGGTCAGAACCTGGGGCCAAGTTGGGCAGGTCTTCCCAGGGTAGCTGGTGCCCAGGGATGGGGTCCGGGTTGGGCCCAGATACTCACCTCTGGTCCGAAGGGAAGTCGGGGGCAGGATGGGAGCTGGGGGCCGGTCTCTAAGTCTCAGGAAGTGGCAAATGTTTCTGAATTGTATCTTAAATGTCAGAGGACTCTCATCAGTTACCTGTGACATCAGGCATGGACTGCTGTCGTGGAGGAAGCAGATTATAAGGAGAGAGGGAAAAAAAGAGTCCTTTCCCTTCTCCACCTCCTCCCACCTTTCATTCTCTTCTACCTTATTCTTCCAATTAATTGATTATTAATTAGATAATAATGATAAAATTATTATTAATTTCATAAAAATTAATAATTTCATTTTTTTATGTTCACTAAAATGTAAATAACAAGGATAGTTCTGTATATTCTATACCCAGTCTTATCAATCATTTGCACTAGCATGTTCCACCTATAACCAATAAATGAATGTTGATACACTATTAATGTTCACATTTTAGATTTATACAGTTTTCATGTAGTGTCATTTTCTGCTTCAAGATATTCAGAATGTCACCGCATTCTTCAGTCACCTGATCTCCATGTGCTCCTTTTGGCTGAGATAGCATCTATGAGTTTCAGTAGCAAATCCATAAACTTATGGTTCCACTTTTGTTAGACGATATCAAGAATTATATTTTAATTCCTTATGGTTTGTGAGCAACTGCATTATTACTTGGTGGTATTTCCTCACCATGAATCTTCTCTTCTTTTTCTTTTCCTACATTTTATGCTTTGGAAGGGAGTCACTAAAGTATCCCACATTTAAATGAGATTTCTGTCTCAGCTCCTCAACATTGGGAATTCTTTAAAGAAAACATTAATTTCCTATCTTTTTATGCACTCAGGTATTTATATTAGTGTGAATTTGTAATTATCCATATTGTACTTTGTATCACATTTCAGTATTAATTTATTGTGTTTTTCTGTTTATTCTTTAGGCTTTGGGACCTCTTTCACTTGACATCCATCTTTGGTATCTTTGTGGGAGCTTTATTATTAGAGACCTTCCTTACTTTGGGGCATTATAAGGTGTTCTAACCCAATTTCTCCCCAGCTGTAAGCTCCTCTGTATCTTTCAGCAGTCCTGGTTTATGATACTAGGGGCTGATACCAAAATTCAATAGCTGGATCCTAGGTGCTGTTGGATACTTTTGATATGCAAGTCTATCTTATATTCTGGAACTCTGTGAACCATTACCACATGTACATCTTTACTAAAGTTCAGCAGGTTCCCTCAGATGGACTTTTCTATGTCAAATCCAACATGATATACCAGTCTATAGGTGTGATGATTATTTGGTATCTTACAACACAGCTTAACATGAATATATGCTGATACAAAATATATATCAAGCCTCAACTTTACCATTTTCCCTTTCTACTCCACAGCATTGGTGATAAAGGTGATAAAGATGAATAAAAGAATGAGAGTAGTGGAGAAGTACCTCCGCATGTCAGTGATCCCTGGGAACTACTTCTGCTATCCTTAGATACAAGAATATTCACAACTTTACTGGGGAACCCGTAACAGAATGACTCACTAGGCCATAATCCATACCAGTTATTTTATTGAATGGAAACCATTTGAACATTTACCATATACCAAAATGTATTCTAAGCATTTAAAAGTTGTGCTGAACATAACAGAAAATACTGTAGAGATTATCTTCCTCCTATGAAGTCTAGCAGCAAGCAGGTCAACAGCAGCACCAGCAGCAACAAGAACAAGAACAACAACAATAACAGCCACAACAATAATAACAGCAGCAGCAGCAGCAGCAGCAGCAGCAGCAGCAGCAGCAGCCTCAAAACTTTGAGAAAATTTAGCCAACTGGAAACACTACAGAAATATTAAAAACAATTATGTATTTACATATTTCTGAATTTATGCCCAATTGACAAGATTTGACCAAATATAGATTTTGTGGAATAGAATTCTGGAAATAAGGAGGCTAAATAGAAATCCCTTAATGTTGAAGCAAGCTTTGTGGGTTATAGGAATAGAGTGAACATCATTGGAATCAGAGAGATATAGACATTTGAAAGTAGCTCAGAACTGAGACACTGAGGTAAGTTAATACAACATGATACATGGTGTCTTCCCCCTGGGATCTATTAAATGATTAAAGGGTGATTGTTACCTAATAGCTGGTATTGAGAAGTCTATGATGATTTAACTGATTGCTGCACAGTTAGGCAATTACAAAGAGCAAATTATAATACTGACTTTTCCTTTTTTTTTTTTTTTTTTTACAATTTATCTAGCACTAATGACCTGTCAAGTATACTCAAAATGACTTTACTTATATCATTTCAGGCATTACTTGAACTAATACAATGAGGTGGGTATTAATTGTCTCCATCTATAGTCTAGGAAATTGAGGCTCCAACAGATTAAAAAGACAAGTGAGGACTGCCTGACTGGGCAGTAGGGGAGCTGGCACTTCAGCCTAACTCAGTTAACAGCCATTCCATATGCTCAACGCAAAACAAGCATGGATATGTGACAACCATGTGTAGAGATTACTCATTCCATGAGACTGCAGAAATACTACTTGTAGTTTTTGTTATCAGGTAACTTAACATGCCTTTGGCCAATGATACTCATGATATTTTAATTTTGTCCTCACTTAAAGTTTTCTCATATATGAAGGGAAGAGGGTATTTTCCTTTGAAAAATGTGAATTGACTTTTAAGAGAATTGGAGAGAGAAAAATATCCTTTGTAGGGTAGCCTTCTTCTCCAGGTGTTTATTTACTTGGGTTTCATTTGGAAAAGGAAAAAAAATTCAGCACCAGCTTAAAAAAGTAGAAGAACATATGCCTCTCTAGTAGAACTCGGAGCTAGCTAAACAATATGAACCTGAAGAGGGTAACTAAAGCACATATGATGGCCTCATAAATAGGAATTGTATTACTGAGTTTTTCTTGCAAAGGTATCCTTTACTGGGTATCTTTTATTTGTACCTAAGACCAATAGAAAAGAAAGAAATATCCTAGTTTATAACAGTTAGGAGTTTCAAAATGTTTTCTTTCTTTACTTAAAATAATGATAGTCAAAAATATTTCAATTGCTATTATAAAATAGTAGGTGTCTTATGGATAAGAACACATTTAATGTAAGTAAAATGTATAGAAGTCTATAGATTTTTACTAAAGACCAGATTTTCTTTTCATTTTATGTGTACATATTTACTTTTAAGATAAGGAATTTAAACAGATCAATTAAAGTAAAAAGTAAAAGTTAAATTCCTCTGAAAAATATTTCTCTGCTTGTCCTCTGTCTTCACATTTGATTCAGTAAAGGTGTCGTGATAAGCATAATTGTAGGGTACCCAAGTCTACAGGTAAATATTTGCTTGATTATGACTTGCTAATGTTTTCTGTCAAAGTAGGGAGCCCGGGCTTTCTACAGCCCTACATTTTCCTTGCACTGGAGTTGGAATTTAATGTTACTTATTGACCATTTCCAAAAACACGGTAACAACTTTTGGCTTAAGAGATATGCTGTTCTTAGAGTGGTATTTGACATTTCAATCCAATACATTTTATTTTGGTTTGAATTCTGGATTCCATAAGATATCTTTAAATGAGGGATCCATATCTTGGTTCTCAAAGTGCTATATATAAACAAACTTATCATCTACATGATTGCCATACCATTTCTAACTATAGTGATTTAGAAGACTACATCTCCCAAAGTACTACCCCTCCCATATATAAAAGGAAAAATATACATATTCCAATATTAGATATACAATTTTTAAAATATACTTACATTTTGACACATTCTTTCTGCACTCCATATACATATATGTATATATACTTAATGTGTATAAATATTGTAGTTTTTCAAAAAGTAAGTAAACTTAAATATGAAGGCTATTTATTGAGGCTAGGGTTACAGCTTAGTTGCAGAGTTCTTGTCTAGCATTCATGAGGCCCTGGGGTCAGTCTCTAGCATTGAATAAATCTGGGCATGGTGGTACATTTTTGTTATCTCAGCACTGGGCATGGAGGTATGCACCTGTTATTGAAATACTTGCAAGGTGGAGGCAGATGGTTCTACATCTTCATCTACATGGGGAGAGTAAGGCTAGCCTGGGCTACAGGAGGCTCACAATTTATTGAACACGCATAATAACTCTTTTATTTATCTACACAGTGTGTGTGTGTGTGTGTGTGTGTGTGTGTGTGTGTGTGTGTGTGTGTGTGAATATGGGCATGCATATGTCACAGTGTGTATATTCATTTGTGGAAGTCAGAGAACAACTTTTGGGAGTTGCTTCTTGCCTTCTACATTGTTGAAACAGGCTTTCATTTGCTTCTGCTCTGCACTGTGAACTGTAGGCTAGCTAGCCCAAATATTTTTGGGGATTTTTTATGTCTCCACCTAAGCCTTTCACCATAAGGATTTTGAGACTATAGATCCTTGTAGCTTCACAGTTTCTGAAGATTGACCTAAGATCATCAGGCTTGCTTGGCTAGTACTTCTACTAATTGAAGTAATATACATGATGCATAAACTTTTAAAGGTTTTGTTTTTATTTTGTGTATGCAAGCCTCTGAGTATGGGTTTGTGCATATGAGTGCAGGTGCTCACAGTGGTCAGAAGACGGCATTGAATCCCCTGGAGTGGAAGTTAGGACTGGATGCAAGTATCTTGATTTAGGTGATGGGAACCAAACTCCAGCCCTTTGGAGAAGCACTAAGTACAGAGATGTTTCTCCAGACACACATAGGATAACTCTTTAATAACTACAATGTGTTGTTTGGGAGGCCTAGTGTTGACAACACATAAAGAACAAAACCAAAACCACAAAAATTATGTCACTGGCATAAGGGAACTGATTTTTATGGAAAAAAATCTTCTTATTGGGTGCTATATACCTGAGGGATAAAATTTCCCACTTTAAGATAAAAGTTATTGGCTGCAATAAAACAAGAAAAATAGAAAAATAGAAAGGGATAGTGGAAGAGGCTTTGTTAATAGTAGTCATTGATTTATAAAAAGAAATCAGTTGTAATTTTCATTTATATCTTCATGTAAATATTTCAGAGATGTCCACAGTAAGCTTAAGTTCTAGGGTGGTCCAAAGAAAAGTAAGCAAATGAGACAGAATGTAACTAAAACAGCGAGCGAGCATGTCTATATTAAGAAGTGGTCTCGAGTGTGTGCTTACACTAAGGAATTCTGTATGGTTTAGCATTTACATTGCTTGTACAACTGGAAAGTTTCGGAATTTCCAAAAAGCAATCCCAAGAAGGAACAGAGTGCAATGATGAGCTAAGTTGATACTGTGTGGGAAAGGAAGCAGACACCCAGACATGGTGCTGAGCTCCCCTGGGAGGCAGGCTATAATGCCAGCAGTGGTCTGTGAAGTTTTGTGTACACCATGGATACACATTTTGGCTCTTTCCCCAGATAATTATTTTATAAATCCTGATATTTGTCACAATGTGACCCAGACAAGGGAAAGTATATAAACTTTTCATACTCAGGACAGAGTTATTATATTTCATTGCCATATGTTTTTTTCTAAAGTTTAATGTAAGATGTGTGTGTGTGTGTGTGTGTGTGTGTGTGTGTGTGTGTGTGTGTGTGTGTGTGTTGCCTGTAGAAATCAGTTATGGAGTCTGTTCTGTCTTCCTTCCTTCATGTGGGTATGTGGGTTCTGTGGTTGGAATCTAGGCAATCAGCTTGGCTACAAGCACTTCTACGTGGTGAGACATCTCATTGGCCATCTGTATGTTTTTCTTCATTTGTGTCCTAGCCTGTCTGTTTAACAAAGAATATCAGGGTATATTTGGGACAATTACTACTAATACTTTAAGTTCATATACAAATATTTTTGTAATTTAGTGCCCAAATTATTTTATGTGTAACATATGGTTTTGTTTCCTATTGTTTTTCATATTAATGTGAGCTTCTCATGTTCTCAATGATGAGGGATAAAACCCTGGGCCTCATGAGGACTGGGAAAGCAGTTTACTCCAACTACTCAATCAGTCCAAAAAAATGAGAATTTCTATGGAGGAATTTTGGGTTTGATATTTTTGGGTCTGCAATGCAATCATGCATTTGGTATATTTTGTAGTTGTCCTGAATGCTCAATGCTTAATTAGTGATATTTATTTTTTATGAGCATGTGTGTGTGTGTGTGTGTGTGTGTGTGTGTGTGTAAATGTGCATGTGTGTGCAAGCATGTGGGTGCCAGAGGTTGACATAGGATATCTCCTTTTTCACTGAACCTGAAGGTTGTTAACTCTACTAGACTGGCTGGCCAGCAAGCTGTGGGGATCCTCCTGATTCTGCCTTCCAAGTCCTGGGATAATGACATTTAAACAAACAAACAAATAAAACATGAGTGCTGAGATTAGAGTCTGGTCCTCATGCTTAGGCAGCAAGCACGTCACCAACTAAACCATCTACCCAGCCCCTCTTCTTCCCTTTAAAATGATATTAAAAGAATATTAATGCTCTCAACTGATTATATGTTGTAATAAACACAAGTAGGCATGAGTCTAGACTTCAGAGAACTTGCAGTCTAAAGAAAATAAAAATATGTAGGGAGCAGAGAAGACTTTTTTTTTAGTGGTATAATCATTAGTAGGTAATTTATGTTCTATCAAATGAGTTCCCACCATTGCTAATGCAAGCACTCCTAGTCAAACTAACAGGGGTGGTGTTCAGCATTAAGGGGAAGGAGACAAGAAAAGGTTAATGGGGATGAATATGATAAAAATGTATTATATACCAAATATGAAGTTTGATATGAAGACATTTTTCCTTATACAGCTATTTCTTTACATCTGGCCAAACATATAGCCAGTTACAATATAAACATAATGAAGCCTCAGGAAGATTGTATTTTTCATGTGCATCTTGATTGTTTAAAATTAAGACTTCTGAAATATTAAAGATGATCAAATATTAACACAGTGTTGGCATCTAGTCTGCAATTTCCAAGGCACCAAAATAAAGCACGTTTGCTTAATACTCTAAACTTCATCTCGCCACAGAGAGCTGCATTAACTTCCTGCTCACATTTAAACACCATTAAGGTGCAGCTTGCAATCTGTAGAGCTTTATTGTCTGAGTCCTGCTTACCTGAGGGACCACTTTCCTGCATTCCTCAGAGAAGCCTGTGGAGAAGTTTTGCTGATACCTTCTTGGAGGGGCTGGTGTGGTGCAAGTACTCATGGCAATCTTCTTGGGTCCTGGGGCTTCTGTCACCTGCCCTCACCCCCAATCCATGTTCTCGCTTGTGAGACACAGACCTGCCACTTAAATAACATTTGCAAACAAAGAAACAGTTTCTGTTCAGCATGAGTTTTTATGAATGGTGTGGATTAATTGTGTATCTGTGATCTCTGGCATGCAATAAATCTATAAAATGATATTTGTGGAGATACTGGTAAATGATTTGAGTAGCTTTAGACAAAACAGCTTATACATGTCACAAAATGCTGTATGTAATGTAGTATTTCAGTATAATCACTCCATATCAGCCCTATGAAAATTGAGGCATATTGTTAACCATCAAATTAGAAGTGATGAGTTATTGAGAATGCACTTCAAGTAACATTTTTAAGTAAACTTATACAAGTAATTCTAATGAGGAGATATGTTTGTGCTTCAGTAATTTACAACACTCAACACTGACCAAACTATCTTACAGTAGACAGAGGATTCTAGAATTGTTGTTAAATATTATGTTATTTTATTTGATGCACTTGCCCCAAGCATTTTACATGAACTTTGTGAAAAAGAAAAATCAATACTTTATTTTCAAAGCATCATAGAATTGGTCTAATTTTTAAATATTGGATTTGTTTCTTTGAAGTCATTTGGTTTCTCTTGATCATATATAAAGGGATAGAGACACACAACATCTTGCATCTGAAGTTCAAAAACATTACTTCAGGTTAAAATTTTGTATGTATGTATACGTATATTTACATATACTTTATATACAGATGTATCAATTACCTTTAATGAATTGTGTTGTTTTCTTCTATATTTTCTAGAAATCTCAGAAAATTTTTAGTGTAGCTCTGAATTATACTGCAGCTATCTAAACAATATTTTAATTAATTTGTTTAATTAATTTTCATTCTGATATTTTTTTTTGCTTTAAGCAAATATTTTCAAGTGAAATGCCATCTCAAAGTTTCATGACTATAGAAAAAGTCTCAGTTCAGGTTCTGTAGAAAGATTTATCTCCCCACCTAATTACCTCTGCCATCTCCTCTATCTCCACTGAACACAATCAATTTACTTCACTCCCATGGTTATTGCTCACAGCACGGTGAAGCATGACAGAGTGAAATGGAACATCAGGAACGCGATGTAAGGAGGTCAGACAAATAGAGAATATAAATGAGAGCTGGCTATACAGATGTGCCTTGATGATGTTTGTGTTTTAGGTTTTCTGCTTAATACACGACTTGACTGCCCTCACGAAAATTATTAAATCCCATTTTAAACTTGACTGTGTCTTTCGAATGCAGCTTCAGATTCAGACAAGTAGAATATTTTTGCATCAGACAAAATACTTGTCTTGCTGAGATGTTAGATACATGAGATCGTAATTGCTGGTTGAAGGCTCAGGGGGGCTCCGATGTCCCCCATGCACTTCTGTCTCAACAGTGGATTGTGGAGTTGGCAATAATCATTGTGCCGTGAGGCTTCAGTTATATTGTAAAAAGTAAGGGAGCCATTCCAGACTTCTATGCATCAAAAAGATAGGATGGCCAGATCTGATGGGATGAACTATTTGTCTGCTTTACAGGTAAATTACATGTGAGACATAGATGGGGAAGGGAACATCAGGCCGTGATTCCACGTATTAAGAGTCAAACTAAAGGCCAGTTGAGCTGTGGTAGTGAAAACCATGGCCTCTCTACTTCCTTTAAATCCTCTCCCCATCTTCACTTTGCCAGTGTGGAAGGTGAAGTGAAGAGGGGTTTAACTCACTCTTCTGTGGTTACGCAGGCAACAGAAGGCAGAGCCAGGATTTGCATAGAGGGAATCTTAGCTTATCATTCCTAAGAGTAGAAACAGAGATAAATCATAAGACAAGTGGATTAGGTGAGTTGTAGATAGGATTGGTAGGACTTGGTCACTCAAAAAATGCTAAACATGAGTGAGAAACATAGATATATAGATTTGCGACTCACCAGTATTTATTGTGCAGCAAAGGCTATAGCAAACAAAGAGAATGTGCGGAAGGAGCTGCACTGGATGGTAAAACACGGCAAAGCACCAGGAGGTAGTGTTAGATGGAGAAAGATGTGACCCTGAAGATAACTACAAAGGCTCAGTAATGCCCATTCGAAACAGGGCTTTCAAGAATGGTAGTACCAAGGGCCCACTGATAACAGAAAGAAAATAAGAGGATGTTGAAAACTGCCTGGTATTTTGACTTAATAATCAAGAAGCTGGTGACCTTGAAAAGAGAGACTTCTAAGTGGTAGTTGAGTCTTTATTTACTTAAGCTTAATTCACTAGACCTGGAGCCTCGAAACTGAATGATATGATGGACTTCATGGGGAGAAGAGGACTAGAAAAGGATGGGGCCACAGAATCTTTAGAGCCTGTGATGGTATTTGTGGAAGAAATACAAACATGGAGTAAGACGGGAAATCCTTTCAAGAGGGGTTGATGTGGAACTCCCAGTCAGTAGAAGATAACCTCCAGAAGGGTAGTGTACTACAGCGGCTGAACTTGGTAACCTATTGTGTCTTCTCTCAATGTTTATCACTTTAAGACAATTCCTGTTTCTCTCCAGCATTTCTACTATATCTCTTTGCTATCTCCAAGCAAAGTCTATACTAGCTATTTTCTCTGTGAGCTAACAGCCCTGATTTGACCTATGTGGACATAACAGAGACTCATGTGTGATTATCTGAAAGGATCTGAATGGCGAGAATGAAGGGTGAGGTGCTGGGTTTTATAGCATGCCCTTTAAGAGTAATAGTTATTCATTATTTGAAGTCTCTTTCCAGATTCTGATGGATTGAGCCGTGCTGTTTCCTGAATACTCGAATTCTGTATGCAGCTTTATGACAGGAAGTTGGTCTTCAGAGCAGGAATGTATGTAAACAAAGAAATGCGGCTCACAGCGAAGTTCCTCTAAATCAAATCCTGAAGGCTTCCCGCCCCCATTCCAAGCTTCTTTCTGTATCTTGATTATTTTCAGATGGTTTCTGTGAAGCAGAGATGAAACCCAATAGTTAACCTCCCTAAAACTCCCAAGGCATTCTCAGGCAGTTTTGAGTGGGGACCAGCTAAGCCAAACAAGGAGAAGGAAGCAAGAAATCTAATGCCATCCCGAGATTCGATGTACGAAGTGTATTTTCTCCCTTGGGAATCAAGCTTCAAGAGTGAACTTTTAAAAGAGGGACTGAAAACGAAAGTACGACAACCGCCTGAAATCATCACTGTAAACACGAAGGGTTAGAAGCTATGGCTGTTTGGTCCTTTGACATTATTATACAACGGCATGCCTGCTGAGCTTCAGAACCTATTGTCCTGCCAGCCATGCGGAGCTCTGCCTTTCTCTGCTGTAAAAATGCTAAGATGCCAAGGGCTACAAATTGTCTTACATCAAGTCAGGGCAACTTTATAGGTTATGAAAGATAAAGAAAAATACAAAGACATTTTTGTCAGTCTCAGAACCTCAGCCTTCATGGGTGAAAGCAAAAATGTCCCAGATTCGTGCAAGGCTGTCTAATACACAGATCCCAGTGCTCCCGGAAACTGAGTTTCAGTGTTTTACCTAAGCTAAGTATTTTGGGGGGAGCTTCCAAAAAGACAAGGCTTCTGTTGTGTTTCTGAAATTCTGCTTATTGGCATGTCTTCTTCTAATAGAAAGACAGAAATAAAATATGGGCAAGCATGTTGGGAAAGGCCTGGTAGAAGAGACAGGGCCGAGGTCGGGTCGTGGTGGTGCATGCCTTTAATCCCAGCACGTGGGAGATAGAGCAAGGTGGATCTCTGTGAGTTCGAGGCCAGCCACGAGTTACAGGTTGAGTTCCAGGAAAAGTGCAAAGCTACACAGAGAAACCTTGTCTCGAAAAACCAAAAAGAAAAAAAGAAGAGACAGAGCCAAAGGCTGTCTGTCCTATGCCACCATCAAGAGTTTCCACTTCCTAAGCAGTTTACCAGATGGATCCTAGACATGCCCACTGGTCACAGAATTGGTCTGGAGAAAGATGTAATTGAAACTTACATTTCTGTAGAGACTGGCCAAGAGAAGGTCGTCTTCCAGGGGTGTGAGGGATCAAACTTGGAAGTTCATGAACTGCTTGCTGCATCAGCTATTTATGTCACCACTGTCAACACGTGACAAAAGCAATATGAAGAGTTCATCTTGATTCAAGGACACAGCTGCACGGGAAGGCATGGCAGCAGAAGAGTGAGGCACTTGGTGCCATTGCTGTCATCATCAGATGTCTTGTGACGAAGGCTGGTTCTCAACTCCCTGTCTCCTTGTTATTCAGTACAGAAGCCTGTTCCGTGTACTAGTGCTCCCCACATTTTGGGCAGATTCTCCCTCCTCATCCTAGTCTAGAATATCCCGAACCTCCTTGCCTAGAGGTTTGCTTCCCAGATAATTCTAAATCTTATCCCTCAATAACCACAGTTAACCATAGCTCCAGCCAGTTGTTCTGGGGGCTGCTGGGAAAGCAGAGGACGAGTCTAACAGAACTATGGATTGTAAGCTGCTCTTTAGATGTCTCCATGCTGATCTTGGCAAGGAAGAATTGGGACTGTGAGTGTGGTGGTGGGTTGGAGGTAGGGGCCTGTGAGCACTGACAGAGAGATGAGAATCTGGGCTTCCCAGGTTTTCCTCCACCAGTAACTGAGAAAGTGGCTCCACAAAGAGGGAATGGGAAGAAGCCACATCAAACCCACCATCACATCCTGTAGCCATGAGAACTTAACCAGCAGATCAGAAAGGTCATTAGACTATCAAGTAAAGTCTCATATTAAACAAGCTGAGTCTGGTAAACTCCATTGAGAATGGACAATTGACAGCGAATGAAAAGTACTGGAATTAAGTCCCATTGTCCTGGAGGTCATGGAACTCACTACATAGATCCACCGGCCTCTGCCTCCTGGGTACTGTAATTAAAAGTGTGTTCCACCATGCCCAGTATAGCCAACGTTTTTTTAACTAATGTTGCTTTTAGTTATCCAGAGTTGAGTTCCAATATGACCTAAATATAGATAACTCCTGAGAAAAAGCTTCATGCTTATAATTCAGCAAACTGAAATTGATCAGTGAACTCATGTCAGCCCAATTTTGGACTGTATTTTATTACTAAATTATTATGAAATCAAATTTTTATGTTTAATATTTAGTGACATTGAACATTGTGAGTTCTTTTTATTTTCTCTTTTAATTGCTTATTTTTGAGATTTTAATTTAACATTTCTCTATTTTCTCACTCCCACCTCCCCAAAATGCCCCTTCTCACTCACCTTCAAATTAATGGCCTCTTTTTTCATTGTTACTGCATGCATATATGCATTTGTACATGTATACATATTCCTAAGTATAACATGCTGATGTTATTTGTGTGTATATCTTCAGATATGATTGTTTGATGCTGGACAGCCAATTGGAGTGTTCTTTCCTGGAGAAGGCGACCCCTCCCGTTCCAGCTTTCCTCAGTTACCTGTAGCTCATTTCGTGGGACTGAGGCCTCATGGGCTTTACCTCATCCTATTTGGCATGGAATTGTGAGTTTTTATTTTCAAGTAGTTAATATATTTCTGTGTTTGTGTATTCATTGAATTGTTTCAGGAAAAAAATAAACGTAGTATATTCCTTGCTGTCAACAAATCAAAAGCTACCAAAGCAATTGGGCTTATTGATGTCCATAACATATTGTACCATCATGAAATTCTTTTATATTTGTCTACTCGTGAGACTCTTGTGTCTGTGAATGCATATTGGACACCTCCTCTCTGTGGACCTTTTATGCAGATGCATAGTTTTAATTTCAGCTCCTAGAGAAATGGTAGTTTTGGCACAATGGGAGGGACCAGAGTACATGGTATCCTTCTCAATGAGAAGAGGCCTGTGTTAGTCAGGCATCTGTCACTCTAACAAAATACCTGAGGACACAATTCAGAAGATGCACTTAGTTTCCCTCAGGGTTTCAAAGGATGCAGTGCAAGTTATGCTGGCCCTGGTTGCTATGGAGTGTCTTTCTGTATGGTGTGAATATGTGTTGCTCTGATTGGTTGATAAATAAAGCTGCATTGGCCTATGGCAAGGCAGCTTAGAGGCAGGTGAGAAATCTAAGCAGATATATGGAGAGAAGAAAGGAGAGGAGGGAGAGATGCCAAAGGAGCAGCAAGATGTCAGCAGACTGGTAATGCCATGGCCAAGTGGCAACTTATAAATTAATGGAAATGGGTTAAGTTATAAGAGCTAGCTAGCAAGAAGCTTGCCATAGGCTATGAAATTGGTAATTAATATTAAGCTTCTAAATGATTATTTGATAAGATGCTGAGGAACTGCTCAGGTGGGCAGGATAGAGGAATGCTGGACTGCATTTCTCAGGTAGGACCTGAGTAAACTTATGGTTACACCTGGTGATGTGAGTTTATGGTTAGACAGAAGATCTTGGTATAGGATGCATGGAGGAACAGAACTCTTAGTTCATAGTGGAGAGGAATCACAGAAAAATTGTAAATCACCTCCACAGTGATTTACTGCCCCCATCTCAAGATAACACATATGGCTATGAACTCTGCCATTGGTCCCAGGGTTTCCTGGCTTCACAATGCCCCATCATGGGTTCTGTTTCACTGAGGGCCAATCATTCAACACAGGAAGAGCCAGGGATCATTCCAGAGACAAGTTATGTCAAGTCATGTCTCTGTGAACTTTTGCACTTTAAAAAGAGTTTTTCAAACCATCAGAACATTTAAGATTGACTGTAAAATTTGAGGACAGAGTCAATGGGTAAGAAGGCATCTGGATCACTCAAAGTATCCCCTAATGATACAGGATTCAATATTTCTTTTGGTTTAAATGAAAAGAAAAAAAGACTGGACAAATAAGCCTTTTTGTTAATTTTAAGTATTTTCTTCAATAGGAAAATAATCGAAAATTCAATTCTAAATACTTTAAATTTGTATGGATTTATCTGAAAAGTATGCTACTTTTCCAATATGGTGGATATGAAGTACATAATTTCACTAGAGCCAAACTTTTCTCTCCTTGGAAATTTTCTATCTGTTTGTCTATTTATCATTTATCTGTCCATCCGTCTGTCAATCATCTATCACCTATCTTCTTTTTCTTTCTTCCTTCTTTTCTTAATTTACTTCATTATGGGTTCTCACTAATAAAAAATCTCTTGGTATGTGTCCTATTGGCTTTCTATTGCTGTGATAAACACCATAACCAAAGATGGCTTGAGGAGGAAAAGATTTATTTCATCTCCAAGGGTAGAGCAGGAACTAAAGCAGAGACCACGGTGGAGTTCTCCTTGATGGCTTGCTCTCTAGGTCCACATTCAACTTTCTTTTTTTTTCTCCCCAGACCCTCCTTCCCAGGGGCAATGGTGCCCACAGTGTACTTGGCTCTCCCACCAATCACCAATTAACAAAATTCTCCCACAGAATTGCTTACAGTCCAATATGATGGGGATATTTTGTCAATTGGAGTTCCCTCTTCAAAATGACCCTCAATTATGTCAAGTTTACAAAAACCTCGCCAGCTCTGTAATGTATAATTTTAATGTGAATATTGAAGTCTTGCCAACAAAATCTACTTAGGAATGTTGGATTACTAAGTTTGGAAAATAGTAAATGTAAACAATGTTGAGAATTCAGGCAAAAGAGCCAATTTTCTATTTATATATGTCATTTGTATTTAGAAGAAAAGAAAATGAAAGTTAATAGGGCCTTAGAGTGAACCCTCTCATCTTGTACTGTTCAAAACAAAGACTAGGGAGAACTCAATTTCTGGGGTCACTAGTTAGACAGAGGTAGTTACCCTCTGATGTCAGGTGTTTGCTTTTACTTTGGTTTTTCCTTTGTATAGCGAACAATTCATCTTCAGTGCAACTGAATCTAGGGATTCTATGAGGTAGGGATTTTCAAAGAAGTAGTGGCTTTGCAGTGGTTTAAGACACCGAAGGAACATGGGCTGAAAATAATAAGCCATAGTGACGTTAGAGTTATAACAGAAAAGCAATTGGGAAATCCTGCTTTACATGAAAAACACCAATGCCTGGGCATTACTTACTCAGTAAGGTGAGGTTGTGGAGTCACTGCAGATCCTTCAAGCTGTCCAGCATTAGCTTTGGCAGTGAGCAATGTGCATCTTGGAACTGGGACTTTACTGAGCTTTGACAACTGGAGATGTTATCTGGGTCATCAACATAGAGAGAACATCTAAATCCATGAATATTTGTGAACTTCCTTGAAGACTTACAGGGCAATGGGTAAACCAAGCCAAGAAGAAACTTGAATGTAAGGGCTAGGAGGAGGAAAAGTAGAAATCAAAAAGAATGGAGTAGGACAGAACTGAGAAAGCTGAAGCTCATTTGTATACAGTGTAGAGTAGTGAATGGAGAGGCAAATGGAAGGAGACATCCATTAGAATGAAAGGAAAATGATGGAGAATTGGAATTGACAGACCTTTTAAACTGGGAATGGTTCAGTCAGTGGGTGGAGTGCATACTGCAGAAATATGAGTTCGGATCCCTACATCCCATGGAACAGCCAAAAGAGGCCATGTGCCTTAGTAACCCCGGCACCACAGGGGTAGAGGGAGACTGAACCCAGCAGATCCATGGAACTCATTAGCCAGACAGTCCAGCTAAGTCAATGAGATCTGAGTTCAATGGGGGACTGTTTCTCAAAAAGTAACATGGGACTTGAAGAAGAAAACCAATATTGACCTCTGACCTCCACATGTGCACAGCTTACATCATACATGTATACCTTCATGTACACGCACATATACACAGCCACTACTAAACAAAGAAAATAAATAAATAAAATAGAATAAAATACAGATTCTGATTTGTAAGGGAAAAAAACATATGAGCTTCCAAATTCTCTAGTAAATGTGTTCTGAGATCATTTCAAAGCAGGAAAATGAGATAAGTTATTGCTCATCTTTTTTGGGGTGTATATATTCCGCCAAAAATATGTAGGAAGGAAGCTATATATTAGACATATTCTCTTGACATTTTTTTTCTGCCATTTGTGACCAGCCTTTTGAGGAAATGAAGCTCTTTTCCCTTGGGTTTCTAGAATGTTTATAGGTCTAACAGGTTTCTACCAAGCTCCTTGATCATACCACAGTGTCTGTGAATCACTCAGCACAGGAAATGCTTAGATGGAGTAATCTCGGATTTCTGTCTTTGGGATTGTTCTTTGGCTACATGGTATAAATTCAGGATCTTTGCTGAATTTGTTAACTAAATTGAAGAAACAATTATTATGGCTTGCAGTGAAAGGTTTTTCTTTCTATTCTTTTTTACACTTTAGTAGTAATAATTAGTAATAATTGTAGAATAATGACTTTTACCTTGTGTCTCATTTAATTTCTTGTGTGGCTTGAGCCAGGCAACAGATTAAGGGGTGACTCAACCTGCATGGATATCTGTCCCTTGAACTGTGGAATACACCCTCTGCAAAGGGCTCTCCTTCTGGTCAAATTCCGAATTCATGATGTTCTTCCAAAAATGAATGGATAAAAAGTAGAGTTAATTTTCATCTAATTGAAGTAGTTTTATTATATAATTTACAATTTGATTTTCTGTTTAGCAAAATTTCACTTAATTTTGTTTCAATTTTTACTTGAAAACTTTGTGAAATTTCCTTTCTCTTCTTTATCTTACATTTGTGAAAAGTTAACTAATTTTCACATTGAAAATAAACATAGCACACTCATCCTCACCCCAAAAAAGAGCAGAGTTTAAGGTATAGGGAAGGTATAGTTGTCAATATAATTTTCTTTTCTTTTCCCTTTTTTTGGTGTGTGTATGTGAATGTATGAGTGTGTAATGTGTGCACAAGTATGTGGGTGAGTACACATGTCTATGCAGGCATGTGTATGTGTGTTTGTGTGTTGGTATGTGTGTGTACACCTGAAGGTCAGAGAAAGATGTGTATCCTGTTCTTCCACTCTCCCCTTTATTCCTTGAGACAAGACCTCTCATTAACCCCGAAGCTAGGCTGAAAGGAAGGAAGCCCTAGCATTCCTCACACCTCCACCCCAAATGAGTATTCGTTTACAGTTGTCATAGTCTGGTCCAAAGTTTTAAGTGACTTAGGCCAGGATTCTATGCCCAGGGATACTCCATTTATCAATTCCATAAAACCACTGAGCACTTGCTCAGTGCTGGGTAGTAGAGTGGAAGCAAAAAGCAAGGGAGACAAGCTTCATAGTTAAGGGCCTGGTATCTTACTCTGCAAAGGTTTGTAATATATAGGTACCAGTTTTGGGGTTTTTTTTTTGTTGTTGTTGTTGTTTGTTTGTTTTTATATTTTAGAGTCTTATGAGGAAAAAGTAAAGGAAGAAAAGAAGATGAAATTAAGCATATACAATGTGGAGCAGCCATTAGATGCACAAGATGAGGCTGGAGAAAGATCCCTTCAACAGAAATGCAATAGTCTGTACTTGCAAGAGTTAAGAAATAACAGAAAGGTCTTAAGGAAAAAGCCAAGTCCATAGAAGAGAAAAAACAAGAGTCATATCCTGCTCAGAGCTGGGTTGGGTGTAGTTGAGAAACACAAAACAGGCCAGGAGAGAGAGATAGAAGGCAAGTCTGGGTCGCTGGGTTTGATTGCTGTTCCCGATCTATTCTAAGGGTGATAGCAGCAAGCTACTAGAAAGTTCTGGACAACAAACTGATGTATTCTGATGGTATTTATGGAGTGTCAAACAGTAGCTTTGGGTAAAGTCAAAAGAAATGGACAAAGTTAAGGGAGAGTACTCTGGTAGGAGGGGATTATGAACATGTGTGAAAGAGTCCATCTCAGTATGGTGACATCTAGGCAGGACTCATGTGATCCAAGTCACAATGTATATACAGTCAGAAATATATTGACACTCTAAGCCTATCTTCTTCCTTTTTGGGGGGAGGACACGTTATTACTGGTATAAGAGAATGGTTTTCTTCACTTCAGGATGGCAGCATTTGGATTATAGCAGAAAAGAAACTGTAATCATATGAGCAATAGTCAATAGAATTACAAAAAGTGAAATGTTGGTAGGGGATGTTAGTAATGGAGGCAGCTGAACGAGTGTCATGTATTGGTAGTGTTTGGCAAACAACTGGAGGTTTCTCTGAAGGCTTTTTATTATTATTAAACCATTCTTAAATGCAAAGAATATGCTAAAGACGAGAAAGGTCAAAGACTTATTTTAATTAACCAGACCCTCCCCCCAAATTTATGACAGTTCAGATAATTAAAAATCAGTGGTCAATTCTAGCGGTTTCTAGATTTTTTTGGTTTTTTTCAGAAAGAAGGAGCAGGGGTACAGAAACAGTTCAGTGGTTAAGAGTACTTGCTGTTCAAGTCTGAGGACCAGAGTTCAGATCCAATTATCCAGGTAAAACATCAGGCATGGCCGCACTCATGCCTGCAATCTCATAGCCATAGGGAGTCCAGACAAGGAGATCACTGGAACTTGCATGCCATCAACCTAGCTCCAGATTCAGTGAGAGGCCCTGCCATAAGGGAGTAAGGTAGAAAATGACAGAACAGAGGGTGCTGGCATCCTGTGGCCTCTGTGTATGAACCAATATACATACATGTGCGCACACTCACATACCACATGTGACACCAAGGGAGAACCATGCACGGATTTTGTTTTTTCATCAACTAAAGTTATTTTAAAACAATAGCAAAAATAACCTGTGACCTGAATTCTGTTTTAAAAAATTGTGTTTCTCTATTTTTCTTAGAAATTCATTCAGTTTCTAATCTTTATTTCTTTGGCTGTTCGTTGGGTAAATGAAACCTTCACTCTCCTTATCCTCAAATACTTCCCTTTTGCTATGGTTTTGGATCAGTGTCTCAAACACAGTGTGTCTAAAGTTTTGCCATGAGTGAGCCTCTGTTGCCTCTAGTAGGCAGTAAGTGATGGGACCTGGAGGGAGGAAACTAGGTTACTGGGAGCGTGCCCTTGAAGGGGACACCCATTCCCTTTTTCTACCTTTTCTCTCCCTGTCCCATGAGGCCAACAACTCCACTGCCATGCTCTCTCCTCAGGATGTTCCCTCAGCCCTCAGGTTCAAGGCAGAGAATCAATTCACCAGTAAAGAAACAATCAAAACTCTGGATCTATATATTATTTTTCACTTTTTAAGTGGATAATCTCGGGTGCTTAGAACTGACTAATACATCTATCTTCTACAGCCTGAGAATAAACTTCAAGTTTACCTGTCTTATCATAATGTTAATAATTTCAGTCACTCATGGATCTATTTTTTATTATCAATATTATGGTTTTCAGAGACAGAGAGGAGAGTCAGTAATACATGAATTTCAAACACAGAGCAAATAGCTTTAAGATAAGTGTGTTCTAAATATTTTATAGGGCATTCTTATGCTAAAAAGAGTTTCCTATGTTTTATTTGCCAAAAATGGAAATCTTGTCCAATTTCTCTCAGGAGAGTCTTCAATGAATTTTCATCTGTGGTTTATTCTGAGTTTTTTTTTTCATTCAAAATGCATCTATACATGACTCCAAAAATGTCTGTCTGCATTTCAAGTTGCAGACCTCTGACCCTTGTGTTCTTCGGGTTTCTGATTCCTCCAGTAAGTTCAGTTTCCTTATCAGAATTTTCTAACTAATGACTAAAAACCAAACCAAACAAACACAAAACCAAAAATAGAAAACGCAGTTTGTACTGAAATGCAGACATCGTAACTTTTGACCCCTGTAAGGAACAGTTACAGTACTGTGGCATTGGTACACATGAGCTGATGGATCAGAAGCCTAGAAATCAGACCCTAAATGAGAGAATGTGAATGTGGGAACCAGCACATGCATATCACCACGCCTGAGTGAAAGTCAGAGCACAGCTTCAGAGGCCAAATCTCCTCCCCTCACTCCTTGTTGAGTGCGGGCCTCTTTTGCTCTGCTCTGCTGGGTAGCTGACCCTTGAAGTCCCTGCTTTTTCTCTGTCTCCACTTCCTGTATCTCCAAGGGAGTGTTGTGATTACACATGTGTGCCACCACATCTGGCTTTTTATGGGAGATAAATGAGTTATGAGGGTCAAACTCAGGTCCTCAGGCCTGTGTAGCGAATGATTTTACTCACTGAGCCGTCTCCCCACTTTTCATATTTAATTCTTTAAAAAAAATAATTAAAAACTTGCCTACAGGAGTTGATATCCCCAACAGTCAGGCAAAACTAGTACTTGAAAGAAAACATTCTCCCCTTTCCCTGGACTCCATGTATGCACGATACACCTCCTGCCAGGCATGTAGTGAAGAGCTGCATATTTTTAGGTGATGGGGACAGAGGGATTTTTCCTCCCTCAGTACAGGATTATCTGTTCTACTATATCTGTTCTACTGCCCTTGGTGTCGTGATGTCTGGTTATTTTTCTTCCTTACATTAAATGCAAACCACCCAAGCCTTGGGACTCCCCCACAGAAATCACAGTCTACACTCACTTTTGCATTTTTATGTCTGAGTCTATTTTATATTTTAGAAGAATATCTTCTTTTAAAGGCCATCTTTAACCTCACTGAAGCTGAAGATGAAAGATTATTCTTTAACTGTACTTTTCATTAAGCTAAACTGAAGCCAGGCAGGAGGTCTGGAAGCCTTTGAGGAGAGAGGCAGGGGCACAGCCAGGCTGCCCTTCTTCCCTTGCTTCTGCAGATGTTAATTACCAGAATAGGAGGGCGGAAGCTGAAGCAGCTGGCGTAGATTTGGGACAACCATATTTAAGTTGTTTATAAGAAAGCCTCTCCAGTAAACTGGCGGTTTGGAATGCAAGGATAGATTGTGGCATTAGAAAGTAAAAGAGAGTTTTAAAAAGAAATCCAGACATGCACCGAGAGAATTTAGTAGGTCATTTATAAACAGGATGTAAACCACACAGATCACAGGCAAGAGTCTTGAATAAGCACTGAATAGTCACACTGCTTTTCAAGTGCAGAAATTGTAGATGTAACTCATTAAGAAGATCAGTTGTGGAAAAAAAAGTCCAAATAAAACATCTTTGAAAGAAAACATTGATATAGATTTCCAACATTTTTTTGTAGCTATGCATACAAAGAGCAGGGGAGTTTGTGGAAGTGCTTAGAATTTGACCATCAACAAAGAAGGTTCATTCTCCCAACTACCCAGGATGAATTTATTCTGTTTTAATAGGTAAGTGCTGTGGGATGTTCTGTAGGTCCTGTGGGAGCCCATTCTCAGGTTCTTTGTGGCGTTACCCAGCAGGTCCGTATAGAGGATGATTAGGACCATGGGCCTGAGTGCAGGTGTTTGAGATGGTCTGCACTTGGCTGTGCTGGGGGATGGTCTGTATGTCAAGTTGCTTTGATTGGTTAATAAATAAAACCTGATCGGCTGTGGCTAGGCAGGAAAGATAAGCGGGACTAACAGAGAGGAGATATAAAAGGACAGAAAGGCAGAAGGAGACGCTGCAGCCGCCGCAATGACCAGAGAGGCTGCAGCCGCCGCCATGACCAGCAGCATGTGAAGACGCCAGTAAGCCACCAGCCACATGGCAAGGTATAGATGTATGGAAATGGATCAATTTAAGATAAAAGCACAGTTAGCAAGATAAGGACAGTTGGCAAGAGGCCTGCCACGGCCATGCGGTTTGAAAGCAATATAAGTGTCTGTGTTTATTTGGTTGGGTCTGAGCGGCTGTGGGACTGACGGGTGACAGAGGTTTGACCTGACTGTGGCCGAGGCGGGAAAAATCAAGCTACATTTGGCGCCCGAACTTGGGGCTAAAGAAAAAAAGGGTTAAATAAAAAAAGGGAAGAAAAAAAAAAGGGACTAAAGAAAAAGGACAAATGAACAGGGATAAAGGCCGGTGTTATGAAAAAAAAAAAAAATACTAAAGACAAAGTCCCTTAACCAAGAGGCGCTCCAATAAAGTGTGATCTGAGAAGAATCCTCGAGTGGTGGTAAAGAGGATTCAGAACTCAACACACGGAGCGGTGACGTCGGTAAGTTCTCCAGGAACGGTGACGTCGGTAAACGCCCCACAGTTCCTAATTCTCTCAAATGAGCGGCAGCCGCCGGTTTGAGTTACTGGCGGGTTCCTGGTGTGTGTGCTTAACCTGCAGTAAGGCGGAAATGAGGCCTCTGCAAATGGAACATTAAGCTGCGTGGTGGATTTAGCCTTTGCTAGTAAAAAAAAATAAATAAATAAATAAAAGAGGTTTCTGGGCTACACGCTGCTTGGATAAAAGTGTAGACCCACTATTTCTGAGACTTGATAAGCCATGTAAAAATGGATATCACACAGAGAGTTTGGATTATATTGTCTTTGGGATTTTTAACTGCAGAAAAACATTTGATCGTAAAAGATGTTGAGTTAAACCAATATGTATATATTAAAGATATCTTGACTTTAAAATTTGGATATAAGGATGTGTTACTTTGGAAAGGAGACTCTGCTTTTATCTCTACAGAAAGCCAGAGGCTATGGATTTTTTCCAGATTGAGATACATCAGGTTTGACCAGCCAAGACCACCTGAAAGGTCTCCGATGACACCATGGCCCAGATGATCCAACATCCAGAATCGTTTCAAGGCAACTGGCTCAGACGATACGGTCTCACGGACTACTCCATGATCCTAAAATTTTCTTTGCATCCCCATAAGATACAGCGCCCCCCTCCAGCAGGAAGTAGTTAAGAGAAGCTACGCCCAAATTCCCAAATATACCAAGCTGACTTGGGAGATGTGTAAAAGTTAAAACCTTCCTTTTTTAAAAAAAAAAAAAAAAGAAAGGGGAAGTGCTGTGGGATGTTCTGTAGGTCCTGTGGGAGCCCATTCTCAGGTTCTTTGTGGCGTTACCCAGCAGGTCCGTATAGAGGATGATTAGGACCATGGGCCTGAGTGCAGGTGTTTGAGATGGTCTGCACTTGGCTGTGCTGGGGGGTGGTCTGTATGTCAAGTTGCTTTGATTGGTTAATAAATAAAACCTGATCGGCTGTGGCTAGGCAGGAAAGATAAGCGGGACTAACAGAGAGGAGATATAAAAGGACAGAAAGGCAGAAGGAGACGCTGCAGCCGCCGCAATGACCAGAGAGGCTGCAGCCGCCGCAATGACCAGAGAGGCTGCAGCCGCCGCCATGACCAGCAGCATGTGAAGACGCCAGTAAGCCACCAGCCACATGGCAAGGTATAGATGTATGGAAATGGATCAATTTAAGATAAAAGCACAGTTAGCAAGATAAGGACAGTTGGCAAGAGGCCTGCCACGGCCATGCGGTTTGAAAGCAATATAAGTGTCTGTGTTTATTTGGTTGGGTCTGAGCGGCTGTGGGACTGACGGGTGACAGAGATTTGTCAAGACTGTGGGCGAGGCGGAAAAATCAAGCTACAGGTAAGTGTCATAATACATAGCTATACAGTTTGTGAAAAAATTAATATACAGGTTGAACAGCTATTCTTAAAATAAAAAGCTCAAAATTCTCTGAAATCTGAAAGGTTCTGAGTCTCACAGGATTCCACAGGTAGAAATGGTCCACTTGAGCTTGTCAGATGGCCAGAGAGTAAAGTTGCTTGCTGCCAAATCTGATGACTTGAGTTCAATCCATAGAGTCCATGTGACGGAAACAGAGCTGACCCCTGAAAGTTGTCCTCTGCCTCCTTGTGCTCACTATGGCGTGCATGCATACCCACCTCACTCCAAGGTGGTTGGAATGACATAGGCTCATGTTTGGATGCTTAGTCCCTGATTAGTAGAACTATTAGGGAAGCATTAGAAGGTATGGCCTTCTTGGAGGAGGTATGTCACTGACAGTGGACTTTGAGGTGTGAAAAGCTCATGCCAGGCCCAGTGTCAATCTCTGCCTCCTGCCCATGGATTGGGATATAAGCTTTCAGCTACTGCTCTAGCACCATGCCTATCTACCGACTTCTATGACCCTAGCCATGATGGTTATGGACTAAACTTCCAAAATTGTAAGTTTCAGAAGTTCCAATTAAATGGTATATTTTATAAGTTACCTTTGGTCATGGTGCTTTTTCACAGCAATACAATAGTAACTAAGACACTTCCATATACACAAATAAAAAGATAAATGTCAAAATTTTCTTGATGAAAGAATTTTAAAAAATAGAAGAAAGCCTCATACTCTGGACGCCTTGTTTTAATAACAAAATTATTTTAAAGGTTATAAAACTTAGCCTTAGGAACCAGTGTATGTGGTGATACATAATTTTAGTAGCCAGAGGTAGGTGCATCTTTGTGAGTTCAAGGCCAGCATAGTCTACAAAATAAGCTTCAGGACAGCTAGGAATACACAGAGAAACCATGTCTCAAAAATTCAAACTAATAAAACAATAATAATAATATAAAAAATAAATAAAAATTAGTTTTGGGTATCTGTATAATGAGTATATGAAACATGTGGATTTCATGTTTACACTTTGTTCCCCTCTTCATTATGTCTAACCAGACATGCAAATATTCCAAAATATAAAAAAAAAAGATTCTGAAATACTTCAGGTTACAAGCATTTTGCTAAGGGATATAGGACTTATGTTAACACTATCTTCTATTTGATAAACTTTTGATTCTTCAGTTATGTCCTCCTAAGAAAAATAGTGTAAAGAGAGAATAATCAATTACGTAAATGAGGCAATATTTTTCAGTGGAGTTAGTAAAACTTAGGTTTCTATGTGCCTGTTTTTACAAGTGTTATAAATATATATTGACTATCTAATCTACAGGAGACTCAGTCACAGCAGCTGGGGGTATATAGAGCAAACTAAGTAAGCCTGTTTGTCTGTGGAGCTCGTGGGCTTATGGTCTGAGGGATAATGAAGCCTGGACATAGTTTATTGACTGTGATCTAGTACCATTTAATAAAATTCAAATTTGGCAATTCTACAAAAAACAAAGAAACAAAAAAATCAAAAACAGATATGTAACATTGAGCTTGGACAATCTTATTTTGTTCTTTTAGCTCAAAAGTCCAGTCTGTTGGAATATGGGTTCTCTTCCAGGAGCATGGGGCTGATATCAAAGCCTTGTGTGTACCATGAAAAATCACCCTAAAACTAAAATTCATTCTCATATCTTTTGTATTTTCATTCAGAGCCTAAGCCATACATGTAGGCCTTGAATTCAATATCCTCTTGACCCAGCCACCTATGAAATGAAGATTACAGATTTGTCTTTCTAGGCTCAGCAATAATATAATTTTAATACAATAAAATTAGGTTTTCTTGCAGTGACTTTTGACAAATATATACAGTCATATAACTTCCATCATAGATGTGGTATGCATATTTGCATTGCCTTGAAATATCTAATTTTTCAGCCACTCATTCTCTGATGCCTAACTCCTGCTGAACACTGACTGCTACCTCTAAAGTTTGCTTTATGTGTGGCTTGCTTGGCTTAGCAGAAGGTTTTTAGCACCTCTACCCATTTTCCCCCACAAGAATTATTCCATCCTATGGATAGTGAGATGTCATTTTCATAATCAAGAAAGTTTAAGTAAAGGCTTCTGACTACTAGGTCCTGATTGGTACTGAATGAATCAATATCAATTTGAAAATTATGAGGCGTTCTCATACCCTTGGCATTATTTTCCATTGGGTTTTAAGAAGCACAGTGATATTAAAAACTAATATTTCAGGCTACTTCACAGAGATTCCACCTATAAATGAAGTGAGAAATTGGAACATTTCTACATTGTCCAGAAAATTTGAGGCTCTTTTTGATTCAATTAGCAGATGTGTTCCTTTGGCTGATTTATCAAGTTTCTTATTTTTTTCAATTCTCCGTTCACCTTCTGCATGTGCAGATAACACCATACACAGGAATATGTAATGTTGAAGGGTCAGTTTTCATCGTTGCAGACATGACAATTTATGCTGCTGCTCTGTCAGCACTCAAAGGGTCTGTTAATGGCATCATAAAACTTGACACATGATTTTCTACCTCTTACAGGGAAGGGAATTAGGAAGTCTAATTTCAGGGTTAGAAATGGAACTCAGAGAAGTGACCACAGATAAATTTAGAAGCTATTTTCAGAAGGAAGTTTCATTTCCTCTGTCTTATTCACTAGGAATATGTCTCTGAAGTTAACTCACATTTTACAGGTGACTCAAATGCAAAGTGATACTCATGTTATGATTTCTGGACCAATCATCAAATAATAGCCTCTTCTGTGCCTTAAATAGGGAGACTCTACTTAATAGGGAGATTGATCTGTCATTTATTTTTTCTGATTCAAAAAGATGATACTGACTAACACAGAGGTGAGAATTTGGATTTTGAGTTTGCTTCTGAGAACTAACGATGGGAATTTACAGTTTACTGCCTGGACTCTCAGATGAGTCTATGATTCCTTTCTTAGCTCAGTAGATGGCTTGCAAAACCAACCCCTAATCTGGTTACTTAACTACAATACTTGGTATCTGAAAATATGTTCTTTAGAACCTATGGCAGGGCCAAAGCTTTTCCTATGAATCATTCCATCCTGTGTTACACGAGACCCTAAGCATGACTTAATGTATTAGGATTTTTGTTGCCATGTTATTGATTAGCAAATGTCTAAATATTAATTGTTGGGCTATTAAACTTTCTCCTGCTCATCCTGTACATAAGCCAGATCACCTTCTAGAATACCAGTTATGGGAGGACCTGCAGCAATGGGCTTGTAGCAACTTTTCATCCTTAGTATACAAAGGACAAGAGACTATCACCATTGGTAGGCTAAGGGACCGGATTTAAACCAAAGATGGAGGCAGACTTCGTTTCGATATGTCTACATAGATCTATTTCCCCTATTTGAAGAGGGATTCTGAAGGAATTGGTAATCTATTGCGTGGAACTGAGAATGATAAATGGAATTAACTCTTCCCTCCAATATTGAGACATGAGAGGTTCTTTCTGTCTTTGTTGATCATGATCAGAGTGAAGAGAAAGCATGATAGAGATGGTATTTCTTCCATCAACTTCATTCTTTTTTCATTTCATTTTACCCCAGCTCTTAAAGGGTAGATGTGAATTGTGAACAAACAATGAACTTCCAAAAGGTGTGATTTTTTCCAAAACCAAAAGAGGGGGCATAACACGAGGAGACAAAACTATGAACTCTATAGCACAAAGTATTCACATAAAATAAAACATGTTCAGGTAATCGAGTGTGTTTGATATATTTCAACAATAAAGTCCCATTGCCAAAGGATGCTTGGACAGTGGACTATATTTTGCAACTAATCTTTGTAATTTGTTTCTTGTCATCTTTCTGCCTCAAAAGGATAAATAAATGCCTTAGGGAATTCTAGGACTATTGGCTTTACAATATTTTTGTCACCAAGATTGCAATAAAATGTATTTTATATTAGAGCTGGATACACAAATCATACTGAACACGCACACGTATTATATTAAGTAAAATTATTAATTGTAACTGTTACCACATTGAATATATCTTTTGCATCTAAGTTATTATTTTAAGTAAAGAGGTGAGGGAGCCCTCTAGGTTTTACCACCTTATTAATTATGAATGCATTCCTGGGCACACATTGCACTTATCGGCACCTTAAGTATTCTCTCTTTGAGAGAGGAGAGGAAGAGAAAGATTAACTGTTGCATGTTAGTATATCTCAATACACATGTAAACAAAAATATGCATTATATATGTTTGGTTGAATTCTCTGACTTTTTAAACCTGTGCTCAACTTATTTTATAAAGTGATTTTAAAAAAAAAAATGAGTAGGTTTAACTGAATTACTTCTGAATTTCAGTACAGCTTAAAAATACAGAGTAGCTCTTCAAATCAGTTAAAAAATCATGCAGTTAAGTCATGCAGTTATTTCCATAGCAAAATTGTTGAATATCTAGCTCCATTGATAAAATAAAAACACACACAGAAACCCAAAGTCAACCATATGTTTTTGGTGAGGAAGTTGCTCCATCGCAAAGCTGCTATCGAGCATGTGTATGTCTCTGAGTTCATTCCCCAGCACCATAAAAAAAAAGGAAAGCATCCCCCTCTAGAAGCATCTTCATGATCAGCACTTAGGATATACATTTTCCCACTGCTATCTAATGAGAACTACATTGTAGCATAAGTTATAGTCATGAAAAGTACACACCTGACTAGAATTCAACAAACTCTGCTTACTTTCTTATTTATTTTTATTTTACTTTATTTATTTATTAGCCACCACTAATCCTAACCCTAATTTTTTTCTAACTTCTTATTTATTGTTGCTGTTATGTAGAAAAGAAACCAATGCTCTTTTAAAAATATTATTGAATAGTATATGTATAGATGTTTTGCCTACATGTATGTCTCTTTGGGGAATAGAAGAGGACACTGGTTTTCGTGGAACTAAAATTGTAGATGGTTGTAAGCCACCACGGGAGTGCTGAAAACTGAACTCCAACCATCTGGAAGAGCATCCAGTGTTCTTAACCACTAAGACAACTTTCCAGCCCCCATGGACAAGTTTCTTAACTGAGGTTGGAGTCTTTTTATGTGAAAAAGAGAGATGTGAATTATGGTGTAAATGGTTTCATCTTTGGCATTCATTTCATAAAATAGCATTTTTTCATCTTTTTGTAGAGGTTTTTTTTTTCCCAGAGATGTTTTAAGAGGAAGGTACAAAGATTTCCCATATCCTCCCTGCCTTCCCACACACATAACCTCCGTTAGTATCAGCTTGGCCCCAAAGTCACACACTGGTGAAGCTACAGTCACATATCACAAGCACCCAAAGTTTGTAGTTTACATTTGTATAGGACGTTCCACGGTCAATGTAGGATGGTGTTATCGTCCAATACAGAGGATTTTCATTGTTCTTGCATTGTATTCTCTGCTGTGTCCATTCACTTTCCTCCTACCCACCTTTTCCAACCACTGGACTTTTTACTGTCTCCATCATTTTGGAATTTCCAGAATGTCATATAGTCATAATAAAACAGTATAGCCTTTCAGGTTGGCTTCTTTCACTTAGTAATGGGCTTTTATGTCTCCTCCACATCTGCTTAGGACTTAATGCTTCATTTATTCCTTTCCTACTGAATAGTTTTGTGGCAGGATAACCAGACTTCATATATCCTTTTACCTACTAAGAGACATCATCATGGTTGCTTACACAGTTTTGAAATAACAAGGAAAGTGCCTATAAACATGTACCTGATAATTTGGATGTAGGTATATTTCCAACTGCTTTGGATAAACAACCTCTATACATGGCTGCTAGAAACTATAATGGAATTTGTTTATGAAATTCTAAGGCAACAAAATGTCCTTTGCAGTGCCCTGAACTTTGGGAATTTCCAGTGGTAAGAAATCTAAGTTCCCACTGCTTCACATCTTTGTCTGAGCTTGGTGTTGGCAGTAGTTTGGATTGCAGCCATTCTCACGGATGTTCAAGGACTTTTGCTTTTAATTTGCCTTATCCTCATGACATGATGGACAACATCTCCTTAAATATTACTTCTCATCTATATATCTCCATTTGTGAGTTTTACTCCACTTTTAAAAAATGAAGTTTTTTTCCTGTTGATAATTTAATTCTCTTTGCATATTTTGAAAGTATGTCAGTTGTCATATTCTTTTAGTATTGCCTTTTGTAGGGCAGAAACTGTTCTGTGTCTGTTTTTTCAAGATTTAAGAAATAATAAAATGTTGTTTACCCTTAATAAAAATTCATATACCTAGGAAAACATTATATGTAATATTCTTTTAAGCATCTTTTTGAATAAAAGTGATAATTAACTGTATTTTAACTAACTAACCTAAGCATAAAATTTCACTTAATTTATCACTGTAATCTCTTCAGTTAACATTTTCCCCTGAAAATTTTTAAAGTGTTAATACTCTCTTATAAACTATACTTCAGACTTGAAAGAGATAATGTCTATATTAAATTTGTTGATTCCCATTCAAGACATATAGTTTATTGTTTCACTTTCATGTTTCTTTGTTGTATTCATACCTGCTTTAGACATCAAAGATACTTATTACACTGATGTGAAATGAACTATGGGGCTGAAGAATACCCTTTTGTGGGGTGAAATGGAGCTCAAAATAAATAGTGGTGGTTATGCTTAACCCTGCCTGATGGTCAGTTTCATACGAGAGCATGAGATGGGCTTTCTCTCCATATCCTCCATTTCTTGTGTCTTTCGGGGTAAGCCATCTCACCTCCACATAGGTTATAAAAGTACAATGGGTAGTGAGATGGTTAACACACACTGGCATCTTATCTCCCACAAGAATAAAATAAATAAGGCACATTTATTCGTGTGTATTGAATATCTGTTCATGTACACATTTGATTTGATGGTAAACTGTCCAGATTCTTTGTTTGGTACATAAAATTCATGTGGCAGGCATGAACATATTAAAGAGTATGCGATAACTTGGGTACCCAGTGGTTGTGGTGTAATAGATCTCAGAAGACATGCTTCTCTATGTATCAAAGAGTAAAGGATGTTCACTTCTAAGTGTGTTCTATATATTTAGTGAGATAGGGATAACCCACAGGATAAAGAAGCACCAAAGTTTCACAGAGTTCATGTGTGTTCAACACTACTCACACTTGTTGGCTGAGAAGAATGAGACCACACTACGCTTTAGTCATATGTAAGTTACTTTGAATGATGACTCTGCCCAAAGGAAGGTGATGTGGGAAGTGAGAAACTATCAGGAGAAATCCAGGCTAAGTAACTCTCAACTTTTTTTTCCCTTCAAAACAGGGTTTCTCTGTGTAGCTTTGTGACTTTCCTGGAACTCATTCTGTAGTCCAGGCTGGCCTCAAACTCACAGAGATCTGTATGCCTCTGCCTCCCGAGTGCTGGGATTAAAGGCGTGTGCTACCACCGCCCTGCGTAACTCTTATCTTGATTTCACTATATTCTAAATTGCAGTAAACTATCATTTCCTTTTGGGATCATTCCTTCAGGTGTGCAAAGTATAAATAAGATAACAGAGTTTGGAAATCCAACAGGTCTAAAGTGAAGCCAAGCCAACTATGGACACAGGTTCAATTTTCCCATGTTAAAATCTCTCAGTTGCAGAGTTTCACTTGGGACAAGTGTCATGTAACAATGGCAGCTATTCTCTAATTAATTTTCTAAGAATTGATTAGAATAATGCTAATGAGGTCATAGTAATGTATCTTGTTATGTGTCAGTGAAGATCAGTTTGGGAATCAAAAGGCACACTAATTCAGATTAAAAAAAAACATTTAATTCATAAGTTTGGAAGATTAGGAACAGCTGAGAGATTTCCATGAGAAAAGCAAAGCTACAGGTAATATGGCTAGGCTTCAGTGTCGGCCAAAGTGCCAGAAATGAGTTTGTTTCCACCTTAGTTGGAATACCATAAGGAACAGGTTGTAGGGGCAGAATTATGACATTCTTCCAAAGCCTAGTTGTGTGACAGTGGGCTTTGGATTCCAGATGTTTATGAAACAGCTCCACATCTGCCAAAGTTCATGCCCTGTCCCCCATAACTCTCTGCAGGTATGAAAATGATGTAATTGGACAGCATGTTTGGCTTGTCTGTGCTTTGTCTGAGACAATGCAATTAGGCTTACAAATATCCTAGAACAAAATTCAATAAAATATCTCATCTGTATTCTCAGAGTAAAAGAGATTTGGGCCCATAATGCATGTTAGTTTTTTTCAAGTTGTAAGAGTTATCAATAACAATTCTATTTCTATTCATGTATTAATATTTCTGTAACTATATAACAAATTGCCACAAATGTAATGGCTTTGAACATCTTACTTACTATATCATACTTTCTATAAATCTGGAGTCTGAGCATAGCTTAATGGAATCTCTACACAGGATCTTAAAGATTGTGGGCAGGTGTAAACCAGGTTTGGGAGCTTATCTGCAGGCTCCACTTTCAGGTTGGCAAAATTAATGTTCTTGTACATACAGAGTTCATAATATCTTGCCTCTTCAAGGCTTCTCTGGACTCCAGGAAAACCTAGACCTGCTTTTAAATGGCTTTTGTGATAAAGGTTGGCCCCACCTGGGATAATGTGTGTTTCTATTCAAGTTAATGGGTGAGAGTTCTTAATTGTACCCATTAATCATTGCTATATAAAGCAACATAATCAAGGGGATAATATCCATGTAATACTCACAGACACTGCTGATCTTGTAGGAGAGAAGTCTCCACATGAGCATCAGTTATTGTGGACCATGTTAGAAGTGTATCATCCATGCCGGTTGTCAGACAGGTTTTCCTAGGAGTTTACTGCCTTATTCCAGATGACATACATTTCTAAGAGATTTTACCATGAGATTCATAAAAGTATTAAAATAGTACCTCTTAATCTTTCCATGTCATAGATAGATAGGAAGGTAGGTAGATAGATAGATAGATAGATAGATAGATAGATAGATAGATAGATAGATAGATAGACAGAAGGACAGAGATTCCTCTATTATAGGCTGCTATTTAAATTTCACGGATACAATTTAATTCTAGAACATTTTATTGGTTCTTTCCAAACTATAAGTTGTTGCTAAACATACCTCACATCTCATTTCATTAAAAAAAAGAGAAACAAGAAATATGGAGGGCTGGAGAATGGCTTGGTGGTTAAGTGCCCTAGCTGCTCTTCCAGAGCTCCTGTGTTCAATCCTAGCAACCACGTGGTGTTTTACAACCATCTATTGTGGTAGTTGATGTCATCTTGTAGCATAAAGCCATACACTCAAATAGAGTACTCATACATAAAATAAATATATAAATCTTAAAAGAAAGAAATATGGGAAAGAAAAAGACACTGACTGCCATATATGGATTGTATCTTTTGTAACTAATTAGAGTTATACACACAGGTAGAGTCCAGTTTGCCACCTTAGTTGGTAGAAGTGAAGATATTACCATTCTGCATTGGATTAAGATTATCGTAAAAAAATTTTTTTGTAATTATAGCATTTCAATTTTAATGTGTAAAAGGTATAAACCTGTAATCTTACACTTTTCTTATTTTAATGTTTTATATTACCAAATGAGGCTTTATAGACATTCTGTTTACTATTCCAAAAGAATGATGTAAGAAATAATACAGAGTCAAAGAGAAGTTGTTTCCAAAGAGGTAATCAAGTTCTAATGTCTTTCTCTTATTCCTTCAGAGTGTGTGGCTTTGTCTTTCTTAGCCATTTATCCAAACCAATGGACATTTTGTCATTTAACAGAAATATTCTGGCTTGGCTCCTTTTCCTGTTAATGTGATAAAATACACAGACAAAATCAACTTATGGGAGAAAAGCTTTATTGTGCCTGACAGTTTCAGAATGCACTGAATCATAGCAGTGAAGTCATAAAGGCAGGAACTGTAGGCAGCTGGTCACAATGCATCCACAGTCAACAAAAAAGCAACACAGTGATAAATCCTTGCTCTCAGGTTAATTTTCCCTTTTTGTACAATCCAAGATTCTAGCCTAGGGAATGATTCCATACACAGTGAATGGGTTTTTCCACTTCAATTAACCTAATCAAAGTATCTCCACCACAGGCATGCCCAGAGGCCCATCTCTAGACCTCATCAAGTTGACAACTGAAATCAACCATCACGTTCCCCAGCTGAGCCTGTCACTACTTAGCATATAAATTTGTTAGTTTATTGTCTACATCTCCCCAGTAGAGCAAGCTATGTGACATCAGAGATTTCTTATGTTCACTTATGCTACCTAGAACAGTAATTGATGCATAGTCAATTAGAACCTGTGCCGAAAGAAAATACAGGAACATATCAATACTCATAAATATTTAGCTAAAGAGAACTGGTTCATTCTGGAAAATAGCAAGGCTGGAAAAATGACATAGACAACATAGGTACTTACTTAGATTTTTTTAAATTTTTATTTTAAAGTGACTAGCAAAGCTTAGGAAAGTAAGAAGATTTTGTGGTCAAGATGTTTAGACACACTACTTTCCATTACCCAGTCTTGTCACCTGTCTGCTCTGTGTTTGAGCAATTAAGGATATTAGGAGTCCTTTACCGAATGAGGCTTTCCCTGTACCTGTTAAAAGAAAGTCTATCAAATCAAATGCCTAACAAAAAAACAAAAAACAAAAAACAAAAAACCAAACATTGTTAAAGGATTTCTTAAGGCAATGTGTGATACCATCACTCTTTAATTATATATATATATATATATATATATATATATATATATATATATATATGCTAAGGAAGTTGAGTGAGCTTTTCAAATGAACAGAAATGAACAGAAATTACTTCCCCTTAAGTTAACCCTCATATAAATGTTACCTGCTCAGGTTTTGATATTTATTTTCTAACCATCAGTATACGAACATGCCTCACACCATTCAGCTTCTCCATTTGTCTGAAACTGGATGAGACCACTGTGTATCTGGATAATGCTTTACTGTCTAACTTTTACTTGAATTTAGAAGCTGGGATAGGTAGACACCAAGTTCCACGGGGGGCTGCTCTATTTTATTCTTTACAATAATGGCGTAGGATGGAGTGTAACTTTTCATCTTTGCATTAGCTGCAAGATGCTTAGTTCTCCCATTATCTGCAGCAGGTGACCAATCGCCTAGATTGTCTGACATTGCTGGATTTCTTAGGATCAGGTAGTTTGAGTCTAACCAGGGCAGGTTGGTCATTTGCCTTTTGCTTCTACAAGAAAAACATATTTGTCTTTGAAACTTTATAAAATAACAATAGAGATTCCATCAGAAATTCCACACAGGGCACTAGTGGACTAAGAGGCCAGCACTGAGAGTAAAGAGGATGAAAGAGGAATGGATTTGAAAGTCATTGGTGTGGATGGGAGAGCTAACACAGACTGGTGTTCCCCTTACGTTAAGCACCTTGTACACTGGTAGAGGTAAAAATAGTAATTTGTAAAGGACATAGAAAGGGTTGATTCCATTTCATTATTAAAAGGAATTTTTTTTATATTTCTTCCCCTGATTTTAAATATTTTTGTTATTAACACTTTACTTTCATTCTTATGCTGAAACTATGAAGTTTTAAGTGCTTAAAATTAATAGATTAAGCGGGTGCTACATAACAAAATATCTCAACTGAGATATCCTTTTAGAGCTGAGGAACCTCAGTATCACCAACAGAAAAGAGCAAAACCCTGAGTGGAGGTATTTCGGTTGGAAATGTCGCAGAAAGAATTCCAGCCACTGCCACATATTGCAAAGTACTCCCTCGTGCCTCTGCAACAGCACTTTCTCAGCTTGCACTGAGCCTACATATTGTTTTTCTGTCCAAGTAATTTCCAATAACACCCACAGAATCCCCAGCAGTGATCCCATCTAACATAATACTTGGCAAAAATTCAACTTAATGGGAGCAAAACGGTAGGACAGAATTCGTGCCTCTGAATAAAACTTTCTCCACAGTCTGAGGGAGAGGAACGGAAATGAAGAAGCCTATGGTTATGAAATTAAGAAGTCTTTAGCCTCTAATTTGGAGACAAATAAGTAAAGCATGCATATTTTATAATGTGCTTCCAGCATCTCTCGGAAAAACAAAACTGTACAATTCTACCCAGAGAGCCCCAGCCACAGTTCAATTATTAAAACAAGGCTCTTTTAAAGGAGCTGCTTCCATCAGATTAAAGAAAACTTTTACAGATTTCATCTTATATTCCAGGGACAGGGTTGGCTTTTTATACTTATTTTCTTATTTCCACCCAATGCCAGTGGGTTATAGTGCTTCAACTTCACTTTGTGTCATATCATTATTTTAAATTCTGCAAGATAGGTTTGCCATTCAACTTAGTTCATCAACCAGTAAAGAGAAAGAAAGGGGAGAGAAAGTAGCCAGAACATTTGCACCATTCTGTAGTTTCTGTCCCAATAAGTTGCTGTCACATGGAAAATCAGTCACCAGAATGTAAATTTTTCATGCACGAGAGGCAATGTGCACAAATCCTATTACTACATAAAGAATGTGTGAGACCTCCTTGGGAAACATGCCTCCGTGGTCTACGCTGGATCATGACATGCCCACTGTCAAATGAATAGCCCCACTGTTGAGTTGTCGCCATAAGCTGGCAGCTAGCTCTGGCTCTGGTGTTTTGTTTTGCTTTGCTTTGTATAGTTGAGTCCTTAATCACATTAGAGGGAGTTATAATGCCTCGACTAGTCAGACAGCTTGATCTTGCTGTGGCCATTCTTCCCGAGGCTTTGTATCTGATGAGTTACAGCCTTCTGAGATATGAATAAGATGGCATTGTTCTTGCAACATACATTTTTTTTTATCTACAGAGCAGCTGATATCTTCTCTAAAAAAATACAGAAGTCTGGAATACATAGGAGAGCCTTAAGTAGTGGGAAAATAATTCATCATACATTTTCACCATGATGTTGTCATTTTTCATGTGCTTTGTGAAGGCAGCTCTCTGAGGACCTACCCACTTTTGTTTCTTATGTTACAATGATGGAAAGTATTTCAAAAGGTAAAAGCCTGCATTCCTGTTCTTTAAAGTTTGGTGTCCAGTACAGGGCACAAAGTGCAACATGGAAATAAATGGCCTGATATGAGCACAATGTCAATCCAGTCTTATAGCTTAGTTAAATTTTAGAATACATGAAACAAGCAATCTAATTTCTTTTCACAACTAGAAAACTTGATATTACAATTTAAAACTTTAATAGGCATATTCAATGCTAAGCTTTTATATATTTTAAACTTTGTTTACCTTTTTTATTCTGAGATTTTTCTTTCAGTTTTAATACAATACTTTAAAATTATTCTTTGAGAATTTTATATATGTATATCACACATTTCAATCATATTCACTAGCCTTCTGAAAGTCACACAAAAATGTATATAGTAGAAATTGTACCATTCCAGATGAGCAAACACATTTTAATTTTAATGAATTTATTTTCATAACATAAATTGTTTCCATGAGTTCTTTTAAAACCATATAATGGTTAATGCTTAAAAGTTAAAACCTCTCAAACAAACTATATATTGTCACATTAATGTAGCAGAGTTATTTATCTGAGGCAAATGTGTATGTGTATTTGTGTGTGTGTGGGGGGGTGCATGGACCTGCCATAAAATAACAAATAGGAAGACAAAAAAGTAATTCCTTTTTGCAGCTTCCCAGGGGAACTAAAATGATATCCATCAAATGAAATCATATTCTAAAAAGCCAAAGAAAGTAGCTGCAGACACTGTGGAACAAGACCCTGTATTTTGTGTTTTAGGCAATGGAAAAACCACCCAATTTCTGCATATGAAAGTTGTTGATATTAGCCTATGATGGCTTAGGCATAAAATGATGTAGATATCTTCAAAACAAGCCCGACTCTAGCAAGAACTTCAGTTTTCAAGTTTATTGTGTCCCTACTCTCTGAAGCTACATAAAATGAGGCTCACAGTTGTTTTAAAAAATAGATTAAGGAGGTTGTCTAAGGAAAAGATACTTGTCAGACTCTTTCTGACCTATATTGAGAGGCAGATACTATCTACCTCTGATCACAATATTGATGTGTCTATGTACTAGACACACAGACTTGTCACAGAACATTCAAGAACATTCACTTTGATTTGCATTTTGTTTCTTGGATAGACAGCATTCCATACCCAACACAAATGCTGTCCAGCTACAAGGATCTTGTTCTGTTTTCTCTTCTTTCTCATCCAAGAAGGATCTCACAGTGTATATATATATATATATATATATATATATTTCTGAAAATAGAGCTAGGATAAACTCTATGGGTAGGCTCATTAACTGAGATACCTCAAGGTCCTAAAGCTCTGCTAAATGGATGCCTCCAACACCACTACTTCTGCTTCAGTTTCAGGATGAGTTTGCTGTATCCCTCTCAAGTGAAGGGAAGAATAAGAGGGGAAATGGTCTCCCAGATCATGCCCAAGGTAATAACACTGGATGTCACATGATACAGGCAAGGTGTTGGGTTAGTGAGGTCTGAGCAAACCTGTGGAGGGGTCAGATGTAGTTGTGTTTTGTCTATTGAATTAACATCCAAGCTCATGTTTTGAATGATTGATTCCCAGATACTGGCTTTACTATGGAGGTAGACAGGACCTCTGGGAAATGGGGCTTAGCTGGAGGAAATGGGTCACTAGGGGAATACATGTGGTGTTCATCGTTGGTCCTCAGCTCTTCTTTTCTCTGTGCTTCCTTCCCCTCACACTCATCACTGTATCATTCTTCCCAACCAGATGGGGCCACTCAACCAGGGACTGAACCTTTGAGGTTTTGTCGTAGTAGTGAGAAAAATAACTAACACAGAACGTTGCTGCATAGAAGAGGAAAATGGGAAGGTGAGCTGAAGAAATCAAAGGTGGGAAAACATTTGGAATTAGTAAAGTGACCTTAAGTAAGTGGGTTTAATTATAATTTATATGCTTAACCTCAGGGTTTATCATGTAATGGAATTATTTAGAATAAATTTGCATAGTTGATAAAGACAATAAATGTAAGACTCATTTCATAAAATTTCAAGGACGGTATGAATGTGAAGTTTTAGTTTTGTTATTATCCCAAGTCAAAAAGCCATGAAATTGTTTAAATTAAAATGATATCAATTATTTTTATTTAGTTCATTTAAATTTCTTCCAGATCTCAATTTTTAAGGAGAAGATGACACAAAATGAAGGTCCCTGACCTCTTCAGGTTTACGATTGCAGTCCTTCTTACTCTTCTCAGTTTTACGACCAAATACCTGAGCAATGTGAAGAGGAAAAGGTTTCCTTCAGCTCAGAGTTCGAGAATGCCATCTGTCTGGAGAGGATTCTAGACAGCAGCAGCTTCCCATGCTTGGTCACATGATGTACAGACTCAGGAAGCAGGGCAAGATGAATGCTGCTACTCAGCTCTCTTTCTCATTTATATGCAAGTCCATACCCCAGCCTGTGGGGTGGTATCATCCAGATTCAGGGTGAATCATCCCCTCATAGTTACAGCCAAAGGTATATTTCCATGGTGATTCTAAATACCGTCAAGTGGAGAGTCAAGATTCGCCATCATAATCCTGCACATTACTTCAGTTGTCTTAAGATTCTTCACACCATTGGCAATTGAAGAAGGGCTCTAAGTCCCAATACTCTCACAGCTGGTAACTTATTCCACTTCCTGCCCTTGAATTAGAGGTGTCCTCCTCATGGTCATTCTTCTTTAACGTGAGATTCAGCTGGCTGTCACATTATGTCTTCATGACCCCAGTGCTGTTTTTGTTCTCATATGCCTGCCTTGTGACTTTGCAGTTGGCCATGTGAGTTGAAAAAAAATACATGGTGCTTTTGGTCATAAAGAATATAAGCACTCAAACTAACATGAAATATGTTAAGTGCATGAGATCAAGACAAAATAACATTTGAGTTAAGGACATTCAAATATATAATCATTATAGCTAAGGAAAATGGAGATTCAAAAGTTGAATTAACAGTCTTCCTCTTGATATTATATAGTTCAGGATGGGTTAGTCTAAACTGTGCTGTAATAAAGCAGGGTAAGTACCAAGCAGCTACTAAACTTGGGAGCAAATTAATTGTCTAAGCATTGGGAAACTCAGTAAACTTTCTGAGTGCTGTCTTCCTTTGCCAAAAGCACTGAGAATCTCTTTGCATAGCTTACTAAGAAGGCTAAGTGACAAATGTGTCTGAGCACATTGGACAAGGAACAGGGAGTCAAGAACTGTGAGGGGATTTCTTTTAGTTTAATCATATATATATATATATATATATATGCAGATAATGAGGATATATATATATCCTCATTATCTGCATCCTTTTTTATCACTTCTACTCTTTAAACCATTAAGTGGTATTTTATTTGTTACAATTTACTGTACACATTCAGGAACCTATTCTTGTCAGAAAGAAGGACATGACACACATTTGAAGAAACCTGAGACTGCTTCAGTCTCCCACCTCCTTATTCTTCACACTCATGTTTGTAGTCAGAAGGTTTTTTGTGTTCTGCCTGGTCTGCAGTCACTCAGACCCAAGTGAACACACAGAGGCTTTAATTAATTAAAACTGCTCAGAAATTAGCTCAGGCTTATTACTGACTAGCTCTTACACTTAAACTCAGCCCATTTCTGTTATGTTGCCATGTTTTCCTTGGCTTTGCCTGTGTGTCATTACATGGTGCTACCTGGACAGTGGGCTGCCATCTCCTGACATTTTTGGGAATGTGGGGTTAGTTTTCTAGGCTACTTCCTGCTGATAGAGGGCACTGGTAATCTTATGGGGACACAAAGAAAATTTTAGGATTATGGCCAAGTCTTGACTGGGATAGTCTGTGAGGCTATATATTGTGAGCCAGTTGTCTTAAAGTTGTTTTGGGATGTTGGATCATCTGGGCCATGATGTCATTGGAGGCCTTTCAGGGGGTCTTGGCTGGTCAAACCATATTAGCCTGGAAGCAATCCATAGGTTCTCATCTTCTATGGAAACAAAAGTAGAATCTCTTTTCCAAAGCAATGTATCATTAGACATAAATTTTGAAATCAAGATATCTTTAAAATATACATATTGATTTAACTCAGCAGCTTTTATAATCAAATGTCTCTCTGTAGTTAAAAATCCCAAAGACAGCATAATCCAGACTCACTGTGTAATATCCATCTTTATGTGGCTTAATTTTTATATTACCTGTACTGTCTCTCTAAAGACTTTATTTTTTAAAACTATTTCTTTATATAGCTGTCTGTGCTTATTTTCTTCTCTCTGCCAAGCCTACATACATTTTTACACACACTGTAAACCATTTAAAGTCTTATTCCATCTGAATTTGCCTTATTGTGAATCTATTGCTTTAAACTGCAGTGGTTAGTGCTGAAGCAGCAGCCTTGGCTGCTGACTCTGCCCATCTCAGCTTTTCAACATGGTGGAGATAATTCACCACCAGCTGTGGGAGCCATGCTGTTCACTGACTCTGGTAGGCAGTGGGTCTATGCTTCCATCAAAGCAGCATATAGCCTAGAAACATTTTTTTTTGTCTGTACTAGCAAAGGCTAAACCCACCATACAGCATAATGTGCAGCTTGGAGACACCTCTGTGTACCTCAGTGGTCAAGCCTACATGCCATGAACCTGCCATAGAGTAGCTCAAGCCTGCAGGCTGTGGCTGGCCTAAGAGAGACAACTAGGAAGCTGTTTTTAGCTCAGTTTTAGATTCTTTTTTTTTTTTTTAAGGTGGAAACTCTTGCCACGTTGGGTGCCATTTGTAGTCAGAAGTTTTCCTATGTCCCACCCTGTCTGCAGCCACTCAGACCCAAGTAAACACACAGAGGCTTATAGTAATTAAAACTGCTCAGCCTTTAGCTCAGGCTTACTACTGACTAGCTCTAACACTTAAACCCAGCCCATTTCTGTTAACATATATATTGCCACATTTTCCTTGGCTTTACCTGTATGCCATTACATGCTGCTCCCTAGATGGCTGGTGTCTCCTGACTCTGCCTTCCATTTCCCAGAATTCTCCTTGTCTGCTTATCCCACCTATACTTCCTGCCTGGCTACTGGCCAATCAGTGTTTCATTGAACCAGTGTGCAAAAACATTATCCAACAGCACACATTCAATGCTTTTATTTTGATTTTGGACTCAAATGGCCCTGGAGAGGCACAACATTCACAGAATCAACATTACTTTTCCTGATTGTGATTCAATATCATGAATTGGTTCCATAATTTCATAGGGCTTGGCTGAAAGTTGATGCTGTTATACTTGATCATCATATCTTGAAATGTTCATAGCTTTCATTTGGTTCTTACAACCAAAAGGAAACCTATTTTTTCAGTGAAAATCCATATGGTAACTTTGTATCTTGGGTACTCATCATGTACAAACAAAATTTATGTTAGCTTGATTATGCAAACAAAAGAATCTTGTGTATAAATTAAGTATATACTATTGCTCATTCACCTAGTTTAAAAGCATAGTAAGTACTCTGAAATATTTTTTCTCTTAGTTGTTTCAATAAGCAGTTTAAAAAAAAACTAGAACCATGAATGGATATCTGTATTTCAAGAATTTCTCTTCAATATAATCCCCACTCAGATGCTTTCAGATACTAAAGAATTTTTCAAGGATTAACCTTTGAAAATGTCTTCTTAGAAAAGAATAAACAAAAGGCAGAGAAAAGTATGGGAAAAATTCTCAGAGAAACCCCTTCTAATTTACACTAATGAGTATGCAGGTCATATGGAAAATTAAACACCAAAATCTAAATTTTCAGGGTAAGAAAATTTATGCACACAAATCCTATTACCAGCTAATGGGATTTGTGCAGATCCCCACTGACCTATTTACCAAATTTACCCCCTGATGTTTAGATGAGTATATCATGTGAAGTGAGCCTGTGTACACATTCCCAGTGCTGGCTTTATCCCCAGCATGTCAAGTGCCCTGCCTCTGTGATTTCCACGGGAGGCTGGCAGACACATCAGCATGTATGTCTGACATCTACATTTTCTCTGAAATTCGTTTCAGTTATTATTGAATGTGTCTTCTTCTCTTGCTCTTCTTTCTCTTTGCTGTCCTCTCCCTCTATCTTTTCTTTTTCTCCTTCCCTGCCCTTCCTCATCCCCTCTTCACCCTTGCCTCTGTCCCTCCTCACAGTCCTTCCTTTTCCTCCTTCTCATTCTTGGATGTGGGGGAGGGGGTGACAAGAAGCATAACCTCATAAGTGCTGTGTTTGTCAAGACTGAAGCTCTTGTTGGCAACTGAGAAACACATAACTGCCACGGGTTCAGAACTTTTTGTGACACACACATAAAACTTGTGCAGAACTTTTTGAGTTGTAAAATAAGCCCATTGTCTGTTTGACACTAAAAATAAATAAACAAATAAATAAAACACTATAACATTAAAAAAAAAAAACTGCTCACATTTACCAAAAATGTAGCAAAGTGTATGGGTAGCCTTCCATTTACCCATATGCAACATGATGTTTTTAAACAACTCTTTATTCTGAGGCCTTAATCCTGGCCAGGATCCTCTAACTGAACACAGAACCCTGTTCCATTTACAAATTTTTTTAGCCGTCAATGATGTGTTTCTGTCAGACAGCCAAAGAAAACATTTATTTTTTTTTCTCATATAAATCCCACAGTCTTCTGAGGGATATGCCACTTGGAGGAAACAAAATCTAATCACAGTAACTCACAATTGAATTATCTGCCACTTGAGTCTCTGATATTTGAATGTTTTTATAGATGAAGAATGAACATACTTGATAATGATGAAATACTGGCTAATATTAACAGAAATACAGGGCAAGATAAAGCCTGGATGAGGAATTCTTGCTGTCACTCAGATCAGTGTGACACACTCAGGTCTCTCAGACCACTGAGGTCACTCACTTCATTAGTATTGTTAAGGGCTTACCTTCCAAATGAATCCAAGATGTGTGAAGGTTGCAGTCATTCAAATCAGATTTATGCAGAGCCTACATAATGATTTCTCATAAAATAAGATGTCTTGCAGCCCTTTGTTACTTCACACCTGAAGATTAAGGCGTTGACATTCAGTAACTAGAATCATTAAAATCTGCAGGAGTGCAATTAGTTGGTGAACATACTGTTTCTTGCTGCATTCTTCTGTTATTAGTTCCATGTAGAAATGGACTTTCATTTCAACTTCTTATTAGATACATGTAGGAGGAAATCTTTGCTTATTTCTGTTGATAAACATACTTGTTTCATGGCCTCTTGGCTCCCTTTTTTTTCCCCACTGAGTAAAGATCATGGGACTTGGTTTTAATTTCAACAATTTTGTGCTGATAGAAGAATTGATGTTTTATTACCCTGATTATTTCCTTAAAATGTCTCATAGTTCAAAAGGACATTTAATAGACAATAAGATTACACAGACTCATAATTGCCACATAGCTCTAGGACATTTTCATTTAAAATGAAATTCTATTGTGATATTATGATATATATTTTAGTACCCTGAAATATTTGTGCTATTTGGAACTATTGTTAGTTTAGATTCAGTCCACATAACTCAATAATCATTGCAACTGTGCAAAAATAAGTAAAATTTTAAAAATAAAGAAAATGAAATATGATTGAAGAAACATGTATGAGTTCATAGAAGATGTCACAGTGAACACAAAATTTTAAACAAATAATAGATGCCAATACAGAGTTTTCAACAAAGAAAAATCATGAACTCATATAAATGATGATTCAGATGTGAAATGTACTCTACTTCATCTTATCACAGTACTCCCCACATATTATTTTTCACATCATACAAGAACACAACACAATTTTTCTTTTCATCTCTTCTCTTCCTTCTTACTCCTCTTTCTTCTTCTCCCCCCTCTCTCTTCATTTTCTCATATTGCTCTTTTCCATGTTCTGAAGCACAGTGTCACCATAGGTCCAGGCTAGTCTCAGGAGTACTGGGCTGACAGCCATATACCATTTCACTATTATTTGACTTTGGTTTAGTGTACACTGAAGATTGAATATATTTGAAATTTCTACTTCTCTGCTTATACACAGGAAGTACAGGGAAATGCATTTTTAGAATAACTAGGAAAATGGTAAGATGAATCAAAGAAAGAATAACATTGTATGCTATTTGGTGGTAAAATTGATGTCTTAATTTCTATCTCAGAAAATGCCCTATCAGATTGGTGATGATCTATGAGAATATTCTTAAATTAAAAATTAATAAACTATGCATTTCTAAGAAGAAAAAGTAATATGAAAGTTTTTCTCCAACTAATTTATTTAATTTTATGTGAATTGGTATGAGGCTGTCAGATCTGCTAGAACTGGAGCTATAGACAATTGTGAGCTGCTATGTGGGTGCTGGGAATTTAACCCAAGTCCTCTGGAAGAGCAGCCAGTGCTCTTAACCACTGAGCCATCTTTCCAGCCCCAGTAATATGAATTTCTAATTCAGTTATATTTATACAAATGTATTCAAATGAAGTCAACATGAAAGATTGTATAATATAAATTTTGACAAAAATCTAGAACATCTCGCTTATTAGAAGGATGCATGTGATATTTGTGTACATTTTATTATGTTCCTTTGACATAAACATGCTTGCTCAATGAAATTCTCGCTAACATTTAAATTCATGTTTTAACTAAATAATTTAGAGAAGCAATAAAAAAGTTTCAAACATTTAAAATGAACTAGAAAAGTTTCAGTACTTAAAGGTAAAAGATTATAACTAGTATGTTCAGCAAACTGAGGGTTAAGCTGCATATATTTCAAATGAGTTTATGTGTTCCAAATTAAAACTTCCTGGAAAAATTCATTGAAAGTGCACTTCCTAATCTTACCAATTAATGCTGGCTTGGGGGAGAAAGGGCTTACAAGATGAGAGCTGCTACCCTCAAATCAGCAGGATATCAGAACAGTTAGGGCCAGGAGCCAAAAGGAGAGGACAAAGGTCCTGGACTGACCTAAATTTCCTCTAGATGTATTGGTGCTTAACTTATTTCATATGAAATATGTTATTGTTGCATTTAGCTTTAGGAAGACAAATTCTACTAAGCAAGTAATCAAAAAGTTTGTTTTAAGAATTTTACACCAATAATATTTACACCCTACTCCCTAGCTCATCCTAAGAAACCCTACCAGCAACAAAAACTCAAATCATGGTCATCTGTTGCTGTTTGTTAAGTGCATGTAAAGCCACAATTGCAATCATATCTCAGGATAGCCAGTTATCAAGGTAACTACACCATATTCACAAATATAAATAAATTTTAAAATCTTAAAAAGAAAAGCATAATCCCTTGTGTCTTAGAATGGCACTATTATTTTATTCAAGTTTCCTTAGCTAACCTCATAGTTCCTTACAAGAAGACGAAACATGCCTCTTTTTAGGGCCTTCCATGACTAAACTACACTCCTGGCCACCTGAAAGAAGTTGTCATGCCCTGTGATGCTTCTGTCACTTGAAGAAATACACAGGCCACCAAATTCCTAGCTCCTGTCTGTAGTCAGTTTTCCTTTAATGTGACCCCCCATCCCTAACCCCACCACAGCAGCCTAAGGTCCCTGACAGTTTATCACTAAGTAAACATTCTAAACAGTTCTTAAATTTTACGATGACTTTTTATAACCCTGTAGCTCCATGTACTGTAAACCTGGGCAGGAGAGGATTTCTATTTATAAATGCAGTTTTCCCCACATTGCTATTCTTTCAGGGGTTCAACCCACATTGATGTTTTTTCATTCTCCAGAGAGACAGATTGAAAGAATGTTGGATTCACAACCACTTGCACGTGATTGCTTTTTACTTTGCAAAGAGCCCAAAATGTCACATGTAGAAAACAGTTCACACAAAGACAAGCTAATTAGTAAGAAATTACCCAGAGGAAGCAAGCCACTTGGTGGTGGTTGCCATTCCAACCTATAAAGCAAAAGAATGCTACTAAAAAGTCCAAGATCATTCCTTCATTCCTTTCTTTTTTGTAAGAGCTCAAGATGAACAGGAAGGAATCTTCTAAGTGTGAACAGAAACCCATTTGGCCATAGGAAATACAAATGGAGAACAGACCAAATCTGCTCAGAGCCATTAGAATTAAGCTTTTAAATCAGACAACAGTTGTTTCCAACTAAAGATGCTTCAATATGACAGACTCACAATGGGGGAGGCCATTAACAGTAAACTTGTTCATGAGTTGTCAACTGAGGGTCATTATTTTCCTAGAAGGACCTACATTTAGTGACTTTCTGCCAGTAGCAGACAATGAATAAGTAATTTGCAAACACTAAATTAAAAATAAATTCAGAAACTGCCAACAGGAAGAATTGCTTTGTGAAAATTTCATCAAAAAATTCAAACAAACCATTTATGTATGAAAATGAACCATAATCTCTCGGTTTTAAAGGCTATGTCTTCTTGTTACTGCATTGTAACATACAAGATGAAGGGTATGGCTTTGTTGGAGGAATCCTAGAGTCAATTTTATCAAAGATGTGTCAGAATTTAATTCACTACATGGATTTGAGTAGATTTTTGACCTTTCCTCTTTAATAAAGGAAAAGATTCAAAACTACTTTCATTTAATGAAAGATAAGCATGCACTTCAAGAGACAAATTAAATAAACACTCTTATCTCAGTTTCTGTGCACAGAGGCTTCTTCTAGGGTTGTATCGTTTAGACAAATAGCCGATTGAAAGGATTTGAACTTTATCAAGCCTTAGGAAGAAAATGAAAGGAAGAATCGAGGGGTAAGTGGGAACCACGGTAAATAGTGGGAGTCTTCCCTTTCTTCTGCTTTCTCATCTTTGAGCGTTTTTCAATAGGATTTTTTTGCTCTTATCATGTTACCTTTGTTCTTTTCGGTGTCTGGGAAAATTATTGTACCATTGGGAAAGAATTTTATGCCTCAAGGTCCAACTGAAACAAATTTAGATGGAAAATATCTTTTTAAAAGAAAGTTTAGCAAACTCCTAAATGTTATATTGATTTAGTCTAAAGGTACAGGATAGCAACGGGTTCTCTTAATTTGAAGAGTGATTACTAGTTACTGAGATTGGGAAGGAAGAGAGGAAAGTATGAGATACATGACTCTATCAACAATGTCCTGTTTATTTAACACACACACACACACACACACACACACACACACACACACACACACACACAATGGTTTTTAAAAAGGAACCAATATGGCTCGATATACTTAAAATGTTCCAGTTTTTCTTGGGTGCTAAACCATGGTTCTGAGATGCTTTTTACAAATTTTGTGCACATTTTTATGACATAACAATGAGTAGATTTTTCTGTATGTTTTGTTACTGCTGTAGACTTTATGTAACTTTACATCAGATTATTGTACTATAACTGTGTGATATTATGCACACACTCATATTTTGGGCTTTAACAAGTGAGATGAGATCATTCTGGACTTTAATGTTAGGTTTGGGTATGAGTTTTTAATTTGAAAAAAACAAAACCAAAAGAACTAAGACACTTCATTCATGCTTCTATATGTTATGACACTTGTGAACATGCCAGTGCATATGTGTATGAATTGATTGCACCTATGTGCATATTAGTGTGTCTGTGAGTGTTCTAGTGCACATGTGTGCATAACAATGTTTATGTGTCTTCATGTACAAGTGTGTAATATGTTTGCCATAAAACAACTTGAAGTGTCATGCCTCAGGAACTCTCTGTGTTTTAGGGCAGGGTCTCTCTTTGTGTCGTGGAGGCTGCCACATTTGATACATTGGCTGGCTAGGAAGATCCAGAGATCCTCCTATGTTCAGCTCTCCAGCCCTGGTTTTACAATGGCCTGCCACCGCACCCAGATTGTTCTTTTTTCACATGAGTTCCGGGAATTGAGCTCAGGGGCTCCTACTGTTAAGTCAAGCACTTTTCAAACCATCTTTCCAGCCCCAACCTAAACCATTTCTAGCAAGGAGTTTTGAAATTTTATTTTGCTTAACTGGTTGGGTTCCTGAGAAAAGAAACATTGATTTAAATGGCATACCACTCTAGCTTCTTGACTTTACCAGCAAAGAAACACACTCAAAGGGATTCAGAATTTCTGAACACAGTGTTTGAAATGCATGTCACACAAACCAGACCTAAAGGGGTATGTTTTTCTGTGCTGTGTTTTCAAAGAGTCTCCTAATGTCCTATATAAAAATGTAAAGACAAAAAGATAAGATAAAAATCAAAATCAGTTGACCTAACCCCAGTTTAATTAGCTCTTTTTTCCAGGAATGAAGCTCTCTACAGAAATAGTAACATTTTCATTAAAAGCTAGAGACCTCAAAATGAAACCATATGCCCCACTGAAGTAAGTCCTCAAGCTCCGGAAATACCAATTATCCCTGCTGTTGTTTTTTGCTTTTAACTCCAAAAATTTAAACATAGTTTTACATTCTACTTTGGCAAGTTCATGCAGTCCCCTGCCAGTGTCACTTTTTGTGTGTGTGCCTTTAATCTTTTTTTTTTTTTAGTTATGTTTGATGTTTCCTCAAAGAACTATATTTTTTTCCTGAATGAAAGAAAAATGTGACTTTAATTCACAGTTTAGTTTTGTATGTTCTCTCACCCCCACTCCCAATGTGCTTTAAATGACTGTGAGCAGATTTAGAGTTTTTTCTGCTCTCTATGTAAACTGAGTTTTATGCATGCTCAATGCTGGTCATCTAGCTTCAGTTTCGTGTGCATATGTGTGTTAGTTTGTTAAAGGGTACATGTACGTGTGTAGATGCACAGGCATGTGCGTGTAGAGGTCAGAGGTAAACCTCAACTGTGATTCCTCAAGATTTATTGATTTTGTTTTTGACAACAGGATTTCTTAGAATCTGGGTCTTTGTGGTTAATCAGGCTGGCCAGTGAGCTCCAGCAATCTGCCTATCTCTACCTCCTAGGCACTGGGATTACAGCTATCATGCCAAGTTTTTGTTTACTTGAACTCTGAGAATCACACTTACATGGCAAGCACTTTACTGATTGTAATATCTCCCTAGCTTTATCTTCTCTTCTACGAGTATTTTACGAACTAGAATACAGTATTTCTTTACTATCAATATTCCACAAGTTATATATTATTCCATGGAAGTTCTAATAATGATGTAGACTATTAGAAATAAAAACACTCCACATGATTGCTTCTCCATTGTGAAGCTCCATGGCTTCCATTCTGAATGGCTGTTGTAACTATATAGAAATCATTGAATTGTGCAGTCTTTGAGCCTGGTTAATTTCAGTGTATAATATTTTTTATTTGAAAAAATAATGTTTAAAATAAAAAGATAACTATTCCTCATATTGGGTGATGACTTAAAACTCTCTTTGAACTAAAATTTATTGTCTTACATATCTATACTTTTCCAGTTCTGATATCTCTGTGTTTTTAATATTTTTTCTCTCTGAACTATAGCTGTTTCTTCATTCAGATCTTTCTTTCTATCTTTCTTTCTTTTTGCTAAAATATGCAGTGAGAAGCTACTTGTGTGGTGAGGCATTTGCAGACAGGCTTTGGATTTTTCTTCCCCTGTTACTGGCTTGTGAAGATCCTGCCTTTTTTTTCTTAAGCCTTTAAACATCCTTTCTCATTTATATAAGTGAACAGGTAGTATGCAGTGTTCTTTCAGAACCCCTTTGACAAACTGCTCTCTTGTCCAGTTGCGGATTCTTTTGTTTGTTTGTTTGTTTGTTTGTTTGTTTGTTTTGAGACAGGGTTTCTCTGTGCAGTTTTGGTGCCTATCCTGGGTCTTGCTCTATAGACCAGGCTGGCCTTGAACTCACAGAGATCTGCCTGGCTCTGCCTCCTGAGTGGTGGGATTAAAGGTGTGAGCCACCACTGTCCAGCTCAGTTGTGGATTCTTTAACTTAATTTTGATATTTAGTTGCCAGGCATTTCAGTTGTGTTCACACATGGAAGTCAATTGTGTAACAATTAAAAAGCAAGGAAAGCTAATGACAATCACTAATATTTGAACAGGAATGCACAGATTTTCATTTACTTCTGTACAGTTGATTTAGTTCTTACTAAAAAAACACATTGTTTTTATTTTCTCTTTGTAATTAAGTTATTATGTATAAGTTATCCACTTAATGTCCAACCAACTACTTTTTATATTTAACTCTATTATTTGTCTCCTCTGGCTTTTCTTGCTTCTAATTGGAACAAAAAAGTAATATTGATGTCTATATTTGTGCTGTTAAGATGTAAATTCAGTTCTTATGAGTATAATTATTTTTAACTTGGTAGTTAATATCCTTACTCATCATGGATGTGATCATGGATAGCAGAACTTTAGAAATATGAAAACAGTGAGATTTCAACCTTTTCAGAACTTATTCCTAAGGTCACATTGTGCATAAAGCAGCCTTTGGTGTCATCAGGAAAGCAAGGTAAGTCTGTGTAGAGGTCTCACCATCTGTGATTTTCCATACCTCCCCTAGGTTTTTTTTTTGTTGTTTTTGTTTTGTTTTGTTTTTTGTTTTTTGGGTTTGTTTTTTTTTTTTTGTATTTGGCAAGATCATATGTGTGAATCACGTTCTAGATAAAATAGCATAAAAAGTATAACTTGTTGTTACCAAGCATTCTTAGAGAAAGAATTCTACAATATCTTATTTCTACATATTGTACTTTCATTTTTGACAATTTCATTTAGGAAGTGCATTTTTCAAAACTAAAACTTCTTGAGTGCTAAAACAAAGCAATGCAACATCTGGTAATGAGTAGAAGCGGGAACACAGTAGAATCTGCTGGCCCCTAAAGAAACTTAGCTTGTCTGTCAGATTTACTTTAAAGATTAATGAACGTTATGGAGCTAAACTCAATCCTCGTTAGAACTCCAACTGGACAGAACCGAGAAAGGACCAACTGCTGTCTCCGCGCCTGCCTTTCAGATATCTGTTTCACAAGACTGATTTCAATTCCTAAGTCTTACATGGAAAGGGGTAAAAAGGAAATCTTCCAAGTGGCCAGCCGCTCAGAGCTGTGTCACAGAAAGTGAGGGCTGGAGGCCGAAACCTTTTCCATGGAGCAGAGGCCATGTAAACAGATGTGGGAGCTGTGAATAGAAAAGGTTGAATGGTTGCTTTGTTTCTGGCTTTCTATTGCTTCCTCAGAGTCCTCTCTATACAAGCCTTTCTGGCAGATGATGGGCCACATAACTCAGGGCAGGAGAAGCAGAGGGAGTCTGGGATTTGCTAAACACAGGCACTCTGAACCCTTAGATCTGTTTATTTTAATGAATGTTTATTTTAATGAATGCTTCGTGTAAGAACAAACATTTATGGTAATTCTGAAAGGGAATTTATGAAGAACATAACTGAAAAGCCAAGGTAATTTTGTTTTTTTCATCTTCTGACAGATAAATATCATTCCTGAGGCCGCCTTGTACAAAGAAAAATGCTGGATACGAATTTTAAAAAGTGTTCCTCATTGACAGGCACTAAATGACACTCTAGGTGAGCGCGGGGAGGAGGAGTTCTCCCTGGTGAAAAGTGTCTCTGAAAGGATGCATGTGGGCTATGGGCTGAACTGAGCTCCATAAGCTCCCATCATTTCCTAAAGATTAGGAAGGAAAGGCACTGTACACATGATCTACTGATAACTGTTGATTTATTTCATGAAGAAATGTTATTGTTACCTACTTGCAAAAGGTCCCAGATACCAGGTTTTGGAAATCTGCCCAGGTTCTTTCAAACAACTCCAGGGGCCTGCCACTTCACGAGCCAGCCGTCCTCCTTGGGTGGGTGGATAGGTGGGTGGGTAGTTGAGAAGTGGGGGATGCCTGCTCTGTGCTTCATTGTATTTTTATTCTGCATCAAATAAAATCAACACCAGCCCCTAAGACCCGCAGTCGCCTACAGCAACGGAGCATGAAATGTTCCTCATAAATGTATGCAGTCATATTCGGTTCTTCCCCTGCAGTAGAATTTTATTTCATATGGAACAAAATGAGTCCACTGAAAACCGCGTGAATTTACAGCTTGGATTTACGATTCTTCCAGCACGGTGTTAACTTCACTAATAACAAATGTGTGCCTGTTTTGCTGAGATTTTCCACTGAGACAAATCTCCCACATCGAGGTACAAGAGGTGGGGGAGGAGCCTACAGAGAAAGAGGTGAAGAAGCTCTCTGAGAGTTGTGACTGTTTTCTATTGTTATACATAGTCACTTCAGATTTTTAGAAAGCTACTTTCTGATCAACGCGCCCCTTTGGGAATGCCTGCACCAACTCCAGTCATCTGCATAGAGTGCGAGTTCATGAGTTCCTTAGCCCATGTTAAGTGCGAGGATTCTTCAGGGAGAGGGAGAAAGGAATAGCATCTGCTCCTCTCATAACGAAACTGCTCTTTCCATCTGTGTTTAAATACTTGTTTAATACTCGAGGTACTGTTTGGAGGTATTGAGAAGTGCGTGACTCAAGTTGCACATTTAATCTCTTGCTATGCTCTGCACACCTTTTACGGATAAACAACTTTTTAATTCAATTTGTCGAACTGAGAGTTGGAGGGACATAAAGGAGGCATGGCAACAGTGGAATTATTTGTGGGCACTCCATCTTCTCCGCTTGTGTGGAGGCACAGCTCCTTCAGGCTTCCCTTTAGTGTCCACTGACAGGCCTGCAGGCCCATCTATACATGGCCATGTCGCTCGCATTCATGGGCCACAGTGACACCACAGCCTCTTTTGTGTGGAGGCGGATAATTGCTCTCCAGCCCTCTCAGCTGCCATATGGTGCAGTGGAAACCAAGTTACAAAGACAGTCGGAGGGGCAGAAGACAGCAACAGGAAGGGGAGGGAGGGGAGGAAGTGGGGGACAGGCAGGAGACGCCAGATGAGAGGGATTTGTGTTCAGTGGGAATGTGGGGGTGGCGGGAGGCCTGAGAGAGAAAGGGGCAGGGATTCAAGGAAAGCGGATGTTCCTGGAATCTGAAACTTCACAGACAAGCCAGCCCGATGCATCCTATGAGAAGCAGACTCCGCTTATTGTCCTAATATGGCACTTAAAACAGAACAGTCTCAGGGGTGGGGGTGATATCTGTTGGTCATTTTCCCAAACTCCTCCTGTCTACACTTCCGTTCCTTTACAGTATTGTAGTAGTGAGAGCTAACAAACACTTGTTCCCTCCTCCCTAGGCTTTCACACCCCCCTACCATGTAATGTTTAGTAATTTGTACGTATGTTTTTAATCTCCCTACAAACTGGTCCATACGCACTTTATTCTGAGGACATTTGGTGGCCTACGTTTTGCAAGTGTCTGGCAAGTCTCGTGCTGGCATCATATGTACTTTTGAGGGGAGGGGTAAATCACCTAACCACTCTTAATGTATAGGTCATTTGGGGGAGGTTTGTGGATTGTTTTTCTTGTTTGCAATGCTGGGAACTGACCTTAGGGCTTTGTGTATGTTAGGAATGTATATACATATAGTATATACAACTAACATGGCCCACGTCTATAATGGAAACACATTTTGTCACCCTCAGAAAAAGATGGCATTGATTATGGTAAAAAAGTGACTATTTTTCCATCTATTTTCTATATAATACAATATCCTACTGTGTTGGTCATATCCCCTCAGATAAAAGAGGCAGAGGAAATCACTTTTACCAGAGATGTCCTGAGAAGTCTGGTCATTTCTTGAATGGAACATCAGGTGGTACAAAACTGCCAAGACTTCATATTTAAGACTGACCCATTGTGAGAAAAGTTAATCTATGTGAAAATACTAATCAGCATATGCTGATTGCAAGGCATAGCTCAAAGTCCTCCCGTGCCAGGGTAGGGTGAGCTGTGTTTCAGATACAATTAATTGCTCACGGTTAATACAAAGTACCCTGCTTTGCCTGCTTGGAACTTCGTGCTGTGCCTGGCATCCCATAGACCACACTTCACCCCCTCTCCTCCTACTCCGTGCCTGCTACTTGACATTTTATCTTGCTGATTTTTCTTAAACTGTCTTAACATTGAAGTGTAGCAGAGATCAGACTCTCGGCTTCGTTTCATCTCTTGCTATCCGTGGTCCTTTGAGAGTCTTATCTAATCTCCTGGATTTAAATACTGTCACACGCTGACAACATCCACCCTCCTATCTCTTTCTTATCTGTGTGTCTCTAGCTGTTATTCCTACCCAGTCTTGCTGTGTGATAGGCATCTTAAACTTACACATGGAAAGCCAGATTCTTCTTAAAAAATTATTTTTGTATGCGTGTTGGTGTTTTGCCTTCACGGATGCCTGTCCTGTGTGTGTGTGTGCGTGTGTGTGATGCCTGCAACAGCACCAGATTCCTTAGAACTGTAGCTGCAGATAGTTGTGAGTTGCCATGTGGGTGCTGAGAATCAAACTCCGTGTCCTCTGGATGAGTAACCAGAGAACTTAACCATTGTGCCATCCATCTCTCTAGCCCCGCCCTCCCCACCAGATTCTTGACCTGGGCTTCCTAATCCTTTCTCTCCCCACCCATTTCCCATGGGTCAGTTAATGACAGCTCTATCCTATTCATTTCCTTATTCAGCATTCTGGATATTATTTACATGTCTTCCTCACTCACCAAATGCCCAATATATCAACAGCTGCTATTGATTTGACCCTCAGAATCAAAACCCGGCTTAATCCACGTATTCATGTTCACAGCTGTTGGCTGATTGTTGCCCTTATACCATATTTGATAAAGTAGCCTGAGCACTCTTGCAATAGTTTCATGTTTTTGTTTGTTTTCCTTCCTGCTGTGTATAAAATGTGTGAACAACCTGTTGACCAATATCATCTTCCTCCTTCTCTTAGCTGTGCTAGCTTCCTTCATTGTCTTCATATGGACCAGGCATGCTGCTGCCTTTGGACCCCTGTTCCCACTAGTCTTTCAGTGTTAGAATACAGTTTATTGAGATTTACACAGCTCTTCCAGGGAGTTTCTTGAATGCCATCTTCCTGGTGTGATCTATTATGACTTACTATTTAAGGAACAAGACAGTTGCAAGGAAAAGTCACCCAGTGCCAGGTCTGAGGTTCTGAGTCAAATTCCTAAGACCCACAGGTGGAAGAAGGGAACTGACTCCCACACACCATCCTCTGACCTCCACATGTGCTTTGGCAAGCCCCTTCCCACAAACAATGATGTGTTTTTTAAAACAATGACGTTTCCGTCTTCCTTCAAGATGACATGGTATCTTCCTCCCTTATTATATTTTCCACAGGATTTATCACTTTCTAATGTTTAATTATTGAAACTAAGCCCTTCCTGTGAGAATAGCTGCATGGGACACTGAAGTCCTTAGAAAATGCATGTGGTGTCTCTGTCAAGTGCAGATGGTAGTTACCAACTCCATCATTATCAGAACAGACATCTAGGGAGAAATAAACGGGTTGATTTTCCTTCTTCCTAAATGATATGACTTATATTATCATAAATATCTTATACATTCCTTCTTATTCTTTTACCTACTACTGAAAGCATTCCACAGAATAGAACTGGCCCTAAAATAGAAGGAAAGCTACTAAGACATTAAAATTAAAGTAATTAAGACAGAAAAGTAATTAAAGAGATAAATTAAACAGCAAGCAAATGAAAACTTCATCCACTGCTTCTCAGAATGAGGAAGTGAAATGGAAAGTGTGAGATTAACACAGATTTGACTGTTGTCACTAAAGGACTTATGATAGGACATGCATAGCTATTCCAAGTGCTGAGACAATAGGTTTTCTTATTTGGAAGTAGACTAAATGGGCCCCAGTGGGTAAAAAGGCATGTGTCACACAGGTCTGAAGACTCAGCTTGATCTCCACAATCCATGCAAATGTTGGAGGAGATGATTGACTACAGAAAACTGTTATCCAACCTTCACTTGTAAAATTACATGCCCACACATGCACCTACAAAGGATATAAGTTTTTTAATGTTCAAGTAGGCAAAGATTCTAAGTGAGCTAGTTTCCTGTCCTCATATCTTTTCTTTTCTGATCAATGTTTGTTAAAGGACCTTGCTTTAATATCCAGTGAGATATTACTGCAAACATACACAAAAGATAACTTGAAATCTACAAGACCGAATAATGTCATCATAAATGACTTTTGAAAACTGGAGAGCATGGGTTCAGGAGGTTGAGGTGTCCCAGTTCAAATGCCATACGGTCTGAGCTGCTCAGGGAAGGGGTTGGATTACTATATGTCTCTGATTCATCCTTTGATATATGGGAATAGCCACTTCTGCTCTAAATCATCATGGTGATTTTAATAATGAATGACTCTAAGACACATTCTGGCACTTATAAATGCTTACAAAAATACTCTTATGATTTGGCTAATCTCATAAAATATTGACTGATATGAAGATTAGAGGTTTAGAAGTCATTTTAGGTGTGTTTCCCTTTTAAAAATCAGAAGTGATGTCTCAATTTAAATTTATATAACTTACTCTTCATTATTTTAACTGAACTTTTAAAAAGAGAAGGAGTAGTCAGGAGGACATCTGGCATCTTCTTTGTTGTTATACAAAGATGCAATGTTCTAATGTTGTTATACAAAGATGCAATGGTCTGTCCCCATTCTAAAGTTTACCTAATAATAACAGTAGTTCTGGTCTTTCAAAACTGATGATAACCCATTGTAAGGAAGTTACCTCATGATATGTTGAGGGAAGGTATACTAAAGACTGTTGATTCTTTTGCCTTAGTTACATTTTCTCTGAGAAAACATTACAGACTTCATGGTTTGAATGGGACACACTTATTTCTCAGAGTTCTGCAGACTAGAAAGTTCTGGACCAAATGCCAGCAGCTTTGTGTCTTGATGAAGACATTTTTAATGGCTTGCAAGTTGCAGCCTCTTGACTGTGTCATCACAATGGCAAAAGGAGAGAGGTGGAGAGAGGGAAGGAGAGCAATGAGAAGAGCAAGATCTAGGTTTGATTCCATATTCTCGTCAATGAGGTGCTAACTTCATGGCTTCATCTAAACCTAGTCACTCCCCAAATTCATTGCCTCTAAAATATAGGTACTTAGGGGTTCAGCATGTACGCTATGGTGATGTGAGGCACACAGCTGGTCCACAGCACATTGCTAAGCAGGAGAAACTCTACCTGAACTCATGAACTCTTAGCGAACACTACTGATATAAATGGCAATACTCATCTCTGACTTTAGCCCCCATTCAAGTGGAGGGGCAGGGATTGTGTGCATGTGCAGATGAGTGTTTTCATGTATGAGGGAGCATGTGTGTGTGTGAATGCATATGCATGTATGTGTGCATGTGTGTGAAAGATAGGGCTTGACTTCAGGCATTTTACTATATCACCAGATCTCTATTCACTTTATTTCTGAGGAGAGACCTCTCATTGAGCCTGGAATTTCAGGAGAGATGCTATGTCTGAACTCTGGTTTTCATGCGGGAGTGACAATCAGTTTATCCACTCAGCCATCTCCATGGTCTCCAACCTTCACTCCTACATGATTCTTTTGGAAGATCTGTTCTTTATTATCTTTTGGAGTTTGTTTACCTTACCCACTCCTATAATTTCTGTGTTGAATTACTCAGTGCTGCAACTACTTTTGGTGGCCCAAAGTCTTACCATGTAATTTGATTCAATTTACACATGCTCCTTTCTCTACTCTTCATAATTTATTCCATTTAACTCATTCTACATAAACTTTCTAAACAGCTAAAATTTAACCTGGATAACTGTTGAGATACACATCAATGATGGTAGAAGAACAAAGCCCCTTATTGGGGAAACCACCCTGGGGTATGTGAAAAGATCTGTGGAAGTTTTAGGAAAGATTTTCATTGACAGTTCCTTATTTGATATCTATTACTGTCCCAAATTTCCAACCATTAAAACTTAGATCAGAAACAATAAAACGTCTTGTTTCACAAAGAAATAATAGATGTTTAAAATCGCAAATATGCTAATTACCCTGATTTAGTTATGACATGATGACATAGTCATCTATGACATAGTAGCCCATAAATATGTATCATCTTGATTGTCAACTAAACATAAAATAAAGGTTAAAGTTTTTGTTTCACATTACATACTCAACATAAAAAGCCATCTATGTGTAGCTTAAAGTACATAGCATTCCCTTGACATAATCTTAACAGTGAATGGTACTTATAGATGATGAAAATGTTGCTTTATCTTGAAAAGTCACATCACTCATTATTTGAGAGTGTGATGCCCAGAACATTATAACATATGCTTGGAGTGTTTTATTCTTGTCTACGTTCTGTTGGCTTGTACATCCATCATCTTCATCTTTCTAACTAATTTATTTCTACATGTGTGATCACATAACATGCATCCTTAACAGCTTTGCAACAATAAAGCAGACATATTACAATGCAAGTTTGGATCATTGGCTACCACAAATGTCATCCTAATACTGGCAATCACTACTCAAAGAAAGGCCACTTTCAGCAGGTATAAAAGATAAAAGCTGGGGTTTTGCAGTACAGACAAATGTCAGTATATAATTTATTTGAGGGAAGTGCTCTCTCAACTTCATCTTGACCTCTGGGGACTCTATGTTGGTCTGCTTTGTGCAGGACTGAAAAACTATCATCTTTCATTTCCCAGATGAAACTGGGGCAGAGGGAACAGCAGTTCTGGAGTCCTTAAATATTTCCTTCATTAAGGAATTAATGGACACAGGAGAAAATGTAAGTGAAATGTTAGGTGAGAAGGGAGCAGGGTTGGAGAGGGGCTTCATAAATAGTCAGAACTGTGTGTGAATTAGAGAGAACCTGCGGCTCACGGTCAAGATCCCACATTTATTGACATTATAACCTTGAGCATCTCTGAATGTCAATGTCCTCATTTCGGAATTGGTCTCTTACTATTATTTGAAACCCCAATGATTTTGTTAATTTTCAAGTGAATACAGTTTATATAAAAATGTCAGTGAAATCTAATAGGCACTCCAGGACCTTCAGTCTCACAGAGGTGTATGCATTTTCACAACCTAAGTAAATCCAAGAGAGCAATGTCTCCATTTGAATGAACACTTTGACAAGATTCATTGTAGAGTTTCTCACATGGTAATTACTCAAGAATAAAGCAACACTGAAGAAAGGACCAGAAGGCTACAGATGAAAGGTAGCTGGTCTTAGACAATGTCTGGAGAAATATCTCTCCTTCTAAACTTAGGTGAAGCATAGAAAAAAAATACAACATCAGTAATAGTTTTATTTTTTTAACTTGCTCAGCACTGGCCTACATCCAAAGAAAAATTCCTTTTTTATTCAAACAGTATGTTTTCTTCTTTAATTTATTCACAAAATTTGAGAATGTTTGTACATGTGAGAAAAAGCTTTTGTTACTATTTCAATCACACACACACACACACACACACACACACACACACACGCATGCACGCACGCACGCACGCACGCACGCACCAGAGTCAATATACTCATGAACTCATTCTTCACAAAAATCTAATTTGAAACTCAAACTATATTCAGAGAAACTCACAAATTAGCCAAGGTGAAATAATTGCTTTCATTTTCTTGTGTTTTTCCATGAGCCCTGACACATGCTGAGATGAGGAAATATGACCTCCCACACGTGTTTTCCATGAGGAATATGTTTGCTGTACAGACACCAAGTTAAAAGCGAGCTGCATTCCCTTGTGCGCAGAGGTAATTTGGAAAAGCAGCCAGAAGAGCCAGGATTGCTATTTCCCAGGCTGCTTTAACCATTGACAGACTATTTATACACCCGCCATAGAGATGCTCAGGTGAGGTAGACACCCCAGGGAATACAAAGGAAACACTTCATGAGTATTGTGTTATACTTGCTCACATTCTTTAATAATGCCATTCCTGTGTTGAATTTAAACAGCTTTTAGAACACTCGATCTAATGTCTGAGGCTGAGGACAGTTCCGTTATCCGCATCTCTCATCAAGTACATTTTGGTGAAACTTGCCCTTCACTGTTACTTGAGTCCAATTAAGATGATACTATCTGTCCCCTGTGCTGATAAACTCACTGAGGTATCACCTTCTGATAAATAGCCAAGTGTCTTAATGAGGTCAATGGTGCTACTTGTCTAAGTAACTTTTATCTTCTTGATGCTGCAAACTCGATGTTTGCACTGGCCCATCTCACTGAAAGAAGTGTTGCTGGATGCACAGTGAAAACTGGCTCTGTGTACTTCTACAGCTGAGGGTATTGAGAGCGATTTCTAGTTCCCTCTGTGAATTTTATTATGAAATAAACAAAATGAAATCATTGCTGCTTCAAATAGACAAAGTTGATGTATGAAAAATCTTTTTTTTGCAGTATTTTTATTTGAACTTTTTCTTTATATGTTGTTGCTGATGCTGTTGATGGTGATGGTGTAATTCTGGGGGTCAGTCCCCCAGCCTCATGTGTTTGGTGCAGGTGTTGACTCTACCCCTCACCATTTCCTTAGATTCGAAGATGTTTACAGGTATATGAATACAAACCAGGCTGGGAGGAGCATCTTAACCACGAGTAGCACTTTCATCTTTGAACCTCAAACATTTTTCTGTGCTTGCTGATCAGCTCGGGTTTAGGAACAATATCTTGATTGCAGGTATTATTGTGGAATATGTAAGTGTAGAACAAATTGCATGCCATGCCACTAGGCAAATGTCCTCTGGCCATTCAAGTACTGTATTCATCTAGAATTACATCCTCTGATAACGTATTTCTGTGGAAGGTTAAAAGGTTGTAAGTCTAAAATAAAAAGCAACCACTGTCTTTTAAAACAGTTACTGGCCCCTTCAGGTTTTCCTTTGCTCCTGAACACACAGGTAGAGACAGGTGCATTTGTATGGACAGTTTGGGGTGATAGAGCCCATCATGGTGGGAAGACATGGTAACAGGAACAGAGATGGCACACAGGAAATAGGAACTAAATGCAACTCAAGGTTGTCCACCTCCTGAGGGTGTCACAACCCCCTACACCTGCATCACTATCTGAGAATCAAATGCTAAATCAGCTGAGCCAATGGGAGACACTTCACATACAAACCACAATGTCTCCAAAACACCAAAGAAATTCAAAACTGAGGGCTGCTTTTCGAGATGAAAGCTGATATCAAATATCTATACAGCTTTTGCAAACACACGATTTTCTTTCTTAACTAAAGCTTTTACATAACCAAGGACAACATCAAAAGGGTATTTCTGCCTCTTCATCTTTTAAATGGTTCCTGGTTTTGAATACCTTTAGTAATAGTGTACTCAAGATTCTAGTTCAATGGTTGTAGCTGCCTGCATTGGGTGCTAGTGGTGTGTTGGGATGAGAGAATTGGAAAATGATGGAGGTGGTGGTGGTGATGAAACTTCAATTTCATCAGTCTGTTCTCAACACCAAGCTCACAGTAACTATATACATTAAACACAACTTCCATTTCTGAAAGTGAAATCTGTATTGTAATCGGTGTGTCCTCTGACATAACGTGCTTTTCAATCTCATCTTCAAAGCATTGAAGCTGACTTCAACTCTGTGTCAGCATGAGCTTGAAGTCTCAATCACTGAAATAATTTTATGCCTACTAGCCAAAATTTATTTATTTTTCTTATATATTGAGATAAGAAACAGACCAACTTCTTCAAAGAATTGAAACGAAGTCATTTGAACTGATTCCACTTGAAGCCAAGCAGTGACCATTCTCCACTAACAACTCACCTCATGCCACAGACCCCTTTTCCTCCTACCAGGGGTATTAAACTTGAAACAGATTTAAAATACATAAACTTTATGTTGAGGATGAGATTCATTTTTTTTTCATGTGCTTTAAGTCTTAATGAAATGATGAAAAAAGAGAGTTTTGGAACTAAGTTACGGCTTTTAATGTTAAAACTTAAATGGTACAATTATAGTCTTCACAAACTACAGTTTAGTGACTTCTGACCTTTTTTACATCCGGTCCCAAATGTTCCTCATCTCAATTGTTATAGCACGGAGGAGGGGAATAAGACCCACATTTACAAGAATTTAGCTTCTGGCAAAAATCCTTTTAAAGAATTCACTTCCTGGCATATGGTTTACATGACCTGTCCTCTCTTCTTCTCCATTCCCCCTCCCCTTAACCTTTCAAGCAAGCTGAATTTTAACTATTGAATTCACTGCAGCTTCCTGGCTCTACTCTCTATTTTCATATCCTTGGGAATGGAATCTGCTAGGAACTGGATTGTTAGGCCAATGTTCACCCCCTACCCATCTACCACAGATGTCCATACCAACCACCTTTGACTTGGAGTTATCATAGTTAACTAATTAAGTAAAAATTCATCATAAAATATTGGTGGAGTTCATCTCTAAATAAGGCCTTTGGTGTGCCTTGTTTTTTGAAGCAATTATTTCCAAAGATAAACTTCATTTCTGTTAAATTCTAATTTTCTTTTGTGGCATAAAATGTTTCTATATCTAATTAAGGGATTAGTTTCTCTCACTATTTCTCACATTAGTTCATATTTCTTGTACTCCATTATTTTAATCATCATAGAACAGGAATTATCTCACTGAGAAATCAAATGCATGAAGAAACATTTTCAATTATTTTTCCTTTCAGGAAATGGAGAAACTTTTTTATACAAAAATCAAAGAAAAAAATAGATTAGTTCACTTGATTGTTAATTTGTAATTTTTCTGCATCCTTGAAACTTTAGAAACACATAAGAAAATGACTTATCAAATATAGAAAAATGTTTTAGAGGTTTCCTTTCTTTTAACTGAATAGAATTTCTAAATACCTTGAAAAATTAAAATTAGAGATAAAATTACATACTTCTTTTAGAAAAATAAAATCTAAAGGAAAAGATCTGCCATAATTTGTCTCTGAAATTATATTCATTATTTTTTATTTTATCTACAGCAAGTTAGAGCCAAAGGCATTGGCTTACAAGACTCATAAAGTAATAATAAGTACCAATTGTTTTAATGGTGAGAGAAGAAATGACACTTTCCTTATCCTAGGTTTCAATTGTGATCATTGTCACATGACCTCTGATTCTCATTATGTTTCCTTGTTTCTATTTCTGATGCCATGTGGTTAGTGTTACAGGAAGCCCACCAGAGATGACCTTTCAGACACAGTTTATAGCCAAGTGAAAGTCTTTATTCCAGCCAACTGGGGGCTACATTCAGATATTTGGGACCCAAGTGTAGAACCGAACATTTAGAGTAGTACATTTTTTTAAGGCAAAACCATATACTGGTATCTTGATTGGTCTCTACAGGGTGAGGTTTTACACAAACAATCAGTTTAACAGAAGCTAGGGTAAGCTAGCTGTGGCATCTTGAACTCAAGTTTCTAAAATAGAGTTGGGTAATTTTTCTTGGGGCTTCTCATCAAGGAGACCAAATTCTAGTAAAACCTAAAATGACCTCACCAAGAATACAAGATGGGGTAAGCTCTGTGCTGTCTTTCCCTTTCACAGTTAGTTGCCTTCACATCTTCCACTCATATTCCTGAAAAAGAATTCCACATTCCTTGGTGAACAACTTGGCAGATTACCAGTTGGCTAGAATAATGGGCCAGGTAACTCCTGGGATACTGCTTTCTCTGTCTCCCTAGTGATGGGGTTAACATCTTTCATGCTTAGTTCTCTGTGACTGTTGGTGATCAGAACTCAGGTCTCCTTACTCAACAAACACTTTGCTAACTGGGTCATTTTCACAGCCATCAAAAGCCAGGTTTTTGACTGAAGCAAAATGTATGATCTATAAGAAAAATTGTAGGAATGAAGATGAGAGAAGACACTTGAACAATATATAATCCTGAATTTCTCAAACACATTAACACAAGCTGATCTCAATACCTTGAATTTGCATTTTAAAAAATATTTATACAAGCTAAGTATGTTTGTTGAATTTCTTACATCATGTGAGGATGTGTCAGAGCCAAGGCAAAGCCCTGACCATCTTCCTACTATTTCATAATTTCGTCTGATTCTGTAAGCTCTTATCCTTGAATGGTCAACTATGCCAAGTTATTTTTCATGCGTAAATTAAATGGGCAATTCTGAATTTGTTCTCTTTCTTATAAATGATACTTAAAGCTATCATATGATTTTTATTTTTACGTTTCATTCATTCACTTATTCATTCTTTTCTTATAAATTCTTTTTTAACTGTTTTTCCTTTATTTTTTCTAAATTGACCTGGGCCAATTATTTCTTTTAGTATTTGAATTTCAATTTATATCTTCATTTCTTTTTTAAATTTTTTTACTTCCAAAATTAGTACCTTTATTCTTCTATTTATATATAGAATTAATCAAACACCATAAACTTCTATAGACTACAGGTAAGAGCTCAAGCATGATTGTAAATGACCTCTCTCTGTCTGAGTTATGCCAAAGTCATCTGAAACTTTTTTAAACTTTCTTTTTATTTATTCTTTGTGTCTTTCACATCATGCATTTAGATTCTATTCATTTCCCATCCCTGCATATCCTCCCTCTGCCTTTGCAGCCCCTCAAAAAGACAAAATTTAAAAGAAAAGAGAAAAAGAAGGGAAAAAAAATCTCATCATGGAAACTGTAGTGTGAAATAGTGAATCTCTCGGTAAACCCTTTTGTTCGTATATCTTTACTTGCAAGTGTTCATTGCAAAGAGTCATTGGTCAGTTTGAGGCCTCTGGTTTCTCCTACACTATCGATGCTGGAAATTTACTTGCTTGAAATTACTTACAATGTTGTCTTAAATTTTAATATTATTTTCTACTCATTAAACTTTATATCCACATTATAGACAAGGCTCCATTCACTGTACACTTTAATGTTGTACAGTAAATCCACTTGTAATAGTAATGCCTCACTTATTTGTTCTGTGGTATAATTTTCCAAACAATGCAACTGAAGTTGAATTCCAGATCATTATATATATGTTTGATTTATTGGTAAAATATTATACAAGAGCAAAGTGTCCGGTTTCTCAAATGCTTTCCATCTTTCAGGAATTTATTTCCATTTCTCTGATGTATAAAAAGCCTTTTTACATGAAAATCCCTTCTGGCTCTTGTTTTCTGTGAATACTCTAATCCTATTCTTTATGGGAGATCTTCTATTGGACTATTGACCCTTTCACGTTTAATCATAAAATTTCTCCCTGCATGGTTGTATTATAATACACTCCCTTTAACCATGGTCTTGTTCTGTTTATAGTGTCATTAGTCAGAATGAAGTTTTAATATTAAGATGTTCATACTATATAATAACAAACGTGATTATAATGATCATAATATGTAATCAAATACTAGACTACAATAATATTAGCCTAGAGTTCTTTGTATGTTTCATCTTTCTTTAGCTGTTGCAAATTGGAAATGAAACATCTCCACCAATGTGTTGATACTTGGGTGGTACTGTTTCAGAGTGATTCTGTAACCAGGGCACTAACTTAATCAGTGAGCAAATACATCCATCCATCGATGAGTTCAGAGTTCAATGGACTATTAGCAGGCTTGGCATATTTGGAGGAAGTAGTTCATAGGAGTGAGAGGGGTATGTCTTTGAAGTGTGTCTACAATTCTCAGACTCTTCATTGTATTTCTGCATCTAGAAATTCCACCATGACCTACTACTTGATCACAGCACCAGCAATGACAGAGCCAGACAGGACACCATGCACTAAAGTCTCTGAAACCAGGAGTCTGATAAATCCTTCCTGCTTTCAGTTATACAAGGCATTCTACACAGTGAAGGAAACTAACATACTTTGTAGGAAAACATATTTACATGTAGGCAAGCAGAAAGACAGATAAATTTGCCTCCAATTATAATAGGTTTATGTCCTGATAAAAACAGATTAAATTGGAAATACTACACATTCAAAATGATTTAATATACAAACCTACCAAATAACACAGTTTAATAACACTGCATTGCAGAATGCCAATTGTTTACTCACAAGACTGTGTGACTGGATAGGAGCTTCAGCATGCTACAGACACAGAATATCACCCATAGATGATCACACTGTGTATTTGTACAGATTCTACTAAATTCCACACATTTTTCACCATTGTTACAGAGATTTCACTGTAGGTAGTGATAACCTGTATGTAGGCCAAGATACTTCTTGACTTACAGTCACATTATATCCAAATATTCTTAGTAAATCAAATATAATATAAATCAAAAATACATAAAACATACCTAACTTGCCAACACTACAGATTCACATGATGACATCACAGAATGAGGCTGTACTGTCATTCACAAATGTTACTGAGAGTCATCAGAGATGCTATTGTGACATGACACACTAGCCCAGGAATAAGTCAAAATTCAAAACTTGAAATATGATTTATCCTGTACGTGTGTTATTTTGACATCATATAAAGTAAACAAATCTGAAGTTAAAATTACCATTTGAGAATATCTGCATATTCTTTTAGAAAATATATTCATTAATTCATCTTGAATTCACTTATAACAATTGTTTTTCTTCTTTGATGGATTATAATTTTAGAAGCTAGTTTTTATACTATTTGTAAACATGTTTATATTACTACCTCTTCATGCACTTTTTTATTGATGTTTTCTCGATTTTTCTGTTCTCAGATTTCTATTAGAAATATTTTGAAAAAAAAGAAAAAAATAGAAATATTATGGGCTTAATCTGCCTTCAGGATCCCTTATATTCTATGTTTTATTTTCTCATTGCTATCGTATTTTGCAGATTCTCAATAGTTTCCTTTCATCTCTCTTTTCTTTGTCATAAATGTTATTTTATAGTCTGATTTTTTTGAGGTAAGTTTTCTCTGTGTAGCCCTGGCTGCCTGGGCCCTGAACTCAGAGTTCTACCTGCTTCTGCCTCCCAAGTGCTGAGATTAAAAGTGTGAGCCACCAATGTCCAGGAAATGTTATTTAAAAAAAAAAACATTCAGAAGAGGGTGTCAGATCCCCTGGAGCTTGAAGCCATCTGATGTGGGTGCTGGGACTGAACTCTGGTCCCCTAGGGAAAAAAATACATGCTCTTATAATTGCTGAGGTAACTCTCCAGGCCCTTCTGGAATATTCTTAAGTCCAATATCAGTCAGGTACTAACAGACTATTTTCCATTTTATGCTTCACTTTTAAAATATTGATTTGACCCTTTATATAAACAAAAGTTAGCCTTTTGTTTTTATTCAAAGCTCTTCATTTAATAGCTTCCGTCTGGTGGCAATTTATCAGTTATACATTCTAAAAATAACACTTACATTGTCCTGGTATCTTAAATTGTGGGAAGTTTATTTTTTCTTGGGACTGTTGACTTTTCTTAATGCACACTGCTTCTCCTTCCTGTGAATCCAAAGATTTCCCCTGTCCTTGTGAAAATCCCCATTGTCCTTTCTTGTAAAAGTGTCCCTACTGGGTCATTGGCTCTTTGCTGCTTACTAAATAGCTCAGAATTACAGCACCTATACAAGGCTAAATGGTCACTTCTTGATTTTGAGTTTTAACATCATGTAATAACATATGTTTAAACCTGTTTACCTCCAAAGATTTGGCTTTAAGTCTTAATAAAGTATTTTCTCCATGGAACCATGAGCAGAAACAGATAACCTAGTATGTTGAGCATCATTGGTAGATGCTTTTCCACTTGTACTTCTTTCAGGTCCATGACACCTCTTCCAAGTGCTTGCTTTTGCAAAAGTCCATGTCCCTTTGCCGTTTTGGAGCTTGAAGCATACATTCTTCAGGAGAGGAGAAGCTCTGGGACTGTTGCAAATTATTGCTCTCTCTAGACCCAACCTCTCCTCTCCTTCCCTTCCGTTCCTTTCCCTTCCGTTCCTTTCCCTTCCCTTCTTCTATTCCCTTTTATTTCTTCCCCTTCCTCTCCCTCTTTTTTCTTTGTTCAGTTTTCTCTGTGTTGAAGAATATGCTAAGGAAAACAGTCAATTAACATCTCTAAATTCATTTTGATGGTTGTAATTTCAGTACATTCTCAACATTTACCACCTTCCACAGTCTCTCTCTTCTCTCGTGTACACTAAACACACAGATCTATAAAATACTTATTAGCACAACACAAACCTTATACTTATCAGTGGTTTTTTTTGTTTGTTTGGTTTTTTTTTTTTTTTTTTGGTTTTTCGAGACAGGGTTTCTCTGTGTAGCTTTGCGCCTTTCCTGGAACTCACTTGGTAGCCCAGGCTGGCCTCGAACTCACAGAGATCCGCCTGGCTCTGCCTCCCGAGTGCTGGGATTAAAGGCGTGCGCCACCACCACCCAGCCAGTGTTTTTTTTTTTTTTTATCTAATCAATCTGTGAGGAAAATTTACTATGGGGATGGGTGTATAGAATCCAACTCACCTACAACATGTTTATAAATAGAGAGAAATAGAGAGAATGTTATGCTTTTTAATTGTGAAAATGATCCTAAGAGAGTCATAAAATACTCACCTACACAATCAGAATCTCTTGCAGCTATAAAGCTAAGCTTCCACAACAAAATAGTGATCAATAGTTGCTGCCTCTTGATAAACTTCAGTTGTATCTGAGGAACTCTCAAACAAATTATCCCTTAAATGGCTTGTTGGTGCTATAAAAACTATATTTCTACACTATTATAAAATGATTTCTAATATTAAACAATTCCACTTATTTATCATTTATTCCAAAAGAAGAAAACAGTGAAGAACTTGAGCTAAAATTATTTTAGTTTGTCCTGTGTTGACCAGGTTGAGATTTATGGGCCTCAGTTAACCTATTGTGTTTTTTATTTATTTTTCTCTCACCCCATTTTAAATGAGGTGGAATTTCCTGAGAGTATGAATCTGTCTGAAGAAAGGAGAAAGCATGGTTGTAGATTCAACTGAAAAGAAATATTCATATATGTAAAAACACTAACAGCAATGCCTTTAATGAAAATCAGAGACATGGAAATGGATTCCATTTTCCTTCTCAAGTTGCATTTTCTCTGCCTTGTTCCTTTGCGGTTTCCGAGGCTATTCCATAACTGTACAGGGCAGCTTGTGCTCTGAAGATCCACTCAAGCATTAGTAGAATTTTGTAGACTGCTCTGGATATTGCTCTGTATAAATAAAATGCGGATTGGCCAGTAGCCAGGCAGGAAGTATAGGTGGGACAAGCAGAAAGAGAATTCTGGGAAGTGAAAGCCTGAGGCAGAGAAATGCTGCCAACCACTGCCATGAGAAGATGTTAAGATACCGGTAAGCCATGAGCCACGTGGCAACTTATAGGTTAACAGAAATTGTTTAATTTAAGATATGAGAACAGTTAGCAAGAAGCCTGCCATGGCCATACAGTTTATAAACAATATAAGTTTCTGTGTGTTTACTTGGTTGGGTCTGAACAGCTGTGGGACTGGCGGGTGAGAAAGATTTGTCCTGACTGTGGGCAAGGCAGGAAAACTCTAGCTACAGTATATCTTTATTCAGAAACTGTTGATATAAGATCTTTATGATTTATAAGTTTAATATTTATACCAATTCTAAAAGTTGGGTGCTTCTCTGGACCTTTCTGCCATGCTTGACTCTTGGCCAGTTAAAACTTCTCATTCAGAAACCTGATGGTGGTGGCTGCTCAGGCCTTTAATACCAGTACTCTGGAGGCAGAGGCAGTCAGATCTCTGAGATCAAGGTCAGTATGTAATACTGAGTAAGTTCCAGGAGACCAGAGAACCCTGTCTTGGAAATACCAAACCAAACCAAACCAAACAACAAAGGAACAAACAACACTTCTCATTCTGTATGGCATTAATTTTAGTGAATTATTTCGATTCTGGTTTAGATATGTCTAGCTTCTGTGAAATATTTCTTTTTCTTTGTCTTGAGATGGGATCTTAAGTATCTCAAGATGACCTCAAACTCACTATTCAGAATATAATGAACTTCAACTTTTGATTTCACTACTTCTAATGCCCTGTGCTACAATCACAGGCATGTATTACATTATCTGGCATATACAGCCCTGAGGACTGATCTAGGACCTTGTGTACGCTAGGCAAACACTGTACTGACTGAGATAAACTCCAAGACCCATGGACTATTTCTTGCGAACAATTTACAGACATTAATAGTTATGTCTGTTAAAGAATTGTTTCATTAGATTTGCTAATTTCAAAAAGTACTGAAAAAGTCTATTATTCAAACAATCTCCTTATTCAGGATTACAAGGGTTGCATTGATTCTCGTTTCACTAATGACACCAGAGAGGAAGTGATTAGAAATCTTAGAATTGAAGCCATGAGTACAATTTAAAGACAAAGGGATTGGTTAGTCATGTTAATACATATCTCCTTTTGTGACATGCAGATGTGCACAATGTAATTGAAGAAATAATTTTTATCTTCACAACTGGAGACATGTACTCATCAGGAGTTGGTCTCCTCGTACAAGTCTCTGGGGCATTTTATTTATCTGACTTTGGGAGTTGGGAACTGATCATTTCAATGAGAAACTTCTTCAGCTAAATGGAAGGTAGTATCTCATGAACTCCCTCATCCAATCTAATTTCATCATAAACTTCTAATGGAAAACAAGTAACAAAACTATGCCATATTGATGTGTTTGAAATTAGCAACCCTAATGCTTGAGTGTGGGCTTGTCATTATCACATCAATCTTAACGCCATAAAACATGGTTCAGATTCCCTAAGGAAATATCTCGAGATGTGGTGCATGTTTGGTTACTTTACTTTCCAGAAGGGGATGAGAAGAATGGGAGATAGAAAACTGGTTTGCAAATATTGGAGTTTCACTCTCAGATAGCCGGAAGTTTGCATTTACACTGATCACTTACTGACACCAGATGGGATAGAAGTTTTCAATATGGCATAGTGGTGAATATATACATTTTCAGCACAAAGCACAGCCCTTAGTGTGATTAACAAGGAAGCATGAAATTTGTCATCAATCTTCCTTCTTACTGTCATAGTGTTTCCCAAGGTGGGTAGAGAAACTTTACATCAGCTGAATAAGTGTTACAAATACAGATGGGGAAGTGCCCCAGCAGTTTAACCCAATTTACTAGGGGTCTATTTATCTATCTATCTATCTATCTATCTATCTATCTATCTATCTATCTATCTATTTTCTGCCTTCTGAGTCACTATTATGTGTGTCATTTTACTCTCAAAGTCCCCCTATTTTAATATTGCATGGCAAAGGAGGATTGTGATAGCATTCTATAACCAATTTATTTCATTTGAGAATTTAGATATAATACCTTTTATTCAGTAACATTAAGTTACAAGATGAAAGGTTCATTGTCTTGGAGACCTGGAGGACTTGGGGAATCTATTAGCTATAGAAAGAAATTATAGCACATTCTTACCTTAATATTGTTTTATCAAATCGTGTCCTAATTGGAAGTTTATTTGAGTACAAAGCTGTAGGCAACCCCTATGAGCCACTATTTGTAAAATCTTATTAACTATAAAAGATAGCTACAGAGGAGGGATATTTGTTTGTTTGTGTATTTATCTTCTTTAGATCTATTCCAGCCTTGGTAAGAAATTAATCTCCAGGTGCAATCAGAACCATACAACAATGGCTGGAATTTACACATATGTTATCTCCTAAAGGTGGTCCTATAATAATAATAACCTTGGTGAATTTTTCTCCCATATTAACTATAAAGATATTTCTTCAGCTTATGTTAGTGCTGGGTTAGGGCCCTAAATGTTTGCACCCCCTCCCTACCCCAGTTTTCCTGTTTCTAATTTGTAAAACAGGATTAAGGGTGTAGATGGAAGACGTTCTCCTTCAGAGGCATAGGGCAAATGACATATGGTAAAACAGGTAAATTGAGGGCCAGTGTTCCATTTAACATTAGCAGGTCCACCTTGAGTAAGTGGATAAAATAATGTCCAAATGAAAATGGGCCATAGGCCAAATCTAAGAAAACTTGGAAATATTTTAAAATAAAAAATACTGACAATGCAAATTTCCAAAACAAATTGAAGCACAATGAGAAGAGAAAATAAAGTTTATTTAGGAGTTAGAGTTAAATGGGATTCAGTAGTTTGGATTTGTAGGATATCTGATCAAGCTTCTTGTGAAAAGCTTTTCCCAGGATGCTCAGAATGTCAGGCAAAGAGTTGAGGGACTCAGTATGAAGTTATGACAGGAAATGGAGACCCCAGAGATTCTGGAGTCCAGAAGTATGGAAGGAAGCCAAATTCCTGGCTTGCTCAGACACTGAGCACAAAACTCAGATCATGAGAAAATGAACAAACTCTAGTTAGGAAGTAGAAATCAGAGATCCAGGAAATGTCAGAAAGTATGATCTTGAAAGACAAAAAGACAAGAATAAGATGACAACCCATATGGCTTGTTTGTGCCAGATTGTATTATTATCAAAATTCAGAGACACTGAGAAATCAAGATATTAATACCAGGTAATGAAGTCACACATTTAAATAAGGTATGAGGCTAATTTTTAAATGTTATACATATTTACAAAGTTCCAATTCTAATTACCAAGTAAGCACCTGCTTGAATATTAATTTCACTCAAATGATATTTGAAGGGTACAAAACTATTCTCAGAATTCTTTTTTTTTTTGTTTCTATTCAAGAAATAAAACCATTTGTAACTCTAAGAAGAGAGAAAGTCATCTCTACTCAGGAGATACTAGATTTAGGGAGATCATATACAGAAAGGGCAGAATCAGATTTTTAATGTTTTTTTAAACAACTTTTTAAAGAATCATCCTTTCTCTTAGTTATTCATTTTTCCTATATTGTCCCTCAAATGGCCATTACACTTCATTTGGTATTCATTAACAGCCACCTGGTAGGTAATTTGCCTCCTTTTCCTTGTTCCCTCTTTCTCTTCCTTTTTGTTCTCTCTTTTGCTCTGACACTTTAATCCTGCTGACATCTTTCAACACATAATGAAGAACCACTCTGCATTTTCCTGGTTTCCTGACTTCTGAGTGCTATGGCAACGGAAGCTGGGTGAGTTAGTCAAACTTGAAAATGTCACATTGCTCTTCGGCTTTTGATGAATGCACGCTCATGAATATAACTCAATGCAAAGGCAATTAAAGGCAGCTTTAAAAGCACCAGAATGCAAGTCACCCTCTGATGATCTTCTCCAGGTGGTGCATTCAGAGCAAGCCATCGCTGGAGCAAAGTGAGAAGTCTTTTTGTCTCTGAGAATGATCAGCAATCACGTTTAGAAACATTTCTTAGGAAACACAATGGCTTCTGTAAATAAATCTTAATTCCAAATCACCCAATTCTCTCAAAAATGCTTCTTTCTCCCAAAACTAATGAGACCCATCAGAAAGATGAAGTGAGAAGGAACAAATAGGCAAATTATTTAGCACAAACATGAACTAGAATGAAACATAATTTTGTGGACATATGTAAAAGACACACACACACACACACACACACATACACACACACACACACACACACACTCCACTGTAAACTTTAAGTTGCCTTATAGTAAGAATTTGTTATACAAAATATATATAGTTAATTGTGGGAGCGAGAGCATCACTCTGTTGGTAGAGTGCTGACTTAGCTTGCATAATGCCTCAAGCACAAGCCTAAGCACTATGGAGACTAGGCTTGGTGGTGCACATCTGTAATGCCAGCACATTAGAGGCAGGAGGAGTAGAAGTCAAGGCCACTCTCGGCTACACAAAACCCAAACCTAAAAGAAAGTACTTTCTCACAATGGACAATATTTGCCCATCAAAAAAATGATTCTATCTTTAACAATTCATACTCCTAAATTGGCTATATAAAGTTAAAACAACAATATCAAATATGCATTGTGTGGGGTTTAAACATGAGTAATGCACTCTTTTCCTACAAGTTGAGGATGCTAAAACTGAAAATCAGAATTCTTCAAAAGCCCCAAAATACAAATCTTTTTGAATGACTTGTGACTTTTATTACTGAAAAAAATTGTACACATGACCTTATACCAGGGGTCACAGTCAAAATACAAGTCACTACAATGTTGTACAAACTAATCTTCAGGATATGTATACAGCATGTATCAGCCCTGGAATGGCATGGAATGTAGGATACTTACTCCTGGTTATTAGTTGATTGTTGTTCACAGAATGGCGTAATAAAATGTAAAAACAGAGTTTGAGGAGGAACTACATATTCATTGAATGGATCACAAAATGTTGTACTTACAGTCAGCATTTATCATACTTGCAGTGGGAAGCTAAAACATACTGTCTATTCTCAGGGGTTCAAAGAAAGACAAAGGTTTAAAATCAGCCTGTTAAGAGCTAGAAACATGGAGAATACTGTACCTTTAAAATGTAGCCATTCCCTGTAAGGAAATATCAGAAAATAGGTCCATGAAAGTGGAACATAAAATAAAGAGTTTAAACGTCTGAAAGGGATGAATGTCCAGCTGTGTGCAGATCACAGGAGACCTACCAGGAAGTTCATCAGAGAGCGCCAACACTCACTCAAAGGCAGTAAAAGTGAAGAGGTAAGAGTATGGACTCTGATACAAAGAAAGATTGGGTTCAAAGTTCAACTCTGCCAATTTCTCCCACTCGATCAGAGTGAAATACCTTAACATCTTGTGGTTTAGTTTCCCCATTTGTAAGATAGGAAAGACACTAACAGTCTTTATCGGGGGTTATTACAGGAAAGAAATGGGCCATAGAGTGAAAACAAATAGATCGTTTACTTGGGCCCCATCAATAAAAGTATTTTCAGTCTCCTTTGCATTCTAGAGTTGGTCAAAACAGTGGAGCAGCTGTTAGCAGTTGGCACTGCTGGTATTGCCTAGCCTATTCGCCTGAAAAGGACATAAAACTCAAGATGGCTTGCTCCTGCACTGAGCACATTCCAAAAGGTATACTAACTCCAGAAAAACAGAGGAGGAGGATGGATGTGTGCCTCCAGAACTGAGTGTGCTCAGCTAAAACACCATAATCATGACTGGAAAGCAAATGAAAGCCAGTAAAGATAATCTGCAATAAATAAGACAAAGCAGCTCAAATATCCTTAGTATATAAAGTACTTTGTCAGTCAATCAGAAGAAAAATAAATTCAAGGGGTGAACAGATGCCCATGACATCTGGAATGCATGTGGCACAGAGATTTTGAAGACATTGGAAGCCATATCATGACCCAATGACATTCATTACAATCACAAGGCTAGGAACCAACAGAGAGACTAGAGGGTGGCAGCTGGATAAAACCAGTGAATTATCCAGATGTGCATTACATTATGTCTACACATCCCATCATTAAAGTGCACTGCTGAAAGTTATCAGGCATTACTCACAGGTGGTTGTGAGCTATCAGGTGTGAGTATTAGGAACCAAACTCCAGTCCTCTGCAAGAGTGGCAAGATCTCTTAACTGCTGAGCCATCTCCTCAGCCCCTAAAATGGTCTTAAAGAGAGATTATCACAACTCACCTGCAGAGCAAAGAGGCTTTAACGAGATAAATAAAATTGTTTTATGGAAAAATGGAGGATGAAAATCTGTTTTACTTCATTAATTTTGAATAAACCTTTACATACACATTCATTTATTATGATCTGGGTGGAGGCACATGGGTCAAGGCTTACATGTAGAAATCTGAAAACTTTCTGAAGCTGGTTATCTCTTTTTACCTTTGTGTAGGTTCTAAGGCTGGAACTCAGGTTACCAATCTAACATGGCAAGAGCCTTAATGTGTTGAATCACCATGATCATCAAGGATTCACAGGGTGAACCAGTCACAGGTAGTTGCCCTCTGACATCCATAGATAACTAACATGTGGTGGCGTGTGAACATACACAGGAACACATACAAACACACAGACATACACACAGAGAGATATACACAATAAATAATCTTACATGTAGCAGTTATCTGCAGAAAATTAAGTTGGAGAAATAGATGTCAAAAGCTGACTGTGGGCCATATGAATTATTTTAGGTACTTGATCCATTGCGTAGTAGGAAAAATTGCAATGGTTACTCACATTTGTCTATAGAGAATATACATTGGCAGGTATTTCCTAGAGATGAGAAAACAGGCAAATGAAGGAGTGTCAGAGGCTATTTCTGTGAGTCCCATAGCAAATCAGGTTTTCTTAACATTAGTTCCTCTGGACAGCTTCTTCACTTTAATCCATTTCCAAGTATGTTTACTATCTTCCAAGCTATGATGAATACAGGAGTGACACACTCAAGTTGATGATAGGATCAAAGATTTAGAGATGATGTCAAAGTCAAACCTTTGTAAAAGCGAATTCATAAAACGTTGTGACTGACACGTTGTGTCTTACCAGGTGACATCCATGAGACATTTGCTACATGATTTAGTGGATGTGGATTAAATACATTTAAGGTCAACTCTGCCCTTTACTGCACATTCCCCAAAACTCATAGTTTGCTCATCTTTCTTTCATGCCTCAATATGAAATGAGAAATTGATCTTTCTTTCCCAGCAGAATATTGTAATATATCATGATAAGAGATAATATTCAGCTATGTAAACCTGTGGATTATTGTGAGACTTTTTGAGGAAGTTTCCCAACTTGATGTTCCTGTGGATCTAACACAAGTCCAACAAGCAGATGCAGTTGATAAGGCTCAAAGCTGAACCTGTTCTTGCAAAACCCAAACATGTTTCTCTCTTAACTCTTTTTTGCCTTTCCCTAATTTCTATCCTTTTGACTTAAAAAATCAAAAGACCTAGGAAGGTGTGAAAATGCATTAGTCATTTAAGGGTTTGAATATCAGTGTTAATAAAAACAAGATTAAGTATGGCTATATTACAGAGTTCTCTTTTACAAGTGTGTGTGAGCCGGGCGGTGGTGGCGCACACCTTTAATCCCAGCACTCGGGAGGCAGAGGCAGGCGGATCTCTGTGAGTTCGAGGCCAGCCTGGGCTACCAAGTGAGCTCCAGGAAAGGTGCAAAGCTACACAAGAGAAACCCTGTCTCGAAAAACCAAAAAAAAAAAAAAAGTGTGTGTGAGAGAGAGAGAGGGAGAAAGAGAGAGAAAGGGAGGGAGAGAGAGAGAGAGAGAGAGAGAGAGAGAGAGAGAGAGAGAGAGAGAGAGAGAGAGAGAGAGAGTTTGTGTGTATACATGCATGTGGAGGTTGGGGTTCTACATAGTGTTTTACTCAGTCAATCTACATCTTCATTTTGGGGACAGAGGCTTACTGAATGTGGAACTTAGCAATTCAGCTGGACTGGCAGGCAAGTGACCTCCAGAGTCCCTCTTGTCTTTGTCTTTGCCGCACAGAAATTGTAGATCTGTACCAAAACCTAGCTTTTTATGTGGGTCCTAGGGATCAAATTCTGGTCTCCATTATTGCCTGATAAACACTTTACCTACTTGTGCTCAGACCCTACAGTACAGAGTTCTTAGAATTATCTTGAATAATGCGCTGGAAAACACATCATAAAATATAAAGTACAAAACACCACAAGTGGTCCCTTCCTTGTGTCATGGTCTAAGCATCACTTATGTAGACAGTCTCACACATTTATTTTTTTAGTATCAGTGTGTTGAAAAGTTATTCAGTACTTTTCTCATGCATGTTCCTGTAAGCAAGATATGACCTCTGTTACAGAAGAAGGAGAGCATGTATTGTTTTTTCTATACTTTATTCTTGGTTTTTCACTTTAGGAAGCTGTTCATTGGGAAGAATGATTTCACATGAAAAATAACTAGACTTTTATCAGTTATGCTTCCACAAAGAATATTTAAAAAGCAGCCCTTTTAAAAAATGATATGGGTTATTTATAACTTCCCGTATGCCTTCCCTCTTAATGGCAACACAATATATGGTATTTTATAAGCCCTGTAATTTCCATTATCAGTCTGCAACTCTGCATTTCTTTTTCTGTTGACTCATATATTTGCAAATTATTTATTCATCCCAAGATATAGCCAAGCAGTTGAAAGAAGAAAATGATGTCAAGGCTGAGCAGGAGTGAATGTGTCTCAGTAAAAGGCACATAAATCTCGCTTTCTTTTTCTCCCTGTGTTTCAAATTAGTCTTGCCAAAGTTTCAGATCAACTTTGAAAAACACTAAAAGATGCTTTTTGTGAATTAGAAGTCTGTCTTAGAAGCTTAGATGTTACTATTTCTACCTCGTTAGTATCCCTTCCATTTTTCCTTTATTCTAGGAAGTGTATAGCTACATTACAGTTACATCTTATTACAATCTAAGCTTTCCCATGGAACTGGGATCCTGTAAATGTGGGGTTTTATTTTTTATAAGAATCTGTCAAAATATCTTTTGTCCCAAGACCTTTTGTTCTATCACATCTTTATCCTTCTCCTTTTTGTTTCTTCCTACAAGGGTTTGCATTATGTAAGATGAATTACTAAACAGTCTTATTAATAAAAACCCAGAACCAGATATTGGGGTAAAGTCTGAGAGACCAGGGAAGCAGAAAGAAGCCAACCACTTTCTTACTGCTAGAAATCTTCAGTCAAAAAGAGTTACTTCCTGTATACTCACAACTATATTCTTTCTGTGCCCTGCCATCTCACTTCCTATCTCTGTCTAGCTGCATCACGTCCTCTTTTCGGCCAGCTCTATCACTTCCTGTCTATCTATATAGACCTCCAGACCTCTATGGTTAACTAATGCTGGGAATAAAGGCGTGTACCACCACGTCTGGTTCTGTTCCCAGGGTGGCCTTGAACTAAAGAGTCCCAGATGAATCTCTGCCTCCTGAATGCTAGGATTAAGGGCATATGCTACTACTGCCTGACCTCTATGTTTAATATAGTGACTGGTCTTTACTCTGATCTTAAGATAAGCTTTATTGGGATGCATAAAATATCACCATAGCATTTGGTTGTTTTAACTCATTGTTCCTGTTCTTGAAGGGCACAAACTTCAAAATTCCTTGAGAACATTCCAGTTTCACACACTGTGTTTATAAAACTGTAACTCACTCTGTAAACTGGCCTCATAATGCTATTATAATGCTCAGTTGCAGAATATTCATGAAGTTGGATCTTGCAATGTTTTTCTGTGCCTTGATAGTTTTGGAAGGAAGGCTCCATCTGTATACTGACAGACGACTGACACAGGAATACTAATTATTTAGTTTAATTTAATGGGTCATGTTATTATTGCTGTGGGGGGGGGGTTGGTGATGGTGGTGGTGGTGGTGGTGGTGATGGTGGTGGTGGTGGTAGTGGTGGTGATAGTGGTTGTGATGGTGCTATGCTGAGATAGGGTCACACACAGCCCAGGATTTCCTTGAACATCTGATACCTCTACCTCCCAAGGACTGGCATGACAAGCCTGAATACCAGGTCAGGCTCTAGCTCTAACTTACTATTCATTATCTGCCCAAAAATGAGCTATGAATTTTTGTCAATACTACTGCCACATATGTGGCTATTTCTAGCATCATGATGCTCCTGTTGCTAGAAACTAACATATTTAAGGTGTCATCTATGGAGTCTGAGAGATTATAATGATGCCTATATCCAATCTGTGATAATTAATCCCAATTAAAATTTGACTGTAGGAAAGCCTACAAGATTAGTAAAGCAGAATTTCAACTGTGTCTGTGAGAGCATTTCAAGAGACAATTAGACCATGGGGGCTCAGGTCTAATCAGTGGTTCAAGCTACCAATTGGGCCAAGCCTGAATAGACAGTTAGAAGAACTGCAAAAGCTGGAGAGAGCACTCTCACTGGGGCATGTTCTTTGTTCTTGTCTGTTCTTGGTACTGCCCCTTTCTCTCCCTGTCCATCACAGTGTGAGTTACTGCCCATCATGCCCTCTCTACCATACATAATGTAAATTTCTTCCCACCATACCTACCAACCATGATGGAGTGGAAGTCTGAAACAACGAACTGAAAAAAGTCTTTCGTTTGTTCCTAACAGGTCATGGTGATGCTAAATCTGAAATTTGGAACAATCTGTAATTTGGAACAATAGATTTATTTGTAGTCAAATTGAGGAAAATATGAGTATATAAGTAAAGGAAACTGGAAAATCTAATATCTACTATGGGACACAATACAGTCATAAAGTATCAGATAGAAGATTCAATAATAAGTACTTTATGGGAAGAGAATTTCACATGGGATATAAAAGTAGTAAGACTATATAGCTCAGCACAAAGGAGAACAGACTATCAGGTTAGATTTGATTACAGTTATCAGTCATCCACTTTGCACAGTAAGGTGGAAAATGAAATGAATGAGAAGATGAAAAGGCACTACCCTTGTTTCTAACCAATTTATGGGGAGATATAGAAGTTGATCAATGTATTAGAGAGCACATTCTACCGTATTTAATGTAAAAGAAAAAATGCTGAGAGGCTAGGGAAGGAAAAAGCAGTTGTGACCTTGAGAATGAAGGGGGGCTATGTGAATATGATTCCTATAAAAAAGAAAAGAAGACATGTTTGATTTAGAAGCAAAAATATGAACACAGAATCAAAGTAATAACATACAGTATAGAATCCAGACCAATGAGAATCATGCATGCCTAGAGAACTGAATGTGATAGGCATGAAACTCAGTTTAGATTATGAAGAAGAAACTAAAGAGAATTCTGTAGCAGTATAGGAATCTCTATAAGTGTGTGGATTTAAAGCTCTTGGAACAGGAAAGTTAATGATCTGAATGAGTGAATAAATGAACAAATGAATGAATGAATAGAGATCCAAATCATGTTTTAAAAGTATCATTCTTTGATCATACATGTTGATTAAACAAGAATCAGCTGGAATGGAATGCAAAAACCATGATTAATAATCTACCTGAGAGATAACAGAAATAATGAAATTAGTAGATTTCACTGTAGTAAATTAATAAATTCATCAGTTGATGTTCAATTGAAGAAATTAAAAGGAAAAATTTGTGACTCTGTCTTGAGGAACATATTGAGCATCTGAGCATGCAGACGACATGGGAGGAAGAAGCAGCTTTGGTCCGCACTGTTAGCTGTCATTTTCCTTTCTTTCAGTCAATGTCGTAATTATTAATAGCATTATACTCCTAAGAACTTTGTACCATACCATTTCTTAGTCGGTTCTTCCCAGGATATGCTGAAAACTAGCCCCAACTTTCCTTCATGGCATACAGTCACCCTCACGAATTAAGGAAGATTTCTCAGGAAGAAATTGTAGGTCCTACATTTTTCCTTGAGTTTTTTTTTAAGGCCACATACTCAAAGAACATGATGCCTTCCCCCAATAATTACTCCCAATTTCCTATTTTAAAGACTACTGGAGTCATCACTACATCTGCTTAAGCTTTCTTCATTTCAACTTATCATACTATGTCAAGAATCATAATTCATTTTCAGAACTCCTGTACCAGAACCATCAGAAATTCAATCTTGGAATTTGCGTACTATTATATCCTCTCATTCTTCTTTGTCATTCTTCACAGTACTAATCTTTCGTCCTATCTTGGGCATTACTAATTTTAATCTCAATGTTTGACCTTTGCCTACTTCTCTGTCAGTGCCCACACTGGTGAGTACAGGAGCCTAGATGTTGTGGAAATAGTTAAAACAAAGAAATGAGCTATGAATGTAGAATGAGCAGAGGTGGTTTATTTGTGTGGAATTAGTCTGAGGATTTGTCAACATCTATTCCATTTTCGTGTGATTGTTGTTTTAGACACTTCATTACATCATTTCCTTGTACACTCAATGCCTTCAGATTTTATAGATACTGTAGGAAAAGTGGTGTCTTAATTTAGAAGCACACTGAGCGAACTAGTTTGATGTCAACTTGAGACTAGCTAGTGTCATTGGAGAAGAGATAGCTTCAATTGAAAAAAAAATACTCTATAACATTGGGCTGTAAGCAAGCTTCTAGGGCATTTTCTTAATTAGTATTTATAGGGAAAGGTCTGGCTCATTTTGGGTGGAGTTGCATCTGGGATGGTTGTTCTGGTTTCTATAAGAAAGTAAGATGAGCAAGCTAATAAGCAATATTGCTCCATGGCTTCAGCATCAACTCCTCCCTCCACATTCCTGCCTTGTTTGAGTTCCTGCCCTGATTTTCTTCATTAATGAACAAGGATGCGAAGTGCAAGCCATATAAACCCTTTCTTTGCCAAGTTTCTTTGGTCGTGGTCTTTTATTATAGCAATAGTAACCTTAATTAAGGCACCAACCAATTGTAAGTAAAAGTAGAATGCTGACATAGCAATGTTGTGCTAGTACAACTGGAAGTTAGATTTATGGTAAGAAAGCCATAATAAACATATTAGAAACAAAAAAAGATGCTAAGTATGGCACATTCACTTGCCTATATTTTCAGGTATTACAAAACAGATAACTTTTTCAAAAAATATGTAAGTTCAGTCAATAAATTCAAATATTAGGTGAAAGGGAAAAATGTGAATGACAGATTGGATGGAACAGCATTTACACGTTAGTATATGAAGAGATTGTTTTTCTTCTGAATTTTTCATGGAATTCATGCCACCAAATATCTAGTGTAAGCCAAGAATGCTAGAATTTAATTCCCCATAATTCTAAACTAGAAAGACTTGGGATTGTAAGCATTACGTTTGTGAGTGAGTCATGATGAAGAATCATTTTGATAATTACAGAAGTTGTTTGGAGGGCTATGCAGAGAATATATCCAACTTAATCTAAAAAAAAATTATGGAAGGTTGACACTCTATCCTGGAAAGGAAGTTCAGAGTAAACAGGAGGAGATATAGTACCAAAGATAGATCAGAAACATTCCTGAGAACTGAGGAGAATAGTCTCCTTGGGGTATGCAGATAGACAGGAAGTCATCAGTCTGAGGACACATTATATGTTTTCAAGAATAGAGGATAAGGGGTAAAGGTACAAAAAATAAACACCAAAAACTTCTAGAAAGGATTAATATAGGTCACATACTATCGGAAAAATAAATACTGGGCTTCCCTATCACAATAATACATCTTAAAGAACAGGGATGAACACTATTGGATTCTTTATAATGAGGAAAAGATCTGCACTTTAAAATTCTATTCATGTCAGCCAAACTTTTCAACTGAGTGACCATTGTGGAAGTAATTGCTCATATCCTTATCCTCTGCTTTCGCAATGTTCTTCCAAGCCTGCTGTGTACTTTACTGGTTACTGGGTGCTTTGAATGGAGGGAGAGCAATACGTTGATAAAAACAGAAGTTTGAAAGAGTATTTGTTTATTTCCTTTCCTTTTGCTTTTGTGAATTGCCTTGTGAATTACCTGCCATGAGAACAACACTCATGCACTGGAGGGCTTGGAGATACTTGTGCAGGTACTTGAGGAGACCTGCAGCTAGGTGCTGAGTCATCCAAGAGAGGCTACACTAGATGAGGATGACCCAGGCTGACCTACTAATTAAATGTAAGTATACGAGTGAGCTCAGCCAAGGTCTGGCAGGTCAAACTCAGCCTGAAGTCAGCTCTGGCAACCCATGGAAAAGCTTCAACAATGAAAATTGGAGTTCTGAATTGTTGAGAGGTGTTTAGATTTATTAGATTTAATGTACAAAATTGCATAAACTAGCATGGTAAAAATACTGAAAGGGAGAATCAATTAACATAAACAACAGTAAGGTTTATTAGCCTTTGGAAATAGAAAGGCTGGGCTTGATTCCTTTTTTAAATACAACTATTATAGTGTGACATTTTAAAACTATGAATGCATATTAAATACTGATACTTTGAGTCTTATACAGATGTGTGTCAAAGGATTTGTGTCATTAATAACAACTCTATTTTCTTTGTGTTTTAAAAAAGATAAAAGGGAAGTCTAGAAACAGACTTGGATCAGGAGAGGTAAATTTAGTGTGGGTTTTCTTGCTTAAAAATATGAGGTCTAGAGAGTAAGTAGGTGTCAGAAACCCAGTATTCTCAGAAAGGGACAGATTCTACTGGGACAAAGACTAAAGTTGGTTTATCTGTGTTCAAGAACACAGGTCTTCAAGGGAGCATAGACCAATCACTGTGTGTATATTGGGGGTGGGGTATTGACCATAAAAGATTATATTTTTGCTTTTGACTCAGGAAATAGCACAAAGGTATGGTCTACTTAACTGGTTTCCAGAACCTTAGCTCATCTCTCTTTGAAGCAACATTTTGATAGAAAAATGTCTTTAAAATCTCAGGTTACAAGGTGATTGGATTTCTAAATAAATTTATACAAATAATTCACCATGAAAGGTCAGTTTCAGCTTAAATTCTAATTCAGTACCACAGATCTTGGAATAGGTGATTATGAACCTATATATCAGTGTCTGTCCATGAATGTGTGGTTTGTAGTTGTTATCCAAGAAACACACTTTAAGATTGAGAGAATAGAAGCTTTTTATCTAGAGAGTGTATGGGAAGAAAATGCTGAAACTTCAAACATATAATTTACAGAAAGCAAAGTTAGCATTCCAAGTCACCTTTAACTAGAGAATAAAACTTTGTAAGTATAGAGTGATTTAAGTGGGCTCTTCTAAGTCACCATGCTTTAACACAGCAAAGAATGTTATTGTAAAATAAATATGCCTGTCCTATATGAAGCAGACACTGTGAGAGATACATGAGTTAGCAACACAATTATCACATGAAGACAAAATATTCAGTGATTCTGTATTTTATGAGACTGTTATTAATGATAGCTTCAAGTGTATCAGACTTTACAATCTTCTTTAGTCCTGGTCAAGTACTGAATAAACACAAAACAACAATACCCCAAATCTTCAACTTAAATAAGCATGGGAAAATTCAAATTATAAGTTCATCAGGAGTTAGTTAATCTGTAGTAAATATATTCTCAACCAAAGCCAACTAATATAGACTTTATTAATAAGAAGAGATTTCTCTGGCCACTGCAACCCATTTCCAATCATATTTTGAATATATGTGTGTATTCTTGTATCTAATCTGTGTATGTATGTATTTGTATGTTTAAAACAATTACAATCCTATTATCTTTTTTAAAAATATTTATTTATTTATTATGTACACAGAAGACGGTGCCAGATCTCAGTACAGACAGTTGTGAGCCACCATGTGGTTGCTGGGAATTAAACTCAGGACCTCTGGAAGAACAGTCGGTGCTCTTAACCTCTGAGCTATCTCTCCAGGCCCCAATCCTATTATCTTTAATTACTCATATTTTATAGGGTAAATAGTTTTCCCCTTCAGTCACTAACTCATTGGAAATACTATTTATCTAGTTTTACAATAAGAAACATAAAGCAGTGCAGTGAGTCTGTTGCTTTTTAACATATTTATGCTAACCTGTGTTTTCCTATGAGACCAACATAAAGAATAATATCTATTTTCTCAACAATTTGCTAAATTGTTAACTTGATCATTGCAACAGCAGCAGTGGCTGATACAGTGGATGATACAGATACAGAACTGGAACACATACTCTTTGCTACCAAGATAAACTATAAGATGTTCTCTACAGTACTCACCCTTTTTTGCTTTATACATAAGGTGGGAATAGGTAAAAAGGTTTCACTACGTAAGTTGGGCTGGTTGGACTTGAACCCATAATTTCTATAATTCAGGCATCATAAATTCTAGGATTATAGATGTGTCCTGCCCCACCCAGCTGCTGTACATAATTCCGAGATCTACGAGAATCTGTAAAAATGTTGAAATCATCCTGTGAAAAATGAGTTTGAATCTTCACAAAAGACAGTTGACTATAGAAAGTACATGAATCATAAACATACAGAACCAATCATTTTTGTTCACAAACTTGGAAGAAATAAGAAAATTACCAGTAAGCATATGGGTTTAACATTATTTATAAAGGAATATATGGTGGAGCATAGAGTGTGGGAGAGAGAAATAAATAGAAATACATAGATGATGATGATGATGATGATGATGATGATGATGATGATGAAGATAGATAGATGATAGAGATAGATAGATAGATAGATAGATAGATAGATAGATAGATAGATAGATAGAATATGAATGAAAGAGACCTCTTTTGTAAGAACTGGTCAGAGTAAGATAATAGAAAATTCAAAGCATTTGTCAAAACAACAAAACTTGAATAAAATATATATTAAAAAAGACAAATGAAAATTTTATTTTTGCTTCTGTGATCATAATACACAAATTTCCAATTTTGCTTAAACAATGGCTAGATATAAGATGAATAAGACATTTCAGGAATGAGTATGCTATGGGTTCAGTTTTAGCAAATGCTATGTCTTTCTCTAAAGAAGGAGTCATTAGAGTGCTATGCAAAGAATTTCCTCAGAGGATCTTTGTTTTCAAGTCTCTCACCTTAGAGATAATAAAAGTCACTGGGTATTTCAAACTCAGTATTTCCACACTTCTGTTCTGAACATTTTCATTTTTAATAGCAGCTTTATAAATATTTATTGAATTTTTGTGGCACACTATTCCTGAGGAGACATGAGCAAACATATAGTTGCCTCAGATAAGAAACTAGTGAGAGACAAAAGTAATGATAGCACCAGTGTTCAGCTCCATTGTGGAGTTTTGTTGGGCTTATTTTCAGGAGTGTGGATGAAGGGTTATTTATAGCAGAAAAAAAAAAAAAAAAGACTCAGACAGCTGCATCACCAAAAGCCAACCCAGCAGGGTGATGGCTCGTGAAACTTGAAAACTTGGAGTACACTGTACACATTGCAGGCAGCTCGATAGGTGGAGTGTTATTTCTAAGCAGCCCACGTGGCCTATCTTCTACACAGTTCAGCTTGTCTGAAAATGCCTTTCAGCAATTCTTATTGGTTATTTATGCTTAGGGAAGGAGGGACCTTAGTCAGTCTGGTCAGTTTCAGGAACTTCCTGAAGCTTTTGAGTTATTTACTTCCTTATCTTAAAGGCTTCCCTGTAGGATGGAATATTTCACCTACCTTTATAACATACTGTATCTTAAGCTTCCTTATATCTTAAACATACATATATCTTTGAGACAAGGTCTTGCTATGTATTGAGGCTGGCCTCAAATGTACTGAAATCCTCCTACCTTGGCTCCTCCCAAGTGCTAGGATTATAAGAATGCCCCATTATGTTAAAAACAAGTTGCTCTTTTAAATAAAGTAGACAATTTAATGTTTTTGTTTTGCTGTCTTATTTTAATATATTCACAAAGTTGTACAATCATCATTACTTTCTATTTATTTCTAAAACACTTTCGTCTCCACTAAAACAAACCAACAGCAATTACTATTGCCTGTGCTCTATATGTACATATAGTAACATACTACTTCTGAATGATTTCATAGATTAACAAACTAGTGATAACCATAATAACAAATGATTTACTATTGACTGGAGTTTTTTTTTTTTTCTTTACCATAGAGTAAAATGTTGGCAAAGCCTGCATGGTAAGGAATAAAAAGTAAAATTTATCAAAGACACATAGGGACATATGTGTGTGTGTGTGTGTGTGTGTGTGTGTGTGTGTGTGTGTGTGTGTGTGTGTGATGGCATGCTTTCCAAATCAGAATACAGAGAGTGCAACCACGCAGTAATCTTAACATTTTCACACTAAAAGAAATACATTGTATATGGGTGATGTGGGGACTCGTGTATTTGTGACTATCCTTACCCATGCTTGATGTATGGAAGGTAGATACTGACATAAGATTACTTTCCCTACCACTCTTAATCTTAGTTTTTGAGAATCTGAACCTAAAACTCACTGTTACAATGATATTGACTGACCAACAAGCTCTTAAGATTGCTTTTTCTCTGCATATTTCTGGAGTTATAGATGCATATAGCCACATTTTATTTTTTTTTTAATCTGGGATCTGAGTCTTCATGCTTCTGCAACATTTTACCCACTGACCCATCTCACCCACCCCAAAATCATTTTTACAATAAAAGTAAGGATGGATATATATGTGCGTGTGTGTGTATGTGTGTGTGTGTGTGTGTATGTATGTGTAAATTAACTAACAATTCCCCTTTTTCCATATTGTTCCTTTTCTTAATTTTGAAAGGGAGTCTCATGAATCTCAGGCTAGCCTTATACTTAATATGTAGTGGACAGTGACCTTAAACTTCTGATAATTCTCTGTCTCCATTGCCTTGGTGCTGAATTACAGCCATGTAACAACCTTCTCGGCTTATATGGCACCAGGAAGCTGATCCAGGGAGGGCTTTGTCCATGCTATGTAAATTCTCTATCAACTGAGTGACATCAGTATCACTTGTTCTTAATTTGCTCATTCCACAGAAACTAGAGAATGCTTGATATATACCATGGAAAAGTAAATGGTTGTATTTTCACTGCCCTTTTCATCACCCACAGAAAAGTAAACCTTGATAATAAATGACCATGATGATCATGGACAAACTATTCTGCTGCAAACTGATAATGTCATATTGCGTAGTTAGACCTAGTAAGTGACCGGCTGATACACAGATATATTATACATATAACTCTATTTTGAAAATAGAACATGTAGAAAAGGAACTCCTGTTAACTGTCATAATCGGATTAATATAATAAAGTTGAGTGTTAGTGGGGATGTGATGTGGCAGATAAAACACATAAGGAACCCTGCAAAGCACTGGTTTCCACTCTAAAATTATAGCTTTAATCAAACTATTTAAGAAACAGCCAAATGAGTTATCAGTGGTAATATTTTATATTTTTATTTCAAATTCCCGAATCTTTTCCTCTGTTCTTTACATAACTTAGATCAAAAGCCTCTGATCTGTGTGAACTACAGCACATCTGTGTTCACATGGAGTTCAATGACAGAAGAGGAATCTTGCCAGTTCCTCTAGACTTAGACAAGTCAAGGTCAAGGGGGAAGGCTAGAACTAATTTATGTGGGATTACTGTACTAGAAAAGAGAATGAACTCATACAAATGATCACTGTGTATTCTTTCTCACTTCATGGTATCTCCATTTCTTTATAATAACAATTCCATTTGTGTTTTGTTTTTCATATTTACTTTATCCCAAATCTTAAGTGCTTGCACACTTTAAAATTACTGAACTGGTTCAAACACGAAGTTAGTATGTATATGGATGGATTTTCTTGCTTATCCACAATCACTTGATACTTGCAGACTGAGTTGTGGAATTTTTCAGATTGTTTCATTAAAAAATTAAATAAATAAAATCACCTACTAATTTCTAAGAGGTAGATAAATAATAAAGCCTATCCAAAGGAGGAAGGCATCTTTACAACCCATAAAAGAGGATCTTCAAAGTCTATTGGAAACTGGCAACTTCTTCACTTACAGTTTTAGGGACTGCCAACTTCTGGAATTAATGTAAACTTCTCATTTAAGAGAAAAGATACAGCTTAGGAACGCCAAAATGTGCAGAACATTTTCTTTTCAAAATTGCATTTCTTTTGGGACTTTGCATTCAAAATACATTTTGCCTGCCTCAGTTGACTCAAGTTTGGCAAATGAGAACTCGATAGTGATCATGGGGTACGATACGTCTCAATGGCAGGGCTTGCAAAACACATCACATTACTGCAGCAGCAGCAGCAAATAGAGTTCACAAGGAGTCTAGTGTCAACTCACCCACAAAGTGAAAGAGGTTCTAACCTCATGGATTTTTGTGTATATTAAGAAATCTCATGATGTGCTCACTTCCTCTATTAATTATTTGTTAATCTATTCATTGCTAAATCTTATACTCCATCTATTGAAATATATTTGTATATGTATGGTGAGAAAAAAATTTAAATATATTTATTATCTACCTTTATTCATCCTTTAAATTATTTCATAATTGGATATCCTAATAGACTTAAGTAAGTTCAGTAGTGAAAGTATTTTAGACTAAAAATATTGCTTAAAAAGGCAAGCCCGTCCAGTCAAAATGATCAATGTTATTATTATAAAATTGTCCATATAAACTATTTACAGTGTGTCAAATGTAACAAGCAGGTCTGAAGTAGTGTTGCAAATAATATGTTAGCCAAGAGCGCTGAGTTAAAAAGGACTCGGAGGCTGCCCCTTTGCTTTTAGTAATGGCTGAGTGCACAGGTTGATGGGCAGCACTGCCTGTGGATGGGAGCAACAGCACTTTCCGCTTCACGTTGTCATTCCCGATACAAAGTTAAGTCTAGAATGTTTTATTGCATAGAGAATAAACTACATATGAGCTGTTTCTGTTAAAAGATTTCTACATTTGCCACAAAGTGTTGCAATCCTTCCTTTCACTGAGGTGTCTCACTATGCCTTTGTGTATTTGTTGGATCAGATTTCAGTGAAAGCTATATTTTCCCATGACCATGGAATTATTTAGGAACATTTCATAACCTGGAACTCCCTGGCCTTTAAAAACACAGTTTATCCACTTGTATTATATATATATATATATATATATATATATATATATATATATATATGTGTGTGTGTGTATCTATATATATGCATATATGTGCACACGTTCATACTCCATTACACATGTGTACATACACACACACACATACATATACACTTGGATGAATATATAAACTTCCACAGTTATAGACAGAATTGTTTCACAATGATCATAAACAAGCTTGAAAGACAAAGAAGCCAGTGTCTGCTCAGATAAAGACAGTAGTTTTAGAATAAGAGAGAGCAATGTTGTGCCCCCAGCCGAGGCTGAAGGTCTGTGAGCCCCTTGGTGTTCTGCTGCTACTAAGCAAGGTCCCAAGGCTGAAGACTGTGCAGCATGGTTACCAAGGCTGACGGGAACAACAAAGAACATGCTGCTCACCAAGTGTCAATGGACTCATAGCCCACAGGATGCACTGTCCACATTCACGGTGGATTTTTCCTCTGAGTTTGCCCATCCCTTTTGGAAACAACCTCATAGCCACACCAAGTGTACATGGCCAGTTTTCCAAGTATCTCAAAATCCAGTGAAATTGGAAACTGCGAGCAGTCATCATGTTCTTTTGGATTCTCTGTACACTAGTTAAGTCAATATAATTTTTTGTTCTAACAAGAGCCCTATATTTTGACTACTATACTTCATATCACCTTATCATCTCTCCATGACATTGAAATATTTTCATTTACAGCTTAAAGTTGAAGATATCTTACATCATGGCTTGAAAATATCCATTATAGGTTATGAATTAGAATCTTTAATCCTTAGGTAGTGAGGCGGTTTTGAGACAATTGGGGAAGTAGGTCCTTGAGCCATGTTGAGTCTTCCCAGCTTGGTGTTTTCTGCCCTGCTGTCTGCCTCCCATCTACCTGCTACATACTCCTCCATTAACATGCTTTTCACAAGTGCGTGGTACCAACAACCCATGTGTTGAAAACTCTGAAATTGTGAGTCGAACTAAATCTTTCTGCCCTTATACTGTTCTCTCACTATTGGTCACAGTAATGTAACTATAGTATCGATTTCAGAATAAAAGAAGACAGAGTATAAACTCTATCAGAATTTCTGTCCCATGAGGTAGTCTCTTCCTCAAATTTTGTTTCTTTCTATTCATCCTTACTTCCCAAAGTAGGCATAGCGCTCAGCAGTCGAGTCCCTTTCTAATATGTGCAAGGTCCTGAATTCAATCCCAAGAACAGTGCACAAAGTAAAATTAAATAGAAATAAAGAAATCTTGCTCTTCTCTTTCAGAGGTCATATAATCATCTTCACAGACTGATCCTTCAACTTGGCCTTTCAGGCCACTGTTTTCTACTGTATTGTGATCCTGTCAAAGTAATTTTATGTTTCCTATTGTCTCCATCAGGACTGGCATATTGTGATTAGCAATAGAAAAAAAATATGTCCCTTAAAATCAGAATTATGCTCATCTGACTATAAATTCCACTGTTCTTATAAAGCCAGCCAATCTCTTGTCTTCCTTTATTAGGAACACAGTTACAAAGTGGAGTTTGTACTCTCAGCTTCACAAGAGAAATTCCACTGTGTGAGGTAAACATGGACCTGGAACTCAACTTGTGCAGAAACCCTGCTTAATCCATTACCTCTCCTGACAAATTATGTAAACTGTCTTTGAACTTTCCATAGCCATAAAAAGAGATATCACATAATTGATATGGGCATGAGAAGAATCGTTTACACTTAGACTATGCAAGCCGTTTAGTAATTCCAAGTGCTGGCTTTCATTCTGACTAGATGGTTCCTAAGCCACACCTTCCATACTTCTGATTCCTGCTCCACAGTGCCATGCTCATCACTTCTCATCTGCTTACTCAACAACCCCCTACTTTTCAGGCTCTCTTTACCTCCAGCGTGTTCTAACTTATTTCTTCACTAAACTATAAGAACAATCATTAAAGAAACGTATTAAAGAAGTGTCCCTTTGTTTTTGGAGAACACTCTCAATGAGTTTCCATTAACAAATGATAATTTAAAATGTTTATATGGGGTTATGAAGCAGACATTGATAGAGTCAATGTTTTACATTTGCGAGACTTGTTACTTATACACACACACACACACACACATACACACACACACAGAGAGAGAGAGAGAGAGAGAGAGAGACAGACAGACAGACAGACAGACAGACAGAGACAGAGACAGAGACAGAGTTCCATGTAATTACTGCCCTGATACTAGTGAATCAGTACATTAATTATTTAATATATCATATACTACATTATAGGTATAGTTTATGTGTGATGTGTGCACGAGTGCAGATATGTTATGGTGTGCAAATATGAAAGCTAGAGGAGAACGTTGGGGAGTCAATTCTTTCCTTTGGTTGCAGAAGTCAAACTCAGAGCTTCAGGCTAGCATGGCAAATACTCGTCCTCACTGAACCATCTGCCTGCTCTCGAATACATGCTCTGTTTTCGATCTGGCTGCCACTCCAGCCATTGTTTCATTCCTCACTAGACTTCTAGTAAAGTGTGCCGAGTCACAATCGTTTGCCTTCATGGAGACTTTCCAGCCAGCCTGAAACATCTCTGCAGTCATGTAATGCTTTTTTGTTTTCTTCTTTTTGCATTTCCCTTAATCCACCACGTTTCTCGTGACTGCCGGCTCCTCTCACTTTATCTCTATTCTTGTATGAGTTCTCCTATGTTTACATTTATAATTATACTTAATGCTTTGATAGTTTTAGCATCAAATAGTGTTTTTCTTATAGAAAATGAGAATTTTAACCTGCACATTTCATATTTATTATACTATATTACTCATAATAAATATCTTATACTGATTTATTCTTTAGTCTATCACTTATTTACTAATATATCCATTTACCTACAAAGTTATGTATTGTGCTATTGGTACATTTATTTTTATAACCATAGATTTATTATGGTAACTTTGATCAATAATTCATACAATTCTTGGTAATTTTGTCATTTATGTGAAGCAAATGGAAAAATAAAGTAAGATGACTTCATTGGATATCATGCACGTTCAGGCTTAACTTTAGTGATATCTACTATCACCATTTACACATATTAATGCATGGTCATCCACTGAAATGAAGAGCCTACTAGTGGCCACATTCTTTAAAAGAAGAAGAAGGAGGAGGAGGAGGAGGAGGAGGAGGAGGAGGAGGAGGAGGAGGAGGAGGAGGAGGAGGTCTTTTTGTCCTCCAGAAACCATGATTACCGATAGCTCTTCAACTAGGTGTGGGTTCTCAGGACCACACCCCCATCTTGAAATTTTAATTCTCTTGACCTTTTGTTGGCCTTATGTGGGTCACCACAGTCACAGTGAGTTTGTATGTTCAGCAGCTACATCAAATCTAGCAGAGAGCTTTGCACAGAACTCTTCCCCAACTCCCAGCTCTAACATTCCTCCTTCTGTTTCCTTTCCACCATGTTCCCTAGCCTGGGCAGGAATTGGTGGCGGTGATATTTCAGCTGGATGTCCTGTCTCTGTCTGAGCACACCCAGTCACTTGTTCTCATCAGTAGGGTGTCTCTGCATTACCACCCACAGCAGCCAAAGCTTCTCTAGCCAAAGCTGGGAGCAGCACAAATATGTGATTTTAAACATGAAAATTGGGAAGGCAGTTTCACAGCCCGACCATTTAGAAACAGCAACAACAAAACATCAGCCGTGTGTTAGACAGCAGTCCTCTCTCACTTTCCTATACCTCTCATCTTTGCTTTTTACTTGGCTGTGAGGCAGAGCTCTCCCGATGTTCAAGTGAAAGAGTGATTTAACTGAAAACATCCTAACTTTTTTCCGTGGGAAGAAGTATGAGAATAGAAAACAAAACAGGCGAAGGAGAGAATAGAGGTCAAAATCTTCCACATATGGAGATGAAACACTGGGTTTAAACTGATTTAAGATCAGAATTACAGGAATGCGCCTGCTGCACTTGAAAGATGTGCCAGCATTAATCTTTCTGCTAATTCTGACTCAGACAGAAACCTTGATGTAAGCTTCAGAATGCCCCGAGGATACAGAGTGACATTAGATACAAATCTAGCTTGTGATTGGTGAAAGACAGGTTGCCTTCCCACTAGTAATCCTGAAGGTATCCCAGGCCCTGAAATAGAAACTGCAGCCTTCTTGTGTTTCTTTCTTCTGAGAAACTTTTCCAAATTGTTTGTGGATTTTAGAGGACACAGCTACCAAAGGTTGAGAAGGTTCCTGGAAACTAGACATAAACGTGTTTAAAAGAAAAGTTGCTGGTCTCTAATCCCTTTAAGAAGTAGTTAGTCATTGGGTTCAGTGTGTGCAAAAAGACTTGTGGGAGAATTACAGCACTAACTTTGGGTCTCTTCTGAGATTTTTCAGTACTTCCGGCTCACAGTTCATAGTCTGGAATGTACTTCCGGCTCACAGTCATAGACTGGAATGTGTGACAGTCTGATGGGAAGATCTTCCTGTTATTTTTATTATTATTATTATTGTTTTTCTTTCAGAAAAGGAAAGACAGAGCGTAAGCATGTGAAAATAAACAGCCAACAGGGAAACACATGTGATACATATTTGCTTCATTTTGAGTACATCTCTCAGTCCATCCAGTGTGAATGCCATTGACTATGGAATTTAAAGCAGTCCCCACCACAGAGTCTATTCCAAGGAAAGGTCTCCGCCGCAGGAATCTAAAACACAGCATATAGATTTTTATGAGGAGAGCCTTCATCATTTTCATTTATCAATATGAGAAAATGCACAACAGCTTATTAATTCTTTAAAAATAACAGGAGCTGCCTCTGACTCTTTTACTGGCTTTTGAGACCCTGCTTCTCATGCTGGGTCACCTTGCCCAGCCTTAATACAAGGGAAGATGCTTAGTATTACTGCAACTTGATATGCCATGTTTTATTGATACTCACAAGAGACCTGCCCTTTCTGGGATAAAGACAGAAGAAGAGGGGAGTGGGGACTGAGAAGGGAAATGGAGGAGAAAAAGTGTCTGGGAGGGGAGGATGGGGGAGCCTGAGGCCACTATGTAAAATAAATAGATGCATTAAAAAATTATTTTTCATTAAACAATGTTAGGTTGTAGGAGGCCAGCTAGGAGACCGGCTCCCACACTTTACCCCAGGGTACTCTTGAAGAGAAGTATAAGAGATTTAGATAGAAGGATAAAGAGGAGAGAAACAGAAACACAGGATAGCCTCGAGAGGTGGATTCTTATCCAGCAGCCCCTTCTGTCTCTTCTAAAGAGCTATTTATAGTAATGCCAAGGGGTGGAGCAAAAGACCTCCCCCTAGCACAGCAAAGTGCAGACCCTTCCAATCACCGAGAAAGCATGCACATGGTCAAGCCATCCATCCTCTAATGCAGCTGTGCTGGGTAAAGCAAGCTCAGATCTCACTAGGAAACCTTTGTTAGCCTCCACAGTAGATAAGTATAAAATAAACATTGAAGAGAAGCACACACACATAAAAAGTTACAGGACCAACAAAATGGTTGTGTGGGTAAAAGCGTTGCCATCCAGACTGACAGACGGAGCTCAGTCTCTGGAACTCAGGCAGCAGAAGGAGAACTGACTCCTGCAATTTGTGCTCTAACTTCTACATACATACACCCACCTGTGTTCTCGTTCTCTCTCTCTCTCTCTCTCTCTCTCTCTCTCTCTCTCTCTCTCTCTCTCTCTCTCTCTCACACACACACACACACACACACACACTAAATAAATAAAATGTAATATTCTTTTAAAGCTATAGCAGGGATGAGAAGATAGTTCAGTTGATAAAGTGTTTACTGGGTCATCATATAGACAAATTTGAACACTGAGTATATGAACAGTATATGACTGTAATCCCAGAGCTATGGGGCAGGGGTAGGGTAAGGGATATGAGGGAGAGACAGGATGACCCCTGCAGCTTGTTAGCCAACCAGCCTATCTGAGTCAATGACTTCCCAATTTATTGAGACCCCGTCTCAAAAGATAATGTGGAGATGGTCATGGAAAACACCTGGCACCGGCTTGTGGCCTCCACATTTATATGAATATGAGCCTCTCCTTGTATACACTCACACATACCCATACAAACATTATCACTTCAATTGCTTCACTAGGCCGTAGACACAATATGTGTTTGTGAAAGTGGTTTCCATAAACTAATCAGAGAAAGTGGGTTATTCCCTTAGTCTTACTGACCTTGCTGAAGGGAACACAAACTTAGTTCAAGCCACCTGCCTCTTGCTCGCTCTAAATGATGCATGCACATGGTCACCACCTTGCTTCTTGTCCCTCATTTGGGCGCCTCCTGGCCTCCTTTCATTAAGCTGTTGGTGTCAGGCTGAAAGGTTTCTTATCTGAGTTGATAGACAGCAGCAAAGCTTGCTGCCTTGTGCCTGCGTCTTTCAGTGAGGAAGTAAGATTGGGCAACAGATTTATAACAATACATGGATGCACTGAATTAGAAAAGACAGTTTCAGAGCAATGACAAGCTTTTATTTTCCCCTCTGATGCACACTCCACCGAGATATGTCACCGATGTGTCTTGGAGCTTTATGTGCTCTGAAAGCTCACCCACCCCTTTCTTGTGTTTGCTGCTGTTGTTCTTTTTGCTTCTTCTTGTTTTGTCTTTCCTGTGAATCAGGAATATACTTCTGAGGTATCTTCTCTGAAGATGGTTGCAAGCAGTAGTTTCTATTCTTGCATTCTGAGCCTAATGATAAAAATGGGATTAATGACCGTATTTATCCTAGGAACACCTTTCAAGAAGTGAGTCCACAATAGACATGCTAAACTGGATGGGGGAGTGCCCACAGGGTCTCAACTGCAAAGAACTACAGGCAACCGAGGAAAGCTGAGAACAGGAGAAATTACTTCCCCAGGGAAGAGGACACTAACTGGTTATCTAACATCAAATGCTCAGCTCTGAAAATATACATACAGGAAATATTATACAGATGGAGTAGGTTGTAAATGTGTGTGTGTGTGTATGTGTGTGTGTGTATACATATACATGTGTATATGTATGTATACACATAGACATATATACATATAATCACAATTAGTGGAAGGAAGGTCATGAATTTGAAAGAGAGCAATAGTTTAGAGGGAGGAAAGGGAATGAGGAAATGATGTAACAGTATTAAAATCTCACAAAATAGTAACAAAAGTAAAGTCATTCATCATGTCAGCAGAACAGCCCACACTCATCAGTGGTGAAGTTCTCTCTGGTTATTACAAAGAGCCACTGCTGGAATAAACTTACCCGGAGAACCATTCCAGAAATAAACTTCCTAGAGGACATACAGACTTCAACAAAGTCCAGGTTTATCTTGCGGCCTCCATATCTTCAGCTGTCCTACTGAAAGGGACACTTAATCAGGACACTTTGCAAATGGTACTACCTGAGTTTATAATATCTGGATCATTAACTCCTTACTCATAGTGAGGTGATAAAAGCTGTATTCTCAGATTTTACTTAGCAGATACTACATTTTAATTAACAAGATCAAAATACTAGGTAATGTGCTTTTATTTGGAGTATGAGATTGTTTCTGAGTCCAGTGTTGCTCTACGTCTCAATCTTCCTAAGTCTGTGACCCTTTAATACAGTTCTTCATGTTGTGGTGAACCCCAACCATAAAATTATTTTCATTGCTACTTTATAATTGCAGTTATTTTCATGGCTTCTTCATAACTGTAATTTTTCTACTGTTAGTAATCATAATGTAGATATTTTTGGAGATAGAGGTTTGTTAAAGGGGCTGTGATCCACAGGTTGAGAAACACTGCTCTGAGGCATCAGGTTTTCAGCAGCATTGGAGACAGACTCTACCTGTGGCCTGTTTGCTCTTCCCATTCTGACACATGGAATATTGAGCTGTTGATAACCCCTATGCCTTGAAGACACAAGTCCTACTATGTCTGTAAATATTGAAACACCTGCCACAAAAGTTTAACACTTCTACCTTTCCATGGCTTCCTCCTTCTCTAAAAACTGCTCTCTGGAAACAGCGGTCCACAGCCTACAACTGTGGTAGACTGCAAACGCACTGGGGAGCAGCATAGATCTCACAGTCCCTCTAAGACTTATGAGATCTGATGTAGGGGGTAAAGCAGCCTTCAACAATTACAGAATAAGGGATTTGTAACTTTCTAATGACACAGAGACGCCTCTGCGTGTGCTTATGAAACCTGTGACTTGTTTTGTACTGTGGTGTCTGAAATCTTCACTAGAAACACTGATATCTATTATTAATTTTATTGTGCATGGGTGTCTGTGGGGGGGGTGGCACATGTGCCATAGCATATGTGTGGATCTCAGAGGATAATTTATGGAGGTCAGTTCTCTCCTCTCACAATATGAACTGCAGACACTGAACTAAGGTCATCATGCTTGACAGAAGTGACTGTACCCACTGAGCCACCTCCTCATGGGCCCAAGAATAAGGTATATTATAATCCTTCTAAGAAGAATTGTAAAAGTGAAGAAGGATCTCTCTGTCTCTCTGTCTCTGTCTCTGTCACACACACACACACACACACACACACACACACACACACACACACACACCCTAAAATTATGTCTGAAGCAAATTTAACATAGTTGTTCCGATCATTGCACTGGGCAAATTACAGTGTCTGTTAAGAATTCATTATCAGTCTCATGTAGTAAGAACATGAAAAATGCTGATTACAAGTAAGCAAATTAAACTTCAGGTAAAATAAAAGCGTATTGTTCAGTCACACTACTAACAAGCAGAATATCCAGTGGATGAGTGCATTTCTCCAGGAATGATTGTAATCCCAAGAAACTGCTGGGACACTGGAGAGCACACAGAGAGCACTTAAGTTTTGATTGACTAGTTGGTGGATGAATGAATGACCCCATACTGGTCACTAGCTGTTATCTCATGCATTTGCTTTACTAGGTACACACCACAGTTTGTAGAAATGCTTGGTGCCTAGGTAATGCTGATTGATGCTTCCAGGGATTTGAAAATGCTTCAGCTTAACTTAAACTTTTATTTCTCATTTAAACTTTCCCAAATGTGGTATAACACATGCTTCCGTCTTAAATTTTATCTGCATTGTATAGAAAGATGGGAGCCTGTTACATATTATTAGGTGTTTCCCTGCTAGAGTTAGATTCCAGTTTCACAGGGACCATTTACTAGACCTGTGATCATGGGGATATAAAAATTTGAAAGATCTCCCATGTGTAAAATGTCAAGAAATGATATGTCTCCATCAGCTTATTGTAAGGCTTGAATTGAACTGCCTAGTATATGCTTTTCACAGTAGCTGCCAATACAGAGCATGAGAAAATGTTGGCATCCTTTCCCTTGCACAGTTTTAAACCTAACTTATTATATTTTATGATTTTCTAGTATACACAAAAATCTTTCAAATTATGTTTTTCTAACCCATGAAACCCAAATGTTTAGCAATAGAGAAATGAATAAATAGAGTTGTTATTTGAAGTACCTAAGATTTAACTTAAAAATATTTAATTATTTGTGTATGGGTTCATTGCCTGCATGCATGTTTGTGCACCACATGTATGCCTGGCTCCCATAGAGGCCAGAAGAGGGTGACAGGTCCCATGAGAATGGAGTAATAGGCAGTTGTGGGGTGCCATATGAGTGCTAAGAATGAACCTGGGTCCTCCGCATGCACAGTCAGTACTCTTCACTGGTGAACCTTCTCTCCAGGCACTAAATTTAACTTTTTTGTTTGGCTCTTTCTGAATTTCTTCCTGAGCTCTGGGTCACAGGTGTGTGCTACCATGTTTTGCCTAAAATTTAACTCTAATGCTGACTTTCTGACATGCAGTATTCTTGAATGGCTGTTTCAAATCACATGTGTCATTGGAAAGTGAAGACCACAAACAAGACATTGAAAGTCTTTGGTGCCATGTCCTTCTCTTCAGCAGAGCACTGTACACAGAGGCATAAGGATTCCAACTCTAAAATGTGCCTATACCTTAGTCAAGGCTAGAAAACAGCTAGAGAACCATGGGAAAGAGGACAAGCAAACAGGGGCAAAGATATATTTGGATCTAGATTCCCCTGGTTAAAGCTAGAGTTACTGTGTCAGAAAAGAGAGTAAGAAACTAGATGCCATTAAGCATTCACAGCTAACATGTGTGTCTTAATATTCTATTGCAGCCATGAAATACTATGATCAAAAAGAAATTCCAGTAAGAAAGGGTTTGTTTATCTTATACTTCCATATCATTGTCTACCATTGAAGATAGTCAGGACAGAAACTCAGGCAGCAAGAATCTGGAGGCAGGAGCTGATGCAGAGGCCATGGAGGGGTGCTGCTTAGTGGCTTGTTCCTCCTGGCTTGCTTTCTTATAGAACCCAGGTCCACCAGCACAGGTAGACAACACATACAATGGTGCTCACTAATTAAGAAAATGCCTTATAGGTCTGTCTACAGCTTGATTGTATGGTGGAATTTTTTTCAACTTTTTATTGATTCTTTGTGAATTTCACACCATTCATCCTGATCCCACTCAACTCCCTGTCGATTCTGGGCCCTCACGGGGACTCCTCTTGGACATCCTGTTGTTGCCCTGTGTCATGGAGATCCTACAGCTTTGGTTCTGCAGGTCTGACCCCTTCACATGCTCCAGCAGTTCATTGATGAGGTGGGTATTGGGATGGGCTACCTCGTGGTTCTGGTTCTGGGTCTGTGTGGTAGCTGGTTTGGGTTTGGCCTGCCAGCTTTCCTTCATTGTCACCGCCCAGGTGAGCTCCCCAGCGCTACCGGGGCTAGCTCACCCAAGGTAGCAGCCAACAATGAGCGGGGCAATTCCCCTGCTCTCACACCCTTGAGTCCAGCTCACCCACATTCACACTACCAGGGCCAGCTCTACTGTTTTGCCCAGGCAAGGTGCAGGGCTCATGCTGCATTGTTGCACTTGGTGAGGGGCAGGACCTGCTCTTTTGTTCTCATGGCTCCCACCAAAGGCTGGCTCTCTTGCATGCTGCAGGTGGCCTCCCAGGGGAGGGAGGCCTTATTTCCCTTACCTTGCTACCCCATGGCATATGAGGGAGGGGTCAGAGGCAGCTCTCCTGCTCTCATACCCACAGCCCTGGCTCACCTAAACCCCCACCCTCAAGGTCAGCTTTATTGTACTGTCCAGGAGAGGTGCAGGGCCTGGTTTCTGTAGTTCTGCTGCTGGTAGAGATGGGCAGTGCCAATTCTCACATGCTCATGACCTTAGGGCCAGCTCTCCCACCCACCGTGGGCAGTGGGGATTGAGGGAGGGGGGTCATCTCTCCTTCACCCACTCTGCCATATGGTAGATGAAGGATGGGGCCAGATCTTCCGTGCATGGTTGCTACCTCCCTCAATGGGGTCAGCTCTACTATGCTGCCTACGCTGGCTGCAAGGCCTGCTCTCCAGAGTGTCACAGCCAGTAAGGGGCAGGATCAGCTCTCCCATTCTCCTGACCCAGGACCAGCTTTAGTAGCCTTCAGTAGGTGGAGTGGGGTGAGGGACAAAAAAGCAAGGGGCATATCTCTTCCTCACCCACATGGTGGCATGTTCTTAATTAAGGCTCCTTCCTCTCAGATGACACTAGCTTGTGTCAAGTTGACATAAAACTATCCAAGACAATGTGGAAAATAGTGCATCCGTTAAAAACGGGGAACAGAGCTGATAGAAAACTTTGAGGAACATTCTGGGCTTTATATGGACTTGTTGAACTCTCTACTTAGACAAGTGCTAACTGTACAGAAGCTTCTCTGGAGTTGGACCCAGAAATAAAAAATTCAGGGCTGAGAGTATGGATCAATGGTGAGCGCTGGCCTAACAAGCACAAGTCCCTGGGTTTGATCCCCAACACCATACACAAGTACAAACGAGTTTCAGTGTCAATCATAAATGCTGAGTAGCACATACAGTCTCTGTGGGAGGAAGTCAATGAAGAGAGACAGTAAATTCAGAAAAGTAAACCTGAACTCAAGGAAACTTTGCCTGTAGATGGAGGGAGCATAAAGACATAAGTGCTATCAGAATGATACTATGGAGAACATAAGAAACTGGGAACTGCTAAAGAGAACATGTTTACAAGCATGACCTTTCTGTATGCAGTGCAAGTTTTACTGATTAGTCCATACTGGTTATTATTCACTTATTGGATATTCACTATGAGTCATTTAAAACATATTTGCAAGTAACAAAAATAAATGATTTTTTTCATGTCTCCATCTTGAACACATCTATTTACCATCCTTAACTTTAATTTCTAGTTATGTCTCATGCATTCTCTGTAAGTATTCATGGGCATTGATGTATTCTTTTTTGCTTTAATAATTAATAAATTACTATTTTCAATAGAGTTTTAATATTTCTTTACAATTACTTATTTTTGGTGTGGGCATGTGTGTAGTTATAGTACACTGTGGAGTCTGTTCTTTCCCCCAACATGTGGCTATCAGGGATCAAACTCAGGTCATCAGGTTTGGTTGCCATACTCTTACTCACTCAGCAGTCTTGCTGACCCAATTTTCATTACAGATTTTTTCTCAACTCTTTTGGTTTATATTTATTAGAATAATAAATTAGAGTTAAAAAAAAAACTCTCTTCACTACAAGTATTCCCTTTATCCTTAAATAAATCAATGTCTATGTGACTGTTACTTACCATAACTAAGCTTAGAGGAGGATGTGGGACCCCAGTCATTTTCTCTAATTTCTTGCATTATAAATAAGCAATTCTTTTAAAAACTTATTCAAATATAAAAATATAAAATCATCTCATTCTATCTCTTTCTTTTGTTTCTTAGATGAGTATTTCTTCCCAAGAGTTTTTTTTTTCAAATCTTATAACGGTCTCCCACATTCACTTTCTTGTATGAAATCTTTGATTATGCCAATGCCCTGTTTACAAATGCTTAAAAAGTTCAAATCAGCAGCCTAGAGGAGTGGGTCTTTAACTTAATAGATTTCACTTAACTAAATGTCACTTTTATTTTACTAGAATCCTTTGATGTACGTGAGAATTTTTATTGTTGTTTATAATCATTCTGGCCAATAAATTATTGCACATTTAAAATTTTCTAGTTAATTTAGGCAAAACAGAGTATGATAGTTTGTTCAGTTCAGAATGTATAAAGAGACAATTGACCAATTTAAAGCATCTCAAAGACAAATTGTTTATGCAAATGTCAAAGACAATATGCAAGTATCCTCATGTTTGCATACAAATATACACAAGCCTATGCAAGTGTGCTAATCAACATAAAGGTTTATTTGGCTCACATTTTCAGGACATGGTCAGTTGGCTCTGTTGCTTTGTAGTGAATCAGTTTTATGTTAGGAATGTGTACAAGTAGAGCTTCCCAACTTGTGAAACAGTATGTGAGAGAGAGGAGAAGAGAGAGAGAAAGGAAGAAAAAGAGGGAAAGAGAGAGAAAAAACAATTTTTAACTCCAGATGTTATTTTATGAAGCATATTACCTCTTGACTTTGTCATATACAAAGATAGCTAACAGTGTATATTTTAATCAAAAATAGCTCGAATTACACTCATATCATGCGTAGAAAAAAATTATGGCCCTGTTTTAGTCAAGAAATATAAGAAGATGATGTTGAGACATTATTCTAACAGTTTTTTTGAAGTCCAAATTAAGGAGGCCATTATTTATTTATATTAATTTATAATACATATTATAAATAAATATCATATTATAAATACAAGATAATATATTGAATTATGAATTTAATATAGATAACTTATTTATGTAAATATAAATAATTTATTTATACCCACATTGTACAATAGTATACAAATGAACAACAAATTGAGAAAAGGCAATGATGGTGATAGGCAAGATGGCTCAGTAAATAAAGGTACTTGTGCCCAGGCTTCTACCTGACTTCCATCCTCAGAGCCTACAAGGTGAAAGGAGAGAATTGGATCCCAAGAGTTGTTCTCTGATCTCTACATGCATACTTTGGCAGACCCACATGTGTACACACACACACACACACACACACACACACACACACACACACGGGAGAAAGAGAGAGAGGGAGAGAGGGAGAGAGAGAGAGAGAAAAAAAACTAATCAGGTAGAGAATGAAAGAATGTTCAATGGGACAACATACAAATACAGCCTCATTGTATGGCTTTCTTCATCTGTTCAATAGGCTTGGTGTTAATCTCAGTACAAAGATGTAAGAACTCAATAACAGAAATACATGTGGAACATACACAGTTTCAAAGGCACACAAACATGGAAGGCCATAGAACTTCCCTAATTAGATTTGTTAAATTGGGAGTTAGCATTGCATTCCTTTTTATGAGTACTGGTTTGATTTTAGACACTGTTCCTCCCTATGAAACCTGTCTCCCACATGCAAGCTTTATGATCTTACATTGCTCATTAAGACTATAGAATCTCAGGTTCCTCTTCTTAAGAGTGGGATGGGTCCTTGGGGGTCAACTAGCCTCCCAGTTAGGGGAGAGGAGGGCAGAGACATTACGGAGGAGCTGGAGGAGATAATCAGCACACGGTCATTATCTCAGCTTCACAGATGAGGAAACAGATGCAATTCCATGTAATTACTAGCTATCATAGTCAGAGTTTAGACCAAGGCAGTCGGAAGCAAGGACCCATGGTTGGTTTCTCATTATTTAGCTACCTCTTATTGTCTGTGTGGTTTAATGTGAACTTTGATGTCCAGTGTAGGTCGTTTTCCATCTACACAGGAAATGGAGATTATTTTTCCATGCTTTATCATCACTGCTGTTAAGTATAGTGTCGTTTTGAACTTGGAGATGAGCAGTAGTAGAACCATCAGAACCTTGCTGGAGGCCGGGGATGCAGCTATACCTCCCATGATACTCAGATGATACCCTCAAACTCAATCTGCCACCCCTGCTAAGACTGAGAAACTGAGATGATGCAAATATCTCCTGACAAGGAAGAGGCAGAATACAGAGTAAAAAGAACAAACTTCAAGCATACTGGAAGGGGCCAGATAAAAAGAGTCAAGAATATATAGAATGTATTTACTCAAGTATAATATAAAAGAGTTTCCATTTCCCCTGAAAGCTATAATCTGCAAGATTGGCATGGACGGAATGGCCTCCATAAATTATTGCTTTTCATTTTCACTCACACTTGGAATACCATATTAGTTTTCAGGAATGTGATACAAGGAAAAGAAATGAGATTTAACCTACATATTTTGCAAACCCACAGTTTTTAAGTATAATTTTTGCAGTGTGTGACAAGGAGATGAAGGATCGATTAGCTCTTCTTCAGGATGATGGCTAGCCGTTTAGAAGGCCTCCATTAAATCCTACTCATAAGCATGGTTTTGATTAAGTACTTGAAAAGCCCAGTATTATAAAATCTAGTTTCTATTCTACAGTGGCTCTTTGTCAAATTTTGAGCAGTTGCGAGTTCTTCTGTGTCCCTTCATTCCAGAAGTACCTCTTTTTGTTAGAAGCTATCAGCTCTGGTTTGCCTTCTGTTGCTGTCATAAACAGTGTGCCCAAAACCAAGTTTGGAAGGAAAGGGTTTATTTTATCTTACAGTTTACAGTTCATCATCAAGGGGAAAGAAAAGAACTTAAGACAAGGACATGAAGCAAACTGAAGCAGAGATCCTGGTGGAAACTGCTTACTACTGGCTTTCTCTTTCTGATCTACTCACTTAGCTTTTTTTTTTTTTTTTTTTTTTTTAAATTTAATCCAGTCTGAGCTATCATATAAAGCTCAGGCCTGCCTGCCTAGGGATTGTGCCCCCCACATGGGCCTGAGTCTTTCCATATCTATCATCAGTCAAAATAGTTCTCCCACAGTCATGGTCACAGGCCTATCTGATGGAGGCAATTCTTTAACTGAGGCTCCCTCTTTCCTGATAACTAGTTTGCTTCCAGTGGACAAGAAAAACTACCCAGCATACCACCTACTTTAGACACTGTGTGCCAGTGACATGACTGTAAAAGAGGTAGGAAGAGTTGGTTGACTCCAATAAAACTGAGCAATGACAACATCCATAGATGTTTTAGATTTTAATAATCCAAAGATTTAAAATAATTCAAAGAGAAAATATTTTCCAACACATGGAATAAAACAAAATATCACTAAATTATTCTGACTTTGACATCAATATAATCTCTAGTATCAAAAATTATGAGCTGTTAAATTGTTTGACATTAAGTAGTGACTGCAGTCATCCACCCTGAACATTCCCGATCTCATCTGAAATTAAATGACTATGAAAGTTATGCTGCTGTGGGTAAAAATTGGTAACTCGAGCATCGGTTTCCCATTTTTAGATGTTCCCTAAATTCAATGTAAATAACTTAGCTTTCTTTACACACAGAATGTGGATTTGCCTAAGTAACAGCAACCAATGGAATGGCTTCTGAGAAACGACAGACCTCATTTAAAAGTGGGATGAATTACACTTTGGAGTGGGTAGATAATAGAGGTGGCAGGAGACTGAAGTGAGAAAGGGCTCACTTAGTAAACTGCTTGCTGGTCAAGTATGAGGACCTGAGATCTGATCTCCAGCACTCATGTAAATATCTGGGCACAGGGAAGTTCATCTCTAGTTCAAAACTGAGGAGATAGAGACAGGAGGATCCTGGGAACTTACTGTCCATCTATTCTAGGTTAATCAGTGAGTTCCAGGTTCACTGAGAGACCTTGTCTTGGAAAATAAATTAGAGAACAATGAGGGATTCACTCAATGAATGTCTATCTCTGAATGCTGCATGAAAACACAGAGAGAGAGAGAGAGAGAGAGAGAGAGAGAGAGAGAGAGAGAGAGAGAGAGAGAGAGAGAGAGAGAGAGAGAGAGAGAGATGCTATTGTTAGCTCTTGGAAGTGAAGTCAAGCAGCACACAGCACAGAGAGGCTTATTGCTCTCTTCTGTTCTTGAGTTAGTAGACAATCTTGTGTTTCTAATAGTTGTGTTGGATGCACTGGATATTTATTAATTAAAATGATAGTGCTCAGAGCTCCTTAGTCTTCATTTTTAGAAAGAATATGGGTATTTTGTGAACATTTTAAATGAAGGTTAGATATCTGGGATTCTCTGCTCCTTAGACCCACGACAGGGCACTGATTCTTTGATTTTAGTTTTGCCACTGGTAATGGGAGAATAAGATTGTCCCTCAAACACAAAGGCAAACAGCATCTAGCAACAAAATCGATAAGAGGTCAGTAGAAAAAGGCGACTGGCTGATTGAATTCTGAAGAGGGAGAGTGGGTTGGACTGTACAGGAAGAGCTGTGTGTACAGGGCTTTGACTCATGGCCATACCATGAGCAATGGGACAAGAGGACTGTGCATTTGATTTCAGTGGCTACTCAGTGCTTTGGCTCCTAGCGAGGTGTGCAAAGAGCTCTGACAACTGCAAGTAATGGAAGCAGCACGGATATAATGGAAGCTGTTGTTCTTTTAGTTCCCTCTAAAATAGCGGAAAATAGGAATGAGCTGTCAGTCTGATGAATACAGAGTATCAGGAAAACACTTCCCGTCTGCTAGCTAAATAGACAAATAACCATAAGTCTTTAAAATGACAAAAACAAGAAAATGTAGTACATGTACAAAGCAATCCTTTTAACGTCTCAAATGAGAAACCGAAGAGGAAATGCTTATTTAATTTTTTTATATGCTGACTTTTTTGGTAGAAAATTTAATGCTAAGTTAACATTTTTAAGAGGAACACATTATTGATAATAAGTGGATAATTTAAATGTTTTCTTAATTGCAGAGCTCTTTGGGGTGAATGCTTTGTGACTGGCAGAGGTTTCTTTGCTTTGCTCCGGTTCCCATGGTCAGCATTACTATGTATTTTTTGATAAGTACATTACAGGCTGCATTTAACATTGTCAGGATTTTTGGGATTTAACTGATGGAAATTTTAGCTTCTTTAAAGTGTGTTTCTACTCAGCTCTAACTAGCACACAGTTATATTCGATCTGAATTTTCCTGGTTTCTAGAGTCTTAGGTGTGGTCAATATTGCTAATAGAAGACAATGACTTATAAATATCCCCCAAAACTGTTGAAATTAATTCAGAGAAATTTGAGTTGAATCCTTTGAGGGAATGATTACATATATTTGGTTTCCCATTGACTTTAGGTGAAGAAAACACACACGTACATGCAGACAGACACACACACACTCAAACATGATTTTTTAAAACATAAATTTAGATAATGACTATTCATAATTGAAGTTTGGTTATAAAGTAAAACTTTTGATATTACATATATATACTATTGAATTTTTCATAGAATTGAATATATGTTGCCCTCTTTCAAAAAGATTTTTTTATCATGCCTTCTATAAGTATTGGCTAGTTTCTTAATTTATTTCAAGTTGCTATACTGAATATTCAGTGCATATAAAGCTTAAAGAGTAAGTGCCTTTCCTAGTTTAATAGTTTGAAGAAAAGGACACACATTTTTTATTAAGATTTGCAAATGATAAAATTGATACATTTTTTCCAATATTTTAGGTTGGTTGCACATGAAAATAATAATGATAATGATATGATGTCAGAATAACGTTATATATTATGGCAAACTAATAACCTCCAGGGTGCTCAACTTCCATGAAATTCATTTCATATCTCATCCATTATGGAGGACCTGTGAAAAATAGTTTACTCTTCCCCTTCTGAGCTATTTGGTGATGCCGGTGAGCCTTGTGGAAGCAGAGAGATTAGATACTGTCATTTTCAAAGGGTAACATCTTTGAAAGTCTGTTCCTAATTCTCAAAATGTCTGGGCAATCAAAATCTCTTTATGCAAATAATGTAGGAGGAACAAAACCTAGTCATTTTTCCCCATAGCTTTCAAAATACATATATTCTTTTCCTTTAACATGCCACTTAGCCCAGGGGCTTTTTCTACACACTCACAATCACAGATCTATGTTCACAGACTAATTTCTCAAAGGCTCCTCTGTGAAGAAGAGCGTTAACTCTTTCATACAAGTGTTTAGCCCCTTGTTGCTCATTTCTATAGCTCGAGTGGACAGTGACTCCATTCTCACCACCGATGACTTGTTTCCTAGTCATCATAGAAGATGTGCTTTGGAAGCATTCTGGTTTTCATTGATTTCCCAGTGTTTGTTTCCATGGTTCAGGACTTTTTTTTAAAACTGTAAAAGCATCCACAGAACCTCTGAGTGTGCACATGTACCTGTGAACAGATTAAACCATACAAGCTTTCCAAGCCTAATGCATTGAAGAAAAGGAAATACACTCTTTATTAAATATACAAATGATAAAAATGATACACCTTTTCAACATTTTAGGTAGATTTCTGAAGAACTTTGCATTGGATTGACCCGAGGTTTTTCCACACAATATAGTACAAATAAATACCTTTTAACATGATCCTTAGATCTTCCATGTTCACCTTTTGACCTGAATTGCCAGTTTTATCACCTAAAAGAAGTACCATCCCAAAATTAGCCCTCCAACTGAACATCCTTGGCTTTCACCTAATCTTCTTGTGTTCCATTTCCATGTATACAGTTCTACATATTCTTAGCATTCAATGTATGGTATGTCTCATTCATAAAAGAGTTTGTGGGTCAGTGAGATAGTTCAATGAGTAAGGGCACTTGACATCAAGCCTGATGACCTGAGTTGTTTACAATCCTTGGAATCTACATGATGGAAGGATTGGCTCCTGAAAGTTTTCTGACCTTCGTTGATGATCTCTCTCTCTCTCTCTCTCTCTCTCTCTCTCTCTCTCTCTCTCTCTCTCTCTCTCTCTCTCTCTCTCTCTCACACACACACACACACACACACACACAGATCACATATAAATAAACAAACAAACAAATAAATAATAGAACATTTGTGATCCCCTAAGAGGAAATAAACTCTTCTCTCGTGTGATTCCATTTTCCAACTATGACGCAAATCAACACTGGCTACATGAATGAACATGACATCTTCCTCAATGAGCTACATCTGGTTGAAGACTCATTTATATTATATCCCAAGCCTTGCACAGGGTTAGTTCTCACAGGAAGACAAACCCAGCTGGGCTCCCAGGTTATCTTTAAACCAGCCTCTCCCCTCAGCACATGAGCAGGGATAAACACTGGTGTTCTGAGCTATCTGCCTTTAAGAAGTTTTCTTGTTTTCATTCAGCCATTTACCCCTTTCCCACCTGTTCATTTCTTCTTTGGATGAAACTGAAGTATACATTGTGGTGGATTCCTTTGCAAAAACCACCTTTACTCTCCTGTGTGGAACAATGCAGCAACTTACTTCATCAAAACCCGATGACAATATTTTTTTTTTGCATTCTTTGATTTCATGTATAAAGTACAGCATTTGATTTTGTGGATTTTCTTTCAAAATCTCAGTAAGTGTAAAAATGCAAGGAAAATACACTGAGGTCTGATTCACCCATTAGAGACTTTCTGGCCACGTTCACAGATTGACACAAAATGTTCTCCTTTGCACATATGTAAATGTCTCTCTGTGCCATCTTTGTGCTTCTGGATTTTCTCTCCAGATTTCTTGAAGACTCCTTTGAAGAAGCTCCACACTCCTAGGTCAGTAACTGTTCTCCCTTGCCTAGGTCAGGACTTGGCTTTCCTCTCAGCCATGACTCTCCAGAACAGGTGCTTTCTCACCCTATCACTCTGTGTGTGGGTTGCCTCCTCCTCCTCCTCCTCCTCCTCCTCCTCCTCCTCCTCCTCCTCCTCCTTCTCCTCCTCCTCCTCTTTCACACACATGCACACACAGACAGACACACACACAGAGACATACACACACACACACACACACACACACACACACACACACACACCCCTTATCTACTTTCTAACTACTTGAAGTTGTTTTTGTTACTAGTAGGGATTTTATTTTATACTTATTCAATCTCATAGGGAAATTGCTTTGAAGATTTTTTTATAGAATCAACCATGAACTTTTTATAATTCATATTTTCCTTTCTTCCATCCTCTTTCTTTATCATTTTAAGATTCTTTGAGCTTAGAATCTTAATTCTCCATGTCTCTGGTATATTTGTATTAGTATATATTCTTTGTATTATTTTTTCATTATTAATCTCCCAACTCTGATAAGGCATTTTTGCTTATCTCATTTGATTATCTTATAAATCATATAATTCTTTTCTATACATCTCCTTCTTTTCTTTCTTCCTCCTACCTCTCCTATTCTCCCTCCCTCCCTCCCTCTGTCATCTCTCCTCCACTCTTTCTCATCTTTCTCCATCCCTCCCCCTCTTTCTTGTTTCTGACAGAGTTTTCTTGAGGAGCTTCAGCTGGCCTGGATCTTCATCTGAGCCCAGGCTGCCTTTGAACTCAGGAACTTCCTGTCTCAGCCTTCTGACTGCTAGGTTTACAGGCATGTGTAACCACACTCAGGTCTTTTGTTTTCTTGTGTTAAATGTTAATCATTATCCATCCCTTATGAAATCTTTGGTACACAGAACTTTTCTAATCAAACTTCTTCCATTCTCACATGTATGTCTATTTCTGTAGTCGAGTACACCAGAAAATAACTCATAATTTTCTGCTAGCCCCTAAAATCTATATTAATCATTCTTAGAATGAGATCACTTATCATAATCTTGAAGAAGGTCCTGTCCACTTCTCTGAAGATTGCATTTATCAAGTAAGAAGGTAAATACTCCCTCTCCTCATGTGTGTGTCTGTGTAGTTATGTATGTATGTTTATATATACATACATACATGTACGCACATATAGGATCTAGCCACATATTACATATGTTACTTTTTAGATTTATTAGGGTTTTTTTCATGTATATTTGTACATGTATATAAATGTGCCCATGCCATTGTATGCATATGAAGGTCAGAAGACAACTTCTAGCCATCAATTCTCTCCATCATGACAATTCCAGGAATCAAACTGACATTGTCAGGTTTGGTAACAAGCACCTTTACCCACTGAACTATTTCTCTGGCTCTATATACAACAACTTAATTTTAAAGTCCTAATTATTTGTAAGGTCTGCTGCTGCCACAGTGAGTGTGTGGGAGTCGACGGACCACTTTTAGGAGAGTTCTGTCCTTCCCTGTGCATTTTGGGGATGGTCCTCAGGGCACCAGGATTGCACAGGAAGTACCTTTACCTGCTGAAACTCCTCACCAGCCCTTTGCTTGATTAAGTTTTAAGTGCTTGGATGAAATGCAAAATTCACACTATGTGTGAAAAAAAAACTTCGGACACTATTAAATCTTCATGAGCATACTGTAACATACCTTTGAAAACCAACTTTCAATCTACTATTGGTGATTAATGAAAAATACGGTATGAACCTAAGCTGTCCATGGTATAATTTTGATTTTTATTTCAGCAGCTGTGAAATGTACTTGTTGAATTTAACATCTAGATATTCCTTTCATTTGAAATAAGAGGTCTAATATGAAAGTTAAGTTTTCCCAATAGGAAATAGGCAGGGGAAATTCAGAGAATTCTGAAAATCAAAATCTTCGACAAGAATCTCCTTAGCAATCCCTGAGAAGTAACATAAAAATACAGCCATATCTCAAGAGCCATATCTAATTTTTCACTTTGCTGCTTATAAAATCTAAGTTCAGTATTGTTAGAAAGGAGAAAACTGTGGTGAGAGGATTAGGACAAGAAAATGATACTTTACGTTTAAAAAATATAAGGTAAATAGAATTATTCTTTCATGAGAAAAGGAAGAAACAAAGTGCTAAAGAGGCCCACAGAAATCCACAAAAATACCCCCACAATAGACTGCTGGCAATGGTCGAGAGACAGCCGGAACTGACCTACTCTGGTGATGGGATGGCCAAACACCCTAATAGTTGTGTCAGAAACCCCATCCAAGGACTGGGGAATCTGGATGCAGAGATCCACCGCTAGGCCCCAGGTGGAGAGCCGGAGTCTAATTATCGAGAAAGAGGAGGGTTTATATGAGCGAGAATTGTTGAAAGCAAGGTTGAATAAAACACAGGGACAAAAAGCCAAACGAATGGAAACACATGAACTATGAACCAAAGGCTGAGGGGCCCCCAACTGGATCAGGCCCTCTGAATAGGTGAGACAGTTGATTGGTTTAATCTGTTTGGGAGGCATCTAGGCAGTGGTAGCAGCAGGTCCTGTGCTCATTGCATGAGTTGGCTGTTTGAAACCTGGGATTTATGCAGGGACTCTTGGTTCAATCTGGGAGGAGGGGACTGGACCTGCCTGGACTGAGTCTACCAGGTTGATCTCAGTCCTTGGGGGACGCTTTGCCCTGGAGGAGGTGGAAATGGGAGGTGGGCTGGGGGGAAGGGGATGGGGGCAGGAAGAGGGAGAACAAGGGAATCTTTGGCTGATATGTAGAACTGAATGTAAAATAAAATAAAAGGAAAAATATCAATCATTTATTTACAAAATATATCCAGTATCCAGTGTAGGCTGAGTATGTGGTCATTGCTAGAAATAAAATAATATGCATGATTATTATTGATTATCACCCTCTTGAATCTTAGAATATGAAGTAAGAATGTCAATATTAAAATTCACTTTTTGACAAGATCTTTGTAGTAGAATACTACAGTGAAGTAGTTGGCCCCGGTTAGGAGAGCAATGGAAGACTTTGGCAAAGCAATATGTCCATAACATATAAAGACTAAGTAATTATTTACTAGAATTAAAGATGGGGTAAAAAATACACTGCACTGATCACAGTTATGGGGTCGCACATGTTAGTTCACAGGACTTAATGACATTTAATATTCTGCCAAAGAGACTCAGGGGAAACCAGAAGCTGATGGGAGGGTGTACCCAAAATACATACAGAGGGTTATAAAATTCTATACTGAAGGATCTGATTTAACTATATCACTTTCAATTTTCTTTTAAAATTTTTACATTTTTATCATTGAGTATGCATAATATCAGCATGGTTTATATAGGGAAAATTATTTAGTTTCTTCTGTTGAAGTTAATAATATAAATTTTCCTTTTTATGATTTTAAAGTGAAATTTTGAGTTCACATAAAGATTTTCTTTGATACTAATGATAATATAGGTGGTATGCATATATACTAAAAATTATACCAATGCTACAAGAGTAACTGAAGTTGTTAATGTATGAAGGTTTTACTTCAATAAATTGAGATTTTCAGACATAGGATTAAATTTTGCATTTTCTTTATGAATAATAGGATTTGATAGAAATTGAAATAATAATAACAGTAACACCGACATGGGTTTAAAATATCCATAGACCATCTCTAAGCAGAACCTCTATATTGTCGGAAGACAATGCTTGTGTTGCAACATGGGTTCCAGGAGAAGGTGGTGGCCCCATTGTGTTTGGAGAACAACACGGCATGATAGGTACATTTTTCCCCAAGTATCTGATTGAGTTCTGATTGGACAGTTCCAGTTTTATTGGAAGTATGCAAGTGTGTAAGGATGAAGTGTTGACTGACTTCTAGAGGTGTCTTTATAGCATTCTTGACTTTGAACAGTGTCTGAGTCACTAAATAAGGTACAAAAAGGTATTGGAAAGATTCCTCTAAAAATGCATTACCTCGGCTAACTAGCATTGGGATTACTCAGGCTATCTTACCAGTGGTGGCATTTGCTAATAGTAGCTGACCAGGTACCAAGTACTAAATTCTACACATACATTATCTCATAGAATAGTCGTCCACTACAGCATTCTATGACTTAGTATGTCCAATATATAGGGTTAGGATTCTGTTATTTCTAATTTAAGGAAAATGTTTTTCAAAAATCAGTGAAATCACTAATTCAGCCATATTTAAGCCTGGTAAACTGTGAAAATGGGAATCAACTCCCATAAAATCTAACTCTAGAGTTTTATGCTGCTTATCTCTAATTGATGCTTCCTTCATCCCCAACACACACACACACACACACACACACACACACACACACACACACACCACACACACATACATGCACACGTACACACACACTTCTACAAACTCATATTCATGTGTACATGCTAAACAGGTAAAAACTATTCACCAAGGCATTTTCTAAGTACAAATATCTAGAAATATGATACAATTATGACAACTTAAAGAAGGAGCTGAATTGATAATGAACTTGCTTCATGTGTCCTCCCTTGTGTCATGCTGCTGCATTTCTCACTCTGGGACGTATTTCCCACTCATCAATTATACCATCTCAAACATTTGTAATTTCCTGACTGAAACCCAAACAAGCCAATAGCAGCCTGAAAGCTTCTTGTTAGACTATAAGTCATTAAAAGATTATAAATCCCTAGTAACTCTGAGGTTGCATGCCAGAATCAGGAAAGGCCACTTGCCAGAAAGTCACACTGCTTGGAACAATTTCTGAATTACTGGCACTAGATATTTCCATATTGATTTATTGACTAAAACAATAGCAATCCAAGCTTAAGTAGCAACTGAAATAAGTCAGTGATTTTGGGGGCTACTAATTGTATAGGTAAGTTTTAAAAAATATATATCTTCATTTTCTTCTTTAATCAAAATTGGTCACAATACCACTATCACATCTTAGCAAATCTTAATATTATACAGCAGTCTCAATTGATTATTTATTTATGTAGCTCAATCTGGCCTTCTACTCACTATGTAGCCTAGTCTGACCTTAAACTCCTGATGCTCCTGCCTCTCCTTTAACAGGATTTTGGTATTGCATCATTATTTTGGTTGGGGTTTGTCTTCATTACCTCCTTCTTTCTTCTTCATATTTTTCTTTTAAGTTTATATAGTTTAAATTGAAATTGAAAAAGAAAATAAGGGTCACATTTTCTGATTCATTGAAATGTCTTTGTATGTAAAATTTCGTGCATCAACTCCAATTTGGCTGGATTTTTTTGTTGAAGGGTGAGGTTTTGTTTTTTTTTTCCTGTAGAATTCCCCACATTCTGAGTTTTGCTGATTGCCTCCCAGAAGGGTCTTTAGCACTGTTTTCTTCTCTTTGATTTCCTGCAGTTTGGGAACTAGCTGCAGATTTCTGGTCAGATTCTAGATGTCTTTGGCTTGTCTGCTGGTTGAGTGGTGACAGGTGTTTCCATTGGAATCACAAGTGTCTGGTTGCCTTCCTGTGATACTGTCAGTCACGGATGACAACTAGGTCTTTCGTTCAGTATGTATCTAAGAACGGTCATCTTCCATGCCTTCCATGCTCAAGATTCATTTTTTTTTTTATTGGAGTAGGATAGTTGTAATGAAGAAAATCTCTGTATATTGATTCTGGTTAACTTCAAGCAGACATTGTTCTGAAAAGAAGGATAATTCAATCTCTCCCTTCAATTATGAAATTTTTAATTCCCTTGCACCTGTAAAAGTTGTCATAGAATTAGTATTTGCTTATCATCAGCATCAGGAGTTCATAGATTTGTGCTTGTTTGGCACATTCTGATACTTATCCTCTGTGATGCTCAAATGGTCCCATGTTTTGCCAAGGGTAATTTTTTCCAAGTCTGATTCTGAGTCTTCAAGACCTTATTTTCTTAGACTTCGTAGGCAGTTTTTCTTTCTGTTATGGCAGCTTGATCCAGGCTCCTCTGACACATTTCCTGTCTCAGACCAGAAGCGGCCACTCCTCAATGAGCCTTAGATTTCCTCAATAGAAATAATGTTCAGAGACCACAGTTATGACAGTAAAGAATCACATTTCTAGTGAATTAGCTATTGATTGCCTTCAGTGTTAAGAAATAGAAGCATTGGTGAGTATGTGTAACACTTCGTTGCTGCAATGTTTCAAACAGGGTCTCTGATAGCTAAAGCTGGTGTCAAACTGGTTTTATAGCAAGGTTAACCCATGACTTCTAATGTTTCTGCTTTGAATTCTCAAAGTGCTTGGATTCCAGGCATTGGCCACCATGGCTTGAAGAGTATATGTGTGTGATTTTGAAAGACAAAGCACCACGTCATGTTTGTTTCATGTTTCTTTTCTTAGTTATGGCATGAACTTTTGTTTTACAATTATACAGAATATTTTTGATGATTACAAAATTCAGTGTACAACTAGCATATGTTCAAAGGTATCCAGCATTCATCTTTTTCACTTCATTCCATATGCTTTATTTTTTACAGATTAACCTCAGAAAATTTTGTGGTTTATATATCCAATTTCTTTTAGACACAAGTGCACTTGATACACGTGGTGGTACCCAACATTTGATTGGTGATCTACAACATATTGCATATAATTTTTCTTAAGCAAGTGATCATTGTTTAGGATGATTGCTTATTCTGATTTTTAAATAATTCTAATAGTTCCCTACTAAATATGACTTGTTTTCATTATAAATTTATTTTTGTTTTTGTGACCCTGAATTCTGATGGGATAAATACCTTTGTCCATAGAATTCTTTGGATTGTGCCCACTTAATGTCATGATTTGAAGATATTTAGTCATGCCATTTAATCAAGAAGGAAAATGAACTACTGGCCAGAAAATGAAGTGATAAGAAAAATGTTTAAATATTGGTCAGTTGGCTGACATGGTCAAATAATTATAAAATATACTGGTGAAAGAAAGAAAGAAAAACAGGAACATTTCTTCATAGTTGACTTGACTGGGGGGAAATGTCACATCAGTGATAATGACATATACCTAGCCCACTGTCAACCTGGCATCCCTCTGAAGTCCTCTCTCCCAGGCTTTAACCTCTGGTTCTCCAATACCAGTCCTTTGCTCTCACTGTGTTCATCATTTTTGTTGTTATTGTTGTTGTCTTTTTCTTTAAGACTTTCTTTACCCTTTTGTTTGCCAATTTTCATCCATAAAAAACCATTTAAATAAAGAAAATGAGTGTTTTAAAATTTTAGTACTTGAGCTGTACAGTAAGGCATCAATTTCATATTACTCATGAAGCTTGGCACACACTGAAGGCACTGAATAGTCTTCCAGGCACTCCTCCACAGTGATGGGAAGAAAGTCTCTTTACGTCTTTAAACTCTACTTGCTGTCCTTCCTATTTATATGCAACATCCTGAGGTACTTTATCTACCTTATCTATGTGTTTCAAGCCACTTATTTCTGAGATCTACTGACAGAACCTAAAGACATGTTGGGTAGAGTCATTGCTTCCTGGTTTACCTTAGTCTTCCTGGTTTTCAATTTGCCACATCTAAATGACTGAGATGGTACCGTTTATGCTGGAGCTCATCTTTCAGCATTACTATTTGCGATTGTCTCTGACATGACAGTTCATTTTTCACAAAGAATGAACAGGATTTCTTATAAGGAATCATGGATGTGATTTTTATGCTCTTAGAATGATTGCTTGGAAACACAGACAAGCTTATAAGAATTTATAAGTTATTGTACACCTCTATGCTTCCTGGATCAAGAAAAGACTTTTATCTTAATGGATAAGTTAAAAGATAATGTTTAATATTGATAAGTTGCTGTCTTTTCTCTGCATACTATCAATTATATGTATTTTTATTTGTATATTTTGTTATTTTTTTAAATGATATATACATGTGCACATATTGGGTAGAACATGTGTGTGTGTGTGTGTGTGTGTGTGTGTGTGTGTGTGTGTGTGTGTGTGTGTGTTTGTGTGTGTGTGTGTGGTTAATCTCAACTGTCAATGCTATAGTATTTAGAATCATGTAGGGGACTCACCTCTGGGTCTGTCTGAGAATATTTCTAGAAGATCTACACTGAATGTAGATAGCACTATCCCACTGGCTATGATCATGAGGCAAATAAAAAGGAGAAAGCAGGTCAGCCAAGCACTAGAATTTGTGACTGTCTTTTTCCCGACTGTGGAAGCTTCCTGCTTCTGCTGCCATCACTGCTCTCGTGGACTGTACCCTCAGACTCCATGAACGAAATAAATCCTCCCTCAAATTGATTTTTTGGGGGGTAAATTGCTGCAGATATTGCGAAACTAACTAGTATATTACTCTTATTTGAGTCCTGTGAAGATAAGGGATTGTAAGGTAGGCAAAGATGGACAGGAATGCTCCATTCCACACTGACCCTTGTCCCCCTCCACTCCATGTAGACTCATGATGCCTTTCCCGACCTCCCAAAGATATTCACATCCCTGCCTCTTCTGCCTTTCCCACTGTGACCGTAACTTACATGTGCCTCTTCCACTTCTATATTTGTGCCAGAAAATAAATAGAAATAATAATTGTGCTGTGGAATTAGACTTCATTTACTTATTCCAGTCTTGTAAGTATAATATGGACATCATATTTCTTCATGGTCCAGTTTTTTTCTTTTTTTAGTTTTAGAAAGATGCTTAGTCTTGATTCAAGGTGATAACAACATGATGCAACTTTTCAAAATGTCCAACATGCAGTGCAGACCCAGGAGTCAGATTCTTTGGTGGGGCAGGATCCAGACATGATTGTTGTGTTAATTTCTCAACATGAAACCAAGGCAAAAAAAAACTTTAGAGAACACTACACTACATTTTTCTAAGAATCATACATGTACAATTCTGAATCCCTAAGAGCAAACTTCAGTGTGGCCAGCATGGACCTGAGAAGAAAAAGTTTTCACAATCAACGCTATCATCTTTGCAAATTATTCACTCCTGACAAAAACCATTAGCCAACCTACCATTTATAATTGCAAAATTGCTAAGGTAAAATAATATGTTAAAGAATGCACTATAACTCTCTGTTGACTTGAAATGGTAATGAAGACAAAAGACAGGTCAGTGCTAATATGTAAATGACAAGCTCAAGCCACAGAATAAAAATCATTAAGGATGATATTCAGCTTACTAAGGAATGTGGCATTCATAACAGTTATCTTGCAAAACCATTTAAACCCCAACATTCTATTTTATAGTATTTTACTTTTATCCACATACCAACTTTTTAAAATGGAAATTGCTCAGATGCCATACAATACACGGTTGACTTATTTTATACTTTCTCAGCAGCTTTATTCCATGATTTAAGGTGACTTCCATAAGGGCAAATAGTCAAACGATATCTTAATAACATGATATTAAATGATGCTCAAGGCAAAGTGTGACTGTGACATTTTAACATGAATTAGTAATATGAATATAATGCAGGTATTTCATCTAACAATTAAATTCAGTGAATCAATTTTCTCTTTGACATATGCAAAAATTTCCCTGAGTAAATAGTAATATTTTACCATTTGCTTTCCATAAGGGAAAGTGATGTTTTAACAGACAAGGGCTAAAGAAACTTTTGCTTATATGTTTATGTGTATTAAGAGTTAGAAAATTCAGGTTATCTTTAATTATCATTGAGAAAGTATCAAAATTCATATATTGTCTTTGCTTGTTAAGAAGTGATAGCAGCTGTTTCATTATGCATTGTAACTGCTCCGAGTTTAACTCATGTCCCTGAGAGCATATGCTCTTTAGAAATGTTTTAGGAAACATTTGGATGTTGTCATCCTTGTGTCTCTAGAGAGATAGTGTACTCTATTATTTTAATTATATTTCAACATGTGACTATATCATTTCATTTTCTCTGAAAAGTTGTATTGGTATATGGCTTGAACATATAACCAAATAACAAAGGTATGTGTGCAAACCATGAGTCACACTCTGGTAAATTAGAAGTTAATGACAAACCTGTCTGCATTCCATTCTTACTAAAAAATGTCTCACACTATGAATTTTTGTAATATTTGAAATGTAATTTACATCGCTGCCATATGTCTTGATTTGTGTGAATCTCGCTTTTTCTGTAATAGACAAGCCAATTGAAATATTTATAAAAGTTCATGCCCCAAACCTAGGCAAGTATGACTCATGGCTTTGGCTAATGGTTATGACAGTGCAAATCCATGAAGGAAGACACTATCTAAATGCAAATGCTAAGAAAGTTATCTAGGTCTATGAGAAGCAAATCTAGTGTAAGGAGTAGAAAAGCAGACAGGCTGGCAGCCTACTTCAGATCACTGTTCCAGCGGTGCTTAGCTGGATCCCATGTACTCTGCTGTGGAGCAGGCACAAAAAATGAGGGTGCTGGGAGAGACTCCCAAACCTGGACAGCATCATCCGCTTTCTGCTATGGATACAAAAGCAATAGCCAGAAAGAGTTTGGAGTAAGAATCGATAACTTAGAATTGGAAAATAAAATATTTGAAACTGAATTGCATAGGAAATTTACCTATTAGAATAGACCAGTAGGCAAGATGATATACCAGGGAAGGAACATGTCCGGTTAAAGCTATGCAAAAGCTTTCTTTCTTTCTCTCTTTCTCTCTCTCTCTCTCTCTCTCTCTCTCTCTCTCTCTCTCTCTCTCTCTCTCTCTCTCTCTCTCTCTCTCTCCCTCCCTCCCTCCCTCCCTTCCTTTCTCTCTCTCTCTCTCTTTCTTTCTTTCTTTCTCTCTCTTTTTTCTTTCTGAGCTCTGGTGTTCATCTCCCTTCCCTGAATCAGGCAAAGATTGGTTTCAGATGTACTGGAACAGAGCTGAGAACTCCAGGGGAGGCAGGGCAAGGCGCAGCTGCATAGAGAGAGAAAGAAGAGAAATACCAAGGCTATGAACTGGACAGCACACATATTGATACCAGGACTCATGAAGCAAATAACATGCATTTTATTCTCACAGATGCAACTTTAGTAATAATTCACAGCAACACCTCTACAGAATAGAGACTAGCCAGCACCAGGGCTTCCAGCTCTTCTGGATCTTAGAAATAACCAGAGATGTTTATTCTAGACCCCTGGAATAACAGAAACAATTTCAGGCATTTTATTCTATCTTATCAAGAGCTTCTGTGTAGATAATGTGTTATCACTTAGACAAAGACAGAAATATAATTTGTACACACACCCCCAGTTACCTACTTGATAAACTTTAGTTTTTCTCTAAGTGACTTTGGAGAAATGCATGTTCTGTAGATTCAGAATTTCACAACTTAACTTTCACATCTGAATTGTAACAAGCTATGAACATTTAAGTATTTAAAATGAAGATCACCCCCCCTCTATATGCTGATAAGTTTGAGTTATATCAGACTCCTGATATTTATGTTATTTTTTTCCTCCTGTTTTACTTGAGAAAATTTGTATTCTGAAAGGCACTATATAATGGGGTATAAAATGAGATTAAGGAAAAAAAGAACAAGCTATATAATCTTTTAAAATGTTTTTGTTCCTGAGCCAGTGAAATGGTTCAGTGGATAAGGGAGTTTGTTGCCAAGTGTCAGAGGATTCGAGTTCAATTCCTGGGATTGATACAGTGAAAGAAGAGAACTGATTTCTAAAGTTCTGTTGAACTCCTTCCATGACCTGTGGCACACATATATCTTCATGCCTCTGTAGATAAAAAAAAGTGTGAAAGAAATAAAAACGGTTTTATTTCTAATGTCAGTTTACATGTGTGTGTGCTCTATGCATATTAAATGCAATGTGTGTGCAATGTGTGCTTGTGAGCATAGATGAAATTGTATATTTGTATCTTTGAGAAGAATGAAAAGCAGGAAGAATAGTGTAAAGGCCAATGAATATAAAAATGGAAGTATTGGTATTGCAAATGGTTTTTTTCTAATTGTAGCCATTGGTGTAAAATTTTGTGTACTGCAGACAAGTTTGCAAACTTTCTCTTTCAAACCTAAATTTTCATCTAAGTATATATGAAAATTTCAGCTCACTCCTGGTACAATGCCGCTTCAAGCCCTCAACAGCCTAATCTTTCTTTTGTCTTTGTGAAGAAAGAAGCCTTATTTCATCTGAGTGCTTTGTTCTACGTAGTTATTCCTCAAAATTAAGTTTTATCTTTGAAAGAAGTTTCAGCTTTCAAATCACTTTGAAATCTCTTTGAAGTCTACATGTCAATAAACGGCAGTCTTCTATTTAAATTGGGGGGTGTGTGTCATATATTTATTGTCTCAGTTGTCCAGCATTAGCTTTTTGCTAAATGAAGTTTATGGATATGTAGTTAAAGAGACCGAATGGCTTAATTTTCAGTCAGTGTCTCTGATATGTTTGTCATTTAAGGTGGATTATGCCTAAGTCCTATGAAAACAGTCTGGCCCGGCTATGTCTTGTGATGTTCTTTCCCTCCCGTATAGTCTGTATATTCTGCCTAACTGAAAATTAGTCAGTGTTCTTTTTGTATCCAGTTGTACTCTTGGTTAAAGTTTGTAGATGATATAAAATCTGACCTGGAGTCAAGTGTGCAGCAAACATAACTATTTTTAAGTGAATATGCTAGAGATAAACACAAGCCTTGGAAGCAGATGTGCATCTTGAGTGACGTGGCATGTTTCAAAATACTATCTCCAGTCCAGACCCTGGGTTCCTTTCATGATTTGGGTTAAGCCATCTTTACTCCTTCAATTTTTATTTCTAGAGCTTTCTGAACCTGGGTCCCTTTCTTGGAAAACCACCCTCCCACTTGAAGGCCTGAGAACTCTTGTTTCCAGAAGAATGAAAAAGGAGCATTGTCAAGGACACAGCAGGAAGCAATCCTTGGTTGTGGCTGCCCAGCCAGGCTGCAAGAGTTAATTGTGAGAATGTTAATGAGACCAGGGAGGTGGCAGATGCTCACGTGCCTTTACAATCCAAATCCCTCCAACAAATTCCTCCAATAGAAACTTCAGGGACATCCTGGCTCCCTGGAGATGAAGATACATCCACCCATAGCCACATGCCACCTGTTAGACCTATTGTTTTTACAAAGGCCTATGACAGTAACAGAGTTGTTTGTTGTTTTCTGCAATGACTTTATGGCACTGGGATTTTTTTTTCTTTTTTATTCATACTAGAGAAGTGGAACTTCTGATCCTTTATTAGGAAACATTTGCACAATAGTTACAGGGAGAGACTCTTCTTCATTGTAGTGTACATTTACTGTAACTGATTATGAATCAGTACATATATGATAAATGCTTTGCTCTTGAAGCTCTTAACTGAGGTTATTTATGTTACACAGACTTTGGGGACTATAAGGTTTTCTTTTTTTTATAATTTTTTTTAAAGATTTATTTATTTATTATATATACAGCATGTATGACTGCAGGCCAGAAGAGGGCATCAGATCTTGTTACAGATGGTTGTGAGCCACCATGTGGTTGCTGGGAATTGAACTCAGGACCTCTGGAAGAGCAGTCAATGCTCTTAACCTCTGAGCCATCTCTCCAGCCCCCAAGGTTTTCATTATTATCTTGAGAAAGTATTTTTGTCCTTACAGGAAAATTACAATAGGGAATTTAGGGTTTACATCCAAACATGGTGTTGTACACCAGTTATTTAGCCCACTATTTAGGAAGCTAAAGTGGGAGGTCATGTAAATTCCCAGCCACTGAGATTGTCTGAAACATAAATAAATGAAGTAAATAAATAAATTTAGGACTTAAGAACTATTGTAAGTGTTCACCTCTAAGAAAAAATAAAAATATTTGAGTCTCTAGAACGTCTTAGCCAAAGTACTCTGCACAGACTTGTCATCATCTCATTCGAGTTGTTGCTCAGAAATTAGTAATTGTTGGTAAACCAAGGACCATCCAGCCTGTCTTGAGTGACCTTGCATCAGCATCCACGTCATCACCAGCTGCCAAATGTGGCACATTCTACAGCCCTTTATAAAGCTTGTGTCTTTCCAGGTCTGCTCTTTTTCTCCTTCAATCTCTCTCAGAGGTGACCTTTGTATATCCTTCCTCCCACAGCCAGTAAATATTTCAAGTGAGATCTGTCACATGGTGTGGCTTTATGGCATTCCTTAGCCCCATCCCCCAAGGTATTCTTCTGCTGCGGTGAAACCCTAACAGTAATGTTTTATTAAATTTGTCAGACCAGAAAGGCTTGAGTGTTATGTTTAAGGAAATGATGTGATCATATGGAAGATAGCAGATCTGAATCAATAGTGGCCATTAAGGGATATGTGCCAGAGCTTTCCATTGGTTATTCCAGAACTTTCCAGGAATTTAGCAGAGGATGCAAAACTCTAAGAAACTGATTACATACTGATTACGTTTATTACGTAGGATGCAGCTAACTGCTTTGTAAAAATGTTGTAGGGAGTATCAGACCAAATTCTAGTATGGGAAAACAGGGCTCATATAAATGGTTGCTGCTATATGGTGATTTGTTTTACTAGCAAAATCCCAGAAAAGAGGGTCCCTCTCTGTCAAGGTCAAAAGCTGTTATTGTTATGGGAGGCCCTGAGAATTGGCCAGTCAAACACAGTTTATAGTCAGCTGAGAGTCTTTATCCCATCCAGCTGGGACTACACTCAGGTATCAGGGGATCCTTGTCCAAGTGTTCAGAGTATGGAGTTTTTGAAGGGAAAAATATATTCTGTCATCTCTCTTGGCAGTGGCAGGGGGTGGTGTAGTGGGGTGGTGGCCATGGCTGCCTGCAAACAAGCAGTTTAAGAAAAGCTAAAAGGAGCAGTTACCTGGGGGTGTGGTCTGCAAGCATTTTATTTGATAAGGCATCTTGATCTTGGATTCCAAAAAAAAAAATCTAGATAATTTTCCATGGAGCTTCTCATCAAGGAGATTAAATTCTAGTGAAGCCTAAAATGGCTTCAGCAAGAATACAAGATGGAGGAACATCTACATTATCTTGCCCTGTCACATTATGGTCTCATAAATTTATCCAGCTTTTTTGACCCTCATTGATATAAAAGCAATTAGTTAGGTTTCAATTTCTGAGTTCATTGTGGAATTCCTTTTATCATGATGCATTAATAATACAGATTTTTAGATGAAATACACTTTGTAAGCTTATATCACTATTTTCAATTCATTGCTGACTGTGTAGGCACAGGATTATTCTGTTTATAAAGATCTAAGAGACTATAGTAAATAAAAACTGTGTTCTTTTTCACAACAATGCAGTATGTGCTACTGTCTTACTGAGCAGTCAGATATGGAAGCCTGTGGGAACAATATGTAAATCCAAGCAGACTGTTTACTCTGGGATCTGTTCCTGCATAGTAATCATATCAAATCCTAGCAGAACCTTCGGAATTTAAAACACGGTGGCACAACAAAGCAGAAAGAACCACAGCAAGCAGTGTAGGGTCATTGTGAAGTGCTAAATTAAAACTCGCTGTTTCTGAAAATGAGAGATTCCTATAGGTTTAAAACAACATAGAAAGATCTTTTTAATTATGACAGTGTGCTTTGGGGAACTGCTCTGGGGGGGTCATTTTGAGGTTTGTTCTCACGTACCTTTTTTTTAAAATAAATATTTTTCTAAAAGAATACATTGAAGCAGAAATTATATCCATTTTAAGAAAAATTAGTATTGAGAATTATAGGGATTGTGACTATTATTTTGTGATTTCATTAAATACACACTAGGAACTCAGGAATTCTATATTCTATATGTTTCTTCCAATTTAAAGAAAGTTTCTTTGTAATTAATTTTTGGTTGCTGACTCCAAAGCTTCTGTCTGGAGATCAGAAAGCACATTTGCTTGCCTCAAATGAAACCCCACAGTCTTCACTACAAATGTTGCTGCCTTACATTTAGTAGAATTTCTGTCAAAACATGATGTACCTTTAGAATGGAAAGTACTGGGGATAATCAGGAGTTCTACTTAGGTCTTCCCCCTGAGTTTGGGATTTAGTCCTTTATTCCAAAATAAAGAGAAGAAGACCTGTGATGGAATGCTGAGGCAACATCAAAGAGCTGAGAGGTGGGAAGTGGTCCTCTTTGATCTTTTTTTTTTTTTTTTCCTTTCAGGGCACTGGACTTTGCTACCCCTGTGTCAGTCTGCTGAATAGCTCTGCTGAAAGTTAGGAATTCTTCTGATTACAGCATAAACAAGAATCCCTTTCTCAGTCTCCCAAGGACTTTTCTCCTGTATCCAATAAGTTAAAGATAATAGGGGTGATTCCTTCTAGCTGAATCTAGTCTCAGGGAGACTCTGTATATTTATGAAGTCATCCTACCTGAGGGAATTGAGACATTTAGAGCTGTTTGAAACCACAAGTGCTATCTTTGCCTCTTCGGTGTGCCTTCACCTGTGCCAAGAAAGAGCTTCAATAAATCCTGCAGCATCAGCAGTCATGATGTTCAAAGATACTCTCCTAATCACACTGTGTCAATACGTTTCTTGAAGGCTGGTTCTGTTGTGCAGGTTTCAATTTTCCTTAAGAAAATTGACCTTGAGGTTGAAAACATGGATCAGTTGGGAAAATACTGCTAAATTTAAGGAGCTGAATAGGAATTCCCAAAACCCATGTACAAAATCAAAGCTTATCCTTAGTCCTTAATAGTTGGAGAAAACTGACTCTCTGACGCTATCAAGTTTAGCCTATCAGTGAGCTCTAGGTTCAGTAACAGACATTGTCTCCAAAGATATATTGGAGATATGCTAAGGAAGGCACATCATGATGTCAACCTCTGACCTCTATATTCAGTTGCACAAAAATTCAGTGCACCCCCATGCACACATCTACACACATGAATATGGACTTGCTCGACACACTCAAAAAGAAAAAGAAAATGACCTCAGTGTGTTAACATTCTTTCCTCCATAGCTGCACAGTTTTGGGGACAGAGGAGACTTTAGAGATATACAGTAGCCTGTTTCTCATTATTTGAGAAACAGGTCATTGTACAGGTATAGATTTTCAGAGGCAGATGGGTATATGAATGCAATATTTATTAAATTGTAGCATCTGAAAAATAGCTTAAATACTATGAGTTTTAGTTTCCTTATACATAAATGGTTCTAAGATTAACATACTCAACATGAGCTGCTCATTATTCAACATTATTCAGTGTGCACTGTTTTAACTTGCTAACTGAACTGTGTTTCAGCTCTTTGTTCTATGTGAAGAGAAGAGACCTTTCTATATCCTGGGGCAAAAACACTTTTGCTCTGGATCAATCACAACAACTCCATTCTCTTTACTATAGGTTACTTAAAGGATAAAGATGTGATACACTTCTATCCAGTGAGTTTTGAGAGGTAATCAGTGGGAGGCTTCTAAAAAGTACTTCATTTCCTGATGAAAGATCTAGTATCTCTTTTGTTACTCTATATTTATCCTGAGTGAAGTAATGTTTCTTATAACAGTACAGCCTTCCTGAGGTCATGAAAAAACATATACTGGGATAACCCAGCATATTGACATCATCAGCAGAAAGATGGGAGAAACACAGCTCATGAAGGCATCACTGATGCCTGTTTATTCAAGATTGGATGTGTCTTAACTTTTGCATCATGTGATGAAAAATGAAAACTCACTCTTAAATCTTTTGCCCACATTCTATTATTTATATTCTACCTGTTTTATTTATTTATTTATTTATTTATTTATTTATTTATTTATTTATTTATTTATTTATGCTGTGGAATAATCTTCTGTACACAATGAATATATATTACTCTCATTGGCTAATAAAAGATGATTGACCAATAGCCAGGTAAAAAGTATAGGCAGGGTGATCAGCCTGAGGACAGGGAGAAAGAAGGGCAGAGTCAGAGAGTCTAGAGGAGACTTGCAGAAGCAAAATGAATGTGCCATGCTAATAAAGGCACAGCCACATGGCAGAGCAGAGCATTAGTAAGAAATATCGGTTAATTTAAAAAGTAGGACCTAATTAGTAATAAGCTATTTGATAAGTATTCACAAATACTATAAGTCTCTGTGTGGTAATTTGAAAGCAGCTTCCAGGACAGGAAAACATTGCCTACAGTTTTTAATAATTATAAACATTTCATTACAAACATTATAGATAGAAATGAATGATAAATGTGTATCCATATATATGCATGTGTTTGTATATATATAAAATCTCCACTTGAACATAATGGTTTTCAGCAACTGTCACTCTTATTTTTATTACATTCTGAGAGTTACATTTTATTACTAGGTAGGATATTGCTGTTTAAGGTGATTTTTTTTCATAAACTGCTAATAGACCATTTTCTAAATTTTAAAATACACATTTTTAAAATGATTTACTTCATCTGAATAATTATTTTCTAAGATGTTTTATGTCTTAACTGAGAATCTGCTTGAGATTAATGTACTCTGTGTAGACAATATTAGGTATAACTGGCTAATTTATCATAATTAAATTAACTTATCCATATCTGAAAGAAAATGAACTCAGTGATAAGAGAGGTACAATGCTCATGTAAATGGTAGCCTGTTATGTTTTGTTTTTACCAGAAACAGTCATTATTTCAATAAAGCTTTAGATTTTCTTCTTAGCTCTGTTCCCTTTGGAATATTGCATACACATCAATATATAAACATATTAACATGCACTAATGCCATTTAACAGTAGGGTGATGTTCTAACATTAGGTGATGTTATATTGATACAAATGAGTGTATTTATACAATGTCAGATCCCTATAATGTCACTAGGCTATAATCTTAGGACACTACCATATAAATCTCTTCCTCTGTTGAACAAAGCAGCCCTGCTGAGTTCACGAGTATAATTCAAATACATCTGATGTTTGTTTATACATACCATTATTATCCTTTGTGAATAGTTAAGGATTAAATACTTGTATTTCCAGGATTCAGCTTCATAGCTAGGTATCTCCTGCATTTACAGTCCATTAATCATTTCTTGCCTTGATTTTATGAAATCTTAATTATTCATAATGTGTATTGTTCTTGAAAAGATATCAATTTTATTTTTCTCAAAAAAATTAAGTTCCTATAATTTGATAATCCTGTTTTTTTTAACTATACTGAAAATTTCTAGATTAAACTTCCTTAAAAGAAGCCCAAGTGGTGGTTGATAACTAGAATGTGACTAATTTTCTACAAATACTAAACAACTGGGTACTGATGTTACCAACAACATAATTATAATTAACAATAGTGATTTCATTACATAATTCATATTAATATTCAATAATCCATATTAAGCTCAACATATTAAAAGTATCTCTTCCAGATGTTTTATTCTCATTTAATGTACCCTGAAAAACCAATTGCCTTGATTTTCCTTATTTAAGAGGATCTGCAAAGTGCTCCTTTATAATGTTTGAACTTTTATCTTGAGAATAATCAGTAGTCTATGAGGAGTAGAATGCCCGAAGTTGGAATGCTCAAATGTCTGGCCAGGTAAGATTGTAGCTAGAGTTTTCCTGCCTTGCCCACAGTCAGGACAAATCTTTGTCACCCGCCAGTCCCACAGCCGCTCAGACCCAACCAAGTAAACACAGAGACTTATATTGCTTACAAACTGTATGGCCATGGCAGGCTTCTTGCTAACTGTTCTTATAGCTTAAATTAATCCATTTCCATAAATCTATACCTTGCCACGTGGCTGGTGGCTTACCAGCGTCTTCACATGCTGCTGGTCATGGCGGCGGCTGGCAGTGTCTCTCTGCCTCAGCCTTCCGCTTCCCAGAATTCTCCTCTCTCCTTGTCCCACCTACTTCCTGCCTGGCCACTGGCCAATCAGTGTTTTATTTATTGACCAATCAGAGCAATTTGACATATAGACCATCCCACAGCATAAGATGTCTATTAAGGGGTATCCAGGAGTATCTGTAGAGTGGACTTAGGAGATGAGCACAGACACTCTCTGCCATGCGTCCACTAGTTCTCTTCAGCCTGAACAAGATCTGGTAAAGTATGAGGAAGTTCATAACTTACATATACTTGTCAGATCCAAATACACAGCCTGAATCCTAAATAGGTATGTATGTGTGTGTATATATGCATGTGTATGCATATATATTGTACATATGTACAAATATACATCTAGGTAATGGTACTGGAAATATTTTGCTTTCAGAAATTACTGTCTAAGAACATCTATATCTCTTTTTCTGAAAAATGCTTTCCTGTAAGTAAAAACTATACTCCCTAAATGGATAAATGGATAAACAGGATAATATCTGGCATAAGACATTGAATCCAAAGCTTAATTTTCCTCCTCACTATGAAACCAATCAGAGAAAATTTTCTTATATCAAGTCTACTTAATGTGCTTGAATTAATGATGTCTGAGCTCAGGCCCTTCTTACAGTAATCTTCTCCACATGCCAATTTTCTCCATACTCCCTGGAGGCACCCAGCCTCACAGCCCATAGAATTAACTACCACCGTCTTAGAATGCCTACCACTGCTGACAACAGATGACTCTGTAGCAATGTATCTCTAACTTCAATGTCCATGGGAGCCACCCAAAGATCTTTTTACGATACACAGTGTGTAGGGTTAGGCTGCTGTCTGAGATTCTGCATTTTCAAAAAGGTTCCATATGTAGCCCCAGCTGCTGCTCTCTAGACCATCACAGACTGGCCAGATTTGCTTTAAGACATAGATTCACTTCACTCAAAGTCATTTTAGCTGCAACTATAACAATTATGTAGGCTGAGATTCTTACTTTAGAAATGCTTTTGAAGGAACGGATTTAGGAAGCCAGGCATGGTAGAACAGACCTTTAATCCCAGCACTGGTAAGAGGATGGCTTTCAGTGAGTTGAGGCCAGCACAGTCTACATAGCAAAAGCCAGCACTACATAGAGAAAGCATGTCTCAAAAGCCAGAAAAACAAAACAAAACAAGAACAGATGTAGTGTTATTAATACTAATGTCAACCTTGCTGAATCTAGTTTACCTGTGACATGGTCTTAGTCTCAAAATTTGACTAGGATTACAATGTGGGCTCATTCTCTGTTCTCCATGTCTCTGGATGTGCCTCTGTTATTCTCCTCATTTTGATCTTCACTTTCATAACCTGCCTGTTGTGGAAGACCTAGAGCCAGAAAATGAATAGCAACTCACCTAGATGTCTCTCATTTGGACTCAGATGATCATCTTTTGCCAAACTTTAAGTCATCTGCTGGAACTTGGCATGGTCCCTTTGGCAGGACATCCCAAATACTGATTGCCCATGCAGACACAATTAACCTAGCACCTGTCACTCCAGTCCATAGATTCCAATTCTTTCTGGCTCTTGGCTCCTTCTGCCTCCTAAACAGTCATGTCTCCAGGTGTGTGACTATTCTGTGGCCCTTAGCCCATTTTGTTTTGATCAGAATTTACCAAAGTTTCTCACACTCCACAGGTAGAAATTCTGGATCAACTCTTATTTTTCATCTCTTACCTTAGGTTGATAAATTTGTGGCAACTGGAGGTGGATACTGCTTACTCAGTTTTCACTATTATATTCTTGACTGGATTAGTATAGGGACCCCAGGGAGAGAAACATAGAGAGATGTTATATGGTTGGTAAAAGGTATGATGACACCTTTTAAATAAAAATTATATTTGACAGATTTTATCTTTCCTTGTCATTCACAAAACATCAAATAAAATTATTCACACAGACACACACATTTATATATAATCATTTAGGTCAGGCGAGAACAGGTACAACAAACCAGATGTCTATCTGATCTAATATAAAGATTGCTGAGCATCCAGAAGATGTCTCTTAATTGTAGAATTAGGTGTATTTACATGGCTGAGTATGTAGAGGTCTACTATGCTTAGTAGATCTTAAGGAATTTTCTTCAGGAAACCACAGACTTTCAAGATCTTCAGAGCTGTATATGGCTAGTTTTGTCTATTATGCTTCATAGGTGGCCTTTGTAAAGCCAATTGGAGAGCGCTTCAGCTCTTCAGCCTAAAATATAGGAAAAAACCCTCAGTGATTATAGATGTAACACACATTTCTTTTTCTTCAAAATTTTCAAGCAGAAAATGGATGCACAAAGGCTAAGAAAATACCTCTGTCATGTGTCTACTCTGGCCAAGCCTTTGTGCGTTTACCAATAGCTAAGATTTTTGCAAGAACGTTTTGTAAAAAGTTATTTTCATAATCACCTCTATAGGATTATGTGAACCCACTGAAATTAGGTGAATGTCTTAGCATTCTCCAGCTTTCAGTTGTTGGCATCTGTAATCATTCACTGGCTGGACTCATCTACCAAGCTCTTTCTTTTAATCAGCTCTGGAGTACTGGGTTTCCTTAACTTCTCTAATCTTTGATAAAGCCTTTTTTCTTTTCTAATTTCCCAGGATACATTGTAGAGTAATTATTGTGGCTCATTATGCCCATATGGTGTCAAGGAGGGCCATGCATTCCTTCTACAAAGCAGTGCATAACAAATTCCAGGGGAGACTGCAGTGTTATCTCAGTCCAGAGGAGAACAAAATATGTGCTTTTTTTCTATTTTCATGGTAGAAAAGATGTGGCATGGTGAGTTGCAAGTGACTATTTGCTGCTCTAACATTCTAACTGATTTTAAATTTTCATATGCTGTTATGAAATATAAATTAATAATTATAATGTTTAAAAAAACCCACTTCTGTATTCAGAAATGAAACTTTGCTTTTATATTCCAATATCAATAGCAACATTTTTCATTTATTATGGAGAAACTTAAACCTTAGAGGTGAGGCTTGGTTTTCTTCTACTCATTAATGGGAAGGAAAATTGTAATGATTCAGGCATAGAAAGCTGACTTTTCTTTAAAAAAAGAGTCAACATAGATGTCACATGTACATGTAAACACATGTATATACATGCATGTGCACTTCCACACACTACCACATACACCTATGCACGTGGAATCTCATGTGTATACACCTCCCTATGCACATAGATGGAAAACACAGGATTAGAGACAAGTGGGTGGGAGGAAGGGAGAAAGAGAGAGAGAGAAGATCATGGATAAAATATGCCCAACATACTGGACACACTCAACTTCAAATCCAGAGGCACAGGATCACTTTGCTGTCCTGTCTGGCTTCTCTTACATGGCCATGGTATTCAAGCCATGAGAACATTCCTCATCTTTGTCAACAGAAGCAGCCATATCAAAGGTGGTAGAGTTTCAGGGACATGCCATCAGCTGTCTTTCACTGGTTGCCTCAGAAGTTCTTTGTGAAGGTCACCCATTGGTTCACACATTTGTGAAAGTCTTGAAGAAGGAAGTTCCACCGGGCTATGGTCACGTGACCACCGGAAAAAGCAGCTCACTTGTCTTCTTCCTCAGTAGTAGTCTGGGAGATAGTTTGTCGTTTTTCATTTGTTTGTTTTTGTACTTTCTTTGTATTGATAGGAAGCAATGAAATTTAGAACTGTTAGAAAACATATGAATGTTTTTGACCAGGCATTGCTGCATGGTCCTCACTGGATAGACATTTTCTATGCAGGGAGCTGGCTTTGAACTCCTACAGTTCCACTTGCCTTCCAAGTACTTAGATTAAAGGTGTGAGCTACCATGTCCCATAAGCCCTGGATTCTTTCCACAGTAGGAAAATAAATAAATAAATAAATAAAGGATAAATAATTAAGTAAATATGTCAACCACTCAGGAAGACATTAACCTGTGAAAATAAAAATCATATTTGGTGCCCATACTCCTATAAGTGAAAGGAGCCATCCTCCATGAGATGATTATTAAGATCATATTATACAAGATCATTAAAGTCAAAATCACAGAATTTTCTTTTTCTTTCTTTTTTTTTTTTTTTTTTTTTTTTTTTTTTTTTTTTTTTTTAGTTTTTTGAGACAGGGTTTCTCTGTGTAGCTTTGCACCTTTCCTGGAACTCACTCTGTAGACCAGGCTGGCCTCGAACTCACAAAGATCCACCTGCCTCTGCCTCCTGAGTGCTGGGATTAAAGGCATGCGCCACCACCACCTGGCTAAGAAAAACATTCTTGATGGCTACATCTCACCTGACAATTATGCTAAATACCTTGGGGAATGACATTGAAGTCATTTTCATAATATTTATGTGCAATATTTATGTACTGTCAGAGGTACGAGAAAGATTTTCTAAAGCATTGAGTTCTAAGTGAAGGGGAAGACATATCCTGTAAATTAAGTTAATCAAACCCAAGGCATCAGTTTTGGGTTATACTTACCACATTCACAAAGAAAATTCTCCTCAAACTGGTGGAATTAGATTACTTTGGAATTCTCTCCCTAACTTTGAATAGTCAGTAATTCCTTTCTTTGCTTCTTTGGCTTTTACAGAGAGGTTCACTAAAGTCTCAACTGATATAATTATTGGCTCAGATTGTTAGTGATCTAGGCCAGATGGCTGTGGGTTTCCAAAGTCTCAGTTGCTTGTGGTGGCTTTCAGAGTTTGTCTATAGGGTTTGGGGATCAGCAATTTGAAAGGGTTGCAAACTTGTAAAATGGTGTTATTCATGGGGGCAGAGTGTTCATCAGTGTGACCCAGCAATAAATGCATTCATTACGGGCATTCCTATTCTGCACAATTTGCCACACAGCACTGGTTTCAGGAGGGGGGAAAAAGACAAGGGCTTATAAAATGCTTTTGAATGCCTAAAATGAAGGAGAGTTCTTGCTGGGACTCTTGCGATTTCTTCTTTGAGAAGAACCTACTCGGTGACTTTAGCTGAGTTCTGCTGAGAGTAAGCAAAGTGGAAAAATTGGAAAATTACTTTTTTAAAAATGTGTTTCTGGGGGGCAAAATAGAGTGGGAGAAAATAAATGGAAAATAAGTTACATGGAGATTCTGTGAAGCAGGGAATATTCAAGTAGAAGCTGGCTGAGGAATAATGCAAAGGGTGGGGGAGGGTGAGCAAGAATGGAGCTACAGTGATAAACTTAAAAGGAGCCGCAGAGCAGAAGGAACATCATAAATAATCATATTTTCAAATAAGAATACCATATCAACTCTGTGACCTGGATACAGCACCAACCTCCTGAGATATTTCCAGCACTCTGATGCACACAAAATGCAATTTTCAGCTCAGGCATTTTATTTCTCTGTGTAAACAACCTTTGGGTTTTTTTAAAATACATATCTGGAAACTGTTTTCATAAATAATGTATGTATTATAAAAATTTGACTTGTAAACTATTGAGTCCATGTCCCCTCAGTACTCATTGTGAAAACTCACTGTGGATAGGTATTACTATATTGGCACAATTCGCTAAGGGAAAGCTACCAATTTTAGCCAAGATAATAGGATTTTTTTTAAGTGCAAGACAAAGAAATATCAGAAACAATTTTGCTCAAACTAAAGAGAGGGCTGAAATAAGGTAGAATTACTTTGTTAATTAGTTCCAAATTCTGAGGTGTTTCTTTAAATCTTGCTAATTAAGAGAAATCAGGAGTGCAAGATAGCCGCTTTCTTATCTTCAAAGAGTAAAGATGAAAGAACACAGAAAATGAAACCTCTCCACTTGGGCTGTTCTTTAAAACAGAGCTCCAAGAAAATCGGCTTGTGTGCTCCTTGGAGGAGAAAAGACCCAAGTATTTGCCGAGGGGGAGGGGAAGGTGCATAATTAGAAGCAAGTTTTCCCATTTTATTAAATTCCTCCACTGACAAAATACAACTGGAGGTATGTTAAGTGAAACCAGCATTTAAGGAACCCCGAAAAACAGATGATTACATGTTTGTGGCATAAGAAAAGGGCAATTAAGAAAGCAAGAACTACTTAATGTGCCATATAAATACAGACGACCAGAAGTTGATTTAAAGTTTTTTTCTTGCTTTCTTTTCCTCTTTCTTTCCCTGTCTTTTTCTTTTCTTTCTTTCTTCTTTTTTTTCTCCTTTCCTGATGTAATTTGTCTTCCCTTTGTCGCGGCACGCTTGGAGAAAGTGGATGGAGGATGGAGGAGGGGCGGGGAGGGTTGAACCCCACCCCCGGCCTCGCTCCCGCGTCCCCCCGCTGGTCCCCAGCCCGCGCCCGCCACCCTCCCGCTCCCACCCTCCACGCGCGCCCTCCCTCGCTCCGGTGACTCCAGCAGCTTCGGATTTGGAAGCTCACTGATTGGCTGGAAGCGATTCAACACACGCCAGGCAAAGAGCTTTGTCTGAGTTGAAGTGAAGTTGTAGAGATTTTCAGACTGGAGTCAGCAATCACGGGTGTTTAGTCTGCAGTCGAGCAGAGAAAGGGAAAGGGGGAAAAAGAAATCAAGACTCGCCCGGGAAAGACACACTGCAGACTCCGCCAGCACCCTGCAATAGATGGGGACGGAGTCCACGCGGGGAGCCAGGCTGAGGTGACACGCGGCTCCCAGCCGGGAGGATTGGCGGCACCCCCACCAGGAGAGGACTTCACGCTCCTGTCCGGAAGTCGCCACACGGTGTGTATGAAAACTGAAGTTTGTGAGCTGTTGATTGCTGTGTGATTAAGAGTCGCCTTCAAGTCGCAGGGACCTGATGTGGCGTAGAGCTCTGAGTGGCGGGGAGGAAGTTGCAGGGATTGCTTGGTTGTTGTAACTCGCCTTGGGAAGGGAATCTAGGAACTGACCAATGCACCAAATGAATACTAAAATGCACTTTAGATTCGCACTTGCACTTCTGATGGCGTTTTTCAGCCTCGATGTCCTGGGTAAGAATCTGAAATACAGGATTTATGAGGAGCAGAGGGTCGGGTCGGTAATCGCTAGACTATCAGAAGATGTGGCTGACGTTTTATTGAAGCTGCCGAACCCTTCTGCCGTTCGTTTTCGAGCCATGCCAAGGGGGAATTCGCCTCTCCTGGTGGTAAATGAGAATACCGGGGAAATCAGCATCGGGGCTAAAATTGACCGCGAGCAACTATGCCAGAAAAACTTAAACTGTTCTATAGAGTTTGATGTGCTCACTCTGCCGACCGAGCATTTGCAGCTGTTCCATATTGAAGTGGACGTGCTGGACATTAATGACAATTCCCCCCAGTTCTCAAGACCCGTCATTCCCATTGAGATATCGGAGAGTGCCGCGGTCGGGACTCGCATCCCGCTGGACAGTGCGTTCGATCCAGATGTTGGGGAAAATTCCCTCCACACCTACTCGCTCTCTGACAATGATTTTTTCAGTATTGAAGTGCGGACCAGGACAGACGGGGCCAAGTACGCTGAACTCATAGTGGTGAGGGAGTTGGATCGCGAGCTGAAGGCGAGCTACGAACTTCAGCTCACGGCCTCCGACATGGGAGTGCCCCAGAGGTCTGGCTCCTCCATTCTGAAAATAAGCATTTCGGATTCCAATGACAACAGCCCTGTATTCGAGCAGCCCTCTTACACAATACAACTCTTAGAAAACTCCCCAGTTGGAACCTTGCTCCTGGATCTAAATGCCACCGATCCAGATGAGGGCGCTAATGGGAAAATTGTATATTCTTTCAGCAGTCATGTGTCTCCCAAAATTATAGAGACTTTTAAAATTGACTCAGAAAGAGGACATTTGACTCTTTTCAAGCCAGTGGATTATGAAGTCACCAAGTCCTATGAGATTGATGTCCAAGCGCAAGATTTGGGTCCCAATTCCATTCCTGCTCATTGCAAAATTATAATTAAGGTTGTGGATGTCAATGATAATAAGCCTGAAATTAGCATAAACCTCATGTCACCTGGAAAAGAAGAAATATCTTATGTTTTTGAAGGGGATCCCATTGATACATTTGTTGCTATCGTCAGGGTTCAAGACAAGGATTCTGGGCTGAATGGAGAAATAATCTGTAGGCTTCATGGGCATGGGCATTTTAAACTTCAGAAGACATATGAAAACAACTACTTAATCTTGACCAATGCCACGCTGGATAGAGAAAAGAGATCTGAGTATAGTTTGACTGTGATTGCTGAGGACAAGGGGACACCCAGCCTCTCTTCAGTAAAACATTTTACTGTTCAAATCAATGACATCAATGACAATCCACCTCGCTTCCAGAGGAGCCGATATGAATTTGTCATCTCCGAGAATAACTCTCCAGGGGCATATATCACCACAGTGACAGCCACAGATCCAGATCTTGGTGAAAATGGACATGTGACATACACCATTTTGGAGAGTTTTGTCTTGGGAAGTTCCATTACCACGTATGTAACCATTGACCCATCGAATGGCGCCATCTATGCCCTCAGGATCTTTGACCATGAAGAAGTGAGTCAGATCACTTTTGTGGTGGAGGCAAGGGATGGAGGGAGTCAGAAGCAGCTTGTAAGCAACACCACAGTTGTTCTGACCATCATCGACGAGAATGACAACATCCCTGTGGTTATAGGGCCTGCAATGCACAATAATACTGCAGAGATCTCCATCCCCAAGGGAGCTGAAAGTGGCTTTCATGTCACAAGAATAAGGGCAGTTGACAGAGACTCTGGTGCAAATGCTGAACTCAGCTGCTCCATAGTAGCAGGGAATGAGGAGAACATCTTCATCATGGACCCCAGGTCATGTGATATTCACACCAATGTCAGCATGGAATCCATTCCCTCCACTGAATGGGCACTCTCAGTTATCATCCAGGACAAAGGCAACCCTCCTCTGCACACCAAAGTCCTTCTGAAGTGCATGATCTTTGACTATGCAGAATCTGTGACAAGCACAGCCATGACCTCTGTGAGCCATGCATCCTTGGATGTGTCCATGATCATAATTATTTCCTTAGGAGCAATTTGTGCAGTGTTATTGGTTATTATGGTACTCTTTGCAACGAGGTGTAATCGAGAAAAGAAAGACACCAGATCCTACAACTGCAGGGTGGCAGAATCCACTTACCAGCATCACCCCAAAAGGCCATCCAGGCAGATTCACAAAGGAGACATTACACTGGTGCCCACCATCAACGGCACACTGCCCATCAGATCTCATCACAGATCCTCTCCATCTTCATCTCCAACCTTGGAAAGGGGACAAATGGGCAGCCGCCAGAGTCACAACAGTCACCAGTCACTCAACAGTTTGGTGACCATCTCATCCAACCACGTGCCAGAGAATTTCTCATTAGAACTCACCCACGCCACTCCCGCTGTTGAGGTAAGATCATAAACTACATCACCTGCTAATGCCAGCTGTTAGTGTTCAGGGGTTGAGCAGTAATCACACCTTTAAGACTGTCATTGATAAGTGACACTATTCAGTTCCAGTAAGACTCAAGTCACAGTGTGTACCTATCTCAAGGGCTCACTTTGTCATACTCTTCTTTTTTTTTTTTTAAATAAATAATTCACTTGCATGTAATATGTGTGATGTCAGATAATAAATATGAAGTTCACACTGGACTCTGTAATCAGAGTCCCTTCACTTCTCAGAATAAGATGCTGGGAAGTAAAAAAACAAAACAAAACAAAATCTCTCCTGAAAACAACAACAACAACATTCTAGGCCTTCATAATCTCATTTCAATGCATGCTGTTTTTGTACAACTTTGCAGTTTTCTGGCATTGTTTTAACTAGCTAAGTCAACAGCGTAGTATTTTACTGGATCTTTTTGAGTATTTTTGTTTTGAAGTCTGACCATTTTATCTGAACTATAAAAGAAGGCAGTTATTTAAAAGGAAATGGTTCAAGAATGAGCAACTCAGCTGTGTTTTGAGGTTATCCAACTCTCCCTGCAATATATTTTAGCTGTGCTTCCTGGCTGACTGCACTTTCTGCACGGTCTAGCATATGTAAATCACTGACATACAGAAATTGTGAGCTTAGCATGTAATAACAAGCCTGTCCTTTTCCCTTGCTTGATTCACGTGAATGCATGAGGGTTTGTTTTTTTAATTCCCCCTTCAGAAATCAGTTCTGTCTCTTTGGTTTCCAGCAGGTCTCCCAGCTTCTCTCCATGCTTCATCAGGGGCAGTATCAGCCAAGGCCAAGTTTTCGAGGAAACAAATATTCCAGGAGCTATAGGTATGAATTATCCTTTGTGTTAGCTGTTAAGTCTCAAGTAGCTTAAATGCTGAAGAGTAAAATTGTGTTGTTTGGTTTCACTGATCTTTCTAGATATGCCCTTCAAGACATGGATAAGTTTAGCTTGAAAGACAGTGGCCGTGGGGACAGTGAAGCAGGAGACAGTGACTACGATTTGGGGCGAGATTCTCCAATTGATAGGCTGCTGGGCGAAGGATTCAGTGACCTCTTCCTCACAGATGGAAGAATTCCAGCAGGTAAGAGGGGAAATGATAGCTAAACCTTCATTTTCACAGCTACCACAACACCAGGATGATGGACAGCTTCTCCCAGGCGCCTATTGCTGCTGTCTTTATCCTTCGCACTAAAGCAGGTGTCGTGTGTACACTATGAACAGTGAACAAGCATAAGACACTTTACATTTTCTCATCTCACAATCCACAATAAGCAACTGGTAGAGAAGGAAAAATATGGGGGCTTAATAGAAAAAGGAAGGGGTGAGAACACGGAAGGAACCCCACGGCTCCCCTTCTCTTTCTGTCTACCCAGCAGAGTGCCATAGGGCACTCCTTAGCACTCCAGAAAATTACTGGGTGGCTGTTTGTATTCAGACAGCCTGTTTGGTGAACAGTGGTGAACTGGACTATAATTTGGAGGCTGCATTTCCTGTGATGGGAACCAGCTCACAAAATCAGAGACTAAAATACACTGGAAAGGGTATACTTTAGGCACTAAAAATAGGTGGAAGAATGTACCTTTGTAGGTGGTGAGTGAATCATATTTCATGCCACTTTTCATTTCGACTCTGTACAGCAACAGAGGAGGAAAACAAACCCAGAGGGGAGATTTATAAAGCACACAGCCAGGTGGAGGAGATGCTATTAAGTTTTGAACCAATTTTTCCTTTGTGACTCTTACCTCTAATTGTGCAGTAGGAACTCTGATCCAAGTCAGCAAATACTGAGAGCATCAGTAGCTGTCCTGTTGCTAAAGGCTGTGTAGTAAGAAATCAACCCTTAGGAGAACAGAAGTTTTCCTCTGACTATCCATATGTCTAAATTTATTGACTGTCGATTAAATGACTGTCATTTGACAATATACACAGAGAAAAAGAACAATAGTTTACCCCCATCTTACTTCTTTCTAGCATGAAATTTTCTTTGTAAGAATAAAGGAGTGTAGAAAATACAAGAGAGTTTACCAGAAATTTGGGGAAATCCAATAAATGGAATTTTAGCTCTCGTGAACTATAGGAGTCATGGTAGCACTAGCTAATCAGCTGCAGGAGTCCTTACCAGCTGTGTTCCAGGGTATCCTCTGGGTCCATATGGAGTCTTTTGCCTGCCTTGTCTCGCTCCAGGCTTTGACAGTGGAATTAGCTATGTGGTGGTTGTTGACTTTGTTTGCATTTCAGTGAATAAGCCCTTATCATTTTGAAAATGTTGATGTTATGCTCATTGAAGTTAGTTATGGTGGTGGCAGTGACACTAGTGTATTTTCAGCTTTGAAAACTGGAAGCTTATAAAGGTTATAATAACACACCCCAGGCAGGCAGACTGTGCCTGGTGTGGATGAGATGGTGAGATCTGAATCAATTCCCACACCAACAACCACTAATCTATGACTTATTTAAATAACAAATGTTTCCTTTTTAAATAAAATGCCTAGCTTGTTTATCCTCTCTCTCCCCTCTTTCCCCTCTTTCTGTGAGTATGTGTGTGCATGCACACACACACACATACATGTATATGTGTCTGCCCATGTGTGCCTATGTAGGGGCAAAAGACAGTGGACGTCTTCCTCTATTCTCTTTGCCTTGTTGCCTTGAGAGAGGATGTCTCCTTGAGAAACTCATGGATACAGCAAGCCAGTTGACCAGCAAGCTTCCAGGACACTGTTTCTGCCCCCTAAAGCCAGGGTGACAGGCACAGGCAGCCATATCCGGCTTGTACCTGGGTGCTGGAGAGTCAGTTCTTTCTGCTCGCACAGCAGTGCTCTTACCCACTGACCCATCTCCCTAAACCCTTATTTGCTTTTATATCCAGAAGGCCTTTCTGCAAACACTAAATGTTGCATGTTCAGTTATATGATTACAAGGATAAATACTTTATCTCTGGCTAGAGAGATGTATAGGAACAATGTCTAGTTGCATTGAGGCCTACTGTGTGCATGACAGCCTATATTTGCACAGTCACCCATGGGATCTATTAGTTTAAATTTATAGATTCTTTAGACTGATTTGAAAACAAATCACTGAAGTATCTAAAAGAACATATATCCCCAAAGATCCCATGCCCCAAGACAATTAGTTTTTTTTTTTTTCCTGGCTTATATAAGGGTGTAGCTGGTTCAGTTTCCATGATTCTCTGATACTATGATGCTGACAGGGCCCACTAGAATAGCAGAATTTCCCAAATTAGATTATTTAATAAACAAGAACACATGGGCATAACATCAATATTGCAGCGGATATTTTAAAATGCTTGGGGTTCATGTATTGGAATTTTAATCTATTATGGCAACAAAATGGAGAATAAAAAATAGACTATTCTAGAAAAAATAACCTTGCCATTTGTGGACCTAAAAAACATCTGATGTCTCTTTAAATTCCAAAATCATACAATTTGAGTAGTTAGCTGTTAGTATATTATTTATTCACTCATTCATTAATTCATGCATTCATTGCTTGCAGTTCTGGCAACTGAACCCAGAACACCACACACATGAAAAGTATGCTGCTCTCTTTGCAATGCTTCTCATCTGCGTTTTCTTTTAGAAAAAAAAAAAAACAGAGTCATGTCATCTTTCCCTCTTCCCTATATTCCCAAAGTTACCATCGTTCCATATGTTCATGGCAGAAGAATTATCTAGTATTGAAGTAAATAATGATAGCAATAAATGTTAAAGAACAAAGAGATTGGGTTAAGTGTAGGTAGGCAAAGACAAACTCTAGAAAACTGCCAATCTTGTTTATTAAGTATCTCCATCAATACATTATTGTCCAAAATTATAGACTTTGTGTGGTGTGTGTATTGTGTGTGTTGTGTGTGTGTGTGTACATATATGTGTGCTTCTTATCAATTATGTCATAGGAGACACATTCCTGCCTCAGTTGCTTCCTGCTTCTACATGGGAATGAGCTATTCTCAAGTTACAGAGGACTGGGAAATGAGCAGTGATTGATGTTGCTGCCATTATGTTCATGTTTTGCCAGCACAGATTGCAATGCATACTGAATGTCTACAGAGATAACAGTCTTTTAGTCATGAGCATCATTGAGGTGACACTGTGTCAACATTCTAGATTCCTACTCATTCCGGCAACTTCTGCAGGCATGTTAGGTTGTAAAACTAGTGGTTTGCGAAAGTATTTACTCAGGAAATACCCTGAGTAGAGAAAAATGTTGGTCCACATCTGAATCTTATTAACAGATCAGCACAATTTTCTAAAGTATGTGTATTTTTAGGACTTAAGTGTCTCATTCCAACTGTTCTTCTGCATTGATTTGTGTACAAATATAGATTGCATTGCACGGCATGGCTTGCCAGCAGGGTCATTTCTGGTCCTTCATTCTTCCAATTCCCACACAAATGTAGTTTTTTCAAGCAGCTAAACAAACATGCATTTTTGTCTGTTGGCTCATGTTTGATGGCTCTTTTCCTTCTTCGTCATTCAACTTTGAACCCCAACACAAAGCACGTGAGTCCAAAGCCTCCATGGTCCCAGTAGATATTGTTGCACACAGATGGTCTGTACAGGCTCCCCTGCCTAGTCTTTCTCTACTTTCCATGATTGTGTCTGTTCTACTCTTCATCATCATTCATCTGTGAGTACTTCAAATACTCATTTGTCATTATTCTACTCTGCTATCCTAGTAGGTGTCTTCTCTGGCTCTTGGCCTTCCTCCCATTGCTGTTTTACTGATATCCCAAGTCTTGTGGCTCTTCCCACTGTCAAATCTTTACTCTGTATAGTTTTCACAACCTTTTCAGAACATTTTAACTCACATTCCTTTTTATTCCTTTTTTTTTTTTTTTTGGCTCAGAGTCAATCTCTGACTCTCGTTGCTCAGCAACACTGAGTGCAACTATTATCTTTGTATTCAGAGTCCAATGAAATGCACTCTCGGCCTAATCTCAATTTCGTCAATTTTGAATCCTTTGCAACAGGCAGAAAGGCTTCTCTTCCTACAGTACACCAATCCTTTGTACACACTGCCCTTCCTACATGAAAAGCTGCCTTTTCCTCACTTTGTGTACCTAATGCTGCTCACCTGTTTTTTTTCAACTTTGCTCTGTCTTTTGAGATACCAGCATTCATATCCACTCCTTTTCCTTTCTTAACACATCTTGTGCATCATCTCATTTGCACTTTACCTGGATGTCTATAATATCATTTGTTATATGTGGCTTAGAACTAGATTGTAGTCCTTTTGGCAACCAGGTGCTGAAACGGCCCAGATTTGATGGGATCTTCAAGGAAAACCTACTACACACTCCATAGCTAATGGCTTGATTGAAGCTCTCTCTTATATTCATTGCACTGCTTTCCACCCTACTTGTAAAGTACAGGACACTAATAAAATCCAGTCATGCAGTGGCACAGAAGAGCTTCTGTTTCTGTCTGCCCCTATCACCATAAAAAGTATCACCGGAGAGAGTTTTCGAATATTCCCAAGAATAGCAGACAAGATGGCCATTGCTTGGCTTCTCTTGATCCTTGCATATGGGATAGAGCATGTTCAGCACTGAGCCACACACACACTGTCAAGTCATTCAATCTCAAATGTTAGGGGTGAGATTAGAACATCCATAACAATGATCATACTTTCCTCTGCTCCTCTCACCTCCCCCCCTTTCCTTTAGGTGTTCCCCTTTTCTTTTCCTTGGCCTCATTTTTGCTATCCTTTCTGTTAGTCTGCCTTCATAATTTCTCCTTTTTTCCATTTTCATTAGCATGTGTGTGGTGTACATTTGAGTCCATGTATGTTTGCATGTATGTAGGTATATATGTGTGATGTGTGTGCCTGTATGTGGGTACCCATGCATATAGAGTCCTGTGATAATACCTGCAATCATCCTCAATAGCTTCCATCCTATTCAGTGAGGCAGGACTTTGCAATTGAACCTAGAGTTCCTGGATGTCGATAGTCTAGCTAGCCAGCTTATTCTGGGGAAACCTTGTCTCCACTGTCCAAGGCAGGAGTTACAGTTGGACCACAACATCTATTTGGCATGTCTATGGTTTCTGAGGATCCTAAATCCAGTCCTTGTAATTGTGAAGCAAGTGCTCTAACCACTGACAAATCTCTCCAGCCCTCCTTTACATTTTAAGTCAATTAATTAGTACATAATTAAATTCTTACTTATCTATTGTGTTATAAATGCCATTAATTGCTTAACAATCATTCCTGAGATGTTTGGACTAGTCATGTGGGTCATGCTATTCTATTGTTTTGTTGCCTACAAGCTCATCATGTTCAGGTTTTGAGAAAACTTCCATATGGTCAAGATCCTTAGAATTTCAGGTAATTTTTTTCTTCTTATTAAAGGAATTCAAAGCCAAATGGAGCAGTGCAGCAGAGAAATTCTTCCCAATCCTAAAAGCCCAGAGTTGAGGGCTAGAACAATAGCAGGTCTGTTCTCCTTCCTTCCATCAGGATGGGAGGCAGACAATACACATAGGTCTTGTTTCCATGTTCAGAGACTCTGAAGACAAATCAGGGGCTGGAACATCACCACTGTGATAGTTCCCTGCTGAGGAAACCTACATGCTGTTGATATCAGTTGCCTTTTACCTTTTCCTGTTTTCTCCACTGGATGGATTAAAACAAGAGTTGACAAACACTTCCATGTAGCATAATACGTGAAGTTGATCATCTAAACCTTTGTTTTTATTTACATCACCCTTGTTTGTTCAGTTGAATCTTTCTTCACAGCATAATGACACAATCAGTCCTCTAAGAACAAAGGATCCCGGACATGATTCTTAGATTCTTACAGTTTTCCCAGTGTTTTTTCATGCTTTAAAATTTTTGGATTCATATAACGAAGCCCTTCTCTTACAGCACTTGTTTTCTTTTTATTCCTCAATATTTCCCTTTTTCTATTAAGAATAGAGGTCCAGAGGAAGCTAAAGACCAGAATTAGCATGGAGGTCCGTGATAAAGAGCAGTGACTTCCACATATAAAGATCATTATTTATCCCTTCCTGCCTACTTTTCATCCAGAAACAATCGTGACCACAATCTCTATACAGCTCTTTACCGGCCTGTAGAAAAGGTATTATGCACACAGTAGGTCATGTGTTTCCCCTAGCAAGCACTGTGGCATGTCATAATTTCAGCAGTGGCAAAAGTGGAAATCTGCTCTCAGCAGCTACATCTATAGAATCAGTGCCAAACATATCCCCATGGCTAGCATCAGTCCTGTTTTCTTTCGTATTTGAGGGTTACTTTCCACTTTCTGAAATTCTGTCCTTTGTCTTAAAATGTAAATATATTGAAAAGACCAAGTTTTCTCTGAAACAAGTGGTTGTTCTATGGAATATATATATATATATATATATATATATATATATATATATATATATATATATATATATATATATAACATATCTCAGTTTTTATACATTTTAGCTGCTCTAATTACTGAATTTAGTGATCCTCCTCTTTATTTTTCTGCTTTTCTCATTTGTAGTATTTTCTAGGAATTCGGCCACTCAAATCCCACTAAGTAACTGAAACATATGGGAGAATTTAGAATGTACTTTTCATATTCTTCAGCTTTTGATGACTTTTTCATGTAATTAAATATTAATGTGTTTCAAACCTTGAAATAAAGGCCTTATAACAGGACAACTCAGGATACCTAAGGTGGTAATTAAGAACACCTAGCATTGGTATTTTAATTACTAGGTCAGTAAATAATGTATAAAATCCCTAAGAGAGACTGATAAGGACAATAGAGAACTAATATTCTAAGTGCCTCCACTGAAATAAAAAAGCAGGTCCAGAGCCCTTATTATCAAGAAAGCTAGTGAAAGATACATTGGAGAGGTTACCTGGTGTTATTCCAATTAAAGATCTCACCTTAAAGTCTATTTTTTGCTGTTGTCGTTATATACCTTATGTTCATCCTTTGTTTGATCACCCAAGCCTTGGCCTTTTTGGGTGTTCATGTATAAATGAAAAGCAATATCCGGTCTGTTCTCCTATCTTCCATTGGGATGGGAAGCAGACAATATGCATGCGCAGGTCTCGTTTCCATGTTCAAATAATATGTATAAATTATGTATAAATAATGATCTGATTTCTTATGCTCACAGCAGACTACTAAAAATGATATTCCCTTCCTTTAAATAAATGGAGGAATACAGAGTGACACCTGGTCCATAAAGGCAACATACAATTGAAAAGTAACTGTAGTCTATCTAATATGTCTAATAATAGGCTAGCATCATGACAATAGGGCAAACCTTCTCTTTCTACTCTTAAAAACAAAATGACACTCCCCAGGGCTTTGAGTGATGCCGTGTATAATAACACACCCTCCTTGCTTTGTTTATTTTCAGCAATGAGGCTGTGCACAGAGGAGTGCAGAGTCCTGGGCCACTCTGACCAGTGCTGGATGCCGCCGCTGCCCTCACCATCCTCTGACTACAGAAGCAACATGTTCATCCCCGGAGAAGAATTTCCAGCTCAGCCTCAGCAGCAGCTCTCACATCAGGGCCTCGATGATGACAGCCAGCCTGCAGAATCTGGGGAGAAAAAAAAGAGCTTTTCCACCTTTGGGAAGGACTCCCCCAGTGACGAGGACTCGGGGGATTCCAGCACATCATCTCTGCTCTCAGAAATGAGCAGTGTGTTCCAGCGCCTCCTCCCTGCATCTCTAGATACCTTTTCTGAATGCAATGAAGTGGACCGGTCCAACTCCCTGGAACGTCGGAAGGGTCAAGCGCAGGCCAAAACTGGGAGCTACCCACAAGGGGTTGCGGCCTGGGCAGCCAGCACACATTTTCAGAACCCCACCAGCAGCTCTGGGACCCCTCTGGGGACTCACTCCAGCGTGCAGCCTTCTTCCAAGTGGCTGCCAGCCATGGAGGAGATCCCTGAAAACTATGAGGAAGATGATTTTGACAATGTGCTCAACCATCTTAGTGATGGGAAACACGAACTCATGGATGCCAGCGAGCTGGTGGCTGAGATCAACAAACTGCTTCAAGACGTCCGCCAGAGCTAGAGGACTTTAGCTGAGCCTTTGTGTTTCCATGTGTGTGGAATTAGGGGACAGGGAAAACCCTGAAAAAAACTGGCGTTGCCAAATAGTTGCATTTATCATAAATGTGTCTGTGTATATTGAATATTAAATACTGTATTTTCGTATGTACACGATGCAAGTGTGATTATTTTAATCTGTATTTTAAAAATACATTTGTATCTTATATTTATGTGTAATTTAACAGACAAATTTTATTTTTTTACTCCCATGACAAACATGTTTTTCCCAATCATACAGAAACTAGCCACTATTTGAATCTATATCCTTTTCAACCAAAGGTATTGCTTAGATTAGTTAAGTTGGGGCAGAATTATTATGCTGTATGAACAACCCCATTAATGCATTAGGTAATTCTTAGTTTCATTAAGCAGTGCAACTTCCTTTTCAATATTTAAAAAAAAAATTAAGCATCGTTAGAAACATTAAACAATTTTAAGATTACTATTCTCACTGCTTTCTGTTAGCTATGATAGATCACTTCTTCCAGCAAATTGGAGGAATGGCTTAAACTTATTTTAGACCTAGAAGCATCCTAAGGTGTTTATGGGAAGGAAACGACATGGGAATTCTTCACAGCCATGATGTGTTCATCCATGTTGTCTGTCAGTGGCTCCTGTAATTGTAGGGCATCACACTGGCTTGGTCATGAGAATATTCTTCCAGTAGAAAAATGTGTACTTATAATTTAAACTAAACCATGCATCTGATTTGATACTTGCTATATGAAAGATGATCTAATGAAGTGAAATCTGTACTTTAAATGAATAGCATTATGTATTCCACCAGCGTAGAGTGTTAATAGACAAAGACAGATATGTCAATACTCTGCCCCACCCCTCCCAGGGTAGTAAACATAATTGATTTATCTGAGACTCCTATTTGAATCTCTCCCTCTCTTCTCATAATACTTGAACATTTGTATCAATTGTATTGTCTTTTTTGGCTATAATCATTCACCTTTAGCTTTTGTCTCTTGTGCATGCTTTCATGGTTTTGCTTGTATTTTTAGCATATGAACATTTATAAAGTCATGTTTTGTTTAATGCAATTTTGTTTGATCTATCGTGTGACAAATGAAACCTTTATTTATTGTGCTGTTATCTTCTGTGCGGAATGCTTTGGTACGCAAGATTCTTATTATGACTATTATCATTTATGTTCAAGCTTCTATGAATGTTATTTCTATTAATACACTATCTTGATTGTATTCTCCTGAAAATTTTACTGTCAGTGAAAATAAAAGGAAAATTAAAGCAAAGCTAAGAAATTGTCTGCAAGTCAACCCCCTGCTCTGATGTTTTAAGTGCTTTGTGTGCTTAAAACTCTCCCTGAGGGGGGATTCAGCATTGGGCATCAAATGACAGAAAGGGAATAGCCAAGTGGCTTGACAACCAACAAAAACACACTGGGAGGGAAATGAGACAGAGACCAGTCAGGGGAATGAAAGTAATTGATTGGATTTCTTCTGTATTATGTGATATAAATGTATTTGGAGTGTAAACATATATTAACAGCTTACATATTGCTCAAGTTACAGAAACCTCAGAATGCGTCCGACTGAGTTGAACAGAAAGAAACAATGAGAGCCTCACAAGCTTTCCAATGGGCTAGAAATAAGATATTTTGAACAATGTGAAATAAATAAAACACAACATTTCCACACAAGGCATTCCATGTCTCCAACCTCTGGGTTCTCCTGGCTTCTCTGGTTAATCTTGCTTCCCATGTCTACCCATTAAGGGAATATTAGCGCATGATCTCAGGTTATTTCTCATATTCCTTTCTCAAGTAATATTTAAATGAATACTAGGATGTCATGTGCATTTACAATGGTCTAACATTTGTGGTTGATATATGTGTACCTTAATAAACTTATCTGGGGCCAGAGAACAGAACAACCACTAGAGTAGACATAGAGGCCAGATAGTGGTGGCACACACCCTTAATCCTAGCATTCCAGAGGCAGAGTTCAAGGCCACACTGGAAACAGAGCCAGGCATGGTGACACACACCTTTAATCCCAGGATTTGAGATCTAAAGTCTTGCTTGAGAAAGACACATGCCTTTAATCCCGGGAAGTAGTGACAGGAAGCAGAAAGGTATATAAGGCATGAGGACCAGGCTTTCAAGCTCTTAGGCTTTTTTTTTTTTCATACATTTCTTTATTTTTTTTTCAAATTCCATATTTTACTTTTATAGGCAGCTTGTAAATAAGAAGAAAATGTGATATGTAGCTGGATCTGTAAACATTAAACATGAAAAATATGCTATTTAAAGACATTAAATTTAAGTATATAACTAGAAACAATCATAATAAATACATTGCTGCTCAGAAATTACTGGGAGATATGGACTATTTGAAAAATTGCACATTCATTTTTTTTTGACCTAACAACCATGAAAAATAATTGTTACTTGATTATGACTTTAAATATTGTCACTACACATTTTATACAATCAGAATAAAATGAATGTGCAAGCTCTTAGGCTTTTAAGCAGTTCAGCTGAGATCCATTTGGGTGAGGATTCAGAGGCTTCCAGTCTGAGGAAACAGGATCCGCTGAGGAACTGGCAAGGTAAGATTGGCTGTGGCTCCTTCTCTTTCTCTGATGTTTCAGAATTCACCCCAATACCTGGCACCGGGTTTTTCATTTATATGACCACTTAAGATTTGTCTTACAAACATTGTCATTCCCTCCTAGTTCCATTTTCTACCTTGGCTTGAAACAAACAAGTTGGCAATTAAGGATGTCTTTATCATTTATTATTCTTAATTTCTTTTGGCACCAGGGGTTCCTTTCAATATTACTCAATACCCGTCATCCACCAAGGAAATTTTCTTCTAAGAAATGTAATGCAGCACCTAATACGCTGCTTCACAAATCCTCATGTTAGCCAGTGCCTACTGAATGCTGGGATGTATTTCATCTTGTCACAGGCCACGCACGTTGTGATTTATTCTTCACTCTTATCTGTCTTAGTGTGTAACAAAGCTTAAAGCTTTGTTAATCATTTACATTCATTTTCCTCTCTTCTGTAAGTCACTATGACCAATTACTAATATATAATTATTAAAACTCTTCTTGTCTTACCGAAGTTATGGGAAGAGTTACACACACTTTCATTTCCTTGTTTTATTCTTTTCCTACTAATGTCAGAGAATTTTCAAAGCTGAATTGAAATTACTGTCACATTGAAATTCAAAGAACTGTGAATGTATATGAGGAGCAAGTAATTTCATATGGAATGGATTGCATGGGTGAAACGTGTATCTCGACTCTAGCATGCTCCCACACAGCTGAAGCAGGTGTTCCCCAGCATGCAGTGAATCTGTATGCTTTCTTTTCTGTCCTTATATTTCTATTCCAACTCAAAGTATGTCAATAATATGGCATCGCAGAATTGAAGATCTAGGGGACTCTGGTTGAGTGATGAATATTCTGTGTAAAAATGAAAACCAAAGCATGAAAGATTAAATGATTTATGTGAAGCTTTAAAATATTCTAAAAGGGTACACATTTGAAAAGAGATAAAGAGTTTGAATTAATTCTTTTTCCATTGTATGTGTGTGTATGTTTATTATGAATATATTTTCACATGTTTGTGGGCACATATTCATAAGTGCATGTGGAGATCTGAGGTTGATGTCTGGAATCAACCTCTGTTGTTCTACATTATTCATTAAGGCAGAGTCTTTCAATGAAACGAGAACTCTTGGATATGGCTGATTTTGCTAGCCATTTTGATCTGCACTATCCACCATGTAAATTACAAGGAGTCTACCATGCCCACTTGCTACATAGTTTCTGTGGATCTTACTCCATTCTTTATGCTTGTCTGGTGAGTACTTTAAGTACTAAGACATTTCTCCAACTCCAGATTGTTTATTTCTTTATTTGCAGATTAAATTCATAGAACAAAACTTAGTTTGGGTTCATAATGTACCTTAAACTGTGAAAATATAAGCTATCAAATTAATTGTAACCACTTAGGATATAAGTTTTCTCCAGCTGTAATGAACAGAAGTATTTCTGAATGTTTAAACAAATTGAAGTTTTCATTTGATTTATTGTTTGTCAGATCGCTGAGAAGTCATGTGTTCCAGTTCAATACTTAGAGTCATTTCCAAAACTATTCCATGTCATGTAGAGCATGTTGTATTTAAAACATCATTATTGCCTGAACTATAGTTTCATTTGCCATTTATATCATTGGTGTCATAGCTCAATATATATGTTCTGAAATGATTAATAGGGACTGTTAGCCTATAGTATAGATCAAAACTAGAGAAAATGGTGGTAAATAATCTTCATTAACTTGTTATATTTTATTATATTCTACCCTACACAATATGAAAATCTGATAGAACATTTTATGGGGGGCTGACATCATAAAAATTGCTATCCATACTTTCTGACTTTTAAAATTGTAGGAATACAACCTCCTCCGGCACTTTTAAAATAACAGTTTTCTATTTCCTTTTATGACTTCTGAAAGATGCTCTTAATTCTTGTTTGCCTGCTCAGATTTTATCTCTTCAATTTATTTTTTTAATGGTATTCCTCTTTAGTAACGTATCCTACTGTCCACATTTATAGCTCCCATCTCCAAATTTTCACAGGAATAAAGCTTTCACATAACCATTTAGAATTTATCTTTTTCTAGTGTTTTTCTTTGTTATCAATATGATTATCAGCATATTTCTTAAATACAAAGCTAATACTTTTCACTCTCAACAGACCTCACTCTTTTGATTCATTAGTTTAGTGAAAAGGCAAGGTCACAAAAATCAGAAACAAAAGAACTTTTGTGTTTATTCTAAGTTTTAAAGTTTTCTAAGTTCTTATTCTAAGTTTTATATGTTTTGGGTGTCTCAAAATACTTACATAGAAAGCTGAATATCAAAAGAGGAAATTATCTTTTCCCAAAATATAAAACACATTTTAGGTATTTGGAGTTAAACTGGGAAAGTTGACCTTAGACTTTCACAATAATTGAATTTAAATGCAGAAGAAAACAGTATTAAGAAGAGGTCTAGGTGGGGGAGGTGGGAGGGGACACAAAAAAAAAGAAAGCAAAAAAAAGAAGAGGTCTTCTCTCTCTCTCTCTCTCTCTCTCTCTCTCTCTCTCTGTCTGTCTCTCTGTCTCTCTTTCTGTCTCTCTCTCTCTGTCTCTGTCTCTGTCTCTCTGTCTCTCTCTCTCTCTGTCTCTGTCTCTGTCTCTCTCTCTCTCTCTCTCTGTGTGTGTGTGTGTGTGTGTGTGTGTGTGTGTGTGTGTGTGTCTGTGTGTCTGTGTGTCTGTGTGATAACTTTAGTAACTGAAGTATGAAGCCTTCAGGGCAAGTGTTTTTAGAAGGGTAAAATGTGATCTCACCGTGTCTCCTTTGCTCTCATAGTCATCATCTTTACCAGAGTTATTGACCAGAGTTTGGGAGGAAGCTGCCTCATACCCTGAGCCTCTTGGATCTGAAATGCAGACATCTGAGGGAAAGATTCCAGGTACTCAAAGCTCTAGGGAGCAAAACTCCTGTTTTTCACCCTTGGCTGACTGGATGAGCCAGTCTCTAAAAGTGGATGGCGGAGAATATAGCCCCCATTACATTTCAAAGTGCTTTTATCTTAATGAAAGCAAGCTTTCTAAAAGCCCCAGGTCCATTCTTGTTGTATTAAAAGGTACATTCTGCTGCTGAAAATAGATAACCACATCATATTCTAGACAGAAACAATGCAGATCTTTTCTCTGGAAGTGGGCCATTGTGTTAAACAGCATTTTAGGTCCTAACCTATCTACGCAACTACATGTAAATTGCGTTAGATACTGCTAATTTTTGTCAACTGACACAAGCTAATACAACTGGGAAGAGGGAATTCCAAACGAGAAAATGCTTCCATCAGATTGTCCTACAAGCAAGACTATGGGGTTTTCTCTTGATTAATGACTGACATGGGAGAGTTCAGTCCTCTATGAGCAATGACAACCCTGGGCAGGAGGTTGTGGGTTGCATAAGAGAGCAGACTGAGCAAGCCATGAAAAGTCAAACTAGGGAAAAAATTGGCAGTGACAGTGGGTATATTATTCAGGGTTCTCTAGTGTGATGAACTTACAGAATGAATCTATCTATAAATAAATGTGTGTGAGTATGTGTGTTATTTATTAGAATGATTTACAGGCTGTGGTCCAAATAATCAAACAATGGCTGCCTATGAATGGAAGGCCCAAGGATCCAGTATGTGTTCAGTCCATTCGGTTGGATATCTCAGCTGGTCTTCAGTGTATACTGGAATTTTGAAGAAGAAGGCTCTAATGGCAGTGAAGAAATGGACTTGCTAGCAAGGTAAAAGCAATCAAGGGAAAGATAAAAAACTTTCTTCTTCCATGTCCTTATTTAGGATTCCAGCAGAAGGCATGGCCCAGATTAGAGGCAGCTCTTCCCACCTCCAAAGATCTGGATTAAAGATGTGTCTTGCTACCACAAATTAATATTTTGGATTTTAGTTGATTTCAGATGCAATCAAGCTGAGAACCAACAATAGACATCACAAGTCCACCTCTTGTCAACTTAACACACAATCATGTATCCTTATGTCATGATTAATTTCTAAATAAAAACAATAACCAGGTCAAATAACACCTTACCATGATTTCAGTATCTCTGTCAACATGACACAAACTAGAGTCATCTGAAAGGAGAGACCCTCAGTTGAGAAGATGCCTCCATAACATCTGGCTTTAAGACACTTTCTTGATTAGTAATTGATGGAGCAGGGCATAGCCTGTTGTGGATGGTGCTATCCCTGGGCTGGTCATCCTGGGTGACCATAAGAAAGCAGGCTGAGTAGAGAGCAAGCCAGTAAGCAGCACCCCTCCATGGCCTCTGCATCATCTCCTGCTTCCAGGTTCCTATTTGTTTGAGGTCTTGTCCTGACTTCTTTTGTTGATGAAAAATAATGTGGAAGTATAAGCCAAATAAACCCTTTCCACCCCAACTTGCCTTTTGATCATGGTCTTTTATCAAAGCACTAGAAACCTGAACTAAGACTGTAGCTAGAGTTTTCCTGCCTTGCCCACAGTCAGGACAAATCTTTGTCACCCGCCAGTCCCACAGCCACTCAGACCCAACCAAGTAAACACAGAGACATATTGCTTACAAACTGTATGGCCGTGGCAGGCTTCTTGCTAACTGTTCTTATAGCTTAAATTAATCCATTTCCACAAATCTATACTCTGCCATTCGGATTGTGGCTTACCGGCATCTTTTCATGCTGCTTGTCAGGGTGGCAGCTGGCAGTGACTCCTTCTGTCTTCCTGTTCTTTCTTTTCTCCTCTCTGTTAGTCCTGCCTATACTTCCTGCCTAGCCATGGGCCAATCAGTATTTTATTTATTGACCAATCAGAGCAATTTGACATACAGACCATCCCCCAGCACAGCCAAGTGCAGACCATCTCAGACAGCTGCACTCAGGCCCATGGTCCTAATCATCCTCTATTCGGACCTGCTGGGTAAAGCCACGAGGAACCTGAGAACGGGCTCCCACAGGACATACAGAACATCCCACAGCATAAGACAGTATCCCATGAACAATCATTAACCAGGTCATGGTTACACCTAACATAATATATCTATCTCTCACACAACCACAAACACATTGTAAATTTGAAATAGGTGACAGTGTTTCTTGAGGGACATTCTTTTGGTACTTCAAACTGAAATATGATTTCCACTGATATTCTCTTAATTGATGTTACATTACATAATAAAAAATGAGAAAAGAAAATACAAATATATGTACAACCACATTCTTAAAAAAATGTAACAGAAAAACTTGTGTCAATTATAATCTTCATTTCTGCAATTGTTAATGTGGCCCTAGCTCATATTTATAACTACCTTTCTCTACTGCTTGTTCTGTATTTTCTTCACCCTCAGCAAGCACCTCAGCAGGTCTTGGCTCTTTTACTTGAGGAGTAACTCATATCTTCATTCCTGAAGGGTCTGTGCCTTTTGCCATTCTTCTTAGATATGCCCTAAAGGATCTCCTCCACTCAAGACATGATCTTGTTTACCTCCACTGTGGAGAAGCAATCCAATTTCCCCATGGTTATCTGGATCAATCATCTCTCCTAATGCTGTTACTCATTTCTTAGCCTGTTGGCTTAAAGGCATCAGAAGATCAAAATGGCCAGGGAAAAGTCTAAGCTTCCAGTTCAATGGAATATTTGTTGTGGCTCCTGGCGGGAAGACTCCAACCTGGAACCAAAACTTCTAGGTCAACCAAACTTAAGGTCTCAGGAATAGGAAGCAAATTTTTTCCTAGTGGGTTACTAGGGGTGATAGTGAGTGTAACTTATTCCCTTTCCACCCTTGATTCCTGAATCTGTGATTCTTGGCTATGGGAGAGACCATACCATACGTTTGGGTGCTGATTCAAATCATACATTGTTTTCCTCTCCCCAGGTTTCTGCCATTTAATTGACACTGTAACTGTGACTTCAAATTGCCATTCTATCTTTCTATCAGGCCATCCTCTTCAGGATTGTGGGGAACATGGTAAGAGCAGAAGATTTCATGAGTGTGGGCCCATTATCACACCTCTCTGGCTGTGAAGTGAGTTCTTTTGTCAGAAACAATACTTTGTGGAATACCATTATGGTGGATAAAGCATTCTGTAATGGATGGCAGTTTTGGGGGAAGCATTACATTTGGGGAAGAGAAATCCATAACCAGAATAAGTATCTACTCCAGGAAGGACACAGCAGTGTTCTTTCCACGGAGAGAGTGGTCTAATGTAGTTTCCTAGCCACCAGGTCCTTTGGGGCTCACCCTGGGGAATGGTGCAATATCTGAGGCTCAGTGCTGGTCTCTGCTCTTGGCAGATCCAGCACACAGCAGTAGCTGTAGTACAGCTAGCCTTGCTGAGTTGAAAGTCCATGTTGTCAAGCTTGTGCCTAACCCTCATTTTGACCACTATAGCCAAAATGAGTCTATTTTGCTCAAGCTTCCCTCAGTGTGACTTTCAGTGGATTCCTGCTACCTTCTGGTCAAGATGTAGCTGGCACCATATCTGCCTGGATAGTGCCATGTTCACCATCATGTTGATAATGGACTGAACCTCTGAAACTGTAAGAGAGTTATCCCAATTAAATGTTTTCTTTATAAGAGTTGCCGTGGTCATGGTGTCTCTTCACAGCAATAAAAACCCCAACTAAGAAAGGTACCAGGAACTGGGGTGTTGCTATGATAGGCCTGTACATGTGTTTGTTTAGAGGAATTTAGACTTTGAAACTTTGGGTTTGGAAAGCAGTGGAATCCTTTAAGCACTGCTTAATAGCCTATACTAGTATAAGCATGGAAGACAGATGTGTTAAGAGATATTTGAATTATGGGGGGGGGCACTCAAGAGGTTTCAGAGGAGAAATATTTTGCCTAGAGACCATTCTTGAAATATTTTGATGAAGAAAGTGACTGCCTTTTGCCCTTGTCTGAAGAGTCTCCCTGAGGCTAAAGTGAAGAGTTTTGGGTTAATTTTGTTGGCAGAAGAAATTTTAAAACAGCCTGGTATAGACTCTGTCATGTGGATATTAGTGGTAACTCTAATGAAGTTTTATAATGAAAAGGAGTAAGCTAAGCAGGCTAAATTACAGAAAGTAAATTTTGAGGAGAAAAAGAACACCAGGAAGTAGAATGGAGCTAACTCCGGTATTGGTTGTAGTGTTAAGGCAACTCCATGTAGTTAAAAGGGAGGTTTATTTTGTGGGGTAACTTACAAGTGAAGGGATAAGTTACAGGGACTGGGGAAGATGTAGTGCAGTCCAGAGGTGTGCTCTGGAAAACTCTGCTCAATCTACCTCCAGCATCCAGAACCAACAGAGCCAGCACATACAGATCTTGGGTCTTAAGGGCTCCTGTCTCAGCCCCGCCTTGTAGGTGTGACAGTTACTGAAGGCTCAATGGGGGTAGTACTTCCAGGTCAAAGCTGGAACAGCTACCCACTACAATCCTGTGGTCAAAAAGATAAAGATTAAGAAATGGAATAAAGGAAGTGGTGATCTCAGAGCAAGATCCTACCCATCTAAGTTTCCCATTTATGGAAAGAAACTAAATAAAAGTTTAGAGCTGGCCATGGTGGGTCATACCTTTAATCCCAGCACTGGAAGGCAGAGGTTGGTGGATCTCTGAGTCTGAGGCTAGCTTGGTCTACAGGGCAAGTTTCAGGACAGCCAATATTAGGCAGTGAAAGACAGAAAGCTGGTAAAGATGTGATTGAATGAGGAATCCATGTTCCAGCCCTAGTAAGCAGCAGAACTTGGAAGCTTCAGCCATATGGTTCTGGCTTTAGAGTTAAGGATAAAAGTAACAGGTTATGAATTTGCCTCCATGCCTAAAGAAAGCTGAGGAGGCCAGGCATGTGTCAGGGGTGTCCCTGAATGAAAGCCTAGTAGAGAGGCCATTTGGTGAATCTGAGAAATTGAAGCCTGGATTACCTCAGAGAACCCAAGATGTTACAGATGCCAGAGTTATAGGATACCTGCTGAGGAGAGCTACCAACAGGTAGTGGAACAGCCCAAGAGAAAAAAAAGTGCATTACAGTCAACAGAGCTTAACAGAGTTGGAGATCTAAAGAACATTTTAATATCAAACATGGAACAGCAATTTTGAGTTTGCCCAGCTGGTTTTTGGTCTTGCTTTTGTCCAGTGTTTCCTCTCTATGCTCCTTTCCCTGTGTGTTGGAATGGTAATGTATATCTTGTGCCATTATATGTTGGAAGTATGTCATCTGCTTTTTGAATTTGATTTTTACAGGGGGTTATAGTTCAGAGACTTTAGACATTGAAACAAATTTGAAACTGTTATAGAATATGGGAACTTTTGAAGTTGGACTCAATACAATTTTTGCATTATGATATGGCTATAAGCCATTGGAGGCCAGGGAGTAGAATGTGGTGGTTTGAAAGAAAATGACACCCCAAAGGGAGTGGCACTATTAAGGAGGTGTAGCCTTGTTGGAGGAAGTATGTCACTATTGGTGTGGGTTTTAAAAACTAAAAACTATTTTGCTTTTTTTTTTTTTTTTAACAATAGCAATTTCTTTATTTAATGTTAAGTTACCAAGACATGTTGGAATGCTTGCACATTATCACAACGGTTCATAGCTACAATCAGGAAATGTAATATTTATTATAAATAAGCAATTTTTCTGTAAAATATGTTAAGTGTAGATGTTATTGTTGAATGTATTTTGCTCAAGTTTTCCTCAGTGTAAATTTCAGTGGTCTTCCTGCTGCCTTCTGGTCAATATGTGACTGACACTACATCAGCCTGCATGGTGCCGTGCTCCCTGTCATGTTGATAACAGACTGGACCTCTGAAACTGTAAGTGAGCCACCCCCAATTGAATGTTTTCTTCCTAAGAATTGCCGTGGTCATGGAGTCTCTTCACAGCAATAAAAACCTAGACTAAGAATCCTATTTACTTGATTATTGAACTCCTCTTCAGCTGAAATCACCTCTTGACTAGTGTTTACATGGGACACAAGGATCTTCACATCCTTCACCATTTGGTGAGATCTACCCACATACTCCTTCCCCCGACATCTTTATCACCAATTTTCCAATTATGCTCTTTTCAAGTTCCTAAACATTTAGTCAATCCATTGGCAATAGCCCATGAATCAGTGAACAATCACACATCTGGCCATTTCTCCTTCCAAACAAAATGCATGGCCATGTGTACTGCCTGAAGTTCTGTCCACTGTGAAGATTTCCTTTTGCCAGTGCCTTTCAGGGCTGTCCCTGAAGGGAGTTGTAATGCTGAATGCAGCTGTCCACTTCTGGGTGGTGTTTGCATAATGTGAAGAACCATCAGTAAATTAGGCCCTAGTCTTCTCTTCCTCAGTCACCCACTCACCGGGACAACCTATGAGGCTATAACTACATGCTTAGCAGTAGATGAGCATTAATGAGAGTAGAAACCATAGGCATTTGGGCAACTTCTTCATGTAGCTTTCTAGTGCTTTCAGGACCTGCTCAGGCCCAGTCACATATAAACCACTTTCATTTGGTAATAGATTGCTGTTGTGCATATCATACTTTGTGACTTGGTGGATGAGATAGTACCAGCTCATGTTGGGCAGATCAGGTCTCCTGGTAACTTGGTACTCCAGTGTTAAATGTTCATTTTCCACTAACACTCAATAGCAACCCAAGAGCTGACTTTCAAGGGGAGACTAGTTGTCTGCAGATGATGGTAAAGCCTTGCTTCAGAATCTCAAAGGTCTCCTCTGTGATTCACCTAAAAGGGTCTGCCAAAGGCTCCATACAGCATCTGTATCTGCCACTGGCACCTCAAGTACCGTTGGGTCTACAGGATCATATGGTCCAAGTGGTAGAGCAGCCTGCACTGCAGCCTGGACCTGCTGAAGATCTTTTTCCTGTTCTGGGCCCCTCACAAAGTTAGCAACTTTTTGAGTCTCTTGCTATATGGGCCAGAGTAGCACACCTAAGTGGTGAATGTGCTGTCTTCCGAATCCGAACGGACCCACGAAACATTGTGCTTCCTTGTTGGTAGTGGGGTGGGGGTTGGTGCAAAAACTTATCTTTTACCCTAGAAGGAATGTTTCTGCATGCCACATACTGCTGGACTCCTAAGAATTTTATTGAGGTATAAGGCCCTTGAATTTTGATTGAATATATTTCCTCTTCTGATGGGCATGTGTGTTACTTATGAGTCTGAAGTGGCTGCTACTTCCTGGTCACTTGATCCAATTATGTAATGTCATCAACATAGTGCACCAATGTGATATTTTGTGGAAAAGACTGTCAAGATCCCTTCTAAGTTATGATATAGGGCAGGAGAGTTAATAAATCCTTGAGGTAAAACACTAAAGGTATACTGAAAGCCTTACCAACTGAAAGCATATTGCATCTGGTGGACCTTATGGACTGCTATTGAGAAAAAAGCATTTGCTAGATCAATAGTTGCATACCATGTACCAGAAGATGTGTTAATATGCTTGAGTAAGACACCACATCTGGTACAGCAGCTGCAATCAAGATCTACTTGATTGAGTTGCCATAAGTATGTGTTGTTCTTCATGATCCATCTGTCTTCTTCACTGGCCAAATAGGGGAGTTAAAGGGAGATGTGATGGGAACCAATGCCCCTGAATCTTTCAAGTTCTTCAGGGTGGCACTAATTTCTGCAGTTCCTCCGGGGATGTTTCTGATTCACTATTTTCTTTGGCAGATCCAACTCAAAAGATTACAGTTTAGCCTTTCCAACCATAATAGCACTCACTCCACAGGTCAGGGAACCAATGTGAGAATTTTGCCAACTTCTAAGTTTATCCCAATTATATTCTGAGGCTGGGGAAATAATCACAGGATGAGTTCAGAGACCCACTGGACCTACTGTGAGTCAGATGAGTCAGATTTTCCATTAATCACCTGACCTCCATACACCCCTACTTTAACTGGAGGGGCACAATGTTTCTTGGGAATTCCCAGAATCAGGGTCAATACAGAATAGACCCAAAAAAGTCTGATTATTTCCTTTCCCCCAGTGTACAGTTACCCTTGTAAAAGGCCATAGGTTCCCCTAGGGAAAAGCTAACAGTAAAACGTTTAGGTATTTTATTAAAGTCCTTTCTCGGGGGAACTGGCCATTCCTTCATTCAAGAGGATCTGGATTTGCAAATTGCAAACTGGTCTGCACTCTGGAAATTGATTCATGGGCTGAGATTCCCTTTTGCCAAGATCCAATGTAGCCTTTCTTTCATTTGTTTCAGAATTTATCCACTTAATACAGATGAAATAAAAATCCAGGAGGTGTCTTATTTATTTCATTCCTGGAAACACCATGATGGATTAGCCAGTACCAAAAATTTTTATGAGTTGTGCCACCATAAAATTCACTTTGCCTGTGCTGACAATTACAGATCAGGCCTCTATGGATATTACTTTGTCTGTGCTGCTCATTATAATAACCATGATCACCTTGCCTTTGGTGATTCAGAGCCACAAACTAGTCCCGTTATCTCGGGCCCAGTTAAACCCATTGCATTTAATTCAATACAATTCATTCAACTGAGCAGCAACATCTAAGGTCCAGTACAAGGAAAAGGGCAACAACAAAGCTCTTCAAATGTGGTGGTGCCCCTCTCACAATTTTGTGTCTTACAGGATTAGTGAAGGGCATGTCTCCTGGGACTTCCCTTTGTGAAGGATTAGGTTTTACACAGCATTGCAATTTTTCTGAGCCTTAAAATCTCTTCATCAACACTAAGCTAAGGGATATCAGGCATCTCCAACTCCTCTTCAGTAGGTCATCTTTGGACAAATGCTTCAGCCAACCATCTAAACATACTTTTGACACCTCTTTTAACGATATTAAACCTAGAGCCTTCACTAAGAAGGCCTGTATGAAGAAACTCAGCCTGATCCAGGTTTATGTTCCTGATTCAGTTTTCTATCCCACACCCTTAAACTCTATCCCCACACATATCCCCACATCTCTGCTTGAATGAAATAGCAAACTCATTAAGCTGTTTAGTAGTGTAGCACACTTCCTTACAGACTGCACTTTCTATTTCCTCTTTAGGAGCCCACTTAGCCTTAAGTCCTGTTATAGGTCCAGTGGCAACTATTGGTGGGTCCTGTCAAAAATCAGTATTGTCTTCCCTGGCATTTCCTTCAGAAAAAGTCACTGCAGGTTTAGCAGACAATGAAGTATTAATTTCCTCAGGCAAATGTGGAAAAGGCAATATTTCCAGGGGTGGAGAAGTGAGCGCATCGTCTGTTGAGGGTGGAGAGACTACTACCTCAGGTGAGATAAACCCTTGAGAATCTGAGGGTTCAAAGTTCTCAGCTTCAATAGAGTCTTCCTACACTCCCAGCCCAAGTTACAGGACCCCATTCTTTACCAATTAATGCCCTTGTTTTAAATACTGATACCCTCTGAGGCTGCTAATTGAATTTTTGCTGTAATTCAGCCAACCTTATAATGAGGGCTTCAGTTTGATTTTCTGCAACTTGAGCTCTGTGGCTTCTGGAGAGAAGATTTGCTTCCAGGGCACACTTGGAAACTTTTAGACTGTTTATTTGCGTCTTGAGCCTGTCAATTTTATCATTAAGTTTGTTGTTATCTTTCACTATATTCTGAGATGCCATAATTTGATTAATTTTATCACAGAGTATATTCCTTTTCTCCATCAATTTATTAAGACATGCTTGGAGCAATTGATCAGTATGATGATTTTTTCTGATTTTTCCACAAACTGTCATAGTTTTATATACATAGTCACCAAATTCTTGGCAGCTCTAAATTGGTTAATCAGGGTAATCAAATGCATTTATTTCCTTAAGTTTGTAATATAGTAATATGATGGGCTTTCAATACTCTCCAAGCTCCCAGGTAAGGCTTCAGTAACTGGAGAGGCTTTGGTGTTGGCAAATTGGAAAACCTATTCTAGATATTTAAAAGATTCACCCTTGTACTTTCGTTTGCTCTGGAACCACTTCTGGTATCAAAATCTTATTACTCAGGGTTCTCTAAAATAATGGAACTTATAGAATGGATCTCTCAATGCATATACAGAAAAGGGATTTATTAGAATCACTTACAGGCTGTGGTCCAGCTAATCCAACAATGGCTGCCTGTGAATTGAAGGTCCCAAAATCCAGTTGTTATTCAGTCCATGAGGCTGGATGTCTCAGCTGGTCTTCAGTATACACTAGAATCCTGAAGTTAGCTCTAATGTCATTGAAGGAATGGACTTGCTAATGAGGTGGAAGCAACCAAGGCAAAGATCAAAAACTTCCTTCTTCCATGTGTTGTGGGATATTTGTTTACACTGTGTGAAGATGTGTCACTGTGATTGGTTTAATAAAGAGCTGAATGATCAATAAGTAGGCAGGACAGAATAGGCAGGACTGCCAAGGAAAGAGAAGAACTTGGCAAGAATCTAGGTGCTTGAGGGATGCCAGGAAGACATGCAACAAATTAAACATATGAAATGCAGGAGGAGTAAGTCCACATAGCAGAACATAGATTAATAGAAGCAGGTTAATGTAAGTTATAAGAGCTAGTTAGGATCAAGCCTAAACTAAAGGCCAACCTTTCATATTTAATCATAAGTCTCTGTGTCATTATTTGAGGGCTGGCAGCCAAAAAGAAAGTATGATTACATTTATGTCCTTATATAGGCTTCTAGCAGAAGATATAGTCCAGAAGAGGTGTGTCTTCCCATCTCAAAGATCCAGATTAAAAGTGTATTTTCCCACCTCAAATTAAGCAAAAACATGCCTCATTTTTGGGTTTTAGTTAATTCTAGGTGTAGCCAAGTTGATAATCAAGAATAACCTTCACAGTGAGCTATTGCCATAGCATAGAGGCTGAACCCAGGAAATTTCAAAAACATGATTGCCTAAACAAGGTTTAAAATAATGACTACACCAATTAATGCACCAGCATAGATGAGGGAACTTTCACACAGTTCACTCCCAGAAGGATAGCAATTAATAGTTGTAGAGAGATGGAGAATCAGTCTTCTTCAGGATGAGTCCCCTGATAGGTTAGCTAATCTAAGAGGTCAGCCACACCCATATAATAAACAGAAAATAATCTCAGAATATTTTATTTATATAAGCTCACAATTATAACTAAAGAATAGGAGCAATAAATTTGAAAAGGAGTAGTACGGACATTGAAGGAGTTGGATGGAGGAGAAGGAAGAGGGAATGATGTAAGTACAGTTTATATAAGAAACTATAAAAGTAAACAAAATAATTACATTTTGAAAATTATAAGGTGAAATAAACTCTTTCACCCCCAAGTTGCTTTTGGTCACAGTGTTAGTCACAGCAATAGAAAGCAAACTGGGACACATATGATGACATAGACCTAAAGGTACAAGTGAGAATGCTGTGTTAATTCTAACCAGAGAAAAGCCTGCTTAATGCCTGCCTGGCCATTGATGAATGCTTCCTGCATAGTGGCACTTGGCAACCACGTTCATTGTCAATTTTCTCACTAGGGAATTTTACTGGTTGTAGAAGAGCAGGGTGGCAAATGCATAAGTGTACCACCTGTCATTGAGTAAAGAAAGTCCATGGGAATGGGCTCAGAGGACCAGCCATAATATGGACCCAAGTCTGCTTCATGTTGGCAATTATAGCCCAGCTTTATGCTTGAGTGGATAGAGGGCCTCAGGCCATGGAACCATGGAATCCTGCTATCCTCAATTCATAGGCCTTCTGCACTTATTGACTGTCATACAACAACCTCAAGTTGGAGATGACATCAATAAACACATTAAACAAATAAACAAAAGACCAACAAAGTCCACCAAGATCACATTCACAGTGGGAGAGGGTATTGATACTAGAGTACAGGGGCATTTCTCCTCTGATGTCATGAGATTCAGGAAGACCCAAACACTGAGCTCTACTAACCAACACATCCTAGGGTACCAGAACAGCAACTGACCCATAGGTTCTCTATGAATATTTGAAGTACATGGTCTTAGTTAGCATTTCTGTTGCTGTAATGAAATACCATGACCAAAAGCAACTTCGGGAGGAAAAAAGTTTATTTTGATTATGTTTCCATATCATAGCTCATCATTGAAGATAGTCAAGAACTTAAATAGGGAAGGAGCCTGGAGCCAGGAGTTGAAGTAGAGGTCATGGATAAGTGTTCCTTATTGGCCTGCTCCTCATGGTTTGTTTAGCCTGTTTTTTTTATAGAACCCAGAACTGCCAGTTAAGAGGAGTCACCATCCATAATGGGTTGGGCCTCCCACATCAACTACTAATTAAGAAAATTACCTACATGTTTGCCGACATCCTGATTTTATGGAAGCATTTTCTCCGTTGAGGTTCCCTCCTATCTGAAGACTATTGCTTATTTCCAGTTGATGTAAAACTAGCCAACACTTACACTATAAATAAATGACTGCACATTTTGAACTCATAGTGCTATCTAAGACAGGTTGGAGAAATGGATGCACTGTCACCATTACAAGATATGCTTTTGCAAGCATGCTTGAGTGATAACCCTGTTGGGCCTAAGGTTGAGTTAATTGTCAACAAATGGTGTTTTCTGCCTACAACAAGAATAAGAAGTCAAGAGAAAACTAGAATTGGAAAAAAGAAGTATACATGTCTATTTGTTTTTCACTTTCCTAAGAACCATCTGGGTTCTCTGCAGTAACTTTCATTTCTTTGAAGGGAGGCAGAGTGCATTCTTTTCCTCCATAGATCAGGAGGGACAATTGCAGTTTGTCCTGGCTTTCTTTCAGTGGCTGTGATAAAACACTGACAAAAAAAAGTAACTTGGGAGGAAAGTGTTTATTTGGCTTATGTCTTAGAGTAAATCATCCAGAGAAGCGAAGGCATGAATTCAAGTCAGACGTCTAGAGGCAAAACCTGAAGCAGAGGCCATGAAGGAACACTGTTTACTAGTTTGCTTTCCAGGGCTTACTCAGCTTGCTTTCTAATACAACCCAGGCAACCTGGCCAGGGTGGTAACACCCACCGTGGGTTGCATCTTCCCATGTCAATCATTAATCGAATAAAATGCTCCAATGCAATGGAGACAACTCCTTAGTCGAGGATTTTTCTTCCCAGGCAGCTCTAGTATATGTCAAACTGACTCAAACTAAGCAGCACGCATTTTATTTTGCTGTTTTATTTTTATTTGTATGTGTGTGATCAAGTGTTTGCACATGGAGTTGAGAGAATGAACCTTGTGTGAGATCGGACCTGCTGGTTTCCCAGGATCCTCCTCCCTGCACCTCTCCTCTCACTGTAGGAACACTGGAACTACAGGTGCGTTCTACCTTGCCCGGCCTTATGTGGGTTCTAAGGACCCGATCTCAAGTCCTCACGTTTGTGTAGCACTCTCTTTACACACTGAGCTTTCTCCCCCCTCCACTGTTACATCTGAAATCTCAAAGTCAGTGTTCCCTCATCTCTGGCAGTAGGTGCTGAGTCAGTCGCATGGCACATGCACAATGTGGGCTCTAACATTAGCAGAGCAGTGTTAATAACAGGGGCCAGGACCGCTCTCCTCATTGGACTATTATATGAAGCAGGCAAAAGGAGACACAGTCTTTACATTAGATGAACCTGGGGATATTTGTAACAAAAGCATGCTGTTTCCTTATGTCATGGTTTTCTTCTTCTTCTTTTTTATTTTATTATTTTTTATTATGAAAAGACTCATTAGCTCAGGTGCAGAACTTGAGAAACAACTGTCTGAGATCTTACCAAATAGATGGAAAACAAAACATTTTATTAAAACATAATAAATTATGGATCATATTATATTAATTGATGAGGGCTAATAGCTGCAAAATTAAGCTCAAAAATGGATAACATTCAACACAAAAGAGAACCCCTTCATCCATAGGACCATTGAGTTGGCATTTGTCTTCCAGAGAGGGTACCACCACTCATCCGTTATTCCAGAAGGATCTCATTTCCAATCTGACATGAGGCAAATAATAGTGGAGAAGTATCAGTAAATAACTTTTAGGGTCCAGACCTGAAAATGTCATATGACACTTCTCCTGGGATCTCTCATTGGCTGGCAACAGTCACATGACCACACAAGGCTACTATGACATGCTAGATGGAAAATTTGTTGAGCTCGCCTACAAAAGGTCCAATAAGGTCTTTTGGAGTTCAAGCAGCTCTAAACTGTCACCATAAATCAACCACATGTCATTTCTGTGGTGATTTTATTTTTAAAATGTATTCATTTACTTTTATTTTATATGTGTGATATTTTGCTTGCATATATGTTTGTGTACCACATGGATGCAGTGTCCAGGGAGTACAGAAAAGGATGTTAGATCTCCTAGAACTGGAGTTACAGATAATTGTTAGCCCCTGTGTGAGTCCTAGGAATTGAACTCTGGTCTTCTGGAAGAGCAGTATGTGCACTGAATTTCTGTACCATCTCTTCAGCCTCTACCATAATTTCAATTCACTTCTCTTAAGCCCCACTGTAGAGTATCTTGATAGAAAGGAGAGTATGTTTTTATGTTCTGTACCTTGATGTGTAGAGACTAGCTCACTTTTGACCTGTTACATATACTCATTTGTGAGTAAGTAAAGGAATTAGAAAAAAATAACAGGATTCAAAACCTACACAGATTCTATATGTTAAGTTCTAACTGCTGGTAGGTGTATAGGTGAGGGTAGGGAGCCCAGTGTGATGGTCCAGTGAAGGTCCAGCGCTTCCCAGGACTAGGATTTTAAGACAAAAATGAACATCTTTCCCAAGCCTTGATGAATAGCACAGAAGTGCTGTTGCTTCACTTGTGAGGCTGTGGAGACAGGAGCCTGGGCTTGTCTATACAGTGAGGCTCATTTTTCAGGTTAAAGAATGTTCTGCCTTGATGAGAATAGCATATCACATTTATCAAAACTGTGGAAATGCAGTTTTAACCTCTACACATTTTATTTAATGTATATTATACTTTACTAAGATTGAAAAAAAATGACCTTAAAAATACAGGAAAATTTTGCAAAATTGTAGAAGAATATGGGGACTTCTTACTGAGTCATATTTATTTAGTCCTAAATCTCCTTTTCAGGAGAAAGCCCCTCCAAGAGATTTTGAAGGCTGTGTTGGCAACCATTCAGCTCTGTGACCTCACCTCCTGTCTTTCTCTTATAGCTTCAGGCTTCCCCGGGAAGAGAACATCTAATTAGACCTAATGGCTGTGACTCTGAAGCATCAGTTGTGACAAGGGTGCCGGTGCTGAAGAAACTATCAACACTGATAACCAAATTTCATTTCATTCTTCCTGGGTTTAGAGAAATCCTCCTCATTTTGATTGTGTTTTGACAGCAACCCATGTTGCTGGCTGTCACAGAGAGGAAACCTGCATGATTTCTAGGGTAGCTGATATACGTGAAGGTCGAGATCTCAGACATCTGTCCTAATTTTTACACACACACACACACACGTGTGTGTGTATGTATGTGTGTGTGTATGTATGTGTGTGTGTATGTATGTGTGTGTGTATGTGTGTGTATGTATGTGTGTGTGTGTGTGTGTGTGTGTGTGTGTGTGTGTATAGTTTCTAAGTATTCTGAAAGTATATTTGGATGACATCCTATCACCGACAATAAAAGTTCAAAACTTCCTCAGAACAATCACATGATGCTTCTCAATAGTAACAAGGCTTATCCTGTGAGATCATCATATGGCAAGGGCATGGGAAGCTGTCAGAGTGTGCAGCAGTCCCTAGCATGCCAGTGTGGACATCCTGCATCAGGTGCCTAACCATGCCTACAGGATGGTGAAAAATACACATGGAATGGAGATGCCACTCAAAAATATTTGTTGAAAATTTGTGCCCCAGATTTATATGCCATGACCAAAAGTTTGTGACACATTGCATTAGCTGTTTGTTGTGACAACAGATAAGCAAATGGAATAAGCCGAAGAGAGTACAGTCTCCCATTCATATCCCTGTGTGTATTGTAATGTATTCAGTGTAATAGAAACAAATCACACTGCTTTTGAAATTATTGCTTCATGGGAAGAATGAACTCATAATGCAAAGGAGGCAGGGATGTCTTGGACTTCTGTTGAAAAAAATTGTTCCTTTCTTTCCTCCCTTCCTCCCTCCTTCCTCCCCCATCCTTCCATCCTCCATCCCTCTTGTTCTCACTGCTTCTTTCTTTCTCCTTACCTCCCTCTCTCCTTCCTTCCCTTCCTAACGTCCTTCAGTCTTTTTTGAGACAGGGTCTTACTGTGTACACCCAGGCTCAAAGTCGTGGTGAGCTTCCTCTATCTTCAGAACTAGTATTTGCATACAAGTACTTTAACATGAAGAGATGGTATGTTCTTTACCAAGAAAACTCTATTGATGTGCAACTCTCCGAATTTCAATGAAAACAATAAAATTCAAACCACTAGCTAATTACACATATTTTGGTCTTAGTTTAGTCTGTGACTCAGAATAATTCATTTCATTTCTTGATGAGTGCCTTTTCTTCAAGAAATGACAACATCCATTCTAAATGTCTTACAATTTTCTGTTCTGCTACCAGAAGCTTATTACTCCTCAGGATGTCACATCTGAACAGCATTTCTTTTGCTCAGGAGAAAAGTTGGTTTGATTACAATACCACTTCACCCTTCACAGTATCTTCATTTTATTTGGTTCTAATTCAGGCCAAAGCTATTGCTTACGAACACTTCCTTCAATTTGTATTTTCTGTGTTCTGTATCCTACCTGTGCTTTTCAATTGATTCTGTTGTCTGAAACTTCTTGAAATAAATTACATAATATTGAGTAGCTGGTTTCAGATTTATAAAAGTCAAGCTGATAATAATGTAACATCAGTTCATAAATTGCCTGTCTCTTCAGTATCTTGTTTTAATGATTGTTAAATTTAAAATAATAGTGTTAGGGAAACATACTTCTCTGTATATTTTTAGGATGTTTGTAGCTGTATTGTTTTGATTTTAACTTTGTATTTTTATGTATCTCCAAAAATATACTGTTGACATTTTTTTACTAAGATCAAATTAGCTTTACAGATTAAGAAAAAGCAACTATTTTTATGATACTATATTTTTCTCTTCTAAGATCCTAACATTTCTTTTTCTTTTCTTTTTTTATTTTTGTTTTGTTTTGTTTTGTTTGAGACATAGTTTCTCTGTGTAGCTTTGGAGCCTATCCTGGAACTCGCTCTGTAGACGAGGCTGGCCTTAAATTCACAGAAATCCACCTGCCTCTGCCTCTCGAGAGCTAGGATTAAAGGCGTGAGCCACCACCTCCGCCCTAACATTTCTTGTCATGATAGAGCTTTTTGTCATTACCAGTGGCAGGTACAGTTTATTTGTAGAAATTTTTATGTTCCTTATTTTTGCATTGTATTGGTTTATGTCTTATTCTGTGTGTGTGTGTGTGTGTGTGTGTGTGTGTGTGTGTGTGTGTGTGTACATGTGCACATGCAGATGCATGAGCTCCCCTGCCTGTGAAAGGTTGAGCAGGACGTCACCTCTTCCATGTCAGCTGTCCTGTCAGGTGTCCTCCTCTCTCCCTCATTTTTATCTGGAATTCAATGATTTTTATCTAGACAGGCAGGTTGGCAAGTCTTAGGAGTCCTCCTATCTTTTCTCCCAACAGGGTTGGACTCACGGGCATGTGTAGCTACACTCAGCTTTTTACTTGAGTAATGAGATCCAAACTCATAGCCTCCCACGTGAGCAGCAAGTGCCCTCACCTACTGAGCCTTCTCTCTAGTTCTCTATATTTTTATTCTGCACCGAGTTATAATACACATGAAATATCCATTTAATTCTTGTTTATTTACTTAATTTTGCTTTGTGTAGCCTTGAATTGCTTTATTTCATTATTTAAACAGGTCTTTTATCTTTTATTGTTTTTTTTAAAAGTTTCCTAAGAAAAGTTCCTCTATTATTATTAAAAAATTTAAATTAGCCGGGTGTTGGTGGCGCATGCCTTATGCCTTTAATCCCAGCACTCGGGAGGCAGAGCCAGGCGGATCTCTGTGAGTTCGAGGCCAGCCTGGGCTACCAAGTGAGTCCCAGGAAAGGCGCAAAGCTACATAGAGAAACCCTGTCTCGAAAAACCAAAAAAAAAAAAAAATTAAATTATTATTTCCAATTTTTATCTAGAAATTCATTGCACAATTTCATTGGCTGCTGTCTCCAGCACAGCTTATAATCAGAACATTAATTGTAAGATGTTGCTATATATATATATATATATATATATATATATATATATATATATATAACATATATAATTACATATACACTTATACACTTATGATTATCATTTCCTGTCATTTGGGCAAGCACATCAGCACAGTTTTATTGAAGTGATTCTCCTATTTAGATTTTAGAAATTAGGAAGAGATGTTGGATTATAGTAAATGCATTTCATACCTGAGATTGATATGTCCCTCTTCCCAATTTCAAGGTATATTGTCTTCTATTTTTAGCTAAGTTAATATTGCAAGAAAGGAAAATAATGTTCTAGAAACATGTCATACATGACTCATTTCAAATTAAATAAACAATTAAATCTTTCTAGTTATTTTAGAAATGGATTTTTATTGAGTACGATGTTCTGTAATTGTGTTTGTGTGTGTCTCTCTGTGTGTATGTATGTGTGTATATGAGTGTTCGTATGTCTGCCTTTTTTGTGTATATGTGTGGTTGTGTATGTGTGTACATGTATTCTTTGTGTGTATGTGTTTATGTCTGTATGTTTCTGGATGTGTGTGCATGTCTTGAGGAATACATGTGCATTTTTGTATGTGTGCATTTGTGTATTCATGTATGTTTGTGTGAGTGTGTTTGTATTTGTGTGTTGGTGTATGTGCCTTTAATAGATATGGCATTAATGTGTTACATAAATTGTAAAGTAGTTAGGAAATGTTCCTGTTTTTTTTTTTTTTTTTTTTTTCTCAGTGCTTTGAACAATTGAAATTTAATTGCAGCTATCTGTTATTTGACATTTTGGAAGAATTCCCCTGTGGAACCATATGGCAACAGCTATTAGCAAATTATCTCCTGAATGAGGAATTTGGCCATGTAGTTTTGCAGCTCTACTTCTGAGGTCAGTTCATGTATGTCTCTAACTGACTTTCAAGACTCAGATTGTTGCTTTTTAAAGTCTACTGGCATTCCTTTTGTCTACAGATGGCATTCAAAAAGTCAGATAGAATCCTTTTTACTGAAATTATTGAATTATTTTATTTAAATTATTAATGTATCTTCAGGAAAAATTGATTGCATAATTAATTATTGGTTTTATCAGCTGTTTATTTGTGATGATTAATCTTTTGTTTAAAATTATTTAATATTTTATTGTGAATGTGTGCACATAGGTTTGTTCCTGTGTGAGTGAAAAAGTACTGCAATGTATAGATGGAGGTTAGAAGAAAACTTGTAGGAGTTTTTTCTCTTTCCCTCAATGTATGCCAAGGGAACTAAACTCAGGTCTTCAGGCTCCATGGCAAATTCCTTTGCCCACTGAACTGTCCCTGATGCTTCATCTTGACTTAGGAATTTGAAAGGATTAAGAAACACTTAGGAGATTAGTCTGGCCCACCCCTGGGCCTGGAAGGCTTTAAGGCTACTCTGCCTATATAGTCATATCACACGTTTGTTCTTACATTGGTTCATGTTACTTACATTATTACTCACCATTAGCTCTTTTGCCACAGTTGCCTTTGATGAAGTTGTGAGTGTGTTTAGTTGAAGAGCTGCTACTTGGAGATCTGTGTAAACACTGTTCTTCTTTCACTGGTGCTCTGGAAAGTTGACAACCCAGATAAATTTCCTTCCCTTTATAAACGATGTGAATCTTTTGTCTTAATTCTAAAATGAAATGTCCTCCCTATTCAACTGAAGTAAAATCCTACCGGGATTACTTTCCATGTGTCAATTTTATTTTTTTAACCTGACTGTGTTCAAATTAACATTGTTTGTGGGTGTGCCTCTGTGGATATTTTCTTGTAGAAATCATTATTTTAATTGGTATATGCATTCAGTTCCATTGTCTTCCCCTGTGGTAGGTCTCAGTCAATCTATGGAGGGTCTGCAAAGAGATTCAGAGGGGGAGGAAACATCTCCTTTTGCTTACTATCTGTCTTACTGGTATGGGGCTTCAGTTTTCCTACTGGACTGGTATGTGTATCAGTCAGTTCTTTCATGGTTTTGGCCCTTGAAATCTGGCTTGAAAATGCATACATATGCACAGTGCACATACATCACCCCTACCCTCCATGTATATACATATATGCAAACACATTTATATTGGCTTGGTTTCTCTCGATAACATTGATTAATATAGGGATTTTGTAATTCTCTAGGCATTCTGATGTTTTGGCCATAGTATTTCATTTTTTTGAAGTGTCAAATAGTATATATTGTTTTTATTAAGGGAATATTCCACTATGCTTGAGAAGATGTACTAAAAATATGGCTGGTTGTGGTAAGACAGGCACTTAGGGCTGAGAAAATTGGCTCAAACCATTTGCCAAGGCATGCACATACTTGCTTATGAGTCAACCTGGAGTTTGCCTGAGGGCCTAGCTATAGGCACAGTCAGAATTTCTGATTGCTGTCAGAGTTCTTGATCATGCCTAGCCAATAAGGGATGACCACACAATGCCACCAGGTTGGAACACCGCTTGGGTGCTGGGAAGAGGGTATATAAGGCCTTCACCATTACTGAATAAATGAGTTTGTTGTTTGTCTTTAACTGACTCCTGGTCTCTGTGCCACTGATGCTACGCCTTCTCACCTCCTTCCCTGAGGGAGCCATTAGAATCCAGCAACAGATGGTGCTTATGACTCTTTTATTAATATTAAGGCCTTGTTCCAAACTTGTTTCCTTAAGGCTTACACTGTTCACCAATATGTCTTAACTCTTGAATAAATCAGAGAAGTGTTCTTGAGTGGGCCTCTGAAAAATGTGCATTTTTTTGTTTGTTTGATTTCTTTTTTTTTTTTCTGAGTTCTAAATAGAAGAGGTATGTTATCTTTTGGGTGCTGCCATAACAAGGCACCTGGATAGATGGGTGCAAAGGAAAAAGTATCCATTGACTGAACGGTTGGTCAAGAGACCAGAAGTCTATGGTCCATCAGCCCAAAGGTCTATGGTTCTCAGACCTCTTGGGAGAATCCTTCCTTGCTGATTCCAGCTTCCAGGAATTCTCTGGTTTCTGTCACCACAACTCCTATCTTGTTTGTCTTGAATGGATCATCATGTGGCCCTATCCCTTGAGTCTTTACACTGAGTTCTACACACACTTGGCATGGCCCGTGATAATATTTCTTTTAAAAAAAATCTTACAACTCCCTTGAGTTTATTGGTTGTATGTGTAATATAATAATTTACCACTAAATTTACCAGTTAATTACAATGTTTGATAGCTCAGGTTTTGTTGAGTAGGAAGAGAAGAAGAACACAGATAGGTGGTTTAGCTCAGAATCTCTTATGACACTTCGGCCAAGATGCTGGTAGCAGACTACACTTTTCTGAAAGTGTAGCTGGGGCTGGTGTTTGTTTCAGAGAAGGCTTAGTTGGGATGCTATTCCTTTCATGGCTACAGTCTTTTCCTGTACAAATCCTCATAACATGATGCCTTTCTGCCTCCAGAGAGAAGGATCCAAGAGAAATTAAAAAATGAAGGACATTTTTTTCAACCAAGTCTTTCAAGTCCTCTCTCATACTTCAACTTTATTCATTTACTAAAAGAAATCACTAAGTACAACAACATCAAACATGAGAGGAATTGGGTTTACCTCTTGATGGAAAAAAGGATGAAAATATTTGCTTAATGTCCACCCTGGCCCAGTAAGCAAAGCAACTAAATGTTCTTCTGGGGATTCTCCAGCTGTGTCCTCTCAACAAGCATATTTGCTCTAAGTTTTGTTTCTCCACTAAACTATGGAGTGTTGCTGTGCTTTAGAGAATGGAACCAATTGCTTCAAACTTAATATCCAATTCATAGGGACATTCTTGGTATCACTACATACATATTTATTGTGTCACATCTTCTTAAAAGACATAAACATCTTTTTACCTTAGATAAAGCACCTGATGGAGCAAAGACATTATTCCATCCATTTATCTTGGGGAAAAAGAGAGTTTATTGGGGTTATTTACAAGAGGAGGATCTATTTAAAGAAACATTGTTTTTGTTGAATAATGTTAATCATTTTTACATTATTCAACCATTTATACTCTTATGATTGAATGAAAACCAGCTACAAAATGCCACTGCATTCTACTATAAAAGATGTGAGTTGAATCCTGAGTTTTTCTTTCTTTGTATTAAAGTTGAACCCTGTGAGTACCTTCCAGCACTGTACCTCCTTTTTTCATCTTCATCATTTCTTTTTTTTCAATGCATTTTAAGACCCAGGATTCCAAAATGGAATTTTTAGAACAGATATGTCTTGTACTCTCTTTCTCTTGCATCCTGATAGCTACAAGAAACAGTAAACCAACATGTCTATCTCATCATCCTTTTCCATTTTCCTGACAAATCAGAAGCCAGTAAAGAAGAGAGCATCCTCATGTATTTTCCTGTTGTAACTCATCTTTCACATGAACAATTTCTTTCCAAGATGACAGCTCAGGCTTAACTCAGTGTTTGTCTTATTGCTCACAGCAATGACCACATGGTGATTACCACAGCCTGTGTTCCATATGTTGACACATGTGCTACATCCAGGGACTGTGATATTTTCTAGTTCACCAGCCATTTGAGAATAATTGATTTCCTCCCAAAGCATAGCCCATTCTCTCATAGCTTAGCCTCAGTTGAGTGTGTTATCATCCATTACAGGAGTATGCACTCACCCTAAAGCAAGGAGACACAGATTCTCATCCCACAGTGGGGAAAGTAGCCATATGAGGATGGCCTCTATGGTGTTTCACCTGTAGGTGGATCAGGTTTGCTTGCACTTTTAAATCACCACAGAAGCCATGACACCATTAGTCCCTGTTCATCTTTGCTTCTTTTCACCCCTGATAAAATTCCCACTGTGTTTTGTGATAAGTCCTAGAGAGATATGAACAAATGTCTCTTCAACTCAGGCCACCCAAAACAGAACAAGAAGCAATTTCTCTTAAGTTTTATTTGATGAACCAATTGCTTATGAGAGTTACTTACTAGAACACTGATGAGAGTTCACTTAGTGGACTCTTTTCTTTTGGAAAAATATTTTATCTTGATCTCCTAGATCCTGAAAATACAGTGAAAACATTAGTATTAATTTTATTTCATTTAATTTTTAATGAACATAAGAAGACTTGAATTCACACTCAAAACTAGGTCAGAATCATCGATTCCTTCAGTTTTGGACATCCAAATGTCTACATTTAAGCCATGAGCCCCACATTACCTCCTGAACATGCCTTTGTTTTCTAAGTCTGTTTATTTTATTCCAGTACAAGTATTGAGGTAGAAACATGGATTCTGTGAATGGAGGGTTATCTTCATTTTCTCCAGTTGAAGGGAATGGTCACGTGTGTGTGAATCCAACTCTAAGGCTAATGTGCCTTCAGCTGCTTTGGGGATCTATCAAGTGTTTTACTTACCATTTTCAAGACCCATGATGGAAATCCTAGTGTTTTTTCTTCATCTCTTTTTTCAGGTATACTGTGAAATGGCAAGAGGTTATTTTAAGACAGATTTTCAGAGAACAATTTAAATCAGCATAAAGTTAACATTTTCTAAATGGTTATTTCAGAAACTAGACTATTAACCTTTAGAAAAAAAGAAATAGATTGGAAAATTGTTCTGATATTATTGTTTGCTTCAGACAGGACTTGGAAAATGTATCTCTTGGGCCAACTTAAAGCAGAAACTAAGGAAACTTCCTAATAACACTCCTTAAAGGAGAATTTTCTATGGTTGTTATAGGGTAACAAAATTCAGTAGAGCTTATTAAAAATATAATGCAAAGTCAAGAAATAAAACAGCATGTGGAATGCATATATATCTTCTAGTTAGATGATAATATTTCTCTTAGAAATTGAGGAGTCTAATAAAAGGGATTAAATGTAAAGAAAAAGCATAAATATCTAGCTCAATGAGGTGACATTCTATAGGAAAAAATATTAAAAACTTCTATGTCCTGTGAAATAATTATGCAGCAGTATTATAGACTACAGAAAGTCTTTAAAACATGAGCCAAATAACCCAGTATTGAAATGAACTCAAGCCCGTGTACAGCAGCAAGAAGGCTACTGTGTCAGTACACCACTGTGAGCGAATGGAATGAACTGGGAAAGGTTGCTGGTGGAGTAGGAGGCAGTGGATTCTCTTTGGGATCTAGAATATTGCATCAAAGATTCACTTGCCTATGTGAGAACTGGCCTTCTGCAGGATATTTATAAACAACAGAAGCACAATCTATTGAAACCAGCTGCAGAGGACTGAGGGAATGGGTCAGGTCTGTAAGGAATCAAAACAGTACCTCCCATGTCTGTGAGCCTAAGATCTAGGCTCCAGTTCCTCATATTGATAGGAGGCACTTCGACTTTCCCTAGCATGCTTGAAGCTGTCTGAGTCCAAAGTCTAGGGACCTGGTCTCTACTTCAGATTCTCAATTTCTTTTACACTCTCACACTGTGTAGGCTTGGGCATGATCAGTAATGAAATAATTGCAGTTACAGAGTAACTGATATTGTGGTATTTAATTTCCACAATAGTGCAGTTTTAGAGCCAGTATCTGTATTCCTTGATCAATTAGTCTTCTTTGACAGTCACCTTGGGAACATAAAGTGATAGAGTTTAGTGCTAGTTGTTTAGAAATTGTAGCTACTCTGCATAACTCATAAACCACAGAAAAGTAGGACAATATTTTACTAGGATAGTGAATAATTGATAGTTTATTGTCATATATTCATAACTGCATTTTGCACCCCTAGAGCAAGTAGCAGCTTTGACCATTGAGTAAAGTTAGGGATTTTTTATTACTACTCCATCATCTAAACTGTTATGACAGACTGAGTAAAAGGCAGGTCCTGGTTACAGGTGCTTTGTATCGTAGATGATTCTGTACGAGTCTGCCTCCTGAGTGTGGGCGTGTCCCTAATGTTTTAACCAAGACAATGGGTTGTCACTCTCTCCTATGAGCATATTCAGTATGACTGCAATTTCTGTCTCACTGGCAGACACTCTATTAGTTCTTGTTGTGGGCTTTGATGTAATTTACTATATAGAGAAACTGAAATAGCCAAGGACTGAGGCACTGACAGTGGGTAAGACAGCCTTGATGCCCTTAGTTAAGCTGCATGAGATAGCTGTTTGAAACCTGGGACTTATACAGGGGCACTTGGCTCAATCTGGGAGGAGGGGACTGGACCTGCCTGGACTGAGTCTATCAGGTCGATCCCAGTCCTCGGGGGAGACCTTGATCTGGAGGTGGTGGGATTGGGGAGTGGGCTGGGGGGAAGGGGAGGGGGGCAGGAAGGGGGAGAACAAGGGAATCTGTGGCTGTTATGTAGAACTGAATAGTATTGTAAAATAAAATAAATAAAAGGGAAAAATACATAACAATAAAAAAAATCTCATGAGGCCTCAGCCTTACACAAAGAATTTCAGGCAACTAAGGAAAGCTAGGCGAAGGAGAGGTGACCTTCCCCAAGGAAGAGCATACTGATTGCTTGTCTGGTGTCACATGGTGAGCCCTGACAACATGCATACAGGTAACATTACGTGGACTTCACATGTTACATTTAGGAATATACAGCAAGTACACATACCGATAGGCATGCGATAACAATTAGTGAAAAAAGAGGCCACAGATTTGTAAGACAGCAGGGAGGGGTTTATGGGAAAGTTTGGAGGGAAGAAAGGTAATGAAGAAATTTTGTAATGAAATTAAAATCTCAAAAATAGAAAAACCAACTTCAATTGTGAAAATGTAAAATATGAGAGAACACAATATATGAACATATCCTTTCAACACTCATGGAAACTGGGAAACACATCGTTCCCTGTCTGGTCCTCATAGGAAGCCCAGTCTGGACTGGTACTGTTTAGGTTTTTGAGAGAAGCTGAGGCAGAAAACCTAAACAAGAAGTTCTATCTTTTCTGGTTCCTTATCTACAGATGATTAAGACTCCATTAAGAAAACTTCATCAGCCCTGGAGAGGCACATGGGGAGTCCTGTCTGCCCCACCCCTTTGGATTAGGACCCTCTCAGGAACACCTCCCTTGATTTCAGTACAGAAAAGAATTTCAGGATGAGAAAGCAAATGAAAGTTAACAAGCTTATTAAGCACAGATAAGGAATAATGTGTACTTTCAGTTGAAGTGTGTGCAGAGAGGGGTGTGGAGTGAGGAGGGCTTATGACAGCCACGCTCTGCTTCAGGGGAATTGTCTTAAGACAGAAACTCTGATTAGAGTAGTCTGCGTTGGCAGAGCCTGTCTGATGTCTTTAGATAAAGTCTACACTTTCATAAACTAAAGTAAATACTAAATTAGATGGCATACCCAGAAACTGAAGGGAATTTGTCTGCTTTATCATCCTAAGAGGCTGGTACAGAAAACATGACAAAAAGTTCTTGAATGAAAATTTTGTTATCGTGCAAACTTGACGAGTCAAAAATATCAGCTTTTAAGAGCACTAAGATAATTTTCTAGATAGTATCGGTTACGTCACAGGAAAGCCTATAGAGTGCAAGTGTTTATTTGTTAATAGGATGCTGAAGTTATCCTGCTTGGAATCCAATTCCAGCTTCTCTCAGCTTTGCCTGTATAATTCAGACAAATCAGGTTTATAATCTGTTTCATGATCTGTAAAACTCACAAAATGCTGTCTACTCCAAGGATTCACTGTGAGGAGCAATCATATTGAGAAAGGAGGAATGTATGGATAATGAAATCCAATATCGCTTAACTACCACTATTATAATCATCTTCAAATCATTTACTTCTTGTGTGTGTACCGCTGTTTTGGAGAAGACTAGCAGACAACTACGACAAAGGAAACGTAATATCTCCAATCGATTCATGTGCAGCACAATAATAGCAGCTGAAGTCATGATGGTAGTTGGATTGAGTCAAATTGTTCTCCCGTGACACATGAGCCCAAGCAGAATTGGGTATGTCTATGTTTTAATCTTGGCAATCTGTGACTCTGCAGGTGTCATTAAGTTTGCATCTAGGCAAGAGATCAGGCTGCATTATTCAGATGGGCTGAGTAATTCAATCCACTGTCATGCTTCTTCACGGGAGGGACAAAAGAAGACATAGAGGAAAGACGGCTAACTATAGACAGGGAGGGATGGGAACCATTAACAGCAAGCTGCCAAAAGGCTGAAACCATCAAAAAGCAGAAGAGATAAGGAAAGACAGTTGCTGAGAGTCTTGGGGGAAGTTCAACCTTGCCAACATCTTGAGTCTGCAGTTTTTATTTTGAAGTTGGGAAAGTGAAAAACAAGTCTGCTGGTCTTTGATGCCGAGTGTGTGTTAATTTGTTACTGTAGCCTCAGGAAATGAATGCAGGGGAAGATCCATGATTCCACCTTTGAGTACTCTGGGCAGATTGGCTTTTGTTCTTTTGTGGTTTTGCCTTCAGTAAAGCTAATAGCAGGTAGCGGCTAGCATTCAATTTCACAGACTACTGACTGGTTTGCTGAAAGTTTTGGATTAAAGTGTCATGAGCAGCTATTGTTGGACTCAGTTGAAAAACTAGAGCCTCGGGTATTTGGTGCCAACACAAGTTCTAAATTGTTCTTGCTTGAGTAAGTCAACAATGACAGGTGGTAAGGTAGGCATATGTCCATGAGGGATTTAGGTTTGGGCTGCCTTGAATGTGTTCTGAATGTGGTACTTCTAAGAGAAGCGTGTCTTTGATTAAATGGTGTTCATTTTCTGATAAAGTGTGTTTTCTAAACCATTATTGATCAGCTTTTTCTTCTTGGAATAATTTGTTCTAGTAAGAAATAAAACTAACTTCCTTAGTTTAAAATTAGCTACTAGTACTGCTAGGGTATATGTTGTAGAAGCCTACTTGAGTGGATGCTACAAATTTCATTGTTGACTAATCAGCATTAATATCTTAAATACGTGTATTTAAGATATTAATGCTGATTAGTGGTGTGTGGGTGTTCAAATATAGAAAGAAAATCAAGTATATCTATTCTTCAAACATAGGACTTATAGTTGAGTTTACCTAGATGTCATTTGTACAGTTAGGAATATTGCTTCCTCCAGCCAGGACCAATTTTATTTTACATTACATCAAAAACAAACTGATTGCCAAAAATCTTATATGTATAAATGTATTTAGAGACATGTTGATAATTTCTCTACACCCTTTATATCTTAAAAGCAACTTTCTGAGAACAAATTTCCAAATCTCATTCCATTCTAGCCTTAATGGTGGGAACTATGTGCTTGCAATCCTGTGAAACAAATGTATGCAGTCACATTTACAAGTAAATATGTTACTGCCGTTTCTGGGAGTTGTGTCCAGTTTTCAAAAATCATCAACTTAATTTGTTCTCTTTATATTTTGTGTACTAAAAACTAGAATGGAAATGTTTTCTAAAACAAATACACTTTGATAAGCAGAAGATTTTTAAGTTAGACAGGAATCAACTCTATAGTTCAGTTAGATGTCATAACCACATAAAACTTGGCAAAATTACAAACAGAAAAAAAAGGATTACACTTGTCTTTGGTAATATGAGCAGAAGGTTTATGTTAATATACTATATTTCTTCAAATTAATATACTTCTGCTTTGGTCTTTTAAATACAATGCTTATTTTCTTTAATGCGGTAGTCATATTTCTCTCTCAGGGGTCTTAAAAACACCCACTTTCCGAAGTAAATTCTTTTAAGTGGAGCTTAGGCGAAGAAATTTTCAAAATACTATGAAAGTTCTTATGGGCTAGCTTATATACAACATTGGAATAATTCATGCACAAAAAAATCAATTTTTATTTGGAGAGAATATAGACACAAGTAAAAACCGCACTAACATTTCATTTCCTCCATGGTTAAAACTGAAAGAACCATCAAAGCATTTGGAAGGATCCTTGGGGTAGTGAGGAAGCTTTGGAGATTGGCAATGATGGTGGTTTCAGAGCAATGTGAAGGCACTTAGCACAGCTGCATTGTGGACTTCAGAGAGTGTAGACGAAGTGCTACATCACATATATTTCACCACAGTGAAAAGGTACATCCTTTTCTCATTTACTCACTAATAAGGAAAGTAGGGATTGCCTCCAATCCTCATAGCTCATGAGTTTGATTTTCTCTATGTATTTTGTATATGAAAAACTGGAACAGAAATATTTTCATTTATTCATTTGTTTTAGGCCATATGTTTTAGAATGTTCTAGAACTGATTAGAATCCAAATATAGACAGACTCCAGAGTTACTCGGAACTCTGATCTTTCCTCTGTACAGCAGTGTTGGCCATCTCAATGTTATACAATGAGTACATCTTATTGTTGAGATGGCACAATGAATGGATTAAGAGTTTTACGAAATTATTACAATTAGGTGTTCTTTCCTTTTTTGAAACATATTAATTGAAAATATGATGGACTTATGCTTCATCTTCCCTTAACAATGGAGAAGTGCATACACTCTTATTCTAAGGCATAAATCCAATATTTCATTGCAGTTAACAGACAGTTTTAATAGAGGCACTTTGAGATTTATGTAAGAATGTCTGCATTAAGAATCCTGAGCAAGGCTGGTAAAATGTCTCAGTCAGTAAAGGAGCTGGCTTTTGAGTCTGAGGATTTAAGTTTTGAGTTTTCTCCTAGGAACCCACATGGTAGAAGCAGAGAATTGACTCCTGAAAGTTGTCCTCTGACTTCTATATGTGTGCCATGACTTGTGCAAGTGGGTACAAATGAGAATACACACACACACACACCACCACCACCACCACCACCAACAACAACAACAACAACAACAGCAAAAGAACAAAAGAAAGAAAGATGTGTTAAATAAATAAATAACATACAAAATCTGGATCCATCAAACTATGTCTCCTCCAATATAGTACAATTGCTATGTGATTGTATATGAGATGTTTACAATCTTAAAATCTAATGTGTGATTTTATCCATTGAAAAGGAATTGATAAATATTAGTTTGCAATCAAAGTTGAACTACCTAGAGAAATAGCCTGGAGTCACTCATCCCACCTACCCTGCACAGCGATGACTGTATGGGATATTCTCAGCCCAATGATACAAAATATTTGTAGTAGTTAAGCAAATTAACTCTTGTTCTGGGGATCAAACAACTTGCTGGCTTTGTACAGATTGCTTGTGCAGACTGTCTTTATGACACTAATGTGTGAAGCAGATGATGTGGTCAATTCCATTCCCTTGGAAATAGTTTTAGAAGTCTGTATATAAATCTTATCCTCATAGGTCTTGCTAGTCCCATAGCAGATATTAAGCAATATATATGTCAAATTGCTAGTTGTGCTGATGTTTTCTTCAAGCCATTTTTAACTTTCTTCATATCTAAGGCCTCCAATTCTACACAATTAGTTCCAAAAAATTCACAGATATTATTAAGTTATTAAATAATTTAATTTTTCTTAGAATTGATATTAGAAAAGGTAATAGGAATTCTCCAGCATGATTTTCTTATATATTATGACTTGGATAGTCTCTGTAAAAATCAGTGTGAGAAAAACAGTTTGGATGAAGACTTTCTGTTCTTATTTAGGATGCAGTCTTTATGAGAAATATGTATTTTAAAAATACTTATATATTTAGGGTGAGAATTCAATGTACAAATATCTCTATGTGTATAAGGATCCATCAATTTCTTCTCTGGAGGCCAAGAGTGTTGTAGATGAGGTTCAAACTCTGGAGTCCATCTGTGTTTGGATCCCAATCAGTTCTAGAAAAATAATATTGCCTAGAACAAATGTTTGCTGTGTGTGGGTTTAGTTATGAAGAAAATAGTAGTATTTGCCACACAGACTTATCAGTACTGAAACTATAACATGCTTAGAATATTTTCAGATATACCAAGAACTCAGGAATTAACTAGTTAACTAATTGGCATATCATTTTGGAATATCCAAATCTATAGTCTTACATGGAAGAGTAGTCATGAAATCTATAAGAGAATGACAATTGTAATTTTAGTTACACATTTCAATTTACTCCTTCTTGTGTCAGTGACCATCGACTCAGTAAACAGCATATTAAGAAATAACGAATCAAAATTGCCTTTTACATAAGTGAAGTGTCAAATTTGTTTGATATTCCAATTTTTACATAGTTCTGAATTTAGTCATATTTTAAATTGCAGAATCAAGTTCTTTGACCTTTTAAGAATCTGAAATTGGAGTGGCATGAAGTATTTGTCTCTCCACTTTCTCCTTCTCTCTTTCCGTTTTGGAACCAGATCATCAAGTTTGTACATCCGGTCCTCAGAACCCTTACAAACAAGGCCTCTTTTGTCAAGTCTTGTGCGCCACGGTCCTTTAACGTCCTGAACCTGCTACGGTTGCCGGAATAGTTTATCATGTAAAGAAAAGAGATGCCTTTGGCATATATATTTAAAGTCAAGAAAACCAAGAAGCTCCTGAGCAGACAAATAGTCTATTGTGGAGCTTCAGCTTTTACGGGGCACAGTTATGAGATACCTTTCACAGTATGGAAAGATGGGCCATTTTAGCCCCTCACTGGGTGGGACTGAGCCAGTCAATGCCGTTTCTTTACAATTCCTTGTGACTTCTGTGTCCCACAACCCCTTTGCATGAAAATGAACCACGAAAGCGGTCAAAACACCTGCTTTACTGACAAGCCGATTAATGCTTTGATTTATCCCTCTAAGTGTGAATTCATCTGCTGTTACAAGGGCCTTGGCTTGGCTCATAATTCATTAGACACTGAAGGTCTTCTTTTCTGTGTCCCAGAGCTTCAGCTGTGGGTGTCTATTGTCTGTACTAGAAGTTCTGTTAACCCTAGAGTTCTCAGCACAGCTGGATGTCAAAGTTTTAGACACATGTGGGTTTAGAGTATTTTCAGTTATTAAGTGAGTGTAAATGACAAGATTAATTGGATTAATTGGAAAGAACTGTAGTCTGTTTGGATTTGCACTGTTAAAACAAACAAACAAACAAACAAACAAACAAAACAACAGCAATAAAATACCCTACCTGCAAGAATCTAGAGATAGAAAACATGCATTCTATAGTTTACTTTCAATCCATGTCTCTGATCATCACTGGAAACCTGACACACTGTGCTTTTCTGTATGTGTTCTAAGCGGGCTGACTGGAAACAGGTGCTCCTGTGGTAGATGCTGGCCTGTTTTACAGAGGAGATCCCCAGTGTCCTTCAGTCTGTGGCCTTCTGAAACTTTGGACAACACAGCATTCATTATTTCTGGGTAGAAAACTGTTGCCACAGCATACATCTGGAATCCACTAAGAAAACTAACTTTAAAAATTCAGTAGACATTCTGTGTTCACATAACATTACTTGGCAAGATGCCTTTCTGTCATCATACTTGAGAGCAAATCTTCTCTTTTTCTTTATTAAATGTATATATCTTTCTTTTTTGAATAATAAAATATTTAATAAAAAGATACAGACTCTCATTTATTCCTAGTTTCCTTATGTTTTTCATAACATATCATTCACAATGTTATGATTTTTTAAAGTTATTCATCAAATTTCTCATCATACTGTCCTACAGAACATTGCAAAATGTTTTTTTCTCAGTTAATTTTTTTATTAATTTCTTTACTGAGGAGCTTATATTTAAAAATATATGTATATACATATAAGCATGTAACAACAATTAATTATAAAACAAAAATCCATGAATTTGAAAGAGATCAGTGAAGCGTATATGTGAGGATTTAGAGGGAGGAAAAGGAAAAGGGGACTAATATAATAATTTCAAAAAATAAATGTACATATATCTATTATTTTAAGGAGATTAGGACTTGGGACATGATTCATACCTCTTAATTCCCATACCTACAAAGAATTTCATGAATGATCCATAAACTTCAGGGTTTTCTTGGATAGAAAGCCTGAGCCTTTCCTATGACCTGTGACAATGGACAAAAATGATACTGTGGTAGGTTGGATGTAATTGGCCCCCATCATGTCATAGGGAGTGGCACTATTAGGAGGTGTGGCTTTGTCTGAGAGGATGTGGTCTTGTTGGAGGAAGAATGTCACTGTGGGGGTGGGCTTTGGGGTTTCCTATGCTCAGGATACCATCCAGTGTGTCAGTTGACTTCCTGTTGCCTGCAAGATGTAGGACTCTCAGCTACTTCTCCAGCACCATGTCTGTCTATGTGCCGCCATGTTCCCCATCATGATGATAATGGACTGAGCCTCTGAACTGTGAGCCACCACTCCAATTAGATGTTTCCATTTATGAGTTGCTGTGGTCATGGTGTCTCTCCACAGCAATAAAAACCCTAACTAAGAGAGACACAATTACGGGAAGACAGAGGCGAGCTGGAAAAGGAAGGGAAATGAATCTATAGAAGATAATTATGTTTAAATGGATGTGTAGACTTACACCAACACACTGGTAATCCTGGCAAAGACAAATACACACTCACACACACACACTTTAAATTATGATAGGAAATTTATAATTTGATTAAACTATATAGTGAGCCAGGACTGGAGAACCAACTACACTCTGGAGCTAACGGTCTTTCTGTAGCACCCACAGCAGCAGATGGTTTTAGGCCTAGATGTGGGGGGTGTTCATTTGTGCCTTCAGAAAAAGAAAGTAATTACAGGTCAGAGACAGTTTGTTTTTCAGCTCACTGACAGTTTTGGTGCTCATCAAAACCATCTGCAGTTGGTCCTGGTCCTTTGAATGTGTTTCTGCTGAAGACAAACTAGATAAAATGAAAGGCCAGTGAACAGTCTTAGCTTCAAGTCAGTTTAAAGGCCTGAGGGGACATCCAATTTATCCTGTATTTATATTTGGTGAAAGTGACCTGTTTTAATGTCCCCTGCAGTTCCCTAGCAGGATGAACTTTGTAAAGAATAGCTAGTCAAAACAAAACAGAATAACAACCACAAAACCCCAAATCCCTCCCCCCACCATCTTCTGCTTCAAATAAAAGTATCAGCTCAAAACAACCACGGTCTGCTGTAAGATCAAGTACCACTTTCTTTGCCTTTAAGGGAGGACTTACTACTGAAATCAGGATATTTTTCTGAATCTCTTGAATCTTTTTATGTCAGAATTCTTAAAGAAAGATTTTGATAGGAAACTGCACTTAATCAAACTTGAATTTTGTTCATACAGCCAAAGTGGTAGCAGGAGCTAATCAGATGTGAACTAGAGTTTCTCTGTAGATTGGGAAGATGTACACATAGTTATGTGTTGGAACTCAAAGACCAGACTGCCAAATATGATTCTAGCTAGGTCGCTAGTGATTGATACACTGGGATACTGATGTTCTTATCTGTACACGAAGCTTAAAAGAGTCCTTAATGGTGATCTGCCTTAAATCAAGGAAGCGTTCTATGAAAACTGTGTATTATTATTATAAAAATCAACACTTGGCAAATCGTTTTATTGCAATATTCAGAGACAAAATGGCTAAAACTCAAAGTGTAAGGTAATAAGAGAAAGTTTGAAATGGTCTAGGTTTCCACAAGCCTCTACCATTTCTAAGATGACTTAATACATTAATTTACACACAATCTTCAGTGAATTACTGCTTTAGTAATGAGCTCATTTTCATTCACAGAGTTTATATCACAATGCCATTCATCATGCACAGACAGATGGGCAGAATTTAAGAATGATTTATTTAGAATGGTAGAGCATCCTGAAATCCTAAATGTTCTTAAATCAGAAAGCTTTTTAGTATGGTGATTCTAGAAATGGGAAGGTCTACATTTAACCTCACGTTAGGTTGGAGCTAAAGTACAGCCACTCTGAGTCTACTGTCTTAAATCATCTTCAGACTATGTATATTAGAACTATATAAAACATTCAAAGTTATTATGTGTAGACTCAGATTCTATCTCCCATGATTTCACCAGATAGATAGAAACATTCCCAAACTCCCAAAAATCTGAAATCTGAAAATTTTCTATTCCTATGTATTTTGAATAATTACATGGGTACCAACTATTTAATTAAATGCCAAATATCCTGACTTATTAAACGGATTGATGTTACTGGTACTTGTGCCTAGAAAAATCAGAAGATATGTTCTTCTTCAACATTTATCTTTTTGTCTCTAGTTAATAGTTTTGAAAATATATTTTCTTCACAGTATATGAATTGACAATATCCACTTACTATGAATACAATAGAAATTAACTTATTGCACACAATTTTTTAAAAAAATCTAATATTTAATCATTACCATATAAACCCTTTTATATTACATTTTTGTTGATTATATAGTTAACATGCCCTTTTAAAACAGAGATTAAGTAAGAATAATAAAATGCACTAACAATTACATCAAAGAAATCAAATTAATAGCTTAGCGCATATGTTTTCAGTTGTGTCTAGACATAAACGATTACTTTGCTTTGTGCATGATCTTCAAGTAGGTGTTTTGTTGTTCAGCTGTGATGGTGAAAGCACATTAAACCTTATTGTTCAAGTTTTCTTTTCCCTTGTGCTTGATACATGTTTACACCCCAGGGAAACAACATGCTACTTAATTGAAAAGAACTACAAGAAAAGCAATTTGCTTTATACCCCTGACTACTTAAGAAGACTAACTGGAACATTTTCCTTTCTGATTAACTAACAAAATATTTCATTCCACAGTCACCTACAGACCCTACTTTTGTAAGATAGTCTTTGTCTGGAGGAATCAGCGATAGTTTTAATGATGTATGTCTTCAAAATTTTTCTTATACTCATTACTCAACCATATATATATTTTAATATTTTTTTGTTGTTAGTGTTTGCTGGCTTGAATGGAGCAAAGACACAAAACTATATAAATTATTCATCTGGAGCTTTATTATATCGTTTTTCCAGTACAGTAAATTGATTATCATTCTTCTATCACATGGGTGCTTCTGAGTTCTGACACTCTCCCTATATAAGCATGGTCAATATTTGTGATTTAATTTATTTTTGGCAGAAAAAATATATTTAGTATGTACGGCTCTAAACTAAAGTCATACAATTAAGTTATGCTTCAGTGACTTTGTAAAATACGGATGTTTTGTGAAGAAAATGAGACTTCTTGTATGCTGGTTTTGCTTCTACGTGCTGAACAAATACGTTTCAGAAAATGTTCAGCCATGTCACAGCACCTGCATGGTCAGGATGCAGCCATTTATAAACTTAAGCCATCTTAAACTAGAACCACCTCTTTTAAATATTAGCAGCAATTACAAGGTGGTGTTAGTTTGCTTTTATTTGCCGTGATAAATACTATGAACAAAAGCAACTAAGGGTAGGAAAGGGATTATTTTATTTTATAGCTCATAGTCCATTGTGAAGGGAAGTCAGGGCAGAAACTCAAGGGAGAAACCTGGAGGCAGGAACTAATGCAGAAACCACAGAGAAGTGCTACTTACTGGCTTGCTTTCCATAGCACCTACTTTCTTGTACAACTCAGATCCACCTTACCATGATCACCACTTGGTTTAGTCTAGTCCAGTCCCTCCCACATCATTCATTATTCAATTAAAAACAGAGCCCTACAGACATGGTTGTATGTTAATCCATTGGAGGAAATTCCTCAATTGAGAATTCTTGTCAAGTTGACAAAAAGCTAACTAGCACAGTTGACCTCCTTTCAGCTTGACACACAAATGCATAAACCGTAACCTTTCCTTTCTTGTTTATCCCTAGGATCCTATGTTAATATCACAGCATAATTTTTAAAGTCCCACATTCTTTTTAAAAAATTCTAACAATTTAAATTTCCAAGTTCTCTTAATAAACATCAAGAGTATCTTTTGGGCTTTGGTAAAATAAAAAACAACTAAAAATTAAGAGTTAAGAACCATAAATATGAGAAAACAAGGCGTTTGTATTTGTGAGTTTGGGTTACCTCACTTTGTATGATATCTTCTATTTCTATTTGCATAAAATTTCTTTTTTTAATAATTACATAATTTTCCTTTGTTGATATACACCACATTTAATTATCCATTCATCAGCTAAAGGATATTTAGGTTGTTTCCATTTCCTAGCTACAGTGAATAGAGCCACAATGAGCATGGCTGAGCAGGTATCTGTGATGTAGGATGTCAGGTCCTTTGGGCGTTGCCAAGGATTGATACAGTTGGGTCATGTGGTAGATATATTTTTAGACTTTGGAGAAGCTTCCCGATATTTCCAGAATGACTGCACAAGTGCACGAGCCTACCAACAGTGAATGAAAGTTCCTCTTTCCTAGCATCTTACCAACATTTGTTGTCAATTTCCTTCCTTCTTTCTTTCATCCTAACAATTCTGGTGGGGATAAGATGAACTCTCAAGGTAGTTTTAATTTCCATTTCACTAATTCCTAATGTTCCAAATCTTTAGGTCTGAGTCTATAACCTGGACGAATGATGAAACAAGAAAAATGAAGAGGGAACAAGGAAGGGAGAGCTCTAGAATGGGGAACAGCAGGACACACAGGTACCATGAGTAGGAAGTGCGGAAAACATGGGTAGTTAACTGGGGAGGGTCATACGGAGGATGGAGAGATTAATAACACTAAGAAACTTCAGGAAGAAAGTGTTTATTTGACATACATGTCCTGATCACAGTCCGTCATTGAAGGGAAGTCAGGATAGGGACTCAAGGCAGGAACTGAAGCAGAGAGCATGGAGGATCACGGTTTGATTACTTTCCCCCTGGCTCACTCAGCTTGCTTCCTTCCAAAACCCAGGATCACCTGTGCAGGGATGATGCACAGGCACCACCCACAGCGAGCTGGACCTTCCCGCATTAATCATTAATCAAGCAAGTGCCCTCAGAAATGTCCATATGTCAGTCTGATGGATGCAATTCCTCAGGTGTGGTTTTCTCTTCCCAGGCGACACTAGCTTGCTCCAAATTGGAAAAGAAGATTAAAGAACTAAGCAGAACACGGAGAGCTGATTTTCAGAGTTATTTTGTGGATGTCTAAATAAATTTACTAATGTGACTAGTTAGGAGGGACTGTCACTTTTTGGTTAGAAGCAAAGTGGTGCTGGTAAGAAAGTGAAAGTAGAATATCTTTGTCTCGGAAGTTAGGTCCTGATAAACTTCATAAACTATTAGCTGTCGTCTGTGTGTGGGGCCATGGAACCTGTGTTGGAAGTGCTCCACTCTACACTGTGCACAAGCAGCTACAGGTGCATCAATAGATGGGCATGGCTCTGAGCCAAGGGACACGGTTACCAAGAACTCAGAGAGTCATCTGGATTTTAAGTGTAGTTTTTGACCTCTTTTCTTGAGAGTCGAGTGATGTTATCTCGATGAACTCAGCACTTATCAAGTTCAAAGTAGGCATGCAGTGGTAACCTTACCAAGTCACAGCTTTCTTTATCTCATGGAATCTGAGAGCCCCAAAGACCCTTGAATATTCCTGAAATCATTGCTATTTTCTAATGATTTATTTCTTCAATTCACCTCCACATTATTATATTCTTCGAGGAACCCTCCAATCAGCCTCATTGAAATTACAGTGACATCTTAGCTGGAAACCCCATAAAATATCTTCCATCCGCCTTGTCCATGGCTACATAGTTTTCTCTATGATTCACTGTGTACTCTGCTGTCATGATGGCCTTCTCAGAACTGTAACTGCTCAAAAGTTCTCAGTACTTTGCAATTAAATTGTCATAAGAACAATATCTGTAACCTAGTCTAAGGAGTTCTTTGTGGTCCATGTTTAAACACTTCACTGGTTTTGTATCATATTTTTTTGTCCAGCCTAAGTATAATTATTTATACATTTCTTGCACACATCCTTTTGCAGCATTGATTCCATCTGCTAAACACCTCCCCACAGTAGATGCACTGCTTCCTGTAGTCAGAAAATATTACAATCTCAGGGTCCTCTGATTCTTGAATTTATCCCAAATAACTAGACATTATTTTCAAAAGGGAAATTTGGAGTGTAGGTCAGTATGACATCATTGGCTTTTTCTTTACAGATTGACAAAAGTAACACAAGCATATGGGTGATGTTTGCTTTTGTTCACTGTTGCATTCCCACATCCTAAGAGAAGATCTGACAGTGTATGCTCAGGAAATAGTTGCTGAGAAGAGTTGGGAAATGAAACAGTATTAGCTCCTCTTAAGATGCTCTAAAGTCAGGCACACTGAGCTGGGAATGATGGCTCCTCACTGAACTCCCAGCAAGTAGGAGCTGGAGGATCAGGAGCTCAAGACAATTCTGTATTACATAGTGAGTTATTGGAAGATCTGGTTACAAGATCGGATCAGAAAGGAGACAGAGAGAAAGGAAGAAGAAAAGAAGGAAGGGAGGAGGAAGATTCAGAACTAGAGAAAGTGGGAGGTTGAAAATGACAGAGAGAAGTGAAGAAGAAACTTATATCGAATACTGCTTTTTACAGCTATTTTCTCTCCTTCAATGATCCTTTTTGCATAAAGTGTCATACAGTGAATGTACTGGTATGATCTTTATACATTTATACTTTTTTAAAAAAGAAAAAAACACAGAGCCCACAATTTTCATATTAGATGGCACTGGGAAATGAAGTCCATAGGTTCATGTTTCATCTCTAGTTCCATGTATTCTGTACCTCAAGATACAGGCACACACATTAGTATTCATACTCAGGAGTCTTTGCCCATAAGTTTTGGTGTTTTTGTATCTTGAATCTTGTCGGAGTTGTGCATAGTGCTTTGCAGCATCCTGAACTGAGAAGCAGCTTGTCGGAAGGTTGGTCCACGCTTACTACCGGTGGCATAGCGTGTCCCGTCAACTCATCTGGAAATGGAACAGAATTAACACACACACACACACACCAGGCTTTGCAAGGTCCCCAAGCAGATGTACAAAATAATCTAAGATCAAAAGAAAACCAAAAAAGAGTAACAGTTTTATAAATATTATTTTGCTCATGAAGAATGGGGTATTTTAGTCCCTCAAGGCACTAAAGTGTCTACATTCCTTTCTCTTTTTTGGTGTTTTATGCTACTTCAGCAGTTTGTTCTTTACCACGTGGCATCATAGAGGTTCTATAAGATTGTTTCCCACATATCTTTATTTACTTAGAAATGCCAATAATTTATCTTTGTTCCTAGCACATTACTGGCTATGCAAATATTCAATATATCTGAAGTATAATTCATAGGTTATTTCCCAAAGGATATTTAAATTTGCTTATGACTTATGAGCAACTTATTAGAAAATATAGTAACAGGAGAAAAATTCAGCATTATTAATAAACTGTACAAATAAGCAAACCAATATTTAAGCTCACAAGCTGTTAATTTACATTTTTATTGTGTTTTATTCATTCTGTCTGAATATGTGCACATGGAAATCAGATATCACCTTGCAAAAATTGGTCCTCTCTTTCCACTATGTTGTTCCAGATATACCTGGGGATGGGTTAAGTGCTTGCCTATATTCTCTATAAATGAGATCTGATATTTCTTCTAAGAATGATATATCTTATGACTAAATGGTGGGATAAAGTGAATATTATAAAATCTTTTATAGATTAGAATTCATAGGAAAAATACATAAATATTAGTTTGATTTTAATTTATCTACTTGATAATGGGGCTTAAATTTTCCATTCATGAGCTATAAAACCTTGTGGGGCAGTGATTTAATAAATAAATGAGATAAATCAACTTTAGTCAGTTCATCTAAAATTCCAGCCTAAAATTCCAGAAGGAAGGCTTACTGATATCCTCATTTTACAGAAATCTTTTGAGTTCTTTAAGTAGTGACCCTTCAAATAATAACCTTAGGACTCGTCTTATTGATACAACACAAAGAAAAAAATGCAAATTCCTGGAAGTTGTTTTGCTTTATTTAATTGAAAATATATTGTTTTCACTAGTTCTAGTAAGAAGTAAACATTATTAAAAAGGGGATTATTCCTGTAAATTACTCTCATGTTCAATGACAATATTCAATAGTTATGTGAAAAGAAAAATGTAAAAGTGGAAGGAATAACAGATAAGTGAAACCTGATTATAAACAGAACAGCCCTCCGAGTCCTAGGAACAATATAAAAACAAAGAAGTCATTTTCCATTATAATGAATTCTCTGTCATCATATCCACTTACATTTTTACTTGCAATCTTCCTTGACATTTAAATGCACTTGACAATATTAATGACTCCTTTATTCAGGTTCTGCCCTGGGTCTGCTCATGCTGCAATGCCTGGTTCTTTCTTCCTGTTCTGACTTTTTGTTGTCATTCAGCAACTTGTTTGTCTCATTCACCTCTGCTCCACATGAGTAGCGCCTGAGTGAGTGTGGTCATAATCTGAAGCACCTGCATCATTTACTTCCCCTCCTACAGATGTTTACTTCTCCTTTCTTTACATCTCTATATGCCTATCGTCTTACCTGATTCTTTTAAAACTGCAATTAATAACTGCTCTCAACTTAAATCTTATGCTCGACTCACTATTCTAAAGGTCTTTAGATCTTTAAAGGTCTAAAGTATTTCCTGATCAGTTCTGTGAGTCTCTGCAGCATTTTTTTCCTTCCTGAAACCTTGGCTTCAGGGGGGTAAAAGCTCATTTTCTTCCCTTATTAGGGCTTTACCCTCACCGTGTTGTAGCAAAAAGGGTTGCTCACATTTTTTTTTTATCATGTTTGTCGTATCTCCTATGACATAGCTCTTCCATGGGACGACTTCCCAACCTCTGAACTGTTACTTTCTTTGATGATGCTTTTTTAATACTTGTGGTTAATGATTTACAAAGGTAACTGATTAATATTTTTTCTCTTCTTAGATGGACTCATAATTATGGCTCCACACTATTGCTGACGGCTTAGCACAGCTGGTGGAGATATATATAATCAGGATGAATAGGTCAATTGATACATTTTAGATTTACTTACTTAGGCTTTGTTTTTTACAGAATGAGAATTGATGCTAGGGACACATATTCTGGACAAACAGTCACTTGGGCAAATCTCACATCCATTTTGTGGTGACATATTGTGTCCCCCAAAATATTGTGCACCCTAATAAACCTCATCTGAGGATTAGAGGAAAAAGCCAGTCACTATATTAAACATAGAAGTCATGACTTTTATCCTAGTATTCAGGAGTCAGAGGTCCTTCCAGATCTTTGTGAGTTCAAGGCCACATTAGGGAAGAGAGCCAGGCATGGTGACACATGCCTTTAATCCCAGCACTAATGGTAGAAGTCTGGAGGTCTGTACAGATAGACAGGAAGTGATGTAACTGGGCAGAGAGAGGAAATAAGGTGGCAAAACAGAAAGGCATATAGGTGTGGGTCTACAGGAAGTAGTTCTCTGTGGAAGCTGAGGAGTTGGTGGGGTGAGTTTGGCTGTGCCTCTTCCTATTCCTCTGATCTCTCAGTTTTTCACCCCAATATGCAGCTCTAAGTTTTTTATTAATAAGACCATTTAGCAATTCGTCTTACACCATTTTGCATTTTTAATTTTGAAAATAGGATCTTCCTAAGTCGCCCAGGCAGGCCTTGAACTTACATCTTCCTCCCTCAGCCTCCCAACTAGGTACTATCACATCTCTGTGCCACAAGGCCTTAAGAGTCTTATATTTCTAAACCTCAGATTAATCCTAGGGAAAAAGATATTCCAATTATTTCATTTTACCAAGGAAAGTCTAAAGCTGATAGAAAGGAAAAAAACATAGAAAAGAAGAAAATGAAAGAAAAGACTGACCTTTAAAATTCATGATCTCATGTAGGAATCACTTTCTGACCTCTCATGTGCTGCCAGATTTCGTCAAGTGGGAGTGAGAAACGAGGCCCTTCCCACTAGGGAGTATTGCAGAAGGATTTACGTCAAAGGATCTTCAGCTCAAAGGAGTTGGCATGTTTAGAGCATTTAATAACAAATTCACCTCAAAAAAAATCACTTCAGTATTTAAGAATCATCTCCTTCAGCAGTAATGCCGAGTTCAGAACTGTGCCAATTAATTAAGTCACATGGTAACTATAAGGCTCAATGAATGGAGCAACCATACTCAGTAACAGCAGTCAGGCATTGGAGAGATGGTTCAGTGGGAAGGATTAGTGAAGTCCTGAGTTTAGACCCTGGTGCTCCACTAAAAGAGCTGGATGTGACCCAGCATTGTTGGGAACCAGGGCAGGAAGATCTCCGGGACTTACTTTATTCCTGCCTAGCTCCAGTTTCTGTATGTGCCTTAGTTTTGTTCTTATTACAGTTTATTTGGCTCCCAATTCCAGGTTGTACTCCACCCTTTCTGGGAGGCTTAGGAGCAAGGAGCTGGAAGTAGTTTTAGTCATAGTTCATCCACTACAGTCAAGAGCAGAGCATAATGAATGACGTGCCCGGGCTCCCTTCATGCTCTGAACATTCAGCTCAGGGCTCAGCCCAAGAAACGGTGCAGCCCACATTCAGGGTGGAGCTCTCCATATCAGTTTGTCCAGTTAAGAAAATATTTAGCCAGCATGCTCACATGCAAAACCAATCTAGACAGTTCCTCATTGAGACTCTCTTCCCAGGTCACTCGTTGTTTTCTCAAGTGGACAATTGAAATTAACCATCACAGTGAGATACCAATTCTCAGGAAAATAAGCAGATTACCTGGGATCCTCCTCTAGAGTTTCTTCTCCAACCTGCACGTACACGTATATAACTCCCATAACACACACATACACGCACACCACAGAAAATAATTTCATCCAAACATTTTTGGTTCAATTTTGAGTAGAATATCATTCACATATTTTGTTTTTAAGATATGACTCTTCTTGTGTCTCATTTTGTAGTCCTTGGCGTATTTTTGTATGACAAAGAAAGAGTTAGACACATATTATCTCATCTCTAATTTATGTCTCCGTAGATATCACAAAAATTGAAGTTTTTTTGTAATATAAAATTTAAAAAATATATAATTCTACTTAGATTACAAAATCCTCCACTAACTCAACAATTTGTCCTAAAGCAATTTCACATGCCTATTTCTCACATCATTAAAATTATAATGTACTTTTATCAGTTCACATTATTTCACGAAAATTTCATAGTCACCATTATCTGCATAATTAATATTTCATGCCTATAAAATATTTATCTGAGTAAATATTCAAACACCTTTATTTCTCTGTTGTTGGACATTTAGCATATTTATAGTGATTTGAAGCCATCATAAATAATATTGTAATTAATATTTTTAAATTAAATTTTCTTCTGTTGAATTACTCTCTTTATATAAAATCTTCAGAGTGGGAAATTACTGTTATTTTTTGCCATTATGTATTTGTTATATTTATGAGACAGAAATTCCCTTCCCAATAAGTCAAATAATAGCTTTTACAAAGCTCTAGTGGCCTGATGCATAGATAAATACAAAAAATTCAAACTGCACATTCACATGCTAATTATTAGTAATTAGTGACACATACTCCTGGGAGTGTTATAGACCATGAGGACAATTCCAATGCTTCTCCTGAAAGTCATTCTGCTCTGAAAACAGTGAATGCTTTCCTGCAGTGCTTCTAGAGAAGCCACATTTAGTGTTTTCCACGTCTGTCCTTCAGATGACACTGTGGACAGACCGAAGCTAGCCAGGGGGTATCAGTTTAATACCATGTGCAGTGTAAATCCAACAGTTAAACTGGGAATGAGAGAGGTGGCCTTCCCCAAGGCAGAGCTCACCAGCTGGCTGTCCAGTGCTAAATAGTACATGCAAGTAACACTGCATAGACTTAGCAGGTTATATTCAGGAGGATATTTGTATAAACATATATGTATACATGCAATAACAATTAGGGAAAAAGAGGTTATGAATTTGAAGGAGAGTGGGAGAAGTATACGGGAGGGTTTGGAGAGAGAAAAGAGAAGGGAGAAATGTTTTAATTAAGTTATGATGTCAAAAAATAAAACAACCTTAAAAAGTCTTCAGTATGGAGCCAATTTCACCTTCCTAACATGTAACTAAGAGCACTGGGCTCTGATTCCAAACCAGAAGTGACATGTCATCTCTCCATGTACATGCTAATCGCCAGAATCAGACTTACTCCTATGTGAGTGTGAATTAGCCAGAATCAGAGTTACCTAGCAGGTTTTAAAAAGGCTCCAGATTCGTTCTGGAAATGTCTTCAAGACACATGACCATTTTGTCACATGAAAACCATATTGATCTTTGGAGTTTTAACACTAAAAAGTGTACATTTTACCTGTAAATAACAGTAAATGATTTTGGAAACCTTTGGGCAATTTTGATCTCATTTAACTGAAAAACTTGTTTACAGACATTATCTTAATGGTCACACATTTATTACTAGATTCCCTTATGTAAGTACAGGACAAAAATCTTCAATTTTTATCCAGTATATCATATAACAAATGCAATATTTTTATCAGTGCAGGAAATAATCTTTCCATTAAATACACACATTTCCCATTAAGGTGAATTTTAAATATAAGAGAAGATTTTAATTCGATGTGAGTCAGAATTTACTTGTGAATTTTAAATTGCTTTTCCATGGAATATAAAAAAACTGGGAAATGACAGGAAACTGTTTGAATAGAACACTTTCTTATTTTATTAAATGCATGAGGCATTTTCTTCAAAATTATTACAGCATCTTTCACTTGTGATGTTTGATGATCATATATTAATTTTATTCAAACAAAGCATATCTCTTGTGTCAGTCCCCACCACCACTATTACTAACATCAGTGCCATGGCCATTGTTCCTTGTTGATTTCAGATACATTTTATAAAAATTCAATTAGGCTAGACCAGGAGTTATTTTAGGTTAAAAAAAAAAAGTTTTCTTTTTTCTCTGGATTTTAACCATTTTTTTTCCATTTCTTCCTCAAACCTCCATCTGTAGGTGAAACGTCCACAGTTGAGTACAGCCCCAGTTGTGTTATTTGGAATCCAAGTGGGACACATTGCTGTCCCATCGTCCCAGCATCTGTCTTTCTAGGTACACAACACACAGCTCTGGGTGGCGTGGTAGGTGTGCCCCTCTTCCTTCAGACATGAGTGGTTAAGGGGAGAGTTTCTTCTTAGTGGAACTCATTCAGTGTGCTTGGTTTCTCAGTCACTGGCAAGGGAGCTTTTGCGTGGTTCATTTTCAATGTGACTTTGAACAGACATTTAAACTGGTCAGTTTTCTGTTTCCTCATCTTACAGTCCTGGCACACCAAGTTCATTGCACTTTATATTAGTGATTTGTCCAATAACAGAAATCCTGGGAAATTAATTCTAGCCATAAATGAAACTAGAGAAGTAATAGCCTGGATTTTAACTTTAGCGGCAGAGTACTTGACATCAGTGCAGGAAGCAAAGAGATGTAGAAAAGGTTTAGATCAGAGTGAACAACAGAGAAGGTTATTTTAAATTTTGGTCTAAAAACATGCGTGTTTCAGTGGCTGCTAAAATCAATGTAAATAACTGGATTAGTCAAAACTGCCACTACAGAAAGAAGAAAAATAATGCAGCCAAATACATTTTTATTTATTTATTTTTTTGTGAAATTTATCTTTTCACATTGTTTATATAAAAAGAAATGAGGGACGGAGGAAATCTCTTTCTTTTTAAAGTGTTTGCCATGCAAGGATGAAGACCAATTTTATGTACATAAACTATGTAAAAAATTGGACGTGGTGTTATAATCCCAGAGATGTGGAGGCTGAGACAGATGCAACCCTAAGGCTCGCTGAGCAGCCAGCCAACCTACAGTTAGAGCCAGGTCCAGTGAGATAACCTGCCTCAAAATAGAAGATGAGGCAGGATTGAGGAGATGAGGAAGAGTGGGATAGGGAAGGAGGTAGAAGGGGGATGGGAACAAGAGAGGAGGAGGGAGAAACTGTAATTGGCATGTAAAATAAATGAAAAAAAATGTTAATTAAAAAAAAAAAACAGAAGATGGACAACTCCAAAGGAACAGCTTTTGAGGTTGTATACACGCACACACTTGACATACACATGAGCTCATAATCATGTGAACACACACACACACACACACACACACACACACACACACACACGAAAATAAACAGGACACAAGAAAGGATTTTGAAGTTGCCTGGGATTTTCAGAGGAAAATGGGTAGGAGAGGTGAAGAGGGAAGACAAGACAAGTGTAGGTAAAACCTCAAAGTCAGAACCTAAGAGATATCTGAAGACAACGAACTCATGGCTCATGCCAGAGGGCAGACACACCATGTCTTAAAGGAAATGACACCAAGGAAACTTTTGACATGAGTGTTTCAGAGACTCAGTGGAGTGAAGGAAGGCTTGAGAATGTGTGACAAGGACATGTGGCTAGTCCTGGCTATGCTGGGACTGCAGGGCAGTGGGTATTTACAAGCAGGGTGTTCTACAGTAGCTTAACAAGGTAGGTAAAACGTTGACTATTTATCCTGAGGTTGTTTTTCTTAATAATATTTCTCAGAGAAAGTACTGTCTGAGGTGCTATTTCCTTAAAGTTTCTCAGTCCTTATTGGAAGCTTACCATGCCTTCTATAAGCTGGGGACTACATGTTCTTATTTTCAACTCTTGTTCAGTCTTCAGGATATAGAACATCATATGTGAAATTAATTGAAATGAGAATTAACTTTATATTTCTCTATCCATAGAACACTTAATTTTAGAAAAACATAAAACTCTTCAAAATGTTATATCCCAAGAATAAGTATAAATAGCAACTGAAAGTAAACAATGTATGTATCAATAATAATATACTATAAAAATAATATAAGAAAAGTACCCATCTATAATATTATTTTATATCAAAGAATTCTCTAAAATATGTATATATAGTTGATAAAATTTTAAAATACTTATTTTATAATATCTAAGATTGCCTATGGCATGCAAGTTGAGATCAGGCAGCCTTAGTTAGTCTAAATTTCAAATAGTTCAAGAACAACTTCACTTCAGCTTGAAAATGAGAGGAAAATCCTGTTCATTTTGTATTTTTAGTGTTGAAGGAAACCTTGAATATTAACTGGCAACTTTTAAGAGTAAAATAAGTAGCTAATAGCTGAAAGTGTTTTAAAAACACTTCAAGGGAATTCATAGACAGTCAAACAAGTGGCCAATTTTCTACCATCATTTCTATGGTAACAGCACCGAGGCCCAGCATTTCGTAGTGTGGTTACCACAGGCAATCATTTTCCTACATAACTTCCGTGATTAGCACATCTATCACTGCTGAGATTCCCAGCAGACAGACTGCCTGTTTGACAGATGAGAAGCTGAAGTAGAGAGAGATTGAGTGATAGAAAGGCAGTGGTTCAGCTAGGTAGCCCCAACATCAGGATTTTATGCAATCTCACTCAGAGGCAGGTCAGCTGGGTAGCCCCAACATCAGGATTTTATGCAATCTCACTCAGAGTCCAGGTTCCAAAGTATGTCTCTCCACATTACAGTGTCTTAGACCATCATTTCCACAGTATTCATAAAGTGTTTGATGCATGTATGTTGAAGGTAGCTAAGAAACTTATCGTGTATGGTTCACATATCTAGGATGAATTAAAAGGAATGACTTTAGTGTCTTTCTGGGAGGCAATGCCCACTTTAGAGACACCACTCCATGTTAGCTAGGACAAAAACCATTCATAAACTTCTTCCATTTTGCTTAAATAATGACATTTACAGAAACCAAAGCACCCCATTTCTCTATATTCTTGTCTTCCCAACCCTATGGACCCCTAGTAATGGGTTGCCAGGCAAGGTGATTATAAATCATCTGACGCTTGGTAACTGATTCTTCACTGGTTCCCACCGAGCAACAGCCAACTGCCAGCCTAAGGAGGGAATTTGTTAATATTCTTCCCACCTCACTTCCCCTGAAGCCTCTGAGAAGGAGGCCCTACTCAGTCACGTGGGCTGAACTCTCCTCTGAAGCCATACCATGCCGCTGTCTGCCTTAGGTAATAATGACGCTTCTAATAAAACTCTTACCCACAACGAACAATGTCTCCCCAAATTCTAAACCGGAAACCTTTCACCCCAGAGACAGCGCAGACCTGAGACAGAGAGGAGCTGTGTCCTAAACAGAAACCTCTGGGGAGTCTTTTTAAATGATAAGTCTGCTGGGAGAGGCACAAAACAACGGTGGGGAATTAGAGTGAACCACAATGAAGACTTTGGCCTGGGTAGTTAGCCTGACCCCTGAGGAAATCTGCCCAGATGTCTCACTGAGGCCAGGGCACCGGCTGTGCTGATATATCTTTCTTCCAGTCCTGGGGCCTCAAGGCCAAGCACAATATGTGCTGAACAGCAAATAGAGAAAGAGTGAGTGCCAGAAAGGATTACAGCCAGAGGAAGGACAGCCTTGCAAGATCTACACTCGCAAGAGCAGATTTAAAAAAAGAGAGAGAGAGAGAGCTTTGAGGGTTGAGGGGCAGCTGTAGACCTCCCTAGAGGCTGACAAGTACAGAAAGGGGACTGTTTGGTTCATTCAGAAACAGTGAGGTAAAACACATCCAGACACAAACAAATCAGTAAGAGCCAGGAACTGTAGCTGGTGCTTGGTGGAGTTGCCTGTGGTTCTCTTGTGTTTGTCTGAGTTACTCTTTCTGAGTATTAGAATTTTCACCTGAACTTTTCTTTTCCTGTTCACTTAGTATATAGTGCTTACCCATGGAGCCATCCTTAGTCCACTCACCCAAGCATACCAAGCCTGAAATAAATATTCAGTGGGATTGAGGGTGCACTCAGCAGGTGCTTTGTAACCACCTTGTTAGAGAGGAATTCAGACACTTTGAGGACCAAGTCCATATGCTCAAATTGTGCATTCAAAGTGACTCTGTGTGGCCTGGACTCTGTCACTGATGTCAGAATGGTGAATCACATGAAGAACTCAGTGTCCTAGGTTTCTTCCAGTCTAATCTTTTCCGTGTCTTCATTTCTCTCTCTATGGTACTCTCAGAAACACATGTTCTTGTAGAGACTGTTAGTGCTATGGCCTGTCAACAAGCATGAGGAAACCTGAGCAGGGCATTCAGTGTCTTGAATTGGACTGATTTTGTGGTCTTAGTCTCACAATGCTTGGGTTAAAGGTAAGAACTTGTACAGCCATATCCAGCTTCTTTTGTATTTATGGTTTTTGCTGTGTGTGTGTGTGTGTGTGTGTGTGTGTGTGTGTGTGTGTGTGTGCGTGTGTGGGGGCATTTGCACATGTGTACAGATATCCGTTCAAGTCAGAGGCTCTGGATCCCATAGAGATGGAGTTACAGGCAGTTCTGAGCTACTGGACGTGGGTGCTGGAACTGAATTTGAGCTCTCTGCAAGATCAATATAAGCTCTTAACTATGGAGTCATCTCTTCAGCCCCAAACGCAGCTTCAAAGTGTTTGCTGAGGATTCAAACTCAGGTCCTTGTGCTTACACAGCAAGCTCTCTTCCTGATCTGCATCCCCAGGCTGTTCAGGAAGCTTTTTCTCTTGTTTTGTTTTCATTTGTTTGATTTTTGCATTTTAAATGAAGACCTTTATTAGTAGTATTTGCTCAGAGAGTTATTTGTTTGAGTTATTATTGGAAAGTTGCTGTCAGAGAACAAAATATCAGAAGCAGATTCTCTGTAATGCTCTTTTGTCTAACAAGAATTCACTTTTACATGGCTCTTGAGTTTGTTGCTTGGAGAGAGAGATGGCATGCTCAATTATTCATGTTTTCTAATTAAACCCTACTGATTGTACCTAAGTGGAAACTTTATTTCAGAGAGAATGTGTTCTTAATATTTTTTTCCACTGCAACAACAATTCATCAAATGTGAAAGCAAACCTTTCTAGGGTCTGTAGTGAGCAATTCACTGGGTTCCAAACTTGCATATAGAAAGTATTTACCATGTTGCAAGCCCCTGTCATTTTATTTCATAGCTTGCATAGCGATGATGATATCTGATGGCTTCTCATGACATTTTAGTTAGCCTCTATTGAAAATACCAAGAAATGACAAAACCAGATGCTGTTGATATGCATTTAGTGAGCTATGGTTGTGTGGCTCAGTGAAATCTCAATCCTCCCAAGCCCATGCATGATAAATCAGACAATATAGCTACATACTTGGTTCTTATTTTTTTTTTTGGATAAAGCATTTGTATAAAAATATTTGTATTTGATTTGATCAATATTTATTTTCGACTCAAAATAATCATTTAAAACACAAATAGCATAATGGATGTGTGACTTCTGAAAACATCATCCCCCCACCCACCCAGCTAGAATCTCACCATGTAGCATTGGTTGACCTGGACCTTTCTGTATAGCCAGGATGGCCTCAGAGTCCCTTCCATCTGCCCACTCAAGCCTCCAGAGCATTAGAATTAAAGGCATGCACCACTATGCCCAGTTCTTTTTATTTATATATTTATTTTTTGACAGAGACTTGTGTGCTGACCTGACTGATTTCAAGCTCTGTATCTCTGAGGGAGACCTTGAGTATTGATCCTCCTCCTGCCTCTGCCTCCCATGTACTAAAATTTCAGGCATGCCCTACCGTAAGTGGTAAGATTTATTTTATCCCCATGTCTTTAATCCAAAATAATTTCATGCTTTTCCTAATAATTTCACTCCTGTTTTTCCTTAAAATTCCTTAGATCTTAGTATGTTTTTAAAAAATCATGTGTTAATTGATTAAAGTATAATTTATAGATGCTTAACATACTTTCATGTATTCTGTATGTGATACATGGGAAGACTGACAGGGCTGCTCTAGCTAGTCGACACCTCAAAGATGGCAGGATAGGAACATGCATTGAATGGTGCTCTTTCCTTAAGTCATTAGTCAGATTACACAGAAATTAGCAATCTGTTCCATCATAAGAAGACACCTCAGCTTCAACCTCTTTCCTACACTGATTTGTTGTTGATGGAGATCGTGTTTTCCTTATGTACCAATGTGCAGTCCACAGGGCTTAAAATATATTGTTAATGAAAAGACATATTTTGTCCTGAATTGAAACGTGAAGGTCTGTAGATCTGAAGAAATCTGGCAGCACCACAGCTTTTCTTCATGTTTATATGTTTATGAGTAAACTCAATATGCTTCCTTGAATAGGAGAGGAAGTTGATTTGGAATGAGATGAATTTCATCTTCTCTTGAAAATGAAACAGAAAAGTTTAAATATTCTTGCATATGATTTTTTCTAGATGTTTGGTGTTGAATTTTCAAGTGAATTATTAACAATTCATTTATTATATTATAAAAGATATTTTGTGGATATGAAAAAATAATAATTCCAGGCTTTAGATGGATGTTTCTCCAGAATCCTAAAACATTTTAGTATGGGTTTTAAAAGGTTTTAGTATTGCATACTACACTTTGAGAAAATAATTAAAAGAAGGTTATACATGAAAATTGCAGAATATTAGATTAAAAATACTGACAAATACAGCATTACAGATGCAGATTCAGTAGCACAAAAAAAGACTGGCTAGGTTTTCTGAAAGTATGTTATCACATGTTTTTTATGTCATGCACATTTGATGAAAGTCTTCCGATGAGTCCTGACCTAGCATATAAGGGTACTGAAGAAGGAAGCCAACCCTAAAAGTTACATTAAAAAAGAATTTCCTCAATCAGACCATTTTAAAGATCTTTCTTGGAATTACTCATTCACTGAGGCTGGATTGTACTGTAGGCAATTTTGAAAAAATGAAGTCCTTCATTATACACACTCTGTAATGCTGAAAGGAAATATAAAACATCCATCCATTTGAATTTTAATTTCTTGCACATTTCCCATCTTTTCAAAAAAACATTACTAAGTGACTACAAGGCTAAATGAGGGTGATTATTAACATCATTTTAAGAATTTAAAAACTATAATCTATTTTCATTTATTAGTATTTTTTATATTTTTACAGATGAACACATTAACACAACAGTTTCTCTTGATCATATTGACCTTTTACATAGACTTTGTTAATACATTTAATGCTCACTATATTGGCAAGTTGTCATGTGTATTTTGAGCTCACTGAGAAGCTGATTCTAGGAGCAGAATCTCCCCCTCACCACCATGACCATACTCACCTTAATCCCTGCCTTTCTTTTAGCATGCTTGTCTCAGTGGGTTTTCCAAAGCCCCTTGTTTGAGTAAGGACTGATCCTCTTAACTCTGTGACATGGAGGAAAGAGAACAAATGGCAAAACAGCTCAGGAGAAAAATGTTGTATGCATAATAAGAAGTAGAAGCCAGCCATATATAAGTTAACCATTGTTTAATCTCGTAATATAAAAGTACCTATCATCGCTGGGCTGTGGTGGCGCACGCCTTTAATCCCAGCACTGGAGAGGCAGAGCCAGGTGGATCTCTGTGAATTTGAGGCCAGCCCGGTCTACAGAGTGAGTTCCAGGAAAGGCGCAAAGCTACACAGAGAAACCCTGTCTCGAAAAACCAAAAAAAAAAAAAAAAAGTACCTATCATAGGACAGAAGTTGGAAGTTCAGCCGTTGGAAGCCCATAGGTGGAGAAAAAATTCAGTCAGGAAGTCCAGCTGACTGCCTCATCTTCCAGTCAGTTTTGACAGAATGTTGTTGGTCTCTGATTTGATGACAGTACTTTTTATGCTGATATTTGTTCTTTTACTTAGAAGCTTGTTCTTTTACTTAGAAGCTTCACCCAAAGGTTCATTTGACTCTGCCAAGGACTCTGTGAGGAGCTTCAACTCACTGAATCATTGGGCTTCTCCAGTTCATTTATACTTGATGATGTCTATCTGTCTGTCAGTCATCTATCTATCTATCTATCTATCTATCTATCTATCTATCTATCTATCTATCTATCTATCTATCATCTGTCTATCTATCTACCTATCTATCATTATCATCTTTCTATACATTCTTCTAATATATCTGCTACTTGTTTATTTGCTTACATATTTACTTTGGTTTGTCATATACTGAAAGTATGGCTGTTGTTCATCATTCTCCAGACAGTGATGAATTGTCTGTGGATTTCTCTTTAAATATTTCCCATTACTTTTTATTTTTTACCACATCACAGTAAATAGTTTCCAAACATTTTTAAGATGCCATTGTTGGATAATGATTAGGTCAGAATTTTCACCTTTCTTGATCATTGAAGTACTGAAATAAATTCAGTTTCCATAGAAACAGCATGTAAACCACATAATAAAATCAATTTGTATTAATTTATATTTTGTTTAAAGCATATGAGTAGGAAAGAATAGTCATTGTTGCCTCTCATATATCAATGAAGAACACCAAGAGACTAGAAATAGTTGAAGTCACACAGATAGCCTTAGACATATGATGCCTTCTGCATCCAAGGTGATTATACTTAGCCAACTTCCAAACTTATTTCACTCCATATTTCTGGAATCTCTATGACTTCTGAGTGATATAAGTTTTCCTCTTTTCTATAAAGTGCTAGAATCTTAAAATACCTAAACAATCTGCATCCCTGATGAATACAAACCCATGTACCCCTGTGTCTATGTTTATTGGAATCAATAACTCACAAATGAGGTTGGTTTGATATGGAGAATGCCAGTACACATCAATGTAGGTTTATCCTTTTCAACATTGGTCCTGTAATTTTCTAAACTCTCTTGCCTGGGTTTTTTTTTTATGAGAACTTGGCATCATTAAATTTCTGGCATACTTCTCTTATGCCACCTTTCCATTGCACAATTATTCTTCAGGTTGCTATTCTTGGACTTTCAATTTATTAGATCTATTCTCCTTAGTTTATCTTGTTAGCTATAATGAGGACTCAAAATGCCAATTGCTATTGTTAACTCAGACCATTTTCTCTTCTAATATTTACATTCTAACTGCTTAGGCAGTCTAAAAATATTACATAGAGAAATAAAACTGAGCCGTGCAGGTTGGCATATATCTGTAATCTCCAGAGTAGAAAAAGTGAGTATCACAACAGGATCATCACATACTTGACACAGTTCTGGATTTCATATTGTGTTCCACACCACCCTAGCCTGTACAGTGAGTCTTAATTAAAAATTTTTCCCTAAAGAAACTCAATTGACCAACCAAAACCAAATACTGATCATGTCTCCTATAATTTTTATATTCAATGTTCTATTCAGTAGACAGACAATGATGCACTCCTTACCAAATTATACATCTTAGAGACTGCTTTGATGTCTTACCCTTCTATCACAACAATTGTTCTTTTCAACAAGAATGCACTTTATGCTTATCTGAAGGTTTTATTTAAGGTGATAAGATATTATTTTCAAATAATCAGAAAAAGATTCTGAAAATCCAGCTGTGAGAACAGCTTAAAAGTAGAAGTACTTGCATCCAGAAACCGACCTCATCTGGTAAACTGGGGAAGGCTTGTAAGAAGAAGGGAATTTGAGGCAAGCTCTGAAGCTGGAGTGTGGCTCTAACTGCTAGAAGAGCTGCTAGGGACAGTTCCATGTGGAGAACTGCAGGTGTCCAGGGGTGAGGTCAGAGGAAACAGAGCAAGTGAAGCAGATAAAAGACCAGAGGTGATTGTTGGTAGGGTTCGATGGGGGTGAGATGGCAGATGAGATCAAGGAGAATCAAGAAGCAGAGAACACCTTGAATGATAGAACTTTTAAAGTTTCTCTGAGAAACTGGAAATTATCTGTGGGTTTTAAGTAGATAATATAGCGAATGCAAGTCTTTTACATTTTAATACTTGTTTGTTTTTATATCATATATGAATATTTGGCTGTATGTACATCCATGTATGACATACATACCTGGTGTCCCATGAGAACAGAAGAGGGTATCAGATCCTCTGGAACTGGAGTTACAGATGGTTGTACATTGTCATGTGGGTGCTCAGAATAAAAGCTGCATCCTCTGGAGGGCAGGAGATGTCCTTAACTCCTCAACCATCTCTCCACCCCAAAATACAGCCTTTAGAATTCTTATATCTAATCAACAAATCTCACCTTTATTACCTCTTAACTATCCCTTGAGTTTGTCTCTGTCTTTATCTGTTGTTATTCATCTATTCTTGCTTGAATTACTGTGATATTGCCTTACTTTCCTACATCACTTCTGCATCAGACAGTTAATCCCATTGTACCTTGGGAAAAGGACTAAACATCATCTTGTAACTTCTGAGAATTGTGTCCTAGGATTTTTAAAAATCTCCCTACTCATGGAGGTGCTTTGCAAAGACTAGATTTTATGATTACTTCATGAAATCAGAATTACTTCTTAATCCTTACCCTACTTGGTGCTTTTCCCTGAAAATTCTGCAGGAAAGAGGATAATCACTTTTGTTTCACCAGGACTTTGCCAAGGTTAGTTGACCATCATTTCCTCCTTTTTTTTTCTTAAAAATTCCCAGCATCTGTCAACCCTAATGCTCATTGGAAAATGAAATCGTTACCTAAAATATGAACTCTAATCTCCCCATATCACTCAAGACTAGATTTTAAGATTTTTTTCTTTCCTCCTTTTATGTCTCACCCCTTTGCACACACCATCCCAGAATCTGTCAGATCACAGCTCTGTTGACGGTTCACACCTCCCCATCTTACCCCACACTACTATACAGTGCTTCTCTTGCTCAAAATGTTCCTCTTTGTTCAAAGTTTTTCTCTTCTGTTGTTTTATTTTATTTTTTGAAGTGTACACAATTGTGTGTGTGCATGTGTGTGTATGTGTGTGTGTGTGTGTGTGTGTGTGTGTGTGTGTGTGTACACTTGTGCACACAGGCACCATGGCTTCAGTGTGGAGTCTGTTCTCTCTTGCTACCATGTGATCCCCAGGAATTGCACTCATCAGACTTGGCAGACTTGGCATCAGGATTGGCAGTGTGCACCTATACTGCCCATACCAGTATGGCTACCCCAAACTAGTCTCCTATTTTACTCTCTGATTAGTTCCTACTTGAGATAAATGAGTTTCTTTCAGGCTTCATTGAGACTCCTTCCCTTGCCTTCCTGTCTGACTCAAATAGAAATTTTATCTTTCTCTGGAGTATACCTTTGCATAAAACACACTACACTTTATTGTCCACAATTGAAATTGTAAAACTGAGGAGTATGAAGAACCTCATTTAGGACTAGGATGATTTTTCTTTACTTTGCATCTTCCTTTACTAGCGTGGTGCTTGAGATAGAGTAAGTTGTAAAATGGATGCTTTCTTATATAATTAAACAAGTTCAAGGAAGCAAACAGAACTAACAGACCAGCAGATGAAGGAGAAGTAAGGCAAGCCTCTATTTCTAGGAAGTTTGAAATTCAGTGGAGGAGGCAAAAAAAAAATGACTAAAGCAAAGAGAAGATTAAGGAAAAACCCCTGAGGAACTCATGCAAGATAGATTATGAGTAGATAGATTGATGAAAAATTTCTCATGTAGGTACTGTTGTAGATGGGCTTTTAACAGCCTGCCATATTTCTTTAGGGAAAAGATGGATATTCCACGTGTATTTGAGGAGTGCAAGGCTATACCCACTCAGGAGACTGAATCTTCATCAGGTTTCAAGGTTTGCAGGTCTTTTTAACCACAGTCTCACCATGATGCATTTTCCTATGTACTGGACAGCTTTAAAGGATTTGAAAAGGAGACTACCATGAATGCTAGTGTCTTAAAATGATCCCACTGACACTGTGAAGGGGTGTGACTATAGGTGAGTATGAAGGTGCAGACATTAATTAGGATACCTTTAATACTATTCTGGTTGACAGAAGTTTTCTTCAAAAAGTCAGATAATAAGTACCCTCTGGGTTTGAGGGTAATGTGATCTTTATGGCAACAGCTCAACTATGCTGTTGCAGAATGAGAACAGCCACAGACCATGTGCAAATGAGCAAACCTGGGTGAATGTTTTTATGGGGCTTTTCTCGGGAAGACTAAACTTTGTATTAACCCTAGACAACAAGGATACCACATATCAAAGAAAGCATTCCACCCAAGCACTGCTTTATTTCAGTTAATTACAACATCATGAATGGTCAGAGGAAATTACACTATAGGCAGCTATACCAGTAATAGTCTCACTCAAGCAAGGACAACTCACAAAACCTGCAAAGTTTATGGGCAATTTGTGGGCAAGGGTCCTTTGGGCAATTTGTGGGCAACTAAATCCAAGCCTAGTCCTACACTACCCTATTCCGTCTTGACCTTCTATGTATTATGAAGAAATGAGTGGCCTCTAGTGGATCTTCCAAGGAAAATGGACTCCATGAGCCTTGCAATCCTTTTTGTTCTCCTTCTACAGGAGGAAGCTTACGTCTCTAGTCTTCAGAGGACAATCTGTGGGTTACCACAGCTGCTTTGATGCACCAAGGTGATATTCATATCCAACCCTGAGAAAACAGGTATAAAACAGCAAAGGGTATATTTATAAAATAGACAGTAAAGTTGATCATGTCTGCAGGCCATTGTTTCCTAGGTAAAACTTGATAAATGTCTAAACCTGGTTGGGCCTGTAAAAACACAAATGGAGGGAGATAGCTACAGAAAGGAACAGAGTAGACTTTATAGTATTGACTCATTATTGTATGTTGGTAACAAACTCAGAATAAGCAGTTAAAAATGATAACTAACAACAAGACCCAGTGAATAAGAGTCTGTGGGCCATGAACAGAAATAGCCTTAGTAGCAAAGAGGTTGTTTTGATAGTTAAGATGATTAACTGTTTAATATGGAAGCCAGGCAACAGGAGAAGGCTGTGAGTGTAAGAGCAGTCCATTAAACTATGAATAACACTGAGATTTTAAAAGCTTCTCCTACTTGGCAATGAGTTCTAATAAATTTGTTCCAACTTTCCAATTTTTATATTATAAATAATGAAGAACAATGTGAGTTTTCATAATATTGAACCATGTTCAATATGGTTTTATGAGAATTCTACCCAGAATGCATTGCTCTCTCACCCATCCAGCTGGGTTAAAAAGCAAACTGCATTATAAAGAGTTATCTTGGAAAATAATAATCTATTTTGTGCCATAAGACTCAATATTTTTGCTTGATGAACATGACATTCTTTTTATTTAAACTTGCAAGATATTTGATTTTTGATTTTTTTTGAAGTATGTCTGAAATAAGAATTCAAACTATTTCTCTCTATTTTATTCTTGGACAGGCAGATTTGACTACATATTTCAATTAGAAACATATTTTCAGATGCATAGGAAGAAGGAAGAGTGAGTCAGCAATGGATTGGGGCAGGCTTCTTTACCACGTCTGCTTCCTGAGAAAAACAGAGATGGAGACATGAATTATTCAAAGCCACACTGAAAGTAGTCAGCAACATTGAAATAGGGTTCAATACACCTGAAACTTGGCTGGGGAAATCATTTTAACTTTTGCCTCTTGAATACTTGTAAAACTCCCTTGTTAAAACGAGAGTCATAGAATGCCTTTCTTTAACATCCCACCTCATTAGAGGGGACTGCAAACATTGCTGCTGTTGTTTTCTGGGGCATGAGAAGCATACAACAGTTAAAGGCTGTGCTGCTTAGCTTTAACATCACACACCTGCAACCCAGCTACCATGGAGTTTTATAAGTCTTCCTCTGCTCATCTTCTGCAATACCAAGGTATACCATTGTCGGCAGCTTTCCCCAAAGATCTGTTTTGGCTTCAGTGACAATGCACAGGTCCTACCCAACCTAAGTCATTGATGGGGGGTGGGGAATGGGTGGGGGTGGGTGTTTTTTTATCATGACTCACACTGAATGACTTCTTCAGAAAAACCTGTTATATTTAAACACTCTGATGAAATGTTTTCTTTGGGGAGTTTTCAAAGAAAAACTACAAAACAGTCATTTAAAGTACACTTGAAAATCTGACTTCCAGACATACATAATGACATTAAAAGCTTTTATTAAATGATCATGCATTCCCTTTTCTTTCTTTGGCTTATGGTGTGGAATAAGAACATTCAGAGCTGAGAGATGGCTTAGTGATTAAGAGTTCGTCTTGCAGAGGACTCAGCTTTAACTCCTAGCAACTACACGTTGACACATAAATATTGGTAAATCTAGTTTTAGGGGTATCCAGTGCTCTTTTCTGGCCTCCAAGGGCACACACACACATTGTGTGTATTCAGATCTGTTTAAAGACAAACACATTGAATAAACAAATAAACAAACAAATAAATAGGCGAAAAACTAATTTATCAAATTTTGAATGACAGTAGGCCATCACTTATTCTATTTATTTTTAAATAGATCTGAATATCTGAAATACAGCATTAATTACACCAAAGAAATTTTCAAAATTGAAAACCACAGTGAAAGTCAGGTCTGTGTGTGTTGCTGTGATGGTTAGTTTAAAATGTCAACTTGGTGCAATGTAGAATGCCCCGGGAAGGGAGTCCAGATAATGGTTGATCTAGAGCAGAGTGGTCCATGGACTTGTCTCAAGGGGGGGTTGTCTTGGCTTTCTTTTTTTTTTAATTTTAATTTTTATTTTTTTATTAAGAATTTTTTATTTATTTTACATGCCAATCACAAATCCCCACGTTCCCTCCTTCTGCCCCTCTAGCCTCACCCCCCAACCCACACCCCCATCCCTCCAACAAGATGGCAAGGCCTCCCATGGGGAGTTAGCAGAGCCTGTTACAGTCAGTCGAGGTAGGTCCAAGTCCCTCCCCCTGCCTCAAGGCTGTTCGAGGTGTCCCACAATAGATAGTGGGTTCCACAAAGCCAGCTCATGCACCAGGGTTGGATCCTGATCCTACTGCCAGGGGCCCCTTAAGCAGATCAAGCTACACAACTATCTTGCTTATGCAGAGGGCTTAGTCCAGTCCCATGGAGGCTCCCATGGAGGCACACATGTACTCTCTCTCTCTCTCTCTCTCTCTCTCTCTCTCTCTCTCTCTCTCTCTCTCTCTCTCTCTCTATCTCTCTTTCTCTCAATCTCTGTCTCTCTCTTTCTGTCTCTCTGTCTCTGTCTCTCTGTCTCTCTCTCTCTCTCTCTCTCTCTCTCTCTCTCTCTCTCTCTCTCTCTCTCTCTCTCTCTCTCTCTCTTCTCCTTTCTGTAAGTAGGTGCTTCAAGTTCCTAACTTGCTTCTCTGAGATGGTAAACAATACTCTGGGATTGTGAGCAATTGTGAGCAATAGACATCTCACCCCACATTACTTTTATCATGGTATTTTATCACAGCAACAGAGAAGAAATTAGGATGTTTGGGGAAGAGAGGGCGATTGCTAAAGTCCAATCCATTTTGTCATAAAAATAATTATAACTGTTTTCCATTTTGCACTAAAATTTATTGACATATTTGAGTTATCTGAAAATGAATAGTTAAGATCTAAATTGAAAATGCCCAAGGATAGGCTGTGCTGATTAAGATTTTTCTAGCTATTAAATTAATTATATAAGCCCCAGCTTCTAAAACTGTAGGTTGTAATTCCCCACTGGGCTATTTAACTGACTGCAGGATTTAAGAGAATTTTAGTCATAATGAAAGGTTTCTGAATGCAGAGTCAACAAAAATTAAACAAAAATTTTAATGAGCCCAAGGTGTTCTCTGCAGCATTTGCCTGCACTCTGCCACGTGCTGCACTTTGGCCTCGTCCTGAGCACTGGGTGGGAACTCATCGCCAACACGCCTACTTCCTGCTACACAACACCAATGGATGATGCTCACACACTGCAGCCCAGATTCAGGATTACTGTATGTCACCATCAGCATTCCTTCAACGCACACTCAGCGTTCTCTGAGTTTATAGACACGTGATGGTTTATTTGTGTCACTTTCATGGGTCATTTGGTCACACTAAGTACATTTACACATGAATTTCAAAGACATGATTTTAACATACTGTGAACTCAAAGGTGTTAACATACTTATTTATTGTATTTTTTATCTTCTGATATTGATTTTCCATATTTGAATTTGAACGTAGATAGGATCATTTATGATTAAACACTCATATTTGGGGTGTTGTAGAAAGTTACAAAAATAAATTATGTATGAGTAATTGTAGAATGGAGTTTTAATAGAGACATGTAAGGGACCTAGTTCCTACTTATGCTTTGCATCTCTCTTATGACACTCCTGTCACCTGACAAGAAAGCAAACAGGAAGGGCACATAAAGTTCCAGGAAAACAGTTTCCAGAAACTTGGAAGCTGCTGAGACAACCAGAACTACCTTTCAAGGTTACAGAGAGAGGGGAATTGAAGGAGGCACAGAGGTTGCATAAGGTAGGACATTGCTAGTGCTAACCTCCAGGTGAGAAGAGAAAGCAGCAAGAGGCAAAATACTGTAGGCATGGAGTGGAGATGCTAAAGGAACAGTTAGGACTTCCCAAAGTCTGGAGACAAAATACTGAGTTCAGGGCATCAAGAGAAACCAAGATTGTGAGTAGTAAGTTCATCCATACAGGGTAGACAGAGATGAGTGAGCACTACTGTTTAGATACTCCCACTTTGTCAGAATTCACTGATTTTAAAGTAGTCAGGAAACAGGCTAGAAGACCAGCAGGGCACCTCACAAAGCAAGCACTCTCTCAGCACCTAGGTAGAGGTATTACTTTGAGTAAATAGAAAAGACTATAAAACCTATTCCAGGGAACAGAGATCATTGGCTTCATAGGATGGAAAGTGTTGAATGTGGTAAGCTTGGTACCCAATGGTGGTGGAGATTAGTTGGAGATGGAAGGGATAAGAATTGAGAATATACAGGACTGTGAGATATGGTCAATGTACATTATATACTTGTATGAAATATCTTTATGCAACACTGTGCATACTTATTACACAGTGCAGGTTGAACATATACAATGTGGTGTTTGTTACAGATTAAAAATTTGTAGTAATGGGCTAAATTGGTTGATAAACAGAATAACATTTTTGAGACTCCTGTACCTATCTCTTTGGTCATTCTTGGACATTGGTGAGATTGTAGACAGGGTAGATGTGGGAATTTTTCCTACTAGTTCATCAACATACTTTCTCCAGTCATTTGCCTTAGATCTGTCATTCATGCCCCATTTATAACTTAGAATAGATTGCTGTTGGTTCCTTCTTACTGACACAAAGGAGTTCGTTTAAATCTAATAGGTTTATACATACCCAAGATTATATATGTGTACATATTCAATTCTTGCCTTGTAGACTACTTTATCTTTCTCCCAATGCTCATTACCACCCAAGGAGCTGTCTATTGAAAGGTATGTAGCTGTAATTGTCTGGTACAGATGACACAGCTTCATAGCCAAGCCCCAAGTGATTGCATTGTGTTTGTCTTAAGGGTCTTGCTATAAATACCACATACATCGCCTCCCCACAGAGTTAGTCTCACTAACTCCAGAGTCTGGCAGATTCTGTGATTAAGCTAAGAATTGTTTGAACTGTAGCCAGGACATGCTGTAAAGCCCTTTCTTATTCCAGACCTTTCTTATGCCCAATAGCCTTTTGTGTCTCCTGGTGTGTGGGCCAAAGCAGTATTTCTAAGGGAGGGTAATGTTGCCTTTGTAAACTTTAAATGTTCTCCTGGCATTGTGCTTGTGCCTATGAAATAGGGAGTAAAGCCTGGCAATTTCAACTAATGTCCCAATTACAAATTCTATTTGGCATTTATGCATTTGCTTATTTAGTTACTTATACAATTTATATACTTCAAAAGGATTTGACATAGAATAGAGATACTTGCTTCACAGACTTGAAAAACAGATGGCACAAAACACATCGTATTTATGTACTCTGTGGCTACTCAATTGCTCTTAAATGTATATCTCATTTTTCATTTTATATATGAAGAATGATGGCTAGAGAAATAAGACATTTTAACTGCTTGAAGTGGTAGAAGGATGCAGCTAGCTGTGAAAATTAATGAGATGGCAACAATACATTAAACAGAAATAACAATAGTGCAAAGAGATAGAAGTAAATGAGAGCACATTATGGGAGGTTTGGAAGTATATCTTGGATCTGTATAAAGCTTGTAGATTTAAAGGAATGTCCCCAAAATAAGCAAGAGCCCAACCTATTGGATATGCATGACCATGGAAATAGAAAGATAATACATTTTGTTATATGACATTGCCTTCCCTTAATGAAAATATATCTTCTCATAGTTAATAATTATGAACATAAGATAAAGTTTAATAAACAACCTTTTGAATGAACCAGCGAGCAATGAAAGGCAGGTTGCAATGGGAGCCTCACTACAAACCCCTGGCCTAGGTTGAATCCTGTTTCCTAATTGCAGGCAATTCCCTGTTATACCCAAAATGGCAATAGTAAAAATGGCAAGGAGACCTCTGACTGTGGTGAGCATTGTGGTAAAGTCTCCTGAAAGACTGTGTGTGGAAACCTAGGTTCATAGATGCATTCATTTTAGCCAGTCAATGTGGAAGAAATTCATGACCTCTCCTGCTTTTCTGAGGCTTGGACAACTTTATTTTATGATTTTGCCACCTCCCTTACTGAGGAGGAGGCACTTTCTTCTCAAGAAAGAAAAGTTCTGGTGGGGATTTCACCTGCCCAAACCAACTATGTGAGATGTTATCCAAGGAAAGGTTGTCAGGCCTAAAGCCGCATGCCTCTTTAGAATACTGGCAAACTTGTTCCATAAATTGATCAGAATATTGCATACTAAAATTACACCCTGGATTCCTGAAATAATGCAGGGGGGTCATTTATTATGTTATAATAGGATTGTTTTCTTATCTTCCTGTTATAGCAGCAACTATCTGAATAGGCTACTTCAAAAGAGAAAAGCACTATTTTGACTCATGGCTTCAGATACCTCAGTTCACTGCCGGATGTATGGGTTGCTTTGGGGAGTAGTGGGCAACACTTCCTGCCAGGGAGGCTGTGGTGGAGCAACACTCTTCCAGTGATGGTTGCTGGGAGGTGAAAGTGAGCGGAAGGAGATGGGCAGTCCTGATATCTCCATCAAGGGCAGGCACCCCATGATCTCACCATGTAAAGTTTTACCAACTCCTAATAGTACCTAGCTGGAAACTAGGCCTTTAAGACATGAGCTTTATGAAGCACTCTAGTCCAGAATTATCCCACTCTACTTCACGGGGCAGTACAGGAATGTTCCAAGTTTAAAGTGTGATTTGGAGGCAAGTTCCGGCTTGACCTACTCACTCACAAGCTGGAGAGGCCTATAACATGTTTCAAATGTTATATATGATTACTAAACAACTTTACTTTCTGCTTAATTTTGTGTAAAATATTTAATGATCATAACTAATCATTGTAATGTGGCACTGATATTTACATAGAATCTCTTAATTGAGTTCTGTTGGTTGGCATGGAAACAAAGGACTTCAAAAGCCATGTTATTGTGTCTCATGTTGCATAGCCACAGAATGCTACAGAAGTGTTATGGAGGTATGGAGATATTTATTGTTCAGTTAATGAAATGATAAGAAATCATATAGTGGTAGCAGAGGGTAAAATTTGAGTGACTGCCTGTGGGGAGCTGAAGAAGCCTTGAGTGGATGTGAACAAATAAGTGAATTTCTGAGCAGATGAGACTGTTGACATGAGGATGGGTCATGCTCAGAACTGACAAAACCTTTCTCTTGTCCACCTGTGAATATTGACAGTGTGTGCAACTAAAATTGTTTATGAATGATTGACAAGTATATGCAAAAAACTAGCAACTGCAGCTTCCTCCTCCTAGCTGCTTATGCCCTGTGACTGGTCACCTACAGATACCTCCTTCAAAGACTAGCTAAGCCCCTTCCCTCTGTGCCACACTTAATAAATGTGCTGAGGATTCCTTTGTTTTATATTAGGCATGCTTTATCAGAAGAGCCCACTCAACAGGATCCCAGCATTTCTGCTCCTGTGTGTGTGTGTGTGTGTGTGTGTGTGTGTGCGCGCGTGTGCGTGTGCGCGTGCGCGTGTGCGTGTGTGTGTGTGTGTGTGTGTGTGTGTGTGTGTGTGTGTGATCTTTATTCACCCCCTTGCCTCCCCAGTCAGGGATCCAGGACCAAGCTGTATGGGGTGTGGTAACTCATGTCTGAATGTTAGACAAGGGGCAGGACTAGCGAATCCTAGAGCAGGAGTCCAGGAAATTGGTAACAGAGCGATGCTCTGAGATAATGGATATGGTCAAGAGCATGTCCAAAGGTTTTTAAAAAGGTGGAAGTCAATAGTCTGTATCTATCACTAAAATGAATTTTGTTCACAAAGTCTGAAGAGTGGATTCCTCACTTTAAAATCAAAGGCAAGTTCAACAGAGAGAGGAAGAGAGAAATAAGGAAAAGAAGTGATGATGAGAAGTTGGTAGGAAAAAAGGAATGGCAAAAAGGAAGAGAGTTAACAGGAAGTAAATGAAAACATAACAAAATAAAAAATAAATTGATCATGCCAATAGTTAAAGGGAGTACTATGTTTGTGTTAAGGGAATTGAAGATGTGCAGACAAAGGACATAGGTGAAATGCTAATGATGATCTAGAACCCCACTGCTGTTGGTACCCATGCAGCAGCTAGAACAGGTTTCTGTATCTTTGTTTCCTTGACTGTAACATCTATATTAGCTGTCTTTATTTTGATACTAAGGCCAAATACAGGTATTGTAATGAAATTATGACTTAGGTTCAAGATGAAAATTTTCCATACTTTTAAAATACTCTGTGCATCCTGTTTTATTGCTTGATGTCTAACACATGCTTCGATTGTTCGTTAGGACATATGTAAACTTTCTATACTAATAATTTAATTGATTATATTATCAATAATTGGTATATTGGGGCTGAGAGGGTGGCTCATTTGGTAAAGTGTTTGTTATTACAACAATGGCCACATGAGTTCAATTTACAAGCACCCATGTAAAAGCGAGGGGGTAGCATGTTTGTACAATCACTTCAGTAGGTGGGACAGACAGGCGAATCAACTGAAGATGATTGGTCACTCAATGTAGCTTAATCAAAGAGCACCAAATCCAGAGAGATGCTTTGACAAAAGGTGGAGAGTGACTCAACATCAACCTGTGGCCTCCACACGTACTTGTCTACATGTTCATGAACAAGTACATATAATACACACATACAAGTAATTTAAATTTAAATAAATACAATATATTTAAAATTTCAAATTTAATGTGAGAGATGGGAACTATTTATATCAGCTGAATAAAAATGTGGAAAATAATGAGCTAAAAACCCCTAGGAATATATATGACTGTCATTACCATCCTTCCTTTTCAAACACGGAAATGGAAAAATCCTATGAACAGGATATTATTTTCAAACATCGTTCCAAATTCTTCTCATTTATGTGATGCAGAAACATGAAGAATATGTTTTGAATAGAGTGATGTTTCAGTTCATTTGAAAGTATTTTCATCTTAGTAATGGAAAAACCTGGTTGTTAGGGTGGAGAGAGGTGAGTAGCAACGCTGCTCAAATAGATAGAACACTTAGAGCCTGACTCCTCACTGTGGGTGAAACACTCGTCTCTTCCGCTGCCTCTATTTCCATTCAGAAACCAGGACCCCATTCTTTACTGAGCCAGAGGACTCTTATACACTCAAATGTAGATTCTACTGAGAGTGCTTTTCACTGTTTGTCTATCAAGGCAAATGTGTTTCTTTGAATTACTTAGCTGATTAGCTCCCTTTCACCTTTCTGAATAATACCCCATTTTTAAGGGGCACATAGCAGTACTTTCACTGTAGGATTGGAAGGAGTCTATGTCTTGAAGCAGTTGAGTCTTAAGCAAGAGTTGTAAAATTTATAAAAATAAAACTCTGCCTGCCAGACAGTTTGCCGTTGAAGACTGCTTCTTGCCACAGGTCTTGGCATGTGAAGTCATGTTTCCACATTCCCGGGAATCTAACGATAATTCCACATGGTCCCTTTTTTCTCTGGGGGCTCTTAGCATTTGGATCAGGTTGCAGTCTTTGTCTGAGTTCGAGTTTACTTTCAGAAATCTTTCCCCACCTCAATGTTCATTTGTATTGCTTGTTCTGCGGTATTTATAACAAACTCAGAAGTCTTTGGGGAAAATGGTATCTCTTCATATGATTCGTCTACTAATTTTGAAAATCCCTAATCTGAAATTCTGTAAGTGAAGCTGGAGGCAGGAGAATTGCAGACACAAAGTAAGGAAACCAATGAGGGGCATTAGACCTAAATTAAATATGACTTGAATTTGCAAAATAATTGTCTGATTTTAACCTTTCAGCGTTGTAAGAACCTTTTTATATTTGAAAATCCTTGGAAGTATTTGACCAATGACCAATGCCATTCTGTTTATAATAAAGACTGAATTATTTCTGTAATATGCAAAATAAGAGCACCGATATAAATATCTAAACTTTATTTAAATTTCGTTTATATGTGTAAGGATGAATGATTTGGCCTGACAATCTGTCCATATTGATAAACCACTAAAGGACTGAAATACAAATCAGCTCATTCTAGTACACTCAATCAGTTTATCATTAATAGTCAGTGATTATATCTAATTGAAGTTTATATATAATCCAGGTAGGTTAAGTAGTAATCTATTTTTAATAAGTGTTATTTTGATGAAGATAATGGCAAAACAATAAAAGAGTAACTAAATTAACATTGTTTATAATTTAGAAAACCTAAATTTGGATAAAATTAATGACAGTAATTAGAGTTTCCTTAAACAGTCTATAATAGCCTGTAAGATAAACTTGCACATAGCGTAACTGATCATCCCATTTATTTTTGGAAGTGGCTTGTTACAGTTTCAGTGTGAATGCCTCCCAGAAGCCCATGTTTTGACCACTTGTTTCCCAGCTGTTTATGCTATTTTGGGACAATGTGGAGCCTCAAGAGGGTGGGGCCTCAATCCTAGAAGTATGTCTCTGGTAGTTGCCTTAGCTTCCTGTTCTGTTACCATATTCTACTGGCTAGCTTTATGTCAACTTGACACAAGCTAGAGTCACCAGAGAGGAGAGAGCTTCACATGCTTCCTTAGGATCTGGCTGTGAGGCATTTTCTTAATTAGTGATAAATGGGGGAGGACCCACCCTACTGTGGGTGGTGCCATTCCTGGGCTGCTGGTCCTGGGTTCTAAAAGAAAGCAGGCTGAGAAAGCCAGGAGGAGCAAGCCACCAAGCAGTACTCTTCCATGGCCTTTGCATCAGCTCCTACCTCCAGGTCCCTGCCTTGTGTGTGTGAGTCCGTGGCCTCACAGTTTTTGCTGGTGATATGTTATATGGAACTGTGAGTGGAATAAACCCTTTCTTCTCCTACTTACCTCTCTGAAGGCAGTGGAACCTGGGAGAAAGGAGCCAATAAATGAGATGAACTAAAGTCTCGTTGTTTAGTAACCAATTTTATTCAGAGTGTCAGTTTATACATTGAGGGTTAAGAAGAGTCACAGGAGTAAAGCATACAACCAGAAGGAAAATCTATATGTGACAGGCAAGCCATACGTTGCAAAAACATGTTTTTCCATAGATGCATATAGACAAATAGCAATAGCCAGCTGTAATGAATAGTCTGAGGTAAACTCACTCCTATTGCTATACTTGGGAGGGGCATAGATGCATATTCCAAGAACAATTCCATGACTCTGAAGAAAATGAGGTCACATGACTCTTGTGTTGGTCTTGGAGTTTTCTCACAAGTATTCAGAATTCTCCTCAATGCCTCCATTCTTGGGTCATTTTCCAGCACTCCCAAAAATTCTGTTGGTCATGGTGTTTCATCACAGCAATAGTAACCCTAACTAAGACACAGATGAACAACCCTGCATGACATACTTACACTACCATGAACTCTTCAATGCCTTCTGGACATGATGGACCAGATCACTCAGAAATCACCAATCAAAGCAAATCTCCCATCCATCAAATTGTTTTCGAAGATATTTTGATCACAATGGTGCAGAAGTGACTAAAAGTGCTTTGACTATGAATAATATAATTAATACTATTTTCTATGCCAGTCCTTGGATATTGAAGTAAACAGCAGATGATCTATCAAAAAGGGAGGATATTGTCTGCCTACTCCCAAAATATCTTATCCTAAGCCAAAACTGTAACAAAAGCACATGGAACTAAGTAATGGCAGAAGTAGACTACTTTTAATCTAAGATTTAATTTTATGCAGAATCTATATTGTGCTAGAGGAAATTATTTATGTACCACTTTATTTTTCTTCCAATACATATAAATTTTTTAGCCAGCCTTTGACTATCAAATAAATATACAGAATGTTAATTTGCTAAAGTTGGTTAAATAATATTATCTGAATATTTGCAATACAAATAAAAACAAATTACATTTTAACATATTTGTCAGATATATAGTTGAGCTTTCATAAGCCAAAGTTTTATTATTCTTGTTTCTTTGCATGCAACTGTAGACCTCAGCTGACTCTCTACCTGCATCCTGTGTTGTTTTCAACATGGTAAATGCACTAAAATGAAGTATTTATACAGAGTGCAGTTCAATTTCTTATATTAAGACAGAAAATGATGAAATGACAAAATGATGTCAGAAGCACGTGGCTTTCCAAGGAGAATTTCTGGTTAGCCTGGCGATCTGGGGTTGAACCTGCCTAGCTGGTATTCTGATGGCTCCTTGTAGGTGGCGGTCCCTAACCAAATAAACCAAGTTAGTACTTTTTTTTACATACTGTAAAAATCTCTCTGCTGGTTTAAAGAAAGCCAAAGGGCTACAAGGGCTTTACACGAGCATTAAAAACCAAACAGCTGAACGCAATGAAACTCAACTGACTATTTTCTCTGTAGGAAATTTAAAGAGTCTTTCTTTGCCTTACATAGTCATAAAGTCTATTTTATAATGGAAGCTTTCCAAAATCCATTTGTGCTGTGATGAAACCGTAGCTTCGAGGGTTCAGTTGCATACCGCTGAAGCTACTAGATGAAGCAAGCTATCAAATGGCATGAAATTCCAAACTAACTGGGAACCAAGTTACCTCTACTAGGAATTTCCCCAACTGCTCTCCTGTGGGATATTTCCATTTAACATAGAGAAGGTAGAAATACGTCTGGTTTGCTGAATTTTGTAACCTCTGTTTTTTTGGTTTTTTTTTTTTTTTAAATCAATTATCTAACTCAAAGTAGATGTCCTATCCCACACCTGTCTCAAAGAAGAACATCATATGAAGATTTATCTGCATTTCAAACCACTCTCCTTTGTAGCAAAAAATCGTTTAAAATTCATCAACCTCTTCTTTTCATCACTCGTCACATACCCCATGACAATGTCTCTGGATTATGTCCAAAGAAATGAGAAAATCAAACATGTAAAGGAAATCTTCACAGGAATTTCTGAGATTATTGTACAGATGGAGATGTCCTAGGGTGAGGACTCAGGGTTTATATCATTCTTGAAGAGTAAAGGATAGGGAAACAGTTTGAAACTATGTCCTTAATTTAAAAATGAGAAACTTAGGGAAGATTGTCCAGGGTGTCCCCCATATGCAACATTGCTCATGTGTGAAAGACAGACTATAAAGGAGTGTCCACTTCTATGCTGTGGATATTGCTCTATATAAATAAAACACTGATGGCCAGTGACCAGACAGGAAATATAGGTGGGACAAGGAGAGAGGAGAATTGGGAAAACAGGAAGAAGGAGGGAGAGACACTGCAGCTACCACCAGGATAAGCAGCATGTAAAGATGCCGGTAAGCCACCAGCCACGTGGCAAGGCATAGATTTATAGAAATGGGTTAATTTAAGATATAAGAACAGTTAGCAAGAAGCCTGCCATGGCCATACAGTTTATAAGTAATATAAGCGTCTGAGTGATTATTTTATACGTGGATTGTGGGACTGTGGGTCTTGGTGGAATCTGGAGAGAAGCTCTCCAGCAACACTTTTATTCCCACTTCGGACTGAAAATGCAAAATGGACTTGTTCCGTGGAAGGATGATGGGCTTACATACCCAGGAGAACTATGGTTGCTTTGAAGGCCCACTAACTTCTTCTGGAATAATTTGTCAGGTGTGATACTGTAGACGAATTTCTAAACAGTCTTTTTAAATAAGAAACACAGAGCCAAATACCGAGTTAAAAGTCCAAGAGATCAGAGCACTAGCAAAGAGCCAAGTCCACCTTATCTTACCACTTGCTGCCATAGCTTCCCCTGAGAGAGACTTTCTCCCTGTGAGACTTGTTTTTTCATTGCTTTCCTGTTCTGCCTTCTCATTGGCTCTAAGCCCAGCCACATGGCTTCCTTGTCACTGACTGTCTATACAGACCTCCTGGTCTCTATGGTTGGTACTGGATTAAAGACTTGGGTCACTATGCTTGGCTGTGTCCTTGACCACACAGAGACTCTGCCTGCCATACGATCAGATTAAGGGCATGTGCTACCACTTCTGGACTTCTGCTTAATAGCTCGCTTTTACCTTTGATCTCCAGGCAACTTTATTTAGTAACATACAAATAAAATCACATTTCAGCACAAATAAAATATCACCATATTTTCAAATGGACACATGATCTGAACCACACTGTAGTATATATTTCATTCAACACCTTTATATATTTGTCTAAAATTTTTAGAATTTCTACATATTTTCATTTGTTGCCTATGCTTATGGAAAAGTCATTTGAATCTGACTTTTATACAAATAATAATCTATACATAGTTTGAATGAAGAAAATAGAAAAAAAATTTTCTTAACCCCTTTCATTTAGAAGTAGGCTTACTTACTATTTAGAATGATAGTTTCATAAAGGTTCATGTGCTAAGACTTGACATTTGAGTTGCAGAATACATCACTTTTATTGTAGAAATTCTAAGGGCAAAGAAATGAATGACTATAGGTTAGTAAGTGTATTCTTAAACAATATTAAGTTGTTTACATGGTGTTGATGTGTAGCTAGAGTTTGCCTGCCTGGCCCACAGTCAGGACAAATCTCTGTCACCCGCTAGTCCCACAGCTGTTCAGACCAAACCAAGTAAACACAGAGACTTATATTGCTTATGGCAGGCTTCTTGCTAACTGTTCTTATATCTTAAATTAATCCATTTCTATGAGCCACATGGCTCATGGCTTACCGGCATCTTCATATTCTGCTTGTCATGGTGGCAGCTGGCAGTGTCTCCCTCAGCCTTCTGCTTCCCAGATTTCTCTTCTCTGCTTGTCCTGCCTATACTTCCTGCCTGGCCACTGGCTAATTAGTGTTTTATTTATACAGAACGATAGCCACAGCATTGATGAAGCAGAACTATTTACAATTTTTAAAGAGTAGCTGACCTTCCCAGGAAATCTTATAGTCAGCTGCTTTTAAAAGAATTTATATGAAAGTATACTTTCCACTGAGTATATTCTTCTGTTTTTGACAAAAATTCAAAACTAGTTTGATAATGTGTGTCGTAAAAGCAGCATCTTTGTTTAATCATAGAAAGTTAGACTTGAAACCCACTCCAGAATTTGTATAGTTAACTTCATTCAGATGGGGAAATCAAATTCCAAAGGAGTTACTGACAGTGATGGAACTGTGTTGATATATTAAGATAGATTATTGAATCTACTTTTAGAAGGAACTACTTGTTTTAAATATTTTACATTGGATTGGATTTTTGTATGTCGTATACAAATTTTGTATTGGACTCACCAAAATAGGATAAATAATGAATTTTTTTTGTCAAAATTTGTCAATTGTTAATGGACGGGACATTGTTAATATAATTCTTGACTGTATATATTGTATATACTTATTGTACTTATGTAGTTTTTCTTATATTAGTTATAACTTTTTTATTTTAGATAAAAAAAGGGGAAATGTGGTGCTGTGGACATTGGTCTATATAAATAAAACACTGATGGCCAGTGACCAGGCAGGAAGCAGGTTGCCAGGCAGGAAGTAGGTGGGACAAGGAGAGAGGAGAATGCTGGGAAGCAGAAGGCTGAGGGGAGAGACACTGCAGCCACCGCCAGGACAAGCAGCATGTGAAGACTCTGGTAAGCCACCAGCCACGTGGCAAAGTATAGATTTATAAAAATGGGTTAATTTAAGATAAAAGAATAGTTAGCAAGAAGCCTGCTACGGCCATACAGTTTATAAGTGATATAAGCGTCTGAGTGATTATTTTATACGTGGATTGTGGGACTGCTGGGCTTGGGGAACCTGGAGAGAAGCCCTCTGGCTACAATGTGGTTGATATATTGTGTACCCTAATAAACTTATCTGGGGGTCAGAGAACAGAACAGCTACTAGATAGACATAAAGGCCAGAAAATGATGGCACACACATCTTTAATCCTGTCACTTGGGAGGCAGAGATCCGTATGGATCTCTGAGAGTTCAAGGCTACACTGAGAACAAAGCCAGGCATGGTGGCACACACCTTTAATCCCAGCATTTGAGATCACATCTCTTTGCTTAGGAAAGACACACACCTTTAATCCCAAGAAGTGATGGCAGGAAGCAGAAAGATATATAAGGCATGAGGACTAGGAACTAGAGGCTTTATAGCAGCAGTTCAACTGAGACTCTCAGGGGTGAGGACTCAGAAGCTTTCAGTCTGAGGATCTGTGAAAACAGGATCAACTGAGGAGTTGGCAAGGTGAGGTTGGCTGTGGCTTGTTCTGCTTCTCTGGTCTTTCAGCATTCACCCCAATATCTGGCTCTGGATATTTTTATTAATAAGAATGTTTAGCAATTAGTGTTACATGGAACCTTTTTCAATCAATCATTATGAGAGTGTCATAATAAGAAATACACACCCAAGATCAATTTATTGTGGTTTCAGAACCAACTTGATCTGGTTACATCCATTGCCCACCCTTTATCATCTAGATGGTATCTGGTAAATCAGTTAGGCCCTCTCATCCTTAGTTTCTTCATTTTAGAATCATGAGTTAAAAATGCTTTGAATGACATGAGACAATGTTCTTAAGGTATGTTTCTGATGTGGAACATAGTTTAAACAATAGAATTATCACCAGCATTATTAAGGGTATAGATCTATGCTAAAAGGAAAGGATAGAGATATGGTGGCTGCCATCATTTGTACCACAAGCTGTTGTATTTGTGTTGGTATATGTTGGTGGGGGACTGTTTGTGGACCACTGTCTGTGGAAGTTATAAAACTTATGGGAAGTGATATATTGCTGGATCTGAGTCCTCTGAGAATTAGACCTTTCTGCTTCTGGCTTCTTTAACTTTTTTTTCCATATGAGAAGCCATTGGTTCATGTTCTTGCCACCAGGGAACCTGTCTGCCATGGCCTTCTCATGGCCATGGGCTGAAAGATCTCTGAAACTCTGCTGAAATCTAGTTCTCCTGCCTTAAGGTACTTTCATCACATGTTTTGTCACAGTCATGAGACTAGTAAACACATCTGTGTATTTAGATCCAGGTGACTATAAGTTTCTTGTGCATGCCCAGGCTCTTCAGAATGAAAGAAAGCACCGTTTTCAATTTTACAGAAACCATAGGGTAAATCAGGGTATCCCAGCCAAAGGGAACATGTGATGTTCTTGATATAATGCAGTGAGACTACCATGGGACATGTGCAGCAGGGTACCTGGAAAGGGTTGTTAGTACAACTGACAAATGCTTCAGCAATAGAAACCTTGAAAAAAATATGTTCCAGTGGAGAAGAAAGCTCCTGAAAATGAGATAATTCAGGCATCTGAAAGATATAAGTGAACAAAACCTCCAAAGTCAGTGGCATTGGCTGATTACTGTCAAGTTGTTTTGATAGCTTGCAGAGGGATAATGAAAAGCTAAGGACCAGCAATTAAAGGCTGAAGGTAAGTGTCACAGTGCCTTTTTGTTAGTATGAAGAGGCTTTTATTTTTTTTGTTGTGGAAGAGTAGACAGTGCTGAGAAGTAAGCTGAAGTTGCAGATTTCCAGGGATGTTTAAATGTTTCATCTCAGAAGATCTACAATGCTAACTTTCAGATATGACCTTGAACTTGGGTCCCAGAAATAAGATGGGTTATGCATATTTCAACCTAAGGATCTTGTCTCTGCATTCATATCTCAGACCCTAAGTCTTTCAGAGCTCAGTCTTTCATTGTAGGAGCACATTTGTCACTTATAATAGGGCACTGAGGAAGTTTCTTCTCAGGACAACAGCTTCAGTGGCTCTCTAAGGAGCTATTAACAACTGTATTCCAAGATGCCAGGTCAGCTGTCAGATGACATAGAGGAAGGCTACCCAACAGGTGACAGAAAATACACATGAGTCACAATAGATAATAGATAGAGAGTAGAACTCCACAAAGGAAGTCAAGCAGAAGAAAGAAGTAAAGGAAATTTTCTGCTTTGAGGTACTTTCTAAAGACACAAGATTCAATATCTCAGAAGAGACACTGGAAGGGGGAGTAAATTCACTAATGGGATCTTTTAGGAAGTTAATCAAAGTGATAGCCAGTGTTGCATGGAATGAAAATTAGTAAATTGATGAAAGAATAAGAACGTGGGAGGCAGACACACTATAATTGGTATGTCAAGTAAGAACAACAGCAGGGCTGGGAGACAGCTAAGTTGGGAAAGCACTTGCCTTGCAATCTTGAGGACTCAAGTTTGAATTCCAGTATCTATATAAAATCCAAGTGCTGAAGCAACAGTCACAGACCCCTGGGGCTCACTGCTCAGTCAGCCTGGCTTACTAGGTGGGTCCTAGGTCACTTGGAGTTCCTGTTTCAAATAACAAACAAACACCATCACCACTATGAATACCATCACCACCATAAACACTATCACCACCATAAACACCATTACCACCATAAGCACTGTCACTATCATAAGCACCATCAACAAAACAATGCTGGGCATCTCCTGAAGAACTATACCTAATATTGTCTTTAGTCTTCCAAGTGTGCCCACACATGAATGTCTATCCCCTCACACACATACATAAACATGTAACTGAATGCACACGCATGCATGCACACACCCGCACGTGTACACACACACAGATAATAAGCAAAATGACATGAGATGAGGAGGATGCCCAGGTAGTGAACCACTCAGAAGAGTTCCAGCTCCACTCTAATGTTATTTGTTCTGCAGGTGATAACCAAGAATCTGAAAGGTAGTTAATCTCAGTGTTACACTTCTTGCTTTCCTTGGAGATTACCAGTTCTGAAACAACAGTAGATTGGCATCACAGCTACAGAAGAAGCCATGAAGCTGCCATTGCCATAAGAAAGTGTAGCTATGGATACAAGACTTTCCTCCAACAAAATATAGAAATGATTCATAGCTCATGGCAGTCTGAGGATCAAATAGATCATTAGATAAACAATGTGTTTCTTATACATATTCCCAACAAAATGGAAGAGTTGGAAGAAAGGGAACTGAGAGATGTTTCCTCAAATTGTAAATTTATTTTCCTTAGATTCTAGTCACTGTTAGTTATTTAGCTGCGTTGTGTTCTTACCCTGCAAGGAAATGTCACGAAACACGACAGAATCCGCTTATAGAGTTTATTAGAGTTAAAGGGACAGAGTGCGCAGGCCTGTGGGAGAGACACGTGCGTGAAGAAGAAGAGGGACTGGGAAGCATGGCGCTCCACTTTAAAACCGGCTGGGGCGTGGCCAGGTCACATCACTACTCCACGTGTGTGCGTAGATCACACGGTCACGTTGCGCGCTTACGTGGCCATGTAACGTCACGGATCCTGGTCACGCGAGACCCCTTGACCCGGAACTTGCTAGGCAGAGGTGTCCGGGTCCGCCGGGTATCCTGGTTATGAGAGACGCTTTTACCCGGAAATGCCTATCTTGACCTGGAATTGGCTAGGCGGAAGTGTCCGCCCAGTATATGCGACTGTGGGGGCGTGTTGTGAAACCTTCAGTCACAATTTTTAAACTTAGAATCTATTTACAGAATCGCTTTTCATCTACACATTTGTGCATTTGCTCTCTCTTTCTCTGCCTCTGTCTGTGTCTTTGTCCTGTGCCTATGTTTCTCTCTGTGTCTCTTTCTCTGTCTGTCTCTCTCTCTGTCTTTCTGTCTCTCTCTTTCTGTCTCTCTCTCTCTCTCTGCATATGTGTGTTTGGACAGGAACATAGAGCCTTTACTTCATTCTCATGAAGGAAAATGCAAGTACTGTAGAACTTTAGGGATTGCCCAGAGTCCAGGGAAGATGGTACGTCTGGCATGGCATATCTGAATATAGTGTATGTAGATTTTTTTTCCCTCAGATATCCCATGCCAGATGTAGCATCTTCTATGGACAGATATATTCTAATATCTGTTAACTTTATTCTTCTATGACAAAATTCTATCTATACAGCTACAGCTCCATCAGGCACTCAGGGCAGGAATAAATCTAGATACATCAAGCTCTTTATCCATCTACTTTACTTCTCTGGAGTGAAATCCTGTCTACATAGCTTCAGTTCTATCCTGACACTCAGTTTCTCTTTGTCCTCTCTTTTACTACCCTCTTATAGTCCGGCTAACAACCAAGCTCTTATGCTTCCAGTCTCATCTTCGTCTTCTGTTTCTTCACCCACCCTCCATCTCTACTTGCTCTCTATTCCTTGCTCTGATGAACTCTAAAAGAGTTCTGCCTTACTATCTACAAAACCTCGGTGTTTTTCCCTTCTCCCTGGTCATGCTTTCTGTCTCCTCTACAGAAAACACCTTTTCCTTCTTCCCCTGGCCATTGGGTTCTCTGCCTCCTCAGGAATGTTCCTCCACCCTACCTTCCACCTTGATATGTAAAAACCTCTTTTGTTCTCAGTCAATTGCTCTGGAGAGCCACTAGGCCTCAAGGAAAGGCATGAACTGAGCTTCATTTGCACAAGAAATGAAGCTATGCATCTACCTCCAGCTTGGCTTTGCCTACTGACTTTATACAAGTACTGGGCTGAGCAGGACGTTCATATACACATTCTATGGGAATTGTGAGCACTAGAAATTCATAACAAGGCACAGCTGAATATTAAGCTGTGTAACACCAAATATTCCATGCTAGATGGCTTCCCACTTGACTGACCCTTGGCCTGATCAAGGTATAGTTTTAATACACACCTGGACTCCTTATAACATATTTTTAAGGCTCGCTACAGAACTCTACATACTTGACTTTCTTCAGATGCAGAAAAGGAAAATCCTAAGCTATAGCTTCTTGGATATTGTCAGTAAATACTTCGTTTCTTCATATTGTTAATCATCTTCTTATACTCTTAGCAGAGAGGGAAAAGCTAGTGGTCCAAAGTTGCACTCAATTTAATATTCATGAGATCCAAAGTTTTTTTTCTCTTATTTCTCTCTCTCTCTCTCTCTCTCTCTCTCTCTCTCTCTCTCTCTCTCTCTCTCTCTCTCTCTCTCTCTCTCTCTTTCTCTCTCCCTCCTGAAAATCTGAGACCCATGGCCTATCTAATATAATTCCACTCAGGAGGGTTCTAGCCACCCATAGGCCAGCCTCAAGGCCTAGTCTTGTGGGAAGACGTCTGCTGGCAGTGCCAGGCAGGTGGGTTCCATTATGATGAATAAATATGTGGTGGAGAAATGGGAGGGAAAGTGAAGCAGAATCATTCATGTGCAGGGGAAAGAGTCAGAATGGAACAAGTGAAGGCAGTGAGGAGTAAGCTGATGTTGGAAGCCAGCTTGTTACCTGGTGTTGTGCCCAGATCGTGACCCCCAGAAAGACAACCAAAGACGAGCATGTGGGAATGCAAAAGCAAGGTTTAATTCTGGATATCCAAAAGCAATACAAGCCTAGGCAGGGACTTCGTCCAATACATCCAACACAGTGGAAGCTGGAGGAAGTGCCCGCCTGTCTGCAAGCTCAGTTTTTAAAGGGAAAAATCACAAGCTTACATCATTTAGGGGTGCTAGTACAGGTACAATTCTGATTGGCTCGCTTCTAGGGACTTTCTAGAAATCATGGCTTAATCTTCTAAGGAAGTGGTTGCCCACCACCATTTCTCATTGGCTGCCCTCAGGTGGGGACATTTCTGTGGTCAGTTACCCTGGAAAGCAGGGAGAGGACATTCCATAGTCCAGCAGGCATTACCTCCTGATTATCTTGTGACTCTGTACTTCTACACTTCCTGGTTTCTGGAATCTGAACTGACTGGTTTCAGTAACTAATGGCCTATTCCCCAAAGGAGAAATCTTAGGCCTTAATTTTAGGGTGAAAGCATTTTGGTCTTATTTCTAAGATGGCTCATTCTGGTCTCACACTGGGACCATGGTGACTTTAAGGCCTGGGCTGCTTCCAAGGGCCATGTCTGGATCTATGGCCCTACAGCAGCACAGCAGCCAGGGTTTGAGTTGACTTCTGCGACTTCTATTGCAAGAGGGGTGGGGAGTGGGCACATGCGGTTGGGTCTGATCAGCTGCCTGGGATCATGTTGATGCTCAAGGGCAACACTGCAGCTTACTGTGGAATGTCTTGTAAGCTGTGAATACTCGTGGATCCCATTGGATAATAAATAAAGCTGTTTTGGCCTATGGCAAGAAAGCTTACAGCCAGGTGGAAAATCTAAGCAGAGAGACAGAGACAAGAAGAGCAGGTTGGAAGACACTAGCCTGCTGCCAAAGGAGTAACAAGATCTCAGCAGACCGGTAACACCATTGCCACATGGCAACATATAGATTAATAGGAATGAGTTAATTTAAGATGAAAGAGCTATCTAGCAAGAAGCTGAAGCTATAGGCCATACAGATGGTAATTAATAGAAGCCTCTGAGTTATTTTATAAGTGGCTGCAGGACCATGGGTGGAAGAGATTCATCTGGACTGCTGGGCAAGGCAGGACTGGAGAAATCCTCAGTTACATTTGGTGGCCAAAATGGGACTTGTAATCCCACTGAAGTCTCCAGAAGAGAGATGGGGCCCCTACAATGACTCTAATCCATCCAGAAAGATGCCATTGTACCTAAGAACATTACTCAATGATCAGCTTTGGGCTGAAAACTATTCCTGACAGTTCTAAGATGAGATGGTCCATTATACTACACCTCCAGCCAGAATCTCAGACAATCTTACCCACTACTCTGAGACTGGCTGCAGACTCTACAGCTAGCCCTATAGAGACCTAACTATCTAAGCTTTCTTACAGGAACCCACAGAGATACCATAGCCCCCTAAACAGCAGAAAGCAATTCAAAGAAAACAACATCCCCTCTCCCAAAGGTTTCATTTTTCTGAGGGTTATGGATAGATGGTTATAGGGTTGGGGGTAGAACAATAAAATTTAGTCTCAGTATTCTCTTCTAGAAAAGAAAAGGGGAATATATAGGTATAGTATATTAAGGTAGATTATTGTGTCTACTAGTAAACTGTTTTAGCAAACTATCAGTCTTGAATAATTTGCACTGATATGGATTCTTGTATATGGATACAAGTGTAAACTATTCTTATATTTCTATTTTAGATAATTTGTTTATTGATACAAATGCAAAACTATATTTGTTGCATTTCACATATATTTCTACTCCTGTTTGAAATATTTTGTATATTGATACATATTAAAGATATTGTTGGCATATTGCATATTGCACTATACATTTCTTTGCACTATACATTTCTACCTCTGTTTAAGATATCTTGTGTATTATACTTTTTCGGCCATTGTCCTTATTTGGTACATCTGCTTACAGACTGTTTATCTTGTTTATGTGAAGCCTTAGTCCTTTGGTTATTTAGGTTGATAAGACTTACAGAACTATAGTCATCCAAGTTTGTCATTTCTATAGTTATGTTAGTTAGGTTCTCCAGATTTACAGAAACATATGTCAGATGAATAGGTAATCTTCAAACACTTCATAAACCTATAGAATATGGCATTCAAATGTTTTGACAACTTGGAATTCTGTTGATGTGAGACACAATTGCTCCTGGCAGCACTGATCTGATCCTGAGAGAATGTTGGGTTTCTAGACATTTCTGTCTGGAAATTTGTCTTCTTCTTGGCACAAAATGGCCTGCTGGGCAAGGAATTGCCATCGCCTGCACTGCTGACAGGAAAAGTGACTACTGAACTCTGGTAAGATAGGGTAAACTGGTCTTTTAAAATTCCTGCTTCTGAAAAATATCTGTTTGATATTCGAGGCCTGTAGCCAAGTTGGATGCCCCAATGATGCTGAGAAACTTCAGGTGATTGTCCAGGATGCCAGCTGTCTCTGTCTCTTCTTGAAAGTATTTTGGAAATTGCTTGCTTGCATTTTCCATTTTCTCAGGTATTATTTTCCTTCTCAGGTTTTTGATGGAGTTGAAGACTAAATAATTATAGTTACAGTTTTCTCATATCTTAGCTAGAACATAGTAGTACTAGAATTAGAATCTTCAAGATAGGACAGCTATTGGAGTAATCTCAGTAATTTGCCATTTACCCATGTTTTGGACATTTCTGGACATTTAGCATGTCTTTCTTGTTTGACGTATTCTTGGTTGTAGTTCCATTTTTGTTTGTTATTACCAATTTTTTTTTTGTTTTGTTTTTGTTTTTTGTTTTTCGAGACAGAGTTTCTCTTGTGTAGCTTTGTGCTTTTCCTGGAACTCACTTGGTAGCCCAGGCTGGCCTCGAACTCACAGAGATCCACCTGCCTCTGCCTCCCGAGTGCTGGGATTAAAGGCGTGCACCACCACCGCCCGGCTATTACCCATGTTTTTATTTAATGTTTGATAATCATTCTTATTGCATATAGTTTGCATTAAGTTTAGAACCTTCTTACTTAGATAAAAAAGGGAAATGTAGTGGTATTTGCTCCGCCTGTGACCTTGGGCTACAGGGCCTGAAGGAGGCAGTGCTTCCTGCCCTTATATGTGACCTCTTAAAAGGAGAGGGAGAAGAATCACCTGCCCCTTCTCCTTGCCCCTGCTTGTAAAATCAGATCGCTCCTGGTCAGATCAGATGATGACTTCAGCTGTTTACTCCATTCTGTATTCGTGAGTATATTTCCTCAGTTTACCTTAATAAATTTCCCTAACACTTCTTAAACAGACTCCCTTGGATTTAGCAGCTGGGGCCATACAGTACCCACTGTTATAATGATGTTTGGGCCAGGACTGCTAGCTGGGGACCATGTCTGGGTCCAAGGTTCTATGGCAACCGAGGTCTGTGTTGAAGATCAAGGCTTGTGTTGCCACCAAAGGTCACAGGGAACCCCTGGGTTGTGGCCTGCAACATGTGGCCTTATTGGTGTCCAGGCCACATCCATCTTGATCTGAGTGGCTGGTGTTTCTACCCAGAGCCAGGATGTTCCTCAGGGCCAAGCTGCTGCTGAAATCAGAGGGCCATGCTGAGCCGACCCTGCCCTTTACTGGTCTTGAGAAATTTGGCCCTGCCTCTTGTTGGACACTGAAGTGCTGGAGCTGGTTCCGACCCTCACAGGAGAGCTGGCTCCACACTGGAGAGGGACGGCTCCACCCCTCACCCTGATTAGACAAAAGGGTGTACTATATGATACACCAGGACTCCCAATGCCATCAGGATGAGTCAAGAGGTTTTGGAAAAGTGGGGAAGATGGAGGAGCAAAGAGGGTTTTGTGTTTGCTTTGTTTTTGTTTGTTTCCGTGCTTGCTTGTTTTGGTTTGGTTTAGTTTCATTAAAAATTTTTTTTTGAATATACTATAGGAATGAGCAAAGGATATGGTGGGACTAGAAGGTGAGTAGAATTGGGGTGCATGATGTGAAATTCACAAAGAATCAATAAATAAATTACATTAAATAAAAAATAAATTTTAAAAATTAAAGAATCTGAAAGGGGTGCTGGTAGTGGTGGCACACACTTTAACCCCAGCACTCAGGAGGTAGAGGCAGGAGGATCTCTGTGAGTTCAAGGCAATCCTGGTGAACAGCGTGAGTTCCAGGACTGCCAGGGCTACACAGATGAACCCTGTCTCAAAAATCAAAAAAATCAAAAAATCAAAAAACCAAAAAAGAATCAGTTATTTTCACCTTTTAATTTAAAATTTCTTTGTAATTTGACTTTTACTGGCCAAGAGTATTATTTTCAACTTCCAAAGTTGTCATATCTGTAATATTCTAGATCAATGCTCATGTTTTGTTGGCCAGTGACAGGGGAAACCACACATCTTTGCAAAGAACTGTCATTGTCATGTTGCATATTTCTATACAGCCTGATTACACATTCCCGGGAAAGAATAACAAAAGGAGGAATTTTCTCAAATGATAGTGATTTGCTGCTAGACACCTAGTATAAAGCTTCTTAATGTATAATATTTGAGCATTTCTGTATAGCTTAAATACAGTAATTTCTGTAAATCTTGATGTTTCTGGAGTTGGTGATACACTGTTTAATGAAGCCATTACATATGAAGTTTTAACACAGCATTTTGCACCTGTGTGGGTTTTTGTTTCAGTTTTGGAATTGCTAGATTGCTTTGTCTCAATTTTATGGGGAGACGAACTCTAATAGTCCTCCAATAGCCATCCTCTTCCCTGCACTTTAGCCTTCAATTTTCTAGTGACATTTCCTAGAGTGTATGCCTATGGCTTCCAGGGGAATCTCCAGGAATCTTATTTAAGGGCAATATTCTTAATATACCATTTGAGAATGCATGTTCAATATCCTTGCCTAAGTCTTCTCAGATCACTTATTATTATGTATTGTGCACTTTATATGATAGACAACTAGAAGCATCATCAACTTTTGCAGTTTTTCAATTGACCTTAATGCTCAGAGTGTCTCAGCCTTTTCTTTTTTTTCCACAGTACCTACCACAAAAATAAGACCTACCACAAAAGAAGACTATAATATGGTTTATATTCAATGGGTTTTAACTCAAGAGAGACAAAACATGTCATCACTTCTACAGATATGCATGATCTTTGAAATATAGAAACTTCAAAACAATTTTTACTTTTACCAGGAAACAACTGACTGATTAAAGAATATTGGACTATGACAGACCCCAGTTCTTCAAAAACAAAAATAAGTTAATTCCAATACACTTGCCACAAATAATAAATGGCAATTGAGAAAAAGAATTCAACATTACACTCCGATATTTTATGAGTAGTCTTGACTTCTTTACCTGACTAGACAAATGAAAAATATCCCACAAATACTATTCCTGTAAGAATAACAAGTGTCATCCAAAGAGATGCATCAAACAAAAAGGTAGAAATATCAAGTTTATAAAAGATGAGGATTGTATATGTTTACAATAATACCTATAACCTAAGGTCATGTTTTAATTCAGAAACAATCTCATATGATATTTTCATCATAGACAAGGTGACAGATCTGAGCTGGGAGGCAGTATGAAGTACAATACATCTGCAAGAACTCAGTCAGTAGAATGTTTATAACTCCCCATGAAAATTTATATAATTTGATGATGACTCACCTCCTTTCATTACCAGCAGTGAATCACATCGTCCTTCACAATGTTAATTAATTTATTTATTCACTATAGATTTTTTTTTGATCCCTGAATCTCTAGCAGTAGCAATACAGGGAAGAGTAGCATGCTCATTTCAAGGACACACTTGCAAGAACACAAATGGAGGCAGATATATGATAGTTCACCATGGTGAATTTGTTAAGAATCACACTCAGGTCTCAGGTAAGAGTTTGGTGCCACCCACTTGTAGAAAGCTCTGCAAATACATGGAAGACCCTTAGTTTAATCCTTCAATCCTCAATAGGAAAATAAGAGTCACAATTAACTACAGAAGTATTTTATGTGAGTGAGTAATTGAAATCTTTCCAGCTTTTCATGCCAAGCTTTCCATGCCAAGCTGAATAGAAAGCTTGCTCTCTCTCTCTCTCTCTCTCTCTCTCTCTCTCTCTCTCTCTCTCTCTCTCTCTCTCTCTCCCTCTGTGTGTGTGTGTCTGTTTCCAAAGTTGTTTAAAAAATGTCCAACATATGGAAGAAAAAATATTTTCCATTGTTCTTATGAAACACTAGATATTTTATAGTAGAGGAAACATGTATTGGACTCAAGGTTTGAACAGACCACCAGTTTTCCCTGTTGCTTTTGGTTTGTATATCAAAGCACAACATTGTGTCAGAGACAACTGTTTATCCCATGGTGGACATAAAGCAGAGAAAAAGTTAAGAGATCTATGTCCCAGCATTATTTACAGGGATATACCCCATATAACCTAATATCCTCAGTAGGTGCTACTTTGTAAATGATCTATCATCTTCCATTAGCACCACAGGCTGTCAAACAAGTCTACCAAATATATAATGTGTGGGAAAAACTTAATGCCAAACTACAGCACCAATATTTATTCCATTAAAACATATAATAAAATTGAAGCAGATGCAGCCAGATGTTTCACTATGGATCATATTGTGAAGATAATTTAATCTGGCTAAAGCAATTAGGTTTGACATTCAAAGTAAATAAAAGATGGAAGGCACCATTACTCTCAAGTAGTCAAGAAAAAGTTGTATTCTATGTGGATCAATTTAGTGGAACTGGGAAAATAAATTGGCTGGAGAAGTCAGGGTGAGTAATGAATCTAGATTTTTTTTATAATGTTGAATATAATAGATCATTAGGTGAAGTTTGAGTTGATGTGTAAATGAAAAGAACAGTAGATAAGTGAGAAAGTAGGACAGGGAACAATTTAGTATGAGTCAGGTTTCTTCTTTGTGTGTTCTAGAGCAGCAGATGCAAGGTGAAGGTGATGGGCTGAACTTCACAGCTGGCATACTCAAGAAGTTTCTAGGAAATCCAATGGAGATACTTAGCAAACTTATTGAATATATAGTCATTGTACTCTGGAACTGTACAAAATGGTGTGGATAGAAAGGAGATTTAATAGGTAAAAGTATGTTTCCATGTTAAAAGAGGTTGAGAATCTCTACAATTTTCTAAAGAATCAGTTAAGAGAGACAAAGAAAGAGTTTCAAATGAAGAAAAAATATCTAGGTAAGAATCAAAAGTGAGTTAGAAGAACCAGGAGGGAACACAGTCCTTGGTTCTATGGATGCAGAATGTATATGAAGAGGTACTTAAATTCTCCTCATCTTTAGGCTAGATAAACAAAAATTCCACTAAAGTTGGCAATCATATTTTTATAAACATTCCCCAGAAGTATTTTTTGGGGATAGATGCTAGATCACAACGGCCCATGAATTGCTGGTGGGGATGTGTACTGTTCATTTAGGGTACATGATTGAGATGGAAGGCAACAGAGATCACAAATCAAAAGAACTTCATATTAAACGTTGGAAACTTGCAATGGTTACAGCGTAATAGGAAGAAACTGGCAGAGGCAGTGATTTCCAGCATAGAAAAAAAGAAAAAGATGGATGGAATGTACTTTTGAGCTGAGAACTGAATAATGTATATAAAAGTAAATCTTTGAAAATGATAGATCAGAGGAGAAATATAGCTATAGATTAAGATAACGTATACATGATAAAAACATAGATGGCAATGATCATTATAGAATGTGATGGGACTCATGTTGCCAACAAAATCTAAGAAGTCATGACTTCTATTTCAAGTCAGATTTTAAATAGTTTATTTTTCACATGTCATTGAGATTCTTCAACATATGATTATGCACACTAGAAACTAGAATTCGTTTATTGATAAAGAATTGAATGTTCACTTTAGTAGATTAATGTTGCAAATGTATGTTATAATTATATATATAATATATACACATATATAAATATGAATATATGTGCATCTATTATGTGTTAAACAGAAATAGTCAAATAAAATTGCCTCTCATATTCATATACAAACACCCTGTATATTGTTTTCAATTATTTATGGGTACATGAAAATGTATTTATTGAATACTTTAATGTATATCTCATTTGGTAATGTGTTTTTAGTAAGCAGTAGATTTGAAAAAATGTTTTTGCATCACTAGTTCAGAGTAATTTTAGCTCTGTTATATTCTTTCTTAACCAGCTCTCCGTTAAATCTTTTTCTTGCTATCAGCAGGGGTATGGTTAATGAGTGTTAACCAAGGCATGTTTTTAAAAAAGAGAAAAGGAAGCTCAAAAACACCACAGAATTTGAAATGACTCAGTATGAAACTTTGCACATGAATATACTCATTATTCTTTTCAATCATCTTCTTTACTTTTCTGAGGGAATTTGTTGAGACATCTTTTGAAATGCTGCATTTGACATAGTAAATCCAAAATGCCTCATTTAATTCAGTTCCCAGTCTAATCAATAGAGCCTTAAAATGTTAGCAAAATTATAATATTGCTTACCTTAACAAATTTCCCACATTGTGCTGTAATTTAAACAAATTAGATATTTTTCATTTTATCTATATTTTCTTTTAAAAAATTGCAGGAAATTTCTTGATTTGGATACTTACTTATGGGAGAATGCCTTTAAATCTTAGAATAATACATACAATATGACTTTGTTGCAAATCATAAGTGCATACAAAGAGAGTGAGTAACTCTATTAACAATGGGAAAATAGAAATATATTATTGGAGAGGATATCTGGGTCATTCCTGCTAATTAGAAGTATAAAGAGCCCAGAACTGAAATTTGCACGCTTAGCATGTTGTATAATCAAAATATTTTAAGCAAATGTAAACTCAAAACCACATACACTAGATGACATGAAAACACGTATTAAAAATATTTAGTAAAGAAAAGGAATGGTTTGCTTTCCTCCTAAGGGAATCACCTTTGTATTCTACAAGTATTCATTCTCTTTACTCTACAAGAAGACACACTATGTGATTAGTTCAAAAAATAACTTTCATCCTTTCAAAATAGTTCAGAAAAAAATCTCAGCCAATGATATGCTTAAAAAATGTAAAAAAATATGAAACACACACAGAATTGAAAAAGTGAGCTTTGTTCAGATGTTTTGAAATGATTCCTTGGTAATTGGATTTCTTTACACTGTTCCTTATCCCATAAACATCATATTGTTCCCTGTACCAGGAACTTCAAGTACATAACTTCATTATCTGCACTGAACCTCTGTCTACTAAAGACTGCTTTGCTTCTCAACCCTGTCAAAGACAATCTTGTGTATTTCCTCATTAATCCTGAAAGATCAATGTTTCTGTAAATTTCAAATAATGACTTTTTAAGGTCAAGCCATGTAAACACAAAGTACTGGACAATATTTGCATTCTTAATAATTAATTTTTATCAATACAAGCAAAAGAGTGGTTTATGCAAGGACATTAGATGTTGTTTGTGGGCCAAGATTAGTTCAATGTCTTAATTTTGAGACTTTGAACTATCATTTAAGTTATTCATTTTGATCATGTTTCTTAATTTTGTATTGCTGTGAAGATACACCATGACCTATTCAAAATACAGAAGAGTTTATTGGAGGTTAATAATTGTAGAGGGTTAGAGTACTGAAAACTCACATCCTTATCTGCGGAGGAGTAGGAAGAGAGAGCCAATTGGGAATGACACAGGCTTTTGCAATCTAAAAGCCCACTCCCACTGACACACCTTCTCCAAGGACATGCCTCCTAATATTTCCCAAACTGGTCCATCAACTGGGAACCAAGAATTCACATATCTGAGCCTATGGGGACCATTCTCATTCAAAGCACTATAGCATGAATACAGATCCGCTTGGTAAATGACACATAGATTCATACCTAAAAGCTGTGTGTATGAAGAAATTTACAATGATAATTAAGAGTGAATAGGGCTAACACTGGAAATTCTGGGGCAAGAAAACCTTGAATTTTGAGGCTGAACACAAAATTATGAGATTAGAAGAGTGGTAAGAAGGGTATTCTAGGTAGTCAGGTTCTTTTGAAGATAAAAATAGAATGGATGGAATATAAAGAGACAATAAACAGGCTCATCACAATTATTGATATTGACCGGGGAACTGACAATGATTCAGAGTTTAATTCAAAGTTGGATCACTATCATTTTCCTTCACTATAAGTGATAATATAGTGGCTGATTTGATAAGTTGCACAGATTTGATAAAATCATGATGAAGGTTATATTTGAGTGTTTATTAAAGAGTAGAAACTCAAGAAGAAGAAGCTATCAGTAAGTATATTAACAGTTAAACAAGTTATCCAAAGCAAGTCTTCTGATAAGTACTGTCCTAGAGCCAGAAAGACAAATGCCACATGTTCTCTCTCACATGTTGATGCTAGCTTTGGATGTTTAGATATGGGTCTTAAATTGGAGTTTCCACAGAACCCGAGAAATTAATAAGGGTTCATGGGGCATATCTCAATTGAGAGGACAGAACGCAAGTGATGTGGAGATGGGAAGGTGAAGCCTAGAGCAGGAAGAAGTAAGTACGGTAAGAGAAAGTAGCCAACAGTCTCCCCCATCTGGGAATTCTGTGAGCTGTAATAATGAAAGGGCAAATGGTGCAGTAGTGGCATGGAGGTTGTGGTATCAACCAGTCGTTTATCTTCTGCTTGAATGAGTTCGTTTCTTTCTGAGTACTAGCTTTTCACTGTGAATCAACACATCTACTCCTTTATGTGTGGTTTTTAAAATTTAGATATTTTGATTGAGAATTCCATTACTGCAATAATCCCTATGATGTTTACAAAAGTCAAAAATAAAACTGGCATTATAGTATGTCTGAAAAACTAAATTAAATAATGCAATTTCATGCTTTGTGTAGAGCAGAGCAGTTACATGTTTTTTATAAAATTGCCTTTCTCTTTTATTTGTCCATTCATCTCATCATGGGGATATCTACTGTCTCCTAAATAACATAGCCCTCAAATCTCTATTTCTAACTTGATGTCTCTAGCAGCAAGGTACACACCAATAGTACTTGTCTCATAATAATTTTTGTTAGTAAGTCCCCAAGTATAAACACTTTTCCGCTTAGAACTAGTCATATCTGGCCAGGAGGCAGTGGCTCATGCCTTTGATCCCAGCACTCTGGAGGCAGAGCTAGGAGGACCTCTGTGAGTTCAAGGCCAGCCTGGTCTACAGAGCGAGATCCAGGACAGGCACCAAAACTACACAGAGAAACCCTGTCTCGAAAAACCAAAATCAAAACCCAACCAAAACAAAACAAAAACAACAACAACAACAAAAAAAAACTAATCATATCTAATTTACCATGTGAAATTATTTATTTTTACCCTAATCTGTCTTCCTATATATAATGTATAAGCAATAGAACATTTCTAAACCAATTTTTATCAGACATAATTATTAATGTAAAATCACTATTTTACCAGGTTGTAATTCAAGAAATTTGTTTGTGGTAGAAGTTATATAAATGTTGACAGATATATTTATTAGTTATATTTATCTATAATTATATTGCTGAAGTACATGTAACTAATTTTAAATTTACAAACTATTATATGGTACCAGGTGATTTAAAAGAAGACAAAGTTTTCTTAACTCTGAAATGGCAAAGAACTGGGCTGATTATTGTGAAAGAAGCTGATAGTGAGCCACAGGCTGCTGACGCTGGGGCTGCATATTATTACATGCAACAAATTATATATTTATGAATGAAAGCTAAAATAATTTTTAGATCTATGCAATTTTTATCACTCATCTAACTGTATTCAGAATATCACTATTAAAATATACTTAATCCTAAAATTCATAAATCACAAAAAAATAAGATCTATATTTTATATTGGTGTTCATTGTTTACATGAGATTACTTCATTCATTATAATGGAAAACACCCAACATAACCATAAGATTTTTGGCTTTGATATACCTATTTTTTCCATTGGTTGAACTTTTTAGGAGAATAAACTTATTTTTTTATATATTTATATGATACCATATCTGGAATTGTCACTTGTTTTCAAGAATTATGTGTTTGCTTTCTATGAATAATATACAATCTCATTGTTCACAGCCTGTGGCTCACTATAAGCATATTTCATATTTATCAACCCAGTACATTGCCATTCTACAGTCAAAAAATGGTTTTTCACTTAAATGACTTAATGTCATACATTATTTATTGTATTCATAATTTCTGACATATTATTTTATCAATATTTACAAATTTGGATGTTATGTGATGATTATCTTATATAATAACATATATTAACTACTATAAATTAAAAACTCCTTTAAAAGTTGTGGTCTCACAAGAATTCCACAATTCTTCCTTAATGTTACATATAATGTTATCTTTCCAAAATTTAAGATTATAATAAAATAAATCTGAGTTATATATTTTTTTATGAAAATGCAATATTGTTCCTTCCTTAAGCTAACTTTGACTTTATTCTAAAAGTTACTCGGATGTATTTGTAGTTCAAATGAAAAATATGAAAAAAATCTTTATGGCTGTATGAAATTGGAACTATGCCTTTTAAACTGGTTATTTAAATACAAAATTAGTATGCATTTCTAACTGACTTCCTTTAAAGCATTTCACAATAACTTGAAGTGGTCAAACCACTTTTCCATCTCCCTCCCTTACCTTCCATGCTTGCAGAGCTAAAAACTCAATGTGATTCCATGGATTCATGTTTGCTGGTCTACAAATGACAGGCAAGAAACATTTTCTGCCAGAAGACCAGAGAGTATCATAGAGGAATGACCAGATCATCTACATACATGTTATAAACTCTGAGTCTGGATAATCAAAGAAGTTTTAATTGAAGGTAAAATTCCTTGGCATGAGTTCTTGAATGCTGTGTTCAAGAGAAAAAGTGTTAATCATACATTAAATTTTAAAACTTAAAATTAAGCCATAAACTACTTCCCTTAAAACACTACATGGTGTTATCCAATCATGATACTCCATGGTTCTGACTAATTATTAAAAATAATATTTACATACATCTTCATTAATTTATGGGTCAATTTAAAAACTGTAATATAGATGATAATATCACTGGCTTTCTTTATCTTTGTGGGATTACTTAGAAATTACCTGATATTATTATTGTTTGAAATAATTTATTAATTTTAATAAACTGCGATATCTGTGATAGACACTCTCAATATTCTGTTTCACAGATTTTAAGATGTATCTTTAAGTTTTAATTATGTGTATATGGAATGGTATGTGCCAGTGATTACAGGTGTCCTCAGAGGTCTGAGGCAACAGATACCTCAGGAGCTGGAATTGCAGGGAGTTAGGAGCCTTTTGGGAATGGGAACCCAAAGCACTATGCAGTGTTAACCACTGAGTCATTGCTCCGTTCCTTGTTTCTCAGTTGCGTATCTAATATTTAGCACTACATTCCAGCAAAAAGACACAACTGATACGTATTAAATGCAGGAATAGGAAACTGATATTTCATTAGTTTTTATTTCAATACTGAAATATTTTCACACATTATTCACCATGGACCCAAATTATTTGATAAAAGAAGCAGTAAGATCACCACATACCTAAAATGTGACTTAAAAAGGAGCTGTGACTCAAAACTTCCACTGTTCCTGGCAGCATCAGGCTGGCCTCAAGAGACGGCGAAGTCCTTTCTGAGATATATAATTAACAAGAGCTTGGAGAGAAGCTCTAATTTTCCATGGAAATAAATTCCCCAAATTACAGTTGTCCAGTTAGAGCTGAATTTACAAGGTCTGTAGGAACAGGCCTCACTTTGCTGAGTTTTCTACAAACATTTGGACTCCATTTCAAAATGTCGTCTTTGTACTCCCAGTTGAAAGAAGCAAAAAAAAAAAAGAACCTAAGATGTATTTTTTTTTTCTGTTTGGGGATTTATAACTAACAATTTCTTTGCTGGCCAAATGCCCAGTTCTTGCTTACAGTGAGGGAAACTTGGAAGTACTGGCTTACTGTTAACCCTTTCAGCATCAAAAATTCAGAAGCTAAAAATAATATAAGATTATTAAAGTTCACTTAAGAAAGGCAAAATGAGATAGAAGACCACAACAAAAGGTGTATTGATTTGAAACTTTTCCCTCAAAAGAAGCAAGATAACTTTGTTGGAGCAAAGCCACAATACAAACTAAGAAGGTACAATGTCAAGTACGACAGCATACTACAGGAGTGAGAGTAGCCTTTGAAAAGTTATGAATCTTTTTTATGTCTATATGCATGTGTGAATGATCCTAATATTATGGTCATGTGCATCTAAGCACAAAGTCCAGAGGTCACCCACATGTGTCATGCACATGGGCTTGGAAATGAGTTCTCTCCTTAGTCCAGTGATCATCAATTAGAATGGATAGTCAATTAGTCCCAAGGATTTTCCTGTCTCCACCTCCAGAGACCTAGAATAACAAGTGTGCTTTTCCTTACCAGGACTTTTTTATGTGGATTCTGAGGATTTCCACACAGACTTCTTTCTCCCCAGGTTAATTAATTTTTTTATTATAATTTTAAGATCCATCTATAGATGTACTTAGAGATCTTGAACAAGCTGTATGCCACGCACAAGGCTGGATACCACTCTTGAGAAATCTTGCTAGCTCCTGAATTTTCTGAAATGAGTACAAAGCATGACTATAAATAATCTCTTTTGTCTAACATCTCTAAATTTACCTTTTTCAAAGCAGTATTGTCCTCTAAAAGGACATTTTTGTAGAGAGTCTATTTATTCCATTACACAATGAATTTGGAAAAACTTATTGTATTTTCTTGCAAATATGTGAATTGTGCAAAAATGAAAATCAATCTTAGAACTATTAAAAACACAGACTATTTGGGAGCTAAAAATGGCACAGCCCAGCTCCATCACTTACATTATTCATGAGTCTTGGTTCCAAAGGAGTTCCATCTTTTCCTTAAATGAAATCCAAACTTAAAGTCCAGAAGTCCTTAGTGAGTCAATAAAGTATACCAAAAAGCTACTTTCAAAAGAGGACTTCCAAAGTGCTTAAAATTGGCCTGCCCTTGCATTGAAACTATAAATTCCTACTGAGAATTCTACAATAGAAAAATGTTGCCTAGATACAAGTTGAAAAAGGGTGTGTGTGTGTGTGTGTGTGTGTGTGTGTGTGTGTGTGTGTGTGTGTGTGATGGATGAAAGAGGGTTTGTGTGATGAGGGAGTTTTTAAAATTAGTATACAGAGTAATGAGTTTCATTATGCATTTTTAATAATTTATTTTGCTTGATCCTCTTGCCATATTTCTCTCCAATGGTGTCAATTCCCTTCTTATACGTAACTCCCTTTCTGCCTTTAAGTCCTATGTATTCTATGCCATTGGCATCTTAAAACTATATTTTATAATTATCATCGAGGCAAGGCAAATGTGAGAATCTTTTTATTCTAAAATTTATAACACATAAATACATATAAGAAACAGGTATAACCTACAGATTTCTAAATATTTACTTTGTAATGTTCATAGTTTTGTCTGAAAGTCGGCTGTTGTGGAATTATCTTTTTGTACACTGTGAAGATGTGTCTCTGCCAAGGTGCCTTCTTATTGGTTTAACAAAAAGTTAAACAGCCATTAGCTAGGCAGGAGGAGTAGGTGGGGCAGCCAGACACAGAGGATGCTGTGAAGAGGAAAGGTGGAGTTGCTAGAATATGCAGAGAAAGCAAGACATGATGGAGGATAGGTAAAGCTGGGAGCCCTGAGGCAATAGGGAGATGAACAAAAATGGGTTCATTTAAGTTTTTGAGCTGGTTAGTAACAAGCATAAGCTATTGGCCAAGCTTTTGTAATTCATAAGATGTCTCCATGATATTGATTTGGGAGCTGACAGTCAGGACAGAAAAAAATCTGCCTAAAGTGGACAAATTCATGCCTATGAATGTGCCTAGTGATTAAGGAGAAGCAGGATCATACCATAGCCAGGCCTTGTGCCAGGCTCACTCTCATGATGTTGACTACCAAGGTAAATTTTATTCTCTTTTTTGTAAGTACTAATCTGTGATTCTCAGCCTTGCTACTGTTGCAACCCTTAATACAGCTCCACATGTTGCAGTGATCCCCAAGCATGAAATTATATTCATTGCTACTTCATAAATCATGGTACTAATCTAGGATAAGAATGAGCTGTCGGCCGGGCGTTGGTGGCGCACGCCTTTAATCCCAGCACTCGGGAGGCAGAGCCAGGCGGATCTCTGTGAGTTCGAGGCCAGCCTGGGCTACCAAGTGAGCTCCAGGAAAGGCGCAAAGCTACACAGAGAAACCCTGTCTCGAAAAACCCAAAAAAAAAAAAAAAAAAAAAAAAAAAAAAAAAAAAAAAAAAAAAAAAAAAAGAATGAGCTGTCAATATTTTATGTGAAATGATAAAATTTGACTAAGAGAGGTGAAGATATGGCGTTCATCAAAACATGGGCAATGTGCCATATGTTGCAGTATGAAAACTTAAAAACTCTGATCAGAAAACAAATGTACTTGTTTTCTTGTTCCACAAATAAGTATTTCAATTAGAAGTTGAATTTCCATTGTATATAATATTCCAGGAACATTTTTCAAATGTTACAATCTATTAATGAGGGAATCATGTTTTTTCATATTTCATTTTCAGTTATCACAACTACAATATTGTTGTTTCCTTTCTGTGTATTTTCTAGAGTTTGAAATGACAAGGTGTCCTTAAAGAGCACTCTAAACAAAATCAGAGAAGTAAGTGTAGCCTGTCCCATGGCTAGGTAGGTCTCAAACATTTCCATTTCAGTTTGCAGAAGATCATACATTATACTTATAAGCTAATTGTAATGTATAAATCTTCCTTGCATCCCCAAAACAAGAGTGAAGCAAATACACCTATAGTATAGGCCTCTCAGACTTATTCTTTTGAAAATGTTCTAATGTTCTTTCGCTTTGTCTTAGGGAAATAGAAATCAAAGACTAGCCTCTTGTGATTGTTTTCTGCACAGTTATTTGAATCATGTGACCTATTAACAAATATTCCACATCTACTCTGTACAAGATTCCATAGCAGAAGGCAAGGAAAATTTCATCACATTGAGAACTGCAACTTCATTGATGCAAAAGGACATGAGCATGAATTATACAAAGCTATTTAAGGCAATGCAGGCTTCTGATGTGGTATAAAATTCTAAGTTTTAAGCTAGGATCCATAGATTAATTACAAAGATATCAAATATAATAAATTGGAAAGCAGTCAAAATAATTTTTGTTGTGAACATTAACCATTGTCTTATCATTTCTAAAGGTGAATACTAATCAAACACTGATTAATTATAAATTTTAATTTTAAATTAACAGCATGTTGCTGACAAACTGAATTTTAAAAAAACCAAGACATTTAAGAACTGATAAGCACCACTGATTCAAGCTTGGCCCTTGATAATATAGAACATGGGTTATTTTGTAATTAAAATACAAACACTGATACAAAAGATTACATCAAGAATTTTTGTGGCATTAAGATATATTTGGCATATGTCAAGTTCCCCATCCCAGTTGGGATATCTATGGTGTAACAACTATACTTAATACCCAGAAACATCACAGAACAGGAGGCAGAAAGATTGTGAGAGCCAGAGGACCAGTAAGCCTACTGCTAGATAGCATCTTCTAGATATAATAGGACTGATGTCACAAAACATCAACAGTATGGTTGCCTATACAGTCTCAAAACTATTTTAGCCATAGTGAAGAAATGTCAATATACATTTTTAGTAATTAACTAGTTTTGAATTTTTTAATAAACTTCTCATACAATATCAGAGACATAAGTTATATGATGCTTTATGTGTCTATTACCTTAGGGATTAGGGGAAGAATATTGTCTCATATTTGCATGGTAGTCAAAATGCATTTTTCTTCAATGACTTAATGAGAAAAATGGGAAACCATTAAAATTTTAACACCCTGAACCCATTGTTCATATTCACTACAAAACTTTTTTACTGAAAATATCTGGAGGATGAAAAAAACTCACTTGTCATACCATTGATTGGAAATTACTGCTGCATAAATAAAAGAGTTGAAAAATGAAATGTTTACTTCACTCATTCTGGCTTCCTTCTGCCCAGCTGCCTTTTAGCAGCTAAACAGACTCTTTCTCTTGTATCTGTGTTATTGTCTTTGATTCATCATGGCCTTGGAATGAACTACTCCAGCAAAATGGCTTGAAAGAAGGACATACATACACATTGGCAGCAGTCTTCCATCTCTTTTTAGAATCATTGCTTTTAAGTCAGGTTGGCTCCTGTCCAAATTTAAAAGAAAAAGAGCAACAGTTAAACAGCTGGTACCAATTATACTGACTTCAGTGGGTGTACATGCTCAAGTGTCAGAATAGCAAGCAGGACCTATGACATAATGGGCTAGTTATTTCATAACTGGACTGTGCTTCTTAGCTCGGCTTGCCAGTTGGCTCCTCTTCAGAATTATTGCACCCATACTCTTGTAATCAACAATTATTATTATATTAATGCATTTGCATACCACAAAAATCATCACTTAAGTGTATATATGCACTACTTGGGTTTCTTAATGAAAATAAAAACATGCTATCGAAAAAATTAGATAAATTGTTTCCATAAATATTTGTCGGAAAAGTAATATGTTTAGACACTAGAACAAAGTTATGGAACTTGAACATTGAAATACACTGTGTTAATAAACAGAATGAAAGACATATCACTGGGAATTTTTCAACAGGACAACTTACTTACAGTGTAGTTTCTCTCAAGTTTATTTATAGAATCAATGGGAAAATGAGAGATGTTAAATTGGATTCACTTAAAATACAATAATTTTTATAAAATATTATCATATTTGTACTTTATTTTTATAACCTAGCCCCATTTTTAAAGGAGCTGTCTAAAGTTATTTTTCTGTTAAAGCAGGAAGAAAATGTTGGCACTGTTGAACAGAATTTGGAAGAGACAAAACTTCAGTTGATAGGCATTCTCCGTAAGAAGCACACAGTCTAAATTTGGCAAGGTTTGCTGGTTTTAATATGTTTTGCTCTGAAATAGAAACTCTTCTAAGTTTACTTTAGGAAAAAATAAATCCATTGCTCTCCATCAGGATGAGCATCTCAGAAATCACAAAGAGGATTTTGTAGCTAGGCAACCAGGGTCAAGGAGCCAGTGAACAGGGCCTGCAGAACACACTCAGCAGGCAGGGCGAGGGTCTGAGCTGGGAAGCATGAAGTGAATATAGGATTCTGAAGCACTCCTTTTAAAAACACACCATTCCATAATACCTTGCAGGTGTGTACCATGAAAACCCAGCTGTTCCAAACTCATGTTTTGAAGAAGAAAAATATATGTTAGTCAGAATATTTTCCAGTGTAAAATATATCCTGATTAAAGAACTGGGAAATGAACAAGAAAAATGAAACCCTTGGGCCTTTTTATTACTCATGCCATTTCAATTGAGTATTAAGTGAACATGTGACTCTCCTAGACAAAGATCCTCATTTCCTCCTCCCACTCCCCTCCTGCCTTCCCACACCCCCACTGACCAATCCCCCAATTTCCCCCTCCAAAAGGGTAAGAGATCCCATGAAGAGTCAGCAAAGCCTGGTACATTTAGTTGAGGCAGGACCAAGCCCCTTCTCATTCATCTAAGCTGAGCAAGGCATCCCTCCATCGGTAGTGGACTCCAAAAAGGCAGCTCATGTTCCATGGATAGATCCTGATCCCACTGCCAGGGTCCCTTCAAAAAGATCCAGCTACACAACTATCTCCCTTATGCACAGGGTCTAGTCTGGTCCCATTCAGTTTCCATAGCTGTAGGTCTAAAGTTTGTGTGTTCCTACGAGTTTGTTTCAGTTGTCTTGATAGACTTCCCCATCATGATCATGACCACCTATACATACTCATATAATTCCTCTTTCTTCTCTTTGACTGGAATCCCAGAGCTCAGCCTGCTGCTTGCCTGTGGATCTCTGCATTTGCTTCCATAAGTTACTGAATGAAAGCTCTACGATGACAGGGTGTTTACCAATCTGATTACAGGGGTAGGCCAGCTCAGGCCCCTCTGCACTATTGCTAGTAGTGTAGGCTGGGGTCGTTCTTGTTTGTGAATTTCTGGAAATTTCCCTAACATCAGGTTTCTCCCTAGCCCCATAATGTCTCCCTCTATCAAGATATTTCTTTCATTGCTCTCCCACTCTGTCCCTCCCCCATCTCAACTATCCTGTTCCCTTATGTTCTCATCCTCCCTCCCCTCCTATCTACTGCCCCTCTCACTCACAGTTTACTCATGGAGATCTCATCTATTTCCCCTTCCCAAGACAATCCATGTGTTCCTTTTATGGTCTTCCTTGTTATCTAGCTTCTCTGAAGCTGTGTTTTGTAGCCTGGTTACCCTTTTCTTTATATCTAGTATCCACTTATGAGTGAGTATATACCATGTTTGTCTTTCTGAGTCTGACAAATCTATTTCCTCTATTTCTTCAATCATATCCTCCATGCTAGAGATTCTCTCTTCATCTCTTGCATTCTGTTGGTTATGCTTGCATCTGTAGTTTCTATTTGTTTACCCAGATTTTCCATTTCTAGAATTACATTGGTTTGTGTTTTCTTTATTGCCTCTCTTTCAAATCTCAAGTCTTGACCTGTTTCCTTCACCTGTTTGATTGCTTTTTCTTGGTTTTCTTGAGCTTCTTTTAGGGAATTACTGATTTTTTCCATTTTTTTTGTTTGTCTTTTTCTTCCTTTCTTCAAGGAATTTTTCTTTTTCTCTTTAAAGCTCTCTATCATCTTCATGAAGTTATTTTTAAGGTCATTTTCTTCTGCTTCTTCTACATTGGGATGTTCAGTGGAACGGCTAGGTTCTGGTTGTACCATATTGCTCTTTTTTGTTGTTGAATGTATTCTTGCACTGGGATCTATCTCCCCATCTCTTCCTCCAGTCAGTTCAAGAGGTGTCTGTCTCCAGGAGCTAGTCTTGGTGCAGTTGATGCAGTTGGTGTTTTTGTCTCAGGGAGCCTCTGGGTAGTTTTGGGGGATGGAGTGAGACTTGTACATTACAGGGCCCAATTGTGTGTATGGGGGTTGGTAGTAAGTTCCACCTGAAGGAGTCTTGCCTGGTGGCCTGTAACTGGGTTGCAATGGATGGAGGTATGGGGCATGAGTTTTGCCTTGGGGCCTAGGATCTAGAGACTGGACTGACCAGCTGGGAGAACACTCACTCACCTCTTGGTCCAGTTGAAGCTGGTAGAGTCTGGGTGTGCGGGGGTGGGGGGGTGGGGGGTTGGGGGGGTGGGGGGGTGGGGGGGCAGTATTTCTAGTTTTTAATAGGTTTACAGAGCACAGCACAGTGTTCTGGTCTCTATAAACCCAAAAATCAGGAGATATGACTAAAATCAAATAGCATTAGTGATTTTGAATTTGATTTTTAATATCCCACACCTTTAAAGCTCAAGAAGTGACATTGGCCTATAGCCCTAAGAGATTATATCAGAGAACTTTGGTGATTATTACACTGGTTTGCATTACCAGCTGGGTGTCTCAGAAATAAAGCAGTGCTGTGAACAGCTCTAAAATTTATATGTCACTTTTACCCATAACTGGACAATATGCAGAGAGTGAGAGGCTTTAGAGCTCTCAGCCCTAAATGTGATATCTTCATCAAGCTTCTCCACTCAAGGCTCAAGGTTTCCCTATGGGGAAAAGGAGGCAAAAAGACAAGTATGAACTCACAGAGGCTATAGCAGCATGCATAGGAAATGCACATGTTCAAGACAGACAAAGTCAGTCACTGAGACAGAGAAGTGAACATGAGCTTCCAAGCCTGACTGAGAAACTATTTGCAATCCATACCTGCTGGCAAAGAGAATCAGTTTTCTCAAATGGCGTATCACTGGGTATGTTAACCACTATCCAGGGTAGGCCCCATGCCCAGGAGAAGTTGCCCAACATAACATGGACTCTGTGTTGTGTTTGTTTTTGTTTGTACTTTCATGTTAGTGTGCATGTTTTTTGTTTCACTTTTGGCGTAAATTATCTTACTGCCCTTTTGCTTGTTTGTTTTGAATTGGTTTGTGGTGGCTTCCTGTATTCCCCTATAATCCCTGTTCTCTTAGTGCTGCAAACTGGTCAAGAAGACAGGAGGATCAAGAAAACATTACCTACATTTTGAAGTTATGTCGTAGAATGTTCATTCAATAGTTCAATGTAAAACTTTAGAAATTAGTCTTTGAAAACCCAGAGTCCATTGTGTGAGCCTTCCTATGATGTCCTTGACCTCTTTGGTTCCTACACTCCTTTCTCCTCCCCTGCCCCTCTCCCCTTTCTCCCCTTCTTCCTCTGCCCTCTCTCCACTCCTCTTCCTCCTCCTCCTTCATCTCCTCCACAGGATTCCAGAACTCCACCTACTGTTTGGCTGTAGGTCTCTGCATCTGCCTCCATCAGTTGATGGATGACATCTCTCTTGTGACAACTGGACCATGCACCAATCTGGTCACAGGAGATTGCTAGTTCAGGTTACTTCTCCACTACTGCTAGGAGTCTAAGCTGGGGTCCTCCCCATAGACAACTGTCATAGAGCCCTGTGCCAGGCTTCCACGTGACCCCCAAATGCCCCCTCCAGCAGTCCCCCTCAGCACTCTCCCCCTCACTAGCCCCCCCAACCTTATTATGTTCCCATCCCTATCTATCCTCAGGCCACTTAAGAAATCTCTTCCATTTCCCTTCCCAGGGAGATCTAGGTGCTCCTCCATGAACTCATAGGGGCTCACAGAGACTGAACCGACAACTAGGGGGCCTGCATGAGATTGACCTATGCACTCTGCATGTATGTTACAACTATGTAGCTTGGTCATCTTATGGGACTCCTAACAGTGGGGACAGGGGCTGTCTCTGACTCTTTTACTGGCTTTTGGAATCCTACTTCTCACACTGGGTGGCCTTTCCCATCCTCAAAACATGTGGAGGTGTTTAGTTTTACTGCAACTTGATATGCTGTAGCTGGAAGCTTTCCTGTGTCTCTTAGTTGTAGATGGAAGTTTTCCTGTGTTCCACTAAGTCCCACAGCCACTCGGTCCTAAGTAATCACACAGAAGCTTATATTAATTACAAACTGTATGGCCTATGGCTCAAGCTTCTTGATAACTAGCTCTTTCATCTGAAATCAACCCATTTATACATTTATTAATTAATCTTTATGTTTCCACATGGCCATGGTGTTACTGGTCTGCTGGTATCTTATTGCTCCTTGGGTGGTGGATTGGTGTCTCCTCCAATTCCACCTTTCCTCATCTCCGTCCTCAGTTTGAATGTACTGCCTAACCATATTCTGCCTCGCCATTGGCCAAACAGTTTTATTTATCAACCAATGAGAGCAATATATATTCATAGTGTACAGAAAGACACCTCACAGCAATATGCCATATTTTATTGATACCCATGGGAGACCTGCCCTTTCCTGGATGGAGACAGAAGAGGAGCATATTGGATGAGTGGGAGGGGGGAATGGAGGAGGTTATGGGGGGAGGAGAGAGGCTGTGGCCTGGATGAAAAATAAATAGATGAATAAAAATAAAGAGATTAAAAAAGGAAAATCTAAAGTCAGATAGCGTATGTTACAAGAATAAAAATGGAAAAATTCATATTTGTGCTGAGCTCACCTTGGAAAATCACTTCTTGTATAAATGAAGTAAATGACACATTTAGTATTTCATTTGTTGTTTTTCTTGTTTGAAGCATAAGGAATAAAAATGATCAACAGATGGGGGAATATACCTACTCTTAATACTGCAAAAGCAACCAACCATACAAACCTACAGGAAAAACTTTGCATGTTTAAAGACAAATATATTAATAAATACTAATTTTTATAATTTTATAAAAATGATTTTTTTTTCAGACAGGGTTTCTCTGTGTAGCCCTGACTATCCTGGAACTCTCTCTGTAGAGCAGGCTGGCTTTAAACTCAGAGATCTGCCTGCCTCTGCTTCACAGGTGCTGAAATTAAAGGCAAGCACCACTATTCCTGCCTTTATAAAAACATTTATAAATGGAAGACAATGAAACAGATATACAAGAAAGGAGATGGAGTCTAGAACTGATTAGATGTGCTGTGATTGAAGCCTTGAAAGAATAATGTTGGATATTTGAAGTTAGCCTCTCTACCTAGACAGGAGTTAACCTATGCAAGCTCTATTATTTTAATAATTTATACATTCTGAGTTCAACACATTGATTAAACTTGGTCTAAAACTAATGCAAATTTGATCAATGAAGAGATGAGTGAATTCCTTTCATGAGTCAACCAATAAATACCTGCCAATTTCATTTATGCCTTTATCTATCTGTCTGTCTGTTTATCTGTTTATCTCTAAGTTAGGTTTTGCTGGGTAGATCCAGTTGGCTTTGAATTCACTATGTTCTAGCTTTAGGTCTTCTGAGCCCTGGGACTAGAGACATACACCACCACACACTATTGCTAGTGCTTCCACTTTGAAATTCAAAGTAAGGGTAAATTTTAAATAGCAGAAATGTACAAGATAGACATATCTCATAGCTTTAAAATTTATTTACAAAAAAACACAAAAGAATCATTATAAAATATTCTGTTGCATTTGCAAGCAAATTCTGCTCTAGTTGGCCAGCCTCTCTGTCAATTCTTTGCTGTTATATTGCGTAAAATGTGTATATTGCATGACAAAATTAATAGACAAAATTCGGCAATGATTTTTTAATGGCACCATTAATCTTTGTGTATAATTTATCATGTAATTAATAGTCTTTTTGACAAAGAGAAACATTGAAACTGTAATTAACAAATGCAAATTTTAAAGAGAACATAGGATGTTTCTAAAACTAGGTCTCTCACTTTAGTCTTACTTTCTTCACAATCTAAAAGGATGAAATTGCTCAGCTTTAAAGACTTCAGCACTTATTTTACTATTAGGAAGAAAAATATTAATGTATTCATTCAGTACTTAAGTTAATCTCAAAATTAATGAACTATATTGAATTAGTTAAACTAATTTTCAGAGGCCTATTATTAGCATTCCTAATGGACCATGATCAGATGATCTTAAATTGTTCTTGAGTTTACTTGTTTTATAAATAGTGCACAGTGTGGTTATCAATCTATCATCTATCTGTCAATATATCTATATCTATTTACCTACATACCTATCATATCTATATTTATCTATTTATCACATGATAATCAATATACCTATTCATCTAAAAACTATATGTTTTGCTATCATTGGTAAATATCATAACAATCTGTTTTCCTCATATAAACTTAAATAATCATAAAATTATGTAATTCAGCATCCAAGTAGCTATAGCAAGCAAACTAATGAAATGAATATCAGTGTCAGAATAACTTTTATGGATTTAAAGGAAATAAAAGTTTGCAGCCTACATCTATAAGGCAATATTACTTAGAATTATTTTAGAATGCATAGAATTCTGTTCATGTGTGTAAGTAGATAAGACTGAATTGAAAAATAGTGCATAATACCCCATCTTTGAATGACAGATATCTAAAGGCATTGCATATTGTAATACTACATTTATATTAATCAGCCTATTGTTTTAATGTTATTTATGATATTATATCATTTTTTATTTTAAAGGCATAATTTTTACTCTCCAAAAATATTCATTCTTTACATAGCTATAGATTATCATAGAGAGAGAGTTAAACTATAGTCTAACGTATGATTTTCTGCCCTTCTCTCTGCTTTCCTACCTTTCAGATTGGTAAGGCTTTTAGTAATTGTGCTCAAAAATATTCTGACTAGTAGTTTGATTTATTTATTTATTTTTTACTTTTTTATAACTTTATCAGAAACAGAATATAATTTCAATTGCCAGGATCAATACAGTTGTAGTTACCAGGATACAGTGATATTTGCAAATCATACAGGGTACAGAACATTAATATCTAAGACCAATGGTTCTATCAAGCCATCATGCTCCCTTGACTTCTAAGGGAACATACAGAGAAACACAAAGCAGCCTAAACACTTCACTGCTGGAGGGAGTACATCAGTCTCTTGGGAACTGGAAGGAATATCATGCCCCAGAAGCCATGACATCTAACCTGAAAAACATATGGCACATGCCTCTCAAGGCAGCTAGGCCAAGCCAACTTGATGGTTCTCTGCAAAAGGGTAAATACAACTTCAACAAATGGTGCTGGCATAACTGGATATCAACATGTAGAAGGCTGCAAATAGGTCCATATCTGTCACCGTGCACAAAACTTAAGTCCAAGTGGATCAAGGACCTCAACATAAATCCAGCTACTCTGAACCTGCTAGAAGAGAAAGTAGGAACTAGTCTTGATCTCATTGGCATAGGAGATCACTTCCTCAATATAACACCAGTAGCTCAGACACTGAGAGAAACAATCAATCAATGGGACCTCTTGAAACTGAGAAGCTTTTGTAGAGCAAAGGATACGGTCAACAAGGCAAAGCGACGACCTACAGAATGGCAAAAGATCTTCACCAACCCCACATGTGACAGAGGACTGATATCCAGAATATATAAGGAACTCAAGAAATTAGACATCAAAACGACCAACAGTCCAATTGAGAAATGGGCTTTAGAACTAAACAGAAAATTCTCAACAGAGGAAATTCAAATGGCTGAAAGACATTTAAGGAATTGCTCAACATTCCTAATCATCAGGGAAATGCAAATCAAATCAACTCTGAGATACCACCTTACGCCTGTCAGAATGGTTAGGTTAAAAACACTAAAGACACGCTATGCTGGAGAGGATGTGGAACTAGGGGAACTCTCCTCTATTGCTGGTGGGAATGCAAGCTTGTACAACCACTTTGGAAATCAATATGGCGCTTTCTTAGAAAATTGGGAATCAATCTCCCCCAAGATCCAGCTATACCACTCTTGGGCATATACCCAAGAAATGCTCAATCATACCACAAGAACACTTGCTCAGCTATGTTCATATCAGCATTGTTTGTAATAGCCAAAGCCTGGAAACAACCTAGATGCCCTTCAACTGAAGAATGGAAAAATAAATTGTGGCACAGTAGTTTGATTTATGCAATGTGATTATTTCCAGAAGTGCAGAGACTTAATTTGCCTTAATTTCTTAATAGTTTTGGTTCTCTTCTATAATGACTGTATGTGGGAATAATTTGGTTTGGGGAATGTGCCTGTTAGTCCTCATAATGAAATTATAAAATATAGGGAGGACATAAAATAATGATAGCCAGATATTTAAAATAAGTTCTTATTTCTTATTGGATCAAATTTCTTTTAGTGCTTCATGTGGTTGTCCTGAGAGTTAAGTCAATATTTAGGATAGATTCCTACAATTCAGTTTGTTCTTTGGTGTGTAGCAAAGAGCACATTGCCTTTATGTAGTCTTACAATATTATGCTATACTAAAATATTGGCAAAATTAGTTTGCATTTGTAGAAACTCCCATTATATTAAAGGATTTATGTGCCATATTTTAATTGTGAAAATGGCATACTCAAACACTCAGAATGACATGTAAAATGCTTTTAGAGAGTCTTTAGGCCAAAGTGAATATTTTACTCAGAACAGTTGTGTGACTTAATTTTATTCTACTTAGTTTGCAATGTTATAATATGTAGAAAAGAGAACAAAGAGTGGTCTTTTTCTTTTTGTTTGTTCTTTCCATTTTAGACTGGTAAGCGATTATTTCAAACTTGCGAGGTTATAACTGTCCATATTTCCCTTGTAGTAAGGAAGCCACAGTAAGAATATTCAAATAGTAGTACTGTTATGTCCTGTGAAAATTATATTCATGAAACCAAGTTCCCATCTCTTTTGCTGTCAGCGATATAGATAATTCTTCAGTACAATTGAATAAATAAAAATTAAAGTGAACATTTGTCTTCAGGATGCCATCCTGAGTGTTTAAAAGTAATTTTTAAAATGGGAAAACGTTTTGTATCAGGAAATCTAAATTTAAATAGAGAAAATTGATTTCATGTATCCTTAAAGAAGCAAATGTTATTCTTGATAAAAATACTCTACTTTTGAATCTGTGGTTTATTAAGATAGTGTACCTATTTTTATATGTAATTGTTGTTGATGAACTCAGTGAGCTTGATAATAAATTCAACATATTATATCCCAAGTATAATAATTTTAGGTAAATGTCAGTAAACAAGTAGAGAAAACTGAAACCTTGGTGACTACTAAAAAGGTAAATTCAGGTGGCTAGAGAGGTAACTCAGTAGTTAAGAGCACTTGTTACTCTTGCAGAGAACCCTGGTTCAGTTCCCAACACCTAACATATCATGGACAAACCACCACTAACTCAAGTTTCAGGGCATATGAAGGAGCATAAACCAGGATGTTGAAAAGACCTCTGCATTCCTGTGCTCATTACAGCACTATTCACAGTACAGAAGAAACAGCAATACTTGTTAATTAATGAATGAGTGAACTAAAAGTTACACACATGCAAAAGCAAAGGAATATTTGCTTTTTAAAAATAATGAAATCCTTACATTTTGTCAGTATGGATGAACCCAAAGGACACCGTTAAGTAAAATAAGCCAAGTTTTGAGAGGAGAATTGCTAATGGGCTGGGTAATTGTTGAAATGTTAACCAAGGAGCAGAATTTCACTCAGAGATGAAGAATAATGTCGAATATTGCTTAAGTGATCACTACAAAAGGTATATGTTTTATTTATTTATTTTTGAGATAAGTCCTACTTATGTAGCCCAGGTTACCCTAGGACTCATTAACTTCCTGCTTCAACTCTTGAATGATTCTCCAATGGAATAGATACATCAAAACATCCTACCATATACAATACAGCTTTAGTAAATAAAAATCAGTGTTTTGATGTAAATGCTGAAGTGGGAAATGATTTCAGTGACTGTAAGAAAATTAATTCAATTGTTGGTTAACATTAATATTTATTGATACAGACTCCATAGAGATTATTGAAATGTGTGAGAAATACAATATCCAATAATTTTCAAGCTTCTGTGTATGATACACTCTTGGTAAGAATAAATGTAATATTGGCTGAGTTGGGTAGCAGCGAAACATAACATATTCTACAGCACCCAGCATTTTGGAACAGAAGCTGAAAAAGTCATAAAGGTTGTGTAGTGCCTGGAAAGTCACTCTGAAAAAAAACACCATTAACTGTAGAGCTCAGTGTGAGGAGGCACTTCCTTTACACTTCACAAAGAAGCTCACAGACAAGAGGATATTCTGTGTAGAAGCTCCATGCATTGTTATTTATAATCACAGAAAAAGAGAGAATGAATCCCTAACAGTCCTATAATGAAGGATTTATTAAGTTGTGATAAAAATGGACCATTACATTTTATAAAACGGTTAAAAATTATGAACCTTTGGTGCTATGAAGCAAGGCCTGTTGGCTTCTAGACTTTCTGTTTAGTACCTCAAATATTCTAGAACTTTCTTGTTTGGTGAGGATGTATAAATGTAAAAACCAAACTGATACCCAGAGCATCCAGAATCCAACCCTACCATGATTAAAGTGGCTTATGCAGTCACTTTTCTGCTCCGTGAACATCAGGGCTGCACTAGGGACTCAGAGTTTTCCTTTGACAGCGTATTGAATTTGCAAAAGTATCAGTGCACTGAGATTGGAAAACAGGACATTGTACAGTTGGATAATTGTGAGATCTTTGTCCCTAGTACTGAGTTCACTTGGTTCTCTATGGTCACTCCAACACAATAGCTCTGGAGTTGGCCAATGTATCTCATGTTCATTGACTTAACCATCCATCTATTTGGATGATCAATGACTGTTCAATGGTGTATTTATTCTGGTTGACAGTACTATGTAATAGAAATTGCTTCACATTTTATACACATTCCATAAATGCATCATATGCTTTCATCTCAGGCCTGCTTTTTTTTTTATTATTATTCTAAGCTCTTAACTAGAAGCTCAGAATTTCTGGTTGACAAGTAATCTCATCCTGGGATATATTTTGTTCACATTAAGTGAATATTAGATATACCAATCACAGGCTTGTGTATTTAAAACATTTCTTCTGCTTCTTTGAATTCTTTAATGAGCCTGACATGTAGTCACATCTAATCACAGCTCACAGTCTTTACATGAATCAATTTATCAGTAAATGAAGCACTGGAATTTGATTTTCTTCTTTAAATGTATCATATAAGATTCCCTGCTCATTCATTTTTTCATAAATGTGAAGTATAAGAGATGTATTATGTCAAGTTTTGTTATTGATTTTCAGTCTTGGTTTTCTGCTCAGGAAACTAAACTGTTCCCTCTCTTTTACCTCGTGTTTGCACAAAGGCATACCACAAAGTGGTCCTCAGCCAGAGTTACAGCTTGGTGCCATAAACAGGACTGATTTTGCTTTGAAGTGTTCAGCATACATGGGCATGTGGGGTCCCAGAATCCCCGAGTCTAATAATCTCATATCCCAAGTGCTTAATGGCATGGCAGAAGATATTTGGTAATAGACTAATATTTCTCTGCTTCAGACAATCACAACTGAAGACTCTCAGATGTATGCATACCACTCCTTCCAGTGACATCTTCTGTAAGATCTACTCACCTCTTTGATTGTCTCCAATATCACATGTAGCCAGTCTGCTACAACATATGGGCCAAGCACTAGGCATCCTTGACCTGGAAATGCCCATCTTCAATGCAAAATACTTTACTGCTACTAGCCTGATTCAGAGCTGGCCAGTTTTGTTTTTTTTTGGTCCTTAGGTTCATGGAAAATAGTATTATTTATAGGCATAGAACAAAATAACTCTGGACTTGGATGTTGTACTTTTGGTTTTTCCAAACTTGGTGTAAATATATCCTGGTTCCATGCTTGATGTTTTCTTCAAAATGATGTTTGTTTGATTTATGTAAATTGTTAGAATAATTGAATCCTCCAGTTGTTTCTTTTATCTAGTGATATGTTCTTTCTGGTCTATCTTGTATGCTTACACTGTGATTTTTATCAGGGAACTCTGGTGTAGATAGCACATAATTTAAACATCTTTAATTTCTGCCAAGTATGCAGATATTTAATGATCTAACACATCTATCTACAATTCCTAATTTGAATAGAAGAATTATTCAAAATGATTTTCTAAATATCCTAGATTCTTAATTTTTATTTTAATGCCAGGCTGTATTTGGCTAGTTAGTATAAAACTACTGACAATTTAGTGTGGTGATATCAATGAAAGTTAAATTTTTTTTTTTTTTTTTTTTTTTTTTTGGTTTTTCGAGACAGGGTTTCTCTGTGTAGCTTTGCGCCTTTCCTGGAACTCACTTGGTAGCCCAGGCTGGCCTCGAACTCACAGAGATCCGCCTGGCTCTGCCTCCCGAGTGCTGGGATTAAAGGCGTGCGCCACCACCGCCCGGCGAAAGTTAAATTTTGATTAGTCTTTCAAACCATTGTGTTCCTCATTCACTCTGTATAATATCATCAGCAACACAGAAAAGCAATTTTGAAGAAGCCTGTGAAGTTCATAACAGTATTGTATTTCTCTGCCTTCCAGACTTCTAGACTATTGACAACACTAGTAAACATTCAACATATTTCCTCCTTTTGTGTTGTAAAGCTCAAGCCATGAAAACTAAGATACTCTCTAACCTTTGGAGAAAAGAAAAAGTGTTTACTGTGGTTTAGTATATGTTCTGGTTTCTTTACAGCTGTTTACTCCAGCTGCAAATTATTGTTATGCAACATACAGGCTAGAGAAGAGAGTGCCACTGTTAGTCTAATCTCTAAACTGTCCTGAATGTCCTTGAATATAAATAAAAGTAACCAATGTTTCAGGGTAGAGTGGCTTTGGAGACCTAGCCCCAGGCCACCTGTAAACAAGCACCGGGTAGAAGTGACACTGGGATTGATTGCCAGGCATCAAAAGAATGGCAGACATGGCTGGAAAGATGGGAAGGGATGAGGAGAAACACAGGAGAGGATGGTAAGAAACCTCCCATCAGCTAGGTATTTTCTGCTTCATAGTCTTTGGGACCATCAAGAATTCTGCAGCATATCATTGGGGATACATCTAACATGACATTGCAGGAACAGGCCAACATTTCTAGCACTTGTTTTTAATGAAATAAATGCTAATCAACAGCAAACATATGTTAGCTCCCTATATACTGTTTCTTTTCTTCTTTTTTTCTTATTTTGGGATCTCCCCAAACCCGTGGTATCACTCTCTGGCTTTATAGACTTTGGGTAGATCACTTAGATGTCTTATATTGGCATAGTTAATAATTCTGCAAATTTAACTATCTTTGGGGAAACGTGTTATCCAAGTGATTTTTTTCCATTTAAATTAAATTTTCAATTAAAATTTCAATTCAATTTTCTTTAAATTAACTTTCTTGACTGAACTGAATGTTAAGTAATTCCATCAACTTTTCAAAGGTAATTACAGTTTAAATGATTTGGGATACTTTTTCTTCTTTCTTTCTTTTTGGTTGAATCTTCATTTTGGTCTGTACCTATCTTCTCTGGTTGTCTGATTCTTCAAGCATTAAACCAAGTGAAGAAAATAGTCATGGCTTTATAGTTTTAATATCTGAAGTCAGCACACCTGGTGTGTGTGTGTGTGTGTGTGTGTGTGTGTGTGTGTGTGTGTGTGTACATTTCTTTCTTTTTTTTTTAAATTGAAAATAGAGTCTTCTCTCAAACAATGCATCCTAATCACAGGAGGATGCGGAAGCCTCAGTTAGTGTTCTGTTTTAGTGCTAGAGATGACCCTGAGGATTGGGTTCTGTAGGTAGCCTACCTGGTCTTCTGGCAGGCATGGTCTGTGTATGTACATTTCAGCATGGAATTCAACATTTATTTTTGTACCTAGTTTAGTTGAATGTAATAATTTTGTAGTAATACCAAAATGCCTTTGCTTTTATTATTTTGTGTATTCAATAGGTATTTTAAACACAATCCTTTTTTAGTTTAATTTGTCTTAAAATACCAAAGCTACCACTTAAAAATTTTTGAATATAATGTAGAATAAAGCAAAATATGACTAAGGTGTGCACAAGACAAACTTTAAAAAAAGGTGGTGAAGGAAACCATGATTTCCAGGTGGCTTTTGTCCTCCTGCAGGAAAATGGCTTTCTATTCCTGTCACATTCCGTGACAGGGTTTTCCAAACATGGACCTTGCTCCAGTCAGATGAAGTGAGATTATACTGAAAGCTGCTGATCTGTTTTCAGAAAAAGTTGCTGCAATCCTTGAGAGAAATAGCTTAGAGTAATAGAATTTTAGCAGAAATGAATCTGCAGCTAGCTGGGAATAATTCATTCTAGCCACAGAGACTTAAGATGCTAGACTTGCAGTTTCGCCATGGTGTTGAAATTAGGACACAGAAGAAGGGAAATATATTGAAAGTGGGTTGTAAAAAATGGAATCTTCAATGCCTGGGAATTGTACCATTTCATTTTTTCCTACAAAACACTTAGAAAACAGTTATTACTAAGCCTGGCACTGAAGTGTACTTATGCGTCACTTCACAGTAATACCTCTGTCTTCAGCCAGGATGAAGAGGAAACAGCATTTAGACCCTAATCACTGAGGAAAACTTTGTTCTTCGAGAATAAAGTTGAAAACTGATGTTCAGTTGATCACACTAAGTCAATCATGAATCTATCTTCAATAATAGGTCATTTTAAGATGCCTACCTATAAATTATGATTCCTTTATATCTGACCAGCTACATTCAAATGGAATTGCTGTAGACAAGAAGAGCACGGACTCCATGGCAACATTTACGTATCAAGGAATAAATAGGTCATTTAACCCCTTCTCAGCAAAATCCAACAGAATCAGTGGGGGAAGCAAAGAGAAGGAAATTTATATCCAGAGTCTTTTATAAAAGTTCAACACCCATTTTCTATATGTAACAGTAAGCCCCAAATAATTATATAATTTTTGCACAAGTAAAACATGAACTAAAGCAAAGCATTTCACTATACTGTCTCTTTACTGTTCCCCAGAAAAAAATGTTGATTAAGCAAAATTCAGTCACTGAAAAGCAGTTAGCAGTTTTTTGATAGTATACATTGACCCAAAGATAGCCAAAGACACAAAACTGAGTACAAGGCCCAGAGATGGTCCCATCCCTTAATTTTGGCAATGACAACCCTATCATCTGTGATTTTGTGATTTGTAATGCATTGATTTTTCTGTTACAAACAAAGAAATGTTTGCCACCAGTGTTTTTGAAAAGTTTTAGTTTTTTTGTTAACTTACCATATATAACTTGCAACATTTTAATTAATATGTATTCCTCCTTTGTTTTCCTAACTTGCCTTTTCTAATTGCAGGCTGTATGATCTCCAGGAATGATAAATATCCGTGCCTAAAATAGTTAATGTGTCTGTATTTCCAAGACCATAGAAAAGGCAGATACATGAAATGGGCACTGGAAGAAACATGTCCAATGAACATCCATAATGGCAGAATTGTTTAGTTTTTTGAACTATTAAAACTTCTTAATCTGTTAAAAGGCAGAAAAAGCCTTTGACAAAAAATTACTTTCTCCTACACAATAACCCTTGACCGAAGAAGAAAAAAAAAGAAAAACAACAACAACAACAACAAACCTAACTTCCTTGCTTAACATCTTATTTTGGCAATAAAATTTAACATTTTTGTTTGTCAGCTAACTTTGGTAAAAAGAGAAAAAAACTACTTGTTATTATTAGTTGGGTAAAATGAAACTGTCTTGATAATGCCTTTCACAGAAATGGCCTTATAGTAGATATTTTAGAAATATTCCTGTAGCCATTTAATGAACTTTAATTTTATTTCCATATCCATACAATGTACAATAATGTACAATAGGTCTTTTTCCTTCTAGGACATGTTCTCAGTATCAACATCTCTCCCTTGGAATGCATGGATGATTTCTCCTTCTGCCTCTAGGTCCTATATGACTACGTCTCTTCCATTCTTTTGGACCAGTCACTTCAGTACATTCTTTTGTCGACAATCTCTACCTTAATCAGTGTAAAGATTGTACTTATTCATGAAGACTATAAATACAGGTTTTTTTCCCCCAACACTTTTACCATCAACTGCAACTTTCTAGGCAATCATGGGCTTAAAAAAAAAAAAAGGTGGATTTTAATCCCTCCTCTCTCTCACCGATTGGACTCCCAGAGCTCCAGCTGGAGCTTGGCTGTGGATCTCTGCATCTGCTTCCACCAGTCACTGGATGAGAGTTCTATCATGACAGTTAGGGTGTTCAGCCATCTGATCACCAGAGTAGGTCAGCTCGAGTTTCTCTCGATCATTGCCAGTAGTCTATTGTGGATGTATCTTTGTGGATTTCTGGGGACCTCTCTAGTACTCTGCTTCTTCCTATTCCCATGGTGTCTTCATTTATCATGGTATCTCTTTCCTTGTTCTCCCACCCTGTTCCTGATCCATCTGGGACCTCCCACTCCCCTAAGCTCTCTTTTCCCTGACTCTTGCTCTCCATTACCTCCTCTCTCATCCAGGTTGTTCATGTAGATCTCATCCATTTCTCTGTCACTGGGCGATCCCTGTGTCTTTCCTAGGGTCCTCTTTACTAGGTTGCCTCCCTGGAGTTGTGAGTTGCAGTCTGGTTATCTTTTGCTTTACATCTAGTATCCACTTAGGAGTGAGTACATACCATGTTTATCTTTCTGAGTCTGGGTTACCTCACTCAGGATGATATTTTCTAGTTCCATCCATTTGCCTGCAAACCTTATGATGTCCTTGTTTATCTGTGTTGACTAGTGTATATGTACCACATTTTATTTATCAGTTCTTCAGTTGAAGGGCATCTAGGTTGTTTCCAGGTTCTGGCTATTACAAATAATGCTACTATGAACATAGTTGAACATGTGTCCTTGTGGTATGATTGAACATTCCTTGGGTAAATGCCCAAGAGTGGTATAGCTGGGTCTTGAAGGAGATTGATTCCCAATTTTCTAAGAAATTGCCATATTGATTTCCAAAGTGGTTGTACAAGTTTGCATTCCCAGAGAGAGGAGGGATTATATAAGAGTCCCATATTGAGACCATGATTGGAAAAAGCACAGGGACAATTCCACTAGTTTGACTATTTGTCAAACTAGTGGAAACATGAACTATGAACCAATAGTTGAGAAGTCCCCATGAAACTGGGACAGTTGATTAGCTTTAACTATTTAGGAGGTCCCCAGGCAGTGGGACCAGGACCTGTCCTTAGTGCATGAGCTGGCTTTTTGGAACCTCGGGACTATGCTGAGACATTTTGCTCAGCCTTGGTGTAGTGAGGAGGGGACTGGACCTGCCTCAACTGAATCTACCAAGCTGAGCTGAATCCCCAGGGGAGACTTTGCCTTGGAGGAAGTGGGAATGGGGGATGGTTTGTAGCGGGGAGGCTGGGGGGTGGGAGGAGGGAGGATAGGGGAATCTGTGGCTGATATGTAAAATTAAATTAATTATAAAATAAAATAATAATTAAAACAGTGAATTTTAAAAGTGTTCCAGTTTAGGAAAGGTGTAGCAGGAATCTTAGAGTTCTTATTAATAAAATCAAACTAGGGGCCAGTTATTGGGGTGAACTCTGGAAGATCAGAGAGACAGAAAAAACCACAGCTAACCTCATCTGGGCAACTTCTCAGCTGGTCTTGTTTCCTCAGACTGGATGCTTCTGTGTCCTCATCCCAATGGCTCTCAGCAGAACTGTGCTCCAAAGCCTGAAAGCTTAAACAACCAAATGCTTAACCAGCCAAATGCTTCTAGTTTCTGGTCCTCACGCCTTATATACCTTTCTGCTTTCTACCACCACTCCCTGGGATTAAAGGCTTGCTTTCTGGGATTAAAGGCATGATGAGTCACCATGCCTGTCTGTATCCTTGAACACATGGATTTCTGTCTCTGGAATGGTAGGATTAGAGGCGCGTGCTACCACTGCCTATCCTTTATGTTTAATATTGTGGCTGCTCTGTCTCTAACCCCAGATAAGTTTATTAGCATCCACAATATTTGGGGGAACACAATACCACAGAAAGGCATTATGCGGAGAAGGTAGAAGGCTTGTTCAGAGTAGAGACTTTTCACAGGGGAATCCTTGTCCTCAGTCATACTCTCATCCCCATGGAACTGACTGTAGTTGAGATGGATGGGAGAAGAGAGAAGGCTGCAAAGTGAGCAAGAGGAGATTTGATCTATTGCTTGGATTTCACCAATGATCAGTAACACTCAGACTGAAGAGATAGAAGGAAAGGAACCCCCACACAGTGAGTGAACATGTGCCTTAAAATTTTAGGGTGGAAAAAAATAAGTTCATTGCCCAGAGAGGATAAGGATTATTCACAATTTTGCCTGGTGAAATACCTGAGTGAAAATAGTTCAGGACAAAGAATTGATCAAATTTCCACATGTCAAAGGATGAAACTGTAACTGCAGTGGCCAGCAGAAGTCCTGAAACTAAGCACAACAAAATGGCAGGCAGGAATCAATGCAGCAAGACCTCCCAACAACACACGACTATTTCCCAGAGACAAAAGCCTTATCCAGTTATTGTATCCTTACGTCTGTACAGATATACTACCCCTTGGACCTTTATGTAAAGTGGTGGTTAGCTCTGTCAGAGGCATCATTCTTTTCACCTTTACTTTTTTTTTTGTTTTCTAGTTTCTGCATGAGAGTAACACATTATGCTTATCTTTCAGAGTCTGGTTTATTTCAAATACCATAATGATATCCAGTCTCTTCCATTTTCTACAAAGGTCATGATTTTAGGTGGTTTGATTTTTCTTTATTTTTTTTAATTTTATTTTATTTTACAATACTATTCAGTTCTACATAACAGTCACAGATTCCCTTGTTCTCTCCCTTCCTGCCCCCCTCCCCTTCCCCCCAGCACACCCCCATTCCCACTTCCTCCAGATCAAGGTCTCCCCCAAGGACTGAGATCGACCTGATAGACTCAGACCAGGCAGGTCCAGTCCACTCCTCCCAGATTGAGCCAAGAGTCCCTGCATAAGTCCCAAGTTTCAAACAGCTAACTCATGCAATGTGCCCAGGACCTGGTACCACTGCTTAGATGCCTCCCAAACAGATCAAGCCAATCGACTGTCTCACATATTCAGAGGGCCTGATCCAGTTGGGGGCCCCTTAGTCTTTGGTTCATAGTTCATGTGTTTCCATTTGTTTGGCTATTTGTCACTGTGCTTTATCCAACCTTGGTTTCAACAATCCTCGCTCATATAAACCCTCCTCTTTCTCACTAATTAGACTCCCAGCACTCCACCCGGGGCCTAGCTATGGATGTCTGCATCCCTATTCCTCAGTCCTTGGATGGGGTTTCTGGCACAACTATTAGGGTGTTTGGCCATCCCATCACCAGAGTAGGTCAGTCCCGGCTGTCTCTCAACCATTGCCAGCAGTCTTTTGTGGGGGTATTTTTAAGGATTTCTGTGGGCCTTTTTAGCTCTTTGTTTCTTCCTTTTCTCATGTGGTCTTCATTTACCATGGTCTCCTATTCCTTGTTCTCCCTCTCTTTTCTTGATCCAGCTGGGATCTCCCGCTCTCTTTCCCTCGACCCTCGCCCTTCATTGGTCCCACTCATGTCCAGGCTGTTCAAGAAGATCTCATCCATTTCTCCGTCATTGGGTGATCTCCGTGTCTTTCTTGGGGTCCTATTTCCAGGTAGCCTCACTGGTGATGTGAGTAGCAATCCAGTCATCCTGGTTCCACATCTTGTATCCTCCTAAGAGTGAGTACATACCATATTTGTCTTTCTGAGTGTGGGTTACCACACTCAGGATGATTTTTTCTAGATTCATCCATTTGTCCGCAAACCTCATGATGTCATCGTTTTTTCTCTGCTGAGTAGTATTCCATTGTGTATATGTGCCACAATTTATTTATCCATTCTTCATTTGAAGGGCATCTAGATTGTATCCAGGTTTTGGCTATTACAAACAATGCTGATATAAACATAGCTGAGCAAGTGCTCTTGTGGTATGATTGAGCATTCCTTGGGTATATGCCCAAGAGTGGTATAACTGGATCTTGGGGGAGATTGATTCCCAATTTTCTAAGAAAGCACCATATTGATTTCCAAAATGGTTGTACAAGCTTGCATTCCCACAAGCAGTGGAGGAGAGTTCCCCTAGTTCCACATCCTCTCCAGCATAAGGTGTCTTCAGTGCTTTTGATCTTAGCCATTCTGACAGGCGTAAGGTAGTATCTCAGAGTTGTTTTGATTTGCATTTCCCTGATGATTAGGGATGTTGAGCAATTCCTTAAATGTCTTTCAGCCATTTGAATTTCCTCTGTTGAGAATTCTCTGTTTAGTTCTAAAGCCCATTTCTCAATTGGACTGTTGGTCCTTTTGATGTCTAATTTCTTGAGTTCCTTATATATTCTGGATATCAGTCCTCTGTCAGATGTGGGGTTGGTGAAGATCTTTTGCCATTCTATAGGCTGTCACTTTGCCTTGTTGACCGTATCCTTTGCTCTACAAAAGCTTCTCAGTTTCAAGAAGTCCCATTGATTGATTGTTTCTCTCAGTGTCTGAGCTACTGGTGTTATATTTAGGAAGTGATCTCCTATGACAATGCATTCAAGAATACTTCCTACTTTCTCTTCTAGCAGGTTCAGAGTAGCTGGATTTATGTTGAGGTCCTTGATCCACCTGGACTTAAGTTTTGTGCACGGTGACAGATATGGATCTATTTGCAGCCTTCTACACATCGATATCCAGTTATGCCAGCACCATTTGTTGAAGATGCTTTCTTTTTTCCATTGTACACTTTTGGCTTCTTTGTCAAAAATTATATGTTCATAGGTGTGTGGCTTAATGTCAGGGTCTACAATTCGATTCCGCTGGTCCACATGTCAGTTTTTATGCCAATACCAAGCTGTTTTTATTACTGTAGCTCTATAGTAAAGCTTGAAGTCAGGGATTGTGATGCCTCCAGAGGTTGTTTCATTGTACAGGATTCTTTTGGCTATCCTGGGTTTTTTGTTTTTCCATATGAAGTTGAGTATTATTCTTTCCAGGTCTGTGAAGAATTGTGTTGGTATTTTGATGGGGATTGCATTGAATCTGTATATTGCTTTTGGTAAAATTGCCATTTTTACTATGTTGGTCCTGCCTATCCATGAGCATGGGAGATCTTTCCATTTTTTGACATCTTCTTCGATTTCTTTTTCAGGGACTTAAAGTTCTTGTCATATAGGTCCTTCACTTGCTTGATTAGTGTTACCCCAAGGTATTTTATGTCATTTGTGGCTATTGTAAAGGGTGATGTATCTCTAATTGCCTTCTCAGCTTCTTTGTCCATTGTATATAGGAGGGCTACTGATTTTTTTGAGTTGATCTTGTATCTTGCTATGTTGCTGAAGGTGTTTATAAGCTTTATCAGTTCCTGGGAGGAATTTTTGGGGTCACTCAAGTATACTATCATGTCATCTGCAAATAGGGAAAGCTTGACTTCTTCGTTTCCAATTTGTATCCCCTTAATCTCCTTATGTTGTCTTATTGTTCTGGCTAGAATTTCAAGTACTATATTGAATAAGTATGGGGAGAGTGGACTGCCTTGTTCCTGATTTTAGTGGAATTGTTTGAGTTTCTCTCCATTTAATTTGATGTCGGCTGTTGGCTTGCTGTAAATTGCCTTTATTATGTTTAGGTATGTTCCTTGTATTCCTGATCGCTCCAAGACTTTTATCATGAAGGGGTGTTGGATTTTATCAAATGCCTTTTCTGCATCTAGTGAGATGATCATGTGGTTTTTTTCTTTGAGTTTGTTTATATGGTGTATTACATTGATGGACTTTCGTATGTTGAACCACCCTTGCATCCCTGGGATGAAGCCTACTTGATCATGGTAGATAATTGTTCTGATGTGTTCTTGGAGTCTGTTTGCCAGTATTTTATTGAGTATTTTTGCATCAATGTTCATGAGGGAGATCGGTCTGTAGTTCTCTTTCTTTGTTGTATTCTTGTTTGGTTTAGGAATCAGGGTAATTGTAGCCTCACAGAAGGAGTTTGGTAATGTTCCTTCTGTTTCTATTACGTGGAACAATTTAGAGAGTATTGGTATTAACTCTTCTTTGAAGATCTGGTAGAATTCTGCACTGAAACCATCTGGTTCTGGGCTTTTTTTGGTTGGGAGACTTTTAATGACTGTTTCTATTTCCTTAGGGGTTATTGGACTATTTAAATAGTTTATCTGATCTTGATTTAACTTAGGTATGTGGTACCTATCCAGAAAATTGTCCATTTCTTTTAGGTTTTCCAGTTTTGTGGAGTAGAGGTTTTTGAAATATGACCTGATAATTCTCTGGATTTCCTCAGTGTCTGTTGTTATGTCCCCCTTTTCACTTCTGATTTTGTTGATTTGGATTCTCTCTCTCTGTCTTTTGGTTAGTTTGGATAAGGGCTTGTCTATCTTGTTGATTTTCTCAAAGAACCAACTCTTTGTTTTATTAATTTTTTGTATTATTCTCTTTGTTTCTAATTTATTAATTTCACCTCTCACTTTGATAATTTCTTGGCGTCTATTCTTCCTGGGAGACATTGCTTCTTCTTGTTCTAGAGCTTTCAGGTGTGCTGTTAAGTCACTAGTGTGGGATTTCTCCAAACTTCTTTATGTGGGCATTTAGTGCTATAAATTTCCCTCTTAGCACTGCTTTCATAGTGTCCCATAAGTTTGGGTATGTGGTGTCTTCATTTTCATTGATCTCTAGGAAGTCTTTAATTTCTTTATTTTCTTCCTTAACCCATTGGTGATTCAGTTGAGCATTACTCAGTTTCCATGAGATTGTAGGTTTTCTGTAGTTTTTGTATTCCAATTGTTTTGTATCTGTTGAGATTTGCTTTGTGGCCAAGTATGTGGTCGATTTTAGAGAAATTTCCATGGGGTGCTGAGAAGAAGGCATATTCTTTCTTGTTAGGATGGAATGTTCTGTAGATATCTGTTAGGTCCAATTGTGTCATGACATCAGTTAAGTCCTTTATTTCTCTGTTAAGTTTCGATTTGGGAGACCTGTCCAGTGGTGAAAGTGGGGTGTTGAGATCTCCCACTATTAATGTGTGGGGTTTTATATGTGGTTTAAGCTTTAATAATGTTTCTTTTACATATGTGGGTGCCCTTGTGTTTGGGGCATAAATGTTCAGAATTGAAACTTCATCTTGGTGGATCTTTCCTGTGATGAGGATGTAATGCCCTTCTTGATCTCTTTTGATTGATTTTAGTTTGAAGTCTATTTTGTTGGATATCAGGATGGCTAACCCCACTTGTTTCTTAAGACCATTTGATTGGAAAGTCTTTTCCCAGCCTTTTATTCTTAGGTAGTGTCTGTCTTTGAATTTGAGATGTGTTTCTTGTATGCAGCAGAAAGATGGGTCCTGCTTTTGTATCCATTCTGTAAGCTTATGTCTTTTTATAGGTGAATTAAGGCCGTTGATATTAAGGGATATTAATGACCAGTGATTGTTCATCCCTGTTATTTTTTGTGGTAGTGTGTGTGTACTTCTCTTCTTTGGGGTTTACTGCTGTGGCTTTATCTATTGCCTGTGTTTTCGAGTGTGTATCTGACTTCCTTTGGTTGGAATTTTCCTTCTAGTGCTTTCTGTAGGACTGGGTTTGTGGATAGGTATTTAAATCTGGCTTTGTCTTGAAATGTCTTGTTCATTTCGTCTATGATGATTGAAAGTTTTGCTGGGTATATTAGTCTGGGCTGACATCCATGGTCTCTTAGTGTCTGCATTACATCTGTCCAGGACCTTCTGGCTTTCAAAGTCTCCATTGAAAAATCAGGTGTTATTCTGATGGGTTTGCCTTTATAGGTCACTTAACTTTTTCCTTTGCTGTTCTTAATATTCTTTCTTTATTCTGTATATTTAGTTGTTTAATTATTATGTGTCGAGGGGACTTTTTTGGGGGGTCTAGTCTGTTTGGTGTTTTATAGGCTTCTTGTATCTTCATAGGCATTTCCTTTTTTAAGTTGGGAAAGTTTTCTTCTATGATTTTGTTGAATATATTTTCTGTGCCTTTGAGTTGGTATTCTTCACCTTCTTCTATCCCTATAATTCGTAGGTTTGGTCTTTTCATGGTGTCCCAAATTTCTTGGGCATTTTGGTCCATGACTTTGTTGGCTTTAGTGTTTTCTTTGACTGATGAAACTATTTCTTCTACCGTATCTTCAATGCCAGAGATCCTCTCTTCCATCTCTTGCATTCTGTTGGTTATACTTGCATCTGAGCTTCCCGATCTTTTACTCAGATTTTCTATTTCCAGCATTCCCTCTGTTTGTGTCTTCTTTATTTTTTCAATTTCCCTTTTCAGGTCTTGGACTGTTTCCTTTATTTGTTTCATTGCTTTTTCATGATTTTCTTCCAGTACTTTATTGTTTTCTTCCAGTACTTTATTGTTTTCTTCCAGGACTTTATTGTTTTCTTCTAGTTTGTTTGTCCTTTCCTCTAGTTGTTTACAGCATTCTTCCCATTTTTTTGTCTTTTCCTCTACACAAGCCTCTACCTTCTTCATGATGTTATTCATAAGGCTGTTTTTTTTCTGCTTCTTCCAATTTTTGATGTTCAGGTCTAGATGTTGGAGGTGGGCTAGGTTCTGGTGATGCTGTATTGCTCTTCATTTTGTTGTATGTACTTCTGCATTGATGTCTGCCCATCTCCTTGTGGTTCGTTCTTGGTCTTATCAGCTCACTTGGTTCAGACAGAGCTGACAGACTCAGGAAGTCTCTCTCTCTTGTCCAGATGGGAGCTCTTTTGTCCAAATGGGAACTCCAGGGCACGATGGAAGCTCTTATCTGGACGGGAAGTCTGGGGCAGGATGGGAGCTTTTGCCCAGACAGGAAGTCCGGGGTAGGATGTGCGCTCTTGTCCAGAAGGGAAGTCCAGGTCAGGATGTGAGCTCTTGTCCAGAAGGGAAGTCCAGGCCAGGATGGGAGCTGGGGGCCGGTCTCTAAGTCTCAGGAAGTGGCTGGGGTCTCGGGCAGATGGGCGTGGGGGCAGGGCGTGGAGATTGCAGGGGCTGCCAGGGGGCTTGGAGAAGGGGATCCTTCCTGGTGGGGCTAGAAGGGGACCTGCCCAGTGGCCAGAACCTGGGGTCAAGTTGGGCAGGTCTTCCCGGAGTGACTGGTGCCCAGGAATTTGGTCCAGGTTGGGCCTGGATACTTACCTCTGGTCCAGAAAGGGAAGTCTGGGGCAGGATGGGAGCTGGGGCAGGTCTCTAAGTCTCAGGAAGTGGCTGGGGTCTTGGGCAGATGGGCGTGGGGGCAGGGCGTGGAGATTGCAGGGGCTGCTGGGGGCTTGGAAAAGGGGATCCCTCCTGGTGGGTCTCAAAGGGGACCTGCCCGGTGCCCAGAGCCTGGGGCCAAGTTTGGCAGGTCTTCCCGGAGTGGCTGGTGCCCAGGGATGGGGTCCGGGTTGGGCCCGGATACTCACCTCTCTGGTCCAGAAGGGAAGTCGGGGGCTTGATTTTTCTTTATTGTTTAACAAATATTCTACATTTATTAGATTTTTTTTACCTAGTTATCTTCTGATAGCCATCTGACCTGATTAGTTATCTTGACTCGTACTAATAGTCCAATAGTAAATAACAAAATATAGTGCATTTGTCTCTGTGATATAATGACTGTGAATTCTTCAAGTCCATAGCTGTGAGAACTCAAGTAGTATAATACAGTATTCCTGTTTTTCTTCAGATAGGGTGTCATTGAGGTTAGACTGACTCAAACTTACTTGGTAATAAAGGAAGACCTTGTACTCTCGATCTTTTTGATCTTTATGCCTCCTCATCCCAACTCCTGGGATTACAGCTATTTGCTGCTGTGTTTAGTTTGTGTTGTTCTAGAGATTAAACCAAGGGACTCCTGAAAAAACTTTACCAACTAAGCCATACCCCAGCCTATATTTGTTTTTTTAGGAACATTCTTATTGATATCTGTGCTGGTTATATCTCTATCTCTATCTCTATCTCTATCATCTCTATATCTCTATCTCTATCTCTATCTCTATCTCTATCTCTATCTCTATCTCTATCTCTATCTGGTGTGTGTGTGTGTGTGTGTGTGTGTGTGTGTGTGTGTGTGTGTGTGTGTGTATGCATGTGTATTTTTTTGTTTTGGTCAATTTGATATAAGCTAGGGTCACCTAGAAGGAAAGTCTCTCAATTGAGACTATGCTTCCATCAAACTAATGACTGATATTTGAGGGCTCAGCCCACTGTGGGTAGAACCATCCTTGGGCAGGTGTTTCTGGATTGTATAAGAAAGCAGACTGAATGAGTTAAAGAGAAAATCACTAATCAGGACTCCTCTGTAATATCTGCTTCAGTTCCTGGCTCCCAAGTCCCTTTGTTGCCTGAGTTCTTGTCTTAGCTTCCCTACATAATGGGTTGTGATCATGGCATGTAAGCTCAATAATCCTTTTGGTCACGATGTTTTATTACAGCAACATAAAGCAAACAACTTACCACCAAGAGAAAACTTACCACAAAGGACCTCAAGACATTGCTGTGACAGACATGACCATGTTGTTTTCGGGAGTATTATGTCAGAAATTTATAACTAAGGGCTTCAAAAGTCATTGAGTGCTCAGAGTTTAAAAAAAATTAGTGGCTGTTGGATTTTGTGAAAGGATTTTTTTCAGCATCTAATGAGATGATCATGTTTTTTTTTTTTTTGTTCTTTCAGTTTGTTTATGTGGTGGGTTACATTGACAGATTTTCCTATGTTGAACCACTCCTTGAACCACTCCTGCATCTCTGGGATGAAGCCTACCTGATCACAGTGGATGATTTTTTTTTTTTTGGTATCTTCTTGGATTCAGTTTGCCAGTGTTTTGTTGAGTATTTTTGCATCAATGTTCATGAGGGAGATTGGCCTGTAATTCTCTTTCTTTGTTGCATCTTTGTGTGGTTTTGGTATCAGGGTAACTGTAGCCTCATGAAAAGAGTTTGGTGATGTTCCTTCTGTTTCTATTGTGTGGAATTTGAGGAGGATTGGTATTAAATCTTCTTTGAAATAATGGCAGAATTCTGTGTTGAAACCATCTGGCCCTGGACCTTTTGGGTTGGGAGACTTTTAATGACTGCTTCTATTTATTTCCTTATGGGTTATAGGTCTATTTAAGTTGTTTATCTGGTCTTGATTTAATTTTGGTATATGGTACCTACTCAGAAAATTGTCCATTTCTTTTAGATTTTCCAGTTTTGTGGACTACAGTGTTTTGAAGTATGACTGAATGATTCTCTGGATTTCTTCAGTGTCTGTTGTTATGCCCCTTTTTTCATTATTGATTTTGTTAATTTGCATTTTCTCTCTCTGCCTTTTGGTTAGTTTGGATAAGAATTTGTGTATCTTGTTGATTTTCTCCAAGAACCAATTCCAACTCTGAGTCTATGACATGCCTTCAGTATATTGCCTTCAGAAATTAGGTTTATGACATAATTAATGAATCTGTTTATTTTTATGTGTTGGTTGTTTTAAATGCCTGCATCCGAGTAAACCATGTGTGTACATTGTGTCCATGGAAACTAAAAGATGGTGTTGGGACCTCTGAGACGAGTTACAGACAATTTGTGAGCCACCATGTGGGTACTGGGAATTATACCTGGGGTCCTTTGGAGGAATAGTTAATGATCTTAACTGCTGAGCTCTCTCTCCATCCTCCTGATGTTTGATTTCTTGATGATAGCCATTTTGTCAGCTGCAACTTATCTCTGCTAATTGTTCCTGTTGTGGTCCAGAATGTCTAAATTTTATGAAATCCCATTTGAATATCTCATTTTATGCAATCAATACCTGGGCTTATTTCCCATGCTACATAGTTATTTTGAGAAAGTCTTTTCCATGCAATGTCCACCAGGGTCTCCCCTCTGCTTCTCTTATTACTTTTAGAGTTTAAGGTCTAGATCTATTTTCTCTCTTTAATTGGATTTTATGATCCCAAGAATGTGATGATATAGATTTATATCATCAATAATAATGGTTTATTTGAAAATCCAGAATTGCTCATGTTGTAACAGTACAGCTGTAGAAGTAAAGTGTATCCCATCCAGCATTTCCCTATTTCCTTTCTTTCTCATATATCACCTTAGAAAAAGTCAAACCCCAATTTTCAAAATAGAGGGAAAATAATACACAGCAGAAAAATATAAAACAGGAAAAAAGCAATGCCACCTCCTTCCTTAAATCCCCTTTCCTTCTTTCTAATGTATTCTCTTATTTAGTTTTAGACACTAAAGACAAAATGCAGTAATATTTTTATACAGTAATATCCTTCTCTACCATCAGATGTCCCTTGGTCTTTCTTCATTTGAGTTTTACAAAATCTGTACTTGAAATGAACATAATGATGATGATATTCTTAATTGTCTGTTTGTCACAGAACTTTTAAAGCAGATTTCTGGATACAGAGTTTATATACAAAACGAGCATGTGTTTGCTCCCTAGACTTTGGACATATGTATAACCAGTGATGTCATCACCCATGATATAGCACTATATGCAGTGTTAAATGTCAACACCAAGTGTGTATGCCTTGCTTAAGTTTGTGTATGTGTGTGTTAAGAACATGTAACAAGAGAAGCACCATTCCAATATAAGTTTAAGTGAACAGCACTGTTAAGCATTGGACTAACTGTATAAACAAAAGTGTGGCTTGTGAATAATATTTTGTGTGTGTGTGTGTGTGTGTGTGTGTGTGTGTGTGTGTGTGTGTGTGTGATTGAGTCTTAAGTTCTCCACTTGAGCTAGATTAGCTGAACAGAGATTCCCTGTGATCCCCTTGATTCTGCTACCCTTCCCCAGCCCTGGGTAAGAGGTGAGCATCATTGTTTCTGGGCATCTCAACTTAGGTCTTCAGGCTTATGCTGTAGACAATTCACACACTGAGCCATCTCTGCAGCCTCTGAACAACATAAAGCACAGCTTTTGAAATCTGTATTCAGAAATAAACAGACCAGAAAGTGTTAGGCCATATTCCTCAGTTTTTAAAGGCATTGTACCAAGTCGGATAGAGATAATTCATACAAATGCTGTACAACTATCTTGTTACTGTTTTTAACAAATGGTAATACGCTCACGGTAATTCCCATTTAAGCCACATACACAGATGTTTCTGAACAGAGAAAGAAATCTTGAATTGCTGAATTGTTCTGGTGTAACTGGGCCTGACAGACACTTGAGGGTTTTAGAGGGAATGCCATGACCAACAAATCCAGACGCTCTTTGAGCTCAAGTAAATCCAACAGAAACATTGAACTTTATACTTTCACCCTTGAGACAGCTTGAATTCAATAGCTACTTGCAGAGTTATGTGAAAGCTAGACAAGAAATGTACCATGTAAAATTGTGATTCAAGTACCATAATGGTTTTAAGACATTTATTCCAATTTTTATAAGGCTTTATTTCTTTGCTGCATCTTGGTTCAGCTTATTAAAAGAGTACTTCCCTTTAAACAATATAAATTTCTCTTTCTTTATGGACACTATGTGTCGTTAGCCTCCACCATCACGTTCTTATGAAACCGCTAGAGAAAGAGGGTATTGTGCAGACAAGCAGCACATTTTCCTCTATGCAGTGTGCCTAAGACGATGTAATTATCTGAGGTGTTGCTACAAATCCAGGATTTACCATGTGCATTCTTTAGATGATGAGGTAACCATATCTGTCAGAGGGGAGGGAAAAAGGTTTCCCTCTTTCTATGAGATACTTTTTTATATCATTGAATTTATGCTTTGGAAGAAATACAATTGTGTATATAATATCCTCTAAAAGCATGACATCATAGAGAACAGTACATTGGACAATAGCCATTGCTGTTTGTCTTATTTTTAGTGAGCATAATGTGGCCAAGGTTATAGTCACTATATTTTGGAATTTTGTATGCTTTGTGGATATATTATTTGAATGATTTTCATATGGATATTGTTTTTCATGGTCTTTCATATAAAATTAAACTAATTTCATGACATACTACCTGATTTAAAAGCATTCTTAACTCTTCCAAGTTGCCCTGAAGCACAAATTCAAGGATATTAAAAATGTGTTCCATCAGGAAATTGGAGAGAAGGCAAAGCTTGCCAATAAAAAGTCTTGAAGTTATTGTCAGGGGACTGTGTTATTTTTTTCATTTTCATAGTATTTGTGTGTGCATGCACATTCTCTCTCTCTCTCTCTCTCTCTCTCTCTCTCTCTCTCTCTCTCTCTCTCTTACACACACACACACACACACACACACACACACACACACACACACACACACTTCTTTAGATCAACACATCTTCAGGCCTAAACATCCTATCATGTCCACGAAGTTCTGTCTCAATGTGACTGTGGTCAGGAACTAAAAACATCAGACTTGATTCTCAAACACACTATCATTTCTCTCTTCCTATTGCTTTAGTGTCTGTCCAACCAATTCACCTCAAGAAAATTTTAGTAACAGTAACAGCCAATGTGAATAATGAAATAATAATAAATAAATAAAATAATAAAATCACAATATAAATAATATTAGGAGCATAATATAAATAAAGTTTATCCTGATGAAATTTTAATTTAATAAGAGATACATATTAAAACAAAAATATACAACATGCATCCTTTGTAGAATATATTACAGGAGTTTGATTATAATGTCTTGATCTAACATGGATTTGTTCAGACCCATTAAGGAAGTCCTTTTGTGACTGATTATAGTTCAAAATGGCTACATATACTATCTGTCTTAAATGTTTGTTTTCTCTAATTGAGAAATATTCTTTTATTTTTCTTTTGGTTATAATGGATTTTGACCCTAGCAGAAATTAACTTCTAATTCTCCATTTTTAAAGGAACTGGAGCCCCTTCCTGATCATATTGGGATCCTTGATTTCACATACTAGTGAAAACCCAAAGATAAAGAGCCTCTTGTACTCCCTTGAGTAGGTTTGGCGATCTTACCTCAGCTGTTATAGCCTGCGTGTTCTCATGTCTCCCACATTTGGTTTTTAAACCTCCCCAGCTCACACTGAATGAAATAGAGATGAATTAGCTCTCATAGTCCATAGCCAAACTGAAGATGAGTGACTGAAATCATTGCTTGGTATGTGACTGTTGTAGTTGTGACATTATGGTACATACACACTTACCCATGTGTACACATAGACAGGAATGGCTTTGTGAATAAATTACCAGTGGAAAAATAAATTTGAAAGATTTCAAAGCAAAAGAGCAATAAGAGTTATCAAGTAAGAATTTGTTTAATTACTACTTATTGATTACTTATGTAGTTTGATACATGGTCTCCATATGCTACCTATGCTGGCCTCAAATTGTTGACCTCAATGTTTATCTCAATGATGGAGATAAAGGTGTGTTATACTATATCTAACCATAACAGACTATAACCATAATAGAAGCCTGAAAATTAATAACTTATTAGTGATAAAATTAAAACAAGTAAGGAAAATATTACTGTGGGTGGATAATAAAGGGGTCATTATGTGTTAAGAGAAACTTAAGAAACTTTGTCACCAGTATTAGCATGAAAAACACCATGGTGGCTAGTATAGCAATTTTCATTTAATGAACCTGGCCACTAACTGTTTACCAGAGAAGTGCTGAAGGTTCTGTTCACTTCTTCATACTTTCTGAAATAAACTAAAAACAAACAAACAAAAAAACCCTATCAAATAAAAGCAAACATTAGGACACCCTAAGTTTAAAAATGTTTAGACAGAATAAAAGGTGCTAAATGAATTATTTTCCTGAGGAAAAAAATGAAGTCAAGAACAGTGTAGATGGCACAGAAAAGCAGAGCAAACAAATATTGAGAATATACTGTCTTCTTTCTTTCCTTTCTCCCTGGCAACTGTCATCTCTTCATACTTGCTCCCTGGCTGTTCCAGCTCTAGACTTTGCATCTTATACTATGCAGGAGGAGGATTGGGGTTGTAGGAGGGAAAGGGCAGAATTCCACCAGTTATCAGTCTGTCCAGATTAATAGGTGAGGCTGATATTTGTAGCAGGAATTTCAAAGGGTCTTATTAATAAAATCAAACCTGAGGCCAGTTATTGGGGTGAACTCTGGAAGATCGGAGAGACAGAACAAGCCACAGCTAACCTCACCTGGCCAACTTCTCAGCTGATTCTGTTTCCTCAGACTGGAAGCCTCTGTGTCCTCGTATCCGAATGGCTCTCAGCTGAACTGTGCTGCTCCAAAGCTTGAAACTTTAACCAGCTTGAAGCTTCTAGTTTCTGGTCCTTATGCCTTATATACTTTTCTGTTTTCTATCATCACATCCTGGGATTAAAGGCTCACTTTCTGGGATTAAAGGCATGAGTCACTATGCTTGGCTGTATCCTTGAACACACAGAGATCTGCCTAGCTCTGCCTAAAGGCGTGCACCACCACCGCCCACCTTCTGCTATGGCTTGCTATAGCACTGACCCCCAGGCAACTTTATTTATTAACATACAAATAAAAATCACATTTCAGTACAAATAAAATATCACCACAGATGTTCATGGCTTCCACATAGGGTTCCTGTAAGGACTAATTAAACTGATAAGAGTGTAACTGCTTTCCAAAGTATATTGTGAAAATATGAGCATGATGACTTGTTTCCTTAAAAATGAGAGGAAAACACACATGTCCCATGCTTCATCTGATGAAGATCAAAGAGTTGTGGTTTGGAGATTTCTTCCTTCTTTTTAAGTAAAATAGAGTCCCATGTTTTCACTTGGGTCCAATTCCATACATATTAAAGAGTGAAAATGAAGCAAAAGTAATAGTAATAAAGATACATATGTATGGGCCCATGATCGGGTCATTCTGAATCAATTCTCATTTTAATTCTGCTGTGATATGAGACCATGCATTGTAAAATTTCTCTGACTTAGAATTATGTTTGATCAATTTTGTAACCCAATTCTTTTTTCAATATTTTAATATAATTACATCATTCCCCCTTCCTTTTTCTCCCTCTAAACCCTTCCACATATCCCTCTTTGCTCTCTCTGAAATTCATGACTCCTCTTTCCATTAATTGTTAATATATATTCCTAAATATAGCCTGCTTAGCCTATAAAATGTTGTTTGTATATATTTTCTAGGGCTGACCATTTGACGTTGGATAACTAACTGATTATCCAATTTGCTCTTCCCTGGGAGAGACTAATTTTCCTGCTCACAACATTACTTAGTTTTCTAGAGTTCTTTGTGTGGAGTTGAAGTCTAATGGACTTCATTCTGTCTCCTTTGGAATGTCTATTGTTGTTGTCCTTGTTCAGCTCACATTTGGGCAGTCATACTGGTAAGACTTTAGGGCTGTAGCTTCTGATGTTACCAGGAGACATGATGGGGCAGCAAACTCTCTGATCCACTAGATTTTATAATCCACTCTGTTCTCCTACAATGTTCCCCGAGTCTTAGGTTCAGGAGAGATTTGTAGACGGAGCCATTGGGACTGTGTTCCACAACTCTGCATTTTGATTGGTTGTGGTTTTCTGTAGCAGTCTCCATCTGTTGCAGAGAAATTTCTTGGATGAGAGATGAGGACTACATTTTTCTGTGGATATAAGAACAAGTATTTAATGACACAGACTGGATCTGTGCTGGTGAATGTCCCATATGAGCTTAAAGGCACATGCTACTGTTGGATGAAGTAATGGATAGATATCAATGTATCCAGCTGATTGATGACATTGCTGAACTCAGATATCTTCTTAATGATTTTATGACTGTTGTATCTTTCTATTTCTGATATAAGGATTTTGAAGTTTCCAATTGTAACATCAGAGTCATATATTTCTCCATGTCAAACTGTCTTGAGTTGTTTGTCACGGAGCTTGTAAGTATGTACACAAGAAGTCCATAAGACTTCTTCAGAATTGATCATTTGTTTTGTGTGTGTAAGTAAGTATGTCTCTCTGTCTCTGTCTGTATCTCTCTCTGTCTCTGTCTGTATCTCTCTCTCTCTCTCTCTCTCTCTCTCTCTCTCTCTCTCTCTCATATGTGAGCACATTTGCCTACAGCATCAAGTACAGGCACCCTCCTCTAGCACTCTTTACCATATTCTTTGCGTCAGAATCTCTCACTACATCTAGAGCAAACTTTCATTCTGTCTGTGTTCAATAGACAACAAGCACCAGTTTTCCTCCGCTCTCAATCAGAGTGCTGGAGTTACAGGCACACACCTGGCTTTCATGTGTATGGTGAAAATTTGAACTCAGAGTCTCGGGTTTACACAGCAAGCACTCCTCCTCATGGAACTGCTTCCACAGCCCAAGAATTGGATGCTTTATTATTATGTAATGTCCTTCTTTATTCTAGGCAAATGTCTTTGCCTTGGAGGTTTCTCTACCTAAAATGTTTACAGCTATTTCTAATGTTTTATGTTAGCATTGATATTCAGCTACATTTGCTACCTTAATCTGTATTTGTCTTTATAATTAAAGACTATTTCTTGTAGAAAAACTAATGTTGAGTCTTGTGCTTTGATATATTCTAAAAGTAATTCACATTTAATTTGTGCATGCATATCATTGATTTTTTTCAAATTGATTACTAATGTGATGGGATTAATGTCTAAGGTGTTTGTCAGTGATTTCTCTCTGTTGGCTTGTCCTTTGTTATTATCCTTGTCTTCTATCCATTTTACGTCACTATTTTATTCTACATTTTATGTGATTGTTTTTATACTCTATAACAGCATATCACCTACGTATACTCAATGTGTGTGTATTGTATGTGTGTGTGTGTCTGTGCACGTGCACGTGCATGCACATGCTCACTCAGGATACACATAAAAAGAAATATCTACTCCTATTCTGGCTGTATTCTGCACAGGTTTTGATAATTATCATCTATGGAAGAAACAGCTATCATTTTTACTTTACCTCACTCAGAATTTACAAATATTTCTACGCAAGAGTCTCTATTTCTTTTCTAGTTCCATTTGCATTGTTACTCATGCATGCAAACCTTTCTTTTAGAAGCATTAGCAAGGATTGAAGATATAATTGTTTTTTTTTTGTTTTTGTTTTTGTATTTGGGAGCCACTCAGTCTATTAATCCACCTACCACCTCCTCCTAAGATGGAGTTACTCCCTGCTTCATTTCCCAGAAACCATCATTATTATTGCTCAGATTTCCAGGGCAGCTCCTGTCTACAGCTGTTTTGATTTCCTTATTGTAGATAACTGAATTCATTGCTCACTTCTGCATCCATACCACCTGTTCTATATGTGTAATAATTCTTTAAATCACAGTTCTAATAGTCAATTACTGATTAAAGAATTCAAAGAGGCATATAGGATTCAAAGTAATTATACATTTTAAGGTACATTCTAAGTCCTGGTGGAAAAGGAAGTTCTGAAAGGGGTGGGAATTAAAGGCAGGAATTATTATCTCATTTCCTCTCTTTCCAGATATTTCTAGAAAATGCATAAGAAGCATCTTTGTTTATATCTCCCCATCTTATCAGTCATCTGCTGATATGAAAGTAAGGTTGCAAATGAGGTGAGGCTATGAAAATTTTTTACTTTCACGCCTTTTAAAAAACACTTTGATCACTATATTATTTTAAATATTACCAGCAAAATTGACTGGTCTCTTCACATATGTAATTGCTTTACAAAGATTTAAAATTTCTGCATTTTATTCATTTAGTTGAGCTTAAATGTGCAAATGTTTAAATAAATTTTGAGCCTAATTATACAAAAGGACAGTATGTGTGCATATGTGTATGTGTGTGTGTGTATGCACCTGTATGTATGTTAACTTTCATGTTTGCACTGTGTGACTGTGAAATTTTACAGCATGTCTATATTAAAATACATTACTCAAAAGTTAAACATGAATAGTGTGTTACATTCTTTAAATCAGTGGTTCCCAACCCTCCTAATACTGTAACCCTTTAATATAGTTCCTCATGTTGTGGTGACCCCCCAACCACAAAAATTAGGTTTGTTCCTACTTCATAAACATAATTTTGCTACTATGATGAGTCATAACGTCAATGTTTTTGGAGGAAGGGGTCACGACCTACAGGTTGAGAACTGCTGGTTTGAATGTGTGGAGCTCCAGCTCAGATTTTTTTGTTAACAGACAGCGACAAGCCCTTCAGAGTCAGCGAAGAGCGGCTTGCTGTGTTTACAGCTTTTCTTCCGTTGCATACTCGGAGCTGTGAAAATGGAGTGGTGCCATCTCTGTGTGGGTCTTTGCACCTTCGGATACAAGTCTCCGCAACGAGAACAATGAAAACCCTATTTGTCATTTCTTGTCCTTCCACACACTTCTCCAAACACATGCCATCAATGTAGCTGACGGGATTTTGGCATTAAGTTCCTAGGAAGAGATGGGACAAATGTGTAGAGAGAAAATGTGGGACAAATGACCAGGTCTAGAAAAGCCTTAGAATCTCTGTTCAGGTAATGGCTACCCCAGCAGCCTTCCTTTTAGTTTTTAGTGACAGGCCTGAAGGCCTGTGTACACATGACTGAGCTTCATGCATTCATAGGCCATGGTGACATCACAGCCCTTTTGTTAAGACCTGAAAACACAGCTCCTTCTTTGCTACTCTCAGCTGCCATATGGCTCTGTGAAAACTGTCTTAAAAGCAAGAAGAAAGGGGGAAAAAGTAAAAAGAAACACTAGGAAAAAAACAAGCCACAGATGAAATTGATTTATTTTCGTCATTAGTGATGGGGACCCAACCTTTCAGAAACATGAAACCTTGCACTAAGCAGGCGAATGGGCTGCTCAGATGTCAGCGCAGCTCTGTATACACTAAAAAAAATAACATGTGGTGGAAAATAGTGGCCTCATTGTTTTCGTTAACTACTGTATCCATCTTGAATGAGATGGAATGTTCAAGCACAGGCAAAATGCCTGCCCAGTATGCCAGCGCACTAAGTTCAGTTAGACAAAACATGTAAGAGCTTGAAAACCTGCTTCAAACCTCAGACTTCTGGAAGCTGGTTTGTTTTAAAGCTTTTTGTGAGTAATTGTAGACTGGAAAGCACATTATTGGAGTTTTCTTCTTTCGAGCTTCTTAACAGAGGCAATCCTGGCACTCTACTAAATTGCCTTAAAAGCTACTCAAACATTTTTGAAGACTGGGTTTCAGATTGACGTTTTGTCGTCTATAAAATGTGACAAGAACCCGGGGGGGGGGGGGGAAATGAGGAAACACATTTGAAAAGGTAATATGAAGAAATTGTTAAATTGACACACGGAATTTTAAGAAAGAGAATATTTGAGTTCTAGAATATTGTTCTGTAAGACAGCAGCTTCAACTGGATATTTAAAGCAACAAATGCAATTAGTATAGTTAGGATACATGTACAGAAATCAAATTGATTTTATTGATTCTCTAATACTTATAATCTTAATTTCCTAGTTGGTGTTTAATTATATTTTCTTAAAGCATTTATGCTATGTTCTAGGAAGTTCTGATTTCTTTGTAAAGACTTATGATCACTATGCTATCCATTCTGGGATTCTAAAGTTTATTTTAAACATAAACTGAAATCTATCAATTAGCTGTGCAAAGATGACAGGCTCTGTATAATCAGGGGACTCAACTTATTAGAGTACCAGAAAGTTGGCTGTATGTGTGAGGTCTACATGACTGCATGTACTATAATAAATGAACTTTGGTTCATTTATCAGTAAGAGATTGTCAGACCTTGGGAATTCATTTGAAAACCTCTGACTACACTCTTAAAGTTTTATATTTCAGAGTCTTCTAAAATTTCTTGAAGAAACATGTTCCTAAATCTAAATAAGAATTCCTGTTCCAAAGTCTGGTATTGAAGGAGATAAATAGCTGTTAGTCTGAGGAATCTTTAGGAGTCTGAATTCTTCCTGAGATTGGGCTCTGCTGCTTCCTTTCATTGGGTGGTCCCATTTCAGCTGTTTTTGCAGGAACTAACTACAATTTTGAAAAACACATATCAATTGAGAGTGTACATTCATGATGTAGACTGTCTGTTAGTCACTTTGGAGGAGCAGGCTTAGCACCTTATTTGTTCTATGGTCAAGAGGTGATTGGTAATTCTTTGCCAAATATGTAAATTTGAACAATGCTTTTCACTGGATTTAAATTTGCAGAGGAAGAAGTCATCCTCCAAATGATGCTTATTATCATTTTACTGCTTCTTAATTTTAACTTCTCATGCTAATAAATACATTCAGGAAGACAAGAAACCTATGGAGAGTCTGTTATCTCTCTGAATGATGGGTTAGAAGGTGTCAAGCTATATAATATAATATAATATAATATAATATAATATAATATAATATAATATAATATAATATGTGATGTGATGTGATGTGATGTGATATGATATGATATGATATAATAATATAATACAATACAATATAATATAATACAATAAATATAATATAATTAATATAATATAACTATGTTTCACTTACAAAGAACTTTTTTTGTTTTCCAGAACACCAGTTAAGCTAGTTTGAGTACTAAAATACAGCAAACAAAATCTAAATGTACTATTTAACCTATTGATACCCTTAAACAATTTTGCAAATTCCATTTCTTCTAAGGTTTACCTAAAGAACAATAATCAACATTAATTGTCTAAATGAATTTCTAGAAAGTCTAGGCCTCCAAAATAATCTCATTGAAATGAGCTTTATATGTCAGTGGAATCACTAACCATCATTTGTTCATTAGTCAAAGTATATATAATATAGAATAAGTCTTCAGTGATTCATGTGTTTTTTAAAGAGGAAATGATATATTATTTTAAGACTGGTTGTAACAGAGTAAAGGAAAGAAAGCTAAATTTTGGCATCATGGACACTTTAAAAGTAATCATTTGCAACCAATCTGAAGGCAGTGTACAACTGTAGAGACATGTAACAGGATAGAGTGACATCAGTTATAAAACACTTCTCTGTCATTCAGCCCTTGTGTGTTCTGTGAGAGATGCTCTTTGGCAGGAACTTCCCATAGAGTGTGTGTAGGAAGTGTCTGAAATTGATTTAGGTTTATTTCTAAGACCATATACCAAATTATGTGAGCTTTCTGTGTTATTGTCTATGTTTCTGTTACTAATGGCACAGAAATTGAGGAGGGGTTTAAATTTATTTCCAGGTAAGCATGCAAAGTAATGTGTTTCATCATATCCTCTTCATGCTCATGTGCAATTATACTTTCCCATTTGAACAAAAAACTTGAAATTGAAAATACTACACTTTCACAAACTTCAGTGCAGAGAAACATGATGAAAACCATTTATTCATTTCCATTTCATGACCCCAGCATTAGTTAATGCACTGACTAGAAAATGTGTCTTAGTCATTGTTCTATTGCTGTGAAGAGACACCATGACTAGAGCAACTCTTATAAAAGAGAACTTATAAGAGAAAATTCAAAAAAAAATTTAATTAAGGGCTTGCTTATTCTTTCAGAGGGCAGTCCATTATCATCATGGTGGGAAGCATAACACTGAGCAGTAGCTAATAGCTACATCCTGACCCACAAGTAGACAAGATGGCAGAAAAAACAGGCATTGGGCTTGGTGTCAAAGCCCCACCTCAGCGATACATCTCCCCCAATAAGAACACACCTACACCAACAAGGACACACCTCCTAATCTTTTCCAAATAGTCTACAAACTGATAACCAAGCACGCAAATATATGGGCCTATGGGGGCCAGTCCTCATTTAAACGTCATAAAAATATAAGTCTACTGTAAGAATGTTTTACTAGAAAATTATTCTGAATGTTTGGAAACTTTAAAAGGTTTTGGCTTGTGTAAAAGCATCCCCTTAATTATCTTATTGAAATGGTCAGTAATTTTTGTGTCCAATCACTCAGATCTTTGTTTGTTTTTCCATTTGTGTGGACTCATATATGCCAGGCCTTCCCAACTCTGTGCACTCGCTACTGCTAAACTGAAATATTTGATATATTCTATTGTTTATGTAAGAACTACATATGGAATAACAAGAGTGGTAGTTGCTGAAGGTACTACCTGACAATCTTGAAAACCTGGGTTCAATTCCTAGAATCATGGGATAGGGCCCACATAGAGGAAGGAGAGAACCACTAAAAAAGTTATCCTATAATCTCTATGTGTGCTGTGATATGTTTCCCCATAAAAGTGGAAATAACATATATTGAATTTTAAGGCAAGTCTGACTGTGTTTTTAGTGCTGTGAAGCTTTATCTTATTATTTATCTTGCATGGAAACAGAAATGTCCGTGATTTTCCTTCATTATTATATGTAGTCTTCTGTTTTTTTTCAAACTTTTTACATTAGTTATGCTGTGGGATATCATTCTGTATACTGTGAATATGTGTTGCTCAGATTAGTTGATAAATAAATTTCTGATTGGCCAGTAGCCAGGCAGAAAGTATAGGTGGGGCAAGAGATGAGAAGAATTCTGGGAAGAGGAAGGCTGAGTCAGGAGTCACCAGCCAGACACAGAGGAAGCAAGATAACAAATCATAACTGAGAAAAAGTACCAAGCCATGTGGCTAAACATAGATAAGAATTTTCGGTTAATTTAAGTGTAAGAGCTAGTCAGTAATAAGCCTGAGCAAATGGCTGAGCAGTTATAATTAATAAAAGTCTCTGTGAATTTACTTGGGGGACACAAGTGAAAGAGATTTGTCCTGACCATCAGCTGGCTGGGACACAAGAAAACTTCCAACTACATGGTTATGTGATGGATACTCTTGGTTGTTAGCTTGAAGCAAGACAGAGACACACCTAGGTGTGTCACATAAGACATACACCTCTCTGAGTATCTGTTTATAGTTTATAGAAAGAATTCACTGAAGGAGAATTACCTTCCCTTTGAATGGAAACTTTCATGGTAGCCAAACTAGAAAGTGGTACCAGCAAAAACCAAACAGTATTGTCTGCTTGCCTTACTTTACCAATGTCAGACTGCAGCTTCTCCAGACTTCTGATATAGGCTGGATATTGGTGACTGCCCATGACTCTTTCAGATTTTCAGCATTGTGCTAGGACTGTGAAGCATCAGCTTCATGTCCTGAGCAGCCACTGGGTTCTTAATTTTTCCAATGCGTAGAGAGTTATTGTTGAAAAACCCAGACCTTACTGCATGAACTGATTCAACATATCCCCTTTTATTGTTTATACAAATTCCTTAAGTTCTGTTACTCTACAGAATCCTGGTTAATGCTGATAACATACTTAATTCCTCCTATTATTTTGTGGAAAGAATTCCATTTGTTTGGAAAAGTCCTTTCTTGTACTAATACTTTCTATGATATCAGTCCTCACAGATATTTATATTATGATTCATAATTGCAAAATTACAGTTATGAAGTAGCAATGAAAATAATTCTATGGTTGAGTGTCATCACAGCATTTAGAACTGTAGTAAAGGGTCGCAGCATTAGGAAGGTTGAGAACCACCGCCCTACTTCATGAGAAAGTGTGATGCCTCAATAACTTTTAAAAGGTTAAAGACAATGTATATGACATAAGGTAGAGGAGGAAAACATGAATGGGGACCCTTCTGTTTGCTAGAGATGAGAATATACAATGATTCTCATGATTAATTTGTGTGTAAATATATTTTGCTGATTCTATTATCTTCAGTACGATGAATTCTTTTTGTTAATATTAACCTTTCTTATTTTTCATATTTTCCTAGGAAGTCTAGAAAACAATGTGTTTGAACCAGTCTTTTTTTTTTTCTTAACCCCAATACCTAAACCATCAAGTTGAACTCTATGCATATTGTACAGCATGTGAGACAGGCTTTTGGAAAATATTTACATTTGTTTTATTGACATTTCCAGTAAATAAAACATTTCACTCACAATTTTCATGCAGGAATGGGTGGGGATTTTCTTACCTATCATTTTATGATCTTGTGTACTTCATTTATTTTTTAAAAATTATTTTATTGCACATGCATTGATGTTTTGCCTGCATGTATGTCTGTATGAGAGTGTTGCTTCACCTGAAAACAGAGTTACAGACAGTTGTGAGCTGTCATGTGGGTGCTGGGAATTGAACTCGAGTCCTGTTGAAGAGCAGCCAGTGCTCTTAACAACTGAGCCATCTCTAAGCCAGCACTTTGTTTCTTAATTTCTTGCTAATGCTGTGTTATAAATGTCTAGGAAAATGATTTACAAGAGCCTTAACAAGGCAGCTTCATGGGTGGCCAGGGATATCCATGCATGTTCTATTAAAGGGGGGGGGGATTGAGTTCACTGAGTGGTTCTCTCTATTGGAAGAGAAATGCAATCAACTGCTGTGTTGATGTAACTCTTTGCTGTACTTGTACCAATGGTCCTGTGTCCCACAAGTGAAATTTCAAATGTCGGGAATGCAAGGCACTAATCAGATGGCTGCTTGGTGAGCAACTCAACCTTGCTAATTTTGAAGTGGAAGATTAATCTCACAGTCATTTGTTAGTGATGACAAAATTACACTGGCGAATTTCTATGATTTACATGTATTTTAAATGTTTTAAAATTTGTCTATAAAACAAAGAGTTTTGAAATTACATACTAAAATTTTGTTACTACCATACCATATTCATGTTACATTTAGTTAAATAATACACCTCACTATGCCAGAAATAGTTGCTTCATAGTATTTATGAAAAATTCTGTTGAAAATAACCTAAAAGCAAAGAAAACGGCTTCTTCTTCTTCTTCTTTTTTTTTTTTAAAGTCAGAATTACTTTTATTAAGACCACATGGCATTTGGGTCTGCGGTTTGGGATTGTGAAACATGAGAATGGATTATACTATCTGAAGCAAAATTACGGGGGTCTGGGAGAAACCAATTTGTTTCAAACAACATATGGTCATTCAAAACAGATCTTTGTCTTGATGCATGCAACTGTGATTCACAGCTCTTTGCAACTTTAGACTTTCTAGATGGCTAAAAGTCTGTGACTATCCTAAGGAACCATCCTTGTCCCCCCACATCAAAAGAATTTAGTTTCTCCTACAGCAAAACTCTGGAGAGCATATGGTCTTGCACAGATGTGCGCATGTGTAATGCTTTCTGGTCCCAGAGTTCACACAATGTCATGTGGTTCACATCTAACTTTAAATCCATTCAAATTTCACTCCACATGTTTTTGAGTTCAGACAATGGAGATTTGAATTGTTTCTCAACTTCTTGGTCTTTACTCGCTCTGCGGAAAATATTCTGTGAGGCCCCTGGTAAAGGTCACAAAAGTTTTGTGCAATATGAAGTCTTGAGTCTTCTTTTTTTCTGCCTGTTTTTCAGCTTTGACTTGAGGGTATGATGAAGAGAAGAGTCTTTCAACACCTGTGATCCCCAGCTAGCCAAACCCCCACTTTGCTTCTGAGAATAGCAGGAGCTACAAAAATCTAATTTTACTTCACAAAATGTTTTCAAACCTTCAAATTTATTTATTTCATTGTGATTCTATCTTAATATAACTCAAACTATACCTTATTGGAAGAGTAGGGATGAATAAGATTAAAATTCATTGTATGGAATTCTCGAAATAACTAAAGCAATACTGCTCAAAGGATACAATGTATAAAATATAATGGTCAAGTATAAAAGATGAAATATAACAAACACAGTACATTTATATGTGAAACCATGTCATGACTTGCATTGTACCTTTTTGTCTATAATAATTTGTTAAATATTAATATTTTCAATAATACTACAGAGCAGCCTCTATCATAAATACTAATTTTAGATATGAAGAATTTAAGGCTTAGAGATATTAACTTGTCTAAGTTCTAATTGTGAGTGAATTTGACATGTAGGGCTCCATGTCAAACAAGAATTCTCTAAGGTAAGACCTCATAACCACGAAGTTAACGTCGCCATGTCAGCATGCACATGTCTCTGCAATTGTAGAATGAGCTTCTTGCTCATTGTCATTCTGTTTTTCACAAGGATATGTATATGTATATGTATAGAATGCAACTCTCTCTGTGATGACTGGAGGTCAAATATTGTAACTGTTGTGACTCTGCTCTTTTAATCACAGGCTATCAGTTTATATTTCAGCATTAAAACTGACCTACCTGATGTTCCATGGGCTAAGGAACATCACCCTGATGAGAAGTCTAGCTAATGGCATGCTAAGAATTCCTACACTAAAAATTTCCTCTTCTTTAGAGAGTCATAACTCTACAAAAATAAAGATATTTTTATATATGAATGAATCAGGCAATCAGCATTTTGCTGTATGCAAGGTAAAGGCTGAATGATGTGTGGTGAATTGGCATAATTTTTTAATACATTGCTTTTTGAAGTTATAAAGATGAAATCATAAAGAAAATCCTGGGAATTTCAGTACAGTTTCTTACACATGAGTACTTCTTTAGGCTGAACATTCAACAAGAAACACTAAGGACAGGCATTGTCCTGCGACCCCTGAAGCAGGTGAGCCTAGATATAAAGCCATTTGACAAATCCTACTTGAGAATCTTTGACCATTCAAGGACACCAGGTGCCCTGATAGAAGGCTGTTGAAAGCATGCATCCTTCAGCCGCTGGGATTTCTGCTCTGGTTATTTCCTGGTATGAAAATCTTGAACTATATTTTATTTTCTGTGTTTATCTGTAAGAGCTATATCGCTCTAATCCATAGCCCTCAGTCTGATTGTTGGGAGGGGCAAATGTGTGGCTGGTTTTAAAGGATTTCCTTTTCAGGCTCTTGCCTGTATCTGTGTAACTATATATTCTGGGTAAATAAACTTATATTTAAACCAAATTCTATTTATTTTTGTTTATGTGTGCTGTGTTGGGTTGGCTTCCATATTGATGATGCTGAGAGGTGGTTATATTATCTAACAGATCTAGTAAAGCAGTTAGCCATCAGTAACCAAGATGGCCAGTTTTCAAGTCAAGGCCATGGTACAGAATTAAACTTATGTCACTTTTCTGCTTTTCAGTTACTTCCTTCCTCATAACATTGTGTAATTTCTGGAGAATGACTAAATTTTTATTAGTTTTCCCCAGTTATTAAAGTTGGCTGAAGATTAGAAATTTCTGAACATTGGCTTGAGACTACATGCACGATATTAAATTATCAAGTAATATAGGATATTAAATTCCTAAAAGTAGCAAATATTGATTTCTTTCAAAGAAGTTTTCTCAGAATTAAAATTTAACAATAGTAATCTTCTACTGACTTGGCACAAAGCAATTATTTCTGAAATACTGAATTTTGTACAGTATTAAAAACATATATCTTTTCTTTTAATTCCACTTCTTTAAGATTTTGATTATGTAAGAATTAATTCATTTATGACAAATAACTTGTTAAAATCATACCAGCTGATATTATACAATTGTTTTGATACTATAATTTTATGGTATCTAAGTTTCTTCTATATTTTTGCTTGAGGTAATATTAAGGGTTCTACTCTCCCACAATTACAGAATGTCTTTGATAAATCATTTCACATAAATTTTACATAAACAAAGCAGAAAATCAGTTAATCTCCATTTTTCCCCAATATGAAAGGATGCTACTCTAAAGCATGGAAGTCCTGGTCCATGAGGACATAGAGATAAGAGCCACAGCATAGCTTTTCTGTTTGTTTGTTTGTTTTTTAAACTTTTTATCTAAAAAGTTGTGCCAGAGATACATTCAGAAAAGAGAAACAAAATCTTTTCATTTTAACCAATGGCTGTTAAAATATTTACAAGAGAAATGAAACTTTTTGCAGCTGTATAACTAAAAATATATAACAACATTAATGAAATTTATTTTACATTCATTAACAAAGGAAAAGATATTTTAGTTCTTGCTGATTAAGGATGCTGCTGCTATAACCTAATTTTGGAAGAAATTAGACTCAATAGTGTTTAAAATGATAAACACATATTTAGAAAACCTAATATCACAGATAGAAACATTGCTTTTTTTTTCTAAGCAATTAGATATAATTGTCCCTGGAAATCATTGCAGTCTGATAACAAGGAATAAGATAAACTTGTTCTACCTGCCTACACCATCTCTATCAGAACCTTCACAGTCCACAGCTGCTGTGGATGTTGACTCCTGCCTCCTTCCATGACCCTCCTCTAGACTCTGAGTAATGGCTATTAAAAGTTTTCAATAAAAATAGTATATAACATCAACAGGAAAACTTTGGCTCTTTCTTCATCACTGTGTGAATACTTTTTGCTTCGGGTGCTAATTCATCCCTGATGTAAGTCCTCACACTCTGACTTTTCAAAGAGTAAACATAATTTGTCTGGAAGGTAGAAGACAAAAGTGTAGTCAGAAGTGTAGTATTTCCTCATTACAAATAATGGAAACTTGATAAGAAAAGCATTGGCACCATATATCTTCTTTCTCTCTTTTCTTAGAAGTATCTGCCTCTGCACAAGCTTCATTTCTATGTTTGAGCAACGTTTTGTTATGTCTACTTTATATATATGAGTATATTTATATGTGCATATTTTATTTCCTGAAACTGTTACTTAGTGATTAAATAGTCTTATGTGACCTTCTGAATCCAATGGTAAGGATAGCACCATTAGAATAAAATAAGAATGCTTAATTAAGTCCCTAAAGATTTGGATACTTTTAAATGTAGGTTTCTTACATCTACAAAGTGAACTTTTCTATCCTATTACTAAGATGTGTAATTCTTATGCAATTTTAGCATGGAGAATATGTTCTCCTGTTGTTTTCTTTAAAAGTTAATGCTCCATAAAAATTGTTCAATACATGAATGAAGCACAGCTGAAACTGGGTGCCCATGAACTACCTTCTGTTACAGTAGAGATTTACATACGGCTTCAGTGATGCTGGTACCAGAAAACCACAGGACCTCAGTGATGCATAATGAGGTAGCAGTAAATAGTGTGGATTTAGGTTCTGTGGATTTGGTTAGAAAAAGGACTCAAATTGTTATTGCTGAGGCTCACTCATGGGATGGAGTCAACTTCATCTCAGCCATAAGCAGACTTTTCTCATCTTGGCTTGAGCCTGCCATATCTGGGCTCCAACTTACACAACTGGGTATTCTAGGCTCCACTATAATAACAGAAGGAGCATGAGAAATAAAATAGAATTACCTTGGTTTCTGCCCAGAACATTTGTGGTGTTATTCCATAAGCAAAAACAATCAGCTTTAGTGCTTGAGTCAGTAGGGACAATTGTGACCCTATATTTAAAATTGAGGCCATCCATGCAGCCGGTTTATTTTACTGGTCTGCAGTTCAGCTCCAACTCTCCATAATGTATTTCCTCATGGGTGTTTTCATTGTCATCATCACACTAATAACCTGAGCAAGATGGAGTTTCTGGTTTGAAGAAAAATATTAATCAAAATCTAAATATGTCATCTGAGCACATGACATTCTCATAAGCTTTTAATTTTCTTAGGAGGCAGGTTCCCTCTTATGATACCCAAGATTCATGCAGGCTTCTGAAGGGTACTGGCAAGGGCCTAAACATCTTATGATAAGGACATTTATTTATTTTTATGTCTTAGGTTCAGAATTAAATTATATTTATATGTATGTATATAATTTATTTTGATAAATTCCAGCCTCCTTTCCCTCCTTTCCATCTCCTCCCATATTCACCAACAACATTCCCTTCTAATTTTATTTGTTCTTTTAAAATATCCCATGAAGTCCTCTTAGGTCTGCTAGAATGTTTGTGGGTATCAGACTATCAACTGGAACATGCATAGGCTCTGAGGAGCTGCATCCTTGAAGAAAACTATCTAGAATATATTTTAGTCAATTAAACCTAAAATTCATAAATCATGTATATGTCAGTAATATGGAGGTGTTATCCAGATGTTTGATATTAATGTATAAAGAATATGCCATAACTCAGTAACCTTTCTAATTAAAAATGCCTTTGTTTCAAGTGAGTTTATTTACAATCCATACTCTAACAAGTAGAGCTATGTAACATGAACCTTAGATGGTCTTATTAATAGACAAAACTTGGGGCCAGATATTAGGGCGATTCTGAAAGATCAAAGAAGCAGAATAAGCTACAGCCTACCTCACCTCAACAACTCCTCATCAGATCCTGTTTCCTCAAACTGGAAGCCTCTGGGTCCTCATCCTAATGGATCTCAGCTGAACTGCTGCTAAAAGCCTAAATGCTTAAAAGTCTCTAGTTCCTGGTCCTCCTACCTTATACACCTTTCTGCTTCCTGCCATCACTTCCTGGGATTAAAGGCATGTGTCTTTCCCAAGCAAGACATGAGATCTCAAGTCCTGAATTAAAGGCATGTGGCACCACACCTGGCTCTGTTTCCAGTGTGGCCTTGAAGTCACAGAGATCTAGATGGATCTCGGCCTCCTGAGTGATAGGATTAAAGGCGTGTGTGCCACCATTTTCTGGCTTCTACATCTATCTAGTGGCTGTTCTGTTCTCTGACCCCAGTTAAGTTTATTAGGGTGCACAATATATTGGGGGACACAATATCACCGTGGAGCTATATTAAGGCACAAGACTTTGCATTTCTAAACAAATTGTAGTTAATCCTAATATTCCTGTCTACAGTGCCTCACTTTGTTTAGATACAATTTTTACTGGTGCTGTTCTTGGAACCATGAGTTTCAACCTTGAGACTGGTTATAATATCAATAGCACACTGTATGGAGAACCTAAAGGTGATGAGAGAAAAAATAGGCATATTTTGAAGGAAAGAACAAAACACTATTCATGATTGCTTGATTGAGTAAAATTGGAGAAGGATTATTGCCATATATTTATGCCTGCAAGAGAATATACATGAAAAATTTACTTCCCCAAAGGGGAGGAGAGTAGTTGGGAAGAATCAATGAAAGCTATAGTGTATCAGAGATATTTTGTTTGACACAAGGAAGTTGACACTTCATTCAAGAAAATATCTTGAAGCTATTACCCAAATCTAATTCTCAATGGAATCAGTCTTTCCAATAAGCCTATTGTTATGCTATAAAGCAGTAGTTTGGCAGAGATACATTCCTGGACTCATTCATCTGATGATCAATAAACCCTTTGGTGTTCCTGATTGGACCTAGCAGTTGATTCTTCTCATTCCTGCATGCTTTCAATTTTAGAACAGCCTCTTACTTGTTGAATCTGTCTGATTGTGAATACATTGCTCAAATGGGACCACACCTCTTTGGCTGAGTCCTACCAATCTGTCCCCAGATAGGTACTGCTGTTCTGGCACATAAGCGCTATTCTCTAGCATAGGTGTAGAGTTATCACAGTTTTAAAGGAAGCTTATTATAGAAATGATATAGAATCCTAGTAGAATCCTTTTGGTTCTTGACTTTAAATTTGCTTAAAGCTACATTTATCTTAGACTATAGCTACCTAATCAAAAAGCTTCATTTTATAGTCTAATTCATTTCAGTGCAAGTTTTTATTTCTTGAAAACAAAAATTCTTGTATAACTTACCTTTTGTATTGTAGGAGGAAAGCATGATTATAGTACTCTACTACCACAAATTATGTAATTAAGTTTCCTCCACTTTAGTGGAAATCACAGGGTCAGCACATCTGACGGATAGTGGATGAGCTTCATCCTGGGAAAACCAGATTCTTAATCATAGGATCTCCCCAGCCAGGTAAGTATAACTTGGCTTTTTAGAAAAATACAGTTATCAGTCTACAGGTTCCATAGACTAAATTCTCAGACACCTGAGAACAATCACGGTATGCAACCATGTGACTCATTCTAGATGTTCCCATAACTGCAAGTAGCATAGATAGCATGTAACAATAACAACAACAAAAAACTAAACAACATAAAACAAAAAAGCACAGAATTCTGTGTTTGAGTAGGGGCTGATGTTAAATACACATCTTTGAGAATTTCTTACCTGTTTTGACCAAATTCACTCTCTTCCCCAACTCCTCCCAGTTGAACTCCCTCTTCTCTCCCCATCCAGCTTATGTCTTACTCAGCAAGACACAAGTTGATGTGTCTACCCATCAAGACAGATTGGTGGTACCCATATAGTCATAAATGTATGGCATCTTACTAGCGAATGATCCACAGGGATGATTCTAGAAGAAGGGAATAAAGGATAGGGGAACTTTAAGACCCAGAGCAGTAATAAATCAGAGTCATTAGACATGTAAACACAGAAGTGGACACGAGAACAGTTACAAGCCCCAAGCAACCTCAAGCCACACCATATGTCAGCAAAGAGAAGGGAGGTGGGCAGTAAGTCCCACGCCTAGCAGAAGACTTACAAGCAACTGAAAGCTGCAAAGAGAGGGAGAGTCCATTGTCAGACGTATTGTTTGTGGAGGGGATGAGTGCAAACTTTACTCTGTTTCCTGGTAGAATTTATTTTGGTAACATACTGAAGGCAGGTATTTCACAGCATTTAGCAAGTTATATACTAATGTGTATTCATTTATTTATTTGTGTGTAAGAGAGAAGGAAAGAGGAGAAAGAGAGAGAAAAAGAGGGAGGGAGGGAGAGAGAGAGAGTCACCAGAACACTGATAGGAAAATGTAGTAAAAGACGAAGAAGGAATAAACACAGTCCAGTATTGGTACCTGGGAGACAGTGAGAAGGAGCAGAATGAAAACTCCAGGAGAGTAAAACTAGAAAAGAGCAAGGCACCACTGTCTCTAGCCCATCAGCCACTATCCATTCAAACTGATGTTTGCCATGCAGCCTGAGAAACAAAGACATGTAAAACGACTGAAGAAATATGGAGCCCATGAATTTAAGGGGGATCCAGGAGATAGCAGGGCATGCACCAAAGGGTTGGAGGGAGAAACGGAAAGGCGGAAGACAATGCAATTATATTTTAATTTCAAAAAATAAAAACTAAAAACCAGAGAGAACGTTTGGGGAAATAAGTAGATTCATGAGGATTTGCATAAAATGTAAAGAGTGAAGGAGATGAAAATCTTCGAGTCTAGCCAAATAATAACAGGTTTTGAATGCCAACAATGGTCCCTTCTCCCTGGAAACTGAAATATTAAATTTTTAAATCTTTTTCACTGTTAAGTCAAGCTGTGTATTTTAAATAAAAACTCATGCTATTTTGAGGCTGCTTAAGAAACCGTTAGCATTTGATCAGCATGAGTGTGCTCTCCTCTCAAATGCCAAAGGCAGAACACAGCCTAAAACAGTTGCAAACCTCAAAAGGCAGAAATGATCCAAAGGACCTTGCAGGAAGACAGTCTTTTCTCAGTGCTTTACAACTACTTTTCAGAGCAAGTAGCTGCTTATCTGTGAGCGTGAATGCCCAGCTAAATGCCAGTGTGTTCCTAAATCCACACAGATGTACTGGGTGATTTGCATTTGAAAATGGTCTGGCAGACAAATACATTAAATATTCATTTCTTCATCTTGAGAATAGCTATTGTTTTTCAGACTGATATTGCTTAAAAAAATCTCTTGCCTTATCCAATGCAATAGTCTACATTTGAATGCATTCACTTAAATATGTAACAATAAATTAATCTTGACTAATCACAAAGAAGAGCTTTCTACATCCTCTGTCAGAGTTAGTGCTTGATGAGGTATGCCCCTGAACCCACCAAAGTAGAAATGCAGGCAAATGTGCTCACTTATTCATCTCATCAACGTGAAATAATTCTTAGATGATATTATGTCTGTTGCTCTATTACCCTCAACTTTTCCCATTAGAATCTTGTAAGCAAATTTTAGGGATGCCTGGGTAGTCATTTTCCTGTTTTTTATGATTCTCAGTTTGCCTATTTATTCATGCACCCACAAATTTATTCCATAAATTACTGAGCCTTGGCTATGGATCAGGCATTTTGCCAGACCCTCAGGGTCAGCAAAGCCAGGAAATTCCATTTCAGCTCTAAGAGCTTACAGACAAGGAGAGTATAGTATCATGGGAACATCTATAGTATGAGATTACAAGAGTTTTGAGACAAATGAGTCACTGTAACCATATGAGAGTCCATAAGACTAGAAAAAGAAGATGCCCATTACACTTTCCTTTGAGACATTAACCAGATGGATTGGATGTTACAAATAAATACATACAGATTACATCTGTGATCATAGGTAGTCTAACATGTAGTTACAGGGAAGCCAAAAACACATAAAACTCAAAGGACTTACTATATCAAATGAACAGTTAGGTTTGAAAGCCAACCTGGGAACCCTCACACTACCTGTAGCAACTATGAATACTGGTTTCAAGCATAAAGAGATTATGACATAGAACAAAACATGTGCTGTTGATATTAGAATCAGAGAGAATAAACTTTAGAAATGTCTTAACAAGAGACATAGGGGGTTATATTAGAATTGTTCCACTAGTGATGTAAAGGAGAAGATGGATAAGAATATTGTGAAAAAGAAACCAATATTTCCTGGAGTTTGGATGTAAACCAGAGTGCTATGGGATGGTCTGTATGCTGTGAATGTGTTGCTCTGATTGGTTGATAAATAAAATGCTGATTGGACAGTAGCCAGGCATGAAGCATAGGCGGGGTAAGCAGACAAGAATTCTGGGAACAGGAAAGCTGAGTAGGAAGACATGAGCCTGCCATCCAGGGAGCAGCATGTAACAGCACACAGGTAAAGCCATGGAACATGCAGCAACATATAGATTAGCATAAATGGGCTGAGTTTAAATGTAAGCGCTAGTCAGTGGTAGGCCTGAGCTAACAGCTGAACAGTTCAAATTAATATAAGCCTCTGTGTGTTTACTTGGGTGCTGGGTGGGACACACAAAAACATTCAGCTAGACCAGAGTATCAAAGCTAGGGCAGATAATGATCAATGATATGACATTGATAATATGAATTTAAGTAGATAGACATTGAAAAACAATTAATATAAACAAAATTTACCTCAAAATATATCAGAATATAAGAACTGATAAGCAAAAACTAGAAAGTGTTGACTTTTTTTGATAAAAAACATAATAGATTAGAAAGATGCAATCTGCTCCAGCAGATCCTTGTCCTGATGATGCCAGCTACCACAAGCTGAAACAATGAGCAATGAGGAAAACATGAAAATGAGTGAACTTGTAAGAAATCGTCACACTCTAGCATCAGGGGTCTACCTTGCACCATTGGTTCTCAAAAATCATCTTTGAAAATTACAGATTTACATGCTACTCTATATGAATTAAATACAATAGATGTAGAATTACTTCATTTTGGGGAGATGGAGGAAATGATGTACAGAACATGTCAAATTTCTTTCAGCTTAGCCTCTAATCAGGAAGTTAGTGTGACTTTCAAAATGAGATCTGAATGGCTTTTCCCAATGAGCAGGGTGCTCCATCATCCCCTGGCACAGAAGAGTGAGACATTACTGAGGCAGAGTTGTAGGGTACTGGAAAGATCCTTTTAAGAAAATCATCAGAGGGATGTGTTTTGAAAGGAAGCAATATTTCTTACAAATACACCAAACAATTGTTTTGACTTCAAACCATAAAGAAAAGATGCATAAAGTAATAATAAATAAGTCCTTATGTAATGACTAAAGATACATACCAACAAGGAAACAAGATGATTCATAAAATGACAATTATGCATATAGAGACAAGAAAAAGGTCAAAACTGTAGATAAATTGAAGGGTAATGACACACTTTGATTAGAGCATATTCAAATATTTTCAATGAAATTTTAGTACCAGTGAGTTATAGAAAGTCAATAATATCCAAGAAATCAATCTGAGCATTGTTTGGCACACAATTAAATACATTTAAAAATATATAGACTAAACCAGTATCATTATAGTAGGTGAAGATTAAAATTTCCTGCTGTAGTTTTTAAATTTAGTACTGATATTTTTAAAAGATAATTTTGCATAAGAAACAATTTTCATTCCTTAGACAATCAATATTACCCTAGAAAGAACAGAATGTACAAATGTAGAGGGAAATTCTTTCCAGTAATCAAAAGCATAGAGTTTAGATCTATATCTCCCAGTGATGGTGAATCTGAAAAATCAGGTCAGTTCACTCATTATGTAAATTAAGCAGCTTGTAAATACTTAGTGCTACTTTTTTTTTCCCTCTAAAGTATCAAGGATCCACTAAAATAATGAGGAGTCATTTAGTGATAATCCCAGGGAAGAAATCCAGAGAAATTGGATACATACCTGGAGGCACTTTCTACTTGGAGTATTAGCTGATACCAGAAGAAACACACAGACTCTGAAAATGAAAGAAGTAAGTTTCAAAGTATTCCATTCCATGTGGCCACAGTGTGTGGAAAGAGGTCAAAGGGAAGAGGTTGCTATGAAAAATCTTTATACTTCAAGAAACTAGCAAAATCATTCAGAAAGTTTCAGTACTAAGTTTTAGGGCAAATCAATCTTCATAGAGGAAGATGGGATTGCCCTAGGCCTGAATACTTGAGTCAATTTCAAGTAGAAATTCTTGCACATTCTATAAAAACAATTGGAGTCATAAAAAATATTTTCCATCATGAAGAAGATCCAAGAAAAGCAAGATAAATTAAAATAGGCCACTAGTTGGGTGTGGTGCCACTTGAAAGATGAGGCCTGAGGGCCAGGAGTTCAAAGTTACCTTTAGTTTAATGTAAAACTCTGCTACATGAGCTCTTATGTCAATATCCACATCCCTCCCCCTAAAAAAAGACTGCCAGAGCCTGAGATAGTAGAGTTAATATGATAAACTCTCTGTTATTCAAGAGCATAGAAATAAAGTTAGAGCATTCAGAGAAGTACTTGAACATTCAACAAATAGAATGGAAATTTTATTTAAAAGCATTTTTTGGAAGAAACAGAAGATAAAACCAATAATCATTATGGAAGAAATAACAAGTCACTTATTTAAATAACAGTTATAAAAGGAGTTGCTCAAATGTGTATGTAATATAAAAGAGAAAAATGAGAAAGAGACAAAATGACTGAACAGTTCAGAACTTCCCAACAAATGACTGATAAAATTCTTACACATATTGCAATAGTGTTGGTGACAACCAAAGCTGAAGCCCCATTTTATTTTTTATAAAGGAGCACAAATATATCTTATTTAATAACAATCAACAGACACTCAATTTTCAGTATAAACTGAGAAAGCCAAAATTCAATGGGGTGATTGATTCATGACAAAAAAGAACAAAGCCAAATTAGTAAGAACAGATATTTTATTTTTAAATGAAATAGTAGTAGATCAGTCCAATATTCATTACACAAACAAAATGAAATTCTACTCCCAAAACACAGTATATAAAAGTCATTTCTGGTCCTTCTGTAGCTCTGAATATAAAAGACAAACAAATATATGCTTCTAAAGTATTAACAAGGAGAATATTACTGTGAAATTCTGTTTGACAGTGTGTTCTCAAAGACAAATTACATACTCCCAACATGCAGTGGCACAGAATAAACATTACCATTCTTCAAGGGTTAAAGACAGGCATAGTCAAGAGATCAAGAAAACAATTAATTAACTGAAGTATGTAAGTAAAGGACTTTACACACAACAGGATTTTGAAGCAGAAAAAATTAATAGTAAGAAAGTAGGCAAAGGATTTGAAGTAAAAATAACCTTATGGAAATTACTATGAACCATTAACTTTACTACTAACCATGAAAATAAAGTTAAAACTTTTAAATATTAAACTTTAGCTTTTATAAGGAAGACTAGTTGCCATCTCGGAGGATGAGAAAAGTGCTCCAATTAGAAGACAAGAAAGAAACTTGGAATTGCTAATTTTTATTTATTGGCATTGAAACTGATTACATAAGTTCTCACTAAGTAGACTCAGTCAGGCTTCAAACTCACCGAGATCCACCTGCCTTTGCCTCTTGAGTCCTGGAATTAAAGGTATACACCATCCCACCTGGCTATTACACAATTTCTTAATTGATGAACTCTACAAAGTTATGAATATTTATATGCTTATTTAATTCATAGATATTTATACTGAAATCACATTTGTTGGTTCTTATGAAGTACTTAAGACTTAAACTGGTGCTTAAAACAGTTTACTTTTCTCTTGTCTGCAGGATTTGGAATTTGCTGTATTTCTTATCCAGTATCTCTTGACCATGCCTGCATTCCTGCTTCTAGAATGATAATGTTTATTCTGTGTCATTGTATGTTGGAAGTATGAAATTTGTTTTCTTGATTTTACAGGGACCTGCAATTAAGACATTGCCTTTAGTTCTAAGAAGACTTTGAACATTATAAGATTGAGAATATGAAAGACTATAGGGACTTTTTAAGTTGAATTTACTGCATTTGCCTTATACTAAGACTACCAGTCCATGGAGGCCAAATATTGGAATACGATGTTTTGTATGAGAGTGGCCCCAAAGTCCCCTCTATTTGGTTTTGTCACCAGTTGTTAGTTTACTTCTTTACTTCTGAAAGACTGGAGGAGGTGTGCCACAGGGATAGGCTCATCACCCCCAGTGTGTTCTCTATTTCCTGCTTGTGAGGTGTGCCTCTCAGCTGCACCAACTGTTATCACGCTTTTGCTCAGCCACCTTGGACTCTAACCCTCTGAAACTGGAAGTCCAGTTCAATACTTCCTTTGATGAGCCGCCATGGTCATTGTGATTCATCACAGCAGTAGAGAAGTCACTAAGACAATGGCATATGCATCACTGTAGCATACCTTTACTCCAATCAATAACCAAAACTGGTTTTATGTTTGTCATACAATTCCTATATCACCCTCTTATGCTAATTTATTATAGTTTGGTCATTCACAACCATTTATTTTTCTGCACTGAAAAAAAAAAGTCCCCTTCCTTTAGCAGGCTTTGCTCCTGTGTACTCATTTTTACTATTCTATCTGGGTTTGTTTCTGAGAGCCTACATTTTTAATATCAGCATATTCTGGTATTAAATTATATTTCTCTTTTTCATGTACATTGTCTTTATGAGACACATCATAATTTCTGATGCTTTCAGTCATTCATCAAAATCCAGAGACTCCATGATGTCTATCCACACTGAGAGTCTTTTTTAAAAAAAAAAATTATCAATTTTTTAATTTAATTTTTATTTATTCTTCTTTCACATACTCCAACCACAGTGTCCCCTCCCTCCATTCCTGCCATTGCTCCTCCCTATCTCACCTCCCCCCTTCCATTTCCCTTCAGAAAAGAGTAGGTCTCCCATGGATATCAACCATACTCAGTATGACCATTTATAGTAAGACTAGGTACATATCCTCATATCTAGGCTGGACAAGACAATGAAATAGGAGGAAAAGAAAGGGTCCCAAGAGCAGACAAAAGAGTGAGAGACCCACCTATCCCACGGTTAGGAGTCCTATAAGAAAACCAAGCTACACAAATAACATATACGCAGAGGACTTAGCACAGACCCATACAAGCTCTGCAATTTCTGCTTCCATCTCTGTGAGTCCTTATTAGCCCTGGTCAGTTGACTCTGTGGGTTTTATTCTTATGGTATCCTTGTGGGTCTTTCTTTAAGTGATGCTTCTCTATTTAAGATCACAGCATGTTAAAGGTTCTCTATTTAACATCTTTGTTTACTATGTTGTAATGAGGATCAGCCAGCTTCCTCCTCCTGCCACTATGCATGCCTCTTAACCATTATGACTCTACTTTTGAAACTATATGACAAAATAAAGCCTTTTTTCTCTTAAAAATAAAATAAAAACCCATCCTATATCACCCCTTGAATGTCTTGTTACCTAAATATTTCAATGCCAATGATTGTACTGATCTAGAATATTTAGTAGGTTGGTCATTTATTTATCTTTGGTGAAAAGGTCTGGCCCTAAGAATTCACAGATGAATAATTAAACCTTGTCTCATGCCTAATTGATATTTTTTTCTAGAATGATCTTAATTCTAACAGTTTCGGCACACCCTTGACTGACATCTTCAGTGTCTTCTGATAATCTCGGGAGGAAGATTATGCTTTCCCAACAGAGAGATTAGCACTGGCCTTCCCTTTTAGTTTTCTAATTTTATACAAGAAAAGCTGTGGTCCTAGGATGGTGGATTGCCTTTCATGTTCATGTCATTTGCCCTTTACTCTCCACAGCTGTTATTTTAAACAAAAGTCAAAAGGTCTTGTGTTCAGGTTATGTAAAGTTTAGTGTCTATGTACTCTTTAATATGATGTGAGCGCCTATATGTAGCTCACATTGATCTGAATGCTAAATACACACACACACACACACACACACACACACACACACACACACACAGAAGTATAAATATACATATTCAAGGAGTAAGCAAGGGTACAGGAATAAGGAGGAAGTAAGAGTAAACCTGATGGGGGAAGTAAGAACAAAGAATCAAATTGGATGACTTTAGGCATGTTGATGTGCATGTCTATCATCCAAAGAAAGGCAACTGAGACTAATCCTTCATCTTAGTTACTTTTCTGATGCTCTGATAGAACACTCTGAGAGCAGAGCCAGTTAGAGAAGGAAAGGTTTGTTTTTGACCTAGTCCATCATTCCACAGAAGGCATGGTAGTGGGAGAGTGAGTCCTGCCTGGGAGAAAGAAAGTAGATTGATCCCATCTCATTCTTACACAGGAAACAGACAGAGAACAGGAAGTGGAGTCAGACCATAAACTCAAAATCCACCCACGGTGACATACTTTCTCCAGCAAGGCTCCACCTTACAAAGGTTACATAACCTTGCCGAATAGCAACATCCCTAGAGACCAATGGAGGGAATTTCATATTGAAACCTCAATATAAGGAAAAGATTTTTTTTTATAACATTAAGGCCTGGTTCCTGTTGTAACTTACAGTGACAAGGTTAAAAGAAGCTACACAGAGTGTAGAATGTTTGAATTTAGATCCTTTTGCAGATTGCTTTTACAATTTTGCTCTAATACTTGCTACTTTGAGCAAGTTCCTCAGCCTCTTTCAATTACTTTCCTCATAGTTAAAAGTATGACATGTATAGTTAATGACTTACATGATTGTTGTGGGCAATAAATAAGCTTTGTATTCATGAATGTAAGAGTTCCTATTACATGAGAGACCCTCTGGCATTTTAATAATTTACTATAGAAATTGACATGAGGGAATTTACTATATAATTTATATAGTATTTCTCTAAAACTACTTATTTGATTATGTGTTGAAGAGTCCATTATTGATAAACATTGTTGCATTAAATACAGACACTTTTTATTCTAGAATAGGAACATGGGAAGTATCCTACAGGCACAATGTAAATCACTGTTTAAAATTTTTTTGTTTGTTTTTTGAATATGGAGAGACATTTGATTGCAAAAATCATGACTAACTCAGCATTAAACTTCACAAAGAAATTTGAAAAACAAACAATTCTGTTAGCAATGTTTTCTTGTGTGTACTTAGATTCTATGTCTAACACTTAGTACCACAAAATTAGCATCCTTATTTGTATTCTAAAATTTGTATTCTTTATTAATATCTCAATTTCTACTTAACATAAATGAAGGCAATCCAATTGTTTTATTAACAATATTGTATAAGCCAAGACTCGACATTTTTATGAAGAATATACCTCAGAGTTGACACTTGAATTTTAGCCTGTTTGAAGTTGTTTCTGGTTATAATTGTTCTGCAACTGCTTAGATCTACTTTAAAATCCAGTGTTCTCACTCTGCACTTTAATGAGTCTGGTCCTGGCATGATTACTAAAGAAAGTAGAAAAAAGTATTATACAGTTTTCCTGTGGGCCTCGGGAAGTGATTGGCCTTGATGTTTGAGGCATGTATTTAAATCAAACCAGCAAAAGTAGAATAAACTATTCGAAGCATGTTTTTGAACTGTCTACCAGTGCAGTACATAAATCACTTCAGGCCCATAGGCAGAGAACACAAAAGGATTTAACTTCAGACATAAAGGAAAACCATCTAAATACAGAGAAGAATTTTAATTAAATTTAGATTGTATGTCAAAGCACTGAGTCAAAGCATTAACTTTGCTCTGGGTGGATGCTGACTGCCTTCAAATTCACCATGTCTCAGAAGGGTAAAATCCAGAAATCCTCTGAGAGTCACACATGCAAGACACAGGTTCAACTTCTATGAAAGACTAAATCTTTTTGCTTCTTTAAATGGCTTTGGTAAGAACATTTGCAATTTCAGATTAGAAAATTTTCTTACATACTTTTGATAGTTCAATGGAAGTGGGGCATGGTGTGGTAAACCTGTAATTCCCTCACTCAGGGAGCTGCTTCAGTAGCATCAGAAGGTCAGATCAGCCTGAATTGCTTAGAATGTTCCTTGTAAATCTGTGAGGTAATGAGACTTGACCTCAAACATGAAAGCAAAACTCAATAAAACTAAGTGTAAAGTAAGTAAGCAAATAATATTGGTGGGCATGGATGAGCATAGAAAAATAGTAAGAAAACAGATGGATAAAAGAAGGATCATTTCCATGGAAAATTTTCAGTTTTTCCTGTTTACTTGAGTTTAGTTTTGTTATTAGATTCCAATGAAAATCTCAACATTGATTAAGCACCATGTCATTATTTATTAATGTGAATGATGTATCAATAATAAAACTTCTTACACAATACACTTAATCATTTGAATATACAATTTGGTAAATGCATACAGATGAAATTTTTCTTTTTTTAAATATATAACTTTATAAATATTTTCCTTAGAGAATAGATCTTTTATTTTTGAATCATGGAGAAATATTTCATGCTTTGTTTGAGTCAGTGCCACAATACAGAAGCACCAAAGATGGAGGAATAGTGAGAAACAAGAAAATGCACTATAATAAAAGGAAAGCCAAGAGATGGACAATAGAGACTGTCATAAACAGCAAGACAGATGATGAGGGAATGGGGTCCAGTGAAACACAAATTGAAACATAAATAATTGAGAAGGAAGATTATAACTGGAAGCAGTTTTCAAATTATTTTAAATACAAATATCATTCTTCTAAATCTGCATTCTTTGAACATTTATTTAATAAAAGGAGAATGATTTAAATTTCTGGTGCTCATCATGTAATGCCTAGAGAGCATACCATTACAAGACCTGTGTCTTTTAATTCTTGCCTCCTGAAAATGGTAGAAAGCTTCGTCAATAAGATGTGTATGTTTGGCAGGGGGGGGGGATTGATCCACCATCCATGCTTCCAAGACGGCTCTCCTAGCCTGGAGTATTCTTGACATAAATGCTGTGGAATGTCATGCTGTATGCTGTGAATGGATGTTGCTCTGATTGGTTGATAAATAAAATGCTGATTGGCCAGTAGCCAGGCAGGAGGTATAGGCAGGACAAACAGACAAGGAGAATTCTGGGAAGAGGAAGAACAGAGTTAGGAGTCACGAGCCAGACACAGAGGAAGCAGGATGACAAGGCAGAGCTGAGAAAAGGTATCAAGCCATGTGGCTAAACAAAAATAAGAATTATGGGTTAATTTAAGTGTAAGAACTAGTCAGTAATAAGCCTGAGCTAATGGCTGAGCAGTTATAATTAATATAAGCCTCTGTGTGTTTACTTGGGGGATGTGGGTGGGAAAGATTTGTTCCAGCACAGGAAAACTTCAGGCTACACATAAATCAATCACCACCATATTTACCTTCATTCCATATTTCACCAATGTTTACCCATGTATAAAGGTTAAAACCATTCTACTCTGTGACTGCTAAAATGAGCTAATTTGACTCTTATTTAAAAATAAATCAATCTAAGAAGAACTTTAAAAGAACAAAAAACCTCTTATTAGTTTTTTTGAGAGTTTTTACAAAATATTTTGATGCTATTCCCTCCCTAACTTTTTCCAGATCCACCTCACTTCACTACCCACTCAACCTCGCTCCTTTTGATTTTCCTTTGAAATCGTTCAAGACCAATTTGTGCTTCCTAGACATTCTTACACATGTGATCTTCCACAGGAGCATGGTCAACTTATCCAGAGACTACTCTCTTTACAAACCTGTCTCCCCTCCTCTCAGCAGCTCACAGCTGACAAGAGTCACCTTTTCACATTACTACATATCAATGTAATAAGTTATCCATTTTTAAGATTTGCTAATGGCTTCTTTCCAAAGGAAATAATTTCCTTCTCATTTCTATAGGAACCTACTGGCAACCTCAGCCAGGACAATTCTGCCACAAGTTCTCTGTCTTACCCAATATTCTCCATTTATTATTTTACCTATTTTTTCATCTCCTATTCTGTACCTCTCTAGTGACTCTTTTTCAAAAGCTTCAAACATTAGTTGTAGGATATATTAACCTCATACTTTCATCATGACCCCTGATTAGGCTCTCACTAAATTCCTGGGCACATTTTAATTTCTGTATATTTTGTACCTCTTCTCATTCTGATAATTGAAATATAAGTCTTCTTGTACGACTCCTAACAATGAAAGCAGGGGCAGCCCTTAATGCTTTGGGGGGCTATTGGGAACCTATTCCTTATACTGGGTTGCCTTGCCCAGCCTCAATACCAGGGAAGGTGCTTAGTCTTACTGCAACTTGATATGCCGTCTTTTGTTGATACTCATGGGAGGCCTGCCCCTTTCTGAACAGAAATAGAGGAGGAGTGGATTGAGAGGCAGGGCAGGGGTGGGGGGAAAGGGAGGAGAGAAGCGAGGGGAAACTGGGATGTAAAATTAATAAATAATAAGTAAAATTAAAAATAAGGTTTTAAACCTCCTCGATTTTATCATTAAGTCAGACTTGAGGACTAAATCCCGAATACCCAGACCTAATTGATCATTTTTGACTGCTCCACTTGATCTTTATGGCACAGACATTTAAGGACAGTGGATTTTGCTGAAATTTCTTGACAAGTTTCTGAATATGTTGCTTCTTGTCTCCCTTTCCTGACTTCTCAAGAAGTCTGATGTGAGTCACCATCTAGCCACATCATCTTGATTAAGCACAGCCTAGTGGTATGTTTCTGTAGATGTAACCAATCGTATTATTAAAATAAGAAACACAGAGCCAAGGTAAAAGAGAAAAGCCGAGAGGTCAGAGCTCAGAGATAAAATCTTACCTCCTGCAGTGCTCCTAGCTTCCCCGAGAGAGGGAGGTACTTCCTGTGTCCCTGTTTAAATAATCTTTCTGTTCTGCCTTCTCATTGGTTGTAAACCCAACCACATGACTGCCTCATCACTGCCTGTAAGTACCGCCCTCCAGGTCTTAAAGGCGTATGTCTCCAATACTGGCTGTATCCCTGAACACACAGAAATCTACCTAGCTCTTCTAACCACCACGCTCTTACTATGGCTCTAATAGCTCTGACCCCAGGGCAACTTTATTTATTAACATAAAATTAAAATAACATTTCAGTACAAATAAAATATCACCACATTTCCCCTTTTCTATTTTAATAAAAAGAAAAAAGGCAAAAGGTTATAACTAACAAAAGAAAAACTATATACAAAAGTACAATAACTATATACAATATATACAAGTAACAAATACCTAAACGATGTCTAGTCCATTTGTATTTGACAAATCAGAGAAAATAATTCCCTTATCTATCCTATTTTAGTAAGTCCAAAATGTATCTAATTCACTTTCTATCCTAATTAATCTTCAACTATAACTAACTAATCTTCAACTCCCTCAGAGACCCAAGAAGGAAATAATATTAGCTAACAAAAATAAAAACAGGAAGTGCACAAAAGCAACTTCCAAAAATTTTGTGAGTTGACAGAAACAGCCAGCTGCCTGGACAGTCACCTGAGGTTTCTCCACAGTGTTGGGGCATCATCTTCAGCCTATAGGCTTATGGTATCTGACAGACTCATTTGTGAAGTAGGTTGTACACAAGGTCAACAGTTCAACCTCACACTGGTGAGAGCAGTCCATGTACCAGAAACACCTGAATTCCACTAGTGTCATGTCATGATTCAGGATTTTAAATTCTGGAAATTGTTGATGGTTTTTGAATTCAGCTGTCCATTCTTCTTGGCTGTGTATAAATGGCTTCATCTCAGCATCCTCTTCTTCTCCACATCCCTCTATTAAATGCCAGTCTACTATTGAGAGGCGTGAGCTTTCAGTTGCTGTTCCATTGCACAACAGAAGCCATCGGCCCACTGCCTGTTCAGCTGCCTTCGAAGAAAAGGGTACTGTACCTTTTCCAGATTGTGAAGGCGACTTCAGGGATGGTGCCATATTGTCCTGGCCTCAGAAGATGCCTTTTGATAAAGCCATAACCACACTTGTTTTGGCAGGAATTGGTAGTCCTTTGTTTCATGTTCTGTCTGTCCATTTTTTCCTGTTGATTTGAGGATACTTTGTTGTCCAGTGGCTAACTTTTGCCACAATGAAAATTAACTCCATATGCAGTTTCTTCAATGCCCATATTTTCTCTGAAGTAGATTGGTACTGCCAGGAGCCGACATGTCTCAAAAAAGAAAAATTTCTAAGTTATTAAAACATTTTAAATGCCATATTCTGTAGATCTCTGAAGGGTTTGAAGATGACCTGTCTAAAATACATCTGCTCAATTTTTAAAACATATCTAATATGACTACAATTTCTATTGTAATGTCTAACTACTAACTTTCATTTCTTTATATCCTAATAGTTGGTAATAATGTAAAGTATTTAAAATTAGTAATTGTCTTTTTCTTTTCTTTTCTTTCTTTCTTTCTTTTTTTTTTTTAAAACAAGAACCTTAAATCTAATCTCCTTTGCTTAGCCTTTTTCCTAACCCTTGACAACTTGTAACCTACCCCCCTAAATAATGAAAATTATCCCAGACCCAAAACCCGTTAAAAAGAACCAAAAAAACTACCCGCCCCACACCACCTCTTTGGGAATGTGGGCGTCGTATTCTTAAAATTGCTTGCTGCTGGGTATGGGCGAAGTTATCTTTATCCTGAAAGAAAAATTTTAGGTTAATTGTCAAATTCTAGGAAAGGTAACTATATCCTTCATTATTATCCAGTCTGTGTATAATGCCAAAGTTCAGGGTTTATCTCAAGTCCTTATTCAAGTAGTCTTTGAGACTGGATCATCTCAGCTAGTCATCTCAAAATTGCACTGAGCACCTTGTAGTTCAAAGCTGATCTGTAGATGATGTTTGTCAGTTCAGTGATATTATTATTGTCCACGTGGAATTGTTGTTGTTGTTGTTGTTGTGGGGCCCCATTTTCTTCCTGGAGACTTCAGTTGATGTTAGGCCTGGCCATGATTTCCTGCAGAAAACTGATAAGAGACTCGAACACAAAGACATATATATGCAGCTAATTGAAGCCTTTTTTCTAGAATTAGTTAGTACTCTATATGACCATTCCTATCTTAACAAAGTTTAAAATGTATATGTATCTATTAATCTTGTAAATTTTGATATAAAATTTATACTTTAAGAAAAGTTTAAAGAATCAGAATAGAATCAAAGAGTTGAGATTAGTAATAGAATAGTCCCTTAATTAATTTGGCTTTTGTCCTGTCCCATAGCAGAAAATGGCTCTTTTATTCTGTCATGATACAGGGAGTTTGTATTTTCATTTTAACAACATGCTTGAGTTTAAAGAAGGAGAGAGCCATTCTCCAACTCCAAAGTCAGCTTTAAATTTTAATTGAACTGGGACTATTAGAAGATCAATAGTGTTAAATCTTTAGAGAAAAGCAGAAACAAACATTTAGGAAGACATAAAATTTTTTAGATAATATATACCCATATGCCGTTTCACTCTGTTTCCTGGGATAGATGATTTGTCCCTTTTCTTCAGTTGTCTCATTTGTCTTGTGTTCTTCAGATTCCTTAACCTTCATCCTCCTAAAAGACAAAAACAAAAACCTTCCCCCAAGACTAATTTTGGGGATGTTCCTTTTTGGCAAGTTATTATCTGATTAAATGAAAAGACATGTGTTACAGGTACAAGTTAGTTTAAATTGGATGTTCATGCTGATTGATGAACTATCACCTCCTCTAATTAAGAGGTTTTTCTTGTTCAAATCAAACCTTTATCAATTTTGATGGTATCCACAGCTTATCTTCTCCTGTAGAAACAAAAGCAAAACCTCGTCCCCAGCGTAATACATACCCTGGTTTCCATTCTGAGGTCAGCACATCCTTAAAGTATATAGGCTGATTTAATTCTGTAGTTTTTTCTATTACCCAATGTCTCTCTGCAGCTGTTGTTCCTTTCTCATTGGCATTCAGAAAATTCAAAGTTAATAGAGCATTATGCAGTCTATTTCTGGGGGTTTTTGTTACTCCTTTCTGTTTATTTAGCATATCCTTTAGAGTTCTGTTTGACCTTTCTATAACTGCTTGACCTGTAGGATTATGTGGTATGCCTGTAATATGCTTTATATTGTAATAAGCAAAAAACTGTTTCATTTTAACAGAGACATATGATGGAGCATTGTCAGTTTTGATTTGTGCAGGTATACCCATAATGGCCATAACTTCTAGCAAATGAGTGATTACAGAATCAGCTTTTTCAGAACTCAGAGCAGTTGCCCATTGAAATCCTGAATAAGTATCGATAGTGTGGTGTACATATTTCAGTTTTCCAAATTCTGCAAAGTGAAACACATCCATCTGCCAGATTTCATTTCTCTGAGTACCCTTTGGGTTACATCCTGCTGGTAATGGCGTTTGATTATAGAAGGAACAAGTAGGACATTTCTTTACTATTTCTTTGGCTTGTTGCCAGGTTATGGAAAAATCCTTTTTTAAACCTTTACTATTGACATGATGTTTTTTATGAAATTCTGAGGCCTCCAGCACATTTCCTACCAATAATTTATCAATCTCATCATTGCCTTGTGCTAAAGGGCCTGGCAAACCAGTATGAGATCGGATGTGAGTTATATATAAAGGATGACTCCTTTTCCTGATTGTATCTTGTAATTGAATAAATAGTGAAGTTAATTCTGAAGCATCAGGGATAAATTCTGCAGTCTCAATATGTAATACCACTCTTTCAGCATACTGAGAGTCAGTTACTATGTTGAGAGGTTCTGAAAAATCCATTAATACCAACAGAATAGCATAAAATTCTGATTTTTGCACTGAATTATAAGGACTTTGTACCACTTTACTTAAATTTTCTGATTTGTAACCTGCCTTTCCTTGTTTATTGGCATCTGTATAAAATGTACGAACTCCAGATATGGGTTTTTGCCGTACAATTCAAGGCAAGATCCAATCAGCTCTCTTTATAAAATCAATTCTGTTGCTTTTGGGATATTTGCTGTTAATTTCTCCCAAAAAATTACTGCAAGCTCTTTGCCAAGGTTCACTTTCTGTCCATAATTTTTCAATGTCCTCCTTAGTTAAAGGTACGACAATTTCTGCTGGGTCTATTCCTGCTAATTGACGAAGTCTCAATTTTCCTTTCCAAATCAAGTCAGAGATTTTTTCCCCATAAGTTTTTAATTTTTTATTTGGTTTATTTGGTAAAAATATCCATTCCAATATAATATCTTCCCTCTGCATTAATATTCCAGTAGGGGAATGCCTAGAAGGTAAAATAACCAAAATGCAATCCAGCTTTGGATCAATACGATCCACGTGCCCTTCATGTACTTTCCTTTCTACCAAGGCCAATTCTTTCTCAGCTTCAGGTGATAATTCTCTTGGACTATTTAAGTCCTTGTCACCTTCTAAGGTTTTGAACAAATTAGTCAGTTCATCATTTTTTACCCCAACAATAGTTCGTAGATGAGAAATATCTCCAAATAATCTTTGAAAGTCATTAAGAGTCTGTAGTCTATCTCTCCTAATTTGCACCTTTTGGGGTCTAATTTTTTGTAGCTCTATTTTATATCCTAAATAATTAATAGAATCTCCTCTTTGTATTTTTTCAGGAGCAATTTGTAATCCCCAGCAAGGCAAAATTTTCTTTACTTCTTCAAACATTCTTTCTAAAGTATCTGCATTTGAGTCAGCTAGTAAAATATCATCCATATAATGATAAATTATAGATTTAGGAAATTTTTTACGTATCACTTCCAATGGCTGTTGTACAAAATATTGACACAGAGTTGGGCTATTTAACATTCCCTGTGGGAGGACCCTCCATTGAAATCTTTTAACCGGTTGAGAATTATTATAAGTAGGCACTGTGAAAGCAAATCTTTCTTTGTCTTTTTCTTGTAAGGGTATTGAAAAGAAACAGTCTTTTAAATCAATAACTATGAGAGGCCATCCTTTTGGTAACAGAGTAGGCAAAGGAATTCCAGATTGTAGAGAGCCCATTGGCTGAATTACTTTGTTAATTGCTCTAAGGTCTGTTACCATTCTCCATTTACCAGATTTCTTTTTAATAACAAATACAGGAGAATTCCAAGGGCTGGTTGACTGTTCAATATGCTGAGCATTTAACTGTTCTTCTACCAGCTCTTCTAAAGCCTGGAGTTTCTCTGTTGTTAAAGGCCATTGCTGAACCCATACAGGCTTGTCTGTTAACCATTTTAAAGGTAGAGCTGTTGGTATTTTTGGAAGATTATCAGTTGTTGTGCCCTGTTCTTGTATAATATGGATGGCTGGTGACCACTCAAAATAATGCCTTCTAATATTTCTCTCAGAAACATGTGCTAGTTTATGATTTGTTTCTGAGATTGGAGGGATTTTAATCTGAGTATTCCATTGTTGCAACAAGTCTCGACCCCACAGGTTCATAGCTATGTTAGCGACATATGGTTTTAATTTTCCTCTCTGTCCTTCTGGACCTATACATTCCAGCCATCTTGCACTCTGTTTCACTCCAGATAATGTCCCAATTCCTAACAGTTGAACGTTTACCTCCTGAAGAGGCCAAGCTGGATGCCAAAATTCTGGTGCAATTATGGTAATGTCCGCACCTGTGTCTACCAGACCAGACAACAAAACACCATTTATTTTTATCGTTAATTTTGGTCTCTGTTCATTAATAGAAGTTTGCCAAAAAATTTTCTTTATGTTTTCTCCTGAATTTTCTATTCTCTCTCTTTCATCATCCCGACCAGCATGATTTATTCCAATAGTCATTTGGTTATTTAATCGCTCAGAGCAGGGTTTTCCTCTACAGCTGCAGGAAAGGTTTGAACTGGTTTTGCTATGGGGGCCTGCATGAGGCCCCTCCGGGAGTTTCCCGAAAACTGAGGCAAAAGATTACCCTGTCTGTCCTTTGTTGATCTACATTCGTTGGTCCAGTGTTTTCCCTTACCACACCTTCTGCATACTCCAGAAGGAAGGGGCATTCTGTTGCCATTGTTCCTTGAAGAAACATTGCTTCTAGGAATGACCTGTTTACAGTCCCTTTTAAAATGTCCTTGCTGTCCACACCCAAAACATCTAACACTCCTCAAACCTTTTGAAATTACTTTTCCTACCCACGTATCATGCTCATCAACCTCAACATTAATTGTTTCTCTAATCCAATCTTCCAAAGGTGCAGATCTTGCCCTTAACGGCCTGATTATTCTTTTGCATGCTGCATTCGCATTCTCAAATGCCAAAGCTTCAATTATTGCCTTACTAGCTTCTGATCCTGAGACCATTCTGTTTACTGCTGAAGCCAGTCTTTCTAAAAAATCTGTGAAAGATTCTTTTGGGCCTTGCATAACCTTTGTGAATGACTCAGGTTTTTTTCCTGGTTCATCAACTCTGTCCCATGCATTCAAGGCTGCCATTCGACATAAAATTACGGTTTGAACATCATATAAACATTGTGTTTGTATTGAAGCATATTGGCCTTCTCCAATAAGCTGATCCTGACAAACTTGTATTCCTTTATCCCTCCATTGTGTTTCTACGTTTCTAGCTTCCTCCTTAAACCACGTTAGAAATTGAATTCTCTGGCTGGGTTCCAGAACAGCTTGTGCAAGGTCCCGCCAGTCCTGTGGTATAATCCTATTATATGTTGACCAAGAGTTTAACATTTGCTTTACATATGGGGAATGCATGCCATAAGATACTATTGCCTCCTTAAACCTTTTAAAATCCATCAGTTCAATTGGAGCCCAGATATTTTGTGTAGCCATTTGATCAGGCATCTGCTGTACGGTTACAGGATAAATTAAGGATGACTGTGTGAAAACAGGCTTTCTTTCTGTAACCTTATGATCCAAACTTGAACCAACTTCACTGTTAAAATTAACAGGTTTTTCTAAAGCTGTTATCCTGGCACTTAAATCGACTATCTTTTTAAATAGTAAAATGAGAATAAGCATGGTGATAAACTGCATAATTCGATCAACATTAATCTTCTCATATAGTTGTTCCATTGTCAGACTGCCTAAAATTTCAAAAACCCAATTTTCTTCCAATGTACACAGAAAACCCATTTTTTTTTAAAATGTGGAAAAAATTTGTCGTTTAAATAGTTTCCTTTATGACTTACCAAATCTGCGTAGAACAGTAGAAATCCGAGCGAATTTCAAAAGAGCCACCTAGTGTCCTAGGTGTGAATCCAGAGAGAGAGAGAGAGAGAGAGAGAGAGAGAGAGAGAGAGAGAGAGAGAGAGAGAACAGAGAGACAGAGAGAAAGCAAGAGAGAAAGCAAAAGCGAAAGCGAAAGTGAAAGTGAAAGTGAAAGCGAAGGGGTAGCCGGCTAAAGCTTAAAGCCAGCCACTTGTTCCCTCTTGAGCCGAGTCAAGGCTTGGCTTTACAGGCAGGGGCCCTGTTTAGCAGGGCAGGCCTGAGCTGTTTGTAGCACTGGCTTTAAGCAAGCAGCTCACAGTCCAGCCTGAGCCCAAGCAGACCTGGGCCGGGGCTAGGGAGCCGGCTGCTCCGGCTAGGGAGCCGGCCCCAAGCAGTTTTTAATGGATTCTTGTCACGTTGGGCGCCAGATGTAGATGTAACCAATCGTATTATTAAAATAAGAAACACAGAGCCAAGGTAAAAGAGAAAAGCCGAGAGGTCAGAGCTCAGAGATAAAATCTTACCTCCTGCAGTGCTCCTAGCTTCCCCGAGAGAGGGAGGTACTTCCTGTGTCCCTGTTTAAATAATCTTTCTGTTCTGCCTTCTCATTGGTTGTAAACCCAACCACATGACTGCCTCATCACTGCCTGTAAGTACCGCCCTCCAGGTCTTAAAGGCATATGTCTCCAATACTGGCTGTATCCCTGAACACACAGAAATCTACCTAGCTCTTCTAACCACCACGCTCTTACTATGGCTCTAATAGCTCTGACCCCAGGGCAACTTTATTTATTAACATAAAATTAAAATAACATTTCAGTACAAATAAAATATCACCACATGTTTCCTTGAGTTTGTTTGTTTGTTTGTTTGTTTTTTAACATCAGCCTTTCTGTTTATTCGTGCTTATTCCCATTCTTATGAATTTCTCATTTTAATTTCTTAATATGTTAATCGTCTTTGAGGAATTTGGCTGTTCTAATACAAACATTTATTCATTTCCCTTGGAATGCTATTTAGATCATAGGCACATGAATCATTTAAAAACTGTGCTCTTCAATTTCCAAGTGTTTGAAGATATTTTTTTTCCCATAGCCTTTTTGCACATTCACATTGTTTCTATTCTGATCAGAGCCCACTTTGGTATTATTTAAATTCTTTTAAAAGCACAGAAGTGTGTTTAATGACTCTACAAAATGTCTACCTTTGTGAGAGTTCTGTGTGCACATAATCTGCAGGCAGTGTCTAAAGATAGTATTGTATAGACGTCATTCAGGTCCGTTGTGCTGGTGGTACCATTCTTCTATACCCTAGATCATGATCTGAACAGCAGCAATTCTATTTCTCAGAAATGGGCCTTGAATTTCCTAACCATGATAGTTGATTTGGTTTCTTTTCTTTTTAGTTGTGACCAAGGTTTCATGGTTTTTGTAGCTCTTTTGTTAATTTAATCATAATGATAGTATCTTGTTGGCAAAGTGATCATTTTAACATTACGTAAAATTCATTTTTATACCTGGTAATTTACTTTGATCTGAAGTCAATTGTACATGATATAGTTACCATAGACACCTTAGTTCCATTTTATGTAATTTTAAACTAAATTTCTTGTGGATGGCAGAACATTGGCTGTAATTTCATATGTGATTTCTCTGTTTTTTAACTGATGTGTTTATACAATTTTCATCAATGTAGTTTTTTATTTATTTTTATTAGAGCTGCTTTTCCTATTTAGTTTATTTCTTTTTTTTACCAATTGATTATTATATTTAGTTTGATCTACTCTGTAGTTTTGTCATTGTCTAAAGATTTTAACATAAGCATCTTACGTTTTATCCTCTATTTTGAATAGTTTTAGCTGGTTTGTTGGAACCTATATGTGAAGACCTCTTTGTTGTGTAATATTTGGATTGTGTTCTGACAAAAACGTTTGCTTGAGGTCAGAGGGCAGAACTCACCACTAGTTAACCACAGAGGTTTAGAGGTCTGTAGAGAGAAGAGACCAGAAGTGATAAGGTGGAGCAGAGAGATGATCTAGCTCTTTTGGTCTGAGGACTCAGGTCGGAAGTGACTGCGGCTGCTCCACGCTTCTCTGATCTTTGAGGGTTTTACCCCAGTATCTGACTCCTGGTTTTTATTGACAAGTCTAACTAGATTTACACATCATCTGGCATCCAACTTGTGGGGCATGAATTCACAAAATTGCCACTTTCCTGTGGCTTTGCAGTCACCCGCACACACTGGAGCTGCACACAGGAGCTACACCCAAGGGAATCACCGCCCCACCAACTAGGTTGTTCTTTTCTTGCCCTGGCCCTCTGAGGGAGTCTGGGATTTTTCTGTTACAGCCTCTTTCCAGCAATCTCTACAGGCACACGGGCCCCATGGGATTTAGCCCCTCACCATTCACCCACTCTACCTTCAGGCAGCTCCCACCACATGTGCTTCTTCTGCACAATCCCCTGTGTGCATTTTTCAGACAGCTTGCTCCCTCTCCTCATTGGTTGTGGGCTTCCCCCATCCCCTCCTTGGGCTGCTGCCATACTAGGTAGCTGTCTTGACACCTGCTTGGGCCTCTACTGTTGTTGTAACCACCACACTCTCAGCTCACAGCTACACACTAGCTGCTGCAGCTATCCTCAGCCAGGCTGTGTACTTCCTGTGTTCTCTGCTCAGATGTGCTACACAGTGACAGCCAGTCTTATACTTCACTGTCAGCAGATTTGCTGAGACAACTTGGAATTCTTAAAGGGGAGAATTACTTTAAAGAGAGAGAGAGAGAGAGAGAGAGAGAGAGAGAGAGAGAGAGAGAGAGAGTTTTTCCCACGTTAAAAAAAAGGGAAACATTATTATGACACAGGGAGTTAGATCTCTCTATGATTACACAATGGATGGTTTAAAAATGGAACAATTAAATGAGGGGGTGATTAACTTAGAGGGGATTTATGTAATGTTAATTATAAACACTATCAGTTTGATAATTCTTGTCTTTTTTTTTTTCCGAGATTTTTTTCCAGACAGGGTTTCTCTGTATAGCTTTGTGCCTTTCCTGGAACTCATTTGGTAGCCCAGGCTGGCCTCGAACTCACAGAGATCCGCCTGGCTCTGCCTCCCGAGTGCTGGGATTAAAGGCGTGTGCCACCACCGCCCGGCTGATAATTCTTGTTTTACCCCTAAAGAAATTAGTTGATATGAGTGCCAAGATACTGGCCTTAGAAAAAGTCACTGGAAAAAATATTGCCATTTTGACTAAGTTACAAGTCTTAGAAAAATGTACTAAGACAGATAATAGAGATATTCAGACCCAGACAGAGGAATTTAAAGGAGAACCAACCTCACCATTACGTTATAAAATCGGAGAGGGACGGCCCAAGGTTACCAAACAACCAATCTTAATTTATTCAGCCACCTTACAGGAACAACTGCCAAATGACAAGTATCCCCAAGGCTGTGAAATAGCTGATTGGATTCCTGTGGAAATATTAGATTTGAGGAGATTTAAGGAAGCAATAGTCTCATATGATATGCATTCACCTTTTGTGAAGCAGATGTTAAATTTATGGTCAACTAGTAACATAATTGCCCCCCCCCCAAGACTGGAAAGACTTGATTACAGCAGTATTGGAACCAGGTCCTCAGTTACAGTGGAGGATCTGGTAGAAAGATGAGGCTAGGACCATTGAACAATTAAATAGGGCTAGAGGTATTGAAATTTCCCAAGAGCAACTTCTTGGAGAGAGTGATTATGCTGATGTTCAAAGACAGCCTCTATATGATGACCACACCCTGGCTCTGTGCCATGCAGCAGCTTTGAATGCTTGGGACAGATTTGAAGAAGTTGGAAAGAGAACTGAGCCATTTGCTAAAGTTATACAGGGCACAAAAGAAACCTTCACTGATTTTTTACAAAGATTGACTTCAGCTGTAAATTAAATGGTACCAAATTCAGAAGTTAGACAAATAATAACTGAATCTTTGGCCTTTGAAAATTCTAATTCACAATGCAAATGGGTCATTAGCCTTTAAAGACAAGATCAGCACCCATAAAGGAATGGATTGGAGATACAGTCAATATTGAATCTCATAGCCATGATGATGCTTGGATAGGAGAGGTGACTTCCAGAGTCTTGAAGAAAAGTCAACATGTCAAGTGTTTTAATTGTAGCAAGTAATGTCACCTCAAAAGGGACTGTAGACAGGGCCTTCCTAGAAACAATGTTTCTTCTTATCTAAGGTGCAGCAAAAGGCTGACACTGGACCAATGAATGCAGATCAACAAGGAATAGACTGAATAACCCTTTGCCATTGGGAAATGTCTTGGAGGGGTGTGTCTCTTGAAGGCCACCGTGTCAAATATGGTTCAGTCATTCCTAAGACACCATCGGGGAAACTCTTCCTCAGAGCAATTAAAGGACCTAATGCCTATTAAAAAAACAAACAAATAAACAAACAAAAACTATACTACTCTGGATGATAGAACAGCTTTAGAAGATAAAACAAAAATTTCAGGAGAAACCATAAAGCAAATATTACAAAGATTAGATTGGAACAAGAGAGACCTCGTGATAAGAAGAGAGGATAGTTCATCAAACAACATGACTATTCAATCTAAACTAATTTACAAGACTAACAAATTCTTTTAATTTGATCAGATATAACTTGCCAATAGGGAAACTCCTCAAAGTTAGAGTTGGGACAGGTTTTGTTTTTGTTTTTCCAGTATAATGAAGGCATCCAGCTAAGGAATCAGAAGACCACTGGACAAATGAGATATCTGAAGAAAAAAGACAAATGAATCATCCAGAGAAAATGTACCCCCCCCCAAAAAAGAGTAAATTAGCCTATTGGTATATCACATTTCCAACAGGATAAAATTTCATAACTCTTCCCAAATGTTTGTTTCTGCTGTTCTCTAGAGACACATAATGCAAATGGTCTTTTTTTAGTCCCAGTTCAATTAACAATTACAGCTGACTTTGGAGTTGAAGGGTGGCTCTCTCCTCTAAATCCAAGCATGCTTGTTAAAAGGAAAATCCAAAATCTTTGTCTCATGTCAGAAGAACCACCTGGCAAAGCACAGAAGAAAAAAAAAACAAAATTTAGGGCCTATTCTATTGCCTATTCTATCTCATAATCCTTTGGTTTTACTTTGACTTTTTAAAACTTTTCTTAAGGTATAAATAGTATCTCAAAATTTATAAAATTAATATATATATTAAACTTTTTGTCATGATATTAATGGTCATATAAAGTACTAATTCTAGAAAAAGGCTTCATCTAGCTTCTTATACCTGATTTCAGGTTTAAGTCTCTATCAGGTAACTAGGATTTAAGTTCTTGTACTCTGAATGTACATAACAAATTATGGTTCTTTAACCTCTTTGGGATCTGTTGCATGTGACATTTCAAATGTTTAAGTTTTCTGCAGTGAACCAGGACCATGCCTGACAGTGACCTTTGAAGTCCAAAATGAGGATGGGGCCCCACAATGATGATTCTATCTGGACTATGGTAACTCCACTATACTGACAAATGCTACCCAAAGCTCAGTTTTAGATTGCAAATTGCTCAGCACAATTTCAAGGTGGCTAGCTGAGATGGTCCAGCCTTACAGACTACTCTAGCCAGGAGTTGAGACAAACTTTCCCATTACACAGAGACTGGACAACAAATGATGCAGATACCTCTCCTAGGACTTGACAATTATCCTAATTTTTTTTCAGTGTCCCCTAAAGGTGCTGTACATCCCCAGGCATGAGGAAGTAATTTTAAGAACATGATGCCCATATTTCCAAGAAGAGGGGTGGTAAATTTTTGGTCATTCAATGAGTTATGGATAATTGTCATTGTTTAGGGGGATTGGTTACAAGTTGTTGTTGGTAATGGTCAGGAAAAAAGCTGAACAAAGGAAATTAGATTCTCATGATTCTCATTCTAAAAAGAAAAAGGGGGATATAGAAATAAGATGAAAGAGTAGATTATTGACTCTATTTTTAAACCAACAAGCCTGAGGGATTGGATCTGTTGGGGGAATAGAAAGTGACAACTAAAAATTTGGTGTTTTTTAGCTTTTTTTAAAAAAAAAATTAAATTCTTTTCATTTTTTACATACTAAAATATAATTATATTATTTCCCTCTTTCTTCTCCATTCTCTTGCTCCCATATACAGCCTTGTCTTTCCCTCTAAAATTCAAGGCATCCTCTTTTTAAATTATTGCTTTCTGTAACATCAACAAATAAACATAAAAATGTAGGCTGCTTAGTCTGTTCAATTTTTTCTGCATGTGCATTTCCTTAGATGGTCATGTTTTATTGTGTAACCAGTCAGAGGGCTTGTCTCTGGGGAAGCATAGTTCTCATCCCAGCAATTTTTAATTGTATACAGCTCTTCATCTAGGATGGGGTCTAGTGAGATATTTCCTTATGTACACTGGGATGACACTTTTTTTTTTGGTTTGGAAAACATATATATCAACTTATTTCAAGACTCTTTCCTATACAGTTCTTTGATTTATCTACACAAATAGTTTCAACATACCTTTTCATAAGTTTTATTTGGTTATTTATATAACTGCTGTTTCTCTGATGAGATGTTGCTTGTTCTAACGTATCTGTGTTGCCTACCTCACCATCTCAGTAATTTAGAATTCCTGTATTTTTTATATACTCTATCATAACAAATTTCAATAGAGCTAAAAATCAAAACACCAAAAGTTCTTAACCAAATGCAGATTATGGGTCTGAAAGCCTCCATATGAATGCTAACAAATAATATGTTGAACTCCATAGTAGAGACAAAAGCAAATAGAATAGAACCCAAATAATTGAGTAGAGAAAATGGACTGGAATAAATGAAGAGGGACTTGAAGGACTGTGAGGATAATACAAAGTCGAGTGATCATACTGTGCAGAGGCAGAAGGAAAGCTTGAAGTAAAGGTGACAGAATATTGAAAGGTAGGGTGCCAAGACCCTCCAGATCTGGTGAAAGAGATAAAAACATATATTTAATAAATTAAGAAGGTATTAAAAACTCAGCAAAAAAATCATGCCAAAGAATGTCATAATAAAACTTCTGAAGAACAGAGAAGCAGAAAGAATCTTAAAAGCAAAATCAGTACTTGATGCCTTTGGGAACATCGTACCTGAAGACTGCAATTTTCTCATCTAGTACTATACAGATACAAAGTTTGGTGGTACAGTAGACAGTAAGTCTGAGGAAAATGATAGTGGTCTAGGGATCCCCTTCTCAGCAAAACTGCTCTCTAGAATTAATGGTATAACTGTAATATTACTAAGATTAAGGAAATAGAGTAATGTGGGATAAGCAAAGTGATTCTTAAAAAAAAAAAAATGAGTTAAATGAAGCCTCTAAATCCAAATGAGCTAACAAAAAGGAATTTGGAAAAATTAAACATGAAAATCACAATAGAAAGGGTTGAAATATGGGTATAAAATACAGACTCTTGCTTTCAGTATGCGCTTTCTATAACATTTCCCTGATTGAAACTAAAAGCACAACATAGTCAGTCAGCCATAGAGACAACACCACCGAAGAGTGGAGAGAAGTAGAAGACACAACTGCAGGTAAAATTTCCCCAGTTCACACGAAGCCGCAAGGCCGTGCTGAAAGGCTACTGTGAGAAATCATCTTTGTCTGTTTACAGTGGAGGAGCTGTGTGGAGAAACACAGTAAAAAGGACTGCAACTGATAATTTTATCCTACAAATTAATCAATGGAAAAGTAAAACAAGCACTACTGATGAATGAGAACAAAGTATAATGCAACAATAAACTGTTACCTCTAAACTCTTATATAACTAATGAATTCTAATGTAAGTAGTCAACACATCTAAGTCAAAAGAAAACAAAATCATGATAGAGTGAATTAAAGGCAGCAGAGCTCATCTTTTCTAAAATTCATAAAAATATCACATTTATTACAATGGCATAATCATGTTGAAATAAATGCATGAAATATTATGTTATGTAAAAATAACTTAAAAACAGATGTGCCTATTAAACTTAATAATGTGATCTTCAAAGCAAAGCAAATGTCTTTAAACAAAAAGATTGCTGTATAGTGATAAACAGATCAAGATCATTATCATTGTATATAATGGTGCTAAATGTTGGTTTGCCAAACTGCAAAGTCTCTAAACATCTGAAAATACTGAAGAGAGAAAAGGACACATCTCAATTAATGGCCACCTATATATGTACATCATACAGTGAGTGGCAGAATGTATATAGAGAAGAACTGTAACGGTCCTATTATATGTTGAATTTATCAAATTTTTTCCAAAGGTACATGAAATTACAAACCCTGTTATCAGCAAATGCAATTCTGTGGAGATGAACTCTCTAGTCTATCTTAATTCAATAGAGTGACATCTTTAGAATAACAGAGAATATGGGACACAGACACATAATGATAATGTCAGAAGAAAGGAGGTAGAGATCAAAGGGATTCCGTTGCACTAAGAAATGCCAACCAACACTGCAGTCTGGTACCCTAAGCTAGGAAAAGGAGCCCCCTGAAGACACCACTCCACTAGAATTCTGATGTCAGAATTGTAGCCTCTAGAACAGTGTTAGTGAATAGTACTTGTGGGAAATCTATCCTGATAAATGCTTATATTTGAACTAATTGAAGACCCAAAGTAAGGAGATCAGAAAAAGTAGCAAACAATCAAGCCAAAGAAAGACATGGAAAGGAAGGAAAGAGGCCACAAATCAATGAAAGTGATGGCAGAAGAGCAATAAGATTCATAACGTTATAAGAAGATTAACAATATAAGAGGAGACAACACATACTTTGTGCATTAGTAATAAAATGCACGTTTCTATGTCCTGCAACAACCATTATAGTATGAACAACTCTAAAATAAAGGCATGTTCATACATTTGATAAAATAGGCATCAATGAAAATCTCTTTGAAATTACAACCTACATAAGTAACATTAATAAACTAGACATAATCTGGAAATCGTCATAATAATTAATTAATGAAACTTGTAACTAGAACCTTCCCCCTCCCATCAACCTTGTCCTAGATTGTTTGACTGGAGAATTCTAATCCCATCGACATTTAAATAAATAAAACCAATTTCATAAGTCTTTGAAAACATACAACAAGAACTGCTTCAGGAGATAATTTATTTAACTAGTATCATGAGGGTAGTAAACTTATATAAAAATAAAAAACCACAGAGCAAAATTCTTCATGGGTTTAGACATAAAAATCCTCAATAAAATATGAACACTAAGAATATGGCAGTGCATACAAAAGATGACTAAGCTCAATTGGTGAGATACATCTCTGCTGTGGCAGGAGAGTTTAACATTTAAAAGATGAGTGGCTATAACTTACCATGTTAACAGACCCATGAAGTCAACCCACATGGCTGCAGAAAGTGGCACAGAAAATGTCTAACAATTCTACACCCACTCATAACTTTATAAAATCCAAGAAAACTGAAATTAGATAAGCACTACCTAGACTTGCTATGCATCTGAAATATTTGATATATTACATTTTACATATAATAGGGATTCATTGGATGCTTCCTCCTAATATGGGCAAAATACAAAGTTTGTCTGCTTTAGTGATTTTTATGTAATATATTCTGGGTCTAATCCACATCAAAATGCAAAGAAAAATTAATAAAATGCAATTAAATTGAAAACACTACATATCCTCTATGTCTATCCACAAATAACAAAACAAAACCAGCAAGTGAAAGGTAAACAGGAAATATCTTTAGAAAACTCCTGCAACTAGCACCCGAGAAGAGTAAAATGGAAGGACACAGAGTGAGAATGTGAAAATTCATTCCATCCTGCACACTAAGAATTATTAGAAAGCTAACTCAAAATCACAAGGATATTTTCATTTGCCCTAAAGAGTATAAAGTAATTATATACCCACTTAATTGTACATACATAAACCTGTGTGCTGAAAATTCTTGAACCAGTGTTAAAATCAACACCCTAAACGGCAGAAGCAACAGGCTGTGTTCATTCATGGAAGACCACTGGATGCATTGAATGTTTTGCTTTTCTCCCAGTTGATTCTAACACAATTCCTAAGAAATTCTAAGGAAGAACTTTGTAGATACTGACTCGCTAATCTTACATTTCTATGAAAGACACAGGCTATAGGAAAACAACAATTTTGGTAAGGATAAATCCATGGTACTGCTTTATCTGCTATTAAGTCATCATGTAACTCTCAGGATCAATGTGGATCAGAATAGACTAGATCAGCTGTATTGACCTCCACAGACACACTTGATTGACGCTGGCAAATATGTAAAAGCAAATGTGCTAAAACAGTTGGGTAATTTTGATCCGCCCACAATGTTCACATGAGAGTGGGAGCGCATGCGTGCTCACACACACACACACACACACACACACACACACACACACACACACACACACACACCACATCTACAGATAATACTATTCACATATACAGTTGTATATACACATATACTATCTCATTCCTCATTAAGAGATCTCATTTTCTATTGGCTGTTTTCTAAATATCAAGACTCCTGAGTGGAAGGCTATGACAAATTGCAGTGCATGAAGTATCTTGAATTGGATTTCTTAAAAAATAAATTTATATCATATTTCTTTTCCAATGGAAAACTAAGCTCCATTACATATGTATGGTTAATGAGTGGTGGTATTATAAGATTCTTTACCACTTAACAAATGATAAATATTAGTTCAAATTTGGGTGATAGGAAAATTATTATTTTTCTAAATCAAATACCAAAACAAATTGAAAGATAAATTTAAAAACCATCGAATCAGGTATCTTGGTTTTTGCTTTGAACGATTATAGTTGCCATTTACAGGAATTGGCAAGCATTAACTTTAAATACAAACTTTGAAGCCATGAGAATATTCCAAATTTCTCAGAGAAAATATACTCTGACTTTGGGTGGAACATAGGTCACTAGGGGAGACCCCAGTGGTTCTCCACTTCTGATAGTCATACCTTTGTGTGATTCTTTCCTTTGAGTGTGTATGGAATTTGAAGTGCACATCACATCAATACTCACATGCATGACTAAGAAATAAACATAATCAAAATGATTATGCCATCCCATAAAAAAGTCAGCTGCAGTAGCATAGAAAAGGAGTCAGCTTAGTGAAGTTTGTCAAACAGTTTCAGAAAAACGTGACAAAATAATACGGTAGTTCTATAGGAGTAATGAGTGGAGACAATAAACAAAGATTCAGCTAAATCATGTTCATACCGCAAACACAGGGTGCGTGTTGCTTTAATCTGGTAAATTTGTGGTGCTTTAATCTGGTGGTTTGTGTTATAAAGAGTTAGGTAATTAGCACAGTGGGTAGGGTTTGGCTTTGCAGGCTTAGCCATCCGTATGCATGGTGCATACTGAAAGCTGAGCGCCTGCTACAGCTGCGAGAGATCCTCAGCTATGATGGACCACAGCATCATCCAGGCTTCTTGACATTGAAAAATGCACAAACTCCATCCATTCTTCACTCACTTCTTCAGTTAACTTCCTTTTATTTTTTTAATTGGAAAAAATAATTCAGGAAATTTGAAAGGTGTTTTGTTGCGCTCTCATGTGTTGTAGAAAATAAATATTTTAGATGACTCAAGAGAGGCTGAGTCATCAACAGATGGTTTCATTTAAACATTTTTGTCAACACACATTCACCACAGATAAGCAACTGGCTCAAATGCTTGGTCTTTACACATTTCACTGTTTCACAATGTTTTTAAGAAGTCAGGTAAATCTAAGATATTTCAGTGTATTAGTGAGATATTCTATAGGGCTTATTATCTTATCTGTGGCAACTTTGGAAAAATACAACAGAAAAATGAATCCTTACATTCAAGGGATTGGATTTGGAAAGTAGGTCAAAGGTTGAAGCTATTTCAAATCATATTTGTTTTGTGAATGAATTTAACATTTTTTGTGAAAATCATGACTTAATCACAAAATCTGGCTGAGAATCTAAATACATTGTCCAGGACACAGAAAATAAAGAGCTGAAGTTACAAATATTTTAGCCAACTACTGAGTAAACAATTAAATTATTTCATGTTTTCTGGTCATGTATTATAAAATAGTTCAGTTAATATGAAAATAGCAGTGATATTACAGCAGTTGCCAGATGTTGCTCAAGTTGCCTTCATAGCTGTGGTCTGTAGAAAGGTTCTCCAGACAAATAAATAATGGCATGCATGCATCCTTTTGTATTGTTTCAGTGAATGTTTGTGTTAGATAGAAATGGGCTACTCTGGGTATTAGACACACATAAGCCTCAGGATAACAAATCAAACACCAAACAAACCTGAGGGTAGGCAGTAAACTTGCGGGGTTCTTATATTAAGAAGAGCAAGATTTCTCTATTCTGGGCAATCTGCTTTAGCTCGAAACTTCAACAAATTGTTTAAGAGTCTCTCATGTTATCTAGGTTTACATACTTTATTTAAAGTCCACCCAGTGTTGATGGTAAGCTCAGTAAAAATCCCTTCACAGCAAATACTTGGTTAGTGTTTGTGATGGTTGTGTTTATTTTGTGAACTCATTGCAGTCAAGTATCACCTGGAAAGACAGACATATTGGAAATTGTCTAGATCAGGTTGGCCTGTGGGCATGTCTGTGGAAGATTGTTTAAATAGATATGGAAATACCAAGGTTGAACATGACTGGCCTTCTTCCGGTACTTGAGCTGTATAAGAGTAGAGAAAGCTAGCTGAACATGAAGCATGTACATATTTATTCCCTCTCTGCTCTTGACTACGAATGTGATATAGCCTACTGTTTGAAACTCTTGCATCTGTGACTTCCCCACAGTGATGGATTGTAATCTAGGCTTGTAAGTTAAAATAAACCATAAGGGCCGGGCGGTGGTGGCGCACGCCTTTAATCCCAGCACTCGGGAGGCAGAGGCAGGCGGATCTTTGTGAGTTCGAGGCCAGCCTGGGCTACCAAGTGAGTTCCAGGAAAGGCGCAAAGCTACACAGAGAAACCCTGTCTCGAAAAACCAAAAAAAAAAAAAAAAAATAAAAAAATAAACCATAAGTTCCCAAGCAGATATGAGTTTGTTACTATTCACTGGAGACTTAGAACTTTAATGATAATCATTGTCTATGTTGATTTGTTAACGTGAACAAACTATCCTTACTTTTTTATTAGACAGAAAGTCCCCAAACAGGTATATTCATAAATATGTTCTAGAGAAGGTATATTTATACCACTGTACTATGTGTACAGTATAATATTAAAGGTGTAAAACCTGTTGTTTCCTGAAGGGCTGTCTGTCTCTACAAAATCAGTCACCCTTGGACACTGTCATTATGTGTTGTCAGGCAAATTACTGTAATTTGAAATTTGGTTTTCTTGTCTATAAAAAGGGAATTGCACTAGATAATATTTCAGTAAGATTTTTCTGATTCTAAATTATTGCCATTCCAAGGCTTTTTGTATATAGACTTATTTCCCCAACTGGTAGTAATGGATGAATTATTTACAGTGATTTGGTTCCAAGTAAGAAATTAGTCATTGATGGCTTGCATTTAAGAATTGAGTTCTAAATATTTCCCTTATCCAGAGTCCCAGCTAAATTGCCTTCATAAAATAATGAAATATAAACATCAAAGACTGATAGAAAAACTTATCAATAGGAAGGAAATTCAATAGCCAATAGCAAAACATGCACCTTTAATTTACATAATTGTTGAATCAAAATGAGAGCTTGGGCTGGTCAACCTCTTAGGAACCATACATGGAGGAAGTGAAATCTGAGCATTTTAAATGCTACATTATATTTTTAAATAATGTTACATAGAAGTAGTAATATGGTGGTCACATTGCTAAAACTTATTTTCCAGATTCATGTGTTTCAAAGTCTGGAAATCCAACACTTAAAGTACATGTTGTAGTATATAAAACAAATTTAAAAAACTTATATGATTTGTTTGAATCTAGTTTGATTGATTCTTTTTCATTAAAAATTGTACAGGGCAATGATATTACTCACATGCATATTTGATGTTTTATAAATTTGAGAATAAAGTATCATCCTAAATACCCTGCATTTATGAAGGAAGGTCAACCCTTCTTTGCTCTACCTGGACAGTCTGCAGGGTTTGGTGTCCTAAAGCTTTCATTTTGCATATTTGCTTTCTCCGTTTATAGCAATGGACCTGGAATAGAATCCTTAGCTCTCAGCCATTACACAACCCTTGTGTCTGTAGTCTGAGACTCAGGCCTGAGTTCTCCATAACTTATTTTCCCAATGATGGGGAGATACATCCGTAGACCTCACAGCCTTTTCTTACCTTTCCACTCATCTTTAAACACAAAATCTTGCTGGTTTTATTTAGATCCTGTCTAGCTTCAACTTGAAACCATTTGAAAGTTGCTATGCAAATGACTGAGCCAAAAAAGTAGTGTTTGTTTTCCAATTTCTTTATTCTGCTTTGACTGTAAAGCTCCATAGAGCCCTGCACTTTGCAGTCTTGTTCATAAAGATATTCTTCATGTTGCCAATATTTTCTAAAGTTATTGCTTGGCAGTACCTTCTTTTGTGTTAAAGCAAAATGGTTCATGCTCTTGGGTACAGCATTGTAGAGAATAAACCAGCCAGCTTGGTGTTCTATGGCTGGGCTTCAGTGACTCTCTGTGATCCTTGGGGAGCACTGCAAAGTTTGAGATCAAAATTTCTTTTTCCTAACTCTTAAGGCTTTTCTTTTGTCTTTGTTGTGTTGGGTGCCATTTTCATGCAGATATTTGTGCAATTCCAACCTAAATGGGGTTCATAGGTTTTATATGTTCAGCATTTCTCTTTCCTTACTTTTCCTTAATAATTTCTGTCACTGGGATATTATTGACTGATGGCTTATTACATGATTTATTTCATGTTTAAGACAATTACTCAGCCAGGCGGTGGTGGCGCACGCCTTTAATCCCAGCACTCGGGAGGCAGAGCCAGGCGGATCTCTGTGAGTTCGAGGCCAACCTGGGCTACCAAGTGAGTTCCAGGAAAGGCGCAAAGCTACACAGAGAAACCCTGTCTCGAAAAACCAAAAAAAAAAGACAATTACTCAGCCCATGATGAACATCCATTTCACCCCTTCTAAGGCTCAGCAACACTGAGGCAGTGATTGTGGAAGCAATGTTAAGAAACAGAGGATAGAGACAAGGGTAGCAAAGCTTTCTCCTCTGGACAAGACAAACCCATTGCTCTCACGAACTCATTGCCGTTGTGGTTACCTGCACAGGGTCTGCAGAAGGTTAGGCTTGTGAACCTTCAGTCATAGATGTGGGAGAGGTTCATGGGGGCCTAGCCCCTCCCTGGGAAGCCATTGACACTGGATGGATCCTGAGGGGAGGGAAAGAGATCGTTTTCAGTGGTGTAGCCACTGGCCATTTGTTCATACGTCAGAGGGCAGGTCCATATCCATTCCCTTGTGAGTAGCTATGGTTAAAACTCAGTGGATCACAAAATATGATAAAACAACAGCAAACAAGACAAAAAAAAATACAGACACAGTGAGAAGGAATCATTAAGAAGAGATTGGAACAGAAGTGGAACATTTGATTGTGACAAAAATATATTACCTACATGTAGCAAATAGTTAAAAAAAAAACAGAAGAAAGATGAGCTCCTTGTATTTTCAATTGTTGCTCACAGCTTACTTAAGTGTACAATAGATCATCAAACATTTCTTTGTTTGTTTAAAATCCATCAGATATCCAGGCTCCACTCTAGACCTGCTCATTTGGAGCCTCTAGAGGTGAGCAATGAATTTACATGTCTAGCATGATTTCTGATGATGCCACTGCTCTTACCAAGAGAGCAAACCTTTAAAATTGCCTTTATACACAATGAAAGAATGAAAAAGATTCTAGACATTTCATTCAAATAAAATACTGAGCTGCCATTAGCTGAAGGGGGCACACTTGGCATTGTGTTGAAGAAATAGCTATGACCTTCTCTTCCTAAAACAGTTCATTTTCTTTAAGCTTAGCACTTGCATTCTGTAAATAAAACTCAAATTGAAGGATTGGCTGTATTCCTGACAATTCGTGAGGCTTACCAAGGTCAATTTCTTTTGCTGTATCACTTAAAATACAATTCTATTTACAATTGCCTGGCATGGATGACTGCACTTTTTTATGTACGTAATACATTTTGACACTGGGAAATAAGAAGCTATGAAAATAAGGTTGATAAACGAGTAAAGAAGTTTTTCCTTAAATGGTCACAACCTGCCAAGTGCTGATAAGGAAAAATGCTGTGGGACAATGACAAAAAACTTAAAACCATCAACTCCATGTCAGTGCAGAACAAGGAAACAAATAGAATTTCTGACAATTCAGAACAAATACTACAAACCAGAGACCGTACCTGAAACTCTTTCAATCTTACACCTTTGAAAGACAATTTATGACTACAAAGGACTCTGGGTAACTCCATAGCTCTTTTGTGGTATCTTCCTTTTGACTTTCTTTTGGTGAGGTGAAATTAAATTTGTCTTTACTAAAATTTTTTCTTCAGTTCTCTATGGTGTGTGTCATATTGTCTCTAGTATAAAATGATCTAAAAAAAAAAAAAAAACCCACGAGAGAGCAAGGGCATGTTAACATTGAAGTACTTTACTGAGCAGGGTGTTGAGTAACTAACTGAAGCAATGCTTAGCAAGCTTCTGTTGAGTCTTAATGTCTGTCCCAGAGAGTAAAGCTAAAAATAACCTCATAGAGTAACAGGTGTTGCATAACAGTTAATTATTCTTAATTTTTCATATCCCATGAAATGTAAGTCTTAGACATGTCAACTTATATTGAGATTGAAATGGATTAGGCCAAAGATTTTGGTGCTTTTTTTTTTTTTTTTTTTTTTAGCATTTCAACCAAATGGCAGAAGGAACAGATCAACTGATCTTTATGGTCTACAAAAATAAAATAACCATAATTTAAAATATTTTAAGTGTAATGCAGAGTTGCTATAGTTTATAGTACCTTTGTAAATTTACTCTATAGCTTAAACAATCTACAGAGATCATGAATAGGTCATGTAACACAGCCTCCCTATTTTCTGCTTCTACGGAAAATCAACAAAAATCAGGTATGTGCCACCATTCTCAATGAAGAAAGTTACTTAGATGCTGTTTGTTTGTTTTTTTTCTCATAAGATGTGAGATGCCCAATTAAGCTGAAATAGGCTATAAATGACATCTTTAAATTTTGTATAATATTAAGTTTAGGTTGAACAAGCCTAAAAATGACACCCCAATTCTTGAGGTAAATGATTCATGCTCTTGGTAAATGGGGAATTTAAAATTGAATCTGAATGTCCTTTCAATCATATTGACTGCATACAAGTGGGCATTGATGTTTTCAGTGTCAATTCAATGTTCGAACAGAATTCTCTTGCTAGTAAAAATGAACTTAATAGAGATAAATTGAAAATGTATAATTTTAGTAAGGATGACCTAGATGGTAAAACCTGTTGAAGTCATAGGAGGTATAATATAAGCCTAATTGATGTGCTAGTGTACGTTAGAAACATCTGACTTAATCCATATGCAGAAGTGGTCAGGCAAACAAAGAAAGCTTTTATGCAACTCTACAGGTGTAGTACATCAAGAGTGAGATCATTCAGTCACTATTATTTTTCTAAATATTTATAAAATTCGGGTAAATGTTCACTTTCTGAAATAAAAGTGATGAATTGATTTTAATGCATTTTTTATTTTTACAATGTATTTTTGTACTTGTTCCAAATTGCAAAATAATACATATTTCTCCCCTAAATAGTCATTGTATTGAATTATTTCAGTGGTGAGCTGAGTTTCCTTGATGACTTAGATTGGCAAGTTTAAAACTTGAAGAAAAACCATTCCTGGGAAAAAATTGTCTTGTTGTTTGACACTTGTGCCTCCAAGTGTATTGTCATTCTGATTTTCATGGTGCTAAGAACTGCTCAACACAGAAATAACCAATGAGATGGCTTTTTTTTTTAAAAAATAGTGGTACTATTGCAGAATAAAAGATTCCACTGTTACTGTGTGTCTAGAAATACAATGGGATTATTAATTCCAAACAGTTACTGGAATGGTGCTAATTCTGTCCAGCTACTGCTTTTAATATGGTTCACAGTATCCAACAAGCAGCATTTCCATCTAGAAGCAAACACCCAGCTTTTCAGGAAACACAAAATGGCTGCTCCACCCAAGCAAGACTATGATAGCATTGTATCCTTGTATTTATATGTATTAGATAATGATATTACCCTTCCCTCCCCTCCCCTCCCCTCTTCTCCTCTTCCTTTCTCTCCCCTCCCCTCCCCTTATCTGTAATAAAGCTATCTTTCAAAGATAAAGATGTAGATAATCTGCATTGAAATAAACAGTTTTGATAGGGATGTATTGGTTCACACCTGTAATCTCAAAACTCAGAATGCTGAGACAGGGATACTGATAAAGTTTGAAGCCAGTTTTACAATGTATAGCTAGAATCTGGTCAAGCAAGGCCATTAGTAAACTCTATCTCAACAAACAATGAAGAGAGAGGGAGGAATTTAAATAGTGACAGATTTTTCTAACTTTTAACTAAAATTGTTATTACTTTTTAAATATTAAAATATTTTATTGTTGTGGTTATGTGTTCATGTATGTGAGTTTATGCATTCCCCAAATGCATCCCCAAACCCTTGGAGGACAGAAGAAGGTGTCAGATTCATGGAGCTGGAGTTACAGGGGGCTGTGAGAAACCATGTAGGTGCTAGAATTCAAACTTCAAGAACTGCTAGTACTTTGAGCCACTGAACCTTCTCTGGAGATACAGAAAATTTACCTTAATTGAGACTAGAAGCTTAAGGAAGGATTTTAGTGAGTAGGGGGAAAAAAGTGAAAAAGAAAATCCTTCATCTATGAACAATAAGAGAAGATTAATCCTGTTTGGATGTTTTGAGACAAAATATAGGATAGCAAAACAACAGCAATAAGAAAATAAAAGAAACAAACAAACAAAAGCCCAAAACAAAACAAAACAGAAACATGGAAAAGAGAGAAAGGACTTAGAAGACTGTGGATCAGAGCAAGCCCAGATGTGAGGAGTGCAGCTGCTGCTGCTATTGTTTTTAACAGGCAGGAGACTTGGTTGAATATGTACCCTGCTTTCTTTTATTCAAATCCCTGAGAACTTAGCTCAGAAAGTTTTTAGCAAGAGTAGACTGCAGATGAAAGAGAACTGTAAAACCGAGACCTAATCAAAACCAAAGAGTGAAAGGAAGAATCCTAAGAGAAGAAAGGCTGATGGAAGCAGACATGCTGCTGCCGAAGAATCTGCAGGCAGGGGTGGTTTTTACACGTGTCTAGGCTTGAAAGGCTGATGATTCAGTTTCTAAACCACACTAAAGGGAGGGATGCTGATGCAGGCTCTTGCAGGTGAGCAACGGGGCTATCTAATCTTGTTTGAGAATATACATGAGTGTTTTCCCTTGGAGAGTCTTCATTCATTCAAAAGAGAACAGAAAATTCTACATACAAAGAGAGGCAGTGTTTTAATGTCTATTTTGTGTGTAATGGTGGTAAGAGAAGAGAAGCAAGCTGTGGAAAGGTATCTAAGCTTTAAGACCCCAACATGCATACATATAAGTTAAACATTTGCAATGTCTGCCTAACAGATCTGCTGGGCCCATTTCACCCATATGACCACGTCACAGACAGGGAAATGAAGGAATAATTGCAGAGATTTCAAAAACTGTATCAGAAACCATTATAATAGTGATTCCAAAAGCACTGGCTAGTTGCAAATGAACATAATTGGCATTAACTTTTATAAGAGAAGGGGCAGGGATTGTAGTATAGTTGTAGAGTGTTTGCATGAGGCCCAGGATTCAATTCTTTGGACTGAAGGCAGGGAGGGAGGTGCAGGTAGAGATGCATGAGTGATTGAGAGTACTCCCCATGCTTCTCAGGAACTAAGTTTAGTTCCAGCACCTACATCAGGCTGCTCACAGCAAACTGTGTCTCAAGCTCCAGGTTCCTCTCCCAGCCTCCACACCTCTACAAGCACACACAAGGCATACATACACAACACACACACACACACACACACACACACACGCTCAAATTAAAAATGAGTCTTAAAAAGTATGAAACAAGAGGAATAATTGAAGAATCTTCATTCCTAATAGTAAAGCTGGAATTTATAAACTGACATGAAAACTTTTATATGATATATTGGTTGAAGATATCCATAAGTTGTATAGAACACTACTAGAATACTCTCATATGATCACTAGGAATTCCCAGGTTAGCTATCTGTTGGTGACAGAGGAAAGCCAAGATTTCTGTGTCATGTCTGTCTAGAGACCCAGAGAACCAGGGAAGTCAGTATATATTACAGTTCAAGAGCAGAAGAAAATGTGATTGAGAAAGTTTATGTCCATAAAGAGGTAAAAGCTGTTAATTGCAAACACAAAATACTGGAAGAATAATATTCAAAATCATAAACAGGGAAAGATAACTAGAAATTTCTATTATCTTTAAAAAAGTAACAAATGGATTGAAAGCATAAAGTAATACAATCAGAAATTTAGAATACAAATGACATGGTTGAATTAAGTCAGATACAAACCTACATAACTAACTATAGGATATTTATTTTTGATGAATTTAATCACTTTCTTGGAAAGAATAATATACACAAAGCAAAATGACAAAGTTTAAAATTTAAGATGTAGAAAAGGATCGACCAGGAATATTTATATCCATATAAGGCAATATTAATTAAGTTTTAATAAAATTATCTTATTATAGATTAAGGTGAATAATCAACAATTGCCATATTTTGTTTTCTATTTCTGTTATAAACATCATGATCAATAGCAATCTGGAGAGGAACTGGTTTATTAAACTTACATGTCCCTATTTCAATCTGTCACTGAAAGAAGTCAGAACAGGAACTCAAGCAGGAACCTGGAGGCAGAGGCCATGAAGGAATGCTGCTTACTGGCTTCCTCCAGGGCTTGCTCAGTCTGCCTTGTTATACACCCCAGGACCATCTGCCCATAGATGGCACCTCCCACAGTAAACTGGGCCCTCCCATATCAATCATCCATCAAGAATATACCCGAAGATTTGACTAGAGGCCAGTCTGATGTAGGTATTTTCTCAATTGAGGTTTCCTCTTCTCAGATGACTCCAGTTTGTGTCAAGTTGACAGAAGTTAATCAGCACATTGAAAAGCAAAGAAATATTCATTTGAGCCAGTCATTGTAGTTCCATGCATAATTATCTGTAATTTGGGAATAAAAGAAACATTAAACTATCATTAAACCAGAAAAAGGTTTGCATACTGCTCAGAGAAGATGACTTTTAACAAGGAAGGTGTCACCTACAGAGGGAATAGGTGTAAGGAGCTAAGCAAAGCATACAAAGAAAGACTGATGCAGTGTTCAAGAAGGGGTCGATTGAAATGGAGTTGAAGGCAGAACTCACTCAGTTACAAAATACAGAAAACTGGATGGAAAAGATTCAAATCAAAGCTTGTGACTTGCATCAAAAAAAATCACAGAATATGGAAATTATATAATAAAAGAAACATTCAATTTCAGTTTAGGATCTCTAGAACAACAGGAAAACAAAATCTCCCAGTTTGACACATAAATGCTGACTAATGATAACTGCTTTCAAAGGAAAAGTTGTTTTTTCCTAACTGATTCTCATTGAGTCCACACTTAGGGGCAGGGCCTCATGCCCAGCAATAGATGGCCAATGCTAGACTAACTCAGTGGTATTCTTGGAGGTTTTTTTGTCTCACTGGACTCCCCGCCCCACAGATCTTTGGCTTATTTATTATGGCTTCTGATTTTGTTTTTAATGGGTTTTCTGTGTGTGTACATGTGTGTGTCTCAGCATCCCTGTGTGCTCCTGGGGCTTTAACGTTGGCTCTTTTTGTTTGCATGTTGGTTTTGTCCTATTCTAGCTTATTTCTTTCTACTTTTATCTCTGTCGTTATTATTTTTAGACGTCATTTGTATTCTAGTGAGAGTGAGATAGGTGTGGATTTGAGTGGGTGGGGAAATGAGGAAGATCTGGGAGGAGTTGGAGGGAGGGGAAGCCATTATCAGAATATATTGGATGAAAAGATAGATTTTTAAGAAAAAGGATAAAAAAATAAAAGACAACGTTGTCTGGTAAGAGTTATCAACAAAAAGAATGGAAGGTTCCATCCTAGGACAATGTAATTATATAGATATTTAGATAAAAGCCAGAATTCAATGGGAGATGACTACTGAGAATTCAGGAGCTGCTCTGCGGTACACTGCCCAGGGTTAATTGTTCCACAACTGCAGAGATGAGTCATTTCGATTGTTTCATATTCTTCCTTAGGAGTGCTATTTCAGTCTCCAACACTGTTTCTGTCAAATCTCTCTCTTCTCAACTCATTCCTTGACAAGCATGAATTGCTCAGGACTTCACTCAACACGAAGTTGGGGCTATTTGTGGGGAGCCAGACTTTGGAAAATTCTTTCTACTGTAGGACCTGCAAATCTAGCCCTTAGTTCTCCCTAAAGCATCCACTCAGCTTCCTCAACTCGGTGCGATTTCAGGGTGCTATGTCGAAGTTGGAGACCTTTCACTGAGACAGACTGAAGCGGGGTGTTGTCGAGGCTCCTTCCTTTGTTTGCCTTTTCATGGTGCCGCCATCTTTGTTATCTCATATTCAGTGTGGGAAACTATTCATTAAACTTTGTGCTCTTAGGCTATTTTCAACTGAGTTTGTAAACCTGTTTCCTATTACTACATTCGCCAGAACTTTTATTTGATTGTGAATCTCTCTCTCTCTCTCTCTCTCTCTCTCTCTCTCTCTCTCTCTCTCTCTCTCTCTCTCTCTCTCTCTCTCTCTCTCCACACACACACACACACACACACACACACACACACACACACACACACACACACACGTGTGTATAACTTTGCTTCTGTAACTTTTGATTTTTCTGTAGTCTTTGCCCTACACTGCCTGTTATTCTCTCTGAACCCCTACACCCCCACCCCATGTACTACCACATCTGGTAACAATTTCCTATAGCCGAAAAGTCTTGATTTATGTGTTGCAGAGTCAAGAGCACATATTTCTTTCTGAGTGTCTTTCTTTCTCAACTTATTTTTACCTTCTCTCGAACTTCTTGCTTCCTGATTTGTATACCTCAAACACATTCAGAACTTTCCTTTTGGATGTTGTGTATTTATGGTATTTTACCTGTATTCATTCAAACATCTGGATTCTTTTGGTGTTTTCCTTGGAACACATTTATAATTGACTTATATTTTCTTTTTCTTTTTTCCTTCCCCTAGCCATGCCTCATATCTTTCTGGTGTTTTATATCAAATGCACCCACTGGTTGTACTTACTCAATTTACTTTAGTAACCAGCATTTGTTGTCAGGATGAAACATTTTCTTTTGTAAAAGAATATATCTTGATATTCTGATAGTTTCTGAAATAGTAATTCTTTACATAGGGATTCTGCTCAGAGTTAACTCTATTGACATTAACTCAGCTCTTGTGAAGAAATCCCCCAGTGTCACTGGTCATTCTCAACTATATATTTAACTTTCTCCTCAGTGACACCCAGTGTTTTAATTAGGGAACTTCTGCTTTTTGGAGAAACAGTGTATGCCTTTTGATTGTTGATTACTGAAAGCATCAATCCAGCCCTAACTGCTTTCTTGTTGGGTTTTGGTAGTCTGTTTCAGTACATTTTGATTCTGAGACCCATTAGGATCAAAATGTAACCAGTATTTCTTTGTATTTTCTATGTCATATTGATTTGCTTGCTTTTTAGAATTTGAGTGTAATTTAAAAATGCACAAATTTTGCTTTGTTTTAATAGTATTTTATTAATAAAATGCAAAAGCTATGTGAGAAGGCAAAACTTTAATGAAAAGATATCAATAACCATCAGGGCAATACAAATATATAAATAAGTCTAATGAAGGAAATGTAATATATAGTAGAAAAAACTTGTATAGTTATTGGATATAGAAATAGAATAATATTAAAGTGTTGAAGTCACATGCTGTGAATAATAAAACTCAGTATTATACAATTGTTGGTTCTGGCCCAGTAAAGCCATTCATCTACTATGTTTCATACAATATGCTCAATAATTTCCAAAGACCAGGAAAGAAAAAAATTATTAGAGAAGGAGAAAAATGAACTTTATCAATATACATTAAAATGATAACATTTGTATAATTCTAGTAATAAATGAGAAATAAAACATTATGAATGCAAGAATTGTATTCAAATATGAACATTAATATCATGTTCTAAGGACAATGTGATTTTACTGAAATAATAATGATTGTGACTATAAAGACATCCAAACAAATTTTATGTCCTTTTAATGATAACTTTATTAATAGTATTGGATTTAAAAAATAATGTAAATATTGTGCTTGAGCAGCATCAAAGATGAATAATTTTCTTATAGTTAGTTAGATTTTCTTCTTCATCTTCTAGTCCTTGTTCCTTCCTTTGGGGGCTCTTGTTCCCCTTTCTCACTTTCACTTACTAGTCATCCTCTCCTGTGCATCTCCCTGCCTGTGTTTCCTCATCCTCTCTGACTGTCATTTTTCTCCTTCTCCACATCTTATTCTTTCTTTGTCTCTCTTTTTCTGAAATAATTATACTTATTTGTATCACATATAGCAGAATTAATTAGTTGGTTTGATTTGTTCATTATGAAGTGATCCCGATTTTATAAACAGATGAAATTGTTTATACTGCTTTACTCTTCGCCTCTAACTTTCTGCTTTTATTTTGGTTGACAGTGTGGATGGAGCCTATGAAGAGTATTTATAAAGAGAAACAGCTGCTAGTGGCAAATGATAGAGTCCTTTCGCAGTCCTTACACTGTGCCTTCTTCATAATTGCATGGTTCAAGTTTTAATTTAGTTTTTAAGTCTTTCAAAAATATAACAGTAATTACCAGACGACCAGGCATGAAAATCCATGACAAGTAATCAATTATGAATTCTATTATAAATACTGCAAAGCTGCTTGCTTCTCTAAAAGGAGGCAGAAAATAAAACGCTCAGTAAGAAGGCTAACTCAAAACAGTGCAGAGAGAAAATAGCTAATTGGAATTTCTCTAGATGTTTTTAGAAATCATATTGGAGGAAGAGTCATGTGAATATCAGAAACAAATGGGCAGAGAATTCCTGTGAGAAATTAAGAGTGACTCGCTGTGTGATGTTGTAAGAGGCATTCAATGTTCAGGCACACTCCAGGAAACCAGTTGTCTGAATATAGGGGTGTGGCTATCTGTAACCAATGATATGGGATAAGATGAGTTGATGATAATAATATTTCACTATATACAAAACACATGATAGCAACCTGACAAGAATAATATATGGGTGCTACCCTGACTGACTGCTCTTTCATCAGGTGTTATATTCCTGTGGAAAGAAAAATGTTAAGTATTTACTGGAGTTTCCCAAAATCTTGGTCAAGGATCTGAAAGAAGAAAGATCTATGAAGGTCTTATGGACAAAACAATGAACTACAGTTAATCTCTTGATGGGATGCTTTTAGATATTCATGAGTTCACATGTACAGAAGATATGCCAGGAGATTTGGTAAGCTTCCCTCATGGCTTCTCTAAGAGCTTATTCTGAGAGTTTCATATGACTTGCTGCCTTCTGATGCTGAATGAATATTCGGAGAGCTTCACACTTTGGAAAACAAAACAAACAAATACAAAACCTACCAGGCTGAGGACTATGAGAGGCAGAAGCAACTCTGTGATAATGCAATGAGAACAGATGGAATGATATAAGTGAATGATAAATTTCCTGCTTGAAAGACCTTGGCCTGTCATAGTCATCTCTATATGCTTGTACACACGAGAGAATCACATATCATGGAGGTGCTCACTTATAATGCTTGATTGTATCCTGTGAATGCTCTAACAGCAAAGTACAACACAAGACAGCACAATATGTCCTAAGGGGTGGTGCCCCATTATTTTAGAAAGGTGTCTCATGTATTAACTGCATCCTCAAAGTAGTTTACATGGCATGATGTTTAATTTTCTTATGTTTACTTAACCAATGAGTACCCAAATGGCTATTCAAATTTAGGTCTAGCATCTCTTGGAGAATGTTTTCATGAATTTGTAAAGAGGATTACTTTATGAGTATAAAATATGCCATCAAATCTGCTGGAGTCCTGAGTAGCACAAAATGGTAAGGATAAAGATGATGCTCCTTTCTGAGCTGAGCCATTCACTGGTGTCTGTCCTTGCGCACTGCTAATTCTTGAACTTCTGTCCTTGGATAGGAATATACAGTGTACATAGAAAATATTCAAAACACGCATACACTATGCAATTTTTAACCCACTTTATTATCTACTCAATTCATAGACTACTTTCTATATGCATATACTCCTAAATAATTTTCATATGATTTGACACATCTGGGTGCAGCAAATTTATTTGTAAAATGAATGCAAAACTTCATAGAAAAATAGACAAGTTTAAGGGATACGTGTTTGACATCATGAAAATGATTAAAAATAACTAACTACCTGAACCAAAAAGCTGAATTGTTAAATTCAAATCTAAATATCAGTGTCAAGTTTTGATGCAACTATGATGTTTACTGTGAAGAATGAGTCCTGCATCTAGGATGTTCCTGTATTTAGGTGCAGATTTTAAAGTTATGTGTTCAATAACCAGTTGGAAGGAAAGATAGTTACTGTAAAAATTATAAGGAAAAAATTAACATTAAAAGAAAATAGTAAGTAGAAAAGTCATGAAGCTGAAAATTATGATATTTCAAACACTGAAGAACTATGATCTTCAAATATTGAGTTTAATAGTTTCTCTTAGGGGAAGTACATGTGGGCTAATAATTTTGCAATGAAAGAAAGAGGAAAACCTGTAAGCATCAGGTATCAACTCTGCCTTTAAATTCTAGCATGCAGAGGCGATATATACATGTAAAGGGTTGTTGAATTCTTTCAGTCCTGATATATGCAATTTTTGCTAAAACATACTTTTGTAAATTTGGAGCATACCAATAGTAAGCTAGTGTGTGTGTGTGTGTGTGTGTGTGTGTGTGTGTGTGTGTGTGTGTGTGTTTGTGTTTGTGTGTGTCTGTATAGATGCAGCTGAATGTTATAAAGGTGGTTGGCATTGATGGTGTACTATGAAAATTATTTTATTGTTTGTTTCTTTAAAAATCAAATCCACAAATGGGTGTGGTGACACATGCCTTTAAACCCAGCACTTGGAAGGCAGAGTCAGGAAGTTATTTTGAGTTCAAGGCCAGCCTCATCTACACAGTGAGTTCCAGGACATTCAGAGCCACATAGTAAGGCCCTGTCTCAAAAAACGCTAAAACCCAAATCCAAACAAAACAAAAACAAAAACAAAACCCAGAACAAATAAACAAATTACAAACCCAACCCAAACCAAACAAAAAGACCAAAACAAAACAAACCCCCCAAATCTAATCACTTATTTTATATTTTGCAGGTATTATCTCTGAATCTTCAGCCCCTGCATGCTAAGTCTTCCTCATGTACCACCTACAAATGTTAAAAAGGAAGAGAGAGTGAGAGAGAAGTGCTGGTTACCATCTGTTCTTGTACTGACAGCAACTCAGGGAAGAAGGACTCGGTTTGCACTCCAGGTTGAGATGGCAACAGAACACATTGGTTGGATGAGTCTAAGAGAGACCTCTGCTGGACACCTTTGTAAGGCTGCTTAGGACCCTTCTATCTGGAATTGTAATGTACCATCAGGTGAAAAGCAAGATGTGCCTACATATGCAGGACTATTTCTAGAATCAACTCAATAAAATAATCTTGATAACTAGATTCTGATCTCCAAGTTCAAAGATAGACAAAGGGACATGCACTTTAAATTGCTTTAGAATATTCCCTTCTCAATCTTCTCTTTTACATGCTAGTAACTGGCTATTAAAGCCATATATAATTCTAAAATAATAATAAAAAATAAAAATAAAATTTAAAAAAAGTAAAAAAAATTGGCTCAAATATAGTAGGGAAATTTTATTTGCTGAAAATCAAAACCTGAAAGAATGTCAAGTAACAGAAAATACAAAGTGTTATCTTAAAATATTAATATTAAAATTTTACACTGCCATTATTTTTCATACTATTTTGCTAGCATTTAACTCATATATCCCTATCAATAATATCAAAATGACCATAATCATAATTATACAAATCATTTTGTTATAGCCACTATTTCCAAAGATACCAAGAAGAAAATATAATTTACTTGTACCTTCCATTTTTTTTTCACACATCACACTATACAGTCATAGCACTGTGAAACACAGAAAGGTAGAAAATTCCACCTTAATCAATAAAAAATATGAAGTTACAAAGTTATTAAATACAAAAATATCTGTACATGAGGTAGGAAGTGATTTTAGCCACTTGAAAACTCTTTCCTTCTATAACTTATATAAAAATAGTGATCATATTTTTAGAAGTGGTTGATTCTTCCAACCAAGTATGTGAAAGATCAAAGAGTAGACTCCTTTACAGCAGATCATTTTGGTTCAAGCAAGTGGCTTATCTGGCTGTTCTGCCAAAGACTCTCTCCTGTTGGTAAAATTGCTTTATCCCCCGTGTCCTTTTCCTTTGGATATGAGTTGCTACACTGGTGACCTTTATTTTGTTTTAAAGAATTGTGTCTTTATTGTGTGCATCCTCAAACCCTCCACCTTCACACATCAGTCTCAGCTGGAGTCACATGGTAGGCTCAGCTCAGGGATCCTCAGCTTTGCGCATGAAGGATCCCTCACTTTTTCTGTCCCACAATTTTGTAGCAAGAGTCCTTGCTATGTGTATAGACAATGACTCACCAAATAATGTCACACTTGAAAGAAATTAACTCAGTAAGCTGGGGGTGGATAAGGAAGATTATTATCCCTTATAGTTACTTTTAATGCTTTTTATATTTCCCTTCACTAAAATTAAACTTGTTTTAAATGTATATTTATCTTATGTTATTTAGTTGAGATTTTTTTCAATAACTAATTCTAAGTACACACTAATAATTTTCATCTATATATTAGATTTAGACTGTAAAACAATACATGAATTCTTTAAGTCTTACTTTATTTTATGTTAATTGTTTTTGCTAGCTTAATACAGTATTGATGCCTTTGTTGTTGTTGTTGCTTAAAACATTATTTGAAAGATGTTTTCTATACATCTTAAATAGCATCAGTCATCATAGTATATACATGTCTAATTAAGTTTAATATCAGTGTTAAGTCCTGGCAACTAATCTTTATCTACACTTTGACTATTCTCAAATATGAAGCAGGTTATTGATGTCTAATTGCTGCCTGTTGACATCTGACTCTTCATCTGCTTCCATAATAACATGAAGCCTTCCTGACAGCATAGGCTGTGCTTAACAATCTCATGCTGTATGTTTCTAATATATCTATAGTTATTTATCTGCTTCAGAGTACAATATAAAACACTTACATGTTATGAAATACACACATTTAGCTTAATTAATTGAGCATAGAAAAGATTGTTGTTTTTCTAAAAAGGCAATCATATCTTCATTATTTAGCTTGTTTAAAATGTTTACTTAATGATGTATGTATGTGCTTTGCATATGTGTTGCTCTCACTGGTAAATAATAAAGTTGTTTTGGCCAATAGCCAGGTAGGACAATGGTAAGCCTAAAAAGCAAACTTAGGAGGAGGTGGAAGAGAGCAGAGTCAGGAGACCCAAGCCAGCCACCCAGGGAGAAAGACACCAAAGGACTGGTGAGCCACTCGGAGATGCATAGATTAATAGACATGGGTTAATTTAAATGTGAGAGCCAGTTAGTAATAAGCCTGAGCCATTGACCAAGCATTTGGGAGCAACTGCAGGATAGGGCCGGACAGAGAAAAGCCTCTGTTTACATGTATGAACAAAACAACAGACTTCACAAGACAGGAAGCTCATGCAGTGGACTGTGCACCACCCCTCTTGGTGTGGCTGCGGCTAAGGATCTAGTCTACTCAGTTTGAACATATCATTTTCTAAGGACAGCATTCTAACTTTCTCTCTTTTCCCATGCTTACTCCTGCTACAAGGGCTGTTTTCATACATCACCGTCATCAGTGTTCTGATTCAGGAAACCATGCATCCTTCACGCTCCATGACTCTGTCTCCTGATCAGTGCCTGGAAACTGTGCTCCTCCTGTCTCATCCTTGCTCTCTCTCCTGGTGCTCCCAGACCAACCTAGCTACAGGTTTCTCCATTTTTAATTCCCAAATAAGAATGATTACCGAAAAATATTTATTCTATTCTATTACAACTTCACGGTCTTCAGACTCAACTCAAAGTTCAGCATTATCCCAGTCATGTGTGCACTGTGTTTAATCTTGGTTGTTAGTCAAGCTTGCTGCTGTATTCCAGCTCACTTACTTTCTCCTTTTCTTCAATCATAATTATCCCATTATGTTGAAAACCCTAAATATTTTCTTTCTTTAAATTTTCTGTAGAATGGAACCAGCATCCCACACAGTCTACAGATGTTCTCCAACACCGAACTATAACCACAGCTTTTGTGAGTAGATGGGATGATGTAACTGAATTTCTAAGCGGTCTTATTAAATAAAGACCACAGAGCCGGGGCTGGAGAGATGGCTCAGAGGTTAAGAGCACTGACTGTTCTTCTAGAGGTCTTGAGTTCAATTCCCAGCAACCACATGGTGGCTCACAACCATCTAAAAAATGAGATCTGATACCATCTTCTGTCACGCAGCCAAACATGCAGACAGAACATTGTATACATAATAAATAAATAAATCATAAAAAAAGAACACCGAGTCAAATATAGGGATGAGAGACTTAGAGATCAGGGAAATAGTGATAGCCACCAACCACCTTACCTCACCAGCTCTGTAGCTTCTAAAATGCGAGCTACTTCCTGTCTAACTTGTGCCTTTTGTGCCTTGCCTTTCTGCCCTCTCATTGGCTCTTACCAATGAGCTACTTCACTTCCTTGTCACTGCCTGTCTGTACAGACCTCCAGGTCTCTATGGTTGGTACTGGGATTAAAGGCGTGTGTCACCACACTTGGATCTGATCCCTAATGTGACCTTGAGCACACAGAGACCCTGCCTGCCAAGTGATCGGATTAAGGACCTGTGCTTTCACTGCCTGACTTTTGTGTTAATGGCTTGCTATGTCGTCTGATCTCCAGGCAAACTTTATTTATTAACATACAAGTAAAATATCACTACATTTCAGCACAAATAAAATATCACCACAGGATGATTTTGTACATAAAACACCTGGAGATTCCATGGAAACACTAGTAGACCTGGTAAGCAATTTGTTAAAATAGAAAAATATATTATCAACACATAGACATGAGTGACTTTTCTAGACATTTAAATTTTCTCAAAAACTGTGAAAGCAATCCTATTCTCAGCAGGTACACAATATTAAATACCTAGGAAAAATTAACAAACGTGAAATCCCTATATAATAAAAAACACTAAAATATTTGACAACCTCCCATATTCATAGGTAGGAAGAGTTAATATTGTCAAAATCCTGAGACTACACAAACCTATCTACAGATTTAATGAAATCTCCATCCATCTCTAGTAACATTGACAACTTCTGGGCAGTAACAGGAGGCATAGAGGAAACACTACAAGATGTTGGGCAAAGGCTTGTTTTCTGGATAAGAGAGCATTACCAGGAAACAAAAGCAACCTACTTTTAGGGGGAAGAACTGGAGTTTTCAAAATCCCAGATTGGAAGACCTAATGTATAGGTTACCATAGAATGGTATCAGCATAAAAGCAAAGACATGCACAAGTAAAACACAATAAAGATCCTAAGGTGAACCCGACAACTGTAGCCAAAAGTTTTCTGACAAAATGTCAGATATACGCACTGTAGAAAGACCACCTATCCAAAAAATGGTGGATTAAGAACTGGACATTCAGCCGGGCGGTGGTGGCGCACGCCTTTAATCCCAGCACTCGGGAGGCAGAGCCAGGCGGATCTTTGTGAGTTCGAGGCCAGCCTGGGCTACCAAGTGAGTTCCAGGAAAGGCGCAAAGCTACACAGAGAAACCCTGTCTCGAAAAAAAAAAAAAAAAAAAAGAACTGGACATTCAGGGCTGGAGAGATGGCTCAGTTGTTAAGAGCACTGGCTGCTCTTCTGGAGATCCTGAGTTCAATTCCCAGCAACCACATAGTGGTTCACAACCATCTGTAATGAGATCTGGTGCCCTCTTCTGGCCTGCAGCCATATATGCAGGCAGAACACTGTATACATAATAATTAATAAAAAGAACTGGACATTCACATGCAGAAAATTCATACTTGATCCATATCTCTCACCTTTTACAAAAAACAACATAAAATGTATCTAAGGTCTAAATGTAACCCCTGAAACTCTGAAACTGCTGTAAGAAAACACACAGGAAGCACTTCAAGACATTAGTGAAGGAAATTGATCTCCAGATAGGAACACAAGCAGTACAGGAAAAAATGAAATATTGAGAAATTGGATTAAATCCAATTAGAAAGCTTATACAGTGCAAAGGAAACAATCAATATTGAGGAGCTAGCTTACAGGATATGAGAAACTATTTGTCATTATTCATCTGTAAGAGTGCTAATACACAAATAATATTTTAAAAACTAAAAGAAAAAAATGTAATAGAAACAGTCAAGCTGATTAAAAATGGGCCAATGACCTGACCGGGCACTTCTCAATTGAAATGCAAAGGTTCAGCAAATACAAAACAGAAGGGTTATCATTGGGACCAAACACCCTGCGAGCCACTGAACCCTGATTGGTTGTCCTATATAAAGTGGTCAACCTTAAAAGCATACACACACAAACAACAAAAATGAACTCAACAGGTTGAATATATACATAATACATATACGTGTGTGCTCGCGCACACATGCGCGCGCATGTATGTGTGTGTGTGTGTGTGTGTGTGCATGCACGCACGCACATGCGCGCGTGTGTATGTGTGTGTGTAAAAAAACACTAATAAAGATAAGGAGGCTGTGTTGGTTTGAGTGTGATTGGCCCCCATAATCTCACAAGGAGTGGCACCACTTGGAGATGTGGCTCTGTTGGTGTGGACAGGGCCTTGGAGGAAGTACGTCCCTGTGGGGGTGGGCTTTGAGGTTTCCTAGGCTCCGGACCTTCCACACCCGGTGTTTCAGCTGCCTTCTTGTTGTCTGCAAGATGTATTACTCTCAGGGTGCAGCACCACATCTGCCTGCACGCTGCCATGGTCCCCTTCCTGATGATAATGGACTGAACTCTGAAAGTGTAAGGGAGGCACCACAATTGAATGTTTTCTTTGTGAGAGTTGCCATGGTCATGGTGTCTCTTCACAGCCATGAAAATGCTAACTAAGACAGAAGTTGGTACCAAGGACTAGGGTATTCCTGTGACCATGTGTTTCTTTGGAGGAATTTGGAATTTGGTACTCTGGGTTTGGAGAACAGTGGAATGCTTTAAGCACTGCTTAATGGGCCATACCAGTAGAGACGTGGAAGACAGAGGTGCTAACAGTTATTTGAACTATGGGGGGCACTCACTCAAGAAGTTTCAGAGGAGAATTTTACTGTGTTGCCTAGAGATCATTCTTGTGATATTTTGGTGAAGAAAGTGGCTGCTGTTTGCCCTTGTCTGAAGAATCTACCTGAGGCTAAAGTGAAGAGTTTTGGATTAATTCTATTGGCAGAAGTAATTTCAAAACAGAGTATAGACTCTGTAGTCTGGATCTTAGTGGTAACTATGATGAAGACTTACAATTAAAGGGAGCAAGCTGAGGAAGGAAGAATATTTAGGGAGGAAAAGAGCACCAGAAAGCAGAGTGGTGTAGCTAGAGTTTTTCTCTCTGGGTCCTGACAAGCCTGGGAGTCCCTTAGCCCACTTGTAAAATAAACATATAAATACTTATATTATTTAAACTGCTCGGCCATTAGCTCAGGCCTACCATTGTCTAGCTTTTACTCTTTTCTATCTTAAATTAACCCATTTTTATTAATCTATAAGTTGCCATGGGGCTTGTGTCTTACTGGCATCTTCACATGCTGCTTGTCATGGCGGTGGCTGGCAGTCTCTCTCTCTCTCTCTTTCTCTCTCTCTCTCTCTCTCTCTCTCTCTCTCTCTCTCTCTCTCTCTCTCTCTCTCTCTCTCTGCCTTCCTGTTCCCAGAATTCTCTTCTCTGCTTGTCCCACCTATACTTCCTGCCTGGCTACTGGCCAATTAGCATTTTATTTATACAGAGTGTATTAGGTTAGAACCTTCTTATTTAGACAAAAGGGGGAGATGTAGTGGGTAGCCTTTCCAGCTTTGATCTGGAAGTTCCAACCCCCATTGAGGCTTTGGTAACTGTCACACCTACAAGGCAGGGCCAAGAGAGGACCCTGAAGGCCCAAGATCCAGATGGGCCACTGCACTTGGTTCCTGGACCCTGGACACTAGAGATAGACTGAGGAGCAGAGTTCTCCAGAGAACACTGCCCGAGTGTGCTACATCTTTCCCAGACTCTGCAACCTACCTATCTCTTCATTTGTAAGTTATGTCACTAATAAACCTCCCTTTTAACTACGTGGAGTGGCCTTAATAATTTCACCAATAGAGTGGAGCTAAATCCTGTGTTCAAGGTGATAAACAGATTAAGAAATTGAGAAAGGGAGTAGTGACCTCAGGGCAAGAACACACCCAGCTAAATTTCTAACTTGTGAAAAGGAATTATAGAAAGTTTAAAGCAGGGCGTGGTAGTGCACATCTTTAATCCCAGTACTTGGGAGGCAGAGGCTGGTGGATTTCTGAATTTGAGGCCAGCCTGGTCTACAGGGTAAGTTCTAGGTCAGCCAAGCTTAGGCAGTGAAGGTAACAATAAAAAACAGAGCCTGGGCTGGCAGGCAAATATCCTTGGCCCCTCTGAGGCCCTACAGCTCAGACAGGTGCAAGCCACTCACAGTCCAGCCTGGGTCCTCAAGACCTGTGCTAGTAGAAAGGCATCCACAGGCCCTCCCTGTGCCTTTGGGTGCTGAACAGGTGAGTCCCTTCATGATGAGCCGATAAGTGATGGAGAAATGGGAGCAAAAGAGAAGCATAATGGTTCATGTGCTATAGAAAGAGGTGGAATGAAAAAGGTGAAGACAGTGAGGAGTAAGTTGCTGGGAGAGGCATTCTTGCCCCACCCTACCCCCCACTGGCCATGGTGATGTTCAGGCCTGGGATGCTGCCAAGGGCCATGTCTGGGTTCATGGTCCTATTACAACTAGTGTCTCTGTGGCCATGCATGGCCCATGTTGCCACGAAAGGCCACAAGGATGCCTTCTGTCTGGGCTGCCACTGTTGGCCATGTAGGTATCCAAGAGCCATGCTGCCTCCAGAGCCATGCTGACCTGAGTTGCTTGTGCCACTCAGATCCAGGACCATAGTGTCAACAAGACTCCAGTTGCTGCCGAGGGCCATGTCTGGGTCCGTGGCCTAGCAGCACCCAGGGTCTGAGTGGACATCTGTGGCTTCTGTTGCAACCAAAACTCATGTGGTTGCCCTTGGTCTGATCAGCTGCCTGGGCCATGTTGTTGCCCAAGAGCCATGTTGCATCTGGGACCATACAGACCTAAGTGGTACACATTGCCATCCAGTGTCATGGTGACATCTGGGCCAGGGATGTAGCTAGTGGCCATGTCTGGGTCTGTGGCCTTACTGTAGCCAGAATCTGTGGCCCATGTGAACCATTTGTGATTGAATCAGAGGGCCATGCTGAGCTGGCCCTGCCTCTTGCTAGCTCTGGGATAACTGACCCTACCCCTCATTGGATGGTCCAGCAAGAAAGCTGGCCCTGACCCTCATGGCCCCACATCCACACTGGGGAGAGATGGCCCCACCCTCACCACAGGTGGGGGAGAGCTGACCCCAATGGCATGGGCATAGGGGAGCTGGCTCTGTCACTCACCTGAGGGTTGCAGGTCAGTGGCCTGGACTGAGCAGCTCAGCTCCTACCCAGATTCACAGCTGGGCCTGGGGTTGGCCCTTCCTAACATCTACCACATATAGGACCTGCTGGAGCTTGTGAAAGGACTGGTCCTGTGGAATGATCACCATAGAACCTTCCTGATTTGGAGCGGCTGCAGGATACCCAAGAGGATTTTCAGTAAGGATCTAGTGATGATGGTGTACCAGAAACCAGAGACCTTGAACAAGACCAATGACTTATTGCAATGAACATTTGCCGGTAAAGCTAACTGGACAAAAGGATATACTGTGTGACACACCACGGCTCCAGATGCCACCAGGATGGATGAAGAAGGGCAGAGAGGCAGGAAAGATAGAGGAGCAAAGAGTTTTTATTTTTGTTGTTGCTATTGTTTTGTTTTGTTTTTTGTTCTGCTTCTTTTTCAGTTTTTCTCTTTGATCGTTTGCTTCCCCAACCCCTTTTTTGTTAAAATTTTCAATTGGGTCACCACTGAAGAAGGGAGGGGAGAATCTAGAGGGACTGCGAGTTTAGCAAAATTGGGGTGCATGACATACAATTCCCAAAGATTCAATAAAAAATTATGTTAAAGAAATGAACAAGAAGTAAACAAACATCCCAGAAAGCTGGTAATGATGTCATTAAACAAGAGGGCCATGTTCCAGCCCTGGCACGCAGCAGAACTTGGTAGGTTTGGCCACGTGGTTCTGGGTTTAGAGTTAAGTTTGGAGTTATGGAATAAAGCCTCAGAGGCCAGGCATGTGTCAGGGGTGTCCTTGAATGGAAGCCTAGTAGAGAGGCCATTGAATGAAGCTGTGAAGTTGAAGCCTTGATTTCCTTAGACACCCCCAAGATGTTAGAGATGCCTGCTGAGGAGAGCTGCTAACAGAGTAGAACCAGCCCAAGAGAAAGAAGTGTTCTGCAGTCTACAAAGCTGAATCGAGTTGGAAATCTGAGGACCATTTCCACATCAGACATGAAGATGAAGCATTTGGTGTTTGCCCAGCTGGTGCTCCCCTCCCTGTGCTTTGGAACAGCAATGTATTATCTGTGCCATTTACATGTTGGAAGTGTGTGATCTGCTTTCTTATTTTGATTTTTACACGTGATTATGGTTAAGAGATTGCATGAATCTCAGAAGAGACTTGGAACTTTGAACTTTAAAACATTGTTGAGACTATGATAGATTTTGAGGCTTTTTAAAGTTGGATTTAATGATTTTTTCAATATGATATTGTTATAAGCTTATGGGGCCAGATAGTGAAATGTGGTGGAAGTGTGTCACTATGGGGGCGGGCTTTGAGGTTCCCTATGCTCCAGATAACACTCATTGTTTCAGGTGACTTCCCATTGCCTGCAAGATGGAGCACTCTTAGCACCACATCAGCCATATGGCACCATATGTTGCCATGCTCCCTGTCATGATAATAATGGACTGAACTTCTGAAACTGTGAGTGAGCCACCTCAATTAAATGTTTTATTTATAAGAGATGCTGTGGTCATGGTGTCTCTTCACAGCAATGAAACCCCTATGACAGATGCTATCAATTTGAGAATGGAGGGGAATGAGAAGGATTGGCAGGAAAGAACATGGGACGGAATGGATAGAGGAAAGAGAATGGGAGAAATGATTATCTTAGGGTTTCGATTGCTCTGACAAAACACCATGACTAAAAACAACTTGGGAAAGAAAGGGTTTATTTCACTCACTGTTCCATATAACAGTTCATTATTGAAAAGCATGGGGGCGGGGGCAAGAACATGGAGGGTGGAGCTCATGCAGAGGCCAACGGAGGTGCTGCTTACTGGCTTGTTCCCCATGACTTGCTCAATCTGCTTTCTTATTGAACCCAGGACCACCAGTACAGGGATGACATCACTCACAATGGTTGGGCCCACACCACCCACATTACCCACATCAATCACTAATTAAGCCAATATCCTGCAGCTGGATTTTATGGAGGTATTTTCTTAAAAATGGGGCTTCCTCCTCTCTGATGACTCTAACTTGTGTCAAGTTGACATAAAATAGCCTGGTGCAGCAATGTAATTATATTTTAACTAGAAATATCAAAAATAATTTTAAAAGATTGGCTGCTATCTTTAGTAGAAAAATGAAAGTCAAAAGTACAATGAGATACATTATCATTCTATCTAGAATGGCTACTATTAAAAATTCTAGTTAGGACATGTAGAAAAAGGAACTCATTCACAGACTTTGGTACTACCTATACACAGGCTCAATGACCATTTTGTTGTCTTGACCTTAACCAGATCAACATTGAGTAGATGGTTTGAAGATTGTCAACTGGATTTGTCTAATTTGTATCTGATGATTTGATTGAGATTATGCATTTTGGTGAAGATCACTAAATTAGAGCACAATAATCATTTTCATGGCATCATATAGAATGTGCTATTGATGTGACTCACTACTGTTTATGACTTTGACTATCTATTTAAACTGGTTTTTCTGGTCTCTGACCTGTAAAGGTTTTGGTCCCTCTGTTTACACTTAGAGAACTGAGAGGTAAGCTTTATATATTTTGAGGATAGATGATTTTCAGGAGGCTTACATAGAGTTTTGAAACTTATTAGAGTTATTTAATTATTTTGTGGAGCCAGGGGGCAGAGTTGCCATAGTATGCATGTGGAGGTCAGAGGAAAACTTGCAGAAGTTGGATGCCTCCTTTTACCATGGAGGTCCCATGACTACAACTCAGGTTGTCTGGCTTGGTGGCAAGTGACATTGCATGCTGAGTCATCTGTCTTAGGGTTTCTGTTGCTCTTAAGAGACACTATGCAAGGCAACTCTTATAAAACCTCTTCAGACCTCCAACTCCTTTCAGCTTTGTTGACTGCAACATATTACTTTCTCTTGGACTGGATCTACTCCCAGGTAGGAGCTTTCCTCTGCAGTTATCCCATGGCTCTGGCATCTCCAGTGTCTTGGAGTCTCCAAGGCAATTGAGGCTTTGACCTCACAGCTTCATGAAATGGCTTCTCCAGGTTTCTATTCATGGATACCCCTGATATACCCCTGGCTTCACCAGCTTTCCTTAGTCTCTGTAACTCCTTTCTTCTATCATTGATTCGAAAGCCAGAACCACTTGGCCAAAGCTGCCAAGTTCTGCTGCTTGCTGAGGCTGGGACATTCAGTTACATCTTTGCCAGATTTCTGTTTTCCATGGTTTTCTTCACTGCCTAATCTTGGCTGTCCTGAAACTGGATGTATAGACCAGGCTGGCCTCAAACTCAAAGATTTCCCAATCTCTGGAGTGCTGAGATTAAAGATGTGCCCTACCACACCAGGATCTAAGCTTTTCCTTAATTTCTTTTCACAAGTTGTAAACTTAGCTGGGTGGCATCTTGCCCTGAAGACACCACTTCCTTCATTCCATTTCTTAATCTGTTTATCTCCTGGAATACAGGACTTAGCTCCATCCCACTTCCTGGTGTTCCTCCTGTCCTCAAATTTTACATTTTTGTATATTTTTTGCTCAGTCTGCTCCTTTTCATTATAAATCTTCATTAGAGTGATCAGTAATAACCACACAACAGATTCCTATTTTGAGATGCCTCTGCCCACAGAATTAATCTAGTTCTCTTCACTTTAGCCTCAGGCAGACTCTTTGGACAAGGGCAAAAAGCTGCCACATTTTTTTTTTCACCAAAATATCACAAGAATGATCTCTAAACCACATATCAGTATTCTTCTCTGAAACCTCTTGAGTCAGGTACCCACAGTCGAAATAACTCTTAGTACTTCTTTCATTCATGCTCCTAGTATGGTCCTTTAAGCAGCACTTAAAGTATTCCTAGCCCAAATTCCCAAAGTCAGTTTTACTTCAAACAAAAACATGGTCCAACCTATCACAGTAATACCCCTGTCCCTGGGAAGACTTCAGTCTTAGATTGTCTATTGTTGTAAAGAGACGTCATGACCACAGCAATTCTTATAAAGGAAAACATTTAATAAAAAATAAACATTCTCAGCTCCTTCTCTAGCACCATGTCTTCCTGTATGCTGCCATGTCCCACCATGATGATAATGGATGACACCTCTGAACTGTAAGCCACCCCAATTAAATGTTTTCCTTTGAGAGTTACTGTGGTCATGGCATCTCTTCACAGTAATAAAATCCGTAAGTAAGACAGCACCTCACTGGCCTTTTACTGGGATACTTAATTATTCATTTTTCTACATGAGTATGGATGTGTTGATAACTATTTTCTTCTGCACCATAACCCAGAACTTTTTTGTTTTGTTGCTTTAATTGGTGTAGTTTTGTTCACTGTTGACTCTTTAGTTATTTCCTGCCTTGTTTGCAGGATCATGCAACTTATTGTTGTTGAGATACCTAACCTTTTGGTAAAACAGCATGTTTCAGCTCCACTTACATACTATAGCAGCTAATCTTCATTGTCAACTTGACACATGTAGGGAGAGGGAACTTAGTTAATGAATTCCCTGAGCATATTTGCCTGTGAGTATGCCTGTGTGGCACCTCTTTGATTGTTGACTGATATGTGAGGGCCTTGCTTACTGTACATGGTGTCATTCTTGGGCAGAGGGTCCTGGCCTGTATAAAAAGGTTGCTGACTGTGTGCCTGAGAGCAAGCCAATAGACAGAGTCCAACCACAGTTTCTATTTCAGTTACTATTTGAGTTCCTGCCATGAACTTCCACTGAGATGGATTGTTACCTGGAATGGAAATGTAAGCCAAATAACCTCCCCCACCCCATTTTTTTTTTTTTTGGTCACTGCTTCATCACAGCAACAGAAGAGCAATTGAGACCATATATTTTCTCAGCCATTGATTTCAGCCATTTATCCAAGGAATCTGATTTTTCTTATCAGAGAATGTTGTATAAGCTAAAATGTGAAAGCTAGGAATATTGCTTTTTATGACAATAATTTATTTTGTTTTTACTCACATAAATCTCTTGAGTTCTAGTCAAGTTCCTGTTTTAATAAATTGTTCCATCTTATTACTATTTATATTTCATTATGTATGTACATTATAATTTTTTTACCTTTCACCTGCTGAAGGACATCTGTACAATTTTGGGTTTGGAGATTTTACAAAAAATAAACCCAGTGTGAACATCCAACTCCCTGGACATGCCATTGCTGTGCTGTACAGATTAGATGGAACTAGAGCAATGTTTTCCAGACTGGATGTGTCACTCCAGATTTCATGTCAAATAACGTGTTAGGTGTTGAGCTTCTCTGTGTCCTTGTCAGTATTTGATAGAGTTATTAATTTTCAATATATTTTGATAGATGGATGACAGACAAGGGAGAGGAGGAGGGTGATTTTTAAGTATGCTTCAGTGCTTGTGTATTATTTTCTGAGTTCAATACGCTAAAATTTGCAGAAAAAGTACACAGTAGAATCAACAACTCATTAGCATCTCCTTATCCATATCCTCATCCCCCTCCTCCTCCTCTTCTTCCTTTTTGAGTCTCAGGTTATAGGTAACTTTCTTTAAAAATTTCTCTCTTCTCATTGGCTGGATTAAGCCACCTAATGACAGGTTTTACCAGCTAGCTCCCTGTTCATATCTCGAGACACCTAAGATTTTATAATAGTATTACCATGTGTTTAGTTGGTAAACATTACTCATCATCAGTTTTGCCAAAAGGTCCACGATGACAAAGAACTAACTTATTTTGCCTGTTCATTATGTTACGACTCTTTCAAAGTTCTGACATATAGACATTCAATAAATAACTTTAAATTATTATGTGAATATGAATTAACAAATCTTTAAAACAAGGAACTTGATCTTAAAGTTCCACATTCTTGTTTATAAAATAAGCAATACACTCAGATCAATTCTATGACTTTAGCTTTGAGTTGTGGCAGCTATAAATGTCACAGCTATAAAGAGATATTTTTATGTCAAACTCGATACACATAAAGATATGATCTTTTAAAGTTGTTAATAAAATATATTATCTAACTATTGCTGTAAAAGCAAGGTCAAGCACACTTTTCCTTTTACAAAAAAGATGATTGTTTTCATCCTCCATGGACAAACATTCTCAGACACCTTTATTAATTTAATCAGTCTTCTCAGGAGATTTTAGACTTTAAGTATTATTAGAAAGAGTTCATAACTCCTTTTATCTTGATATTCATTTAGAAGTTAAGACTAGATACATAAGAAGTTAGTATCTTATTTCCCAATTAATATTTCTTTTTTTCAGATAATATGAAAATGAAATCAACACAAGACACAAGGATTCTGAATTTTATTGTTACCAGTCTAACCTTTTGTTTCAGAATCACTCAAAAACTGCCATCAATACAAATTAAGCTCAGTGTATTTAATGAAAATAATTTCACAACACAAATTTATCCTCAAATTTATGGCTAGACCAATACAAATTAAACTATGAGACATAGTCCAGGACAGGCAATGAGTTAAAACCTACTGTGCATGAATGTGTCTAGGAACAGAATACAATAAATTATATCCAACATAAAACATAATAGCATCTATGAACCTACAGATAGGAAAGAAAACTAACTAATAATCCAAAAGTTCACAAAGTTATGGTTCCTGATAAAGTTGTTTCAAATAAGTATAGAATATTTTTCAAATTAATTGTATTAACAATAAAGTAATTTTCAATTGATTTTGTCACAGGTTACTCTAAGAAGTGATAGAGCATGATTATATATGTTTAACTAATTATTTTGTTGTTTTTAATTGTGTGTATGTAAATGTGTCTATGTGCATGTATAAACACATGAGTGCAGGTGTCCATGGAGGTTTGAAGCATTGGATACCCTTGTAATTGGAGTTACAGAAGATTGTGACCCACTTGCAATAGTTGCTCAGAATAAAATTCAGGTCTCCAAATTTAATCTTTATGTGTAGAAACAACACAAAGGAATTGAAAATTAATTTAGCTATTTTATAGCACACCTGTAATACATATCAAATTGCTGTACATCTAAGTCGATGCTGATTTAGCCTGCTTGTTCTTAATTCTGTCCTGGTTAGGGTGCCTATAGAGCTCACTGTCTTTGAAAGTGAACATTCTTCTTTACTTTTAATCATACATTGGAAAGCTGCTCAGGTAGGAGCTATTATATCAGATAATTATATTTAGATTGTATTCCTCAGGAATTAGAAAGTTCATATACACAGCCTGTTAGAAGCATGCCTCCCCGTCTCTGTTCTGCTGGGAAGATAATGATTTATATGTTGTCAGGACAACTTTGTGGGTTAAGTGATGTGATTATGTACAACAAAACTGATAAGGTATTCATAATTGCATTATTAGTATCATCTAAGTATCGCTTGTTGCTTATTGTTCTTATGAACTAAAGTATTAAGATGCCAACTTTAAGAAAAATGTAAGTGCAATAATGGTAGAATTTCCTACAAATTATAAAATGTGTTCTTGATTATTTTCTAGTAGAAGATAAACCAATAAAGTAAGAAATTATTGACGGTTGCAAGATTTACTGTGTCCCCATGGAAGTACTATGTATTAAAAATAAATATAAATTTTAAATACTGATATTTAAAAAATATTTTGTGAATGTTTAATAAATGTGTAACATTCTCCATATTTTCTTCTATCACTCTATCAGTATTATTTGAGGTGAAACTTAAGAATTTAATAAAATGAGATGAAGTCTGTAGTCCCAAGGACAGTGTTAAAGCAGAACTGCAGAGGACATCAGAATAGAAACTTCCTTGAACACCCAAGCAAATCATTTCTCTCAGCTTCATAAATGAGCATCCAGTTTGCCATTTGGGAGAAAGAAAATTAAGGAAATATTTTAAAGAGCACCAAGACACTTTCTATCAGTTAGATCACACTGCTTTTCCCAAGTATCTCAGAGGCATGTAAACTTAAGAACAGCAAGGCAAGTTTATTGTGCCTGGAATCATTGGTGTTTGTGTGGAACTTGGAATCTGGTAAAGCTGTAACTCCATTAAAGATAATATATAATTTACAATATAGTCATCTTGGTATTGCTTTCCATATAAAGCAACATTTAAGCTTACCAGTTGATGTCTCTTTTTTTCCCATTTACTTCAAACTTTTAGTTAGACAATGGATTTGCACAAAAATTTATAACCTAAATTTTGAATATTAGTCTGCTCTGGGGTTTTGTGAACAACACAAGATCAGAGACTTGAGAAAAAATGGTGTTAGAGTGTAGGAATACAGGACTCCCTCTAAGTAATGAGATTTTGATTGTTGCTCATTGATGTTGATGAATCTTTGATTCTGAATAATTGTTATTATTCTAGTTTACTTTTTGTTGCTGAGAATACACCATGATGAAAAAGTGACTTATGGAAGAAACATTTATTTTAGCTTCTGCCACCAGAGAATTCATAATGGACACATGGCAGCAGAATGCCATAGCAGGAATCTGAGAGACATACATCCTTCAGCAAGGCTCCACTTCTTAGATGTTGTTCCATAATCTCCCCAAACAGTTCCACCAACCAGGACCAATTGTTTGAGTACAAGAACCTATGAGGGATAGCTCTCATTCAAACTTTCAGAGTAATCCATATTTCCCATGACTCAATTTATATTGCAATGCCAGATTAAATACGAATTGTAGTCTGAGGTAATAAAGTATGGTTCTCTGTCTGAGTCTATACTCACTGATGTTAACTAAAAAAACAAAGATTTAACAACTTCTAGCAAACGTGAAATCAACACAACCTTATGGACAAATAAATAACAAATAGAAACTTAAACTACGGATTTTATATTTTGTGCACATTTATTTGGGGTTTTACTATTAGAAATGTCTGTGGATCATAGAACTTCAACACTGGCGTTTTCTGAGATGGGATACTGCACTGGGCAAACAGCACAGGGGCTTAGAATCTCTCTGGCAAATTTAAAGCTCTCACTGAAGGACGATGAAGCAGAATAGAGAATGAAGAATGAGAATGTGTGGTCTGGAACTGATGTTAGCTTCATTAAATATACATGGGCTACTAATCTCTTTTTAAATGAGGTGTGAACATGCATCTGAGTGACATAAAACTAATTTACACAGAATGCAGGCTCTGAGAATTGATTTCATCCTTGAAGATTGTGCTAATACAGAATCAAGATTATGTGAGTAACACACAGGGCTACTTCACTGCATATATATATATATATATATATATATATATATATATATATAGAGAGAGAGAGAGAGAGAGAGAAAGACTGACTCAAAATAGCTCTTTGAATGTTATGTGTGAAAACGCAATACTAAGACAATTACCATGATTATGAGAGTGAAAATCTGGTTAACATGTCAAAATGTTTTAGTATTTCCAACATTTTTCTCCTTTCAAAGAATTTGACAGAACATGATCAAAGGGTTAAATTTTCTTTCTTCCAGGCATGGTGTTTTTAATGGAAGATATTCTGCTGCACCAGAGCCAAAAGAGATCAAATGGAGGAGGCTGGGCATTTGCCCATTTTTTTCAATTTTATAATCCTTGAGGAAATAACTTCTTTTTTTTCTGCCCCCCCCACAGGATATTTTCACTAACCATGCTTCTTACTAAGCTTTCTTAGGAAGGGGAAGCATCACCATAGGCATCGGATTTCTGTCCCACCATTGTCTTCCACTCCACCACAACTGATTTCCCATTTTCTTATCAAAATTTTGGTAGAAAGTGAACTTATATTTATTGAAAAATACAGAGAAAAAGAAAAATAATCAGCATGTTGAAGAAAAACTGGTCAAAGTAGCTAAATAAATGCTCAAATATTGGGAACTGTGGCATCACCAGGATTGCAATATATAAGTAGCTCAAAAAACAGAGTAATATAGGTGGGAAAAAGCATAGGCAACAGCTCCATCCATTATTAAAATAAATTACAGAGGATAAATTATAACATAGCATTGTCTTGATTCATAGACTGAGAAGATATAGAGATGAACTAAAAGTCCAAATGGTTGTCTACACGCTGGGTTTTTTGAAGTAGATGTGATGTCTTATATTGAAGGCATGGCATTAAAACTTCTTATGATACAAAGGCGTGGTCATAGAGGCAAATGTGAAGCTTGAATGTCCCTTAAATACACCTTACAGCAGTACACACACTGTGATTTCAGTAGAAAATACAAAATGGTAACTTATAAACTAGCTCAAGATCTTTAAAAAATAAATTTTGATTATGTGTGTGTGTGTGTGTGTGTGTGTGTGTGTGTGTGTGTGTGTGTGTGTGTCTGTACACCATCTGCACTCCTGGAGCCTGTTGACTAGAAGAGAGAATTGAATTCCATGGAATTGGAGTTACAGATGGTTACAAGCCACAATATGAGTTCTGGGAATTTTACCTGGGAATCATGGAAGACCAGTCGGTGTTTCTGACTGTTGAGCCAACTCTTTATCTCCTAAAATGTTGCGTGTGTGTGTGTGTGTGTGTGTGTGTGTGTGTGTGTGTGTGTGTGTTGCCTGCAAAGACCACAAGAGGGCCTCAGATTTGGTGGAACTGGAGTTATAGTTTCCTGAAAGCTGCCATGTGAGTGCTGGGAATCTGGGAATCAAACCCGGGTCATCTAGAAGAGCAGTTTGTACCCTGAACCATAGAATCATCTCTCCAATCCCAAAAAAAAAGAGTAGTAGAAATATATTGAAATAAGTGTCTTCAACACATGATGAAAAAAATCCTACTTCTAAGATCTTACGGTACATGTCATTCTGCATAGATGGAATTTGAAAGAGTCAGGAAAAGTAATTGTCACATCAGTAAAATAATGGAAACATCAAATGCCCATCATCAGAGTTAGTAAAGTAAATTATAATACTGTTATTCTAAAGCACAAAAAGAAACAGAAATTCCCATACAGAGACTTTTAGTAGCACAAAGTGTATCATCTGATGACAGAAAAACAATCAGCCAGAACATTGTGTTCAATAAGAAATGTAAAAAGTAAGTGTATATATTTATATTTCTACAAATCAAGCCAAGAATAAATCACTTAAAGACACTAACGATGGTAACTGCTGAGGGAATAACAGAGAGTAAAACAACTGAAGAGCAGTGAGGTGTCCTGAAGATTTCCCACCATTTACAATCTATGACATTTAAATGTTGACCTACGTGAAAGTGTTATATATTATTATTGGCTGAAAACATTGAGAAATTTCAAGATGTTTATGAGTCAAACATACTCATTACATATTTGTTACAGAAATATTAATGGATACCTTACTTAAGTGGGGAAATTTTGGGGCCTTATATTTTATGTTGTAGCAAAACTTTAATGAGAGCTGTAATAATGTGCATTGATAACATGGGCCATCCTGCAGCTATCCCTTAGGTACCAGCACATATTCAAAGCTCAAAAAGGAAGCTGTGGTGTCAAGAAATATTTAATCTAACTGCCAGATCTACATGGAAATACATTTAATTTCTATCTCAAAATGTCCTCTGTTATAAATGTGATATATCAAAATAAAACCAATGGAGTTGTACAAGAACAGAATTCAAATGGATTCAAGGAAGTTCCCTTGTGGCTCAGGGCCTGCCTCTCATGCTTGAGGTCTGAGATTCAATCCCCAGTACTTCAAATACTACTATTATTATTACTCATAATAATAGACAAATAAGTGACTTAAAAGGAAACCATTTCCCTGAGGTAGCTTTGACATATTAAATGAGCATGCTCTTTTGAGATGTTCCTCCTAAATACCCCCTCTATAAGTAGATATGAAAATACACACTCTTCAATATTCCTGTTGGACACTGAAACTTTCAAGATATTGATAGAAAAATGATTAGCAAATGGCCAAAGGATAATGAAGGAAACTTCTGTCATGTAGTGATATCATATAAGTAATACAGATCATATGTATGCATGTATGTATCTATGTATATACATATATATATGTATGTATGTATATATATGACAAATTTTGAGAGAGAAGCCATATTTTGCATTCATGTGGGTTATTATTCACCCTGCTCCTCATGTTGCAGAAATTGTTGTAAATTCCACACTAATTAATGTAAATTGCTTATAAATAGCCAACTTAAAATATTTGGCTGATGTTTATGCTGTTCGTTTTAGTCAGAGTTGCACACAGAAAGCAGAGCTATTCCTCAAGATACTGCATTCAAGAATGAGAGAAAATAAGAGAGGCCACAGCTGGTTTGCTTTCTTTTCTTTAATCTCTCTGGAGTAGAAACCAGAATATAAAGTTCTACCTGAGGCAGAAAGAACAAATGAAATAAAATGAAACTTAACATTGTCATAAACAGGAACACTCATCCGTCAATCTTCCTTTATGTTTGTTTATGAGTTATATTTATTTGTGAATTTGTGATACAGCGGAATTACTGTGGTGAGTTCTTGGGGCTTCTTACAGGCTAGTTTTCATTTCTTTATTTCCCCCCACACACACTTGTGGAAAATACTTGTTTGGGAAGTAATTATTGTTTGGAAATATCACAAGAAATGGAATGGGGGTTGTGTCAAATGGGTAAAGTTGGGTGATGAATAATGAATAATGATGAATAATGATGGAAGATTTTATTTCTTTCCTAAGTCTTAAGTCATTCAACCACTTTTACTGGAACAAAAACAAATGGAATGTCTATAGGAAAAACTTTACTCTTGAGTAATAAATGTAATAGGTTTCTTTGAAGTATCTTTTGCTTCATCAAAATAGATGTCAATCATGGCTTGGCAAAAAGATAAAGCATGTTTCCAATGAAAATGGAATTAATATCGAGTTCAAATTGAAACACTAAGTAACAAGTCCTCATAAATCCATACAAAGTCTAGCATCAGAGTGAGAAATTGCATTCCTAGCTAGACATTGCCTTGGTACTTCCTTGACAGGAGCACCAGCTGTTCTATGATACACATTTGTTTGAAGACTACTGAGTCAAACTGAATTGTTTGACTTTTGTTGTTTCCAACCTTATCTGCAGGATTCTTTCTTTTTTTACTTTAGCACTCTGTTTTCATGTTGCTTTATAAAAATGGCATAAACACATTTCACTAACAGCAAATAATTTTAAATCAGTATCAAATTATATCTAATGAAAGCTATTTATGTATTGTGCATGTGTGTATGCACACGCCAGGGCAAATGTGAGGTCGGGGACAACTTGTGAGCATCATTTCTCCCTGTGACTGTAACTCAGATCCTCAGGATCATAGCAAGTGTCATTTTCTACTAAGCCATCTCATTGGCAAAGTAGGAAACTAATCTGAACTTCTCTGATTTACTCCATAAGACCAGCTTCCTACTGTGCCATTTTCCTACACTGTTTAACTAATTAACTAGTTTAACTACTTTAACTAACATTACTTAATATCTTCCATCACTATTATTTCACAATATTTGTCCATCTCAATTATAACATAAGCCTCACATATGAACGACATTTGTTTATTTTGTTCTAAGATGTATTTTCAAGAGTCTAAAACAAATCTCTGACAGACAGTCAGCAAATGCATTTAAAAGAAGAAATTATTTGGACTTATTGCTGCTAACAAAGCATGCACATGCATGCTATTTAATCCCATGAAGAAGAAGATATGTCAGGCAAGAATCTTAACCAATGCTCTTGGCTTCAAAGCATATATTGATTTGGATGGGAAGTGAAATATAGAGGACTCATAAAATATGCAAATGTGTTGAGAGTTATCAGACTGGTAAAACTTGGCAAGTGGGTGATAAAAGGGTTAGGCAGAGAATCATATAAAACAAATCCTTAAAAAAATGAAGATGACCATCTTTCCCTCTTTGTTTCTTCAGTCTTTTCAATATCAGAAAAATTAAAATTTTGTGGTGGGCTGGGTATTAGGTTTAATGTTCCAGGCAAACAAAATGGCTAGTGCAATATTCCCTTGTATGGTTCCCCACTTTCTGTCTAATCAAAAGGAAAGTTTTAATCTTAACATAGTAAAACTACAAATCACAAAATAGTTATTAAGCAAGAATTAGAGTTACAATATCTAGTCTATTTGTATTTGACAAAATTAAAGAAAATAATCTATCATCTATGAGATTCTGTGGGAGAGATGCTGTGGAGGACCCTTCTGTATGCTGTGAATGTATATTGCTCTCATTGGTTGATAACAAAAGCTGATTTGGCCTATAATCAGGATTAATAATGTTGGGTGGGAAAGCCAAGTGGAGATACATAAAGAAGGGCAGAGTCAGGAGTCCCCAGCCAGATGCTGAGGAAGCAAGATGAGAATGCCGTACTGAGAAAAGGTACCATGCCATGTGGCTAAAAATAGATAAGAATTATGGGTGAATTTAAGTGTAAGAGCTAGTTAGTAATAAGCTTGAGCTACAGGATGAACATTTATATATACGCCTCTAAGTGATTATTTGGAAAATGGCTGCTGGGTATTTGGGAGTTGCTGGTGGGACAAAAACTTCAGTCTACAATTTAGCAACAGTGTACAGTTTTTGAAAGCACAATGACTTTAAACTAATTTAAGATAAAATGCACAATGAATCAAAGTGTTTGTTGCAATGCTCACATGTGTTGCATCCACATCTTCCCTACAGGCTTAGTTCCAAACACACAGCATGCTAACTGACATTCCATATGCCACACTGTGTGGGTGTGACATCAGTGAATATGGCCTGAAACACTTCAGCTCAGATTTGAATTGTTTGTGCACCACAAACTGAAGCTTCACTGTGCATACAATGTTTTCTGTTTTTATGGAAAGATAATTAAGGAATATGAAACCTTTTAATATTTTCTTGTTGACATTTTTGCATACAAGAATCAAGTTATCATATCTATGGATTATATTATGTTAAAATGTTTAATTGTAAATTTTACTGTTCCAGGTATTGACTTGAATTCCACAGGGAATTATTAAGTGAACTGTGATTGGGGATTAGGATAGAACTTCAAACACATTCTGGAATGGCCCTAAGCATCCTTTTGCTATTTGGTACCACTCATTTATGTGAAGTGGTATTCTCAGTATTGACAATTATGAAATCAAAATATTCAACACAGAAAAATGTAAAGAATATATTCTGAAGCATCAATCATTTGGCAGAGATTTAGTTCTTCAGGCAGAAATAAACAAGCATTTCTAATATATTTACATGTATATTTGCCTTCATCTGCATAGTCCATTTTGACTGGGAACTCACTCTGTAGACCAGGCTGGCCTTGAACTCAAAGAGATCTGCCTGCCTCTGCCTCCTGAGTATGAGTGCTGGGATTAAAGGCAAGCCTACCACCACCAGGCTTGCCTTCATCATCGATAGCTAAGTTCAATATATATCAAATAATCATTTAAAAATTCTGTTATTCATGATCAATAATTGTTTGATTTACATACCTATTTTAGTAGCTATATTCCTAGGGTTGTGTATCAACTTCTCAGGCAAAAAAGGCTCACAACTAGAAAAGCTTAAGAAGCCCTGTGACTAGAAGATGATGTCAGGAGAGTAAGTGATTTGCCTTTTACTCTGGGTGAAACAGAGACATGACAGTGTTTTTGGCAAATGATTTTTTAAAAGGCATATGATTTACCTGTACCAAGAACTAGCAATGTCAGAGGTAGAAGCAGAAACTCTAGGAGGAGCCTGTGAGGAAGAATGATGTAATATGAAGTCAAAAGGGGCTGTAAAGTTGGTGAGAACTGATGGAAAGCTTGGCAGTTGGTTTGGATAAGAATATGAGGTCACTTTAGGATGTTCTGATGTGGTGACAGTGAGGGTTTCTAGGCACAGTGATTTTTTTTTTCGTGTGTGTGTGTGTGTGTGTGTGTGTGTGTGTGTGTGTGTGTGTGTGACATAAATGGGTTAAAGTTATTTGGAGGCATCAATTTTCAGATCCCAGAATGACTTGATTCTCTTTCTCTAGACACCCTCTTTTTTAAAAATTTATTTATTTAATATGTACACAAAAGAGGGCGCCAGATCTCATTACAGATGGTTGTGAGCCACCATGTGGGTGCTGGGAATTGAACTTAGGACCCCTGGAAGAGTAGTCAGTGCTTTTAACCTCTGAGCCATCTCTCCAGCCCCTGATTTTTTTTATAGGTATGGCTTATCATATGCAATGCAGGGCTGTCTAAACAACACATACAAGTCCCATTATATTATCTTTTAAAAATGTAAGTGTCTAAGTTAGTGTTCTATTGCTATGAAGAGGCATCATAACAATAGCAACTCTAATAGAAATAAAGCATTTAGTTGGGGCCTCCTTACAGGTTCAGAGGCTTACTCCATTATCCTCATGGTTGGGAGCATTGCGACTCACAGGCAGACATGGTAGCTGAGAGTTCTACATCTGTGTAGTGGGTCCAGCTTTGACCTGGAAGTACTACCCCCATTGAGTCTTCTGTAACTGTCACACCCAGAAGGCAGAGCTGAGAAAGGAGCCCTGAAGACCCGAGATCTGGATGTGCCAGCTCTCTTGGTTCCTGGATCCTGTATGCTGGAGGTAGACTGAGCAGAGTTCTCCGAAGAACACTGCAGGAAAGGCACAAAGCTACACAGAGAAACCCTATCTCAAAAAAAGCCAAAATGTTAATAATAATAATAATAATAATAAATGATTATATTCTGCAGTATGGAAGGAAGTTTAATGATTTGAGACTGGTTCTTAAATGTTTTCTTTAATTTCTCATTCTTTAGTAAGGGTTTTATAAAAATGCAATATATTAGAAAGTAAGAATTTAACATATTAAAACTACATTTCTCATAGATTGGAAATTTTAAAAATGCTCATTTTTTCAGTGCTATACCTTTAAGTTACAATAATCATATTAGCCTTCTGGTAAAAAAATTAGGTATCTTAAAAATTAGTATAACAAATGAATCAGACACACAGAGGTAATGCCTTTGTTAGCCCAGAAAATATATGCAGTGCTTCTATGCCTGAGTACCCTTTTATTCTTTTCATGATTTATCATAAAAATGTGGGTTGACAGTTTTATGTATGGAATGCAAATCTGACTCACTTTATCAATCTCATGCATATTAATATGTGTGCATGGTAATTCATGTTGCTTGTGGAATGGCCTTTAGACATTGTTTCAGTGCTATGCAATTTAATGTTGATGTTGGGAGGGATACATTTCACAGCTTCTTTTTATTAAACTAGGAAACTGTGAAAGTTTACTAGGTGATTTTCATTCTACGATATTCTGATACATAACCAGAACCAGTAGGTAAAATATACTTGTGTGTGTGTATGCATAATATCTTTATAAATGTAATTTTTCTCAGAAATTCAATACCATTGTTGAAGTAAGAGAATCACTGGGGAAGAGTAATTGTTATAAAATGAAGGCATACATTTTCATAAAGATGTAGAAATTATCTGAATTATGGTAATTATGATCGCCAAGTGAGTCTTAGCTTTCTAATATAATTATGAGAGAAAATAAAACTTCATAATCTCTAATTATTCTTCCTACATGTCAACTACCATTATCACCTAGAATTTGTTATGGAGAGGAAACACTCCCATCTCATCCTCACAGATATATTCTAAGGACCAGATCTTGTGTTTTGTAGTTAAAGAAAGCAGCTCTGAACCCAATATCCAGGCTTTATTAGTCCTTTATTGGACAATTGCTGTAATCCCAAAGCTTCTGATTCTTCAGCTATGAATTACAATCATGTCTATTTTTCCTAATGTCAATCCTTTGAATAACTGAGGAAGTGAGGCAACTGGTAACTCTTGAATACAACATGGACATAATTTCCTTTGTTAAACATCATCACCTGAGCAAGCCCTGAGGAGCAAGCCAGTAAGCAGCACCCCTCCACGACCATCAGCTCCTGCCTCCAGGTTCCTGCCCCGCTTGAGTTTCAGTCCTGAATTTCTTCCATGATAATCAGTAATGTGGACATCTAAACCAAACAAACCCTTTCCTCTCCGACTTGCTTTTGTCATGGTGTGCCATCACAGCAATAGTAACTCTAACTATGACGGTGAGCCTTAAGTTCCAGCTGAAAATAATGAAGGAGGAGTCCTCTGAGAAATATTCTGAAGTAGCATGCAAATCCTAAAATACAATGACAAACTACAACAGCTGTGGGGCCCGAAATGCCGTATGAGAGGAGAATACTTTATGGGCTTCTTTACACAACAGGAATTAGTGGTGTAATATGGTTCCCCTCTTTGCTTTGTCCTGTGGTGAGGAAGCATCTCTTTCCAACCTCAAGATAATGTGAGAGGTTTTCAAATGAACCAAGACTCCATTCAAGTCTGAAGTCCAAGTCCAAGGCAGTAGTTGGCATCCTTTGCCGAGTGTGAATAGATAGGTTGTTAGGCAAGAGAGAGCTGCAGCTGTACTTGATTTTAGGCACAGAGACTGATTTTCCTTTGCTACAGTGTGGGAGCCCGTTTTTAGGTTCCTCGTGGCTTTACCTGTCAGGTCCGCATAGAGAGGATGATTAAGACCACGGGCCTGAGTACAGGTATCTGAGATGGTCTGCACTTGGCTGGGCTGGGGGAGGTCTTTTGCTCTACCTCTTGGCGTCTCTATAAATATCCTGGGGCAAAGACAGGGCCCATTGGAATAGGTTCCAGGACCTCTCAAGGCTATCCTGTATTTTCTATCTGTTTATCTCCACAATACAAATCTTTCTATATATTTCCTGCTTCTCCCACTCAAGAACCCTCTGGGGGAACTGTGGGGTTGGTGGGTAAACGGCCCACACTACAGGGCAGTAGCAAGGAGGCCAGCAGGTAACAATATACAAAGGACATCACAAGAACCAGGAGTGAAGCATCTTCGACTGAAAGAGACTGGACGTCTAGAATGCCCCTTAAGATCTGGGCATGGTGGTGACATGCACAACCACATGGGAGACCAAGAACCATGTGCCACATGGAAAGCCCATTGAGCTACCTGACTCTGAAAAGGTGTCATGAAAGAGAGACTTCTCCGTATTCTTAATCATGTATCACTAATGGTGCATTGCTGCCCTTCTCAGACAGGAGAGACCTTTCCTATGCTGCCTTTATCCTCCTTTGTGTGATTCCAACAAGAAAACTCCCCCCTGTGGGCGCCATGGGCCCTGGCCCCCGACTGGGAGTGGCTGCGGCCTTGCTTGCTGACCTTGATAAGATGTCCTCCCTATTCAGATTCCCTGCCGGTATCCACCCTTCTGAATGCTGAGGGAAGTTCCTTGTTGTGTATCCTGCATTTTGGGCGTTAACTACTTAGATGCTAGATTGTAGAACATTGAGTCTGGAATGTAGACCATTGACAGCGAACTTCTGCCCTCCGGGGGTTCCTCCATTTGTGCTGTAAGCCTGTATGTATTTAGGGTTTCTTCCCTCTTTCAATAAACGGCATTCGACATCCAAACGTACGAATGACTCGCTGTCTCTTGTCTCTATTTTTTAATCCGCAGTCCTTCGCTCGGACATGGTGAACAGTTATTGGTAACGCGGGCGTTACCGCTACAAATGGAGGTTCCTACCGAGATCTGGGAAAGAAGGACCAGCTGACGGACACTCTTGGAAGGCCGGCCGGCATTTTACAGGTGAGAGTGGATTGAAATGGGTACAGCTAGCTCACAGTCAGTTAATTGGACTGTTGAAGCAGGAAGGTACCAAAGTTAAGAAAGGGCAAGACAGCTAAAGATTTTAAATGAAAAAGGAAATCTTCCCAATAGAGAAGAGGGAAGGAAAGGAAATTTCCCGTTAGAAAAGGGAGAAAAAGTTTTAATCAAGAAAAAAGTATTTTCCCGGTAAAAAGGGGAAAAATTTTTGAAACTAGGCCTAAAGATTGGGGCCCTGTAGAGGAAGGGTGAAAGAAAGAGAGAAGCCTCTTCCCAGTGGTAATGGAGGATGTAAAGACTTTTTCCAGTTGTAGAGTTTTCAGGATAGCTGAAAACTCTTGAGTTTTTTCATCCTGCAAGTGCAGAGCGGCAGCATCTGAATTACAAAGAATCGGCAGGTAGGCCTCATTGCTGCTGGCTGAACAGCAGGCGAGCCCAGAGCTTAAAGTTTTGCTGTCTGTGTGCTTAATTTTGGTTCAAATGTTTTTTATTTTTCCCTCAGAGTGGGAATACTTCAATATTTAGGATCCCTTCGTGGGAAATGTTTTTCTGTTTTCCCTTATGGTGGGAATAACTCGTTATTAGGTAGTCCCTTCATGGGAGTAAAAAGTTTAAACATGAGTTTGTGTGTGCGGGGCGCGCCCAGTGGCTGTGGCGGACAAAGGTGTGCATGAGATAGCCCGAAGCAGCAGGCGGACAGATACACAGGTACACGCCGGTGGGAGGAAGGGCCGTGATGGATTGCGGCCCAGGCAGGCGCTGGCAATAGAGCCTGAGCAGTGGACAGAGCAAAGCTAAGCTACAGCCTCAGCTCTCGCCAAGCGAGCAGAGGGCTGGAAAGGGACTAGCACTAAAAGTTTAAACCGGGCCTAACTTCTGGTGAAAAATGGTTTCGGTCAGGACATTGAATACTAAGTCAATGCTGTTTAAATAAAGGATGTTCTGTTCTTTTGATTGTCTTGATAAATGTTTGGATGAATGTTTGATTTTCATGGTAGATAAACTAAAGGAACAGGATTCATAATTTTGAACTATATATATTTGGTATGCTCTTGTCTGTTGATCATTACTGAAAATTTCGCTCTTCAATTTAAGTTGCTTTCTAGAAATTCTTGGTTTAATTCTATAAAAATATAATACCTGAAATGGATTGGGTTGTTAGCTTATTAAATAATGTTGCTAAGATAAACCCATAAATAATAATCTCTTACTGATAAAGAGGTTACAAAATTATTTTTCCAATAAATAAAATACAGGTATATTGTTTGGTCCACATTGTTAATAATTGGCTATTTGTGCTAATGTGTTATTTGGGATCTATAAAAATGAATCCTCTTTAAAATTTTATAAAATACTCTAGAAGAGTATTACCTAAAGTTTACCTTTTCAAATCCTATAAAGATTGTATTTAATGCTTTTATAATTGACATATGTAAAAAAGACCTTGAAAACAAAAGCTGGTGATAGAATTGCTCAATTATTATTGCTTTCATATTTTAAATTCAAAATGGTGCCGATATATAAAACTGGAGGCTTTGGGAGTACAGGAAAAAAGGTGTTTTGACAAACAGTTATCAATGATAAACAGCCTAAATTAAAAACAAAATTATATGGGATTGAGATTAAAAGATTATTAGATTCTGGTGCTGGATATATCTATAATTTTACAAGAATCCTGAGATCCCAATTGGCCCCTTAAAAATTCTACAAGGTATCAACACAGCTCAGACGCCATTACAGAACAAGCTACTTTTAAATTAAAAGGATGAGGAAGGTCATACAAAAACTTTTCAACCTTTGTGCTACCTGACATTCCAGTAAACTTGTGGGGACGGGATGTGTTAAATGGTATGAGAACAGTGCTTACTACACAACATGTACAACAGATGCTAAAGAGTCAGGGCTACTACCCGGACAAAGGCTTAAAAAAAATGTTTCAAGGAGGCCCACAACCTGTGACAGACAAAAACTGTGTCACTAGGGGTCCTGGGGATACTAAAGGATTAGGGTCTTTTCCATAGAGGTCACTACACAACAACCTTCAATAATACAACTGATAAAAGTCACTTGAAAAAGTAATGACCCTATATGGATAGAGCAATGGCCCCTTACTAAGAAAAAATTGGAGGCTGCGTATGCATTGGTTAAGGAGCAGTTAGATGCTGGACATATCATTCCTTCCACTTCACCTTGGAACTCACCTATATTTGTTATTTAAAAAAAAATCAAAAAAATAGAGGCTGTTACAGGATCTTAGAGCTGTAAATAAAACCATGCTTCTCATGGGAGCAACACAGGCTGGCTTGCCTGCCCCTGTGGCAATTCCTAAACATTGACATTTAATTGTGGTTGACTTGAGGGATTGTTTCTTCACCATTCCTTTACATCCTCAAGGACAGGCTATAGTAGAACGCTGCCATCGTACCTTAAAAACTTATATTGCTAAAGTAAAAAAGGGGGAGTTAGGGGCTCATCTTTCCTCTCCACATTCTATTCTTTCCCTGGTTTTATATATTTTAAATTTTTTATCGGTGGATTCTGCTGGAGTATCTACTACAGATAAACACTGATGGGCTCCTGTTACAAATCATCCGCTGGTGCAATGGAAAGATCTTTCTACTGGCACTTGGAGGGGACCCGATCCGGTGTTGGTGTGGGCCCAGGAATCTGTTTGTGTCTTTCCACAGGACAATGAAATTCCTCTCTGGGTTCCTGAACGCTGTGTGCACCCTGTGGCTGCTGCTGAATCTCAACATGGCAGAGACCTATTGGGCCTTCGTAAAAAACTCTCCCCTTCTGATGCCAATGGGGACTGAGAGCCCAATACGGCCAGCCTTGGCAAACATTATTGTAAGCCTAGGAACTGTAGCCATGTGGATGGATTCCTCAGAAGGTAATATATGGTAACTTTTTTCAAAAAACATTGAGAATGTACCACACCTTGGAGATTAAGGATAACTCTGAAGGTCAATGAACTTCAGTTGTAAACAGTAGCATACCAGCCAAGCCTTTTTCGCATTTTGCAACCCCCCTCAAGCTGGTATAGTACCTACTTTTCAGGAATGGCTCTGTGCAACATTTATTTGCCTCCTGAAATTCATCTAGCCTTTTTTGAAGATACCTCAAAATTTGTGAGCCTGAATGTGGCCATTATTGAGGCCATTAGTTCTACTCCTTGTTTGCTGTTTTTGTTTTCTGTTTTCTTTATGTTTCTCAGTTGTTCTCTTGCAGACCTGCCAGCCTAAGTAGTGCTGGGATCAAGAAAAATGGGCCTTGGTGGTTCGTGTTCCTGGAGCCGTGTCCATGCCAGTGGACCGTGGCAGCTAGACACAGATGATGCTCACATGCTCCAGAAGAGACTCTGACATCGCTGTTGCCATTGTTGCTGTTATAGCAGTGGTGGTCACTGCTGCTATTGTTTCTGGGATTGCTATTTCAAAATTGGTTACTACAGCTAGCACAATGGAGACCCGGCAGCAAAAGTAGCTACCACAGTTAGTTAATCTTTCTTCTTATTAGGCATGATAAATTTAATTCCACTTTTATACATTATAATTGGCTTTGAAAGTTGTAAAATTATTAAAACTCAAGTTCCATTTGCTTATGGGATACCACCTTACAAGGACTCCTATTTACAGTAAGGCTCGTTTAAGAAGGGAATGGTTCAATTGCCTTTAGCCTTCTGGCTATGGGTGGGTTCGGACTTCTGTTGGTCTTTTCTGTGTCGCACAGATTGCAAGCCCAGTGCCACTTTGTGATCTTTGGCAGCAGTCACTCTACAGCTCACATGGTTGAGTCTGTATGATAATGAGTATTCAGAGACAGGTAATGCTTGGGCAGCTGCCATCAACCTAAGACAGAGCACTTGTGTGGCCTGGGCAAGTGTCTCTATGACGGGTAAGGTGGTCTGCTGGTCCCACGCAACCTAAGTCAGAAGCTCATTTAATAAAAAGGGGGGACCTGTGGGCGCCATGGGCCCTGGCCCCCGACTGGGAGTGGCTGCGGCCTTGCTTGCTGACCTTGATAAAATGTCCTCCCTATTCAGATTCCCTGCCGGTATCCACCCTTCTGAATGCTGAGGGAAGTTCCTTGTTGTGTATCCTGCATTTTGGGCGTTAACTACTTAGATGCTAGATTGTAGAACATTGAGTCTGGAATGTAGACCATTGACAGCGAACTTCTGCCCTCCGGGGGTTCCTCCATTTGTGCTGTAAGCCTGTATGTATTTAAGGTTTCTTCCCTCTTTCAATAAACGGCATTCGACATCCAAACGTACGAATGACTCGCTGTCTCTTGTCTCTATTTTTTAATCCGCAGCCCTTCGCTCGGACATGGTGAACGGTTATTGGTAACGCGGGCGTTACCGCTACACCCCCAGTCCACTCATGTCTGCTTAAGTCCTATTTCCCCCTCCTCTCCTCTGAAAGTGTGCACTTCACTCAGGTGTGTCATACTTTCTTCTCAGCCTCTCTCTTTTCTTAATTCTTCTGTTGAAGCCTTTATTAAATTATCATCACAACATTTTTAACTCTGCTTCACTATTTTAAAAGATGAAGACAGATACATGTTAGTAAGGAAGCCACAGCGCTGAAAGAAAGCTAAAATATATGACGTTAGATAGGAATTTGTGTTATCTAATGGAAACTGAAATCTACAATTCTTCCTGAGAATTCAGTTAAAGGAGAAAAATAGCCCACATGAAGCACCAAAAAAGGAAGTAGTGATGAGCAATTAGATTCCCCTGACTGCACTCTCCCATATCCAATTATTCAATAGACAATTTTATAAATTTCATTAAGTTCTTAATTGGAATATAATTGATTCTATTGGGAACACTGTTGATTAAGTTTTTTTTATTTTTCTAAAATTAGAGATTAGTTTGTTCAGTGGGAACAATTTAGCAAATGAATCTCAATGATGCCATCGTGCATAGTTGTGAATGGCTTTGCCATGGACATTTCGCCTAGTGCACCCTTTTCCATCTGTGAGCAGTGTTAACAATTCTGCATTGTGAAGAACTGGGACTAATGGACATGAACACTCCACAGAGGTAATGGGAAATGGATCTTTTCCTGTTGGAAGTACTATCTATTCTTTCCTCCTCTCTCCAAGGAAGTTAGTATTCTGCTTCATGTAATCAAGTTTGTTTTAATATTCCTGATCATTACTGTGTGTCTCTCAACTCTCCTTTGAGTGTCCTGTGGTATTCATGTATATTGGCTTATAAAATGAGTTAAGTAAAGGTGGAGTCATGTATCAACTTTGTGTATGTTCTGTTACCTTTAAATTCATCCCACTTGTCTGCTCACACACTACTGCCCCCCAGAGACAATTAGGTGGCTCAGGAGTTTCATTGTCTTTGCTTCTCTTCTTTTCTTTCTCTTGTTGACTTCGTGCTTTGTTTTGGTGTCTGTTCTTATTTTGTCTATGATATTCTCACCACATGAGAGCAGGAACTGAGAATATGGTTTCTTCATCTGTTTGTTAATTATTGTAGATCAATGGTTCTTTCTTTCTTTTTTTGTTTTTCGAGACAGGGTTTCTCTGTATAGTTTTGGTGCCTGTCCTGGATCTCAGTCTGTAAATCAGGCTGGCCTCAAACTCACAGAAATCTGCCTGGCTCTGCCTCCTGAATGTTGGGATTAAAGACTTGCACCACCACTGCCCAGCGAATCAATGATGGTGCATCCTAATAATGCAAACCTTTAATACAGTTTCTATGTTGTGGTGACACCCAATCATAAAATTATTTTTGTTGCTACTTCATAATTGTAATTTTGCTACTGTTATAAATCATAATGTGAATATTTTTGGAGATAGAGGTTTGTCAATGAGGCCACAACCCACAGTTTGAGAACCACTACTGTAGAAGAATCATAGAATTTGACCTCTGTTGCATGGGAGTTGAGGACAAAGAAAGCTTGCTATTTTTATGATGACAGTCAGAAAAGACTGAAGTCAAATAAATTACGAAGCACATGTTCATATGAAAGAAAGGTGACTGCTAGCATCTATGTCTCTGTTTACTTTTGACCTGTGGCTTAAGCTGGATGTATCAGAGCCATAAGCACGCAGTGTCATGTTTTTGCCTGTCTTTAATTTAGAAAAGTGTGTATCTTTCAGAATGAGAAGCTGAGGCATTTTACTGCTTTTGTGAGTCTTAATATCCTGCATTTCAAGGCATTTGTAAATTACAGAGGTTCTGTTCTGATTGGCTTAGATGGATTACACAAAACAAATACAGATGATAGTTGAATATTTCTATATTCCAGGAAATTAAAATATTAATGCTTTTTATTCCACAGTTACCAAGAAACCTCTTATAGAAAATAGCTCATAAACATTTGAGTAACTAGATTAATAACATTAGCATAACCTTTGACAGACAAATCTGATTGAGTGATGCATTTTAAATGTTAATGATGTATTATTAGTGTTAAATATAATGAATCATATACCTTATTCTAATTAGATATATTTTCCAAACCTTGATAAATTTTACTGATCAAATGAAATAATGATTATTTTTTTTCTAGTGTTTGAGCTTAAGAAAAATGTGAACTTGATCTCCTCAATTATATTAAAATTTTATCCTTAACTAGGTCTGTGGTAATCATGTTTGCTTATTTTTCTCAAAAGATTGCTTTCATTTATTAGCTATATGAATATGTGTGGTTTTGTATGTGCATGTACAGAATGGCAGAATTATCAGATCCCTCCTGAACTGGAGTTATAGGTGGCTGGAAGCTGCCTCACGTAAGTGCTGGGAACTGAACTCTGGTCTCTTCAGCTTTTAAATGTGTTTACTTGAAGATAATTTATAATATCTCCAAATAATTTAAAATTTCACCTTTGTATTACAATAGGTTGCTTAGCAGAAATACTGTGTGCCTAATTCTAAGCAACAGAGAATGTCAGCACATGCTATTAAGTGTCATTTTATTTAAATTTTGTCTTCTGAATGAAGGCTCTGGCCCTGGGTCTTACATAAGAGAATAGACACCATGGCTTTAGAAAGCTGTATACTATGTATTTATATAATAAGTCTTGTGATTCTTACTTACACTCGTTCAGTTTTTCCTGTAAAGTAGAAGGAAGTCCAACATTATGCGTAGAAGTTACAATGTGTGGATCTGTGCCAGTAAAATATAATGTTTGTGTATTTTTGATATAGGATGGAAGAAGTGTAGGGTTTTCCTCAATTCTCTTCAGTCCTTTTTCTTTATCACTCATGGCAATTTAATAACCTGTGCTTCAATGTATAAATTTGGTACTTGGGACATTCTGTCACTTGAGGACCCTCCAAAGACATTTTATTTATGTAAAGTCACTGTCCCTGTTCATGGTATTTGAAATGGAACCTGGTATTCTATACACTTATTGATGCTTTTATTTGAAGACAGCGATAATGAAAGCTTTGGATTTTAACTTGGATAACACCTTAAGTTATCCTCTAAGAACCTCTAAGAACATGACTGGAGTGAAGGAAAGTGCCCATGGGTTTGAGAAAATGAGTGTGCGCAACAATGAATGGCGTTTAAAAGGGGAGTTTCAGCTGCCCTGATTTATGATGCCCATTTCTGTAAAAACCCCTCTGAAACATGTTAAATTTTTTCAATGTTTGCTCAGTTGGTACAGCCTTTCTGCCTTGACTCTAATGAGTTCCTTTAAACCTCAGGAAAGGCTACCCACTCTTTCACTGCAGTCTGCCTGGATGGCTATATTTATGTTTCAATCAGATTCATTTTCTGTGCCTAGTGTTGACTAGCTAGAATCCTTCATTACTTCAAAACAGAAAAAAGACCAAGTTCTTTGAATTCATGTAAGAAGTCAGCTTTGTAGGTTGAGCTACATCTATGTTCCTTTAAAATGTGCTACTTTAAATATATAACAATTACCATTTTTCAGACACAAATGTCAGTTGACGTAACCAGATTATCTGATTTCTGACAGTATTTTTTATTTTTCTTCCTTCCTATATTTTTTTAACTTTATGTGTTCGCATCTTACAGTGTGCGTGACATATTCAAGTAGGTGCCTGCAGAGCTAAAAGATGGTGTCAAATCCATGGAGCTGGGCAGTTGAGAGCTGCCTTGCATGGGAGTTTGGAATGGTACTCTGAGTCTCAGGCCAGAGTGCATGCTCATCCCTAAGTTAAGTTTGTGTAGGTGAAACATTACTGAAACAAATTTTCCAAAACTGTAAGTATTACAGAAAACTCAGCATATATGTCAATTTGGTTAATAGCTATAGCATGAATTTGCCTTCAGGGAAAGCACCAGCCCAAACTATGTAGAATAATTATGTGCTATACTGCAATAAAGAATTTGTGACCTTTCTTCCTATGATCAATTATAGTAACAAGATAACAATGGCCAAGATTGGTATTATATCATCTGGCTTTTATTCTATAATTTTGTTTATTTGAAGGCCACTCTAATAAGCCAGTCTATGTACTACTTTTTATTTTTTTAATTAACTAATTTATTCTATGTGAACTGGTATTTTGCCTACATGTATGTCTGTGTGAGGGTGTAGGATCTTCCAGAACTGGAGTTATAGACGTGAGCCACCATGTGGGTGCTTGGACTTGAACCCCAGTTCTCTGGGATAGCAGCTAATGCCATTAACTGATGAGCCAACCCTCTGGCCCCCAGTCTATGTAATTCTAATAAAAGATGACAGTCTACGGGTTTACGTGGAAACACACTGTGCCAGGTACTTCAGCATATTGATTTGTGTTTGTGAACCCACTGCTCAGGAAGCTGAGGCAGGAGAGTAGTTGTAAGTTCACAGGCAGCTCTAAGCTAGGCTGGACTACGGTGTCAATCTTTTTTAAGGAAACCCTGATCCTCAATTGGGGAACCAAGGGTACATTCTGAGCAGAAATCTTACGTAACTTTATGACCACATCAGCAGACAGAGTTAGGATTATGAGGACCTGTTTTGGTCTTTTTTTTAGTTACTTTATGCCTTGGTGGATCAAACCCCTGATACAGGCATCTAAGCAGGAAGGGCTGGCTTAGACTTACAGTTCAGTGGTGAAGCCCATCATGGTGAGGCTGTCCTGGCAGCAGAACCTGAGGAGGCTTCTCAGATTTTATTTTATGTCACCACAGAGATGAATGCTGTTTGTAGCTGCTTTGGCCTTTATTCAGTCCAGGCCCCTTGTCCATTTCTGATGGGTTATGCTTCCTCAGTCAACACAGTCTAGAAACACCTCCACAGGCATAACCAGATGTTTGTTTCCATGGTCATTGTAAACCCCAACAGCCTGAAAATGGGGCAGGAGGAGGGAAGAGGGGGGTCTGTGATTGGTGTGTAAAATGAACAAAAAAAACCTCTTAATTAAAAAGCAAAAATAAAAACAAAAAGAAAAAAGATAACTTTATACCACAGCCTAAAAGCATTTGCCAAAAAAAGGGAACCGAATTGATAGCCAGCGACTAAGAAGAACAAATAAATACTGTTAGGAACTGGATGAAATGACTTAAGAATTTCAGACTCTGCATATAAAAATCTATATTATTATAACAATCACAGCATTTTTAACTTTATTATACCTGTGTGGTTTTAGAATAAATCATTGAACAGATAGAGAAAATATTTGCATGTTCTTTATTCTCTCAGTCATTAATAAATTATACCGTTTGTTTGAAATAATTCTGTACTACACTTTGATGAGGGTATTAATTTTAACTCTTAAAAAATACACCTTAATATTGTTTTTCAAGCCATTTATTGCAATTTCTTCAAATTATCAAATGTGAAAGATGGCATTCAAGTACATTTATAAAATATTTGAATTCTAAGAAGGAAACCATATTGTAACATTATGCTGACCATTTTATATCTATGGAAAAAAACTTTCTTGATAGTAAGTGGAGAGGTCATAATTTAAATTTGAATCTGTCCCAATATCTATATATTTACTATGAAACATTAATTTTTCACAATGTTTAATTTAGCTCCAAATGTGAGTGGGTGCTACCCAACTTGTCCTCAGTCTCAGGACAGTGTAATTTTGCATAAATATTTTATGTAATCTGAATCTAAGCTATCTGGGGCTGGGGAGACAACTCAGTGGGTTCCTTGCTGGTTTGCAATGAGGACCTGTGCTGAGACCCCCCCCCCCAACACACACACACACACACACACACACACACACACACACACACACACACACTTAGGGAGAAGAAGCCAGGGCCCAGTTAGGTATGCCTGAACCCCCAGTGCTGGGGATGTCTTTCTGTATGCTGTGAATGTGTGTAGCAGGAATCTTAAAAGTTCTTATTGATAAAATCAAACCCGAGGCGAGTTATTGGGGTCCATGCTGGTAGATCAGAGAGATAGAACAAGCCACAGCTATCTCACCTTGCCAGTTCCTCAGCTGGTCCTGTTTCCTCAGACTGGAAGCTTCTGTGTCCTCATCCCAATGGCTCTCAGCTGAACTGCTGCTTAAAAGCCTGAATGCTTATCCAGCCAAATCTTAACCAGCCAAAAGCCTCTAGTTTCTGGTCCTGACGCCTTATATATCTTTCTGTTTTCTACCACCACTCCCTGGGATTAAAGGCTGGATTTCTGGGATTAAAGGCATGTCACCATGCTTGGCTGTTTCCAATGTGGCCTTGAACTCACAGAGATCCAGAGGGATTTCTATCTCTGGAATGCTAGGATTAAAGGCGTGTGCTATCACTGACTAACTAGTGGCTTGTCTGTTCTCTGACCCCAGGTAAGTTTATTAAGGTACACAATATTTTGGTGACACAATACCACCACATCTCCTCTCTTTTTGTTTTAATAAAAAAGCTTATAACTAATACAAGAAAAACTATTTTCAATAAGTATATGCAATATACAGTCAAGATTACATTAACAACGTCTAGTCCATTAACATTTGACAGATCCAGACAAAAAACTCCATTATATATATTAACAATGTCCAGTCCAGTAACATCTGATAAACTCAGACCAAAAAATTTTCATTACTTATCTTATTTAAAACAAGTAGTTCCTTTTTAAAAGTAGATTCCATAATCTCCCTTTTTATCTTATCAAATGTGTTGCTCTGACTGGTTAATAAATAAAATGCTGATTGACCAGTAGCCAGCCAGGCAGAATAGTATAGGTGGGACAAGGAGAGAGGAGAATGCTGGGTGGGAAGTGGAAGGCTGAGTCAGGAGATGCTGCCAGCCACCTCCATGAGAAACAGGATGTAAAGTATCAGTAAGCCACAAGCCACGTGGCAACTTATAGATTAATAGAAATGGGTTAATTTAAGATATAAGAACTAGATAGCCAGAAGCCTGTCACTGCCATACAGTTAATAAGTAATATAAGTCTCTCTGTGTTTACTTGGGTCTGAGTGGCTGCAGGCCCTAGTGGGATCGGAGAAAACTCCAATTACACCCCAGAGTTGCAGTGTGGCAGAGACAGGCAGATCCAGAGATGTTGCTCATCAGTCAAATTAACTAAAACAGTAAGTTCCAGGGCTAGCTCAATAACCCAGCTCAAAAAATAAAGGAGAGAGAAATGTTTTTCGATACTCAACAACTTCTGGACTCCATACGTGCATGTACAGAAAGTGTTCCCACTACATGTACATTAAAAAAAGAAAAAAGATACAAAAAGAAAAACATCCCAGGGATGTCGTCAGTGTGGTGGAGGAAGCTGGCTTGTTGTGTGTGCCCTCTTTTGACAATGAACATGTGAAAGACCTGGAGACTTTTCTGGGGAACCATTCACAACTCCTGAATAGACTTGTCTGGCTTCCTAACTGCCCACCTTCCAGCAAGCCCCTAACCTCAACTGGTATTGTTCGGAACAGTTTTCAGAATCATCTGCTTTATCAGCCGAGCCAGGAGGTTCTTGTTCATTTTTATGATGCTTTCCATTTCCTTTTAAAAATAAAAATAGAATGCTGATAGAGCGGGCTTTCTTACCTACTTCAGCAATCTGACTTGCCTGTGGTGCTGAGCTCTGAAGAAACAGTTTAAATGTCTGCTAAGAAAGTTTCTTTGGTTCTTTTCTTGTTGTTGTTTTCTTTCCACCTAAATTGCAATGCCTCTGCATTTTGGTTGTTTCAAAGTTTTCTCGGAATAGCTATAGGTTTTCAAGAACTATTTCTGTGAAAAAAAAAAAAGCATTATTTCCTCATGTCCCTGAAATCTATTACCAGTGTCTACTTGCCTTCAGATGAATGCCACTTTTGGCATTCTGCTATCTCAGTAGTTTCCAAAGGGAAAAAAAAAAAAAACTTTATGCGAGGTCACCATAGTTTGAAGTTGTTTAAATTTGGACATATTGTCTTGGGAGCATTTCCGTGTGCTCAAGACAGCACAGTACCCACTTGTGTGGGGTAATTGTGTGGCTCTCACTCTGATCCCTGGCTGATGCTTACTTTGAAAAGTTGTGGAAGTTCCCTAAATATGCATATTGTCTCAGCCTCTTTCAGAGTGGAGAGACTGTAATATTCTTTTTAACTCCATGTTTATTTTGCAGCTATTCCAGGTCTATAATTATAAATTAATTATAAAAGACAACCTGTAAGTATTCCTGTGCTCCATTCTTTTGAGCCATAAGTCCTCCATGCCTTGGACAGAGATGTCTATTAAAAGTCCAAGTGTACTTGGTCTCATCGTGGTCATGCTCTCGTGATGCTTGAATAATATTTTTTCTCTGCTGCCGATGTTTTTGTGCCTATGTGTTTGCTTTATGGCTGTCACTGTATTCATTTCTGAAGGCTCTGTTGTTTTATCTTCTACTCTAGCCTTTGTACCACGGAAGTGAACAAATACGTTAAACAATCAACTAAGTCTCATCCCACATTTTGTTATTATCCCGAGGAAGCAATTATATCATAACTTCTCCAAATGTATAAGTAAATTCTTCCAGAATACTATCTTGGTCTTATTAGCTTAGCTAAGAAATAATAAAATCAAACAAAACATGATGGAGTATCATTCTTTGCAACTAATCCCCAGCTGCAGGGGCTTAAACATCCTCAGGGATACTGTGACTCAGCCTCACATTCCTCCATGTGTTCCTATCAACAGGAAGATGTAAGCATTGTTTTTGAAATAAAGATTTCAGTACTTATCCACTTCCTTTGCAAAAAAGATATTCTATTCATGAATACCTCCCAATATATATTGGACAAATGGAACACAGTCTTTACCATAATTATATGCAGCCAAATTGTAGAATTTCTTGTTGTATATATGTTTTTCCTACTTTCTGATATATGAATTATAAATTCTAATTTCTTATTCTACTTTAAACCTCTAAACTTTCTAATTTATTTTTATAGAATTCTATAAAACAGTATATTCCCACTGATGTCACCTTTGTTTGACTTATTAATTTTATTCTTTATGCCTTGCCAGCAATATATTAAATTACCCATACAAGTCTTGAATTCTTTCTAAATATCAGTCATTAAAGTGATGTGATTATTAAAATTAGATATTAGAATTGACTGGAGAATATATTTCTTCACAGATATTCTCCAATTCTACCAACCATAAAGATCAATCTGAAGTCTAAATTCCTCATGATATAATGAAGTGGTTGGGCATGTTTTTAATTTTTACAATTGTATTTGTGTGTGTGTGTGTGTGTGTGTGTGTGTGTGTGTGTGTGTGTGTGTGTGACACATGTAGATATTGGGTGACATCTTGGAAGAGTTGGTTATCTCTTTCTGCCATGTGGTTCTGGGGATAGATCTCTGGTTTGGCAACATGCATCTTTATCCCTGAGCCACTTTGTCTACCTGATCCCCTATTGAATGATTCATTCATCATTTCCTTCATGTTTTCATGTTCTTACACATATAAAACTAGGGAAGCATCACCTCTGTAGAAAAGCTTTTAAGTATATGCAAACATACATATAAATATATGACTGCATTTATAATATTTTTACGTAATTAGCAAGGAAACACATAAAAACTTAAAAGTACTATGTTATCTGCATACATACAGACATATGCAAATGTATATATATTCGTGCTCATTATCATGAAGATATGCAGAAAATGAAATGAGGAGAAAACCTCCTGAAGCCCTAAAAAGTTACAAAGTGGCACAAAAAGATTGTAAAGATTGTATAATATCTGCAGAGAGTGCTAGAAGCCCAAAGCTTCCTGGACAAAGAGACCATTTTATGACACGGGGATAGATTGGGGTAGACCCTCAGTTAGTCACAGGTAAAATGTTGATTTTATATGAAATAAATGATTTTACCTCTTTCCTACTCTTGTTCTTCCATGGTTTAGTATAAATTTTATTTTTTGTCACTATTATTTTTTGCAAAATTGTATTAAAATGTTTAGAATCAATGCAAATCTAATGTTCTGCTTTCATGAAATTGAACCAATTATTAAAATTCAACCTAGCAGCTCCATAGCAACTATGTTAGTTTAATATATTTTTCATTTGTGCTTGTATCTCTGTTTATGTGTACATGCACATGTGTGTTTGTATAGTAGATATGCAAGTGTAGGCTATTTCTTATTTATGTAAGTGTGCATGGAGGCAAGAGGTGAAGCTTATTTTTTGAGACCAGATCCTTCATTGTCTTGAAGCTCACTCTTTAGGCTGGATTGATTAGCTGTTGAATCCTAGGATTTTATCTGTCTCCAAATCCCCTGTGCTTGAATCAGAAGTCTGTTTCATCCTTTCATGTTTCTTACCATGAGTTCTGGGCATTAAACTCAGGTCCTCACTCTTTCATGCAAGCAGTTTATTGGTCATGCTACCTCTGCAGCCATGAATATATTTTCTTATCTTACAGATACAGTATTTGAGGTAGCATGCTATCTTAATACCTCTTCTTAATAAATGGTCCAGCCATGGAATGCTCAACTTGTACATGTCAACTTTATCTGCACTGTCACTTGGGCAGTATCAACTGGTTTATTTCAGATTTGCTTCAGCTCATATATCCAACAACACATTTATCAAACACAAGACATGGAGGCTCTTATAGAATTAGTATATTACAAGCCAGGGGCTGGAGAGTGAAATTCTAATTATTCTTGATGTAAGGCATTCCAAATGCACCTTCTGATACAATAATGAAAGTTATTTTTCTTCAAGAAACTGAAAGATGATATACAAGGTGTCTTCTTCATGTTTCCAAAGAAATAGAGTTCAGCGAAAATCATGTGACTCTGACAGATAAAGATCATCAAGAAATTATTTACCATATGCCATATAAATACAGAAATAATTATAAATATTTTCAAAAGCATAGGATATAAGATGTAGCAAATATATAAAGGAATAACTAAGTGGAAATATTAGCATGGCTCAATGAGGGAGACCTTTTCTTTGTCTACACACTTTGGAAATACAAAAATAAGTTGCATCTGCGATCTTTAAGAATTTGTGAATTTTCAGTGTGGTGTAAATAAATTAAAAAATGGCATTTTGAATCTTAGAGTTTATTTAAAAATCCTTTATAGAAATTTCGGTAATTTCATATTGTCCTCACATGTATATGAATGAGGCATTATTTCCAAAAAATTGTAATTGTGGATTAATTTTGAATTGTTGACAAAATTTTGTTTAAGGAGAAATATGAATAAAAATCACACTTAGAATTTTGAGTTCTTGGAGCTGAAAGTTTAAGAGTGTTTGCTGGTAGTGGAAACACATGAACTATGAACCAATAGCTGAGGAGCCCACAATTGGACCAGGCCCTCTAGGTAAGTGAGACAGTCAATTAGTTTGAACTGTTTCAGAGGCCCCCAGGCAGTGGGATCAGGACCTGTCCTTAGTGCATGAGTTGGCTGTTTGGAGCCTGGGGCCTATGCAGGGACACTTTGCTCAGCCTGGGTGAAGAAGGGAGGAGGGGACTGAACCTGCCTGGACTGAATCTACCAGGCTGAACTGAATCCCCAGGGGAGTCCTTGCCCTGGAGGAGATGAGAATGGGGAGGGGGGGGGGAAGGACAGGGGAATCCGTGGCTAATATGTAAAATTAAATTAAATTATATATATAAAAAAGGGTGTTTGTTGCTCTTGCAGAGAATTAGAGTTCAGTACCCAGGACCCACATCAGGACTCAAGATCCTTTTCTGGCTTCTTTAGGCACCACATACATGTGGCACACACATAGAGACATAGACACATACACATACATAGAAATAAAATAAAATAATTCAGACTGCCTTATTCCCCCAATTTGTTTTTCCTGAATCACAGTGTGTGTGCTTTATCTAGCTTAGTGTCCAATGAGATCACATTTTACTGTCCGGATTTAATAATCACATAAAAATTTGACTTTTTACACTTGTGCATAAAAATTGAATATATGTATCTCACATTATATTACCATGAAGTAAATGATTATCTCATTTATAAAGACAATTTTTTTACTACTGTGTAGACATTCCTATGTTATAAATATACAAAGGACAAATCCTCATATTTATTTACCTGACACAAAGTCCTGTGTCAACAGATTTTCTTTATCACCTGCATTCCCTTCTGAAACTTGTGTGATTCATTAACTAAGTGTGATTCTTATTCAGGTTTCTCTTGAAATAAACAGGCATTTGTCAGCAATTCAAGCTAACCCTTAATTACTACATTTAGGAAATAAATAGTAGAATACAGCCATTGATTATTTTCTAGTAAGAGTCAAGATACAAAAAGACCTGAGACATGGTGGAGGTGGAGGTGGAGGAGACGTTAGTTACCAGCTCTCTGAATAAACTAGCAAACACAAATTTTGCTCCTCTGCTTTGTTACCTTTTCATATAATCCCTTCATCACACAGTGGCTGACGTGCAGGCTCTGAATCCATCAGCAGCTGACATTGGCAGCTCAGTGACTTGTGTCTATTTAAAAAATAGTACTTTTGTGAGAACAGATATTCATTTAAAGCTTTATTTTATCATTTGATTTGACCATTAAGTTCTCCTTTTATGTGTCATGATTTTCCTCAGACTGGAGACTAGCCCATATTAAGTATCAAAATCTGTGATAAAATTCTAGTCTGATATGAATTTTCAACCAAAGGAGAAAAGTATTCTGGCAAGCTGCTCTTTAAGGCACTGAAATTTAATGATATAATTTAAGTGTTATAACATTTTGAAAGGACATTAGAGGTCAGAGTGAAACTCCCTCATTTTCAGATGAAGAGACAGTAGAACAATGCATTTTAATAATTTGTTCAAGGTCATTTTAGTTTTTATTGGATATAGATTGCATATTTTATTCAGTTCCCCAAGTCTCATGTGAATAGTGGTATTTTTCATAAGATTTCCAGTCTTGTGTAAGATTATTCATCATTTAAGTGAGAGGTATACAACCTTATCCCACAAAGAAATTAAATAAAGTAGCAATTAAGAGACACAGCTGAGAGATGAAAGGGTCCCGACTTTCCCTCACACTTCACAGCTCAGGTGACACGATTTCCTGTGACACATTATGAATCCATGTGGATTACACCGCACTGATGAGATTGCTGACCTACACCTTCTGTAGGCACGTTAATGGAAGGAAGAGAGAAAGAGAGAGGGAGAAGGAGGGAGTTAGGCATGGTCAGAATTACAATCGTGGGCTAGGAGTCAGTCTGTGAAGGCATTTGCCACCAAATCTGAAGACCTGAGTTCATCAACCAGAGATCAATCCTGCATGATGAGAGGCAAGTTATTTCTGACCTCCAAATGTGTCATATTGCATGTGTATGTGCACACACACACACACACACACACACACACACATAAACATGTAAATGTGCACATACATGCACATATACATTGTATCACACACAGATACATAGACAAGTACACACAGATAAACTCATGCATGTATAAACACAAATACACATGCATATGCACAAAAAAATAAACAAAGAAGCTAACATAATTTGAAAATTTTAAATGCAGTCCTTTGCTGAGTTGCAATGGCCTCATATCTAGGTAACTATGGAATCAAGAATCAACTCCTTCCAGAACTTGTGACCCACCATTATGCAAATTTATTAGAATGCCCATCTAACACTGAGGAAAGATGTGAAGACCATGAGGTTCTTTGAGTAATTCAGGGTGAATTTCATGGGGACCCTTTTGATTCTTTTAACAGAAGATGTAAGGAGTTTGAAAAGAGACCTGAAAATTCAGAGATGGTGGGTAGTGGGGCAAGCTGTTATACACAGAAGAGCCTTTTCATGGTTCCCAACAGTTAAGCCTGTCTTTTGTTTTACAGTCATAACAAGTTTAATAATAGTGGTAGGCTAATGGAGGTCATTGGTCTGACATCAGTAAGATGGAAATTCTATCCACCACTGCATCCCAGAAAGAAGTGACCTGATTACATTTGAGCAGGCACAGAGGCATAAATGGCACAAGGCAGGAAAAGCACACTGTTATGGTAAATGAAATTCAGTGCATACAGGCATAATTTTGTCATTGTGATAAAAGCACGAACATTCCCCTTATTTCTTCTGCACATTGCCCATTCACACCCAGCCTATGCCTTTTTAGAAAAGTACCAACGTGATTCTGACCTGCAGTGAAATTCCTATCTTTGCATTACTCTCTCAGAAGGCTCTGTGTATGAAGAATGTCTTTATCGGGTCAGCCAAACGATGAAAATTGCATTAATGTTTCTCAACAGCACAGGTTTGGGCAGTAGATAGAGAACTTTTCATCACCATGTTCCTTTAACAAGGTCGTATTTCAAACTTCAAGAAATGTTTTGATATTGCACTTTGATATCTCTACACACAGAGAGCTTATTCCTTATGGGAGAGAGCTTATTCCTTATGAGAATACAGCAGCCGAGAAGAAAAAAGAACACAAACTTCATGTGTGTTTAAAACACAAGGTCTCTATAGAATAAATGTTGATGATTAGGCTTAGATACTAAGGCAAACTGAAAAGGTTTTGCCTGTTCCTGTTTCTTAATATATATAAGAAATGCCAACATATATATTCATACTTGTATATACAAACCTTAATTATTCTAAGACATTCTCACTTCTTGGCTGTGGATAACCGAGTGCTGCAGAAACAGATATCTGTGTTGATGGAGAATCTTGATTTCTCTCTGTACTATGTTCCACACTTTACTCCCATCATTGTTCATTTAGTACAGCATCCTCCGAAGCACATGTTTACCATCAGATACGATATAAGCACACAAGTGTATCACTCCTTGCACATGAAGGGCTTTGTTCTTCTTTTCATCTTTATTATTTTTTAGATTTTAGGATTCTCAAAGGTCCTCTGTTGAAATTGTGTATTGATTAAAATGAGACATGGATTTGAAGATTAAGAGTTTATGTTCTTGTCCATTTGTCTGAGAAAATGAAGCCTAAAGCTTTGTGAGCTTTCAAAGCACGGGCAGTAGTGCTCCCTGAATGATGTGTTGTGCTCTCTGACACCTCAGGCCTCCTCCTTCATTCCACAACTTCAAACCTCTTCTGACAATTCAGAGAAGGAATTGGGGGAGAGAGAGAGAGAGAGAGAGAGAGAGAGAGAGAGAGAGAGAGAGAGAGAGAGAGAGAGAGAGAGAGAGAGAGAGTTATATCCAGATCTACCACTTAATTCAAGTCACTCCATAGGCAAATTTGAAATATGAAGATAGAATATTAGTTTCACCAGTGAGTCCAACAAAGATGTATTTTCTGCCATCAAAAGATATATAATTATTGTCATCGTTTTAGTAATTAAAAGCAGTTTTTTTTGTGTGTGTTTGTTTGCATTTTTTTATTTAAACAAAAATTAGTATTTATTATGTTTGACTCTGGGGAACAATGTTTGTGCCATGTGGTGGTTTTGATCAGACTCTCTTACAGGGATTATGGGTGAGGTGCTGGCCAAGCCTGTAGTTTTCTGAAAACCTGAGTGAGGTTGGAGTATCTGTTTTCCAGAGGGTCTGATCACTCTATTGGGTCTGGTTGTTGGTGGCAGGCAGGCAAGACAGGAGTGTATTGCCTTTTATCAGCTAGCCCTGGAAGTCACTGCCATTCTCAGAATATCTTAGTGTGAGCCAAGTCCATACCAGAGAAGGACTGTCAGGAGGTGGGGACCTTTGGGAACTTGACGATGGGAAACTGACTACTATCTAGAGTGAGAGATACCCTACTAGAGTGGCTTTATCCCAGCATCCCATGGCTGGGAGAGCTCAGGAAAGGCTTTCTACAGAGGTCTAGGCAAGCTGGAACTTAGAGTTGCATAAGAAGGCCATGGAGATTTCTGGCACAACTATTAGGGTGTTTGGCCATCCCATCACCAGAGTAGGTCAGTCCCGGCTGTCCCTCGACCATTGCCAGCAGTCTTTTGTGGGGGTATCTTTGTGGATTTCTGTGGGCCTCTCTAGCACTTTGTTTCTTCCTTTTCTCATGTGGTCTTCATTTACTATGGTCTCCTATTCCTTGTTCTCCCTCTCTGTTCTTGATCCAGCTGGGATCTCCCATTCCCACGGGCTCTCTTTCCCTTGACCCTCACCTTTCATTACCCCCACTCATGTCCAGGCTGTTCATGTAGATCTCAGCCATTTCTCCATCGATCCCCGTGTCTTTCTTGGGGTCCTGTTTTCCAGGTAGCCTCACTGGTGATGTGAGTAGCAGTCCAGTCATCCTTGTTCCACATCTAGTATTCCCCTATGAGTGAGTACATACCATATTTGTCTTTCTGAGTCTGGGTTACCTCACTCAGGATGACTTTTTTTAGATCCATCCATTTGCCTGCAAACCTCATGATGTCATTGTTTTTCTCTGATGAGTAGTATTCCATTGTGTATATGTGCCACAATTTATTTATCCATTCTTCAGTTGAAGGGCATGTAGGTTGTTTCCAGGTTTTGGCTATTACAAACAATGCTGATATGAACATAGCTGAGCAAGTGCACTTGTGGTATGATTGAGGACTGAGGAATCTGGATGCAGACATCCACAGCTAGGCCCCAGGTGGAGCGTCGGGAGTCTAAATAGCAAGAAAGAGGAGTGTTTATATGAGCGAGAATTGTTGAAACCAAGGTTGGATAAAGCACAGGGACAAATAGCCGAACGAATGGAAACACATGAACTATGAACCAAAGGCTGAGGGGCCCCCAACTGGATCAGGCCCTCTGGATAGGTGAGACAGTCGATTGGCTTGATCTGTTTGGAAGGCATCTAGGTAGTGGTACCAGGTCCTGGGCTCATTGCATGAGTTAGCTGTTTGAAACCTGGGACTTATGCAGGGACGCTTGGCTCAATCTGGGAGGAAGGGACTGGACCTACCTGGACTGAGTCTATCAGGTCGATCTCAGTCCTTGGGGGAGGTTTTGCCCTGGAGAAGGTGGGAATGTGGGGTGGGCTGAGGGGAAGGGGAGGGGAGCAGGAAGGGGGAGAACAAAGGAATCTGTGGCTGTTATGTAGAACTGAATGGTATTGTAAAATAAAATTAAAAAAAAAAGAAAAGAAAGCCATGGAGAAGCCACAAGTTCACATGCACTTATGAGGATCTCACAGACATTACTGCATCTGAAGCACAAGGTATGATAGCACTTCACTCTCTGGCATCAGCTTCATCATCTGTAAAAGGGGAACAGCAATCACAACTTGATATGAATCCACTGTTCTCAGAAGTTCATGCTGGTGTCTAATTGCTATGTGCATTGGTAATCACGGTATTCAGGAATGTGAACTTGAAGAGAGTTCCATTGGCCATGAAGGCTTTTCCCTAATGGATGCAAAAGTGCTGTGTCTTAGTTAGGGTTTCTGTTGCTGTAAAGAGACACCATGACCACAGCAACTCTTGTAAAGGAAAACATTTAATTGGGGTTGTCTTACAGTTTCAGTGGTTTAGTCCATTATCGTCATGGTGGAACATAGTGGCATGCAGGCAGACATGGTGCTGGAGAAGAATGTGAGAGTTCTACATCTTGATCCAAAAGCAACAGAAGGAAAAACTGCCACAGTGACCGACCTAAGCTAATAAGACATCAAAGCCTGCCTTCACAGTGACACACTTCCTCAAACAAGGCCATACCTACTCCAACAAGGCAATACCTCCTGATAGTGCCACTCCCTATGGGACAAGCTTTCACACACATGAGTTTATGGGGGCCTTTTCTATTCAAACCAACACATGCTGTCACCATTATACCAGGAGTGTATGAGGAGTCTTCTCTCTCCATCTTTTTTCTCCTTCCCTCCCTTCCTTGTTCCTATCCTTCTCTTTTTCCCCTCCACTCTTTCTATTATCTCCTCCTTTCTACGTGATGATTTCTGCCATATTATAAAATTATGACAAAATTAGAAGGCCTTTGATGCTGGGTGCCCCTCCCCGTGTGCACCTGTGTGTGTGTGTGTGTGTGTGTGTGTGTGTGTGTGTGTGTGTGTGTGTATGTGTAAGTGTAGGCTAACAAAGTTAAACCTTGGGTTGTTCTTCAGGCATTGTGTACCATTTTTATTTTAAGACAAGGAAACTCACTGGCTTGGTGCTTGCCAAGTTGGTTAGGTTAATACTTTGTTTTGTTTTATTATTATTATTTTTTAAAATTTTCTTTTGTGGGGGGAGCTACAGGGATGAGAGGTAGATATGGAGAGACTGGGATAAATATGTTAAAATTTAATAGAAATGTAGAACTAAATGTTCTAAGACACTTTGAATGTAAGAATATAGACTGGGTAACTTATCAAAGTAGTTACATATAACTTACTGAATATGGAGATATGCATGTTCTAGAATGCATTCCTGTTATTTTTTATCTGAGAGCATGTTTGCAAATATAAGTACAATTGTTAGAATTCTGGTGCTAAGAAAAATATTTAAACCACTTATATATACACCAGAAGGCAAGCATTAATTGCAGTATAGCTTTTACAATTTATGATATTTGTTAAAAATAGCTGAAGTATAATTATTGTATGAACAAAGATAAAATTCACTTTAAATTAACAGTGTTCAAATGAGTAAATTAGAGGATGGAATTTGTAGTAACACATAATAATTAAAATACTTAAATATTAAAACTAAGGTGTTTAATGATGAGCTCATATAATGTGAACAGAAGTATGAAGTGTGTAGAAAAAATTTCACTACACTATTATCCTAGAAAGTTTATTATGCTAGTTCAAGGGAAGCAAGAGGGTGATTAAGAAAGGAAAACACACAGATTTTCATTGTCTGGGGCAATTTTATTTAAAATTATCAATGAGTTTTTTGAACCAATATGTTTACTAATTCTTTGAGAATTAGTAATATACAGAATACTGTATATTTTGAGCATATTCATAACCCTCTCCTAACTGCTACGATAACCACCTTATCCTCCCTTCCTACCCAACCTTGAGCTTTCTTCCTTAGTTTTATTTTTCCATTGAGTCTACTTTATGAAGTTCAACTACTTTTGGGAGTGGGGACTGCCTTAGAATGTGATTGATCTACCAGGGATCACATCATTAAGGAAAACTGACTCAATCTCCCTGTGGCTACCAAATGCCCATGGCAGCTCAGGTTGTGATGGGCTCTCATGCCCACCTTGTCCCATCTATGCTGGGATTTTGTGTGGTTGGAACTTGCTAGGTCTTCTGCATACTGTCATATTGTCAGTTCTTCATTCATCTGCCCTGTTGTATCCAATGAACACTCTTACCTTAATGCTACCCACCAAATCTGCCTACTATAGTCATTGGGCCTTCTTATTTTCGCTAAGCCTTGGGGTGGGGTGTCACATGCCCGTCCTTTTTGGGCTGAACAGTCTATTGTTTCTTACTCTTTGCAGTGGACCAGTTGAGGATCTCTATGTCAAATGCCATCTTCTTCAAGGGTAAGCTTCTCAAGGATTGAGAAGGAAGGCCTGATCTATGGGTATAGCAATAAATCCCTAGGAGCTGTTGTATTTCTTTGTACTTCCACAGAATAGTATCTTTGGGTTTTACCCAAGGATCTATAACCTATCTGGCCAAAAGTTTTTGGATCTTTTAACAGTGTCACTGGTGCATTTGTGAATTTGTTTCAATCACCATGTTAAAAGTAACTATGCAATGATAGACAAATAATAAAAATCATCTCTTTGAAGGAAGTGATGAGTTTGGAGATAGTGAGAAATGTGTGGTACAAACATCAGATGAGATAATACTTAGTCCATGGGATTTTAGCCAGACAGAGGTAAAACTGATAGACCAGATTTGACAGAGGTAACTGATAGAGCAAAACCTTAAGACTGATCTCAATAGTCTTGGGACTGAGGAAACAAGTATGAGGCCCAGAAACTTATATAAATAAGAAAGTCTTCATGATAAGCTCCTGGTCCCTGAGTTGGAATCCTGTGGGAGCAGAAGACTGGATAAAACCTGACCTACATCGAAGTCATATTTTCAGGATTGAAGACCAACTGCAATGAAATAAAATGGCAAATACCTTACTTAGTTGCTTTAGGATTTCTGTTGCCCCAAATTACAAGCAGGAATTATTTATTTTTGAGCCTGGCAAGGGTTAATTTTTCAGTAAAGAAATAAGTCACTAAGGAAGGGAGCTTTAGGTTGTGGCAAAGTTTGCAAGTTCATTTTTGTTTAGGAGATGGCTACATAGATAGTAATGTCATGGTGACTCTTGAGTTGCATGTTTTGTTTTCAGCACTAATTTATGTGAAATATTCAACATCACAAATGAAACTTTTTGTTATTTGTTTTATTTTGAGACAAGTTCTCATGCATCCTATGCTGGCCTGAAACTCCCTATGTAACTAAGGATGACCTTGAACTTCTGATACCCCTGCTCACCTTAGAGTGTTGGGATTCAAGGAGGATGCTGCCACTCCTGATTTATGCAGTGGGAGGGATTCAAAGCAGGGATTCAGGCACATTACCTAAGAACTCCACCCCCAAAGACACATTATTAGCTCCAAATATCTTTCAATGTTTCTATTTTTATTTTTCTGATGGTGTTGAAAGCATACCAGGCTGGCTTCTAATTTGCTGTACAGCTGAGGATAAGCTTGGACTCCTAATCCTCCTGACTTTACCTCTCAGGTTCTGGGATGTCAGGTGTGTACTATCATAGCTGCCTCTTTTGTCAAATACAACATCATTATTGTGACTGTTTACTAGCTTCTGTGCACCTATTATAATTAATTTTGTGAATATCACATGTTTCTCAAGTTAGTGATAGCAAAATAGTAAAAAGTCCAGAGAATGAACACTGAAAAAGATTGGGGGAGTGTGTTTCATTCTCAGCATATGAATCATTATATCTTGATTGTCTGTAATTTGTAGGTAACATTTTGAAGCTGTAGGTCCTTCATGAAAATTGCTTTGAAGATCTAACCTCCATTTGTTCAGTACAGTATTCCATTGCATTCTTTTTTCCTTCAGAGAAAAATAAACAAGATATTACTTGAGGGAGAGATGTTGGCAGCAAAACTGTACCTTACGAAGCTAATTTCACACTCCTCGGGAACTAGAATTGGCACAATACCTTTTCTGCTTTGAATTATCTAGAATATTTGCTAGGCAGTTCAAGTTCAGCAAAAGCCATTTGCTTAGCAAGCCAGTTTGAACCTTACAACATGATGCCATTTTTTTCTACTGTCAGACATCTTATTTTCATATGCTATATATATTTTTCTTGCCTAAGAGGTCAGCAAGGTTGAAATTCTCTCTGTCATTGATTTTGACAAGCACAAGACATTTGGAGGTGGCATGTTTTCCTTCTGAATATTTGTAATATACAACATACTTCTACAGTTTTGTTCCCATATCACCTTATATTTGAAATCTTTCCGGATATTTTCAGGCACCAATATCCATCTCAAATTCTTAGTTCCTATGTCCCCTGATAATTCCACTATTGGAAATCACTCATCTTACAGCTGTAAGTATTAACATGAAGACACAAATATTTATTAAAACATCTTACACCTCTTATCATTGGTAAAATTTCACTGTTTAGTTAGCAGTAAACAAAGATGAATCTAAGAAATAGCCCTCCAATTGTTCACATAATATAGTCATTGATAAACCAGTGTGGAGAAAAGTGATATGTCATCAGACTCAGAAGGCTTTCTTTAAAAGAAAAATATCAACTATGAAAGCACATATTTTAGTTACAGCATTCTTTTCTCACCTCATCTGAGTGGGATAATGATCCCGAACCTGTAATTTTTCAGAAACGAAAACATGAAGATTTAACTTCACCATTTTAGAAATAGGTTCTCGGGAAGCTGGCCTCTACGTACTTACCAAAGTTCTTTGCCATTATTCTTTCTGAACTGTTGATGGTGGAGAATGTCTTCATGGAATGTCCTTTTGGGTAGCAGATCTCAGAGCAATTTCCTCTTGCTTTTACACTGAAATGCTTTTGAAGTGAAAGTGATACCAGGAGAATAAGGAACCTGTTTTGAGTAACTGCTACTTTTAATGGTGCTACACTGCAGTGGTTCTCACCCTTCCAAATGATTCGGCCCTTCAATACAGTTCCTCATGTTGTGGTGACTCCCAGCCATAAAATGATTTTCATTGCTACTTTATAACTACAGTTGTGCTGCTGCAATCGTAATGTAAATACCTGTGCTTTCCAATGGTCTTGAAAGGGTGAAAGGGTCTGTCTACCCCAATTAGGGTCATGACTCACATTTTGAGAACCTCTGTACTACCTGGTGTCAGCTGCCTGCAAATTCTAAGATTTCTTGACAGGGTAAGACTCTCAGAAAGGGGGAAAATGCGCGTTTCCGTTGTCACTTTTCTAGTTAGGGCAATGGCTTTAAAATATGTGTCTTAGTCACTAGATGTGATGCGTGATGTATTTGGATCCTTTACTGACCTCATGAGCAGGTAGGTATACACACCCCAAACTAGGAAATTATCAGGCCTTCTCTGAGGAGGCTCCATTTATTTTCCCAAGCTTCTAAGAAAAAGAAGACTCTCTTTGGTTAAGTCAGGATCATGTGACCTGAGGCCTGATCTGTTTTCCATGCCTGTGAAGTTCAAGGAGTACAGTGGGAGATTGTTTGAGCCAAGCCCTGAGGCACTGCCCCTAGTGAGGTAGTGGTAGCTGTTACATCTGCCTATGACCTTGAGGTACATGCCCCTGGCTCATGCCCACCGGGGAACCCTTGAGACCTGGGATGCTCATAAGCTTTCTCTTTTTCCCTACCTTGTGGTTTTTGATGTTGGTATGGACCAGGGCAGAACTTGCCAGAGAACCACTTGGATCGTGTCTCACCCTTCTAGGATCCTGGGACAAATTCCTTTATTCTGTCTTGTGAGTTAACCCCAAATAAATTCCTTTGATCATTAAGCAGGCTCTGTGGATTGCTAGTGATAGAATCCCATTAAAGGAGGACAAGGTGAGGAGGGAGGGGCTGAGATCCATAATCTGGGGAAGATACTACCAGGAAGTAGTTTCATTTACAGACCTCTGAAAGCAAACAACAATAAAGAGAAAAAACAAACAAAATCAGAATCCTGCTAAACCATAGAGTTTAGCTTCCTATCACCCAAGTTTGAGCCTCCAAGCTGGTATTAATATGTTAAAGTATCAGTAGAAAATTAAAAGCCCTGTCTAATTTTGGAAGTGAAAGCTTAGGATTCACTAACTTGAAAATGACACATCATCATTGTTTTCCCCTCGGAAAACCTTTCTTAATTTGTTTTCCTGTCCTAACAGAATCTTAGAACAACTGCCATTCATACATAGCCCCTACCAGAAAAGTGGGCAGGAAAAGTGCAGTGTGTGTGTGTGTGTGTGTGTGTGTGTGTGTGTGTGTGTGTGTGTAGATTCATTATCAGATACTAGTTCTAGCTCTATTGTCAGATTGCCTGATCACACATAATAGTAAAAATGAGTGTAAGTCTATTTCAAAAGACTGAAAAAAAAACATGTGTGTGTGTGTGTGTGTGTGTGTGTGTGTGTGTGTGTGTGTGTGTGTTGAAAGACCCTTCAGGCTTACACCACCACCACCCAAGCCCCAGGAGAATAAGGAACTAAAAAGAAAACTAGTTTCAAGGGCAACCTAACTCAGCCATTATTCAACTACACCTGCCACAATGTAACAACGTAAAGAGATCTCTGTTAAGAGATGGGCTCAACTGTGACTGGGATAATGAAAGTGTTCCAGGAAGGACCACTGTGACCTTTGTGTAAACTCCACTCCAGCCCTGATATACCCCCGCCCCCCACTTGAGGTTCCAGGAAAAATGTGCATGCGGATGTGACTGTACCGACCCTGTGATCAGGTCATGATCTTATGAAATTAGCCTCTAGACATAAATCAATCGAAATGAAATTGTATGGGAATTGTAATCTTATGGCTTTGTGGGTTTTTCCCTTAAAAGTACCCATGTTATTGCAATAGGTGTGACTCTTGCTCTCAGGACAAAAGTAGCCCGTCTGTACAGTCGCTTCAATAAACCTCTTGCTATTGCATCAACTGAACCAGAGTCTGGGTTTTTGGGGCACCCACCTGAGAAGGTAGTACCCTGAGTCTGGGGTCTTTCATGTGTGTGTGTTTGTGTGTGTATGTGCATGTGTTTAACACAAGCCCACATAAGGTAGCTTTTATGCCCCCTGTGAGTAATGGGGAATGAAGAGAACTGGAACACAGCATCTGACATTTAAGAGACAGAGTTCCAGGATTTGAGGTCAGATCTCTCTGAAAACAGGAGCTGATAACTGATCTCATTCATCCATACCACACAACCATATGACTGTTTTTATTACTATTTTTTAAGAAAATTACTTACATGACTTTCCTCAGTTTTGCATTGTTAGTTGATAATCTTGATCACAGAGTCCCTTTACCGTGGAACTGCTGTGTCTGGTAGCAACAGTTCTACTAGTTAGGAAGAGGGGAAAACATGATATCCCCTCTTTCATTACAGTGCATCGAAATAGTGAAAATCATAGTCCTAATGACTTTAGAAATAATGTATTGGAGTAGGACACTTAGAATTCCTCAATTTGCATAAACAATAGTCAAATCCAGTTAGTCTTGACCTAGCATAACTTAAATATCGTACCAAATAGCTTTCATGTTTTTTTCTCTTCAATTTTTCCACTCTGCTTAAGAACATAATTTTCTAAAAAGTCCCTTGTTTCCACAAAGCTTGCCCAGGAGTTACTAAGGTTACCTTACACTCTGTTCATGTTTTCAAGGACTAGAAATATCTGGCTCTGAATTATCATAAAGTTCTGAGAACAATTTTGGTAAAAGCAAGTAATATGACCACTACAGTGACTATTGAGACTTCCTGGAAGATGGAGAGTGAATCTCAATGCCCCAGTTCCTAGAAACGCAGTCAACTTCTTGGAACAAATAGATCTCCAAAGGAAAATTACAGCTGTCAACAAGGAAAGTGAAGCAGGGAGATGAAGAAAATAAGATGAAATTCACATAGGATTACCAAGGAGAAAGATATTACATTTGTATGTTCCTCAGGGAAAGGTGTTTTCTTTTCTGTAATTAGAAAAAAATCACTGTTGATATTTGTGGAATTCTTGTTATGATCTCAGGATGTGATTTAGCAAAGTTTCATAACACAGCATAAATATTAGTGACTACATGCTACCAATGATGGAAAACTTAAGTGGCTCTGTGGACATAACACTTAATTATTAAATATTGACTGTAGAAAATAATTATTAAAGTATTTTCTTAGACAGCAGAATCACCCAATAATAATTTTAAAACATGATGAATTTATAGTAAAGTGTAATATGGCATGTACTTGTAATCTTAGCACTTGAGAACAGAAATAGAGAGTTGATGAAAGTTCAGTCCAGTATGGTCCACATAATGATGTCCAGTGCTCAATCCCCAGTATCCCTTATACTACATAAAGAGGGCATGCTTATAATCCTAAAAGTCAGGATATGGAGGCAGCAATTAAGATGGATCAAAAATCAAACATCATCCGCGGCTACATAACAAGTTTGAGGCCAGGCTGGGTTAGCTGAAACGCCATCTCACTCAAAAAATGTTAAGCATAAAAGCAAATGGAAAATATGCATGCATTAACTTCTTAGGAAGAAAATAACTTACAGAAAACTTGCAAATAAGAATTTTTTTTCCTGGAACTCACTTGGTAGCCCAGGCTGGCCTTGAACTCACAGAGATCTGTCTAGCTCTGCCTCCCGAGTGCTGGGATTAAAGGCATGTGCCACTAACGCCCAGCTGCAAATAAGAATATCAAGTCCAAAATTAATTTGTCTTCTGTAACAGAAACAGGGAGACTCACTCAGGTTGTGTACAGTGGGCACTGCAGGTGAGCCTTGGTGATGAATCTTGTTTTATTTTGCATAAGAATGCTGCATGAGTGTTTGTTTATTTTCTGTTCTATTGTTTTGTTTGTGGTAATTTGTACATAAAACTATATATATAGTGTTGTAATCTTGTGGGAAATTGCCTCATTGAGTGTTGGGATATACTGGGGATCACACTGGGCTCCCAACACTTAAGGATTTAATTCAAGAGCATGCATACAGAAAAGTGTGGTATTTTGGAGGAAAAAAAATCCCAATAGGGCAACTAGAGCTTTTTTTCCCAGTAAAATGTGTTTTCATCCACACAAACCATTTTCGTTTTGCAAGGTTTCTCATCGATCTGAGCTTTCTTTCTTTCTTTCTTTTTTTTTTTTTTTACCATATTTACTCTCAAAGAATCATTGTTATGTTTTAGATTCAGTTGTAATTTAATTTTTTCTTTTATAGGGGTGAGCAGTTGGATCTGACTATGTTGTGAGCCACCATCCCTGGCCATCACTAAATCATTCCTTCTTTATTAAATCTCATCTTACCAAGCTCCTTCCTTCCTTCCTTCCTTCCTTCCTTCCTTCCTTCCTTCCTTCCTTCCTTCCTTCCTTCCTTCCTCCCTCCATCCCTCTCTCCCTTCCTTCCTTCCTTCCTTCCTTCCTTTCTTCCTTCCTTCTTTCCCTCCCTCTTTCCTTCCTTCCTTCCTTCCTTTCTTCCTTCCTTCTTTCCCTCCCTCTTTCCTTCCTCCTTTCCTTCCTTCCTTCCTCCCTCCCTCCCTCCCTCCCTCCCTCCCTTCCTTCCTTCCTTCCTTCCTTCTCTTTTCCTTCCCTTCCCTTTGAAAAACAAATGTCACATGTTCTCTTTCATCTGATGGTCCTAGCTCCCAGTCTTCTCTTTGGGAGTACTAGAAATGTATCTTGGTGTCTCACATGTGTTTGCCATCAAGTCATATTGTCAGCCCACAACTTCCTTTTACATTTTTAATTTCAATTCTAACATTTTTGTATTCTGCATTAATTCTGCCCAAAACTCCTTTGATTATAAACAAATGACCAGAGAAACAATAAAAAAACGTAAGATGACACACATATTGTCAAAAGATTGTGTGTCTTAGATATTTGTTAGAGTATGTATGTGTATCTTTTGAGCAATGGTGAGAATGCTGACCTAACGTTAAAAGCTCAGTGTAAAAGAAAACCCAAGAATTTGAATAGATAATGAAAAGATAATTAATGAAAATACCTATGTGTGATATATTATTTTCATTATCTTAGTTATCTAATATATGGAAATTAAAGCAATAATCCAATTTATAACATCAGTATACACACACAGAGATATCTATATCTATCTATCTATCTATCTATCTATCTATCTATCTATCTATATATATATATATATAGCAAATATATAGCTCTAATGAAATGAAGCATGGGGACAAAATCAGCTCTGGTTTTGTCAGTGGTTGTACAAAGTGGCTGATGCCATTGGGTCCTAGATGAGGAAATACTCAGAGGCATCCTGGTGCCTGAGTCACTTCCTCCTTTCTTTCTTTTTTATTTAGTCAGAAACCCCATCCCATAAGATGTGCCTCAGCTAAACCTCTCTGGAAACTGCATCAGTGACACACTCAGGCAAATGTCTATTGAGTGACTCAAAATCCAGTTAGGCTTACCATGAAGACTAACCATCACACCATAACATGCTAAATAAAACTCATCAATGCTACTTGCAAGATGTTAAAATATATAGAAATGGCACTATGAGGATGTCTTTGTAACTGAAGGGCATTGAATGCTTTTATGTAGCAAATTCTTTGTTCCCTTCTGTGCTATATGAGCATGTGTATGCTCACAGAAAGCCATCAGAATGGTTGGCATTTAATGAGTGCTTACTTTGTGTTGGGCACTGAGCTGAAGAGTTCATGAGGACATTTCCACTAACTCTTCATGATAACCATATGATACAAGTACCAATACTACATGTAATGTGACATATCAGTGAGTTCAGAGAAACCAAGTTTATAGTCACTGTGGATTCCAGGATATGAATCACAGTGTCAGACTCCAGTCCTACAAGTTTAAGCACTGTGCCAATTGGAGGTCAACTGACGCTCCTAATTATGATAAAATTGTAATTGATTGGAGATTAAAGTCATAATCCTGTTTCAAATGGGAGGGCTGATACTGTCACTAACATTATGCAAATTCCCTATGGCTCATATAATCACCTTCCTTTGATTCATAAAGGTGATACTCATTATAGCAAAAGTAACTGACTACAAGGAACTTCTGTTCTCAAGAGACCTGGGTTGCCTGATACTGGAAAAACAGTTCTTGTTGATTTTTTTCTCAAGTTTGTACTTTCTCACCTGATTTTGTTAGCTCCCTGTTCACTCTTGTCTCTTCTTTGTTCTGCTATACCCTTGTTTATGAATATTGAGAATAATTTAACGATGACTTTTTTCCTTTTCTATAAGAGTGTGGCCTGAGATCAGCTTTTCAGACATATGATCAAATGAAAGCAGAATTCAAAAAGAAGTTGGTGCCTTTCTTAATGATGTGTCTACTACAGTAAATGGAGATGCAAATATAAACATAACATACATAGAAAACATATAAACCTTATATATGGTGCAGAATATATATGTATATATACGCATATAAAAATTGGACCATATGAAAAAACCTATTACTATAATAATTCCATATATGTATATCTCAAAAAGATAATTGAAAGTTAAAAGAAATAATTAAAATATAATTGTGACATCTTTCAGTCACAATAGGAATTTTTAAAAGCATAAACATAGATAATCGTATTGCCATGTTTACCTAAGAAACTGGTAAAGGCTTTCAAAGGTATACTATATGTTCACTGCTCATTATGTTTTGTTGTAGTTCTAAACTGTTGTACAACTTCTGGTACATATCTAGCATTGTATTAAAACGAATCCTCATGTAAAAGTCAGATTTTGACCCAATAATCTTGTAAGTAACTTCTAAAGACAAACCAGAAATCTATGAATAGTGTAGATAGGTGTTTCAGTTATCACAGACTGTACCTAGTGTCAATATGAGATGTTGAATGTGGCATGGAGCAGCTACATACTGCCAATAACATTTCACAGTAAAATATTCTGGGACTAGGAATTAGAAGAGTTAGTGATGAATGCCTTTTAATTTGTCTTATCTACTGTAAGGGATAGATATGGTTATATTCCTCAGATCTCCATCTCACGTGTGTGTGTGTGTGTGTGTGTGTGTGTGTGTGTGTGTGTGTGTGTGTACACGCATACATACATATATACATACATATTCCTAAAAACACAAATACACCCTGATCGGTCTGTTTAATGCTACCTGTATATATTTTCAACACTGACCATTTTTACTGTATAACCAATTGATGTGCTCTTCCCTAGGGAAGACTATTTCTCCTGCTCTCAGTGTTCTTTATTTACCTATAATTCTCTCCAGGGTTGGGGCTCTTGGGCTGCACACTGTCCATATTAGCATTATTGTTGTCTTTGTCTCATCCACCTGACTACCTAAACATGAACAAAATGAGGTCAGTGACAGGCATCCTAACATCCAGGTGTGGAGTTTTTGTTTTTAAATCAGCAAGCAACTTAAAGAAGAAAGCAAAAAAAAATTTTTCCCAGGTACTCCTGTGCTATAATTGTTCCAAATCCTGTGATGTACTGTGTATGCTTGGAAAATTATGAAATATTAGCTACTAATGAATGAGCTTTCCATCACTGATTATTGATCTACTGATGCATTAAGTGCAAGGAGAAGTTTCAAGTAGCTTATGGCTTATTTTGAAGATTCCAGGTGCTCTGTTCATCTGCATCTGAATATGACACCCACACAAGCATGCTGGTTGATTCACCAGAGTAAATGAGACCCTGTACCTCTATACCTTGTGCTTTCTTCAGAAATCAGTCCAACACAAGCCACATTATTTATTCAGGATGACATTAAGATGCTCACTCTTCCCAGGAAAAAGCACATTGATGATGTTAATTCCAGCACTTCATTTGCTGCAGAACACTTACACTTAAATACAGCTGAGGACTACGTGACATTTCCTATGCATTTTCCATTTCGATGTTTGATTATAGCTTTCTATTTGTGGCACTTTACTTCTGCAAGATTTCCCAGATTGAATTTAAATTTTTAAATAATTTACTTCTAAATTTCTAAATAGGTAACCCAGCAGGATTTGAACACCACTTACCTTTTATCAGAGTAGAGAACAGTCATTGGAATACACATCAGGCCTCCGACTTTTGTGACTCTAAAGGTAAGCTGAAACAGAAAATAAAAAGACAAAGTACTGAGCAACATCAGGAAAGTCATCATGTCCCTATAAATCTCGATGTAAAACACAGCTCCTGAAGAAGCAGATGGGGCTTTTCACAGTGAGCTGAGCATTTTTATGGTCCATTGGAGCACACAACGTATCAATGAAGAAGGTTAGTCCCTAAACCAAGAGTCTGTCTTCATTATGGATACCTAACAACTCAAGGGTGAACCCAAGAGTTCTGTCATTCCTGCTACACAAACAACAGTTACAAGAGGTAATGTGTGCCTGAGTTACCTCCATTCTTCCATTGGTACTTGGTTTCTGAGGTAAGTACTTGCTGCTGTCAGCTTGAGGTTAATATCATTAAAACAATTAGCTTGAAAGATCCAAGCTTTGAAATGCTTACTGATCATTCAAATATAAATATTTCTCATTTTAAAGAAAAAAAAGCACTTCCAGATCCCACAGGAGTCATTTTCTATAAGATGTATAGCAACTGCTTAATAACTATTAATAATTAGTAAATGGAATATTAGAAATTAATTTTAAACTACAGGAAAAAGGAATATTCCTTGAATAATTATGGAAAGGTCAATGAAAGTCAAGAGGGTATAAAATTATCTGAGATCATGTAAAGAAAACATAATATAATATTTGCCAATGCTCAATGGCAAATGTTAGCCAATCTCCAAATACCATCACAAAAGTAGTAATTTAAGGCCTAAGGAAACAACTCAGTGGTGAGAGCACTTGGAATACAAACACGTGGAGGGGGTTCACATCTCCAGCACCCAAGTGAAAAGCTGAGAGTGGTCACTTGGTCACTGAGCATAAACAGAAGAAATTAGTAGACAACTGGGACTCACTGGCCACCAACCTAGCTGCAAAGCGGTGAGCTCCAGGATGTGTTAGAGCAGTTGCACCAGGCAATAAGACAGAGCATCAGGGAAGGTTGTATAAAAGTCTAGCCTCCCCAAGATTGCACAATGGTGCATATACTCCCACCCTCCTACACAGTTGTGTACACATGGCTCTCCAGACACACAATCAAGATTCTGCGTTTCAAAATAGAAATATTGTCAAGTAGTGAAATCACACTCTATCAAAACATATAAATTTAATGGCAAAATAAAACATTTCACATAATTAAAGAACAAATGCTATACAGAGGAGCATGATAGAATCTTTTATTCTTTTTAGGTTTTTTTTTTAATTTTGTTTTGTTTTTTAAGATTTGTTTCTCTATATAGCTGGCTGTTCTTGAACTCAATATGTAATCCAGGCTGACCACGAACTCACAGGTATCCCCCTGCCTCTGCCTCCTAAGTGCGGGTATTAAAGGCTTGCACCTGGTGCCCGGTGTCACCGAGTTTTCACTTCAACTTTAGAAAAGGCTGCAAAGATGAAGCAACCGTAGTGACCATTCTCAGCCTTTAAGAAGGAGAGGCATACGCCGAACAGTGAAAGTACTACAGGTTGAACTGTACACAGGACATCAAATACACAATGCAAACAGCCCCTCATCAGAGAAGCTTCAGTAGATAACAATATTACACAGATTCACAATGGGTCAAAATGAAGACAAAATGATCCTGGAGTTGCTAACTCAAGTTAACACATCTACAACATAACGCCTAGAACTAAGACTGCTCAAGCGAACTGTTCATTTCAACAATGCTTATGGCATCTTCACCAGGAGCAGACTCCATGTTGAGGAACCACTTCCTTTATTCATGTGCAGAGGAGCAAATTTTCACTTAGGAGATGTCACCATGAGTGCTGCACTCCGCTTCATCTCACTTCCCTTTCTGAGCTTCATTCTTTTGTTTTCCCCACACCTGCAGTTAAGTCCCTCAAAGTAACCGATGAGATTTGACATCATTTTATTTTGACCTGTCATTAAGATTGACTTTTCTTGGGTTCTTTGTATGCATCACGACTCTAAACCTGTAAATTCTTTCCAGAATGTTTTTGATTTTCTTTTTCTTCAGTGCCCGAGAGGAATCACTGTCTGTGAAAGCTGGGACCATATGAAATATATTTCTTCAATGAGAAAACTTGAAATTCAACATTACTCATTGATTCATAGGCTCCAGAATAAATGTGTTAGGAAGCATGAAAACAGTGTTATTCACATACATCTCAGCAGAAATCTTCAGTGATCAAGTCCCCATTGTCAATGAGAAGTAAGATTTGGAAGGCAATTTTTCTTCTCTGTGCAGGAAACCTCAATATTTGACTTTAAATATTCAGCAATCATGGAATAAACAGTGTGTTGGTAACCAGGCTTTCTACTTTTATTTGTTGAGCACAGGTGGAGTATATTTAACACAATTATGCTTCTACTTAGGATTTTGGAATATAAGATGATAGTTAATATCAAGCCACCATGTTCATTAGCCCCTCACAAAGGATTATTCTGTCTCTACAAATTTTGGGGACAGACCTAGACTTCTTGCTAGATACAAAGGTCTTACATGTGATATTCCTCTAATAGTAGACTGCTTCGATGACCTTGAAATCTGTTGTTTATTGTAGTCACCTTCAGCATTATCTTAATTAGATCTTTTGGGTAACTTGCTAGACATTTTATAATAGCATTTGCTATGTTACCTTGCATTTTGTGTCACGGAGATGGTTTTGCTCAGCAAATCCAATAGTACAATTTCAGATAGCTTCCAAATTTTACCCTGTATGCTATTGGATGTAGAATTGCTGGTTTGATTTTTCTTTCTAGGCCACTAAAACTTTCCAAATGTAAATGAAAAGTCTGATTCATGTTCTTATATAATGCCTGTGCTTTCACTAACGTAGTGCTTTTAATTTTCTTCGAGACTGAAAGGCCTAGGTCTCAGCCTCTGTTGGCCATTAGCATTCTTTGATCAAAGCTTAGGCTCATGGAAGTTAGTATGGGGTTATTCATTGACCTGATTCTTAGTATTGTTTTATCTTAGGAAACAGAGAAGCCACAGCAGAGTGTAGGAGATTGACTGACAGGGTGGCTGGTATGATTTGTGAGAACCCAGAACATTAAGTTTCCCATTTTACATGGTCAGTATGAAGCCTTGAAACAATTACAACAGTAACATTCAAGGTCACTGAACACAGATCTCCATAACAGATACAGTAACAGTAACATAATTAGAAATAGTGTGATAATTCCCAATATGTGATACAGAGACATGAAGTTTGCACATTCTGTTAACCAAAAAATAAAAAATAAAATAAACAATCAAACAAGCAAATAAATGATGTCAATGAACTTAAGTGGCACAAGGTTGTCATGAACCTACACGTTAAAAAAAATCTACATACACAGTTCAGTAATGAAGTGCAGTGTCATATGGCATGCCTACAAGACAGATATATGACTAGATAAAAACGATCACATTTCATGCAATTTCATACAAATAATGTATAAGAATTTCCTTTTCTACACAGATTTTCAACATCCAGCATGTATATTTTATCCTTTATGTAACAGTCACTCTAACATTTGTGACTGCCCATATAGTTGTTCATTTTATGCTACAAATGAGTACCGATAGTGACAGTTTTTCATATATGTGTGTGACTACATAGGTCTTTTGTTCTTTTCCCCTTGGCTACACGTTTTCTTACTCTTGAGCTGTTTGAGATTCATGTATATTTTGGTCCTTAGCCCCTTATCAGAGATATGGCTTGTAAAATTTATCTAATCTGTGTGGATTGCTTGTTTATTCAACTTGGTGTGACCAGTATTAGAATTCAGAGAATTATATGAAAAGGAAGGTTTAAGTAACACTAACTTGTTAATTTTGCAAATACACTAATATGCTTGTCAAGACACCTGGTATGGACATCACAGGGCAGTTGGAGAGGTAACCAATAAAGACTTAAGAATGAGTGAGGGATAGAGACAAGCATTTGAAAGAAATTACCATTGGTTAATCTCACACAGTAATTTAAATAACTGAATATTATGATTACTCAAAAATTTATTTTGTGTTGCCAGTATTTTGTGCTAGGTATTTATATTTTCTATGGCATATATATATATTTTTTTTTTACAAATTACAAGTTTTAGAAAACATTTTGGAATTTCTTACAGTGATTCACCCATTACATATTTATATATATATTCCATTAAACCAAATTCCATATTAGCAATACAGCAAATGCTTTATTTAAAGACAAACTAAAGACTAAGTTGTGCTTTTTAAATCCACACAAAGAAATGCACAAAACATAGTAGATCATTTTAAATATTGAAATGCGTCTGCGTAGTAGCATGCAGTAGTGTGCTTCTTGGTTGCCATAGCAACTGAATCACAAATTATGGCATCAAATCTTCATTTTCTATGGGTTTTCAAAAGATAAGAATGTATAAAATAGCAAGCTATATAATTCTCTTTTTACATCTGATTCAGCAAATGTCAATAGATTTCACATAATGAAATATAAATGAATTAAAGGATAAATGATATGGGTGATGGAGATGTAAAGTTTAGACCTGGAGTGAAAATTAAATGCATTCATTCATTTTTAACAACAGAGAATTGAGAAAGTTATATATTAGCTTTTAAGAAATCATTCTTTTCTTCTACTTACAATTGTTCTGTGATCAATAACTGGATACAATTTCTGAAGTTGTAGCAATTATGAACATGTATGTTTATATCTTACCCTCAGCCACGTCATAAATTACACAAGAACTTGGTTTCCACTAATTTTCCAGATTTACTTTTGACATTCAAATGCTTCATGTGTTAAAAATCCATTACTCATATATTGTCTTCCATGCAACAATAACTATCTCTGTACTGGAACAATGGGAATGATGTGCTAGTATGTTGTTTATTACAAAAACCACACAAAATGTAATGATTTTTTCAATTTTAGTGTGTTTATTTTTCACGTACAGCACAAAGTTTATGGTATGGAATTAGGACTTTTTTTTCAGCACTGCATATTGAATGAATTCTAACCAGTTACTTTACTATTCTGCAACATGACCAGACTTTTTAAATGTATTTTGAGGGAGGAGGACAGACAATTAATCTGTGGTCCTACTGTCTCAACCACCTAAATAGATATAAATACAGGGATGAGGCACCACATCCTCTGTGGAATACTAATTATGGTAACAATGACTTAAGAAGATGTGCTATGAAAAAAGCAGAAGACAGATTTCCTTTGAATCAAAATTATCTGTTTGTTGTGTAGGTAGAGACTCGTGTTCTTATGTGGAGAGGCCAGAGTTGAATGTGTATAATTTTCAAGAGAATTCATTGTTTTAGGTCTCTGTGACAATTTTTTAGCTGATGAGCAATAATGCTCTTACTTGAATGTGTAGATAATTTAATAAAACTAGGTTCCATGTCATAGATTTGCAAAAAGAAAATTACAGCATGGGATTTAATACAGACTAGGATTTAATAGCAGCTAACATCAATTTGTTATTCAAGATTACTTTCTTCAGAAATACTACACCATAGAATACCAATGGATATATGGGGAATTAGAATATAAATTTTGTAGATCAAAATTAGCCTCCTCTAGAAAAAAGTTCTATGAATATTTCAGGCAGTGGCAGGCAGCATCATTTTCCTCTTCAGTAGGGCACTGGAAATACAGCATGCCACAACATGCCACTGTACGCTGACACAGACAGCCTCTTCTTCCATCTGTGACTGTGTGTAGCTAGGGAACAAGCCATTTGAGCTTAAGTTACTGTTGCTCTTGCTTTTCTTATTTTGCTGAACTCACTATTTAAAAAAATCCAAATCAATAAGCTATTCAGGCAAACTCTGCAGATAGGACCTTTTATTCTTAAGTCGATTTGATATGTGGTGGATTTTAGTGTGAATCTAATCAGAGGAGAGGCCCATTTCCAAGCAGTGAGCTTCAGGCTAAGATTTCTTTTGCAAGTTAACCTAGAAAATATTCTCCTAAAATATGACTGGGTTATAATCATTGGCAAAAATGAAGTTAGGGTCAACACACCAATTAACTGTGACTCTGCTGGTGTGTGATCGTGTGACTTTAGATGTTAAAACACATCAAGCTAATCTTGACACTACATATCAAACTCAGAAATCTCTTACGAGGAGTAAATATAGTAGGAAAAAATCATGCCATTATGCCTAGACCGAAGCAAGCACTTGATAATTACTGTTCTTTGATTTCTTCCCTTCCTCCTATCTGTTCTCAGAGCATTGATTTTGGACTTTGCCTGTTATTTGTACAGTTTTTCAGGAGAGCAAGTGAAGGATCAGAACAAAAGATGAGTTGCACGAAGAATTAAAATCGCTCTGAGCAAACAAGTCAGGAAGGTTATTAATATGGCAGCAGAACAAGTGTACTACTGATAGTTTAGGAACATCTGCACAAACAAATAATGATCCAAGCAAACAGAAGAGTGGGGAGGGTGATTGTTTCTTCTGCAGATATTTGGCTAGAGCAGCTACCCGTTGATTTATGTAATTTTATCATTATGCTGCGACCGCTTTCATTCTGAATTATTCATTAAACATAAGCTAGCAATAGAGTCAAAGCCTTTCTTCAGTTAAAAAATCTCTCAGCTAGTAAGAAGGTGGTTTAAATGACCCATCGAGTTTTTCTTGTCCTCTTTCTTTCTTTCTTTTTTAAACTTTCTTTCTCCATTTTATGGTCTGAATAAACGTTCCTCTTGGGTCGACCACATTTTGGGAGCACTGAATCACAGCTTTTGGGAAAGCTGTATACACAGTAATAAAATAGAATTGTCTCAGAGCCATGTCCTTGAATGGCCACTAATTTCTTTTCTCTTCTCCTCTCTCTTCTGGAGAGAGTGTTAATGAAATACCTGTAATGAAAATAACATCAGCATTATTGGCTTTTGCTGTGAAAATTACTCCAGATGGCTAAATTTTTCTGCAAAGGGCATTTAAGCACATGATTAACTTCTTGGGCTATGGATTCATATGTGAAGTCCAGGAATAATGGGTTGCTAATGTAATATTTTGAGATTTATCAACAAAATTTATATTGCTACATGTAGAAGCTCAATTTTTGTGTTAAATATTTTGTATATGTTCATATAAATGTGTGCATGTTAATCCTCCCCCACATGTATGTGACTGTGCAGGGGGAGGCTGGGGAGACAAGTATGGGTATCATTCTTCAAGAGCTGGTACCCAATATGATTTTGTGGGATGGAGATGGATTTTTCTTAGGCCAACAGAGGTTGGGCAGGGAGACTCAGGAATCTGCCTGCCTCTATTTCCTCATCTCTGGGATTATAGGTGCATCTCATCATGCCTGGCTTTTATTTTTATGTAGATGCTGGAAATTGAACTCAGGTCCTCATATTTGAGCAGCAAACATGGACTGGACTTTATTCTGCTCCTTTGTTAAATATTTCAAGGTTTTATAATGTGTGTGAACACACACACACACACACACACACACACACACACACACACACACACACGTAGCTAGAGTTTTCCTGCCTTGCCCACAGTCAGGACAAATCTTTGTCACCCACCAGCCCCCCAGCTGCTCAGACCCAGAGTAAACACAGAGACTTATATTGCTTACAAACTGTATGGACGTGGCAGGCTTCTTGCTAACTGTTCTTATAACTTAAATTAATCCATTTCTATAAATCTATACCCTGCCATGCAGCTCATGGCTTACCGGCGTCTTCACATGCTGCTTGTCCTGGTGGCGGCTGGCTGTGACTCCTTCACTCAGCCTTCCACTTCCTAGAATTCTCCTCTCCTTGTTCCGCCTACTTCCTGCCTGGCCACTGGCCAATCAGTGTTTTATTTATTGACCAATCAGAGCAACTTGACATACAGACCATCCCACAGCACTTCTTCCCCTTTTCTTTCTTTCTTTCTTTCTTTTTTTTTTTTAAGAGAAAGGTTTTAACTTTTACACATCTCCAAAGCCAGCTTGGTATATTTAGGAATTTGGGTGTAGCTTCTCTTACTACTTCCTGCTGGAGGGGGCGCTGTATCTTATGGGGACAAAAAAAAATTTAGAATTATGGAGTAGTCCATGAGGTTGTATCGTCTGAGCCAGGTGCCTTGAATCCGATCTGGATGTTGGATTATCTGGGCCATGGTGTCATCAGAGACCTTTATCTTTAACCTAGAACATCTTGGCTGTGGAAAATATTTAGCAATTTAATATTTAACATTACTATGATACTTTGGTTATTTCTGTAATCTTTGCTTTTAAAACATAATTTTTCATTGATTCTTTTGTAATTTCACATCATGCACCCCAATCCCACTCATTTCCAGTTTCTCTGTATCCACCCTTCATCCTTGTAGTATCCTTCCAAGGGAAAACTTAAAAATAAATAATAAACCTAAAATAAAAATAAATGTACAAATAAGGACATTAAAGAACAAATAAAATAAGACAAAACTAAAAAGCAAACAAATAAATAAAGAAGACGCCACCATCCTTCTTCTTTCAAGGCTGTCCATTGCCTCTTCATTCATTTCAGTGTCACTGGGAGCTGCAGTGTGTCCTGCAGTGTCACCTCGTGTCCACTCAGCTTTATGTGCAAATGTTCATTGTGCAATGTGTTGTTGGGCATCTTCAAGGCCTCTGACTTTGGCTACACCATAAATACTGAACCCTCACTAAAACTCATCTTGGATATATTGCTCTTGTCCCAAATCATGGAGATCCTGCTCTATTGTTCCACAGAATCAGTCCCTTCAAGCACTCCAGTAAATCATAGATGGAGGAGATGCTGGGAAGTGCCCACTCAAAGCCCTGAATGTGGTATGCCTGGGTGATAGCTGAATTGATCAGTCCAGGCCTCTGGGGCCACCCCCTTCAGGTGAGGTTTGGAGCCAGCTCTCCCATACCCATGTTATGGGGTGGGGCCAGCTTGCCCAAGTCTGAGTCATCAGGATCCATTATCTCAGGGTCAGTTATGAGTCGGGCCAGCTCGGGCATGGCCCTTGTACTTCAATATATGGTTCATCACATGGTTCAACATATGGTTTGTATGGGCCTCTGTGGTAACATGGGCAATGAACGTCAACACAGACCCCCATTGCAACAGGACCACAGACCAGGACATGGCTATCAGTATCGCCTGAGCCCAGATATTATCATGGCCCTGGGTAGCTGTTCAGGTCTTCCAGATCAGCATAGGCCCATTATCAATGAAGTCCTCAGACTCCAACATAGCCTCAGGTGTTGGCTCAGACCTTGGGCAGTTGCATGGTGTTTGAAGATAACAGAAGCCATAGATATTAAGAGAGACTCTGGCTATGATAGGGCCACATATTTCTGTAATCTTTAAAGCAATACTGTACAGTTTGATTTTCTTTAGTAACCATAGTTGGCAAGGTATTTACATCAAACAAATCCTTCTCTGTTGAATGAATTAATTGTATAGTGAAATTTCATCCTCTGTTGGATGAATTAATTGTATAGTGAAAGCTCCAAAACATTGATGATATACATTAAGAAACAGAAAACACAGGAGAAACACTTTGTATTCCTGGTTTAAGAAATTAAAAAAAAAAATTCAAAATGTCTTCAGTATGCAGAATTCTCTGCAGATTCTTCATAAAAATGCCAGTGATTATTTTTATTCAAAAAATTTATCGAATTTCCCTTGTAACTCACAGATATCCCATGTAGTCCAAGAAAGATTCAGAAAGAACAAACATAGAAATATCTCATTTAAGATCTCAAAATATGTTATAAAGCTTTGAAAAATATAACGTTCAGCTACTAGCAAAAAATGGCATATAGATCAAAGAAACAAAATAGAAAGCTAAAAAAATAAAGCAGTAGGTATTTACTCAATGGACTTCTGATAAAGATTTCATGAAGGCACAATAACAAGACTAATTCCATCTATAAATCATATTGGGAAAACAGGGATGCCCACTTTTCAAAGAATGAAATTAGACCCTCATCTTATATCAAAGAGAAAACACAGCCAACATGAGATTAATGCTGAAACAGAAGACCTGTAAATGTGAAAGCCCTGAAAAAGCAGGGAAAGTTTAGCAGCATTGATTTGGACAATGGTTTCTTAGGCATGACACCCACAATCCAGTCAACACGCACAAAATAGGCAGCTGTAATGACCTGGAAACAGGAAGGCAAAACCTGTTGGTAAAACTGGAGAAATTTGAAGCCTTGTACATTATTGATAGAATACATTAACTGCTACAGCTACAATAGGCAACACTAATGTGAGGCTCAACAAATTTAACACAGAACGTGGGTGCCATGTTCTCACTTCCAAGTGTACGTCCAGAAGACCTGAAATCAAAATCTGAAAAAGATAGTGGCTCTTGACAGTGTTAATACTCACAAAAAGACATTGCATGAAAATATGAGTGTCCATTTAGAGAAAAATGAAATAAAACTGTGTATTATTACTCATTAGAAAAGAAGGAAGCAATAGGGAGGATACTTAGTGAGCAATGTCCTTTCTGTGCAAGCATGTAGACCTGAGTTCAAATTCCAAGAATCCTTAAGAGGCCTGCATAATTGAGGAAAACATATGCTAACATGAAAACCCAAAGCTACATCACAGTAAGCACTCAAGGGCACAACAGGAAATACTGTTGTTCTTATGAAAAGATACTGTTTCTCTAAATGCTGCAACAATCCATCACCATTTGCTCATCTACTATTGGATTTTTTTTGATTTTTACATTATCTAAACAACTTAAATATAGCAATATTTATCTCTATTTCTTAAGGAAGGGAAACTGTGTCTCAGAGGCATGAAGGAATCAGACCAAAAATGAGAGAATTAGAATACAAGTTTTATTTTATGTGACATAAGGACCAGTTTCCCTCCATTGATCAGTTAAAAGCCTATATATTCTTAGATCAACATGAGTTTTTTTTTAAGGCTAAGTCAGCACATTTAATTCATTTATAGCATCCTCAAATTTTTTGACATAAATTATACATTTATTATGTTCATGCAATCATAGACTAAGAATTCAGTTAGAGAACATTCCTAGGGATTAGATCACTGAAGACTTTAGGTTTTATGCTGGAGAATACAGAAGCTGAGGTCCTGAGTTCCCAGATATCTCACTCATTTGTCTTTTGACTAAACACTGGCTTTTGACTAAAAAGATGCTCAGCTTCTTCTTGGACCCTAAGCATCTCGGCATGAAGTGATGGCTTTTCAGTGAAAGCATATTAAGAAAACAGTGATATTTAACAGGAGTCCTGGTCTTCTATTGATGTGGCCCCTCAAGTTGCACAAGTGTAAAGTTCAAGAGGAATAAATAGACAGCATATTTTAAAATTGTTTTTAAAATGACATTTATTTACGTTGTGCGTAGAGAGGGTGAGGGCATGTGAATATATACCCTGCTGGACCTGTTGGGGGTCAGAGGACAATTTATGATAGTAGGTTCTCTCCTGAACACCATATGGGTCCCATGCTTAAACCCAGGTCTGGGCTGAACCCTTGAAAGGGAAGTGACAAGATTCTAAAATGACAAAACTAACCCTTAAGGAGAGTGTGAAATAAATCACATGTACATGTAACCGGAAATTTTCTTCTGGTCCCCAAAGTCCCATGGTCCACTTATAAAATAATCACTCAGAAGCTTATATTAATTGTAACTGTTCAGTTGTTAGCTCAGGCTTATTACTGACTAGCTCTTACACTTAAATTAACCCATAATTCTTATTTATGTTTAGCCACGTGGCTTGGTATCTTTTCTCAGTTCTGCCTTGTTATCTTGCTTCCTCTGTGTCTGAATGGTGAATCCTCACTGAGCCCTTCCTCTTCCCAGAATTCTCCTAGTCTGTTTGCCCTGCCTATACTTCCTGCCTGGTTACTGGCCAGTCAGCATTTTATTTATCAACCAATCAAAGCAACACATATTTAGAGCATACAGAAAAACATCCCACAGCATGTACACATCTATAAACAGTAATTATTTTAGGCAAATGAATAATATAAACATACATATTGCAAGGGAAAACTTTAGTGTTCTAATATTTATGGGGATTTCCAAAATCTGAAAAAAAAATCCTGAAAGTTTTTATATAATATTTCAGATCAATTATGCCCAGTAAACTTCTCATGATGATAAAAAATATTCTATTTTGTCTCTTCTAAAGGTGGCCTTAGGTCATCCTGAGCTACTGAGGTCTTGAATTTGTCCAGAATAAATAAATAGTCAACTTTTAAATTTATCTAATTATATTTTATTTGATTGTAATGACCTATTGTTGTACAATGTTATTTCTCACATGAGAAGATGATAGTATTAAATAAAGGTCACACATACACACAAAAGATTCAAATAATGTAGACTTAGAAATAATACATGAAGTACATAGAAAGATTATATTCTGCATATGTTCTTGCATTCAAGGATGTTTGCTTATACATGTGTATCTGCAGGTTCCTTCCTATATCTCTACTTTATTTCTTGAGACAGAACCTCTCAGGGCACCTGGTGTTTGCCATTGTGGATAGACTGGATAAAAAGCAAGCATCTTGAATCCAGCTATCTACTCTCCTGTGCTGGTGTAGGCACCACGAAGATATGCACTCTTACATATATGTCCTGGGGATCCAAACTTGGTTGTTCATGTTTGCACAGCAAACACTTTACCCACTGATCCACCTCCCCAGCTCTGTGAAAACGTTTTTCATTACATTTAATTTTCTCCAGTGATATGCTAAACATATGTGATTTGGGTTTTTTTTTTGTACTGTGTTTTTAAGAGAGCTAGTTTCTATTAACATTTTAAAGACTTATTTTATTTAAACATTTTTAAAAAATTTAAAACGTAAAAATTTAAAATCACATCATTTTATCCCTTCCCTTTCCTTTCTCATATTCTTCCCATGTATTCCCTACTTCATCTTGAAATCACACAATTTCTTCAATTGTTTTACATATGCATGTGTGTTTGTGTGTGTGTGTGTGTGTATATATATATATATATATATATATATATATATATATATATATATATAAAACAATATATGTATAGATAACATATGTATATGTTTAATCTTATCTCTACTTTGATCATAATTCAATAAAAATATCTGTGTAGAAGCTGCCCTTCTTAGGGAGAACTTCTCACCATCTGTCCCTCTTTTACTAACAGATTCACAACATTAAAACTTCTGGAGATTGAAAAAAATGGTGATTTAAAGTGAGCTAATGTGGCACATGTTACAATTGCTGTGAATGATTACTGTGAATTAATACATTGTTAGGATAATTAACAGAAATGCTGATTGAAAGCCATGAATGAACAAGGAAGCTCTTTGCCTCGTTGCTGAGAATGCTGGCTGCGGACTGGTCCTGGGCCAGAGGAAAGATCTCTACCTCTATAGCCTGCAGTGTAGCACCTGTGCTGTTCCTTACCTTAGGCTTCCTAGCATCAAGAGGTGTACTGCCATTCCAGACATTGCTCACATGGAGAAAATATCCATAGCACAAGAAGAGCTAGACCTTTCTTCTTTTAAACAACATTTCCCCATAATCCCTTAAACTAGTTTCTAGGGCTTGAGTAGGGCTGACTCACATGCTTGTGTTTAAATAGTTGGAGGCAAGGGAAATTAAATTACCATGCTTGGCTTAGTCTAATCAACCTTTGTCCCCAGGGGCTGGAAAAGGATCATAATTAACGTGGCCACCCAAAATGTGAACAGAATGTGGATTTTGTTAGCAAATAAGTGGGAAGAAAGTCATCCCACAGGACAGAAATGGGCCTCTCAAATTTCAGTGCTATCTATTCATCTGGGGATCTTCTAAAACTCAGGTTCTGGTTTCATTATGAATGGCATGCTGGTACTTTTAATGAGTGGGACATATGGAAATAAGAAAGGAACAAACCATCAACGAAATTGTCTTAGATATTAATCTCATGGTGACATTTCCTTTATTGTTTTATTGGTAATATTTTCAAGATATTCAAAAATACTGATGTTAATATAGGATATAGAAATGGTAATGTAGAAGCTGAGGATATGGCAAGTCAGTAAAATACTTGTTTTGCAAGCATGAAGACATGAGTCTAATTTCTAGAGCCACATATAAACTCAGATCCTGTGGTGAGTGCCTAGCATTCTATCACTGGAGAAGAAGAGACAGGCAGATTCCGAGTTTCACTAGCCAGCCAGCATAGCTTCATCTCCAAAGTCCAGAGAATGTAAAGGTATTGTTTCAATTATGATAGTTTATTGACTTAAGGATGGGTGGAACTGTTGGTTTCTTTCCTCCTTTGGAAGGTGCATGGTACCTTCTGGTAAAATAAACGCTGGTCCTCAGGGATGAGGCATTCGAGTTATTTCCAACTCAGAGCATCAGCAATACTTTACCTTCAACTTCTATGGGGCAGTCAGGGTAACAGCACCAGTTTATATTCTTTTGGGACTCTCTCGGACAACTTTGACCAACACAACTCAAAAGAGGGCTTCTCACGCCTGGGGTTTTGATTGTATGGTCTTTGGCTCTTTAAGGGAGCATTGTTAGCTCAGAGAAGAAAATTTCATTTAAGCTACATAAACATTTATACACAGACTTACGTGTGTGTGTGTGTGTGTGTGTGTGTGTGTGTGTGTGTAACAACAATGTAAAAAGAACATACATTTAAAGAGAGCAAAGGGGATTATATGGCAGTGTTTGGAGGGAAGGTAGGAGGAAGGAAAATAATGTAACTATATGATAATCTCAAAAAATTTAAATAATTTAAAAATAAAAAAGGTGGATCACATCTTTGAAACAATCCCTAAGGTTTACATCTGGCCTCCATGTGCATTTTCATCCCCTACACTATTCAAATCCTAACATAAACATGTAACAATAAAGTGAGACCATGGCCCAGATCATCTATCATCCAAAGTCAACTTCAAGGCAATTGGCTCAGAGAATACAGCATCATAGACTGCTTCAGTCAGGACTTGACCATAATCCTAAAATTTTCTTTGTGTCCCCCTAAGATTACCAGTGCCATCTATGAGCAAGAAGTAGCCTAGAAAACTACACCCATATTCCCCAAAAATAGATTATGGATGTTTGTAGTTGTTTAGGTTGTTGGTTACAAATTGTTATTGGTCATAGCCAATATCTTTCTAAAAGAAGAAACACGTTTGCTCCTGGTAGCACCAATTTACTTCAGATAGAAAGATAGATGTCAAAGACACTCCATATGGATTTTATCTTCTTTTTTGCAAAAATAGCCATTTGGTCAAGAAACTGCTAGACATTCTACAGGACACCAAGAGAAGCAACTGAGAGACCCTTGGCCTGTGGCCTGAAGATGGATGCCCCAATGTTGCAGAGGAACTTTAGATGACTGTCCAGGCAGACAGCTGTCTCGGTCATTCTAGATTTCTGGAAGTTGCCTACAATGCTCTTCTTGTTTACTTAGATAATATTATATCCCTCTGGGGTCTTTGATGAAGTTGAAGACTAGATAGTCATAATTTTCCTTGGTTATGAGATGAGATAAGATAGATATGAAACCTTAGACTCACAAATATAGAATAGGTAGGATATTTTCTTTAATTTTGCCAAATATAAATAGACTGGATATTGTAACTGTAATTTGTGCTTGATAACTGTTTTGTTATACATAATTTTACAATGTTGAAGTTAAAACCTTCCTTTTGAATAGAGAGAAAAGGGAAAACGATGGGAATATCGTTCTGTATGCTGTGAATGTGTGTTGCTCTGATTTGTTTGATCAATAAAATGCTAATTGTTCAGTAGCCAGGCAGGAAGTATAGGGGGGATAAGCAAACAAGGAGAATTGTGGGAAGGCTGGAAGGCTGAGTCAGGAGATGCCAGCCTAACATCCATGGAGCAGCATGTAATGGCACACAGGTAAAGTCATATAACACATAGCAACATATAGATTAACAGAAATGGGCTGAGTTTAAATGTAAGAGCTAGTCAGTGGTAGGCTTGAGCTAATGGCCTAGCAGTTTTAATTAATAAAAACTTCTGAGTGATTATTTTATAAGCAACTGCAGGGTCTGTGGGGCTAGGCAGGACTGGAGAAAACTTTAGCTACGGAGAGAAATATAATATTTTGCTGTGTTAATTAAAACAGACACCAACTCAAATGAAAAGACATTTCTCAGTACACAGTAACACTTTATAACTATATATAACATATTCTTACAATGCATATAGGTACATAACTTTTACTTCCCAAGAACAATGCAACAGCATGTATGAGCAGTACTGTGACATATGAATAAAACTGATAAGGAACTTTGATTCAAAATAATTTTATTTTGAATAAAAATAACATCTTCATTTAAACCAGGCTTATTTTTCTCTTTTTATTAATTATGAGCACTGTAAAATTTACATATTTTAATTAATTTGTCTTCAAATGCTAGTTTAGATGCTGAGCTTTCCACCTTACTAAAACTTTAAAAACTGACTTGTACCCAAATTGTTTTTGTTAAGGAACTACTTATTTTACAATTGTCTAGTGAATGTTAATTATCACCCAAATATTTGCAGTGCCTCACTGAAATGCTGTTTTATATAGACGTAAACAGAGACCTTAGAATTTTTGGAAACTTGGCACAAGATTCATTTACTTCTAAACACATCACCCACTAGATAACACAAGGTATTTATTTTTAACCACAACCACAAGCCCTAGACCTCTGTGGTGTCTTTTGAAAGTCCACAGTTAGTGTATTTCGATGACCAGTACTTAGATGAACAGTTCTTTCAAGGTCAAGGACATTCCCTAGAGCCTGTCTCATAAGCCTACTTCATCTCCCTCTGCTGGCTCTCATCAGTACTGACAGGCCTGGGTAGTCATTTCAACCTGTAATTTTACTCCACACTTTGCCAATGTTCTGAAATTCAAAGTATGAAATCTATGGCAAACTATTCTTCACAGGGAGAGTTTTTAGGTACATAACTTTTATTTCCCAATGAACAGTGCAACAGCATGTGTGAGCAGTACTGTGATTTATGAATAAAACTGATTATGAACTTTGTGTGTTTGGGGCTTCTTGCTCTGTTTCTTAGTCAAGACTTCCAGATTTGTAATGTGGATATATGAGGAGTTTAGGTACCATGCTCAGATGTTCAAGTGCTGGCAAAATGAATACAGGGGTCTGTTTATACAATGCATCAGTTCATACTCATTTTCATGACCAAGTGTTAAAATCAGGTTAAGAACCTAAAAGAGAAAGGAGATACCAATAAGAGAAACTCATGTATGAAATGTTGTTTGTTAGTGTCTATACACCTGAAAAAATTTTCTGTTCTTTCTTTGAAACACTGAAAAATATCTTTTGCTACCTAGTAGAATTTTGCAACTGCCTCAGTGATGGAATACATATGGAAAGGCTTCTAAACACATAGGACAGGTATTTGTGATGATTAGTAGGGAGTTTTGTAATGTATCTTACAAATGCAACTTTTGAAAATTTTGTCAACCTTTATTTGGGCAGCATTCTGCACAGTAACATTGACTTTTGCAGTACCCACAGTTCTCATTTTCTAGTGCTTATTAAGCAAGAAGCATAAAGCAAAATAATGCTTTTTCATTATCATGATCTATGCTGCTTGGATGCTAAATTTCTAAATGAAGACTCAACACTGAAACCGTAGATCTTCTTATTAATGCCACATTTTATGATACTCCTTTAAAAATTATTTGAAGGAGGAAAATGAAACTGTCTTATAATTAAGTGTAAATATATTGGCGACAGTATTATTTGGCTCTGCAATAATCCAACATGTTTTCCTTTCACACTGTTCACAGTTTAATTCAAATCCTACTCATTGTATTACAAATCACCATTAAATTAAAATAACAATGGGAAACAATAAATGTGTCAGTTGAACTGATGACTCCTAGGTCTTAAGCTTCTTCATTCATAAAAGAAGAATGTTGGGCTCCTAGGTCTGAAATAGTTAGCATTTGTGCATTTTCTTCTACTGCCCAGAGTGAGACTTCTGCAGACAGGTGGATTCATTGTCAGAGTTTTCTCCATCCTTGTCAGTCTTTGCAGTCATGCTGAGTATGGGCTGAAATCATGTGCACAGCTTCTGGTTCCATCATCAAAATAACTCATGAGTCATTCCATTCCCTAACTTCTCTTTCTGCTCTCTGGAAATAGAGAACATCAAAGTTCTTGATATCCATAAGATTTAACAATAGGAGTATTTTAGTCACCACATAGAAAATGGCACAGGACAGGAAAGCTTACAAAAGCTATTTCATAAATTAAGATAACCTAGAGTCATTCAGCTCATGATGTCATGTCCATCAATGACAGGTGAACTATCCTGCATGACTGAGGAAATTCGTGTGGTCTAGTGACATCATAGGTGTCCTAAGGTCATCATGGATCACTTGTGTGGTTTTGATGGTTCTGGTGTAAAACACAGGCTCTACCACTTCTCTTATGAAAGTATCTAACAGCCAACATCAAATTAAACGGAGAGAAGCTCAAAGAGATACCACTAAAATCAGGAACAAGACAAGGCTGTTCACTCTCCCCATATTTATTCAATATAGTACTAGAAGTTCTAGCTAGAGCAATAAGACAACAAAAGGAGATCAAAGGGATACAAATTGGCAAGGAAGAAGTCAAACTTCCACTATTTGCAGATGATATGATAGTATACATAAGTGACCCCAAAAATTCTACCAGGAACTCCTAAAGCTGATAAACTCCTTCAGTAAAGTGGCAGGATGCAAGATCAACTCAAAAAAAATCAGTAGCCCTCCTATACACAAATGATAAAAGGGCTGAGAAAGAAGTCAGAGGAACATCACCCTCTACAATAGCCACAAATAATATAAAATACCTTGGGATAACACTAACTAAACAAGTGAAGGATCTTTTTGATAAGAACTTTAAATCTCTAAAGAAAGAATTGAAGAAGATATCAGAAAATGGAAGGATCTCCCATGCTTATGGATAGGCAGGGTTAACATAGTAAAAATGGCAATCTTACCTAAAGCAATCTACAGATTCAATGCAATCCCCATCAAAATACCAACACAATTCTTTACAGACTTGGAAAGAAAAATACTCAACTTCATATGGAAAAACAAAAGACCCAGGATAGCTAAAAGAATCCTATATGATAAAGCAACCTCTGGAGGCATCACCATCCCTGACCTCAAGCTCTACTATAGAGCTATAGTAATAAAAACAGCTTGGTACTGGTATAAAAACTTACACACAGACCAATGGAATTAAATTGAAGACCCTGACATTAATCCATGCACATATGAACACCTGATTTTTTGACAAAGAAGCCAACACTATACAATGGAAAAAAGGAAGTGTCTTCAACAAATGGTGTTGGCATAACTGGATGTCAATATGTAAAAGATTACAAATAGATCCATATTTGTCACCATGCACAAAACTTAAGTCCAAGTGGATCAAAGACCTCAACATAAATCCAGTTAAACTAAACTTAATAGAAGAGAAAATAGGAAGTACTCTTGAGTGCATTGGCACCGGAGACCACTTCCTAAATATAACACCAACAGCATAGACCCTGAGCACAACAACTTATAAATGGGACCTCTTGAAACTGAGAAGCTTTTGCAGGGCAAAAGACACAGTCAATAAGACAAAAAGACAGCCTACAGAATGGGAAAAGATCTTCACCAACCCCACATCTGACAGATGATTGATCTCCACAGTATATAAAGAACTCAAGAAACTAGATATCAAAACACTAAACAATCCAATTAAAAAATGGTCTAAAGAGCTAAACAGAGAATTCACAAAACAAGAATCACAAGTGGCTGAAAGACATTTAACGAAATGTTCAACATTCTTAATTATCAGAGAAATACAAATCAAAACAACTCTGAGATACCACCTTACACCTGTCAGAATGGCTATGATCAAAATCACTAATGACAGTCAATGTTGGAGAGGATGTGGAGTAAAGGGAACACTCCTCCACTGTTGGTGGGAATGTAACCTTGTACAACCACTGTGGAGATCAGTATGGCGGTTTCTCAGAAAATTAGGAATCGAACTACTTCAAGACCCAGCCATACTACTCTTGGGCATATACCCAAGGAATGTTGATTCATACCACAAAGATACATGCTCAACTATGTTCATAGCAGCGCTATTTGTAATAACCAGAACCTGGAAAAACCTAGATGTCTGTCAACTGAAGAATGGATTAAGAAAATGTGGTACATATACACAATGGAGTACTACTCAGCAGAGAAAAACAATGAAAGCATGAAATTTGCAGGCAAATGGATGGAACTAGAAAAAATTATCCTGAGTGAGGTAACCCAAACCCAGAAAGACAATCATGGTATGTACTCACTCATAAGTGAATTCTAGATATAAAATAAAGAACAATCAGACCACAACCCACAGAACCATGGAGGCTATATATATAGCATGGAGGACCCTAGGACGACTGTGGCTTATAAGTTTTGGTTTTACTCAATTACTGAGCAAGCCTCAATGAAACATTTCACTATTAAGATAAGAATACATACTGTATCAAACTGATAATAGAAAAATAAATAAATTAATTAATTTAAAAAAATAAAAAAGTAAAAAAGATAAGAAAAATCTGAACTATTAAAACAAACAAACAGAAAGTATACAAGGTCATCATGTACAAATTTCTATGAAAGTTTATAGTTTTGATAGTAGAAAATAGTAGATCATGACAATAAATAAATATCTTATGTGATTATGTATTTAGTAGACTTTTACTATGTACATATCTCCCACTATTATATATTATGCATACATTCACAATGCTTTCTACATTATTTGTTATTTTATGTATAATTTCTGTATTTTATATTATTTGGCTGTAGTTTTTCCTTTATTTCAATGGGCACTCAACCAATAGTTTTTGGCAGAAGCATCACACATTTTCTGTGCTTTTCATATATCTTGATGCAGTCCAATGTGACTTACCTATACTGTCTCAGTTTGTGTAGGCACATTTTGTGATGTTCATACCACAAATCCCCTTACACTTACCTCAGAGCATGTAACATTTGCTTGAGGGACACATGCTCTGTGATGTGCTCCTCCTGATGTATGAAGGCATTATTATCTCAACAATGAAATACTGATTACTATGATGAAGAATCAGAACTCAAAGTATTACATGAATATTTAAAACAACAACAAGAGTGAACAAATACAGCACACATACACACACACACACTCACACATACATATATATATATATGAGAACTAGTGACATTGAAGACTATAAACTTTTATATTAAAATGATAGTCAAGTATTAAATAATAGCAAAAAGCATAAATGTATGTTGCTGTCCAATGACTTAATTTCCGTTTGAATATTACAAAGACCCATAGAACTAATTGTTATTATTTTCCATTGTACAAATGCAGTAAATTGAAGGAAAAAGAAAGCAATACACTCAAAGTTCTAGAGAAGAAGTTGTGACTTGGAGTAGACTAGAGGCACTTCTCTCATCAAAGCTTGTTTTGTCTCCTCATAAGTTGCTGTTTTTTCAAATGAGTCTTTGGCAAATTTGTGGTTTTGCCTTCCTGTTGTCAACATTGTAGGCTTTGCAAGGTGCTTTCTCTTTAGGACAATGACTCATCCTAAGATATGCACATAGACTGTAATTATTATTACTTTGTTGGAACTGAACAACATAGCTTTTATTATATAGACTTAAGATGAAGGGAACAGAGGTCATAATCATAAAAATTTATAGTTTAAATTTCTAAACAGAGTGGAGTGTTGTGGCACTTTAAAGGCTGATACAGAAGGCTTGTCATGAATTTGAGTAGGACAATACATCTAAACATGATAAAGATTATATATGATAAACCTATACACATTAAACTACATAAGGAAAATTTGTACTTACTTTCCTTAAAATCTGGAATGAGGCAAGTGAACGCATTCTTATCACTATCAATGAATTTAGAAACTGAAGTCTTAGTCTGAACAATAAGACAAGGAAGGTAGAAATAAAGAAGAAAGTTTTCTCTCTTTGTAGAAAACATGATACTATATTTAAATGATGATTTTGATTTCATCAGAAAGCTCTTATATTTGATAAACATTGAAGTAGAAAGTAGAAAAATGTAAAATAAGCAGGCAAAATCAGTAGATGTTATATATATATATGTATACACACACACACACACACACACACACACACATATATATATATATTGCTGAAAAAGTAGGACATATATCCCATTCAAATAAGAAAATATCTAGATATAAATTTGACCAATGAGGTGAAAGACTTAGTCTATAATAAAAAACATTTTTTAAAAAGGCATTAGATGATGGCAAGGCTTTCAGTGTTCATGACAGACAGAATCAATATTGTGAAAATGACTGTTACTAAATGTAGTCTTCATGTACAACATAATCACCATCAAAACCATGAAGACATTCTTCACAGAGCTAGAGAAAGCATTTCTAAACTTAATATGATTACAGAAAAGATCTGAAAAGCCAAAGTAATTCTAAGCAGTAAAAAAATATCCTGGAAAAATGGATCCAAATTGTACTATAGAGCCATAGTGATAATGGCAGCAGTGACATTGTGGTGCCAGGGGTAAATTAGGTATGTAGAATTGTTGCATGAATTCTAATTGGTCTTAATAATAAAAACCTGTAGCCAGATATCAGGGTAAATGCTGAATGATCAGTAAAGGACCCAGCCACTAGAAAGACTTCTTACCTCTACCAAATCCTTAGCCTGAAAGGGCCAAGCTCCTGTCTCCAACCTGCCTTATCACTTCCTCTCTCTACCCAGCCTTATCACTTCCTGTTTCCTCCTCCCAATTGCTGGGATCAAAGGTGTGTGCCACCACTACTTGGCCTCTAATGGCTAGCTCTGTACTCTGATCTTTAGGAAAGATTTATTTGTTAAAGCACAAACAAAATATCACTACATTCCCCCCTTTTTTTGTCTAAAACAAGAAAAGAAGGTTATAACTAATATAAGAGAAACTATGTACAATAAATACAATAATTACATAAAATATCTGCAGACAATTAATACATCAACTGTAGCTGGAGTTTTCTCTCCAGGTCCCACCAAGCCCCTGCAGTCCGACAGCCCACTTATAAAATAAACACACAGATGATTATATTATTTAAACTGTTTGGCCTAATGGCTCAGACTTCTAGCTATCTAGTTCTTACATCTTATATTAACCCATTTCTATAAATCTATACCTTGCCACATGACTCGTGCCTTACCAGCATCTTCACATGCTGCTTGTCATGGTGGCAGCTGGCAGTGTCTCCCTCCACCTTTCTGTTCTCTCAATTCTCCTCTCTCTTAGTCCTGCCTATACTTCCTGCCTGGCCACTAGCCAATCAGTGTTTTATTTATTGATCAATCAGAGCAACACATTTGACATACAGAGCATCCCACAGCATTCAACAATTTCTAGTCCATAAACAATTGACAAATTCACAGGAAATACTTCATATCTACCCTATCTTTGTGGGTTCAAAATGGACCTAATTCACTTTCTATCCTAATGTGCATTACCAAAACTTTTAATATCTCTAAACCTTATACATTTTACACCTCTTTAGTGAATTTCTTTTCTGAATCTGGTGACAAGGAAAACTATAGCTATGACTATAAGATCTTCAATTCCATCAGAGACCTGAGAAGGAAATAATATTTCCTGAGTAAGCAGGAAGTACAAGCAAGTGACTTCCAAAAATGTGAGAAATGGCAAATACAGCTGGATAGTCACCCAAGGTTCCTTTGCAATGTTGGGGCATCCATCTTCAACTTATAGGCTTAGCATATCTAACAGACTTTTCTGTGAAGCAGGAAGGGCTGTCCTCCCTGGTCTTGGCAAAGTTAAGCAGTCCTTTAATTTTTGTCCTGCTTGTCCTGTTTGGACAGCATACTGTCAGCAATAGAGGTAAGGAAACTTTCCTGCCAGTGGCTAACTTTTGCCACAAAGAAAGTAAATTCCATATGGAGTTTCTTTGATGCCCATCATCTTCTCTGAAGTAGATTGGTGCTGCCAGGGGCAGACATGTCTTATTGTCATTAAAAAAAACTATATTATTAAAATATCTTAAATGCCATATTCTGTAGGACTCTAAAGTGTTTGAAGACCACCTGTCTACCTAAATTATATCTATTTGACCATGAAAGCATATCTAAAATGACTACAAGTTTAATTGTAATAGGTGACTAACTTCTAACCTGCATTTCTTTATTACCCTGATTATAGTTGGTAATAATAACTTTCAAGGACTAGAAATTTGTATTACATTGTTAAATGAGTTGTATAGGTACAATGCCTTGAACAAGATTAGAAATGTATGTAGAGTGTGTTCTAACAAAATTAATCTCAAATTTGTATCAATATACAAAGATCCATATCAAGGCAAAATATTTAAAACTAGTAGTTACTTTTTAAAAAGTGGATTAAATAATCTACCCTTTTATCCTATCTCTATATCCCCTTCTTTCTTTTCAGAGTAAATTCAATAATCTACTCTTTCATCTTACTATTTCTGTATCCCCGTTTTATTTTCAAAACAAGAACCCTGAACCTAATCTTCTTTGTTCAGCTTTTTTAAACCATTGCCAATAACAACTTTTAACCAACCAGCCTAAACAATGGCAAATATCCACAACACATTAAACAACCAAAAAAAAAAAAAAATCCACCCTACCTCTTGGGAATGTGGGCATCATGTTCTTAAGTTTACTTCCTGCTATCCAGGAACAACAGCATCTTTAGGGGATCCTGAAAAGAAAAATTTGGGTTAATTGTCAAGTCCTGGGAGAGGTAGCCGTATTATTTATTGTCCAGTTCTTGAATAATGGGAAAGTGCAGGGCTTGTCTTAAGTCCCATCTAGGGTAGTATGTGAGGCTGGATAATCTCAGCTAGTTAGTTACCTTGAAATTGTTCTGAGCAGTTTGTAGTCCAAAGCTGATCTTTAGGCAGTGTTTGTCAGCAAAAAAGCATTATTATAATCCATGTGGAATCATTGTTGTGGGGCTCCATCTTCCTTTTGGAGACTTCAAAAGTCACTCTTAGGCATGATCATGGACCACTACAGAAAACTTAAACATTTTAAATGTCATATACATACAGAACTCAAAGAAGTTAAAGGGTCCATATTTGTTATGTACATCCAGAGTATAGAAACTTAATTCCTAGTTACCTGATAGAGACTCAAACCTGAAATCATGAACAGGAAGATAGATGATAACTTTTGCTAGAATTAGTACTATATATGATCATATATATATATATATATATATATATATATATATCTTATTAATTTTGAGATACTATTCATGCATTAAGAAAAGTTTTAAAGAGTCAAAATAAAACCAAATGATTATGAGATTAGTGGCAATAAAATAGTCCCGTAATTTTTGTGTAACAGGACAGTGAGTCCAGAAAAAAATAACCCACACAACTACAGCCATAAAGGCATCTACATAGAAAATGTCTTTTCTAAAGAGGATGCTAGGAAAACTAGACACTCCAAGCAGAAGGGTGAAGTCAGGTCAGTATCTTTCACAATGTAAAAATCTCAGAATGTGTGAGAGACCTTAACATAAGACTTGAAATATTGAAACTGATAGATGAACTTGTACGTATTATTAGGGAGTTTCTGTAAAGGGTTCTAATTGCGTAGGAAATAAGCCCTACAACTAAGGAATGGAATTCAATGTAAGGGAAACACTAGAATGAAGTTATAGTTTGCAGAGTGTACCTCAGCCAAGGATAGTATCACTGAATGCCACAGAGATAGTTGTACATCCAGGTTTTATTGCTACACCATCCAAAAAGGCTAAGCAACTGAACAAGTCTAGAAGTAACCCAAAACATAAATTGGTAAGAAAAATATTTTATATATGCATAATGGATTTTTTTTTATTTCAAGAAATGAAATGAGAACATTTACAGGAAAATATATGCAAATGGAAATTACTACTATGTGAGACAAGCCAGACTCAAAAAACCAAATACTATATTTTCTCTCATATGTAGCACCTGAATTTTAAATTTGCATATATGAGGGTTTTAGTCATAAAATTAGAAAGGGGACCATTAAAGAGAGCAGAAGAACTTATAAATATATATATTTTTTTAGTTTCTCACAAAGTTTCAGACCTTCAATTTCAGTATTCAGGAGGCAGAGGCAGCCAGATGTCTGAATTCAAGGCCAGTCTGGGACATATAGTGTGACTGTTTCAATACTTTTAAATTTATCATTTCAAATTTCATAAACTATTGCAACATACCTTGATCATAACTGCACCCTTTAAACACTCTAAATCCTCTTACAGCCAAACCCTCTCTACTTCATCTTCCTTCCTTCCTCCCTCCTTCCCTCCCTCCATCCCCCCGTCCCTCCCTCCCTTCTTTCCTTCCTTTCTTTCTTTATTCCTCCCTCCCTTGCTCCCTCCCTCCCTCCCTCCCTTCCTTCCTTTCTTCCATTCTTTCTTTCTTAAAAAAAACCCTATAACTCACTCAGGTCAATCAGTGCTTCCCATTTGTGTATGGGTGTGGGTTCATGCACTGGGGCGTTGGCAAACTGCCAGTGGCCACATCCTCAAAGAAAAATGGCTTTCCATCTCCTAGCAGCCACCAACTGCTAATATCTCCTTGACTAGTGGTGGAGCCTCTGGAGCCTGTTGATGCTCCATGCAGGATAAAATGGTTTGGAAGAGTAAAAGAGAGCCATGAGACTTCTGATATAAATGTAGAACAGGGGAGCTTGGGGTGAGAAGGCCTATTAGCAGGATGGGGGCAGGTGGGTAGGGAGAGCAATGGGAAATAAAAAGAAAAACTACGATATGTTAAAGAAGACGTAATAGCTAGCCCCATTATGGTGCTTGCCAACTTAACAACTAGTGAATAAAAAGTAATAATGGGGGTATCTCCATGTAGTAGCAGATGCTTACAATCCCAGATCTGAGGAGTCAGAGACAGGTATGTATGTCCCTTGTGTATTCAGCTCAGCCAGCCTAGCACAGTAGGCAAGTTCCAGGCCAATAGAGATCATCCTTCATAGAAAGGCTCCTTGGAAAGGAAGTGTAACATTACCGTCAGGTCTCCACAGTCATGTGCAAACACCTGTGCACCAGCATATACATGAATGTGCATGGACACAAATATATACACTCACACAAGTAATAAAACACAGTAAACAAACAAAACCCCCAATGAATAAATTAATACATATCAAACTGGAAAATATTGTCTTGTGTGGTTATTTGTGAAATTAAAATAGTAATGCTTAGCTTGCATATGTGGAAAGCTATGGTAGGAACTTTAGACTATATTTGTCTAACTTTGATAAAAGGGAAAATTGAATTTCATGTAAGGCCTCTTATGACATGGCTTCTTAAAAATTCACACTCCAAAACTCAGATAAAGTACACAGTTTTCCTCCCACTCATTATTCAGTTCCCGCTGTGTTAGACAAGTGTGACCAAGCTTCTTCCTAGACAAGTGATTTCAGTAACTTTATGTCAGTCCTTCACCTGCAATGTCTGCCCTTCTGCCAACTCCCATTCATCTCCCAAGGTCATGTAAAGTTTGTATAAACTCGCTGATTGGACTGATTACCTATACATCAAAGGACAATATCATATGCCAGTGTATCCTCCTCTCTGCACATTTCTATGAGACTACAATATTATTGTTACAATCTGGGCACATTTCTATGAGACCGCAATATTATTGTTACAATCTGGGCACAGAATTATCATCCTAGCACTCTTAGAACATGGAATAGTCTTGCATTCATCTCCATCTCATTCCATGAAGTCCAACCATAACTGGGGTAGAGAACACAATAAACTATTGAGCTTGCTTGGCTCAGTACTCAATGCAGGTGACTTAATATTTCCAACTTACCCAATGGCAAGCTGATTCAACACTTAGCTGTATATTTGCCTTTCCTTCAAAGTCATGCATGAAGCTCATTTCCTAAGACATAGGCAGTACAAACATTCTCACAAACTGTAGTCAATTGCCAAAATTGTGAGAGAGAACTAGTTAGTCTTCATCTTTCTAGTGGTGTTCACAAAAAATAAACATGGAATGTTTGGAATGATGATCTCTTCATCAAAATGGTTTAAACTTGTTTGTGTCAAAACTGTGCTTTAATAAAAAATTTTCCCAATGACGGAGAAATGGCTGAGAGCTACATGAACAGCCTGGACATGAGTGGGAGTAATGAAGGGCGAGGGTCGAGGGAAAGAGACCTTGTGGGAGCGGGAGAACCCAGCTGGATCAAGAACAGAGAGGGAGAACAAGGAATAGAAGACCATGGTAAATGAAGACCACATGAGAATAGGAAGAAGCAAAGAGCTAGAGAGGCCCACAGAAATCCACAAAGATACCCTATCCACAATAGACTGCTGGAAATGGTCGAGAGACAGCCCAAACTGACCTACTCTGGTGATGGGATAGACAAATACCCTAATTGTCATGCTAGAAACCCCATCCAACGACTGAGGGATCTGGATGCAGAGATCCATGGCTAGGCCCAGGGTGGAGGAGTCTAATTAGCGAGAAAGAGGAGGGTTTATATGAGCGAGAATTGTTGAAACCAAGGTTGGCTAAAGCACAGGGACAAATAGTCAAACGAATGGAAACACATGAACTATGAACCAATGGCTGAGGGGCCCCCAACTGGATCAGGCCCTCTGAATGGGTGAGACAGTTGATTGGCTTGATCTGTTTGAGAGGCATCCAGGCAGTGGGACAGTGTTCTGTGCTCATTGCATGAGTTGGCTTTTTGAAACCTGGGGCTTATGCAGGGACGCTTGGCTCGGCCTGGGAGGAGGGGACTGGACCTGTCTGGACTGAGTCTACCATGTTGATCTCAGTCCTCGGGGGAGGCTTTGCCCTGGAGGAGGTGGAAATGGGGGGTGTGTTGGGGGGAAGGGGAGGGAGGCAGGGGGAGGAGGAAGAACAAGGGAATCCATGGCTGATATGTAGAACTGAATGTATTGTAAAAAAAAAAAAAGTTAAAACACCACATATATTTGAAATTATTTAATATTTCCATCAGCCTATAGTTTTTTTTAAAAAAAAACACTTTCAGAATGACAAGTTTTAACTATAAAGAGTTGGCAAAGAAAGAAAATTGAAGTACTTATGTATCTGAGTCAATATGAAATACATTTTCTTTTGAGTTAAAATTAACAGGCAACCTCCTGCAGTTGTATAATAATTCTGAATATTTTTTAAGATGGCCTCTGTTATCATTAGATTCTGTCATTACTGATGTGACAGAGCCATCTATGAGTAAGTAATATACAAAATATGACTTTTTTCTTTGAAAATTTGGAAATGTATAGTGTATGGTAACAAATTATTTTCTAGTAGCAAGTATAATATTGCTCTTTAATTATTTATAAGATGCAAAATCATAAAGCAAGAATAATATTTTATTAAAAACATTCATGAATTACAAGTATAATTATTATAAATTAATTTGCCATTCTTATATTATCAAACTATAAATAATAATAATAATAATAATAATAATAATAATAATAATAGCATTGAACACATTGAAAAATGCCATTGAAATATTTAGGACTGCTGGGTGGTGGTGGCACACACCTTTAATCCCAGCACTAGGTAGGCAGAGCCAGGTGGATCACTGTGAGTTCCAGGCCAGCCTGGTCTACAGAGTGAGTTCCAGGAAAGGTGCAAAGCTACACAGAGAAACCTTGTCTCAAAAAATTTAAAAAAAAAAAAAAGAAATATTTAGGACTGAAATGTGTCACATAGATTTTTATTATGATTAATTTCAAAATAATATAAAATCACTAATAGGCAAAAGAATGAATTATTAAGTGGCTAACACAGATAAATCAGGTGAAGGCTCAGAGATCTGTTAATGATAATGGATTAGAAGCGCTGGTTAAAAAAGCTTTACAGACAGAACAACTAGGAAGTGGCAGAGATTGAAAGCAACACAGGAAAGTGACGTTGAAGCTACAAATTTAGATCCTTCCAGATGTTTATGTTGCCCAGTATAAGAATATATATGGCAAACTCGTATACCTTCTTTCTATGCAGTATTTAGGTAGCTTGTTTAGCTGGGGACCCTGACCACATCATTCGTCTTCAGAGAGTCCTATTCTGCTGATTATCTTCACAGCACTTGTGGAAGAAAGTCAGTGTTATTAGTTAACATACTTTAAAAACAGCGGGAATAGCATGGGCATGAATGGATGTACAATAATCGGAAGAAAGCACTAGCATATCTTTTATTATTTTGAAATCTATGCACAGAAGGTACAGACCAGTAAAATATTCCTAAACTATCTATATTATGAAAGTTTAATTCTTCATTCTCTCAAATAACTGTTGACATTAAGAAAAAACACATAATACGGGACTTGTGTTTGCATTGTGGTAAAAGCAGGGAGTCACTTAACAATTTTTACCTGAGAGAGGCCGATTGTGAGCAAAGCTTCTGGGTGGCATATACAGGACTTGAAAAGAAGTTGAAATTCAAGACACATACGATCATGTGCTGCAGTCCCAACACAAAGGAAGCTGAGGCAGCAGGATGACTATGGTTCAAGTATCAAGACCAGTATGAGACTGTGTATGATAAACAAACAAACAAACAAACACAAACATTTTACAGAGATTTTCATGAACTTAAAGCAGAGTTAAAACAATACATTCATTCTTTACTGAATGTTTTTATTAACTTTCTTTTACATTACAATTCAATATGTATTCATTTATTTCCTTGTTTAACTGTGTACTGTATTATGACATCTTTTTTTAAATAATAAGGGTTGGGCTAGGTAATATAAATTTAATAATCAGAAAATTCTGATTCATATAAGATTAGTCTATAAACAACAAAGAGCATGGAGTGTTTTAAGATTAAGTGTATTTAATGTAAATTATTCACTTTCACATAAAATTGTCAGAATGATAGACTAGTAGACACCTCTCTAGAAACAGCTTCCAGCCACTTGCCCCTGATGGTGTTCAAAGATTTTACAATTGTGTAGTAGAATATGCAATCAGACAAAAAGACATGAAAGCAACAAATTAACCAACATACAAACAGAATATAATGGCCAGGCAAGTAATTGCATTATAGACATGTATTTATCTTTTAATAATGTTTAAATTTGTTGCAAAAGTGCCTTATGGAAACATGAGATTTCCACAATCTAAATTGCTGAAATCTTCCTTTCACGTTCCTTCTTAGGTGGAAAGCACATAGAAATGAAGATTAATATTGTTGGATTTGCAATGAGGGGATGAAGATATTCACATGAACCATTCCATTGTATCTATCCCAATTAATCTACTAGAGACGAATAGTCAAGTGCCAATCATGCTAAGGTCTGAACTAGCAATACAGTAATCTTTACTAAAACACTGAAAGATTTGCATTCTGTTTTTGTTTGTTTGTTTTTGGTCTTATAGTACAGACAAAAACCAAAAACTCATAGATGACAAATTTAATTTCAATATCAACATAAAGGCATTCATATAATATAGAACAAGAAATGAAATGTGTTCATTTTGACAGTATTTGATAATAATGAAATCACAGTCAAGATTTTACAAAACTGGGTGACAACCTACCTCCACTCTCCCACTCTGTTCTAAAGAAAGTGTGAAATATTATCACACATATATTTATTTTTCACAAGGCATACCTAATGTTCAAGAGAGCTGAAACATAACTATTTAACAAACATCTACTTGTTCTTCAGGGTCCTGATTAGGTGTGACTGAAGACTTAATTCAATATCTCAACCAATGAGTAATTATGCTCACCATGGCTTATATCAGACTTGCTTATTACGATCTCTGCTGGCATGTATATGCCAAGTTCTGCTTGAGAGCCACAGAAGTATTGTAAGTAGGTCAGATAGCTCTCCTTGCTTCAAACAGGACAGACAATAAAAACCAAGAATTATTCTAGTTTCAATGATCAAAACTTTCTTAAAAGAACGAAATTGATCCATTGTCTAAAGCTCAAAACTAGCAAAAGCTTATCTTTGATGAACACACTCAAGTGATGTTCAATGTGAATAGCTTTGTTTTCTTTTAGAGATTAGGCAGATGACATGTTTCTTTCTTCCTCTTCCTTACTGTACTCTTCGGGAATTCCAAAAGGGAGGCCGCCAAGATAAATGGAAAATTAAGTTTGAATTTCCCATTTACAAGAGAAAATTTCATTTTTTTTATAGCAAGGACATGAAGTATCTATTGCATAATTCAATGTCTAAGAAAGTATTTGTTTTCTTCTCCACAGAACTGTCATTTATTTCTCATGTAATAGAGCAATATAAAGAACTCTTGTATAGCTCCAGTTTACTCAAAAGAATCAGTGACACATGTAGACATTTAATGAGTTGTTTAAGGAGTACTCCTATTAATTCTAATTTTAAAACACTAAAGGTTCTCAGAGTATTACTAAGTTACCCATGTTCCCACACTATTAAGAATGGAATCATTGTTAACATTCACTGACCATTATTAACATTCACTGGTCTGTGTCCTTCAATAACAGTGCCATTGAGACAGGAATTAATATTAACTTTCATATTGGCTTTTATAAAATTCAGAACCTGATCTGCAATTTAACCTCCTTTCATCCCAATTAATTACCACTATTTATTTTGCTTCTTATATTTAGTAATTAATCATTGTGTGTTTCTTTTATTTTTCAAGTGGATAATTCAGTAATTAAGTAAATAGCCTGTTGATGAGCATAATGACCAGATTTCACATAAGCATCTCTATGGATGTAAAAATTCAGTATATGTCTCAAAGACATATACTTTATTTTTCCTATTGTCATTGTGTTTGTTATCTTTACAAATACATTATTCTGTTATATTTTTATTATTTTAAAACCAATTTTAAATTTAGGACAAGGGAATCTGTGGTTGGTATGTAAAATGAATAGAAAATCTCATTAAAAACAGATTAAAATGTATTTCAATTATATTCTTCTCTTCTTCCAAGTTTGTCTTGATCCTCTCATCCTCCCAACACATTCCATTTTAAGGTCTTTCTCAAAAACAAACCAAATCCCAATACAACAACAAAACTCCTAAATCCTAGAAACAAAATACTACACCAAAAATCAAACAATAAATGCAAACATCAAACTGTAAAAAAAAAAAGCATGAAACAACACACACACACACACACACAAACACACACACAACCTATGGTGTCTGTTAATTGTTTGTCAACTGTTCCTGAACATAAGACCTGTCCTGGTATATTTGATATATCCAGTGATACTCCATTTGAGAAAAATTATTTTGCTTCTCCCAGCAGATACAAATGACAGTTCAGTTAAGCTTTACTCTGGTGTCTAGGTTTACATACATCAATTCATTTATTCATTCATTTTTAGAAAATATACCAAAATATGATATAACAAGATAAAGCAAAACTGTAACATTGAAGTTGAACAAGACAAACCAACAGAAGGAAAGGAACCCAAGAGAAGGCACAAGAGTCAGAGACCCACTTGTTTCACTTTGACTCATCCACACTCGTGAATAAATAAAAACACTGAACTTCAAGCCATAATATAAATGCAGAGAATCTGGTACAAAATGATGCAGGCCCTGTGTCTGTTTCTACAGTCTCTGTGCATTCATATGAGCGTTGCTCATGTTGATTAATAGGGTCTTGTTTCCTTGGTGTCCTCCATTCCCCCACCTGTACATTCTTTCTACCTCCTCTTCTATGGGGTTAGTTTTGAGGGAGGGATTTTATGGAGACATCCCATATAGGGTTGAGTGTTTTAAGGTCTCTCATTCTCTGTGTAATGCCCAGGTGTGGGTCACTATATTTGTTTCCATCTACTATAAAAGGGAACTTCACTGATGATGGTTGAAGAAGTTACTGATTTATGAGAATAACAGAATATCCTTAGGATTAGGAGTCATTTTCTTTCTTTCTTTCTTCCTTTCTTTCTTCCTTCCTTTCTTTCTTTCTTTCTTTCTTTCTTTCTTTCTTTCTTTCTTTCTTTCTTTCTTTCTTTCTTTCTTTCTTTCTCTCTCTCTCTCTCTCTCTCTCTCTCTCTCTCTCTCTCTCTCTCCCTCCCTCCCTCCCTCCCTCCCTCCCTCCCTCCCTCCCTTCCTCCCTTCCTTCCTTCCTTCTTGTCACCACTCCTTCCTTCCTTTCTTTTATTTTCTTTCTGTTTACACTAGAATTATTTGGTTTTCCCATATGGACTTTCTAGTCTCAGGTTCTTGATCACCCAAGTTGTATCAGTTATGGATTCCATCTCATGGAGTAGGCTTTAAGTTAGATCAATTACTAGTTAATTATTCCCATATACTTTGTGCTACCACTGTCCTACCATATTTAAAAGGTAGTATAGTACTGTAGATAAAGGGTGTGTGACCAGTTTAATGTTTATATTTCTCTTTTGGTAGTGTGCACAGTCCCTTTCTGTAACAGTTTGGAACATAGTGAAATTTCCCCTCCCTCTTCTCCTCCCATCTCCCTACCTCCCCTCTGTAACCCCCCATCCACTCCTCATCCATTTCTATTCAGGAAAGGGCAGGCCTCCTATGGATATCAACAAAACATGGCATATCAAGTTGCAGTAAGATTAAGCACCTTATCTTGTATGAAGGCTGGGCAAGGCGACCCATTATGAGGAATAGGGTCTCAAAAGCCAGCAAGAGCATCAGAGAATAGTCCCTGTTCTGACTGTTAGGAGTACTACAAGAAGACCAAGCTATACAATTGTCACATATATGAAGAGGACCAAGGTCAGTCCCATGCAGGCTTCCTGGTTGTCAGTTCAATCTTTGTGAGCGCCTATGAGCCCAGGTTAATTTATTTTGTGGGTTTTCCTGTGATGTCCTTGACCCCTCTTGATGTTACAATCCTTCCTCCCTTTCTTCAGCAAGATTCCCTGAGCTCAGCCTAATGATTGACTATGAGTATACATCTGTTTCTATCAGTTGCTACATAAAGTTCTCTGATGACAATTGGCTAGGCACCAATACATGAGTATAGCATAATATCATTAGGTATGGTTACAATGAGATTTTTTTCTTCCAATTGTTTTTGGTTCTATTCTACATCTCTGGGTCATCCAGCCTCTAGGTCTTAGTGCCCCAGGCAGTGTCAGGGAGGGGCTCACTCTCCTGTCATGAGTCTTAAGCTGAACCAGTCATTGGTTGGCCACTCCCTCAATCACTAAGCCACTCTTACCTCAGCACACTCCATAGGCCAGACAGACTGTACATTGAAGGTTATGTGTGGTGGTATTGTGTTCCCCAAAATATCGTGCACCCTAATAAAGTTATCTGGGGTCAAAGAACAGAACAGCCACTAGATATAGAGGCTAGAAAATGGTGGCACTCACACCTTTAATCCTAGCATTCCAGAGGCAAAAATCCCTCTGGATCTCTGTGAGTTGAAGGCCACATTGGAAACAGCCAGGCATGGTGACACATACCTTTAATCCCAAGATGTGAGCCTTTAATCCCAGGGAGTAATGGCAGATAACAGAAAGGTATATAAAGCATGAAGACCAGGAACTAGAAGCATTTGGCTGGTTAAGCTTTTAGGCTTTTGAGCAGCACAGTTCAGCTGAGATTCATTCTGGATGAAGACTAAGAGGCTTCCAGTCTAAGGAAACAGAATCAACTGAGGAACTGGTGAGGTGAGGTAGCTGTGGCTTGTTCTGCTTCTTTGATCTTCCATCATTCACCCCAATAACTGGTCCCAGGTTTGATCTTATTAATAAGACCTGTTAAGATTCCTGCTACAGTTATGTGGCTGGATTGTTGTCCCAATCCCTCTACTGGTAGTCTTGCCTGATCACAGGAGGTGGCCAGTTCAAGCTATGTATCCTGTTTGGCTAGGAGTCTTAGCTGGCGTTATTATTGTAGATTCCTGGGAGTTTCCCTTGTATCAGGTTTCTACATTACCCTGATATGACCCCGTTTCGAGTCAGCTCTTTCTGTAGTCTCCCCCAACCTCACCACCACCCAATTCCTCATGTTCCCAATCCCTACCTGCCCGCAGTCCACCCACAAAATCTCTTCTATTTCCCCTTCTTAGGGAGATCCCAGTGTCCCCCTTAAGGCCTCCTTGTTGCCTAGCCTTTCTGGGTCTGGATTATGGCATAGTTATCCTTTACTTTACAGCTAATATCTACTTATGAGTGAGTACATACCATGTTTGTCTTTCTGGGTCTGGGTTACCTCATTCAGGATGATTTTTTTCTAGGTCCATCCATTTGTCTTCAAATTTCATGATGCCATTGTTTTTACCATCTGACTAATATTCCATTGTGTAAATGCGCCACATTTTCTTAATCTATTCTTCAGTTGAGTGACATCTAGGTTGTTTCCAGGTTCTGGCTTTTACAAATAAGGCTGCTATGAACATAGTTGAGCAAGTGTCCTTATGGTAGAATGGAGCATACTTTCCATATATTTCCAGTGGTATAGCTGGGTCTTGAGGTAGATCAATTATCAATTCTTGGAGAAACAGTCATATTGGTTTCCAAAGTGTCTGTACAAGTTTGCATTTCCACTAGCAGTGGAGGAGTGTTCTCTTTACTCCACATCTTCTCCAGCATAAGCTGTCACTTGTGTTTGATCTTATCCATTCTGACAGGTGTAAGATGGAATCTCAGAGTTGTTTTGATTTGCATTTACCTGGTGGCTAAGAATGTTGAACATTCCTCTTTTGTGTTACTCAGCCATTTGAAATTCTTCTGTTGAGAATTCTGTTTACATCCATACCCCATTTTTAAAATGGATTATTTGTGTTTTTTTATGTCTAGTTTCTTGAGTTCTTTATATATTTTGGAAATCAGCCCTTTGTCAGATGTGGGGATGGTGAAGACCTTTTCCCATTCTGTACGCTGTCAATTTGTCTAATTTGTGTCCTTTACATTACAGAAGCTTTTCAGTTTCATGAGGTCCCATTTATTAATTGTATATCATATTGTCTGTGCTATTGGTGTTCTACTCAGGAAGTTGTCTCCTATTCCAATGCATTCGAAGCTATTACCATTTTTCTCTTCTATCATATTCAGTGTATCTGGATTCATGTTGAGGTCTTTGATCCACTTGGACTTCAGTTTTGTGCAGGGCAAGAAATATGTAACTATTTGCATTTGTCTACATACAGCCATCCTGTTATATAAGTACCATTGTTGAAGATGCTTTCTTTTTTCCATTTTATATTTTTGGCTTCTTTATTAAAAATCAGATGTCCAGAGGTGTGTGGATTTACATCTGGGTCTTTGATTTGATTCTATTGATTCACCTACTCATTTTTATGCCAATACTATGGGGTTTCTATTACTACAACCCTGTAGTAGAACTTAAATTTTGGGATGGTGATACCTCTGGAAGATCTTTTATTGTGCAGGATTGTTTTAGCTTTCCTTGGTTTTATGTTTTTCCATAAAAACTGAGTATTGTTCTTCAAGATATATAAAGAATTGTGTTGGGATTTTAGTAGGGATTATGTTGGTAAAATGGCCACTTTTAGTATGTGTACATTGTATAGTCTGCACATAAGAAAACATGTTTCCTACCTTTCTAAGTTTGGGCCACATGATTTAACATTGTCCTTTCAGATCTATCCATTTTATGTAAATTTCATTTCTCATTACAATTGATGGATTCATGTTTAGTGCTGTAATATTCATAATAGAAATGGATTGGAATCAGCTAGGTATTCACCCATAGATGGATAATGAGGTGTCATGCACATAATTTCTAATTCATGAGACACATGGAAATTACATACAGACACATAGAGAAACACATACAGAGAACACACATACATGCATGTGTGCACGCACGCACGCACACACACATAGACACACAAAATGAGAGAAAAAGAAAAAAAGAGCCTTCCATATCTGTGCACTGTGAAAGATAATAACACTTTATAAAATAGTATGTTTTTCTAAATACCTATGCTTACTAACATCAAAAGAATAATGAAGTCAAATAGGAGAACATCCTCAGGAGAAGCAGCAACAAGACTGTTCCTGTGCACAGGGTAGGAGGCTAATGGAGACTGATTGCCAGAAGAGAAGAGCATCAGGAAAACCAAATAACCGTCTGAGTCTAGGTGTAAGAATATTATGTTGGATTTGTAATTCTTGGTGAATTGCAAGAGGCAAGGACGAGAGACTCTTCCATGAACAATGAAGTTTGAAGAAGTGATTACAAAGTACCTCGAAAGATTATAATTTTTGTATGAACAAGAAGAAAAATAATTATGTAACATTACACTTTACAAGCATCTGATAACTTATAGCATCATTCCATTCTAAGTGCCGACAAAAATGAGTTTCAGACTTATCCACCAATCAATCTTTTTTTCTCTTTCTGACACACACAGACACACACACACACACACACACACACACACACACACACACACACACACAATTTTCTTTGCAATTTAAAACTATTTTTAATAGAAGACTGATCAGAAAGAAATAATAAAAAATAGCTATTATCATCCAAAAAGCACCATATAAAGTACTTCTTTAATACTCAGAGGTATTAAAGAAATCTATTTCCACAGGTTTATCAGAACATAATAATTATGAAAGTTATAGTGAAGAAAGGTATCTGAATAATAAAATACTATGTGTAGCTTTCAAAATGAACTTAAAATCAGTCATTGATGCAATTCCAGCAGAAGAGGTAGACTTTGATCATAGAAGGCCAAAGAAGATGGCTAGAGAATGTGGAAGTTTAGGGAAAAAAGGGTAAGAAATAGCCGTATCAGTCCAAAATGCTTAACCTAATGATTATTTCTTGAAATTAATGTAGAACCAAAGACATTAAGAGGGCTTTTTGTGAGATTTATCAGGGCCTGAAAATAAGTAAGAACTGAGATGGAAAATACACTAAATGTATTCTATTATGGAATTTAATCAGCTATTTAATCTCAACCCCCTGCCCCATTTGCTTATGTTGACAATCTGGAAGCAAACTCATTTAAATTTGAAAGTATTTAGACATTTAAAAATATAATAAGAGTCATCTGCATTTTACGTTGCAAATAAAAATTAGTTCAACCACTTGAATTGAAACAATAAGAGATGACATTAAATTATTCAATGACAAATATCTCCAGCCAGTTAAATGTCACACACATTTTAATAGAATTTGCTTGTCATAAAGATGGCTCAGAGCTGAAATGATAAATCATATGTTAAATGTAGAAAAAGGTCACTTAGTAATCTGCTATTTTGAAAGCAACATCTTTTGGCACTTACTATATTATAGTTATATTATTCTCTATTGTTTACAGGATAAATAAGTGTAACTTTTATGACATATATCTCTTATTCAGACCTAATAGAAATTACATATTTCATATTTACACTTAAAGAAATTGTAAACATGGTGCTAATCAAATCTTTTTCAGTGGTTGCATAGACAAAAGGGTGATGGGACATACTTAGAAGCAAGAACAAGGAAAATAGCAATGATAATATTTGTGACCTAGAATTTAACTTAGCAAATTAAAAAGCTCATTGAAATAATTTATAATCAAGTCTAATTTGAACATGTTTATCAAATATCATGCTATTTTTGAAGTTAGTTAAATGAGTTCTTGTTGTAACTGGGACAACTAATTTCAAAAGGAAGGTAAAAGCTGCAAATCACTATTACAATATGTAGCATGAAGAGGGCTAAATCCCAGGGTATGGTAAATAACTTTTAGTATGAGAAAATCTCCAGTGGTTTATTCTAAGGCTTGTATGTGCTCCATGGAATTGTTTGTAGTAGACTAATTCTCTCTTTCTTCAAAGAAGTCTCCATCTGAGTATCTGGGAGCCAGAACATGTGAAGAGAAAGCAAGAGGAAGTTTGCAGATGGGTTAAAGGTGTGGGCTCTGAGAAGGAATAGTCATCCTCAGTTATCTGAGAAGACTTAAAATGGCTTCAGGTGTTTTGAAAGTGGAGAATGTTTAACTAGTCCAATAACAGAGACACACCATAGCTGGATGAGATAGGAAAGTATGAGAATATTTGACATTCTTGTTCCTGGTTTGGACCCAGAGATGGCTGAATGCTGAAACTGTTCCTATTCCATGGTCTTAATTTCTCTGGTTGCCATGGGTACAGTCAAGTGCATTTTCTAGGCGATCGTATTTGTATAACTTTCATTAAAATTGTTTTAATATTTTTATATTGTTAGCTGTAGCTATTTGCTTAGTGTGCCATATTTACAAATTAAACTTGATCATAGATGTAGCTGTATGTTTTTCAGTGTTCCCACCCGGGGGCCCCATGGTCCCACAGCCATTCAGACCCAAGCAAACATACAAAGGTTTATATTAATTAAAACTGCTCGGCCATTAGTTCAGGCCTACCACTGATTAGCTCTTACACTTAAACTCAGCCCATTTCTGTTAATCTATCTGTTGCTACATGTTCCATGGCTTTACCTGTATGCCATTACCTGCTGCTCCCTAGACGGTGGACTGGCGTCTGTTCTCTCAGCCTTCCCTTCCTAGCATTCTCCTTGTCTGCTTATCCCACCTATATTTCCTACATGACTACTGGCCAATTAGCATTTTATTTATCAACCAGAGCAACACATTCACAGCATACAGAGTGATGTCACCCATCACATAGACACTTAAGTATGTGAAAATAATTGTATAAATTTGCTACTATCTGAAGGCTCAGATGTTCAGTGGAAATATTTAAATATCTTCTTTAGGCAAGGAGGGATTCCACACAAGTAACAGAATAGAGTCTACTGGAGTAAATGATGGGGCCCACTGACAGCTAAAAGGAATAGAGCTTGTTACAATAATTAATGATCTAGAAACCATGAGTGCGCCTGTGCTGAAACCCCACCATTGTTGTATGTGACACAGGCAGTAGAACATAGATTAGATCCTGATCCACACAACTGTGAGATACAGTTTTGTATGACCAGGGACTATGCAATGGGAAGTGATTTGTCTCCGTTTCAACAGAAAATGAAGAGTATCTCCCATAAGTTTACATTCCTTCACCAGTAAAAACCTATAAAGGTGTTTCCAAACATTGCAATCTGGAGTTACTTGTGATAAAATGACCTGTATTTTATTGTCTGTATTACATGGCCCAATAGGTCTGACAGGTAGCATACTAGGGTAGAAGAAAATGCATAAAAATTTCACAGTACTGAGTGTGTGATTGTGAGCTCTACAACCTGCCAGTTTTATTTTTAATCCTCATCCATAATCCCCAATATTCAGTTTATCCACTTAGTATATGGTGATAAATACACACAAATTGAAATACTGTACACTGAAGTTCCTGAAATAACTACTTGAGCTAAACATACATTAAAAGTCAATTTCTTTATTCCCTGGTCTTCCTGGACAAAGCTTCATTGCCTTGCCTCATTTCTAGACACTTGATTAGTTAAAAAATATTTTTATTTATTTATTCAGTGTTTAGGACTTATTTTTTTCTGAGCATAAACATGACCTTTATTTAAAATTTAGCACATCAACAATAATGATATTGCTATTGTGTTCATTCTTCTGGGTTTATGTGAAAAGCTGGGATTATAAACAAAATTTAAGTTCGTTATTCAGTATTGTATGTGTATATGTCTCTCTTTCTGTGTGTCTGTCTCTTTATTTCTCTGACTCTCCATCTCTTTCTCCCCTACCATGTGTGTGTGTGTGTGTGTGTGTGTGTGTGTGTGAGAGAGAGAGAGAGAGAGAGAGAGAGAGAGAGAGAGAGAGAGAGAGAGAGAGAGAGAGAGAGAGAGAGAGAGAGAGAGAGAGATGTGCTGGTTTATGAATGCAGGAATGTACTTGCCACAGCACATGTGATGATCAGGACAGCTTGTAAGAATAAACTCTCTCCTCCCACCATGAATTCCTGGGATTGAACTTAGGTCAGCAGGCTTGTTTAACAAAACACTTTAACCCACTTCCATTGAACCATCTCTCCAGCTCTGGGGAGTTTGTTATATTTGTCTCTGTGGATAAAGGATAGCTGAATGGAGCTAATGCCTACTAGAGCTCCACAACATCCTCCTGGATGATGTAGCGATGATTTTGGAGAGTTTAGCTGTTAGGTAGGGATGGATATGAGTGTTGAGTATGGGACAGATGAAGAAAGTTGATGGAAGGGTAAGTTTTATTTCCAGTGCATTCCAGGGCTTCAGTGCAGGTATCAGGCTTGACATCAAATTATTTACTTAATGAACATCTTCTTGTCATGGATTTTTTTAATGTAAAAGCCATTGCATTTATTTCATGCCTGTTGTTTTATGATGGGAAGGATGTCCACCATGTCTATAATAGTGCCTACTGCATTAGGGACTTGGCATGTGTTCAGTGTGTGGTTTTATTACTTATGAATAGGGAACTTAAAAAAAGTATATTGTGTAGTCTGAACTGATGAGAGAAATGGAAACAGAAAAGTTTGTGTTTAGATTCAGGAAAATGTAGAAAGTATTTTTCTATCACAAAATTTGGGAAAGTTAATTATATAATTATCTCAGGGATTCAATTTTTCATGACCTTTATTTATTTACTGGGGTGAAGGGTACAGTTGGGAACACCCATGACATGTTATATGTGTGAAGATAATGGGCAATTTGTAGGGATTAGTTCTCTTCTTCCAGTTTGTGGTTTTCAAAAACTACATTCAGCTCATCAGCCTTGGTAGCAAGCACCTTCACTAGGTGAATGATCTCACCTTCTCATGGCCTCCAGAAATTTACATCACAATGTTCTGCTTTTATTTCCATACTTTTTAATTACACAGTGATTATTTTACTATGCACGTTAGGCAGCAGAAAGGAAATGTAGGATATTTTAGTTTTACAATTAGATAAAGCAGTTTCATAACTATAGTGAGATGGTTTGATATTTATTCTCCATGCTCTGGCTAGTAAGGGGGCAGAGACATCATGAGGTTTAATTTATACATTACTGAGGGAGCGACACTTTCTCCACTTCTGTTTGTCATATAGTCTGTGCAAGACATACATGACTTTGTTGTCATCTCTACACTAGATATTGGAAAGTTGTTTATTATCACGGGATAAGGTAGTTCGGTAAGATCCATATATACACATGCCAAAGAATCATCCCGCCCTGGCAGATGCTGGGGACATGTGCCATCACATTAATGGCTGAGGAGAAGTGACTGGAAAAAAAAATAGGTATTCTTTAAACTAACAAGATATTTCATAAAGCTGTCTGACAATAACCTGAGCTAGCAAGCCATGCATCCAATGGACATTGGCAGAACACAATGCTGTTAGAAGCTTTATCAAAATTTTATGTGAAAAAGATGAGCACAAAGAACATGCTGCAAACCAAGAGACAAGAGTAAGAGAAAGAGAGGTTTCTCAGACCTGAAAAGGGCAATGGCTTCAGGACTTCAAAGAAAAGGACATAAATTTGAGAAGGTAGCTGGGAGATGAAAGCTAACTAATCTGAGCCTGGCAGTGAGGATCAAATCAACTTTATGGCTGTCATACATTGTTAATATCTCCTCTGGGATTAATGTGCTGTGCTATATATCTTTCAGTTTATAAATGGTCACTTAGTCTCCCAATATGGTCTGTAGTCCCACTGCATTTAGTTGGGGCTGTGGAACCTGTTACGGTTTGAATTGTAACCTCAATATTTATATGTAGTGGCCCCAACTATTGAAAGGATTTGGAGGGGAAACCTTTGGGAGGTAATTATGTTCAGATAGGGTCATGAGGGGACTTCATGATAAAATTAATGCCACAAAAAGAAACAAGAGACACCTACTGTTTTCTTTCCCTGTCTCTGTCTTCCTCTCCCAGTTCCTCCCTCCAATCCTATTGGCTTTTTCATAGTAATAAAGTGCCTGCCAGTTATGAACCAGAATGCAATCATGATGTTATTTTGCTAAGTTTCAAACATCAGAATTGGATGACAATAAATATCTATGCTTACAGGAAGCCACTCTGTGTATGCAGGCTATGATAATTTATTACAACACCTAAAGGGACTATGATAAGTTTATGTATATAACACAAATGTCCTGTGTTAATAGTATCAGGAAATAAACTTTCCGTCCTTTGCTGATGATACAATTTATACTCTGACAATCTGTCTCAAAAACAATTCACATTATTTTGCCTACTAGCCTACCTTAAAGTACCACAGATTAAAGGAGCACCTGGAGGCAAGTGTGGTCTCATAGATCTGAAGGCTGAAGGCCATTGGAGGTCTGAAGGAGACATCCTGTCCACTCCTGTCTTTTGTTTCTAATGGCTTTCTGATGATTTCTGGCTTTGTTTTGTTGCTTCCATTCTTGCCTTTATCTTCACCTAGCTTCCTGTTGCCTGGATCTCTGTTCCTAATACCTGTGGTGGGTGTGGGTGCACATTGGAGTCTGTTACATGTTAATTTTGCTCAGTGTGTACAGTAGTAGTTTTATGGTACTTTATGACATTTTTTACAGTTGTAGAATCATCCTATTTTCAAAAGATCCCTCACAGTGCACCATGATCTGCTCTTCTCTATAATCATAACCCCAATAATCTCAGACACAATCTATAGCATTATTATTTTGCCATTTCAGAATGCTGAATCACAAGATCCTACAGACTGACATGTATTGAGATATTTTTTATCATTCAATCAAGGCCCTAAATGTTAATCCAGATGTTCTATTTATTTTCTTTATAAAGGAACCAGACTAATCATGGGGTAGTGTGCTGTTATTTGAGGACAGATTAATTATAAATGTGTGCAACAAACATGACAATTATAACTAGTCGTTTTAAAAGAAAACCATGGATACGTTCTAGAAGAGGAGGCAGTCACATCAAATGTCCAGTCAGATATCCTGACTACAGAAGTGTAAGACGACATAACACAAGGACACACTTGACACACATACAATAGCTGTAAATTCACGAAACAGATAGGAATCTTATTCTATTATTAATCACCTAAAAATCAATCACTGGTTTAAGGAAACCAATTAAATACACCTATAAACAAGACATAGCTAACTGTGTTGTCTACAAGAAACAGACTATGTAGAAAGTGTCAAATCAATGGCCTTGGGTTCTATAATAATGAATGGAAAATCTAAGCTCAAATAAGTAGAGGAAATTGGGTAATGGAGATCAAGGGAGAAATCAGTGGAGCAGAAAACAGAAACACAGTGAAGGATCAATGGAACAGAAAGCAGTCTTCTCTTGGAAGATCAATAAATCTGATAAGCCTTTAGGTTAAGAGTTACAAAACTCACAAATTACTGACATAAAAATGAGAAAGCTTCTAAAGATAATAAATATCAAGCAAGCAATATTATAAGCAATTCTATGTCAAAAACTCATTTCTTTAAAATGCACAAACTTCCTAAATCTTGAAGTTACCAGAATTATGAATTTGATGAATTATAATTCATCAAATAAATTATGATGAATTAGTTGAAATGCCTTATATCTATTAACACTGAATTCACAAGTAATACCTTTTCAAAAAAGATATCAGAGGTCCTTTTTAACCGCCAGGGAGTTTCATGAAACACTTGATGTGGAGTCTACAGAAATCAGTTTGTGCATTTAAAATGTGCATCTCCTCTGATGTCAATCCAGACAAGGATGTTAGGTGGGTGGACTTTCCTTTGAACACAGCAGAAGGCCAGGGTTCTGTTCAAGGTTGTTTGTGTTTCTAGGCCCCTGTTCTATAAAAGAAGCTTCATATGTTTATCTTTTAGGAGTATTTGTATAAACTGGACGTTCCCCCAAATGTCTTACTTTGGATTTAAGCTGCAAGCTTGGTCATCCAGTCTCTGAGAGGGCTTGCTTTGGGGTAAGCTTCTAGTGCATGTTAGAGTCTCTATTATAGGTGAGTGAAATTCAATCTGTTGCTTCAGCAATATCACTAATTCCAGTTTCTTCACCCAAAACATTTTCATATAGTCAGCTTTCTTCACCTCTCTATATTCTACTTACCAGATCATCTACAACATTTTTTTCTTCCTTAAAATTGTAGTGTTAAGTAATCCTTTCCAAGCTTCTGAATTTTTTTATACTTACTTTAAAAATTGACTTTATATTTACTAATACTTTCATACACGTGAATGTTTATATGTTGGTGAATGTGCAAACAGACATGCCATTGTGCCCACATAGAAGTCCATTTATTCCTACTACAACATGGGTCCTAGGGATTGAACGCATGTTGTCAGACTCTGAAGAAAGCTTAGCACACTGAGTCATCTCATCTGCTCTTTAATTACTTGTATTTTCTTTGACAGTGCTAGGGGTTTGAAGCCAGAGTTGTACATGCTAAGCAACTGCTTTGTCACTGAATTATATCTTTAGCCAATGGCTTTCTTAAATCAAACAAAAAACATTTTTACACTTGGCTTATAATTTTCTATCAACACACCCATTAATTTCTCTTATAATTCTTTACACATAGAATTATACCTGTAATGTAGTACTTGAAGTCTTACCTAAAGAAATAAGATAACCAAAGGAAATCAAAGGAATACAAATTGGAAGGGAAGAAATTAAAGTATATTTATTTGCAGATGATATGATAGTTGCATTATTGATCCAAAAATTTCACCAAGAAACTCCTGCATCTGATAAACACATTCATCAAAGTATCTAGATACAAAAATAAAATCACAAAAATCATTAGTATTCTTGTATACAAATGGTACATGGTCTGACCAAGAAATCAGTGAAACAACACCTTTCATGATACCCTCAAATAATATAAAATATTTTAAGGTAACTCTAATCAAACAAATAAAAGACTTGTAAAATAAAAATTAACACCTTTGAAAAAAGAAATTGAAGAAGATATCAGAAGATGAAAAGACATCCTATACTCATGGATTGGTAAGACTGATACAGTAACAATGACTATCCTACTAATAATAATCTAATGATTCAATGCAGTTCCCATTAAAATTACAGCAAAATTCTTCACAAAACTTGATAGCCCCATTTTCATCTTCATATGGAGACACACACACACAACAAGCAAATAATAAAAATATTAAGGATACCTAAAACAATCCTGAATAATAAAAACAGACAGGAGGTATTGCCATCCCCCATTTCAAACTGTACTATAAAACTATAGTAATAAAAAAAACAGTATGGCATTGGACAAAAACACACACTTTGATCAATGACAATGAAATGAAGACCCAGACATAAATCCAAAGACTCTCAGACACTTGATTCTTGATAAAGAAGCCACAAAAACACACTGGGGAAAAGGCAATATTTTAAACAAATGGTGCTGGTCAAATTGATGGCTGTATGTAGAAGAATCCAAATAGATCCATACTTATCACCCTACATAAAACTCAACTCCAAATGGATCAAAGACCTCAACATAAAACCATGTACACTGACCCTGATAGAAAAGAAAGTGGGGAATAGCTTCAAACTTATTGGCACAGAAGACTTTCTGAACAGAACAGTGTTAGTACAGGAACTGAGATCAACAGTAAATAAATGGGACCTCATGAAACTGAGAATCTTCTGCAATGTAAAGACATCATCATTTGGACAAAGCAGCCTACAAAATGGAAAAAGATTTTACCAGCTATATATCTGATAGAGGGTTAATATCCAAAATATATAAAGAACTCAAGAAACCAGATATCAACAAAACAGATAACCAGGTCAAATAATGTGGTACACATCCAATGAAAGAATTCTCAATAGAAGAAACTCAAAAGGCTGAGAAACACTTAAAGAAATGTTCAGCATTCTTAGCAATCAGGGAAATGCAAACCAAAACACTTTTAGATTTTATCTTACACCTGTCAGAAAGGCTTAGAACAAAGAAACAAATGACAGCTTAGGCTGGGCAGGATGTGCAATAAGAGGAAAACTTATATATTACTGATGCAAGTGTAAACGCATAAGGCAGTGCTACAGGAGAGGAGGAATCAGTCTACCCAGAGATTCAGCTGTGCCACTCTTGGGTATATACACAAATGATATTTCATTGCATCACAGAGACACTTGCTCAGCCATGTGTGTTACATTAGGAAAGGAAAATAGAATAGATATTTATGGATTGATGGGGTGGTCTGGAATGAGAGGACCAAGTGGGAATGGGAAGGAGGAAGTGTTAGTGAGGAGTTATACATGGAGAGGCAGCTAAAATCGAGGGGGATTTGATAGGTAGAATGAAACCTAATGCTGTAGAAACCTCTTAAAACATATACATATATATATATATATATATATATATATATATATATATATATATATATATATATATATATATACAAAATAACCAAAATAATGGAGGAGATAGGGACCTAACAGTCCATCTCTTGTCACCAAATAAATCTCCCTGAACCTTGTTTGGGTTACATCTAATTGAGTTGTCAGCCAAAGAGGCATCACAGAAATTTCCAGACAACCCAGGCTGTTGCCAAGACTATAGGTGACTCTTCACAAAAAAACAGCAAGGTCCCATTGCTGAAGACAGCACAACACATCGACTATGGAGATGTCAAACATGCCTACATAGAAACTTTATCCCTATGTTCCAATGTCTTTCTTACAGGAAGAGATTCTGCACACTATTTAAAGAGAAATACTAACACCAAGCCAGTCACAAACCCTTCATCTACAATAGTGTACTTTCTGTAAAATATGCTGGGGCAACGGTGGCATACAGCATGCGGGAATAACCAACCAATAATCGATCTGACTTAAAGCCCACTCCAAAAGATGGAACCCATACCTGACAGTGCTTGGGTAATCAAGAATCTGGGACTAGATAGCCCAGGGCCCTATAACAAAACCAGATAATACTAGTCTGAAAAAGAAAAGAGAAGAGACGAGAAGAAAAGAAAAGAAAAATAAGGGAAAAGGAAAGAAAAGAAAAATTGTAGTGATAAAAGAACTCCTAATGATATTCTGCTATACTCATGGATCAGTGACTTGTTAAGCCATCATCAGAGAAGCTCACTCCCACAGTAGATGGGAACAAATACAGAGACCCACAGCCAGATATGTAAAGAGTGAGAGACATCAGAACACTCAGCCCTAAATTAGACGTCTCCATTAATTCCCTCTTCTCGGAGCTCAGGGATCCCAGAGGAAGAGTAAGCTGGAAGAATATGAGAGCTAGAGGTAATGGAAGACATCAAACAAACAAGACCCTTTAAATCAGCATGAGCAGTGCTCATATGAACTCACAGAGACTGAGGCATCATTCACAGCGCCTGCATGGGTCTGCATCAGGTTCTCTGCATATATATCATGGCTTCCATTTTAGTGATTTTTATGGAATTCCTGAGTGTGAAAATGAATGGGTCTCTGATTCAGGTGTCTTTTTTAAGGGAGGTGGGAAGTTCTTTTCATTTTGTTGGTCTTTTTTTGTCTGATTTCAATATAACAGTTTTATCTTATTATATTTTGTTATACATTTTTTAAAAGTAAATGAATGAATATAACGCTAGTGACTTGGGTTAACATTGAAGATGCAGCTGTCACATATTTTCTGGGATAGAAAAAAAAACAGTTTTCTCTGATGGAATAACATTGGGTATATCAACCATACCAGGGCAGATCTGTTCAGGAGTAGTTGGCTACCAAATAATCAATTCCACAGGTGTTTTTTTTTTTTCTTTTCTTTCTTTTTGTGTGTGTGTGTTTTTATTTGGTTACAATTGGGTGGTTTCCTTTTCATTATTTGGAGTGGCAGTGGTGCTGTATTTTGTTTTCTCGGTTTTAGCCATTTTGTTGCTGTATTGGGTTTTTGTTAGTTTTTTGAGAAAGAATTTAAAGTTGGTGAGTGGTGAGAGGAGAGGCTATAGGTAAACTTGAGGGAGGGAAGAATATGATGAAAATATATTTAAGTTTAAAAATAGTTTTAAATAATAAAAATAAAAAAACAGAGAACAGAATTATTTGAAAAAATTACACATTTAAACTGGTTTCTATGTATAATACAAATGAGCTATGAAGATGCATTTGTTATCATATTCATATATATATATATATACACATACATACACACACATATATATACACTCTGATATATATATATATATATATATATATATATATATATATATATATATATCTGAGAAGAGGGAATTAATGGAGACATCTAATTTAGGGCTGAGTGTTCTGATGTCTCTCACTCATTACATGTCTGACTGTGGGTCTCTATTTGTTCCCATCTGCTGCAGGAGGGAGCTTCTCTGATAATGGCTTAACAAGTCACTGATCCATGAATATATATATATATATATATATATATATATATATATATATAGAGAGAGAGAGAGAGAGAGAGAGAGAAATATGAAAGAAATACATTGTCTCTCTGATAGTACACAGATTTATATTTGACAACTGACATTTCCCTGTTCAAATTGACTTTGCTGTACTGCAGATGCATCAATGCTGCAATAAGCACACATATTAATCTCATTTATTTTTACATTATGTATTGGTTGCAGTTTTCCTGGATTATTAATAAAAGCTGAAACAGCAAAATAAACATAGTCATCAATTCAATTTATTTCTTTGTCACAGAAAAAAACCATACAGGTTGTAGTTGAAACATTGAAAGTAGTGGATGTGAAGTGTGTATATATATATATATTGGTTTTTCGAGACAAGGTTTCTCTGTGTAGCTTTGTGTCTTTCCTGGAACTCACTTGGTAGCCCAGGCTGGCCTTGAACTCACAGAGATCTGCCTGCCTCTGCCTCCCGAGTGCTGGGATTAAGGTGTGTGCCACTAACGCCCGGCCTTAATATAAATATTTTATTTAGGCCTTGAACACTGAACAGAGCTGAATAAAATGCCAAACTGCAAGTAAAACAGCAAATGTATGTTAAAATGTTTAAAGCTGTCTTGATTTGTATTTTCCCTTCAATTTTTTAATTAACTAATTTGCTCACTTATTCAAACACAAGACGCCTCGAATGGCTTCCTTGTGGGAACCTTGACATATAGACATCCATCCTATAAATATGCAGTGAAATCCAAGTGACATTAGAAGCTACTGTGTTGGCTTTGCTGTCCCTTTGACAAGAAGGTCTGATAAAGAGAGGAGGGGGGGTTGAGCTCCTAGTTGTAGACATTTCTACCCAGCATTTGGCTCCATTGTTTTGGTCTGGTAATGAAGCAGATCATCTTATCAATTGGACACACGGCAGAGGCTACTGCAGTCTGTGGACATGAAGCACAGAAACAGACTTCTGTGGTCAAGGGCGGCATAAAATACACCCCTAGTGGCCTACATTCTCCAGTGACATACCACTTCCTCAGGTTTCCAGAGCCTCCAAAATGGCACACCAAAATGTGCAACAGGCTATCAATCCATGAAAAGATGGGACATATCATGCCCAAACATGGCAGTGATAGATGATGGATGTAAAGCTTCCATGTAATCAGTTCACATAGAAGTCCGAGTTTTATAAAGCTTCTATTTTATATTGTATTTTTCCTTTTCCTATCATCTCAAATGAAGGCAAGTGAAGTGGTCAGCAGTGGAAGAAAGAGAGATAAAATCATTTACTTATTTTTGGGCAAGTGTAGTCATCCAACAATATTAAACATGGCACATACAGTGATCAAAAGTATTCATGGTGATACCATGGGACGAATAATACTGGAAGCTGTCTGGCTCTATCTCAAAGCTATTCATAGCAATTCAGTAGGGAGGGTGCAGTCAATCTCAGTGAATTTTCATAGAATTCAGCTGGGCTCTGTCTCCTAGACAAACTTTATTCAGACACATACTGTGGTCAGATAACTTCACAATAGAAAATTGCTTCTTTATTAAGCACATGAAGATGTAATAGTTTGGATACTTTGGCAAAGCAACTCATATTCTTTTTTCTTCTTAAAAATTTATTTATTTTACATACAGACTGCAGTCTCTCCTCCCTTGTCTCCTCCTACTCTTGCCTCCCACCTCCCCTCTGTCCTCCCCCTCAATCTATTGCTCCCCTCCTTCCTCCCATGGGCATCAATAAAGCATGGCATATCAAGCTGCCTTTGAAGAAGCACCTCCCCTGTATTCAGTCTGGGCAAGGAAATACAGCATGAGGAATAGGTTCCCAAGAGCCAGCCAATGCACCTGGGACAGCCCTGCTCCATTGCCAGGAGTCCCACAAATAGACCAAGCTACACAAGTGTCACATATATTCAGGGGACTTATGTTGGTCCCATGCAGGCTCCCTGGTTGTTGGTTCAGACTCTGTGAGTTCATGTGAGTCAGGCTAGCAGCTTCTGTGGGTTTCTCTCCTATGGCCCTGACCCCTCCTGGCTCAATAAAGGACAACCATTCTATAGTCAGCTTGTATTCTACTGGGGAGGTTCTGGAAACTTTTGGATGTGGCATCTACTTAGAAGGAGTGGGTCACTGAGGGTGTGTATCTTGGTGGATGTATCTGGCCCACAGGCCCTCTCTAACTCTCCTCCCATGTCGAAAGGATCCCTGCTCTTCTAGTTTCAATCCTAGGATATATTGAAAAGCCTCAGGTGTTCTGTAACAGTAGAAAAAAAAAGTATCAACATACTAGCTTCTTGTAACCCGTGCTATAAGAATGCATCTCTTCTGATTTGCTTTCTGTGACTAATGCCATGACAAACAGCAACTTAGTGGTGAAAGGCTGCATTTCAGCTTTCAGCTTATAGTTCATCAACGGCAGGAACCTGAAGGCAGAAAACGGAGGAATGCTGATTACATGTTTGTAGGCAGACTTAACTTTAAACCATCTTTCTTATGTGGACAGGCCTAGCGATGGTACTGTCCACAGTGTGCTAGATCTACCTACATCAGTAAGTAACTGATTAATAAGAAAATATCCCACACACATGCTCACATGGCACTCTGATCGAGGCAGCATTTCATTTGAGGTTTCCTCTTTCCTGGTTTACCATGCTGGCAATTAGAGATAATCATCATATCATCAGATAATATCTGAGATGCATAGCAGAGGTTTCCAAGCTACCTGGTGTGTTCCCACAATTTTGTCCAAAAAATAATTGTGACTTTGTTTTGTTCTTTAACGATAGCAACTGCATAAAACAATTTTCATGATAAAACGTGTTATCCAGATGAGCCTAATTCAGTGCTTCCAGCTATGAGTATTCTCAGATTTGGCTCAAAAATTACCTCATTTTTCTTTGTTTAGTTAAAATATGTATTTTGCATCAACAAAGGATATGATAGCAGGCTCTTATTCAAAATTTGCTTTGTCAGGAAGATGATTAAGAAAAGATTGTGTTGGAGATGGGTAATCAGAGGCTCACACAGGTGGAGACTCAGGTCTCAAGGAGGCATAGGCGGTCCTATTGCAAACCCATAAGATGCTTTCTGTTTCTGCACATCTGCAGAAGGGTGGTTACTCTTCTGTGAGTTTTTCCTTTTACTGATCAGTCCAGCAGCAACCCTTAGTGTTAAGTGCAGAATTTTGGTGACAAAGCTTCATGATTGGCAACAGACACACCAGCTGGGAGTAGATATTGGAAATACACCAAGGAGGAGAATAGTGATCATATGGGAGAACATTCACACTGCAACTGCTGATGGAGAACGTACTGATGGTGATGAAGGATACTGATGATGATGAGGACAAGAAAATAAATAAATAAATGAATAAGTAAGTAAATAAATACATAAATACATAAACGAATAAAAACAAATCCCCTAAAAATCATGTTTCATGCCACCTGCCACATTTATTGTCTCATCCCTTTTAACTGAAGTGTTGAAAGCTGGTTTCTGGGTTCATTGTTTCTTATTTGTTATCTCTTATGACACATTCAAGTCAAGTTCTCTTATTACTATTTTCATCTGAAATACTTGGGAAAAGGTTTCAGTAATCCATACTTTGGTAGTCCATCAGTTCTTAGACACAAGTTTTAATCTCTCACCTATAGTTGGCATAGTTTTTTTTTTTCATTGAACTTTTCTCTTCTTTAATTCCAGGACATCCCCTTCATGGGTATCTTCTGACTTCACTGTGTGTCCTCTCTGCTTTACTTTGATATCAAAATGGCTCATGCCATTTTTTCATTCTTTATGTCTCATGCTGCTCACATTCTTCTCTTCTCTTAACATACCAACCTTTTAGCTCTTCATGACCATGTCCCCAAGCCTTCAGACCTCCATGACCAAAGCTTAGTCAACATATGCATTTGTGTATTTAATTGTTTAAAATATAGCACAAAAAGAGAGCCAATGACTCTCTTTAACTCTAAATTCACCCCAATTTTAGAAACAAATCCTTCCATGTTACTCTGTCCAATTTTTATAGCCAATCTCAATGCCTCAATGTTTTTGTCTCATTCAACCAATGTTTGCACTTTTACTCTATTAAGCATGATAGAGGTATAATGATTATTAATTTAGACAAAAATTCTAGACTCTCAGAACTTAGATAAAATTAGGTAAAGTTATGCACTAATCAAAACTAAAACGCAATCCTCAGAGTGTTTTTAATACCATGGTATGGAGAAAATTTAGCAAAGATGTTACATGATGAATGCTGTGTATAATCTGAAATTTTTAATGGAATACCATAAAAGCTACCAACAAATTGGTTGTAACAGAGAGAACTATAGAAATATATGGAAACTGATGCCTGTGACATGTCAGACTAGGTCATTCAAGGCAGTGAGTGTAATTGGTACAGATATTAATATACTCAAACTTCAAGGCCTTATGAAATTGATTTGAAAGTTCATGGTCATGCAGTGGACTGAGGTTCAGTATGTTTGATGCTCCACAAAAAAAAATTATCAAATAAAATCTCTGAGGACTAATAAGATGCTCCATCAGTAAAATGCTTGCTGAAAGAGTCAGGACCTGAATTCAGGTTCTCTGCATTTATGAACAAGTAAGGCATTGTGATGTGTATTGTAATCCCAATGCCAAGGAAGTGGAGACCAGAGGATCCTTGGAGTTCAGCAGTCTGTTTAAAAGCATAAAACATCTTATGTTTATGAGAACCATTTAAAAATACTGATGGAAGTGATAATGTAAGATATATAGTATCAACCTTTGTCTTTTACATGCATGTGTATGTGTGCATTGGCACACATAGACACATAATGGGCATACATACATCCAAAAATAAGGCATTACTTCATTTTAGAAACTTGTAACTTTGATGTGTGTGTGTGTGTGTGTGTGTGTGTGTGTGTGTGTGTGTGTTAATTCTACCACAAATCTCAAAAAGGTATGATATTCCAAAGAGTTATTAGAAAGAAATAGGGAAATTATATAACATTTAGATTATTAAATCAACCTCAAAACTCATTTTTTGTGATTCTACCTTTACTTCCTGGTGTTTCCACTCTTCTAGCTACCCCATCTCCTTGCTCTTATAAGAACAGGTCTGGCCACATTCAGATCAGAAGACTTGTCCCTTATGGTCTTGCATACTATAGGCTGATGCCCAAGTGATGGAGAAGTGACTTCAGAGGGTTAAGTCAATGCTGAGTTCATAACTGAATGAACTGTCAAGAATGTACAAAGTGGGTTAGTAGGCACATTGATCAGAATTCATATTCTCAGCCATTTGAGTTTCCTCTGTTGAGAATTCTCTGTTTAGTTCTAAAGCCCATTTCTCAATTGGACTGTTGTTCGTTTTGATGTCTAATTTCTTGAGTTCCTTATATATTCTGGATATCAGTTCTCTGTCAGATGTGGGGTTGGTGAAGATCTTTTCCCATTCTGTAGGCTGTCAATTTGCCTTGTTGACCGTATCTTTTGCTCTACAAAAGCTTCTCAGTTTCAAGAGGTCCCATTGATTGATTGTTTCTCCTAGTGTCTATGCTACTGGTGTTATATTGAGGAAGTGATCTCCTATGCCAATGCATTCAAGACTCCTTCCTACATTCTCTTCTAGCAGGTTCAGAGTAGCTGGATTTATGTTGAGGTCCTTCATCCACTTGGACTTAAGTTTTGTGCCTGGTGACAGATATGGATCTTTTTGCAGCCTTCTACACGTTGATATCCAGTTATGCCAGCACCATTTGTTGAAGATGCTTTCTTTTTTCCATTGTACCCTTTTGGCTTCTTTGTCAAAAAATTATATGTTTATAGGTGTGTGGGTTAATGTCAGGGTCTTCAATTCGATTCCATTGGTCCACATGTCGGTTTTTATGCCAATACCAAGCTGTTTTTATTACTGTAGCTCTATAGTAGAGCTTGAAGTCAGGGATTGTGATGCCTCCAGAGGTTGTTTTATTGTACAGGATTCTTTTGGCTATCCTGGGTTTTTTGTTTTTCCATATGAAGTTGAGTATTATTCTTTCCAGGTCTGTGAAGAATTGTGTTGGTATTTTGATGGGTATTGCATTGAATCTGTAGATTGCTTTTGGTAAAATTGCCATTTTTACTATGTTGGTCCTGCCTATCCATGAGCATGGGAGATCTTTCCATTTGCTGACATCTTCAATTTCTTTTTTCAGGGACTTAAAGTTCTTGTCATATATTTAAGGAATTGCTCAACATCCCTAATCATCAGGGAAATGCAAATCAAAACAACTCTGAGATACCACCTTATGCCTGTCAGAATGGCTAAGATCAAAAACACTGAAGACACTTTATGCTGGAGAGGATGTGGTACTAGGGGAACTCTCCTCCACTGCTGATGGGAATGCAAGCTTGTACAACCACTTTGGAAATCAATATGGTGCTTTCTTAGAAAATTGGGAATCAATCTCCCCCAAGATCCAGCTATACCACTCTTGGGCATATACCCAAGGAATGCTCAATCATACCACAAGAGCACTTGCTCAGCTATGTTTATATCAGCATTGTTTGTAATAGCCAAAACCTGGAAACAACCTAGATGCCCTTCAACTGAAGAATGGATAAATAAATTGTGGCACATATACAAAATGGAATACTACTCAGCAGAGAAAAACAATGACATCATGAGGTTTGCAGGCAAATGGATGGGTCTAGAAAAAATCATCCTGAGTGAGGTAACCCAGACTCAGAAAGACAAATATGGTATGTTCTCACTCATAGGAGGATGCTAGATGTGGAACAAGGATGACTAGACTGCTACTCACATCACCAGTGAGGCTATCTGGAAAACAGGACCCCAAGAAAGACACGGAGAAATGGATTAGATCTACATGAACAGCCTGGACATGAGTGGGAGCAATGAAGGGCGAGGGTGGAGGGAAAGAGAGCGAGCAGGAGATCCCAGCTGGATCAAGAAAAGAGAGGGAGAACAAGGAATAGGAGACCATGGTAAATGAAGACCACATGATAAAAGGAAGAAACAAACTGCTAAAGAGGCCCACAGAAATCCACAAAGATACCCCCACAAAAGACTGCTGGCAATGGCCGAGAGACAGCCGGGACTGACCTACTCTGGTGATAGGATGGCCAAACACCCTAATAGTTGGGCCAGAAACCCCATCCAAGGACTGAGGAATCTGGATGCAGACATCCACGGCTAGGCCCCCGATGGAGTCCTGGGAGTCTAATTAGTGAGAAAGAGGAGGGTCTATATGAGCGAGAATTGTTGAAACCAAGGTTGGATAAAGCACATGGACAAATAACCTAACGAATGGAAACACATGAACTATGAACCAAAGGCTGAGGGGCCCCCAACTGGATCAGGCCCTCTGAATAGGTGAGACAGCTGATTGGCTTGATCTGTTTGGGAGGCATCTAGGCAATGGTACCAGGTCGTGGGCTCATTGCAAGAGTTAGCTGTTTGAAACCTGGGTCTTATGCAGGGACTCTTGTCTCAATCTGGGAGGAGGGGACTGGACTTGCCTGGACTGAGTCTATCAGGTCGATCCCAGTCCTCGGGGGAGACCTTGATCTGGAGGAGGTGGGAACGGGGGGTGGGCTGGGGGGAAGGGGAGGGAGGCAGGAAGGGAGAGAAAAGGGAATCTGTGGCTATTATGTAGAATTGAATAGTATTGTAAAATAAAAAAAAATAAAATAAAAAAAGAATTCATATTCTCACATCTCTTCCTTTCTTGTCACTGCTTCCCTCGCTCCTGGTTTTCATGAGGAGAAGAGTTGACCTGTAGCATGCCCTTCGGCCATGACACTTTGACTTAGCTACAGACCTAAAATGATGGGTCCAGCTGACCACAGCACCAAAAGCTTGAATCAAAATGAATACAGCCTTTAAGTTGTTTTTCGTAGTTATTTGTCACAGAGATGAAAACTGAAGAATACAAATTTCTGGAGTTGAAGGTATTAGATCCCAGATTGTTCAGTTTTTCAATTGTTTAAGCACTCTAAATTACTTTTCTGAATTTCTACAACTTACATTTCTATTCGAAAGGTTTACATATTTTTGTTTCTCATGGTTTTCTCAGCAGAACATTTTGAAAAATTTTCATAAAAGTATATAAATTGTCATGATTTCTTTCTTCCTGAAGGGAGGTTATATATATATATATATATATAGTCCCATTCTAGATCTCAAACTAGAGATCGTTAAACTTTATGTAGCTCAAACTGGCCTCACTCCCATAGTGATCCTCCTGCCTCATTAATTTCTGCATTGATCTTTTTCACAATAAACATGCCACTCAAATTTATCATGTAAAACATTCCTTGAATCTCAAATTCTGGAAGAAAACTCAAAAAATGTAACTTAGGATGTAAGAAAATTAAAAGGTTCTTTTTGGTTTGGGGGAGGTGATATATGTGCATATTCAGCCAGGAGGAGAAGGGTGTACATGCAGATAAAAGATCTCAGGTTGCCATCTAGACAGGATATCTTCCTGGGACTGGTACCTGTTTATTATACTGTGTTGTTAAGATTGTCCTGGGGTCCTCCTGATGTTGGTTAGGTTGTCTTGGGGGTCCTCCTGTCTCTGCCTTCCTAGTACTGGGATTATAAATCCACAGCACTGCATCTAATACTCTATATGTGTTATGTATACTGAAGTCATGTCTTTACACTTGTGCAACAATCACTTTATCAACCGAGCCATTTCCTCAGGCCCCAAAGTTCCCTCTTGTACTTCTGTTACACATAACTTTCTTTAGTGGTTTCCAGTATTTACTTTTTACCTCCAATTACACATACATTTTCCATGGTCTGTTAATTCTACCATTTAGTAATAAAGCATATTAGTTTGTCTTTCCTATGTCTCTTCATTTTTTCAGTTGTTTATTTGGACATTACTCTCTTAGTGAGCCTGGCCTTTTGGTGTTGATAGTCGACTTTGCCAGTATTCCCCGAACATAACCATTACTGTGGTGTTGAGATACTAGTATATTTATTTCTCTAAACCTCTTTTCCTATTTTACTGTCATACTGTTGTAAGGTGGACAATGTGTTATATGCTTATGTTTTATATATATATTCGATGCAGTACCCGCTGGCCCTCACACCTTACCTATCTCTCATCATCTGCATTCTTAAAATGCCATTTTGCATTATCTGTGCCTTAGAAGCTAGCAGGGCTTAGTGCTTAATGGACTCAAAAATTGTTTGATAAATGCATCGATGAAAAACAATAGAGCTTTAAAGTTCTATAAAGCATTTTTGAAGTCATTATTCAATACTCAAAGACAATTGTAATAACTGCAGGAGCAGCAGGAGAGTTTCACGGAAGTTATGCAATCCATAAAAAGTGCCTAATATACAATGTGCCAAAACACAGAATAAATTTCAGTTTCTACATTTCAAATCTATATCTTCAGTTCATATGTATTCCGTTCATTGAGTTTCTTAACGTACCTCTCAATATATTGAAAAATATATAAAATCATACTAAAACACTTAAATAGCTAGCAAAGACTGAAATATTCACTCCAAATCATTATGTATATTTTCATATAAATGCATATAAGTCAATGAGTCACTGTGTATACATGAGCAATGGGCATGCACTCTGAATTCAGTGCTTCCTACAGCCATGCCTATGGGGAATCAAAGGCAAGGCAAAACCCACAGTGAGAAAATACTGCCTTAGATGTTCCTGCACCATTAGGTAACTAGTGAAACTAAGTAGATGCATTTGAATTTTCAAAGAAAAAATATTTCATTGTAGTCTAGTGAAATACTCTTTAGCCCAAGAGTTCAAAGAAATTCTGCTTTTTTTTTTTTAATGATCAGTTCTTGGAGCTCTTTTAGAGAAGTTGATTAGATACAAAGATGTAAATTTGTCACAAGTTGAGACACAAGATCAGGGGTCATCATAGCTCTTGTTAGATTTAGACACATTGTAGTGTTTTCCCTGAGAACATTCCTTCTATACTCTTCTGTGTAGGAAGAAGTGTGTCTTGACTCTAGCTGTATATAGATTGCTCAGTAGAATATGTCTCAGAGGTCATCCAATGAGGTGCTTAGAAAGAGAATGCCCCCTCCCAGAGGCTCAGATGTTTGATCACTTGGCTTCCAGTTTGGTGGCACTCTTTGTGTAGCTTTAAGAGATGTGACTTGCTGGAGGAAGTTTTCACTAGGAGTGGACCTTGAAATTCCAGACCATGGGCTACTCCTTGTTCTTCTCTCTCTCTTCCTACCACCTCTCTCTCTCTCCTCCCTTCCTTCCTCCCTCCCTGCCCTCTCTGGCTTTTGTTTGCAGTTCAATATGTGAGCTCTTAGCTTGATCTACAGCCACCATGCCTGCTACTTCCCCATGACAATGGACTTTCATCATTCTGGAATCATAAGCCCAAATAAACCTTTCCTTCTGTAAGTTTCCTTGGTCATGATGTTTCATCATGGCAATAGAATAACCAATACACAGGGAAAGTCCTGTCTATGCCTCCCACTTTTCATAGTGTGGAAGATGTGCACCTGTGGTGTTTATTGGTTATAATTATCTGGAAGACTTAATACACAGCACCCACCTCAGAGCGTACAGCCTGTTCACCTATGGTGTGTATGGGTCTGTAATTGATCAGGAAGGTGAATGCAACACTGTGCTAGGTTTGCATGTGTAGAAATAAACAAGGACGAGCAAAACTGTCATTCTGCGTATTAAGACACAGATAATTAAAAAGAACATGCCCACCTATTGTTTAATGTTGGCAAATTTCCCCAGACTTCTTTTTCATTTCTTTCCTTACTTTTATTCCTTTTTTTCTCTCAAAACAAAACCATTTGTCAAACACACACACACATACACACACTTACACGTGAGGGGAGGACTCTTTTTACCTAATTTTGTGCAAGACTAAATTATGACATCTAAAGTGAGTATATAGCATTGACTTTTTGATTTCCTTTCCTAAGAGATACATGAGTTCCTGACAGAGATTGAAATCCCAGCCAGGAATATATATGTGCCTATTTGACCTATTTGTTCTTTGAGTTCTATCACTTTTTCAAATTATGATTTGCTATGTTACCTTGTTTGATAGATTAATCCTGCAATGTCTCTTGTAGGCCCTTGCTTTCTACTTTTCAGCTTTTAAGTCAGCTTTACCCATTTAACTTCAATATACAGATATGTGTAGAGATCAGTGTGTGTGTGTGTGTGTGTGTGTGTGTGTGTGTGTGTGTGTGTGTGTACTTAACTTTCATACATATTATGTATCACTCTGTGGCATAGACTGGTCAAAATCTCATGCAATTTATGGCAATCACCATGCCCCTGGTTTCAAAATGGCATTTGGATTGATTATAGGTCACTGGAATCACTGTATTTGAAGCGAGTTGTTTATCTGTATAGCAGTAGGGTAAGAACATTTTAATTTGTTTTACTTCCCTTTTCAGTTAAAATGTTGAGGCAATTTTCATCCATTGAATTACTGAAATACTTTCTGTCTTTATTTCATTTCTTTCATTTTGTTCTTTGCTTCTTTTTCTTGCCTTCTTGAAGGTAAAGATAACTTTTTATTTTACTATTTAATTTTAGAGAATACTATGTTTTTTCAGTATAGCACTCAACAGAGTTCTGTTTTCAAGGCTTAGAACTCATCTAAAAATGAAATCTAATAAGATAGAGTTGGTGGATAGCTACCAAGGAGATATGCCTTTAGAATGAATGAATTTTGCACATGAAGTAGATCTGAATGTTGATATTCAGAGGCAGGAATGGAATGTGTTAAACAATCCATCCAAAATTTGATCCAGTTCCTTAAAATTGCATATATAAAATTTTTGTAAGAGCTTTTCAGAGGTACAATTAAATTCAGTGTCTTAAAATAAAGGGAAAATAAAATCCAGGTGAATTTGTGTATTTATAAATGTATATTTTCTAAGAGTTGAAATATCTCACTATTACATGGAAACACATTATTTTTTGTTCTGCTTTCTTTTTGACATTCATTTCTTTATTATGATGATAGTTTGTTTTATCATGTAGGCTATATGTTAGTACTCTGTCTGGCAATCATAGCATGCAAGGGCATTTAAAGTTTAGAACTCATATGGGCATTGTGGGTTATGCCTGTAATCTCAGTACTCAGGAGGCTGAGACAGAAGAATCAGGACTTTGACCAAACAATTTCTTCTTATCATACATAATCAATTGACCTAAAATTTATCATCTTAATCCATGTAGAACAATAATATGGAACTTCAACCTCTAGATTATTTTTTGTATCATAATTGTTATTATTATTGTTGTATGTGCACATCAAGTGAGTCAATGCTGGAATCAACGTTATGTGGCTTTGCAAGTTTTTTATTTATTTTATTTATTTCCAATTTATACTAATACAATATAGGATTTAGAAGATCCGTGTCAAGAGAGGAGTGACATTTGTATTTAGATACTCCACAGTGAATAAAATTATATTTTCACTTTTTAGATACTTTCCATTAACTTAAATATTTAAATAAAATTTTATTCCCTTCATTCATCATTAGTGCAAAAGCTTGTTGTGATAATTTTCTTACCCATCTATTTTTCATTTTGTTATATATATTGTTTTTAATTATATATTACTCCCTTAATTATATGTAGCTTAAAGTATATGTGGTTCAAATGTCTTATCTAGCATTTTTTCTTTTTTGAAAAAAAAATTCAATGAGTGACCACTGTCATCAATTTTCACCATTCATGTTAGTTATATGAAAACAAACACAGAGCCTGAATTAATTAATAATTGACCATTCCTTCTAAGGGGAATACAGAGGTAGGTTATTGTGACCTTTCATTCATAACATTGCATCAATCAATCAAAATACAACATTATTTTGAGTGCATTTCTGTTTAAAATAACATTATTCAGTGCTGATTAATTAGCACTGAATCCACAGTCAATAGTATAACAATGCATGTCTAGACATAGCTTGTCAACCACACATATTTTCTTTAATATACTTTAAAGAATTCTGTATTTAAGAGTACTACCAAACTATTAAGTATAATGCTTAGATGCAATTCTAATAGCTACAAAACTATACGTAAGATCGTATTTTTTTACAGTGTGAGAGTTGAATAAGAATGCAATTGGTAATACCTACGAAAGATGAATGAACACAAGTTTTGGTGCTTTTCTCATAACCATAGATGACCACAAATGACATCAGTGTGTGTGTGTGTGTGTGTGTGTGTGTGTGTGTGTGTGTGTGTGTGTGTATCTTGTTATTTATCAGCAAATTTGCAAATAGAGTAGTCATGAATAATGAGGGCTAATTTTATACTTCTTATGAGGAGAATCAATCCTAGGAGTTCTCAAGCAATGATGCTTATGGCATCATGGCAATGCTTGTTCAACACATTTTTTTTTTTTGTTTAGAAGGCAACCCTGGCACAGGGCTGGGAAGCATCATTGAGGTCAGGATCCGAAGCTCCTATTTCCAAGCAGGAACATAATATTATTTTCTGAAGTACACAGTGTACACTTTTTACTCTCCAGTGTTCCAAAGTCTAGCAATTCATGAGGAAGTTCAGTCCATTTGTCAAATAGATTATAGCAATGAAAGTTAATCAATAATTCATATCTATTTAAAAAAGAAAAGCAATAAATCAAATAGTCCATTGCCCACCACTTACATTTATAATCCCTCTTAGTCTCACAGCAGCTCTATGACTGATTATATTTTTCTTATTTGCCAAGTGGAAATTCAAGGCTCAAAAAGATTACGTAAACAGCCTATGACTTTATAGACCAGAACAATAGCAATGGCAGTTGTGTCTGACTGCAAAGTGCATGGCTTTCTTTGCCACACCTTCTCTTTGTGACAATTACTAGGGTTAGTATTTTAGACTCTATGACAGTTTTTGCTTGTCTGTAAATTTACAGTATTGTAAACTGCACTTTACTCTATCAACTTTGAAATGTTTAAAGCAAGGAGGTTATTTGCTTTGAAAAACTCATTCATGAAATAGTCTATAGGGACACATTTAGTAAATTGCTATTTTCTTAGAAGTATAAATATTATATCATATGTATAAAACAACTGGACAATTGTAAAATATTAACTATAACTATCTCTTCATTATCTCATCAATGAGATCCATCTTGAAGTTCTCTTTTCTATTACTTAGCTAGGATGTATAAACACACATGTACAAAACCAGAAAAATGATAATGATATATTCAAATAATTTATTATTGTCTTGTACTTCAATTTTGCAAATATACAAATATATACTCATACATAAACATTCATTTTAAAATTTACATTACTTAAATCTAGTATTACTGCATTTATTTTCAGTACATATGTTCTTTGAATTCATTTCAAACATACAAAATTTGTCATTTTTTATTAAAATAGCACAGTGTGTTTTTTTCCATTTGAGAATAAGTTGTCAGTCATGTGGACAGACAGAACCATTCTTATTTACAATCACAGAACAACTGTCAAAAATACTTTGTATTTTCTTCTCAAATCCATGTCCAATTTTAGTTAATGTTCTGCTAGCAATAATGTCCTCTCCAGCAAAGAACCAAGCTTGAAATCACCTGTTGAATTAGTTTCTATACCTGTTTACTCTCTTAGAGTAGAAAGTCAATCTTCAGTCTTTGTTTATTTTTTCATTACATTAATTTTTTGAGTATTAAATGCATGCAAAATGTTTCTTTAAATTTGTGCAAAAATTGGAGTCTACAAGAATATCACAGAAGTGTTGGAAGAAATGCTCATTTAGTAACTAAATTTATGAATCTATTTAACCAGATTGAGGGAGACTTGGAAAGCTGATTAAACACTTCATTGATGTGCCTGTGAGGGTCTGTCCTTAAGAGATGGTGCACACATCATTGTATTGGTGGAGGATATCTGACATCATCATGAGCAGACAACATCCTTGTGGCTCCTGGAAAGGTACCCAAAACAGGTGAATTTCTTCTCTTCTGGTACAAGAATAACTTTTCAACTTCCCTTTGACATCAGATGTTCACACTATCTAGACTTTGAATGCCAGTGGTTATACACAGAGCCTGCAAGGTTCTCAAGACTTTGACGTTGTCATTAAAGTTATTCTTTCACCCTCCTTTGTCTGATGCCTTTGTTGTGAACTGTCCTGTACTACTCACATATCAGTGTCTCCAGAGTTCAGATAGTTAGCTGTGGGGATGCTCAGTTTCTATGGTCATGAGAGTCATTTCCTCTAATAACATTTCTATATACCTATCAATCAATGATCTATCTAACATTTCTATATAACTATCATTTACATATTAGTAACCTATCTATCAATCATCAATCTATCTACCTATCTGTCAATCTATCCTTCTATCTATTAATCAATCCATCATCTATCTAATTGCTTTGGTTGTGTTTCTTTGAATAATAATAGTATATTCTTCGATGTCACTGAATACTTTTAAGTATTATTTAATACCTATATCCATTGTTATTTTGAAGTTTGTTTTGTTCAGTTAATTACAATAGTACCAGTTTTATCCATCATAAAGTTAATCTTGCATTTGTACCTAATACAGTTCTTTATTGAGAGGAGATTAAATACCTTATCTAAGCCAGATGGTGGGGGTGTGCAGCTTTAATCCCAGCACTCAAGAGGCAGAGGCAACTGAGTTTGCAACCAGCCAGGTCTATAACCCAAGTTATAGGATAGCCAGACCTGTTATATAGAGAAACTCTGTCTCAAAAAACAACAAACAAAATTACCTTAACTATAAAGTTTCTTCTTGAACTTCTAAATAATTAATTTTAAAATTGACATTTCATGTGGATTAATACTTTCTTGTTTTTTTTTTTTTTTTTTTTTTTGGTTTTTGAGACAGGGTTTCTCTGTGTAGCTTTGTGCCTTTCCTGGAACTCACTTGGTAGCCCAGGCTGGCCTCGAACTCACAGAGATCTGCCTGGCTCTACCTCCCGAGTGCTGGGATTAAAGGCGTGCACCACCACCGCCCGGCTTAACTTTCTTGTTTTGTTCAATTGATGATAATCCATCAATACCATTATTTATTTAGAAGTTCAAATTGAAGACATTTTGAGCAATGGAATCTTCTCAACGTGGTTTATGTATGCTATTGAGTCTCATTTGTATCTTTCTTACTTTCCTCTTCTCAGATAAGAAATTAATCTAATTTCATGTGGCCAGAAGAAAAAAAATTCTACTTGAACATGGCATTTTTGTTGCACTTATGGGATAAACCATCTATTCAAAGAACTCTACCTTATTTAGTGGGAAAATTGTATTTAGAATTTAGACTTTGGCTTCAGATAAAATAATTGGTTTTTTTTGGTTGTCACTAATTACAAGTCTGAGAAAAAGAACAAAAATATTTGTATAGTGATAGTGAGAAGTAATCTCATATATAAGTGCCTTCCCAAACATTTGGTGCATTTTCTTTATCTTAGTCACCTTTTGTTTTTATTGTAGCAGCATTTACTATGTATTTTGTTCTTATTGTATGCCATTTACTATGTTGATATCTTTCCTCCGTTTGCTCATCATCCTCACTGTATTAATATATGTCTATCTCTTGCTGATTGACTAGCATAGTTGCTAGACTTGAGTATGTTTAAATCTGATCCCATATTCATGTCTTAAAATCATATTCTTCATTGGCATTTAACTCAAGGATATGAATAAGACATATTGTTCAATATTTCCCTGTCAAGCCAAATACAAAGATATAAATAAATAAATCATTTGAAATTCTGACAAAGCAGAACCCAGCATTCTCATTTGAACTGATCTACTGAAACTCATCTCTACCAGAATTTGGTTATGAGACAGCACTTGGACCATATGCCAGACCACCTTCTTTTCAGTATTTCAAAGGATGTGTAAATGATGTGAATCCCAACAATCTTCAACAAGGGCAACTAATCATTTAACTTGCTTAACATTTTACAATCCAAGGAATAGCTGGCTCTGTATGGTTACCTTCAAACATTTTACTTAAAACACACCCAGTAAACACATATAGTTGAATACTTTCAATTCATATGTTAGAACTTCCACTGTGTTTATTCTCTTCTACTCACAATCTAGTATCTGTCAGGCCTTCATTGAATATTCTGTCTATCTGCTTGTGAGAGAGGAATTCACTTACTCCTACATTTGAAGTGCTATGCTTGAAAGGCAGAGAGTATAGGAGTAAGCTGATGCATTTCTTTACTTTGAGGCATTATAACAGACCAAGGGAAAACTCAGTATCGCCATAATTGGAATATACTTGATACTTTCCAAAGTCCACACTGAAATTTGGTTCTTGTGATTTAAATGGATGAGTGGGTAAATAGCATGCAGGACAAACATGAAGACTGGTGTTTGGATCCTAATGTCCCTCCTAAAAACTCAAAAAAGTATGGAGTCCAGCCTGTGATTCTTGTCCTTGGGAGGCACAGGTGGGAGTTTTCAGGGAAAAACTGGCTGGCAACACTAGGTAAGGCAGAGCTCAGGGCTACCTGGTGTCAGTTATTAAAGAGTAAAATGATCCAAGAGGACACTCAACCTCTGGTCTCCACATGCATGAGTATACATACATACATATATGCATGCATGCATGCATACATACATACATACACATATAGTAAAAATGTTTCTCAATGAAATTTTGTTCAGATGGGATGAAACTATCAAAAGATGATATGTAAAGTGAGATTAATATAATTTTTCTGGGATTAAACTAGTGTTCTGAAAGTAATTGTGAAAAATGCACACCACACTTGAGTTTTCTCTTGTTCAGTTACCCCCTTGCATTCTATGGTGGTATTAATAACAAGGCCTTCATGAACTCATATATTTCAATGCTTCATTCCCAGTTGGCAGAACTGTTTGGAAAGGATGAGATTGTATGACCTTGTTGGAGGAGTTGTGTCATTGGGGGAGGGCTTGTAGTTGTCAAAAGCCCATGTCATTCTCTCTTGGTCCTCTATTCGCCTTGGACTTAGGGACCAAGGTGTGAGCTTTCAGATATTGCTCCAGTGCCATATCTTCCTACCTGCTCCTATGGTCTTGGATATGGTAGTCATGGACCCAACCTTCTGAAACTGTAAGCCCTCAATAGACTGTTCTATAAGTTTCCTTGATCATGGTGTTTTTTCACTGCAGTAGGAAGTAACTAAGACACTATCTAGTTTTCTCCTATGTAATGAAATAATGTGAGGCTCTCTGCACCTAAAGATGCCTAATCTTGGATAGCTATGTTTAAGTACAATGAAATTAATAAATGTACTTTCCTGTATAAGTTACCAGTCATATCAACATAAAAAAATCACACACACACACACACACACACACACACACACACACACACACACACACACACAGGCACACCCATGCATTCACACAGGGCCAGGGAGTGAAAGGAGAGAGAGGGAGGAGGCAGAGGGAGATGAAGAGAGGGTAGAGGCTAAAGTATTTTAGGCACATTGGAACAAACTTATGCCGAGGTATTATTGAATCCCTGTCATGGAGAGGTGGAATAGAGAGCAAGAGGCATGTCTTGAATAGCCGTGTGGGGAATCAGCTTTTGAGGTTATAATATATGACTCTGAATAGGAGATTTCTACTAATCCCAGCATCTTTTGCATTTATTTTAAAGATATATTGAATTACTGAACTGACAATGAAATAACCAGTTTAATATTTTGTAAAAAATTCTTTGTATTGCTTATACATAATTCATTGTAGGTACAAGTAAGTTTTAAATTCCATATGCAAAATGTTACAAAATAGAACACTTCCATGTACATAATAGTATGACATTCAATAAGAAATTATGTACAGCTATGGTCATTAATTATGCAAATATATTGAATTACATATAGTACTAAATAATAATAAGTCTGGATGATGGTACCCTGCCTATTCTGTGAGAAGCTTCTGAGAACATTATACATGTTTACAACTGAAAGTTAGAACAAACGCACTCAGATAAGGAGAGGAGAATATTCTAGCATGTGAGAACCTGAGCAGATGCAGAGTCTGAGGCATCTTTGAAAACATTGTTGATGTCTACATAAGGTGAGTAAGTCTTGAAGGAAAACTACGCTCAGAGCAACTACAGCCTTGTCACTTTCTGTTTTCCTTTTACCTCCCTAAATCTTTGTAGGACTTCAGATTTCTAGTATTTTATACTAATAAAATAAATTCTAAGGAACATATAGAAGAAAACCCAAAAGAGAAACTCTCACAAACACTAACTCTGTGAACATGTCCTGTACACATGCAGGAACTCCAAATGACCTTAAGACATATACAGAAGAAGAGCTACTTGTGAAAAAATATATGTCCTGTCTACTCAGCACGGCAGTGGGGGAAGCAAGCAGTCTGAAGTTTAAGCAAGCCGTTTCTCCCTATTCAGAGTTTGTGAAAAAGGAAAAAATTAAGAAGAAAGAGAGGAAGACTTACTTTCATCATCCTGTGGCTTGGTTTACTTTAAACAGGTCTTGTGGGTCTAGAGAATTTTTTATTTCAAATCAGAGACTTAAAATCAAGGAGGAATGTACATATAATTACATACAAACATTCCATATTATGAGTATTTCATCAGTTATTTTGATGAAATTAGCTAGAGAGAATTCAAGACATATGAAGTTATAGGGCATCCCAGTAGGTGTAATTGTGAAATTAAATACCTTTCACATTCTTGCCATTTAGCTCATTAACATACGACTTAATTGATTTAAAAAAAACAGAGTTAAAGAACAGAGTACTTTGCAAATTCCCTTAAATTTGGTTTTAGGTTATATATTCACATACTGAGCCATAAATGAAGACATGGTCTGGTTAAATAATGTCATATATGAGAGTCCAGCAACTACAATTAATATCAGGTGGTTTATCCAAGATTTTATTATTGTTTTGATGCAAAAAATAGATATAAAAGACAAATCATGTACATAATCATAAATTAGATATGACAAACTGGTTTTTCCATGAACTGATATGTTTAAACTCCACTATTACAGAGTATAAATTAATTGGAAGATGGGTCATCAAAGAAGTAATTAAATTAAAGTTATTTCAGTAAGTTGCCCCTCTTTCAATAGAGTCTTATAAGAAGGCATCAGGACTCACTCAGAGGTACTGGGAAGTCCCTCACAGAGAGTAGAGTATGTTGATAGGCCAAGAAGGTGACAGTTTACCAGGCAATGAGACCACAGAAGGCCAAACAGGCTGACTCTGATCTTAGACATTTTTCTGTTGTTTATGCCACCCAACCTCTGGTATTTTATTACCTCTCTATTTCTATAAAACATTTTCATATAAATAACAATATAAACAAAGTTTCCATTTTTATGAATGACATTTAATTTCATACTTAAAATTATTTAAGATACCATAAAGTTGACATAGTGACAATTTTTTAGCTTATTTCCAGAAGAATTGCTCCTTTAGTTTGTGTCTATGAAACTGAAATAATATTGGAGTCTCAATTTAGAAAATATTTTAAGCAGAATAGTAAACTGATAATAAAAATAAAAGGCACAATAATAAGTTACCGCTCTGTAAGTCAAAGTTTATGAATATATACCACTTTAATTATGACATGATTTTGCTGTTGTTACAGGTTACTTAAACACATAGTTCATTTAACAAAGTACACAAATGAGCGAAGCGTAAGAGATCTCAGTGTTCATAACTGGTAATGAATAAAACACTGTCAACAGTCTAGAATATGCATGAGGTAAGCCTGTGAAATATGTAATGTGAGCAATAAAATATGCAAAATCAAGAGCTAAAGTATATAGCTTAGTCAGTAAAACTTGGCAAGCATAATGATTAAACAATTTACTGAAACAGCAAAATATGCAAAAAGGAGCAAGCAATCTTATTTATTAAACGGTGGTATTGGATCACCAACAGATAGTTCCAGAAGGTTTGATTTGAAAAGTAAGCTATTTGAATGATCTATGCTGCTCTGTCAGCAGATTATGTACTTCGATCATTGAGCTCTATGAAAAATTAATTGCCTAACTACAGGATTTTATGATTGCAACAGAGGAAATTCACTGAGACACTTAAGAGTTTATGTGTATGATTTAAAAATTTTAAATGGTATCTTAGTGGGTTTTGCAGTGTACTTTTATTAAATCCTCTCTATATGTCTACCATCCCTACTGTTCAACATTTTATACAAGTTAGCTGACAGACTAAAGTAGATTGTAAAATTCAAACCTTGAATAAATACTGCTACTAATAATAATAATAATAATAATTGTTTTGATTATATCATATAAAATTACTTTCTATTGATAGATACAATGTTATCCATCCATTCACCCATGTAAAAGGAGGCAGAAAATATGACAAAACAGTTTCCAGAAAATTACAGCAAGGATTGTTGGAATAATGTGTCAGAGAAAGCAGAAATTCATTCAGTGGACCCAAGATTTGTTAGACTCTTAGAGGTGGGACTTTCTCTGATCTAGAACACCAGGGAGGAGGAAGAACACACTGATGTTCCTGAGGTGAAAGGACAGTATGCACCTATCACATCAGCTGGAGAGGAACACATGCAGAAAGGTGTTTGGATTGAGAGCTGATCATAAATCATGTGCATAATCCCCCAAGAATTAGTAATGTTTTTATTATAGGAATCTGAAGACTTTGTTAGGAGCTGAAAAACACTAAGAAGCCATATAGTAATTGGAAGGATTACAGCTCAGATGGAAAGGTATCCTGGTAGTCGAGAACCAAGAAATACCACAAAATCACACTGCACAACAAACCTCACACAAGAGATTTACTGAGAGGGGAAAAAACCAGGAGGAGGGTTGTCTCTGTTCAGGCAAGAAACATTGGTAAACTGAACAGGAAACAAGACTTACATAGTGTTTCTTGGGGGAAGGGATGGAACTTTTTAGGGTGTAGTTTTCCAGGGTGGAGATTGGTGGGATTTCAAGCCCAGAGATTGGGCATTTTAACCTGTAGGGTGGGGGCTGGTCCAGCCATTAGACTAGAGTGTTCTGTGGGTGGAACATGGCAGTTGGAAGCTCTTGGAGGAAGGACTTGGCCACTCTTGTGGCTTGAGGGGCTTACATTCTCCTCTTTTGTTTATTACTGATAAACTATCAGGTCATGAGAAAAGGGGTGATGTTATCATTAGACTACTTCCTGATTAATTGGAGAGTTGAAGACATTTGGGCTAACTTGTTCTTCTCCATCAGAATATAATTCAGAGTCAGTGGTCTCTGGCTCTGCAGTTAGGAGCGGCAATCCTGTAATAGCAACTGATTAAAAGTGTGGTGAGAAATATTTTGAATCTCTTGTTGAAGAAATCTAGACACATGGCTTCATGGCTTAGCAATACTTTTACATCTTGCTTCTCTTGGTGGTGGCTCACAGCACATCCCTGATTCTCCTTTCTTCTCCCTGTATCTCTGCTTTGATTTCCCACCTGGCTGTAAGCTTTCTTGCCACAGGCCAAAACAACTTTACTTATTATCCAAAGGGAGCCACACATATTCATAGCATACAGAAAGATATACCACAACAGCAGAACATCTTCCTGAATATGCAGCATGTCTCCTATAGAACCAATAAGGTTAGTCTCCATGAGTCCATGGCCAGCAACCACAATGTTCTCTGATTTGATCATAGACAATGTAAGCATAGGAACAGATGTTTTAGAAGTTGATATAGGTGTTACAGGGACAACTAGCTCCTTTTAGCAACTTCCTGGTAAGCAGTTTCCAGACCCCACCATGTGAGTGGTCTGGTTGAACCATTATGTATAAATTTCCAAGTCCTTTGAAGTCTTAATATAACACTAGCATAGAGGGAGAAAGAAATCTCAAAACCTTTTTATTACCTTCAGAAGTTTCTTAAGCTTTTGTATCCTCATATTTTTATACATTTTTTAAGACTCTCCTTGAAACTGGACTGTGTTTTCCACCAATAGCTTCTCCTGGCCTCTCTTCAAGAATTTCAGCCCTGTCACACAGAACAAAGCATCAGTTTCTTTCCATGACCCCTTCATATCTTTTTAAAACTAATACCATCTAGGTGACTCTTATATTACAAAGCTCGGCTACCAGTATTGTATGAGTATGTGGAAGTGCAGCTTTAATATCTTATTAAACAAACATTGTTTATTAAATCTTACCATAGACCATGTTTTTTGGGGTTTTTTGTTTTGTTTGTTTGTTTTTTCAAGACAGGGTTTCTCTGTGTAGCTTTGCGTCTTTCCTGGATCTTGCTCTGTAGACCAGGCTGGCCTCGAACTCTCAAAGATCTGCCTGCCTCAGCCTCCCGAGTGCTGGGACTAAAGACATGTGCCGCTGTCACACTACCCAGCACCACCTCTTGGCAAGAGGGGGAGAGAGAGGGAGAGAGAGTAAAGGGGGAGGAACCCTTTTGGAACTTAGGTTAGCATCAGGATGCTGGGCAGGGCAGGGTGTTATCTGCTTATTGGCCATGATTCCAAGAAGTGGTCTGAATGCTAACAGGCATAGGGGGTAAGCCCCAGGGAAGGAGAGATGGATACAAGGGTTACAAGGAACTGAATCAGCCTTTGAAAGCCTGATATAGATAAAGCAATTTCCCAACCCTATTAGGATGGGCTATTGGTTAGAGGTGGAGGGTGTTGTCTCCATGTGTAAGAGCTGCCCTGGACAGGAGTAATTAGGAAGAAAGGGAGGAAGAGAGAGCAAGGTTAGCTATAAAAGACTTTCAGATCATTTATTTGTGCAGTGGCAGAAGTTGCCACCATTGAAAATTGAGCATGACAATTTAGACCATTAGAATGTATGGAGGCCAAATTATTTGTAGTAAGAGTGAGGCTTTAATAGAATCTGAGTCACTGAAAGAAGTCCAAAATAATGAACTCTGTGGGGAGTTTCTACAAGATCCAAGTGGGAGCTGAGAGGCAACAGAGAATGAAGGCCAGGATGGCTTGGGAAGGTTGTGAAATTTCCAGGATGGAGCTGAGAGACAGGAGAGACAAGGTCATAGAGGCCTAGAAGGACTTAAGGAAGCTGCAGGGGTGGGTGAGGAAGTTCCAGAAGGAGCTGAGAGGAGTTATGAGGAGCAGAGGGTTAAGTCCTGTTGTAACAAAAATTTCAATCTGGGGCATCCCCAAGTGGACTAAGGGACTTGTCAGAGGAATGTCCCAAGTCACAGAGGAGAGACATCCCTTTACACATAATGGGGGCCCAGTAGGGTGAGAAGAAGCTTCCTGGTACACCAGTGTATCTTTCGAAGTTTAAGTAAACAAAGCAGGAAGCTCCACAGTGACACTTACCCAGTGTAAGAGGAGAGACAAGTGGTTAGAAGAGCTAGAGGAGAAAACAGTTGGAGAAGTCCAAATGTCTTAATAAGTGGAATTGCCCATGTGGTGGAGCCCTGCAGGGTGCTGCAGGAAGTGTGCCCATGTGGTGGGCAGCCCAAAGGACCTACAGGGTAGATGTCAATGTGGTGGGTCACCCAACAGGGCATAGAAGAGACAAAGAAGGAATCCAAGATCATAAGAAATTGACCATTCTTAGGAAGGATAGAATTTCATTCTTGGTGATATGGTGAAAGAGAGACCTTGGTAAGTTTGAACTGAGGTGGGGACTGTGAGTGACTGAATTAAGTGTTTTCTATCCAGGGAAATGGTCTTGTGAGTTGGAGTGATAGCTAACCCCAGATAAGTAACCTGAGGAGTGGACAACTGGACAGTAGAGGGTGAGACTCTACATCCCTGGCTAGACAGAATATTTAATAAGGTAGAGGTATTAGCCTGGCTAATTTGTAGGGGTGGACTACAAAAGAAAGGGTTGTCTATGTATTGTATAAGCTTGGGTTTACAAAGAGACAGAGAGAATAAGTCAGAAGCTAGATCCTGGCCAAGTAGATGTGGGATGTCCTGGAAACCCTGGGGTATGACAGTCTAAGTGAGCTGGATGGGAATATGAGTGTCTAGGTCAGTCCAAGTAAAGGTGAAGATATTTTGTGGCTGAGATCAAGAGGTATGGAAAAGAAGGCATCATTTAGGGCTAGGACAGAGAAATGGGAGGTTTTGCAGGGATGGTAGAGAGGAGAGTATAATTTGGGTACTCTGGGGAGAAGGGGAGCCAATGCTGAGTTGATAAGATGGAGACCTTGAACCAAACAGTAGATTCCATTGGGTATTTTAACTGTGTGTATGGGGATGTTAAAGGGTAAAGAAGTGGGGCACAGACAATTTTTTCATAAGAGGTCAGAGATAAGAGGCTTAAGTCTCCCGAAGTTGTAGAAAGAAAGTGGGTATTGAGCCTGGGTGATATATTTGGTAGGGTTTGATGAGACTGGTAAGGCTGTCCCCCTTCCCTGATAATAGGAGAACAAGAAGATGTGGGTCCCTAAAACTCCATCAGGACTAAATAGGTTATCTCAAACAGGGTAAAGTTCAGAGTGTTAGGAGAATTGCGAACCCAAAAAAGAGTACAGGGCAGGAGAGATACCCAGTCACTATCAGTTTCAAGGGTTAATTTAGTTAAGCTCTCATTTAGGGTCTGATTTATTCTTCCTATCTGGTCTGAACTCTGGGAGTGATAGATAACATGTGGCTTCCAATTTGTCCCCATAACCTTATCTAGACTTTTGGTTACCTGAGAGAAGAAGGTAGGTCCATTTAAGACAAGAAATTCATACCTGGGGATGATGTCTTCTAGAAGTTTCTTGGCCACATTTGTTGTAGAATATTATTATTATTATTATTATTATTATTATTATTATTATTATTGGTTTTTTGAGACAGGGTTTCTCTGTGTAGCTTTGTGCCTTTCCTGGAACTCACTTGGTAGCCCAGGCTGGCCTCGAACTCACAGAGATCCTCCTGACTCTACCTCCCAAGTGCTGGGATTAAAGGCATGCGCCATCACCGCCCGGCATATAGAATATTATTTTAACATGTGTTACAGTTGTTTGTGCTATAGAACATTTATTGACTGATGCAAAGATGTGTTGCATTCTTTTATGTTGCATTTGTTTAACTCTGTGAAGCTGTCTTACTGTGCCTGTTTAAAACACCTGATGGTCTAATAAAGAGGTGAACAACCAGTAGCAATGCAGGAGAAGGGATAAGCAGGGCTGGCAAGCAGAGAAAATAAACAGAAGGACAAATCTGGGAGGAAAAAAGAAGTAGCAAGAGGAGGAGAGGAGGATATCAGGGGCCAGCCAGCCAGCTACACAGCCAGCCATGGAGTAAGAGGTAAAGAAAAGTATACAGAAATAGAGAAAGATAAAAGCCCAGAAGCAAAAGGTAGATGGGATAATTTAAAGTTAAGAAAAGCTGGCAAGAAACAAGCCAACCTAAGGCTGGGAATTTATAATTAAGAATAAGCCTCCATGGGTGGTACTTATTTGGGAGATGCCTTGTAGATGGCATCATGGACATGCACGGTGGCAAAGGCATATTGACTGTATATATGTTGTTTTTTACCTTGCCCCATCTGTAAGGCCTTGGTTAGGGATGTTAGTTCAGCCCTTTGGACCAAGGTACCCAGGGGCAGGGCTTCTGCCCAGATGCTTGCCTCTTCCATAGTCACTGCTGTCTCCACATGCCTGGTGCCATACTTGACCAAGCTACTGCCATCCATGTATCAAGTGACACTAGCCTCCTTTAAAGGTGAGTCACTGCGGTCAGGCCTTATTCCCTATAGATGGCTCAAGATATCCTGGCAGTCATGTAGAAAGCCACCTAGGTCTAGGTCTGGGAGCAAAGTGGCTGGGTTGAGAGCACTACTAGAGGTAAATTGGACTGGAGGGGGATTTAAGAGCAAAGCCTAGTAGGAAGTCAGCCTGGCATTGGTCAGTCATCTATCAGATGGGTGTTTGAGGACCCCTTCTATAGCATGTGGTGTGGTTTCTATGAGGGCCTAGCCAACAGTCAGTTTGCCTGAGTCCTTGACCAGCAAGGCAGTGGATGCTATTATGCAGAGGTATGGGGGCCATCTCATTGCCACTGGATCTAGCTTCTTTGACAAATAGGCCACTTGCCTCTTTCAGGGTCTGAGAGTCTGGGTTATAACTCTTGTGGCTACCCCTTTCATTTCATCTACATATAGGTGAAACAGCTTTGTGATGTCCAGTATGCCCAACACCTGGGCCTCTAGCAAGGCTGTTTTGATTTTGTTGAAAGCTCCTTCCATTTGCTCAGTGCATTCTAGGGTAGTCCCTCCACTCCATGTTCTTCATATAATCATCTAGCCAATTCAGCAAACCCAGGTATCCAAAGCCTACAGATACCAGCTGGCTGCAAGAACTCTCTCTCCTCCTGATGAGTGAGGGGCCAGGTATTCTTAGAATGGTCTCTTTTCTTGCCTTTGACTAGGTCCCATTGGAAATTGAGGTGGGACAGACCCTCTTGTGGGTCCAAGACGTCTCTCAACCCACATGCTGTGGGTGCCATTAGCGTGTCCACCTGGCTTACCTGAGCCTCCAGGATTGGCTTGAGCCTTACAAAGTCACATATAACAGAGACAAAGATAGAGCGCTCTCACTTACTGGCCAGGTTTCTTAAATGCTCAGTGTGTCAGGAGTGTCAGGAGGTGTTATCCTGGATGAGCTCCCAAATATTAGGGTCTGCAGATCACCCCACAAAAGACTTCCACTCACATATGTGTGGTGATATATTGTGCACCTCAATAAAACTTATCTGGGGATCAGAGGACAGAGCCAGCCACTTAATTAGACATAGAGGTCAGATAGTGATGGCACACACCCTATTCCTATCACTCAGGAGACAGAGATTCATCTGGATCTCTGTGAGTTCAAGGCCACACTGGGAACAGAGCCAGGTGTGGTGGCACATGCCTTTAATGCTAGCACTAGTTAACCATAGAGGTCTGGAGGTCTATACAGACAGACAGGAAGTGATAGAGCTGGGTGGAGAGAGGAAGTAAGATCATAGGGCACAGGAAGGTATGTAAAATGTGAGTATACAGAAAGTAGTTCTCTTAGGCTGAGGATTTCCTAGCAGTAAGAATTCATGGCTGGCTTGTTCTATTCCTCTGATCTTTCAGCTTTCACCCAAATATCTGGCTCTGGGTATTATTATTATTATTAATATTATTATTATTATTATTATTATTAAGGCCATTTAGCAGTTCATGTTATACATAAGCAAAAGTAAGAGCATTTATTTCTCAAAGGAAGAATTCTTGCATGCAGGGGTTAGCCACACAGAGAAGCTCATAAGTTCCTTTTATAGGAAGGGATTAGGTCATCCTTAACAGGATTGGCCAAGCAAGCAGCAGCCACATACAAATACGTTTTTGATTGGCTGGGGCTGTAAGTGCGGAATCATGCCTGGTATGCAATATCTTCCTCACCTGCCTAATGAGAAACAGAAACTGAAACCTAAACAGAATCCAAAACTTAACTGAAACTCAGGCCTAGTAGAGGCTGGGGCTGAGAGAACCCCACCATGGTGCCTCTGTTGCCTCTCAGTACCTCAACCTCCAAGAGTACCAGAGGGGTGCTGGACACTCTAAGGTCACTTCCTCAGACTCAGGGAAACATTTACACCGACCAAAGGGGACACTTACCTAATTCATGATGGTGGATGGGGTCCTAAGCAATTGGAAGATGAGGTACAGGTGACTAGAGATGAGGGATAGGGTCCTAGTGTAACTATGCTACCTGAGTAGAAACTCAGGCACTAGGAGAGCTTGTCCCAGATATTAGCACCAAATATAAGTGTTACAGCTTGGATGGAAAAGGTATCCTGGCAGTTAAGAGCCAAGGAATACCACAAAGTCACACTGTACATCCAACCTCACACAGGAGATTTATTGAGACTGAAAAAAACAAACAAACAAACAAAAAACAGGAGAATGGCTGGCTCTGCTGGGGCTTAAAACAGAGGCAAACTGAAATGGTTACAGGACTTATATAGTGTTTTTTGGGGAAAGGGGTGGTACTTTTCAAGGTGAAGCTTTCCAAGGTGGAAATTGGGGGGGTTATCATATCCAGAGATTGGGCTTTTTACTCTGTAGGGTGAAGGCTTTTCTAACAGTTAAGGCAATTAAAATGTCTGTGTGTGGAACCTGGAAGTTGGGAGTCATTAGGGGAAATGCATGATCACTCCTGTGGCTTGAGGGGCTAATGGAAACCCCATTAATAGACCTCCTTATAGATCTCTGGGAAATTTTAAAACCTTGATTGAGAAGGGAGGGCAGTATTCTCTACAAGCTCTCTTACTTATCTAATTGATATTTGTGACCTTGTATAGTTCTACAAAGAAAGCAATGGTTGTGACCAATTCAGCAATACTAAATTGTTTCAGAATGTTTAAGAACAACAACAACAAATAATTCAAAGTTAAGCAGATAATGAATCTGAGATAAAATTGGCAGCAGGCACCCATGTTGTGTCACAAGACTTCACTGCAGCCTTGGTTCAGATCATACAACATGTACAGGTGGTACTTTTCATCCCACCAGGCTGTAGAATGTCAAGGAGCACCATGCAGGATTCTGTGACTCAAATTCAAGAAAAGGCCTGAAGAAGTGCATACTATCTGTTCTTATAAGACCATAATATTTAATGAAGAAAAACAAATATTTTAACCATTTTCTTTAACCATCATTCCTTCTCATCTAAAAATCAAATCAGTTTTTCCTTGGGTTGGATTGTGATAAAATGTATAATTTTTAATGATACTAGTTGAGTTGCTGACATATTTCCTAAAAGAAAATATTATTAAAAGAATCTTGGTTTGGGCTAAAGACAGAATTTATTTATTTATTTATTTGTTTGTTTGTTTGTTTTTTTGTGATCCCAGGTTGGATTTCTGTTTCCTTCAAAATATTAAGCTGTGATGTGTTATTCACATTAGTATATCCATTCATATTCCATATGAGTTTTTGTTTTATTTACTCTTTATTTTCTTGGATTATTTTAGATAATGAACTATTGGTTGCTGAGGATATCGACAAATTCTTAATGAAGTAAAATTAATGCAAATATTTGAGATTGAAATGATAAGTACAAAGGATTGTTTCATAAAATAAAACATCTCAAGGCTAAGAATGGGTAAAATGTGATCAATGATAGTCTAATATTTCAGTGAGATTTCTATAATTGAGAGATTTCTTTTCAGTATATAGTAGGCAGTCCACAGTCTGGTTTTATTAGAAGATTCATGTCATTTGTCATTATTTTTCAGAACTTAATTATTAAGTGTGAGGTGTGTGTGTGTGTGTGTGTGTGTGTGTGTGTGTGTGTGTGTGTGATGTGTATAGTAGAATAAGTGTCATTAGACAAATTTGTGGACTCATTTCTCTCTTTCCCCCTTCAGGTATGTACTGTGGATCCAAATGAGTCTCTAGGCTTTACCTGTGCACCCACCACACCATCTTGCTTGCTTTAGATCTTTTGATTTGGATATAATTATTTTTATGTGAACAACACCTATCACATCTGTCTCCTTACTTAAACTTATCTATGATTTCTCCTTCTTCTTACCTGCGAGATAGAGGTTTCTGAGAACTGAACTTCCTATAAGGTCTGTAGAGTCGATTTACTCCCCATTTTCACATTGATTTTGAATCATAACTGTGTTCCCAAGTTCACCTGTTGCCATACTCTATGCATTCTTCTCACAGAGTTTTGAAGGCCTGGGAATGAGGTTCAGTTGTTAGAGCATTTTCCTTGCATACACCCAAGCCTTAAGTTTGATCCTCAACCCTGGATCATCTAGATGTGGTGGCACATGCTTGTAATTATAACACTAGGAAGTGGAGGCAGGAGGATTAGAAGTTTAGGTTTTTCTTGGCAACACAGTGAGTTCAAGGCCAACCTGAGTTACATACAACTCAGTCTCAAAAAAAAATTTTTAAATAAAAATAAGTATGTTTTTGGGAAAAAATAACTCTTTTCTGTTCTTTCCATTCTTTAAAATTTTACAATTTTGTTAAATTTTCAGTTGAGGTCAGTTTGTGAGGTAATATGGATGATGAAAAAGAGGCATTAATCTTTAAAATATTAACTCATAAATGGTTATCTTTTCATTACTATAAAATCTCTCTCTCTAATATTTCTTCCAAACTTATGTTCTACTCTTCTCTCCACAATTTCCTTTCTAGTCTCTTTCTGTCTTCCCCTCTCTTCTTTTCTCCCCATGTCTTTGTGTTCCCATACTCACCACTGTGTTTTAGCGAGATTATCGGCATGACCACAGGTTTGGACCCCCAGAGTAGCCTGGTAGATTTCCTTAATCTATCAGTAACAGGGGACACAATTATATCTTACTGTGGAGGAAAGGAAATGGAAAAGAGGAATCTACATTTTGTTAAAAAATAGAAAATAACTATAAGAAGTACCAGGTGTGGGATTTCATAGAGAGACACATTAATCCATTAATAATATGCATGCGACAAAAGAAAAATTCAGAATGCATTCTGAAAGTGAAAATCAAATAAACATAAATACAAAAAAAACTTCAAATGAAAAAATATCATTAAGTAGGCTGAATAGCAGTCTGGATATGGCAGAAAAAAATTAAGTAAAGAAGAAAATGTGGCCAGCTGTTTGTGAGACATTTGCTGTGTCTGTGCTGTTTATGGCATGGACAGCTGGGAATTGTGTCCAAATGGGAAGTTCCAGCTCTCTCAGATCAGGTTAGAATGGTTATTCTGTTCCATGTGGAGTAGAGTTGGAAGTAAAGGTTGAAAAATACGCTCACAAAAGTGTCTGTGATACTTTTGAAATGAAGTAGAAATAGTATAATCAATGTGAAATACAAACATCGATTGCATCTGACAGAAGCAATAAAGCTATCCAATTTATCACACTTGAAATAGAAGAGATTTGAAAGCAAGGCAATATGGCACATTCCTGCAATCCCAACACTAGAAAGACTGAAGATGGGGCATTTTGAATTTCAAGACATCTTAGGTTATATAGTGGAATTTTGCCTCAAACAACAAGACACAGACACACAGACACAGTGAGAAAAAGAATTCAATAATTTTTCTTAGCTTTATTAACAAACTGTGTAGAAAAGTTCTTTTGTCTCCTTCAAAGTATCTTTAAAACATACTGCGTATCAGGCATTACTTTTTGGTGTGAGAGATCATGTGGTAAACCACGTAGTCAGAAATGTCAGATGCTATGGAGTTGTTTCATAATGAAAATAACATCAGATGACAAGAATAATCATCTTGAAATACTCATGTTTTACTGTTTAATTTGAAATTCAGTTAACTATCAGAATGAAAAAACTGTAGTTTTCTATCATCTGTAGAACAGAACAAAACAACAGCAACAACAAAACCCAGAACACAAATCCCTGAAGCACAGTTTGGGAGTAACTGACATCTACCCCCTTGGTTGCTTGTTTATGTGAGATATAGAACAGAAAAAGCAGCGGAAAATTTAGCAACCCCCAGTCACCCTTGCAGACACCCAGCTAGGTAATGTTAACCCTGGAAGACTGTAACATGAATCTTAAATAGTCTTATTAATAAAAAACTCAGAGCCAGGTATTGCCTTGAACGCTGGAAGATCAGAAAAACAGAAAAAGCCACATCCAACCTCACCTTGACAATTCCTCAGCTGATCTTGTTTCCTCAGACCGAAAGCCTCTTAGTCCTTATCTGAATGGATCTCAACTGAATTGCTGCTAAAAGCTAAAAGCTTAGAAAGCCTCTAGTTCCTGGTGCTCATGCCTTATATACCTTTCTGCTTCCTGCTATCACTTTCTGGGATTAAAGGTATGTGTCTTTCCCAAGTAAGACATGAGATCTCAACTGCTGGGATTAAAGGCGTGTGCTTGGTTGTTTCCAGTGTGGCCTTGAACTCACAGAGATCCTGATGGATCTCTGCCTCCAGAATGCTAGGATTAAATGCGTGTGCTTCCACTGCCTAACCTCTATGTTTAATATAGTGACTGTTCTGTTTTCTGACCCACAGATAATTTTATTGGGGTGCACAATATATTAACCACAGAAAACAGCCAATCACAAGTGCATTACAGTTAATAGTTTTGATGAAGCATAGTCTTAATGTCTGAAAATGATCAATCAAATTCAAACTGCATCTGTATGCATAGGATCTACAACATTCTGATAATAGAAGTAAAAAAGCAATGAGGTGAATACAGAGCTATTCCCTGATCCAGAGGTGGAAGACATGCGGTGTCAACATGCCAGTTTACCCTAGTTTATCTGTCGGGCAATTCAAGGAATGAATCTACAGATGGGGGCAATGGATCCTTATTTTCAGTAGACTAGCAAAATGATCACAAGTTTCTTCAACAGCTCCTCCCAGTGAAAACCCAGTTGTGTTGACAGGTCTCATGACTTCAAGGTCACTGGGTTGAGATGAAGAATAAAAGAATTTTGGTTAGGAAAAAAAACTCCCTGTCTCTTTCTCTGTCTCTGTCTCTCTTGGTGACTTTCTGTCTGCCTGCCTGTCTGCCTGCCTCTCTCTCTCTCTCTCTCTCTCTCTCTCTCTCTCTCTCTCTCTCTCTCTCTCTCTCTCTCCTCTCTGAAACACACACACACACACACACACACACACACACACACACACACTTTAAAAGTCACTAACAGGAAAGGACAGGGAGTGTGGTGTAGTGTTTTCGTGTTGCTTGTCATGCCTGAGGCCTGAGATTCAGTCCTATCACTGAAAACAAAATCATCCTGAGAGTAATTAATTAGCTTGAAACCATTTTCATTTTGGCTTCAAATATGGATAGTGCATAACAAAGGCAATTTATTGTCAACAATGTAAACTGCTTTTCAGACTGCCTTAGTTACTTTTCTGTTGTTCTGATAAAATGTCGTGACCAAGGCAGTTTACAGAAGGAAGGGTATATTTGGACTCATGGCTCCAGAGGGATACAGTTTTATCTTGGTGGGGAGGTTGGGTGGCAAGTGGTAGTCATGGCAGCAGGAAGAGGATACAGAGACATCACAGCTTCAACTACAAGAAGACACAGGCAGTGAATTGAAAGTGAGGCAAGGCTATCAACTCTCAAAGACTGTCTCCAATGACATATTTCCTCCAGGAAATTCAAATCACAAATTAACTTCCTTTAACAGTGTCAACAACTAGGGAAGGACCAAATTTCTAACACTCTAAAGTCTGGGGGACACTTCTCCCTAAAACCACCTGCCTTATATTTATATTGCTGTCAAGAGATACTATGACCAAGATAACTTATAGAATAAAACATTTAATTTGTAGTTCATGTCTCCTGAGACTAGTAGAGTCAATGACCATCATGGCAGGGAGCATGGGAGCATCAGACATGCTTGGACATTAAAAAAAAAGAAGATAATAAAAAAAATTTAGAGCAGAAGTCACTTAGGTGGCAGTGTCCTTGTCACTGTGCAGACAATATAAGAAATGGAGGAAATATTTGACGAGGATTGGGTAACAAATAGAAGGCATGACATCATTCCTGGGAAGAACAGTCTTCTAGAAAGAGGGTATCTAGGCAGAGAAGTGGCTCATCCCTGTGATTCCAGGACTCAGAAATCTGAGGCTGGAAGATCTCCATCATTTTGAGGCCAACCTGGTCTATATTGTGAACTTCAGTAGAAAGGCCTCTTCTATGACAGTTCTAACCAGATGTGACCTCAGACGAAACTTGCATAAGTTTGCTGATCCTTTCTTGTAACTTATCTACCATAAGAAATAAAAGACTGTGATCTTAGAAGTTAAAATGGTTTCAGTATAGTCACTATGCATTTGTGGGAATTGAATTCAAAATTAATGATAAAAAATTTTACAAAATGATGTTTGTAATTTATTTTCACTAGAATTTGGACAAGTCTTTGTATGGTTACCATATGATACAAAGCAAAAAGGGTCTTTTCTCGGGGTTCTTGGTTAATTAATGAAATAATTTTAAAATGGACTCAAATAGAAACTTGAAGAAAATTTTTTTGGGAATTTGAAAGAAAAATTGCCAGGGCAGGCAAGCTGTCAATCTTAGTCACTACCCAGAGGATGATAATTCGGCAGAGAAAGAAAAAAGGAACCTCAGGCCTTCTAAACTGACATAGAATGAAGACAATGATAGAGAAGCAGCCACAAGATAGAGAGAGAGGCTTTAGGAAAAGACTAAGGAAGCTTAGACTTTCAGGAAAGGCATTCCTAGGCTCTGGCCAGCCTGCCAAAGGAAGAGGAGTAGGAAAAAGGAAAAGTTCATTGTGTCTTTGGGCAGATGATTGACAGGCACTACTGGAATGTTAGGTTTCTATCCAGGCCAGAGGTTAAATTCTCTTGACCAGAAGGACTTTTTCCTTAATGGAACCCTATTGCATTCCTAACAATTTTGTGTTTTATTTAATTATATACTAAAATGTTGACAGGCATATTCATATAATTATTTAGCTCAATATTAAAAATTCTCAATAATTTTTCCACCCTATTTTTTTCACAACCTTACCAATGTGCCTTTTCCGAATGAAGAAGGACTAGAGAATGACCAACATTGTTTTTCTATCAGATTTCAGACATGAAATACATGTAGAATTTTAATAATATCCCAAAGTTGTCTCACTCTCCTAGAATTTTGAAGACATTTTTTATGTGTATGAGTGTTTTGTGTGCATGTATTTATGTGCACCAATATGCCTGTCTGCTGCCAGAAGAGGGCACCAGATGCATGAGGATGGAATTACAGATGGTTGTGAGCTACCGTTTGTATGCTGGGAGCCAACCTCTAGTCCTGTGAAGAGTAGCAAGTGATTTTAACAACTGACTTATGTCTCCAGCCCCAAATTTCCTAGAACTTTAATGATAAAATGTAGTAAACAATGTCAAAATTATTCAGCAAACATGTGTATCCCTGAAAACACAAATAGCGTGAATGCTGAGACACTAAATGTGTGGGGAGTGTGGATGTGTGTGTGTGTGTGTGTGTGTGTGTGTGTGTGTGTGTGTGTGTGTGTATGTGTGATGCACATGTTTGTGTGAACAGATGCACATTTGTGCACACACATATTCCTGAATACAGAGATGACAAGAGAATATCTGATGTCTTCAACTACTAGAGCTGCCTTGGCTTACGACAGTGTCTCCCACTGAACTTGAAACATGGTATTTTTTGTCCAGGTTGGTTCCAGCAGGTGTCACCATGCCTTTGCTCTTCTCATCCCTATTTCCCCTCCACCCTGCAGTGTGGGGTGTTGCCAGCAAGGTGGGGATCCAAGCGAAGGTCTTCGTGTGTGTAAGGAATTCTTACTTTCTCAGCCATTTCCTCAGCCCCAACATAGTTGCATTTAGATGTGGAAAGACAGAGTGGAGGATTTATGGGACGAAGTGAAGTTTGGGTGATGGTTTTCCTTGATTGTTAAGAAATGCCATCAGTTGATTGTGACTAAGTTTATTGTGCTTTTTTAAAAATATCTAACTCCACTTCTAAGACACACCCACTGTTTTATTCTATTCTTCTTTTGAAGATTGTTACAACCATTTTAGTGAAATTATGTCTCACAATGGCTGAGATATTAGTACTCAGAATCAACTGAGAACATTGCTTTGTGTACGAGCATCAAGTTCACAGTTCAAGATAATAAATCTTTCTCCTATCCCCTTTGAGCAGCTAAATAAGGAATCATCACAGAAAAAAGTATTGAGACCACCACACTTGCAGTATGACCAACCCTAAGGGTTTTCAGATTAAACGTAAGTCATCACTCTGGCTGGGGTGTCTGAATTGCTCTTCATTTTCTTATTCAAACCTCAAAGCAACTCATTTTCAATGCCACCACATTTTGAATCACATGCTAACTTCTATGAGGTAAATTAACTTCTTTTCAGTTTTCAGTGTATATAAGTGTTAAGAGTGGAGAATTTTTGCTTCCCCCTGCAGCAGATAAGAATAAATTCAGAGACTCAGCCCCAGACATGAGAGAGAGAGAGAGAGAGAGAGAGAGAGAGAGAGAGAGAGAGAGAGAGAGAGAGAGAGAGAGACCATGGAACACTCAGCTCAGCTCTAAATGGGATGTGTCCATCAAGTCTCTCTCTACAGAGCTCAGGGAACCCCCACAGAGGAGGAGCTGGAAAGAGTATGAGAGTCAGAGGGGAAGGAGGACACCAGGAAAACAAGGTCCTCTAAATCAACTGAGCAAAGGTCTGCTAAGCTCACAGAGACTAAAGCAGCATGCACAGGATCAATACAGGTCTAGGTCAGGTCTTCTGAGTATATATAGTGGCTTTCAGCTTAATGTTTTTACTTGATTTTTGAATATGTGATTGAGTGGGTTTTTTACTCCTTTGCCTTCTCGTGGGCTCTTTTCTTTCTGATTGTTTGCTGGGTCCAACTTTGAGGTAATATTTTTGTTTTATTTTATTATACTTTATTTTGCTATTTTTTTGTTATTTCTTAAAGCTCGTTCTTTTCTGATGAGAGACAGAGGATCCATATGGGAGGGCATGTGTGAGAAACTTGGGGGAGTAGAGGGAGGGGAAATTGTAATCAGGATATATTGTATGAGAAAAGAACCTATTTTCAATAAAGGAAGTGGGGTTGGGGAGTGGGGTATAGAACTCTTATTGGAAAGAAAGTGCCCTGGGTCTCACTGCTAAGTGTCTGCACAGAGAATGATTTCTACTACATACTATTTAATTTTATTGTCTGTTGTTATATTAAGCTGCTTCCTACCTCTTCCAATGTCTTCAAGGGAGGAGCAAGATGAAAGGAATGCAAATGTTTTTAGAAGTAGCCTGCATAAGAAGTTAAAGGAAGTTTAATGGACTAAAGGCACGAGGTCTAATAGTGTTGCTTAATGATGGTGGTAAAACCATCATAAATACTGTAGAAAGGACAATATAAATGCAAAACAGTCACTGCTGTGGTGAGAAGACAAAACTGAATCTACCCTTTACTTTAACATTTTGTGTTTGACTTCTCTGTTCTTGGCTGACCTGATAATGTTATAACACAGCCTAGCTGGGCCTCCCAATCTGCTGACACGTACACCCTGTGTATTTATGTTTCTACTGCACACAGTAAATAGAACTTGTCCTACAGTCCTATGCTGTTAACACAGAAATCTGTTTAGCCACTTTTTAACCCTGAGCTATGTCTTTTTGATAATGAAAACATTTTGAAAGAAAAATGAGATTGATGTCACCATGGCTTCGGTGTCTAAATATACAGTGCTTTGTGGTTCTGTTATTGTGGTTTTGTTGTGATTGAATCTTGAGACTAGGGTTAAGACAGCAAATATGTAGCTTGTCCATTAATAGGAAGCCAAAGCTGTTTCTAAAGAGATGACCTCAACAAGACAAGATGAATTGAAAAATCCTTGATCTGAAAAGTCTTAAATTATTTATTTTCATTTTTTACATTAAATAATGGTGGTAACTTGTTATATTAACACATTTAAATAATTTCAGTGGAATTTTTGCCATTTGCACTTTTGAAAAGGTAACATTTAAATGAAAAATTTCCAAGTATTATTATGTATAGCCTGAAATTTTGTTAGCAATTATCTAGCCGATCCTACTTGACACCCCAATTCTTTAAACTATGTAGTTTCTTGAAGTGACTGGCCTCTATTTTTGTCTAGCTCATTTAAAGTACTATTTAAAATTGTTTCCTTTCTGATGGAGAAATAACCTCTGATTCTTGTCGCAGAGAAGGACAAAAGGATGAGATGTAGGTGTTCAGACCGATATTCAAAACATCAATCTATAATTCTGAACATAAAGGACTGACTTTGTCTTTTTAGCTATGCAAGTGGCTTCTTGATCTCCACATCAGAAATCTACAAATCATACAGCAATCAACACCCTATTACTTCCTGACATAAATCTGAGTTTTCATAGAAGGCGGAAATTGAAATGATACCGAAGGGGAGAATAGACTTCTCCAATGATTAGTTCTGCCTCTTTGGTTCCATCTGGGATGATTTTTCAAATTACTAGCTTCAATAAGCACATGAAATGCACTACACAGTGAGAAAACCTGAAAGTCTAGACTTGTCAAAATGACATTATGACACAGCATCATATATGACCTCATGAAATATGGTCAGTAGACATTCCTGTCTGCCACAATGATATCCTTTATAAACTCTGTCCATAGGGTAGAGAGTCAGGCTATGAAAGATGTTCTCCAGTCATGTGCATCAAAATATAGACACCATTTTGTCCAAATTGCCCTAGTTTTCTAATATGAAAAAGTATATTTTGCCATAGACTCTTATGCTCTTTCCTGTGGCAATCCATGTAAAGGAAGATTTTTCAGGACACTCTGTGTGTGTGTGTGTGTGTGTGTGTGTGTGTGTGTGTGTGTTATGTTTTGAGAACGCTTGCTTCTGTGAACATCTGTGAGCTTTAGGATAATGGTAGGTATCCTCTATCTGATGAGACCCTTCATAAAAATACATAGTTATTGTACTTCCTCTTGAAATCAGCTGGAACTACCTGTCTAAATGTTGAGATGCATTTTCAATGTTTCTGCTATGGTTGTGTTTGTTGTAGAACGAGTCCATGATGCTAAACTTGTATTCCAATAAATTCCCTTTGTCTGTTTCTTAAAAACAAATTCTCATATTTGGGAAGAATTCAGGGAAGAATCTTTTTAAAAACTGGGTCCAAATCGATAGAATGTAGCTTTTAGGAAACTAGAATTAAACTGCCCTATATGGCAGTTTGCCAATTGTTAACTTGACCAAATCTAGAATCACTTGTAGGACCAACCTGTGACCATGTCTATGAGGATGATAGTTGAGTTAAATGACCTGGGGCAACCCGGCCTGAAAGGAATACACAATTCCCTTGGTTTGGGGCCCTGGGCTGAACAATAAAGAGAGAAATCAGTCTTAGTGTATGAGTACAGCCACTACTCTCTGCTTCAATACCCAGGGAACAATGTGAGTAGCGACATTTCCTCTCTTAAGGTACATTCATCAAAGTATTTTATCACAGCAGCAGAAAAGAAATTAGGAGACCCTGTGAGAAGAGGGGCATAAACAAAATGAGAAGTAATAAAACCAAAGTTTCAGATGTGGAGTTATTATAGAAAGCCAGATGATATATTTAATAATATTCAGTCTCTGCTTAAGATGGTAATCCCTATTCCATAGGATTTCTATAGGATACAAGGTCCTTTGTAGTCAGAAGTTTTCCTGTGTCCCGCCTGGTCCCACAGTTGCTCAGATCCAAATAAACACACAGATGCTTATATTATTTACAAACTGTGTGACCTAATGGCTCAGGCTTCTCACTAGCTAGCTCTTGTATCTTAAATTAATCCATTTCTATTAATCTATGTTTTGCCAAACAGCTTTATTTATCAACCAATCAGAGTAACACATATTAACAGCATACAGAAAGACATCCCACAGCAGTCCTTTGATATTGTAACAAATTTCTTCAGCACCCCATTTCTATCCATATATTTCAGGCTTTTCCCCCCCATATTTTCTTCATCTATTTTTTCCATCCATAGCAGTCATGTAAACATTCTTGTATTTATTATTCCCAAGATAAGAGTTCATTATATAACTCCCAGCTGCCATGTCTATTCACACCCCATATTTTATAAAAATTATCACTTTTGTTAGACCCTCTGCCTCATCTTGCTACTCACAGTTTTCTTAAGTGAATTACCAGAGGCTCCCCCATACTGTCATGACTACAAACACTCTCTTTCCCACTGTGTTTGTAATCTTTCCATTGTGTGTCATTTTCCAGTCCTCATGAGTTCTTTAAGGGCAAGGTTCCTGTGTTTAGATTTGCATCTAAGCATGTTCCCACAGTTACTATAACAGATTATTGGCCCCATGAGTATAACTGAGGGACCCAGGGATATAAGACTAACTCTCCTTCAGATGCCAAACACATGTACAGCAGATCATCATCTGTGGATACTATTTCGCATCTAAACAATTCTGTCCTCTGACATATGAATGCCATAGCTCCTACTTTTATTTAAGGGACAAACTATAAAGACCTGAACCAGGAAGGTACCTATATGCTAGCTACTAGCCTGCTCTGGGAATCACATTTATATTGGAAGATGATTTACAAAAATAAGCAGATCTTATGTGGAAATTTGTTCTTGTGGACTGTGGTAGAGATCTTTAGTAGAGTGTAGAGGGGTAGCAACTGAGATACCTTTATGCTTCTTTTGAAGCCTAAAAGTGTTTGCATCCCTCATGAGGACACAGGAGATCATTTCCTTATGTTGACAGTGAACACAATTTCACATAGAACACTTTATCCCCCATATCAGCCAAAATGACTCAACTTTGACTTTTACTTTGAAGAACTCATATAAGACAACAAAATGCAATGATATGGAGAGGAAAAGAAAGCCTATCTTTCTGGGACCAAAAATAAGACATATAGTTTTCACAAGATTTAATAATCAAAGCAAAGTCTATTTTTGGAACATTCTCTTGTTTGCTATAATACTATTAACAAGGATTATCTTGCTATTTCATTAATTTTGAAAGTTACAATATAATTATACAGAATATCATCCTTTAATTCCTATTTTCTCCTATAAAAAAATAACTGCATACCATAGATGAGGTATGGAATATTTTTACAATTCCTTTAATGATTTTACCATTTAGGAAAAAGCTATTAGTGTGAAACTTCAGAAAGAATGCACTATATTTTATCATTATTTGCTATGTTACTCATGAAAAAATAATAAAATACTAAAACATTTTATAGGGATGAGTTTATGTTGTAATGGAATGGTTGTTGCTATTACTAAATTTGTGTGCTATGCTGCCAAAATGATCTTTCCGTCTTGGAAACAGCAATTTCATCGTAAATAGGTTGTTTTGTGCTTGCTTTGATCATGTTTCTTATATAAATTTGATAAACCCTATAAGGTAAAAGAAATACTTTGGTTAATAAGAGAATTTTAGCAAGTGACCGAGAAGAACAAAAAAATCGGCACCTCCACATTGTGGCACTTGTGTTCTCCTGGTTGTCTCGGATAGGATTAATGAATTGTGTGTACATGCATCCTGAGAGTCTGATTACATTCCATTTGTCTAGTTTCTTCTGTGTTTGTCTTGCTTTTTTTTCTCACCATGTCTTTTTTGATTTCAGTTTAATTGTTGTTTTGTACTTTCGTTGGTGGCATCATTGTCTTCTTTCATATTCGCTTCAGATAAGGAACGATAATGTTATTGTTCATTTCAGAATCAAGAAAATGCACAACATACAGGAAAACAATCAAGCAAACAAATAAAGAAATAATAGAACACAAAGCACATGCATGTTGCCTCTCGTGTCTCCTGGAATTCCCCTCTCACTTTCTGCAGCTCTTCACTAATGTTTTGCTAGAAACAAAAGGAAACTGAATGGGAAAACAAAACAAAACAAACAAACAAGCAAACAAACAACAACAGCAAGCCTTTTGAAACCCCAGACTGTGTGGGGCCTTCTCTGCTGGCTTCTAAATTAAGTCATTCAAAATTAAAAAGGACTTTCAATGGCATACTTAAATTTTACCAAAGAATGTAGGTTTATAAGAGCAGTTCTTTTTGAGAATAATCCTATGCAGTTTTTTTTGGTATTAATTTTATTTTCATGCTCTTGTTTAGTCTTGAAATGATCTTGAGTGTTGGACTAGTGTGGCACCTTGGGCACAACAAAATCTCACAGAACAAACAGCCCATGCTCTTGGACAGCTATGACCACACACACAATTCAGGGTACACTCTACTTTCGGTGTTCTCTGGATCCAGCCCAGAGTGCAGTTGTAATCACACAGGCAATCCACTGTATATGTCAGCATCTGTGTACCACATGCATGTAGACAGATACAAAGACATGACCTCCGAATAAATGTATGTGGGAGTCTTTACCATCCACTCAGAAAATGCTCTCCATCCACCTCCTTTGGTTGCTTTGCTGCTCCTCTGAGGACAGCAGTTCTTGAAGTTTTCTCTCTCTAGCACAGGTGTTGTGCTGCCATTCTTGGGGGCAAGGCTCTTTGATAGATGCATGGCCTTCTCTTTGTTTATGACACACTTGACAAACTGATGAACTACTTGAGACCTACACACAACTCTCGGTGTGGAGCCAGTAGGATCATCCAAGAGCAGTAAGGTGTAAGATTGGATCCTTCCTTCTACTTTAAAAGTATAACAGATGTCCAAATGTGATGCAAGCAGTTTATGTATATTCAAAAGAGAATGACTTGAGAACCTATAGTGACTTAGACATTAAAAAAGGCATAGTTTGAACATGGAGAGAGTCTCCTTGGAGGGAGAGGTTGTGCTCTGAGTCTTAGTGTGACTGCCAAACCAACACTGCAAGGCAAGGCAGAACTGGCTTATTTTCATCACTAGGGAGAAATGAAAAGATACATGGCTGACTAACATTAGAAGAGTGAAAAGCTGAATGGAGCCCAGAGGTCAATTCAAATTGGGCAATTTATTTGTCTAGTTTGGTAGCAGAACCAGAGACGCTGTCTGCACCGTAGGCATGATCTAATAGGTTACTGAAGCTAGTTTTTTGTATATGTGAGGTTTGAATCCAAAATGTTGATAAGAAACTTGTGATTGTCTTCAGTTGGCATTGTAGAACAAAAAAGATGAAAGAAAACATGGTATTAAAGAGCCTATACATTCACTGCTGGACAAATAATATATAGGAGATGGGAGTGCCTACTAGAATGAGGATCAATTAGGTGGCCATTGGAGTTTGTTGGAGTGTTATCAGGACAGATTCAGGAGAAGGGAGTTTATTGTCCATGAGTCAGATACAGAAATGACGTAACTTCTCCATTCAAAAAGAGTTATAGTAACCTTGTTGTTTCTTCTTACCAAACTGCAGTTGAGAGGCAAAGCAACTGCCAACAAAAATAATTAAGGGAAGGGTGGTAAGAGAAGAACAGATAAGATCTCCATTTTCTAGGCAGAACCAGCATTTAGAGATGCTGAACTTGTAGAAGGAAATGACTGACCTTCAAGTCAAGTTCTAAGTTTTAACTTGTCTCTGAAATCACTCATACAAAGCCCTAAAACCTGAAATTGTTTGAAATGAAGATTACTATCAAGCTTTTTCATTCCATAAGGGAGGGTTGTAGATGAAAGGTCTTGTTAAATAAAAAACACAGAGCCAATGCAGAGATGAAAGCCCAAGAGGTCAGAGCTAAAAACCTTACCCTTCACTGCTGCTGCTGCCCTCTTCAGCAAGAGAACTACTTCCTGTCTGTCTTTTTTATAGACTTTCTATTCTACCTTCTCTTTGGTTGTAAACCCAGCCACATGACCTCTTCGTCACTGCCTGTCTGTACAGACCTCGAGATCTTCTATGCTTGGTATTGAGATTAAAGGTGTGTGTCTCCATGCTGGCTGTATCCTTGAGCACACAGAGATCCACCTAGCTCTGTCTCCCAAGAGCTAGGATTAAAGGCGTGCACCACCACCACCTAGTTTCTGCTATGACTTGCTATTAGCTCTGACCCCCAGGCAACTTTATTTATTAACATACAAATAAAAGCACATTTCAGTACAATTAAAATATCATCATAGAGAGTAAAGTCATGGGTATGTCTGAATTTTGACCAAAGAATAGCCTGAGAATTCTGCACACTGTGTAGAATTTATGGAGCTGGAATGAGATAAAGCAAATTAAGCTGTGTTTGGCTATTTTGCCTGTTATGTTAGTTCTGTATTTATTTTTGGCTACTCATACTTTACTTGTCAGAAAATGAAAAGTTCAATCCCTTCTCTTGGTAGTCAGAGTAAATGGGATATGCTGGTGTTAAGTTTTCAAATGTGGGCAAATGTTTCAGGAAGCACAATCAAAAGACGATTGGTTTTTCAAAGTTTTTTTGTTAATTTATTATTTTAAGGTCCTTAGAAATTCTATGAGCTGTAGTGGCTTTCTATTTTGTTTTGTTTCTAGCTCTTTACCCACCATGTGTATTGTACACTTTTATATGTGTCACAATAATTTTATCAACTAATTTAACACTGAAAACAGTATTGTAAGTTGGAGATCAAGCATATATCTTCCATTTTTCAAGGAAAAGTAATTTAAGGAGATAAAACAAATGTATAAGTTCATATTACCTACTGTTTATTATCTTTCTTGCCTTTCATTACAGTCTCAATTAGTATGATATTTATTTCCATTTTGCTGATGAGAAAAATTGAGGCTTTGAGCTACACAGATTTAACTCAAAGAAGGAGAGATAGAAACTAACACTGAGGCAATTTAAACAGATAGCATACTATTAAATTTTGAGGAAAACCTGGAAATTTTCCACCTTAGAAATGCATTAGAGCCTTATAGCAAAGGGTTAAAATCTGCCTCCACTTGTTATCTCACATACTGGCGTTTCTTTCAGTATTCTGAATGATATGCAGATGAACTCTTTCATAGATCATTCATGGACACTCTTAATCGATTATTCTTAAACTAAATTGTGATTGTTACAATCCTTTTGAAGAATGAACATTTTGAGTCATCAAATGCTACATGCAGCTGCCGGCTAGCTATCATGGTAGTCCCATATTTGTGCAATTATTTGAATATTTTATGTTATTACTTACAAAATGAGCAGAAAATGGAATAGTGATAATAACCTCACATCTCATAAACTTAATTCCTTTGAAACGGTGTTAGAAATCATTATTGTGCTTCAAGCAGCGAGTCTTAAGATTCATGGTGTTTGTTGCTTTAAATCTCTGATGGTTCACGTGGAAGGAAATAAAAAAATGTGCATGAAATGGCATAAAATTTGAAATCTGTTGTTTAAAACATAACATTTTGAGTTTATTTATAATCCCATAGGTCTTATATTTTAATTTCCCATTTTACAAATAATTTGTCTATTAAAACATCTCACTAAGAATGTGGAATGTTGAAACAACCATAAGAAACAAATTCATCTTTTAATTTTTAAATTTTGTGTGTGCGTGTGTGTGTGTGTGTGTGTGTGTGTGTGTGTGTGTGTGTTTTATGGAAATAATGATGCTATGATGAAAGTACAGGCATCAGAGGAGAACTTGTGGGTTTAGCTTTCTCCTCCACTTTACATGGTTTCAGAGCCTGAACTAAGGGCACCAAGCACTTTTATCCACCGAGCTGCCTCACCTGCTGGTCAATGTTGTTTTTATTATTGAAAATATTTCACCTAGTCTTCTTATATTTGCCTCTGACATGCTTCATTTTTCTGTGATAACATTCCATCATGAAGCTCAGATTGGCTTTGAACACATGATCCTCCTGCCTTAGTTTCACGAGGACTGGGATGATTTTGGTGCCAGGCCATGCATGCTCCTTACGTGCTTTCAGCAGTTCTGTGTCTGTGGAAGTTACAACAGACAGAAACTTCATCCATTCTCTCTACTCACTTAAGCTCACCAAATAGCGAGCAATTCTTAGTCATAAAAGAAAAGTGATGTATATTTCTATATAGCATGCCTTTTTTGTCTACAGACAATAGCAGGTGCATGATTTGTGGACAATATGATTATACATTTCTAGAGTAAAGCTTAGCAGAAATCCTTAGGGACAGACATGCTGGATTTTTCCCAAGGAAGCCAGATCCCTTCATAGTATCAGAATCTATTGTAAGTCAATGCCATATTTTCTTGAACCAAGAAGCAAAATTCAGAGAATTCCACTGAGAAAATGGAGGAAGGCTGATTTTTATTTATTTTCTTCTCTTCAAAAATATACATTTTTACATGTGCAGTGATTGTGTGTAAGTGTGTGTTTGTGTGTGATGTGCATGTGCAGGTGTGTGCATGCCATGGTGCATGTGGAAATAAGAGGACAACATTTGAAAGTCAGTCCTCTCTTCCCCTTTTATGTGGGTTCTGGAGATTGAAGTCAGATGGTCTGGATTGCTCAACATACACCACATCCACTGAGCATCACCCATGCCTTCCTTTATTTTCTTGTTGATAATTATTCCTCCGTATTTGATTTTCATTTTTTTTCGTTTTCTTGACTATCAATTGCTTTTCTACTAGTCAATGGCTAGGAAGTGTTGTTGAATATGTTTTAATAAAAATATACTTATTTATAAGTATATAAATATACTTATTTTATATATATAAATAAACTTATATTACAAAAGATTTAACATAATTGGGTGAGATAGTGAGTAAGAATCATTTGTACTCTCCTTGTCTATATTTTGTTAAGAGGGTTTCTTGGAGATGTTTTCTGCTATGCTTTGCTTTTTGCCTTGTAAATCATCCCTAGAAGACATTAAAAATAATGATTATTGAAAGATAAATGATAGTGGAATAGTTATTTCTGATACTTGATTTCTTGGCTGGATAGTTATAAATAAATATATTATATACAAGTATGCATAATAGAAATACAGGTAACAATGGGAAATAGGATTTAGTAAAAATACAAAAACAAAAAAAAAACAACAATAACAACAAAAACATAGTTATTTAATTTGGGATATCCAGATCTCTTTATTAAGATTTGCTCAGCAGACAGGATCAGAATTGAATGTTTAGGTTTGAACACAAGTATATCTTTGAGCATTATATACCTTCATGTGGGGGAAAGCATATTCATACACACACACACACACACACACACACACACACACACACACACACACACACACAAAGAAGTAGAAGAAAACACTGTAGCTAGGTTAAAAAAACAAAAACAAAAACAAAAAATACATTTTTTCTCCTGTTAAAAGCTAGTGTAATTTTTTAGGGTTTTCATCCTCAGTAATTAATGTTTTATTTTCTATTTCTTCTTTTACTTCCTGATTTTCTCTTCCCCAACTCATGTTCTACTCGTTCTCTATATTTGCATATTTAAATCAGATTATCCTTCATATGCAAAAGCTGAACACAGGTCTCTATGCTCACCTGAGAAGAGCCAATCTCTAGAAGAGACAGTAGTCAAGCTTCTCCACTCTTCCAGGGAAGCCTGGGCTGCCTGTTTTGCAGACTCACTAGAACTCTTTGGGAAGCCGAGGTCTGCTGTGTTTTTGTCTAAGCTTCTGCCTCCTTGCCTCCTGCAGCACCTCCAAAATCTGAATTTCATGACTATGCAAATGTCTGATCCTTTGGGTGTAAATCATCTAGGCAGAAATTGATTCTAAGTCATTAACTAATACAGGCTCTTCATGTAATAGACACCCAATAATTTATTTGCTGATTTGATTTAAGGAAAATTATACAACTTTAGATGTATACTTCTTAATGATTCATTTTCAATTAAATTTCCAATTCAAAGAGGTAGTTTAAGTGTCCAGAAATATCTTACCCACTTTCAATATCTGTCCTATGGTCGGTTTTAGATAATTTTTCTGTTCATTATTCTTTATTAATTCAAAGACCAGACTTTATTTAGATATATATGTAATATACCGTATCACATCCCTTCATAAATTTGGAACACCAAAAGAGAACCGGTTTTATTTTCTGTTTGTGGTTGTATATTACTGAAATAATTGAGCATTTATTTTCATTTAATAACCTATCACTCTTGGTTTGCTAATCACGCATTTTATATATGACTAAGCTGAAAAGCTAATACCTCCTCTGACTCTGAATCTGTGAAGTGCCTTCAGCACACTGCCTTTGGAGAGCAGATTTATGACATAATTAATGCATCCTTGATAAACAAATAAATAGCATGTGTAAGACAGACAATAATGAATTTACTTTATTCTATGTGGTGTTTTCCTTTTAAAACAGCTAAGATCTGGCTATTATTCTTTTTTTCCAGAATAGATGCTATCTCAATATGTACTCCAATAAAACACACCGCCATCTTTATTTCTTTGTAAGTAAAGAAAGTTGGGAATGGATTGAGAAAATATGCAAGCCATTCCTTCTATTTTTTTCTGAGATCAGTTCCCTGTACCTAGCAGAATCTGAAAGGGCATATTGATGTATCCAATTATAAAGGTATATAAGAAGAAACACAGAAACAGAAGGGAAAGGGAAGGCCTGCAGGGTTTCTGATAGTAAATTAACATTAGAATATCTGTTTCCATTATAAGTACATAGTTATTTCCTGAAGACCAAAATCACATTTCTACTCAATGAACCTGCCAAGAAAGAGAACAGCAATTATGACCCAAAGCCCTTTCCATACATAGATAAGATTTTATATATTTCTTACATATTTGCCCTCACAGATATATTAGTGATATATATATATATATATATATATATATATATATATATATATATATCACACAAAAATATTGTAGGCCTATTATGGCCAATTAAAAGTTCTACATAAGAGTCTGGGTCATTTAACCACAAATTTACTTACCATGGTATGCAGGAATTATGCCAATATTAAGTACATTGGAGCTTTCCCTATACCTCTTAATACCAGCTGATATAAATTAAGCATCATTCACTACCTCCAATAACCAACCTATGGATTGTGATACAGAAGTGATTATGCTGTTTTCTTCTGAAATGCTACATGTAATCAGCTCATATACATGGAGCTCTGCTAAATTTACCCAGGAAGTTTTCTTTCTTAATCCTTCTTTTGCTAGCTACACTTATGAGAAAATTATGCCATTACTTTCCTCAAAGTTTTAAAGCACAAATATTTATGTAATCAAAAATATTTCTAATTGGTCTTATCTGATAAAAGTATCTCTCATAGGGTGTGTCTAAGTATGACTGAATATATCTCATTTTCCCATGTATGAGCTTTATTCTATTGTTTAGTGCAAGCCCAGGGAAGCAGATTTTGAACAGGACTGAGATTTGGTGTTCTCTAGTGTTGATCTTTATGTGTCCATCACCCAGTGAGTGGGTTCATCCAAAGGCAGACATGCATATATACATATGTTTGCTTATGTATTTTTCTATTCTGTTGTCTACAGGATCCAAGTCAAGGCTGTACACATGCTAGGCAAACATGCTACCTTTGACCTAAACCACAGCTGAAGATTAACTTTAGAAGACAAAGTTGATATGTGAGTGAGATGAGATAGTTTGTATTTTCTAAAGCTTGAAATTCCAGAAATTATAATGAGAGTGGAACTTTCCCTGCATATAGAGTGACAGAAAATAAATAAGACATGAACGTGAAGGGAGATTTCTTGGAAGTAAGAGTTATAAGGACCTGAAGCTGGGAAATGGAAGGTAGATATTATGTTTTATTATATATCTCTTTGAAAATCAGAAGAATAAAGAACAAATAAAAATAAATGAATGAAAGGATCCAGCCACCTGACTCAGGGACTAGGGGCATACTTACAGGTGTGATGGCTTGTGTTTGACCTAGAAACCATGTAAAGAAGGAAATACTGACTGATGCAGGTTGTATGCCCTCTACGTGGAAGCCATAGCACACACATATCACTCAGACAAAATAGATAAACATACGTAAACAAATAAAATGAATTTAGAAAACAAAAAGATGAATACTACACATTGAGTCATATATCTTCTATTTACTAATTCCTAGTTGAGATTCTTAACTAAAATGTCATTTATTTAACATTTGTAAAAAATAAACTTACAGTTCACTGATCTAATTTTTTATTTCTAGTTTTATAAAGACACCAATATTTAAATAGTCACCAAGTACATTATTATTTTATAGGATAATTCCTTCAATATAAATTCTTAGTAAAGCAATATAAATAAACACCAGGAAATTGCAATGTAAATGGTGACTATTGCATAGGAAATATTGTCAAATGGAGTGGCTAAGTCGTCAAAATATTCAGGACCAAGGAACCGAAGCACACCTGTGATTTGAAAAACTACTTCAAATTGAGCAAGATAAATGAGAACAAAAAAAATGGCACAAACTCCAATTTTTATATGATTTTAGGGATTATGAGGCCTCTTGGCTTTTAGAAACCACTGAGTAAGAAAAAAGGAGGCTTTGAGCAGACACTTTGCACAATGTAATACATACCATAGTCATTATGGATTATGAAAATTGATAAGGCTAGATGCAGTGTGCAGTTGAGAGACAGTGTTAGCTGTTCCCAGAGGAGGTAATGAGAAGCCATTTGATTTGCATTGGTTATTTTCTTGAAAAGTATTCAGAACAGGTTTGATGCACAAAATGAATGAAAGGGAAGAATAAAAATTCAATTCTTTTTTAATGGCTGAGTAGTAATTAATTGTGTTATTGTACCTCACGTTCTTTATCAATTCTTCTGTTGAGGGGCATGATGGTTGATTCCAGTTTCCGGCTACTTTGAATAGAGTAGCAATGAGCGTAGTTAAGTAAATATCTCTGTGGTAGAATGAAGCATCCTTGAGTTGTTGGCTAAAGGGGTCTCATGTGAGTCCCCACAAACCTGGGCTTTTGCCAAGACTTTAGGTTGCTCTCTACAAAGTAGAGCAACTCCCCTTGCTGAAGACAACACCTACAGAACTCATTGAATGTGGAGATATGAGCTGGTTCCTACATAGCGCCTTCAATCTTATGTTGTAGTGTCTCTACACAGGAAAATACTCTGCATGCTACATATACAGAAATATAATACAAAGCCAGCCACAAGAGTCTTTGATATATATTGGTATCCTGCCTGCAAGATATACTAATGCAATGGTGGTACACACCTTGTGGGAGTAACAAAGCAATATCTGATTTGATAGAAGGCCCATTTCATGAAGTGGAACCCATAGCCAACACTTCTTGAGTGACCAAGAACTTGAAACTAGGTAGCTCATATACCTATGGGAAATCCAAATATTACTATTCAAATAAATCAATAAAAATAATAACAACAAGATGACTCTTAGTGACATTCTTCTATATTCATCTATCAGTGCCTTGCTTAGTCATTATCAGGGAAGCCTCCTCCTGCAGTGGTTGGGAAAAGTACAGAGACTCACAGCCAGACACTATGCAGAGATGAGAGACCTTGGAGTACTCATCCCTAAATGGTATGTCTCTATCAATTCCCTCCCCTTGAGGGTCTAGGAAAATCTGTATAAGAGGACGCAGAAAGAATTTCAGAGCCAGAGGGAATGGAGGTCAACAAAAAAACAAAATCCTACAGATCAACATGATCCAAGCTTATATGAACTCACAGAGACTTGTGCAGCATGCATAGGGACTACAAGTTTCTGAGGCGGCTCCTTTTTTTATGCATTATGGCTTCCAGTATAGTGATCTCATGGTATTCCCAAGTGTGCAGGGACTGAGTTTTGATGTCTTGTGCCTTCTCTGGGACTTTTTTCCTTCTGTATGTTTGTTTTGACCAATTACCATGTGTTAGTTTTGTTTTATATTATTATATTATATGTTATTTAATTTATTATTATCCCTCAGAATTCTGCTTCTTTTCTAATGAAAGGAAGAAAAGGAGTAGGTGGAGACAGGAGGGGAGGTGGGGAGGAACTGGGAGTATTAGAAGGAGGGAAAACCATAATTTGGATATATACCTGAGAAAAAAGTCTATGTTCAATGAAACAGAAAAAATAAAATATGGAAAAAACTGAATACAAGAAATTTATTGTTCTTGCAATGGGAAAACATTGAGAAAATTTTTACTGGTAACCTAAAAAATGTATTTTGAAAATCTTAAGTTTATGTGAAAGTAAATAGGTATAAATGAGTGTATACAGACCAATGCACAAATAATGATAAAAACCCTCCGTTTAAATACACCTGTTCACAATCGAAGAGATAAATCTGTACTAAACAATACAGTTTCAAATTTTCCCTTTTAATTATTTTTTTTCTGTTTGGGGTGTTATGATAGATCATTTAATATTTTTATTCTGAAAATTAGCACACCTACAGAAATTGAACAAAACCTGGGCTTGGCACTCTGATTTCTGAACACACAGAACAATGTTATGTCTCTACACTCAGGAGAAGAAACAGAAATTTACCAGTACCTAGGAAGTACAATAGCCTCTGTATGTCCATCAGGAGTCTGTTGAGGAAAAAAAAAACTGAGGATCTGAGGATAGCCATAGAAGACAGACAGGGCTCATTAACCCACTTTGCCTTAACATAATCTGGGATCTTGTGCACATATTATTTTTATTTTACAACACCATTCAGTTCAACCTAATAGCCACAGATTCCCCTGTTCTCCCCTTCTCGCCTCCCTCCCCCTCCCCCCAGCCCACCCCCCATTCCCACCTCCTCCAATCAAGGTCTCCCCCGAGGACAGGGATCGACCAGGTAGACTCAGTCCAGGCAGGTCCATTCCCTCCCTCCCAGACCGAGCCAAGTGTCCCTGCATATGTCCCAGGATTCAAACAGCCAACTCATGCAACAAGCCCAGGACCAGGCACCAACGCACAGCTGCCTCCCAAACAGATCAAGCCAAATGACTGTCTCACCCATTCAGGGGGCCTGATCCAGTTGGGGGCCCCTCAGCCTTTGGTTCATAGATCCTGTGCTTCCATTCATTTGGTTTTTGTCCCTGTGCTTTATTCAACCTTGGCTTCAACAATTCTCGCTCATATAAACCCTCTTCTTTCTCACTAATTAGACTCCCAGTGCTCCACCAGGGGCCCAGCCGTGGATGTCTGCTTCCAGATTCCTCAGTCCTTGGATGGGGTTTATGGCACAACTATCAGGGTGTCTGGCCATCCCATCACCAGAGTAGGTCAGTTCCTGCCGTCTCTCGACCATTGCCAGCAGTCTTTTGCGGGGGTATCTTTGTGGATCTCCGTGGGCCTCCCTAGTTCTCTGCTTCCTCCCCTTCTCATGTGGTCTTCATTTACCATGGTCTCCTATTCCTTGTTCTCCCTCTCTTTTCTTGATCCAGCTGGGATCTCCCACTCTCTTTCCCTCGACTGTCGCCCTTCATTGTTCCCACTCATGATCAGGCTGTTCATGTAGATCTCGTCCATTTCTCCGTGTCTTTTTTTGGGGTCCCGTTTTCCAAGGAGCCTCACTGGTGATGTGAGTAGCAGTCCAGTCATCCTTGTTCCACATCTAGCATCTTCCTATGAGTGAGTACATACCATATTTGTCTTTCTGAGTCTGGGTTACCTCACTCAGGATGATTTTTTCTAGATCCATCCATTTGCCTGCAAACCGTATGATGTCATTGTTTTTCTCTGCTAGTAGTATTCCATTGTGTATATGTGCCACAATTTATTCATCCATTCTTCAGTTGAAGGGCATCTAGGTTGTTTCCAGGTTTTGGCTATTATAAACAATGCTGATATGAACATAGCTGAGCAAGTGCTCTTGTGGTATGATTGAGCATTTCTTGGGTATATGCCCAAGAGTGGTATAGCTGGATCTTGGGGGAGATTGATTCCCAATTTTCTAAGAAAGCACCATATTGATTTCCAAAGTGGTTGTACAAGCTTGCATTCCCACCAGCAGTGGAGGAGAGTTCCACTACTTCCACATCCTCTCCAGCATAAAGTGTCTTCAGTGTTTTTGATCTTAGCCACTCTGACAGGCGTAAGGTGATATCTCAGAGTTGTTTTGATTTGCATTTCCCTGATGATTAGGGATGTTGAGCAATTCCTTAAGTGTCTTTCAGCCATTTGCGTTTCGTCTGTTGAGAATTCTCTGTTTAATTCTAAAGCCCATTTCTCAATTGGACTGTTGGTCCTTTTGATGTCTAATTTCTTGAGTTCCTTATATATTCTGGATATCAGTCCTCTATCACATGTGGGGTTGGTGAAGATCTTTTCCCATTCTGTAGGCTGTCGCTTTGCCTTGTTGACCGTATCCTTTGCTCTACAAAAGCTTCTCAGTTTCAAGAGGTCCCATTGATTGATTGTTTGTCTCAGTGTCTGAGCTACTGGTGTTATATTTAGGAAGTGATCTCTTATGCCAATGTGTTCAAGACTACTTCCTACTTTCTCTTCTAGCAGGTTCAGAGTAGCTGGATTTATGTTGAGGTCTTTGATCCACTTGGACTTAAGTTTTGTGCACGGTGACAGATATGGATCTATTTGCAGCCTTCTACACATTGATATCCAGTTATGCCAGCACCATTTGTTGAAGATGCTTTCTTTTTTTCCATTGTACACTTTTGGCTTCTTTGTCAAAAATTATATGTCCATAGGTGTGTGAGTTAATGTCAGGGTCTTCAATTCGATTCCATTGGTCCACATGTCGGTTTTTATGCCAATACCAAGATGTTTTTATTACTGTAGCTCTATAGTAGAGCTTGAAGTCAGGGATTGTGATGCCTCCAGAAGTTGTTTTATTGTACAGGTTTCTCTTAGCTATCCTGGGTTTTTTGTTTTTCCATATGAAGTTGTGTATTATTCTTTCCAGGTCTGTGAAGAATTGTGTTGGTATTTTGATGGGGATTGCATTGAATCTGTAAATTGCTTTTGGTAAGATTGCCATTTTTACTATGTTAACCCTGCCTATCCATGAGCATGGGAGATCTTTCCATTTTCTGACATCTTCAATTTCTTTTTTCAGGGACTTAAAGTTCTTGTCATATAGGTCCTTCACTTGCTTGGTTAGTGTTACCCCAAGGTATTTTATGTCATTTTTGGCTATTGTAAAGGGTGATGTATCTCTAATTGCCTTCTCAGCCTCTTTGTCCATTGTATATAGGAGGGATACTGATTTTTTTGAGTTGATCTTGTATCCTGCTATGTTGCTGAAGGTGTTTATAAGCTTTATCAATTCCTGGGTGGAATCTTTGGGTCACTCAAGTATACTATCATGTCATCTGCAAATAGGGAAAGCTTGACTTCTTCCTTTCCAATTTGAATCCCCTTAATCTCCTTATGTTGTCTTATTGCTCTGGCTAGAACTTCAAGTACTATATTGAATAAGTATGGGGAGAGTGGACAGCCTTGTCTCGTTCCTGATTTTAGTGGAATTGCTTTGAGTTTTTCTCCATTTAATTTGATGTTGGCTGTTGGTTTGCTATATATTGCCTTTATTATGTTTAGGTATGTTCCCTGTATTCCTGATCGCTCCAAGACTTTTATCATGAAGGGGTGTTGGATTTTGTCAAATGCCTTTTCTGCATCTAGTGAGATGATCATGTGGTTTTTTTCTTTGAGTTTGTTTATATGGTGTATTACATTGATGGACTTTCGTATGTTGAACCACCCTTGCATCCCTGGGATGAAGCCTACTTGATCATGGTGGATAATTGTTCTGATGTGTTCTTGGAGTCTGTTTGCCAGTATTTTATTGAGTATTTTTGCATCAATGTTCATGAGGGAGATCGGTCTGTAGTTCTCTATCTTTGTTGCATCCTTGTTTGGTTTAGGAATCAGGGTAATTGTAGCCTCATAGAAGGAGTTTGGTAATGTTCCTTCTGTTTCTATTATGTGGAACAATTTAGAGAGTATTGGTATTAACTCTTCTTTGAAGATCTGGTAGAATTCTGCGATGAAACCATCTGGACCTGGGCTTTTTTTGGTTGGGAGACTTTTAATGACTGTTTCTATTTCCTTAGGGGTTATTGGACTATTTAAATAGTTTATCTGGTCTTGATTTAACTTAGGTTAGGTATGTGGTATCTATCCAGAAAAATGTCCATTTCTTTTAGGTTTTCCAGTTTTGTGGAGTAGAGGTTTTTGAAATATGACCTGATAATTCTCTGGATTTCCTCAATGTCTGTTGTTATGTCCCCCTTTTCATTTCTGATTTTGTTGATTTGGATTCTCTCTCTCTGTCTTTTGGTTAGTTTGGATAAAGGCTTGTCTATCTTGTTGATTTTCTCAAAGAACCAACTCTTTGTTTCATTAATTTTTTGTATTATTCTCTTAGTTTCTAATTTATTAATTTCACCTCTCATTTTGATAATTTCCTGGCATCTATTCTTCCTGGGAGACATTGCTTCTTCTTGTTCTAGAGCTTTCAGATGTGCTGTTAAGTCACTAGTGTGGGATTTCTCCAACTTCTTTATGTGGGCATTTAGTGCTATGAATTTCCCTCTTAGCACTGCTTTCATAGTGTCCCATAAGTTTGGGTATGTGGTGTCTTCATTTTCATTGATCTCTAGGAAGTCTTTAATTTCTTTCTTTATTTCTTCCTTAATCCATTGGTGATTCAGTTGAGCATTATTCAGTTTCCATGAGATTGTAGGTTTTCTGTAGTTTTTGTTGTTGTTGAAATCTAACTTTAAACCATGGTGGTCTGATAGGACACAGGAGGTTATTCCAATTGTTTTGTATCTGTTGAGATTTGCTTTGTGGCCAAGTATGTGGTCGATTTTAGAGAAAGTTCCATGGGGTGCTGAGAAGAAGATATATTCTTTCTTGTTAGGATGGAATGTTCTGTAGATATCTATTAGGTCCAATTGGGTCATGACATCAGTTAAGTCCTTTATTTCTCTGTTAAGTTTCGATTTGGGAGATCTGTCCAGTGGTGAAAGTGGGGTGTTGAGATCTCCCACTATTAATGTGTGGGGTTTTATATGTGGTTTAAGCTTTAGTAATGTTTCTTTTACATATGTGGGTGCCCTTGTGTTTGGGGCATAAATGTTCAGAATTGAAACTTCATCTTGGTGCATCTTTCCTGTGATGAGGATGTAATGCCCTTCTTGATCTCTTTTGATTGATTTTAGTTTGGAGTCTATTTTGTTGGATATCAGGATGGCTACCCCTGCTTGTTTGTTAAGACCATTTGATTGGAAAGTCTTTTCCCAGCCTTTTATTCTTAGGTAGTGTCTGTCTTTGAATTTGAGATGTGTTTTTTGTATGCAGCAGAAAGATGGGTCCTGCTTTCATATCCATTCTGTAAGTCTATGTCTTTTTATAGGTGAATTAAGGCCATTGATATTAAGGGATATTAATGACCAATGATTCTTCATCCCTGTTATTTTTGGTGGTAGTGTGTGTGTACTTCTCTTCTTTGGGGTTTACTGTTGTGGCTTTATCTATTGCCTGTGTTTTCGAGTGTGTATCTGACTTCCCTCGGTTGGAATTTTCCTTCTAGTGCTTTCTGTAGGGCTGGGTTTGTGGATAGGTATTGTTTAAATCTGGCTTTGTCTTCGAATGTCTTGTTCCTTCCGTCTATGATGATTGAAAATTTTGCTGGGTATATTAGTCTGGGCTGACATCCATTGTCTCTTAGTGTCTGCATTATATCTGTCCAGGTCCTTCTGGCTTTCAAAGTCTCCATTGAGAAATTGGGTGTTATTCTGATGGGTTTACCTTTATAGGTCACTTGGCCTTTTTCCTTGGCTGCTCTTAATATTCTTTCTTTATTCTGTACATTTAGTTGTTTAATTATCATGTGTCGAGGGGACTTTTTTTGGGGGGGTCTAGTCTGTTTGGTGTTCTATAGGCTTCTTGTATCTTCATAGGTTTTTCTTTCTTTAAGTTGGGAAAGTTTTCTTCTATAATTTTGTTGAATATATTTTCTGTGCCTTTGAGTTGGTATTTTTCACCTTCTTCTATCCCTATAATTCGTAGGTTTGGCCTTTTCATGGTGTCCCAAATTTCTTGGACATTTTGGTTCATGACTTTGTTGGCTTTAGTGTTTCCTTCGACTGATGAAACTATTTCTTCTACTGTATCTTCAATGCCAGAAATCCTCTCTTCCATCTCTTGCATTCTGTTGATTCTACTTGCATCTGAAGTTCCCGATCTTTTACTCAGGTTTTCTATTTCCAGCATTCCCTCTGTTTGTGTCTTCTTCATTTTTTCAATTTCCCTTTTCAGTTCTTGGACTGTTTCCTTTGTTTGTTTCATTGTTTTTTCATGATTTTCTTTCAGTGCTTTATTGTTTTCTTCTAGTACTTTATTGTTTTCTTCCAGGACTTTATTGTTTTCTTGCAGGGCTTTATTGTTTTCTTCTAATTTGTTTGCCCTTTCCTCTAGTTTTTTACAGCGTTCTTCCAATTTTCTTGTCTTTTCCTCTATACAAGCCTCTACCTTCTTCATGATGTTATTCATAAGGCTACTTTCTTCTGCTTCTTCCAATTTTTGATGTTCAGGTCTAGATGTTGGAGGCGGGCTAGGTTCTGGTGATGCTGTATTGCTCTTCATTTTGTTGTATGTACTTCTGCCTTGACATCTGCCCATCTCCTTGTGGTTCCTTCTTGGTCTTATCAGTGTACTTGTTTCAGAAAGAGCTGACAGATTCAGGAAGTCTCTCTCTCTTGTCCAAAAGGGAGTTGTCTTGTCCAACTCTGGTCCAGAAGGGAAGTCGGGGGCAGGATGAGAGCTGGTGGCCGGTCTCTAAATCTCAGGAAGTGGCTGGGGTCTCGGGCAGATGGGCGTGGGGGCAGGGCATGGAGATTACAGGGGCTGCCGGGGGGCTTGGAAAAGGGGATCCCTCCGGGTGGGGCTAGAAGGGGACCTGCCCGGTGGCTAGAACCTGTGGCCAAGTTGGGCAGGTCTTCCTGGAGTGGCTGGTGCCCAGGGATGGGGTCCGGGTTGGACCTGGATACTCACCTCTGGTCCAGAAGGGAAGTCGGGGGCAGGATGGGAGCTGGGGGCTGGTCTCTAAGTCTCAGGAAGTGGCTGGGGTCTCGGGCAGATGGGCGTGGGGGCAGGGTGCGGGGATTGCAGGGGCTGCCGGGGGCTTGGAGAAGGGGATCCCTCCTGGTGGGGCTAGAAGGGGACCTGCCTGGTGGCCAGAACCTGTGGCCAAGTTGGGCAGGTCTTCCCGGAGTGGCTGGTGCCCAGGGATGGGGTCCGAGTTGGATCCGGATACTCACCTCTGGTCCAGAAGGGAAGTCGGGGGCTTATTTCTTTTGTTTTTGACATTATAATTTCATGATCTTCTTTGTTCTCCTTCCAAACTATCCCATATAGCCCTCCTTTCTAAATTTCAAATTGATTACATCTTTTTGATAATTGTTATTACATGCATGTATGTATAAACATAATATGCTCAGCCTATATTATGGTACTTTTATGCATGTTTTCAAAATCCAAGATCTAAAAATGAGTACATGTCACCTCAGCCATTTAATAATACTTGACAAAGACATCAAGAATATTAGGTAGATAAAAGAAAGCATTTTCAAAAAATGCTTCAGGGGAATGTTTGTCCATAGGCAAGAGAATGAAAGTAGACTTGGGTCTGTCACCTTGCACAAAACCTGACTCTAAATAGATCAAAGACATCTACATGAAACCAGAAACACTGGCAATAATAGAAGGAACCATTGATGGTATCCTGTATGATATAGGTGTAGGAAAGGATTTCCTGAATAGGTCTCCATTTGCCCGAGAATGGAGGCCAACTTTGACAAGTGGAAATTTCCTTGACAACCAAAATTTCTACATAACTAAGGACATAATCAACTGGGCAAAAAGAAAGTGTACATATTGGGAATGACTTTTTGGCCACCTGGTATATTTGACATATGTTTTATATCCAGAATATAAGAAGAATTCACGAAATAGAGTCAAAAGCAAACAAACACAGCAGCAACAAGAAAAACTAGTTACCCACTTGGGAAATGGGCTTGGAACCAGAGAGTTCTTGAAGAAACAAAATGGCTAACAGATAACTCAAAAATGTTTCTAGTCCTTTGCAATTGCAGAAAAACAAGTCAAATAACTTTGAGATCCCACAGTATCCCATTCAAGAAAACATCAGATTAACTGCCTTGAGGGGATACATGGAAAAGAGAACTTGCATTCCCTGTTGGTGAGATTGCAAACTGGTACAGTCACTATGGAAATCAGTGTGAAGTCTCAACAATCTAAAGAGGAATCTACCATATGACTCAACTATACCATTCCTAGGCATATGCTCAAAGGACTCTCTGGACTACTCCATAAATACTTGTTCAGCCATGTTAATTGCTGCTCTAGTCCCAATAGGTATTAAGTAGAAGCAATCTAAATGTCCTTCAACTGATAAATGGATGTTGAAAACGTGGTACATATGCACTATGGAATACTATTCAGTTGTAAAGAAAACTGAAATCATGAGTTAGCAGATTAAAAGATGGAATTAGAAAAGATTATATTATGTGAGGTAACCTTGACCCAGAAAGACAAGAGCCACATGTGCTGTCGTTAGAGCCTCATAGCTCCCAATCTTCATCTGTTAGTACATAGCCTGGAGTAACCATAGAAACAAGGAATGGAAAATGGGTTAATTTTCATGATAAGGGGGTTGAGCATCCATACAGAGGGGGCAGCATGGCATCATCTACTTAAGAAAATACGAAAAGGGAACATTATGTAGGGACGTGTACATTATATAGGGTTAGGACAGAAAAAGAAAGCAAAAACAATCAGGATAGCTGAAAATATCTATAATGCCCAATTATGTGCATATATATACATACATAGTTTTAATGAACTTTTCTCTTCCAGGCTGATAGTGTTAAACACAAAAGTCAAAACCATATAGCAAAATCTTCAATATCAGACTTGAGAAGCCCTTTTTTGAGTTGTTGGCCATGGATACCCAAGGATCTCCCTAAACATAGAGCTAGCTTATTGCCATTGCCCTTAGTTTACCCCTAAAAGTAGAGGGTAAATGTCTATTGCTGAAGACACCACACTCTTGAAAAACCAAGAGAGATTCCTGAGCTAGAATTTTCTGAGGAATAGCTTTCATGGTACTAGTAAGTGTCATGCAAGTTTCCAAAGTGAGAGAGAAAACCAACAGTCCTACCCAGCTATGACACCTATGAATGCCATCAACTACCAGGGTGTCATAGGGTGAAGTAGCAGCAACTATACGTTGGTGGAAGCCAAGAGCTTCTAAATGGACTCAGGACATGCTCAAGAGGATGGAAATCATGTCTGGAACTGGAAACTAGCTCTTTATTCAGTGCAAGTAAAGTCATGGATTTTGGAGGGTAGCAGGGTATAACCACTACTTTACCAAACTAGCATAATACCTTACAGCAATCTAAACATTTTTCCTTATACCACAGATACATGTAGTCTTCATCCCTCATCAGGAAAACTTCTCTTTGCAACAGATGTAGACCACTACAGAAAACCATAACCTATAAAAATGCAGAGGTATGGAGCCTAGTCCCAATGGATACATGTACAATTCAACTCCACACCTAAGGCTCAGGGAACATTTCAGCAGAGGTGGGGTAAAGATTGTTAGAGGCAGAAGAATAGGAAGTTTCCTATAAGTTTATGTCTTCTAGAAATGTCAGAAGCTATGCCTAGAACACCTTACCAACTTTATTACCCAAACGTGAATTGAATGAGGATGACAACAAAGAACGTTCCAAAGTGGACAAGGGAAAGCCCAGGAGACCTCAGTTCCATACACAGAGAACTACAGGCAACTAAAGAATACTGGGAGACTGGGAAGTTATTTTCTCCAGGGAAGAGCCAGCCAACGGAAACAATGTCTGGTATTGGAAACTAGCTATTTACTCAGTCTAGTGATGTCATGGGCTATTTGAGGAGAACCTACAACTACCAAACCAGCATAATTCCTAAACATTTGTCCTTATTCCAAATCGTACCAAAGACTATCAAATTGTCAGTCCTGAAAACAAATATACAAGTATCATTATACAGACTGAGCAGGTAATATTTAGAAATGTATCTGTATATAATTATACATACAAGCATGCAACAACAATTTATGACCAAAGAAACCACAACTTTGACAGAAAGTGATGAAGGATTCATCAGAAAGGTTTGGAGGGAGGCACAGAGAAGAGAGAAATGTTGCAATTATATTATAATCTCAAACATAACAATGTTAAAATATGATAAGGTCTTATTTTGTTTGTTGGTTTCCTTTTAAATAACTCTGCTTTGAATTCATGGGGATTTTCAAAAGGAGAAGCTAATAGTTAAGAAAGAATCAAAAAAAGAAAAAAAACCCACCTTGATAGAGTATCATCTTTCTATAGAGAATGTTAGAGTGGATCCAAAGGCCCCAGCAGGCTAGTAATAAGAGCCTGTTGCTCATTTGAAACAACTGGAAGCTGAGCAGAATACTTTGAGTACCACTTTTGGGGGATGGTTTTATAGAAAGATGAGTGTTCACAGGATAGTCTTTTCATCTACTGGGATTTTATCAGCATACAAAAAAGTTCTCATTTTAGTATTTAAATATATACTTAAAGATCTACATACTGAACTTATTGTGTATGTAAAATATATTTTAGGTGAGTTAAAACTCATTAAAAAAGAAAGTGAACTTGGCAAAAAACATGATATGTATGATTATAATAAAAATTATTGATATGGTTTTAAAAAGACAATTTGCATTATTTGTTTGGACAAATTCTTACTCCATAACCCAGGCTGGCTTCAAAACCCATAGTGAGCCTTGTCGTTCAGCCACCAAGTGCTGGGGTTACAGGAATGATCTGAAACAGATTGTTATTTCTTACTTTTTTTCATTAAATTACTTAATTCTCACACAGTCAAGGTTCTGAATTACTAAGTTTGCTTCTCCAAATTATTGTGACACTTGAAGACTTGGTTATTATCAAAGGCTGTGAAAAACTGGTAGACTTGAATTAATATATGCCATGACCACAGGCTGTCTATGCTATAATTGGAAAGAAGATAAAATCTAGTTTTGAAAAATATTTTACCTTTAAAACAGAGAATAAAGTGAAGAGAATACAGACGTTTAGAAATGTAATTCATTTTTTTTATCTATCTAGCTGTCTGTCTAAATATTATCCATCTTTCATCTATCTATCTATTTTATCATAGGTCTAACATCTATCATCTATCTCTATCTATCTAATTTATCAGCTATCTCTTTATCTATTTATCTGTCTGTCTATCTAGTCTTGCAACACTGACAATTTAACTTATGTTTTATTTCTTTAGAAAATTTGAAACTCTTAGGAAAATCCAACCAGAAGAATTCAGGCATGTGTGTTCCGAAGTGGGTTTGTAGGTAACTGATGTTTTCCAACCATGTAATTTCTACACTATACTTAAGAAACTGCACTAGCATTTATTTTAGATAGGTATAGGAAAGTGTTGCAAGGTTATAGTTAATTGAAGCTCCCATCTGCTTTGTAATACTCATGATTTATAACAGAAACCCTGTTTTAGTATGTCAAGGACATAGAAATATTCAAGAGTTTATAAATTAAAGAACAAACTCAGAGGCAAAGACTTGAAAACTGTAGAAAGATTAATAATATCATTGGAAATCCAATTTGCCTGCACAGAGAATCATATTTTCTGGGAGAAATATTAATATCAGAGATGTCTAAATTGGTTATTTAAAGATTAAATTTCAAAGGATAAAGAAGTAAGAACAAAAACAAAGTCACATCCATAAGAACTAATATCCATGCAACTGGGGAATCTTAGTGATGAATGCTTGCCACATATTTCAATAACTTTTTATGTTGGTAAAATATAAAATGTTTTGCAGAGACCTCCACTTTGAGATATTTGTGGAGGTTATTAAGTGAATATTACTTAAGCTAGGCAAGAGATATTTAAATTCCTAGGTGGAGTCATAAAATGGGCAAGTATTAAGATATCTAACACCCTTCAATATACATACCCCATACACATAACAAAAGAGAAAAAATGATTTAAATATTTTATTTTAAAGTCAAAAAGAACATCTTAAGAATAGAAAGGAGTGAAGGATTGTGGCAATTCTTCATATTATACACACAAGGCTTAATAATCCTCAATATAGTATTATAAAATTTAGCATTAGCTTCTTGGCAATTTTTAAAGATTTATTTTGGTACATTCTTGCAGAACACTCAGAGAAGTGCTGCCATTCATTCACATTTAAAAGAATGGACTAAGTGAGTGAACTTTTATTTGGCACTTTGCTAATTTAATATTTAAATTTTATAAAATATGGAAAAATAACACTTTTAACAGACACTATCTGTATTGTCTTCATTTCTTCTACTCTTTGCTCCCAAGTTGTGGATATATAACATTTTTTGTTCCAAATAAACAGCAGTTACACAAGGATAGCAACTTCTACTCCCTACCTTCTCAGTTTTCATAAAGGAACAGAAATCCAACGAACATAATGCAACACCCCAAACTCAATGAAGATACATTCTTAGGAATATCTAAACATCATAAAGATGTAATTTGATTACTTGCTTTAAGCATTCCATTGAACAGAGGAGAGGCTTGTGACAAAGTCATACAAATGAAATCTTTACTAATAATCATAAAATAAATTATTTAGGCAATTCTTGGTTATTTACATATAATCTTACTGTTAAAAAAGCTACTTTGTAAGTGAATGAGATGAACATATTTATTAATTTTAAACAAAAATTAAATTTTGTAAAATTATTTTATACTTTAAGATGTATGATACTTTCAGTGTTTGGGGGTTTTGATTTAATTTGTCAATGCTGAGAATGCTGATTCCTATAAGTACATGCTACAGATGACTGAAATACATTTAGGGCGACTTCAGAAATGGCTACAAATTTAATGTTAATCCCAAGACAAAACTATTTTAAAAGTTTCTTTTGAAACTTAAGTCAACAACTCAAGCAGCAGTTTTTAATATCAAACATTCTAATACCTTGAAATTCCAACATAGTTGAATTTGATGTTTACATGTGGAGAAATAATGTTAGAAAAATATCAAAAGTCTTTATTTTTAATAATTTTGTCTTTTTTTTTTTTTCAGATTTGAGGACCAAATCCAAGGGCTTGCACTTGCTAGGTTAGCCATCTATCGCTGAGTTAAATCCCTAACCCCTCTTTTCAATAATGAAACAACTATATTTTTATTTGTTTGTTTTGTTGTTTTGGGAGCCAGAGTTTCTCTGTGTACCCCTGACTATCCTGGAACTCTCTCTGAAGATCAGGCTGGCCTTGGAACTCAGAGATCCATCTGCCCCTGAGTCCAGAGTGCTGGGATTAAACATGTGTGCCACCACTGCCCAGCTAAACAACTACAGTTCTATACAAGCACAAAATACAGAAGTACTGTAACTTAGGATATACTGGCATTAGAGCTGCTCTAATGTTTATGGTGGCTGGTGGAGAATGCATGCAGTCCAGTCCTGCAGCTGCAGCATGGGTTACCTCTGGCAGAAGTTGTTGAATTCATTATGCGTTTGAGTTCAAATTAACTTTTGGTCAATGCATTTAGAATCTTCCTTTCAGTTTTGTGAAATTTATTGTGATCACCTATGTTCGTTCAAATAAAAAAAATGTTTTCCATGGGCTCCTGTATTTATATACCTGTTTTTCAATTGATGGTCAAGCTAAGGATCCTTTAGGAAATGGAGTTTTTGGGGACTAAGTATGTTACTGCGGGCAAGCTTTTGGGGGGGGGTGGTCTATAGTCTAACCTCATGTCCTGCTTTCTCCGTTTTCTGTGTATGTGTGAAATGTGACCAGCAGCTCCCTGCTATTGCACATGTACCATGCCTTCCTGCCATCATGGTCTCTACAAAATAAACTGTTTTCCATACATTGATATTGTTTATGGTAATTTATTACCATTACAGAAAAACAACTAATATATTGCTTCATCTAGACATGCCACCTACAGTTTTAGAAACTGTATGTAGATTACATGGCTATTTGATCCCATGTCTCTGTCTTGTTTTAGGTGGATTTGGTGTGAAAAATGGTGGAGTATATGTTTGAAGGGTCTGCACATAGTTTGCATGAACATGAATTTAATTTCTTTCAAATACTCACTCAACACTAAAGAACATTTCAATTTCCCTCTGCCTCTTCCTCTCCAACTACCATGGAGCACTCATGTACCCTACCACCTAGGTGATAAGAATTCTATAAGTTGATATCTGTCCTATTTTTAGCAATTAGTTTGTCAGACACTCTAGCTCTAATAACCAAAGGAAATCTTAGCAGCACATACTGTGTTGTCCCAAATTAGCAGCTCTATGATAAATATCTATCAGTGGATTTACAAGTAGCACAAAGCCTGGTGAAAACTTTGCCCCAGCCTATGAGGCTATGTCCCAGGATCTGCTTGTCCTCTGGTCTATGATATCCCAATGTGAGAGATAACTGATTTGAAATTACCACGATATGGCATGATTTGTCTCCACACAAGAATTCTGAGTAGGAGAAGGTCATCCATCTTGATGTATATTGAGTTAAATCTCATGGAAATTCCAGTCTCACAGACAAGGTAGTGTTTTCTTTGCCACCGTCACGACTTGAGCCTGAGTGACAAATGGCTTTTTCCGTGAGTCATATTCTCTGAATGTATAGCAACTTTATTAAGTGTGAGAATGCCTATGGGAGCTGAGCGCTGTAAGATTCTGAATCAGCATTCATGCCACGTTCCAGACAAGTTCATTCAAAATGACAGCTTTGGCATTTATTTTTCTTTTCATCCTGAAGCGCTTAATAAAATCAATATAATATTTGTTGACTTGAATTAAACATTGTATATCATAAATAATTCTGCGCAGATCATAAATACTAGGTGCAGTTAGGAAACAATGTAACAAGCAGCAGTATTGGTCTATAGACACCGAGAAAGTCAGGAAGGAAAAACCTTCCAAGTACACACTCAAGATAGCGTTTTATTTCCTGTATCCTTTGTCTCTACCTAAGCACTTATATTTTGCTTCATAATACAAAGTTTGGAAATGAGGCAATTTAAAGAAGGGTTTGTCTGAGCTCTGTGCAGAGCGGCAGCTGCATTTACTGGCTGCAGAGTGTCTGTGTTAGGACCAGTTTGCTGAGAAGCCAGGTTGACTGAAAAACTGTTGTGCAGAGACCTCTAGAGACTGGAGAGCGTAACTGCACTTAGTGCTAGGGAGCTATGCTTCAGTGCCGTCCTGTAATTGAATTATTCGGGGAGCTATAACACAGCTGTAAAGAGAACAAGGTACTGTTCTATTCCTGGTGATGTGGTTAAAATCAGTGTTCTAAAAATCCTGATGTTTTTGGCTATATTCCTCTTAATGAGGTAATTAAGGTAAAATATGTTCTGCATTTGCTTTACTGCAAAAACAATGATTAAACAACAGCTGTTCAGGCCAAAAATATAAATTATCAATGTGTGCAGAATATTTACTTTTAGATAAATAGAGTGAGCATTTGCCTTCTGCCAAGGTATACATTACCTCCAATTTAGAATATATCTATATCTGGAATTACATTAATTTTCTTCTTTTTAAATTTAATTTCTCCCCTTTAAACCTTTGACTGTGGCTGCAGATTTCTTTAAATGTTCATTAATAGTCATGGAAGAATGCATTATAATCCAAATAGCATCATTTACAATATTTTAAGAATATTTTACAATCATATTTGTATCTTTATTTATATAATTTTTGTTCTTGGCACAATAACATTACAAATTTCAAATAATTTCTGCTATAAAGACAGAGATGATTTAAACAAAAAATGCTTTGGCATATACACACTCTGACCCCAGACTGGCCAACTTGTGCACATGAGTGAACTAGCCATTGGTGTATTATTTTCCAAATAAAGAGAACCAAAAAGATGGCTGTGAGCGTGTAGGGATAGGGACATATATGTATATGTGTGAACATATGCATATACCTGTAGAAAGAAATAATGTGGGATGAAAGGAAATAATTCATGATATATATTATTGGCCTTCATAAGTTGACAGATTGAAAGACTGAAGACGTGAGAGAAGACTTAATGCTGAGGCTCTAGTCTAAGGCAGTAAGGTACCTTTCTAAGCCATCAGTCAATTAGATTAAGCACACCCTCATGTTGTGAGGTAATATGTCTTATTTAATGTCTACTACTATAAGAGATACATTTGATCTATGTGTGTATTTCAGTGGTTGATACTTACTTGTGCAAGGCCCACAGTGATCAGGGCTTGATTCCTTCCACAGTACAATTAATTAATAAAAGATGACTTCACATAAATATTTAGATTGGTGTTTGACCATCAGCTGAGTGCCATGGCACACTCAAGTTCACACATGAAATTCACCAACACAGTCAGTAGTTTTATAGTGTTACGCAATTCACCAGACCTTAATGAACCAAAACAAACCAAAGCACACTAAAGCATGAAGCACACAAAAATAAATACAAGTATAAAGACAATAGTAATAATTATGATTTTTGTTATATTTTATTATGAAATTTGCCTAATCACTATAAGAGTTGACTGCAATGAAATATTTTTTCAAATGACCATCTTAATCTAAATTTCATCATTGCATGAGGTGACATCTATTCTCCTTGGTGAAGATATTTTCTAACCATTCACTTTATATTAAAAAATAAATCTGAATTTTGAATTCCTTTATGTTTTTAATTCATCTTGAAATAACTATTATTGATTTAAAAATTATGTCCTGAATCCCAGTGGCCCACTGGAACTTGAATATGCAAAATATTGGCTGAAAATGTAACAATAATAACAAAATAAATCTGGAAATGAACACAAGGATGATAAAAGAATTTGTACTAGAACCATGCCAATGTAGAAAGACTAGATAAAAAAATCTATCAGTTCTGAATCTCAGAACAAAAATTAATGGGAATGTCAGACCACCTTCTCTCTTAACATTCAGTCAGAGGAAATAAAGGCCATTAATTTAATTAAATTGTGTGTTAGCCTTTTGAGAATAATTGTCAATTAATGCAAATAGTAATTGATAGTGAATTAATATGTTTGGGAATGCCCATACAAGTTAAACTGAATAACAGAGAGAGTATCATGAATCAAAATATTGGTATACTGAACTCATAGAGAGATTCACTCCTTATGTCTTCTAGGTGAAAGAATGCAAGGAACACAGGGTACCACTTTTGATATTCATTCTATTTTAAGTTGGTGCATTAAGATTTATGAATCCTAACTTCAGCACCCCATTACAGCAAAGATTCTCAAATATACTGCATTAATAGCTTGTACTTGATTTGCACATGCCTTCCTGAGACAGTAATAACTAAACAAAAGAAAGCAAGAAGAAATTTGATATTAGCCAGATGATTTTCCTGTGCCTTTCATTTATCAGGGATGTCTATAGTCAAGATGTTCATATACTCATGTATATCATCATTGGTTACTTTGATCCTGAATTTCATTTAAATAGAATTTCAGATTATGTACCATTTTACTATCAATTATTATTATTATTATTATTTAGTCTACTTTTTTAGATTCTTCAAAATTCTTCTTCAGAAATGCATACTTTGTATAATACCATTGAATCTTTCAAAAATAATATAATTTATTTATGCATATGCATGTGTGTCTGTGTAGTAGTATGGGCACAGGAGTGTAAGTTCCCAAGGACCCAAAAAAATGTGTGAAACTTCAAGGAACTAGATTTACAGTTGGATGCTAGGAATCAAAGTCAGGTGCTCCATAAGTGCAACAATTACTTGTAACTCTTGAGCTATCTCTCCAATTCCTTCCACTGTTTGTTGAGTCAGTTATCAGATAGCCTTCTGTACACACAGCAGTAGAAGTCTGATTAGCTTCCTGACTGGAGTTTTGAACTGCTATGAATATTCTCAGAAATGCCATTTAATTTCCTTAGAGGCACATTACAAGATTGAGTTCATGGGAGATGGTCTAGACAAAGAAATTCAATAATTCATATTTGTAAATATGTTTTCATTTCTGAATATAATACTTTCTCTCTATGTAATTATATCGCACTTGATTTCTCTCAAAATTTTCCAATTTTCCATGGAGTAGGAATCAAGCATTTTTTAAAGACTTTTGGTAATTTAAGTACTTATATGATAATTTATTATGACATAGTCAGAAAGACATAATTATTACTATTGCCCCATAGTTTGCTTATCTTCCTTTTTGTATAGTCTCTTTACTATGTCATTGCCTAACTTTGGGTCTACAAAAGCTTGGGTAAAAAAAAATTAACTGTCTACTTCTTACATCCACTTCTTATTATCCCAGATGAGAGCATAATCTAGGAATTCTGATAAGGGAAAATACATTCATTGGCATACTGTTTCGAGCACAACTCCATACAAACCATGTGTCAAGACTATAGGAAATAGCCAACTGTGACTGTTTCCAAGGAGGGAAGGTTTCCATGGTTTCCTTGACAAGATCAAATCCACCTGGGTGATATCTATAGACAGGTTAATAAGTCCCCATCTCTGGTTTTCAAGATTCTAGGGACATATTTCTGGAGAATAGAAATATACCTGATACGGAGGAAACTGAGATTTCCTCTTGGAGTCCTTGTCTCGTTTACTTAATTTAAGAAATGTACTCAAATGGAACCATTAGGACAACTGAAGTAGAGTTCAAAAGATGGGAAAGATCAGGTCAGGCAGGCTGTAAAGCTCAGTGGCTGCTGGATGGTGATGAGAAGGCAAGAGAAGTTGTGCTATTTAAGTTGCCATGGAGTTCAGAGAAGCACTCAGGGTGGAGCCAGAGGCATCATAGAAGAGTGTAGGAAGAGTACAGAAGCCCGAAGCATTAGGAAAGGAACATTAGGATGTGTCCAGCTTGTCAAAGAAAGAGATGGAGAAAACATGGAGGCGAGGTTGCATAGGACTCAGAAAGCTGGGCAGATACAGTCTAGATTCATGGTAGTTTAACTCACAGGGACAGTGACAGGGCACAAGTTCTAGGGAGGAAAAAGATAGCATCTCATCAAAGGAACAATGATGCCTCCTCTTTGTTTAGCATGAGTTAAAACTATCCTACTTAGGGCTGTCTCTTGGCCAGGTGATTGATCTAACCCAACCTGTTTTACTGACCTAGAGATTTTGTGTTTCTGACATGGTGACCATCACCAGTTTTATCCTATTCTGGGAAGTAATTCAAGAAAACATGAAACTATATAGTTATAAATAAAAATACATTGAAACAGTGGCTTACTGAAGGAATCATGGTCTGAGTGTAAGTGTTCTGGCTGCATGTGCTGATTTTACCAAGTACCTTATTGTCACTGACAGAAGAAGTACTGTCAGCTGACTTCCGCTATAGTGACTTTAGGAATTCATTCTGCCCAGTTATGATATTAGGTTAAGCCCATAATCAGCTACAGGACAGGCTTAAATCCACTTTAATACAGAGAGCTCTGAGAAGCCCTATAGGGCCTGAGTCTAACATGGTCTCTTTGTCCAATCCTGCCCTCAAAACCCCACCTTAATAAAGTTCCTGAACATTAAATTCTTTCAGTTTCTGCTTCCCATTGGGAGGAAAGAATTCTACAATAAACCTGCTTACTTGGTCACAAATGCCTGTGCAATAAATATTTGAAGGTTATATCATCTGCCCATGAAATTTTATGAGTAGCATGCAATTATTGATGTTATAAATTTTGTCACTACAATATAACCCTTACAGGATTGTTTTATCTTAACTCATACTTTACCTGAGACCAATTTCTCACCTTGTAAATACAAACAAGGGCCCTTTTAATAAAGGAACTTATATTTACTAAATTTAGCACTACAGACCTCAGACTTCTGTTGTGGAATATTAGTTTAAAATGAGTTACGTTCATTTATGCTGTGGAATATTTGTTTAATGATGTAAAGATGTGTCGTGTTCTTTTAGGTTGCATTTGTTTACCTCTGTACAGATGTGTTACTGCTCCTGTCTAAAACACCTGATTAGTCTAATAAAGAGCTAATCAACCAATGGTTAGGCAGGAGAGGGGAATAGGCAGGGCTGGTGGGCAGAGAGAATAAACAGGAGGAGAAATCTAGGGATGAGAGAGTAGAGAATAGGAGGAGTGAGGAAAGGAAGACAGGAGGACTCCAGGGGCCAGCCACTTGGCCACACAGCCAGCCACTGTGTAAGAAGGAAGATATATAGAACAAAGAATTATAAAAATCCCAGAGGCAAATTGTAGAAGAGAAATAGGATAACTTAAGTGGGAAAAGCTGGCTAGAAACAAGCCACGCTAAGGCCGGGCATTCATAAGTAAGAAAGAGCCGGGCAGTGGTGGCGCACGCCTTTAAATCCCAGCACTTGGGAGGCAGAGGCAGGTGGATCTCTGTGAGTTTGAGGCCAGCCTGGACTACCAAGCAAGTTCCAGGAAAGGCGCAAAGCTACACAGAGAAAGCCTGTCTCAAAAAACAAACAAACAAACAAAAAAAAAAAAGTAAGAAAGATACATTTCTGTGTACATATTTACTTGGGAGCTGGGTGGTAGGCATTTTCTTCTATGCATGTGTGTGGTTTGTATTTGTATATTTTGTTCATATTATCCAGTGATTTGAAAGACATATGATACTATTATACTTGGAAGTCATTAATAGACACTCTAAAATTGTCCCCTCTGAGTGAGGCAGGAGGACTGAATTTGAAGATAGCGTGGACTACCTGGTAAGTAAAAAACCAGCCCAGGCTAGCAAGACTCTGTCTAAAGAAAGGAAAAAAGAATAACTTTATCACCAAAAGAACATAGGCAGTACATCTCTTACACATTTTAATTTACTCCTGATCCTAAGAAACTAATTATAGGAAATGAGTTTCTCAATAGTTCTTCCTTACTAACATAAGGCAATGAGCAATTTGGATCCATAAAAACACTATACAGTTGGGATCCAAATTTAGTAATTTTAGAATTGTTTTGTTTATAATTTTTATATGCCTGACATTAAATGAACACAACAGTGGTTTGATATTGAAAAGACTTGAGTTCAGCATTTGAGTATCTATACAGCATCTCTCTTGTACACTGAAATAATTGCACTGAAATCAGAACAAGTTTACTTAACAACACATTTGGAAAATATTGCATGTGTTTCCCCAGCAAACATGCCATTCAGAACCCACAAATGTGATGTTTCCACTAACCTTTCCATCAAAAGCTGCTTCAGCAATGACGGAAGAAGATTAGAAAACGACCAGTTTAAACTTTCTATTTTTGTGTAATCAAATAGTTCACATTTCTAGACTGCACTTTTCTTTTTAATCGACTCGCATTATTCTCTTACTCAGCCCAGCTGTTTTTGACAGACGGAACAGTGCAATTTGGGAAGTAGCAAGGGAAGTTTATAATCAGACTACAGAGATGGAAAATTACCTCCAGTGCTAAATACCAAGGGATTCTACATGATAAGAGCAAAATGAAATGCCACAATCCACAGCAACAGTGAAAACAACTGGGCTTGGGAAAGTACAGGGACACTTGCTTTGGTGGCTTTAAATAGCACATACTCTCTGATGTTTGTATTAAGAAACTGAGCATTTACTGTGATCTATAATTTTAATTACTATTATATCTAATATTAAACATTATAATTATTATTTGATAGATTATAGTGTAAGTCATTAATTACAAACTGATTAAAGATATACATGTGATGTAATTTTTAATGCTATTTGTTTCTTTATATTTTGTTACCATGCATTTAACTATTTTTATTCTGTATTGAACTTACTTGATTTTTGACAATTTAATACATGGATATTATCTATTCTTATGTCTCTCTTCTTAATAACGTTTATCTCCCTTCTATCATGTCATATCCTTCTCCGAATCCTTTTCCACATTCATGACTTTTGGGTTTATTTTGTGACCCATCTAGTTTAGCCAGGCCATTACTGGGACCAATGGATTGAACCTAGACCTTGTAGCTTTATGGGGTCAGTAATAAGTACAAAACAGACTTCTCCCAAAATATATAGAGAGCAAAGACTTGGATGATGAGTTATTACCTTCTGATTCCATCTTCCACCTGTGCCTGACAGTATAATTATCAGCCATGGAAGTCATGTGCAAATTTGGGGACTTCTCAGAGTGCTGTATTAACCACCATTCTAAATACTACTACTACAGAGATGAATATGCCCTGCAGAACTTTGTGTTTTATGTATAAGACAGCATTATAATTCTACAAATAATTAAAATTGATAACATCAATTATCAAGTTAGAATTATTCTCAATTTCAGACAAAACTGAAAAACAAGTCATAATCAAGCATTGTCCTATTCAGCTCTTCGTATCTGTCAGCAGCATGCCACAGTAAAGAAGCCACTCACAGTCACAAGACTGATTTTTCTTAGGAAGAAAACCCATTTCTGGGGAGTGTTGGAAGTATAGCACACAGGCAAACACACATGGCAATTGGAAGTCTTGTCTGCTGTGTCTCCCATGTTGGTGCTAGAAAATGGCAGGGCTTTCTGAGGGTTAGGCTTTACTCCAGTATATGTCATCTTCCTGGAATAGTGGATAGTAATAATATGTGTGTTTCTACATAAGAAAGGGTTTACAAACATCTGAATCCCCTGACTTTTTAAAAATTTAATTCATTGCTAACAAGTTAAGTATACATTCTTTATTTGCTTGGGAAGAAGCACCTGCCTGCCTTTCAGAACATCAATCATCTTACTTGACAGTATATATACCACAATGGTCTTTTTATTTAGTACTTTAGTTCTAAAATCAACTGCTACTGGCCTACAGCTCCCAAACAGCATACGCCGCACTTTAGCTCTTTACTCTTCATTTTAAGTTGCTCAGGGTTTCCTTCACATCGCCTCAAAAACGGATCATCTTGAAACACATTTTTGATTTCAAGTGGAAGAATCAAGTACTATCAGAGAACAGAAAATACTCTTTTTTCTTTTAATCTGGCAAAGTAAGTTTTTAAAAGTAACTGCTGAAGTGGATTGTTTAAAAATACTCTTTGTGTTCAATAGCACAATTTGAAATTTGTGATTGGTAGCCTTTAATATTTCAGTTCAAGCAAATGTCTTTCTAAATCTTTGCATAGCATCTAATTTCAGCATTTGTTACCACCATGCTATTTTAAAAATTATTTTATTATTTATTTGTGTGTGTGTTATGTGTGTATAAATAAACACATACATGTCTGTGTATGTCAGAGTACAACTCTGTGGAGTTGGTTTGAAAGGACCAAGCAGATGCCATAGCAGGCTGCTCAGTCTTATCTCAGAGATCAGGCCTCAATTTCAGTTTCTTAAGACTTGAGCAAGCAGTTTCTGGGAGATCCATGAACAAAAGACATAGTCCTTGCAGTAGCTTCCTTTCTGTATATACTCTGACTGCTCAAGGTTAAGCCACAGTTGTTTACTGTCTGGGACCCCTCACCAACTTAGAGTTACGTGCATGGGTCAATGTGAATGTGCAAGGCCAGCCAGCCCCCATGGCAGCTCAAGGACAAAGCCTGGGATTTGTCCAGGCCTGCCCCCAAATGATAACTGTAACCCCTGACCAGTAAATTTAAAGGTTACACACACACCCAATCATATGACGCCAAAGCTTATACCACCCTGCTTGTGGTTTTTCCCTTTAAAACCCCGTCCTCCTCCTCCCGCTGTGTAGGATGCTGGGTGCGGACCAAGCCAGGGCTTGCTTGTTGTTATCAATAATCCCGTGTGTTTTGCATCAGACATCAGCTCTGTGGTGTTCTTGCTTGGGGGTCTCGAAATGTGGCCACAACAGGTTCTCTCCTTTCATCATGTAAGGTTCAGGAACTAAACTTGAACACTAGGGCATTCATCCACTGTCCCATCTTGCAAGACCCCATGAGAGTTTTTCTTTTTCTTTTCCTGTCTAGAAACCCCGATTCTTCGCACAGCATGACTACCTGTGCCGTGGATGACTTCTGTCACTTCTTTCTCTTTCTGCTTGCACAATGTAGTTGGCTCTTCTTAACCCTTGCCAGACCCCATGGTAGAGTGGCATCCATGTAGAGATGGCAAGTGCATTTTATCTCAGCATTTGAGAAAATCAGTGGTTTCTGTTACACTTGAAGTAAAAGTAAAAATCCGAACAATGGTTCTTGGTCCAAGTTAACCTTGCCCACTTCCCTGCCTCCTTCCACACCAATCTCCAAGTCCTCAGTCCTCCTTTTCTCAAGATCTGGCTTCCAACAGAGTCCTTCCAAACCACCATATGAGAAAAGGTTTGCAATTTTACAGATGGTAAATCACGTTGAACCAATTGACTTATGCCTACAGTTCCATAATTATATTATTCTGTAGAAATTTATATATTTAGTACAATTATTTTACTTGTTTATTAAAGTATGAAGCTTAAAAGACTGAGATTATGTATTTTTTCATAATATGTTTTGATCAAATATATATAATGGTGTGTACGTATTAAATATCTACTCTCTTTATGAAAGTATTCAACTGCAACAAGTTATTTTGTATCAGCTTAGATTTCTGTCATTTAAAACAGAGGCCATAGGGATTCCCAAGGACACCAGTTATTGTGATAAACAAGTGAGATGATTCTTGTCAAGCAGTTAGCATCATGTCTGACTCATTGTATTCAATTCATCTTACCCATTGTTTTCAATCTCATTATTTCTTCAAGCATTAAAGATTTAGATTCCTAAACTCTTAAAATTCATGATTACAAAAATTAAAAAAACAAATCTGACCAGGTGGTAGTGACTCATACCTTTAATCTCAGCACTCAGGAGGCAAAGAAGGTGGATCTCTGGGTTTGAGGCCAGCCTGGCCTACAGAGTGAGTTCCGGGAGAGCCAGAGCTGTACAGGGAAACTCTGTCTTGAAAAACCTAAATAAATAAATAAATAAATAAATAAATAAATAAATGAGAGAAGTCACAAAACTTGTATATAAATGAAATTCATTTTATACTAATATAATTGTTAATTTCAGAAAAAGAATAAGTAAAGGCATTTTACAAGAATGTGAAAAATATTAAAATAATAGCAAATATTATAATTGATTAACATTTCAGTGACAGGAGGATGTTTATCTCAGTTAATAATTTTAAAGCTTGTGAGAACCACTAATGTAATATTTACCAAATCTCTCCTCATGGTGAATAAAGCCTCATTATTTCCAATTTATAGGAATTTTAGTGCATGGCAGCTATTTTTTAAGGAATAAATGTTACAATATGACGATGTGGAAAAAAAATCTCAGAGGCTAAATTCATCCATTTGGTGCCCACCTTTCTATAGCTTACATACATACTTACACTGTTGGTTTTGAATCTCCTACAGTAGATATCTCTATTTATTATTTGGGGTTTATGGTAGCTGAGCTTTTAACTCATTTCTTCACCTTCATTCCACTCCTTTTTACAATTCTTGGTAATTTTAACACACTAGTAAATTTCAATTGTTGATTTTAGTTTTTATAACAAAACAACTGTTATATTTAAATTTTATTGAATGTAAACTTTTTATATTTCTAATTTCCACTTTGTTAGATGACCATATTACTCCGTATCCTTTGAGTTTCTTTTCATCTAATACTGATAACACTAAGTTCTACTAAGCATTTAATTGTGTGTATCAGGGGCTTCAGCATTAGTTACACACTTGGGACATAAGATTGATAACCTGACATTTTTTTTTTTATAATCTGAAATTTTCTTTCAAAAAATATTTGAGGTTTCATTTTATTTCTTTATTTCATGCATTTGTACATGTGAATGCCAGATGTTGATGTCATCTCTTTCTTAATTGTTCTCCACTGTCTTTTTAAGGGCAGGGACTCTCCCTGGAGCTGGAGTTTACCATTCAACTAGATTGGCCAACAAGCCCCAGTGATCTGCCTTTCTCTGCCTCACTAGCTCTTGGATTACAGAAAAACATTACCCTACCTTGATTTCTTTTTAACATGGACGCTGGGAATTAGCTTAGGTCCCTATACTTGCACAGAAAACTTTTACCTAGTGAGCCATATCTCCATCCCCTCTTTATTTTATAATTTATTTATTACACAGGGTCTCATACGATTCCAGGTTGTCCCTGAACTCATGTTCCTTCTGCTTCAGCAAGGATTACAGGTGTATGTCACCATACAAAACACTTTATCATGTTTTGTGCTCCATTTATATTTCTTGCCTTTTTGTCAGGAAACATGAACTACTGAAAAATACTTGAACTTCTCAGAGTCCTCTGAAAATGCAGTTGTGCAGCATTTAAGGAGTTGAAGGCATTGACTTCTTCACTGTGTGAATATCACAGCGAATTTTTTTCCCACAAATTCAGATGTATAAAGGATGGGGCCAAGTGTGTGTTCCCACAAAGAACAAAATACCAATAAATTAAAGTACACCAAAACTGGTGCAATGAGGAGATGCTGAAAACAACACTTGGGAAACATTGCCCTTTTAATGTGACATATGTTTTACAATGAACTACTTTTCCTAAGTAGAGTCTGCTTTAAAATACTGGCCAGATGTACAGCACAGCACAGCACACAAATCTGTACGATGATTGTTCTTTACATTACCAAGTATTATCCTCTGTGCATACCTGCAGGTGGTGTTCTTCTGTGGGTGATGGTGCAGGGTTATCTCAACCACTTCTCACATTTACAATGGGTTGTTGTTCTATCTAACTGTAGTGACTATCACATCACAAAGCATTGCAATGTTATGAAGCCCAGTCCTGTGCACAATGCACCAATGATCACTTTAATTCTGTGTGGCACATGACTGTATTCAATAACACATGTGTTACTATAGTTACATGCTTTGCTGATAAAGCTAAAATTGTATGGGTCCTCTCTCTCTCTCTCTCTCTCTCTCTCTCTCTCTCTCTCTCTCTCTCTCTCTCTCTCTCTGTGTGTGTGTGTGTGTGTAAGACTTTCAGTGAAAGGTGTATCTCTAATCAATATTCCACACAATATATTATCTTTTATCTTGCTGTAAATAATAAATTGAACTTTGAATATTTTATAATAATATGAACACAGTGTTTTCCAATTAGCTAGTACAGGGAATCTTAGGAACATGAGAAACAAATTTTGAAAATGTACTTTCTAAGCAGCTCACATAGTTATACAAATGCAAGGAAGAAATTATCTGTCACTTTTCCCTTACAGTCATATTGAATTGCCAAGAGTGTCTAATTAAAGAAAGATCATGGAAACAGCAACACCTCGATACATTATTTATGCAAACACTTGTAGAGCAGAAAATTGTAAATTAACATTTTATCAAGTTTCACAAATATTGTCTAACTCCTGTTTACAAACCAGGATCAGATTCTGTGAGAATACTTTTAGCACACATAATTAAAGATCAGAAGATTTACTTTGGGGGAATGAAAGTAAAAAAAATGAAAAGACAAGAGTAAGCTATACTTTGTAATTGCATTTCTCCTCCGCTTTAGACTAAAATTGGAACTTTAGGTGAACACAATTCGAGTTCTGGGCTTGGGTGGTCCAGAGGATTTCTGGTAAGACATTAAGTGTGTCTAAATACTTTGAATCAGCTATGTTTCTCTTTAATGTGTACTTCAGGTTAATAATATTAATTGTGTAACATTTTTATTTTTGATACAGGGTTTTAAGTTTCCTGCTTTGAGCTTGTGATTTTCAGGCCTCTTCTCCCTGAATGCTGATGCATCAGGTACGTGCATCTTAGCCTGTGTGTGGTGCTGAAGATGGAAGCCAGGGCTGCATGCTATGCAAACACTCTTGCAAATAGTTACATTGGCAGCTGTTATGTGGCTTCTAAATTACCGCATTTCTTGTGTCATTTTTTATGGAAAGGTGATTTAGAAACTGATTCTTGGAAATTTCTTAGAAATCAGTCTTGGAACTTATAGTCATAAAGAAATAAACATTTTGACACATAAAATGTTATTAATTGATAGTAGCATTTTTGTGAAATGTTTTATAACATTCTCATTCAAGTATCTTATAGTTGTGCAATGAAAGCACCTTAAATACAGTATACATAACTACACATTGAAACCTAAGCAAACCTTATAGACACAAATATTGACTTCTGTTGCCTGAAGTACATGTAAATACATGAAGCAATGAACATGATTCAGAACTCCAAGAGGCAAAATTCCTTTAAAATACTGTTAAATGGATATTTCTGTATGTTTTCACCTCATATCTTTAAGTACATCTTACATAATGTAAATTTGTTATTTCTCTTCCATTGAGGTTTCTCTCTTTAAATCCAGTGATCCACATGATGGAGAGGTCCTGTCATCATAACAAGTCAGCTAAAAACATGGCTTAGGCACCTTGTCCTCTTTCAATACTGAAGTGAACTGTTTCCAGTATCTCTCAGGAATACAAGAACAACAACAACAAAACCAAAAGTTCAGCAAATCAAATAAACAAAATAAAAAGGACACATATGCAAGAGTGACACCAATTCTAGGACTGAAAGTCTGATGTAGTATTTGAAAATAAGTGTTTGCTTCTATGTCAAGCGATCAAAAAGCAAATGCTAGAATGATACCAACTTACACAGAAAAAATTTACAAAAGCTTCCTTCCACTTACAACCAGTAAGGGACCTCTTAGAACACTAGCAGTGGGAAGGGATTTTTTTTTTCTAAAGAATAGTCTCAAAGCAAATGTCTTAAAGCCAAACCACCCATTTTCAATGATAATAACCTTAGGCCATAAGAAATAACTAACAAAATAAATAATAGACAAACTAAAAAGGAAGCTTATACTACTTCAAGGATAATGTACAAGGTGTATGCTCTTCATATCTATGAATATTTAATATATCCAATTATTATATCTGTTATAACACATGTATACATTTTACCAATTTTATATCTCACATCAGTCAGAACCCTATTATGCTTCTCTACATTTATTAAGTATATATGAGAAAATCTTTTGGATTTTAAGTCCAGAAATGATATTTTATGTATGGTCTAAAAGGCACAGTCTATCTATGAAAAAGAGCAATTGTCCTTCATCACTGTCACTGACTTATGAAAATCCAGATTAAGAGGATGAATAATCAAGTTGCAGTTTTTTAGAATACTTCTGCTAACATTGTTACCCGATAACCTATATTTATATAAAGTTCTTTATGTAACATAATATATAAAGAACTCTGGTATTGAGGTGTATTTCACTAGTGATAGAACATTTGTCCAGTGTGTACAGGATTTTGGTTTACATCTTCAATGGTATAAAAAGAAATTTAAATAGAAATAAAGAAGTAAAGGAAGTCAGATAGGCAGGTAGGCACAGATGGAATGACAGAAGGACGGGAGGGAAGAAGGAAAAAAGTGTGAAAAGAAGGAAGGAAAACTTAATATATTAACATTGAAAACTAATAAAATGCTAAAATGCTTAAGACATATACATAGAATGTCACCAAAAAAGGCAAACACTTTGCATATTAATTGTACATTATGAAAATTGTTTGAAACTGCTGAATACCACATACACATTCCAGGATGACTAAACAACAATGTATGCTCACTAAATGCTGGTGAGAATATGCCAATTAGTTTAATTTCTAAGCATTTATTCCAGAGAGATGAGACTTTGTATTCACAGGGAGACTTGAATGTGTTTAATCCTATTTCCTTCTGAAGGTGTAAACTTGAAGTTCCACAATGTTCTTCAATAGATGAATTGCTAAGTCAAATAAACTTGTATCAGTAAATACACTATGTGACCCCATCAAGAAATTGAAACTAATTTGCTATTGATATATGCTAAAGACTAAAAATGCCTCAGTAAAATTGGTGGGAGTGGATAAAGCAAGTATTAAGAGAGCACATACAGAACAGCTTCAGTTTTCATGAAGTAGTGTAACTTTAGAGAAGAATTGATTGCTGTCCTAATAAAGGAGCAAGGCTAATTATCTACTGGAACAAAAAACAAAAAAACAAAAACAGGGAGGAATTGTAAGTATCATAGAAATAAGTAATTTTTTATTATGGGATGATTCCTTCAATAGGGAAGTCCTATTATAAAACTGCATAGACCAACACATTTGCAAATACACATAACACTGAGTCCATACATAACTAAATATAACTAAATATAGGTAAGTAAGCACTGTGGTGATACCAACACCAGTTCCCTAGCTTGATAAATATTGCATGTCTCTTTGGCAAGATATTACAAAAGAAAAAGGATAGGTAAATGGTGGCATCGCTCTCCCCCCCCCCCACCTTGTATGTGGCTTCTTAAAATCCTATGAATTTGTACTAATTTCTAGTAAAAAGTAGTGTATTAAGTGAAATATAGAGCTAATTTTCAATGTCACTCAATAAAGATATGCCCCTCATTTCAAATTTTTACAACTAGTATATCGGGTTACCATGAATTAATTCAGAAAAACAAGGGGAAATTGTTCACTCACTCTGGAGAGGACTCCGAACACCATTTAGGAAAAGTGCACACTCTGTGGAGGCTCCTGGGTCATGCAAGCCTCAAGAGTCTGATTTGACAGACTCTTGCGTATGGTAGGTTTTTTTCCAAATACAAACATTCCCTCCAGAAGGCAAGGGAGGCTCCTGAGATTAAGAAAGTAAACAAAGTATCAAACTGGAAGTCTTGTAGTAGCAGGAAGAGTCAAGGAAGGCTTGGGCAGGAGACTGAATTGTTGGGCTGTGGAGAGATTTCTGTAACTGCTTGTAACTTGTGGAAGGAAATAGAGGACCGAAACTTTCACAGATGTTGGCTTGGACTTCTTATTCATGCATTCCTTTTGTGAGTAATCCCTGAACCTGTAATTATCCCCTCACCAATACTCCTGTTAGTAACTACAGTGGAAACTATCAGTTCATCAATTTTTTTTGTGCAATCCATAACTTTGGTCATAATAGGCCCCCTTGTCTTTGGTGGGAGACGTGTGCATTTCCTCTCTGCTGGAAAAATCTTTCCCTCACCGATACTGATCAGCAGCTCTCTTGTTCTTTAATGATCACACTATTATGGTTTTTGACCACATTGTCAGCTAAACATTATCTTCATGTCTGTATTGTTGTCTAAACATTTTTCTTCTTATGTTGGCTAGTCATTAGTATAAACTTATGCTAGAGGACACAGTCAAAGATCATTCCTTAAGATTGCATAAAGAAGCATTCTTTAAGGAATTTAGGAAGGAGGATGGAGGGTATGTGTTGTATGGTATTTTGTTTGTGCCCTGAGAAATAAAACTAGCCTGGATATCAGATGGCAGAGCTAGCCACTAGTTAAACATAGAGGCCATGCAGTGGTGACCTCTAAAGATCAGGAGTTCAAGGCCACCCTGAACTACATGAGATCAATCCAGTCTAAAGAGAGTCAAGTAGTAGTGCACACCTTTAATCCCAGCATTAGGGAAGATCATGCCATTCATCCCAGCACAAGTGAGGATCATACTTTTAATCCTAGCACTAGGGAGATGGAGACAGGAATATAAGGTGGGTGGAGACTGGATCTCCCAGGCCCATTCAATCTGAGGATTCCTAGAGACAGGATGCCTATTTGGTCTGAGATTTCGGAAAAGTAAGAAGTTCTCTACTGGCTGGCTGCTCTGCTTCTCTTATCTTTCAGTTTTCACCCTCATATCTGACTCGAGGTTTTTATTGCTGAGACTAATTAGAATTTGCATGCTTCAGGTAGGTATTGAGGAAAGGTGCCTTAAGTGCCTTCACTAGGTGGGTGGGGGTTGTGCCTTAGCCCTTTGAGGTCTGCTGTTTTCAAATTCTTGCCATTTTCTTGGAGTCAGGACATCTGGGGAGTTTGCATTACAAACTTGGAAAACTATTTTCCTCTCCTTAAAGCACCAGGGAACCCAGAACCCCCAGGGATGCTCACCTCTGGGATTTAGCATTTCTTGAAGGCCAGAGCATCTTTCAGGATGTCTGGGAACTCATCACAAACACAGATATAGAAATATCCCTGGTAGGATGTCTGCTGCTATATATGCAATTGCAGGAAAATGTGATCTGATTGGGCTTTAGCTCAAACTTAACAACCTTATTGTAAGTTGATAATCTAATGTGAATTATTCCATGTAATGGAACATCCACAGGTAAAAGGTAGTAAGGTTAAAGAACTGAAAACCCTGAGGAGACTGGGTCAAGATCCTTTACCAGTATTTGTAATTTCTTTTTCCTTGGTCCAGTTTTCATCACCTTGGATTAATCAACCCACTTACATTGTAGTTGATTTTTTTTTTTTTACATTCTCTTATTCAGTGCATACCCTTGCTCAGAGTAAGCACATCTTATCCAAATGCAGCCTTTTCTAGTTTGATAGACAGGTTAAAACTCACATCATAAAAAAATAAACTTTGTAGTACTGTGTAAGTAAACGTTGCTGAATTTTCTCCTGAGTATTTCTACGAGTGTAATTGGCATTTTCAAGCAGCACTCTGCTATTCTCAAAGCTCCTCACCACATTTTAGCTCCATGACTGCATGTAAGCTCAATGAGACCTGCACATATGTTGATATACATTTCACTCCAAAGGGAAATGTGAACTCATGAATGAAACACTATTAAGTAATTGATTGAATGTGTGAGCACACTTCATTAGACAATTTATAAATGTACATCTCTGGATTGTGGGCCAAGTGGGCCTCCACTGTAGACCCTAAATGAATGTTTATCTTTTCATTAGATAAAAGACAAAAATGGCATATATTATTATAATCATACAATGATAAAGGTTTGAAAACTAAAATTATGCAAGAAAGAAGAAGGCTGCTGTCTACAAGGGAGTTGTTTTATGTCTCAAGTTGTCAGCTCAGCATTGAAGCATTTCTCAGAGACAGAGGCCTAAAACTGAATTTCATGGAGCAAAATGGAACCAGTCTACAAATTGAAAGAGGTTTTGATATTTCTATCTATATTTCCTGTCTCTATTTCCTGTCAACTTTGAAGTCATTTCCCAACTGCAATAAAGTGCTACTTTGTCTCTCAGGCCCCTCCTTCCTTTTTTTAAGGAATCCCAAATAAATTCAGTTTGTGAAAGCCATACACAGTGGAATATGTATAATTGCCTGGAACAGTATTATTTTAAGATGCTAATGATATGGATTTTAATAAATTGCAGTTTTAGTTTACCACTTTTGGTTCCTATTATTTTGATATTTCCTTTAATAGCATTTTAATTTCATTATGTTTGTGATATTTTCACTAACTTTATTGCTTGCTTTATATCCAATGTTAATTACTTTGTTTCTCTTCTAAACTAATTTTCTCCTTCACTACTCAAGGGAATTTTCTCTCGCACATATTAGTAGGAAAAAAACTAACAACGCTAAAATATACACTGTAGCTTAAAGAAAAAATAATTGAGTTTATTAGAAAGATATCTGATGATAATCATTACATATTTACAAAGCAGTGGGCCCAGTAATAAAAACAGAGAATGCATGGCCATTGACTTCCCAGAGCTTACTAATAAAACCAAACACAGAAAATAAGTAAACATTTAATGGTATTGTGAATTAAAATGAGAGGAATAAGAAAGTCAAAACAACTGAATATTCAGAAGATCGAGAGTCTGAGGTATGGGGAACCAGAGAGAAGGGAAATCATGCTTAGGTAAGATGGTTACAGAGGATGATCAGATAATCCGCCAAATAGGATTCTGTGGGATACGATGTGTAACATCATCCAACTGTACAAAATCCTCTTTCTGACCCTGAGCATTGTAATTCCTGAGAAAGCAAGTCTTTTTTGTTTTGTTTTAGACAGTCTGTCTAGATAGCCCTGGCAGGACTGCAAGTCTTCATGTAGATCAGGCATACTAGAAGAAATCCACTTGCCTCTGACTCCCTAATTTTGTGATCAGATGATATTCTGGAATGTGATGAAATACATTATTATACACTAATAATATGAAAAAGAGCATAGGGTTTAAGAGGACAAAGCTCACAACATGATGTGCACAAACATGATGTGAAAAGAATTTCCAAGTCTTTTATGGATTTTAATAAACTTTTTACCAAAGGCATAAAGTTAGACTGAAGGCAGAAGTTCCTGTCCTGCCAGCAACTTCCAAATACCTGGTAGGTACTTCCCAAGTAATTAAATTGGAGGCATAATATTACTAATAAATGCTTGGCTGGTAGCTCAGGCTTATTACTAACTTATTACACTTAAATTAAATCTTAATTCCTATCTATGTTTAGTCACATGGCTTGGTAACTTTTCTCAGTAATGTCTTCTAATCTTACTTCCTCTATCTGGGTGGTGACTTCTCTGACCCTGCCTTCCTTCTTCCCATCATTCTCAGTTTGGCTTTCCACCTAACTTCCTGCCCAGCTACTGGCCTGTCAGCTTTTTATTAAAGCAATTTGAGTGACAAATCTTTACAATGCACAAGAGGATTATTCCACAGCAATATACAAAATTTAATAGTATTTTCATGAATGTAAATACTTTGTTATTATTATAACATTTTCAACTATTTATCAGCTAATTCAATGTAATTATACTGAAAATCTCCTGTGATATAACTTAAGAATTTTTTCAGAAAATATAAATTTATGTGTTTATCTAAGAGAAAACAATGACTTAATGCGTTGACACAATCTAGGGTGTTTGCAAATAAAATAGTAATTGAGCAATTATGACTTTTCTATTTCTTTTTCCCCATAATACCTCTTCCCATTTTTTGACATTTACTAATTGTATAGATAGTAAGTTTTATTGTGACAATTATTTCTTACTCTATGAATATATTCTTTTACTATTATCTGTCTTTCTGTAAGAACCATTTATTCATCATGTAAATGAATTGTCTAAACTGATCTCTAGTTCTTTCCTGTTTGCTTCTAATAATCTAAAAAAGACCAAGCAGCAATGTCACATCACATTGCCACATCTGTCTTATTAGTCTTTTAGCTAAAATTTCATCTTTGAATAATAATTAGCATTTAGCATTTGCAATGAGAAAGCATAGTTCCATGTGTTTTACCCATATACTTATCTTTATGCAAATCTTATGAAAGCCTTACTAATATTCCCATGCTATAGATCAGAAGGTCAGGGACTATATATGTTAAATGACATTCTACATGGTATTTGTTTTAGAAGATGTTAGGCCCACCTTCTAGGGCCCTACACAATCAGTATGGCCAGTGTCTGAGCTGCAAATATTGTCCTGTAATCCACTCTCTATCCCTATCTCTAGTAAAAGCAACCTGCTAATCTAATGGCATTTCTGTATCTGACAATTTGTGTCTACTATCCTGAAAGGTAACAAACTTCACCGATATGTTTTATTCTGTGATTATTCTGACCATTTTAGATACATTGTAGTGTAATAGAAGTTTATGTCTTCACATACTACTAATACTGAATTTCCTTCAAAACAATGACAGGAAAAATGTTTGTCATTAACAATTTAAATGAAGAAGATTCTATTTTGCCCAGTGATGTCAGAAATTAGTTGCTGAAATCCTCATGCCAGAGAGAAAACAGATAGAGAGAGGGACCTAAAAGTAGGTATAGCTTTCAAAGACGTGCCTCAATGACCTATCTCCTTCAGGCAGGCATTCCCTTCTGGGCTTCCACCATTGCTCTATCAGTTCCCAAGCATGTAACATGTGGGCCCATGGGTTTCTTTTTTCTCTCCTTCTTCAGATGATAACAAATGGTGACAAATAAAGACATGGAAATACAATGCACTTCTATTTTTAAAGATCCCATTATTTGTTGATTTGAGGCCATATTCTGGGAATAGATTGAGCAAAAATTAAGTTGTACAAGATCAGAGAGTATCAGCCAACAAGCAAGATGTGGAAAAACAAAAGAAAACAAAACAGGAATGCAGGTCCTTGTACATACACAGGCAAGAATGCCAGAAAGTATGGTGCCAATAAACGTTAAATAACAGATAGAAATACTACCAAGAAATAAGAGACATGCAGATCATGGTAGGGATATGACTGACAGAGACCAGCAGCAATCATAAAGGGAATTGCTCTTCTGATGAACAGAAAAATATTAAGACCTACTTATTAATAATTTATATCTCCTTTCAGATAATTAAGAGTATGAAGATTATAGAATTTCTTAATGGTGTGATAGGAAAATATGCAAAAGGAAAATCTATATTGGAATGTATGGAAGAAGATCAAAAGTAGTCAAGGCATTTACATCAGAACACTGTGCCCTTTTGATGTCTCAAAGCTCCGATAGATAATTCAAATGAGAAACAGTTTGTGAGCATGGAGTAAGAGACTATCAGTTACACAGGTTCCGAAACCACTCAAAATTCAGTCATTGTGCAGGAGTGAGAAAGGCCCATATGGGAAGTGGCCAGGCTCCAAAAATGATTTTCACTTAATATAAAATTTTTATTATTTTCAGTCCAGTTAGGAAGATTTACAGCAATTTCTGTGTTCTGGAGATGAATGGATGTCTGGTTGAAAGTAATGTAACTAATGTGCAAGGATGTGAATTTTCAATGCCACACTAACTGAGGAAGAATTGATGTAATGAAGCCCTTTATTCTTCTGGAAGACTCCCCATGAAAATTTACCTCCTGGACCATTATGCATCATAAGTTTAGCTTTCTTGCTTGCTCTTACATTCAGTAATGATAATTTTCACTGTTGTATAGCTTTATCTGTGAAGCACAATTACCTTCTTGTAGAATTCCAAAATAGGTAAATAGTTTTGATAAAGTTAGAAAATTGCTTTAAAGATTATTTAAAAGAAGAAATGCCTCTTCAGGATGAAATTACTTGGACATTCTATAATTTAGTAATAGTTCTTTATTTATAAAAGTTAAGTGTGCTGAGTAGACTTTTTATTCCAAGGAAACATCAAAATTGGTAACACAATCTAGACAATAATTACACAAAAGTCTTATCAGTTCCAGGTATTTTCAGGGAATGTACATCAAGCTCACAATGGGACATAATCCATATATATTAGTATTATCACAATGAAAAAAAAATGATAGAAAACAAATATAGGCAAGAACATGCAAAGAGAGAAAACCTACACAACTTTTCTGTCTCTAAGTTGGCACAACTGCTATAGAATGCCCATGGATGTGAGAACTATTGTGTGACTCCATTCTTCATAGACATGTTGTTCATCAGAACACTGTGCCCAATACTCAGGACACACATAAAAACCTAAGGGTCACTCAGTATGGTATTCAATTGAAAAATAAGATTGCCAACAGGAAGGATGAGGCTTGTGACAGCAAAAATGAACTTAGGAGCATCAGGGTCATGGGCATAAACCAGATCCAGGGATGAATACCATACGATATGTGTGGCAGCACAGATCCCTCCATGCAGTGTTGCACAGATAGAGACAGAGTTTAAGTGGGAAGAGAGAAGTCACAGGGTAACATAACTGAACTAGTGTATAGTTGATATGTGTAGTTCAATAGTTTACAATTGCTTTTATTCCAACCGTAAGTATGCAATGGTTAGAGAGGACATGAAGGAATAGATGCATATATCAACTTGCTTCACTGCAGTTATCATCTTCTTATGTGTTCTAAGACATCATACAGGATGAGATAAACGAAAGGTCTGGAGAGATGGCTCAATGGCGTAGTCATTTGCTGCTATTTTATAATATCTGGGTTGGGATACAAATACACATATCTAATAGTGTACTGTTATCTGTTCTGATGTTCTCCTCTGCCTAGGTGATCACCTACATGCACGTGGTGCACATACACACATTCAAGCAAGCACATATACACATGAAATAAAATACCAAATAAACAAATACAATTTTTAAAAATAAGAAAGAGAAGAATTTTCAAAAAGAAACAAAATGAAAATGAGAAGAAATAGAGTTATAACAGCATCCCCATTGTTTAATACTTTATGTCTATAGACACTGGACCAAGGATCCCTATGGCTGACTCTATCAACATTTTCACTTTTTCTTTCTTGTTTTCACAGATATTGAATTTTTCAGTTGCAGTTGGGAAATTCTTAATGTCATAGGTCATCAAAATGTTGTAATAGAATGTTCTACATTATAAAATGTAATGCTACCAGTCAGTTTTCTCTGCTCAAATCACCACACAGCTCAGACCAGCAAAACATATTCTTAATGTTTTGATCTTAATATTGAACTTATGTTGCCAAAGGAAATCTTTGTGCCTCCAGACACACACACAAAAAAAAAAAAAAAATGGAAGAGAGTCATGTGGTACATGAGGGTAGAGAATATTTGCCTTGACCAGATGCAGCTGCTCTAGTCACTTGGTCTTAGAAGTAAAAAGGCAACCAGGCACCAAAAAGTGATGAATGGAAGCAACAGAGGGTATTTCTTCAGTTCCTCAGATTTAGCATCTCCAAACAGCCTCCTGCCTGGTCCCATTATAGACCAGTTCCCTACCATCTTTTCCTTGTGTGTTCTCATGTAATAAAAGTTTCCAGAATGTTCTGGGATTGTCATTGTATGGAATTCCATTCACAAGTGGTGTATCCACATGATTCAACTGTTTCCAAGCAGCCTGAGTTCCTAGTACTATCACATTTATGACTTGGATTTTAGCATGTGAATTTGGGTGGCAGGAACAAAACACTGATCTTAATTCAGGTCCCTGATGGTATACAGTATTATAGAGATGCCATTAAAACCCCAAAGTGCAAGCAAGTTCATGAGGATTGTCTTCTGATGCTGTTAGGTACTAAGGTCCTGACAAACCAACAACCCTGGTAACAAGTAAGAAAAACAGTCTCAATATTTTAATTTGTTCTGTTTTCCTCTAATTTATTTACTTGTTTGATGTGTACATGCATGTACACACATGTGTTTTAGCTGGAGGTGAGCACATCATGGTGTGTATTTGAGGGTCAGAGGATAACTTAAACTAATCATTTCTCTAACCATGTAGATATCAGGGATCAAAGTCAGATCATCAGGCTAGGCAACAAATGTTTTTTGGTATGAACCAGCTCTAAGATGGCATTTAATTTTTTGGGTCTTTGTTTGTTTCTTACTTTCTGAATCCTCAAAGTCACAGTTCTCAGCAAAGGTGAAAATTTATCATCAATAGACAAAGCTAGCATTTGGTTTTCAATTTAATTAACCCACAAAGCTGTTATAATTGAATTTTCTCATTGATTACTGTAGGTCTAGGAAGTCAGCATTGTTATTAGCATTATTATACTGTTTGAAAAACATCTAGTTGTCATATAAGAAAGAGGATAATGGTATTCTAGCTCAAATGTTGAATTTTCTCAAAGGGACTTAACTTTGACTCTGTGTTGATATTTCCCAGGGTTCAGTCAACACAGCTCTCAGATCACCCTCTTCCCATGTGCTGCAGCCATATGTCTAAGTCAACCATCTCAGGCTTTCTCCTTCAGAGCACTGATGAGGAACAGCAATATAATACAGAAAAATGTGGAGATTTTTTGTCTCTTTTCATTCTACAAATAAATAATAAACAAATAAATAAACAAATGAGTAAATAACCAATGCTTAAAATCACATTTATTTGTTATTTATTAATAGGTTTAACACTAAAGAAATTTCATTTCTTGTAAAATGTAATTTTAAAATTCATCAACATGTACAAATACCTGTCCTTATTCTTCTACAGCTATGAAGAAACCTTGTATGACATTTGTTATTATCATCATTATTAATTATTACTTTTTTCAGCTAATACACAAAAAATGTAGACTGAGTTAGAATGATAAAACTATGCTTATATTTCTGAAGTAATTCAAGGGTTTTTGTTTTTTTGCTTGATTTTGTTTCTTTTGTTTGGTAACATTTAGGTTATTTAAGCCTCTTTATTTATCTTTTGGAGTTGTTTTGTTAGCTAATTACATACATGATATAATGTGGATCGAGTGTGCTATTACTCCCTTTCTTCCCTTGTCTCACACAACCACTGCTTTTCCATGTCAATTTCGTGTGCTCTTTTTGTTTAAACATACTGAGTCCATTTAGAGCTTCCTTATTGTGAATGGTTGTAGGAAATTTTATTGGAGCATAGGTAGCCTGTTAGGTCCCTCATCCCAGAATAAAGCTGATTATTCATACACCAGCATCCATTAACTTCCAATAGCTCATTTGCTGAGGGTGGGATTTTGTGAGCCTGTTTCCTGTCTATACTGTTATTTTGACAGGTATGATCCTCTTTAGATCTTGTACATGCAGTCATAGTGGCTGTGAGTCATGTGTGCAACAACCAGTCATATCTAGCTCTTTCCTTCTTCACATCTATGAGAGTTAATTCCCTCTCACTCCATCTGTCTGTATGTCTTCATTTTTAATATATTACTAGAAATGTCTCAGATTGTATTAATTTTTCATAAATACGTTTTAATTTGCTGCTTTACCATGCTGCATATTAGTTTTTCATTGATATTTGCTCTTGCTTTTAGAATTTTATTTTTTATGTTTAATTCACTTACTCTTTTATTTGTAGAGGTGGTGTAATCAATTTTATTTCCACTCTAAGTGGATCTTGAATCACCTAGACACAGTGAGGTGTACTTCTGGATATGTCTATGAGGCCACTTCAGGAGGTGATTTGGATAACTCTTCAGGAGATGATATGAGATGGATACCTCTATCTCAGTTGTCAGAAGTACTGTCCTGTGAATTGGAGATCCACCTCAAGTAAAGGGGAAAGTGGAAAAGCAGAAAGCCACCCCCCTTTCTCTGCTTCCTGGTCACGTTGATGGGAAGAGTCCTGCTGCAGCATCTTTTGCCTGTCAGGACTTACTGAACATCTGAGACTAAACACAAACTGAATCTTTCCTCTTTATGTTGTCTTTGCCACCATGATGCAGAGGTGACTATCATAACACAAGAGCACTTTACACTTTCCATGTTTTAAAATCCCTGTGTTCAACTTGGATGATGTTCCTGACCAGTCACCTTACATGGTATTTCTCCATCTACTGTGGCAGTGGCTTGCTTATTAAGTCCATTTCAACTACTTCATTTTCAGTTTTAGAATGTATATTTAAGTCTTTTTTTTTTGTTTTTTGTTTTTTGTTTTTTGTTTTTTTTCGAGACAGGGTTTCTCTGTGTAGCTTTGCACCTTCCCTGGAACTCGCTTTGGAGACAAGGCTGGCCTCGAACTCACAGAGATCCGCCTGGATCTGCCTCCCGAGTGCTGGGATTAAAGGCGTGCGCCACCACCGCCCAGCTTTTAAGTTTTTTTGTATATTCGATAACACTGATTAGATTTGCCATTTTTTTTTACCTATTTCCTCAATAGCTTTTTCTGTTATTTCAAATACATTTAAATCCCTTGCCTAAATTACTAAATCATGTATCTTTGATTTTTCAGGGTTTATATGTTATGTGTTGAACAGTATCTTGAATGTTGATATTTTCTTGCCTCTTAATACAATTTAAGAATTACAAATAGTGGATATTTTGTATAGATACTATCACTGTTAAGTAAGCATCCTTCACTCTTGATTTGGGGATGATTGGTGAACCATGTTTGTCTTGTCAGAGACAGCTGTGGGTATAAGTAGGGTTGTCATTTGTTGTTGACAGAATAGAGCTTGGTTTGTCCTTGGATTCAGTTAAAACCCTGCAAAGTCTTTTCTTCTGTAACCATTGGCTACTGTGAGAAACTTATGATGGAAGGTTCTTCTACTTTCCATGGATTGAACACTGAATGCAAGTTCTGAGGAGAGATTCCTTGTTTTGAATGTGGTTCTGTTGGTTGTACAGGGAGTGACTAATGTAAACTGCATGGCTTCCCCAATAACCACGCATGAGTATATCCTGGGTACCACTTTGATTTTTCAGACACTAATTGGCATGGTAATCAGTAACTCAGCTGGTTTCCCAAGTTATACTTCAGGGTTTCTGCTCTCAACAGTTTACCTCTTGCATATTGACTTAATAGCCTGTTATTCTCACAGTTTTTTTTTTTCTGTGTTGAGAGTCTTATGAATGCTTATCCTGTTCATTCATACGATTTCAAATTTGTTCACTGTAGCCTTCCATGAACACTTAAATCTCTAGACATATCATCTGTAGAAAGTCAGGTACCAATTTGACACTTGAAGTGTTTGCCATGATCACTTCAGGCCTCGCTGAACATTGTACCGATTATTCTTTTTTTTTTTTTCCTCTCCGAACAGCTCTCTCAGATCAAGTCTCTAATCCTCAGCATGACCTTTCATTTAACAAGAGAAGTACCCTTCTCTGGGGAGAAATTATCATTTTAGATCACCTCTAAAATCCTTTCTTTTTAAAATTTTACTCAAAAAATTTTTTCTCTGCTTTATCCTCTTTGCAAGCTCCTAATAGTTTAAAAATATAGAATTGTAAATACTTGATTTTTAAAAAGTTGACAGAAAGGCCATATTTCTATCATCAAAGATAATGAATCTATCTGATCATTACTAATACATATTTCTTAGAAATTTAGGCCCACTATATCATTAACCATTGAAATATTGGCGGTTCATTATGGAAAGAGGAACAAAATGACGATTCTTTACAAGTGATTATTATTTTCATAACATCACAGGGAAATGAGTAAAGATCTTTTATGTTTATCTAAAGGAGTGAAATATGAATATGAATTCGTAAATATCTTATATGCTCTGGAAAACAGATGGTAAATTTCAACAACAGTGAGACTTGATTTTGTTCCTAAGCAAGCAGAGCTGATGAGTTGATCATAGAAAACTATGTTGACTTCACCAAGTTCTACCTTATATATCCAGGACTATTGTGGTAGTCTCCCATTTGCCTTTACATAGCAATATAAAATAAATTCACAAACATATTGAAATGTCATTGCTATTTTCCAACTTCCTTCTAAAGAAATAGGATAGGAAGGAGTGCAGAAAAGGGGTGTCTTTTAGGCATGATATGACTGTCACTTATGATCTGGTAGAGGCTATGGTAACTGGCTTATGCTCTATGAAATATCAAGCCAAAAAAAATGTAGCTTAATTACATAAAAATTAGTTCTCTTATATTCACAATAGAAAATAGCCTTCTTTTTTATAAAACAGACACTCATTTCATATGACAAATCTTAAAAAACCAAACACAAAACAAAACACTACTGTTTTATTACGTAGCACAGGTTGGTTGCTACTTCTCAATTTATTTCCTGGCCCAGCTGCCACAAGTTCTGGAGTTGCACATCACTTTTTCCAACTCCACCATGTTTTCTGCAAGGTATACTGACTTAGGTTACTGAAGAATCACACTGTTTTTTAAAACAATGTATTTTTTTCATTTTAATAATTATGTTGTATGTGGGTAGATAGTTGCATGATTTTATCTTTCGAGAGTGCAAACTGATTCCAAAAGAAAATATAGTATTCTGTGTGAAGACCACAACCTCAGTGCTTACTAAAAAAAATGTAGGAAAGCCTTCTTGTGTGAAAATATGCTAGTTATTTGAACGTTTTTATCTTAGAGAAAAGATCTTTCCTTAGGTCATTTTAGGTAGCCACGGAAGTCATTTGATTTCACAAGAAAAGCTTTACTTAAATCTCTTTCACAATGAGATCTCACCTATTTGTGTAGACCACTGTGTTGTCTGATCTCCTCCAGCGCCCCTGTTTTCACTTCCTTTACCTCTCTATTGTAATTGCTGATTAGAGTGATTATAAAACTTTTATACTCATCATCAATGGATATGTATTTATGTTAACATGGCTGTTCATTGCCTCCAAGTCTCCTCACTTTTTGGAAACAGGTGTAGTTCCTAATATTACTTCCTAATGTGAAAGATTGTATTGTCAAATATAAAGAGATAGACATAGATTCTTGTAAGAGATTGAAATTATATTTAGGAAAAAGTTTCAGAAGAATAATTTTTCTTTCTAGAAGAAACTGTGTGTGTCTATGTGTGTATGTGTGTGTGTGTGTGTGTCTATGTCTGTGTGTATGTGTCTGTGTCTCTGTGTATATGTGTGTGTACCTATATTTCTCTGTGTGTGTATGTGTATGTTTGCGTGATACATATTTCACAATAGAAATGGGGTACTTTCCTCAAAAGTCACATTCTTAACATTTTTTGTGTTCTGCCAAAAGAAAAAAAAAGACTACTACAAGTTTGCTGGATTGATTTGATTTTAGAGATTTCTGACTACTTTTTTCTGAGTCTAAAACTATTTCTAATATGTAAATATAAAATAAAACTGTGTTCAACCAGTAAGCATATTTCTATTTGCTTTATACATTATAGGTAAAAATCACACTATTTTGCTTTATGAGGCAAATTCTAAAACCTTTACATTGGTTACTAGTCTTATTAGTATTATGATTTGTGACTTATTTGCATACATTTTTACTGCTGGAATTATAGGAAAGCTAACATTTTCAATATACAATAATATTTTATCGCCTTGTAATAATAAAAAATGTATGTACATAATACAATTGAAAAGCTGATTATTGTTTCAAACATTCACATGTAAATATTGAACATCTTTAAAAAGTGCCTTAATGAATAAAATATTTGAAATCTCATACAATACTTTCTGAGTAGGGAAATTATGTTGCTCTTCAGATGCTGCTTGTTGGCTACAGAAATGAATTTCTCATGAGGGAGTTTGACTTCTTGTTACCCACTGGGATTCTGTGATGCTTTAAACTAAATAACCATTAATGTTTTCTAAGATGGCACAGTGTAGAGTTACACATCCTTAAATTGACATGCTTCACAGTAGCACAGAGTTCTGAGAATCAGTGTGCTACCAAATCCATATTCTTTAAATCACTGTGTTTAAGTGATAGGCATGTTCTAACAGCCAAGGCTTGTCAGAAACCATGGACACGTGATAATTTACCTCCAGGAGACTGCTTAAGTAAACAATCAAGGGTGGCTATAGTAAGGACACAGATCTTAATAGTCTGCAGAACGGCAGGCTAGCCCCCCACCCCATCCTCTTCTCTTTCTGTCCTGTATTTTCTGTGTATGTGTTTGAGGCGATCTCACAGAAGATGAAAGCTCCGAGGCTTTGATTTGGGATTAAATCAGCCCTTTTAGTCACAACCCAGATTATTTCTTTTTTAAAGCATTTCATTTGAATTTCAGCTCTCAATCAGACAGAGTAAAGCTGCTCAAGCATTCAGGAAGATAAATTCTGAGGTTCCAGAAAGATATGCAATTTGCAGATTTTATCACAGGGAACAGTCAGCCAGTCTGAGAAAGAAATGCAATCTTGATATTTCACAAAGCAAAAAGAGTAAATGGGTCTGAGGTGTAACAGTTTGGAATGAGAGCAGCACAATTTACTCTATCATTGAACATTAAAAAGTGTTTATTAGGAACAGTTCTATTTCTGGTTACTTAATGCATGCAGATATATACACACACATTTTGCATCTCAGTATTGATTTTATTTTTTTAGGTCAGACACTATTACAAAAGACTGGTTAAAATATCAGCATTTCCAGTCATTAAAGTATTTAACAGATTTGAGTGTCTCTAACAGACAATTGTATGCCAGTTTATGTAAAATCTATGATTTATTCATTCATCTATTCACTTGAAAGAAGAGTTTAATTTTGTTCATGAATATGTACTTTATTGTCTCCCTATATATTTATGTACATTCAAAAGCAAACCTCAGGCCCAATGCTAAATGTGATTGAAGTCTGAGTGAATAGGAGAAAATAATATCAATGATTTATAAATCAGAATAATTATAAAATAATTTTAACCTTTAAAATTTATGTCCAATAGTTTAAGTATAGAATAAATATAAACAAAACCACTTCACATTAGGAGTCTTATATGAATCACCAAGCTAGTCAAAAGTTAAACATCTGGTATGTTATTTAAAATGGTATTTTTCATAATATTTTAGCCTTGATTTTTTTTAGCATAGACACATTAGTCATAGGAAAAGAAGATATGTAGATTTGAAAGTTGGGAAGCAGTAAAATTCTATAAAAATACTTTTGTTAAAGTAAAATTTTTTAATTCAGACATTTTAACCATTTCTGTGTTGTTTTTATCACTAGCACTGGTATTACCTGCATCAAAACTTTTTTATCATCTGATATATGTATGACAGACAGACAGATAGATATAAACAGATACATGACAGATAAATTATACAATTATAGTAGAGGAATAGGGATGCAGATAAACAACAGGTAGATAGATAAGAATTACTCTGCCTTATCCTGCACTATCTGCATAAAAACAAACAACAAAACAAGATTAAAAAAAAAACAGAGAAGGAAGTGGTGGGAGAAGTGAAGGGGAACTGATGGAGGGAGGTGGTGAGTGAAATGGAGTTGTATATGAACATACTTCATTGTATATATTTATGACATTCAAAGAGTGAAACTAATTATTGTTTAAAAGATGATTCACCCGTGGGAGATCATACCCTTTTGGAGGCAGGGACAGGGGTGGGGTGGGGTGGAGTGGGGGAGGCTGGGAGGAAGGGGGAGGAGGGAAGAGGTGGATCTATGGTTGATATGTAAAATGAATACAAAATTTCTTTTAAAAAAAGTGATTCACTGGTACCATAGGAAAAGGTATTGCAAGGTCAAGGTGACAAACAGTGTGGAGTATACAGGAGAAAAGTTTTGAAAATGGAAATCCTACCACCCAAACACTATAAGGTCTTGCAATAGTGCTTGCTGTTTTCGGGCTAGCTATCTCCAGAGTAAAGTGGACATGAGTTTGTTGATTTAATTTATTGTTGGAGCACAATAAGTCATTGTTCAACATCTCCTTTAGAATTTTATCTCAGCATGGCTTTCCAGATAACTCCCCCACATTTTGGGGAAAGCTTATGTACATCTTACAATGAGGCAAGTTACTGATGTCTTAGCAATCATTGTGCTTGCTGAATTCACTAATGATTCAAATACGACTTGCAAGGCATTTTATTTTTTTTTGGTTCTAAGGAAATATCCTACTTCATGTCATTATAAAAATTTAGATGTTAATATCTCCTTGTTAGTAGAAACAAGACAAGTAATGACCTGTGTTAAATATGTATTAAAAATATACAAGCCTATCATCATTCATTCCTATTCTTTAAGCAAATAGATCACAGCATTATATGATAATGAAATTCTTATTATTTAATTTCTCAAGTAATGGAAAAAGAGGTGGAGCTCTGAAAAATCACATGCCTAAGTCAAAACTCTACTGAGGTACAGATTAAAACAATGCAGATTAAAAAAATATAGAGTGATGGTAAACTTTACATTTGTGATAAAATTAATAAGAAATAATTTAAAATAATTTATTATTCATTAAAATGAAAATATTAAGGTAGAATGAAACAGAGTGAAATGACAGTGCCCACCATATTATATAGATAAAGATGGAGAAAAATGAATAAAATCAGTATTTCAATCATTCATGTAGAAAATAGGTATTTTTCAATCAATTATGTGAGAAAAAATGAGTAGATTCTACATAAACCAAAAGATGAACATCTGAAAACAGAAAGAGGTAGACAAAGCTCCATTAGAGTCAAAATGTACTATTGCTCTCAGAACTGTATGTGATACAACAGTAGAAGTTATAAAGGGGCAGTGCTAGCTAGATGGCTAAGGAATTAAAAGTACATAATGCTTTTGCAGAGGATCTGAGTACAATTTCCAGCACCCATGTTGAGTGGCTCACAACTAACTCTAACTACAGCTCCAGAGGATTCAGCCCACATAGGGCACCTGAACTTAGATGCACAAACTCCCAGAAGACACAACACACAGATATAATTACCAAAAAAAACCCCAAAATAAACCTTTAAACCAATTATTTATTTAAAAGAGAGAACACGGTAGAAAAAGAGATGATATTAAATCTATTTCAACACAAGATGCAAACCCACAACCAGTAATCTTCAAGATAGCTAAACTTGACTATGAAATCTTCTCAAGTAGATAAAAATATGGCCAACTGGGAAACAGGAGAATATGATTTATCATTTGAGCAATGATTTAAATTAATCGCCAAAAAGAGGCTAACAGATAAATAATAAATACATGTATGAATAATTCATAGCCAAAATGGACCATAAACAAAAATGATGCTAAGTATCACTCACAAAATCAAGATATCAAGGCTATACATATTTAATATCTCACAATTTGTATGTAATAAAACTGCGGGAGAAACTAGGTGTCATTACAGTCTTTCTTGGCATCATTTGTTAATGTGACCAGGCATATGTTCCTGCTTGCTGAGTTTCATTTGGTGTAACTGTATTCTAAGAAGTTCCATGCTTTTGCATGTAGAGGGGTTCATAAATTTATGTATTTCAATAATAATATTTTAATAAAATATAAAGACACCTAAAGAGCCAAATTATCCTTAAGTAAGGAGCTAATTAAAATTCCCATTATCTTGCTGAAGGGCACTGCATTACTATGGTAGTGTGGTCTCTTTAAGCTATATGTATACTAAATTGAGAATCAGGACAGTACAAGTTTGGTCTTACACGAAAATGAAAAACACATATATCTAGGTAAATTTTCTATACTAGTACAAATGACCTTCTCACAGTGAAGATATTCTAAGAATGTGAACCTATAGGTTCCAATTTGTACATCATTGTTACCTTTCTTTTTGTGATGTATATGAAAATAATGAAGTCATGATATTAAATGTTATCTCCATAAGATTCTACTGAATTATTGAATCCTAACACTAAATCTGAGTAAAGTATCACTATGATTTAATTTCAACTTGTAGAGATGAGATGCAGTAGAAATGAAAATTTAACTAATTAACTCACCAACTTACTTATTAATAAGTATTTGACTAGAATATGAATGTCTGAGGAGCCTTGGTTTTATCACTCTTAAGTTGTGGCCTTCAGTGTGCTTAAGACTGAAGAACAGAGCTCAGTGAGAAGCTCCCAACCTTTATTTAAGTAGGTTGTAGTTTCAGCACATTCCCACAAGGAAAGAACAAGTGATTTTGTATGAATCAAAGATAAACAAGCATCTGGGGAAGCAAACATATTCTCCATTAGTATAATCAGAGTATTTATTTCTTTTCCAGATAAACAGAGTTGTACAATATTCAACTTTCTCCTATTTCTGATATGCCCTTCCCTGAAATGACTTGCTTTGTAGTCTCTGAGATTGTCTAATCTTCTTGCAAAGAACTCAATTCATGAGGGTACAAAAAGGAGTAATCATTTTAAAAAATAAGTTATCTTTATCTTCTCCATAAAAGGCAAATATTTTGACAGGTTTATCCATTGTTACAAGTTCTTCTTAGTGGTTGGTGCATCTGTGAGAAAAACAAACATCTGTGTATTTAAACACGGAACCCTGTTTTGTGCTTGTAGCAGAAAATTTGGAGATGTAGTGCTGCTCACAGAAAAAGCAGAGATGACAGTTCTGTGAGCCACAGAAATGTCAACTCTGGAATGGGAACTTAGTGCCAATTCACCTCATAGAAAAATGCTTGCTCTGTGCACTATTTTTCCAGTGTTATTTGAAACGCATAGGTTGACAAAGAACGTGCTTCATTTTGCATTTTGTTTTTCTTATTAATTATAGTGTATCTCAGAATAAAAAATTCATCTTTCTAAAATGTATAATAAGCAAGCTTTTAAGGCATGTTAGCTAAAATAATTCAATTATCGATAAACCTAAGCTCTCTCTCTCTCTCTCTCTCTCTCTCTCTCTCTCTCTCTCTCTCTCTGTGTGTGTGTGTGTGTGTGTGTGTGTTTGTGTGTGTGTGTGTGTGTGTGTGTGTGTGTGCATGTGTGTGTGTGTGTGTGTGTGTACCTGCCCATGAGAGTACACTTGGAGGCCGGAAGTCGACATTAGGTATCTTCCTCAATCATTTCTTCATGATATTTTGGAGATAGAGACTCTCACTGGTATTCATAGTTAATTGTTTCTGCTAGACTGGATTGCCAGCTAGTATCCATGATCCTTCTATCTCCAAACCTCTTGTGATAGGATTAGAGATGTGAACAGCCATGCATGGATTTCACATGTGTGTTGGGATCCAACCTGATGTCTTCATGCATGTATAGGTTAGGTTCAGGCATCAACTTGACACAAATATACACATACTTGGGAAGAAGAAATCTCATGTGAGGAATAGCCTTCGTTAGGTTGGCCTGGAAGCATGTCAAGGGCATTTTTAAATAGTGAATTGGTATAGGGATGTATTAGAATGTAGCTGAGCAAGCCAATTGAAGTAAGTCAGGAAGCAGTGTTGAGCTCCCGCCATAGCTTCAATCTGTGATGGACTGTATGTTGTAAGATGGGAAAAACCACAGAGATAGCTGACACACGCTAGTGGGAGCTCATGGACTCTGGACTGACAGCTGGGGAGCCTGCAAGAGACCAAAATAGGCCCTCTGAACATGGGTGAAATTTGCATGGCTTGATGTGTTTGTGGGTCCCTTGGCAATGGGACCAGGACTTATCCTGGGTACATGAACTGATTTTTTAGAGTCCATTCCCTATGGTGTGATGGCATACTCAGCCTTGATGAAGGGAGAAGGGGCTAGGTCTCACCCCATCTTGGTATGCCAGCCTGTGTTAACTATTCTAGGAAGGCCTTAACTTCTATGAGGAGGAAATGGGGGTAGGTAGGGGAGCAGGAGAAGGAGAGGGAGTGAGAACAGGGGTTGGTATGTAAAAGGAAAGAAAAAAAATAATAAAAATATTATAAAACAAAGCAAAACAAAAAGGTGAAATACATACCCCTAAATTTGCATTAGTTCATCAACAGAAAGCATACCAGTGCATGCAGCAAGTGCTGTATGCCCTGAGTCATTTTCTAGGTCCAACCCTAAGACTTTTAAAATAATAAAATAATATCTTTCTTTAAAAAGTATTTTCACTTTTCTTGACAACAGATAACATCCATCTCAAATATACTCACAGTCAATATAAGCTGATATAAATAAAATCCATAATTTTTAATGTAGGAAATTTACCCTGAAAAAATAAAAATACAACATGCGTATTAGCTAAGGCAGAATATGATGTAGTGTATTCCAGCAGCAGAGAGTGAAATTACCTAGAAGATTTTAGCCAACTAAAATAGAGTCATTAATCAAATGCTGTATTCCTAATCATTCATTGTTCTTGTCATTTCTCTGCAGAAGTGATCATGACATCTGGTTTTATATGGTTAATGAGTGTGAAATGATATTGAATTTCTCTTTCCCTAGGGCTCTATGTCCTTTCCCTACTCCCGCTATAGAAATAAATGCATAAAATCAGAAGCTATTTGAGATTCATACACTAATGCGAAATAGTCACAGCACAGCCTTTTACTGTTGCCTTTGATGGAGTGTTTTTTGAGCCTGAAATAATAGTGATGAATTTACTCAAATTGTGACTACCCAAAAGATACTGAAATAAAATCTATAGACAGAAACCAGTGAAGTATCCACATTTGCCAATTTTCTGTGTGAGTTTGATGCTACAGGACATAATTTTATGACATCTTCACAAAGTAATTTCTCATTTCCCCTGTTGAAAACATTAGGACTTTAAAAGTCAAACTTTTCTTTCCCTACTTGGAATTCATTAAATAATAAGCCAACCAGCAATTAATAATAGTAATAATAATAATAATAATAATATCTCTATTTGTTCAATGCACTCAAAATGGAAGAAACCTCTTAGTCAGCTGTGTCTCCACATGTGCTTCAGATGATGTTCCAACATTGCAAGAATTAACACACCATCGATCTTGTCTTTAGTAACTGACCTTGTTTACCATGTTCATGGCCATATATACTAGGTATCACATTGATCAAGTGTAAAATTACATGTTGATGTCATATTCAAATACTTTTTGTTCTAAGTAAGGTTTACTTATTTTATTAAACTTTAATTTTTCTCTCATACATTACATCCCAACCACAATTTTCCCCTCCTTCCACAACTCCCAGTCCCTCTCCCCACTTTCCCTCTTCCCCAGATCCACTCGATCTCTGTTTCCCTTCAAGAAAAAAGACAGGCCTTCCAGAGATATCCCCTGAAGATGTCCTAACATGTTCCAATAAGATAAGGCAAAAATCTTCATATCAAGGCTGGACAAGGCAACCCTGTAGGAGAAAGAAGGGCTCAAGTGCAGGTAGGAGTCAGAGACACTCCAACTTCCACTGTTAGGAGTCTCACAAAATCCCCAAGCTAAAAAAATCACAACATGTATGCAGAGGACCTAGCCCAGACACATGCAGGCACAGTGATTGTCACTTCAGTCTCTCTGAGCCTCTATGAGCTCCGTTTGTTGATTGTCTGAGCTGTGTTGTTGTGGTGTCCTAGACCCCTCTGACTCCTACACTCTTGGTCTTTTAGTGAGTTTCCTGGCTTTGCTTAGTGCTTGGGTGTGGGTCTCTGCATCAGCTCCCATCATTTGCTATATGCCACCCCTATGATGACTACTGGGCTAGGTACCGATCTAGGAGTATAGCAGAAAATCATTAGGAATCGTTTCATTGACTTTTTTTCCCCAGTAGTACTTAGTTCTATGCTGGGTCTCTGCACTGTCTTCCCTCTAGTTCCCAGACAACCAGGCAGTATCAGGCATGGATACCCTCTCTTGGAGTGGGCCTTAAAATAGACCAGCCATGGACTGGCCAGTCCCACAAGTTCTGTACCACCGTTACCCCAGCACATCTTACAGCCAAGATTGATTTTAGGTGTAAGGTTTTGTGGATGTTCTGCATTGATGTTCCAGTCCCACTGCCTAGCCTGATTATAAAAGGTGGCCAGTTAGTGCTCTGCATGCCCTATTCTTAGGAGATTTCACTAGTGTCATTCTCCTAGTTTTCACTGCACTAGGTTTCTATATTGCCCCCAAATGTCCCCCAATTCCAATTGTCTCTCTCAGTATTCTCTTTTATTCCTCCCCACACACTTGATCTCTCCTATTTGCATCTCCAACCACCCCTAATGCACCTGCAAGAACTATTCTATATTTCCTTCCCAGGAAGATCCATGCATCGCCCTCCCCTTGAGACCTCCTTGTTTCTTAGCCTCTCTGGGTCTGTGGATTGTAGCATGATTATCCTTTACTTAACCACTAGTATCTAATTATCAGTGAGTACATACTGTGTTTCTCTTTCTTGGCCTGGGTTATTTCACTCAGGCTGATATTTTCTAGTTTTATCCATTTTCCTGCAAATTTCATGTTGTCACTGTTTTTACCAGCTGAGTAATAATCCATTGTGTATATGTACCACATTTTTTTAAAATCCATTCTTCAGTTGAGGGATATCTAGGTTGTTTCCAGTTTCTGGCTATTATGGATAAAGCTGCAATGAGCATAGTTGAGCAAGGGTCCCTGTAGTATGGAATAATCCTCTTGCAAACTGTAAATATTTGTCACTCAAATTGGTTTAACAAAACACTGAATGGCCAGTAGCCAGGCAGGAAGTTAGGTGGGATGAAGAAGGATGGAGACAAGAGAGACTCAAGAGAGCCACCTAAGAAGCAAGATGCCAGAGGACCAGTAAAGCCATGGAACACACAGCAATACATAGATTAATAGAAATGGGTTAATTTAAATGTAAGAGCTAGTTAGTAATAAGTCTGAGCTACCAGTGGAGCATTCTGTAGTTAACATAAGTTTTTGTGTGTTTATTTAGGACAAGGCAGTCAGGACAGAAAAACTCTGCCTCCATTTACATCTTTGTGGTAGGATGGAACACCTTTTGTATATATGCCTAAGAATGGTATAACTGAGTATTGAATTAGATCAAGTCCCAATTTTTTGTGGAATCTCTCTATTGAATTACATAGTGGCTGTACTAGTTTACACTTATACCAGCAGTGGAGGAGTATTTAATTTCCCTTGCTCCACATGTTCACCAGCATGAGCTGTTACTAGTGTTTTTATCTTAGCCATTCTGATAGGTATAAGATGAGATCACCAAGTAATTTTGATTTGCATTTCCTCAATGGCTAAGGATGTTCAACATTTAAGTGTTTCTGAGGCATATGAGATTCCTCTATTGAGAATTGTCTGTTGATATATGTACCCCATTTTAAAAATTTTATTATTTGGTTTGTTGATATCTAGTTCCTTGAGTTCTTCATATATTTTGGATATTAACCTCTGTCAGACATGGAGTAAATGAAAATGTTTTCCATTCTGTTAGCTGTCATTCTGTCTGATTGGCAGTGTTCTTTGCCTTACAGAAGATTCTCAGTTTCATGAAGCCTCATTTACTGATTATTGTTCTTAGTGCCTGTGTTATCAGTGTTTTGTTTAGGAAGATGTCTTTTGTTAAACATGCTAAAGCTCTTCCCCACTTTATCTTCTATTATATTCAGTGTATCTGATTATATGTTGAGGTCTTTGATTCATTTAGACTTGAATTTTGCCAGTTATTTCCTTGTCCTTCAAAGCTTGCTATTATAATTGAATCCAATGAACTAATACCCACTTCATCTTTCTCTACCCATGTCTGTCTTTTACCAGTACTCTGAATTGTTAAGTGATATGTCTGTGATCTTCTATGTCAACAAATTCAATAGACACTACTAAAATCAACATTCATCTGGAAAAAAAAGAATTTTTGAATTTATACCATCAATTATAATAACACTCCCAATACATCAGGTTTTCATTTCCATTTTTCATTTCTGAGTCATTCTTCTTTTCAACATTTATTACTTTGAAGCTCATTAGTAGTTACCTCTTGGCCATATCTTCTGATTGCCTAGGAGATGCCAAAAATTCAAGAACATTATCCGCTATGACTGTTTTCCTATTGCTTCCTCTAAAGTTCCTGCTTAGAAGAGTCATAGAAGAGCATTGATTTCTAATATTTTGGTATCTCTATAATATTTTCACTTGAACATCTCAGAGAACATCTCAGTCTCATTTTAATACAAAGAAGAATTCTTCCTTTTTTTTTTCGAGACAGGATTTCTCTGTGTAACTTTGTGCCTTTCCTGGAACTCACTCTATAGACCAGGCTGGCCTCAAACTCACAGAGATCCACCTGGCTCTGCTTCCCAAGTGCTGGGATTAAAGGCATGTGCCACCACCGCCCAGCTGAATTCTTCCATTTTAAGTGTATTTTACCCTTAATTTTGCTTCAGTTAAGTGCCCCATTCTCTCTATTCTGATCACTTACTTATGTTCTCTCTACCACAGACCACACCCCCTCTATGCAGATATGAACTCTTAATATTTCAGTCCCAAAGTCAGATGCACAACACTCCTGTCACTTTTGTATGTGTGCCATCAGTGCCACCATGCTGTACCTGACTTTTTTTTTTTTTTTTGAGACTACTATACCAACTTCTTTGTTGTTCTTGGAGGATCACCCATGTTTCTCCCAGGGTGATTGATTCTTGTATTCATATATATTAAGTTCTATATATAAACAATGAATCTACATAAATCTGTATAAGATTCCAGGCAACTCTCTTTTTCCTTAGTCAGAAGCCCTTTCCTACGGGTATGCAAAAGAGCTACTGTTGGTCTGTGAAATCTCAAATAGCCAAGATCCTTCACATTTAAGAATTGGCACATATTACTGTCTCCCTCATGAATATCCCATCCGCCAGTGTTTTTCAAGATATATATTACAACATAATATAACAAAAAATTCAGTGAGTTTACATGATCATTATTTTAAAACATAAAAATTACAGGCTACACTTAGCTGATCAATTCGTGTCCACATTGAATGGAATATAAACAGTGGAAGGCATATTATTATGTGAATATGGTTCACTCCAAAGGCCACAACTTCAGTATGGGAAAAGAGCTGCCTTAGTTGGCTCTTGGTCTCTTTCTAGTAGTTGCTGAGCCTTACCTCTAGAACAATAACAGCAGTGGCTTCTTAGACCAAGTGAGGGAGATCAGCCATAGAAAGCCATCTTTGAAATTACCCGGAAACTTGAAATCTCTCTTCCATCATTTGCATTGGTCAAGGCGTTCAGAATGACCCTGGATTCAAGATGTGAAAACATAAACTTCACTTCTTGGTATAAACATGTCAATATATTTGTGGGCATTTTTATTCAGCAGCAAACTCCAGTAGATTCCTGTCATGGCTTGTGTTTTTCAACCAGTATCAACTTCTTTTCGATGTCCCTAAAAGGCAGTCTCACATTCACGTGTCTGTGAGTGTTGATCTGTTTAATATTTTTATTTAATTTTAAAATATATTTTCTGTGTTTTGCCTTTTTTTCTACATTATACATTTGAAAATAGTTATGTGAAAACAGCGAATAAATGGTTCTTTTTCTTCCTTTACCTATCTAGTGAAGAATATGATTGATAATCTATCAGCCATTCTATACATGTAGTTTGAATAAGTATATTTTCTAGTAATTAATATGAATCAATATTTTATTAAAATGGGTTACATAACAATAGAGCAGTGAGTACATCTTTTAGAGAAAACAATATAAGAAGATATAGAGAATTCAGTTGTCGTAAGTCTGGTGCAATCACTATGGGGAAGGGGAGGTTAAGTTGCAAATGGAACGCGATGCATTAATGAAAGCATGAATGCACAGAGGAGGATGTGCCTTCCACACAAGATGGTCTCATCACAGAGGAAATGCTAGTGTGGCTCTGGGAGCTATATTTTGAGAAAGACAGAGAACAACATGAGACTATGACAAAGCGACATCTGAAGCACTTGAGGGAACTTGGAATGCTCAGCTTCTCAAAGCCTGAGGGACAAATATAATTGATATCTTCAAGCACTGAGCAGCTGTCACACTTAAGATTATGTCCTCTATTTTCCTCAAGAACTCTGATTAATCACACATCAAAGATGAATTTCACAATTAAAATGACACTTAAGCATCCCAGAATGATTACTCTAAGGAGGAAAAAGATTTAGAATTTTTTTCTGCTGGCATTTCCTTCAGTTCATATTGCTTGCTACTCCATCTTACACCAGGGTTTGGATTTGGAGACATCTTGTCATTTTTGGTGTAGCAATTATGCTTACTTTCAGTAATAATAAGCAAGTCAATTAACTTCCTTTTTTTGTGTCATTGTAATCATGGGTTCATCTCGTTTTAGTTGTGCTGAAAGCACCTAGTCCACGTCAGGGCTCACATATACAGTAATGAGGAAAATCACTGTGCATGATATTATACTGGTTTCTTGTTGGAGAAAGCACCTGGGAACTGAGAGTATTAATCAGAAAATTTAGTAACAATGAGTAATGGAGCATTGTTGCTCTTATGGAAGTTTCGGGTTCAATTCCCAACATGTACATGGTAGCTCATCACCATAAGTAATCCTTTTTCCCTGGGGAATCCAGCAGGCATGCACATGGTGCACATACGGGCATGTAAGCAAAGCACTTTTGTGCACAAAACACAATAAATAAATCTTTAAAAATTATAGAACAAATACAGTGTTTTAAGTAGTTTGTCATACTGATAGAAAACACATTCACTACTTTTTTATATTTTTATAAAGTGAAATTTAGCACACATCATAGTTAATATCGTCAACTTGACAGTATCTAGAATCCCCTATAACACAAGCCTGTGGCCGTGCATGTGTAGAAGGGATTTTGTAGATCTGACTGATTGAGTACTAACCTTAATTGTTGATAGCACCATTGCATGTACTGGGGTCCTGGGCTGAATAATAAAGAGGAAATCGTCTGAGGACCTGAGGACCAACAGTCCTTTCTCTCTGATTCCTGACTGCAGATGCTTCATGACCATCTATCTGACCCATGTTCCTGAAATCATGGCTTTCTAACGTTACAAAGTGCCTCCCCTGTAATAGTAAGCCATAATAAACCTTCCCTTCCTTAATTTTCTTTTGTAACCTATTTTGTATGTTACAAAAGTAACAAGTAACTAATGCAGTGCAAAATGATCGAAATCTCCCAATTTTTCATTTAATTAATTAATTAAAAATTAATTTGTGGAATAACAGAGCTTTCCTCAAAGCTTATATCCAGCTTAGGATGTATGTGTTTTTAACTTTTAAATCATGTTCTACCAACATTATAGCGCATGCAATATTCCCTTATGCTGAGTAAAGCATAAGAGTTTGCTCATTTGGTCACAGGGAAACTAATCCTAAGGAGTAACACTAGGAATTTGTTTGTATATGACAAATGAAGTTTGCTTTGTTGTGAGTATCTAAGAATACTAATAATTATTTTTTAAAAACCCTAACAGTGTAAGATTTTCTTATTTACTTATTTTATTTTATAATTTAATTTAATTTTACATTTCAGCCACAGATTCCCTGTCTTCCCCCCTCCCACCCATGGATTCAGTTCATGCAGGTCCAGTACCCTCTTCCCAGGCTGAGCTAAGCGACCCTGCATAAGCCCCAGGTTCCAAACAGTCAGCTCATGCACTAAGGACAGGTCCTGGTCCCACTGCCTAGATGCCTCCCAAACAGTTCAAGCTAATCAACTGTCTTATTTATCCAGAGGGCCTGATCCAGTTGGGGGCTCCTCAGCTATTGGTTCATAGTTCATGTGTTTCCATTTGTTTGGCTTTTTGTCCCTGTGCTTTATCCAACCTTGGTCTCAAGAATTCTCACTCATACAAACCCTCCTCTTTCTAGCCAATTGGACTCCCAGAGCTCTACCTGGGGCCTGGCTGTGGATCTCTGCATCTGATTCCCTTAGTCATTGGATGAGATTTCTAGCATGACAATTAGGGTGTTTGGCCATCTTATCACCAGAGTAGGTCAGTTTGGGCTTTCTCTCACCCATTGCCAGTAGTCTATTGGAGGTATCTGTGGATTTCTGTGGACCTCTCTGGCACATTGCTTCTTTGTGTCTTTCTTGGGGTCCTGTTTTTCTAGGTAGCCTCCCTGGTGTTGTGAGTAGCAGTTTAGTCATCTTTGTTTTACATCTAGTATCCTCCTATGAGTGAGTACATACCATGTTTGTCTTTCTGAGTTGGGGTTACCTCACTCAAGATGATTTTTTTCTAGATCCATCCATTTGCCTACAAACCTCATGATGTCATTGTTTTTCTCTGCTGAGTAGTGTTCCATTGTGTATATGTACCACATTTTATTTATCCATTCTTCAGTTGAAGGGCATCTAGGTTGTTTCCAGGTTCTGGCTATTACAAACAATGCTGATATGAACATAGCTGAGCAAGTGCCCTTGTGGTATGATTGAGTATTCCTTAGGTATATGCCCAAGAGAGGTATAACTGGGTCTTGGGGGAGATTGATTCCCAATTTTCTAAGAAAGTGTCATATTGATTTCCATAGTGGCTGCACAAGTTTGCATTCCCACCAGCAGTGGAGGAGAGTTCCCCTAGCTCCACATCCTTAGAGACCATGATAAATGAAGACCACATGAGAATAGGAAGATTTTCTTATGAAGCTTTTTAAATGTAGTCTTTGAATGGGTTTCAGTCCCACATGATTAAATTGTAGCATAGCTGACGACTGTATCTGTCCTATGAAATGCTGTGTACCAGTGCTGTTGACATGCAGGAATTATTAGGACTTTATGTCCCTTGACAAAGCTGAGAGCATATTCACTCTTAGGCATCTTTTTTATAGTACTACTGAGTGTTCCTTTAAGAAGTGACTTTTGAAGATCATAACATTATTTGTTGGAATGACAAAATGCATATTGGTAATGGAAATAATAAGTATATTAAGAAGACATGTTAATAAAACACTTTGTAGAAAATAGACATAATATGAACAATGAAATTCAAAATGATTTAACACTTCATGGATTTTATTTAATTTTTTACTAAAGAGATCCTAACAATATAAAAATTAAGGCAGCATTCTCTCCTGTGATGCAGTTATGCTGTGCATCCCTTCTGAGCTCTTTCTTCTAATGTTTTGTTGAAACCAACATGCTTAAATCCCCTTTTTGAGAACTAAACAAAGGCAAAATGATCATAAAATATAATATCCCTCAAGTTTGACAAGTGTGGTTGATAAATCGTGCACCCCAATAAACTTATCTGGGTGTCAGAGAACAGAATTGCCACTATATTATACATAGAGGTCAGGCAGTGGTAGCACTCTCCTGTAATCCTAGCATTCTGGAGGCAGAGATCCATCTGGATCTCTGTGAGTTCAAGGCCATACAGTAAACAGCCAAGCATGGTGACACACATCTTTGATCCCAGCACTTGAGATCTGATGTCTTGCTTGGGGAAGACACATGCCTTTAATCCCAGGAAATGATGGCAGGAAGCAGAAAGGTATATAAGGCATGAGGACCAGGAACAAGAGGTTTTTAAGCTTTGAAGCTTTTAGCAGCACAGTTCAGGTAAGATCCATTCAGATGAGGACTCAGAGGCTTCCAGTTTGAGGAAACAGGATCAGCTGAGAAGTTGGTGAGGTGAGGTTAGCTGTGGCTTGTTCTGCTTCTCTGACCTTTCAGAATTCACTCCAATACCTGGCTCCTGAGGTTTTTTTTTTTTTATTAATAAGACCATTTAAGATTCATATTACACATATGTCTAAGTATTTTGCCCTTTCATTTCATAGTAAAAAACCCCACACATTGCATTTATTTTATACTTTCTTTCGTTTAATTTTACTTACTTGTATAAAGAAATAATTCTTCCTTAATTTACCTTCTATAATTCCCTTAATGTTTTATATGAGTTAAATAATATCATTTAATATAGTTTTATTAAATTTGCTCATTCTCCTTATTACCATATAATTTGATTACATCAAATAGCTTGTTCAGGCTAGATTTAGTTTATTTGTGTTGTTTTTGGGGGGTTTGTTTATTTTTAAAGGCTTATGAGACATAAGATATCTTTTCAACTCTGTCTTTCTCTGCTACAAAGCTATGTTTCAGCCTCGTATATGATGTTTTAACATCCACTAGAGCAGTGGTTCTCAGCCTTCCTAATGCTTCAACTCTTTAATATAGTTCTTCATGTTGTGGTGACCCCAACCATAAAATTATTTTCATTGTTGTTTCATAACTGTAATTTTGCTACTGTTGTGAATCATAATACAAATATCTGATATGCAGCATATCTGATAAGTGATCCCCAAAGGAGTCTCGACCCACAGGTTGAGAAACACTGCCCTAGAGATTGTGGCAACATTATTTCATTGATGGTGGCAAAATGGCAAGGTGGAACCCTAGTTTGACTTCTCTATTTTCACACAGCCACTGAGAATGTGCTATTGCAATTTACCATCTATAAACTATGTATTTATTTTAGAAAATGAGCACTGAAGATTCGCATTTATATTCAAAGAAAGTATTTCTTCATTATTTTGCTTTGTTTTCCTGCCTTTGTCTTTAAACTGAAAATCTTTTTAAAACAGCATCACCAAAATAATTACAATTACTTGTTTCTCCAACTATGGTATTTTTTATGTTCTATTTGCTTATCTTTCCTTAAGCTTTGCAAACAATAATACTAATATTACTAAGGTAACCTTTTTAATTTCAAGCGTTTACACAGGCTCACATATTTGAATGCCTGGTTCACAGATGGTGACTTTCTTCTGGCGGTTTAGGGAACCTTTGTCTTTCAGAGTCTACACGACCAAAACAAGTCACCAGCAAAGGGCTTGAAAAACTGTACCCACCTGTGTTGTGGTCCACACTTGGCGTCATAATCCACCAGGTACTGCTACTGCCTCTTGTTCCCTCTACCACGGAGAGAGTTGTATACCCCTCCATCCCTTCCCTGTTACCATAGGTGAAATCTGCATGAAACCATGAACAAAAATGAAGCTGTCATCCTTCAACATGTGTGATTAATCTAATACAATAAATAAAATTACTGAATACTGTTTGAGATATCTTGTCATTCTTTTGAACTACAAAATTTCTATTCTAGTGACAATTATTTGGTAGATTACCATGTTTTAAGATCAGCACAATCATGACAATTAGGGTGTTTGGCCATCCTATTACCAGAGTAGGTCAGTTCCAGCTGTCTCTTGACCATTGCCAGCAGTCTATTGTGGGGGCATTTTTGTGGATTTCTGTGGGCCTCTTTAGAACTTTGCTTCTTCCTATTGTCATGTGGTCTTCATTTACCATGGCTTTTTATTCCTTGTTCTCCCTCTCTGTTCTTGATCCAGCTGGGATCTCCCATTCCCACAGGCTCTTTTTCCCCTCAACCCTCGCCCTTCATTACTCCCACTTTTGGAGCTCTGGAAGTCTAATTAGCGAGAAAGAGGAGGGTTTATATGAGTGAGAATTATTGAAACCAAAGTAGGATAAAGCACAGGGACAAATAGCCAAACGAATGGAAATACATGAACCATGAACCAACGGCTGAGGGGCTCCCAACTGGATCAGGCCCTCTGAATAGGTGAGACAGTTGATTGGCTTGTTCTGTTTGGGAGGCATCCAGGCAGTAGGACTGGGTCCTGTGCTCAGTGCATGAGTTGGCTGTTTGAAACCTGGGGCTTATACAGGGACGCTTGGCTCAGTCTGGGAGGAGGGGACTGGACATGCCTGGACTGAGTCTACCAGGTTGATCTCTATCCTTGGGGAAGGCTTTGCCCTGGAGGAGGTGGGAATGGGGGGTGGCCTGGGGGGAAGGGGAGGGGACTGGGAGAGGGGAGAACAAGGGAATTTGTGGCTAGTATGTAGAACTAAATTATATTGTAAAATAAAATAAAATCAAATTAAAAAAAGATCAACACAATCATCATTTGATTAAATGATAAAGAAATTAGTTGGTTTTCATTTCAAGTTTTCCAGTTTTAGAAACTTTTCACTAATTTTTCTCTATACTGAAACAAATTCAGGTGTCTAAGTTCTAACGTGACCATAAAAGATATGCAACATCATTTCATTTCCCACATGTCATATTTTTTTCTGATCTGTGGACAACAATTTCATTAATTTCTGCTAGTATTTTCATTTGCAAACCATAAACTCTATTATACATGTGTAATGTGTATATATTTAGTTCTATTTGTATTTACCCTCTTTCTGTGTTCTCAATGGTAGTATAGTAGTCATATTAGTGCAGGAGTTAAAATATTTTAATATTAACCTATAACCATGTACAAAAATGTTCCTAATTTATTATATATGTATATATACAACATATTGTATATATACATATGTATACACACATACACACATATATATATTTATACATACACACATATGTGTATGCATATATATATATATATATATATATATATATATGCAGTCCAATTTACCTGTCATAAGCATTTGGATTATTTTCAGTTTATTTTGGACAATAAAAACAAGTATATCACACACACACACACACACACACACACACACACACACACACACACACATATATACACATTTCAATACTTTTCTTGGAAAAATTTTAGGAATTTACCAAAGTTGAAATTATTGTATAAAGGGACAGAATAAAAAGTTGCTTTTTAAACCTACTACCCAGTCTGTTTGTATCTCATAGCAACTAAATGGCCGGACATAGAATACATGTGTTCCTTATAACCACATAGAGTCTGTTTCTACTACTATTCCAGTCTTTTTAAAAAAGGGTACATTCATTTCATCATGGTTAGAAGTGACAAGTACTTCTATTTAAAGCATTGCAGGAGACTGTTTTTTCTGCCACAAATTCAAATAATATCATCAACAGCAGGTGCTCAATAGTTATGTATCTTTTGAGGTTAATATTATTTTTTAACTTGGATTAATTATTTTCTCATTTTTCCCCTGGTAAACATTTCTCTGTTGATAGTTCTCCTTGAGATATGGATTAGCAATGTATTTGGTTTGCAAACATCTACAAATATAAGGAAATTTAATATACAAATATAAGGACTCCTGTATGATAGACTTGCGTCAACTTGCAGTTCACATCAGTAGTTTTTGATGAAATCTGGTGTAAGATGTCATCTTATCAATCACATCTGTAAAGATCAGAATCAAAGGGTAGACTTCTCCACAAGTGAGCATTTGGCAGAGCCTCCAGACTTATCACAGCCAGTTTTGCAATGTTAATAATACAAGTGCTCCCATCACTGTAAGATAACCATGTTACACTTTACCCATCTGGGTCAGGACCTGTTTCTTTGAGAACCGTTTCAGAACACCAGAGTCACTTGAGGGTTAAAGAGTGTGCATGACAGCAGTTAAGTAGCACAGTGCACCTGTCAGATGTCCAGCTGGCTCACACAGAACTGAACATAAGGCTGATTGGCTCTCTGCCCAGAGATTCTAACGTATCCTGAAGGGTGCCATATTGACAATTATGGATATGCAAAATTGTTCACACATTTAAGGTGAAGAGCTGACTTATTTTGAGCACATATCTTTATGTGATTTATCTGATGGCATATGGGGTCATGTTGAAGCCAGTCCCTTGGGGCAAGATTGCCGTAGCAACTAATTCGCTCTAAATCATAGTTGCTGTTCAAATGCCTTGAAAATTATCCTTCTAGGTTTTGACCAGGATTTGAGCTGTTACTCTGAAAGATTAGGGGAAAGATAAATTATTATCTCTATAATAAAAATAAATATATAGATCAGAGCTGGGAGAGTGCTGATAGATAATAAAACAACCATGCATATTTGATGATAATGCACTGTAAAGTAATATAAAAGTAATTAAGACTGTCTTCTGGTAAATTCTGCAAGGATATTCCCAAAAAAATACTTAACTCTTTTCTGGATTTGATTTTGAAAATAAAATGTGCTGTGTCCATTTATAATCATTTACTTTTATTCAGAATCAAATTTTTATTATGTATGTCTGTGAAGGCTTTTTTCTTGTGAATTTAAATACCACATAATAGTTCAATTATTTTTACTTCATTATAACTTTATAATACCTTTTTTTCCCATATTATTCCTTGTATCAGAAACTTGTCATACTTAGATGACCTCCTTAGATTAGATTATTGAAGTGTGTTAATTATTTCTAAAAGGAATATCAGATCTTACCAGGTACAGTGTCTTTGTAATAATTAAAGAAGTAAAAGACATGCTTATTGTGGATCTAGACAAACACATGCATTTCAGCCATTGTCCAGATAAACTATTTATTGATGTATTATTGAAATTATGCATAAATTTTCCTGGTTTTAATTTCTAGAAATGAAAAAACCAACAATCTACAATAAAAATATTGCTATAATGTACAGGGAATTCTATGCTGTAGACACTTTTATATAATTTGTAATGGTTTAAGAAATGTATTTGTCCTATAGATTAACATGTATATAAATTTTATCTTTCTATCCCTACTTTGCCACTGGAAATGCATTTATCTAAACTCATTTAATTCTAGGTTGGACATATGCCCTTAAATTTAGGTTGTTTAATCTGACCATCACTATTTGTATATTAATTTGTTTGTTACTATATATATTCAATACTTTTCTTTCTTCTAGCTATCTGTTTTCTATGAGTCTCTACACTATTATTTTGTATCACTTTAGTCACATTTACAATCTCTAAAATTCTTTTATAAATTTGTGTTGCTTTACTGATGAGCCTTTCCTCCAGCACAGTTTTTCTTACTCTTGATTCAGAATTAATTGACAATATACTGTTTTCCTTTATAAAACCAGTAGCCAGTGAGTTAAAAAATACTCAGCACCTGCTCCTTAAAGCACATATAAGTAGTAATGATTACTGGAGGAAGTCAGGATTCCTCAAGTAGTGCAATGACTCCATGGTATACAGTGGACTCCAGTGAGTCACATATCCAATCACTCATGGTAATGTAAGTAACCAAAATACCCCCCTACACACCGACAGAATAGTTGAATACATTTTTTTCTGTCTGTAGGTACCCTCTGTATCGGAGGTGAGTACACACAGACTCCTCAGATGATGTCATGCACCATTCAGAACAAATAACATCTTTGCTTTTAAACATTTGAAGGATTGCCATACCAACTACAGTGGTCGCACTAAGCCACATCCTCAAAGCATGGCAAGTCCCTTTCCTCGGGCATTGTCAATATGTGACTTTGCTTGTTTTTCTTGATAATATCCACTTCAATTTCAATCAGCTGGAATGTTAACATAGAGCTTTGTTTTGTTTACTAGTTTTACTTTGTTTGTTCACTTTATTTTAAAATTACCTTTATTCTTATTAATGGTAAGCATGTTTTCTTTTGCATTCATTGGACACTTTTCTTTCTTATAAGGGCTATATTGGGTCTTATAAAAATAAAATATGTGGAATTAATTTTACTCTTGAATTCTTCTTATCCTGCTTAATTCTCACTGTGGATTGCCTGTTTTAGTACTTCAACCCCACTGCCTTAGTTTTATCCATAGTAGAAATAAATCATTGTCCTAATATCCTACTGAGGGCAACATATATCTGCTTTACTGCACCTTGCAGCCAAATGACACCCATTACTTCACACTTACCCCGCATTTACAGAACTTGCATAGTTATATGTGTATTTTGTTGCCTGAGGTTTGGTCCATGTTATTCCCTGATCTGCTGTTTAAGGACAGTGTGTTCCATTTGCTAGTCTATACTGTGTCTTTCTTGAATACAAATACACACACACACACACACACACACACACACACACACACACAGAGAGAGAGAGAGAGAGAGAGAGAGAGAGAGAGAGAGAGAGAAAGTATATTTTCATCAGTTAGTCCAGATTTCACAACCTATTCATGTATAACTATGTATGTTATTTCAAATTTTTAAGAAATACGTAAGCTAAAATTCATCCCACGTTCTCTTCAACTCAAAAATATAACTGTCTTTCTATGCATTTTCTTTCTCTTTATCTGTATTTATATATGTGAATATGTATATTCATGTGTGGTGGCAGACATGACATTGTATACTGTGGGATACAGAGGACAATTTGCAAAAATCCGTTCTGTTGTGTTACTATGTGGAGTTTAGCGATTAAACTCAGGTCATCAGGCTTGTTGGCTTTAACTGATCCCTCTGTTTCTTACCCTTTGTGCCAGGATTACAGGCAACAACAGCATACCTGGCTTTCATACTTTCTCCTTTTGTCAGGCTTTCTCAACAGACTTGAAGAACTCTGGAAAGAACTTGAAAAAGCTGCAGCCTTGAGTACTTCATAAACCTTAAGAAAAAAAATTCTTAGATGACAGTTAGGGTTTTCACCAATCTGATTACTGGGGTAAGCCAGGTCAGGCACCCTCTCCACTATTGCTAGCAGTCTAAGCTAGGGTCATCCTTGCAGATTCCTGGGAACTTTCCTAGCACTCAGTTTCTCCCTACCCCATGATGTCTCCCTCTATCATCGTATCTCTTTCATTGCTCTCCCATTCCATCCCTGTTCCAGCTCGACCATCCCATTCCCTTATGTGCTCATCCCCTATCCTCTACCCTCCATTGCCCATCCCTCATCCCCAGTTTACTCATGTAGATCTCATATATTTTTCCTTCTCAAGGCGATCCATGCATCCCTCTTTGGGTCCTCCCTATTAGCTAGCTTCTCTGGAGCTGTAGAAGAGATCCACAGCCAAACACCAGGCCAAGCTCCAGGAGTCCAGTTGAAGAGAGAGAAGAGGAATTCTGTGAGCAGGGGGCATCAAGATCATGATGAGAAAACCTACAGAGACAACCAATTGAAGCTAGTGGGAACTCATGAACTTTAAAAGAATAGCTGTGGAGCCTCCATGGGACTGGATTAGGCCCTCTGCTTAAGCAAGACAATTATGTAGCTTGATCTGCTTAAGGGCCCCCCTGGCAGTAGGATCAGGATCTAATCCCTGGTGCATGAGCAGGCTTTTTGGAGCCCACTATCTATGGTGGACACCTTGCATAGCCTTTAGGCAGGGCAAGGGGATTGGACCTGCCTCTACTGAATGTACCAGGCTCTGCTGACTCCCCATGGGAGGCCTTACCTTCTTGTAGGAAGGAATGGGGTGTGGGGTGTGGTGGTAAGGCTGAAGGGGCCAGAGGAGGGAAGAGGGGGATCTTTGATTGGTATGTAAAGTAAATAAAAATTGTCTTAATAAAAAAGAAAAAAATTCTTAAATTCTCCATGATTTAGATATTTTCATGCAAAAAGTGACTATTAATTAAACTTTATTTCAGAAAAAAAGTGGGTTTTTAAAGGATGCTATACTGCATGAACAGAACTTATCTACCATTATAGTAGATGAAAATGCAGAATTTTGATCCTCATCCTATTAACAACTTCTCCCTATCACAGCTCCTCCATAAATATTTAATGATCAAACAATTTAATATGTCATTTCTCCATGTTCTTATTTATTTACTTATTTATTCATTTATTGAATCATCTTAGCATCCATTTCTAGTTGCAAACTGCATTATTCTTTGTTCAGATGCATTCATCATGTCATCCAAATAAAACAGAAGGATTAATGAATGTCAACCAGTGACAATGTATTTTGAGGAATTCTACCATGTTTTTTGTTAAATAATGAAACTGATTCAACATATATAAAAAGCAAGGAATCAGGCCATGAGAAGAGCTCACAAAAATGATCCACTTAAAATGGCTGAGGAACAAAAACATGTTTCTAAAGAATATGGGGGAACTGAAGAGAATGTTAATTGATTGCATTGCTTTCAATTTTCTATTTGAGTTCTGAGAAGTAGAAAATGCGTTAGGTGGAAAGCAAGCATGTTCAATTTTAATTTACAATGTGTATATTTGAAGATATAGTTTACAAATGAGAAACAAAGATGGGAGTCTGAGTAGCAAATATCAGAATTAGAACCACTCAAGCTTCAGCCGGTACAGCTCCCCCTGGAAAAGCAGCAGAGGATGGATAATCAGCATCCATTTTCTTACTGTCACGAAGAGCAGAAACCAGGGGGAAAACACACACACATGTATTTAAGCACTTCTATACTCACTAATCAAACAAATTATTTCATCTGCCATGGAAAGCATGAGTAAAGATATAGAAAGACTCTGGGACATCATCAAATTCAGATTCTGTCTTGCAGATAAGACATTATATGCAGAAGAAACTTTCCCTAGCAAACTTTATGTGCTTAATATATGATCATTGGCTAAAGTACAGCAACTGGAAACAAGTTTATTCTGGATTAAAAAACATTGATCATTAAAGCACATTTACATTGAAACAAAAATTTTATTTCCAAAGTTTCAAAACTAATCAGAAACACATGCATAAATGAGAGAGTTTTAAAGGAAAGAACTATTTTGATATGCCTAAATTTGCTTGCACATTAGTGTCAAGTCATCACACTAGTTGAAAGATAGGGGAATCATTCTCAGCGCCTCTGCCAAGCAATTTCAGACAATTTGACTGATTTTTTAGAGAGTAAGTTCTGAAAACAGAAGCGATTGAAAGCTATCTGACCTGAATTTATTCCACAAAATTTTATTCCCATCTGAAAGTGTGCCTGTGATTTATTCTGTGTCACTGCTGTGTCTACACTAATGCAGCATTATGCACAGCCGATGCTTCAGAGGAGTAACAGTCCTTCTCCCCGAAGCCAGAGCTTCACGACTACGTCAGACATTGCCTGGCAAAATGTACTTAGTGAGTCGACTTAGACTCTTAACTTTCTAATGAATCTGGAATAATTACTTAAATATTTACCCTCTTCTACTTAAAAATGGCCAGAACAAAGAGATTATGCATGCAGAAGGTGTGTGTATGTGTGGGGGGGATGGAAGATAACAAATGATACACCCAGCACAGCCTAATGTGGCTCTACTGGAGTAGAAACTGTGGTAATAAATCATCTGCCAATGTTGATAATAAAATACTGCATTGGCCTCCATCAGCCGCAAAAGAAAGGTTAAGTGTTATTTCTCACAATAACCATGTGGTCTTCATAGATGACATCTCCAATATCAAATCCCATCATTATTTGCTGTAGAAAACACTTGATCTTTATTCCTAATGGAACATTTTTATAAAAAACTACCTTGTAACTAGCTAATATCCTTGAAATACCCCCATACTTTTTATGCTTATTCTGTCTTTTAAAGCATTTCCCCATTTACTGTGAAATGATTTTTATATCTAAGAGGACTTCCAGAGGTTAAAATTCTTTCTTGTCATCTTTAAATTCCCGTTTAATCATTAGATTCCTAAAAAAGTTATGTTTCAGTCATGTGCCTATTTCAATATTTTCTCCATGATTTATAATTTATTGATTAAATAAAATATTTATTTTTCCATGTTTTATTCCAAGTGATTCTTATTTCAAGTATCAGTCTTATCCCTTGACCTATGTGTACCAATAAACTAAGGGCAGTTTCTCCCAGCTCTGCTTATAAAAGAAGTCATACTATTTAGGGTCTGCTTTAACCTGTGCTTCTCCTCCTCTGCGCACTGCAAGATCACACCCTCTTATTTCTAAAAGACACCAAGTTGGAAGCCTGGCTATAGTCATAGATTAGTTGTGCAATTATGCTGCCCATGTGAAATCCTTTCTCTTCGTAGAGGAGATGGTTTAGTAGGTAGCACAGTTGCTGTAAAACATGAAGACCTGAATTCTCAGGCTTAGAACCCACCTAAAAGATTTAACATTGATAGCACAACCCTCTAAACCTGATGCTAGGAAGGACAGGAAACTCCCTGGGGCTTGCTGCTCTTATCATGTTACCAAACCAGTGATCCCCAGCTGTCTTCGAATTTAAGGTGGTGAAAAATTAAGAAAGATACCAATCTTGGCCTCCTCACACACCTTGGAGGGGGTAGGGGAAAGAAGGTAAAGCATAGAGATTATAATATCTAGTATCAGTACTCAGAAATTTTTCAAAATTTTTATCTATCAATTTTTTTGCAAAATTATTATTTATCATCATCATCAAATCTTTAAGTCATGGTGGTTTTCCTGGGAAATATACAAAAGTGTCTTCCTCGGTATCATCTGTAAATTGGGTGTCAGCAACACTATTATGTATGACATAAAGGGCATTTACACCATCAACACCAGTTGTAATTTTCTAGGTAACCTGACCCAATCCAAGCATATCTTATAATTGCTTTAAAATCTTCACTCACACCTTTTCTGAACCTAGAGCTATAGATTTCTTATAAAAACCTAACTTGAGAATACAGCCCACTTTTTAATCAAGAACAAAGACAGTTCTTCATTCACACAATTGTAATACCAAAATTCTTTTCTAGAGTAAGTTGCATCCCCAGGTGGTTTCTGGAAAAAGCATTTGCTGTGGTGATATATTATATGTGCTGAAATGTGGTGATATTTTATTTGTGCTTTAATAAATAAAGCTTTGCCTGAAGATCAGAGGAAAAAGCCAGCCACAACACAGAAGTCATGCAGTGTTAGTGCACTCCTTTAATCCTATCACTTGGCAGGTAGATCTCTGTGTGTTCAAGGCCACATTGGAAACAGAGCCAGATGTGGTAGCAAATGCCTTAAATTCCAACACTAGTTAAGCATAGAGGTCTGGAGGTCTGTGAAGACAGACAGAAAATGACAGAGCTGGGCAGGAAGAGGAAGTGATGTAGTTGAATAGAGAGAGCAAATCAGATGGCAGAACAGCAAGGCATATAGGCATAGGTAGACAGGAATTATCTGGCATTTGGAAACTGCAGAACTGGTGAGGGAAGATTAGCTGTGGCTTTTCAGATTCTCCCGATCTCTCTAAGGCTTTCACAGATATATCTGGCTCTGTGCTTTTTATTTAATAAGACCATTTACAAATTTGTCTACAATTGGCACTCAATGTGGCCAAAATTCATTAAAAAGCCACTTGTAGGCTACAAGGCCCCTGGCCCAGGCCTGGTTGCACTACAGAGGCTAGAGTACATGGCTGGACTCTCTTTGGCTTTCTTTCTCCTGGTAGATGGTAGGCTCTCTCTGGATTCCCATCTCAGACTGCCACCACTCTAGGTAGCTGCTTTGATATTCACCCAGACTTCTAGTGTTCTATGCAGTCGACAGATTTAGTAAGTCAAGATATCTGAAAGGGTGAAATTATTTAAAGAAATTTTTTTCCCACATTAAAAAATGGGGAACATTTTTACAATGGAAGAAATTTGGTCTCTGATAACATATTAGGCAGTCTGAAAGTGGAACAATTAAATGAGAGGATAATTAATATTGATGGGATGTATGTAACAACAATTATGAATATTATTTGTTTGATCATTTTTAGTTTAACATTAAAAAGGTTGGTCAATTTGAATGCCCAAATAAAATCTTTAGAAAACTGTTAAAATGAATCATAGAGAAATTCAGACCCAGAATTAAAGGTGAAATTAACTCAGGATTGAATTATACAGCTACAGAGAGACAGCCTGCTTTCAAACAACCAAACTGAATCTATCCGGTAACCTAACAGGAACTGCCAAATGCACAAGGGCATGTACAAGCTAATTGGAATCCAGTGGAAATGTTAGATTTAAGGGGATTTAAAGAAGTTATGGTAATATATATATAATATATTATATATATATATATATATATATATATATATATATATATATATATATATATTGCATTACCCATTTGTAAAGCAGATGTTAAACTCAGGGTCAACTTGTAATAGAATTATCCCTCAGGACTGTAAAAAAAATTAATTAGAGCTCTCCTAGAGACCAGCCCACAGTTACAGTGAAGAACCTGATTTAAAGAGGAGGCTAAAACTATAGAACAATGATACAGTGATACAGGTATGGAAATTTCCCAGGATCAGCTTCTTGGAGAGGGCAATTATGCTGACATACAAAGACAATGTTTATATAATAACCAAACCCTAATTCTATGCTGCATGGCAGCCATGAATGTGTAGAACAGAATTGAAGAAACAGAGAAAAAAATGAGTCATTTAAGAAAGTTACACAAGGTCCCAGAGAATGCTTCACTGATTTCTTACAAAGGCTATCTTCAGAAGTAAATAGAATGATTCCAAATTCAGGTGCTAGAAAGATAATAATTGAATCTTTGGCTTTTGAGAACATGAATGCAACATTCAAAAGAATAATCAGGCCATTAAAGGCAAGATCAGCACCACTGGAGAATTGGATCGGGGACACAATTAATATTGAGTCTCATGACCATGATATGTGGATAGGAGAAGTGATATCAAAAGCTTTGAGGAAAAATAATATTGTCAGATGTTTCAATTGTGGTAAACAAGGTCATTTGAAAAGTGACTGTAAATTACAGGGCATTCCTAGAAACAATGTTTATTCAAGGAAAAATGGCAAAAGAATGCCCCTCCATTCTGGATTATGCAGAAGGTGTGATAAGGGTAAACACTGGACTAAGGAATGTAGATCAACAAGGGACAGACAAGGTAATCCTTTGCCTCTGCCATCGGGGATCTCGATGAGGGGCTTCATGTAGGTCCCCATGGCAAATTCATTTCAGACTTTTCCTGTCATTGTAGAAGAAATCCCTTCTCAGAGCAATTAAATAACCAAATGCCTACTGGAATAAACCAGGCTGCTTTGGGTTATGGAACAGCTGTAGCAGAAAGAACAGGAAATTCAGGAGAAACCATAAAGCACATTTTTTGGCAAACTTCTATAAATGAACAAAGACCAAAATTAAAAATACAAAAATGACATTCTTGTGGAAGGTTAGGTAGACTTAGATGCAGATGTTACTAATTGCACTAGAATTTTGGAATCCAAATTTACCTCTTCAGGCAGTAAATGTTCAACTGTTAGGGACTAGAACATTATCTCAAGTGAAATAGAGTGCAATATGGCTTGAATGTATAGGGTCAAAAGGAAATGAGGAAAATTAAAGCCATGCGTGGCTAATATAGCCATGAATTTATGGGGTCTATGATCTATTACAACAATGGAATACCCAGATTAACATTCCTCCAACCTCAGAATCAAACCATAAACTAGCAAATGTTTCTGAGAGAAATATTAAGAGGTATTATTATAAAGAACAGTCACCTGCCATCCAGATTGTACAAGAACAGGGCAAAACAACTGCTAATCTTTCAAAGATACCAACAGCTCTACCTTTAAAATGGTTAACAGACAAGCTTGTACTTGTTCAGCAATGGCCTTTAACAACAGAGAAACTGCACGTTTCAGAAGAGCTGATACAAAAGTAGTCAAATGCTCAGCATATTGAAGAATCAACCAGCCCTTGGAATTCTCCTGTATTTGTTATTAAAATGAAATCTAGTAAATGAAGAATGGTAACAGACCTAAGAGCAATTAAGAAAGCAATTCAACCAATGGGCTCTCTACAATCTGGGATTCCTTTGCCTATTGGATTTCTTAAAGGATGGCCTCTTATAGTTATTGGTTTAAAAGACTATTTCTTCTCAATACCCTTACAAGAAAAAGAGAGAGAAAGATTTGCCTTCACGGTACTTATAATAGTTCTCAGCTGGTCAAGAGATATCAATGTAGGGTTCTCCCACAGGGAATATTAAATAGCCTAACTTTGTGCCAATATTTTGTATGACAGCCATTAGAAGAAATACATAAACAATTTTCTAAATCTATAGTTTATCATTACATGGATGATATTTTACTAGCTGATTCAAATGCAGATTCTTTATAAAGAATGTTTGAAGAAATAAATAAATTTTGCCTTTATTGGGTATTACAAATTGCTCTTAAAAAGATACACAGAGGAGATTCTATTAATTATTTAGGTTATAAAATAGGTCTATAAAAAATTAGAACCCAGCGTGGCGCACGCCTTTAATCCCAGCACTCGGGAGGCAGAGCCAGGCGGATCTCTGTGAGTTCGAGGCCAGCCTGGGCTACCAAGTGAGCTCCAGGAAAGGCGCAAAGCTACGCAGAGAAACCCTGTCTCGAAAAAAAAAACAAACAAACAAACAAAAAATTAGAACCCTAAATGTGAAAAATACATACTCTTAATGACTTTCAAAGATTATTTGGAGACATTTCCCATCTATAAACTGTTGTTCAGATAAAAAAGGATGAGCTATGTAATTTTTTCAAAACCTTAGAAGGTGACAAGGACTTAAATAGTCCAGGAGAATTATCAGCTGAAGTTGAGAGAGAATTGGCCTTGGTGGAAAAGAAAGTACAGGAAGGACATGTGGATTGTTTGGATCCAAAGCTTTATTGCAATTTGGTTATTTTAAACTCTAAGCATTCTCCTACAGGAACTTTAATACAGAGGTAAGATATTATATTGGAATGGATATTTCTACCAAATAAATAGAGTAAAAAATTAAAAATTTATGCGGAAAAGATCTCTGACTTGATTTTAAAAGGAAAATTGAGACTTCATCAATTAGCAGGACTAGACCCAGTTGAAATTGTAGTGCCTTTATCTAAGGATGAAATTGACAAATTATGAGCAGAAAGTGAACCTTAGCAAAGAGCTTTCAGTAATTTTTTGGGAGCAAATATCCCCAAAATGATAGAATTCACCTTTTAAAGAGAGCTGATTGGATTCTTCCTCACATTGTTCAGGAAACACCCACATCTGGAGCCCATACATTTTATACAGATGCAAACAAAGAGGGAAAGGCAGATTACAAATCAGAAAAATTTAAGTAAAATAGTTCAGGTCAAAAATCGGAATTGTATACATAACTCACATCTGATCCTATATGAGTCTGCCAGGCTCTCTAGCATAAGGTAATGATGAGATCAATAAATTATTGATAAGAATTGTGCTGGAAGCCTCAGAATTTCATTAAAAAACCATCATGTCAATAGCCAAGGTTTAAAAAGAAATTTTTCCATAACCTGGCAACAAGCCAAGGAAATTATAAGGAAATGTCCTACTTGCTCTTTTTACAATCAGACTCCACTACCAGCAGGATGTAACCCAAAGGGTACTCAGAGGAATGAAATCTGTCAGACGGATGTGTTTCACTTAGCAGAATTTGGAAAATTGAAATATGTACACCACATTATTGATACTTATTCAGGATTTCAATGGGCAACTGCTCTGAGTTCTGAAAAAGTTGATTCTGTAATCACACATTTGCTAGACATTATAGCCATCATGGGTATACCTGCACAAATCAAAACTGACAATGCTCCATCATATGTCTCTGTTAAAATTAAACAGTTTTTTGCTTATTACAATATAAAGCATATTACAGGTATAACACATGATCCTACAGGCCAAGCAGTCATAGAAAGTTCAAATCAAACTCTAAAGAATATGCTAAATAAACAGAAAGGGGTAACAAAAACCTCCGGAAATAGATTACATAATATTCTATTTACTTTGAATTTTCTCAATGCTAATGAGCAAGGAAAAACAGCTGCAGAGAGACATTGGATGATAGAAAAAAAAACTACAGAATTAAATCAGCCTATATACTTTAAAGATGTGCTGACCTCAGAATGGAAACCAGGATATGTATAACGTTGGGGAAGAGGTTTTGCTTTTGTTTCCACAGGAGAAGAAAAACTATGGATACCATCAAAATTGATAAAGGTTCTATTTGAAGAAAAGAGAACTCTTAATTAGAAGAGGTGATAGTTAATTGGCCAGCATGACCATCCAATTGACACTAACTTATACCATTGGCACATGCCTTTTCATTTAATCAGATGTAACTTACCAAAAGGGAAACTCCCCAAAGTTAGGCTTGGGGAAGGGTTTTTGTTTTTGTCTTTCAGGAGAATGAAGGCTAAGGAATCTAAAGAACACTGGACAAATGAGACATCTGAAGAAAATAGACAAATCATCCCAAAAAAATTCTCAAGGAAAAGAGTAAATTAGCCTACTGGTATATCACATATAAAATTTTGTAAGTCTTCCTAAATGTTTGTTTCTGCTCTTCTCTACAGACACTTAACACAAATGATCTTTATGCAGTCCCAGTTTAATTAAAAATTAAAGCTGGCCTTGGAGTTGGAGAATGGTCCTCTCCTCTAAATCCAAGCATGTTTGCTAAAAGGAAAATGTAAAATCTCTGTATTCTGTCAGAAGATCCATTTGATATGGGACAGAAGAAAACCAAAATTAAGAGACTTTTCTATTGCCGATAATCTCAATTCTTTGGTTCTATTTTGATTCTTTAAACTTTCCTTAAGGTATGAATTTTATATCAAAATGTATAACATTGATATATATATATATATATATTCAACTTTTGTTATGATATTAATGGTCATATAGAATACTAACTAATTCTAGAAAAAATTCTTCATTTAGCTGCCTATACATGTTTTTGTTTTGGAGTGTCTATCAGTCTTCTGCAGGGAATCTTGACCAGGCCTAACAGTGAATTTGAAATCTCCAGAAAGATGATGGGTCCCCACAATGACGATTCCACATGGGCAATAATAATACCACTAAGCTGATAAACATCACCCACAAATCAGCTTTAGACTATAAACTACTCAGGAAAATTTCGAGATGGTTAGCTAAGATGATCCAGCCTCACAGACTATTTGAGTGAGAACTTGAGATAAGCTCTGCACTTTTGCATTATGCAGAGACTGGACAACAAATGATATAGCTACCTTTCTCAGGACTAGATAATTAAACCAAAAATTTTTTTCAGGATCCCCTAAAGATGCCTTCATCCACAAACAGCAGGAAGCAACTTTAAGAACATGACACCGACATTCCCAAGAGGTGAGGAGGTGGTTTTTGGTCTTTCAATGGGTTTGGGGTTTGGGATAATTGTCATTGTTTAAGATAGTTGGTTACAAGTTGTTATTGTTAATGGTCAGGAAAGAGGCTAAACAAAGGAAATTAGATTTAAAGTTCTTGTTTGAAAAAGAAAAGAAAAAGAAAGAAAGAAAAAGAGGATATAGATAAGAGGTAGATTATTGAATCTAATCTGAAAAGAAAAAAGAGATATGTAGTAGGAATCTTAAAAGTTCTTATTAATAAAATCAAACCCGAGGCCAGTTATTGGGGTCCATGCTGGTAGATCAGAGAGACAGAACAAGCCACAGCTATCTCACCTTGCCAATTCCTCAGCTGGTCCTGTTTCCTCAGACTGGAAGCTTCTGTGTCCTCCTCCCTATGGCTCTCAGCTGAACTGCTGCTGGAAAGCCTGAAGCTTAACCAGCCACATGCTTAACCTGCCAAATTCTTCTAGTTTTTGGTCCTCACGCCTTATATATCTTTCTGCTTTCTACCACCACTCCCTGGGATTAAAGGCTGGCTTTCTGGGATTAAAGGCGTGAGTCACCATGCTTGGCTATTTCCAATGTGGCCTTGAACTCAGAGATCCAGAGGGATTTCTATCTCTGGTATGCTAGGATTAAAGGTGTGAGTGCCACCATTTTCTAGCCTTTGTATCTAGTGGCTGTCTGTTCTCTGACCCCAGATAAATTTATTAGAGTACACAATATTTTGGGGAACACAATACCACCACAGAGATACATAGATATGATATAGATAAAATGCAGATTAGTAAAATCTACTTTTTTCATTTTTTCTTTATTAAGAAATTTTCTACTCACTCTACATACCACCCAGAGATCCCACCTCCTCCCTCCGCTTACCTCCCAATCCTCTCTCCCAAGCCAACCCATATCCCCACATCTCCCAAATCAAGGTCTCCCATCGTGAGTCAGCAGAGTCCAGCACACTGAGCCTAGGCAGGTCCAAGCCCCTCCCCACTGCACCAAGGCTGCACAAGGCATCACACCACAGACACTGGAATCCCAGAATCCTGCCCATACACCAGGGATGGATCCAGATCCCCCTGCCTGGGTGCCCCCTAAACAGTTTGAGCCAAACAATCTTCTATATCCAGAGGGCCTAGTCCAGTCCAATGGGGGCTCCACAGCCACCAGTTCATAGGTTTCCACTAGTGTGGCCGGTCATCTCTGCACATATTCCCATTATGATCTTGATGTCCCCAGCCTGCAGAATCCCTCTCCTTTCTCTAATCAATTGTATTCCTGGAGCTCAACCTGGTAACTGGCTGTGGATCTCTGCATCTGCCTCCATTAGTCACTGGACAAAGGCTCTATGATGCCAGCTGGAATGTGAACTTTTACAGTCACTCTTGAAATCAGTATGGTGCTATCTCAGAAAATTGGGAATAAGTCTTCCTTAAGACCTAGCTATACCACTTTTGGGCATATATACCCAAGGGATGCTCAATCTTACCACAAGGAGACATGCTCAGCTCTGTTCATATCAGCATTATTCATAATAGCAAGAACCTAGAAACAACCTAGATGCACCTCAACTGAAGAATTCACAAAGAAAATATGGCACATATACACAATGGAGTACTACTCAGCATTAAAAAACAATGATATGAAATTTGCAGACAAATGGATGGAACTAGAAAATATCATCTTGAGTAAGGCAACCCAGACTCAGAAGGACAAGCAGTATGTTCTCACTCATAAGTGGATACTAGATGTGAGGGAAGGGATGGCCAGACTGCAATCCATAGCTCCAGAGAGGCTAGCTAACAGGGAAAAACCCTAGGAGGGACACATGGATGACCCTGCCAAGGAGAAATGGATGAGATCTACTTGAACAGACTGGGTGTGGTGGGGGGTATCAGAGGGCAAGGAGTGGAGGATGAGAACATAGGGAAATGGGAGGGTCAAGCTGGAACAGGGACAGCATGGGAGGGTAGATAGAGAGATACCATGATAGATGAGGATATCATGGGAATAGGAAGAGGCAGGGTGCTGGGGAGGCTGTCAGGAATCCACAAGAATGACCCCACCTTGGTCTGCTGGCAGTGGTCCAGAGAGTGCCTGGACTGGTCTACTCTGGTAATCTGTCTAGCAAATAACCTATCTGGCATCATAGAAATCTACTTCTTATAAATCAACTACTAGTTTTAAATATTTTACATTGGATTGGATTTTTGTACATTGTACACAAATTATGTATATTCATACAAATTTGAGATTGGTTTTGTTAGAAAATACTGTACATATATTTCTAATCTTGTTCAAGATATTGTACCTATACAGTTCATTTAACAATGTAATGCCATTTGCTAATCCTTGAATGTTATTATTACCAACTATTAGTATATAAAGTAATGAAAGTTAGTAGTTAGACATTACAATAGAACTTGTAGTCATATTACTTATGTTTTCAAGGTCAAGCAGAGATACATTTTAGGTAGACATGTCATCTTTAAACCATTCAGAGATCTACAGAATATGGCATTTAAAATGTTTAAATAACATAGATTTTTTTCTCTTTATTATGACTTTGAAATATGTCTGCTCCTGGGAGTACTAAGCTATTTCAGAGAAGATATGGGCATTGAAGAAACTGCATATGGAGTTAACTTTCACTGTGGCAAAATTTAGCCTCTGGGCAATAAAATTCCCTCTCATCAACTGCTGACAGTATGCTATCCAAAATGGACAAGCAGGACAAAAAAAAGTGGACTGCCAATCCTTGCCAAGACAAGTTTGGCTGCAGCTTTCGCAACCAGCATCTTCTGAGGCCAGGACAATATGGCACCATCGCTGAAGTGGCTTTGCAATCCAGAAAAGGTACAGTGCCCCTTCCTTAGAAGGCAAATGAACAGGCAGTGGACCAGTGGCTCCTCGTGTGCAGTGGAACAGTAGCTGAACCAGTTATTCTTGGAAGAGTAACTTGTCTATTGGAGTCTGGCCTCTCAATAGTAGACTGGCATTAAATAAAGGAGATGAAGCCACCTATAAGCCAAGAAGAATGGGAAGCTGAATTCCAAAAACACCAGCAATTTCCAGAATTTAAAGTCCTGAATCGTGACAAGACACTGGTGGAATTCAAGTTTATCTGGTACATGGACTACTTGCATCAAGTGTGAGGTCGAGTTGTAGATCTTGCATACATCTTCCTTTACAAATGAGTCTGTCAGATATGCTAAGCCTATAGGCCAAAGATGATGCCCCAACACTGCAGAGAAACCTTGGGCAACTGTCCAGGAAGCTGGCTGTTTCTGTCATCACTTACACTTTTTGAAATTCCCTTGTTTGTACTTCCTGGTTTACTAAGTAAAATTATTTCCTCCTTGGTTCTCTAAGGAAGTTTAAGATTAGATAGTTATAGTTATAGTTTTCCTTGTTAAGAAACTCAGAAAAAAACTCATTAAAAGGTGTTAAGTGTGTAAGATTGAAGAATATCATAAGATAGTTTTCTGTTGGTAATATAAGTTAGGTAGAAAGTGATTTGAGTACATTTTAGACTTACCAAAATAGGATAGATAATGGAATATTTTTGCTGAATTTTTCAAATGCAAATGGACTAGACATTATTGATGTATTTATTGCTTGTATGTATTGAAAATAGTTATTGTACTTATTGTATATAGTTTTTCTTATACTAGTTATAACTTTTTATTGTTTTTACTTTTATTAGACAAAAAAGGGGAAATGTGGTGATATATTATATGTGCTGAAATGTGGTGATATTTTATTTGTGCTTTAATAAATAAAGCTTGCCTGAAGATCAGAGGAAAAAGCCAGCCACAACACAGAAGTCATGCAGTGTTAGTGCACTCCTTTAATCCTATCACTTGGCAGGTAGATCTCTGTGTGTTCAAGGCCACATTGGAAACAGAGCCAGATGTGGTGACACATGCCTTAAATTCTAACATTAGTTTAGTATGGAGGTCTGGAGGTCTGTAAAGATAGACAGAAAATGACAGAGCTGGGCAGGAAGAGGAAGTGATGTAGTTGAACAGAGAGAGCAAATTAGATGGCAGAACAGCAAGTTATATAGCCATGGGTAGACAGGAAGTATCTGGCATTTGGATACTGCAGATTTGATGAGGTAAGGTTAGCTGTGGCTTTCTCTATTTCCCTGATCTCTCTCAGGCTTTTACCCATATATCTGGCTCTGTGTTTTTTTTATTTATTTAATAAGACCATTTAGAAATTCATCTACAATTTGCTTTTGACTCCCTCTCCCCAGGCTAAAAAGTTCAGAGATAAAAGTTCATATAGTCCCTCGTGCATCCTAAGTCCTGTCCTAGAATTGTGTTTTTAAGGAATATATGAATAAATGAAGGGCCATTTGGGTATTTTCTCCAAAATGGATCAATCTATATAAAAACTCAGCATTCCACATATATAGTATTCATATTAATATTCAATATTCATATATAGCCACAAACAATGCATGTTCTTGAGATTCTGCTATCACCTTTAGGTATATTGAACTACATGGTATAAATTATGTATTTTTAGGGTGAATGTGTATACTTATATCATTACTAACAGAAAGAGAATATTTTATCCAGTTTTTAACTTGTAAACCAGCATATATTTTCACAACCATAGTAAACAGATTTTTGCTTTACTTTGTAGCTACCACTTTTAGTGCAAATATTTGAACAGATTAAAAATAAGTTTTTATGTATTTTAGTGCATTATGCTTCAGGTATATTTCAGTTTGAAGTTATTACCAATTGAAAATTAAAAACTTATATTTCTTTAAAATTTTTGCATTTTATATTTTCCTCTATAGAAAGTGTATTTTAATGGTCATACATTTGATTAAATTTGTGAAATGAGGTGTATACATTTTGGCCTATAACTGTAAGTATTGTGCGTATATGTTTAGATATAAAACCTAAGAGAAAAAAGACTTTTAAAAACTTTTTTAAATGTGTTAAAATCCAAGCGGTCTAAGAAACTTTTCAAAAACCAAAATATTCCTCATATGCAAAAGAGTATTTTCTCCTTAAAAAAAATCTTAAAATTGATATTTATAAAAATGCCTATTTCTCACTAATAATTATACATACATCAGACTGTGATACTGTGGTACATGTATACAGGTTGCAATGATTTCATCAAGTGATGGAATATTTACTAATTACAATATTTTTGTTATTGATGTATTAAAACATCCTTCTCACTGTTTTGAAATATACACTCAGTCATTAACAATAGCCAAGTCACTATGCTGCCAAATAGAGTGGCAGAGCCAGGTATCACTGGGTAAAATTAGCCAAGTGTTCCTCTTGCTTCACATCCTCTCCAACACAACTCTCCTCAGTGTTTTTTTTTTATCTTAGCCATTCTGACAGGTGTAAGAGGTATCTCAGAGTCATTTTGATTTTTATTTCCCTGATGACTAGGGATGTTGAGCAATTCCTTAAATGTTTTCTTGGTATTTGAGATTCTTCTGTCGAGAATTCTCTGTTTAGATCTGTAGCCCATTTTATAATTGGATTGTTTGGTGTTTTGATGTCTAGTTTCTTGATTTCTTTCTATATTTTGGAGATCAGCCCTCTGTCAGATGTTGGGTTGGTGAAGATCTTTTCCCATTCTGTAGACTGTCATTTTTGTCTTATTAATCATATCCTTTGCCATACAGAAGCACATCATGGGGATAAGGAGAAACCTGATGCTAGGGAAGTTCCCAGAAATCTACGAGGATGATCCCAGCTTAGACTACTAGCAGTAGTGGAGAGGGTGCCTGAGCTGGCTTACTCCCATAATCAAATTAGTGAATACCCTGACTGTGATCATACAGTCTTCATCCAGTAACTGATGGAGACAGATGCAGAGATCCATAGCCAAGCACCAGGCTGAGCTCCAGAAGTCCAGTCAAAGAGAGGGAAGAGGGATTCTATGAGCAAGGGGCATCAAGATCATGATAGGGAAACCTATAGAGACAACTGAACCAAGCTAATTGGAACTCATGAACTTAGATGAACAGCTCTGTATCCTCCATGGGATTGGATTAGGTCCTCTGCTTAAGCAAGACAGTTGTGTAGCTTGGTCTGTTTAAGGGGCCCCCTGGCCGTAGGATCAAGGTCTATCCCTGGTGCATGAACTGGCTTTTTGGAGCTCATTATCTATGGTGGGACACCTTCACAGCCTTGATGAAGGGGAGGTGAGTACCTAGACCTGCATCAACTGAATGTACCAGGCTTTGTTGACTCCCCATAGGAGGCCTTACCTTTGTGTTGTAGGGAATGGGGTATGTGTTGTGGGGGAAGGCTGCAGGGGAGAGGGAGGAGGAAAGAGGGAGATATCTATGGTTAAAACAAATACAGTAAAATCTTTATACTGTCAATTGCTTTATACTGTCAATTGCTTTAATCTCTTGAGTCAATTTGATCTATATTTCTCAAAATTCCAGGTGTACTGTTCTTTAGCTATTTGAGAGAAGATAAAAATCAAATGACAGTTGTACATAGTGGGATTCCTGGAGTGGCAATTGAACAAATAGATAAATAAGACTATGTACTAACAGAAAATTTGAAAATTTTTAAGAAATATATAAAAGTAAGAACTTTCAATTTGGAAATGATCTACTACATGTTCAACTGTTGGAAAAACAGGTGATTTCAAGTTAGGCTTTATCCATGTGAAACTTCATTAAGTGTAATCCAATACTTCTGAACAAAAATATTTTGAAACCAAACGTCTGATGTTAACAGGTTAACCTGTTAACATAACAGGTTTGGAACTAGTGGGGACTAAATATATTCTCAATAAATTAATAACAAATAGGAAAGCACATTAAAGCAAAATTTTCCTTATTCTGAGGAAACATTAACTTGAAAGCAGGATTGCATTTCCAATTTGGTGATAAAGCCATATGGGTAAAATAAGGACATATTTCATATGCTTAAGACATATGTCTAAGAGATTGTCTCTTAAGAACTTTTATTGTACAGTAATAATAACAACCAATGTGTTTATTTATTTATTTTTGTTTCATTTTGTTTTGTTTTGTGTTGTTTGAGACAGGGTTTCTCTGTGTTGTTTTGGTGCCTGTCCTGGATCTCTCTCTCTCTAGACCATGCTGGCCTTGAACTCACAGATATCTGCCTGCCTCTGCCTCCCAAGTGCTGGGATTACAGGCATGTGGTACCATGCACGGATTTTTAGAATTAATTTTATAATATACTATATAACCTAGGATGGTCATGAATTCGTTCTTCTTCTACCTCAGTTTGCTGACTGCAGGTCTCCCTATATATAATACCATCCCTGGTATGTAAAAAAATGAAACACTGAATTGTTTTTGTAGGTGGAAAATCTCTGTTTCTTTCTGCTTGGTTTGGACTGGCACTTCTTCTGACTACAATATTTCATTCATTCCAAGTAAATAAAATACTTCAATATTTCATATATTCTAGGAAACCATAAACTATAGGAACAGGGAATCATTCAATATATATTTTTAAAGAGATGACACTAATGAAAAAGTATTGCCATTCATTTGCTTCTTTTTTTGTTTTTTTGAGACAGGGTTTCTCTGGGTAGCTTAGGAGCCTATCCGGGAACTCACTTGGTAGCCCAGACTGTCCTCTAACTCACAGAGATCTGCCTCACTCTGCCTCTCAAGTGCTGGGATTAAAGGCATGTGCCACCACCACCGCCTGGCGATTTGCTTCTTACAGTATTATTTCATTTACAAAATTATTCACATGGATGTTTTACAAAAGTTGTGGTTTGGAAATCTTTTGTAAGGAAATATTGAAATATTTCATTACTTTTAGATTTTCATGATAACTGAATTAATTTCTCATGGTTTGCAATTATATAAATGATTTAATAAAAAAATCACAAATGTTTTATACTATATTTGGCATGGATTTCTATGGGAAATCAGGTTTGTACAAAGTGAAGAAGAATGACGTTTGGATTTAATTAGCTAAAATAATACTTTATATATCTGAAAAAGTCTGTAATATTTTTCTTTTTTGTGTCTCTATTAATAAGTGTTCATTCTTCAAAAAGAAATGCATAAAAGACACCATGTGATCGTCTCAGGGCTAACTCAGTGGTGAAACAGGCTTTTCCTCTGATTATTTTGAAATGATAGATGCATTCCTGTGATTTTGGCTGCATCATTCTATTTATAAAGACAGAGAATTACCCCATGTCATCAACAATGATTGAATTTTTGGAAAAAAAATTCACACATATACATACATTTGAAGTAAATGACACTATATTTTATATACTGGAATACAGTGTCCTAAGTGATAAAGCCAAGTGCATCAACAAATATCATGTGACTTCAGAAAGTCAAAGTTGATGATGCAAGGTGTAGAGTGCTGGTAGCCAGATGCTGTGGTGGTTCGGGTAGGGATGAATTGACTGAGTATAGAAAGCTTCAGATATACAGGAGGGATGAAGCGAGCAAGTCAGTAATAATTTATCCTGTATTTCTAGTTGCTAAAGCCATACATTTAAAATGTTCTTTCTTTCTCTATCAGTGACTTGTGAGGTGATGAATAAACTAAAAAACTCAATACTGCAATACATATCTCCACCAAAACATCACACTGTCTCCATAAATGTACATAATTAATATTTATTAAGTAAAATAGAAAAATAAGGTTAATAAAAGTGCAGTAGCATCAAGAAATCAATATGGTTAAAAGTCAAAATAACTTTAGACCTCCCTGTACACCTTGGTCTTAATAGGCACCTGACATTTCAATTTAAATCTGTGGCTTTGGTGACATCTTCCATAATGGAACAGAAATTCAAAATTTAATGAAATGGTTTTTGTCTTTGTAAAATGTGTTTATAGTAATCTTTGGATGAATTATTTATTTTTGTTTCTGAAAATAATTTATGGTCTCCTAAAAGAACATTTCCAAGTACAATTCACTTAAGTATCTCAAGGGAACTTTATTATTGATTTTCTTTGTTATTATTTCCAAATGTCACATTTTTCTTTGTAAAAACAGTACTATTCCATTTAAAAATATTTGAGGAAGAAAGCACAAAATCCCAATATGATTTCATTCGTTTCTATGTTTCTAGTTATGAGGTAGTTTTCCCTAACCTGAATGTATGGAAACTATGCATCATATGCAAAAGAAACACTTTGACTTCCTGTACTTTGTAAAACTCAAAACACACTTTAAAATCACCAAGTCACTGGGAATAGAAAAATCATTTGACAATGGATTTCTTTAGATGCATAAAACAGTATTATTCTAAGCACACTTTTTGTTTGGATATGGCTTCATAAAGTATTTTGTGTGCATTTCCTGGTATATACTATTATCACATGTTACACACATACATACAAGTATATTTGTATGCAAGTATATTTGTATGCAAGTATATTTGTATACAAATATACAAGTATATTTGTATGCAGGTATGTATGTGTATATATTTATGTGTTGTTTCTAGATAGATAGATAGATAGATAGATAGATAGATAGATAGATAGATAGATAGAGTTGTTCTTTTTTCCTCAATTACTATTGGATGATTAATTCTGTTTCTCAATATGACTGTCTTACAAAGGAGCCTGTGTGTTTCTGTGAGAAGTTTTTTTTTTTTTTTTGGTTGTTTTTAACATTTGGATTATTAAATTAGGGGAAGTTACTTTCTATTGGCAATGTGGCTAGATCTCAGTCATTGGAAAAGCCTAAAACTACAAGTAGTTTGAACTTCCCCCAATCAAATAAGAGATCATTCTTCTTGTTTTACTGACCTCAAACTCCTAAGAAAGCCTCAATGCTTCTTGGATTTGACCCTGTAGACCTCCAGACTAGAACTTCAGCATAGACTCTCTTTGTCATGGCCTTTAAGATTTGAGCTCCAATCTCTGATTATCTATGGTTCTCCAGCTTTCTATCTCATTCTACATAATTTGATTCATATTTTACATCTATGCCAGGGAGAAATAGCTAATTCATCTGGCATTTCTTAGTGTCATATACAGCCTCTGTGTATTTATACCAGGAAATGCACACAAAATAATTTATGAAGCCATACCCAGAGAACCATCTCACAGTGAATGAGTTCCCGAAGTTTATCTCTAAGAGGATGCACTGAGGAATACTGAGTGTATGGGATTAAAGGGGCCCATTCAGTGGCATGGGGCAAGTCAGAGTATTGAGTTTCAAGAGCAATGCCAGTGACTCCACAGAACAGTAAGTATGGACTTCATGTTCTGAGGGGCAAAAGACTAAGAAATAAAAAATGATCAAGAAAATGTAAAAAGATAGGGGAGACTAAGACTGGAGCTTGCATGAAATGACCTTTACTCAGTATTAATTAACATGAGAATCCAAGAGTGTGGATTCACCCATTTCTCCAACCTGGAAGAGTGTCTTGTGTTTTCTTATTCTGGGCAATTTGGGACTCAGTCTGTTTTCTACTTTTAAAATATAGTTGTTTTGTTTTCATTCTATGATGTATTTACATTATGAAGCTCTCGAAAAATGTCATGATTGATCTGAATCTCCAAGCACGCAATTTATTTTAATAAATCACGTTTATGTGTAGGAATCCCAGATGGGTATGCAATGAATTGCAATACCAAAAAAATTTTTTGTTCTCTTCAATGAGGAGGTGATATGAATCCATTCCCAGCATTTATAAGGGAATAATAAGGTCCTTAAAAATATTTCTAAAGTCCCTACCATTACTCATGTACCTTACTTCTTGAGTCATTGTTAACTTGTAATTAAAATGCTTACCTAGTTCACTAAAACTAACAATCACAATAGAAGAAGCTGAGTGGAGGTTCTTATGCCAATGAGCACTCTAAAATAAACAAATAAACAAAAAAACCCTTAAAAACAGTACAAGTCTTTTGATCTAAAAGAAGTAGTTGAGAAATAAGAGATATTAAGTCAATATCACATTCACCATAAAGCCCTTCAGTAACTAAAACGCACAGTCTGTAGTTGAAGTTTTGCTGCACGGCATTTCGCAATTGTGAAACTCAGATGCTTCCCAGTGTTGCTTGTAATAAAACTATATGTGAGAACGCTTTATTTTTACACAACTCCTATGATGAATTGCTTTTTTTTCTATTTTAAAGCAAACGGAAACACTCAGTCTTTCTAATTTTGCTGAGATTTCTTTTACACATAGAAGAGGTTGCAGCACCAGAGTTGAAATGATGAGTCTGACCATTATTCAACATCTTTGTTTGGAATTTCTCAAAGTTCAGACTGGATATACAGTGTCATCATTAATTGTTTGTTTGCAACTACAGGCCAGAAACATACAAAGCCCAAAGTGAGTTTTAATAAGCCTATATACACTTCTCTATAAAATGATAAGTACAACTCCAATTTATCTGACTCTAAAAAGACCCCTTGTCTACATCCTGTCATAAGTTGTGGATCATAGACATCAGAAAGCCACAGTGGCTTCAGTAGGAAGGACAGATGAGCTAGAACGCACAAAATATCTTACAAAATATCTTCAAGTGTATCTTTTCCTGAACATTGTAACATGAACTGACTGTGATATCCATGTTTTCATTCTCTGTTTCGTGGTTAATATAATGTGAGTTATCACTTAGAGTGGGCCTGACAGCAGTGATAGTAAAACTGAGGGGGAAAAAAAAAACACTTCATAAGGGAAGATAATTTGTTCCAATTAAGTGAAGAACACAGACATGGAATTGTCTAGGATTTAACCCAGTCTTACACTAATCATATTCAGTCTTTTTTTGCTGTGATTTATCTGCTCTAAAATGTCACCGTTATAGAGCCTATGTAGTTGTTGACAGCAACAACATGCTAATGTCCTAGGTTTAGATTACATAGAGAAAAAAGGTTGTGTATCCATACATTCTCAAATGTATTGTTTAAACAGGTTTGGGTAAGAGACACTACAGAATCAGTAGAAACAGCAGGTGAATAGAGCCAATTTGTCTAACCGTGTCTAGGTCCAGTGTCCCTCAGGAGACCTAGTTTTATTTTAATCCCATGGAATGAGAGTAGGAAAAAATTTTGTTTATTTTGCCTCATTTCTGCTTTAACCTAAATTTTGTGATCCCAGGAGAAGAAGCATGCTGGCAAGGCAGAAATGACAAGCAAAAGTTCCAGCTATGAATATGAAAAAGAGCAGAACAATTTGTGAGAATGATTTTCCTTTCCTGGGTCTAATCTTGCAGCATATTTCCTTGGGAAATGACAGTCCCAGTAGCATATGTGAGGCTGACATGCCACGTGCACTGCTTTACGGGAAGCATGGCAGGAAGCTCTGATCAGAACGTTCTTGGAGCTGTGCTCCTAGTGTGTTTGCTGACAGGAATTCAGAGACACTTGCTCACCAGATGGGAAGACAAATGTCTTCAGAATGGAGAGTGACTTTATATTCATACTTAAGCAATGGATGTCAGTTGCTTAGTTAAAGGGGTTAAAAAGGAAGGGCCTCTACTGACGAGTAATCAAAGGGGGTGTTTAAAACTGGAATGCATCGCTGAAGCTCTGGGGAGGGAGTTAAAAGCTTGGCAAGCAATGGACTCCCTGTTTGGACATCTCATCCTCTGTTTAATATTTCAATGCAAAACCGAAGTCTTAAACCAGTAATTGCAAATGCAGCAGAGTTGATTCCTCCAAGACCTCCACAGCGTTCTTTTATCACTCATATGGACTGGGCAGTGATGAATGGCATGTGACCTGTGACATGGATATTCTGTTCCTCTTTACAGTTGTTGCCTCTGGGAATAACTCAGGATATTCTTTAACAATTCACTCTTGTGTGTAATAGGCTATTTTATTCTCATGACTAACACAATAAAATGCAATGTGATGTGTAATTAAAAAGAAGTGTTGAGGACGGAAATAGGATGGGAATATCTCTGACCCTAGATCTTTCATTACATTTATCATATCCAAAGTACATGAAACTTGCAATTTTTTTTTAAATTTTATATTTCATTTTACTCTCTTATTTACAAAATCAGAGATCCCTAATTTATTATTGCTAAGTGTGGTGATATTTTACTTGTGCTGAAATGTGGTAATATTTTATTTGTGCTTTGATAAATAAAGCTTGCCTGGAGAATCAGAGAAAAAAGAAAGCCAACATAAGTAAACAAATAAGTCAGGCAGTGGTAGCACACATCCTGAATTCCTTAGCAGGCAGGATTTCTATGTATTCAAGACACACTAGGGAACAGAGCCAAGTGTGGTGACACACTCCTTTAATCTCAGTACCAATCATAGAGACCTGGAGGTCTGTATAGAAAGACAGAAAGTGACAGAGCTGTGTAGGAAGAGGAAGTGAGATATCTGGGCTAAGAGAGCCAATGAGAGGGCAGAACAGCAAGGCAATAAAGGTGTGGGTAGACAGGAGGTAACTTGCTCCTTGGAAGCTGCAGAGTTGGTGAGGTGTGGTTAGCTGGTGGCTTCCCATATTTCCCTGATCTCTCTAAGGCTTTAACACAAATTTTTGGCTCCATGTTTTTTATTTAATCAGACCATTAGAAATTCTGCTACAGCTAAGACCTTCCAGACAGAGTTCTGACTTTGTACCTTTGGCATTTTAATTGGATTTTGGTGTGCATTCTGACAGTGCATATGCTACATGATATCAATCTTTTAAATGTTGATAAGGTTACTGGAATTTTAATATTAAATTTTGCAATTTTCAGTTATTAATGTATTTATCTTAAATTAACTGAATAATTGTTTCCTTTTTTTAAATATAGAATTCTCTTGTGTGAGTTTGTTATGTCTTCTTCTTTTTAAGGAGGATGATGCAGTGGTCCACAGAAAAGAAAAGACACAAATTATGAAAAGAGAACCACTGAGGTATGGAAATATCTTGTATCTGTAACCTCTGCATTTCTAATTATACTACAGAATGAACACTGTTTTTGTTTTGTTTATAACCAACTCCAGTATGAGAGGACAGCACAGTTTCTATAATGAGGCATAATATTACATATTTTAAAAACAAAGTTAAATTCTTAGTATTTGAATCAACCCTTTTCCAAGTAGAGGTGGCCTGTAGCTGAGCTTTGGATATGGGTATGTATATATTTATAATTATACATTATATATATAATATATTATATATATATATATATATATATATATATATATATATATATATAATTTAAAAATATCCTTTGTTTTTAATTGCAAAAACAAGACAGGAACATAGAAGTTTGACAACACAGGCAATAAGATAGAGCTATGTCACTGACAAAATACACATGGCATAAATATGTATGGAAAATAACTACCTATGAGCAAGTGTTAGAATCCAGAAATTCACATTTGAAGAGCTACTAATTCTCTTAAAGAAAGTTCAGTGCAAACTGATCCTTGTTCCTCTCATGGAACTGGAAAACTCACTGCACAATTTTAACAGTGTCTTCCTTTCTCTCTCCTTTCTGAAGCAGAAGTGAGACACATAATGAACTTGACAATCCAAAAGAAGTTTAAGAGCAATTATTATACACCACCAAAGGCAATGTTTTAAAGTAGGCATAATAAGAAAACAGTGCTATATTATTACAAAACACTCCACAAAGCTCCAGGTATTGGGAGAAGAGGGTTCTTGCTGTTTAGGGCAGGAGTTAAAAGATATTTTTCTTCATAAGTGGTTATATTATAACCCCAAGTAAGTTAGCTACTTTAATATAGAGTCATTCATAAATACCAATAATAACCTTATTTAATTTACATTTAGTATACCAGCCCCAGAATGAATAAAATTATATCTTTCTGAGCACACACAGCAATAATCTACTTGTTAGCTCTTTGGTATATTAATATATCTAGAGAACATATATATTTAGTAAGTTAACTTGGGTATATAAAATAATTTATAATTTTTATTTAGTTTTGATTCCTATAATATTTATGTAATATACATAAGTTATATAAATATGGCTTCCATTTGGTGTTCTAGACATTACAATAAAGAGACTAATATTAAAGCAGAATTACAATATTCTTCTTGTCATTACTATTTGTAGATTCAATGCCACAGAAATATTTTATGTTTTATTTACTTATTTCTCTATTAACTTATTTTAAAGACTGGAATCTGCTGAAGTCTCAGTTAACTTTGACTTCACCATCCTCCTGCCTCAATATTCCAAATTTTTGAACAACAGTTGTATACACACATGTCCAGCTGATCTTCTTTATAAAATTAAGTTTAAAAATCATCCTAGCAGAACCCCAGGTTGAGCTCTGGGAGTCCAATCAGTGAGAGAGAGGAGGGATTGTTTGAGCGAGAGATATTGAGACCATGATTGTAAAAAGCACAGGGACAAATAGCCAAACTAGTGGAAACACATGAACTGTGAACCAATGGCTGAGGATCCCCCATGGAACTGGACTGGGCCCTCTGGATAAGTGGGACAGTTGATTAGCTTGAACTGTTTGGGAGGCCCACAGGCAGTGGAGCTGGGACCTGTCCTTGGTGCATGGGCTGGTTTTTTGGAGCCTGGGGTCTATGCTGGGCCATTTTGCTCATTCTTGGTGTAGGGAGGAGGGGACTGGATCTGCCTCAGCTAAGTCTACCAGGCTGGGCTGACTCCCCAGGGGACACCTTGCCTTGAAGGAGGTAGGAATGGGGGACTGGATTGTGGATATATATAAATCATCCTAGGGAAATTTTGATTTTAGTAAAAGAAGATGTATTGTGTGAACTCCACTTAACCCCCTTTTAGCTTCTTTCTGGGGTATGCCTTTTTAAATATTAGACATGTTGGCTATTGTTTGATATAAGAAATTTTCACTTATGAACAGTAGCTACTATGTTCAAAATGTTCTATTTTAAAAAGCATTACTTTTATTTGAGGTCATAGAGAAAATAATTATTTCAAATTGAACCAAATGATGGTTAAGTACCCTCTGCCTCTTCTATTTCCAGGTCATATAAACATACCTATTACACCTCAAAGACTTCAGAAGAAAAGAACACTGTCCCAGAGTGTATCATGTCAGGAAAGTATACAATTTACTGCAGCATCAATAACATTGTTTAATCTCAAGGCTAACTGGCAGTGCTATGTGGTGGTTAAATACACCTGCCTTTGAAGCCTTTGCATTGACCTAACAGAGAAAAAAAGTGGGAAATATGGATCCCAAGTCTAAATCAGGCAGATTTTGTTTATTTCTATATTTATCAATGATTATTAGATTGATTGGAATGGAATATATATATATATATATATATATATATATATATATATAATTAGATTGACAGATAGATAGATGCAGTCCATAGCAGAATACTTGGCTGCATGTCCTTTGGTCAATTTATCTCTATTTTTTCTCTCATAAATCTAGGTTTTGAAATAATTTTTCTCATATATTTCCCAATTACATTTGGTTTTCATCTATTTAATATTTTAATATTTGAAATAAATTTCTTTTTTATTAAGAGATTTTCTATTCATTTTACATATCAGCTAGATTCCCCTGTCCTCCCTCCTGCCACCCCTAGCCTTGCCCACCCCAACCTACCCCCATTCCCACCTCCTCCAAGGCAAGGGATCCCATGGGGAGTTAGCAGAGCCTGGTACATTCGGTTGAGGCAGGACCAAGCCCCTCCTCCTTGCACCAACGCTGCATAAAGTGTTTCACCATAGACACCAGGCTCCAAAAAGCCAGCTCATGCACTAGGGACAGGTCCCAATCCCACTGTCTGGGGGCCCCCTAAACAGTTTGAGCTAAATAACTGTCTCACTTATCCAGAGGGCCTAGTCTAGTACATGGGGGCTCCTCAGCTATTGGTCCAGTTCATGTGTTTCCACTAGTTTGACTAGTTGTCTCTGTACTTTTTCTAATCATGGTCTCAATATCAACTTCATATGGAAAAACAAAATCCCAAGATAGCTAAAAGAATCCTGTACAATAAAGCAACCTCTGAAGGTATCACGATCCCTGACTTCAAGCTCTACTATAGAGCTACTGTAATAAAAACAACTTAGTACTGGCATACAATCTGACATGTGGACCAATGGAATCAAATTGGAGACCCTGACATTAATCCACACAAGTACGAACACCTAATTTTTGACAAAGAAGCAAAAACTGTACAATGGAAAAAAGAAAGGATCTTCAACAAATGGTGCTGGCATAACTGGACGTCAACATGTAGAAGATTGCAAATAGATCCATATCTGTCACCATACACAAAACTTAAGTCCAAGTGCATCAAAGACCTCAATATAAATATAGTTACTCTGAACCTGATAGAAAAGAAAGCAGGAAATAGTCTTGAACCATTGGCACCGGAGATTACTTCCTAAATATAACACCAGTAGCACAGACACTGAGAACAACAAATAAATGGGACCTTTTGAAACGAAGAAGCTTTTGTAGGGCAAAGGACATAGTCAATAAGACAAAACAATAGCCTACAGAATGGGAGATGATCTTCACCAACCGCACATCAGACAGAGTGCTGATCTCCAGAATATAGAAAGAACTCAAAAAACTAGACATCAAAATACTTAACAGTCCAATTAAAAAAGGGGGCTACAGAGCTAAACAGAGAATCCTCAACAGAAGAATCTCAAATGGCTGAAAGACATTTAAGGAATTGCTCAACATCATTACTCATCAGGGAAACACAAATCAAAATGACTCTGAGATAACATCTTACACCTGTCAGAATGGCTAAAATCAAAAACACTGAAGACAGCTTATGTTGGAGAGGATGCTTAGCAAGGGGAACACTCCTACACTGTTGGTGGGAATGCAAACTTGTACAACCACTTTGGAAATCAGTATGGCAGTTTCTCAGAAAACTGAGAATCAATCTTCCTCAAGACCCAGCTACACCACTCTTGGGCATATACTCAAGGAATGCTCAATCATACCACAAAGATATGTGCTCAACTATGTTCATAGTAGCATTATTTGTAATAGCCAGAACCTGAAAACAACCTAGATGCCCCTCAGCTGAAGAATGGATAAAGAAAATATGGCACATATACACAATGGAATGCTACTCAGCAGAGAACAACAATGACTTCATAAGGTTTGCAGGCAAATGGATGGAACTAGAAAGTATCATCCTGAGTGAGGTAACTCAGACTCAGAAGGACAAACATGGTATGTACTCACTAGATGTAAAGTAAGGGATAACCAGACTGCAACCTACAGCTCCAGGGAGGCTAGTTAGTAAGGAGGACCCTAGGAAGGATGCATGGATCACCCAACAATGGAGAAATGGATGAGATCTACATTAGCAAATTGTGGGAGACAGGGTTAATTGAGGGCAAGGGATTATGGAATGAGAGTTTAGGGGAGTGGGAGGTTCAAGCTGAAATGTGAACAGAATGGGAGAACAAGGAAAGAGATACCATGATAAATGAAGGCACCATGGGAATGGGGAGAAGCAGTGTGCTAGGGAGGTTCCCAGGAATCCACAAGGATGACTCCACCATAGACTACAGTCAATGATCAAGAGGATGCCTGAGCTGACCTACTCTGATGATCTGATGATGGCTGAATACCATAACTGTCACCACAGAACCCTCATCCAGTGAATGCTGAAAGCATATGCAGAGATCCACAGCAGGCGCCCAGGTGGAGCTCCAGGAGTTCAATTGACAAGAGAGGAGTGATTCTATGAAATAAATTTCTAATAGTATTTAAGCTCTGTGCTATGTGTTATTTTATCTTATTTCCTATTTTGAAAGGAATACTAATTCTGGCCTTTTGGAACATAATTGTTCTAAATCCAAAGTACAAGAGTGTCTTTGTAGAAAACATTTCATATGTAGTTGATTTCTCGTGAACAATTTGACTTTTTGATACATAGTACAAAATTTCTTTTATAAATTTGGGCCAATTTATAGCAAGTTAGATATAACTTAAAATGTATTGTGTTTGTGTATGTAGAGGAAATTTAAAATGATAACTTGTTTCAATTTTTACTTACTGTAAATGCTACTTATTAAAAGGATTTATTTTTATATTTGTAAAGGATTCTGACATATTCTGCTTTTCAGGGTGTGTATGATTTTATATATATATATATATATACATATATATATATAGTTATAGTTATTATTAATGCCCATGGTATTAATATATCATAAAGTACCACTGAAAACAGCAAATTTCATCAGTATTAAGACTGATTCAGAGTAAATTCTGCTGTACAATTTGATTAATATATTAAGAATATTAAGTTAATGTGATTTTGTGTAACCTTGGCATTTGTTTGGGCATTTCAAGCTCTCTGTACTTGTAAACAAATTTTTCCAAATTCTAATTGTTTGAAAAGATGAAACCTAATTTATTCTGATGGTGGTGAATATTTCAATGAAGTAAAGGTGAGCAGTGCACAATTGGCTATGTGAATCTTCAGGTTTTCTATTATTAAAGTGCAAGTTTGCCATGGACTCTTGAAGCAACCTCAGAGACCTAGTAAATCAAGAGCCCCACTGAAGAGAGGTTTCCTCCCCTCTCTGGCCTCTCCTGAAGCTCCCACACTTTGTGGTATTGGTCTTGCTGTATACCAATAGTACTGAATTGGTAAGTTCAGAACAGATTCTAGTGTTACCTGGCCATTTTGTAAACTCCTTTTTGTGTGTTTATATCTCTGTGGAGCCACTGTCTGTAGCATGTATTTGCATGTATTCTTGGTTCATTAACATTGAACTCACAGATGGTAGCATTGTAGTCCCACTATTGAGGAGCTTTCTGCAATGGCCCTTTTGTGTATAAGGCAGTGAAAACCTTCATCCATTGAGTAGTATGCTAAATGAAACCTAGGCAAAACCCAACCTATCAACAAAAGGTCACAAATGAAAAATATATAAAACCTATAGTGCAAAATAAAGCATCACAAGGAGATTTGCTTACGGTTTGATGCCTGAAGTGAGAAATCCTCACATCACCTTTCTTTCCTCATTTACAAACGTGCAAGTTGGGCCCTTCCAAGTTTTCCCCGATTCTGTATGCTCGTGGGCATAACCCACATGTTGTTGTGGAGATTCTAAAGTTTAACAGGTACGTGAATCCATGGATTAAAATACCTGAATAACAATCATTGTCTACATTTTGAAATGATGCATGAATGACTAAAATTATTCATCTAGCATGTAGCTTATTCAAATGGTATACATATTTTGTAGTTCTCTGTGTTTCTCCTCCTGCTTCTTTCTATTTTACTTCTTACTGTAATGCTGTTACTTGGAGATATGAAAGATGGCAAAAGGCTATAGCTCATCCATACAGTACATGCCAACCCTGCATGGCTTATTCCTCATTAATTCAGTAAGTAAATAAGTAAATCTCCTCTCTTGGGAAAAGAAAGAGAGAGAAGTTAGTACTGTGCTACTGCTTAGTATTGTGGCTGTGTACCTTGTGTGATAAGAATTTCAGGAGTGCTGAAAATTGGGGAAATATTTCTTAACACTGGTAAACACAATACATTTTCTTACTTTAAATAAAGTAATATCTAAATATCTCACACTGGGACACATTGATGTCTAGTACATATTCAGGTATCAGTCAGTCAAGGACCATTCTATTGCTGTACCTGTGTCTCATAATGCCTATGAATTTTCACTATGATTAACTCCAAATTGAGTTTTTTTTTTCAATGAAGGCAAATTAACTTATAGAAAGTGACATGAGCAAACTCAGTGAAGGGCCTGAATGAAATGCAAGGGGCAGAGAGAAAATTGTAGAAGCAATAAATTAAGTGATAACACACAATACTAGGTCAATTAAAATCAAGAGAGTAGAATACTCGACTTCATATAAGAGGTAACAGACTGCTCGACAAGCAGTTTTCTCATTCAGGTGTAAATGCTAATCTGATAGGCTAGAAATTGAATTCAGCCTGCCTAAACCTCTTTCCAGACATTTGTTCCCTATTGTCTCCCTCCTTCAGGCCTCACCCTCTGTTCATTCCTCCCTCTTTCCTTCCCTCCTCTTTCTGTAGCTTTTTTCTCTCTCCTTTCCCCTTCCTTTCATTTAATTTTGTATCATTATTTCTTTTTTCCTTTTCCTATTACAAATTAATGCACAATGTTTAAAATATATACTATAGATACAGAAATCTTTGGTTTCTAGCACACACACACACATATATATATATATATATATATATATATATATATATATATATATTCATGAGCCATTACATTTTGAAAAACAAAAATTGTAATCACAAATAAATAATACATGGAAGTCTTTATACACATTTGTGTGTTTCCATGTTGATTATTATTTAAAACAATATATATATATATAGTAACTTAATACTTTATGGTGTTTATATTATATGATTCAGATTAAGTAGATTTTCTTGCCAGACCTCAGTATTGATTCACTATTTGATATTTGATAATGTTTCTTTATAACTGTAGGTGTTTTCAACATTGATTTTAGAACAGAGCAGAGCAGCAGGACTGGCCACAGTACTTGTCTATTAATGGTAATTAAACTTTTTGTTTGTTTTTATTTATTTTCATCTGCAGTTCTGGATATGCTAGAACTCACTGTGTAATCCAACCTGGCCTTACACTCATGGCAATTCTCTCCTTCCAAATGCTGAGGCTACATTCATGAGCCATCACATCTTGAAAAACAAAAGATGTAATCACAACTAGATAATATATAAAAACCTTTATACATATCTGTGTGCTTGCATGTTGATTATTATTTAAAACAGTATATATATAGTAACTTAATGCTTTAAATGCTTTATGATATTTTAATTTACTCATGCTAAATTTTCTAGCTATAGATATAAATTAAAATACATGATATTGCAATGTAATGTGGAAATGTAGAAATGAGTAAAAGAAAGAACAAGTCTCATTGAACTATTGTATGTAATAAATAGATTGTGCACTTGTAATATTAACACTAAGTACTTTACAGAGAACCTTCTTATTTAGTCTAAGAAAACATGCTTAAGGACATATTAAATTTTTGCCAACTTTTAAAAACTAATTCCATGTGTTTTCTTGCCTTAAACATGTATTTAATATTAAACACACTCTCTAGTTTTCCCCAGCATAGTTACTACATTGTGGTTGTATAAGTCTAATAATCTAAAAATAAAATTTACTTGCCATATAGTTGTTCTTTCTGGAAAACCTGGTGACTATGGGTTGTTGAAGTCTCCCACTATCAGTGTGTGGGGTTTGATGTGTGATTTAAGTTCAGTAATGTTTCTTTTACATATGTGGGTGCCCTTGTATTTGGGACATAAATTTTCAGAATTGAGGCTTCATCTTAAAGGATTTTTTTCTCTGATGAATATGTAATGTCCATCCCAATCTCTTTTAATTGCTTTTAGTTTGAAGTCTATTTTGTTAGATATTAGAACAGCTACACCAGATTGCTTTTTAAGTCCATTTGCCTGGAAAGTCTTTTCCCAACCTTTTACTCTGAGGTAGTGTCTGTCTTTTAAGAGGCATGTTTCTTATATGCAGCAGAAGAATGGACCCTGCTTTTATATTCATTCTGTTAGCCTGTATCTTTTTATAGGCGAATCGAGTCAATTGATATTGAGGAATATTAAGGACCATTGGTTGTTGATTCCTGCTATTGTTATTTTTTTGATGGTAGTGTGTTTGTATTTCCCTTCTTTGTGATTTGATGCTGTGGGGTTATCTATTGCCTGTGTTTTCATGGATGCATCTATCTTTCATAGGTTGGAGTTTTCCTTCTAGTGCTTTCTGTAGGGCTGGATTTGTGGATAGGTATTGTTTAAATCTGTTTTTGTCTTGGAATATTTTGTGTACTCAATCTATGGTGATTGAAAGTTTTGCTGGGTATAGTAGTCTTGGTTGGCATCCATGGTCTCTTAGTGTCTGCATAACATCTGTCCTGCACCTTCTGGCTTTCAGAGTCTCCATTGGGAATTCGGGTGTTATTCTGACTGGTCTGCCTTTGTAAGTCACTTGGCTTTTTTCCTTTGCTGCTCTTAATATTCTTTCCTTATTCTGTATATTTAGTGGTTTGATTATTATGTGGCAGGAGGATTTTGGGGGGTCTAGTCTGATTGGTGTTCTCTAAACTTCTTATATCTTCATAGGCATTTCCTTCTTTAGGTTGGGAAAGTTTTCTTCTATGATTTTGTTGCATATATTTTCTGTGCCTTTGAATTGGTATTCTTCTCCTTCTCCTATCCATAATATTCTTAGGTTTGACCTTTTCATGGTGTCCCAGATTTCCTGGACATTTTGTGTTATGACTTTTTTGGCTTTATGACTTACCTTTTAGAGGGAGGGGCTGGGGTTGGGAGGGAAGGCTTGGGGAGGGCAGGAGGATGGAAGAAAGGGGGATCTGTGGTTGGTATGTAAAATGAATAAAACTTTCTTAATAAAAAATAAAATTGGGGCTGGAGAGATGGCTCAGAGGTTAAGAACACTGCCTGTTCTTCCAGTGTTCTTCCAGATGTCCTGAGTTCAATTCCCAGGACCCATATGGTGGCTCCCAACCATCTGTAATGAGATCTGGCTCCCTCTTCTGGCCTGCAGGGATACATGCATACAGAACACTGTAAACATAATAAATAAATAAATCTTAAAAAAAATAAAAAAATAAAATTAAAAAAGAAATACATTGTACAAAATAGTTTTAACCAAAAACAGTTCATAGCCATGGATTGCCTTTTTGTAAATGAATTAATATATTCATAGTTTCACACTTAAAAATGATGATTCTTGTAAACAGTAGAGTCATTCTTTAAGAACAAACTTTGTAAACTGAGTAACATCCATGACACAGAGCACCCTCCCTCTTATTGGAAAATATAAATGAAAAAATATGCACTGAAAGAATCTAATTTTTATCCCTGTATAATTGAAAAATTAATTGTGTTCATTTTATTGAGTTTCATAAGGAAAGTGTTTGGATAATCTTTCATGGAACACAATTTGTTTATAGAGCCCCCATTTTTTAACTAACATGCAGTTATTTAACTAGCAAATAGATACTATCTTAACAGATGGTGAAAGTTCATGTATCATGTGACTCTTAAGATATGAGCTGTGGAAATTATAAATACAAGTAGTACCAGTTTATGTTCATTACCTCAGTATAGTTACTAAAATACCCTCTCCCTCTGCACCACTAACAGGTCCTGGACTGTGTGCTAACTAACATATCAGCCACTTCACATATACAATGTGATTGATCTATACCTGACAACTCTTCTGATGCATGCCTAAGGCATAACAGAGAAAGGAAATTTATTCATTCTGGTCATCAGGGTCTTTCTGAGAGGTGTTATGCTCTGCAATTCCTTAAGAAATTAGAAGGATGCCAATGGTGGGAATGACTTACTATTGTCAAGAGTGTGGGTTGTTTCTTCAAAACTCAAAATTGCTAATTTAAATTAATACTCATAGTGATGGGGACTTGGGAAAAATTCTCTCTTTGGAGCATCTCATACTCACAGGAGACTAGTGTTTGTCTCTTTGAGTGAGTTAGGTCTTTTAGGACTGCACCATTTACCATGGCAGGAGGTTGTAAGTCTAGCTCTTCTTCTCCCTGACCCATTGGGCACTCTTAGTCCCCCCCAAAACCCTCCTGGTTTGGGATACTATTTCCATGCTGCATGCTGTGACATTTAGGTGTTACATAAATTGCTAAATAGTCTTATTAATGAAAAATTCAGAGCCAGATATTGGGGTGAAAAACTGAGAGACCAGGGAATAGGACAAGCCACAGCCATGTCTCGCCTCACCAAGTCATCCCTCCTTGCTCTGTACCACATCATATGGGAGAAGGGCATGCTTACAGGTCCTTCACAAACAGAACAGCCAGGCTGTCTTGGTCAGGGGCTGAGGGGTTACAGATGTCTTCAATAAGCTTTACTAAATTAAAATATGTTATATTATTTTTAACAAAAATAAGATATACAATTCTGACTCATATTAACATTTCAATTAGTAGTTGTTTGTTATATACCCTTGTGCATGTGAGTCTGTGTGAGGGAGATGGGGGGTGAATATGAAAATTCCTATTAAGAGAACCATACACTTCCTATTAACATGAAACTTCCTATTAAGAGAACTCACATATAAGTTATTGTTTGTAATTGGAGGTAAAACACAAATATAAAACATTATTATCCCATATTTCATATTCTGAATTGTTCCATACATGAAATATATAGAACTCTGTTATAATGACTAAACACTCACCATACAATAACATGCCTAAAATGTATATACAGAGTCATTTTTTACAGCTTTGTTTTCACAAGAAAGTCGGAGCCATGACATGGGTGTGAAAATCTTCCTTAGAACCTTCTAGAATAATGATTTCAGAACCTAAAGTGCCTGCATTTCCCATGCATATAATGATTTTCTTTTTTGGGTTGGTGAAATGTCTCAGCAGGCAAGAGCACTTGCCACCAAACCTGAAGATCTAATAGATTCTTTCAGCAAATTATCAGGATTTCAAACCAAGATTTAAACTAATCAGTAGTTTGCACTTTCTGGGTAGCACTGATTAGGCTCTGAGTTATATGGGAAAATGAAAGAAAGGAAAAGAAAAAGGGGAGAGAATATGAAAGTGGAGGAAACATGTTAGGGAGAAAGGAGGCTGGAAAGGAGAAAGCAGGGGCAGAGATGGGCCAGGTACGTTGCACACATGCATGAAAGCTTCAAAAGAAAAAATGTGAAGAATAGTGTATGTGTGTGTGTGTGACAGACTGGATTGTACACAGATCTAAAAGGCTTAGTGGATGCCACCCTCCATTATCACAGCAATCCCTCAGGAAAACAAAAACTAGTTTGATGTTTAGAGAGCCTACAAGCTTTCTGGACAGCTTTAACACACATTTTACATTACTTCAGATATCTAGTAACATACAAAAAGATAAATTAATAAGTTCTGCCACGCCATGGTCCTGTTCCTCACACTATTTTAGTGTGTTATTAGTGCAGTGTGAATGCTATATCTAGCTATATAAGATAGTCATTAATTATCTGTATATATCTTGCTATTTTAGAGCGACTAGGAGAGGAAATGAATGTGAGTCTCCACTTACTGGGCTGGCTCTGTTACACTTATGTTTAAACTCCCTTGCTCTTGCTGGATCTCTCACAGTTGGGTTACTATTTGGTACCATGGAATTTCTATGATGTGCATTCAGGATAACGATTCTCCTTGGTACTATTGTTGTCAAACACCTTCTGTTTCTATACCTTACCAGGCAAAGAATATAATTATCCACACAGTGAGTTATGTAATTGCACTTTAAGCCTGTAGCTAAGCAAGGGAAAATATGCAATTTTACTGTCTTTTGTATGCATAATTTAGTTCATGGACACTCTTTGTTAGGGTTTGAATTACTTTGCTTTCAGCACATATAATCATTTATATTAATATTTAAATGCTGTGTGTTTTTGAGTATTTCTTACATGAGTACTTACATTTACACCATTTCTATCCCTCTCACTACCCTCCCTAACTACTTACTTGTACCTCCAATTTCCTCTATAATTCATGACCTATTATTTAACATATATATGTATGTATTTATGAGAATGTTGTATTTCTTTCTTCAGAAATACACACATGTGAAAGAATAGTTCAAGAATTAGAGGCTATGGATCTGAGAGAGCAAGTATGGTACATGGAAAAGGTTAGAAGGAGGAAAGGGAATGGGAAAGTGATGTAATCTATTTTAATTGCAAAAAATAAAATTATTCTATAAAAAAAATAAAACTAGCAACTACATTTCTGAGAATTTTTTCACATAGGCATGCTTTTATTTTGACTTGCTTGTAAAAAATGTAGTTTTGTTTGTTTGTTTGTGGCCTGTGTTGTCCTGGAGCTTAATACATAATCCAGATTAGACTGGAGCTCACAGAGATCAACCCTCTTCTTTTCCAAATATGAGATTAAAGTTGTATGTCATGATGCCTGGCACTGAAACAGTTTTATAGGACAGGATGACAGTTATCTCTCTCTCTCTTCCTCTCTATCTCTCCCTCTCTATTTATCTACAGCTATCTATCTATCTATCTATCTATCTATCTATCTATCTATCTATCTATCTATCTATCTATCATTTATCTATGTACCTATCAATATTTATACCCAGTTTTTATCTATCTTTCATCTATCTAGTCAATATATCTATGTATCATTTATCTACCATTTATCTGTTATCTATCTATCTATCTATCTATACACACACATATATATGCACACATATTCATGTATATATGTACACACATATGTGCATGCGTGTATATCTACATATTTCTATTTATGTATATATATATATATTTATATATAAATATATATCAAATACTTGGAACCATGAAGAACTCTCCGAGACTGGTTTAGTTCACTTTATCTGAAGATGTTCAATTCCAGCTGTTTTCCTGCAGATTAAATGATGTCATTGTCCTTATGGCTGATCACATTGTGTCTACATAGTACAGTTTTGACTGATCAGCATGGATACTTCAACAATGGTAAAAGTGCAGTGATAATATAGGTATTCAAGAATTTCAAGAGTAATCTGATTGTGTTTGGGATATAGATGCAGGAGTAGTAGTTCTGAACTTGACGTATTTTTAAATTTTTTTAGTAAGTTTTAAGAATATCAATTTCTAAGAAACAAACTTAGATACAAGATGTACTAGATTATACGATTGTAGAAAATCATATTTATGTCATGTAACACACTCTGAACCTCATTAAATGTATATCCATCATGTATGTTAAGTATCATATATCATTACCTTTAGATAGCATCTATTTTTGACACTACCTTATACTATTAAAAATTTTTTTTGAGACAAGGTCACACGATATAGCTCTGCATATCCAGGAACTCACTATGTAGACCAGGCTGACACTGAACTCACAAAGATCTGTCATCCTCTGCCTCCTAAGTGCTAGGATTAAAGGTGTGTACCACCACTTCCAAAACTGAGAAAATAATTACTGCAATCAGCTTTTAATTAATTATTATAATTTATTGTGAACAATGCTATTTGGAGTAGTACATATATATATATATGTATATGTATATGTATATATATATATACATATATATATATATATATATTCACAATACTCCAAAAAGAAGTAGTAACTTAGTCTTCTTGAACCTAAGCAGGCTATAGAAGTGCATCACACACTCTGGCAAACAAGGTAAAGGGATTTGGCAAGGGAAGGTGAACTCTACTCCCCAGGTGTTTGTTTCCAAGGAGGAAATAATGACAGAGAACATAAAATATTTATGCATGTCATTTGTTTTGCCCAATTGGGAAATCAGTATTTTAACAATAATATTTTTACATTACCCAGTATCATGAATCCACCGTGCTGAGGATAGCAGAGTTGGTACAGGTACAGGCTGAAAACGCCCAGTCTACAAACCTTCTTTAAAAAGCAATTTCTCTCTCTGAAGAGAAAAATCAGAGCAGAGCTACACTGTAAACCAATAAAGAGCTTGGTTTTGCCTCAGATTCATTAATACAGTGCTTTCCAATTTCTTATATTTTTTCTTATAATACTTAATAACCTCCCAATTACATTTTTTAAATAAAATTATGTTGTTATGCATGCACTTTTAGAAAAATAAACTTTAGGCATTAAGATAAATATCCACGAGCAATATTTAATCTTAAAATATCCATGAGCAATATTAAATCTTAAAATATGTATGGAAACACAAAACACTCCATAAAGGCCAAGCAATTGTGAACAATAAAAACGCCGCAGTAGATATCCCTCTTCCTCATTCCCTGTTATATGACAGAGACATCATCATAAAAACAGCATTGTACTGACACAAAGCTGACACATCGATCGGTGAAACAGAATTAAAGAATGAGATAGACTACACACACCTACAACTACCTGTTTTTGTTTTGTTCTCTTTTGAAACATATTGCCAAAAATTAAATTAGAGAAAAGACTGCATAGTCAACAAACATTGCTGGGAAATTTGCATATTCATATGTATAAGAAAGAAACTTGGACTGAGTCATCTGACTCAGGGTCAAGACACACGATCCCAAATCTGAGGCTCTGAGCTCCATGCCATGTATCCACATAATAGGAGTGAACTGACTCCTTAAAATTTTCCTCTGACCTCCACATGCACTCTATAGCATGTATGTGCACACAAAACAGATACACACAAATTAAGGAAGTAAATATATGCAACTAAAATATGTTGAACAATGGTTTTTCTCTCTTGCCCTACCTAAAAATCAATTCCAAATGGATCAACAATCTTTTTTTTTTTTCTTTGAGACAGGGTTTCTCTGTGTAGCTTTGTGCCTTTCCTGGGACTCACTCTGTAGCCCAGGCTAGCCTCGAACTCACAGAGATCTGCCTGGCTCTTCCTCCCTGGTGCTGGGATTAAAGGCATGTGCCACCACTGCCCGGCATGGATCAACAACTTGATGTTAAACCTGAAGCTGTGAAACTTCTAGAAGAGAGAGTAGGGGATACACTTCAGGATACAGGCTGTGTAAGGGCTTTTTAAATAAGACACTGGTTGCCAGAAAATGAGACCAATTATTGGAAACAGAATCTCATCAAATTTAAGTTTTAATACTTCAAATAAACTGTTATTTAAGTGAAGAAGCAGCCCCAAGACTGGGAGAAAATCTCTGACAGCTAGAGGACTTGTATGTAGACTAAATAAAGAACAATCACAACAAAACAAAACCCACCAGGCAAAGTAAAGAGCCACTCAATTAGAAAATGGATTCTGGAACTAAACAGGGAGTTTTCAAATGATGAATTACAAATGGCTAAGAAAATTTTTTTTTAAATGTTCGACATTCTAGCATTTTTGCATTTCAATGAAATGCATATTAAAATTACTTTGTGATTTCATTTGCACAAGTCAGTATAGTTGAGATCAAGAAAATAAATGAACCAAAAAAAATGCTGTTTGGGTGTAAGAAAACTTTGTTCAGTATCACTGGGAGTGTAAATTGTTCTATCCACTATTCAAAACAATATGGATTCAAAAACCTGAATGCATATCTACCATATGATCCAATTTTACCCCTCTTGGACATATTTCCAAATGTTCCTTTCTATATCCCAAACTGAGATACTTGATGATCCATGTTTATTGCTGCTCTATTTACTATATATAGCTAGTGATGGAATCAGCCTAGATGTCCTTCATCTGATGGATAAAGAAAAAGTTCTACATACACACAGTTGAATCTTTAATAAATAATAAAGAAATGCAGTAACTTAAAATTTTCACCTGAATGAATGGAACTGGGAAAACAAAGTTCAGTAACCCCAACTCAGAAATACAAATACCACTTATATATGAATCCTAGCTTCAAGCCATTAGATTGATATGTTGCACATGGAATAACTACCTGTAAAAGCCAGGGAAATGGAAAAGTGTCACGGGGGAAGGAAGAAAGATCATAAAGGAAGGAAGATAATAGAACATAGTTGCCATGAAGGTGGAAAGTGGGAACAATGATGGAATGTGTAGTTAAAGTGGTGAAGGAGTGAAAGTGTAAGGAGGTGGAGGGTAGCTTTAAATAACAGTTAAGGACACGTAACCAGTTGCAGAAACTAGTATTATAATTGACATGAATATTTCTGTCATATTTTGTTAAGAATTTGTACTTGTAGAAATATTTATGTTTTCTTTCCATGGTTTCTTTATCATGTAATGAAATATCAATTAAGAGAATACCAGTGTTTATCATATTTGAGTTTTGAAATACCAAAAATACCAGCTATTCTAAAATTTATAATGTGTTGTAGTTGTATGGGGGTAGTTATTTCATGTTAGGAGTAATTATGACCTGATTAAATATATCATGCACTTGCAATTGTACATAGGATAGTTATGTTAGGTGTAATTATGGCCTGGTTATTGTTTAAATTGGAAATTAAGCGTGAATGAGGAAATATGATTATGTATCATGTTGAAAAGGGGTGGAGTTGTGATGTGTATTCTTGGTTGTCAACTTGATTACATCTGGAATTAACTAAAACCCAAGCAGCTGGGCACATATATGAGTATTTTTTTTCTTAATTAAATAGTTTGAAGTGGGGGAAATACATATTAATCCAGATCTTTTGAGGTGGGAAGATGTGCCTTTAACCTGACCCTTACCTTCTAGTAGCAGCCTATATAAAGGAAATGGAAGAAGAAACAAGCTCTCTTGTTCTTTTTTTTTTTTTTTTTTTTTTTTGGTTAAGCTGCTCTCTCATTCTTTGCCTGCCTGCTCTCCCTGTTGCTGACAAGTTCATTCCTTCACTGAATAGAGTGTGCTTCTTCAGAATTCTGACACTAACTGAGGACCATCTAAGACATTCAGTCCTTTAGACTGAACAGCTGCTGAATTCTTGGACCTTTCTTTGGTAGACAGACATTGTTGGATTAGCTTGACCACAGCCTCTAAGAAATTCCTATAAATGTCATATACTCTGAAAGTTCTGTTCCTCTGGAGAACCCTGAATTTTCCCTAATACAGATGGGCACTAATGTTTCGTTGGAAAATACCAGTTTGGAAATTAGAAAATATCTTGACAATTGACTGCTCACAAATCTGTCTATAATATCTTACATAATTACAAATTCTCTTTGAATCAGTGTGACATATAAAAAGCTGAGAATTCATGCCATTGACTTGTACACTTATGTAACTGGTAATAACATAAGATGACTGACAGATGTTGTATACTTCTCCAACACTTAATGTAATTACAAATTCTTCATGAATCAGCGTGATATTTTAAAAGCTGAGAATTCATGCCATTGACTTGTACACTTATGTAACTAGTAATAACATTAACTGACAGATGTATACTTGTTCAGAAAATATCAAAGTGCCCTTTAAATATAACCAATTTAAGAAAATGATTAAAAATTACTTGTAGGTCTATACTAATTCTAGTAGATGAATAGTAACTCTGATCATTTATATTATATGTTACATATATAATAATCTATATTCAACTGCAATTGTCTTGCCTTTAAGTTCTGGCTGCACAAGTCACTTCTGGAACCTACTGTCTACAATAAAGAAAACAGGGATTTTACAGTGAAGAAACATGGCCATTATCTTTTCACTTAGATGAGAGTTAATGCCAAAAATACCAAATGACATTGATATGCTACACTTATAGAATGACGTAAGAAGGGAGGGTTATTGATTTCCCTTCCCTTCATCCCACAATCCTATCTAGCAGTTGAGAATAGAGACACAAAATTAGGCAAAACTACATAGTAGGGCATCCTAAAAAAATAAAACCTTACCACTATCACTTAAATCTTCTGAGTTGTCAAAAAGGTTGAAAATGTCATAGCCTAGAAGAAGTTAAAACTGGTAGACACAGTACTGTATTTTAGATGGGAACCTGAAACCAAAATAAACTGACACTAGTTAAAAATTAAGAAATTCATATAAAATGTGAGCTTCCATTATTAATGATGTGTTACTGCTACCCAACACTCATAAACACCATTCATATTAATTTATAAGAGTAATTATAGAGACAGTAGGCTGAGAAATATATTAAAATTTTCTACTTACTTTGTAAATATAACTTTTTAAAGCAACAAAATGATACATGGATAATATTAAAACCTGTATTTATTTTCAGGGCAGATTAAAAAAATCTAATCTGCAGCCGGGCGGTGGTGGCGCACGCCTTTAATCCCAGCACTCAGGAGGTAGAGCCAGGTGGATTGCTGTGAGTTCGAGGCCAGCCTGAGCTACCAAGTGAGCTCCAGGAAAGGCACAAAACACAAAACTACGCAGAGAAACCCTGTCTCAAAAAAAAAAAATCTAATCTGCAGTAGATTAAAAATCTTTAGTTATAAATATGTACATTTTCTTGAAAAATATCTTCAATAAAAAATTTAAATAGACTGGTGAGATGGCACTTTGGTTAAGAGTGCTTGCTGCTCTCACCAAAGACTTTTAAGTTCGGTTCCTGCCATGGATGTCAGGAGGCTCACAACAGACTGTTGCTCCTGTTCCAGGAGGTCTGGCTCCCTACTTTTGCCCCAGTGGGCATTCTCACACATGTTGCAAACATACATAACGGTACACATGCATGAATATAAATAAAAAAGTAAAGCAAATCTTTAAAAATAATTAATGAAATATAAGGAGATATATTGGTAATAAAGTTAAGGTACACATGGTTCTCGCCTGCCAGTTTAAATTATTTTACTAAATCTATAGCAAGATTCACAAAATAAAAGGGAATAAATAATATTTAGAGAAGCTTTTGAAGTTGCTAAAAAATGTATTTTCCCTCAAATCTTGGTTAAATTAAACTATTTCATTCTCTAACAGATCATAATGTATTTCAAACACATTAATTTATTATTCATTTATTTGCTATTGTGGCTTGTTCATTTGACATTTGATGCTGATTTCTCTAGGCATTGATCATCAATCAGGAAAATTGTTATTTATTTTATAATACATGGACATTACAGATTAGAGATTTACAATATAAGTTTGGCAATATGAAATATACCAAAGTGAAAATGATACAGAATTCGGGGACATACTTTTATTCTGTCACAAATAATTCTGATGTGCTTCTCTTTATTTTCAGTAAATCACTAATGAAAATCAAAGACTGAAGGGCTGGAGAGATAAGATCAGAATTTAAGCACAGTTACTGTTCTTCCAGAGGAAGCATTTCACCGAACTTGTAGCTTTCGGGGATTCTATGCCCTCTTGTCGTCTCTATAACATGCACTCATGTACACAAACCCACACTCAAACACACTCATATACATAAAACTGAAAAAATGTAAACAAAGTAGAATCAAATATTGACAAAGTGCTAGCAATTTTTTGTTGTTGTTTTGTTTTTTCTCAAAGCTATGAAAGTATATTGGGTTATTGGAGTGCAGCTTTTTCCTCCAGGTAGAGCAATATCATTCCACACCCATCCTGAAGTAGAGAAAACCTTGCTCTGTAGCTGTGACCTACAACAACAAAATCAGGAGAACGGTGAAGAGGTGGCTACATATAACGGAATAATTGGCGTTCCATTGTAAAATCAGAGCAAGTTTCCAGGACCCTCACTAGGGCTTCAAGCCATTTCTCCCTCCTGCCCTCTTCACAGCTGCAAGGGCTCTTGGGAGATGCTAGAGGACATAGAAAGATGGTATAATGAATGTATGACACCATGATGCAGGTACCAAGGATTTGGTCTTCATGATGAGGAGGTATTTAGTGGTGACATATCTAAAAACTATCTTACAAATATTGGAAGACAAACATTAGAAAAGTTTTTTTTCCATGATACATATGCCAAGGGAATTTGCATTTTTCAGTTGCCTATTCACATATGTAGGTAAATACACCAACATACACACATATAGATAATTTGATAGCCAAACGAATAGAAACACATGAACTATGAACCAAAGGCTGAGAGACCCCCAACTGGATCAGGCCCTCTGAATAGGTGAGACATTTGATTGGCTAGATCTGTTTGGGAGGCATCTAGGCAGTGGTACCAGATCCTGGGCTCATTGCATGAGTTAGCTGTTTGAAACCTGGGACTTATGCAGGGACGCTTGGCTCAATCTGGGAGGAGGGGACTGGACCTGCCTGGACTGAGTCTATCAGGTCGATCTCAGTTCTCCTTGGTGGGGAGGCTTTGCTCTGGAGGAGGTGGGAATGGGGGGTGGGCTGGGGGGAAGGGGAGGGTGGCAGGAAGAGGGAGAACAAGGGACTCTGTGGCTGTTATGTAGAACTGAATGGTATTGTAAAATAAAATAATAATAAAAAAGAATTTAGTATTAAATTATTAAAATAAAAACATATGTAACTAAATGCATTTTACTAATATTCAAAGTCAGACATCATTCAAAACTGTATGCAATTGTTCTCTTGATTTTCATTGTACTTGTTTTTCTCATTTCACCCATAAATTAGTCTTCATTTAAAAAAAAGAAAATTTGAAAACTCATTATTTTTTAAGCTGATAATAATCAATATTGAGTTTGTCATTTATTTAAGTTTATTTTGTTCTTATTGGCATATTCTGACGTTGTTTGTTAACAAGGCTGCATTCTTCTTGATTCTATTCTAAAGCTGTCTTGATAAATCCATATAAGAATAGAACTCACACAGAAGCACTTACATAACTGTCATTGTCAATGGTCTGTTGCTGTGAAGAGATACCACGACCAAGGCAACTCTTAGAGAAGAAAGCATTTAGTCAGGTCTTGCTTACAGTTTCAGATGGTTAGCCCATTATCATCATTGTGGGACAGCTTGGTAGCGGACAGGCAGACATAATGCTGGAGAAGTGGCTGAGAGATATACACACAGGCAGCGTGCAGAGAGAAGTACACAGCGTGGGACATATGGCATGGGCTTTTGAAATCTTAAAGCCCATTCCTAGTGGCACACCTCCTTCAAGAAGGCCCCACCTCCTCCAAGGTCACACCTATTCCAAAAAATCTGGACCTCCTCATCTATTCCAAACAGTTCACCAACTGGGAGAAAAGCTTTCAAATATGTAAGCCCATGGGGGACATTCTCATTCAAACTACCACAATAACCATAGTTTTATTTTATAAATTGAATCAGGTAAAATAAGTAGTTAGTACCAATGTCATAACTCAGTACATTTGTGAACACCTGACCTGACTGCTTTTCACTATTCCAGAATCACTATTTGTGTGTACATTTACATATATTTGTTTGTATAAAATACATGATTTTGTGCGTGTCTGTGCACATTTGTGCACATACATTTGCATGAGTTTGGAATTTGGAATAAAAAACAGAATCTCAGCCGGGCAGTGGTGGCACATGCCTTTAATCCCAGCACTCGGGAGGCAGAGCCAGACATCTCTATGAGTTCAAGGCCAGCCTGGTATACAAAGTGAGTTCCAGGAAAGGCACAAAACTTCGCAGAGAAACCCTGTCTTGAAAAACCAAAAACAAACAAACAAACAAACAAAAAACAAAACAAAACAACAAAACCCAGAGTCTCATAGATAACATGGAATTTCTTCTATTTTATGAATGATTTTTTCACCCGTATCTGCTGTACATTCTTCACCCTGGCCTATCACAGTATTGCAGATAGAAGGAAAAGTAGGCAAAGATTAAAGCAGAAGCCACAACAGTCCGTTCCCTTCTAAAGTTTTTGAAGAAAATCGCATTGCATTATTCTATTATGAAGGAGTGGCTACCCACTTTGTTGTTTCTTAATTGTTATCAAGTTATAATTGAAGACCATTTATTTTGCAAAAGATGTTCTCAAACATATTTAAGTATCTATGGAAGGGGCACATAAATGTGAAATAATGAGCTCCTGTAAAATTTAAGAATGGATATACACCCTGCTGAAATTTTTTTCTCCTTTCTACCATCTGTTCAAACTATTTTTCAAACACTCCATTTGAATGATGACTAAATATATCTTTAAAGCTCATTTCCCACAGGCAATAAAGACAAAAGACAGTTCTTAGCATGAAAATCCTTTTGTTAAAATTTTATTCATTTAAATCCAGAATGTGGCAATTAGCTCAATGTGGTAAAATCAGTCTCACTAGTTTTGAGTAGATGGCAAATATTATTGATGAATTCTTCCATTTCCTTTCAGTGGGAATATTTTATTTTAACCCTTACAACAACCCTGCTTGAAACTTCTATTCTCTGCACTAAGCAATAGTAGTCATTCACAGTTCCATATTCCAAATTTCATCTGAGAGCATGTGTTAGGAGGTCTGCTAATCCTTAATGTTTATGTACCCTCATGTAGTCACACGTGGAAGCTCTAATCCTGTGAGATGTTATATGATGTGGGGTCTATGTGAGTAATTAAGTCACAGGAATGGAATGATCTGGATGGAATATCACTACAATGAAAAGGCACTTTTAGTAGATAATCTTTCTCTCCAATCTAAGCATACATAAAGGTGGCTTCAAAATGAACAGAAAATTCTCACCAATAAACAAGTTGGCTTGTGTATTAAACTTGAACTTTCCAAATGTGGAAATCCAAGAAGTAAACATGTATAATTTTAGCTACCCTGTCACTAGGTGTAGTTGAAACCCTCCAAGAAAACTAAGACAAATTCTGGCAATTGTCTGGGGATATAGAATATTAATTTAAAACCCTTTTTATTTTCCAAACACTTACAAGAGTCCCTATTTTTCTTGCAGCCTAGTTGAGAAGAAGTCAACAAGGGGAAAGAGAACTGGAACAAACAATGTTTCTCATAGAAGCAGTATATGTCCAAAGGCCAGAAGTATCTGTCCAACAGAGGATCTGCCCACAGGGTCGGGGGATTCTCACCTTTATCAATTCTGACTTCTTTGCAAATCACTTTTCCTCTATGTCCCTATTGGTGATTTTAAAATATGCTACTTCCACTATCTTCACTTATAACCAGTCTGAAAAAAATTTGATTCTTTTTGAGGCAGCTCAAGATCCCATGCTTGGGTCTTAATACTGACATTGGTTTACAGTATCCTGTGGGCTTAAACTAAGACATCCTATTGATCTAAAATTGAAAAATTGTATTGAAATCTGAGATCAATAGCGTTCTAGATTGCACAGACTAGAACAGGGTTTGGGCTGTCTTCTAAGAACCTTCTTTTAGCTCCAACAGATATTCCAGGACAATGTACCTCCATAGGCCAGATAGATCATCCATTAAGAATCTTCAACATATTACAGATACCTACCAGAGGAGTTAACTATTGAATTAGTAGACTAAATATTATTGTACTATGTCTGCTTTAATGATCTACCATGAACTTACTGGTTTAATATGGATGATATACTAGAAAAATTAGCTCTGAGATCAAGATGGCAGCAGGGCTCTTCTTTCCAATACTTCTGGGAAAAATACTTCTTTTCCTATCTTAGATCCAGAAGTTCCAGGAATTCCTTGGCATGTACGGCATAAATCATACATCAGCCTCCATTATATATGTGGAAAAAACTCAGTTAATCATTGTGTGTAATTAAGTATATATTGTTGGATTCTATTACTGAGTATTTATAAAGAAATTTCCTCTATTTTCATGAGAGATACTGGTCTATAATTGTTTCTTGCAATGAGGTTGTGTTGTTTTTATGAGAGTGAATTGCTGGCCTTGTAGATGATTTAGAAAGTGTCCTTTCTGGTCTTATTTTCCTCAGAAGACCATAGAGAACTGTTAACATTTCTTCCTTCAATGAGGTAAAACTCTCCATAAATGCACAAACCTAGTGTTTTCTTCTCTCTCTTTTTCTGTAAAGTAATTAAATATTGATTCTGTTTCTTCGTAGCTAGAGTCCCATTTAGCTTATTTATATTTCTTTGAGTGAGCTTTGGTAGTCTGTGTTTATCATGAAATTTGTCTATTTAATCCAACAGCAGGGTAACAATATTTTTCTATTATCTTCTTTCTAGTGAGTGCTCCACTTCCATTTCTGACATTTGTAATTTGTGTCTAGTGTCTTTCATTGTACACCTGGCTAAAGGCTTGCCAATTTTATTGATCTTAAAAACAACAGGCTTTGGTTCCTTTATTAGTTTCCTTAATTGAATTGATATAATCTTTTAAAATTCATTTTTTGTGTATTTTTTACTTATCAAGCTCTTAAATTTAGGAATTAGATTATTGATTCTATTTTTTATTTTCTAATATATTTTTCAATGATATAAATTGTTAACACTTGTTGGTATCTAATTTTTGAGAAGTTATATTTTCTTTAGCTTCTATATTTGTAATTTCTTTAGAGACTCTATCTGAATACTATGTTGTATTTAAGTCCATGTTCAATCTTCAGATACTTTGGGATTTAGCTGCTTCTCTTTCTTCTTGGTTTCTAGTTTAATTCTATCATGTTGTAAAATCCTGCATTGTTAATGGTTTTTATAAAATAAATAAATTTATAAAATTAAGATATATTTTATGAACCAGATGTGATTTACTTCAGTGAATGGTTAAGTCAGCTTTAAAATGTATGTTTCTTTGATTGTTAGATGCTGTTTTCTACATTGACTTTTAGAGAAGGTGATTGTAGGTTTTGATTAGGTCATTTCTTCTCTCAAGGACTAGATCTATCAGTTACTGATATGGACATCAACTCCCACAAGTATAGTTTTCTATTAACCTATTGTTTGTCAGTTTGATCAATTTTTGTCTCCTGAATTTTGTCATACTCACATGAGGTGCATGTATATTATACATTGTTATGTCTTTTGAGACAATCAACACTCCATGTAATGCAACATTTATATTTATATATGATATATTCTTATACTGAAATCTTTCTTTTTGTAATAGGAATTTTTATTCATTTTACATAACAAAGATCCTCCTCTTCCCTCCTCCTGCCCCTCCATCTTCCCCCTCCAAACTCACCCCCACATTCCCTCCTACAAGAAGGTAAGGACTCACATGAGGGGGTACATTTAGTAGAGACTAGTCCAAGGCCCTCCCCCTGCCTCAAGGCTGTTAAAGGTGTTCCATTGTAGAAGTGGGCCCCAAAAGGCCTGCTCATGTACCAGGGATGGATTCTGATCCTACACAGTGGGGCCCTTAAGCAGATCATGCTACCTGACTCTCTTGCTACGAAGAGGGGCTAGTCAAGTACCATGCAGGCTCCACAGCTGTTGATCTAAATTTCATGAGTCCCCACTAGTTTGGTTTGCTTGTCTCTGTAAGTTTACCCATCATGATCTTGATGCCCCTTGCTCATAGAATCCTTGTTCTCTCTCTTCAACTGATCTCCTGGAGCTTGGCATGGTGTTTGGCTGTGGATCTATATACATACAATGGAGTACTACTCAGCAGTGAAATAACAATGACATCATGAAATTTGCAAGCAAATGGATGGGACTAGAAAATATCATCCTGAGTGAGGTAACCCAGACTCATAAAGACAAACATGGTATGTACTCACTCATAAGTGGATAAGATGTTAAGCAAAGGAAATCTACTTTCTATGAGACTATATAGTAATGTCAGCCTTTTCTATCCTTTGCTATTAGACAATTTTCCTTCAACTCTTTACTCTAAATCTGACTGCATATTTATATTCATATTTGATTATTTATATATACATAATGTTGTGTATTTTTATTGACTATGTCAATATTTTAATTGATGGATTTCAATCAGATATGAATTTGCCAATGTAGCATAAATAATGTAAATTCATTGTCCTGTGGATGTTAGAAGTTGATACAGGGACATCTTCCTCAATTTTTTTTGTCAGGGTCTCTAACTGAACTTGGTTGACAGATTGCCTATACTGCTGGCCAGTTCCTGGGATCTGCTTGCCTTTGGTGTCTGCATTATTAATAGAGAAATGGGCTACAAAAACAATGACTTTTAGGTATTGGCTGGGTGATAAAAACTCAGGTCCTCATTCTTATTTAGCAAACATTTACCAGCCCACTGATTGCAATGGGCCATTGTTCGGTTATCAGGTGAGAGGCCGAGCTGTGTTTAAAATTTACTGTAGTTTTAAGTGAGAAGTTTCAATATTCTGTGAACTCTTTTTTGTTGTTATTTTATCCCATTTTATCTTTGCATTTCCCCGCATGTTACTGAAACTAGAGAATATTTTGTGTTTTCTGAACTGGGAGAATACTGTCAGGTTTCCTTTTAAAATGCCCTAAACTATACCCACCCAAATGTATGGTCTCTGGGGTTTTACCTCTTAAGTTGATACTCTGTACTTAGTTTTTATCAGCTTATCAAAATTACTGTTTAAAGTTTGTTGCACTTAGGCATGTGGATCTCACCTGTGGTGTGCTGTGTGTCTTATCTTTCCAGGTGTTTGTAGTGATCTCTTTCTCTCTGTCCTGCACTCTTCAGTGAATCCATGGGAAGTCAGTGATTTTTAGCTTCCTTGGCATCTGCGGTCATCACTGCTAGACTGTGTGTTGGCTCTCAGTTTCCTTTATGAATGAAACATTGCAAGGAAGCTCCCTCAAACAGAAGGTAAACAGCAATCAAAGAGCTTCATGAAGTTCAGGAAACTGTCAAGTTTCCTCCCTCCCAGAGTAAATAATAATGGATAAGGATTACTCTCAGACAAACCAACTTACAAAGAAGACTCTGAGACAAACTGAGCTGCAAAGACTCCGAGATCAGACCGGATGCCAGCAAGAACCAGGGACCAGTCTAACTGCCCAGAAGAGGTTTAGATCAGCTGTATCACTTGGAAAGGATAAACTTCAACTACTGAGCTGCCTGGAGGCTATAAAGTGTGTTCTAGATCCTCAGCTTTTGTTAGCTGTCATTCATATTGGGGTGGGATTTGGTGATGCAGTTGTCTTTAAGTCTTCTGTTCCTATGAACCACGCTTCACCCATATAGTCTTGTAAGTAACCCCAATAAAACTCCTCGGTTCACAAACATAGATTTTGTTTGTATTGGTAAGTTGTTCTATCATGGGTTCCTTATTTGAAGTGAATATATGTACATCTCCCTATAGCGGCAATTCCACATAGTTTATCTGGTTATTAAAAGAGGTTTATTTATGGTATGATTGAGCATTCCTTGGGTATATGCCCAAGAGTGGTATGGCTGGGTCTTGAGGTAGATCAATTCCCAGTTTTCTGAGAAACCGCCATACTGATTTCCACAGTGGTTGTACAAGTTTACATTCCCACCAACAGTGGAGGAGTGTTCCCTTTGCTCCACATCCTCTCCAACATTGACTGTCATTGGTGTTTTTGGTCATAGCCATTCTGACAGGTGTAAGGTGGTATCTCAGAGTTGTTTTGATTTGCATTTCTCTGATGATTAATGATGTTGAGCATTTCTTTAAGTGTCTTTCAGCCATTTGTGATTCTTCTTTTGAGAATTCTCTGTTTAGCTCTTTAGCCCATTTTTCAAATTGGATTGTTCAGTATTTTGATGTCTAGTTTCTTGAGTTCTTTATATACTTTAGAGATCAGTCCTCTGTCAGATGTGTGTAGCTAGAGTTTTCCTGCCTTGCCCACAGTCAGGACAAATCTTTGTTACCCGCTAGTCCCACAGCCGCTCAGACCCAACCAAGCAAACACAGAGACTTATATTGCTTACAAACTGTATGGCCGTGGCAGGCCTCCTGTTAACTGTTCCTATATCTTAAAGTAACGCATTTCTACAAATCTATACCTTGCCACGCGGCTCGTGTCTTACCAGCATCTTCACATGCTGCTTGTCCTGGCAGTGGCTGGCAGTGTCTCCTTCTGCCTTCCTGTTCTTTTATTTCTCCTCTCTGTTAGTCCCGCCTATACTTCCTGCCTAGCCACGACCAATCAGGTTTTATTTATTGACCAATCAGAGCAACTTGACATACAGACCATCCCCCAGTACAGCCAAGTGCAGACCATCTCAGACACCTGCACTCAGGCCCATGGTCCTAATCATCCTCTATGCAAACCTGCTGGGTAACGCCACAAGGAACCCAAGAAGGGCTCCCACAGGACATACATTAACATCCCACAGCAGATGTGGGATTGGTGAAAGTCTTTCCCATTCTGTAAGCTGTCTTTTTGTCTTATTGACCATGGCTTTTGACTTATAAAAGCTTCTCAGTTTCAAGAGGTCCCATTTCTTAATTATTGTATTCAGTGTCTGTGTTGCAGGTGTTATATTTAGGAAGTGATCTCCTGTGCCAATGCATTCAAGAGTATTTCCTATTTTTTCTTCTATTAAGTTTAGTGTAACTGAATTTATGTTGAGGTCTTTGATCTACTTGGACTTGAGTTTTGTGCATGATGACAGATATGGACTCTATTTATAATAGCCAGAACCTGGTAACAACCTATATGCCCATCAACTGAAGAATGGATAAAGAAAATGTGGCACATATACACAATAGAGTACTACTCAGCAGAGAAAAACAATGACAGCATGAAATTTGCAGGCAAATGGATGGAACTAGAAAATGTCAGCCTGAGTGAGGTAACTCAAACCCAGAAGGGCAAACATGGTATGTACTCACTCATAAGTGGGTTCTAGATATAAAGCAAAGAACAATCAGACTGCAACTCACAGAACCAGGGAGGCTATATAGCAGGGGAGAAACTAGGATGATTATGGCTTATAATAAGTTTTGGTTTTACTCAATTACTGGGCAAGCCTCAATGAAACATTTCACTATTGGGATAAGAATTACTGTATCAAGCTGATAATAAATAAATAAATAAATAAATAAATAAATAAATAAATAAATAAATTTGTTTACACTGAGAAAAAAATAAAAGCAGTTTATTTCAGGGTAACTTACAACCAATAAAGGGTCACTTGCAGGATCTGGGAGAGGTGAGGTGCAGTCCAGTGTGGTTCTCAGGAGAACTCTGACTTGGTCTGTAATCCAGTATCCAGGATCACAAGGAGCCAAGAGAGCCAGAACATACATATCTTGGGTCTTAAAGGGTCTGGTCTTGGCCACGCCCCAGGGGAAGTGGCAGTTATCTACTGCTTCACTTGGGGAATCGCTTCAAGTTCAAGGCTGGAACAGCTACGCACTACATCTCCCCAGTTTTCTCACACAACACTGTGAGAATAAGAACATCCAAGTTATGTTTCTGTTGAGGCTGAATCTGTAAGTCTAAGGAGTCACAATCTGAAAATTAGCAGAAGAAAACCAGCACTAAGGTTTTCCATGGCTAAACAATTTTTTTCCAGAAGTGGAAAATATCACTTTTACATGTAGTTCATTGCCACACCTGATATGCGGCTGGCTTCCTGTAAATATATGACACAAGAGTTACAATGTTGAGAAACCTGAGCTAGAAATACCAAGTAACTGTATTCATTTTTATTCTGTTGCTGTGGCAAAATATTATGACCAAAAGCAACTTATGGAAGAAAGAATTTATTTCTATACAGTTCTGGAGGAAGAACCCATACTGGCCAAGGCATGGCAGCAGGGTGTGGAAACAGGATATCTGGAGACAACATCTTCATATGCAATATAAAGCCAAGAGAGCAATCTCTCTGTTGTGTGTGTTTCTTTGTGTATTGAAAATGTGTAAGAAAAAATGAACATAAGCTCATTGAAAATATAAATTACCTTTAAACTCAGTCGAGAGGCTCACAAGGTTTTTCTTCAAGGGACCAAGAAGTATGTATGTCAGGCTTTATGAGACATAGCTCTCTGTAGAAACTGTTCCTATCTGCCACTGTATTATTATTAAAGGAGACAGTAGAAGAAAATCATTATAACTGCATGCAAATAAATCTTCAGAAAAAAAGAGAAAAGCACTTGATATTAACCAACTATTCAGATAGATCTTTTTAAAATAAACATGTAAAATAGATTTTTAGAGAAAATATTTGAAGCGATATTATATAAATTAGAAGTGTATTTTAATAGTGCTTAAAAATATATAATTGAGCCGGGCGGTGGTGGCGCAAGCCTTTAATCCCAGCACTCGGGAGGCAGAGCCAGGCGGATCTCTGTGAGTTCGAGGCCAGCCTGGGCTACCAAGTGAGCTCCAGGAAAGGCGCAAAGCTACACAGAGAAACCCTGTCTCAAAAAAAAAAAAAAAAAAAAAAAAAAACCAAAAAAAAATATATATATATAATTGATTTTCACTGTATTTCCCTCCTCTTTTCATCTCCTTTATTGGTTTTTCATCACTTTCTTTTCAGCCACTTATACCTGCCTCACTTTGTGCATCCCACACAGAACCATAGTCACTCCATTTTCTGAACCACTTGTAGCTGACATTGTCTACAAAGTACATACAGTATCAGTAGGTAATTGATTTCTCTTTAGCCTTTTGCTCCATACTTGTTGGATTTTATTTTTTTACTATCTAATCTCTTCTCTCAAAATAAACTCAAATATCACTGACATGGCAACTATACCAGTTCAAATATTTCAAAAAGTTCATAGTCAAAAGTTTGTTTTAGAGACTGTAGAGATGTCACAGCAATTAAGAGCACCTGCTGTTCTTGCAAAGGGTGGGAGTTGAGTTCCCAGCACATACATCAGGTGACCCAGAACAACCTGTAATCCAGCTCCATGTGATTCAATGCCCTCTTCTAACCTCTGTGGGCATGTGTCCACATCCAAACACATGCACAAATAAATATAAAATATTTTAAAATATTTTTATGAGATAAAAAAAGAGAAACAAATGCTTGTAGCAGAGCTTTATGTGCATACACAGGCCATGGAAATTTATGGATAATTACAGTTTCTTGGGCTGTATGTTGATTAAATATGGAATATAAGTCTCCACTGGCATACATGGTCTCCTTGGTTCAAAGAAAGCAGACTAATATAATTTAAATATGCCACATTACCTTTCATTTTAATATTCTATTAGATATTTTTCAAATAGGTATTTTTAAGACCCCTCTTTCTCTGTTTCTACCTAAATGTATATTCATGGTAAGAAGAAAGCTAAAGAGGCCTTTGCTGGAGAAGTCCTGTGTCCATGTGTGTTCCTTTGCCCTGATGTGGAGATTTGGAATTATATCCTACAGTATATCATATTAAAAATGATGTTCCCAACCAGCTCCTGGTGCCACTATAGATTTCCTGTGAGTTAGTCCTGTTTCCCGTAGTATTTATGCCTCATACCAACCTTCTCTCTTATGCCAATTCTACAGTCACCTTAATACTTGCCAGTGTGTAGTACTGTGTAATTCCCAGGCAACAATAGGAACAGAACCACTTCCTATATCTCTCATGGAGAGAAGAAAAGATGAACTACTTCTTGTTGAACCTTAAGGACTCCTGGAAACTGTGGATATAACCCCACAATAATATTCCTTTGTTTTGTTCATGGCATGCTCACATAGGACATCACACATATTTCCAATTTACAGCCATCAAGGTGGTAGAATGATGTCTTAGTGTGTAATCCCTTGCCATAAAATATTAAGGACCTGAATTTCAATCCCCCACATGCAGTTTAAAATGTTACCACATTGGAAAGCACCTGTAATGTCAGTGCTGGAGACATAGAGATAAGAATATCCTTGAGATTCATTGACAAGCTAATGCAGTTGAATATGTGAGCTCCAGGTTTCATGAGAAATGATATCTCAAAAAATAGCATGAGCAGTCATTGAAGAATATCTGAAATATTCACACTCTGGGTCTTCACAAAAACTCAAGGAACATATATGTATAACTACCTGGGAGATGGGTTTAGAGACTATCCTAAATACTTATTTTTAAAATAATTACTTCTGAAAAACACCCGTCTCCAAATACAGTTGATTTCTAAAGAACTACTTATTGTGCTTTCACATATAAATTTCATCCCTTAATTATCTATCTTGTCAACTACCTACCAGTCTACGTACCTATCTTCCTACTTACATATTGAGTATGGAATAGTCTTGTTTGTCAATTTGATGAGATTGAGAGCCACTTAGGAAATAATTTTTTGGATGTGTCTGTGAACAGTTTTCCAAAGAGAAATAATTGAGAAGGGAAGACCCATTCTCAAAGAGGGTAGAACCTTCTGTCTAGTGACCAGTCTAGAACATGGTCTAAGAAACAGGTCTGCCTGGCTACCTTCCCTGCGTTCCTCTGAGCCAGTGTGATTTTCTCTGATGCTGCCTTTCAGCTACTGACAAGGGGCTACTAGTACCAATAAGGACTCTATAGTTGTGATTCTTTGGAAATTCCGGGCTTTCAACATAGATTTTTGGCTGCTGTGGTATCTAGGTTCTTGGGCTGGGCAGTTACTGGTTTTTTTGCCTCTTCAATGGACAATCAACTATCATCTTAACCATCCCTGATTTTAAAAGCCAAACTAATGAATCTAATTTATAATACATACATATATAGCTATTCCATTTCCTGTTCCCATAGTCATCTGCTCTACCAAACTATTTATTGAGTAATCTTGCATCTATGTTAAAATGAGATATTCACATCTGAAAAGACCCTATATTTTTTTTAAAAAAATCTCTTCATTATATTGCTCCTCTTCTTAGTGATTCACTAGATGTTTTAAATCCTCCTTTCCTTTCCGATTTGTACAATATCCTCATCTCTCCAGCCACTGACAGCATGCATACAAAGGGTTTTGAAATACACACAGAAATATCAGTACAATTGCTTATCTCTGGCTGTGGATTAATAGCAGATTTAAAGATATCAACAAAACTATATAAAATCTTTCCAGCAAACTTTAAAAATAGTGTACACTTTTGGAAAACCAAAAATGCTACCTATAAAATATTGTAAGTACAGATATAAATTGTAAATAAATAACAGTACTACCTGAAACCTTCTTTTGCAAGGTATTATTAAAAATGCAATTCTTGCTTCAAAACATCAGAAATCAATACAGATTATATCAAATAGTCCTACAAATCTCCAAAGCAATTACACATTTTTCTCTTCAGCAGATAATGCTCATTTTTGTCTCCTGGTATTTTTCTGTAGTCACCTACATTTTTCCTCATATCTCACTGGTGTCTTTAGAGGAAGTTAAAGCTTTTAATATACATAAAATTTAAATAATTACATTTGTGTCAAATATTGAACTGTGTTCTGTGATAGTACACATGAGGAAGGTTAAGCGTAAGGAAGAGTGTTTCAAAGAGATAAAACTCTAACTCAGAATTTTTCATTTTTATTTTATTATGAAATGCTTTAAACTTAGTTTAGCTTAATGAAAATGGCTCCCATCTTAGCAAATACAATGTAAAGTAACTCCATTCAAAAGGTAGAAGATTCTCTTAGGCATGTTTTTGTTTTTTACTATGAAGTTAGATAAACTAATGTTTCATAGAATAGTAAATATTTAAATTTGAATTATTATTGAAATAAACCACAACACATTCAAGAATCCAGGAGGAGGAATCAAAATGCACAGTAAGAGTTGTTCATTTTAATGAAAAATGTATATGAAATATTATTTTCTCAGAGGTTTCTGAGTTTCATATAACAACTTAAATTCACATATGTAAAATAAACATACAAATCCAAGGTGAGGTTACTCATTTGTGTTCACTCCTAAATTGGAATGTCTTTATCATTAAACCATGAAGATAAAGTTAACATCATTGAGGTTTCACACTCTGGGCTAACACTGGATGGATTGTAGACAGAAGATTTGCTGATGGGTCAAACATGGCAGATATGTAGTGATAAGTAATTATGAAGGCCAGAAAGTAAGGGGATCAACTGTGAAGATTGTTTTATGTATCTTAATCTGTGTTAGCCACTGTCCCACTCTAACAAAATGCCAGAAGCAAACTATTTCAGGGACATGAAGTGTGGGTATAGAGGTTCTGGAAAGTGATCAGCTGGCTTCATTGCTTTAGATCTGAGGCAAGTCACAAACATCAGATCAGAAGGGCACAAGAAGAATTCTCTTCATCTTGTAGCCTCCAGAAACATCTAAAGAGTCCAGGTTTATCCTTTCTAGACACATGCTGGTGGCTTATATTCTCCACATGGGCTCCATACATTAATAGGTCATTCAATAAGAATCCATCGATGCATTACATAATCAATGAGCTAGCATCATCAGGCTCAAACCACCTGTTGACAGTATAACCAACCAAATTTCAAACTTTCCATACATAGGGCTTTTAGAAACACCCTTCATACTTAACCCATAATACTATAAAAATAGAAAATGATGCAAAAATTTTTGAAAATGTGCCTGCATTTTCAACTGAAAGAAATAGAAAAAATATGAATAATGGTAATGGATTTCCTCATATATGCAAATATGCAATAATTGAAAATTGGAGGTGTAGATTGAGCATTCATGGACTACAATTGGTCATGGTAAAAATTATTAAGTGTTTCTGGGTTACGATGATTTTGGTAATCATTCTATAATAACAAGATATACTAATTTCTTAATATTCTCCTAGACATGTTTATTTTTTTACAATGCTCTTAATAAATTCTCCAGTCAAATGACATCTCATATTATTGAACAGTATAAGTTCAATATTTTTAAATGGGATATCTATCATCTATATAATGGCTTCATGGATAATTCATTGAAATAAAGGGCATTTGCAAATGTGGTATTTTCCCAAAATTAGGTCTCGAGACCTCAGGATCTAAATTAACTTGTTTATACATGTTTGGTCTGAAAGCCACGGTAGAGAAGAGTGTCTTATCAGTTAAAATGCCCTAGTTCAGAAGGGGCTAGAGCACTGCTGCTGAACTTCTTGTGCAAACATTGTCTTGGCCAAACATATGGTGTCTCCAGAACCATATCTTGGGCACTGGTTATCTGTTGTTGCAGTTGCTTTCAAGCCAAATGTAAAAATTCTCTAGTTTTTCACCTTCCTTTTGCTTAGAACTGAAATGTCTTAAGGTTACCTACCTAATCTCATATAGCTATGCTTTCTGCTTCTTTGAAATTTTATTTATTTATTTATGTATGTGTCTGTGTGGGTTTGCCTATGCACATACAGGGGTGCCTGCATTATCATAATGAGGGTGTCAGATACCGTGGAGGTGGAGTTACAAGTAGTTATGTGCTGATCAATGTGGGGGCTGGGAATAAAAATTGGATTGTCTACAAGAGCTGTAAGCCAGCTTGACTGTAGACAGAACCACTCTCTTGACCCTTTCCTTTCTAATGTAATTTTGGTTTATGATTTCTTTTCAAAACTACCATTATCACCTGAGGATATCGAGACCTACAGTAATATTTCTTTTACTAGAATTCCTCAGACATTCTGGCTACTCTACTTTCTATCCTTCAAGGGAGCAGAAAGCACTGAAACAAGTTGTTATGTGTAGATCTCTCTCCGGATAACACATTGTGAAACTATGACATTTACCCTGTTCTCTGTGTTGATTTCTTGTGCAGAAACTGAGACTAGAGCTATCTAGTTTGTAGGTATCTGCAAATGTCAACGTAAAATGATTGTGGTGTGTGTGTGTGTGTGTGTGTGTGTGTGTGTGTGGTGCATGTGTGAGTCTCTGTTTACCTGAGAGAGTTTATATGATTTTGCTTTTCTGTATGAGGTAAGGAGAGGGAAAGGAGGAACATGGATGCTATTTTCATGTCTGTAAATCATAACACTGGTTTCTAAGACCTCAGCCCCTTGATATCTCTAAAGTTTCAGGTTAAATTAATAAAATTTCTTTTAATCTCTTCCTCCTTAATTTCTCCTAATACCTTACAATAGAATGTTTAAATATTTAAAAGGTTGAACCTATATAGTAGAGTCAAGAAAAAAGAGCAGAAAGAAATTCTGAGTGTAATTGTGGAGTCAGACTTAATGATTCGATGATTTCACAAAGGTTAAAATCTTCATTCTCTAAGAAACTCTGCCTTCTGATGCTGTATTCATTCCTTCTCAGACCAGGTCTGCTCAGCACATTCCCTTAAATACAGGGTTAAAATGTTTAGTATTTTTGATATTCATAAATAAAGGAGCTTTATTACATAAAGAAATATAAGTGACATATGTCAACTTATCAAAATATCCCATGTATGATGATGACTGGGTATACATTACCTATAGATGTAATTGTATTGACTAGGAACAGTCAATTAATTAGTCACTGTGTCTCAAAACCTGTTACCAAATGCTTCCTGAAAGATTAATTGTTGACAAAATTTTATTCACATATTTTATCCTTTTCTGTCCTAGAATAAGTAGTTTTGTTTCTGTTTTGTTTATTTCTTAATGGTACCTCTAACTCAGAACTTTGCACAGCAAATAGAGTCCCAAGACCAATATTCTACTGAGCTTGTGGGACTGTTTTATGAATTTATTATCATGTGCTGTTTGTTTTTAAAATGCCATGACAACTCTTTTAAAGCATATAAAACCTAATGAATCCTGTGTGGGGATTTTTACTGTGGTTGATTCTGGGTATACACTGGCTCTCCGATGGGTAACAAGCAACAAAGTGATTTTATTTTACTAAATAGCTCTCAGCGAAAACACCCACTCTACATCCTTACAGCTCAACAACAAAGATAGTGCGTGGGATGTATTCTCTATGTCTAGTCTTTTAACTGCTTATCAAGAAACCTTGCAAAAATCAGGGAACTGATTCTGCTGATAACGCACACACAGTTTATTTACATACATCAATAAGCCATCCAAACAGGAGAAAACTATGTAAAATTAAATAATTAAATGGGTAAATGTACATTTCATAAAGTTTACACACATTCAGCTGAGCTCGTTTTAGAAAATAGATATATATTACATATTCAAGTTTCTGAATTGTAATCTTCTTACCCCCAAATTATGAATATTTCAATATTTCTCATTAAAATCATTGTTAACATGGCTTTTACTGTGGAGTGCATTAAAAAATTTGAACCTAATTTCCTAGTGTTAAACATGTATACTTCCCTCCTATTCTCATAGCTGAAAAATGAATATATTTTTAAAATAATGCATTAATAAATCCTAAGGGTGTGTAGAAAATAAACTGCTTTATGTAAGCTACTTTGTCATAGTCACCACACCTAGAATCAACATCACATTTAATAAATTTTCTTTAAATAAATCATTAAATAATATCTTTATTATTAAATTAAATAAATATCTTTTAATTAATAATTATCTTTAAAGCTTGAGGTTTATTTATCTAGTGGTATGGATCAGAATCAGGGTTTTGTACATTCTAGGCAATTTTTTACAACTGAGTTGCATACTGAACCTTAAAATTTGAAACAATTATATAGGTTATTATCTGCCATGTGAACCATTTTCATCAAGTGCAAGTAAAACACATCTTAGTATAATTTATATTTTGTATTCTCTGCCTTCATGCTTTTATAATTCTGTAGGAAATATGCTATATGATGTTGATGCTTATAATACAATATCTGGGTGCATGACAAGATGGTGGAAAAGGAGAAGAGAAAATAGACAAACAGGAGAAACTGAAGGTGTGTTTGCAAGGTTTCCTTTAGATCAGTGCTCTTGGCTATTAATTAGTTAATTAGTTCACTGAAGCAGCAAAATAACTGACAAGGGAGACTTAATGTAGGAATGATTTACAATGGTTCACAGTGTGAAGGAATCTATTCCTTCATGGCAGATAGGATGTTGTGTGAAGAGGGCAATCAGTTGTTTTCTGATTTTAATAAATTCAGGATCTCAGCCCATGTAAAGGTGACAACCATTGCTAAAGAGGTTAATCCTGTCTCAGTGGATCAAATATAGAGCTTCTCTCACAGACTGCAATTTTTATCTAATTAAATTTTGTCTTATTAGGACCACCTCCAAGTCTCAAGGGAATTTCTCATTCTCTTTACACACCTTTTAAACAATTTTTATAGTCTTCTAAATAAGTGACAAATGTCGGAGGCTGCCGACAGTCATCTGTGTAGCTAGAGTTTTCCACCTTGCCCACAGTCAGGACAAATCTTTGTCACCCGCCAGTCCCACAGCCGCTCAGACCCAACCAAGTAAACACAAAGACTTATATTGCTTACAAACTGTATGGCCGTGGCAGGCTTCTTGCTAACTGTGCTTATAGCTTAAATTAGTCCATTTCCATAAATCTATACCTTGCCACGTGGCTGGTGGCTTACCGGCATCTTCACATGCTGCTGGTCATGGCGGCGGCTGCAGTCAGTCCTTCTGCCTTCCTGTCCTTTTATTACTCCTCTCTGTTAGTCCCGCCTATCTTTCCTGCCTAGCCACGGCTGATCAGGTTTTATTTATTAACCAATCAGAGCAACTTGACATACAGACCATCCCCCAGCACAGCCAAGTGCAGACCATCTCAAACACCTGCACTCAGGCTCATGGTCCTAATCATCCTCTATACGGACCTGCTGGGTAATGCCACAAAGAACCCAAGAAGGGCTCCCACAGGACATACAGAACATCCCACAGCACACCTGGGTACCCGGGTAAAGACGGGCGGATTGTAGAGACAATGAAGAAGACAGAAAAGATTCAAGAGTTCTGCTGGTCAATGCTGGACAGCCCTGAGTTTATTTCACAGCCAGCTTATATACAATCTTGACGGACAGAGGTAGAACAATGCACAACACAGGCCTTCAACCACTATCTATTACTGCCTTGCGTCAAGGAGCAGGCAGTTTCATTTTCTATCTCCATGTACCTCTGGCTGGCATCAGCAGCCTGCGTCTAGTTAGATAGTGTGTTCCTTCCTGTGGGCTAATCAGGACTTTCTCACAGCCCTTCAAAGAGACACTGTGGGCTAATCAGGACTTTCTCACAGCCCTTCAAGAAGACTCTGTGGGCTAATCAGGACTTTCTCACAGCCCTGGAGAAAGCAAGCTTGAACTCTAATGACTCAGAATAGACTTCAGATTAAAACTGGGAAACTGAGTCAGTTATGGGCTCCCAGAGACAAATAGATTTCTTTGTATTCTTTTCTTTTATTTATTCTTAGGACAGATCTTGCTTCACATTCACATTTACATGCATTGAATTTTATTAACTTTTAAATGGTATATATTTATTTATAACTATTTGTAATAGTTCCTTTGGGTATAGAAACGATTATATGTGTATTCTAATTTGTGTGCCCTATCACTAATTTTAGCTTGTGTTTATTTTTAAATTCTTTTTATTTAATATAATTTTGAAATATATATTGACATATCACAAATTAGATAAATCTGCATTATTATCCTACTATTAAAAGTTTAGTTTTCTCTTTTTAACTATTTAAATATTACAAGGTGTCTTTTAAAATTGACTTCATGTTTCTACCAAATTAATATACTTAACACCTTTATGAAATCCCATTGAATTTTAATTTATTAGTTATTTAATTTATTAGTTCTTTAGTAATTTTTAAATTTATGTTCATGAATTATTTTTAGATATTTCAAAACTCTCTGGTAGCTCAGTTATATTCATATTATTCAATATATTCATATTCATAATATAATATATATATTATTCATATATATATTATAATTTTACTGGTGTTTTTGTTTTTCAGAATTATTCTTTTTTAAATCCAGAATTTATTCCTAAATATCTATTTCTTAGTTTGCTTTTTTTTGTTGTTGTTTAAACCAGGGTAACAAGGAATCCTCAAATCAAAATTATCCCCTGGAAAACCTCCATGTTTTGTGAAAGAAGGGTACCATGACACCACTGTCCCATTCAGACCCCCTCTTGTTGAATGTGGGCTAATGGAAGTAGATCCTTGAAGAGAATGTGAATATAACTCTGAGCTGACAACTACTAGGATTTTACATGGGCAAAACACTACATGACTGCAATATGGGGTAATTGAACCATGTTTTTAGCACAACATATCCATGGTGCCCAAGCCCTCTACCTTATTTTCATGCAGGGAAATTTAATTGTCATTCCTTTCTTTTTCTATTTTTTTAAACTAAGAGATTTTCTATTCATTTCACATATCAACTACACATTCGCTATCTTCCCTCCTCCCACCCCCCAGCCATTCTTTCAATTTCTTAGTAAAACTGTAGTTTATCGTACTGCTTGACTCTCTGTTCTAAAGGTCTTCTGTCCTCATTTTTCACCTTGGTAGACTTTGTTGACTTGCTTCATGATGTACCCCCCAAGCATTTGCTGTGGTTTATGTGAAATTATATTAATTTCAAGTCAAGTGTGTTATTTATTCCTGTTTACATTTGCAATGGGTCAACTGAGGGAAGAAGTACATAAATGGATCACTTGGCATTTTAAAAATTTCCTTCCTGTTTTTACTGTGTCAAAGCAACCATGATCATGTCTACTTTTTCTAATTGCTTGCATATGCATACAGAGTTCCTTGGAATAATATCTTGTAAATGTTTGTATTATTTAAGGGCTTTGTGGTGGTGGAGTCTTGATCTCCAATACTTCAAGAAGCACATGTTGGAACATAGGAAATGAAAAATCCTCTGTTGAATGTGTAGGGACTCTCTTATTTCTAATTCTGTTTCCTGGGACATACATATAATAGTTAAGATGCATAAACACTCATTTTATTTAATGTATACATTGCAGTTTGAGGATATCCTATGATTGCTATATTTCAGAATGTTGTGTTCTGGAGTAAAATTTACTGGGCTTTTAGAAGTCACTTGCAAATTTAGTGAACATTTTTCTGGGATGAAATATTTGATCAGTTAACAATGTGGACATGAGTCTTTCTCTACTTCTTCAATATTATGAAATGGTATTTTTTTTTATTCTGTGTAATGATAGATCACATACTTGGGACCATAAGTCTCTGGGTCATATTACTGGCTGAAGAGCTTTGGAAGACAAAGGTAAACACTTACCCAGAAAATGTTCTAGATTATTCTGAAGCTAAACAACAGATCCTTTCAGTTATAAAGAAATTGAGTCATCATCTTGCTGTTAATCGGCTTCTGGTATTCTTGAAAAACAGGACCTGTAACCCAGGCACTGAACTATTTCTTTTCTACATGTGAAACTGTGGAACATTCCTTTACACTGTGTGAATATATGCTGCTGTAACTGGTTTAATAAAGCAGCCGACTGGCTAATAGCTGGACAGAATATTGTCAAGGGGAGAGCTAAACAGAGAATGCTGTGAAGTAGAAGAGCAGAGTCAGAGGAGTGACAATGCAAACAAAAGCAAGAAGGACATGTAGTACTGAGAAAATGTGCCAAGCCACATGGCAAAGCATAGATAAAAATATTGATTAATTGAATATGTAAGAGTTAGCTAGGAACAAGCCTGAGCTATTGGCCTATCATTTCTAATTAATATTAAGACTCTGTGTGGTTACTTGGGAATGGCTTGGGGGACAGAAACTTCTGCCAACATGAAACTGTACTAAAATGTGGGTTAAGTGTAGCTCCCACCAATTTTCAACTTATACCCATATCCTGGAAGAAGCAACCCACCAACTTTGAGGAAATTCCTCCTCTTTCAGGTGTGGAAATGGGTGTTTTCTTCTGCAGCACAGCATGTAGTACAACCTGTGTGGATGACATTGAAACAGCTATCATGAATGACTGTAGAATCTAGGATATGTGCTCAGCTTATCCATGCATTCTTGTCAGATTGAGGTTTCAGTCAAATTTACATTTTATAAGTAATAATGACTTTCGAAGCATATATAAGTTACTGGTACTGGGCAGTTTTGTATACCTTTTTACTGGGTCATTTCTCTTATCACACATAGTAGATGAACAGTTGTGCTGCCTTCATGTTTGAAAGCCTCAGTTTCATATATCCAATCTCTGCCAAAGTTGTTTCTTAAAACACATGTTAAAATGATTTCTTGGATGCCTTTCCCCCAAATCTGAAGAGTCTAGGTCACACTGTTCTCCATTGCCATTGCTGTATATTAGAAGTGGCAAGTACCCACTACAGACAAAGACTAATGGGCCTGCTGAGCTGCATAAGTATTTGTCAGGGCTACCTACTCCATAGTCAGGATTCACAATAAAGGTCCCTGCTAGCCTGAACCTCACTCACAGTTTGCTGCCCTTCTCATTATCTCTTATACAGTTTATACAAAGATTGTCAGGGAAAGAAACAAATACAGGAGTAGGGATTTTCATGCTAACCAGGCATCACAGAAATGGCCCAGTGGTCCCCATGCTGGCTAGTTTTATGTTGGATTGACACAAGCAAGAGCTGTCTGAAAGGAGGAAACCTCAATTGAGAAAATGCCTCTATAATATCTAGCTGTAGATAATTTTCTTAATTGTTGACTGATGACCCAGCCCACTGTAAATGAAGCCATTCCAGGGTTGGTGGTCCTAGGGTTAAAAGAAAGCAGGCCAAGAAAACCATTAATTGCAAGCCAGTAGGCAACACCCCTCCATGGCCTCTGTATCATCTCTTGCCTCCAGTTTCCTCATGGTCCTTGTAACTGCTTCAACCTACACTGGGTCCATATTGAACCCAATAGCTTATTCAATCCTTCAGCCTAATAGGAGGACACACACTGACCTTCTTCCTGTTCAAATCCTTATAACTCCAAAGCAAGGAAGCTCTGTGCTGAAAATGTCACTTTTAGGTAAGATACATGCTTGGTAATAAATGAAAGAGTTTAAGATATAAATACAGTTCAAGTTAAACCTGGTTTGCTGAAAGCTAGCATAAAGAAATTAATTGGACTTAATTGGGCAGAGGAAGCCTCTCTGAATTTTGTAATAAGTAATGCTGAAGGATTGCTTGTGTAATTAATTTATTTTGGAGGCCATTTTGTACTTTTGAGAAAGTAAAGATGATCAGGTAAATCTTTAGAGTATTTGTATGTATTTAAGGAGGTTTATTGTTTACTTCCATTAGTAATATTTAGGCAAAGACCATAGGGAAGCCATTTGAAGTTTATAAGCCAAATAGTGTTAGCATATTTTTTAGTGTTGTCCAGAGCAAAATAGGACTCATTTATAAAAATGACAAATGCTTTTGAGAAGCCAATTTGCTCTTTATTATAGTGTATCAGTTTACACAGATGGTATACACAAGTCCGTACATGCTTACATTCCTCTCAGCCTGTATCCTTATCCTCCACACTAGAACTTACTAAGGTAACAATTGTAAAGGAAAATATTGTTTACTTAATTCACCTTTGAAATTGCCACTCATATTGAGAATCCATTAATATACTTGGTAATCTTTTAGCTTTGATTATGTTACCTGACATATTCTTCACCATACATTAATTGGTTGAACACCGCTGGGTATGATTTCCCTCTGCTCCCAATCCCCAGCAGTCACTGCCAACACTGCTGACAGTTCTCTTACAGTTCATGTTAGGGTTTCACTCCACATTTTCTTTCTTTTCTTTTTTTTTAATGAAAACATAATAAGATAAAGCAAAAAGCGTCACTTTGAGGCTGGACAAAGCAACCAAGTAAAGGAAAAGGAGCCCAAGAGCAGGCACAAGAATCAGATAACCACTCATTCACACACTCAGGAATCCCATAAAAATGCTAAGCTGAAAGCTACAATATATGCACAGAGGACCTGCTGCAAACCCTTGTCAGCCCTGTGCATGATGGTTCAATATCTGTGATTTCATATGAGCTTTGCTCAATTGGTTTACAGCATCTTGTTCTGATGCCCTCCATCTCTGACTCTGCCACTCTTTCAGCCTCCTCTTCCTTGGGGTGCTCTAAGCTCTGAGAGAAGAGATTTGATGGAGGCATTCTATTTAGAGTTATGTATTTCAAGGAGTTTCTCTCTCTCTCTCTCTCTCTCTCTCTCTCTCTCTCTCTCTCTCTCTCTCTCTCTCTCTCTCTCTCTCTGTAGCATCTGGCTATAGGTCTTTTTATTTGTTTCCATCTGTTGTAGGAGGAAACCTCTCTAATGATGACTGGATAAGGCATCAATTTTTGAGTATAGAAGAATATCATGGGAGTACTTTACCAATATTTTTTCAGACCAATATTGCTTGATTTTATCTTTGGTCTCTGGGATATCTGGCCTCTGGTTTTTGGTTACAAAGCAGTATCAGGTATGAGTTCCATCTATGCTGTTGGCCTTAATGCAAATCACACATTGGTTGGTTACTCACACTAGTTCTTTGGCACCATTGCTCTAGCTTTCAGGGAGTACAAATTACAAGTCAAAGGTTTGGTGGCTGGGTTTATGTTTCTCCTTTGGTAGTGTATAGGGCATCTTCCTGCACCAAAGACACTAAAACTTAGGGGTGAAGGGTCCAGCTCTACTTCTCCATGTTAAATGAATTGTGTGGGTGTTTTCCTCAGCAAAGGGGCTTTGCTATTGGTTTGCAGAGAGCAACCTCTTAGCTTAGCAACAGCTGAGTTGTTTGGGGATTTCCATGGGATTCTCTTGGCCAATGACTCAATTAAATGCAACCCAGTCCTAGTACTAGAAGACTCTTTTAGACAAGAGGTGGCCACTTGGGACTCTGTCATCCTCATTATTAGGAGGCCTCATTAATATTGCCTTTATACATTTTAGGGAGTTTACACTGCACTGAGTTTCCTTATGATTCCTCAAATGTCCCTCAATGCAAGCTTTCTCTCCCCAAATTCTCTCCTACAACCTTATCTCTCCTTCCTCTCCCCACCTGATCCTCCATTAACATCCCCATCCACATCCAGTCTACCCATAAAATCAATTCTATTTCCCCCTCCCAGGGAGGTCTGTTTGTCCCTTCTAGTCACTTCCTCTATACTAATCTCTTTGGGTCTACTAATTGTAGGTTGGTTATTATTTAATGGCAAATATCCACATATAAGTGAAAACATACCATATCAATCCTTCTGGGTCTAGATTACCTCATTCAGGATGATTATTTTCTAGTTCCATCCATTTGTCTGCAAAATTCATGATGTCTATTTTTTTACAGGTGAGAAATACTTGATTGTGTAAATTTATCATATTTTCTTCATCTATTCTTCTAATTGAGAGACATATAATTGTTTTCCAGTTTCTGGCTATTATGAATAAAGAAGAAATTATCATTGTTAAACAGGTGTCCTTGTGGTAGAATAAAGATTTCTTTGAGTGTATTCCCAAGAGTGTTATAGCTGAATCTTGAGGTAGATTGATTTCTAACTTTCTGATGAACCAACATATTGATTTTCATAGTGTCAGTATAAGCTTCCATTTCCACCAGCAGTGGAGGAGTGTTCTTTTTATTCTGAAAACATAATAAACTGTTACTTGTGTTATTAGTTTTAGTCCTTCTGACCAGTGTAAGATAGAATCTCAAAGTAGTTTTGATTTGTATTTCACTGATGGCTAAACATATTGAATGTTTATTTAATTGTTTCTCAGTCATTTGAGTTTCCTCTATCGAGAATTCTGTATTTATATCTGTACCCCATTTTAAATTAGGTTATTTTTTTTTTATTATGTATACAGTGTTCTGCCTGCGTGTCAAATCTCATTACAGATGGTTGTGTGCCACCATGTGGTTGCTGGGAATTGAACTCAGGACCTCTGGAAGAGCAGCCAGTGCTCTTCACCGCTGAGCCATCTCTCCAGCCTGGTTATTTGGTTTTTTAATATCTAGTTTCTTGAGTTCTTTATATATTTTGGATATTGATCCACTAATGGATGTGGAGTTGGTAAAAGTCTTTTCCCATTCCTTAGGTAGCCACTTTGTCCAAATGACAGTGTCCTGTGTTTTACAGAAGATTTTCAGTTTCATGAGGTCACATTTATTAATTATTTTTGCACTATTGGTGTTCTGTTCAGGAAGTTGTCTCCTGTGCTAATGCATTCAAGGCTGTTCCCCACTTTCTGTTCTAGGAGGTTTAGTGTATCTGGTTTTATATTGAGTTCTTTGATCCAAATGGATTTGACTTTTTGCAGGGTGATAAGTATGGATATATTTGCATTCTTCTACATGCAGACATCCAGTTTTACCAGCACCATTTGTTGAAGATGATTTTTTTCCCTAGTGTATATTTCTGGCTTTTCTATTAAAAAGAAAAAAAATAGTTTCCATTGATATGTTGACTTATGTCTTTGTTGGGGTCTTCAATTTGATTCAGTTGATGAACATGCCTGGTTTTGTGGAAATACAATGTGGTTTTATTACTATAGCTCTGCAGTATAACTGGAAACTTGTAATGGTGAGACCTCCATCAGTTCTTTTGCTTTTGGCCGGGGGTGGGGGTTGAGACTTTGGTTCTCTGTATGACAGCCCTGACTGTCCTGAAGCTCACTTTGTAGACCAGGCTGGCCTTGAACTCACACAGATCTGTCTGCTTTTGCCACCATGCATACATTTTTGGAATTAATTATATTATTATTTATGTTGTATGTGTATGTGTATATGTCTGATTTGATGAGGACAGAAGGGTGTCAGATTCCCTGGAGCTAGAGTTACAGGCAATTGTGAGCTGCCTGATACAGGTGTTGGGAGTTGAACTTGGGAATTGATCTTGAACATACTGCAAGAGCAGTATGTGCTCTTAACCGCTGAGCCATCTTCCCAGCCCCCTCCCCCAGCAGGTTTTTTTTTTAATTAATCCATATGAAGTTGAGAATTGTCCTTTTAAGATCTGTGTAATAGGTGTTCTCTGATTTCTTTCTTAGTCCTTTTGTCATAGGAAGGCTACAGACGTTTAAAAATTAATCTTGTATCCAGCCACATCATTGAAGATGTTTTTCAGCTGTAGGAATCCCTGGTAAAACTTTTTGAGTCACTATGAATTTTATCATATCATCTGCAAATAATGTTATTTTGACTACTTACTTTCCAATTTATATCCCCTTGATCTCCTTCAATTGTCTTATTGTTCTACCTAGGACTTCAAATACTATATTGGATAGATATAGAAAAAGTGAATCACTTTGTCTTATACCTGATTTTAGTGGAATTGCTTTGTGTTTCTCTTCATTTAATTTGATGTTGGCCAGAGTGTGGGAGACCACAGAGGTTTCTTAGTGAGACCTGAGCTTGCTTTACCCAGCAGGGCTGCATAAGGGGATGGATTGACCACATGCATGGTTATCAGGTGTTTGGAAGGCTCTGTACTTGGCTGTGCTAGGGAGAGGTCTTTTGCTCTACCCTTTGGCATTCCTTTAAAAAGCTATGAACCAAAGGCTGAGGGGCCCCCAACTGGATCAGGCCCTCTGAATAGGTGAGACAGCTGATTGGCTTGATCTCTTTGGGAGGCATCTAGGCAGTGGTAACAGGTCCTGGGCTCGCTGCATGAGATAGCTGTTTGAAACCTGGGATTTATATAGGGATGCTTGGCTCAATCTGGGAGGAAGGGACTGGACCTGCCTGGACTGAGTCTATCAGGTCGATCTCAGTCCTCGGGGGTGGGCTTGATCTGGAGGTGGTGGGAATGGGGGGTGGGCTGCAGGTAGGGGTAGGGGCACAGGAAGGGGGAGAACAAGGAAATCTGTGGCTGTTATGTAGAACTGAGTAGTATTGTATAATAAAATAAATTTAAAAAAATAAGAGACAGAAGGGGCCAGTGGATAAGGGTCCAGGCCCTCCTGAGGCTATTCTGTGTTTCTATCTGTTTCTCTCCCTTTTATCCTTCTATCTAAATCTCTTATTCCTCACTCCTAAAGAGTACCCAGGTAAAGGTAGGGGCTCATCCATCACACTATAGACTTTCTATAAATTGTTTTTTATTATGTTTAGGTATGTCCCTTGTACCCTAATCTCACCAAGACTTTTATCATGAAGTGGTATTAGATTATGTCAAAGGACTTTTCTGCATCTAATGAAATGATCATGTGTTTTTTTTTAACTTTCAGTCTGCTTATATTGTGGATTACATTTATTGATTTTCATATATTGAACCATCATTGCATCTCTGGGGTAATGCCTATACGATTACTGTGGATGAACTATTTGATGTCTATTTGGATTTGGCTTGCAAATAAAGTACTTGCATTTTATGTATTTTTGCATCTATGTTTTTAAGGGAAACTTGTCTGTAATACTCTTTTGTGTTAGGTCTTTCTGTGATTTGGGTATCGAGGTAACTGTGACTTTATAAAATGAATTTGGCAATGTTCCTCTGTTTCTACTTTGTGGAATAATTTGAAGTGTATTGGTGCTAACTTTTAGTTGAAAGTCTGGAAGATTTCTCCACTAAAACCATCTGGCCCTGGGCATTTTTTTGGCTGGTAGACTTTTAACAATTGCTTCTATTTCACTGGGTTTATAGATCTTTATATATTGCTTATATGAACTTGCATTAAGTTTGATAGGTGGTCCCTGTCAAGGAAATTATCCATTTCTTTTGGATTTGGTAATTTGGTAGAGACAGGTTTTTGAAGTATCTCCTTATGGTTCTCTGGGTTTCCTAGGGGTCAGTTGTTATGTTCCTCTTTTCATTTCTGATTTTGTTAATTTGCATAGTCTCTCTCTGCCTTTTAGTTAGTTTAGAGAAGGATTTGTCTATCTTTTCAATTTTCTCAAAGAATCAACCCTTTGCTTCATTGATTCCTTCTATTGTTCTCTTTGAATCTGTTTTATTGATTTCAGCCCTTAGTTTAGTTATCTCTTTCCATCTATTTCTCTACGGTGTGATTGCTTCTTTTTATTTTAGAGCTTTCATGTGCGAAGTTCAGTTGCTAGTAGGAGCGATATCCATTTTTTAAAAATGTAATTACTTAGTTCTATGAATTTGATTATTTTAGACATAGTACAAAGGTTTCTCTCTGGTCCCCCCAAGCCCCAGCAGTCCCTTGGCCTGTTTATAAAATAATCACACAGAAGCTTGTATTAATTATAACTGCTTGGCCATTAGCTCAGGCTTACTACTGACTAGGTCTTACACTTAAATTAACCCATAATTCTTATTTATGTTTAGCCATGTGGCTTGATACCTTTTCTCAGTTCTGTCTTGACTTCTTGCTTCTTCTGTGTCTAGCTGGCAACTCCTGACTCAGCCCTTCTTCTTCCCATAATTCTCCTTGTCTGCTCACCCTACCTTCCCTTCCCATCTTGCTACTGGCCAATCAGCTTTTTAATAAACCAGTGTACAAAAGCATTACTCCACAGCAATTAGATCAGCTTTCATTATGTCCCATACATTTGTGTATGTTGTGAATCCATTTTCATTCACATCTAGAAAGTCTTTAATCTCTTTATTTCTGTTTTAACCCCTTTTTCATTCAGTAGAGTTGTTGTTTTCCTATGATTTTGTGAGCTTTCTTTCTTCCTTTCTTTCCTTCCTCCCTTCCTCCCTCCCTTTCTTTCTTTCTTTGTTCCCCTTCCTTCCTCCCTTCCTCCCTCCCTTCTTTATTTCTTTCTTTTTTTTCTTTCTTTCTTATATCCAGCTTTAATCTGTGGTGGTCTGATAGGATACATGGAGTTATTTATATTTTCTTGTGTCTGTTAAGACTTGTTTTGTGCTGTTATATGTGTTCGATTTTGGAGAAAGTGCTGTGAGTTGAAGAGAAGAAGGTATATTCATTGTTTGTGTGAAATGTTCTATTACAATGTTAGGCCCATTTGGTTTATAAAGTCAGTTAACAGCAGCATTTCTGTTTAGTTTTTGTCTGTATTACATGTCCATTGATAAAAATGGGGTATTGAAGTCTCCTACTATCAATGTGTGAGGGTCAATATGAGATTTAAACTGTAGTAGTGTTTCTTTTACAAACTTTGGTGCTCTTGTGTTTGGGACATAGATATTAATATTGTAATGTCCTCTTGGTGGATTTTTCTTTTAGTGACTATAGAGGGTCCTTCCCTATTGGTTTTATTAATTTTCATTTGATGTCTATTTTGTTAATTATTAAAATGGCTAGAACACCTTACTTCTTTGATCCATTGGCTTGGAATAACTTTGTCTAACTTCTTACCCTGAGGAAATATCTATCCTTGATGTTAAAATGAGTCTCTCAGATTCAGCAAAAGGATGTATTCTATTTTTGCATCAATTCTGTTAATATGTGTCTTTTTTATAGGCTGATGGAGACCGTTGATATATTGAGTGATAGCAATCACCAATGAATTTTGTTTCCTGTCAATTTGTTGTTATTGGTGGTGGTAGTGTGTGGTTTCCTTTCCTTAATTTTGCTGGTCTGAGCTTTTTTATTCCTTGTGCTTTTGTTAGTGTAGTTAACTTCCTTACATTGGAGTTTTCTTTCTAATACCTCCTATAGTGCTAGATTTATAGATAGATATTATTAAATTTGGATTTATCATGGGCTATATTATTTTTTCCATGTGTGGTGATTGAAATTTTTGCTGGATATAGTAGTCTATGGTCTCTTAGAGTCTATATAACATGTGTCCAGGCCCTTCTGGGCTTTATAGTCTTCATTGAAAAGTCAGTTGTAAATCTAATATGTCTGCCTGTATATGTTACTTGGTCTCTTTCCCTTGTGGCCTTAAATATTCTTTCTTCATTCTGTATTTGATTATTATGTGCCCAGGGGAATTCATTTTCTTATCCAGTCTAATTGGTGTTCTTATATCGTTATAGGCATCTCCTTCTTTAAGTTAAGAAAATTTTCTTCTATGATTTTTTAAAAAAATATTTTCTGGGCTTTTGAGCTGGGATTCTCTTTCCTCTATTATTCTTACTTTTGGTATGTTTATATAGTGTTTCACATTTCCCAGATATGAGTGCCAAGAATTTTCTCAATTTAACATTTTCTTTGACTGATGTACCATTTCTTCTATTGTATCTTCAAAGCCTGAGATTCTTTCTTTCATCTCTTATATTTTCCTAGTGAAGCTTGCATCTGTAGTTCCTGCTTGAATTTCTAAATTTTTAATTTCCAGAATTCCTTCAGAATAGGACTTGTTTATTGATTGTATTTCCATTTTCAGGTCCTGGACCTTTTTATTTATTTATTTCTACTGTTTTCCTGGATTTATTTAATGGGTTATTCATTTCCTCCAACTGCATGTGTTTTCCTGCATTTTTTTTAGAGATTTATTAAATTCCTCTTTAAGAAATATCATCCTCATTACAAGCACTTTTGAGGTTTTTTTCTTTGGGTTCATCTATGCTGGAATTCTCAGGGCCTACTGTGGTGAGAGATCTGGACTCTAGTGAAGACATACTTCCCTGGCTTTATTAATGGTTTTGTTGTTGTTTATTTGCTCATTGTGTTTTGTTTTGTTCTACTGTAGGATTTTACATTTTTTATATGTGGGATTAGGATGATTAAAGGCCTAGTTGCTGATTTCTGGATTGTCTTTGTTGGATGGTTGTTTTGCTCCATGATTTCTGTTTCCTCTCTGAACTTTCAGAGTGTGTGTGATGGCTATGTATTGCTTGGTAGGAAATTTTCTTTAAACAGATAGTTGTGGCCACTATGGTTCCATGTAAAATGTTTTTCTGGGTATTGAGAGTTGACAGTCAAGAATGGGGATAGGCTAGGAGTTTAGAAGAGTTTACAGGAGGGAGGGGTGTAGAGTGCTCAGCCAGGATCTCCTTGGAATAGGGGAAGCCAGAGATGAGAGGTCACCCCAAAGGGTTTGCAGTAACGCTGGGAATGAGACTGGGTTTTGTATCTAGAGGAACAGAAGGAGAGGAGATCTACAGACAGCCTATCTTCTTCTTTTGCAGGAGTAGTTCCAGGGTTAGCAGGGAGTGCCTGCTGGAGTTGTGGGATAGAATAAAGCAACAGCTGGGGAGAGGGATGTTTGGAGGGGAAGGTCTGCGGGGTCCATAGGAGATTTGGACAGAAGAGGAAGGAGGGATGCAGCAGGTGCACTGATGCAGAGCTGGAGATGGAACTGTGGGGTTGGATTCAGAGGAGAGGAGAGGCTCAGGTCTTCAGTTTACTTATCTGTTTCCCTGGCCTGTTCAGCTGCTGTGTTCCCAGGGAATGTCTGCTGGTGTTGGATGCTGGGATACTGGGATGTGGATGCAGAAGGGAGGTTGGAGGAGAAGATCTTTTTGATCACTTGAGGATGGGGTCAGAGAGGAAAGGTAGACAGAGCATGTTTTCTGGGACAGAGCCGGAGACCAGACTAGGGGGTTAGATCTGGAGGAACAGAAGGAGAACAAAGGGAAGATCTGCCAGCAGCCAACCTGGTTTTGACAGTGATTTTAATTAGAGAAAAAATCCTTTGCTTTTTCACTGAAAATGGAACAGTACCTTGTTGTTTTTAAGTATTTCCAATCCAGCATATTTTTCATCTTTCTTTTGGATTAAATCAGGTAATGAGTCAAAGAGAAAAACTAAGGAAAACTGCTTCAGGTATTTAAAAAAATGAGTGCTTAATTTAATTTGCAGTAAAAGATAATTTATTATACATTTCATTTTCCCTGAAGTATTTTAGAGTGGTTTTACCTATAGCTAACTTTAAAATTTATGCTTTTAATCTCTCCAAGTCATTAAAAAGAAATTTTAATATACACCCCCCCCACACACACACACATGCTTACTTTGGAGCATAAATATCATCAAATTGTGCACTATTTAGATCACTTCATACATTTCAGTTTAATCTGGCATGAGAAAGTGCAGAATGACCTCCACTGAAGCTTAGTTGAAGCTCATGTCAAAAATAAGTTCCAAGACATAATTGGCAACAGTGTTATAAAGCCAGGCTTCTTGGTAAATATATGTGAGAAAATTTTAAAAAAAATAGAATTTCAAAAAGTTGTTTAAGTAACTAGTGATTTGGGATGGTGATAATGTACTTTTTCAGTGTTTTAGTTTTATATTATTATGAGACTATATTAATTATATTACTTGAAAATTCTATTGAAGTGAAAAATCTATGATAGTCAAAAACACAAAACGATATATGCTAATCATTAATTCATTCACTTTTTAAAGAGCTTATATGAAAACTTGGTAAGCCCATTATGATATAGAATTGTATCTAATAGATACATTTTATTTTACATAATACTGCAGGGATATTGAAAAAAAGAGATATAAATAATCAATATCCTTACATAGACTATTCCAAATGATCATAGTAGCCTAATAAGTTATTTCAAATTTTAAAATCATTAATTAATGAACATTTTCCTAGAAGATCAGGAAAAACAGCATAAAATATTATTATATACTTGAATTATTAATCACAATTTTACAGTTGCTTTGTGTCAGTAAGATCAGCTTATTGCTTCTATTTTCCTGGAAAGTTAAGCCTAAGCTTCCCTTGAGATTTTATAATAATACCGCGATTTAAAAAAACCTGAGTAACAAGTAAATATGGTTCCTTACCTGCATGGAATTGCTCCTTTGATACCCACAGGATACTTTCATCCACATAATTGAACACATAGATGAAGTGGTGAATCTGTTGATTCTGAGACACAACATTGTCATCTACAAAGTTTACATGGGAAAACAGTACACTAGAGTCTCAAAAACAAAAGCACATAAATGTCTAATAATTTTTGTAAGTGTATGACTTTTGTGTTGATCATCCTTCATAACTTTCTAGGGCGTCGGATGTACACAGTTTATGTCCTAATTCTTTTTCTCTGGATTGCAGTATAGAGATGGACACCCCACCCTGATGATCTTCCACAAGTAACTTGGGAAATAAAAGGTCTAAGTTGGCAGGTATGGGAAAGCAAGTCTCCAGTGATTTTGAGGTTGTTATTGTTGTTGTTGTAGTTGAGAAGTCTTCCTAACTCCAGGACTGCTTTACTGACACACTGACTTTGTTTTAAAATGCAATCCCTATTCACTAAGCCATTCACTAAATTATTCTCTATTAAGATGTCAGCCTCCACATGTGCTCATCATTATAATTCTGCTTAATTGTTCCATGTGATAAATTCACCACACACAAAAAATAGTTAAATGTATAAGTTCAACAGCCCTTTATAAGTTTAATGTAGTCATTAAAAGTCTTTCAAGTACACCAATGCTTCAGTGTTCTCAAACACTATGATTATAAAAGGAACAAAAATGGCAAATAAACTTTATTAGCCACGTTTATAACAACTCTGTTGCCTTTATAGTTATTTCAGCCAGAAAATGAGTCTGTTCAATGCACTGGGCATGAGCATAACTATTAAAATTAGTCTATGTAATGCCAGAGTGCCCTTTCCTAGACCTGCCTCACTAACTCCACTTGAGAATTGCTGAGAGTGTTACAAAGGCTGTTTCAGTTTTAGGGCTATGCAATTGAACATGTTTAACCTGTGCCCCACACTTTGCTCTTGGCCTGTCCTCCATGTGGGCTAACAAGCCATTAATGGTGAAGATGGAGAGCTATGTTCATCTTATAAATTATTTGCAAACTAGGTTTGAAATGGCACCCAAAATGCCCTTTTGTCTTTAAGAAACTTAAGGCTTTTTCCTCCATTCCTCTTTTACCCTTCTTCTGCCCTGGTTCTGTCTCTGTCTCTGTCTCTCTCTCTCTCCCACTTCCCCTCTTAGTATTTTAATGGAAATTCAATTCTTAACAGTTTCAAAGGTCTACCATGTGTATGAAGCACTAAAAATTTAATATTTAAACATTTGTCTTTAAGTGTATTTTGTGACTGCATTCAGAGTGTTTTAACACAGAGAGGTAACAAGCCCCATCAAGGACATAATTGGTGTGTTCTCTATAAGAGATAGCCTTAAGCAGTTTCTTAGCAGAATATTACCAAGTGAAAAGAATGATTCTCCATGACAAAGGAGCAGATCAGCCATTCACAGAGATATAAAAAGTATACTATGAGCTTTTAATTTTTGTGGAGGGGGTGAGGGTTGGGTTGAGACAGGATTTCTCTGTGTAGCTCTGGCTATCCTGGAACTCACTCTGTAGACCAGGCCAGCCTCAAACTCATAGAGATCCTCCTGCCTCTGCCTCCTGAGTGCTTGGGATTAAAGTCATGTGCCACGTACCCCCTGGCTGATTGTGAGCTTTTAAAAACTATACTGACATGTACATACAGCATAAATAGTGTGTGGGGATCATGTGCTCAGATTCTTAGCTTGTGTTATTGACCCCAAAGTTGTATATATAGCTTAGCTTAAAACAGAGTTTAGGCTTGTAAGCTGAAGCATGTCGCTCAGCTCTTAAGGATAGTAGGATCAGGGATTAAGAGGAAGAACAGGGAACCTGATCTATTGAATGCTTCATTTTTCATTCTCCAAGTATAAATGTTATGAGTTAGCCTAATATCTCTTACTAAGCATGTGAAATTCTTTAAGGAAACAAATATACTCTTAGTATAGTATAGAAAATAGAAACTAGTGTTTTAAAATATAATTTTTATTGATTTTTATAGATTTTCATAGAATATATTTTAGTCATATATATCTCTCACTTCTCCCCATAACTCCTCTCAATTCCACTACCCACCTTTCCAACCCCTCTTAACTTTGAATTCTCTTTTAAAAATATAGGAAATTGAAATACTACTATAAAGCCTTCTAGCCACCCCCAAAATCATTTCCAGATGGGTTCACAGAAGAATTCTACCAGAATGTCAAAGATCTATAACCCACCTTTTTTTTTTGAGACAGGGCTTCTCTTTGTAGCTTTGTGACTTTCCTGAATCTTTCTCTGTCAACCAGGCTGGCCTCGAACTCACAGAAATACACCTGGCTCTGCCTCCCTAGTGCTGAGATTAAACGCATGTGCCACCACCACCCGGCTTAACCCACCCTTCTTAAATTAACCAAAGAAATAGAAACAGAAGGAGCACTCCCAAATGCCTTCTATGAAACCAGTATCATTCTAACCATCAAACAGGGTAGAGATAACGAAAAGGAAAACTCCAGGCCATATTCGTGATGAGCACAAACTCAAAAGAACTTAGCAAAATTCTTGCAAACTAAGTAATATAAAAAAGATTATGTGCCATCACCCAGTTTTGGCATTCTCCCTGAAATCCATAGATGGCTCAACATACCTAACTCATTAACTATAAAAAGCCACATAAATGGACATAAAGATAAAAATCTCCATTCATTTGGTTATTTGTCCCTGTGCTTTATCCAACCTTCATTTCAACAATTCTCACTCATATACACCCTCCTCTTTCTCACTAATTAGACTCCCAGCGCTCCACCAGGAGCCTAGCCGTGGAGGTCTGCATCCAGATTCCTCAGTCCTTGGATGGGGTTTATGGCACAACTATCAGGGTGTTTGGCCATCCCATCACCAGAGTAGGTCAGTCCTGGCTGTCTCTCGACCATTGCCAGCAGTCTTTTGTGGGGGTATCTTTGTGGATTTCTGTCCTGGATCAGGCCCTCTGAATAGGTGAGACAGTCGATTGGCTTGATCTGTTTGGGAGGCATCTAGGCAGTGGTACCAGGTCCTGGGCTCGTTGCATGAGTTAGCTGTTTGAAACCTGGGACTTATGCAGGGATGCTTGGCTCAGTCTGGGAGGAGGGGACTGGACCTGCCTGGACTGAGTCTATCAGGTCGATCCCAGTCCTCAGGGGAGACCTTGATCTGGAGGAAGTGGGAATGGGAGGTGGGCTGGGGGGAAGGGGAGGGGGACAGGAAGGGAGAGAACAAGGGAATCTGTGGCTATTATGTAGAACTGAATAGTATTGTAAAATAAATAAAAAATATGATAAAAAAGATAAAAATCTCATTATAATCTCAATAGATATATCAAAAGCCTTTGACAAAATCCATCATGCCTTTATGATAGAAATCCTAGAGAATATAGTGCTAGAGAAAACATACCTCATCACAATAAAAGCTGTACATTAGAAACCAACAGCTAACATCCTCCTAAATTGAGAAAACCTGGAAGTTATTTCAGTGTAGTCAGGAACAAGGCAGAGATGTCCAGCATCCCCATTCCTTTTCAATATTTTGCTTGAAATTGTAGCTGGAGTAATAAAGCAAAAGAAAGAAATTAAAAGGGTATAAATAGGGAAAGAAGAAGTCAAACTCTTCCTGTTTGCAAATAATATGACCCAATACATTAGAGATCCCCAAAATTCTACTAGAAATATAGAATCAATAAACAAACACATTAGTGTGACAGGATACAGAATCAATTTGTACAAACCAATATTCTTTCTGTACACAAAACAAACAAATATTCATAGGATATTATAGACACAAACCCATCAACACTAGCCTAAAAGAAAATAAGTATTGAAGAATAAACAGTCAGGAAGTGAAGGATCTTTATAATGAAAATTTTAAACCTCTGAAGAAAGAGTCAAAGAAAAAAGGAAGACATCCCATGCTCATGGACTGGTAAAATTAACATTGTAAAAATGACCATTCTACCAAAAGATATTTACAGAGTCAATGCAATTTCAACCAAAACATCACAGAAAGTGGAAAAAAAATCCTAAAGTTCACATGGAAGCACAAAAATCCCAAATAACCAAAACAATTGTGAGCAAAACTGGGATTTTAAGATATATTACAGATCGATAGTAACAAAATAGTATGGTATTGTCACAAAAACAGATATGTAGGACAATGACACAAAATTTTTTTTTTTTTTTTTTTTTTGGGTTTTTCGAGACAGGGTTTCTCTGTGTAGCTTTGCGCCTTTCCTGGAGCTCACTTGGTAGCCCAGGCTGGCCTCGAACTCACAGAGATCCGCCTGGCTCTGCCTCCCGAGTGCTGGGATTAAAGGCGTGCGCCACCACCGCCCGGCGACACAAAATTTAAGTACAAACATGAGTATACATAAGTTTCACCACTTAATATTTGAAAAAAAATGTCAAAAACATAAACTGGAAAAAAGAAAGCATCTTCAACAAATGGTTCTGGGAAAATTTAATGACTGCATGCAGAAGAAGGAATTAGACTTGTATCAGTCAACTAGCAGAAATATAACTCAATGAATATCTTTACAAAACACTCCAGTTGCTAAGGTTCAGTGAGCACTGTGGAAGAGGGAAGTGGAAAGCTTGGAAAGAGTGTGCTTACTGTGACACTGTGTCTCCTAACAAAGTCAGAAGCTATACCTATTAAATCTCACAAAAATGACTGTCCAAATATGAGTTGAGAAAGGATGACACTGATAGATGTACCAAAGTATACTGAAAAATGCCCACAAGGCCTCATTAAGCAAGGAACTTTAGGCACCAAAGGAACACTGAGAGCAAGAGAAATAGTGTTCATCAGGGAACAGCACACCAATTGATTATCCAATATCAAATGGTCAGTCCTGAAAATATGAATGCAAATGAAATTATACAGACTGAGCAAGTTATAGTTATGATTTATATACATGGCATACCAATTAATGGGCAAAGAAGGCATGGATTTTAAAAGAGCAAGGATGGGTGGATGAGAGGGTTGATATGGAACAAAAATATGGTAGAAATACTGTAATTATATTGTGATCTCAAAAAAGGGCAACGAACAAAATAGGAAAGCAATATTCTGAAAAACAGCAATAAGTCATTTAGGCTAATATGCACTGCCACATAACCACAGTGTGGGGGCGTCTACTTTAGTTTCTTCAATCATCACCACATCTTGTAAAAAACTAATTCTCCCCCACAGAAGTCAGTAAAAATCTATAGCTCCTCAGTGAAGGATAGGCCCTAATGAGGCCATCACTCTGCATGCTAGCAGGTCAGTTGGGTTTACTTGTGAAGATCATGTGTAGGAAACCACATCTGCTATGAGGCCATGTGTGCAGTAGTCCTGCTGTACCCAGAAGATACAATTACAATAAGATCACGTCCTGCAGAGCATTATGGGCAGGGAGTAACATAGATGTTCAATTTGTGTCTCAACATTCCATTGACATTATTTTTCTGTACTCTGATCAGTTGTGAGTTTCCACATTGGGCATGGTCCACTACATAAGGAAACTTTTCTGATGAGTACTGAATAAATCTACATGTATAGAGCAGGGCAGTTTTGATTCTATGTGGATTTCACTAAATAATAGTAGTAAGTTAACCCATAAGGTCTGTGAGCTCCAACGATATAGGTCCTTGCCAGACTGCAGTTTTTCCAGTGGAGTAGGTCTTCAGTCCAATTAGAAACCAAAATTTGGCCCTATTATTTACATGCCAATATGCATAATGGCATGTCTTACTATGCTCTTGATTATTATAATTTAAAGGGTTTACAGCTGGGAAGATTTTCCTTTTTTTGGTGACTTTTCCCCTCTGCAGCCCACCAAGAACCTTCTGGCTAAGTCATCCATTAAGGCCTTGTATTTTAACACAACATGTATTGTTATTAGACAGACTTTCTTTAAACTGAGGTAGAAAAATAATCATTCTTGGGTAAATCTGGCATGCAGACTTTCTATGTCATAGGTCTACATAGAATTTAAGTTTTAGTTTGGTTAAATTTTAATACTTGTGAAATTAAAAAAAAAAACATTCTCACTTCTCAAAACACCTCTGAAAAACAGTAGATCCAACTATTCCATGTAGAAACCAGCAAGAGAAACTTTGCCAAAGTCCAAAGAAAGTTGTGTAATCTAACGAGGCTCTAAGGATCCAAGGAGCCATTATCTCACTTGGTTTTAATGAAGAAATAGAATACATGGCCTTGTAAGTACCAGAATATGTCATGTAGGCAAGGAATACATGAAAAACTTAAAATACAGAATATACAAGTGGTATCTGTATTACCTACTTCTGACCAAGTTAAAATAAAATTCCAAGAGGAAAGTTTGATTTCATACAGATACCAGTTTGAACTTTGCTTCTACAAAGTTTAATGTAGTTCATACATTTTCTGAGAAATTTTCCACAGGCTCATTAGTCTTTAGCAACTCCTGAATATTAAATGTCTCTGTTCAAGATTACTAATCAGATCATTTTAGAGAAGGAAACTTTAGAATATGATCTGCTTTATATCTAAAATCATCTGACTTAAACTTCCCATGCTCTAAAATTCTATTTTGTATCTTAAATTCAGGTATTAAGAAAAAAAGATGACTTTCATTTTCAAAATATCACGTTTATTCCACTGGACTAAACAAATTGAATTTTAAAACATATTTTTAAATCAAAACAAAGTCCTAAGTAATTTACCACACAAATTATATGGTAGGTATTATATATATTACATATTATATATAATATATAATATAATATATATGTATGTGTATATGTGTTGTGATATTTTAGTTATAACAAAATTCTATGTCATGTGTTTTTCATTATTATAAATAAAGACATCTATCACTATTTCTGCCAGCAGACTTATAATGCCACAGCCATGTGGCAACATATAGATTAATAGGAAGGGGTTCACTTAAGAAAAAAAAGTTAGCTATATAGAAGTTGAAGCCATAGGTCATACAGTTTATAATTAATATAAGCCTGTATGTGTTTACTTGGGACTGAGTGGCTGCAGGACCAGGTGGGACACAGGAAAATTTCCAACTACAATATATGAATGTGTTGTTATAAAAGTATAATAGGATAAATTACATGCATACATACAACACACATGCATACACACAGTACGTACACACACATACCACAAATGTTACAATTTTATTTGTTATCTTGACAGATAAAATGAAGATTATGTGAGAAAATGAACTTTCAGATGTAGGAGAGAAATATTTTTTGGTCTAAATATAAACTAGCTCCCTGAAATTGGACCAGTAATGTTTAATAGGCAATTGTACAGAGCACGACCCCGCATTCCCTTGCAAACTTTCAACTAGACCTTGTTACTGGCACTAGAATTTTAGAGAAAAATTTATGAAAACATAGGAAACAGAAACAAAAGCTGGAAATAATTTGAGAATTAAATTATGGTTTTGGAGATTTGAATCAACCAATAGTACATAAGACATATTGGTGAATTTTCATTTCCATATTGATTCTACTTGACTGGGGCTTGACTAATAAAAATTTATCCTAATCTGCAGCAGTTTGTGAATAGATGTAGACAAGAGTCAGAAAAATTAGGTAAAAGGATATGTCTATTGTTTAGATTATGAATTAATGCTGTAGATATGCGATTATGGTGCTGAATAAATAAAATTATGAACATGACTGTAATGCCTGCTTATCCAAAATTTAGTCTCTGTCCATCAATTTGTTAGAAAATGTCCATATTTGATGAGTTCTCTATAAGCTTTATCCCCAAATTTACATATCAGCACGTTGAAACTCTTTAAAACCCATAAAATTAATATCTAGGAAAGCTGAAATTTAATTCTAAATATGGATAGCTTTAAAGATCACAATCAATTCATCACATAATTTTGAAAGGATAACATAGAGAAGACTTGCAAAGTTGTTTTGAAAGTATAGGTAAAAAAAAATCAAACACAATGTTTTGAATTCCCACCCTCAGGTCTTTGTCATTATCCTAATTTTCCCTAAATGCTTACAATATTCAGTACCAATATAATTGGCATAAATAACTATGCAATTCTCACTTGGTATTTCTACTTCAAATAAGACTGGCTGGATCAAAGCAAGTTCAGTAGGGACACCTGACATCTGTGAAGTATAACTCTGATGCCTGGAGAAACATTTCAGCTGGAAAAGTGTTTGTGATGCAAACATATGGATCTAAGTGGAATTGCTACAACCCACAAAAAATGCTGGGCAGAAACAGAAAGGGTTCCTGGACTTACCTGCTGGCCACCCTGCATAGCTAAATCTTCTTGTACTAGTGAGAGACTGTTTCTCAAAACACCATGGCAGACCCTTTGAGGTCTCAAGATTGGCATTTAGCCTCCATAATCACTCAAATACACATGAGCACCTGCACACACAAGGACAAGCAAACACACCCATGTATACCAAATATGTTCATACACACACACACACACACACACACACACACACACACACTGACCAAAAATTTAAATACCAATACCATTTCCTAAAAATATAGATGTCTTAAATTACACCCAAAAAATTGAACTAATGATGGAATTACAGAATTTCACATCATGTGTGATGTTTTTCCTCTATTTATGACATATGGAGAGTTTTAGTGAAATGGTGCTTTTATTTTTATCATTTATTACATTATTTCTCTGTCTCTGTCTGTCTGTCGTCTCTCTGTGTGTGTGTGTGTGTCTTTGCACATATACCAAATATGTTCATACACACACACACACACACACACACACACACACACACACACTGACCAAAGATTTAAATACCAATACCATTTCTGTGTGTGTGTGTGTGTGTGTGTGTGTGTGTCTTTGCAGGTGCCATGGTATCCAAGTGAAGTCAAAGGACAAATTGTACCAATAGGCTATCTTTTTCCATCATGTGGGTACCTCAGGTACTCCACATTATAGGAAGACCTCAGATTTATTTTAACTTCTAATATGTTTGATTTCTTATCAAAAAATTTGTTCCCAGTGAAATCATTGTTAATTCACAGGGGACAGAGGAGGAACAAAGCACCATTTCACTTGCTGGAAGATCCACTACATTCCTGTAAACCAGTTCTCTTTGTAGAATTGTAGTCTCAATTATTAAATCAAATGGTAATGTGTTGGAATTATATGCAAGTCACAGAGCTAACTTCTCACTCACCTGAATTAAATTTGCTCTTCTTGTCTTCTATGGACTTTATGATATACTCCTGAATTTTCCTTTCTCGTAAAGATGACAATATCAGTCTAATCTTTAATAAAGGTTTGTCTCCTATTAACTGATGGTTGAATTTGACATATCTTTGCTGCATGCTAACACATTTGTGGATTTGAAGGTTTCACCTGAGCGGCAGGAACCACAGCTTATTTCTATGATCATCACTTTGAGAAAACTATCTGTCCCATGTCAAAATACCCTATTTTTTTGCAATTGTTTTGTGATAACTTCTTTATTGTCTTTTTTACACCTAACTACTTTACTGTCAGGGAAATTCTTAGGAAAGGTCACTGACTGTTCCCAACTGTTATGCATCAATGACAACATTATAAAGTAAATCACCAGAAACTATCCAACAAGTGCCACAGTGTTAATTGTGTTTTATTCATAGAAAATGGAACAACAGATGACTGTAGATTGGAGCAACAATTCATATCATGAGTATATTTCATGAAACATTTACACTGAAGTAAAGATGATAATTCAGGTATTATACGATTTTCTTGTTTCATCTTGTAGATAAGTCATGGTTATCCTGGTAAAGTACATGTTCTGAGAAAGATGGTCTTAAAAATAAAATGGGGAGCCATTGAGGAATAAATCTAATATTGACCTATGACCTCCATGTACACATGCACATGCAGGCACAAATCCACACATTTGTTCATTTCCTCTTGAAGGCCATCAATCTTCATAAAGTTGGTTCTAAGGTCATTTTCTTCTGCTTCAGCTTTGTTTTGATATCCAGGGCTTTCTCTCATAGGATAGCTGGACTCCGATGGTGCCTGGTTGTTATTGATTGTGTTCTGGTGCTGGCCTCTAGGCATGTGGGTGTGGGTAATTATAGGTTCAGGTGCCAATTTCTGAATTTATCTTTGTAGGATGGATATTTATTTCCCTTAGTGTCTATTCCCTTTCTGCCCTTCTGGTCTGACGCCTCATATTTCTCATGACTGGTGAGTCCGCAAGTCCAGTAAGGTATCTCTGTTGGGGTTTTGGCAGCTTGCATGACCTCTGTGGTTTTTGGTGCTGCATGGCCTATGGGGTTCTGGGGATCTGGGAGGTAGCATGGCCTCAGAGGTTCCTGGTACTGGTGGCCTATGATAGACCATAGGGCTTCTGGGGTTTTAGGTACTGGCGTGGCCTCTGCTGTTACGGATACTGGTGTGGCCTCTGGAATTCCAGGTGTTCTAGTAGAGCAGAGAAAAGACTTTCAGGGTTCCAAGTATTGGCTTGGCCTCTAGTAGAGCAGAAGTAGGGGGAACTTCTGCCAGCGTTATGGGCCAGGGTACTTACACAAGAAGAAGGAGTGCTACTGGTGAAACTGGGCAGCTTTTAAGGAATGTTCGTGGGCTGTGGGTGGGGTTTTATGGGGGTTCTGAGTACTGGTTCCAGTAGAGCCTAAAACAAATATCATGTAGTTATTATGATTGACATGTATGAGAATGTGATACACATATGCTTCATCCTAAAATGTATGTGATTACATGTCATATAATGGCTCTGTCATGTGTTCCTCATGTATGATGCTCCATGTGCTTGCTGGTTGTTCAAGAAAGAAACCCTGTAACTGAAGAATTGTAGTTATGACATCAACACTAAAACTTCTCATCTGGTCCTATGTAGTTTTATTTTCCTTGGGCCAGCCACACTGAAACTGGTCAACTTCAACTCCCCAAAGTAGTCTTTGCATAGCATTTCTCATCTTTGAAATTATTCTATATTCACTCTGTTTAATAAAACTTGAATGATCTTTACTAATATTGGTCTGTACTATGTGCTGGATTTAAAACTGAGGGTAAATAGTGTTTTAAAGAAACAGGGCCACCATGAGTTGTCACCACACTCCAGGTCACAGACATACCAAGACATCATGAAAATATAGTACTAAAAATGTACAATGCCCTAGCACTTGCATATAGTTAGTGGTGAACTTGGAGATCACAAAAAAATTATTCTTAGTGATGGTGCTTTAACTGCCATTATTGCTCCATCCTTACTTTTCTGTAATAGCTTTCTCCACTATTTGAATTTCTATAGTCCACTTTAAAAAGAACTACAGGCAATTAAGGAGACAGAGAGAAATAAGCTTCTTCCTGTAAGAACATACCAATCAGTTATCCAATACCAAATGGTCATCCCTGAAAACAAATATATGAAAAACATTATACAGACTGAGCAGGTTCTATTTAAGAATGCATATGGCGCCGGGCGGTGGTGGCGCACGCCTTTAATCCCAGCACTCGGGAGGCAGAGCCAGGCGGATCTCTGTGAGTTCGAGGCCAGCCTGGGCTACCAAGTGAGCTCCAGGAAAGGCGCAAAGCTACGCAGAGAAACCCTGTCTCGAAAAACCAAAAAAAAAAAAAAAAAAAAAAGAATGCATATGGCATATTAACACCAATTAATTAAAAAAAAGAGGCTTGAAAGAGAGCAAGCAGGAGGAAATGGGAGAGTTTGGAGGGCAGAAAGTAAATGGGGATGGCATAACTGTATTATAACCTCAAAATATAAAGATGTAACAAATATCACAAAGAATGCCTTCATTTCACCCCTTTTATTACTAGCTATAAACAAAGTGTGTTTAATATATGGAAGAATGTTTTTGTTGCCTTTGTATTTATATAAAATTCTCACCATGCCATGTTTTAAACAAGCCTTTGCTTCATACTTATGCAGACTGCAGCCTCAGAAGCACCTGGATTCAGTTTAGAGCTCTATTGTCTCGGAGTTCTTAATCACTTTTGAACAATTACATTTTTCACTGGGCTCAATGCGTTATACAGACAATCTGCTTTTGAAATTTGCTGAAGAATAAGACACGATCATAAATGATTATTTGCATTAATGTCTAAGACAAGAATTCTCAAGGAACTGGAAAAGGTTTAGCTCAAAAATATTTATTAACTCTGTGGTAGAGAAGTAAACAGATGAGGGCTTTTCATCAGGGAGCTTCTGTTCTAACCAAGGAGAATGACAATAAGCCAGAAAACTAAAGATAATTTGCTAAACATTCATAAAAATGAGGGTGGGAGAAAAAAATAAAGTGGGGGAGGAGAGAGGAAAAGGCACTGCCCACAGAGACAGAGATAAGGCATGACTGCAGCATCATTTTTATTATCTATTTATTTACAATATGTATGTAACATATACTTATTATTTATGTGGGGAGGAGTAATGTAATGCACTTGTGGAAACCAGAGCACAAATTGCAGGAACTGGTTCTCACTTTCCACCATTGGGAAGCGAGTTCCATTGATGGAGCTCATGTTATCATGTAGCAAGTACCTTTAGTAGCAGAAGCAGCTTGCTGGGCGGAATAATCTATTGTCCCTAAAAGAAAGCAAGTAGAAATATTGTGTACTTTTACAGTTCACTGTTGATTATATAAACTCATAACAGATGTATTAGAAGTTGAATTTCACACATTCTTTCATTTTATGCAAATACTATATTGCTACCTTGCTTCAACAGCTCAGCATGTAGACCCAGAGGATAGAGCAAACTTTATTAGGTTTATGTAGTAAGTCAGTAGTTAGTTTCTTAGTCTGTGGCTCTTCAAAAGATTTAACTCCTTTCTTTCATCATTAACTTAATTGTGTTTATACAACCCTGGCATTCTTAATGTGCACAGGAAGAAATGAATTTAATAAAAATGTGTATCACCAATCAGAGGTTGAATTGTGGAATGCTGAAAATCCACTCACATTAGCAGTAAGGTCATCACAAGTAGTTATTCTTTATTAGTGCACTTGCGCTTTCATCAAACACTATGCTTTGGGCTGGATACACCCACTCATGCTGTAGTGGATTAAGCAAGTACGATCAGCACAAGGACTTACTGCAGTTGTTTTTATGCAGATTATATGCCCTCACTTCTGCAATCAATTTTCTTTATTATCTCAGGCTTATACTCCATTTCTTGTTTTGCTTAATGTTTAAAAAGCATCCTATGATTTTTAGTTTACAAATCTTTATATTTTTTTAACATCGTTTTAGCTGAATCTGAAGCAAAGTAAATTAATTTGCATTTTTATTTTCTGGGTAAGTTATGCTCCTGTTATGAAGTACTTCGCAATGTCTGCTTTCCCACCATCTGTTACAGTAACTGGTGTGTGTGTGTGTGGGGGGGTGGATTACTGAAGTCTAATAAGGTATGCATGTTAGTATTTCTAAGATTCTGACACTTTCATGGGTGCAAAGGTGCTAATGTAATCACACAGCTTTTAAAATTTAATTTTAACATCAAGAATGGTTGTGACAAAAAGCTATCAAAACCTGAAGAATTATTTTTGGAGTTTGAATTGAATGGTGCACAACATTGTAAATTATTTTAATGCTTTCTTATCATCATTTGATTCATATAATGAAAAGCAGTGGAATTAGATTAGTGTTGCTATTTGGGTTAGGTAGCAGTGTCCATGCATCACAAGTAACCCAGTGTCTGAGCAATTTGTGAGAGGCTGTACACAGCACTGTGTGTGGAAGAAGTCAGAACACATTCCATGGCACCTTACATGCATGTGCTGAGAATCTTCACAAGCTCATCTCCAACACGTTTAGAGTTTCTTTACTAACACTATACATGGTGAGTTCCTTTTATTAAAAATTTTGGAAATGTAATTCAGAAGTCAATATAAAAAATGTAGAGAATTAATGATGTTTTAAATCAATATTACTAGTAAAACTGGTTATAGCTAGGATATAAAGGTTAAAATGATAGTAATGGTGAGTTTTTGTTTTATGCTGTTCTTAAACTTGCTTCTCCCTACCTACTCATTACCCCAGCCTACCAACTTCAGAAAAAAAAAATTAAAGGACACCCTTAGGCCATTCCAGCCAAGGAAGCAGGTAGACTAACTGCAGAACATTACCTCAACTTCATTCCTCCAAATTCAAGTCCTCATTTTAATACCAAGTTCTGTAGTGGACCCCCAGCAATACCTACATTCACCAGCTTCCCTCAATTCCAGTGGATCATGCATATCTTCCCCTCTAAAATCATTATTTCACATCAGCCCCCAAATCCATCAGGCATTCCATGGAAAGCCTTAGGGTACTCTAGCCAGACACACCATGGTTTGAATAAAGAGGACTATAGAATGGGAAATAGAATAAATAGTTGTGGATAGATGGGGAGGGAGACTGATGGAAAGGTCCTATTGTGAAGATAACACCTACACAACTCATTGAAAATATAGAAGTCCATGTCTATATAGAACCTTTCTCCCCTCGGTTCTAATGTCTTTAGTACAGGAAGGTACTCTGCTAGCTAACAAAGTTGAAATGTAAACACCATCCCAGCCACAAACCCTTTGGTCTAAAATGCTGTCCTGATTACAAGATACGATGCTGGTAGAATGGTGGCACAAAGTTTATGTGAATAACCATCCAATATCTGAACGGACAGCAGGCATACTCGACATGAAGGAACCCATACTCAACACTGCTTGGGTGACTAAGGATCTGAGATTAGGCAGCCCAGGCACTTAGCATAAAACCAAACACTACTGTTCTAAAAACAATCAGCAACAATGAAACTTAACAATAAAATGAGTCTTAATGACATTCTGCTATATCATAGATCAGTGTCTTATTCAGCCATCATAAAGCATTTCTTCCTTGGGAGACGTGAACAAATACAGAGACCCACAGCTAGACATTATGCAGAAAGTAAGAGACATAGATACACTCAGCACCTACTCCTGAAATGAAAAGTTTCCCTCAGAGCTCCAGGTACTGTGTGGGAGGGGAGGCATAAAGAGTGCAAGAGCCAGAGGGCACGGAGGACACCGAGAAAACAGGCCTTTTAAATCACCATGATGGATGCACATATGAACTCACAGAGACTGAGGCGTACACAGAACCTGCCCAGGTCAGCACCAGATCAAATCCTAGAGCTGAAAGGAGAAGATAAGTGGACATATGGTCCCATTGCTAAGCCAGAAGTGATCTCCAATTCATACCCACTTGAGAATGATATATTTGGGGTGTCATACGTGTATATGAGTGAGTATGTGTGTGTGGGGGGGGGTAGGTGGGTGCACATGTGTGTGTTCTACCATGTTCTTCTAGAGAAGGAAAACTTGATCACTTGTTGCTGTATTCAAAGGACTATGTCTCTACTGAGCTTCTGAGGAATGCATCCCTTTATATTTGGAGATCTCAGGCTATAGAATCAGATCTCAAACTAGTTACTGAGCTGATGATCTAAAAAGCCCAGAACTCTTCAACTCATTCCTATTATCAAGTGTCCATTCCTGTGTTTTTGGAAGCTTTTTATTTTAAATCCTCATGTTGTGGTTAGGATCTTCAATGTTTCCTAAGAGGCTACGTGCTCACAACTTGTTTCTAGTCTGAGGCACTGCTCAGATGAAGAACTCTATGTAGGTCAACCCTAGTATATATAAGTTAAATTGATGGACATGCTCATGGAGATGATTTTGGGAAACAGCCCTTCCTATCTCTCTCTTTATTTCCTAGTTTCCCTGCCACATGCTCTGTGATATGTTGTAATGAGCTATCACTGTCTCAAAGCAACAGGGTCAAATGGCCATGGTCTTAAGTCTTTGACCCTACAATCCCAAATTTAAAACCTTTCAGCTTTTAAACAGATTTTCTCTAGAATTGTGGCCCAGCAATAGAATGTTAGCACTCAATACAAAAAATGACTGGATCTTATTCATTGTTTTACTTATAAAACTATGTAGATTCATTATTTGTAAGAAAGATCTCTATTGTTTTCTACCTGTTCTATTGTACTTCTCTTCCTAAAAAGAGAAGAAAGGTGGTCATTGAGCATGATCTACCACTTTATATGTGAAAAGAAAACACTATAAAACTGAAGCATAAATAAACTCAGACATATGCAAGTCATCTCTGATATTCAACTCTGTGAATATCCAGCATTTGTTAAACTGGAAGTGTCATACATGTCCCAGTTGCATGTTTTCCTCATTACATGACTCTAACACAATACAGAGGTCACTCCCCCAAGAAGAACACAGTCCGACACTGACCATATGTGTCTCTAAAATCAGTCTTTGAGACAAGAATGAGTCAAGATGTTCTACTTTGTGTTATTTAGATAAACAACATCAATATTTTACGTGACTACTTGCTGCTCAGTTTTGTGGCCACAGCTGAAATGCTGAAATAAAATCCAAGTCCTAATACTTAGGTTTTATAGTTAAAACATGATCCTCTGGCACAGAATTATGTCTTCAGTACACATCTTTCATAGGAGCTTGAATAAGGATCTGGCAGTCACATGATAAATTTTTTACTTTCAGAGAAAGAAATATTTCATAGAGTGCTCTAACTGAAGATGGTAGAAAAATGAATGAATAATTCATATTCATATTCATGCAGGAGCAACTGAAGAATGGCATGGTACTTTTTAGTTATGTTATACATAACTAAGTGGTTATCATACACTTACTAAATCAGTATGCTATAAATTTGGTATCATCCAATTGACTGAAGATATGATTAAGTATTTTCATCCATGACTTAATGAAGCTTAAAGCCAAACAAACAACACATAGACTGTTGTTTCCTAAGCAGCACAAGTAGAGGAAGAAATGCATTATGTGAAGAACTTCTTGTTTTCCCAGGAATTGTTTACTGCTTGGTATCGGACCTTATCTTCCCTCCAGTAAGAACAACCCTCCCTGTAGAAACAAGACTGAAAGAAGAGAGTATTCTATGCTTACAAAAGTCACTTGAACAATAAAACAAACAAAAAAAATATGAATCAACAAAACACTTATTTTTTAAACAAGTGATAAAAGGGATCAAGTTAAGTGAAATGAGTGTCATGTTGTGGTGGTAAAACTGGACATGTGTATATTAATATGAGTCTATTGATCAAAGACCCCCAGGAATGAAGAGAACAGTGAGAGGAGAGGAAACAAGGTAGATGATAGGGAAAGACAGAGCTGAAGGAGATTAATCAGATACTGAGATGATGTAAAGTCTGGGATACATCCCTATTGAGGATTAGGTGAGGCACATGTAATTCATCATTGCCATGTGGCCAGAGGAGCTATGGAGAGCCTTCAGATATCCGGTATAGAAGGGCCATGAAGACATGTCAATATAGAACAATTGCAATGGAACCTAGCTGATTCCTTAGGACCATCTGGAAGCAAAATATTTTCATTATGTGACACAAATATTCACTTCATTTTTCAAGGCAATTGAAAAATTTCAATTTTCTTTTTACCAGGAAATATACTGCAATGCTTTTAAACTGATGTCCAGGGTAGCAACAAAAAGAAATGTTCTTAATGATGTTCTGATATGCCCTCTTCAGCAAATAACTTAGAATAAACATTCTATTAGTTGTTGTGTGAGTGCATGTCTGTATGTGTACTTGAGAATGCTTTGGCACATGTGTGGAAGTCAGGTGATAGTTTCCAGAGTCTATTCTCTTATTCTACCATGTGTATGCTAAGACGGAGCTAAGGCTCTCAGATTAGGCTGTAAGATCCTTTTCCCATTGAACCATCTCAATAGCATTAATAAATTAGTTTTATCTGACTCCATACACATGTTATGGATGCAAATTAGGACAAGATAGACAATCTCATGTGTTCTTGGCAAGCATACACAGTAAGATCTAATTTATTTCAGTTTTTATATCATTGTTTTCTTTGTCCCTCACATCAAAGCTTTACTTGTTTTGGTCACATGCAGAGGAATTCTGCCTAACTAGAAGGGATAGAAACCTAATCTGATGTGACAAATGAGAGAGACATATAATTGGCTGTATAATTCTATAGTAGAACTCTTACCAAATTTGAGCATTTGATGCTTTCTGAACATTGTGTACAAGTGATTACAATGACTGTGTGGAATCACTGAGAGCTTCTGTAGTCTTGAAGTGGCTTATAGAGATCAATCTGCATAGGATGGTATCCCGGGTTTAGGTCTTTTAAAGGAAATGGTGATAACCGTAAATATCTTTCTGTCATAAAGCAGAAAGCATCTATCCTTCAACAGAACATGCCTGCTTGTGTTCCTGAATTTAAGAAATCGATGGAGTTTATATCACATTTGAAATTTCTTGCTGAATTGCATGCCAGGTGAGGAAGCATGTTTTGTTGACCTCAGCTTCTGTTGCCTCCACTTTCTTCATGGTAGAGTAAAACTTTTGAAAACTGCCAATGTTACCCGATGGATTTTTCCATTGCTCATACACTTCTCTACTCTTCCTAATTTACCAGATAATGGAACCCTTTGAGGCTTGGAGGAAACTGGAATTGCATAGCTGAAAGATGAGAGAAACTTCAGCTCGATCGTATACACAAGTTATGTTTCAATCGCTTCCTGGCCGGTGTCGGCGGAAACTGATGAAATTTAGCCCAAACTTGGAAATGTCACATTTAGCAAGAGATTGTATAATACCCCTGTGTATTGCTAGCTTTGTCTCCTCCATACAGAGCACACGTGTCCTTCCTAAAGCTACTTTGAAATTGGCTCATTGTCAAACTTCACTTATTTGAGTAAGGTTTGTAGGATTTGGCAGATGGAAGGAAACAATGAGGCAGTATTGGATGTGTCCAGGGATGCCATGTGTTGACAATTAAACTACACTCTTCAGTTTAGGCAGACTTGCAGAAAACAGTTTTAGACAGTTTCTATTTAACTCTGCAGCTATAACACTTAAGATGTACAGGAAGAATTGAGACATCTCTGTATATGAAGTATTCCAGGAGGATGTAATAAATTTCTGTGATAATGTAAGGTTTTTATTGTTGCAGAAATTAGATGGGGTTAAAAAAACTGATAAAAATTCAAAGTTTCAAAGTGATAACTTTAATAAAGCAAGTAGGCACACATCAGTCTCAGACGGGCTCAATATTCAACACATCTCACATATTAAATCTTAATATTTTATAATCTCATACACATACAATCATTGCTACCTTTATGAGGTTGATGGGTATGACTCTCAAGAAAATCATTGATCAGTGTCACATACCTGATAAGAGAAGGGGTCTAGAGTGAAAACTATTATTTTTGCTTGTTTTGTTTTTATCATTAACATATGTGCATCTTTAGAGTGCCAAGTTCAAAATCAAAGTATTGATTCGATGAAAATTTTCTGTTGTACATTAGCAGTCAAGAAACAGACTGTGCAAAATATAGCATTGTGTCTTATAAAGGGCTGGTGGAATATCATGAAGTAAACAAAAACAATGTACATTTACTTTATGTAGGATAACAACAATAGTTTTTGGATCAAGAGTTGCAAAGTCATTAGAAACTAGTAACTAATCATTCTTTAATCTATTGATAGGCCCATAGGGCATGGCACAGGTAAGGTAGAGTCAATTTTCCTCAAATTGTGCTCTTTTTAAAATAATACTCTTGGGTAGTAAAAATAGTTTCTAGCTTGATTTCCATTTATTATAAGGATTTTGATATAGGTTCTATATACTTAAACAACTCAGTGGTTCCTTTTATCTTTGAAGAAAATTTAAAAATACTCAGTGAGGAGATATATTGCATTCTGACCATGAATTTAGTTAGTGTGGATTTCAAAAGACCTCAAATAAAATGTCTCCATTTGTGTAAAGCAGAGCTTAATCAGCCTGACAAGTTAAAGTACACTTTCCTCAAAGACAAAGGTTATTTTGGCGAAACCAAATTAAGGTCCAAGCAGGTCTTAATAAGCAGAAAGAATATTCAGTCCCTAATGAGTGTGCAGATAATTAATACCTGACTTAAGGAAGCATTGGGAATGACTAGGAATGCCTTAATTGGTCCACCTTACTTGCCTGCAGGCTCTTCTGTTGTGGGAATGACTTAAGTGAATTCTAGCTTTCAGCAAATCTCAGCATGTCTCACATTTCTGAAGCCACCTTTATCATTTGGGACCCTAAGGGGAAAATGAATTGTAATGAAGCTTTCATCCTCCTTTGTAGAGAACGGTAAGTGTTTTCATAGCATGAAAGAGAGAGCTGACTAGAAAGACTGGGATCAATCACAAGCTAAAGAAAAATAAGTACATATGTATCTTTAGGGGTCCATTTATACATGCTACCTACTTCCTTCGAGGAAAATGTATTAGGTGGATGTATGTTTTAATATCAAAGAGTGATGTGAAAGCAGTTCATAGAATCACTGGGGAGGCAAAGGGAGAGACGCTGAACCAGTTTCAAACCATACATCAATTCTCGACTGTCGCTCTTTATCACTTTCCCAGGAATTTGAGCAGAAAACAATTGAACGCTAACATCACCTTCAAGGTATGCTTACCATTGCCCACTTTGAATGAAACTATAAGGGTTGTTATGAAAAATACAATATCTTAGGAGTACAGAAGTAAGAGTATAGATGAAGATAAGTATATGGTGATACTTCAGCTGGATGACCAGAAATGTCGAATAAATAACTAGGATGCAGATGGTCCAGTTCTATCTGCCTGTCAATGAACCATTAAGCACATTTCTCAGGCTGTCACATTTTTCAATCTATTTTGAGTGATCATCTTTGGTGAATAAATGGCAGCCAAACTAATCTGTTGAATTTTCAAGCACAATACTTTAATTTACAAAAGTAAATATGTAATTACTTTTGAGGAAATGTTAATCTTTAGGAAGCTTTTGTATGGATTTGTGTGGTTTTTCCCCTGTTCTCTTATCAGTGATAATATTCTTTTATAGAATACATTTATACAAATTTCACTTAGTAATGTTTGCCTGGTTTGCTTTGTTCATGTATGAATATGCATATTTTTCATGATAAGTAACTTCTTACAAATCCCGAATTCACGCAAAGGACTTAGTTGTGTTTTGCTCTTTGTAGTTGTAGATAACATGTTCAGAGAGAAATATTTAAAATCTCTTTGAATGCAGAGAAAACATGAATAGTAACACGTTTATTCTTCTGATAATTTTCAGTACGTGGATGCATACACAAGCCGGTACACATTGACAGGAGCCCTAGTGTTTCTGTATGCGGAGACAGTCATGCCAGAATGAGTGGAAAGTGGAGCCCTGCTGTCATTAAGAGTACTTGAATCTCTAATTCTGAATGAGTTATCTGAGTGTTGCTAGTGAGAATAAAGAAAAATTCTTGTCAATCTGGTTCTTAATTGGATATACTTCACTCTATTTGTAATCTCTAGAGAAAAGCCCTCTCAGATACTGGGCCTGAACCATTTATAATTAAGATAGTGCTCTTCAAGATTTGCTTTCATTTGTGCTGGGGAGAACTTTTTTCTACCTCTACCAATGAAACCCAGAATTCCATGCATGCTAGGCAAGCCCTGCACCACTACAATGCATCCTTCAACTAGGTTGTTTGAACTTTCTTGTGATCACATGGCGTTATCATGCATTGCATGCAGCAAACTATACATAAGATGAATTTATGGAGTTATTGTTTAGGAAAATTTTTTTATCTCAAATACCTGGTAGCATTATTTCCTTTCATTTTTACCAGAGTAGGATGAATTCTTTGTTTCAGTACACACATGGTTAAGAGTGACATTCTATCACAATATGATTTTGATAGGAGTCTGGATTGTTCTTCTGGTATGAGATGTGAGAATATATTCTGAATTTTCATGTTAACTGGATTCTTTTTAAACAATCAACTGGTCATAGTGCTGGTTAAGAGGAAGCATTAGAATTTAAGAAAGAGCTGTATATGAAGGCATAAAGATATTCCTGTCAAAACATGTGAAGGAAACCATGTAAGATGAAATCATCAGCATGCACATGACCTGCTGATAAACACTTGTAGGCTAACAGTGGTACACACAACCCCCACAGGTGCTTCGAGAACACAATGGCCATTCTGGTCAGGATCCTCTGAAGCCCAGCAAGGGCCATCAGAGATTTTAATGTGATTATTCTTCAAAGATTCTGTTTGAACAGAGGACTAAGAGCAGACAGTGGGGACTTGCAATCATGTCTCCACGTCTGTGGTGAGCAGCAGACTCCAACTACAGTCCAGCTGTGTCCAGAGTCAAAACACCCCAAAAACCTTGCTTGTGATGTTTCACTGACTTACTTATTGTCAAGTCTCTCTAGTTACCAATATAATGCTGTAAACACAAATGTTTCACATATGAAGACTTGAAGAAAGAGATGAGCATTTCCCCACGCTGTAGGCAAACTTGGTTCAGGTTACAGTGTTAAAGCCATTCCTAACGCCTGACAGAAACAAAACAAAGGGAAAAACTATGATTTAGAAAGAAAGTCCCAAATCAATAGAAAAAATTCAATACAGTGAATTAAAGTGTGTCTTCATTACAAAGACTTTAAATAAGATCCAAGAAAAAATATATAAAATTCATCATTTGCTTCCCTGTGTCTTTTTTATTTTTCATAGTGTTTAATATTACCAAGAGACTGATAATTTGCTGAGACCTCATGCCAATGTTGACACACATAAACATCAAAATGAGTTGTGTGATAAGCTTCTTTTCTAGTTGTACACTGTGAAAAAAAGTACATGGAAAAACCCAGAACATGATTTATAGACTCAGTAAAGAAGGCCAGGCTTGAGATGGTATGTGATACAAATAAAAGCTCAAACTGAAGAAGAAAGATGTTATGATTGCATCAAATGTGTAAGATAATTTCTGATTTAAAAAAATGAGGCACATAATATAATGTGAATTATGCAAACACACAGAAGCATAACATTATAATATGAAGAGCCACAAAAGTCTCTTAGAATTGGTAATTAATCATAGATATATGACTTACAATATTAAATATTAATATGTGTGTGAACATTTTCATTTCAGTGTTCATTTACAGGTGCCCATATATTTGTTTAAGTATAGGTGAAGGCCAGAGGTCAATGTCAGGTTTCTTCCTATTTCATTATCCACCTAATATTTTGGTACAGTGTTTCTCAGTGAACATGTGGCTTGCCCATTTGACTAGACTGGCTGGCCAACAGAGCCTGGGGCATTTTCCTATTTCCATCTTCCCAGCACGTAAACTTAGGACTCTACCTCCAAGCCAGCCTTTTTTTTTTTAACTTGGGTTCTGGGCTTCCAAATTCAGATCCTCATGTTTATTTGGCAAGAACTTTAATACCAAAGCCATTTCTAGCTCCCTAGTATTGTAATTCTTAATGCTACAAGAGGAACCCTAAAGCAGAATGATATTAGGTAAAATAGGAAAAAAAATTAAGAGAAAAAAGTTGAAGAAATTCAATGGAAGTACTCAGCATATGATTTTATTAAGCTGATGATGATGATGAAAATGATAACTGACCATAAGCTAATAGTAATTATTGATGTTCATAGTGTTCCACGTCTCTAAGCTATTTAATGTTCGAAACTGATTAACCTTTTGAACTCTGTTAAAGAAGTGCTGTTATCAGCATGTTACAAAAGCAGAAGCACAAGTGTAGGAGGCCTCTTTGAACTAAGACTCACATGGCCAAACCCATCCCTCATTTGCTTGAGTCCTTCACTCTCACGGCCTCTATACTCTATTCGATTGATGAAGAGACAGCTGTATGTTAGTAAAGCGACTGTATTTCTAGAGTAGTTTGAAAGGCCACACTCATCCATAAGAAATGCAGAAAGACTACAAAGCCACATCATTCCAAATAAAAATACCCACATGAGTTGTCTGTTGCAAAAACAAGCTTCGAAAGGTGAACATATTTCAATAGAATATTTTCCATAGAATCTGAAACAGACTGTAGTTCAAAGGTTTCTACGTGTAGCCATGGCAATTTTCATTTAGGTCTTAGGACAAAGAAGAAATCTTGAGACATACTTGAAACCAACAGGGAAATGCATTTATGATTTTTTTGCATAAGTTTGAAATAAATTTTAGTTTAACTAACAATAATTCATTTACATGGAAGCTTTGGTCAAAGAACTAGCAATTAACACAAACAATAATAAACTACTATGAAATTTTTAATTTGCAATAAATGTTATTTATTATACCACAAGTAGGTGCGATGTTATTAATTCAATAGCATTTATTGAGAGGCAATTATTTGCTGGCACTACAGATTCAGCAGTGACTGAAATGTGTTCTTACCTAATATTACTCTGGTCTGCTTTTTGTAGGAGAGTATCAAACCATAATAAAAAGCACATAAGGTTGTTATGAATGCTGTAAAAAGCAGAGGAAGAAGATAAGGGGATGTGAAGGTGACTGCCACAACAGGAACTGGTGCCTCCACCCTGAAACCTGAGAAAGTGATGAAGTGAGACTTGTAGTTTCCAAGCAAGATTTTCTTCAGAAGAGGCAGTAAGAGCATGGGGCCTGAGGCTAGAGTGTCTTGGGTCAGTTTCATTAAATGAAGGAATTGAGCTAAGGAAGTTATGAGATTGGATCAAAGAAAATGACCTTAGGCTGGGAATTGTCAAAAAGACGTCATGGATCAAGTTGTGCTCATCATGTTTTTAAAAAAATACATTTGTAAGAGGGAAAACCAAGGCATTCATTGACCTTATACTCCACACCATCAGAATTGAGTATATATACATGTTACTTGTGGCCTACAATGCTAAAGTTATTTGCTTACTGGCCTTTTTACTGAAAATACTTCCTGGAATTTGGTTATACATGCTATTGCTAGATTTTTCTTGTTTTAAGATAGATGTAAAGTGAAAACATGAAAATTTTCTGAGTTAAAATAACTGTTATATAAACAATTAAACACACACACACACACACACACACATACACACAAATATTGTCCTACATACCAAATTATCACAGAAAATCTGTCTGCTCACCAGTAGTAATGTAAACCACAGACAGACACCTTAAATCTCTAGGATCTGCTGGTGAGGTTGGCAGTCATTTATCTTTGGCCAAAATGTTCCTAAGTGGACCAGGCTATAGATTGCTGGGTGGCCTCTCTCTTTCATTTATGACATTCAATGCTTCATTTGTAATTATATATATATATATATATATATATATATATATATATATATATATATATATATGTATATATATATATATATATATATTGTGTGTGTGTGTGTGTGTATGTGTGTTTCAACCTATTTGTCCATTTGCAAGTGGCAAGGCAAACAGAAGTGAATGGTCCCTGGGTTCCTTGGATACTTCAACAAACATAATTATTTCTCATTTAGACAGAGGAATTTGGTATATGAGAATTCCTGAGAGCTGAGTGAACTCTGCTTCTACTGGAAAAAAAATGCACTGAAAGCATTTGATGGCTGATTAGAAAATATAAAGGAATGGAGGCTAAGAAATAAAAAATAAAATCTCACCTGAGATAACAATATAGACTTTCCATTGCCTGAGGTACACAGTAAAGAACAAAAATATATCACAGAATAAAAGCCTCAAAATAATTTGTGTCTGAGAGTTGAATTTTTCAATGGTAGAAGTAAATATTATTTCATTCTTTATATTGACAGATGGAAAAAAAGAGTTATGTTTTTTTACAGTAAAATTTCACTACAGTTTTTGAAGTATAAAATAAGCATCCAATCCCTGATTATAAAATATGTTTAGCTAAATAGAAGAAAAAAAATTCAAGAAAAATAGCAAATAATATATATGGATTGATTCATGTCTGAAAGGTAGATTAATCACCATCCATGAATGCTGTGTGCAGGCTGTGCTAAAATGTGTCCAAAGTATACAATATGAAAGGGATAAAGTCCATAACTCACAGTGGAAAAAATAAGCAGATACCAAGTTTACAACATGATAAGTAATACAAAAGGAAAGTGTGACATATACATACACACATATATATATACTTAAATGTAGTTGATGGAACTACATTGGTTCTCTCTGGAGAAATAAAATTTACAAAAATATGTCTTACAAGAAGCACATTTTGAAATGTACAAGTCATTATGTAGAATTAAATTAAATATGGGAGACATTATAATATATATATATATATATATATATATATATATATATATATAAAATGACATAAGGGGAAACATGGAGATCTCTCATATCTGCAAAAATTATCAGAAAAATCATATCTCTGGTTCAACAATAGAACAAAAATACCAGGCAAACTAAAATGAAGCTACAATTTATATAAGGACCAAACAGCATTTCTCACAACCACCGTATGATAAGCAAGTAATTCTCCAGCAAAAGCTCCCAAAATGACGCCACAAGTGAGGGTAACTTGACACCTGAAATTGATCCTGAAAAAAAAAGCATTAGTTAAAAAATTTTAAAAATACAAATAAAATTATCAGTTAATAACAGTACACTAATTTGATTCTTTAGTTCTCCAAATTATAATTTGGTATTGTAAGATGCCATAGATAAGGGAAATTAGATTAGGAGACTTATGAGAAATTTATCCAATGTTTATTACGAAGATATTTGGTATTTTAAATTTTGTTCATAAAGCATGACTCAGAGGTGTGCATGAGGGCACACAAGTGAAACTTCAACATGTGAGGGGCTGAAGGGGGACAGTTTCGAGGCTCAGGCCACAAAAATGAAATAAAAAAATCACTGCCAGGAAATATTTATCATATTTTTTTGCAAATAATTAGCTAAAGTCAGAAAGGCAAAAAATAAAATTAATATAGTCTAAATAGATGAAATAAACTACTATAAACAAAGCAACAAAAGTGAAATGTAATTGATGGAACTACATTGGTTCTCTCTGGAGGAATACAGTTTGCAAAGAATATTTCTTATGAGAAGCACATTTTGAAATGCACACCATTATGTAGAATTAAATTGACATATGGGCTTGTTATATTCATCAAAGATCAGGGAAATGAAAGGGTCAACATGACAGAAAATGAGAAAGGCAGGACTCTGAGTCCTCCGTTTTAGCAGGGAAGTGTCCATCCACAATCTGAAGAGAGCTAGTCATTCGATTGCTGAAACAGGCTCCTGGGGAAGAATTTTCTAGCTTTTTTTTTTCTTTGTTTTGTTTTTCCTAAAAGTCTTCTAGAGGGGTTATACTTCCAGTAGTCCAGAGAGTCCCATCTGATTTATGAAATGTGAATAAAGGTTTGAAGTCTTGACATGATTTTGGCTTATGGGAATTGTGGACTCCATAGGATCATGTCTAGTGAGATTCAAGGGCTGACATTCCTGTCCAATGACCTGTTCTTAACACAGGAGATGTCTGACCGCCTCCAGTTGTGAATCACGTAATTCTTATCTACCCGATGGAAATGCAATCTAACAAAAGACACAGAAGCTTTCAGAGTTGTCTATGCCCTCCACAGTCTCCACGAACCCCAAAGCCCTTGTCCTCTCACAGCACAAATGCCCAATTTCAGATTGAAAGTTCGTTGAAAATACCCCAGTCATTGATATAGACCTGTTGTATCTAACTGAGAATCAACTTCAAATGTTGTCTGATTTAATATAACTGCAGCCTCATAACAAAATTCACTCCAGGAAAAGAACAAGAAGGAAGAGAGAGGGAAACGTTGTTCTAATGAGTTGGAAGAGCTTAACCCGAGAATGGTAGGACTTTGTCCAATACCTGTGTGGTATTTGCCTCTTGGAATCCTGGAAAACTCTCATTATTTTTGAAGATTATGCCAAAATTGCTAAAAGATAAACTGAAACCATTTACATTTAAGAGATGACTTCAGCAAGAACCAGAAAACATTCATCACAGAAAGTGGTTCCCAGGCCTCACCTGCCCAACCTACCAACTAAGGTACTTCCAGAAACAGAAAGTGAGGATGTCCCATGTAGAAATGACTGGTGGAAGCTGTTCTGTCCTCCAGACATCATTTCACAGCCTTTGGAGTATAGTGGGCTGCTTGGTCCTGGGATTGGTGGAGTCTCACCCTGTTATAGACAGTGGTATGTATAGTGTTAGAACATTCAGTGAGATCAAAACTGGCTTCTACACGCAGTTATCTATAGCTCTCTACAGAGAAAGAGTGCTTGAGCCAAATACATTTTTTCAACTATGGGGACTGATTTAATCCAATTTTGTTTCAGCTGAACACTTGTTCAAAAGTAAGAAAATAACTTACCTTTGAAAGTCCTGTTGACAGACCCTACAAAGGATGAATTCTGGATTTGGATGAATGCAAAACTAAATTAAGCTTATGTTAATATCAGCTGTGGTACCAACGATACAGGAACCATATATCCCAATCAAATATCTAGGATCTGTTATATAAAAATATAAATTTTAACAAATAATAGAATACTTAAACAGCATAAAGTATATGGTATCACATATGAATTTATCAAAGAGACATAAAAATCACACCCACAACAACAAAACATGTGTTTCCAGTGGTAACACTGAATGGTGAAGTAACAAAAATTGTCCCAGTTCAAAGAAAAAGAGCTGTGCTGCTTCGTTTAGGTGCTTGCTTCAATGTCTAATACCACTGATAACCAAAAAACGGCAAGTAGAAGTTTATGGGAAATCACTCTCAAGACCACTCATACAGAGAATAGTTATAAGTTAAATTTTTAAAATTCTTGCGGTAAAAGGTGAAATGATTATTCATAAGAGGGAAGAATTATATCAATCCAAGACATCTATGTAATAGAAAATTTCCACTCATTAAAAAAATCATTTACAAAATCATTTAATGTTGTGAGGATCGTATTTCAAATATAACACCATTAGAAGAAAAAGCAGTGTGCAAGATTTTGTTTCAAATATGCCTTCAATTATTTTGTAAATTATGTATGGAAAATTATCATGCATAAAAGTGATTTTATAAGGGCTACCTTGCTAATAGAAACCCTATGAACAGCATCTTCTTGTATCTTTTTCTTTCTAGAAGACTGAAGAGTAAAATCTATATTCTGAAAAACATTAGAATCTACCTAAAACAAATTAATCTTTTCAATAAATTTAAATATGATAGCAATGTCTTCACCTTGCTATAGAATATGGCAAATTGATAGTGAGAGTATTGAGCAAAGTAATGGGGGTGCTGTGCATGGGATAAACATATATAATATATATATATATATATATATATATATATATATAGAGAGAGAGAGAGAGGCACTCTCTTGATAATTGTAGTACATATTTTGTCCTGTGCAATATCCTCAGTGTAAGGACTCTGGAAAAGTAGAAGGTAATAAAATTAGAAATGTAGCTGTGGACATGATGTAACTTTTATTTTAGCAATTACTTTGAATGTTATAACATAGGCAACAAAATACTAGCTAAAATTTATGTTTGGTTGAATTTTTAATGGCAGTCTCAAGCATGATTGTATCGAGAATATAGACACAAGAAACTGGAAAGGCAGAGTGCATGCAAATCTTGGTGAAATTTCTACTCTGAGGAAAGAAAGTAGGAGAGAGATTTGAGATCTTTCTGGGACACAACCTCAGAGAATTGTAGTATGTGCTTGATTGTCACTTGTATGTGTGGAGAAAGAGACAGTGAGATCAAGGAGCAGTGTGAGCTGGGACAAAGAAGCTCTGTCTATGGAAGGCATGGTAGTACCATGTTACTGTGTTTTGTTTACAGAGTCTAGGGATGAAGCCTTTAAAATTAGTCCAGTTCTCTGCCCCTTAGCTACATCCTCAATTTCTGATGCAATCATCTTGAAATATAGCTATAGTACTATGACTGGATCTCTCCAAATTCACCTTAAAGATTAAAAGCTTACACTACTCCTAAGGTTCGTGATGAGTGTCTTAGTTAGGGGCATTATTGCTGTAATGAAGCACCGTGGCCAAAAGCAAGTTGAGAAAAAAAGGGATTATTTGGCTTACACTTCCACATCCCTGTTCATCATCAAAGAATGTCAGAACTGGAACTGAAGCAGGACAAGAACCTGGAGGCAATAGCTGATGAAGAGATCATGGACGGGTTCTGCTTACTGGTTTGTTCTTGATGACTTGCACAGTCAGCTATTTTATAGAACCCAGGACCACCTGACAAGGGATGGCACCACTCACAATCACTCCCCATCAATCAGTACTTAAGAAAATGTCCTACAGACAGATCTTATAGAGGCATTTTCTCAATTGAGGTTCCATCCATTCAGATAACTCTAGCTTCTGTCAAGTTAACATAAAACTAGCCAGTACAATAAGCAGAAAACAAATCAAAATTAAATTTCCTATGGCTACAAACAGATCAAAAACAAAGCCAAGGAACAACCAATCATTCTAGACAGAAACCAGTACTATCTAAATTACTGTTTTGGTTGTGTTGCTTAGCTTAGTTCATTGTAGGTGAATGAAGGAATGGATGAATGAATGAATTAGTGAAACAATGAACGGGACCTTAAAGCTAAACTTCTGATGAGTTGCATAAAGCAAGGCAAATAATTCTTTTTATGCTTATCCATAAAATGAAGGTAAGAGTGTAGGAAATGAACAATCTAATAGAGAGCTTTGGAAAGCAATTCCTCTTTTCAGTTATGTTGACTTCTGTTTGTACATTGGCAAAACAGAAACACTTTAGCACACACTTTCAAACTCAAAACATCAATATTGTGTGAGACTGTGGCAATATTCTTTTACCTTGCTTGGTTTCATTATCAAATGCTGTTCTGTTTCATTATATGATCAAATTCTAGGTTTTACAAAAGGTAGACTTAAAAGCACAAACCAAGGAAAAGCTTCAAAATTTTCAATTGAGATTGATAAAAATCAATGCTAGTTGCTTATAGCACAGAAAGTAGTGACTTTCTAATAAAACCTTTTCTTAATAAAATGATCTTTCTATACTGTTGACAAATTTTTATGAGTAGCTTATAATAATATCTTCATTGGTGCAAATTCTTGGATATCAAGACGAATAATAGAAGTAATGAATGGTTGTGTTGATTTGTTGACTTTTTTGGGGGGTGGGGGGTTATCGAGACAGGGTTTCTCTGTGTAGCTTTGGTGCCTATCCTGGATCTTGCTCTGTAGACCAGGCTGGCCTTAAACTCAGAGAGATCTGCCTGGCTCTGCCTCTCCAGTGCTGGGATTAAAGGTGTGTGCTGCCACCACCCAGCCTGTTGTTATTCTTTAGGAATGAAAACACACATTAAAGAAATTTTGAGTTGAAAAAAATTTGTAAGTAATATCTTTAAAATAAACTTACTTCTTTTCTGCTAAATGTGATCCAAGATACCAATTAGAATGATGTAGAGAATGAATGTAGTCATTATATTATAAGCTCCAGAAAGGGAGATGAATGAATGATACTGTTTTCAAACATTATTCATAGCAAAATTTAGAACAGAAAAGAAGCACTGTATAGAATTCACATTTTCTGGGATATAGTTCAAATAAACAGCAATTTTGGGATCTGAATACAGTAAGTAGCTAAATAACTTAAATCTGCTTGCTTATAACATCTCCAAGATTGTTTTTCAACTGCTTTTTTTGTTGATACAGCACCCTTACCATGTGCAAATACTGCTGTAAATACTGGTAAATAGTATGATAGAGGTGACATAATTTCTGAGCATCCTGGGATCAAAGACCTGGGGTATGAAGTAAGACCCAAGCAAGGAGTCACCCATAAGAGTCCTTCAGGCTATGATAAAATACTATGCAACCTACATGCTGTCAAATAATACTAATTTCTCTGCATAAAGTCTCCATTCCTGATAAAGCCTAATCTGTTAGTGACATTTGTACTTATATATCCCAGATACTTATAAAACTCCAAGTCTCAGCTGAGAATAGGAATAAAATCCTGAACACATTCTGTGTTCTTTAAGAGATGGGTTAGCCCACTGCCTAGATGTGGAATCATATTAGTAAGTTAACATTTCACAACAGAATGTCAATTCAGCTGCTTGAGTGTCTGAAATGTAAAACATATGGATAGTTTTATCAACAACACAAAATATTGGCATTTCAGGAACTCATTAAAAATGTCAGTCATAAATTAACTGTGATGCCAAGAATTTGCTTGAGACATCTGATATGCAAGAGATAATGTAAAAGATAAAGGAAACACCACTTCTTAAAACTGAAGCTTAGATTTCTATTTGGTCTCCCAAATTATATAATTTGAGGAAATGTGTGTTTTCTTGTATCATTATCTTCATACACCTAGAAAATAAAACTTGATAATTTAAAGGCTGGACTCAGTTCATATTTATTTATAGATTTATTGGCAACTATAAGGTAAATTATAAATATAAAAACATGGAAAATAAACTTTGTTTTTAATAAAAGAAATGAAAAGAATCTTAGCTCTCTTCAAATGTACACGATATAAAGTTTCTTCTTTCTCGATAGGAAGCTATATTATCTTAAACAAATCTCACTATATTTAAAATATCAATATTTATAACATGAATTGCTAAACTGTCTTATTATTTATAGAAAAAACCCAGAGCCAGATATTGGGGTGAAAGCTGAAAGATCAGAGAAACACATCAAGCCACAGCCAACCTCACCTCACCAACACCTCAGCCCATCTTGTTTCCACTAATCCTCAGACTGAAAGACTCTGAGTCCTCACCCCTGAGGGTCTCAGTTGAACTGCTGATTAGTTCCTGCCTCTTCACAACTTATATACCATTCTCTACCCAGCCATGTCACTTTCTGGGATTAAAGGCTTTTGTGCTTTACAAGCAAAGGCATGAGATCTCAAGTGCTGGGATTAAAGGTGTGTGCTACCACTGCCTGACTCTGTTCCAAGTGTGGCCTAGAACTCATAGAGATCCAGAGGGATCTCTGCCTAGCAAGTGATAGGATTAAGGATGTGTGCCACGACTGTCTGGTCTCTATGTCTAATCTAGTGGCTGACTTTGTCTTCTGATCCCCAATAAGTTTATTAGGGTACATAATCTATTCTCGTACATAATATATCACCACAAATATCCATTTTTGTAATATAGGAATTCATATACTGTACCCACCTAATAGAGATTGCTAATTAATAAAAAGAAGATATCTTAAAGGCTTGCCAGTAAATGTGTTCCATGGTAAGTAACTAGTATGATTATGGTTACCAAGTTGTAATTCTTAATAAGATTTTTTTTAACTTTTATTTTAAATTAATTATTAATTAGAATGTAATTTTTCTTTTTTCCCATCCACCTATTATGGATTTACTTCTGTTACAGGACTAAAATATAAGATATAAAAAGTTTATTAACAAAATCTGTATGCTATTATATTAAGGGTCCCAAGGTATGGTTGGGTTTTACACTGGAGTGTTCAGATTAAAGCTTCCAAAAAATGCTCGGAGTCTCTAAACCTCAGGCCATTTTCTGTGGCTGCCAAGGGGTCCACAGCCAGAGCTTTTCTTTCTTCTTTTATTTCCTTCCTTACTTTCTTCCTTCTTTGCCTCCTTCCTTTCTTTCTTCTTTTTAACATTTATTCATTTATTTTATATCCAGACTACAGTTTCTCCTCCTTCCTCCTCCCAGTCCCTCCCCCCACCTCTGCACCACCACCCATTCATCCATTCTACCTCCACTTTTATTCAGAAAAGGGCAGACCTCCCATGGATACCAAGAGAACATAGCATATCAAGTTTCAGTAAGCTTAAGCACACCCCTCCACCCTGCCTTGTATTTAGGTTGGGCAAGGCAGCCTAGTATGAGGAATAGGGTTCTAAATAGTAGCAAAAGAGTTAGAGACAACCACTGATCCTACTGTTAGGAGTCCCACAAGAAGACCAAGCTACACTATTGTAACATATATGCAGAGTGAGTAGGTCTGTCCTATGCAGGCTTTCTGGTTGTTAGTTCAGTCACTGTGAGCCCTTATGAACCCAGGATAGTTGTTTCTGTGGGTTTTCTTGTGATATCCTTGATCCTCTGCTTCCTACAATCCTTCCTCTCTCTCTTCAGCAGGATTCCCTGAGCTCAGCCTAATGTTTGGCTGTGGGTCTCTGTCTCTGTTTCCATCAGTTGCTGGCTGAAGCCTCTCTGATGACAATTGAGATAGGCAGCAATCTATGAGTATAGCAGAATATCATTAGGAATTTACACTGAATTTTTTTTCTTCAGTTGTGTTTGATTCTATCCTAGGTCTCAGGGCCATCTAGCCTCTGGGACCTGGTGCTCCAGGCAGTGTCAGGGGTGGGATCTCTCTCATGTCATGCATCTCATGCTGGACCAGTCGTCATTGGTTGGCCACTCCTACAATCTCTGTGTGACCTTTACCCCAGCACATCCCGTAGGCAGAACAGACTATAGGTGAAGGTTATGTGGCTGGGTTGGTGTCCCTGGATGTAGGCATGTAGAAGAATTCAAATAGATCCATATCTATCACCCTATACAAAACTCAAGTTCAAGTGGGTTAAAAACCTCATCATAAATTCAGGTACACTGAACCTGATAGAAAAGAAAGTTTGAAATACCTTTGAATAAATAGCCACAGAAGACCACTTGCTGAAGAGAAAACCAATAGTGGGGTCACTCAGATCAACAACTAAATTGTGGAGCTCATGAAACTAAAAACCTTCTGTAAGGCAAAGGAAAAGATCAATAGGACCAAAGGGCGACCTACAGAATGGGAAAAGATCTTTACCAACCCCACATCTGACCAAGGGCTTATTTCCAAATATATATAAAGAACTCAAGAAACTAGACATCAAAAGAAAAACAAAAAATCCAATTAAAAATGGGGTACAGCTCTAAATGGAGAGTTCTCAACAGATGAATGTCAAATGGCTGAGAAGTGTTTAAAGAAAGATTCAACATCCTTGGCTACCAGGGAAATGCAAACTAAAACAACTCTGAGATTCCATCTTATATACACCTGTCAGAATGGCTAACGTGTCACTTAAAGTACCTGTATAAGTTTTGTGTAACTGTTTGCAGTTTCCAGCAATATGGTCATCTTGAATAAACAGTGTAATATCACCCCCCCCAGAATTTGTGTTAAAGTAGTTACTGCCACTATGCATATTTCACCACTTGAATGTGCACTAATTATTTGTGTTGTATATTTTGTGTTTGTCTATAAAATGTATTGATATAGAATATTCTTACATATTTTTTGAGTACAAAACAATTATTTGTTGCATATGTACAAAATGGGCAATGGGCAATTCTGAGTAGCTAGCATTTGCATCTCAAAAATTTATCATTGTTATATTTCAGGAAACTATGGATTCTACATTTTCAGATATTTTGAAATATATCATAAATTCTAATAGACTAGAGTTACCATAGCATGTTGTAGAACAGTTTAACTATTTTGCCATCTGAATGTATTTTGGTCCCTGTTACCAGAATTCAATCTTCCTCCTCCACCCTCATCTTTCCACTCTCTAGGGACCATTGTTTGTCTCTTTCTGTGTATAGCCATCAGTAGCTACCACAGATGAACAAGAATCTATCTCGAGTTTTGAGCACGTTGTTTGACTAAAGGTAATAATCTGGGTCCAAGAACATTGTTACAAATGGCATTACTCCATTCTTTGTGTCCAGTCTGCATGCACACTGTGATATAAATATGACATACACACAGTAGTGACAAGTTCACTCCATTTCCCACTGACACTTTTTCAGCATGTAAAACATAATTTATTTTAACATAATTAAAATCCACCTTTAAGTTCTAAGGAGGTTTTTGTTGTTGTTTTTGGTACTCTCAGATGTGTACAGCTTAGTTATTTTCTTTTTAAAATTAAATTAATTTATTTATTTTACATCCAGTGTGCAGTCTCCTACCCCTCATCGCCTCCTATTTACTCCCCCACCTCCCCTCTAATCCCTCTCTAATCTATTCCTCCTCTGTTTCTGTTCATAAAGGGGCACTCCTACCATGGGTATCAACAAAACATGCACATAAAGTTGCAGTAAGACTAAGCACCTCCCCTTGTATTAAAGCTGGGCAAGGCAGCCCAGTATGAGGAATAGGTTCCCAGGAGCCAGCCAAAGCATTACGGACAACCCCTACTACTGTTAGGAATCCCACAAGAAGACTAAGCAACCAAACCATTAAGTATAAGATAAGCAAAAGGCCAATTTAGTCTCTGTGAGTTCCTATGAGCCCAGGTTATTTGATTCTGTGGGGTTTTTTTTATTCCTTCACCCCTGGGGCTCCCACAATCTTTCCTCTGTCTCCTTAGCAAAATTCCCCAAGCTCTACCTAATGTTTCAATACAGGTCTCTGCATCTGTTTCCACCAGTTGCTTGATGAAGCCTCTCTGATGACTATTTGGCTAGGCACCAATCTATTAGTAAAGAAGAGTATCATTAGGCATCATTACATTTATATTTTTTCCCTCTAGTCATGTTTTGTCTATCCTACATCTCTGGGCCATCCGGCCTCTGGGTCCTGGCACTCCAGGCCGTGTCAGGGGTGGACTCACTCTCATGGCTTGGGTCTCAGCCTGGACGAGTCAATTGGCTGGCCACTCCTACAATCTCTGTGCCCTCTTTATCACAGCACATCCCATAGGCAGGCCGGATTGTAGGTTAAAGGTTGTATGGATGGTTGAAGCAATATACCTCTTTCTTTTCTTACCTTTTCTGTCCTTGATTTTCTTTTCTTCTCTTACATGATGACTAGAATTTACTAGAATTTCAGGAAGTATAGTATAAATTCTGGAGTAGAGTACTTCTGCCTTGCTCCTGAATTGGGTAGAAAAGCACTGGATTTTTCATCTCTAGGCCAGACTCCTCATGCTGTCTTTTGTATGTTCCTATAAATGAGGCAACCTATCCTTTTGAGAGAATAGTCATAACCAAGTACTGCAAGTTAGACACAGCAGAAATGCTTGCCCTTAACACCCTACAGTATGGAATTAGATAACAGCATTCTAGATAATGTGTTCTGAAGCCACTTTTCTTGAGTTGCAGTTAGCCATCCATATGATATGGATATGGAGTCTTCCTCAAATACTCAGGTATCTATAGCAGGGTCTTCAATGTATGATCCTGTGGGTAGTGGAATCTTTAAAAGATTGTCTTAATGATGGTACTGGAATCCTATCTCCTCATTTCCTCTCCAGGAGGAGATACTACACAAGAGGGAGCTGACCGTTTGCTTGAGCAAGCCAATAAGTAGCATTCCTTCCCAGGCTCTGCTTCAAATTCTGTCTCCACGTCCCTGCCATGAGCCTCTGTCATGGCTTCTCGTAAAGGTAGATGGTGATAAGGAAGTGTAAAACGAATTAATCCTTTCCTCCTCCAGCTGATTTTACACATTTAGACCGATATATTATTCATAAGGAGAATGTGTGCTGGTGCATATTTAGATTTTTTTCTATTGCCTGACTGTCTTAGTTTCTAGTTTGATTTCATTATTCCCAGAAAACTAGCATGTACTGCACAATTCCATCTCATTCAGATGATTAGAGATGTGGTCTGCCTTTGTGAATAGTCCCTTATATTTCACATTATATACTTTTATCATAGCAGCACAAATCCAACTAGGACATTGAAACATCAACAGAAAAACATTTAGGAACATATTTCAATTCATAGGAGGATGTGCCTTCCTATTCTGCATCGGCTCTAAGTGACAATCAAATATTTTTGGATTTCACTGGGTGATATTTTCTTCTATGTTGTATGCATATACAATTTTTCTTCTTAATCAAACTGATTTTATAAATTCAATATACATGCATTCACATCCATACATATAATTTATTTGTTTTGTGTAGAGTGAAAATACACATGATGTCAGTCAAGTGTGGATGTCAGAGGACAGCTTTCAAGAGCTAGTTCTCTCCTTACACTAAATGGTTCCCAAAGACAGAACTCCAGTGGGTAGGCTTGGTAACAAGGGCCTCTGAGACATTTCATTGACCTATTTATGTATTTAAACCAAAAATCTATACCTATAGCCAAACATCATTATTTTGTGTGTAAACTTTTCTTTGCTGAATTCAAGTTGATGATACTACATTAAGCATTTCTGTGTATAAGATCAGGATAAATTGTCATATGTCACATAATGAAATGTCTCCTAACAGTAGACTACATAAAGAAAGATTATAACAAAACTTAAATATCCCTCTACCTATTGCTTTTACTCTATTTTTATGATCACATACACAAATATTAGCACTGTGGTCAACTGACAATGATATTCAGCCTTGTTGCATACTAGAAGTTAGGTTCCAGGAGCACTAACCTATACATAGCTAGATTTACAGCAGACGATACCATGTAGACTACATTAAGTGTGTGGTACAAACATATGTAAGAACACATTTAGCATTGTGTGACTGTATGATGTTGTACACTTTCCTTTGTTACACTGTACACATTTGGTATTTGTCACACCAAATGAGTAGATGAAATTGAAAGTATTACTCTTTTCTACTTTCTATATGATATATTTAAAAATGTGTTAATTATTTTGTATTATTCTCTAGTGGAGTCATCTTGCATGAAGATTTCTTTTTTGATGAGCTTTTAATTGAAAAAATCAATTTCTTTAGTAGTTCTGGGACTATTCCTAGTATATATCTTCCCTTGTTGGGTTATAGTTGTGTGTGAACAATGCTTCCAAATTCTACAGAATTTGGATTTAAGATTACTCCCAGTGATCCCTTCTTACTCATTATCCTTCTAATGCATGCAGAAGTAGGTTATGAATATTCTTCCTCATTTAAAGGTTGGTGATTTAAGACTTCTCTCTACCTGTGCTCCTAAGATTTAATGTTTTGTTGATTTATTTAAATATCCAGCTCTTCCTTCCACTGGTATCTGTCACTATCTTCTCTTCAATTCCTTTGTTTTTCTTTTTTCTGTGTATTATTTCCTCCCTTCTAGTTGCTTTGTGTTTGACTTATACTTAATTATTTTTCTGAGGATAGAGAAAAGATTGCTGATTTTATGTATTTTCTTCTGTAAAATCAAGCTTTCACAGACACAAATTGCTTCAGGATTATTCTAGAAGAGTGATACCTATATTTTAATATGTTTGTTTTCAGTCATTTGATTAATTTCTTTTGTGACTTTACTTTGGATGTATATATTATCCATATATTAATTGTGTGTGTTGGTGCATATTAAGAGAATTTGGTTCTTGTTTTTCTGTCAGTTGTTTGAGAACTCACATACATTATATAATTTCAACTTTCTCAATTTGTTTAAGATATGGCCGAGAGTGTTGACTATTCTCTGGATGCTTAAAACGCACTTGTTATTTCGATGTTGGAAGGAATGGTCCCTTGTCAACTCTTTCCTTGTGGCTGTTTCTGTGGTTCATTTCTTTTATCTCAGTTTTGATCATATGCTTTGAAATCTATCAATTGCTGAGGGGAGGTTTGTTGTGTCGTTAATTTTAATTATTGGTTTGCTATTTCCCTGGAGTTCTTTCCTTATTTGCTTTATTACTAAGCCTTTCATTTTGTGCATATAATTTTAATATTTTTGCCTTGTTGATTGGTCTATCTTTTAAATCTTTATAAGAATACATTTCAATTGGGATTAATGATGTTGTCTGGTACACATTTTATTGAAACTTAGGGAATACAGTCTAAACCAAATAGTAGTTAAATGGAGCCATTACAAATCTTTGTCTAATAGCAAAATGATTAGTTTGTTTTAGTCAAAATGACTGGATATATACCTTACCTATCTACATTTATATTTGTATATTAGGATTCTAAATAATATATGAAAATATAACACCCTGTCTTTCAAAAGCTTTGAAAGATATTAATTTTTGTCTAAGAGAAAATTCTATGGACTAAATGTTCATAAACAAATAATTGCCCCACGATACCAGACTTGAATCCCCAGGTCAGTATATCACAGTGGTTGCTTTTGAAGGAGGCCCTTCTCCAAACTGCAAGCTGTCAACTTCCCATTGAATAGCTATGAGATAAAAAAAAAAAAGACAACTAGCTCTCCAACCTCTTCTTGTAAGGACACTAATTCTACTTCTAGTGCTTCTACCTGTGGTTAATATATTATGTCCCCCAATAAACTTCTCTGCGGGTGAGAGAAGGGAACAGCCACTATATTAAACATAGAGGTTAGGCAGTGGTAACACACACCTTTAATCCTAGCATTCCAGAGGCAGGGATCCATCTGGATCTCTGTGAGTTCAAGGCCACACTGGAAACAGAGCCAGGCATGGTGGCACATGCCTTTAATCCAAGCACTTGAGATCTCATGTCTTGCTTGGGAAAGACACATGCCTTTAATTCCAGGAAGTGATGGCAGGAAGCAGAAAGGTATATAAGGCATGAGGACCAGGAACTAGAGGCTCTTAAGCTTTAAGGCTTTTAGAAGCAATTCAGCAGAGATCCATTTGAAGGAGCTCAGAGGCTTCCAGTTTGAGACAACAGGGTCAGCTGAGAAGTTGGCGAGGTGAGGTTGGTTGTGGCTTGTTCTGCTTCTTTGATCTTTCAGTGTTCACCCCAATACCTGGCTCCAAGGTTTTTTTTTATTAATAAGACTATCTAGCGTTTTGTGTTACATCTACTTCTGTGATCAATTACACCCCTTAGACTCAATCTCCTTTCACATTGAAATATATAAGTACTGATGGAGATTATACGTGAACTCAGGAACTTGTGAGGGTACAGTCTGTCCATAACAAAGTTCTTATTGATCTTATTTATTCATTCCAATATAATCAATTGTGTGTGTACTTATTATTTACATGTATATATATAGAAGTTATTAAATAGAAAAGAACTACTTATAATTCACAAAAAATCAATAATCATCACACTTACAGTATTTTTATTTTATTACTTAACAGTCTCTTTCCAACAGTGTTACCAGCAATCTTCTTCATACAATGGCCTAGAATATAAAAGCTCTGGTTTTGATCTGCCTTTCATATTTAAGTTATATGTTAATATCTGTAATAAATTTATGTTGACAGATATTATATGTATTTTTTCAACAAAAGAATTAAAATTAAGTAGTCTAGTTAAATGATAGAGGCTAGGCTATTTGTAGCCTAATTAACTTTTCAATGATATAGCTCACACTACTTTCAAAATGCTGCTACATTTTACAAATTTCTTTAAGGGAAAAAATAATGATGTTTCTATATGTAAAGCCATATGCAGAAATAATGGTACATGCCTGTTATCATGGCATTGGAGTGGATGCGTACGATAATTATGAGTTTTAGGACAACCAGTGCTACAGAGTATGTTTGATCCCAGTGTAGATGAATGGAGATGATGTCTCAAAGATCACACTAGGTTATATATATATATATATATTCCAGAACTTCACCATTTGAAACAGTAAGTACTTGTTATTTGACATAAGTCTTGTGGACTCAGATTGGCTTATCGAAGTCCTGTGAGTCTCGCCTTCAGAATGCCATAGTGCTGCATGAGTTGACACAGCTGTCTCCTTTGCTGACTCCATTGACACAACACTTTCATTTGTTCACTATCTAGTTATTGTTGATTTGCCTTAATTCCTTTTCTTTAAGACCTATCCACAACCCTGATCAAAACATGACAGTGACTTGCCTTCTTAACATTGAGGAAGTAGGCAAAAAAAAAAAAGCTCACATGACTGAATTCAGCCCCCTTTAACACCCTCATTTTAGAAATATTACCCCAAGTTGTTTACATCAACCCCATCTAGTTACACACCCAGTCTAGGCCTGCTCAAGGGATGAGTCACAGAAGGACATGATTATTCGTAGAGAAGGATCATTTGTAGTACATATCACATGCTACCAATATCCACAGCATTATTATTAACACTTGAGATACTCAAACTATTCTCTTGATATTCTATTTTGATTTTTCAAGAGATATGTAATTAAAGAAAATAAATGCAAATTAATAATACAATACACAATGGATTATAATTTTGAATGTGGGTGTAGGATAGCAAGAAAATTATCTATAAAAAAACAGGTTAATATATGTAAATTCAACATATGTGCTCTCTCTCACATTCAAAATATCATTTCATTTCAACATTTTAAAATAGCAAGGGTTTCTTCTAGAGTTTAAATCTAAAATTAAAATAACAAAAAATAACTAGTTTAAATTTCACATGCTTGTATAATTTTGGCACCTTTGATTTTTATAACATTACCATAAGGAACACACAATTATCAGAGTCTGTATTTCAAATGCTTGTAAAATTATTGTCGACTATAAATTGATAATTGATAATATCCCTTTCTATATATATGATCCTGTTTACAGAATTTTGTTTTTTATTGTGTTTTGTTTTTTGTTAGCACTGAGTTACAAGAACAGAGCTTCTCACTTTTTAACAAATTAACCCCTTATTCCCTCGTATGCTATCATATTTGCAAACGATTTCCAGTTCTATAGGTCATATGTAATTCTGCTGACCGTTTCCTTTTCTGTGCAGTGTGTTGTTTGATGTAGTCCTACATGGATACTGATGTTTTTATGGCATGAAGTTACTATTAAGACCCAAATCATGATTTTCCCTGTGCCTGTTTCTAGGATTTTGGTGGCACAGAAGAGGGGTGGGGGGCGTCATTCAGGACTAATTCATTAATCCACTTTGAGTTGCATTTAATGGATGGTCAAATATTGTGGTAATTGGTATGAGAAGGGTGTTAGAGAATATTATTTTAAGGTGTGTTACTTTTGTTTATGTTGCCTTTGTTTAACTCTGTGAAGCTGTGTTACTGTGCCTGTCTAAAACACCTAGTGGTCTAATAAAGAACTGAATGATCAATGGTGAGGCAGGAGTAAGGATAGGCAGGGCTGGCAGGCAGAGAGAATATATAGAAGGAGAAATCTGGGAAAGGATAAAGGAAGAAGCTACAGACAGAGGAGGATATCAGGGGCCAGCCACCCAACTGCACAGCCAGACACAGAGTAAAAAATAATGAAAGGTATACCGAACTAGAGAAATGTAAAAGCTCAAAGGTAAGGACTAGACAAGAAAATTTAAGTAAAGCTGGCTAGCAACAAGCCAAACTAAGGCCAAATATTTGTAATTAAGAATAAGCCTCCATGTGTGATTTATTTGGGAACTGAATGATGGGCCCCCAAACAACAACAACAACAGAATGGACACCATAGTGTTCATATGTTTGAATGTTTGGTCCTCAGTTGGTAGAACTGTTTTGGAATGTTTAGGACGTGTAGATATGCTGGTGGAGGTGTGGCACCACAGATGCGCACAATGTTTCAAACGCCCATGACATTCTCAGCTACCTCTGTCTTGTCTGTCTCTGTCTCTATTTCTCTGTCTCTCTCCCTCTGACTCTTCCCAGTTAGTTCTTTCTCTGTCTTCTGCCTTGGATCAGATATGAGCTCTTAGTTTATGGCCCAGAACCATGATGCCATACCTGCTGCCATGTTCCCCACAATGATGAGCATGGATTCAGCCTCTGAAATTGTGTTACCACAATAAAGTGTTTCTTCTAAATCACATTATCTTAGCTCACAGTAAAAAAGTAACTAAAGCAAATGCAAAATTCAAATTCCCTTATTTTTCAGGTGTTTTACCAGTTTTCCTAGATATGTTGAAGCCACTATGACTTTTCTCATTTTGGACAGCTATCTCTTGTAAATAGGCTCACTAGACAACGTGGATATACTCATGAGTGCTCTGACATGTTTTTATCAATTTATATGGGTGTTCACGTTTTACATTTTGTGACAATACCATATTATTTTGTGGCCATAGTTTTATAGTACAGTGTGAAACCAGAAAGTATGATGCCATCTACTTTTTCTTGTCCAAAATATTCTTGGTACTTAAGAGCTTTGTGCTTCTTGGTGGACTTGCAATGTTTTGCTTTGTTTTTCCTTTCATTTTTATAAAATTTTTCTTAAAAACTTGATTTTGGTATAGATCATATTGATTCTAAAATGTGGTTTTGTGATATGATTGTTTTAATAGAAGACCTTGAACCCACAAAACAACACAACTTTACCTTTGCCTGTGCTTTATTATTTCATTGGTTATATTTATTCACTAAATTTATCCAATTCTTTGGTTAACTGTATACCTCTAAGCATTTCATTTTTTAAATGTCTCAGTTTACTCTTGGACATGTCAGTCTTCTTAATTTCATTTTTGGTAATTTAATATTTTTCTGTTATATATAGAAACACACATGACCGGTATATATTGCTTTTTATAGCTTAAATTGATTATATTTGTTCATTTTTTTAAACAGATGGATCTTTCTTTCCAAAGGCTTTAGAGTGTTTAGTGTGTTTGATCTTTTGGTCTAAAAACAGAGGTAATTAGAGTTCTTCACATCTGACATGAAGGTTGTGTATCTTTTGGAGCAATGCTTGTGATGAGGAGAACTAGTATGACACCGAGTGAAACCAGCTTAATTGTGTGTCCCTGACACATCCATGATCACAATTAAATGTGTTCCATTTTATAGTCATTGAATATAATGCCTGCTGTGGACTTGCTAGGCCTGATTTTATTAGGTATCATTTCTATACCTAGTTTGCGAAGTCATTCTTTTTTATAACAAACAGGTGTTGAATATTGTCAAATGTATTTCTTGCATATATTGAAATTATTGTAGCATTTTCATTATTTGATTCTGGTAAAATAAAGCAAGATATTAATATTTTTAATTAATTGAGCAGTTGCTGAGAAAGGGTGTCATTACATAGTTCAATCTGTCATGGCACCCATTTTATTAGATAAAATCAGTCATGTTTGAATTCCAGGAGCAAAGTAACAAACCCCACTGAGTTTGATATGTGTTCCTTTTTGGGTCACAATTCTGTGTTGGTTGTTGGGGGTGAGGAATTGAGTAGACCACCCAATACCTTTCTTTTAAGGTCTTTTTCAGCATTAGTACAGATAACAGTATTCTCTTAAAATGAGTACTGAAGTGTCCACTCCTCTGCAACTATTGAAAAATAGTTTGAGGTTTGGCATTAAATCATCTTTAAATATTTGATAGAGATTATCAGGAAAACATTTTTCCTGGGATTTTATTTCTTGAGAGATATATTATTATTAAATATCCTTACTCATTGGTCAATGAAGATTACCTCTTTCATTATCATTTGGTCTATGCGAAGATGAGCATTCTAGGCATTTACTCTTCTCTTAAAACTCACTTATTCTTTGTGTGATTGTGTGTGTGTGTGTGTGTGTGTGTGTGTGTGTGTATAACAATTTACAAAAGATCATGATCCCTTTTGTTTCTGGAGCTTCAGCTGTCAGCCCTCAGTCATTTCTAATTTTATTTGTGTGAATCCAATATCATTATTCATTTTGCTAAAGATTTTCCAATATGTTCATTTCTTCAAAACAGCAATTCAGCTCTTACAAATCCCTTTCTGTTGTACATCATGTATATTGTTCACCTATTCAAAATAACTAAGTAATGGAACCAAACGTATGTCATATGAATGCATAAAGAAAATGTGATACATATGTGCTATATTTTATGAAACTATAAAAAATTAAGTTATTACATTTGTAGGAAAATGATGGTAACTAAAATTCATTTTAAATAAAATAAGCCAGACTCAGAAAGACAAATAATGTGTATGTGGTTATTCATGTATTTGTATGGAGGTCATGTGTCTATAAAGGACATCATGAGAGAGAAAATGATAGAGAGAGAGAACAACAGAATGCATATGATAAGAAACAAAAGGATTCTTTTGTGGGGAGAAATAGAAAGAGCTAGTGGAAGGCAAAAAGCATGAGAAAGGACAACTGGGGTGAGGGAGGCATGAGAACAAAATATATTCACACACGTGTACAAGGGTGTCATGATCAAACCCATGCTTTGCATATTAACATAAAAATAAAGGTAAATGTTTAAAAAATGTGTGTTTTTACTAATCTCATGTTTAACTTTATTATTTTTTTCCACTGTACTATGTTTGAACTTTGTTTCTCTCACTCCTTATGGAATACATTTAACTTGTATATATAAGACTTTCATTTTGTAAATGATCAATAGAAAGGAAATATATTCATAATGAGATTGTGGAACAATTATATAATTAAATAGATATTAACCCCACATGACATACAAGTGGTTAAGATATCAATGAAAGGATGCTGAAAGTAAGTAATCAGCATGATGATGGAAATCAAGCCAATCAGAAACCCCCTCAAGCCTGTAGGAAGGCTGGAGGTAGAGGGAAGGAGGTGGTGCTAATGAGGATGCAGACAGCAGTGCCTCTGCCTGACACTGATAGGTACGGAAATATGCAACTAGTGAGAAAAACCATTTTCTCAATCACCTGTAAACAGAACAGTTTAACTGCTGTCAGCTTCTTTGTAAGAACTCATGTCCTTACCTTAGATGACATTCTTCTCTTTTGACTGTAGGGCATTCACAATAGCCAAGAATTATAAACAGTGCAAACATGGGCTGACTGAGGTTGGATCAATAAATTTGGCACACACTTGCAATGGAACAATCCAGCCTCAAATCCAGGAAATCCCACAATATGATAAATGAATGAACCTGAGACCTTGTCAGGAAATGAATACAGCAGACATGGATGCACAAATGCTGCAGGATTTCCCTATGTGAGATTATTAAACATTAAAGCTTTCAGAAGCGGTAGGTTTGATAGTCACTGCCAGAGGCTTAGGAAGAGTAAAATGGAGAGTTGCATTTCCTGGAAAGAGATTCAGTTCTGTGAGATGAGTATGTCCTGAGAAATAGCAAACCTCAGAACTCTGCCTAATTATATAAAGTTGTACAGTTAACAAATCCTTAGCAAGACGGAATCCACATTACCTGTGCTTACCATAATATTTACAAGAGAAGTATCTGTAGGACCGGAGAGATGGCCCATTCAGTTATGTGCCCACTGTGCAAACACGAAGCCCTGAGTTCAGATCCCCAGCAGTCATGTACAAATAAAATAAAACAAATGAGCAAAAGCTCAGATGTGGTGGGGAAATAGAACATGCAGATCTCTAAGGCTCATTGGCCAGTCGGTGTAGCCAATTAATATTTACACATCAGTAAGTCCATGTTTATACTGTTTCTAACTTTGTTTATCATGGATGATATTGTAGGGAACATGAAAGGATACTACCAGTTCAGGTTCAATGAGAGATGTTTTCTCAAAATATAAAGTAAAGGGGATTATAGATGTACTGGTTACCCTTTTTGATTTTTTTTTTTTTTTTTTTTTGGTTTTTCGAGACAGGGTTTCTCTGTGTAGCTTTGCGCCTTTCCTGGAACTCACTTGGTAGCCCAGGCTGGCCTCGAACTCACAGAGATCCGCCTGGCTCTGCCTCCCGAGTGCTGGGATTAAAGGCGTGCGCCACCACCGCCCGGCCTGGTTACCCTTTTTAAAAAATTATTTATTCATCATACATCCTGACCACAGCTTCTCCTCCCTCTTCTCCTCCCATTCACTCCCCCACCTTCCCTCCACAAGTCTTCAATCCACTCCTCTGTTTTTGTTCAAGCCTCCAGTGGGTATCAACAAAGTACAGCATACAAAGTTGCCATAAGACTAAGCACCTTCCCTTGTATTAAGTTTGGGAAAGGCAATCTAGTATGGGGAATAGGTTCCCAAGAGCCAGGCCAAGCATCAGGGACAACCCCTGATCCTATTGTTAGGAGTCCCACAAGCAGACCAAGCTACACAGCTGTCACATATATGTGGAGGGCCTAGGTCAGTCCCATGCAGGCTCCCTGGTTGTTAGTTCAGATTCTATGAGTTCCCATGAGCCCAGGTTAGTTGTTTGGTGGGTTTTCTTGTGGTGTCCTTGGCCCCTCTTGCTCCTACAATCCTTCTTCCCTCTTTTCAGCAGGATTCCCCAAACTCAGCCTAATGTTTGGCTGTAGGTCTCTGTCTCTATCAGTTCCTGGATGAAGGCTCTCTGATGACAATTGGGGTAGTCACCAGTTTGATCACAGGGGATGACCAGTTCAGGCTATTTAACAATTATTGCCAGGAGTCTTAGCTGTGGTCACCCTTGTAGATTCCTGGGATTTCCCTTGTACCAGGTTTTTACATGACCCTGAAATCAGCCCCCTCTCCCACTCCAGTCATCTCTTTCAGTACTTTCTCGCTCCAACCACCCCCCAACCTGATCCCTCAGGTTCTCATCACTAAGAGCCCCCAGTCCACACAGATCTATTCTATTTCCCCTTCCCAGGAAGATCCATTGCCCCTCCTCCCTCTTGGGCACTCCTTCTTACCTAGCCTCTCCAGGTCTATGGATTATAGTATGGTTATCCTTTACTTTACAGCTAATATCCCCTTATGAGTGAGTACATACCATGTTTGTGTTTCTTGGTTGGGTTACCTCTCACAAGATGATTTTTTTTTATAATTCCATTCATTTGCCTTCAAATGATGTCATTGTTTTTAACAACTGAGTAATACTCCATTGTGTAAATGCCCCACATTTTCTTTAATCATTTTTTTGGTTAAGGGGTGTCTAGGTTGTTACCAGGTTCTGGATATTACAAATAGAGCTACTCTGAAGAGTCACCCTTAACTCTCAACTTCACACAGCCTACAATCCTCTGAGAAAGACCCCATTGAGAATCTTTCTAGATCAAATTGCCCTGGGGCATAACTCTGGGATATTTCTTTGATTAGTAAAGATACATAAGGGTCCACCCTATGTTGAGCTGCAACGTCACATGGGGGTGGTCATGGGCTTTATAAAGAAGCTCACTAAGCTAAGCATGAGCCAGTGAGATGGTGAACCAGGCAGCCAATAGACAAGCATAATTCCTCCATGTTTCCTGACTCCAGGTTCCTGCCTTGTATTCCCACTCTGACATTCATCAGTGATACTGTAACCTATAAGTTGAAACAAACCCTTCCCTTCCTAGTTGATTTGGTCAAAGTATTTTGTTGCATCAACCAAGAGAAAACCAGAATGGAGGAAGACAGACATTAATCTTTGGTTTCCGTACACATACAAATGTGCTTGTGCACCTACAAGCACATATACACACAGGACAGTGTTGCATGCACCACAGTTTCACACACATACACACAAAATTAAAATTAAATACCTTGGTATTATTTCTTTGCTAAAAATTACACTTCTTTGGATAAATCCAAAAGAATTTCTATTTTTAGCTGCAGCGTTCTACCACATTGGAAATTCAGAAAGAATGTAAACATTCAAGGCAGTGAGAAGGGCTAAAGAGAACATAGTCTGCACATACAAAGGAACATATTCCAAGATAATACCCCCACACACACCAAAGCACCACTGTATCCACTTTCCAATGCCAACTTACTATAATTGTCAAACATCCCTTTACTATTTGTTAGAGCAGGGGATAGCTACATTTACTAACAATACCTACAACATATGACATCTCTCTATTTTATGATTTTTAGGTTTTAGAATTCAGCATTACACATATTGATATATTTTTGCAAAATCTATTATTTGCATTGTATAAAATATTGAACCGTTGAATCTATTCCCTACTGTACAATTAGATGTGTAGCCATTGTCTCATAATGAATATGCTTCCTAACAATGGACTGCCTTATAAACATAACAATAAAATTTTAGATTTCATCATTATGAAAGATTAGAAATGTACAATTTAATTCCCAGGGTTTTAACATTAATGCCACACTAGCAGAAATATTTACATTTTCTGTGCCAGTTTAATTAAGCATATTCATTGTCTTGAATCAAAACATAATTTGCACTGGGCTTAAATATTTCAGTATTTTGTTTGTACTGAGTCTAAACAAGTCATACAGGGGCCTCAGAGTTAATTTAAAATATCAGAGAATGAGTCATTTTGAGCTAACCCATGCCTCCTGGTTCTTTGCAACACAGCTTTACATTTCCTGACAAATTGAATTCTATCTAGGTGTCACTCTTAGGAATCCCCAAGGTTTATCTCTGCCCTTTTTGCTCTGACATACATTTTTGACAGACCCAGAAAATGGTGTGATAGAAACCTGTGGAGTGGTAATACCCTCTACAGCAGGGGTCAGCTGTAAAGAACCATTAATGAGGCCTCCCATAAACAAACTGTGCTCAACAGTGACAGGAGCAACGGAAACAAAAAGAGATGATCTGTTCATACATATCGCATAGGGCACAAGGCTCTCTTCTGACCCACTCTTCAGGAGACTCTTCCAAACGTGAAAATGAGCTAATTTTGTCCATATCACCTATGAGAAAATTATTTGGCTTTTTTTCATCTTTGCATATTTTATCAGGTCTATGTAACATGTATCCAATGTTTATCTTTATTGAGGTTCCATAACATTGTCTACTGCCCATATCATTAAAAATGTGTTACTGATGGAAAATATAAGAGGGAGATTTAGATAGAAATAAATTCCTATTCTCATAGTGCACAATTAATTTCACATGGTAGATTAATATAATATAAGAATAGTATAGGACAATAATGAAAACATATCTACTTATAAGATGAAAACCATAAAAAACCTTAATGTATAGCCCATAAGTTTTCCCTCAGTAAAACCACAAAGAAAGAGTACCTATCAAAAAAAAAACATGGAGAAATGTATTCAAATAATTCCAAAAATTCCATAATTAAAGGGAGGATCAGAAACACACAGCACACAACTTTGGAGTCTGAATACAGAACTGAGGCAATGATTCCTGTGCCTTATATACAATATAACCCATTTGATAAGGTTTCTGATGTTTATTTCTAGTTTATATGTTTGTGAACACTTAATTTTGTACTCAGTGATACTATGTGTAAACATTCTGCATTTTGAAACTCAAACTATAATCACATAAGAAATTAAAGTCAAACTTAAAAAATGGAATAAAATAGTTTGAAAATCTGTAGTGCACATATACACATATTTTGGTATGCAATGTATGCTTTTGTAAGTTTTTCATAAAAAATAATGTATGCATCTATTTTAATAAACTTATAATAAAACATAGGTAGGTAATACTTTAGTTATGAAATTAATCTAAGTAATTGGTGAATTGACATACTTAGTTTAAGAAAAATGCCTATTAATTAAAAATTATGTAAGTCTGACCCATGGATTATTTATATTTTTCTCATTGATCCAAATAGAAATAAAGTAAAGTAAAAACAGTGAAAAAGTAGTCTATTAAGTTAGAACATAAAGCAATACTGTATTGTGGAGTCATCCCACCCAAGGAATCGCCCCTGAACCTGCTCCCCAGATCACATCTTCTGGCATGTGACAGCTGACTTATCCATTCCTAACTAAAGTTCAAAGACTCTGAGAATAATAACTGAAATCAATTGAAATAATCTTTGTTTATGTGCTTCTCTCCCACCTCTCTCCAGATTCTAATTTAATAATTTTCAGGAGCATGAATATATAGCAACATTCTAAGTCTATGTGGGACCATGAGCCTGAACCTGAGCTTGTGTGTGTCTGTGTGTTTATGCCCACATGTGTAAAATGTCTCTGTGTGTGTGCGTGTGTGTGTGTGTGCGTGCGTGTGTGTGTGTCTGTCTGTCTGTCTGTGTGTGTGTCTCTGTGTGTGTATACTTATCATTTCTATTGGCATATAATTAACTTAAGTGTAAGAATGATGCCATAGAATTTCCATTTTGGGGCTTGAAAATGTTCAAGTTATCATTTATAATCATTACAAATTTTGATAGGCTAAATACACTCAATTTGGGTATACAGGTTTTTAATAGAATTTGAAGTAACCGTGGCTCATTTCTCCTTTTCTCCATTTACTAACAAAAGCTGCTACTTACTAACAATACAATTGGAGATATCATTTGAAAGTTTGAAATGACTTTTCTCTGTGCAAAACCAATTTTTCAGTGCTAAATGGAAAGCTAAGCCCAAGTGCCATGTGAATTCTCTCCTCCAATTAATTCTTAGTATCTCTATAATTAATGTGCTATAGAATGAAAAGAATAGAAATTATCTCTTGACTATTCTCTTCTGAATTACCTACATTGAGCATTTCTATAAACACAGTGACAGAGAAAATTAAGACTTTCTGAGATGTCCCTTTAAGGGTGCAAGGAGTCTCTTGGAGAAGGTTAAATATTAATTGCTTACTTTTACTTCGTGCTAGGGCACACACTAAGTAGCATAGCAATAGGTTGTCAATCCCAAATTATAGCTGCTAGGGGGCAAATCTGTGGAAATTCATCACAACTTTAATATTTAGAATGAAAATCTACAAGGTAAAACATTGAAGACAGTGTACACAGTTTGGTCCCTCCCCTTTTACAGAAATCATGACTGTGGCATCATTCCTTTGGGGAAACTGAAATATCTTTAAACTTCAGGTGGCTAAGGAGATGAGTATGTGTAAGAGGTAGAGGCCCCAATTGCAATTCAAGCAGTTTCGTACATGGTAGATCTTCTGATTTAATTTAGATGTGTTTCTGCAATATTATGAAAATGAATTTAACCACATAGGACTGTTAAGTACCCCCATCAGTTCTCTGTCCTTTCATTACCCTGTGCTGGCCAGCCTCATGTTAAAATGACAAAATAACTGAGTAATTAGTAACTGAAAGAGAAAACAGCATCTTCTAACTCTGCTTTTGGAGACTTTGTTGTAGGATCTGATGGATGCCTCACTCGTGGCCAGGGGTGGAGCTAAAGGTGGAGTAAGGAGGATCAGAAAGGACAGCTGGCTCCCCTAACTACCCAGGAAGCCAAGAGGACCCAGCTTGTGGTCCAAAATCCCCTTCAAAGGCTTACTTTTAATGGCTTGAAGACCTGTTATAGGTCTACACATCCCCAAATGTCTGTCACCCCAGGAGTGGCACTGTGAAGAAAGACCCTTTCACATAGGGACCTTAATGAGATCAACATCTCCCTCCCTCCCTCTTCCACTCTGCCCAGCTTAGCCCAGCCCACAATGAGACAAAGGAAGTTATGCCTTGAACCAGACCCAGCTCTGGTCCCATGGATGACATATAAGTAGGAAAGTGTGGACACGAACATTGTGGTGGACAATCACCAACTATGCTTTTCTCTCTCCCTTTTAGAATTCTCCTAAGGTCTTTGTGGCACTTGAAAAATATGTCCCATGAGTAAACTTATTTAAAAAAACATCAAACTTAAAATTAAGTATTAGAAGGTAAAGCTTAGAGGGACTGAGTCTGTTGATGCTTATAAATACAGGCTGTCATGGTTACACTCTCCATTGTAGAGCTCCCTTTCCCATCACTGAAGCAGCTTTTAATTGAGCTTAGCAAGTGCAAGAGTCACCAAATACACATTCTATCTAGGGCTCTTAATTGTCTGTTTGCTTCTTATCTGATTCACTCTTCTCAGAAGGTTTATTCAAGTTCACTGTCACTCCTGTTTTCTTCATGAAGGATAGGGAACGAGACTGACAACAACGGACGATGTGGAGAAAGTGAAGTGATGGTGGACGCGAATGAAACCAGTGTCACTGTAAGATATCCAGAGCTATCACTAATGTTATCTATTATGGTTAAGAAATTATATTGAGAAAAATGACATTTCTCTTTAAGCTCCATTAACAATTTGGAAAATTGTATAATTCAGTTGTACTATTCACTATTAAAGTTTGTTTTATACAGCATCAGCACAAGGTGTGTTTTATGCCTCAATGTCCACATCTTTGTTGCCAAGATGCATATCTAATAAATATTTATAATCATGAGTTTAAATATTTTGAAAATCTGTATGACATTTATTAATGCTTGTTTTGATCAACTTATGAAACACAATAGGACTTGAGATTTCATTGTTACCAAACTATACATCAAAGAAGAGGGTTTCATTTAATTCTCATTATATTATGCATTTTTCCAAAATTTTGGGATTCCAGCCAAAACTTAATACATGACAGCTGTATAATTTTTACCCAGTATAGTTTGTATTTTGCACAGAATACCATTTTCCAGGGACAATTCCAATTAATTGGATGCACATAAATAAATATATTAAAATGCTATTTTTGCAATGTTCTTAATAAATGAAATTTCAATCCATGGTATGTGAAATTGATGTGAGGCTAATCCTTCAAAAAATATTTTGGAGACTTTAAGCTACAATTAAATTATTTTAGATAATATAGTGTCAATAATTACTGCAAATACTCAAAAATATGACTGAGGATTTCTGGAGGCTCATGTTGAGAGTCTATAGCTCTGTAACATATTCTCTTGAGACAGTCTCTCACCAAATCAATACATTTTGCTTCACATTTTTAAAATTCATTTTTCTTTGATCCTGAGTACTATTCCATTACATATGTGTATATACACATATATACACATATATGATATATATGCATATATATACAGATATATACCAAATCTCCATCATTCATTCATCTGTTGATAGACAACTATGTTGTTTCCAATTATTAGCTATAGGGAATAAATGAGCAATAAACATAGAAAAGCAAATATCTCTGTGGCAGTTTATGGCGTTTTCTGGGTATACAACCAACAGTGAAAAGTAATTCAAAGATAATTCAATGAAGCATAAGGATGCTAATTATTCATATTCAAATTCTGTATGAGCTTCAGATTATTAACATGCATAAAATCATGTTTTGTTTTGCTCTTTAGTTCTATTTTAAAGAGATGATTGTTGTTGTAATTCCATGGGTGAGAATCAATTGTATTGAAATAAAAAGAAAAGAGACCTGTGCTTGCTTTACTAGATTTGACTGTTCATGTCTTAGAAGATGATCCTATAGGGCTGTGTTAAAAGCGTAGAGAAGGAAGAGCTAATGAAGGAGAGAGAGAGAGAGAGAGAGAGAGAGAGAGAGAGAGAGAGAGAGAGAGAGAGAGAGAGAGAGATGGAAGTGACCAGTAGAAATGAAAACCATGTGTGATGTGTACACAGCAATATGAAGGGAGACAGGCTGCGATTCCTTATCAAAGTTTAAAGCATCACACAGAGCTTCAAACATATTTTGGAAAATGTGGGAGTTTGCTTTGTTAAAGGCAAATTAAATTTTAAGCAAGTGTTCAAAAAAATCTTTCTGATGAGGCAATCTATTTGATTAAGGATTCAGGGATGAAACATTAAAGCCTGGTTGTTCAAAGTGCTCGGCTGGCTCCGAGTGGCTTTGCTCTGAGAGCTTCATTCCATACACCCTTTCCTTCCCCGGTTATTATAATTTTCATTTCAAATGAAGGTAAAGAGATACTCATGACAGGATCTTTTATTTGTCTGGATGGAGAAAGAGTGGAAAGCATAGGCTGACAACTCCACTATAATTAAAATCTTTAAATGTCTGATTGCCTTATTATTGCTTCCTTTATTTATTTATTTATTTTTGTTTTCTATTGCATTATAAAATGTAAACTTTCCATTTGCTAGGAGAAGCACCTTGCTGGAAATAATTTTTTTCTGAAGGAAAAACTCCCTAAAAAAAGGACTGAATTTTCATGCAATCTCGGATTATGGACCCCACGATGGTCCTTAGTGTCTCAGTGATGGCATGCCATAGTGGGATTGCACAGCACTCATTGCATCTCCTCTTCGATCAAAAAGGGCCAGGAAGAAGAACAAGGCTACGTTCTCAGCCTGCGGTGAGATGCTTAGGTGCTAATGTTTCTGGATGGAAGGGCTTTAAGTGCCTGGCTATTTTAAGAACATTAATGCTCAAAAAGCCAGTGTATTATTAAGGCTTCGTGACTCACATTTAATACAGCTAGTCATTAAACAAAACGCACTTTGGAGTTTTCCACTTTTAAAAGTAATTTATAGCTTGGTCTCTAAAATTAAATGCTTTGATTCTGAAAAACCCCAAAGAATTCTTTCTTTTGAAATTTAATTTTTTTACATTGCTGGGAAAATTCAGCAATGATTTTCTCCTTCAAAAGCCATAATATATTTTTATTGCATTATCAACATAAAAGTCCAACTGAAAAGAAATAGCAGCATTGTTGGGTTTTGTTTATAAAAAAGCACAAATGCCCAAGTAGTATCCCACCTGTGAGTTATTTTAAATATATTAACACATATTTTTAAGCCTCGACTTTTAAAATGAATGATGTAAATAGTTTATTACAGCTTATTTCAAAGATAAGGAGTTGAAATCTTGTAAATGCTAAGCATAGGGCCAGTAGGTGGCAGCATAGCTCTTTGATTGCCTGCAAGAACTGCCCCAATTTTTAAGGCAGTAGAAAAAACTCTTTTTATAAGTAATAAAAAACAGAAAAGAGTTTCTCTGTAGACTTGTATGCTGCCTTTATCTCCAAAGCTCTATAATGCATGGATGTGTAATATTAAGGCATTCACTTTGAGGAAGATCACCAGTCTGCAAAGACATTTCAATGTGTGTGTGTGTGAGAGAGAGAGAGACAGAGAGAGAGAGACAGAGAGAGAGAGAGACAGACAGACAGAGAGAGAGAGAGAGAGAGAGAGAGAGAGAGAGAGAGAGAGAGAGAGAGAGAGAGAGAGAGAGAGATGTTTTCTGTTGACATCGTTTCCGTTTGATATTCTCCTTTATCCATGTTAGTTTGCGAACTGACAAAGCTAAGAGGCAAGGACCAGTGGAACCAGGTATCCATGTTCACCTACAAGAATTTCAGAAATCAAATTACCTGCAATTAAAACTGATGTGGACCAATTATGTTTCTTCACACAGGGTGAAAAACTGAAATAGAAATACAAACAACTGTTTGCACTTCAGTTTTCATTTTGACGGTTTTAATGTTATTTCCCGTCCTGTGAAGTTGTGGGAAACTATCCAAAGGTCATTGATAAACAGCAGGTCCTTTTGCTGACTGCCGAGTAACATTCTAACCTGAAACAGCATTAGAATGAGCCAACAGGAGATTGGATCATTTAAAATGACGATGTTTTATCATGTTCACTCTGTGTCCTTCAAAACACACTGCTCACAGCACAAAGTCTAAGCTGCCGTGTTGGTTGGAAACTGTCCCTCCGATGTCTTCTTCCTACCTTCCTCCACACTCTCTGCTGTTAGTTCTCTTAATCCATGCATCCAGACTTTCACATCTAGGAGCACTCAGGCAACAAATATTTGCAAGGATTTCTGGCCTCATTATCTTTAAGCCTTGACACAAATGTCCCCATTGCAGTGAATGTTCCTGATATTCCTGCTCATCTTCAATTAAATTATAGCTATCATTCCTTTGGGCTGTTGTAGCTGCCTATGGTATCCACATTACTTTTCCCAATACTTAAAAACATCAATAAAACACTCTCAATCAATTAGTTTAGTGATTTAACATTTATTTATTTCATGCTCTTTATCTCCTAGAATGTAACTCTCCAGAGTTTCCAGATCTGGTTTCCTCATGCTTCTTCAATACCTACTACAGCCTTTGGTAAAAAACAATAACTCAATAAGGTAATCATTGACATTAGTCTTTTTAATGAAGCTCATGTAGTACTTTGAAAGGCTTTGAAGACAAAAAGAAGAGCTGCATTTAAGATCTGAATAGCAGAGAATGTATTTTCTAAGTTACTTGTAGTTCTTGCAAGGTATCCTTACTGTTTATTACGATGTTCCTACATTTTGGTAACTGATGATCATGACTAGGGAAAAATAAGTGAGAATATTAACAGCACAGATACCAGCAATATTTCCTTCCCTCTTCCTCCTCCTCCTTCTCCTCCTAGTCCCCATCTCTCTCTGTTCTTTATTCTTTATATTCTCCGTTCTCTTTTTATAATTGTATAATTAAGTATGTGAATCTAGCCAATGAATTATAATCTTGAAATTTAATAGACATCCACTAAGCAGAGATAAAATAAAAGATTTATTTTTAAGCTTGGGAAATTGTCTTGACCTTGACAAGACAAAGTCATTAATTTACTACCGAGCCTGAGATAAATATGTTTTATATATTGTGTTTGTTTGTTTGTTTTCTTTTTAACAACTAGACCATTACTTTCTGGTGGGACAGATTCATGGATAATCAATTATCCTTGATAACTCATGATTTTGTGACTATAAAAAATGTGCTTTAGCTGACAAGTCAGTGAGAAGGAAGTTAAAAGACATAATACTAAGACATAGGAAGTCCTCAATTAATTTCTCTATCAACATTTATCTAGGATCCTAACACTAGTTGAGAAGTAGAGTTTTACTACATGAAATGTAGGATGCCATTCAAAAAGCACAGGCAGCAGATCGGAGGCTCAAAGATTCAAACGCACTGGAATGAGTGCTGCTAAAATCTTTAATGTTACTGTACACTGCACACATCCACCAACTTTACATTAAGCTCACCTATTAAATGATGTGTCAGTTAGGACACTCCACAGGAGCATAACCAATGGAGAGATATGCATTCAAAGATGGCTTATTAAAGTGGATTTCAGGTCATGGGGTGGGTAATCCAACAATGCTAATCTCCTAAAAGGAAGACAAATAATCTGGTAGTTGTTCAGTTCAAGAGACTGGATGTGTCTGCAGTCCCAATCTGATGCTAAAATCCCAGGGATTTGAACAGAACTATTGATCTTTGGTCTACTGTGGATTTCTGAAGAAGTAGGTTGTAATGTCAACTGAGAAAATGCCTCAACAACTGAATAGATTGACTTGCCATTGAAAAGAAGGGCAAGTGGGCAAAATCGAAGCTTCCTTCTCTCATGTTCTTTTGTGTGGGCTACCACCAGAAAATATGGCCCAGATTTAGGGTGGGCCTTTCCACATGGAATGATCCAATCAAGAAAATCTCTCTCAGATATTTTGATTATAAATGAAGTGAATTTGGCAACCTAGACTAGCCATCACATGAGGTTGGCAAGATTTTTGTGGTGGTTAGGAAGAAATGAAGCTTCATATGTACACCAACTGTGAACAAATTATTTGCTATGTCTTAGATACTGTTTTATTGCTGTTAAGAGATATCATGTCCCAGGCAATTTTTTTTATTATTATTATTTTACAACACCATTCAGTTCAACATAATAGCCACAGATTCCCCTGTTCTCCCCCTCTCGCCCACCCGTCCACCCAGCCCACCCCCCCATTCCCACCTCCTCCAGATCAAGGTCTCCCCCGAGAACCGGGGTTGACCTGGTAGACTCAGTCCAGGCAGGTCCATTCCCCCCTCCCAGACCGAGCCAAGTGTCCCTGCATAAGTCCCAGGATTCAAACAGCCAACTCATGCAACGAGCCCAGGACCTGGCACCAATGCACAGCTGCCTCCCAAACAGATCAAGCCAAATGACTGTCTCACCCGTTCAGGGGGCCTGATCCAGTTGGGGGCCCCTCAGCCTTTGGTTCATAGATCCTGTGCTTCCATTCATTTGGTTATTTGTCCCGGTGCTTTATCCAACCTTGGCTTCAACAATTCTCGCTCATATAAACCCTCTTCTTTCTCACTAATTAGACTCCCAGTGCTCCACCAGGGGCCCAGCCGTGGATGTCTGCCTTCAGATTCCTCAGTCCTTGGATGGGGTTTATGGCACCACTATCTGGGTGTCTGGCCATCCCATCACCAGAGTAGGTCAGTTCCTGCCGTCTCGCGACCATTGCCAGCAGTCTTTTGCGGGGGTATCTTTGTGGATCTCCATGGGCCTCCCTAGCTCTCTGCTTCCTCCCCTTCTCACCTTCTCATGTGGTCTTCATTTACCATGGTCTCCTATTCCTTGTTCTCCCTCTCTTTTCTTGATCCAGTTAGGATCTCCCACTCTCTTTCCCTCGACTGTCGCCCTTCATTGTTCCCACTCATGACCAGGCTGTTCATGTAGATCTCGTCCATTTCTCCGTGTCTTTTTTTTGGGGTCCCGTTTTCCAGGTAGCCTCACTGGTGATGTGAGTAGCAGTCCAGTCATCCTTGTTCCACATCTAGCATCTTCCTATGAGTGAGTACATACCATATTTGTCTTTCTGAGTCTGGGTTACCTCACTCAGGATGATTTTTTCTAGATCCAGCCATTTGCCTGCAAACCGTGTGATGTCATTGTTTTTCTCTGCTGAGTAGTATTCCATTGTGTATATGTGCCACAATTTATTTATCCATTCTTCAGTTGAAGGGCATCTAGGTTGTTTCCAGGTTTCCCAGGCAATTTTTTAATAGAAAACATTTAATCGGAGGCTTGCTCATGGTTTCGGAGGATTAGTCCATGATAATTATGGTAGAGAGCATGGTAGCAGGGAGGCAGGCATGACATAGAACTGTAGCTGAGATCTCACATCTGATCTACATATTGGAGGGAGGGAGGGAGGGAGGGAGGGAGAGAGAGAGAGAGAGAGAGAGAGAGAGAGAGAGAGAGAGAGAGAGAACTGGGAATTATGTGGGCTTTTGAGACTTCAAATTCTTGTCAAGCATTCTGCCATCCAGTTACTGAGCGGCATCCAAATACACGTGCCCTGTGTTTGCCATTCTCATTCAAAGCCCCACATTCTGTAAAAATTGAACTTTGTTTTGGACTTTATCACGAGGTATCAATGATGTAACTCTTATTTCCAGCAAAGTAAGATGAAATAAAATATGTTGGTTTAAATATTAAGGCAACTCACATAGTTAAAAGGGAGGTTTATTTTGTGGGGTAACTTACAAGTGAAGGGATAGGTTACAGGGTCTGGGAAAGGTATAACGCAGTCCAGTGGTGTTATCTGGAGAACTCTGCTCAGTCTACCTCCAGCATCCAAGATCCAGGAACCAAGAGAGCTCACCCATCCAGATCTTGGTTCTTCAGGGGTCCTCTCTTGTCTCTGCCTTGTAGGCATGACAGTTACCGAAGCCTCAAAGGGGGTGGTACTTCCAGGTCAAAGCTGGACCAACTACCCACTACATCTCCCACTTTTGTCTAAATAAGAAGGTTCTAACCTAATACAAGACTATGTACAATTGGAATGATTATCAAATATTGTCCAGGAGTAATAAGGGATAATGACCTAGATAAGATGGAACTACAACTAATGTGAACAATATCAAACAAGAGACATATACTAAAATGCAGAGAAGTCTGGAGCACTGGTAAATGGCATATTACGAAGGTCATTCCCAAAATTGTATCCTAAAGAACCTAAATCTAATATTTAATATTGACAATTTTCAGACAAAATGGATTTTTGATAAAATTGAAATCTTTAGCCTTTTTATTTTGTTTTATCATATTTATTCTATTCTCCTTAAAATATTTGCATGCTGGGCAGTGGTGTCAAATGCCTCTAATTCCAACACTGGATCTCTGTGAGTTCAAGGCCTGCTTGGTCTACAGAGCAAGATCCAGGACAGGCACCAAAGCCACACAGAGAAACTCTGTTTTGAAAAAAAAAACAAAAAAAATATTTACATCACAGAAATATCTGAGTTTTATAGTGGTGTTTACCATGTGAGTAATCATATGGTATATTTTGACTTTCAACATTTTAGTAGGAAGGTTTGTAGAAATCAGCCATATGATGAATAAATAAGCCAATAAGACACCTGTAGTCTTGCTTGCACAACAATGAGAAACACATATAATTGATCTGATTTTAGATGTCACAATCTGTGACTCCCCTAAACAAAATATGAGTATCTGGAGACAGGCTTCTTCAGTTCCAGCTATGCCTATGTGGTGTTTCATAAGCTTCAACCTCCAATAGATCTAGGACTCTGCATGAGTGTGGCTATTCACAGGGCTCACCAGTGTCTCCTGTGTGGTTAAAATATGGTTTCCAGAGTGCACTATTAAAATGCCTCTTAGCCGGGCGGTGGTGGCGCACGCCTTTAATCCCAGCACTCGGGAGGCAGAGGCAGGCGGATCGCTGTGAGTTCGAGGCCAGCCTGGGCTACCAAGTGAGCTCCAGGAAAGGCGCAAAACTACGCAGAGAAACCCTGTCTCGAAAAAAACCAAAAAAATAAAAAATAAAAAAAAAATAAAATGCCTCTTGTAGAAAAAATAATGTGTCTGTTACATTGGAAGCTTTGATGTAAGTTTCATTATGACTAATCCATATTGATAATATAATTAGATGCTTTGTTTCTGAACAAATATATAAATAAATTTTTTTATATATGTGTATTTCTGTATCATGCTTTAAAGTGTGTGATTTCCTGCTGTTTTCTTTTTCATGGTGACATATGTTTTTGTTTCTGTCTTCTCCCAATGGATTGTGAGTTCTTGGCATAATAATAATGAGGATGATACAAGTTTATACCATTTTATTGTTTAAGTGCATAAGAAAATGGCTGATACAATGAATTATTGAATGAGTATTTATTGAAGAATCATGCATCGTATGCATTTTCCCAATGAAAGCTGTACTAGTTTTATAAACATGAGTGACAAATTACTGTAGGTATGCACAAGCTATTTTAGTTCAAGCAATACAGTTGCATGCATACTCATAAAATCTATTTACTTGGCCTTTGATTGCTTTTTTATTTATCTCATTATTTTTAATAAAATGATAATATTAGAACATTTTGATTAAGACATGCAATTTTAAGATTTGCTTTACGGTAGTTTTGATAAATATGTGAAAAAGAAAAAATGATTATGAACCATCTCAGTACAGTTCTGGAAAATGAATTGATTATGTGCAGCTGTGTGAATGTTTTTCTGGGCAGTGAACTCTGGAGCCTATGTGTGCTCGTCCACCATGCAACCACTAAGCCTTAGTCCCTATCTTTGGAGGAAATGATTTGTCATCACTTTTAACCCCTTTTTAGTTATTCAATGTCAGAAAAACAGAGATTCTTCATAACAATATTTGTTTTTACTGTTATGCTTTGTGTTTGAATGCAAACACACATAAATTTGGATATTGTTTGCTAAAATTATATCAGTATAAAAATGGATTCCTGTCTCAATTATTTCCCATAAAAACAAGGCATTCTATAATGATCCACCAGAACACAAATGTCTTTAGTGTATAAATGACCACATTTCTGGATAATATCTACAGTCACTGGTGGAAGTAAAACGTTTCTTCTTACACTCTGTTCATTACAAAGGTCTTAAGAACAGAGGAGTTTGAAAAAGATAAAGGAAATAAAGTAAAACATTGTATCATTAGCCGTTCCTAAAAAAATATTTCATTTATTTATATCTTTGTGTATGCTTGTGAATGTTTATATGCCGTATATGTACATAGGTGTCCATGGTCACCAGAAGAGGGCACTGAATAGCTTGGGATTGATCTTAACAGCAGACATGAACTGACTGATAGGGGTGCTGTGGATCAAAGCCAGGACCTTCTCAGCTGAACCCTCTCCTTCCTACCCCCCTCTCCACTTTTCTCTATCTTCCTCTACCCTCATTTTCTCTTGCTCTTTCTCATTGTATCTAGTATCATCCCTGACCTATCCTTGATAGGCAAACACTCATCTTCAGAAACACCAACTTTTCTCTTTCTAAATTATTTTGACATGATTAGTCATTCATGAATGAGTCATAAGTTTCCATTATGTACTCATTAGGTGATTTGCATTTTATAAGTCAATAATAATCTATAAGTTTTACTGATATATCTTGATTTCCTTTCATTTAGCTATAGATAGGACCAAAGTGAAAGCATAATTCTCTAGAATCCTATGTTGGCTTGCCTATGATTAATTACAATTTTCATGAAGAACCAAGTGTAGGTATCTACATTTTATGTAGATTTACTCTTCAATAAATAATTATATGGTTTATATGAGGAGAATTGAAGAATTAAAAATAGTATACAATAAAAATAAATTTTATTTAAATATATAATAAACATAAATATGTACATATATCCACACTATATATGTTCATAGGTCTTATAGATAGCTTCCTAAAGGTGTGTCTATTTCTCTCTGGGCCTAGTGAAATGCTAAGTTACTAGGGTTTTACTTAGCTTCTCCTGAATGTCCATCTCCTGCTGTGTCCTCATCAGCCTGTTTACCTGAGTTTGGGGCTGAATGGTTACTTATGTGAAGTTTGAATACAGCCCTTTAAAGACATTAAAAAAGATCTATATATTCAGTTCCAAATAATTTCATATTCATGTTCATAGTTTTATGGAAAAAGCTAATGAAATCTAGAAATCATAAGGGTATTTTATATTATTTATATCAAGACCCAAGTCTTAAAAGATTTTAGCTTATGTCTCTTGCATTTAGGGAGCACAGTATATGTTAAAAGATAATAACTAATTTTAAAACATTATTATCATTTTCATATCATTTAAACTGATTTGGTTTGATAACAAATAGATCTTTTACACAGAAATTCATACAATGCCAGGTAAGGAATATCGCAATATATATATAGCTTTCCAAGAGTTATCAGTAAAATAAGAACTATTTAATGATGAAATAAATTTTTAATGTCTTCTTAGGAAATGAGATAAACTCATGCTGTAATATTTTAACAAAGTCACTCCACAGATGAATTTAAAATGGTTAGTGTATTCTTGTATACAAGATACCAAAATGGGGGCAGTATATATTATGCTTTTTAATAAACTGCTTCAAGTAAAAGAATGTTTAGGTCACCTCTGTTCAGTCAAGGAGCTGATTTTGTTCTTCCCCTGTATTTTAAGGGGGTATATTTGTTTAGCCATTTCATCATTTTAGTTGGTATTATATTGATGATTGATCGATGGTCAGCAGCATCTTGTAAATCACAGCTTATGCTAAGTTGTGGCAAAGGAAATGGAAAGAATCTCCTCATCAGCGCTTCACCTTTGCTTTGGTGCTGCTCTTATCTGACTGCCAGTTAGGTTAGGAAATGAAATGAGAGCCACAGTGCCTGCCCTCAAATTAGATTTGAAAAAGAGAAGTGAAGAAAAGAAGGAAAGAAAGCAGAAAGAAGGAAGCATTCTTCGTTGAATAGTGTTTGTCTGTGAGCTATAGTTATTCTTAACACCTTTATTTTCTGTTCATGAACATACAAAAGAATTATTGTTTTCTGCAAAGTTCTCCAACTATAACAATAGTTTTATATTACCAGTGCATAAAGGTGATGGTATAGCTAGATTCATACTGGGCTAAAATGGTTTTAAAAATGACTTGATGCTCAGAAAGAGCAAACAATTTACCTTTATATTTTAAAAATACAGTTGGCAGATATAGATTTACTTAATAATTTTCAAGTTTTTAAATAATATGAACTAATCAAAGTTTATTGGGGAGGAAAATCACAGATGAGTTAATTCTGAGGTTAATATAACCTCAATAGTTAATAGACATAAGCATGTATAATTTTATTTACTTACAATACTTAGTATTAATTGATGGCATATTTTGGTGATGACTTTTTAAAATTAAATCTACACTCACCTCTTCTTTAGCTAGAAGTATAATTGTGATTTTATGGCAATATGTGTTCATTTCTATAATTAGACATATAAATTTTATTGTCAGTAGTTTATAAAAATGATACTTTTCATAACTATTATAAATTCATATGAGTTCATTTTCTTAATGATAAAGTTGGAAATTCCTAGGATCTCAGAAGAGAACCCACAAACACTAGTGTACTAAATCAGAATAACTTTTAACTACAGTCTAAATATTTATCCTTATAAGCACAGAAAAGTATAGTTCTCACTTCTCATCAAGGAAATTTTTCTTTGCAAAAGATGGAGACAATTACAGAAAACAAAACCCAATCAAAATACAGCATTGTGGAACCCAGTCCCAACAAATACACCTGCAAAACACTCCTACACTTAAGGCTCAGAAGAAAACACTGGGACAAAGAGGAGGAAAGATCACAAGAGCCAGAGGATCAGGGAGTTTGCTGTGAGACTGTCTCCTAGTAAAATCAGAAGCTATGCCCATAAAGTTTCACTAGCATGATTGCCTAAGTATGAATTGAACAAGATCAACAACAATAGACCTGCCACAATGGACATGGGAAAGACCATAATGCCTCAACCCCACTTTAGAACTTTAAGTAACTAAGGAATGCTGGGAGTGGAAGAAGTAATCTTCTCTATGGAAGAGCACATAGGTCGGTTATCCCACAGCATTTGCTCAGACCTGAAGACACACATACAAGTGATATAGTTCAGACTAAACAGTTTACATTTAGGAATAAATATGTACATATATATGTGCATATACATATATACATGCAACAACAATTAATGAAAAAGAGACTATTGATGTGATAGAGCAAGATCGGGCTATACAGGAGAGTTTGGAGGGGGAAAAGGGAAAAAGTTGATTTTATTATATTATAATCTCAAAAATCAAAGGTAATCAAAAAGCAGAAATTTCTAGATAAAACTGAAGAATTCATACATTTTAAAATTCACCAGGTGATGGTGGTACACGCCTTTAATCCCAGCACTTTGGAGGCAGAGCCAGGCTGATCTCTGTGTGAGTTCAAGGCCAGCCTGGTCTACAGAGTGAGTTCCAGGACAGGTACCAAAACTACAAGGAGAAACCCTGTCTTGAAAAACCAAAAAGAAAGAAGGAAGGAAGGAAGGAAGGAAGGAAGGAAGGAAGGAAGGAAGGAAGGAAGGAAGGAAGGAAGGAAGGAAGGAAGGAAGGAAGGAAGGAAGGGTTTATTATATATTAGCTAGAACAAAATGACCTTCTCACTTTAAACAATTATCCAGCTACAGAAAAGACATATGGAACACATTTTCAAGCTTCTCTCAAGTGTCATCAAGTGGTTATGAATCTGAGAAAGGAAGATGAATGGAATGCTGCATTCCTTGAACTTTTGCACCCAGTTCAGGATAATGTAGTCCAATAATATTAACACAACAATTACACAGAGATTAAGAACAGTCAAGTTTAGGTCAAGGGTAAGGGTTAAAATAAGATCTAAGTGTCCTGAGAGACTGTTGGAATTAGGAATAGGTAGGGATCACTATGTTTCCACAGTGAAGAGCTTATTTGGAAATGTGAGTATTCTGAGGAATAGTAGAGCGTATCTTTACAGGTGTTCTATGCACTGAGCAATATAAGGAATTTTGAAGCTGTGATAATTCTAATTGTCAATTTACACCCTAGCATCTATTAGGAAGAGAATTTTACTGGGGAATTGTCATGATAACTTTAGCCTGTGTGCATGTATATTGGCAAAAATCTTGAGCCTTAATTAATAACCTAAGAACCATCTTGGTGTGGACAGTACCAGTCCTTATATGAGGTTTCCTACACTATGCAAGTGTAGAGAGAGGGTGCTGAACATGAGCAAACATGCATCCATTTGTTCTGCTCTGATCTTGAATGTGAATACCTGCTTCCAGTTCCTGCCTTGATCTTCTGCAATGATAGAAGGTTATATGGAATTTTAAGCCAAATAAACTTTCTCCCATAAGTTATTTTCTATTGTAGTGTCTAATCACAGCAACTGGAATTAAAATAAGACAGAAGATCTGGAAGTCACTGGGGTTCTAGCACATCCCAGTGAAAGGAACCTTCTTTAAATCTCTATAAATTCACTTTTGATGTTAAATATACCAAAGTTTTTTTTGGAGGGGATTAAATACATCAAACATCCATATCTTTGAACAATCCTCATAGCATAATGTTTTGAAAGAAAATCCATGTAGTTATGCTCCTACAATAAATAATTTTAAGTGTGCACATAGGAAAATGATGTCCATAATTTAAGTGCTTGTTGGACAAAAAAGAGAGACACTTTAGAGCATAATAATCTGACTACTACATATTATCCAAAGTACTCAAAAGCCAAGAAAATATATTATGTATGAAAGGAGCAGAGACTCACAACCTATTATTCAAATATAAGTAAATATACAATATGAATAAATATAAGGAATAAATGAGAGAAATTAATTAATAACACATGAAAGACAAAATTATAGAATCAGAATAGGATAATTAAATGTGTATTATAATTAAATTGTATATGATTAATGATGCATAGGAAAAAGAAAAAAATTATGAAGAAATATAGGCATAAAAATGCCTTAAACTTGTATAAATTTAAATAAATTGAAAAATATATCACAACTGAATTGTACAAATTGGATACCTATAAGTCTACAGAAGATGCAAAGTTAAACAATATTTAAACAAGATTGATAACCTGAGCACAATATTATGTATATTAAGCAAATTATTTCAAAACACAGTTGGACATTTAAAGTCCCGGGAGTTGAAGTAACTGACATTTTCTCTAATTTGCTAAAAGTTCCATACTTACAGATTCAAGATATTAAATAATCTCCAAACTAAAAAAAAGAAAGTGTGAGTACGTCCACCATAAAATATCATAACTAAACTGATGAAAACTTGAGGTGAAGAATATTTTTCAAGTAGAAATAAGAATCAGGACATAAAAGGGAATAGGTGTAAGAGTAATAGCAGACATTTCATGAGCATCTACATCAGGTAAAAACAAAGGAGCAAACAAACAAACAAAAACAATGGAATGCTATTTTTTAAAGCTAGGAAAGTTAAATTATCTACATTTATACATCACCTCAAACTATTTTGTAATAATATGCATAAAATCATACAGTACACTTCTTGTTACAATTGCTAAGGGTTATTTTTCAAAAGTTGTAATTTAAAGCCTATGAAAATGATCCAACTGGCATAGCACAAATGAAAAAAAGACATTTAAAAAAAACTAAAAATTTCAGTAAGAGAATCTAAATCTGCAATAACTTAACTGAGTTTGTTATACTTTCCACACCCATACCACCAAATTCAGCAAAGTAAAGAATCCATTCAAGATTGCCAAAGTTCAAGAACACAAGGATCTCCCTTTCTACTCATTTCTAGTTAGGTTTTTTGCCACAGGAAGTAATATACTGTCTCGTAACACTCCCATCTACCAGTTGATAAATAAATAACTAGTGTTGTCTATAGAGGTTCCATTCTTTTCCAAAATCTACTCATGGTATAAAGACATAACATGGACTTTTGACTACTTCAAATAAAGCCTCCTTATGAGCCTTCATCTTGATTGGGAGGTGTTGGAGTTTTAAAAGGAAAAATAACCTGACAGCACAGTAGAGTTTTACCTACAGAAAGTTCTACAGAACTTTCATCCCCTAAAGTAAAAGTTTTGCTTAGAAAAAAGTCAACAATGTTGTGTTTCCCCACCCACCTACAAAGTCCTGAAACAAGGCTCTGGGATGTAAGTGGAATGTGGCAAACATAAGTCTGAGTCTCTTCCCGGAGAATTCTTTCTCTTTTGTAATAGAGAACAGTGAAGTTTAAATCTAATAGCATTTTTAACAGCAATGGAAGTCATTCTGGAGGGATATTGGTAGAAGATTGATGTAGTCAATGAATACTCATCCTATGCTGTAGGCAGGTCATTTGCATGGAAGAAGTGGAGAAAAAAAGCTAGAAAGAGCCGTTAGAGAAAATATCAAATAGTGAACATAAAAATTATTCCCTGAAGAGTTTAGCAGACAAGCAAGTTTCAATATTAAGCACACAAAAGTGGATAGAACAAGAACGTACCCAGAGGATATGCAGCATATGTAAGTCCTGTTTTAACAAAATAAAAAATAATTATGGAGCAATGAGATGCCATATTTAACAGGAAAAGATAGCACAGCATCCATCAGTGTATACTCACAAAAGTATGACTAAGGAAGTAGACAGGAATGTATTAATGGCAGCCAATCAAGCAGAGAAATTCACTTTATAAATAAAATAAAATCACAGATTTTAATAATAAATGTTAACAAGGAGGGCCCAAAGAGGTATACATGGATTTCTCTGGAAAGAGGAAATAGAAGATATCTCCTGGGTAAACTGAGCCAGGGAGGTTGAGCTGTGAACATGAGGGAAAGGGTTGGGTGGGTTGGGGATGGGACAGAGGGGAGAGTAATGAATGAGATGTCTTAATGGGGGTGGGGCTTTTCAGGGTTAAGAAAAAACCTGATGCCAGGGAAACTTATAGGAATCCACAAGGATGACCCAGCTAAGACTCCTAGCAATTGTAGAGAGGGTGTCTGAACTGGTCATCTCCTGTAATCAGATTGGTGACTGCTCTAATTGTCACAGAGAGCCTTCATCCATTAACTGATAGAAGCAGATGCAGAGATCCACAGTCAATCACTGGGCCAAGGTCTGTGTGTCCTATTGAAGAGAGGAAAGAGGGATTGTAGGAGCGTCAAAGTCATGACTGGGGACCCACAAAGACAATTGACCTGGGCTCATGGGAGCTCATGGACTTTGGACTGACTACTAGGGAGCCTGCATGGGACTGACCTAGCCCCTCTGCTTGAGTGTGACAGTTGTGTAGCTTTATCTGTTTGTGGGGCCCCTAGCAGTGAGATCAAAACCTATCCTTGGCACTTGATCTGGCTTTTGGGAACCTATTCCTCACACTAGTTTATCTTGCCCAGCCTTGATGCAGAGGGAGGAGCTTAGTCCTGCCTCAACTTGATATGCCATGCTTTGTTGACTCTCATGTGAAGCCTTAGCCTTTCTGAATGGAAACAGCAGTGGAAGTGGTTGGGAGGGGTAGAAGCAAGGGGAAGTGGAGGACAATGGACAGGAGGAGAGGATGAAGGAGAAACTATGGTCAGAACGTAAAACACATTAAATGAAAAAAATGAATAAATTAAAAAATGTAACATTACAAAAATTATAAAATAAAATAAATGTTGACGTATTCATTGTGGAACCTCAATAAACTATCAAAAGTTTATATAAAGCGATCAACAAGTAGACACATCAAAAGAAAGAACAGGAAGACATCTTGAAAGCAACAAAATGAAAATGATACATTATATACCTAGAAATCTCAATGAGAAAACAGCTGACTTAGAGCTGCACCCTGAGAAGAGTGGAAAGAGACCACAGCATTAACTGAAAGAGTAACATGCAACCAACAACCCTGTGTTTAGTGGAGATAAAATAAATATGATAGTCAGTCACACTTTTTGGTTCTTCTAAATTAAAAGCATCCATAGATATACAAGGTTCTAATTAATTTTCTTTTCAAAATTTATGAAGTTAACACTGACACGAGCAAAAAAAATACACAATGCCTATGAATATAATTGTAAATTCAATAGCTTTTCCCCATTAATTTAAAGTAAATAAATAATTTGGAAAAATATATTATAGATATGAAATATAATATATATATATATAATTTCAGAAAAATAATCATATGAAGCAACCTGAATTTTCCATTAAACGAAGGGGAAAAAGGCATTCTCCTTATATGTGTTGGCTTTTTACCAAAAAGCACATTGTTTACAATAAAATACATTAGCAAGTAGAGAGTATTGAAATCATGCTCTGTCTCTCGGCCCATTCTGCCATGCCCTGCCTGCCGTGATATGACCTAACCCTCTGAAATTGTGAGCCAAAAGAAATTCATCCTCCTTTTAAGTTTTCCTGTCATTGTTGATAAAAATTACTAATTTTTTAAATACTATGAAGTCATCTAGGCATATTCTTAAACTCATACTACAGAATGTATTGCCAATATTTTTATCCTAATTATCCTCAAGCATGTAATTTGCTTTTTCCAAGAAATCCAAGCACATCTTTAACATCTGAAGCTATTTGGTAATCTGTGAAAACTTAAACCTATAGAACATTTTTGTTTTAGTTATAGATTTAACAGGAATTTATTCATCATCTGACCTGAGTCTGGTACTCTTTATTTCCAAATAATTTCTATTTGAAGTTGACAGCAGTAACAACCGTTCCAAGGTGAAGAAGCTAAGTAAGAATTATATGATCTGAGCTTTGTCTACAGTGGGATTGGCCTGATACTTAGTAACATTAACAGAACTGAAACATTCCCAAATGTTTAGAAATTAATGATATATTTCTTTAAAATATTGATACAGAAGACACTCACTCACAGAGTTCTAGAAATATTGTAAGCTGAAAGAAAAATCATATAAAATCATGGGATTTAGATAAGAAGCTAAATCAGAATATGAGGAGACACTGATAAAATAGAAAAGATGGAATAAAGAAATTGTGGTAATTTTAATATTAATAAAATTTATAAGTTTATAGCTTACTAGAATAAGAAACAATGTAAAAATGTAATTTTCAATTTTAATAAGAGATTCTGTTATATATGAACCATTGCATCACTAAGTCAAAAGTTAGATAAAATTGAAAAATCGTCTTAAAGGGAAAGTGCCACTATTTACCAAGGAAGAAGAATACATGAATAACCTTCTGTTTTCTAAAATGAGACTTGATGTTTAAATATGAGTGGGAAAACTCCTGGCTCTGCTGTGTTGAGTGGTGAACTCTAACACATATGCAAAGATGAGCATTTGCAGACACAGGAACACATTTAGAAAAGCAATGTGGCAATTACTCTCTGCTCTTCATCATATATCATCATGGGAAATAATCTAAACATCTAGTTCTAAACAAGAGGTTTAGAACCTTATTCACAGAATTCACCCCTGCGGTCTGTTGTCTCTTTATAAAGGATTTAATTCATCCTTCTATCTCCACAAGTCCACTCATAACTCCATAACCCTGATAATGAATATTGGCTCCACTATGAGGACTGCATTCTTGGAAACAGTGTCTTCTGAGCCAAACTAAAATTTGAATCCATCTGCAAAGTCCCACTACTTACAAGTAATTACATTCCTGTCCAATCTGAATTGTTACATCCCAACAAGTCTGTTTACTGAGGACTGGTCAGTAAGCTTTCCACACTACAATCTCCATTTTAAAATTTGTTTTCAGGAAACCCAATATAAAAACTTCCAGGAGCAATGTAGTGATATTTTATGCATTAGCAGTGTTATAGTTGAAAGGCTAATTACTTTAGTAGATTAAATGTTGGTCAGAAGTTTATAAACGAACATGAAATGAGCAGGATGACCATGGACTTAGTTGAACTGCTGAACATAAGAAACAAACACTTTGAAAAACATTTCTCAAAGTTGATTTACCAAATAGAAGCAAATTTCTCTTGAAAAATGAACATATTTTAAAAGCAAGTAGAACATAATTATCTGATTATTCAATACCAAGATGTTAATTGCCAAGTACATTCTATAGGTGTTGGCAATGAAGTAAGGGCAAATGTAAAGGGTGCCAATAGGGAGAGTTGTGCCAAGCTAATGCTGAGAACTGCTTAACTTAAAAACTAGTGCCTATTTTGCACGATAATAATGTAAATTTAAAGCTAATGTTCACTTTAACATATAAACATGTATCATATGGTAATTATTTTTGAGATCCACGTTCATCTTTGATTATTATTCCTCTTCATGTTCACCAGACATACTCATGGGAAATAATCTAAACACAGAGTTTCTGAAACCAGAGATTTAGAATCTTATTCAAAAAATTCTTACATGGATTTTTTGATGCACACCATGCTGTCTGCTACCACTTTACAAAGGATTTAATTCATCCTTCTCTCTTCCCAAGTCTCCTGTTGATATCATAACCCTGGGTATGAATATTGGCTATATTATTAGGACTGCTTTCTTGAAAACAGTTTTTTCTGAGACAAACTAAAATTTCATCAAGAATGAATGTTCTACATATAAATTTAATCACCCTTTACTTCTGAAGATGTTTTACTTCCATCTGAAGTTACTTCTTGGGTTCCTTGATTTTCCATTCATGGTCTTCCCAAACTGATATCAATTACCTATCAGATACTGATCTTTACATCAGAGCTTGTGTCTTAACCACTTTTCACTACTTTCTGTGGAGTTTTCCAATTTCTACCCTAAATGTAAGGTTTTTGATGAGATATTGATTGGCTATGTGTATATAAGCCTTGGGAGACAGCAAAAGTTACTTTTGTTTTCAGAACTCTTTTCATAATAAAACTACAACAACATACTATAGGACTGTCTAGAAAATATGTACATAATTCTTTTTTATTCTTCTCTCATATATTACATCCTGACCCCAGTTTCTCTCCCCTCCTCTGCTCTCAGATTCACCAACCCCCACTGCTCTTCTCCACCAGATTCATTCCTTCTCTGTTTCGCTTCAGAAAAAGGGCAGGCCTCCCAGAGATATCAACCAAACATGACATACCAAGTTGCAATAAAAATAGGCACCTCCCTTCATATGAAGGCTGGATGAGGCAATCCAGTAGGAAAAAAAGGTCCCTCAAAACAGGCAAAAGAGCAATTCAACCCTCGCTCCCACTGTTAGGTGTCCCACAAAGAGAAAGACCATCTACACAACCGTAACACACATTCAGAAGGCCTAGGTCAGAGCCATATACATATGCTTCTTAACAGTTAATGATATAGAAACAGGAGATCACTTGCCTTTGACTAATGTTTATTGAAGGCCACATGAAATAAACTATTAACATTTTTCAGCATTCAAATGATTGAATTTGATTGCAGAAAGCTTCTCCTAACTAGAAAGATTATGAAAGTGATATGTTACGCAAAATATATGCTTACAACTCTAATTTGTTGGCATTAAGTGGTAGACAAATTAAGCCAGGTATTATGGTATATACACATAAACTCACCACTCATGAAGCTTCAGTAGCATGATCATGAATTTGAGAACAGCTTGACCTATACAGAGGGATTGTAACTCAAAATTAAAATTAAAATTAAATTTACAGTCAAATGTTCTACAAATAATCACCCTAAAAAGCAAGGAAAAATATTTATAAGACTATGTAAATACATATAGAAATTCATTTGATACCATCATTTCCGATATTAATGTTGACTTTTCAAATGAATAAATCTTCAAGCTAAGCTTGTAAATTTAAACAGACAGTTGGTTTGTGTTCCTGCTAATCTAAGAGTAGAGAATGATTAGCATGCCTGCACACTAATCCACCTAGGAGCATTGGGAAACTCTGCTGCTCAGGCTTTCTCAAGGCCATTTAAGACTGAAGATCTAACTATGAGGTTGAGCATTGGTACTGCTCAGAAGCAACCCATCCAAATCTTAGCTGGAGTTGGGAGTGGCCAGATGAAGTCCAGAGAGCAATGAGGTGGCTTCACCTGCTCCTAGCTAGTCAGACTGCCAGTGCCTCCACACTGTGCCTTGATTTTACCATTGGAAAAAAATGAATAGCAGTTGGGCAGTGGAAAGTCTCTTCAATTTTATGTTTCTAGGAAGTATGTTCTGTTTAGGCCTTATGGACTAACAAAAGGATCTTGTAGAACAAATGGTTTCTACATCATTTCATTTGAACTACACAGTACTTCCAATGTAAGTATGCAGAATAATCACACAGAATGTGGAAATTTTCATTTACTATTATTTCATAATTATTATTGTTATTATTACTATTATTATTATGGAAGTTCTGGGGATTATACCTAGGGTATTGTCTATGCCAGGCAAGTGCTCCAGCACTGTACTGAATTACAAATCTTACATGTTATTTTAAATGTTACCTGATTGTATAAATAATATCTATTCACTATAGAAAACTTATCTAAGTAGAAGTAGAGAACAAAAGTATACATAAATGAACATTTCTTAAAACAAAGTATAGAACTTTATTTACCCATAAACAGATAACATTTCCAGGAAAACGAATGTAGTGTTTTGAAGACAATGATTGCTCCTAATAGGAAAATATGTAGAAACATCTATTACTGTGAAAATAGAAGAAATGATCCACTATGATTTATTTTAATTGGAAAACAATGTAAACAACATAACATTTCCACATATGAATATACACAAAACATAGTAATTGAACTGGAATGAAGAAAAATGTCTTAACGAGGTATTTTTGGTTTCTAGCACTTTTTTTTAGCTTAATAATAGATTTTCATTTATCTCTTCATTTTCTCCAACCACACCACTCCAAGGGAAGCCTGTTGCTATGCCCTAGGAGTGGGACATCAGTCCAGGGAGAGGCCCTATGTTAATGAACTGGAGGTCATGGAGGTTAACAATTGAGGTGCTGTGATTTCCCCTCAATGGCTATGTGAATAAGTCATGCTGCAGTATAATCCTACAGCGCTTGTTTACCCAATGACAGCACAAGCCGAGACCAAGAGCACAGTTTTGTGGGAAACTCACTCAGCTATGCTGTGTCTATGCTGTGTCTGAATCTTGATTCATGCATTCAAGCAATTCACTTAGCACATGACCTGTGTGCACAGATAAGAGTAGACACTTAGTGCCAGACTCCACCTTTGAACTTTTAGCTCATTTGATACTTATTTTTTAAACCTAGGTTAGAGATTAATTTCTCAGTCCTAAATACCAATGCTTGCATGACATAAATCCTGGGTTAGGGAGATGGCTCATCAGTTAACATAAATTTTATATAATATGTATTTTACATATTTATGTGATATATATATCACATAAATATATATTTATATATTAAAAGATTAGTTATTTATGGAAAACAGTGTGGGGGACCACCCCCTACAGTTGTTTATCCTAGGGACTCTTTTTTTTTGTTTGTTTGTTTTGAGACAGGGTTTCTCTGTGTAGCTTTGTGCTTTTCCTGGAAATCACTCTGAAACCCAGGCTGGCCTCGAACTCACAAAGATCCACCTCCTCTGCCTCTCAAGTGCTGGGATTAAAGGCGTGCGCCACCATTTACCGGCTTTACACCAGGGACTCTTGAGAAATGAGCGTTAAGAGATTTAGTTAGAAATAAAGAGGAGAGAGAAGCACAGAATAACCTCAGGTAGGCCTGGATTCTTATCCACTGGTCCAGACCTTTATTCTAAAGGGCTATTTATAACAATGCCAAGGGGTGGAGCAAAAGACCTCCCCCCTTGCTAGCTACAGTCAATTGTAGATAGACCCTTACAAATACCCGATACTCAGGCCGGTGGTCCAATCATCCTCTTCTGCAGTCTCGCTGGGTACAACAAGACAGCGTAATTATTAATCTCTCACACAAGATGCAGTTTTAAACCTTGAGTTCCAGTGGCTTGAATGTTCCCTCCAAAATTTGTGTGTGAGAACTTCGTCTTCAAAACAACAGAGATGGGGATGAAGCCTCATGGGATGGTTTAAGGTACAGTGACTGAGTGTTCCTGAAAGATTAATGCCACCTCAGTAAGAACCCTTGGGAGTGTAGCCAAACCCCTTTGATCTTCCTGCGAGGAACATTGTTCACCCTTGCGAGGATGTAGCATTCGAGGTGCTCTCCTGTAAGTGACAACTAGCCCTTGTTTAAACCCATTGGCACCTTAAGCATGGGCCCCACAGCTTCTACCACTGTAAGCATATAAACTTTTCTCTTCATAAATTAGCCAGGCTCAATTATTGCGTTATGGATCATAAAAAGGACTAAGATTCCTCTATTACATTAAGATGTAGTCCCTTATAGCTCTTTTCTGTAATGTACCTATCAGTTATTTCTTCTATGCCTATTATGAATTATATTAACAAACTAGAAGTGAGCTACCAATTTTTAACAGTTGATGGTTGCATTCTCCCCACTCTGGGAATAGTCACCTGTAGCTAGAGTTTTCCTGCCTTGCCCACAGTCAGGACAATTCTTTGTCACCTGCCAGTCCCACAGCTGCTCTGACCCAACCAAGTAAACACAGAGACTTATATTGTTTACAAACTATATGGCTGTGGCAGGTTTCTTGCTAACTGTTCTTATAGCTTAAATTAATACATTTCCATAAATCTATACCTTGCCACGTGGCTCATGGCTTACCGACATCTTCACATTCTGCTTGTCCTGGTGGCAGCTAGCATTGACTCCTTCTGCCTTCCTGTTCTTTCTTTTCTCCTCTCTGTTAGTCCCGCCTATACTTCCTGCCTAGCTACAGGCCAATCAGTGTTTTATTTACTAACCAATCAGAGCAACAAATTTGCCATACAGAACATCCCACAGCACTTCTCCCCCCCCCCCCTTTTTTTTTCAAAAAGGAAGTTTTTAACCTTAACAAAGTAAAATTACATATAATTTGGGAATTTGGGCATAGCTTCTCTTACTACTTCCTGCTGGAGGGGGGCGCTGTATCTTATTGGGACACAAAGAAAATTTTAGGATTATGGAATAGTCCATGAGGCTGTATTGTCTGAGCCAGTTGCCTTCAAACCATTCTGGATGTTGGATCATCTGGGCCATGGTGTCATCGGAGACCTTTCAGGGGGTCTTGGCTGGTCAAACCTGATGTATCTTAATCTGGAAAAAATCCATAGCCTCTGGCTTTCTGTGGGAACAAAAGCAGAGTCTACTTTCCAAAGCAACACATCCTTACACCCAAATTTTGAAGTCAAGTTATCTTTAAAATATACATATTGGTTTAACTCAACACCTTTTATGATCAAATGTTTTTCTGGAGTTAAAAATCCCAAAGACAACACAATCCAGATTCTCTGTGTAACATTCATCTTTATGTGGCTTTTTTAATATTAATTTTACTGTCTCTTTAAAGACTATTTTTTTAAAAACTATCTATTTCTTTATATAACTATATATATATATATATATATATATATATATATATATATATATATATATATATTCCCTTTTCTCTCTCTTCCAAGCCTATGTACATTTTTACACACATTGTAAACTATTACATCTGAATCTGTCTTATTGTGAATCTATTGCTTTAAACTGCAGCATTTGTAAGACTGAAACGGGCTATGGCTGCTGGCTCCGCCCACCTCATCTTCCCAACTGCCAGCTCTGGGAGCTATCCTGAGTCTATGCTTTTATCCAAGCAGCGTGTAGCCCAGAAACCTCTTTTTTTTGTTTTGTACTAGCAAAGGCTAAATCCACCATGCAGCTTAATGTGCCACTTACAGAGGCCTCATTCCCACCATACTGCAGGTCGAGCTGTTTTTAGCTCCATTTTAGAATCTTTTCTCAGGTTTTAGGTGGAAACTCTTGCCAACTCATTGGGTGCCATTTGTAGCTGTAACCAACCATCTTATTAAATAAGAAACACAGAACCAATGCAAAGAAGAAAGCCAAGAGGTCAGAGCTAAGAGCCTTACCCTTCCTCCTGCTGAGGTCCTACCTCTCTAAACCAGGCCTACTTCTTGTGTGTTTGTCTTTATATAGTCTTTCTGTTCTGCCTTCTCATTGGTTGTAAACCCAAACACATAATTGCCTTGTCACTGCCTGTTTGTACAGCCCTCCAGGTCTATGGTATTGAGATTAAAGGCGTGTGTCTCCAATGCTGGCTGTATCCTTGACCACACAGAGATCTACCTAGCTCTTCTACCAAGTGCTGGGATTAAAGGCGTGCGCCACGAACACCCAGCTCTGCTATGGCTTGCTATTAGCTCTGACCCCCAAGCAACTTTATTTATTAACATACAAATAAAATCACATTTCAGTACAAATAAAATACCACCATAGTTACCATTAGAGTAGGATAAACTTACCAGTACAATTGATTCATTTTAAATGAGCAAAACAAAAAAGATCCAACGACTTGATTGTGGGAGGCAAACATAATGCGTAAAGTGCTTGCCTTGTAAGCTGAGGGCACAAGTTGGGATTCAGAGATCAAGCATAAAGCCTGATGAGGAACAGGGGTTCTGTCATCTTGGGCTTCTTTTGTGGGTGGTAGATGAGGCAGAAGAACTCAGAAGCCCTGCTAGTAAACAAGCTACCCTGCTAAAGCAAGGGAAAGCAGGGAAAGGTGCATGTATATGGATGGCACATGCTTGCCTGTGCACTCAGGAATAACACACACACACACACACACACACACACACACACACACAAATACACACGTACAAACACACACACATATTTAAATATAAACACTCATTGATATTAGAGTTTGGCATTAGTTGCAAATCCACATTTCAGCTTTTTATAATTTACTTTTGAATTTTTGCAGTCCTTACATCAATATTTTGCAAATGCAAATAGTTAAATCTTGTCATTTTCATAGAGCTTTTAAAGACATATGAGAGTTTGGGGTTTTTGAGTAAATTTATTTATTTTATATCCCAGGCACAATTTCCCACCCCTCCTCTCATCCCAGGCCCTAGCCCTACTCCCCATCTGTTTCTACCCCACAATCCATGCCACCTCTGTTTCTGTTTAGGAAAAGGCCTGTCTCTCATGAGTGTCAACAAAACGTGGCATATCAAGTTGCAGTGAGTCTTAGCACCTCCCCCATGGGTTTTGTTTGTTTGTTTTTGTTTTGGATTTTTTAAGACAGGGTTTCTCTGTGTTGCTTTGGCACCCTTCCTGAAACTCACTCTGTGGCCAGGCTGGCCTCAAACTCACAGAGATCCACCTGCCTCTGCCTCCCGCATGCTAGGATTAAAGGCATGCGCCACTGCTGACCTGCTAAAATGTGTAGTCCAGGCTAGCCTTGAACTCATGATCCCCTTGTGTCTGCCTCCTTCAACAAATCCTCCTGGCATGAACCAACACAACCGGCAACTCCCCATGTTTTAAGGCTGGGCCAGGTGCCTCAGTATGAGGAATGGGGTCCCAAACACAAATAAAAGAGTTGGAAGCAGCCCCCATTCCCACTGGTAGCAGTTCCACAGGAGGACTAAGCTACACAACTGTAACAACATATATGCAGAGTTCATGAGAGTTTGTGTTTTTGGTAATGATCGATCAGGGTTGATGTGACTGGTCAACGCCTCTGGGCTTGAGGAGATGCTGTGCATGTGTGTGTATTTCCAGTTTTGTATTCCACAAAGACAAAAGTGTCTAACAGATGGAGCAACACTGAACTTTACTCGGCGTTCCATTCATCTTATGCACAAGTCCATGCAGCGAACAAGCCAACTTGACAGTTTAATTCCACATTAGGATAATGCTTGGAAGGGTAATCCTATTCGCACTGCAGGATAAGGATGCCTGCATAGTGGCTTTGGCCTGTAAAATTGTTAGCTATAAATTCTGAGCTGGCATTATGAACTTCTTAACTTCTAAACCAGCCTTTTCTTAGCATCCGGTTGCCAAGAGTGGGTTATTTGTTCATAAATCTACCTATCCCATTATATTTTTTTTCTTTTTCAAATCATTTGACAAATACCCAAAGTAATGCAATCTGCATTTAAAATGGATTATCTTAATCTGTACACAGTGGGTGGATGCATGTAAAAGATAGGAAATGAGTTGTGAATTGAATACTTTTCTTTGTGAGTAGATTTAAAGAATATGGAAGCAGGCTGCTTTCTTTCTCTTTTCAAAACAAAAAGTAGCTCATTATTTAGTTTTTCATTTTTAATAAACTAGCACTTAAATGAATGTGCTCACCTTTGCATTAACCTCATGCACATATAAAAGAGATATGATAGTGTCTGTGTCTTGATACATGAGTGTTATTTCAGAGAACACAGGAAGGTGAGCTCCAAGGTCCTTGAAAGGTTATTTACCCCAGTTCTCTTTTGGAACACTGGGACATTTATATCTCTTTTTTTATTTTAATGTTTGACAATTATTCAAGGGAATGTAGTCCACTATCCGGGTATCTGAGGTTCCTAGCAACCGTGGGAAATGCAAATGCTTTTTCAGACGGACGTTTTCCTTCTTGATCTTCGGTTTTCAAATGTCCATGTTACATGAAAGCAGAGAACAGGCTTGAACTATATTCCAGCAAACCAGAGCATTAGGTCCCAATGGGTCTGCAACTATACAGGAACAAGTGAGCTCTGTATCCTGCATACATGTGTTAACCAAGTCACACCCACACTAAAACACTGAGAAGCAGCAGGCAACCATATGTGAGTAGGGATTCTCCAATAGGCACCTGTATGCTTGTGACCCTTTAAACTTATTCTCACTTCCTTATCTGCCAGTCCTACAAGTCTCTACTGTAGGTCCCTCAATGCGATTCTTGAACTATTCTCCTGTGGAGTTTGTCAACATATGAATAATTATTTTTCTTTTTTTTCTTTTAGATATTTATAAAAGCTAGTTTTATTGAAGAATCTCGTATGTAAGCATTTTGATGTGTTGTTGTTAGTGCAGAATCAGATTCTCTGATTTTTTTTCAGTCTTGCTCATTTCCTTTATTTTTAAGAAAAATTTTCCATTCATTTTACAGACAATCAAAGATCTCCCTCTCCCCTCCTCCTGGCATCCAGCTTTCCCCTCCCACCCCACCCCCCATTCCATCCCACAAGAAAGCAAGGCCTCCCATGGGAGGCACATCCAGAAGAGGCAAGCCCAAGCCCCTCTGCCTGCCCCAAGGCTGCTAGAGGTGGTGTCCCATCATAGGTAGTGGGCTCCAAAAAGCCCACTCATGCACCAGAGATGGGTTCTGATCTTATGTCATATCAGCATTATTTGTAATAGCCAGAACCTGGAAACAACCTAGATCCCCATCAATTGAAGAATGGATTAAAATAAAAAATGTACATATACATAATGGAGTACTACTCAGCAGAGAAAAACAATAAAGCATGAAATTTGCAGGCAAATGGATGGAACTAGAAAATATCATCTTGAGTGAGGTAATCCAAACTCAGAAGAATAATTATTTTTCTAATAAGTTCACTACATTTTTTGAGTGACAGTTTACCTTTATTTGTAAATTCTTCTCTGTGGTGGTACTTTATTTGTGCTTTAACAAATAAATCTCTAGAGATCAGAGTGTGGAGTTAGCCACTAGAGGCCATACAGTGGTGGCACACACCTTTAATCCCGGCACTTGGGAGGAGGAAACAGGAAGTGATATGGCTGGGCAGAGAGAAGTGATAAGGCAGATGGAGACAGGAGTTAGCTCTTTCAGGTTGAGGATTCAGTAGAGGTAAGAAGTCTCTCTAGTTGGGTGGTTCCTGTATTGATCTTTCAGCATTTACCCTAATATCTGGCTCTAGGTTTCCATTATTAAGACCAATTAGAATTCATGCTACACTTCTCTCATATATTCCATCTCCAGAGAGGACAGTTTCCCCTTCCTCCTCCCCTCCCAATCACTCTCTATCCACTCCTCCTCCTTTCCCTTCAGAAAAAGGCATTAATAATAATAATAATAATAATAATAATAATAATAGTTTATTATTATATAATATGCCTAAGATCCAAACTCTTGGATAAATCATAAATCTTGAATTCAATAGACACTCCCATGAGTAGTTATTGCTTAGAGTGTGATTGTGTTTGAAGACCAGAAATTCTCACCCATGGCCGTGTGTAGCTATTTTGTGGAGGTATACTTGTTTTTCAAGTAATCACCCTTGTAATTGACTTACTACTTTATTTCTTTTTCTATTATCAACACATAATAATCCATAAGTATCTTTAAGGAATATTTCCAATTAAGTGTGATTTAAAACAAAATCATATAGTTTATATTTGTTCATATAACTGAATAAACAGTGCTGTGACGATAATGTCTAATAGATGACTAAGAGTGTATTGATATTTGTGGAAAAATTTAGAAAGCATTAAATTTTGCACTCGCTCATACCCCAAGTAAGTACATAATCTATGTAAATTGATGATGTGATGGTATTGTGTTCCCCAAAATATTGTGCACCCTAATAAACTTATCTGGGGTCAGAGAACAGAACAGCCACTAGATACAGAGGCTAGAAAATAATGGCACTTATACCTTTAATCCTAGCATTCCAGAGGCAGAAATCCATCTGGATCTCCCAGAACTAGGCTGGTTAAGCTTTTGCCTGGTTAAGCTTCAGGCTTGGGAGAAGAAGTTCAGCTGAGACCCATTCAGATGAGGACAGAGAGGCTTCCAGTTTGAGGAAACAGGATCGACTGAGGAACTGGCAAGTTGAGGAAGCTGTGGCTTGTTCTGCTTCTCTGATCTTCCCATGTTCACCCCAATACCTGGCTCCAGGTTTGTTTTTATTAATAAGACCTTTTAAGATTCATGCTACATGATGATTTACCCACATTTCCGATCTTGTCAGTCTCCAGTTCTCCTTTCCACTGCTGCTATGACATGTGTTCTCTGACTCCAGTGGATACTACTACATTTGATGAAGGTCTTTTGAATGTCCATCTCATATCAACCAACTTTAATAATAAACTTACATCAAAGGTCAAAACTACACAAACCATATGGTCATCACATGACTACTGTCCCTACTACCTCATATGGAATGATTGTTTCCAAAACTTTTTCTTACAGTGACTTTAATCTTACTATCAACCATGAACTAATTATTATTTGCTATATAGAAAATCATCAAATTTTTGCAATGATTGATGAAAAGTTATAGTAGACTGTAGCTTGAGTTTTCCTGCCTGGTCCACAGTCAGGACAAATCTCTCTCACCCACCAGTCCCACAGCCGCTCAGACCCAACCAAGTAAACACAGAGACATATTTTATTTACAAGCTGTATGGCCGTGGCAGGCTTCTTGCTAACTGTTCTTATATCTTAAATTAATCCATTTCCATAAATCTATACCTTGCCATGTGGCTTGTGGCTTACCGGCGTCTTCACATGCTTCTTGTCATGGTGGAGGCTGGCAGTGTCTCTCTGTCTCAGCCTTCTGCTTCCCAGAATTCTCCTCTCTCCTTGTTCCACCTACTTCCTGCCTGGCCACTGGCCAATCAGTGTTTTATTTATTGACCAATCAGAGCAATTTGACATACAGACCATCCCACAGCAGTAGACATGTAAACTGTGTAAATGTTGAGGTTTCCATTAATAAAAAATGAGAAAAGAAACAAGCCAAATTTATAAAATATAGTTTAAAACTTACTGGAAATTCCACTGGGTTGAGACAATAATAGCTATTTACTAAAGCTTAAGATATAGAGTCAAGTCGGGCAGTGGTGGCACATGCCTTTAATCCCAGCACTCGGGAGGCAGAGCCAGGCGGATCTCTGTGAGTTTGAGGCCAGCCTGGGCTACCAAGTGAGCTCCAGGAAAGGCACAAAGCTACGCAGAGAAACCCTGTCTCGAAAAAAAAAAAAAAGATATAGAGTCAATTTCTAAGACAGTACTAAACTCTATGTCTCCCAATTTTGTTTTCCTTTAAGTAAACAAAAAATGATAAAATTGAATTAATGTTAGGCACAGTAAGAGTCCAACAACAAATAATGAAATGTAACAAGTGTGCCAGTATGTAGTCATCAAATTTGTACACATGTGGTGCTCTCTCTGTTTCAAATACTAATTTGTACTTCAGCTTGACACTACATAGGTTTTCCTTATTGCCTCTACAGCATTCATTACACTAGCATGAGGAACCATCATGTAGTAAAATAAAGATAACGTGAACAAAAACACTGAGCCACACAACAGTCCCTCCGACATCCCTGTGCAGTTTATACACACAGTAGACTAGCTGGGTTAAGGGATGGCGTGTGTATCCAGCAAAATGAGCAAGACTCAGATGTTATCATGTTTTTCACAAGATAGCTTATTTAAAATGCATAAATTGTTTATTTCTGGAAGTTTTCATTTAATATTTTCAGACTATGAATGGCAGAAGGCAATGGAAACCAGAAAGCAAAGCTCAGAGCAGGGAAACTGTTATTAAACTTTTATCAATATGTACATACTCAGGTTTATATAGATGCTTATCTGTAGATTTTTAATATGAATTTATTCCTTATCTCATTATAACTGTAGATAGCTTCAAGATTATTAGTTGTTTTGGTGTGCAGTTCTTCATTTCCTTTTCTAATTATTCCAATAAATATCAAGGCTGATTACTAAACATGCTACATACAAATAGAAGATTTCAAACTTATTTAAAATGAATAGTAAAATCTGATTTATAATTTAACATGATTATTCTACTTAGTTTTTTATATCCCTCTTCATGATGAACCTTATCTCTCACTATTTTAATTCAACAAAGTACTGAATTTTATTCATATAGAATTTCTATAAAATATTGTTCAATTCATTTAGTATTTCATTTAATCATGGAAATTAACAATGAGCACCAAAAGTCAATAAAAATGCTTGAAAAATAAAATGTTCCTTCATTCTGTAATAACTAAAACATTTAAAAGAACAACCACAAAATTATAGATTTTACAAACCCCAATGGCGTCTCAACAGCACAATAATACTCGCAGTTAGCAGCCAAGACCATGCTTGAGAAATTGTTTTTTCTATTTCTAGTAAACTTGTACTTAAGGGAATAAGACACTGAAAACTGCCAGAGCAGCCTGGGAGGTACACTAAAGATGCTTTTGTGTTCCAAGGAGCTTCTGTGAAACATCAACTACTTTCTCTTCTCCAGGAATGTCATGAACACTTCTGGATTCTCCCATCTGATGGAGTCATGAGCCTCTCCACTTGGACACCTTCAAAAATAATAGTGCTTAATGTAGAAAATCCCATACTCCATGAATGTGTGTGTTCTCTCCCCTATCCAGCATGCACCCTTCTCTGTAGGAGATAAGTACCGATCCTGACAGAGAGAAACATTTAAGGACAGCTGTGGCTGATGTTATGAATGGTGTTTTTTTTGTTTGGTAAAACCCTCTTAGCTGGGTTCACAGAAAAGCCTATGGAGAAGGAAGGCTGTGACTTTCAATGCCACACAGCAGGAACAGAGAAGGGGCTTCAGCTAGAGAAGCTGAGTAAGATAAATACTCTAACTCTTTCCAGAGGCTAGAATTATTTTGTGATGTTGCATTCTTGTTATTTATTAGTATTAGTGTTATACTATCATTGGTTAGGGCTGATATCAAGTAAAATTTAAAATGTGCCATTCATCTCTAAGTCTTCTAGCTTTCTACATGGAAATTTTGTCTTTAAAATGATCCCTTAACCTGTCAAACACATGAAATTAGTGAGTATCTAACACAACCTTTTGATAATATTAAATACAAGAACATTTTTTTAAAAAAAGACATAAGGTTATATAAAGCAAATGGAGAACCATGGTCCGTGAAATTAAAACAAGTGAGATAATTCTTTAAACTTGCTGACATATATTTTATAGTACTTTTTAGAATACTTGCACATAAATAGACACATATAAGACTTAAACAGAAATGTCTTGTGATTTTTATATTTTTTTTATAATCAGTTGTAAGGGACTAAATGTGCTTGGGTCGGGGGACAGAGAGATTAAATGTAGAGCATGAAAGACATACCCAAGAAACTGGGTGGCTAATAGGTTGACTGGTGCAGTCTCTTCAAAATACATAATTTTCATTTTTGATGTAGGTGCCATTTAATACATGAAATTGAACATATAATCCTAAAAGCATGCTCTCATGAATAAAGATTACACTTCATTTTAATACGACATGATAGATATTTATGTGTAGAGGGTGTATATGTGTTTGTGTGTGCCACTGATGATATAAATTTGTATTAAACTCTCTGACTAAAGAGTTCACATTAAATCATGTTCTTACAAAAACGGAATTATTTTTTTAAAAACAATTTAATATTATGCCTCACTGCATGTGATACTGTGACTGAAAATGAAAAAAAGAAGCAGCAAGTAAGAACATGAAGAAAATTAATAGGCACTCTTCAAAATATGCGAGATCCCATAAGGAAAAGTTTCATATAGACTAAATAATTAAACATGATAAAAATAATGAGAAAGGCAATGCGGTAGTGTAAAATAATATATATAATTCCACAATATTGTTTGAAAAAGATGGGAGGAAAAGAGTACTTGTAGGAAGGCAGGAGCTCACAGACAAGCACCAGGGAAACCAGGGATGGTAACCATTCAAACTTAACTCTTCAATATAAGGATTGTATACCTGTTTTCAAACAGAAGGCTAGGAGTGGATGAGTTATAACTTGCTGAGCTTTGCTATCATAAGACCTGGCCTCACCTGAATCCCCCAGAATATCTCAGGCCCTTCCTCCCTAGACCTTTGTTTTAGCTTTGTTTCTTAGTCAAGAGAAGTCATCCTATAAACTTTATGATATCTGGGTCAAAGACCACACCAGATCCCACACCCTTAAGCTATAGAGTCCATCTTCACAGTAGAGGCCCCATGTACCTTGCAAAAGAATTCCCATAGTCATGCCTTAGGCATTATTGTGCACATGGGGTTGAGATGATTCTGCCATGAAACTTTTTCCAAAATTATACTGTGCTTAAGTATGTCTAAAATAAACTGCCCAGTGTCAGACTCCAGAAGTTTGAACCAGCCTGGCTAAATGAGGCTCTACTGAACTGAGGTTCCTTCTTGCCTCTCTGAGTTCATTTCTTTGTCAATAGTAAGTATAGTTTGTGGGGACCCCCACAAACACTCTTTAATCAAGTCGTGTAAGCTAATCTATGTAAGAAATTGATATTGGAGGGACACTCTAAGGGGTGTTATACTTCATTTGTGTGGCTTGCCATATTATTTTACATATTGCATGCATAATACTAATTTTTTACTTTACAGTCAAGAGACTGAGCAAATAACACTATACAAGAGGAGTATTGTTAAGAACAGATACATTACATTGGATGTCTTATAGTCTTATGTAGCAGAAATCAACTACATAGTTTTTTCTTTTATTTTTTGTATATATATATATATATATATATATATATATATATATATATATAATTTACATCAAATCTCATTGATGAGTTGAGGATTAAAAATCCCCCATGTTATAGAATGCTCTATGTAATATTTTGCTTGCATTCATATAAACATCCCACATCCCATCTGGCTGGAAAAAATCTCTAGAATTATTGTAACTATCTATGATGGCTTTAAAATAATTGCTTTCTCACTGTGAAGGAGAAAACTGCACTGATGCCTAGGGTGTTTTGATCCTTCTCTGTCACTCATCTTTGCTTTCAGGTTCAGGGATGACAATTATCTGATCCAGTGGCTCCTCCTCAGCTTACAACTGGAACCTACTCATTTGCCCAGGTATTAAAGACTCCATGCTCTATTTGGTACTACTATGGAAAGACATTCAAGAGGTGGATCCTTGGGTTATTTTGTGAGGTTCTCATTGGAAGTTTCAGGACATAGGTCTCTAATTTATATCGCCTTTGGATATAAAACAAGCTGTCTTGGTCCATAATGCATTTCCACCTTAATGTTTTGTATCACATCCCAAGCAATAAATCTAACTGACCATAAGCTGAAGATGTGAACCCCCCAGAAAACATTTTTGCATTTAAGTTCATTCTCTCAGACATTTGTTATAGTAACAGAAAACTGACTAAAAGAAGTCCTGTTTTTCTTTTATTTAATTTCCTGTGAGTTCCTTTCTACTTACAATTCAACATACCATTTGTTTCTAAGGTCCATGGTTCTGTATCACAGTAGAGCCTGAAGCATAGAAATAAATATCAGTGTACAATCTCTAATACGAACATATTTATTCCTGTTAAATTCTTCTTTTTTCTAAAACAGCTACAAATGCTTTTTAGTATTTTAACATATGAAGTCCCATGAACTATTTTCCTAAAAGTCTATAAACAATTACTTCCAATATTCATAACTTTTAGAAAAGGACCTATAACTTTTAATTTTCCCACAGACCTACATTTCTTTGCAGTAAAATCTTTAATTCACACACACACATATAATATATATATTTGTAGATTAGTCTATTCCAAAAACTGTGGCCAGGACTTTCTGAACCTTCAGATAAATAAATAGGCAATACTGCAATTTCATGAGCATGCCAAACAACAAGAAAAAACTATGAAACTATATAAACATGTAGTAGAAACATTTTTATTAAAAAATGTAATGTTTCATAAAACTACAGTAAAAGACATTCACAGTATTAAAAATATATCTAATTATATGATATTATTTCTGAGGACAAACTCCTGTGTACTTTTGAAGCAATAATTTAAATGGTAATATACCAATTATATATATTAAGGTCCATTCTATAATTATATATTATTAAGTAAACTTTATATTAAGGTCCATTTAAGCATTTTTGTATTTGTTCCAAAAATTCTGCTTCTGAGGCTAAACACTTAATGAAAATTTCAAAATATCTTTAAAAATCAACAGAACATTTACAATATTTTATTTATAATTTAATTTCAATACCATGTTATCTTTTATATTTCTCAGAATAAAATGTAGTACATAAACTTAAAAAAAAAAAAACTTTTACAGCTGAAAAATGACACCAGGATTGATTATGAAAAATTTAAATGGAAAAGGTTTTCCTCATATTTCTACACTAATGTAATGCAATTAAAGTTTTTAAACTAAGCCATAAGAAACCAGGTCACTTGTGCTAGCTTGCTCACATATTCACAATACCTTATTTAATTGCACTGAGGTTTCACAGTATTTCATCATCATCTTGTGTTTAGCATTGTAGAATATATATATTTTAAAAGTGGCATTTCTAGGTATTTTTCTATTCCCAGCATGATAGCTATTCCTGATTGTCAACTTGACGATATCTGGAATTAACAAAAAACCCCAAGTGAGGCATACCTGTGAGGGAATTTTCCTTAATTCAAAATGGGAGGATTTACTTCTAATCTGGATCTTTGAGTGGGGAAGATAGATCTTTAATGCAGATCTTTGAGGTGGGAAGACCTGCCTCTAAGTTGGGCCATGCCTTCTGCTGGAAGCCAACGTAACGAAATAGAAGAAAGAAATTTTTGCCAGCCGGGCAGTGGTGGCGCACGCCTTTAATCCAAGTACTCAGGAGGCAGAGGCAGGCGGATCTCTGTGAGTTCGAGGCCAGCCTGGGCTACCAAGTGAGTTCCAGGAAAGGCGCAAAGCTACACATAGAAACCCTGTCTCGAAAAACCAAAAAAAAAAAAAAAAAAAAAAAAAAAAAAAAAAAAAAAAAAAAAAAAAAAGAAAAGAAAAGAAAAGAAAAGAAATATTTGCCTGTTTGCTGTCACCTTGCTAGCAACTCCATTTCTGCACTGGCATTGGAGCCTACTTTGTCGGGATTCTGGCATATGTTGAAGATCAGCTGAGATATCCAATCTCATGCATTGAAAACCTTTCTTGGACCTTCCATTCATAAGCAGCTATTGTTTGAATAGCTGGACCACAGCCCACAGCCTGAAACTCATAATAATAAATCCCCTTTGTGTATATATAGAGAGAACTTCATTCTATAATTTCTGTTATTATAGAGAACCCTGAATAATACACCCAGTGAACAAAAACAACAGCAGGATGAACATAAACTGCAATTTACAACTACAGATTTATTCTCAGTATCATATGTTCAGGAATTCCTGACTTTTAATACTGGTATATGGAGATGAATATATATTCATATATATTACCTATATATATTAATACGTATACATATTCTATATATAACAGAGAGAGAGAGAAAGAAAGAAGGAAGGAGGAGAGGGAGGGATGGAGAGGTGAAGGAAGAAAGAAAGAAAGAAGAGAGAGAAGTAAAGAAAGAAAATAATGGGGTGACTTTTGACTACTCCTTTCTCTTAATTATAAATTGAAATAGCTCTGTTGAGTTCCTGGAAACCACTCCATATCTTGATTCTTTTTTAATTAGCCCCAAAGATATGACTTCATGGTAGGAGTGATAGTGAGTGAGGGTAGGGTTAAAATTACTGGCTGTCATACTATCACAATAATTAAACTTGAATGGTCAACCAGTGCCTAATTCATTTAAGGGTACTTGTTTTTCCAAGTATAATGTCCATTTCTGTTTATATGTGGATACACACAGGTCAACACAATATATAAATCGCAACATTTATGTAATATGAATATATGTAAAGGTAGAGGTTGGTGGGCTGACAAGGGAAAGAAACAAAATAAACAACCTTTGCATACATGTCTAAGAATTATTCTCAAGCTTTGTTACCTACTTGTTACATGGTCATCATAATTAGCATGGGGTAGCACACAGTATCAAAGGTCTAATTCTAGTCTAATAATATATATATATATATATATATATATATATATATATATATATATATATATATATATATATTATTACCTATAGTTAAATCTACCATGAACAGCCACTAGGTATAAATTGGATATTACTGAAATACCTAGTTGTTTTATTTCTTCAGTCTTTTGGATAATGATTCAAAATTTAGCAAGCTGTAATTTCTTTTACTCTTCTGTGCCCCTCATGAATACAACCAGGAACACAAAGAATACAGGCTTTATGGCTACCTATACTGAAGATGTATTTCACTTGCATGATATACCTAAGGATTCGCTGTGGTTTGAATCAAGCTGATAGGCACCTGTTACATGCTTCATATATTCAATACTAAGAATAAAAAAATTCAATACTAAGAAGAAAAAGCACCAGTATTGTACCATTACAAACCCAGTATCCTAGCTTTATAATTTCACAGAACATTCACTTGATACTCTGTGATTAAAAATTATGCATACTGGGGACTGGTGAGATGACTCAGTGGTTAGGAGCACTTGCTGCTCTTGCAGAGAACCTGCGTTCTATTCCCTGAACCCAATGCTAGTTCATAACCGAATAAAATTTCAATTCTATGAGATATGAGATCCTCTTCTGACTTCCTCTAACACGAGGCACACACATGGTACAGTTAAGTACCTTCAGGCACAATACTCATACACATAAAAGAAAAAAGCCTTTAAAAAACAACCTCAACGCATATTTCTTAAAATGGATAGTATTATAACTATGCCATAGATTCTGGTTAGACCACCTGTGTGTACAGTGCCTCTGCAGGCTTTCTGTGGCATGCCATGCTATATACACCTCTCTCCACTGTAAAATGGGAATGACATTAACGCTTTTCAGAGCTGCTGTGATCACTAAATGGGATGATTGATTTTAAGTGCTTTGAAAAGGATCCAGCATTTTCTTAAACCTGAATCTTATTATTGATTCTTCTCTAACACCTCTATTCAATCAGCATCCGTCTGCTATCTATCACATGGAATGCATTAAACCAGGCCTTTCACAGAGCTAGCCTTGCTGAGCAAAGGTAGTAAGCAAAATAGCAAGTTACCAAGGTTCTGAGAGTTAAATATTCATTTGAATTTTAATTGATAATTTTCTGAAAATTATCACACGAGAATGAACTCACGTTGCTACATATGTAATTATTATGTTGCCTCAAAATATTGTGTGATCATATAAAAATAGGATAGGAATACTTAAAAAATTCATCAATTTCTGATAAAAATTGTAGCAGCATACTTGACATATCACATTGGCAACCAGACTGTTTTCATGATAATTCAACTGTTTTGACTAAGTATAAGTAAGTGATAGAACAGAACTTCATGTGAAATTCTAGAAAAGTTTTTAAAATTCTGGAAAAGGGAAGTATAAAATATTGTGATTCACTCCAAGTTTTCTTTCCTTATATTTTTTGGCTATGGAGTGGATTAGTGGTCAGACTTACTCCATACATCTAACAATGGAAATGACTTAATGAAGGCAAAATTTAATTCATTGTAAACCCAAACTGAAGAAAGATAATGCTTATGGCTATAAGCTTATTATGGGTTCATGCTCTATAATGAAAACACATAAATGTGGTGGTTTGAATGTTATTGTCCCATAAGTTCATAGTAAGTGCCACTATTGGGAGCTGTGGCTTTTTTCACATAGGTATGGCCTTGTTGGAGGAACTGTGTCACTGTGGAGACAGGATTGAGGACTCATGTATGCTCAAGTCATGCCCAGTGTCTCAGTTTACTTCCTATTGCCTACAGATCAACATGTAGGACACCCAGCTCCTCCTCTAGCACCATATCTGCTGGCAGGCAGCTATGTCCTGCCCTGATGATGATGGACTAAACCTCTGAACTGTAAGCCAGCCCCAATTAAACATTTTCCTTTATAAGAGTTGCTGTGGTCATGGTGTCTCTTCCCAGCAATAGAAACCCCAACTAAGACAACAAACAACGAACAATCTCCTGTAACTTCAACCATTGATCAGCATTTTCTTTTCTTGAATGTAATTGTCAATCCCAGGAGCCACTATGAAACAAATTTGATGGAAGGTATGTCCAACATGGTCGCTGATGATTGAACTCTCTATGATGTTAGCATTGGCATTTACTACTCACACTCTGAAAAATAAGCCTTGTAATGCAATTATTTCTGCGATGGCCTTATAACAGTAGAGATGTTGCATGGCTTATAAAATTTGAAATATGACTCTCTTAGGCTCGGCACTGATACATGTGATCAGAATCCTCTCTGACAAATAGTTCATCAGAGGGATTTTTGATGGAAATTCCATCCACCCACAGAATAAATGAAGGTCCACCAAAATTGACTACTCACTTCAGAGACAAAACATAATAACTTTTTTCACATAGGCAGGCTTTTAAAAACTGCATGCTTTGTGGGAATAAATAAGTGAAATATTTGCTATTTAACATATGTACAATATAGTGAATCTACTTTTTTGTGGTGTATCCTGTTGAACTAATGCTAAACAGGAACTTCTATATGGGAGTAACTTCAGAATGTCAATACAGAAACACTACTTTAATGTCAAAGGGGATAAGGAAGGATTTAAGTCTGGAGCAAACTACATGTTCAATGGCCCAATAACACATAATTTTTCTGCAAATTACAGCTTCCAGTATGATAAATAGTTGGATTGACTATTTTATAGTACCAGAACAAAGAAAGTTATAAATTAAGGTACTTTTAAAATACATTGCTGGAAATATCAGTTGGAAAGAATGTGGCAAATGGGAGAAATCTCAGCTGTTGGTATCACGTGTCATCAGATGGCATTCTTAGCCCTTTTGTATATTCCAAACAATTTACTCAATGATCACAAACATGTTAAGTCACAAACAATGGTGGGTAATACATGGATATTAATGAGCTAAAGATGACCCAAGTAGACTCTCGAGATGTTATATTCCAACTTCTCTACAATCAGTTAATCAGCCATAAAAAAAGCTCAGTGTAGAATGAGGGTCTCTCCAGAAAATTGATTATGTAAGATCTTCAACAGTGTAGAAACAATTTTCTCTTGGACAAAAACAAAAACATGTTTAAGAAGCAGACTTTCAATGGATCTCTCTTTATGTACCATGCAGCAAAGTATTTGTTACCCTGCAACAGTTCAGGGAATATCATATGCAAAGGTTTCCATGGTTTGTCCCTAACCAACTTTTTCAATTGCATGTTTCTTCCCTCAAGGAAACTTGATATTATTTCCTCTAGAAATGGAAATTCTGCCTTTATTCTTTAACTCTTTTACAATTATAATGGGAGGTAAAATGTGTTATTCACAATTAATGTTATAATCCAATTATGCCTCAGAATTTGGAGATAGGTCATTCAGAGGGAGTCAAGCTAGTATAAGGTCATTAAGGTAGACAGATTTCCACGTGAAAGGCTATCTTATTAAAATGGGGAACTGAAGAATAGACACTCTTAAGAAGATGTCATGTGTAGGGACAGCCAAGATGAGGATGATCTATCTATAAAGAACAGGACTCCAAAGACTTCCAGCAAACCCATCAGAAACTAGAGGCTGAGAGTAGACAATTTCTCATTGACTTTAGGAGAATCCAAGGCTGCCAACGCTTTAGCTCACAGCCTGCCCTCTAAGGACTTGGTGTCTGTATGATTTTCAGCTTCTTCGACAAACCAGATGCACAGATAAAACCGGAAAATAGATATGCCTGGTTTTGTTTTTAACAAAAGCACTTTGTCCCCACCATGAATTCTGTTTCTTAACTTTAAGTGATTCCCTTCAAAAATCAATTAATGATCTGGGTCACTTCAGCTGCTGCTTAAAATTACCTTCCACACTTCTTTGCAGGTGGGGGTGGTGAGCCATGCCTCTCAACCTTGTTGACAAGCTCACTAACTGGAGCTTTTGAAGATTAATCTACTCATCAGGTAGACTCCTTCCTGCTCATGTATCTTAAAGGTCTCCCGCAGTTCCCAGCAGTATCACACTAATTCAGTACCCTAGCAAAATTAACAGCAGGAAACAGACCTTTGTAATTTCCTTTCTTTATAAATAGCATTGTTCATCCAGTAAAGGATAGCAGTTCCTGCTGTAATTGTTTCTTCACTGAAAAGATCTTTTCTTTCCACGGGTGTTTAAAAAAAAAAATCAATCAAAATGAATGTACATACAATTAACCAGCTTACTGAGAAAGGCTATATTCCTTTTACGTTTGGATTTTTCTAATTTCAACTCTTAGTGCTCAGAGGAGTGGCCCAGTGTAATGTCATTGTTTAGGGAGTACACCAGTGTGCTTAGTACACTCTGCTCTGGGAGAGACCACCAGGGACAAAGAACTCAGAACATGAAGGAAACAATACCACTAGGCTTCTCTTCCTTGGCGCCTCCATCATTTTCTTGTTTCTCCTCCCCCTCTCTGCTTCCTGGCCATCCTGCTTGTCTTTCTTTCTGCCTTCCTCCTTCCCTTCTAGCTTTCTAACTCAAAACAAACATCTATTTTGTCTTAGAAAAAAAGGTCATTTTTGAATTTGAAAGCAAATTTAAGTTTTTCAAAATGAATTTAGCAATTGTAAACTAATAATATGGATTCATATATGAATATGGTATAGATAAAAGATATATAATAATTGCAATGATTTTGTGTGCAATAATTTCACATTAAAGATTCTCTGAGTAGTATAATATTTCTTATAATACAAATTCCTTATAAAACAAAACAATGAATGACTAGCTACCAATTTAAGCACCTTGGATAATAATAGTTTAAGAACTTAAATTTTTTATGTTATTGCAATTGCTGTAAGGAAAATAAGGCAAATAAACTTCTCCTTATTCTGAAGTCCAAGAGAACAACACTGAAAAAAATTAAACATCTCTTTCTTCACGAGGAAAGTAATAAATATGATTTAAAATAAGTATTTCATTCAAACATTAGTAATAGCACAGTCATTAGGCACAAAATATTTATAAACTTTAGGGATTGAAAAAGAAAAGAGAATACATACAAAATCACAAATTCATGCATTTTCCAGGGTATGTGGAGTTAAGCAACACCCTGATCGACATTTTGATTGTGTAAGAGAAATCTTTCCTGAGCCTGCCCTAAGCTGTTGCCTCTGCTTTAAACTCATCCACTCATGGGAAGGGAGAGAGTGTACTCCAATGGCAGAAGACACAGGGTCCCTAGAGAAATCATTAGTCTTTAAGGTACTGCCCTGCGTACAAGCCTAGAACTTAAAGGTCCTAGTTTTCCAATTCTCTGTGTTCTACAGTTTTCTTTGCCCTCTCCCACTCTCCATGTCTCTTTCTGAGTAATTTTTACATATTTATGCATGCATATATATGCATATTTATCTGAAGCCAGTTCGTAGATGTGGAATTTTTTGTTGTTGTTTTGTTAAATTTCCATGGTGAATCTGGATGAAATGAGTTATCTTAACATGATGTGGCTGAAATGCTAGAGAGACGTCATTCACATGTGGCATGGAACCCACACTGCGTTATTGGAAATTTGGGCTCTAGTTTATATTAGGGCACTGAGGAGCACAACATAGCACAGCCGCATAGCATGCATCTCCAGCTCTGTTAACACATGTGCATCAAAGATGCTGGGTCACCAAATGATTGAGCATATGTTTAAGAAAGCAACCTGGGGCAGAGCGACACTCATCTTCAGGAACTTTCCATGAGCAGTGCCTTACTAAATATGTATAGCCCTGCCCCCCACCCCGCAAAACAGATAGCATCATGAAAAGAAGTCAGTATCCTATATAAATTTAATCTTAAATTATCTCCTTTAGTTCTACAATTTCCTGTGGTACATGAAAACTTACTTTACGTTTATTAATCTTTAATAACCACAATAAAATACATCGCTTTTTGAAATAAGAAAGAAAATAACACAAAACTTTGGAAACAAATACTACCCTATGTTGAATTTTGCTTCTAGATAGAGAATAAGGGCAAAGATTATTCTTGAGATATGATATTGTTCTTCATAAAATGACATCAAAAAATTGTAAAAATAGGGCTCCATTCAACAGCTGCTTGTGATAGTAAACTAAAAGTGCCCATAAAAAAATGTAATTGATGCCGGGCAGTGATGGCACATGCCTTTAATCACAGCACTTGGGAGGCAGAGGCAGGCGGATCTCTGTGAGTTCAAGGCCAGCCTGGACTACAGACAGAGTGAGTTCCAGGAAAGGCGCAAAGCTATACAGAGGAACCCTGTCTCGAAAACAGCAACAACAACAACAAAATGTAATTAAGGATCACTGGTATCATTTGACAACCTTGTATTTCTGAGAGGTCCCAAAGAAAGACATTTATCTTAACTACCTGGTTATTTTGGTGTCTGCAAAGGGATGATACATACTTTCTCATGATAAAATTGAGTTGTGCATATTTATTAGTTATTTCTCAATATGTAGACAATTGTAAAACTTGATTTTAGTCTATCAAATAAAGAGAAATGATAAGTCCTGAATTTGAAATATTTTAAAAATGTTTTTCTGTTCAAATGCAATATTCATATTTTAGCTATAGTTTCTTGTTCAAATATATATATATATATATATACATATATATTCTTGTTCATATACATATGTATACATATATAGGCAATATTATATATACATACTTATATATAAAATACTCTCTAAAGAAAGGCAAGTTACTTTAGAAAGGCAATATTTACTACTTTAATACAAATATCGCATGTCCCATATACATATATATGTATGAGAAAACAAATAAATCCTTTGTAGACTGACCAAAATGGCATGCTATTAATATTCTTATTCCATCTGGTTGGTGCTGTTGAGTCAAGCAAAATGGCATGAATGAGATCCTAGCTGAGATTATTTATTCAAGTGAAAACAGAATTAGAAAGGGCGGTGACACATATATCATTGCCACTGTAAGAAACCGCTTTGGAAATTTAGTCTCAGTCGAGTGTATTAAAGTCTATGAATGACTGGGCAGGCAAAATTATAGTCCCCTAGGATAATTACAGTTCACAGTTGTGTCTAATGGGATCTGCATAAATCAGGGTATTGTTTGACTCAAAAGTGTATTTATACTTGTCAAATGATTGTAATTGGACATTTACAAAGGACCATTTCAATTTATAAACATGACTTTCTAAATGAATATTTATAAAGCACTTGTTAAAGAAAATAAATTTACTCAGGTAATTTTGAACTGTGTTTTACAACATGTAATATAAAACCATCTCTTACTAAGAAAACCACTCCTAAATGTCTGGTGATGATAAAGCTTAAAATTAAATAGAGATAGATAGGATGCTCTCAGATGTTCCAGGCAGAACTGCTTCATAGTATCTAACTAGCACAAGAAAGGAAACAATAGCTTGAGTTCTTAGCTGTGGGTGTCAGTTTGGTGAATTGAATGGACCTCAGACCATACCCTTTGCATGCAGATGCACACCTGATACCTGGACAACTTTTACAGAAACCCCTATATTATTCTATCTGTATTGTAGATCTTTCCAAAAAAGAAAAGAATAATAATTTATTACAAACACAATGAGGAATTAATGAGGTTGAAGCATGTAGATTCTATCTACCTTACCTGGACACACATTCTTCTTTAACACTTCCACAGCTCACTCAAGCAAGATGTCTTCATTAGTAAGTTAGTATTAGGTCTTTGACTATAACAAACATTAACAGTTAGAGGGCATAAATGGCCTATATAAAAATGTAATCCTTTAGCATTTGACAAGGCACTTAGTCCATGGCAACAACTCTTTGGTGATATTTCTATGTCTTGAAGACATTTCTGAAAACTAAAAATTGTCATTTATTGCTAGGACATGATCCATTAACATTCTAGGATTTTCTCTTCCAATGAGTTGGGTTAGACCATCGCAAGTAACATCTCTCCAAAGAACAAGTTGAGGATAAGCGATCTTTTGTGACATATTCCTGCCTCATGTGACCTATCATAGTTATTCAATTCCTTTCTTTTAAATACTCAGGATATTACAAATTTTTTCAATTGCTTGAAATGATACAACATCATCACAGATGATGGGAGTCAAAAGAATACACAGAATTTTTATTTCTGTGTGCAATATTTTAGTCTAATTGCAAAATTCATCCATCCACCAAACACTGAGTTGGAAGAGTTGTGCTTTGTTCCTTAGAAATTCACAGTTTTCCCCAAGTGCAAACTGCTGTTTAACCTCTTTATCAAGGGAAATTTTGAGTTTTTTCTGGAGAATGGAGTATACCACACCTCATGTTCACATCCAGATTTTATTATCAGTTACTTGCTGCTCACTGATGGAAGCAGGTGCTCTCACAGAGGTGATTAACATCTACTTTCTCCTTCTTAGTCTATCCTCTCCATTGTCTTTGATTGCCTAATTTATTCTAATCAATATTCATGCAAACCAACATGTTGCATATAAATCTTTTGCTCTCACTGTCTATATCAGAAACTTTCCTATGAATCTTCTTTTTTATTAACCATACTTTGGAGCAGTGGTTCTCATCCTGTGCTTTACTACCTCTTTGGGAAGGAGGTTTAATGACCCTTTCACAGAAGTTGCATATCAGATATATTACATACCATATATTTACACTTTGATCATAAGAGCAGGAAATTACAGTTATGAAGTAGCAATGAAAATAATTTTATTGTTGGGGTTACCACAACATGAGAAACTTTATTAAAGGGTCACAACATTAGGAAAGTTGAGATCCACTGCTTTAGAGTATTATTAAAAAACAAAAACAAAAACATTCCCACACAATAAAGTATCTGCTCTTGAATTATCATGTCCCTGAATCATGAGTATATGAATGACTTGAAATATTCTTTTGAAAAACCTCAACACTGAGAGCAATATTCTCCTTTTTTAAAACCTCAAACACAGTTTAAACATCAACCAATCAAGGCAATTTTCTTAAGTGTATAGATAATGTTAGAGAAGCTCCTCACTGACAATAAATTTAGGGCAGAAGAAGGTATTAGGTCAGGCCATCTGTCTCAGAGAACCTTCCAGAGCCTTCTCTTATTTCAGGTGGATGTTGCCTATATGTCTTCCCAAGGTTCCTTCATAATTGTGAGTAATTAAAAACCTTGGAAGTGTATTATTTATGTGTATTTATATTTGTGTTTGTGTTTATTTATGCATGCAATTATACATATATGTTTATTTTTTATATTCTTATTTATTTTCAGAGTCCTTATTTTGCTAACACAATAGCATTTTATGATGGTTGGAGACAGAAAAGGGTTGAAACTTTTGACTCCATTTACACTAGCAACACACAAATACAAGCACTTCACTGTACAGGTGTGTATAGTAACTGCTTCATCTTCCTTACAGGAAGATTGGACACGATGATGACCAATAACACATCTAGGAAGTCAAATGAAACTGGTCTTCTTAAAAGATATTGCAACTATTTAGTTGATAAATAACCTATGATAATAAATCTCTGGTTTCCCCATTACACAAAGGACATCCTTTGTTTGTTTGTTGATTTTTCTGATACTAGGTTCATAACTGCTTCCTCTGTGATGTTCACAGCTCAGTCTTTCCAAGTGAAAGCTCATATGCAAAGTTTTTGTCGATGTTCCACATGTAATACCTTGGCTCAACCTAATGGGAAATTCCAGGGCATCAAAGATTATAAATGGAGTCAGAACCAGTCTACTATCTCAGATTTCCATTGAAAGTGTAATTGTTTGTTTAAAATTAGTTTTATTTATTTGTTTTATGTGTATAAGTGTTTTGTCTGTCCTCCATGTGTGTGTGTGATCTCACAGAGGCCAGAAGAGGAAGTCATATCCCATGAGACTGGAGTTACAGATGGCTGTGAGTTGCCATGTGTATGCTAGGAATTGAACCCAGGTCCTCCAGAAAAACACCCAGCATTCTTTTATCTGCTGAAACACATGCCCAGTCCTTTCAGCCACTTTTGAAAAGGTCACTTAAGAAAGTGGCCAGCAAAACTAATGCTCATCTCTGGGGGCAAATAAGAGACCCTTATTTGAATTCTAACAGATTCCTTATCAGGAGAATGTACCTTTTAACATTCCTTATAAAAAATACATCTCACTGAAGATACGTCCAGTAAAGCTCCTACCTTTCATGAATATAAGTTAATATCAAAGTGGTTAAATATAGCCTATGGTAAAGGTAACATGGATGCTGGGTGGAAGCAGAAATCAAGCTTGAAGACTCTCACTTTGTGAGCCATTGGGAAAAAAGACAACTTGAACAGCTGGGCATATTTGTACTCCTTTCTTACCTCGTTATTTATATATCTTTGTATACTGGCCACCAAATTACTTTCTCTCCATTTCTCACATACTAAATTACATGAAGTATTGGTGGCTTATATGAACATGATTCAGGGTCAGGTCAATGAGAGGCATTTATCCACCAACCCGACAGCTCCCGAGTTTTCTTGAGTGTGAGCAGCAGGAAATATTAGATAGAAGGATTTAGATTGTGGAGATGAACAGATAGAAAATAAAAGATAGCCTCAAGAGGGCCTGGAACCTATTCCAATGAGCCCTGACTGTCTCTGCACCAGGGTATTTATAGAGACACCAAGGGGTGGAGCAAAAGACCTCCTCAAAGCACAGCCAAGTGCAGACCATCTCAGACACCTGCACTCAGGCCCATGGTCCAATCATCCTCTCTATGCGGACCTGCTGGATAAAGCCAAGAGGAACCTGAAAACGGGTTCCCACAGGTCAATGGCTCATAAAACTTGTGGTATTTGTATGTAAAGGAGAGAAAGATCTTTATATGAAAAATAGTTCTATTAGAAAAACTGGGTTTGACTATGATTTTTGCTAAGTTGTGTGTATGTGTGTGCGTGTGTGTGCGTGTGTGTGTGTGTGTGTGTGTGTGTGTGTGTGTGTGTGTGTGTGCGCGCGCGCGCGCGCTCCATGCAGAGACATAAATACATAGGAGTTCCTTCCTATAAATCTCTGTAAATGTATTCATCTGTGTCAGGACTACTTACTGAACCTGAAGCTAGTAGGCAATCAAGACCCAGAATGCCTTACTTTTGTCTTCATGCCCAGAATTCTTTATCTGACTTTTAATTGGGTTCTGGGAACACAACTCAGATCTCAGACTGCACAGCCAGAAATGTCTCCCAAGTTTGGTTGAACTTTTCCTCCACTGTATGTCATTTACTTTCAGCACCAGTGTTTGTTATAAAATCCTCTGTGCTCCTTTCACTCTCATGCAGTGACAGCCAGTTGACTAGATTTTCCAGACTCTAGAATACAGGATTCAGCACCAAAGTCATCTAAGATATGGGATTCTTAGGTTTTATTTGTGTCTTTAATCCCTATCATTATTTATCATAAAATGCATTTTCCTTGCTTGTTTCCTGTCTTTATAACTAAAATAGCACCAGTAAGGAAGCTGGGCTCTTTGTGTTGTTAGAGGGCTTCTCTCCAGGTTCCACCAAACCTCGCAGTCCCACAATCCACATATAAAATAATCACTCAGACGCTTATATGACTTATAAACTGTATGGCCATGGCAGGCTTCTTGCTAACTGTTCTTATATCTCAAATTAACCCATTTTTATAAATTTATACCTTGCCACGTGGTTGGTGGCTTACTGGCGTCTTTACATGTGGCTTGTCCTGGCAGTGGCTGCAGTGTCTCTCCCTCCTTCTTTCTGTTTCCCCAATTTTCCTCTCTCCTTGTCCCGCCTATACTTCCTGTCTGGTCACTGGCTATCAGTGTTTTATTTATATAGAGTGATATCCACAGCACTTCCCCTTTTCTTTCTTTTTTTAAAGGAAGGTTTTAACTTTAACATGGTAAAATTACATATAACAAAACAATTATCGAGCAAGAATTACAGTTACAATATTAAAGAAGATGTCCTATCTATCTTATATTTGTGAGTTTAAGGTTTTATATCTAACTTATCTTTTATCATAACTGAGGAAATTACAACTATCTAGTCTTTAACCACATCAAAGACCTGAGAAGGAACATAATGGTACCTGAGAAATGGTAGATGGATGTAAGCAACTTTCAGGAATCTTGTAAGAATAGACCAAGACAGCTGGCAGCCTGGACAGTCACCTAATGTTTCTCAGCATTGTTGGTGCATTCAAATTGGCTACAGGCCTAGAGTATCTGACAGACCATTTTCAGAAGCAGGAATTTTGAAAAACCATCTTACCCTGTCTTGGCAGAGTACAGTGGTCACTTTCCTTGTGTCCTGCTTGTCCAGGAAGAACACCATTGCATTTGTACTGTCAGCCGTCAAGGCAAGGGCAGTTTTTTACCCAGTAGGCCATTTTGTGCCAAGAAGACAAACTTCCAAATGAAAATGTCTTAGAAGCCCAACATTCTCTTGGGATCAAATTAGTGCAGCCAGGAGCAATTGTGTCTCATGTCAACAGAATTCTAAGTTATTTAAATGCCATATTCTCTAGGTCTATGAAGTGTTTGAAGATTACCTATCTATCTGAAATATATCTATGTATACCTAGAAGACTTAACTAACATGGCTACAATTATGATTATCATAGATGACTATTAATCTATTTCTTAATTATCCATTACAATTTTAAATGAGTTACATAAACATAATACCTCAAACAAGAATAGAAATATATATATACAGTATAACAAAATTAACTTCAAGTTTGTATCAATAAACTAAAATTTATACCAATGTCAAACATTTTAAACATAAACTAAAATCTATACCAATGTAAAACATTTTAAACATGTTGTTCTTTAACAATAGGTTCATTAATCTACCCTTTTATCTTATCATCTCTATATCATCCTATATATCTATATCATATCCCCTTTTCTTTTTTAGAAAGAGATCACATTTATAATCAACCTGTTTTAAATAAAAATATTGGTTTTTCTCTGTCCCACATCAGAAGGCCCTTTTGATTTGGGATACAAGAATCTCTTAACCATATTTTTTAAAGCAATATGTCTGGGTTTAGAGGGGGAGTGAGCCAATTCCACCTCTAAAGCCAGCTTGGTATTTTGGGAATTTGGGCGTAGCATCTCTTACTACTTCCTGCTGGAGGGGGGTGCTGTATCTTACAGGGATGCAAAGAAAATTTTAGGCCTATGGGGTAATCCTTGAGGCTGTATTATGTGAACCAGTTGCCTTGAAACTGCTCTGGATCTTGGATCATCTGGGCCATGGTGTCATCAGAGACCTTTCAGGGGGTATTGGCTGGTGAAACCTGATGTATCTTAATCTGGAACAAATCCACAGCCTCTGACTTTCTGTGGAAACAAAAGCAGAACCTCTTTTTCAAAGCAACATATCCTTAAATCCAAATTTTGAAGTCAAGGTACCTTTAAAATATACATATTGGTTTAATTTAACATCTTTTTTGATCAAAGGTTTTTTTGTAGTTAAAAATCCCAAAGACAACACAATCCAGATTGTCGGTGTAATATTTACCTTTACCTGGCTTTTTTATATTAATTTATCTTTTTTGTCTCTTTAAAGCCTACGTATTGTGAATCTATAGCTTTAAACTGCAGTATTCTAAGACTGAATCAGTGTTGTGGCTGTTGGCTTCGCCTATTTTAGCTTACCAACATGGCATTTTCCGCCAGTTCTATGAGTCATCACGTCTCAGAAATAGTGGGTCTAAGCTTTTATCAAAGCAGCGTGTAGCCCAGAAACTTTTTTTTTTTTTTTAAATACTAGTAAAGACTAAATCTACCATACAGCGTAATGTGCCGCTGGTAGACACCTCATTCCTGCCATACTGCTGGTCAAACGCAAATGCCAGGAACCCACCAGTAGTTCAAACCCGTGTTTTGTGGTGTCTAGTTGCCCTTATGAGACATGAAGCAGGAACCTGTTTTTGGCTCTGTTTAGAATTGGTTATTAAATATTATGAGGTTTAAGGTGGAACCTCGAGCCATTGGGCGCCATTTGTTGTTGGAGGGCTTCTCTCCAGGTTCCACCAAGCCCCGCAGTCCCACAATCCACATATAAAATAATCACTCAGAAGCTTATATTACTTATAAACTGTATAGTCATGGCAGGCTTCTTGCTAACTGTTCTTATATCTTAAATTAACCCATTTTTATAAATCTATACCTTGCCACATGGCTGGTGGCTTACCGGTGTCTTTACATGTTGCTTGTCCTGGCGGTAGCTGCAGTGTCTCTCCCTCCTTCTTTCTGTTTCCCCAATTCTTCTCTCTCCTTGTCCCGCCTATACTTCCTGTCTGGTCACTGGCCATCAGTGTTTTATTTATATAGAGTGATATCCACAGAGATTGTGTTTGATTGTTTTTCAGAATCCTTCAAACTTCTACTCTCTATGCTTAGAACACTTTCTGAAACAGTAGGTTCCCAATATTCCATGAATGAATGATTTAAGAATGAACCATTCAACCTAAAAGAGATGTAGAAAAAGTATTTGACTTTGCACATGATTAACAGAGGGATGTTTAAAAAAGAGCAAATGTCATTTCAATACTTACACTAGAAACATAAGTTAAAAATTGGTGTGGCTAAATTTTCTGCTGTATAATTTGGTAAGATTTCAAATTATAATACAATACAGAAAATGCAACACAGAAGTCCAAAATTGGGGAAAAACACATTTCACATGGATTTTTCATAATAGTTGTTTCTAATTTGAGCAAAAGTTTCAAGGAAACTAATCACAGGAACAACATGTGTCTGTGATGAAAATGTTGATCACCTCTGTCAAAATGTCATGCTGGTATTCTGTGTACTTTGCAAAAGAAATTATCAGTTCCTTAAGAGCATAAATTATGTATCTTTGTATCTCTCAGGATAGAACATAACTGCTCTTACACAATGGAAGAATATTTTAATAAATTGATTTGAAGGAAAGCAATTAATGTGTCTGAATAGCTAGCCAGAAACCTTCCACACTCATGACATTTAATTTTTTAGGTGCTAAAACACATTGACTAAAACTATGTAAAAATAAAAAAGAATGAAACTAAGCAAAAGTGTATATTTTCTAAATAGAATTCTGGTTAGGAGTGACTGAATGCTTCTCCCTGTGGAGAGCATTTAATGTTGTTTTTTGTATTCTCTTTTGTCTAAGCATAGCTTTGCTTAAAGATTTATAATTTATTTCAAATGAGTTGAATGAGTTAAGTTATCCCCTAAAAGGTTGTGTATCACAATAACACTGTCCATTACTTGAAAATTCTAGTAATTAAAATGTGTATGTCATATTTTAAGGAAACTAAAACCTAATATTCTTGTCAAAACTTAATGTTACCCATCTGAACTTTTAAAAAGCTAAAAATTGCTCTCTCTCTCTCTCTCTCTCTCTCTCTCTCTCTCTCTCTCTCTCTCTCTCTCTCTGTGTGTGTGTGTGTGTGTGTGTGTGTGTGTGTGTGTGTGTGTGTGTGATATAGATGTCTAGTTTATGATTGAGGACTTTACTTTCTTTTTTTTCTCTGTACCCAGCTCAGTCTCCATGTTACTAACTATTTAATGAAAAAAGAAGTTATTCACATGAGAGTTGAGTGATGATCTAAGGTATGAGTATAACTATAAATCATGAGGTGCCAGTTTAATACAGTGTTCATTTAGTAGAATAATTAATAGTATGTTCTCAACTAAGGTTTATGATATTTATAGTTACAAATTCTTGGCCCCAGTAACAGAGTTAAATATAGCTTTCACTTTGTGGCTAAGGCCATAAATTCACTCAGAAAGGGCTTGGTTACTCTCATGACATTGATGCCACTGCTGATCAGAGTCATGGCTTGCCATTCTGGTCATTATTGTAGTTTGCAGGACTCACAGCTGAGTAGCACTGATAATTCCTTTTCCACTCTGATAGCATACTTAGTATCTTTCAACCCTACGCAAGCTAGTTAGTAGGGATTAAGCTTATAGGTCAGTGTCTGCTTGATTTCTTCATTTCTATGACTCCAGTATCTGGTGTCTTCCACAATAATGTCTTGTGATCAAGAAATATCATCTAGTTCAGCTTTCTCTGAAATGCAATTTTTTAAATTTTATTTTATTTTACAATACCATTCAGTTCTACATATCAGCCACGGATTCCCTTGTTCTCCCCCCTCCTGCCCCTCTCCCCTTCCACCCAGCACATCCCCCATTCCAAACTCCTCCAGGGCAAAGCCTCCCCCCAAGGAATGAGATCAACCTGGTAGACTCAGTCCAGGCAGGTCCAGTCCCCTCCTCCCAGGCCAAGCCAAGCGTCCCTGTATAAGCTCCAGGTTTCAAACAGCTAACTCATGCAATGAGCACAGGACTTGGTCCCACTGCCTAGTTGCCTCCCAAACAGATCAAGCCAATTGACTGTCTCACCTATTCAGAAGGCCTGATCCAGTTGGGGGCCCCTAAGCCATTGGTTCATAGTTCATGTGTTTCCATTTGTTTGGCTATTTGTCCCTATGCTTTATCCAACCTTGGTTTCAACAATTCTCACTCATATAAACCCTCCTCTTCCTTGCTAATTAGATGCCCGGAGCTTCACCTGGGGCCTAGCCGTGGATCTCTGCATCAAGATCACTCAGTCCTTGGACAGAGTTTCTAGCACGACAATTAGGGTGTTTGGCCATCCCATCATCAAAGTAGGTTAGATCGGGCTGTTTCTCGACCATTGCCAGCAGTCTATTGTGGGGGTATCTTTGTGGATTTCTGTGGGCCTCTCTAGCACTTTGCTTCTTCCTATTCTCCTATTCTCATACAATGGTCTCCTATTCCTTGTTCTCCCTCTCTGTTATTGATCCAGCTGGGATCTCCTGTTCCCCCAAGCTCTCTTTCCCTCAACCCTCGCCCTTCATTACCCCCACTCATGTCCAGGCTGTTCATGGAGATTGCATCCATCTCTCCATCATTGGGCAATCCTCGTGTCTTTGTTGGGGTCCTGTTTTCCAGATAGCCTCCCTGGTGATGTGAGTAGCAGTCCAGTCATCCTTATTCCACATCTAGTATCCTCCTATGAGTGAGTACATACCATGTTTGTCCTTCTGAGTCGGGGTTACTTCACTCAGGATGATTTTTTCTAGATCCATCCATTTGCCTGCAAGCATCATAATGTCATTGTTTTTCTCTGCTGAGTAGTATTCCATTGTGTATATGTACCACATTTTATTTATCCATTCTTCAGTTGAAGGGCATCTAGGTTGTTTCCAGGTTTTGGCTATTACAAACAATGCTGATATGAACATAACTGAGCAAGTGCTCTTGTGGTATGATTGAGTATTCCTTGGGTATATTCCCAAAAGTGGTATAGCTGGATCTTGGGGGAGATTGATTCCCAATTTTCTAAGAAAGCACCATATTGATTTCCAAAATGGTTGTACAAGCTTGCATTCCCACCACCAGTGGAGGAGAGTTCCCCTAGCTCCACATCCTCTCAAGCATAAGGTGTCTTCAGTGTTTTTAATTTTAGCCATTCTGGCAGGCATAAGGTGGTATCTCAGAGTTGTTTTGACAGTAAAAAAAACAGCTTGGTATTGGCATAAAAACCAACATGTGGACGAATGGAATCAAATTGAAAACCCTGATATTAATCTGCACACCTATATTGGGCCCGGCTAGCTCAGTCGGTAGAGCATGAGACTCTTAATCTCAGGGTCCTGGGTTCGGGCCCCATGTTGGGTGCCAGATATTGGAGAAATTATTTTGGCCACTCCACGTAGTTAAAAGGATATTTATTTAATGGCGTAACTCACAAATTAAGTAATGGGTAGGTCGCAGGGTCTGGGGAAGGTGTAACGCAGTCCAGCGGTGTTCTCCGGAGCTCTGCACAGTCAGCGTCCCGGCACCAAGAGAGTGCCCAGAGAGAGCGCTGGCCCATCCAGCTCTCGGGTCCCCAGGAGCCTCCCCTCGCCCCGCCTCGTAGGCGTGACAGTTGCCAGAGTCTCAATGGGGGTTGGAACTTCCAGAACCAAGCTGGAATGGCTACCCACTACACACCTATGAACATATAATTTTTGACAAAGAAGCCAAAAGTGTACAATGGAAAAAAGAAAGCATCTTCCACAAATTGTGCTGGCATAACTGGATATCAACATGTAGAAGGCTGCAAATAGATCCATATCTGTCACCGTGCACAAAACGTAAGTCCAAGTGGATCAAAAGCCTCACCATAAATCCAGCTACTCTGAACCTGCTAGAAGAGAAAGTAGGAAGTAGTCTTGAACACATTGGCATAGGAGATCACTTCCTAAATATAACACCAGTAGCACAGACACTGAGAGAAACAACCAATCAATGGGACCTCTTGCAACTGAGAAGCTTTTGTAGAGCAAAGGATACAGTTAAGAAGGCAAAGTGACAGCCTACAGAATGGGAAAAGGTCTTCACCAACCCCACATCTGACAGAGGACAGATATCCAGAATATATAAGGAACTCAAAAAATTAGACATCAAAATGCTCAACAGTCCAATTTAGAAATGGGCTATACTACTAAACAGAGAATTCTCAACAGAGGAAACTCAAATGGCTGAAAGACATTTAAGGAATTAAAATGCAATTTTGAACAACTCCAAAAGTCATGTATACCCCAATAGGGAGCCCCATTGCTGAAACAACAGCTCTTTAGAGTAAAACTGCTGACATTAATACTTTAGAAATAAAATTATGACTATTAAGGTAAAATAGAAAAAATGATGTTTTTATCACAAGAAACTTCATCAGGTGATACAATAGCACTTCTTTTTTATATTATTTGAGAAATTTAATACAAAATAGTTTGAAATAATGGTTGACTAATTTATAAATTGTGCGTAATTCTCTCAACTGTATTAAAATATGTTGTGACTTCGGAGGAATTTTGAAAGAGTGAAAATATTCACCTGGGAGGAAAAAAGCTTAGCTGTTAATATTTTATTGACTATTAAAGAATTTATGTTATAAATCCTCTTATTTTATCTATAAAATATAAAACTTGTCTTCCTTACAGTGTTATGCTAAACATACAGTACTTTATTTATTTATTTATTTATTCATTTATTCATTGTGTGTGGTGTATGCACAGGTGAAGAAAATATATGCAAGTGATAATTTCTACTCTTTTTTTTTTACATTTTACTTTTCTTTTCTTTTTTTTTTTTTTTTTGAGATAAGGCTTCATGTAATACAGGCTAGCTTTGACCGCTTTTTTTTTTTTAAAGCTTTATTTATTTATTATGTACACAGTGTTCTTCCTGAATGTATGGCTACAGGCCAGAAGAGGGCACCAGATCTCATTACAGATGGTTGTCAGCCACCATGTGGTTGCTGGGAATTGAACTCAGGACCTCTGAAAGAGCAGCCAGTGCTCTTAACCACTGAGCCATCTCTCTAGCCTTCTACTTTTTTTTTCTAAAAAATAGAATATTTGTGTAGTTTCAGAGAGAGGAAGAGATGAGCAAATGTATATGTTTGCACACTTAGTTTCTGAAGTCATGTGGGTTTGACAGTAAAACAAGAAACCAAGAGTCATTTTGTAATTACACTTAACTTGATTTGGTGCACAATGCTTAATTTAGAAGATCACTGTGTCATGGATATCATGATAGACATTTGCAGGCCAATTCCAACAGGCCGTTGCATGAATTTAAAAAAAAATGATAATTTCAGGGCAGATTCAATTTTACCTGATGAAACCAAATAAATTTATAATGACTATTGTGATGAATTTCAATTAAATTTTTCTAACTTAAATGGAAGAGTCTAAATTTGGAAGAAAATATATCCTCTAAAATTTAAATGTTTGATCCTTCAGGAATATTACATGAAAAGGTTGCCAGTGCCTGAGGATGCAACTAGAAGCTGACTGATTAGTGTGCAAATTGAATCATAAAAGCATTCAAGTGTGTTGTAAGCCATGATGAGTAAGATCAATTCAGATGACTGTTAAAATAATTGCTTTGTGGTAATCTGGATTAATAATCATAAACCACTTAAATTTCCATTGTTCTCTTACTATTTAAAAATATTGTGATTCATTTAGTACCTATTTTAATTGCAGATTTTAATAACTTGGTTTGTGTGATTGAAGAGCAGGAAATAGGCTTCCTCATGCTCTCTCCAAATCCCCTCTTCTCTGCTGCCCAGTCCAATCGTTCTAATTAGAGGGAGTTCTTTTCATGTCCTACTTGATTTTACAACTGGAGTGTGTCTCTTTCTGCTTTGTACTCTTCTGTCCCCTTTAATTTGTATCTACTTGCTTCACAATTGTGCTGTGTACATTCTTGAAAGTCATTCATTTCCAAGGCAACTTTATTTCTCTGCCACTCTTGTATTAGAACCTCATTTTTGGCCACTCTTTTGCTCAAAATCTCTTTTAAGTTTTTCTTTCCATCTTAACTTAAAGAACATACACACATTTTCTCACATGTGTGTTTGCACACTTGTGTGTGTGCATAATGAGTTTCTAGTGATTCCCCAGCTATGTATATGCACACACAGATAGATAGATGATAGATAGATAGATAGATAGATAGATAGATAGATAGATAGATAGATAGATAGATAGACAGACAAGATATATAAAGACAGAGACAAATATATGCAGAGAGAGACATGAGGGAAACACAGATAGACAAAAAGATGGTGAGATGGGAGAAAATAAAGGGGAGAGAGGCAGGCAAACAGACACAGAGAGTATTCAGGCTCACCTTGTCATAACAGATTTATGATACATCATGTAAACTGATATTCCCTCTATTCTTTAAACATACACTACCTGGGGATGCCCAGAAGAAACTGGAATTTCATCATTCTTATACTTTTGCTGCCTGGATGTTAATGCAAATATGCGTTTTCTCTTTGTTCCTCTTTGCCCTCTGCCTATCACCTGTGTACTCCCTGTCTGGAAAGAGTTGGTAAAGTAGCTGATTGTCTTCTCAGAATCTATCCTAAGTCTTTTGGTATTCATGTCCCCTGCTTGTCTGTCCCCCTGCCCCTCATACACAGTACTTGCTCATTCTACCTGAACCAAAGTTAAATCCCCTTCAGCACTGCTTTCTCTCCTTGTCCATGAGCATTTGTCAGAAGCAGTCTCATGCACACTTTCTTCCTCCTCCTCTTCTTCCTGAAGATTTTCATGAAGCATAATGTCAATAAGTATTTGGAAGAAAAAGGGGTGGAAGGGGAAAAATGTTTCCTGATTTCCTCCTGTGTTGTATATCCTTCCTGGATTAACAATACACTCTAAAATTTTAATGGCTTATAAAATTCTCCGTTATGCATGTATATTATTTAAGTAATATGGTTATGAAAAACCATATTCTTGTCTCATACCCATGTGTAGTGGGTAGCCATTCCAGCTTTGGTCTGGAAGTTCCAACCACCATTCAGACTTCTGTAACTATTATGCCTACAAGGCAGGGCCAAGAGAGGGCCCTGAAGACCCAAGATCTGGATGCTCCGCCTTCTCTTGTTTTCTGGACCCTGGATGCTGGAGGTAGACCAAGTAGATTTCTCCAGAGAACACCGCCAGACTGTGCTGTGTCTTTCTCAGACCCTGTAACCTACCTATCCCTTCATTTGTAAGTTACAACACTAAATAAATCTCCCTTTTAACTATGTGGAGTGGCCTTAATAATTTCACCAATACCCATGCTTTGCTCCTTTGAAATTTAAAGTAGTAGGGAGTTTAACTGGGTGAGTTTGGCTGGATGGTCCCAGCAAACCTATCCTACTTGCCACAGGTAAACTGGTAAACTCTAAGTTGTTCATTGCACTCTGTGCCCTTGTCCCATTCATATTAAACTTACATAAATACTTCATCTTTTTCTGCACAGTATTTATTCCAAAGGAAATTTTACCTGACAGAAAATAGAAAGGTTGCTCTAATTTCCCCCATGAGTATTTAATACATAGTACTGGCCCAAGCAAACCTTTTTTACTTAGAATTTTTGTTTTGTTTTGTTTTTTTGAGACAGGGTTTCTCTGTGTAGCTTTGTGCCTTTCCTGGAACTCACTCGGTAGTCCAGGCCAGCCTCAAACTCACAATGATCCACCTGGCTCTGCCTCCCGAGTACTGGGATTAAAGGCGTGCACCACCACGGCCCGGCTACTTAGAATTTTTAAATTATGATTATTTATATGTAGCCTCTGTAATGGACCTCTTATTGGCCCATTCAGGTAGTTCTTGAATTCTTTTCTTAAATACTTATGATTTTGCAGTACAGCATATGTTAAAATGAGCTCTAGCATTCAATTCTTATATTCAGCAATATATACAACAGTTAAATCAAATGGATAAATAATTTAATAAAGGCTTATTATTCCCCAATTTTAGCTAACCACTGAAATTTTATGCAAGAAACCTAAATGCTTTAAATAATTCATTTATAATTCTTAATTCATTTTGGGACATTATAATAGAACCAATTAATTTTTACAGTCTTTAAAAATTATATCTTATGAAATACGATGGCTATTTCCTTTCTTACCAAACCTCAAGAATCCCCATTTAATGTGAAAAGAGTCAATAGTGACCTTAGTAAGTGAGATTCCACCAATAATTCATTAATTGTGAAACAGCTGACAGGAACTCTTATAGACCCTATAGTCACTGGAAATGGTTCTACCTCTTATAATTGCCAAACTAATTATATGTGCAGTAGAGGGCTATTATATTTTTTAAGTTAAAAAGTAGTCTTGCCACATGATACTGTTGAGCAGAAAATTTTTATCAGAGCCTGAATAGTCTCTTCACTGATGGAAAAATGGAAAATGAGGGGTAGCTGGGACAGAGAAAAATGATAGTGGCATTCTACAGCCATATGGCATAGTCTTAGGTAAACCTGAGTGAGGGTCAGCGAAGTCGTCTTCAGCTTTCATGACACAATAACTACTGGTGAAGTGTGAGCTAACAATTCATGCCTCCTGGAACTGTGGAATTGCTAATAGGTTAAATAAAATGATGAATGCTAGAGCCACTGAACAAATGATTGGCAATTTTAACAAGAATTATATTCCAATGACTGCCTTCTACATATCACTTTCTCTTCTGGAAATTCTGTGCATATGTGTTCAGTGATTTCCAAATTTCTCGTGACTTTGCTGGGTTTATTATATCTGTTTCTTTTTATTTTTAATTTATTTTTTCTTTCTGGTTTGATTTACAACTAATTTTTTCTATTCAATGAAGTCATAACTCTTCTAATTTTATGAACATTGGCTTAGCAATATAATCAAGTATAAGTACGTAAATCAATTATACACATACTTTGTTAGTGTATATATGCTTGCAAATATAATTACTATAATAATAGTTCACCATTTCTTTTCCAGCTTACCCCTTCATGTACTGCTTATCTTACACTGTCTTGGCTTTGAGACACACTTCCCTCTTATTATAAATCATATCATAATCTCAGAAGACTTGATAGAAAGCATATAACCATTTGACAAATGTATATTCAACCCATAGCAAATACACCTGTCAAAACAGTAGTGAGATATGTCTTTGAATGAGGACCTGCTTAACTTCTGTTTGATCATGGTACATATCTCATGAACATATCAATAAATATTTAGGTGAACTTTTATGTTTCTCTTTTATTTGAGTTAAAAATAATGGCATGTACTTAAATCATAGAATTGTATCATTTAGTAATGAAAGTCCTGTGTACCTTATGATAGACACATACAAGAAGTAACTTTACACTTTAAGTTCAGATATTTACTTCTGACAATAATGCTAGCATTGATGAAAATTCACTTTCTTTCCTTAGATCCATCAGGTTCTTTCAACTTCTGGCCTTCTGCCAAATGATTGAAATTACCGGGGGTAGGTGTTCTGGTAAATCTCCAGTTGAGAAGGAGAACTTAATAGAGGTTCCTTTGATGTGACTTTCTTTACCACTGTGCTCAGTGCTGGGGATGTGCTTAGTCAGTGGTACTGGCCTCCATCCCATACTTTTAACACTGCCAAATCAAAGAATGTATGGTTCTTTAACATCCTCGGTGGGCCATGTGATTTACCCAGAATAGAATCTAGGCATAAAACTGATTTGCACAGGAGACTCATTTTTTGTAGATTGTTTATTTCTTTTTTAAATTGATTAAATTTGTTGTTTGACAATTTTATACATATGGATGAAGCACACCATGCTGATTACCCTCTCTCAATATACTCTTACCTTTCCCACAACCATGTCTTTTTGTCTTAGTTTGTTCTGTTATTCACTGATTTTGACCAGGTGGCTTTGTGAACACTAGCTGACAACTATCCATTGAAGCCTGATGGGCTCACCTTTGCATACACAAATTAACACACCAACTGTCTTCCCCCAAGAATCCATCACTAGTCCAAAGTTTAAAAAGGAGAGGTAGGGCCCTATTGGTGAAATTATTAAGGCCACTCCACGTAGTTAAAAGGAAGATTTCTTTAGTGGGTAACTTACAAAAACGGGAAAGGTAGGTCGTGGGGTCTGGGGAAGTCCAGTGGTGTTCTCTGGAGCTCTGCTCGGTCAACCTCCACCATCTAGGGTCCAGGAACAGAGAGCGCGGGCTGGTCCATCCAAATCTTGGGTCTCTAGGCGCCTCCCTTGGCCCTGCCTTGTAGGCGTGACAGTTGCCGAAGCCTCAGTGGGGGTTGGAATTTCCAGATCAAAGCTGGAATGGCTACCCACTACAGGGCCCCATGACTGCTCCCTGCACGATTAACTATAGACAGTCAGTCTGTCCAGGCGCAGCATAGGAAACCTCAGTCACTGTGAGGTCATTTGCTTTTGAAATGGCTGTGCATGGCCTGAGGATAGCTTTCCACATTCGTTCTTTCTGACTTCTGGTGCTTACATTCTATCTTCCCTGGGCCTCAAAGGGAAGTGTATAAATGTCCCCTTCAGATATGAACATTCAATCATCATATATTCACCATTTCACTAGAAAGACAATGATCTCTGATTAAAATTGAGAGTATCATTTGTCTATGGGCACAAATGTCATTATTTGAAGGCAGTTTGGCACCATGTCAATTTATCTAAACAATAGGATTAAATTCCCCACTAGGACCTATAACGCTCCTATCTGTGGGTTTTTGCCTAGATTCTGAATCAGACACACATTCCCTCCTGTAGAGCAGGTCTCAAATCCAATCCAGGAACAGTTGGTTACCCCCATGCCAGTCGTTCCAAGATTGCTCCAGTGGATATCTCAGTCAGAACTATTATTATCAAAAAATATGAAATGGGAGAAGATAGAATTCTTATTCATTATTAGTGGAAGGGTAGACTAATGTAGCCACTGTGGAAATCAATGGGAATGTTACACAAAAATATAGAAACAAAACTGCCACGTGGTCTGGCAGTACTAGTTCTTGGAAAACACCCCAAAGACTATATCTGACTATAGAGATACAAGTACATCTATGATCAATGCTTTTCTATTTATAGTAGTTAAGGAATAGAAACAACCAAGTGTTTATAAACAGAAATATCAATTTTGAGAATGTGGTAAATATACACAATGAAATTTTATTTAGCTGTAAAGAAAACATGAAATTTGCACGTAAATGGATGAAATTGAAATTTGGCCCAGACAGACAAAGACAACATGCTGTCTTTCATATATAGAGTCTTGCTTTGAATCTTTAGATTTGTATGTTTATCATGGAGGACATATGGGTGGAAGTCTGGAGATTAGAAAGTGGCCATGAAGGGGAGATGCTTAATGGACAGAGGGGTGGTAGTGGTAGATCACAGGTGACACCAAAGTACAGAGGGGAAGGCTGGATGTGCAAAGTTTTGAACAAAAATGGAGAGAGAGAATGGGAGTCAACAAAGCCGGGATGGAGAGCTAACCAAAACAAGAGGTTTAACCCAACCAGAAAATAAAAGGTAAATGAAATAGGTTGCTAGAGAGATGGTTCTGCAGTGAAGAGTACATACTGTTCTTGCAGAGCACCCTACTTCAGATTCTAGTGACTACATGGGACAGCTTACAACGACCTGTAAATGCAGACTCAAGGGATCTCACACTCTTTTTTGGCTTCCTCAGGTGCCAGTGCACATGTGCACACTCAAAGACAAAAAATATAGACATATATACAGTTAAAAATTAAGATTTTTTAATGAATAAGAAGGAAGAAATCCTGCATGGCTGAAAAATGTTAGTCCTAGAAGCCATTATATATTTATTAATCAAATTCCAGTACCAGTTCTGAGATACATCCTTATGAGCTGATTTATCTGCGAGGACCACAAACCTCCATAGCAATGCAGTCTCTTACAATGCCTTTTGGTTGCCCCTTAAAAGTAAACAGTAAGACCCTGTTGCTGAACACATCACAAGCTTCTATTGGAAAATTAAACAAATAAAGTTGAAACTGAGTCAGAAGCTTCCACTGTGGTTTTCGTACTGCTAAATTCCTTCTGCTGATGATAGCAGGCACCAGTGGTCTTAACCCAGTTAAGCTATAAATTCTATGATCTACAAAGTGCATAGAAATCTTAACTATAAAATCCACTCAGTTTCTATCCATGCCATGCCAAATTGTCTGAAAATATAAATTCTTAGGTCTTTGACTTCTCAATAATCAATCCCTAAGTATTCAACCTGCATTCCACAGCCTTGAGATTTCTAAGAATTTCAGGAAGGGGGCAAATGTAAGGTTATTGAATAATTCTGTTCACATCCAAATTTCTGTATCTTCTTGTAGTATTTCTTGACTCTGTGATTCATCATTTTTTTCATATTTGAACAATTTTTTTTACTTTATTTTCTGCAGCTCTACTAGCACAAAGCTGTCAGTTTTAGGAAGATTTTTTATGAAGTGTGGATGATAAAGCAGTCATGATTACATGTAACCTACAATATAAAGCTTGGTACTGGAAATTAGATATTACTCTTTTTAAAGCCTCCAGGAATAACTCATATCAGGAATCCATTCTCTTTTTCTTTCTTTGCTGCTGTTTCTTGTTCCTTTGTGTTTAAGCCTCCTCATGAGGAACTCTGTTGTCATCTGGAACATTCTACTTCCTTTATTTTATTCTTTCAAACTTTCCGTTTTCTCCATTCCCTCCAGAGTATCAAATGAAATATAATTTGATTAATGTCTCTAATACCTAAAAGTAATGTTTCCATAACTAAAAGCTTTATCGCCCCCTGATGTAAGTTACCCTTCTCTTTAGTTTGGAAGTGCTGTGACCATTTGCTTTTCTTCATTTTTCAGCCTGTTAAGTTGATATATTATTACCACATAGGAATTTTAAGACAGTACACTATGATAATAATAGCAACATGCTTGGAGTAGGTTTATGCATTTTCAAATGCACTCTGAAGTGAGGACCAGAAATATAGGTTAAGCAAGGAACAGTACATGACTACTGTGCTTCTCAAATCTGTTTTTTATCTGTCTCAATCAGTGAAAAATTGGATGCAAGCAAATCATCCTTACAGAAATATCAGTAATGGTTGAATCTACAGTCACTTTCTTGAAATTTGCTTCTTTCTCAAGTCTTTCCCTCCAGCCTTAGAATTTTGTTTTCTACTTTAGGACTCACCTCACTGATTCCATGAAGGAAGTGTTTCACCATAGGAGCATTCTGGGTTTTAGTCTTTACAGTTACAAGATTACAATACATACATACATATATGTAAAATGGGAATTATGGTGATATTTTATTTGTGCTGAAATGTGATTTTATTTGTATATTAATAAATAAAATTGCCTGGGGATCAGAGCTAAGAGCAAGCCATTTAGCAGAAGTCCAGCGGTGGTAGCACACACCTTTAATCCTGATCATTTGGCAGGCAGAGTCTTTGCGTGGTCAAGGACACAGCCATGTGGTGACCCTAACCTTTAATCCCAGTTCAAACCATAGAGACCTGAAGGTCTGTATAGACAGGCAGTGACAAGGAAATCATGTGGTTGCGTTTAGAGCCAATGAGAAGGTAGAACAGAAAGGCAATAAAAAGGTCACACAGAAGAAGGTCTCTCTCAGGAAGAGACAGCAATGACTGGTAAGGTAAAGATAGTCTTGGGCTTTGCTAGTGCTCTGATCTCTTATGCTTTGACTCTGTATTTGGCTCTGCATTTTTTATTTACTAAGACCATTTAGAATTTCATCTGCAGGGAACAATTGGCAATCACATATTATAGATTAACTTTATTGTTCAAATATCAGTTCTCTCCTCCTCTAACACATATATGCATTGTGTATGTATATTAAAACTGAAACAGATTCATGACCAGATTTTTTTTTTTATTTTTAGATGCTGTAAACACCTCACATTAAAAGAGAAAATTATCACAAGGTGAACTTGCATACATTTTAGGAAGGTGATGTAGACTTTAATGAAGTCAGCAAATTGAAATAGGAAACATTGAAAATTGCACATCTGGATATGTTCTCTAGTTTAAAATTAAAAGGACCACTGGCAAGAGCAGTGACAAAGTGCTTGAAATAGTGAATGATTTAAATATCAAGTGATAATGAGAGGCCTGGGAAAAACCTGATAAAGTACTTAATTACTTTTTTTTGGCCTCATGTATTTATGATGTCATTTTTTCAGCCAGACATTAAATGATGACTATCATATGAATGCACACTAGAGCATTAAAATGACCATTATGCATGTAAAATATTTACAATTGAATCATTTCTAATCAATCCTAGGTTTAGTATATAGTACAAAGCAAAAAAAGTACTGGGAAACAGTATTTAGCTACCAAGCTAACACTTGCTCACAATAATATAGAGAAGAATGGCAAAATACACAATGAAGAGTGTGAGGAAGAGAAGATTAGCTAGGATTTATACTCATTAGACTTCAAACTGTTTTGATTACTACATGACATTTACAGTTTAAGTCATTGCTTCTTTCACGGGGATGCCTTTTTTGGAAAGGATACAATTCTACCCCTAAGTAGATATATTAGAATTTTAAGACTGTTACCTCAACAATGCTAACTTTCAATGATACCAAGTTTGTTAAGAGAGTTGTTATATGGAAACTTCTAGACACAGTGCCTAAATCATAGTAAGACCTCAACATTTTAGTTCATTTAGTTAAATTGTAAAATGTTTGGTTTTCAGCTGACTTGTTCTCTGTAAGAAATAGATTGAAAGCATGCCAATTTGAAGTTCTCAGATATTTAGGGGGGGAGCCAATCAGTCCTCTGCTTTTCTCATTTCTCTACATCTCTCTGTCAATCTGAAGTAAGAGAATCTTTTTTAAAATAAATTTATTCATTTTACATTCTGGTCTCAGTTTCTCCTCCCTTCTTTCCTCCCAGTTGCCCCACCATCACCCCTCTGCTCCCCCCATCCACTTCTCCATTTCTATTCAGAAAAGCACAAGCCTCCCATGAATATCAACAAAACATGACATATTAAGTTGTAGTATGACTAAGAACTTGGCCTTTTATTAAGGCTGGACAAGGCAGCCCAGTATGATGAATAGGGTCCTAAAAGCCAGAAAAAGAGTGAGAGACAGCCCCTACTCCCACTGTTAGGAGTCTCACAAGACCAAGCTGCACAACTATAACATACATGAAGTGGGCCTAGGTCAGCCCCATGCAGGTTCCCTGGTTGTCAGTTCAGTGTCTGTGAGCCCCTATGAGCCCAGGTTAGTTGATTCTGTGAAGTGTCTTGTAGTATCCTTTACCCTTCTGGATCCTACAAACCTTTCTCCCCCTCTTATGCAAGATTCCCCAAGTTCCACCTAATGTTTGGCTGTGGGTCTGCATCTGTTTCCACCAGTTCCTGAATGAAGCCTCTCTGGTGACAATTGGGCTAGGTACCAAACTGGTATATACAGGAGATATACCTGCCTGATCATTCATCATTTCTGTTCAACTTTGGTCTCAAATTTCTTTTGTATGTGTGATTGTGTGTACTATAGCCAGTTAGAATAATTTATATGTACCTTTCTGTATTGTGTTTATTTTACATGGCAGTTTCATTTTAATACAACATTTATTTAAACCATCACTTAGGCAAACAAATATCTATTTGTAAACTGAAGCATTTACTCAAAAGTAATGCAATAAGGATTTCTTGAAAAACATTCAGCTCCGGAGAACAGAATTGAAAGAGGAGAATTAAGAAATACAGAAAAACTATTCAAAGCAGCAATATAATAATTTACTGTCATATATTTATTTGGCTTTTTACAGAAGCCATAACATACTTGCCCAGTTCAAGATAGTTGGTGTTACAAACCAGCATTGCTGCAAGAGTGCTGAATTTGTTATTAAAAAAAAATCTGAAAGTGTTGCTTTAAGTCATAGATAATACACAAGTTATGTACTTACTAAAAATTACAGCCTGGTCAGAAATGACCTTCTGCTGAAAGTTGCTGCACTTGATATGACTACCTAGCTATTAACATGTGCGGGCTGCATTGAACTAAATTATCACTACCTGACATCATTGTGGATGGAGTTGATTGTGTTCAGAAGAGGCATTTCTATGGAATTCATACTTCTCAAAACTGCTGACAAAATCAACATCTCACATCATTGAAAAACTTATGAGATTGCTCTGTGACAAGCTTTGATTGGTGAGCCCATTTATTTAATGTATGTCCTTTGGTCAATGGGTTTCTTTTGAAATTATGGAGCTATATCTGCTCCTAGTTATTCTTAATAATGCTATGTTGGAGTCATTTTTTCACTTAGATGGAGGAAAACTGATCTTATGAAGCTGCTCAGCCAAATTATTTCGGCTAGAAATATAAAATTCCATGTCTTTAATATCTACAATGATTCAATCCCCCACCTACCACTTCTGTTTAGTCTGGACAAACTAGAAATGCTGATGCCATTTTTTCTGCCTGTGCAGTGTGTAAGCACAACTGAAAACTTTTTTTCATTTTCCCTTGGTACCTACCCATCCTGAACTTAATGATAAAGAGTATTTTGATAACCAAACTGGTCCTCCCAAGCATCTGTTCCTTCACAGATACCATAGTCTCCATGTCACCCTGTAATGCTGGTGAAGACATGCAATCACATCTAAGGCATCGCAGTCCTTGTCTTTGAGTCTTTTCTCATGCTCCAGGCATCTGGTGAAGCACACCAGGTTGGCTAATGCTCTGAACTGATAAAGCAAACTCTTCCCCCTCCTTTTCTCTTCTCCAGTCTTTGGCCTGAAAACAAAGGGAGGTTTCCACAGCCCTCCAACACTGTTAAAAGTTCCTGAATCCCATCAGTACATGGAGTGGGCTTTAGCATGGTAGTGACCAACCAACCCTCCTATGTATCATCGAGTCTCTATGATTACTGACCACCAGAAATGCAGAAGTTGGTTCCTAATGCTAAATGCGGACTAAGTAAGGAAGTCCACTACCACCTGGGTGGTTTATTTACAGTTATAATGAATCACTGTTTCATGATAGCAAAAGAGACATCACACATGAGTAGGAGACCAATCAAAATAATTAATTCATAGTTTTTCTATTATTTAAAAAATACCTTTATTATCTTCACAATTTCCATACAGTTTTTGCAAAACATCTCACAAATTAGTGAATGAATTTGCTAGAGTGTGTCCTGTTGATGAAGCTGAACTTCCAACCATTAGTGTATCAATACTGACTAATGTTTTATTACTTTTCTCTCTTGTGCTCTGATACAAAGGAAATAATTTTATTTAAATTATTAGATATAATCCTATGAGTAGTCATTGTTCTCTCTCAAACTTTCAAAAATAAATGATAAAGTAGTTTTAAAAGATAATGAGTTTATGGAAGCCAATATCAGAAAGAATGGGCATAAATTGAGTAAATGGTACCCAATTCCATTCATTTTCACCACAATTTACCCGAGGACATGCCTCAAACTCTTAAATGTAGTTTAGCAAATTAACCAGTGTTAGCTGTGTGAATTTGAATAGCTCAGAGAGAGCAGAGAAGTTGAAATAATCAAAACTAGCCACACAGAAGTCACAATCATAGACAGACAGAGAGGGATAGAGCTAGGAAATAGGTTTATAATCTTCATCCAAATCTTTGTTTCTTCCATGAAATTTACATGTAGGAAGATGTCAGGATATCTAGTGATGTCAGCAACTAACATCTTTTAGAGCTGAACAGTAGCTTTTGCTTTGTTTCACTACATGAAACAGGCTTAGAAAAAAATACCAAACAAAACAACTATCTGAAAGAGAAATTAAGGTTTTTCACAGTAACATAAAACAAGGGTATCTACAAAATGCTGTTCAGAAATAGAACATTAAGAGAAACCACCAGACACAAAAAAAGAAAGAAAAGAGAGTGAAATAGGAATACAGAATTTATAGTCAAGGAAAAAAATGTCTACAGAAAACAGAGCCCAAGATGACATAGATCCCATTAGATTAGATTAACATGACCTACTTAAAATATACATATATATATTTATATATATTTACATATATTTAAAATACACACACACACACACACATATATATATATATATATATATATATATATATATATATATGAGCCTGTGTGTAAATACATTCATATTGCTGTAATATACAAGGAGTTTCTGAGGAGCAGCCTACTATAAATCTAAAAGTAATGGAAATTATAGAAATTATTTAAAATTATATTCACTGATTGGAGCTAACAGCGTGCTTACAGTACAAAAATGATTTTCAATGAGCTTGAAGGTTGCAGTAAAATTTACCTACATTCAAGAGCAGAGACTCACAGAAATATTTGACTAGCTCATATGTTTAAACTTTATAGTAAATTTGGTATTTCATATGCATCTACAAATAAAAAACGGCCAAGTGCCTGCCAATTCCAAGAACTACATAGAACAATTAACCTAAATGTTTAAGTTTATTTGGATTTCTAAATATTGTTGTGTTTCAATGTTCATTTGTTTTTCTGTATTTTGAAAGATTTTTGTTAATTTATTTAGAAAATTGTAATATTTTTATGTTTTGTCTCATTATCTTTTCCTACTCCATGGATTCTTTGTCTTTGTCTCTTGACAAGGTTCACAGACGTCTTGACTTGGCTCTTTTTTTTTTCTTCACATATGTCTAATTGTCTTTCCATCAATGAAATTTGTTTGCCTGACATTATCAACTGCTAATGCCATGTGCTATGTCTGATTGGTTCACTCTTTCTACCATTTCTTTGGTCCTTTTTCAATCTCAATTTCCTCACTGCCTTGATCCTCCTTGTTTTTGAATTTCTCCTTCAAGTTGCTGACTATTGCGCCAAGTTCAACAATATTCTTCTGATATTCAGGTTTCTGTTACCAATGCAGTGGCTGGTGGTGGTGCTTTCTCAGGATACTTATCTCCATCTCCCCCTTGCATTATCTCAGCTTCTGGTTCTCACAACATATTTCTTGTCTCTTCATCCATGTCTCTGGGTATAGTATATATAGCCTCTGGTCAGAGCTCATCAATCCAGTCGTATTCTCCGGTTCACTATTCTCACAATGCCCAGATTAGAAAAGAAGATCATTTCCTTGGCAATGACTCCTGATGCAAACCCTTACAAAACTCATGAGTGCAGGATGATGGCACTCATTTGTAGAAAACATTTCATCTAGGCTACTTTGCTTTCTTCTTTTTTAAACTCTTTTCCATACAGGAGTTGAGTCTGTTGGTTTTTGTTCTCATTCACAGGCCACACAGAAATAGCCTCTAATCTGCCTTCAAATGCAAAAATATCAGGTACTGGCTATTTTTCAAAAAGATATAATAACTTTGAAGAAAATTAGTAACTTGTATTAATAAATTGAAAAGTAGACCCATAAGAATTTCTATAGATATTGAGGTGGGTTCCTTCATGGAATTGAAATTCAGGACTGATCATGGTTGCTTTCTCATAACCCTTGAGTATTTTAAGAAGTGTAAAAGATTCTCTGGATAGAACAGATTTTGAGACAATAGGCAACTTGTATCAAATGGCAGAATTCAGATAGAGAATTGATAATTCCTATGAAAATTATAAACTTCCCATCCATTAGTGATTTGTTTTTTTATAAATGATTTTTATTAGTAAGCATTCTGAATATTTATAATATACCCTTTGACCTTAGCTAAGGTGTTAACCCACTTATATAGCATAATGAAAATAAAAATTGCTAGAGTTCTTAGTTTTTGATTGTCTTCATGAGAATAAACTATGTACTTTCTAGAGGAAAAACACCACAAAATGAAAATTAAATAAAAAATATGAAGGTAGGCTATATTACATTATTTTTGTCTTAACAATCATATATTAGTGAACTCTTTATGATTACTTTAAAAATCGCTAAACCAAAATTATTACAAAATTTAATTTTTCATTTGTTGAAAAAAATGTGTTTGTTTGTTTGTTTGTTTTTCGACACAGGGTTTCTCAGTGTAGCTTTGCGCCTTTCCTGGCACTCACTTGGTAGCCCAGGCTGGCCTCGAACTCACAGAGATCCACCTGCCTCTGCCTCCCGGGTGCTGGGATTAAAGGCGTGCGCCGCCGCCGCCGCCGCCGCCGCCGCCGCCACCGCCACCACCACCACCACCGCCACCCGGCCATTTGTTGAAATTTTTTGTTAAGTTAGTTGTACATGCTACTTGCTGTTCATGCTAACATATGTGTGTATGTTTGTAATATATATACATATATATATACACACAAATAAGGTTACACTAGATATTCAAGACTCTCAAATTATCATGATCTCAAACTAGATGAGCATAGGCTACATTTTAAAATAAAAGTCACCAGATTTCAGATTATATCATGGCTGAGTTTAAATTCAAAGCAAACAGTTGGTTTTTGCACACTGAGCATAGGAAGATTAAGTTCACTCTTTTAATTATTAAGCTACACAGCCGCTTATCCAGTTCATTAATTCTATGCCCACTAGGTAGATGGTAGGGATAGCACAATGGAAAACATGTCCCTCCTAGAGACACCATCCCTTTCAAAGCTTCTCAGATATAATTAATTTAAGGCAACCATCACTTACTCTGTGTACTAAGAATCCACTGCAAATTCTAAAACACCAAGCTCAACTATCTTCAAAATTAAGAACTATTATTAAAATGTTTTAACATACCTAATTGTGGTAGCCCAGGCCTTTGGTAGCCTTTGGTAGCCCAACCCTGCAGAAAGGGGCAGGCCTCCCATCTGTACAGACACTGAGACAATAAATAAATGGGACCTCCTGAAACTGAGAAGCTTCTGTAAGGCAAAGGACACTGCCAATAAGACAAAACAGCAACCTACAGAATGCGAAAAGATCTTTACCAATCCTACATCTGACAGAGGGCTGATTTCCAAAATATATAAAGAACTCAAGAGACTAGACATTAAAATAGCAAATAATCCAATTAAAAAATGGGGTGCGTATCTAAACAATTCTCAGCAGAAGAATCTCAAATGGCCAAAGACATTTAAGGAAGTGTTTAACATCTTTAATCATCAGGAAAATGCAAATCAAAACAACTCTGAGATACCATCTTATACCCATCAAAATGTCTAAGATCAAAAACATTGATGGCCGGTTGTGGTGGCATGCACCGGTAGGATTTGCTGAAGGAGGCAGAGGCAGGAGGATCTTGAGTTCGAGGCCAGCCTGGACTACACATTTTGGCCGGGCGGTGGTGGCTCACGCCTTTAATCCCAGCAGTCGGGAGGCAGAGCCAGGCGGATCTCTGTGAGTTCAAGGCCAGCCTTGGCTACCAAGTGAGTTCCAGGAAAGGCGCAAAGCTACACAGAGAGACCCTGTCTCGAAAAAACAAAAACAAAAACAACAACAACAAAAAATTGATGTCAGCTTATGTTGGAGAGGATGTGGAGTAAGGGGAACACTCTTCTATTGCTGGTAAAAATGCAATCTTGTACAGCCACTCTCAAAATCAGTATGGTGGTATCTCAAAAAATATGGAATCAACCTACCTAAAGACCCAGCAATACCACTCTTGGGCATATACCTAAAAGATGCTCAACCACACCACAAGGACATAGGCTCAACTATGTTCGTGGCAGCATTATTTATAATAGCCAGAACCTGGAAACAACCTAGATTCCATTCAACCAAAGAATGGATAAAGAAAATGTGCTACTTTTATACAATGGAATATTACACAGTGGGAAAAAAGTGTCACCATGAAATTTGTAGGGAAATGGATGGAACTAAAAAAAAAAAAAATCATCCCGAATGAGGTAACCCAGACCAAGAAAGACAAACACAGTATGTACTCACTTGCAAGTGAATAGTAGATGCAAAGCAAAGGATAACCAGGCTACAATCCAAAACCCCAGAGAAGCTAGGTAAAAGGGAAGACCCTAAGAGGGACACACATTGATTGCCCCAGGAAGGGAAAGGGGTTAATATCTCCTGGATAAACTGGGAGGGGGGAGTAGAAGGGGGGCAGAAGGTGGGAACATAAGGGTGCCAGATGGCCAAGTTGGAGGAGGGATGAAGAAAGAGTGCAATAGAGATTTTTTTTTTTTTTTTTTTTTTTGGTTTTTTGAGATAGGGTTTCTCTGTGTAGCTTTGTGCCTTTCCTGGAACTCGCTCTGTAGACTAGGCTGGCCTTAAACTCACAGAGATCCACCTGGCTCTGCCTCCCAGTGCTGGGATTAAAGACGTGAGCCACCACTGCCCGGCTTGAAAGAGATATCTTGACAGAGTGAACCATTAAGGGTTTAGGGAGAAATCTGGAGCTAGGGAAATCCCCAGAAACTTACAACGATGTCTCCAGCTAAGATTCATAGCAATGGTGAAGAGGGTACTTGAACTAGCCTTCTCCTGACTCAGATTGGTGTCTGCCATACTTGTCATCATAGACCCTACATCCAGTAACTGATGGAAGCAGATGCAGAGACCCACAAGCCAAGCACATGACAAAGCATCTGGAATTCAGTTGTAGAAAGGGAGAAGGGATTATAGGAGCAAGGGCAGGTGAGGATCACGATGGGGGGAAGAAAAACACAGAGACAGCTGACCCAAGCTGTCTTGTGGACTCTGGACAGACAGCTGGTGAGCCTTCATGGGATCCCACTAGGCCCTCTGAATGTGGGTGACAGTTGCAAGGCTTGATATGTTTTTAGGTCTCCTGGAAATGGGACCAGGACTTACCCTGGGTACTTGAATTGGCTTTTTAGAGCCCATTCTCTATGGTGTGATGCCTTACTTAGCCTTGATGCACGGGGGAGGAGCTTAGTTCTGCCCCAACTTGGTATGCCAGCCTATGTTAACTAAGGAAGGGAGGCCTTACCCTCTATGAGGAGGAGATGGGGTTGGGATTGGGGAGAGCTTGGGGGGAGCAGGAGAAGAGGAAGGAGGGAGAACAATGGTTGGTATGTAAAATGGAAAAAAAATTAAATAAAAAATTGAAAAAAATCCCCATCTGATTGGTGGATAGAGCCATGCACATTATTGTTTTATAATTTAGCAAAACAGTGAGTCTGCCTTAGCTGAAGAAATTTCAGCTTAACTTAATTTTGGTAATGTATATCATTTATGTCTCCAATTTCCAGGGCAGACCTGACCATAGTGTTTCCAGAAACTAAGTATTTAAGTGGTCATTTGTCCATTGATTCTTTATTATTACTTTTTTTTTTTACTGAGAAAGTTTTGCCAAATTATACTTTATTTCATTTTGATGTGAAGGAGAAATGAATTGTGTGTTGGATAACCTATAGAAATTGATTATTTGGGTTATTGTCTAGAATCAAATGCATAGAATTTTTAAGATCTTTTTAACTAAATGACTTCAGTTCACTTGCAAGTACTTAATTATATAAAGCAATCTCACCTTATTCTTTATTAGCAATGTATGAATTAAGTTATGGGCACTTCTTGTGTGTGATTTCTCTATTAGACAATGAAAACTACATATGTTTAATCTAAACCAAGTAGACCAATGTCTTGATTACTGAAAAACTTTAGCTGTTAAAAATGTTTTGAAACATGTTATTTAATTGATTTTTTATTCTTTGCTCCTATATTACACCATGACCACAGTTTTCCCACCCTCATTTCCTCAGAGTCCCTTACCCTACCCCCATTACCTAGATCTACTTCCCTTTACCTCCCCCCAGAAAAGGGCAACCCTCCCAGGGATATCAATCAAACATGGTGTATCAAGTTGCAATATGAGAGGATGTACCTAGTCTAACTGAATTTTGAGAGAGGATCTTGCTGTATAACAAAAGAAGGTAGAGAGTTTCTAATATTTCTATCTCATCAGAGTTAATGTAATCACAGATATGGGCTACCACATGGTATATGCCAGCTTAATGTATTCCATTTACCTAACCAAAAATAGACTGGTTTGTAACATGAATCTTAAAGGGTCTTATTAATAAAAAATTCGAGAGCCAGATATTGGGGTGAACGCTGAAAGAGCAGAGCAACAGAACAAGCCACATCCAACTTCACTTTGCCAGTTCCTCAGCTGATCTTGTTTCCTCAAACTGAAAGCCTCTGAGTCCTCATCTGAATGGATCTCAGCTGAACTGCTGCTAAAAGCTAAAAGCTTAAAAGATTCTAGTTTCTTGTCCTCACATGTTGCATACCTTTCTGCTTCCTGCCATCACTTTCTGGGACTAAAGGCATGGGTTACCATGCCTAGCTGTTTCCAGTGTGACTTTGCACTCAGAGAGATCCAGACGGATCTCTGCCTCTGGGATGCTAAGATTAAAGACGCATGCTACCACTGCTTAAACCTATGTTTAATATAGTGGCTGTTCTGTTCTCTGACCCCAAGATAAGCTTATTGGGGTATACAATATCAACTACACTGGTTCATTATTTAAGACCTCTGACTACTCTTCTGGAGAACAGAGGTCAGATTCTCAGCACCCATCCACATGGTTTCTCATAGCCATCTATAACTTCAGTTGCAGGGGAAGCTGATGTCCCTTTATGGCTTCTGCAGGCAATGCATGTACATGATGCACAGACATACATACACCTCTAAACTTCAAATAAAAATAAAATACTTTCTCATGTGTCAGAACACAGTCCAAGAATGAAGTTGTGTGGGGAGAATTCTAATTACCTGGGAGAAAACTTGTAGAAAATAGGACAAGAGTCTTGGGACTTCAAAGCATAGGATTGTTCTAAGAATGTCCTTTCATGCCCATCCCAGGTGTATCAGATAGAAGTAGGTGTGCTCCAGATTATCTACTGAAGTTTATTACTGTTATCCAGCCACATACGGCTTGTCCTTTGGATTGTATACACTTTGAACTCATGTAAACCTTGCTCATGTGACCTTACTTAACCCTCAGATGATCTAAATAAAGTGGCCATTGCATGAGACTTTAGTCTGCCCCATTCATAGCCCCCATTCTCCCAGGTCCCACTGCCTGGAGCAGTGACACCCAAGTTTATCAGTTTTTTTCTAATATTTCAATCAAAATTTAGTTATTAAATTAAAATAAATGTTCTGTAATGATGACTTCACAGATTTACAACAAATAAGATGTCCCTGACAGAAGACTTAATGATAATTTATCTAGAAGAGTTCTGAGAAACTTGACAGACTGTCTGGAACCGGCAGTACTAACAGATACATACTGTAGAGACTTTACAGGAGAGGGTAAGAGCAGTGAATCTACAGGACTAAATCTGAATTCTTTATAGAGATAGCTCTGATTGGGGTGGGGGTGGCTCCTGTAAATCAAGCTGTTTTCCCCCAAAGTTATTATCAAATCCAAGCTCACTTATCTTAAAACCTAGAGTTCTTACTGAAAAGTCCAGAGATGAAATTAAATCGGTCATGATTAATACAATTTCCCTACAGCATCATCATGAGCTTTTCCTTCCCTTCCTTTGAGTGTGTGTAGTACAATATGAACTTTTACAGAGGCATATGTAAGAAGACATGTTTACACAAGCATACATCAGATGTGGGGTAATGGGTCTGGGTAGAATAGATACTGCACAAGCATGAGGCTCAGAATTCATACCCCAGCACCCACATAAATTTGTGCCTGTATGGGGTCTTTCTGTACTCCCAGTGCTCAGGACTTGGAGACTGGCGAGATAGACTAGCAAATTAGAGAGCTCTGGGTTCAAGTGGGTGACTCTGTCTTAGGTGAGAATTTGAGAAAGATATCCCATATCAACCTTTCACATTCACACATATGTGTACTCACAAACATGTGCACAGAACATGCATACACATATAAAACATACACTATTATTAAAAAACCCAGGTATGAATCTATTCCCTAAACATATATGTAAATGTATATAAATTAGTAACCAGGAATCACAAACTGTAAAAAAGTAATATAGGTATGCACAAAATTTTTCCTCTTTATTTTCCTTTCTATTTTATCAGAGATCTTAGAACCTATTTGGAATCAAATAGGAACTATTTCATATTTGGGTATAATAGACAAAATATAGAATGGAGATGGATAGAAGGTGGTGCCCCTTCTAAAGATAACTTTGGAGTCCCTTCTTCATGATGAAAGCTTTTTATGCTTTTAATGATAGTTCTGGGCTTCACTAATGTATTATCAGATGCTGGAAGTATTTTAACAGATATTTAATTTTGACAGATAAATTATATTTGAGTTCTAAAAACTTTTGGGACTTTAGTCTATTATTAGAAAAATGTATTCATATTTTTATTTCATGATTCTCAAATTATAATGGATTCCTTACTCTTCAGAAAGCCATCCAATTATTGTTTAAATTTCAAAGACAGTTTGTAACATTTTGATTTAGGTTCAAGGTAGACATATGCAATTGGGTTATTTTAAAAGACATTTAGAAATAACCATTTAGTATATTTTTCCTTTCTTTTATTAAAAAGATAGACATGTGTAGTAGGACAGGCCCATAGGGTCAAGGAAGTGGTTCAAACTAGTTGCCAGGGCATGAACATAACATACTCCTTAAGAGCCAACCTGGAGTCGGCCTGAAAGCCTAGCAACAGGAGCTGTTGGAGTTCCCGATTGCTGTTAGAGTTCCTAGTCCCTGTCAAAGTTCCTGATTGTGCCAAGTCTGCCTGAGGACCTGGCAACAGTTGCTGTCAGTGTTCCTGATTAATGTCAGAGTTCCTGATTGTGCATAGCTAATGAAGGATGACCACATAGACTGGGTGCTGGAAGGAGGGTATATGAAGCCTTCCCTGTTATTGAATAAATGAGTTCATTATTTCTTTTCAATGGACTCCCAGTGTCTGTGTCATTGGTGCCACACCTTCTTACCCCCTCCTCTGAGGGAGCCGTTAGAATCCAAGCAACATACATGAATTTTTAAATTTTTGGAAGTACACTCAAATACAGATTTAATTTAATTTAATTCAAACATATTAAATAGCAACCAAAATCCTTCATAGAGATAAACCATGTGATAATTGTTTAAGGAAGAATTACTTTTGAATTGAAGAAACAGCAAATGAATTCTATAATTACTATATTTTCCCTACTTAAAAATATTATCCTCTTTATATTATGCACATAATAAAATACATTACTTATTGAATGTTTAAATAATAATAATAGTCACCAAATATCTTCACTTTAAGGGAATACACAGAGCTCTGCAATGTTCAGTGTGTTTTAAGCTAAGCCAGTTTAAAAGTAATATTTGTTTAGTGCCTGAAGAGTCAAGACTTCTCAAATCCCTTTTCATACAAGGACAGACAGGGGATTCAAAGACGACTTTAGCTTCCAAAGTGTAAATCTGGGAGCATTTTGACAGAAGTACTGTAGTTCTGACCATAGTCCCTTCTGGATTCCTTGTTCCTGTGAGAAAAAAAAAAAAACAAAACCTCTTTTCTGTTTAACTGTTCAAAATTCATTTCCAGGATGCATCTGCTGTATTGCACTCTGTCTGAAAATATATGTGCACAAACTTGATTGACAGTCTCCTGGTTATCACGCCATGATAGTGGAAATCATAAAGGTGACAGCTCTAATTCACTTTCAGCCAAAATCTACACAACCTAATTTTATAATATTTATCCTTAAACCTCAGCTCATAGTCCCAAGAAGAAAACAAATAATGTAGGTGTGGTGGTTTGAATGAGAATAGTCTCCATCGGCTCATATATATTCATTTTGAAGGTTTGGTCCCTAGTTAGTGGAACTGATTGGCAAAGAACTGTGAGATGTTTGGTTGGAGGACATGTATGACTGGATGTGGGCTTGGAGGTTTCAAAAGCCCATGCCATTTCCAGTTAATATGTTCTCCCTCTCTCTCTGTCTCTGTCTCTGTCTCTGTCTCTCTCTCCATCATGTTTGTGTATCAGACACACGCTCTCAGCTGTTGTTCCAACACCATGCTTGCCTGCCGGCTGACATGCTTCTCCACCATGTTGTTCATGGACTCAGCCTCTGGAATGGTGAGCCTCCAATAAACACTTTCTTCTGTACATGGATTTGGTCATTGCATCTCTTCACAGCAATGTAAAAGCAATTAAGACAGGGAGTATATATAGAACTAATGGAAGTCTATGTAGAAATAAATATAAATAGCAAAGTGGAAACTATGAGCTACCTGCTTTCCTGAGAAGATAAATCATACTTAGTAAGCTAATTCCTCAAAGATGACTTGTTTCATTTATCAAAGCATTACTTGTTCCAGTAGAAAACCTTACATGAAATGTTTTGGTTTGAGTTAAAAATTAGTATGGTAGGGGGGCTGGAGAGATGGCTCAGAGGTTAAGAACACTGACTGCTCTTCCAGAGGTCCTGAGTTCAATTCCCAGCAACCACATGGTGGCTCACAACCATCTATAACGAGATCTGGTGCCCTCTTCTGGCCTGCAATCATACATGCTGTACACATAATAAATAAATAAATCTTTAAAAAAAAAAAATTAGTATGGTGATATTTCTCTCAGATTAGTGCAGCACTAGGCTTGAACAGAAAAGGGTTCTGTGCAGGTTGAAGGGGGTAATGCAGAAACTCACAGCAGGTCAAAGCTCAGAGGAGGGTAGTGGAGCGCTCAGCCAAAAATGCTGTCTATGTCACCTCTACCGCAGAAGCTCAGTACTATTTTAGAATAGGAAACAAAAAGATGGCCAAAGGAGATGATCAAAGGCAGAAGTCACTGTGGTGGTATTCTAATTGTACTGAAATGTGATTTTGATGGTATGTTAATAAATAAAGTTGGCCGGGGGTCAGAGCTATTAGAGCCATAGCAAGAATGTGGTGGTGGTGGTGGTGGTGGTGGTGGTGGTGGTGGCGGCGGCGGCGGCGGCGGCACACGCCTTTAATCCCAGCACTTGGTAGAAGAGCTAGGTAGATCTCTGTGTGTTCAGGCATACAGCCAGCATTGGAGACATACGCCTTTAAGACCTGGGGGGCCTGTACATACAGACAGTGACGAGGCAGTCACGTGTTTGGGTTTACAACCAATGAGAAGGCAGAACAAAAGACTATGAAAAGACATACACACAGGAAATAGGTCTCTTTCAGGAAGCTAGGACCACCACAGGAGGAAGGGTGAGATTTTAGCTCTGTGCTCTGATCTCTTGGCTTTCTCTTTTACATTGGTTCTCTGTTTCTTATTTAATAAGACAGTTGGTTACATCTACAAGTCACAAATGAACAAAGTGAAATAGTATTTTCTGGACATGACAGGACCAGTGTACTCAGGAACTCACATCTGCTTCACAAGAACAAGCCAGTCAACATTCTGCATGGATGGACAGAGAGGCTCATGAGCCTACAACCCTGACTGTGGTGATGCTGACAGTCAATTTTAAGGGTGGGCTGCCACTTTTCTTTAATGATCTGGTTCCTTGAAAGATAACAATACTCTAAAGAATGGCTCCTACACTCAGTATTATATTGCCAGAACAAATTGTAAATGACAAAAAGAAGAAAGTTGGATGTGTGTGTGGGGGGGGCGGTTTAATGGGGTTGGATATGATCAATGTACATTTTATGTGTGCTTAAAATTGTCAAATAATTAATAAAATATTATATTTTTATCTATGTTATTGAAATTTTAGGATATACCGTCATACAACTCCAAAAATTTAAAATCTATTGTCATTTTTTATTTTTCTCACTCTAAAATTCTGTGAGAGCTAAATATTTTATTTCCTTATCATTGTATCTAAAGATAAAATACAGAAGTATTCTTGAAAAAAATATGTTCTTTTTAAAACGTGTACTGCATGTACTCATTGTGTTCATGTTGAGAGAAGGGTTCATGTGGAAGTCAGAAAACAACTTTGGAGAATCAGTTCTCCCAACCACGTGTATCTCCTGGATCAAATTCAGGTTACCTCGATTAGCAATAGGTGCCTTTTCTCAGTGAGATGTGTTACCAGCCATGTTCTGATTTCAGATTGTGCTTTTATTTCCCCCCTCCCTCCTTAATACAACCATTGTATGTTTGTGAAGGACAGAGAAGTGGAGATGGAGAGACATTCACTTGAGCATCACTGACCTTTTAACTATCTACTGATTTGCTGTTGCCAGAAGAGAATGAGCTTCTGCTTAAGCCACTGTGGTAGGCTGAATAATGGCTCCCCAAAGATAAGCACATCAGAATCCTCAAAACCTATGATGATGATATCTTAGACAGTCAAGTAGTGTTTTCAGACATGACTAAATATTTTGAAATGGAAGCTGATTTTGTTTGTGTTAAATATAATCACAGAGAAAGGAAAATATCAGAGAGCATTGTCACAATTGACAACAGATGTAAAGATGTACTTTTCAATGGAGCAGTGATGCTAAGAAAGTTACATCTAGAAGAAAATAAAAAATATTTAAGAGCTCAAGAGTCTGGAACTGTAAATTAAAGAAACTTGTGTGATCTTAGGCCATTCTCTAACTACAATTAGTATCAGAGTTCAATTTGGTAATTTCTGTAATTTGAATTGTACTTTATTTTCATAAGACCAGTATCATAATTATTCTTATGTCGCAAACAAGCATTCCAGAACAGACACCAGGGAATCTTTGAATGTCATCTAAAGTGACTTCTTTTCTTTATGGCCATGGATTCTTTTAATAAAGAAATAAACTAAACATGGTATTTATCTCAAGGTATGTTACTTACATTAATTAATTTGTTTCTTGTTTTTCCCCACCTTTGACATAAATGATCTAATAATATTAAGAAGAAAGCCTTTGCTTAAGTTATATATGGTAACAAATGCACATTGCTGTTTACACACAATTAATCCATCCACATGTTTGTGCAGGATCATGTATGCAAGGACATGGTTATGCAGATTAATTATCTAGGAACCAGTATGTTTTATTTCAAAGATACTGAAAATCTTAGCCAATTATATTATTCAGACACAAATTCAGCTTAGACTCATCCATTAAGTTTTATATTAGTCTATTCATTTTACCCTCCATTTACACATGTGTAAGGGATTTAAATTATGGTATATTTTATTGCAGGTTCCAATGTAGGCACAAGATGCACCACAGAGACCAGTCCCACCAAGTTTTTATAACTGCCTTACTTTGATTATTAAGGCACAGAACAGCTGTGTTTAGAGGTACAAATACCAACCATGGTTTCACTGATCAGCTCATAGCTCTAAACTGAACTCTTAGGATGTTTGACTCACTGAGACAGTACTTTTCAATGCTTAAAATAACAGTTAAAATTATAAGCAGAGAATATTAATTTTTGTAACTACTAAGGCTATTCAGAGATTAACTACCTGCACTCAGACATTCAGTTACATAAGTTTATCTGTGTGTTCATAAGCACACAGTGCTCCGTTTACATTTGTTTTGGTGTAAATCCCTTATCATTGTAGCCAGTTTAGTGGAAGATTAAAATGAAGTAACAGATACTAGTCATCTGGAATTGCCTCAGTAAATTGATTGTTTAGTGGCTCTCAGGTATACTCTATAAATCTGCTATTTTTTACATTGTCAACAAAAGGAGGGATGCTGCCTTGGCCATGTCTAGGTATCTCCCTGCAGTGGTTCTCAACCTGTCTAATGCTGTGTCACTTTAATAGTTTTCTTCATGTTGTGGTGACCCCCAACCAGAAGATTACATCATTGCTTCTTCATAACTGTATTTTGCTACTGTTATGAATCTTAATGTAAAAATCTGATATGTAGGAGATGACATGATATGATATGATATGATATGTTAACTCACAGGTTGAGAACCACTAATAGAGCAAGATGCCTGCTTAATGCTGATCCGGAACTTTCTCGGTGATCTCTAAGGAAACAGACCAATGACTATATATCACAAAAAGGAATTATTTTGACTGAATCACATGATATGAGCTATACTACACTGGAAAAGCCAAGGACCCAGGAGCTGCTCTGCACACAAAGCTGGGTTCCACCCCAGACCCCACCTGCAGTTAAGGCCTGGGGTACTCATGGAAATCTGCTTACCTTCAGTCCACAGTGGAATCCTGAAGAAATAAGTGCTGATAACCAGCAAAGGAATGGAGAAGCGATACAAGCAGCAACCAGGTGAATGAACTTGCCAATAAGAGAGAAGACAAGCAGAGGGGAAAAGCAAAGTTTCTTTCATTAACCTCCTTTTACCTGAATCCTAGAATGTGCCACTCAGTCATGGTAAGTGTTCCTATTTAAATAACCTGATGGAGGCCTTCAGGAGAAGGGGCGTAGCTCTTAAGAGCACATACTGCCCGTTCAGAGGATGGGAGTTTAGGTGAGTCATGTGATACATGATCTCTTATAATTTCAGTTTCAGGAGACCTGACACCCTCTTTTGGACTCAGGGAGTACCTGTACTCACATGTGTACATGCCATTATAAACATACATACATACATTCATACATATATAATTTAAAAACAAATAAAATACATCTTCAAACAATATTTTCAAGAAAATCCCTCATATTATGTCCAGTGGCTTACATTTTAATTTATCACAGTCAAATGAACACCAGGATTATTCAAGAAAAATTGTGTGTTCTTGGCCAAGGACCTTTTTTTCTCTTTCCCCTGGAGCACATGACTGTCTGCAGAGAGGTCCTTCCTCTACCCTGCTCAGTGACAATTTGAAGAATATCAGATCTTTTATATCTATGTGTTCTCAGAAAACAGTGACTGACATCAGTTTTAGTTTTAAAAACACGCTATCTACATGAATGATTTTAATCTATACACTAAATGATTTTAATGTATAAATTCACTAATTTGGAATCTGTGTAAGTAAAGAAAATTATGGTGATATTTTATTCGTGCTGAAAAGTGATCTTATTTATATGTTAATAAATAAAGTTGCCTGGGGATCAGAGGTAAAAGCAAGCCATTTAGCAGAAGTCTGGCGGTGGCAGCACACGCCCTTAATCCAATCACATGGCATACAGAGTCTCTGTGGTCAAGGACACATCCAAAGCAAGGTGACCTAAACTTTTAATCCCAGTACCAACCACAGAGACCTGGAGGTCTGTGTACACAGGCAGTGATGAGAAAGTCATGTGGTTGGGTTTAGAGCCAATAAGAAGACAAAACAGAAAGACGATAAAAAGACAGGACACAGGAGGAAGGTCTCTCTCTTAGGGGAAGGACAGCAGCGAGTGGTAAGCTAAAAGGATCTGATTTCTTGGGCTTTTAACTCTGCATTTGGCTCCATGTTTCTTATTTAATAAAGCCATTTAGAATTTCATCTACAGAAAATACAATTCAGAAAATAAAGGGAGAAATTCATATTTCCCATTTTCCTATTTATCTGTAAAATTTAGATGACTTATAAAATTTATAATCATTAGTTTAATAATTCACAGGTAAGAAAATCTTGGGAAATATTGACCATAAATAGTCTAAAGAACCAGTAAGATAAATTTATAATTTACAATGAATATAAAGAACAAAATAATCCATACAGAATTAATAATTCTTCTCAATAAAGCAGGTACTGATTTTGAATATTGATATGATAGTGATATTTACTAAATTCTAATAATTTAATTATTGAATTATATAAAATATTTGGACATTTAAAAATATTTAGGTATATCTAAATTTTAAAAAATTATAAGCAATTGATTGATATCAGTTATTTCAAAATATTTATCTATTTAGGCAAATATATTCAAAATTATTCTACAAATTATCAATATAAATGTAATATACTGATAACACAAAGTCTACTTAAGCTTAATTTGATTATGAAAAATTAAAAGGGTAGACAATGATGACAGAGCATCAACAGGCTTTGCTACAGTGTCAGCTTCTAATGATGCACCTGTTATAGATGGGCTTACACATTTTAAGTCATGGCAAAGGTTCACACATATGTAATGTTCTTAAATTAATAGTGAAGTTTATAGCATGGTGAGACCTGAATGAAAGCAGGTAAAGGGCCAACCACAACTGAAATCACATGGAGGTTTGAAGTTTGAAAAGATGCTCAAATTCAAATGGGAACTATGCTAATTTGTTAATTTCCAATATGTTGGTCTAACCTTCTTCTATTTTTCTTGTTCAATTTTTTAAATAAACATTTTTATCTTTTAAGTTTTATTTTCCAAAACTCATCAGATAATATATTCACTGGTGAAATGGTTGATTATTACTTGAAAAACAGGGATCAACATTTTTGTATAATAAACCTTTTATATCACAGTTTATAGTGGCTTAAAAATTTCTACAATACATGTATAGCATTTCATGAAATACAAGCCTATTTAATCTTGAAAAGGCCTATGACAGGGTTTCCTTTTGTGATTCTTTGCCTCAGCTGGATCATAGAGAATACTGCATTCACACCTCTATCATCAATTCCCACACATATCTGACTGCATGTATTGACTTACTAAATGCTAGCACTGGAGATTGGGTTCAGCTATAAACACACTGGAGAATCTAGTAAGTTCATTATTAAAGGCACAATCTAAAAAAGAAGGAATTCAAGTCAGTACACTAGTCTGTGTTTTCAGAAGCCAGAATGAAATGTTTAGTCCTGGACAGCTGTGTGTTCTACAAAGGTAAATATTCCTTGTAACCCTGAGAGAGCTGTAACTTCTGGGCCCTTAAATACCTATGATGGGGGAACATAAAACGACAACAACAAGGTTTGCGTGATATTGGAAAATGAACATATTTCTGCATTGATTAATTGATTAGCAAAATCAGTTGGTACCTTTGGTTTAGTAAGTCAATATGAACAACTAATGGTAACTCAGTCCCATGTAAGAGTGGCACATGATCAGAGGGGAGTTTAGGGAAGATTCTTTTAGAGAAATGAGGATGTTATGCAAGGAGACCTCGTACTCCTCAGCATAAGGGATCATGGAGCCCACATTAATGGAAAAACACATTTAGCCAACAGCAAGTCCATGTTTTCTGGGCCTGTAGCATCTTCACATACAAGACTGAAAAGGCAGAGTGTGGCATCCGGGGATCTTCTCTGACGCTAGGTGAGATAAAAATCTGTAGGGATCCTGAAGAGAAGACAGACAGAGGGGGCAGAGGGAGGAGGAAGGAGGGAAGAGAGAGAGGAGAGGACAGAGATCCCTCAGAGAAATATCTGCCGTATACATGTTTCTAATAAAAAATATCAAGTATGAGGCAAACTGTGCATCCATTGATGTGATTTCATTGGGCCCTTTAAGTTTCAGAACATTCAAGTAACACTATTTATTTTTCTTTGTATATCTATCAACTATAGGAAAGACACATCTATACAATGGTTTTACAACACTGTCTAAGTAATTTTAAACATACTGTGATTTTAAATATTAAAATAGTCTATTCAATTTGCTGATAGGTACCTAACTTAAAATACTTATAAATTACATGTTCAGCTTCAATACTATTTTTTAGAAAATTTTTTTGAAGATTAGATTGTAGATGTAATTCTGAACGGTCTTATTAATTAAGAAACACAGAGCCAAATACAGAGTTAAAAGCCCAGAGATTGAGCAGTAGCCAAGAGCTAAGATCACCTTCTTACCCCTCACTGTCACTGTCATCCTTCCTCTGAGAAAGAGACCTACTTCTTCTGTGTCTGTATTTTTATTGACTTTCTGTTCTGCCTTCTCATTGGTTCTAAACCCAACCACATGACTTCTTCGTCACTGCCTGTCTATACAAACCTCCAGGTCTCTATGGTTGGTACTTGGATTAAAGGTGTGTGTCAACAAGCTGGCTATGTCCTTGAACACACAGACTCTGCCAGCATGTGATCAGATTAAGTGTGTGTGCTGCTACTGCCAGACTTCTGCTATGGCTTACTATTCACTCTGACACCCAGACAACTTTATTTATTAACATACACATAAAATCACATTTCAACACAAATAAAATATCACCATATTAGACCATGTTCTTTAATGTAACAGCTAATTGTTATCAACCCCTCAGAAAACAAGAACTTTAAAGATTCATGCAGGCTGCAATAGATCAGAACTAGAAGATGCAGTAGAGATAAATACAATTTTGAACTTTTGTTTAGTGTGTGTGTGTGTGTGTGTGTGTGTGTGTGTGTGTGTGTGCGCATCCCATATATGTCACTTATCTTGCCAGTAACAACAGACCAGATTTCAAGACTCCATTTCCAGTTTGTCTTTTGCTCTCTGCAAAATTCAGTAAATTCTCTTTCTCAAAGTTCACTAGGGTGCAGTCGTAAGGTAGGAAAATGGAAGTAGATGATGCTTTAAAGAATGAAAAGAAGGAAGTTCAGATGTACTGCTCACATAATCTGAACAAGGATGACACCAATGGACACGCCTAATTGGATGGGAGAAGTGCCTAAGAGGCTTCAGGCTTACAAAGGAACGACATACAACTGAAGAAAGCTGTGAGTGGGAGAGTTGGTTTCTCAAGGGAAGAACACACCAATTGGTTGTACAGTGCCAAAGAGTCAGCCCTGAAAACATACAAATGAGTAACCACATAGGACTCAAAATATATACATATTTCAGAATACATATGTATATACAAATATATGTATGCATGCCACAACAATTGATCATAAGGAATGCCATGAATTTGAAGGAGAGTAGGGAAATTTTGGAGGGAAGGATGAAAAGAGATAAATATCAAAAATTAAAAATGAATGGGACAGGAAAAAAAAAAGGAAGAAGCAATCCCGTGAGCTAGGAGCTCTAAGGTCTAGGCAGAGATGTTTAACCACATCCTTCAAATACTAGACACAGAGAATATGACTTCTTAGTCTCTTATTTGGCAGAAGAAGGGATGTAGCTTTACTGATGTCTTCATCTCTCAGCAGCACTATGTAGGATGTGGTCTTCATCTTCTTTGATACCCTAGTATCTCAATAAAGACATGACACATATTTTTAATCTGCTAACTTACTAATAGTAAGCATTCTTCACAATGACATTGAAATTCCAAAAATTCCCTTTAATTTCAAACTACTTGAGTTTCCTATGAGGTTAACCAATGGTGTTTTGTCAATACTAATGCAGGCACATCATTAAATATGTTTTGTTGCTTTGCTATGCCTGCCCTTGTGCAAGTGATTTTTTTTTCTACTTTTCAGCTATGTTAGCAACTTCAAATAATTTTTAAGTCTGTTATTGGTTCAAACAATTATTGTACAAGCCTCACTTACCAGAGGCATATATGAGTCTGCTGGGGGCTAACACCTTAACAATGGTTCAGTGGGTTATGGGTCTAGGTAACTAACCCAAATAAACATGACCTGAAAATAATGAGAAGTTCTATGAAGGTGACATACTCCCACACTGACATGTTCTAAGTTCTCAGGCATTTTTTAATTTTGGCCTTTTTCCCCTCACTATGTGAGAAATGGAAGAGGCAGTTTTATATACCAAACAAGAAATTCTAGGAAATCTGTATTTCCTTTAAACTATGCTTGAAAATCAGACAATTACATTTCCATCTTTTTCCATTTCCCCTCAGCATGCCGCTATGAAATACCCATGGACATGTTCAGCAGGCAGTGGGGGCTATTCATACTCTCATTCACACCTATTTTGGGGACATTGTCTACATCCTTTCACACTACAAGTGATATTTTTAGAAATGAGCTCTCTCCCACTTCCTCAGCCTCCAACAGCTCCTCATCACTTCTCCAGTTGTCTACAATACTCCAAATCAAATATAAAGCCACAGGCTTTAAGAGTTCACAGCTCTGTCTGGCCTCACTTAACTTTCTGCTTTTTTTTCTTCCTTATTTCAGTTGGATGGTATGAATAAACTGATAGATCCAATCACTTTAAAACATGATATTTTAGTGCATTTTCATCATTCTGTTTGTGTATTACTAGCTAATCATGGGACTATCATCTTGGGTCACCAATACAGCAGGAACCAGGCAGTGTTTAGCAAGAGGAAGTCTGGGTTGTGCTCATCTGGAGCCCTCAGGATGAAGAGAGCCCTCTCTGTGTGCTCTGTCATCTTAATGCTTTTTATAATCTGTTCCTTCAGACCTCTGTTGCGAGGAGATAAACATCAATGTGTAAGTCTACTCATTTGTAAGTACAAAGATATTTAACACCAGAGAATCAATTTAGGGGACTTGAAGCCATTATTTGATCTCATGGCCTCGTTTAACTGAAAATAGGAAACACACTTTCATTTTTATAATGAAGGAAGGGATCTTATTTTTTTCCCTTTGGGAAAGGAGTACAAGAAAGTGGTCCAATATAGCTAAAATTACACTGGGAAGAAATATATGGTCACAAAAAATAGATTAAATCTTAAAGACAAAAGTTCAAAGCTATGTTGTAAAACAGAGAAAGCAGTTGTGGGTTAGAAAAGGTATAAGAGTGTTGGGTGAATTTTGTATTAGATCTACTTCCTTCTTTTTTCTCTGCAGGCCTACTTTTATGGTACAGAAATAATCTTCCAAAACACTGTCCATTAACAATGCAATCATAAGCAGAGGGTGATTTATGCTTCCTCTTATTTGTGAGTCTCCTTTTTGCCCATCTTCCCTATGCCTGATTCCATCAGGCCTATCTCCATGGTTTACTCTTTGTTTGTATTCATCAGAGGGGAGCTCCTAGGCTGCTTAAGCCACCCTTATTAAAGGACTCTACCTTAAGCCGGAGAGAGAGGCTTAAAAAAGGATTTTGAATTTCTAGAAGCCCCTGTGTTTGACTCAAGAGAGTCTGAATCAGCTAAAATTATACAACTTGGTCTTTGAACGTGAAGATGCTGTCAGATTTCTAAGCCAGTTGCTGTCACTGCTTTTTTCCAGGTAGAGGAACCAGTCAGCTACTGATTGAGTCAAGCCTCTATAAGCATCCATGTCATCAGGGCATCTCTCTGAGGTTACTGTCAACCCTGGTTCTACAACCCAAGATTTCACCATGAAATCTAAAGGTGAAGAAGTGAAAACTGTTATTCTTCTTTCTAAAGGACTTCAAAATAGACTTCATAGTACTTTCTTAATATGGGTGTCATTGAACTACCGCAATAGCTGCATGCCAGTGGGAAATATATCGAAACTAAAGTATCCATACTAGGAACTGAAATAGAAAATATCCTTGCCCTTGAAATATTTAGTATTCTGTCAAATACATCAAGGAGACAGGATTGTTCAGGACAGTTCTAGAATCAATTAATTTTTTCTTCTAAAAATATGTTGGGGGGGGCTTTTGCAGTATTAAAGCAGACGCTAACAAAGATAGCAATTATTTATTGAATATCTACAAACTAACATGGTCTATGATGAATTATCTTCATGGGTTAGCCCACTAAACCTCTTCAAACCCGTTATTATTTGTTAGCATTAGCATCCTACCTAGCAACAATTATTAGAGCTAGCAAGCAGTACAGGACAAGTAGAGCCTGAATAACTTACATTTTTAACATTTTCAAAATATCTGGGAAAATATTGAATAACGTGGCCTTAGAATTAATTTTTTTAAGTGAGGGAGACAAAGTAGGTATCATCCTCTAAGATGACACAGTGTTCATTGCATTGCAAACAAATCTCACAAAAATGTGTTCTGTATGTCGACAAAAAAATATGCGTCTAAATTCCTCTGCCATGTGTATAGAAAATTCTAGAAATATGCTTTGATTAAAAAAATAGAATATATTAGATTACATTTTATTTAAATAAGTTTGAATATTATTAATACATACATATTAACCTTTGAGAAATTTTAAGGACTACATGAAGTTGCAATCTTTTATAATCTTAATTGAATATATATGCTGTTTTATTTCATTTTTTTTCATATATCAGTCAAATTAAGAATCAATCAGTAATCAATTAAATTGTAATGGTAGTTCATATAATTTCTACATCACTAAAATTTTTTTATCAATATAAGGTTAAAGAATATAGCAAATTATTTACATTATATTTCCTTAGTCTTGGTTAAAAACTAGTTCTGAACACGGTGAAATAGCTCAACATGTAAGAGCTCTTGCTGTGTGGGAATGAGAAACCAAGTTTTAATTCTCAGTGCCCATGGTAAAATTTGGGCATTGATAGCCCTGGCTATAAACCCAGAATGGGGGATACTTGATAGATAGATCCTAGCAAATTCCTATTCAGCCCAGCCAAAGTACTGCACTTCCTGTTCAGTGAAGGGTCCCACGTCAAGGACGTCATATATATATGATGTCTTTGGTCTCTGAATGTGTGCACATGGGCATGCATAACCATATACTCATAAATATGTGCCACATACAACAATCAGGCACACACAGACACATATACACACACAAGAAATTTAATTTTATTAATAGATTAAATATGTGATATAGTTACTAGATAGATTTTAAAATCTAAATTATGATAATATTTTAAAAAGAGGGAATATCTAAAAGGACTTAGGGATGGGGAAAGGATACGATAAAAAATAATAAATTTTTCACATCTAAATAAGTCTCACCATATATTACTTCAAATAGATGCCCTTGAATCACATACATACTCATTCTATTTACATAATTTAAAAATATTAAAAGGAAAAATAAATATGGTACAACAATATTTTAATTATTCCCCAGGAAGCATAAATACATTAGTTACAAAATTAACATGTAATTTACTTGCATAGTTACAAAGAAATCTTTAAAACAGTGAAACACCTGAACAATAAAGTGTCTTTTTGCAAATAGAAAACTCATTTTTTTCTCATTGGCAGTAGTTCAAATTGCATAAGTTAGTGTTTCCTGCTGGGTGAAACATTAATTCAGAAAGGAAGACTGACAGCCACTTAGGTATTTCAAGGCCAAATTGCATAGATCAGGCCAGATTGACTTCCTCGCGTCCCAGTATTCAAATAGGATATTTTCCTGATACCCTCCAGAGGTTTCAGTCTGCAGAGCATTGCTGCAACTACTAATTTCTCATAATGTTTCTCAACTAGTTCAGAAAATGGTGAGTGATTTTTCTTTTTATCAGAATATGATTTTTTTTCTACTGCAAAACTAACAGTGTAGCATTGAAATTTGGAATGTACCCAGATTGCATTTTCAGATGCTCCTTTACTAACTTATTTTAAGACCTAACTGGACAGTAGCACACTCACAAGTATATGTTTGTTTATGTTATAAACACATTCTTAATCAATACCTCAAGATAACATCCATTTAATTGTCCATCATATAGCGAAGAGTGAACCATGTACTACCATAGTGTATAATTCCTGCACATGCCAAAGAAAAGCTTAGTCTTCAGCAGGTTCCAGGACATAACAGCTGGGCTCTTACAATATTATTGTATAATTATATAACATTTGTTTGTCTAATGTCTTCTTCTGCATCAGGGAGCCCAATTGCTAAGGGTACTATTTGTTGTGGAGACCTTGGCTTATGTGGGTCAGTTTGACTTCTGAAGAGGCTGAAGTCTGAGTATGGAAAGACATCCTTGGATTGCTACATGGCCTCAGGATAATTCCCAGCAATGTCCCTTAACCATGAATTTGGTGAGTTTCTGTAGTTGGTAACAGTCCTCAAGTTTTTATTTCATATACTTGCACCCTGAGGAGTAACACTCGGTGGGGACTAGATATTTAGATCATTGTTTTTATGTACATCTTGCCTTTGTGATTTAAATTTGTTTCTTTTTATTGCAATAAAAAAATTCTTGTAAAAACAGCTTTTCTGATGAATCTCTAGAAAATCACAGAACCTGGAAATGGACCAACTGAACACTGTACAGGCAGGGGCTTGCATTTTAAAAGTACTTCAGATCCTTGTGCATTAATTCATGGGAATCACAGAATCACTGAGTTGCAGAAAGGAAGGTGCACTCTGCTGTCCAGCTCACCTACATGGAGAACAAAGACTCATACTATGAATATATTTCTTTGCACACTGTGAGTCAGTTATTTAGAAGCCTCTCAGCATAAAAAAATGAACTATAAGCAAACCTTTTTTGTTTGCAAACAAACAAACAAACAAACATTTAACTACATTAAGAAATAGAAAATGAAGGCATAGCTTTTCTATCCCAAGTTTTCCTTAGTTGCTTGGGAAATACTTTTCCTTTTGGAAAAAGAGATTTGGAGTGAAGCACCTAGGCTATACAGATATGGATGTCACTGGTTTTCCTGATGACTGTTGTCAAGAAGGTGTATATGATAATAGGAAACTTTGACTTAGGTACAATTTCCCTCTATAACTTACTTGCACAATCATCTCTTCTTAAATCCTCAAAACCATATTATCAGTATTTTCTAAAATATGCTTTGAATTTCAAATTTGTGTTTATTGTTTGTTTTTTGCATTTCGTGCTCCATGTCTGTCTGTCATGCATACATAAATGAATAAAATATAGGGGTCCCCTATTAATCCACCTATTACCAATTTATTTCACTGAATAAAATTATCAGAATTTTAGCTGGGTGGAGGTGGTGCACATCTTTAATCCCAGCACTCGGGAAACAGATCCAGACAGATCTCTGAGTTCAAAGCCAGCCTGATCTACAGAGGAAGATCCAGTACAGGCACCAAAACTACACAGAGAAACCCTGTCTCGAAAAAAAACAAAATGAAGAAAAATTGTCAGAATTTCAAAAGAAAATGAGACAATTTCATGCCTGCTAAGGCTTATCAAATAACTCTAATATACTGTCGTTGATGTTCATTTTACCTTGTTCTTATCTTTAGCTCAGGCTGGCCTGAATCTGTTATGTAGTCAATGATGATCTCAAACTTCTGATTCCCCTGCTTCCACTTCCCAAATGTTGTGATTCCAGTTGTATACTGCTGTGGATATTGCTCTATATATAAATAAAACACTGGTTGGCAAGTGGCCAGGCAGGAAGTAGGTGGGACAAGGAGAGAGGAGAATTCTGGGAAGCGGAAGGCTGAGGGGAGAGACACTGCAGCCACCGCCAGGAGAAGAGCATGTAAAGACGCTGAGAAGCCACCAGCCACGTGGCAAGGTATAGATTTATAAAAATGGGTTAATTTAAGATAAAAGAATAGTTAGCAAGAAGCCTGCCACGGCCATACAGTTTATAAGTGATATAAGCGTCTGAGTGATTATTTTATGAGTGGATTGTGGGACTGCAGGGCTTGGGGAACCTGGAGAGAAGCCCTCCAGCAACAAATGGCGCCCAACGGCTCAAGTTTCCACCTTAAACCTGAGAATATTTAATAACCAATTCTAAACAGAGCCAAAACCAGGTTCCTGCTTTTTGTCTCATACGGGCAGCTAGACAGCGCAAAACGCAGGTTTGAACACTGGCGGGTTCCTGGCTTGTGTGTTTGACCATCAGTATGGCGGAAATGAGGCGTCTGCCAGCGGCACATTAACCTGTGTGGTAGATTTAGTCTTTACTACTATTAAAAAAAAAAAAAGAGGTTTCTGGGCTACACGCTGCTTTGATAAAAACATAGACCTACTATTTCTGAGAATTGATGGCTCCTCAAGCTGGCGGAAAACATACTACTGCCATGTTGGGAAGCTGAAGTGGGTGGAGCCAGCAGCCACAGCGCCGTTTCAGGTTTAAAAGGCTGCAGCTTAAAGCAATAGGCTCAAGGTGATATAAAACATAAGCCACGTAAAGATGGCTACCACACAGACAATCTGGATTATGTTCTCTTTGATATTCGTAACTAAAGAAAAACATTTGATTACAAAAGCTGTTGAGTTATGCCAAAATGTATATTTTAAAGGTACCTTGACTTCAAAATTTGGATATAAGGATATGTTACTTTGGAAAAGAGGTTCTGCTTTTGTTTCCACAGAAAGCCAGAGGCTATGGATTTGTTCCAGATTAAGATACATCAGGTTTCAACAGCCAAGACCCCCTGAAAGGTCTCCGATGACACCATGGCCCAGATGATCCAGCATCCAGAGCGGTTTCAAGGCAACTGGTTCAAACAATACAGCCTCACGGACTACCCCATAGGTCTAAAATTTTCTTTGCATCCCCATAAGATACAGCGCCCCCCTCCAGCAGGAAGTAGTAAGAGATGCTACGCCCAAATTCCCAAATATACCAAGCTGGCTTTAGAGGTGGAATTGGCTCACTCCCCCTCTAAACCCAGACATATTGCTTAAAAAAAAAAAAATTGGTTAAGAGGTTCTTGTGTCCCAAATCAGAAGAGCCCTCTGGTGTGGGACAGAGAAAAACCAATATTTTTATTTAAAACAGGTTGATTATAAATGTGATCTCTTTCTAAAAAAGAAAAAGGGGATATGATTAGATATATAGGAGGATATAGAGATGATAAGATAAAAGGGTAGATTAATGAACCTACTTTTAAAGAACAACTTGTTTAAAATGTTTTACATTGGTATAAATTTTAGTTTATTGATACAAACTTGAAGTTAATTTTGTTATACTGTATATATATATATATTTCTATTCTTGTTTGAGGATTTATGTTTATGTAGCTCATTTAAAATTGTAATGGATAATTAAAAAATAGATTAATAATTAGTCATCTATGATAATCATATTTGTAGCCATGTTAGTTAAGTCTTCTAGATATACATAGATATATTTCAGATAGATAGGTAATCTTCAAACACTTCATAGACCTAGAGAATATGGCATTTAAATAACTTAGAATTCTGTTGACATGAGACACAATTGCTCTTGGCTGCACCAATTTGATCCCGAGAGAATGTTGGGCTTCTAAGACATTTCCATTTGGAAGTTTGTCTTCTTGGCACAAAATGGCCTACTGGGCAAAGAACTGCCCTTGCCTTGATGGCTGACAGTACAAATGCAATGCTCTCCTTTCTGGACAAGCGGGACACAAGGAAAGTGACCACTGTACTCTGCCAAGACAGGGTAAGATGGTCTCTCAAAATTCCTGCTTCTGAAAATGGTCTGTCAGATATTCTAGGCCTGTAGCCAATCTGAATGCACCAACAATGCTGAGAAACATTAGGTGACTGTCCAGGCTGCCAGCTGTCTTGATCTACTCTTGCAAGATTCCCGAAAGTTGCTTGCATCCATCTACCATTTCTCAGGTACCATTATGTTCCTTCTCAGGTCTTTGATGTGGTTGAAAACTAGATAGTTGTAATTTCCTCAGTTAGGATAAAAGATAAGTTAGATATAAAACCTTAAACTCACAAATATAAGATAGATAGGACATCTTCTTTAATATTGTAACTATAATTCTTGCTCGGTAATTGTCTTGTTATATGTAATTTTACCATGTTAAAGTTAAAACCTTCCTTTTTAAAAAAAGAAGAAAAGGGGAAGTGCTGTGGATATTGCTCTATATATAAATAAAACACTGGTTGGCAAGTGGCCAGGCAGGAAGTAGGTGGGACAAGGAGAGAGGAGAATTCTGGGAAGCGGAAGGCTGAGGGGAGAGACACTGCAGCCACCGCCAGGAGAAGAGCATGTAAAGACGCTGAGAAGCCACCAGCCACGTGGCAAGGTATAGATTTATAAAAATGGGTTAATTTAAGATAAAAGAATAGTTAGCAAGAAGCCTGCCACGGCCATACAGTTTATAAGTGATATAAGCGTCTGAGTGATTATTTTATGAGTGGATTGTGGGACTGCAGGGCTTGGGGAACCTGGAGAGAAGCCCTTCAGCAACAGTATACCACTACACTCACTCTATGCAGTTTTAGGGATGGAACCAAAGGCTATGTGCATTCTAGGAAAACTTCCTACTAACTTACTTATAGTCATCACATCTTTAACCCTATGCTTACTTAGATTGCAAATATTCAACATGGACAACATCTATTCCAAGTTAGATCAATGAATCTTACCTGGGGTTGCAATTTAGATGTGTGTTAGATACATTGGTAGACTTTACTAATTATGATTAAAACAAGGAGACCTGCAGCATTTACAGTTTCTCTAATAGATTTTCTTTCTTTCTGACCTCCTACATGCTAAATCTCAATGTTCTAAACACCAAAAAATCTATTTTATTTAAAATTTTGAATGTAATACAAATTACATTGTGTTACAACTATTTTTATTTTCTTCCACATTTAGGTGGGAGTCTATTGAATAACAAAGCCAAGAATTCAATCTGTGTGAAGGGCATGAGCTGGGAATGAGAAATGAAATTGATTTGGTCCAGTCCTTGCTGTATTTCAAATGCTGTCCATCAAACATGCCTGAGAGGAGCTATAAGGGAGGAACCTTCATTATTTTCTTTTTACAAACTTAGAAGAATGCAGCTATGAGACACCAAGTGGCTTTCTTTACTAAAGTAAAAGTGGAAGTAATGACCTAGCCCAGATGAAAACTTGAATCACTGAGAGTGGATAACCTTGTTCTGAGCTAGCCCCCACTCTGCTGGGGAAGGTTAAAGTCTCTTGAACATCTTGGTTGCTATTTTCAGTTCAGTTTTATAACTTAGAAGTAGTTCCTTCATACAGTGCTCAACACAGAGATGTTTAAAAAACTCACATACTTTTTGAATTTGGTCCTGTTCATGTTCTTAATCTTCTTGCAAGACAGAGGGCCATACAAATGTTATTATTTATTTATTTATTTATTTATTTATTTATTTATTTATTTCCTTTTGAATCTCCTTTTGGGTTCACAATTGGATTTTATTTGAAATTGGTACTTTATAAAGAATTTGCTCGATAAGAAGCAAGTGAATCTGTAAGGAAAACATTAAATGAATCGCTGGATGGCAGAATAAGTACATGATATGCCTTCTAAAACAAAATATATTCCTCAATATTAGATGGTAGTTGTATCTTGTACTATCACTTGTAATAGTCTTTGACAAAATATCCTCAGTGGGCTCTGGATATAGCTTGGTGGTAAAGCATTGCCTAGCATGCACATGACCCTAATTCTTGTGAAATACAAAATTAATATAAATAAAATATAAAATAAAGAACATTAAAAATGAGGTCACTATAGCATCAGTAGGTTATTTTTTCATTTGTACTAAGTATGTATGTTTGTGTTTCCTAATATATGAGGAGTTTTATTGGTCCTCTATGTAGTTGCAGTTCTTTAAAGAGTATCATATCAGGAGAATATAGACAAATTTTCCACCTGAATTTAAATGTGGATATTTCCTTTAGGTATTGTAAGTGAGGTTAATGAAACGTTAACTTCCAATCCTATTTGGGACTATTCGTATGCTAATTATTAGGCAAAGATAGTTTAAAAAACAACTGTGCATCTACACTCAAGGCATTTTTAAGACTATATTGTCCTATGGTCACTATTATTATTTGACAATCCTAGGATGATTTTGTTTATCTAGTAATTTCCTGACAGAGACAACACTGGACAGAAAGCAGACTGTCTAACCTCAGCCCCTAGTTTCACACTATTTATGTTAGACTATCCTACATATTGTATGAGGGCATATGACAGAGAGGAACAACTGGTGCTTTGTTTGTTCAGTGTTTTAAGCATCTGTAGAATATGAATGATTCTGAAAAAAACAAAATTTGATTTGGTCCAATCTTGTTCATAATCATAATTATTTTGCTTTGCTAACAAATATCTTAATTGTATTTAGTAATTTTATATTTCCATTAAGAACATAGTAACAAAAAATGAAGCAATATTTCCTAGAAAAGATATACTATTTACATTTATGTGACAGCATACCCCTGTAAACTCAGCATTAATCTGAGGCATGGAGATCCCGAATTCAAGGTAAATCTGGACTTCAGGGACAGTACCATGTCTTCAAAAGAGTAAGCAAATAAATAATATACTTTTGTTTTATTGTTATCGGGTATTTTTTTCTCAACAAAATGACTTCCTTCATTAAGGAGTGTCTAGCTTCATAGTACCTGTACTTCAAAGGAATCATTGACTTTTACCCTGTTGTAGAAAAATAAAATGTTACCGTAAATAAGAAGGAACACTTGCCCTTAAATGTCAACTCAAGAAATTGAGTGTGAAAGAAATCATTGATTGCAAGACTAAGAACAACTGTTTCCTGGGTTTTCTCATCTTTACTTAGACACAAGAACAGCAAGCCTTCTGGGCTCATGTTCTTTGTCAAAGAATTAAAAGATGTGGGGAGAGTTTAGGGCAAAGGAAAAGGAAAGCTTATCTGAAGGAAGTATATACTCCTCCAACACAAGAGGGACTCCAGATCTCGGTGTGAATGAAGTAGTTTTAGCTTAGGGTTTTTAATATTTGGAGGACTTCCTTCCATTGGTTCCCCTCATTTTTCTTATAGGGTCATAAATACATCTGATCATTTTATTAGATCCCTGTGCCTCTTTCTATGAGCACAGAAATTGGTTTCTACTGGGTTCTCTGCCTATGTTCACAAGTAAAAAAGTTAGCTGGACTCTGTTCTTATTCCACAAATCCTTTTAATAATTGGGCCTTCCTTGAGATGATATATTTTGAGGTAGAAAGAAACTTAATTTGTCAGGAAACAGAAACTAGTAATACAATTGTCATCTCAGGTCTTGAGTACCAATAAGACAGCATTCCATAGTGAAGGATTGCCATTTCTTGCCTATAGCACTTAGAATAGATTATTTTATATTAAAATACTAACGTCCTTCATAGCTTGATGATGCACATTTACTCTTATCTGTTTCCTCATTCAGTCATATTTTTTCAGGCCCAGACAAGGGGACTTCTTCTATAGCAGAGCCCTTACTTCTTTAAAGATCATAGCCCAGCCATTAAAAAGAAAGAATTTCTTGTGGAAGTAGTCACAGGACTTCCACAGAAGACAGAGTTTCCCTATGAAAACAGATTTATTTGTCATTTGTTCATTAGGTTATCTGTAATATTACAAAATCTTCAGTCTGTAGATACATTCTCACTTGGGAATCTGTGTGCATGTAGTCCAGTGATATATGGAGTGTCGTAAAATCTTTGGCATTCTAATCAAAGTTGGTGGTGGATTCACTGATAAGAAATCATTTATATGTTTATAAGTGAATGCCAGTTCCTAACCAAAATGGTTGGTTTTTGTTACAAATTATGTCAAGATTTAAAGTTGTTTCATTCCATTTTGAGAACTATTGTTGCAAAATATAATTAAATGTGAATTACCCACATATTTTATGATTGTTTGTTTGCTTTAGTGTAAGTTTTACTCTGCACTTCTAATTTCTAGTTTCCACAGAGATTTCACTTGTTTAACCTTCAATCCCCAAACAACATTCATAACTGGGGAGTGGAAATTCATTCTTCGCAGGTGAGGGAGAGGTTGATAATTTCACGGAATAATTGCTAGGATTGTAATCAGATGTTTCAGTACAAGGCTAGTTGGCTGAAAAATATGGTCACTCTCTAATATGTCATTTTGTCTTGCAGAGCTTGTTATTTTATTTTTCATGTAGAGAGAGATACCATAGTTATTTACAGTAAAATTGTAAAGATATACTGCAATTTTCAAGATATTTACTAATCTGAGTCAAATAATAGATTTAATGTAACAGAATATACACACAAGAATATAAATATCAGGGTTAGAAGTATATGCTGCAGGAAAATATTAATGAAAGTACATGGGCCAATTTTGTTATATATTCCCTAAAGTCCTAACAAAAACTTAAAACTTGATATATTTTCTTATTTTTCACTTATCATTTGACATTTGATTTGGGAATGTGCTAGCTTGTCAATTTTACTGAGCTGCAAAATTCTGTATCATGGTCTTTGTACTTATTAAGACTGCTATTCATTTTTTTTAGTGAGAACAACAATAGGGTTGGAGTGTTTCGGTGATTTCACTTAACATTAGTCACCTTGCACTAACTGGAAAGTACATTTAAAGGAATGAAAAAGAGAGTTTTAAAATGTTAGATTGATTTTTGCTAATTTTTTTATCATACAGATAAATGAGCATAATGACACAATAAGTTGATTGCTAATAAAATCATTTAATATTCTACACTTCTGCATATTTATCAGCTCTAAGTGCAGCCTAGCAATCAGTTATCCCTGTGATGACTCTCCTGCGGTGCTTGGCAAGATAGCAGAGGCCTGATGAGCAGGAGGGTACTCTAGACCAAGAGGCAGACAGCTTGCCGTTCACTAAAAAGGAGATGAACTCATTCTCCTGCCCCCAGCAATAGAGTCAGCAAAGATCCAGGACACCCCTTGAGGAGAGCAAACTTAAGAAGGTTTGATCATTTAAAAGTCTGCAAACCTACATACACACACACACACACACACACACACACACACACACACACACACACACACACAAAGGAAGAAATTAATGAATCAGCCTGTTTTGGACCATTAATAATTGTACTTAGCATTAAAAATTCTTTCTCAGAGGAATAGGCTTGAAACTTAAAAAGCAGAAGCCTTAGTATGTATTCCATGCACAATAAAGTGGTCTAATGAATAGACAGCCCCAAGCAGATGTGGCTCACATTGCCTCTGGATGTATGCTGATGCCTCAAAGAGGGTAGATGCCGTTTGCTGCCGTAGCCAGAAATAGAGTCACACTTGTGTACGTATTTTACTATTTATAATGCGGGGTACTTCACTGAGGCTGTGCTATATTTGATTTTCTATTACTCAGCTAAGAACTTAAAAGCGAAGCGAGCCCTTTGGAGACTGTTGAAAGGACAGTATGATTACACTACAGCCCTAGCTGTACGTTGTTGTAATTACCTGTGTAATCACTGTGCCTGAGGATGGAGAACAAGCTCAATTTGTCCACACTTCTCTCACCACATACCCTGAACCTGAGTATACGTAAATATAGGAACTTACATAAATAGTGGTACTTTCTACATTGTTCTTTCTTTTGGAACTACAGATAATTTAGTCATTCATTTACCATACACATTTGACTGAGACATGAACCCTGGACCAAACAAATAAAAATTAAAACAAAACAACATCTCTCATGAATATTTCATTTGCATTCATTTACTCTACTTACAGGAGCAAATGGTGATTGTTTTCTGGTACGTGACCTATTCCAGGAGCAAAAATTGAACATACATCTTTGTCTCAAGAACCTTATATTCCAGTTAGGAAGGACAGATAGCATACAGTTGATGAGTAACATATTAGTTAGAAAGTATCTGAAGAAAGAGGCTTAGGTTTTATGGACAAGAAACAGGGTCAAACAGATTAGGAGTAATTTGGACCATTCTTTTAGAAATAGAACCATTTTCTTATTTTACATGATATAAGAAAACCTCATTGCAGAAATGACATATGACCAAACACTAACAGAGTGAGGCTAGGAGACAGGTAGATACCCTGTTGAGGCGCAGCAAACAGCAGGAAGAAAGCTCGGGGAGTCCAAGCACACTTAGGAAAGGCATATGTACATAAGAGGGTACGATTGAAGATCTTTTAGGGAAATGGAAAAGTAGGTCACACCAAATTAAGCAAATTCTTTTAAGTCATTGCTAAGGAGTTTAGATTTTAACTATAAATGTAAGGACATGAGAGATTTTTGAGCATGATTTGATTTGTATTTTCTAAGGATACACCTGGCTTCCTTGGTGGGTATTAATTCTTAGAAACAAGAGATAGAGCCAGTAGATCATATATTTGATGTAGCCAGTATATGATCATATATTTAATGTGGTATGTAAGACACATAGAAGATTTGATAATGGCCACAGAAAATTTATCCCAGGTAATCTGTAGCTAAAATCTCACTTGTACATTTGTGCACAGATACTAAAATGAAATATGTAGCATCTTAGAATCTTTGTTATTCTGACAAAATATCAGTGATGTATATTCACTATGGAGAAGACATTTACATTTTTATAAATAAATTATAGTTTCTGGTTCAAAAGAAATAAACATTCCATGATTGGGCTTTTAATTATACCTTGGGTAAATAATTATAGTTAATTCATTAATGTTTTCATTTAACATGTTTTTAACTACCAGTAGTATGTAAGTTCTGTGCTAGACATTAGCAGTATTCTAATACATGGCATCATAAAAAGAGACCTCCTCTTAGAACTTCTCATAAAAAATAGAAACATAGTAAATAGGCAGAGTAGTAAATATGCTAGATATTGTTAAATGCCCAGGAGAAAACAGGAACATTATAAAATGACTGGACTAAATGAAATTGAAAACTTAAAAGGAATGACCAAAGCAAACTATATTAGGAGACAGCCTTCAATTAGTACATTCATGAAGTGGTGAGGCTAAGTATAACAATACATGGAAAGATTATTCAAACAGAGAAATAAAAGAAGTTTATAAAGTCTTTCTCCTCTGACCTTCAGCATAACTCTAATAACATGCCTTTCAAGAAGAAGAGACTCCTGCAGCTGCTCCAATCAATCTGCAGTGATCCTCTCTAGTTGACACAGATTGATCAACACTGCAGAAAACTGTGAGGTGGTGACCAGCAACTTCAATCCATTCTGGATTTGGTCTTTAGAACCTCTATAATGATCCCAGCTATAGGCAGGCAAATGAGAGTCAATAGACTGACAGATATGGCCATTAAAAAAAACTGATGTTATGAAGATGGTGTTGAATTTCCATGTGGAGTAGATGGGTCTATGTGATATTTGACTCTGTACCAAAATCAAAGAAGTTCGGGTTGTGATTAATAAATGCTTGATTATCCCTCAAAATATTCACATGCATACCCATACACACACACTCATACAAACACACACACACACACACACACACACACACACACACACACACTGCTTTTGCTCATATCTTCACTGAGAGTTTATGATGCTCTTAACTGACTTGACAAAGTTCAAGTCATTTTGTGAATATGAGACTCTATGATAGCTCCTCACAGAAAGAACGACGCATTGAAATTGATTCAAAATTAGGGGTTGAATATATCATGTGAGTTCAGGGCAAAGTGTGTGCATCTAAGAAGCATGCATGGGAAGGTCTAAGATAGCCTTGCTATGGAATGCCTATTGGACATAGTCTTCTCTTTTCATCCTTGAGCATACCCTTAGCTGTAAAATAAATGCCTTATATGCAGTCTGAGTAATTAATTGAGTGATTCCTGATATATACCCAAATTGGGAAAACAATACAGGTATGCATGTAAGAAGAGATATCACAAATGAGATTTGCAATATGTGGCCCTACATAGATGTAGATTAGGGTGGTCAAAATGCATTCAGTTTTCTCCTGGGAAAGAAAGTTGCATCACAAACTTCAAAAGTCTCCAGCACTGATATTATCATAACACATTGATCGTCTCTATTTTCAATTAACATAAATTATCTTTAAGTATTGAAATTTACGAGAAAAGTAATAACTAGCTATGGTTTTAATTGCTAGTAAAACAATAATTTGAGGATTTTTACAAAATGTGTAATAAAGTATCTTCTTAGTCACTGTTCTATTGCTGTGAAGAGACACCATGACCAAAGCAACTTTCATAATAGAAAGCATTTAATTGGGGCTTCCTTGCAGTTTCAGTGGCTCAGTCTATTATCATGGCAGAGAGGGCAATAGATGTGGTGCTGGAGAAGTAGCTGAAAGCTCCACAAAAGAGAGAGAGAGAGAGAGAGAGAGAGAGAGAGAGAGAGAGAGAGAGAGAGAGAGAGAGAGAGAGAGAGAGAGAGAGAGATCTTTGTCCTCATATGGGCTTTGGAAATCTCAAAGCCCACCCCCTGCAGCACACTACCTACAATAAGGTAGCTGGTATAATCCTTCTAATTATTCCTAATAGTTCTACTGCCTGGTGACTAAGTATTCAAATATATGAACCTATGGCGACCATTCACATTCAAACCATTACAGTATCATTTTATTAAGAATATTAAAAGGAATTTTTAACTTAATTTTTCATTTAAGAATTTGATAAATGAGCTCTGTATTTACATCATTTCCTTATTGTTCACTTCCTCTCCAACTCCTTCTTTGTACAACCCACTCCCAAGTTCATGATTCGTCTTTAATTATTGCCATATACACAAATGGCATATAGATAGATAGATAGATCTCCCTGAGTCCATTCAGTGTTGCTTCCATAGCTACGTGTGTAGAGTTGACTCATTGGGATCAAATAACCCATCAGAGAGCTTGTCTCTGGAGAAAATTGATTCTGCCCACTCTTTTAGCATCCATTATTGCCTATAATACAATGATAATGACTATATCCTCCATTATTTTAGGATTCTCTTTGAACCCCCTGACCAACAATTCAAAGGGAGTTTCCCATGCCTGGAGTGGACATTGTGTTAGATAGTATTGGGCTCTTGAGAAGGAATATAATGCCAGATGACTTAACATCATTCAAACTTTTATAAATATATATATATATATATATATATATATATATATGATTTTATAGGTTCTTTGAAATTTTTGTTCATTGTGTTTTTCTATTCTATCCTATTCACTTTCCCTCCCCAAATTCCTCCCAGATCCACATTCTTCTCTTCCTACACAAGTTTGTTTTCCCCCTCCTATCAAGGCTGATTTGTGTTGCCTAAATATTCTTGGATGTGAGGCCTTCAATTGGAGTATAGTTCACTTATGAGGGACAACACTTTGAATAAAAAGTGATTCTTTTTAGTACCCACAATTTCCAGTTGCGAGTTGCAGATCTCTCATAACAGAAATGTTGCTGATGAGAATTGGAGAGCCTTAATCTAAGAGTCGAATGATAGGCTATTAAGAATTGGTTTAATATTATGTGCATTTAGTAGAATAAGAGTAGTAGGTTGTCTCTAGGTATAAGATCCAATTTAGCCATAGGTTATCTGGCCTAATAATAGTATCAGGAGTTAAATACAATCAGAAAGTGGTTGAATATTCACCAGGCCTTTATGCCATTATTACACAAGTGAGTGGGACTCAAACTGGTCAGTGTTACTGCAGCTCAATATGTTCACACTAGATAAAAATTGGCAACCTGGTGGCAATGACACACACCTTTTATCCCAGCCCTCAGGAGGCAGAGCCAAGAGGATATCTGTGAGCTTGAGGCCAGCCTGGTCTATCGAGTGAGATCCAGGACAGGCACCAAAACTACATGGAGAAATCCTGTCTTGAAAAAAAAAGTGCAGTAGTGTACATAGCATTTTCCAGTACTATGAAAACTAGCCAGAAGGGACAAAGCTTTCAGGATCTGCCAGTTTGGTTTTGTCATATTCTAGGACTTAGTTATTTGGTATTTTTAGCAAAATCGTCTTACTGTGAAGTTCTGAGGGTGGCAAAGGGCCTTAGCAATAGCTGGTTATGTCACTGGCCAGCAATTCCAAAAAAGTAACACCAGCCTAGCTCTGAACTTTTTTATTTGTTAGTCTCTCATGTCTAGTAAAGGTATTGTTGTCCTGTGGGTAGATAGCTCCATTTTGACTCTTTTTATGTATATGTATAAACAGATATATTTTAGGAAGCTACTATAATAATAGCTTTGCATATGACTTTTGTTTAAAAAATTCTAGTGTTGAGCTGGGCGGTGGTGGCGCACGCCTTTAATCCCAGCACTCGGGAGGCAGAGGCAGGCGGATCTCTGTGAGTTCGAGGCCAGCCTGGGCTACCTAGTAAGTTCCAGGAAAAGGCGCAAAGCTACACAGAGAAACCCTGTCTCAAAAAACCAAAAAAAAAAAAAAAAAAAAAAAAAAAAAAAAAAATCTAGTGCTATTTACCTTCCAGTTTTCTTCTTCTAACCTGATTTTCCTATCCTACACCAATTTATCCCTTCCTGTTTCATAATTCTCTTTAACCCTTTATAACTAATTGATTTTATATCCCCTGCTTTGAAAGACCCTTCCCATGGGCCCTTAGTAATTTCCTAAAAACTTTCTCTTAATTTACATACTAGTAATTTTATTTGTGCTCTTTGATAATAAGTTAATTATGGCATTTTAATTAGTTTTTATTGATGTATAAATCATAAGTAAAAAGAGAAGCTCATTAAGTTAACCAAGAAGAGACCTGAAATCAACAGCAAAACTCCCAAGTATTCTCCTTGGTCTGGGGCTATGACAGCACAATGCTTTGCTGGCATCCCATCCACCATGGATTTTACAGCTTGTACGATGGGTTAGTCACCTCTCTTACTGATATGACCAAACACCTGGTAAGACAACACTTAAAAATGGAAAGTGGCTTACAGCTAAAGTGGCTTACAGCTAAAGTGGTATTCCAGGTCATCACGATGGAGAAGGCATGGTGGCAATAGGAGATGAGGCAACTGATGATTGTGCTGACCTTCAGGAAGCAGAGAGTAGGGAGTATGTGATGTTAGGCTGTGGAACCCCAAGGCCTAGCCACGGAGGTCCTGTTCCTCCATGAGTTTCTGTCTTCTAAAAGTCCAAAACAATGTCATACCTTATATATTGGAGCTTTTGAAGGGAGGAAAGGAAAGGGGGAACTATCTAATTATATTAATTTCAAAAAAATTAAATAACTATTTAAAAGAAAAAAAAAAACAGTGCCCCATGACCCAAGTGTTCAAACACACCAGCCCATATTGTACATTCCACACTCAAAGCACAATGCATGCAGAATTTCTCTCACAGGCGCTATATGTCTATGATTACCTATGTCTATTTGAAATTGTTGAGCTTGTTTCCTGCGAATTACAATATACCTTTCATTCTTATTGCTTATTGCTTTTCTGTTACTTAGTATGCAGTGGTGGAAACACAGAACACACATACACATACACATACACACGCACACACACAGACACACACACACACACACACACACACACACACACACACACACACACACACACACGAGTATCTTACAGAATTGCTTTCTTTCCCCTCACATTCTATAAGACCTTAGAGAGCTATAAAGAAGCATGCTTTGTTTATTCTTAGCTGCTAAGATACTTAAAGTTCTGGTTCTTGTCCTTTTTGGAGCTTGGTATTAAAGTTTCTACTTAATTATTTAGTTCCCCTGAGAACCTCAAAATAAACCCAAATTGACTCAAAATAACCACCCTCCCCTTTGTTTACAGCCAACCATATTTAAGAAGAAATTTGCTATGTAAGATGCACTACGAGGTATAGTTTTAAAAAAGAAAATAACAAAACTCAGAGCTAATGAATGAGGGAGCAGTTTAAGGTTGAAAAAGCTCATGCTGCTGCCGAGAATGAATGTATGTGGCTTGTGTCATGCACCACAACATGCTTCAAATAAAGTGAGAGTGACTGGGAACAGAGACTTCTTCCCATGGGCCTATTTTTAGTGCCTGCCGTTCCAGCACCTCCTTCATGTTGTATTTGACCTCAAAGAGTCAAGCACAACGTCAACCATTATGGCCTGTACTTGCCCCAGTATAAAATGCTAATTAAAGGAGAAAGCTGCAAGCATCATTTTCTAGATAAAATTAAATCACCAGAGTTGCTTATATTCTTGATACTTTAAGATTTTACACAAGTTACACTGGTACCTTGAACTAAACTGAACTCATTGTATTTGCTGACAGGCAGTAGAGATTCTTTTTCCTATTACTTAGGTTTTTCTTTTACTTATGGTATTGAAGTCAAGAATGTGAAAGTGAATTTTAATCATTATCCGATTTGTTTATGTGGTTTTACTTTTTATACATGAAATAGTTTTCCTTTTATGTCTTTATAACTTTATTATTAAAAAGTTATCTTTATAAATCATCAGTTCTTAAAAGCAAATGGAATAATTTCCAAATGTATTTCCTAGCTCCTTGAGCTAAGCATTCAAATTTCTATGAAAACAAAACTATAAATATTTTCTTATATCTAGAGAATAATAATTTTGATTTTTAAAATTGGCTTCTTTTTTGAGGTATGGACCCAAAGCCCACTTTGTTTTCATAAGATCTTATACACAGTTAGTTTAGCTACCGTGGGACTACTTGTACTGTGAGTTTCTGTGTTTTTTTTTTTTTCAAATCAGTATTGACTCAGACTAAGATGATCAATATTGTAATAAAATGCAAAATTAAATAAATTTTCATCACAGACTTCATAAACACTGATCCCTTATGGTCTTGTTGTGTGAGTAGCATCTCTCTGCTTTCATCTTCAAGCTCAAATGTTCTGAAAATAGTCCCTGGAGCCGAATACACACAAAGCCATTTTTAAAACATCCATCTAAATCGTTATGAAACTGCCTATCACTCAATTTTAACAAAACTGGATCAATATAAAGTATCCAATTTCACTCTTAAAGTGTAATTTGATAAAAAAAAATTAAAAAGAATCGTTTGCTGGCAAAATTTAAGAAATTCTAAAGGTAGTGTGTATTGACAAAATCCATGCAGTGAGCAAAATTACAGCAAGTGAATCTGTAAGGAGAGGAAAGTACAAGCCCAAAACTCTCATTATGCAGCATCAAGTTTAAGAAACACATATTCAGTAGAATGGGCAAAATTTGACTGAAAGAATTAGGAATCATGAAGAAGAGAAGAAAAAGAATATTCAGCTATATAGACCAGAACTTTGAGCTAAGATCCCTGAACTCTCCAAGATGAGCTGTGCCAAATAATAAAAGCACTGCTTCTTAGTTCTCCATCTACTCATAACTGCTATCTCTTAAACAGCCAAACTGGGTTCAGAGTAATTATGGATGTGTTCTTTCTTTGCTGGCACTATACCCAGTTTTCATGGAGATGACACTTTAAGAGAAAGAATTTGTCTTCCTTTCATGCTCATAGGCAAGATGATAGGTTCACCAACATCAGACTCCTGAGGCTCACAGAGGACAAGGATGCTTCTACCTGATTTTGTTTACTGCAGAGAGAGGCTGACAAACATCATTCTTTCAAGGCTGCTTTTTTGGCTCCTGTCAAGAAACTAGCCATATAAGTACCATCCTACAGATAGCTTTCCTGGCAACTCAAGGAACCATGTTTTGCCAGTTGAGCACTTTAGCTACTTCTACACCCTCTAGGTATTTTGAATTGTGACCTGTCCTTTAAAATCCTTAAACTCTGACTAGATCAATCATTTTTCTTGGGGCTTCGTTTTAGTCCATGAGTAATAATAAGTGTTATTATTTCTAATATTCCTGTGGATTTTTCCTACTCTTTTTATTTTTTACTAACCACTTGTTATCATCACCCTGTTAATATTAGTAACTGTTTATTTATAATTAATATATAATTGATATATCCACAATAATAAATATATTTATACTTGATATACCATTTAGTTATTTATGAAAGATTTGAAATTATCCTATGCTGTGTTTTCTGATTGGACTTTCATTGGTACATAGAGCAGGTAAATACCTTCATTTATTTCAATGAATATAGCTTTGGAATATATCTAATCCATCCATAGATTCTTGCATTTCTATTTCCTGTCTTGAATAAGACATTATTGTAGCAATTCCAAAAAAGGACATGCCTTCCGTCCCTTACCAAATCATATTTGCAACTAAGCCACATCTTTGAATTGGATGGAAGTACTTAGGGAATTACAGCGAAGTCAAGCAAGGGGGAAGGGATATATATAAAGTGTCACACTAGAGGCACCAGATTCCCAGAAGCCTGCCCTTGCACCAGGGACAGATCCCGATACCCCTGCCTGGGTGCCCCCCAAACAGTTTGAGCCAAACAACCATTTTCTGTGTCCAGATGGCCTAGTCCAGTCCCATGGGAGCTCCACAGCCACCAGTCCACAGTTCATGTATTTCCACTAGTGTGGTCCCTCATCTCTGCACATCCTAAAGGGAGATAATTTGAAAGCACTTGACACATTGCTTTAAAGATATTGTTTTGTGGTTATGCATTAAATACTCATGATTTCTAGTACTTCCTATTTTTAACCCAAGGCCTTCAGGCTTTCCTTATGATTCTGGAAACTTGTCAGATTCTTTATGGATTTCCTTGTAATTGATGCCATGAAATATATGCTTTAGACTATTACAGTCCCTTCCTTCCAAGGTTGAGATAAAAATTCACAACTCTTAGAACACAAGGTCAGTCATGTAACTTTTGTTAGAAAAAAGGCCAAACCAGACTAGTTTTAGATCCCCAAATATGCAAAAGTCCTCATTTTCAGTTTGGGAATGGGAATGGAAATTTGTGTATTCTTTCACATGACTTTACTTTATTTGTTTGTTTGTTTGTTTGTTTATTTGTTTAATTTTTTTTTTTTTTCGAGACAGGGTTTCTCTGCGTAGCTTTGCGCCTTTCCTGGAGCTCACTTGGTAGCCCAGGCTGGCCTCGAACTCACAGAGATCCGCCTGGCTCTGCCTCCCGAGTGCTGGGATTAAAGGCGTGCGCCACCACCGCCCGGCTATTTGTTTAATTTTTCAAGACAAAGTTTCTCTGTATAGTTTTGATGCCTGTCCTGGATCTTGCTCTGCAGGCCAGGCTGGCCTCAAACTCACAGAGATCTGCTTGGCTCTGCCTCCTGAGTGCTGGGATTAAAGGCGTGCGCCACCACCTCTGGCCTCACATGATTTTAAAAGATTTATTTTTAATTTTTGTATATGAATATTTGTCTGTATGTATGAATGTATACTATGTGTGTGTCTGGCACCTGCAGAAGCCAAAGGAAGGCATCGTATTCCCTGGAGATGGAGTTACAGATGGTTGTGGGTGACCATATGGGCACTGAGAACCCACTCGAGGTCTTCTTTAAGAGACATACGAATTCCTAACTATCAAGTCCTCTCTCAAGCTCCTCAACCAGCTATTGAATTTCAGTTGGAATTTTGGTGGAAGGTCTATTGGCATCTCTCTAAACATGGAAATCTGCCTTTTAGTATTGGTGGCACTGATCATTTATCACATATATGGAGGATTAGCAGAGTTGTCTTCTTTTCTACAACTGGGGTTTATGTTCTCAATATTTAACAAGGCTTAGAGAGAGGTGGACCATAGTTAAGTTTATCAGTATTCATTGTTCCTACAGATTCATTTAAGCTCCTCTGTAAGTTCAGTATGATTTACGACCATCTGACCATGTGTGACTAATTATTGAATAACTTAAAAGCTATATCTCTAGTTGATGGCAGATTATTTGAACTCATCGTACCTTCTTTATGACTTTCCCCTATATACGGTCCATTCTGTAAAGCAGCCAATAGTAGAAAATGAGGTCTTGTTACTCTGGTCTCTATAAACAGCTCTTAGTAGCAACAGAGACAGTTTACATATATGAATATTCTTTTTCTAACCTTATTCAAAAACAAATTTCTGTGTTCTATGACAGTGTAATTACTGAAAAAAAATTGTCAAGTTATTCATTGTTAATAGCCAATTTCATCAGTTTCCAAACCTGAAGCCATAGAAGCCTTGGGTAAACCAGAGCTTTGAATTTTCTGCTGAATCCTGTTGGGGATCTCTGTCTCCAATACCCAATACATTAGAGCGTCCTTCAAAGTTGAGATAGTATATTAGTTTCTTCTCCTGTTAATGATAAAATACTCCGATAAAAATAAAGTTCTGGTGATAGGATGTCTAAACACTGCATCCAGGCAGTGGGACCGGTTCCTGTCCTCAGTGCATGAGCTGGCTGTTTGGAACCTGGGGCTTATGCAGGGACACTTTGCTCAGCCTGGGAGGAGGGGACTGGACCTGCCTGGACTGAATCTACCAGGATGAACTCAATCCTCAGGGAAGTCTTTGCCCTGGAGGAGATGGGAATGGGGGGTGGGCTGGAGGGAAGGCAGGCGGAGGAACGGGACGGGACACCAAGGGAATCCTTAACTGATATGTAAAATTAAATTAAATTATAAAATTTAAAAAAAAGAAATAAAGGGTTTACTTCAGCTCCCAGTTAAAAGTTTAAACCAGCAGCAGGATCATATTGTCAGTAAGAAGAGCAATAAATGCATGTTGGTGATTAACTCACTTTTTCTACTCTAATATAGTCTAGTATCCTGCCTAGGATATGGTCTTGCCCATGGTATGGTGTTCCTCTCAAAAAAAAAAAAAATACCCCCAACATGCCCAAAAGCCCCTGTGAATTTATCTTCTGTCAAGATGACAATAAACAATGACCATTGCAGACAGAAAAGTTGTTTTGTTTGTGCTGCTAGCCTTTTAACTTTAAATGTTAAAAATCATTAGCTCTATTTGGCATGTATGTATGCATTTTGCACATGCTTTTAATTAACTAGCTAACATGTACAATACCTAATCATTATCCCACAGTTGTGATTCTGCCTTCAGAACGTTTCCTACATTATTCCTTTAGCTCTCCCATTTCCAGTAACAATTTGAGTTCAGTGGTATATGCTCCCCATCTGAAGGGCTCTGAATTCAATCATCAGTAAAAACAAGCTACAATATAACTGTGTTATAAAGCATTTTAATCAGATGTTGGTAAAACAGTACTTTTGATACCAAAAGCCTGCTGACAGAGAGGTTCTTATGAGCTTGGTGTTTCATTATATGGAATAATTCCTGCACCACTTCAAATTAAACACCAAAAGTTTGAATGAAATTTCACTGTACTTTATTTATTTGCTTGTTTGTTTATTTATTTATTTATTTATTTTTGATTTTTCGAGACAGGGTTTCTCCATATAGCTTTGTGCCTTTTCTGGATCTCGCTCTATAGACCAGGCTGGCCTCGAACTCACAGAGAACTGCATGGCTCTGCCTCCCGAGTGCTGGGATTAAAGGCATGTGCCACCACCGCCCAGCATTCATTGTATTTTTATATCAACTTAATTTCTAAAACTTCTATGGTTTTGTAGATTTTCAAAAACCCTTTACTTGTTATATAATTGATCTTTTTCTTTATTCTCAATTTCATGACTTTTTATTTACATTTTTCTATACATCGTTCTTCAGAAACTTGCCTAAACAAAAAATGTTTTTGCATAGGAAGGAGTTATTAGGGAAGATGTGGATGACTATATTCTGACATTTTGTCCTGTGCATCGTTTTGTTTGGGTTATTATGATGATAGAATATAACTTATTTTTTGTCATTCATCATTTTAATCAAATAATTAGACATGGATATACATTTTATAAGGGGTTTCATGTAAAAAATAACAGTGTATGAATATTTTTATATTGAAATAATGTCTAAAGGTTCTGGAAATTTTAAATGAATAAATTTATTAGCATTCTTTACAATCCTAATTTTCATACATCTGCAAAATCCAATCATATGATTCTTACTATCACAAATATTAACCAGTGAGTTTTAACATGTATTTGATGACATAGGACATTTTATTCTCACATGTAACTATTTTAGAAGAATAATAAAGTATTATTTAATGATTTCTGGACTATCTTTGAAAACCTGGATGTGGATGCTTGCACATGAAATAAAAAGATAAAGTTAGTCAAATTAATCTGGCTATATATATTATGTTGACAGAATGTTTGTGTCCACATAAAATCTTTATTCTAAATCCCTAATCCCTAACTGAAGGTTGTACCAGTGAGAAATATACTTAGATCAGATCATTAGGAGCTGGAGTTCCATGAAGGGATTACCACCCTGATGAAACTCAGATCAGAACTACTTTGTCTACAGTCCAAAGAAACAGTAAAGGGATATCTGTAGTTCAGGGATGAAGCTCTTGCCAGAATTTGAAGCACTTTCACATGACTTTGGACCTCCTAGACTCTAGACAGGAAACCTTAAGTATCTACAGTGAGCCACAATCTGTGGGACTCATGTCTGAGTTAACTCTGAGTTAGGACATTTTCCTTTTGAATGCATTATCACTTGTAGGTATGGTTCCTTCTGCTTAGCTTTCATAATTAACAATATTTTAATTCAGGAGATGGAGGTGGGCTTCATGATTTTAAATTAAAAAGGCTTATTTGGGATTCTAATTCCCTTTCTAATGTACAATATAAGAAATATAATTCAGCTATAACATGTGAAGGTGTCCCAAAACCCAAGGAATCTATTTGTCTAAAGATTGCTACATTTTGAAAGGAGCAGGCCTCCCATGGGCTTCAACAAAGCATGACACATCAAATTGAGGCAGGACCAAGCTCCTCCCCATGCATCAAGGCTGGGTGAGGCAATCCAGCATGGGGAATAGGTTCCCAAAAGCCAGTTCAAGAGTTAGGGACAGGTTGTGATCCCACTGCTAGGAGCCCCCCAAACAGACTAAGTTACACAACTGTCACACACATGCAGAGGGCCTAGGTCTGTCCCATGTAGGGTTCTTAGCTGTCAGTCCAGAGTCTGTGAGCTCCTACAAGCTCAGCTCAGCTGTCTCTGTTGTTTACCAGTCATGACATTGAGGCCCATCCACCCCATCCCCCACTCCCACCCTCTGCTGGTTCAATCCCTAATCTCCTCCCTCTCTTCAACAGGACTCCCTGGAGCTAGGCCCCTAGTTTGAGTTTGGCTGTGGTGGTAATCTAATTGTACTGAAATGTGATTTTGATTGTATGTTAATAAATAATGTTGTCCGGGGGTCAGAGCTATTAGAGCCATAGCAAGAGTGTGGCGGTGGTGGCACACGCCTTTAATCCCATAGATCTCTGTGTGTTCAGGGATACAGCCAGCATTGGAGACATATGCCTTTAAGACCTGGGGGGGGGGGCTGTACATACAGACAGTGACGAGGCAGTCACGTGTTTGGGTTTACAACCAATGAGAAGGCAGAACAAAATACTATAAATAGATGAACAGACAGGAAATAGGTCTCTTTCGGGAAGCTGGGACACCGCAGGCGGAAGGGTGAGATTTTAGCTCTGAGCTCTGACCTCTCGGCTTTCTCTTTTACATTGTTTCTGTGTTTCTTATTTAATAAGACGGTTGGTTACATCAATATTTGGCTGTGGATTACTATATCTGCTTCTATCAGTTGCTGGATGTAGGTTCTATGATGACGATTAGAGTAGTCATCAATCTGATTACAGGAGAAGGCCAGTTCAGGGCCCCTCTCCACTATTGCTAGGAGTCTTAGCTGAGGTCATTCTTGTGGATTCTGGGAGTTTCCCTGGGACCAGGTTTCTCCCTAGCCCCCTAAATGGCTCCCCCTGGGAGGAGTAGATGGTGGGGGGTAATGGGAGGCAGGGGTAGGGAATGCAAGGATAGGAGGACGAAGAAACTGGGATTGGGATGTAAATTAAAAGAAAAAAATTAATAAAAAAGAATGCTACAAAACACTATTTCTATGAATTCTATGCAATATGAAATTATATATATATATTCATATTGACTAGAAACTACAGTATCATGTGGTTGAATAGATTATTAGTTATCTCTGAATATTAAGCAAACGAAAGAAAAGAGTTAAGGCCTTCCTTAGAGAACCTTTCTAAAATGGCAGAGAATTTGACACTAACTCTACTTGATGAGTTGGCTGGCAAATGTGGACTTGGCAGTTCACTGGCAACTGCAAAGTGGTTTTCCAGTCTAAGTCAAAACAATTCTGAGAAATGGAAAATATTTCTTTTTTTACTCATGATATATAACTGGCATCATAAAACAGTATTTCATCCCTATGAATAACTACTTAGTTCCACCAAATTCCTCCAGCATGGATTATCTTTGGCTAGAAACAGAGAAGGAAACATAAAGTATTGGCAATAATAATTAATACTTCCAAAATGTGTTTAAGAATGTAGTATTTATTATAGCTGATTTTGAAAATGTAAGTATATAGGAAATTCTAGCAATGAGCTCATCACATTTATTGAGCTTTGTGTTAGATAATTATTTGGAAACATAATACTATTTAACTATATGCAACTGACTCACTTTGTGGGTGACAGAAATTAGTTTGTAAAAAAAAAATAGTGTTCCTTACGTATAGCTAGAAAGAACAGACTTAAGATGCTGAGATTTTATTTGAAATATTCTTCTTTTTATACAATATTAATTGTGACAGTAAACTCCAACATATGCCAAATGGCTACATCAGCCATACATCTTAAAATGAATTGTATAAGTCGCAGGGGATCTCTGAAATGTCCAGTTATTAGCTATCTTATATTGTGTCCATTAATAATATGAGTTACTTCAAATAAAATATTAATGATTGATGAGAGGCTGGCATAAAGCAATGCACATCATAGCTGAGGAATAATTATAGTGCACAATTCTACTGTGGGTATGTGAAATTTAATACCATGAATTAATTTTGACAATTCTTCAAGGAGCATGAAACTGAAGCATCGCTTGCTCATTTCCGCTCCTGTTCTCCAGTCTCCTTAAGTAATTAGTCCTATGGAAGAAAACTTTATAGAAAAGTCAAGAATTTCTTTGTGGAGGGGGAGTTGGTGGTCTCCGAAAACATAAAGTGAATCTCAATTAAGCTTAGTAACAAATTCTCCTAGAAATGATCAGGGATAAGAACAATAATCTCCTAGTCGCCTCTGCAGTCAGGTCAGAAGGATTGATTTTGACTGCCTGCTCTTGTATAAGAAAATACTGGTTTTATATACTTAGTCAAACATTGCAAGCATAGTGGGTTTATTCTATTTTTTTTTTTTTAAAAAAAAGCACTTTCCTGTGTGATTGCATTGTTAATGATTTGAAACGGAGTTCTGCCCCATGAAGAAGATTGTAAATTAATGAACCTGATGCAAACAATTTAGTTCCAAAAGTTGATGCTTTAAATTATAGCCTCTGGGTAAAAGAAGTTAAATATTTTGGAATAGCAAACTTGACCCAAATGCAGTCTTAACAATTTGTGAGAAAAGAAACAATCTTGTCCCCACCACATTTCCTTCTACTATGACAGAATTGATTTGATAAAAATAAAATCTAATTTTGCCCCAGATTTAAAGTTTCCTGGTCCCACGAGTGCTCCCCAAAACCCTGATGAAGTTACTTATCTTTCTTTGTGCAGAGAACACAGAGGACCGCATCCAAGCTCCCCGCAGAAGACATCACATGCTCAATGTCTGCAAATACCTTGTGCTTTCCCACTGCTGTGTGCTGCTATGGTTTGAAAATGAATTCAGTTCTGAGAAAATAATATTAATACAGTTTTTGTTAATTCATTATTTGAAAGAGTATAAAACAGAATAGTCTTATGGATAGTATCTCTAACTATATTCTATTCTGTTTTTTCTGCTGTCTTTTTTAAAACTTCATTTTCTTTTACTATCTTTGAATTCAAATTATAGTAATCACTGCCACAGAGAATGACATTAAGCACCCCACAGTGATTTCAGGCACCGTCTTCCTCCTTTCTCAGCAATTCTATATGACTCTTAATACACAACCCTTATTCTCCCGGGACTTCTCAATTGCTACTGCAGCTTCTTCAGATGAGATCCTATCTGGCTCCTTCACATACATTCAATTAAAAAAAAAACTATAAATCATAGTTGAAGAATTAATGTCACCTCTTTCTATCCCAATGTCTCAAACACGATTAAACATTCCTCCTCTGCTTTCCTGATACATTATTGATTATAGCAATTTATAGAATTTACATTGCAGTATTTCTTGGCTGCACTTACCACACTGCATTATAGTATTTTAGTGTGCTCAGCTCCCATGCACAATGAGATCTTTTGTGTGTTGGAGCCATGCCTAATTCACTTTTGCATTTATACTTTATAGAATATGATATATTCAATGGTCATTTAATTACAATTTTGTGCATGAATTCCTAAATGAATGAATGAATCATAGATTCCATAAGCTCTGACAAAACCACCATGAACACAATTTATTTGCTAATTGTGTAAATAAGAGATTTAAATGTCTGCACTATTTGATGAGAGTTTGAACTCAGCCTCTGCCTCATCATCACTTGTAGAGGTGTGTAAAGCTGCTGCCTGATTCTCAGCATCAGTCTGATTGGTTTTGGAGTAGTCTCAAGTGATTATACATTTATTTGTTACCTTTATTTTTTACTCATAATAACTATGCACAATTTAAGAACAATGCATATCAATAATTATACAATAAAATTCACAGTATCATTTGATCTATTTGTGGAACTTGGAAAGGAAACTACAAATAAAAATATAGATATATGTGGTTAATTTTATAGTACCACTCTGAAAACTACCCTTACTTCTTTGTATGAAATTTTTTCCTTAACTGTATCCTTAAAACATAATCTCAGGAAGTATTTAGGGTATTTGCCAACACTAAGGACATTATTAGCTAAGCACTCATACTGCTTTGCATGTAATTTCATTGCAGTGTAATTACCTTTACTGAAATTAGTCTTAGAAGTATTTAGGACAATTGCCAAGAATGGTGACATTATTAATTTGCACTCTGACCACGAGAACTCTCCCAGTGGACAAGATGACTAGTGTAGATGACAGGATTGCATTCCTACTACAGCCACAATGAATTCTGCGTTGATGTCTGTGTTGGAGTTTCTTTCCTGTGATTTACTGAAGTTGTGATGTCTTCAGTTCACTTGAATAGGGAGTGTGGCTGTGATTTGATTAATCGTGTGACAGTTTGTGCTTTCACTTTCCTGGAGGGACAGTAAAATAAGATTTAGTTGTAAAGATATGTACAGTATAGAATTTCATAAAGCCTTATCTCATAAAATACCTGAATAACTTTCCAAGTGGTAAGAAAGTAAAGAAAAATAAGAATTTATGACAAAAATAATAAAGGAGGTCCTGTTATTGAAGGCCTGCTTGCTGCCGGAACACAGGAACAGCCACATGAATGTGGAAGCAATCTTCATGAAGCTGCCCATTGGAAATCACTGTTACTGCTTCTCCTTGATTTGTAGGATGGCCTCCAAATGGAGATGACATTCTCAGCATCACGGCATCATTGTCAGTGATGTTACAGGCTTAGATGTCTCAGTGCCAAGTCATTACACATATTTATAGGACAATTCTTTTGAACAGGGTATTCGAGACATAAAATTGTTATGACTTTCATTTATATTTCAGAACCACAGTGATATGATCAAAGGTACAACATTTACATGAAAGCCATCTTTCACTGATTTGTATAACTATTCTTGGGGAATGTCAATAGCAGGATAATTGATATCAATCAACATTCAATAGACTACTCCAACCAACATTCCCAAATTAACTGAAGGCTGTCATGGAAGGTGAGATCATAGCAGTTTTTTTTGTTTGTTTTTAATACAGTAACTAACTTTCCTGTAAAGAAGTGAATAGTTTTCATATTTAAAATAATTCTCATTTATTATATTCACAATTTATAATTTCTTGGATAATAAAATAAAGAAACACAAACAACTGAGCATATAAGTTTTAAAGGTGAGATTAAAGAAAGCGGAGACTGCCAAGCCAGTGAATAATTCAGGGAAGGTTATACATAAACACGTTGTGACTCCTCTGTCATTTCACAAAGAGAGTACAAAGAAACTAAGTGCTCACAAGAAGAGTTCTTACGCATGCGGCATGTGCTGTTCCTGGGCCAATAAGAGGTAGTTCCTGTTCTTTTATGCTTTCTTTTTGTTTTTGTTTTTCAAATAATTTAAAAAACCAGGACTCCTGAAAATACACCTCATTATAAGCTATGACTTTTTGCCTTAAAGATGGTGACTATTTTAAATGATTTTGAGAATAACAAAACCTAATGAAGTTTAAAAAACAAAACCTCACAAATATTCAACATTAAAACTTACTGGCAAATGAAGAAAAAGTATTATTGATGGTGGGAGCCTAATGTTACCATTATGCAAAATTATATTTAGTAAAACATTGAGGCAGGTCATAGGAGGATAATGTATAAGGTTGCATGCTTGAACAGTGTGACAAAGCTTGTTGATATCATGGTACAACATGATAATTTGGACAAGAACTACTCTTGAACGATATGATAAAAATCATGTTAATATTATATCAAAAGACACAGAGAAGTTTTATATAGTAATTAGGAAAAGCAGTTTCTTCTGCTGGGCTGAGATGACTTGAGATTTCTCCAAATCAAATATCATGCTGTGAGACCCAGACGACCTGTAAGTTTTGAGGAAATTCAAGACTTCTCTTGCTTTTCCCCTTCCTGCTCCTCCCTAAATTACCAGTGTTTGTTTGTTTGTTTCTTCCTTTCTTTATATTCTTGTCACTATCAAGAATGTTCTGAAACAAAAACAGGCCAAGACGTCTGAGGTTTTTGTCACTCTCTTGTGTGACAATGATGAGGGACTATGCTGGTCCCTCTGCTCTGGATGCCTCATTTAGACCTGTGAAGGTTTTATGCCAGCACAACCACAACAATGTTTTCCACTTAGAGGTGTGGCCTCAAAATTTCTAAACACATAAAAACAACTGTTTTGAATGATGCTATAAAAGTGTTTCACTTTGTTAACCAAGGACCAGTTTCCTGAGAATGCTTTGAGAATCTGGTTTACTTGGGAAGAGATGACTTAACTGTTACTCACAGAAGTCTGGGCTGCAGAGGTCAACAGTTCTTTTGCACTGCAAAATTAGACAGCTTTCAAAAATGATACAACTGACTGAGACAAGGTATTTAGAGATGGAGCTGGGCTTCTGAAACTGGCCTTGTTAGTGAAGGAATTTAGCTGTCGATCAGACTTACAGATCTGCATGGGACCCTGTGGACAATACTGTAACAGGAAGTAGAATCATTTGGAAATCAGTTTCCACTGCTGCTTGACTAACCGGTTAAGGCAATCTGCAAAGTGTCAGGCTTAGAAAAACTATAAATCTTATTTTGCCTTAACTGCACTATTTAGCATAACTTTATGACATTTGCATAATGGATTCTTAAAATTTAAAAAGAAGAACACTCTCAGGAAGGCAGCTGAGCTTAATTACCATTTTTTCTTATAAAGGTTATCTAAAATTCTCACTCTTTATTCTAGTTTTAATAGGGAAAAAAAGCAGTCTAGCACAAACTGCATTGCATGCCATACAGCATTTTAAAATATGATAGAGAAGAAACTCACCAAAAGATTTTTTAAACTATTTGAGTAAGATAAAGGAAATGGAAGAAGAGAGTTCAGGTTTTCTTTCTTGGTTTTGTTCCTTTGTCCAGTGTGATGGTATTAGTTACCATCTCATTGATTTGACAATAGCCACCAAAGGAAGGAAGGATTTATTTTGGCTTGTTCTTACATAGGAAGCTATTGCAGGAAAGTCATGGCAGCAGTTATATCTAGCTAGTCTCATTGTAGTCAGGAAGCAAGCAGAATGCAGTGAATACTAGCACTTGGCTCATATCGTTTCACTTTTGCTTAATCCAGAATCTCAGTTCTTGTTCACGCTAATGGTGGGACTTACCTCTTCAACTAACCTAACTAGGTCATCACTCACAGATATGTCCAAATCCTAGCTAACCTGGTATAGATTATCACAGGCAACCAGAGGTTATTCTAGATCCTGTTAAGTTGACAATATTGACTATAACAGAGACCAAACTTAGATTTCTTTACTATAGTTAACAGTGAATACAAGATCCATAATTTTACAACATGGTAATTTTCTAGTTCATAATTCTCTCTGTCAGAAATACACCCAGATGTCTTAGTTGTTTTTCTCAGAATATCATTAAAATGTAAGCTGTTTATTTTTATGGATTCTGGAGAAGAACTGTTTTAAGTCCTGGTTTATTAGCTTGCGGTATTATGAGAAAGGTTCATGTTTCATTGGAAGCGAGTCTCTCTCTCTCTCTCTCTCTCTCTCTCTCTCTCTCTCTCTCTCTCTCTCTCTCTCTCTCCTCCTAAAGACTGCTTACTCCCAAAGACCTCACAAGTGGTCTTCTACATACTTAAAGTCACCAAAAAATACGTGGAATTTTTCTCATGCTTGAATGTCCCAAGCCCCTTTCTGATTCCATCAGATGAAACATTCTATTTTCAATGTATTCAATGGACCAGACCCATCCTGATAATCACCATATTTTCTAGTCACATACTCATTTTTTCACCAGCAAAATGCTTCCAAACTAATACATTCACACACAGTGTAATGCCATATTTTGTTCCAACACACATTGTGTATAGGTTGGTAGCCTCATTAACTAGCTCCTACCTAGTAGGGTTGTAGCTTTTGTAATGCTGTAACATGTGTCTTATTAATATTTATAGTGATGCTGCCACAAATAATAGTCATATAAAAGTGTAGCACTGTGAGACATTGAGGGACACACCTATAATTCTGACATTCATGAAGCTGAGATAGAAGCATCCTGCCTTCAAGACCAGACTGAGTTACATAGAAAGACCCTAGGTAAGAAACAAAGGATGGGACTTTAGTTAAACTTGAGAGCTCTTGTCTAACATGTGCAAGGTCCTGTATTTGATTCTTTGAGCTGCAATAAAGTAAAATACAGACAGCTTTAATGAACAATGATAGAAAGTCTTTTGTAGTTTACATATCACCGTGATTTGCACATCTCCAAAATCCCATTACATAAAAGACTGGGCCTTCATACCATGGAACTATTAAGAAATGGTTGGACTTTGAGGAGGTGGGGTCTGGTTGGAAGTCTTCTGGTCATCTGAGTGAAGGAGATATTGGAACCCCATTCTCATATTTCTCTCTTTGTTTTTCATCCCCTGTGAATTTTTTTCCACTACTACTCCTACCCAGCAACCTGTGCTAATTCAATGTAAACCAAGGAGGAATTATACCATGTGACTCTCGCCTGACACCTCAGAAAGCAAGAGAAAAGATAAATTTTTTCTCCTAGATGTCATTTGTCTTAAGTGTTATATCACAGGTGCATAAAATGAATGTATTCACTCACTATACTATAACGGTTATCATTATTTATCGTAGTAACAAATGGAGTTTGTTATAGCAATATTCTCTGCCACAGGGGTCAGTACCTTGATACATAGTTGGTGTATATAATCTGAGGTATATTATAGGCTATCTCACCTAGGTTTGTGTAAGTTAGTTTTATGTTTTATGATATTTGCATAAAGACAAAATTGTTTAAAGATGGATTTCTCAAGATTTATATCTAGCATTTCAAAGCAAGTGCCTGTGTGTCAACTACCATTTGAATGGTTCAGGGATGAGAGTGTACAATATTGTATTTTGAGTAGTCAGTACCAGCTCTCTGTTTAAGTAATGCATTGAGTGATAACAGTATAAGAGGAAGTCAGAGTGGAGTGGTCCAATTTCTGTTCATGTAATCAAAAACCTGAGATAATCAATTTGTAAGTTCAAAAGTGGTATGATTCATACATGCTCCAGCCATGATCATTTGTTTCTACTGTTTTGCAACAAGACAGTAAACCATTAAAGCACATCCCAGCACACCAAAACTCATCAATTCATGGTCAGGAGTCCCAAAGTGGAATGAAAGGAGTGTGTCTTCAATCATTTTCATCATGTTCTTAATGACCTGGGGATATCCTATTTGGCTTTCCTTCCCATAATATCCTCCATCAAGTCTCAATAGAGTCACCCTGGGGATAAACATGTGGACCTTGTAGCACTCAAATCATAGCATATCCCAATTCAATGTCTTGTGTTGAACAGTTTGGGGGGCTTCAGTTAAAAAAGCAGAGCAGTCACACAAACGCTAAATAGTTTCAGGTTTCTTTAAAAGAGAAGAGGTAAAAACACAGCAGAAGCTCTATCTGATGAGACAAAGCCCATGGACACTTTAGCTCCCACTGCTGCATTTCTAGAATTGAGAATTGAAAATATACACTGCAAACCTCAAACGAAAAACTTCTCACTGTATTTTAATAACAGTAAGTTTACAACATGAGATAATTGGCAGGGATTAAAAAAGAATTTCAGTTTCATTGCTAGCTAGACAGACATTTAATCACATTGAAGTAATTTTAAGATTCTAACAACTGACAACAAACAATATTTGTCTCTGAGTGTAAGAAATTGAAATTATATCTATTCATATGTTAAGTTTAAGCATTGTCAAATGTTATAAAAACTTGCAAATATTCCAGCTATTTATCAATGCTTCAATGTGTTAATAAAAAACAAGAATCTAGATAGAGATTTTTATGATTCATATTTCTTCTCCATGGATTTTGATAAAATTGATAAAATTTGGAAATATGGCAACATTCCCAATAGCTGAGTAATTGAAAGAATTCACATATTTCATAATTATTTTCCTACAACAATTTTCTGTCACTTGAACTGACTAACTCTTCTCTAGAGATCTGTACCAACCTGCAAAATTTTTGCAAATTGGTACCCTATCTTTGTATAGATGTATCTTTGCTAACTGATGGAACAGTAGGTTCTGAAATCTCCAATTATCATATAAAAATTGAAGTTCATTTTAATGTCTCCTGAGACATGTAGCAGCTTGGCAGCTTGTCAATGTCCTACATATTGACAAATTCACTGAGGAGAGTTCTTCACTGTTTTTAACTGTTTGCTTTGCTAGGTGTCTAAAACCTGCAAGTGTTGTTTTAGAGAGACCTATGTTATTTCATATCAAAATGCCTCCTTTGACTCTGCATTTCAAAGCTAACATCTTTTTCAGAATATCAACCTCTGTTAACTGTTTTTTTTCCTACTTTAAATGAAAATTCTGCTTTTCATTGAAAGACAAATTTACAGAATTAAAAACTTTTACATAAATTGTATTGTACTTTATATTTTTAATTCAGTGAAAATTTGAGATATCTTTAAAGAAAACAATAAAGCCACAGCATGTTGAAAGTGAGGCTGAGATGATTGCTTTAGTTATTTTATTACCCATCTGTCTATCTATCCATCTAGCTATTGACATATCTATCATCTATCACCAATATATTTATCTATCGTCTATGTACAGAAAAAGTGACATTTTAAATTAGATAGAAAAAAGCAATTTGCATCATTGTATTAAGCATAGAATTTATCACAAAATATTGATTTACTTGAGAATGTTTATGAGTTAAAATCTTTAATTACCTTCCTTTATATTTATCATGTATTATGAATATTGTCTAAGGGTATGGGTCTCCATGACCCACAGAGCCTTGATAATGGCTTATTAATCTAATTTCAAGTATATAACTCTAGACAATATATATTTTTCTAATAGAAAAATGGTATGGTATCTACATTTGTAACATAGTCTTTTTTATTAAAATATGTAAGCAATATGTATAGTGTCAACAGTGTAAGCAGATGCACACTGAACGTTGGAGGAAATGCTTAGGAAGCACTAAACTGCCTCCTGTTGATTGAAAGGTGAGCAGAAGAATGAGGTGCAATGAAAGAAAAACTTTCAGGAGGCATGCAGAAAGAAGATGGAGAACCTATTTTGTTTCAAAGAAAGCACAAAAATAATTTTTTGAATAATTAAATGTATAGATTTCTCGTCCCATTAAAGTGATACCTGATCAAAATTAAAGAGAAAAAATATTAATTGTGAGCATGATAAAAATGATCATGCTTCTATAGTCTATCAAACATGAGACTTCAAACTATTCTATTTAAAACCACCCAATAGCTCCAAAGTATGACTTCATGGGATGCACAACATTTTTTTAAATAAATTTTTAAAATATTTTACATCCTGGCCACAGATTCCCCTCCCTCCTCTCCTCCCAGTTCCTTCCCTGTAACCCCTTCTGTTCCCATCCCCATCCACTCCTCCATTTCTTTTTAAGAAAGGACAGGTCTCTCACAAGTATCAACAAAATGTGGCATATCAAGCTTCAGTAAGACAGGAGTAATTCATTTCTTGCCAGTGATCATGTATTATGGCTGGGCAAGACATAAGGAGTAGGCTCCCAAAAGTCTGTAAAAGAGTCGGAGAAAGCCCCTGTTCCCACTGTTAGGAGTTCCACAAAAGGAACAAGCTACATAACTGTAACATATATGCAGAGTGCCTCGGTGAGTCCTATGCACGTTTCTTGGTTGTCAGTTTAGTCTCTGTGAGCCCCTATGAGCCCAGGTTAGCTGTTCTGCAATCTTAAGAAGCTATTCATTGTCCTTTCGTCATGAGACTGAAAGAATAAAAACTGCAAAAATATTTGTGTGTACAATTTATATGTGCTATGTGCTGTACACACATAAATCTGTTAGCCTATAAGAAAATTAAAGCAAAAAACTCAAAGTGAGAGTGGAGAGATGACTCAATGGTTAAGAAAATTTATTGCTCTTGCCAAGGACTTGGGTTCAGTTTCAAGCAGCACTAATAAAGGGCCTTACAACTAACTATAATACAGCCTAGGGAGATCAATCTCTTTTGGCCTCCATGGGCAGTGCATATGTGTGGTACATGTAAGTAAATTACATATAAGCTGGCCAAGCACTCATATGCATAAAAGTAAAGTGTTTAATTAAATTTAATTTAGGAAAGCAAAGTAATTTAACCACAGGCATGGAAAAGAACAGACTGTCCCTAAAATGAAGAGGTGAGGCAAGACCACACCAAACCTACTTACTTGTAATGACACTTTGGCAGAATGGATTACAGTGCTAAGATTGTACTCACAAGACGAGGATGCACTGCCTGCCATTGCATTCCCACAGATTTCACCAAGGGCAAAACAGCATTGAGAAAAAAAGCAGAGATGACAAGAAATGGTTAATGTGTGTGTCACAGTACATGATAGTTATGTATTAATGAAACTCTCATATTGAAAACCAATCACTGTGGTAAAAGAAATCCACATGAACACTGCTGGTAGGAATGTAAATTAGTATGGCCAGTTGAGGAATCAATACAGAAGTTCCCCAAAAAAAATTAAAAAGAGAACTACTGCATATTCCAGCTATATAACTACTAGGTGTATTCACAAAGGAATCTAAGTCAGGATACCAAAGAAATACTTGCACACCCATGTTTCTTGTTGTGTTCTTCATAAGAGCCAAGATGGAGCTAACCATTATGCCCTCCAACAGATGAATGGACAATTAACACATGGATTCCATACACAATGGATATTTACTACACTCTCAAGTAAATGTGATTATGTGATGCTGAGCAACGTATATACAACTGGAGACAAGCACATTGCTCCAAATATCCACTCGGAGGAACAAATAATGGTTGTTGTCTATCATAAGTGAAATGTAAACTTTAATTCTAAATCTACAGCTATATTTTTATCTATGTATGAGACACAAATCAGGTGAGTTAGTATTGGTGTGAGAGATGAAGGAGGCAAGTGAAAAGATAGAAGAGTGAAAGAAGTACTGATAGTGAGGGAATGAATATGAGCAAGGGACTAGGGTGTATGTGCATGAAAATGTCATTTGAAACCCATTGCATATACTAACTAACTGACAAAATTTATGTAAGAAGAAAAACTACCCATGAGGTGATAACATGGGGGATATTTGAAGGTAATTATTTCCTGCGTTTTATCCTCTTTTAAGAGATTAATGATCAGATATCTGAGTTTCTAAACTCACTGTGTAGGACCAAAACAAGAAGGCATTATCTATTTATCTATGCAAAAGGTTCATTACTATATATATGTGTGTGTGTGTGTGTGTGTGTGTGTGTGTGTGTACATATACATTACATATATGCACTCACACAGTAATATATACATATGCATGTGTATACATCCACACCATAATCATGGACTAAAAGTCCCCAGAGTTGTGAGACATGGAGTGGGCTGTTCAACAGCCACCCAAAGCATATGCCTGAACTCATCAAATTAGTACATATAAGCTTTCCTCTGTAGAAGATGGCAAAGAACAAAAAGGAAGAGAAACAGCAGGACCCATGGCACACAGGACTTTGAAGCAGTTTACAATTGGCTCCCAGAAAGCGATGGCTCCATAGCAATAGACAGACATCTTCCAAAATACATATACATGTGAAGACAGGGGCGGGAATAGAAATCAAAGGTAATGGATCTTTATGGATCATGGAGGGACTAAATACACAAGAAAGAAGGAGGAATGTAAAGTGTGAGAACAAGGAAATTGTGATGTGATCATGGAAATGAGAAAGGGGAGGCTGTTTAGGAAGTGGGAAAGATGGTGGTAAATTCCAAAAAAGTTATTAGGAGGGCAAAATAATAATAAAAGTTACTGTTAAAGTCATAATAAATCATACTATTATCCATTTAAAATTTGTATAATAAAGATAAATTGGCTTATAATTATACATATGTTATTTTTAATAATCTTTTGTCATCTGGGCTGAAAATGCTCCCTCCAAGAGACAAAGACCATCTAACAAAACCCCCAGTACCAGACATGAAAAGCCTTATTTTAAGTTGTTGGGTTGGTTAGAGTTGTCCAAAAGAATCCAGAAATGCCACAGAGGCTTTTGTTAATGCCCCTACTTGCTTCCCAAATGCAGAAGAAGTCCCTGTTGCTGAAGATATCATGCACTTCAGAAACAGGTCCATAGGCCACTGGGCTGGAGCTGACATAAATATCTCCTCCCTGAGAACTAGCTTGGATGGTAACAGAAGTCACCATCCAAGCTGTCAAAAGAAGGAAGCAACCAAGAGTCCTATTCATTGTCTATGAAACATAACAACAACCAGTGTGGCGTGGTAACTCTAAAGATGCTGTAGTAGCACACATAACTTTGTGGTTACCAATAGCCTTATAATTGGACTTGAGACATATCAACCAGAAAATAACTGTGCCTACTACTGGAGACCTAAGCAACTACTCAGCATTAATGACATCATGCTATTGGAGGAGAGCCTACAACCACTACTTGACAAGGCCATCATAATTACTGACAACAATCTAAACACTTGCCCTATACCCACAGATAAGTGTAGTGCTCACTCTTCATCAAGGAAACTTATCTTTGCAGCAGACAGAGACTACTACAGAAAACTACATTCAAAATGCAGATCTGTGGAGCACCGTCCCAAGGGACATGCGTAAAATCCACTTTCCCATCAAAGGCTTCTTATGGAAGAGATAATAGAAAAATTATTAGAGCCAGAAGATCAGGGACTTTGCTGAGAGATTGTCTCTCTGAGTAATGTCAGAGCTGCACCCACAAAGTCTCAGCAACATGACTACCCAAACACGAGCTGAACATGATAACAACAGTAGGCATGTTAAATTGATGGGGAGAAGCCCACAAGGCCTCAGACTTCCACAGAGACGACAGCCAAGTCTGTGAATCTAAGAACAGAAGAAATGTCTTCTCTAAGGAAAAGCATACAAATTGGCTATCTGATACCAAATGAGCAACCCTGAAAACATACACATGTGCAACATTATACAGACCGAACAGATTATATTTAGGAATGTACATGCTTATACAAGTACATATATGCACTTGATAATAATGCAAAAAGGAGGCCATGAATTTGAAGGAGTGCAAGGAGGGGCATGTCGGAGGGTTTGGGTAGAGGAAAGGGAAAGTAGAAATATGCAGTTATATTAAAAACTCAACATTAAAAGAAAAAATGCCTACCAGCCTCAAGGTCATTGGCATGAAATGCGTCACTTCTGTTTTCTGTAGCCAGTTCTTTACAATGGCTTCAATTTACTTGTCTTTGCCACTACTGTGATAAGATGTCTGAGATCAGTTCTTCAGTGTTTCTGAAGTCTAGGGCCATGGGGTTTGCCTTTCTTGCTTTGACCTCATGGGGACAGGAACCAAGTTGTACCCATTGGGCAAAGACAGAGAGAAAGGAGCTATGGTTCCTCTTCATTAACCTGTACCCAGTGATTCAATTCCTCCCTCAAATTGCCCCCTTTGATTCTCACAGTAGAAGAAAGACAAAGCCACAAGTGCACAGTCCTTTGGGGAACAAGCTTTCCCACTATAACATCCAGCTGGCAGGAAGGCAAATGCTGCTAATGATACTCAGGGAACAGAGCTGGAATATCACTGTAGCATGTATAGTCAGAAGAGACTGGGCCATTCATAGCAAGACCAGGCATCAGCAAAATATAACACCTGTTCATCAAATTCTCATCCCTTGACCAAATCAATAAATTATAATATGGCACTGAAGCCAAATAGAGTAGCAATGAGAAAGTCACAACTCATTTTAACTATAGTTGAAATTGTGTTCATACCCAAACTTGTTCATGCATGATAAGGAGATTACCACTGTGGGTTTAAGTAGTACACTCTCCTGTTTCTGCTTCATGTATGTCCAATATTCAGGATAAATGAAATAAACAAGGCAAGTGAAAAGGGAAATAAAACCAAAATCATAGATCAAAACAACAAATGGAAATCAACAACAAAATAAATGCCTTAGGTGTTTGAGGTAGCAGAAAATTGTCCAATAGCATGCATCAAACTGTAATTTTCTAGTAACTTCATTCATCAATGCATACATACAATGGGAAAATAAATATGGACAGCATATGTGAAGTATGAGGATTTTACTGAGAAATAGAATAGTTTTTGCACAACAATCAAACAAAATATATGAAACCAAAGATATATGTTACTTAAACTCTATCTGATGTTATTGTATCAATGGGAAAAGGCACATCCTTGCAGAGTGTGGTGGCTGCTTTTCAAGGATTCTCAAATAGTCACTTGTCTTTGGACACTGGTCAGTACTTTTCTATATATTTTGTATAGATTAATCTACAACGTTTTATCTATATTCAGATAAAAAATCACATATTTGCAGAACTCTTAGTGGGAAAAAAGTAAATTTAATACTATTTCAAAAAGCTGGAAATTCATACCAAGCCATTTTCTATTAATAATAATACATCTCACACTTTCAATAAACTCACTTTAGAGTAATTTTTCACATCAACCACCTTCTACCTTAACCAATTTGTGTGCTTATTACTCTGTTTAAAGCACTCTTTCTTAGCCTACCCTTCTGAGCTTATTTAATGGTAGCAATAACATGGCTAGAATTCATGATTCCTCTTTGCAGTTGCAAAGCGATTTCACCTCATTTTCTCACTTAAGCCTCATTACAACCCTATGAGATAGGAATTTCTAATCTGCATTTAATAGATATAAATATGGCCCCACGTTACAGTTGACAAGATCATACTGATACTAAATTGCTGAAGCTGATGTGAAACTCTGATCTTGTCCTTTCGTGAAGCGTTTCCCTGAATGGCCATTGAAAATACTTCAGTAGCTTTAGATTTATGTACGCATTTGAATCAAATGTATAATTTTATCTTAAGTATTGAATTGTAAAATTTCTCGCTGTTCTCTGCACTACAGATCTCACAATGACATTGTAACATTCTTAAATATTTAGAGAAGCCATTGTGGCATTTCTTCTCCTGCTCGGATGAAGAACTCAGCCTTAATCCAGGAGATGATAAGCAAGGTAGGATCTAAAGCTATCCTACCACTGCTAATGTTTCTATTCCATGTATTTTACTGAAATCTTTCACACAGACAATACAAAGAAGGCAGACAAATATTGTGTCTATACAGTACTTACTACTTCCATAACACCACTCTTAAATCAATTAGTTTCAGTCTAACTGATAGTATTCTCTATCTTCAGTTCTAAATGGGACAACTTCACATCAGCTCCCGAGGAAGACTGTTAGGGTATCCATTTATTGAGATGGTTTAGCTCTTGGAAGCCTCCCAATGCCCAATTACACCACCAACAAGGCAAATACAAACAACAGGTATTTCCTTAGAAGAGGCCCCTGGAGGTTGAGCTAACATCCTACCATCTAATAGCACACTGGTTTGTCTGTTCTTCAGTCATTCAAAGTAAAAGTCCTCTTATAGTGCTGAAAATAAAAAGACCTATTCTTATGGCAACTTGTTTGATTCCTTCCTCCCATATCTGCAAGACCTTTCTCTCTCTCTCCTCCTCTCCCTATCCCTTCTCCTCTTTCTTGCCCTCTCCCTATCACTTCCCCTCTCTCTTTTTCTCCTTCTCTGCACTCTGTCTCTCTCCCCCTGTGTATGTGTGGTTGGCCTTGAACTTTCATTAAAATCTAGGTCAAACTTGAGTTTGCAATCCTCCTGCCTTTAAAGCTGGAAGTGTAGTCCTGAAGCATCAGGTATGGCTCTTTCAGATATTATCTGCACTGATTCTTGGTTCACCTTGTAGACACCACTGAAGGAAAGGACAGATTTCCTAAGCAATGATTAAGTGGCATCTGCCTTACATAGCTGTTCTTTTCCTACCATTCCTATATATGAGCCCTTAGCCAAATGGCTTCCTTGAATGCTGGCCTAAAATCAAAGTAAAAGATGAGGGAAAAACATAGCATTTATCCTCCAAAGATTGTTATGATCTCTCTGCCTGTAGTCACTACAATGTTTCAATCATAAACTGAGCTAATCAGCACCTTTCATGAAATGGGTTTCCCTCCAAACAACCACCCCTTTCAGAAATAGACACACGCACACCTGGGATTCACAATTTCATTTTCTTCTACTTTTTTCTGATTTTCTATGGGTTTTTTTTCTTTTCTTTTCTTTTCTTTTCTTTTCTTTTCTTTTCTTTTCTTTTCTTTTCTTTTCTTTTCTTTTCTTGAGACAGGGTCTCTCGGTGTAAGAGATTTGGCTGTCTTGGAACTCACTTTGTAGAACAGGCTGGCCTTTAACTCACAGGATCCTGCTGCCTCTGCCTCTCTAGTGCTAGAATTAAAGGTATGCACCACCACACCCAGCTAATTTCCTACATTTTTTTTTTAACAACTTCAACATCCACATCCAAGATGGTCTCAAGGACCTTCCTTGGCAGGTGGTCAGTTTGTGAGCTGCTTTAATTCAAAGGTTACATGAGCAAATCTGAAGTTTGCCCAATCCCTTCCTTCCTTTCCACCCTCTTTACCTTTTCCTTCTCCCTCTCCTTTTCTCATCACATCTCATTCCCTCTTTTTCCTTTCATTCTATCCAAAGAAAATATAATTCCCCCTTCACCTCAGAACAAAACCACAAACAAAAGCCTGTGGGAATTAAATAATTCTCTGTTCTTAACTGGAATTGCCCCAGTGAGAATGGCAGAGGACATTGACAAGGACCCTGGGCATTAAAACTGCAACTTGTCACTTTGCTATTCAGGGACAAAGAAAATACTCAGAATAAAACTCATTGAGCTTATATCCAGCACTCTATGCCCCTTGAAAGACAGTATATTGTAGGCAAGCAGAGCAGTGAAGAGAAGGCTTGAGGGTGACTCGGGCATCCCTGCAAAGGAAAGGCACCCAGGGAGGCAGTAAGAAAATGCTGACCTCACCTTGAAGGAAATATTCAAATTTGTTTTTAGCCAGAACGTTTGCTCTAGTCTTCGCCACAGCTAGTCATTAGCTGAAGGAATAAGGCAGAAGCTTCAGAGTAGAGAGATGAAAGGGGCTTTGTAAGTTAGATGAGAGGGAAGAGTTCTCCGAGAGACATTGCAATAAACAAATATATTGAAACTTTTTTTTCAGGGAATTATGTTTAAGCCTTGCCTGTGTACAAAACTCATTGCACATGAACAGAATGAAATATGGAAAAAATCAGGGGATGAGGGCCTTAAAGGAGTATTAGAGGTTAAAAGCAAGTCCTACAGAAGGTTCTCTAGAATTTAGGTAATATGGCTACCAGCATGTTAGTGAAACACGTGGAGGTTTAGGAGATCAGTGAGTCTCCCAGGCTGGTAGCATGGAATGTGTCATTGTGTTTACATGCACTCCGTTCAGGTATTTATGTCAACGGCAGAACGACAAGCGGATTTCCTTCACTTTGTCAGAGGCAGTTGTGCTTTCATCGTCGAAGGAGAAACTGGAAGTAGGAATTAAAGAGGAAAGACGGGAGGAAGGGAGTGCTGTGCAAAGGCATGGAGACATATGGGAGACCGTTTTGAATTAGAGGTGGACAAAATGAGCTTCTTTTTCACGAGTCGTGTTTCGTTAATCACCTAGCCTAGATAATGCCAACGAAGGAAAAACTGTAGGAGGTGATTCTGAGACGATGCGAGCCGAGCGAGGGTTTGGTTTGCCGTAAAGTAAGTACACGCTTTTAGCTGTTTCGGTGATCCGAAACTGTCAATATTTCAATTTTACGGTATTCACCGAAATACTGTAAGTATTTCTTTCCCCACCGTAGGTTTTTACAATTCATCCACTTGCATAAATGACCCTTTAAAAGCAGGAATTGCATATGGGAATTTTTTTTTTTTTTAAGAATGCATGCCAACAAAGTAGCATCAGATTTTAGTAGAAGTAGAAAGATAAAGGGGTAAGGAAACCTGACCCCAGGAAAACAAAACATGCTGCCATTGTCATGGACATGCTGGTCACAGTCATTTGAATATGGCCTCGGGGGCTGACCAGTCTTGGTTGGAATATCAAATTCAAAATTCAGTTTAAAAAAAAGTCTATTTTATCACACTAAATTTCAAAGGCCCAAATTGCTTAAACTGGAAAATAATTAATTATTATGCCTAAAAATATACCTAGTGAGATAATTGAAAATACTTTGTGAAGCAGGAGGAATGTGAAGAACTTGCTTAAGCAATCAAATACTAGGCCAAAAGTAATTAGAGCAATGTGTTAAACAGAATTCTAAGATTTCCCCAAAGGTAGCATGCTTTCTCTTCTGCACATGCCTAACTGTTCATAGGATGTTTTAGTTCCCAGGAATAGGCTTATTAAATGGTACTGCTGACTTCAGATAACCCGACTTTCCCAGGTGGTTCTGACCTGAGCCTTTGGAGGATATTTTCTAGAGACAAGGAAGTCACAGAGCTGAGGACATTTTATTGAGCCTTCCTTGTTGGAGAATGGACAAGGTCACATGAGACAATATTAAGAGAAGAGATAATAAAAATGTGTTATATATTCATAATGGAACATTATTCAACCATAAAGAAGTATGTATAGGCGTTGGGTCTGGTTCATTTCATTGTGTGATGTTTTTAATTTGCAGTTCTATATAATAAAGTTGCAATTAAAAAAAAGAAGAATGTAACCGTGTTATTCATGGGAGAACAGGAAAAGAATTCAAATGCAGAAAGGAAAAAAATAATACCAATTGTCCTTCATAAATGGAATCTAAATGAGAGACAGAGAAAAGCATACAGAGAGATGAAACAGTAAGACAGAGAGACAGACAGACAGACACACACACACAGAGGGAGAGAGATATGAAACAGGAGTGGAGAGAGAGAGAGAATATTAAAGCAGAACAGAGACTAATTAGGCGAGGGTTAGAGACAGAGGTGAGGGCAAGAGGCAAGTAGCAAAGTGACAGATATAACCAAAGATGTTGCATGCCTTTCACAATCAAACACTCTAGTTCCTGTGATTAATATGACATGTACTAGAGGGATAAGAAAGCAAAACCAGACTGTGCCATAGATCAGTGCTAGAGGGCTTGCCTATCATGGACAAAGCCTTATGTTCAGTACTAAGGAGAGAAAGAAAGAAGAAGAGAGGGAGAAATGGGGGGAAGAAGAGAAAGTGGAGGAGTGGAGGGAGAAAAGAAGGGATACGTTGAGTCCTACAACCACACAAAACATGATTTCTGTCAGCAGAAATATGATTTGTTAGAGTTTTTAAATTGAAAACTTCAGAAGAAAGTACAGCCAGTTCCCACTATGACTTTAGTTTTGATATCTGGAGGGGTAAGCTAGACTTCTGAGCTACAGAAGTGTGAGGTGACAAAGGGGTGTCATTTTAACGTGCTATATAGGTGGAGATAAAAATGGACAGAGTCAAAGTAGCAGGTTCTCCACTCCAAGTGTTAATTTAGCTTTCTTCAGTGAATATTTTAAGGTTTATGTGATAAACATCCATTTCCCACCCCTTCTCCATCATTTTGGGAACACATAACATTTTCTTTGGGAAAGAGTCTTCCCTTCCCTTTTATAGACTTTTGAATTCACATGTGACTGGCCACACCTCAGCTTCCTGGATGAAGGATCTGCAGTACTGATTTTCTCTGATGTGGTTATTTCAGTCCTGGCACATGTCCTAAGAATGGGTGTCATCAGAACCGTCTTCAGGGGTTCTCCTGAATGTCCTTGGAAACAAACAACTTCTTTCAGCTGCACTATGAGCAAAGGGCAGAAGGACGTTACCTTGAGGTGCCTTATGACTCTTCTTGATGAAGTAAGGAAAAGATACCACACAGAAGAAACAGCTCCAAGACATAAAACCAAGAGATAAGAGAAGGAGTGGAAAGGTGAGTGGCATTATTTGAACACTCATCAAGATTATTGATCACTCCTAGGTAATCAGGTGAGCCCATGATTCCCTTTAGTATTGAAATGCATTGGCTTGCCTTTTTGCCCTTCACAAGCCATGTTTCTCCCACAACAGTCAGTGTTCTTCACTGAAAGTATATCTTAATTACGAAGGGGAATAATTGTGAACTAGAGCACAAACTTCCATAAATTTTTCTTCAAGTGACATTGATGGGCTCTTCAGCCTTCATTTAGTTTGTACCATGTTCAGTTCCCTGAATGTGTCTTTCATTCCCCATTACCTCATGTGAAAGCTGCCACTCTCTGCTTCCTTTCTAATAAGAACATTTTAAATTGACTGTTTCCTGATGACTCAGTGACAGACATTCCATCATCCATGTGTTTTCCAAGTATGTCTTAGAATGAAAAATGCAAAGATCTCTACAAATGACTAATTTCTTATTTATTCAAAACATTGTGATCCCAGACAGAAAACATGTTATTGAAATGCAAGCAACTTTCAAAATCTCAGTTATTATAGTGAACCAGTGTCCCCTCTGAAAATCAAGTTTGCCTGAAAAGTACAGAGCAGCCAATGTGCACTGAGAGAACTGTTTGTGGTTATAATGCTGTCCCTGGATTGTCCACTGGGACTGAGGGAAATCTCCAAATAAACATTGCATGCTCTGTTTTATTGCTTTATGGAGAAATCTTCTTTTATTTAAAACTTATTTTTTTTATTGTTTTCCTTTTATCTGGTTCAACTCATTCGAGAGGGAATATGAAGTTCCTGTGCCTTCCTGCTACCTACTAATCCCAAGTCACACAAAGCAATAAACTTTAAACAAGTCAGCATATGCGTATTCGAGGATAGATACACAAGAGAGCCATAGGATATCCAATTGGCTGATTTAACATCCACGAGTGTAAGACAGACTGGGATAAGCAGCCTATGGATTACTGGCTTATCTATTGGATTTGTAGCCAGATTAAACAGAAAGGATTTCCCTGTTTGCCAAGTACAACTGAACTGTAAACTGTAGGCAAATGACAACTGTCCCTGGGCATGCAAGATGACTCAATGAGTAAAATCATTTGATGTGCAAGCCTGCTGACCTGAATTTGATCTCTACAACCAACATGGGCATGGGGAAAACAGACTCCCTAAAGCTGTTTTCTTCCTATGTAGCCTTGGCTAGCTGGAATTTGTTTTGTATATCTAGCTGGCATTGACCTCAGAGACCCACCTTTCTGCCGTCAGTATTGATACTAAAGTCAGCACTATTGCACCCATCTCTAAAATCTTGTTTTCTGAACTCCACATGTGCTCTGTGGCTTGCAAACAACTGCACTAACATGAACACATCATACACATACACATACCAATAATTATAATAATATATATTAAATTAAAAAGAGAAGAGTCTCCCAGTATCTGAATGAAAAAGATAGAAATAACAGCGGCATGCTTTTTCTACTATTCTATGTACTTAAAAAAATGCAATAAAGGAAAACTTGACTCTATTAGAATGAAATAAGGTAAAGTCAATAAAAGAAATGATTTTCCTTTGCTTCTACAACTCTATTCTAGTATTCTATGTGATATTGAAAGGCTGGACACCTGGGGGTAAAGTGAGAATGTAAATGCCTCTCACCCATGCCCACCTCCAGCTTGGAATACCAGTCTCTATGAGCCTAGTCTGTCTGGCAAAAGTCTGAATAATGCATTGCACAGTGAAACTCATTTTTCAGGTGTAAGAATACTATGGCCTAGGAACTAGTTTTGAAAATGTAAATTGTCCTGTGGATGCTGTTTCTTTCACAGCAATCATGCAGCCTTGTTCGAACATTGATGGGCATCGCATCACCTCTCTTAGTTTGTACTGTTCCTGCCAAAATGAACTAGTTCAGACAAATTGTGTTTAAAAACTTAAAACTTTAAGAGGAGTGTTTTAGTTTCTCCATATGCCTGAAAAAATCCCAACTGAATAAATTCTAATGACTGATAATTGTTATGAGTACTGACTTACTAAATTTTACTGATGACTAAAGTTAGTGGTATATATTACCATCCATTATCACCTGTTCTGGTACTTTCCATATTGAACATATAGCTAATGCTGGTTTCTGTTCACTGAGATTCAGTGTACACACTTTAGCAGAAATCCAGAAAAAAATCACCAAAGGCATAAAATCAAATTATCTTAATTATTTATATGCCCTATTGGTAATCCCAAAGCCATGTAATATAGTTATCTTTTTCCAGGATTTGTTATGTTAATCCCTTTAATTAAACCTTAAAGCCACAATATGCTGGCATTTACAAACCTACTGACTGAATCAAAGCCAGAGATTGTACAGAGCACAGATGACACTGTCCCTATAGGCCCATCTCATATCCCAACCTTGCTTTAAGAGGCCTGGGAAGATGGAGGGGTTAGTGGGATCAGTCCCTTGAGAATAAAATGCTGCTGAGGGGATTAAAATAATACTTTCTGTCCAGAGGGAAAAACAAGAACAAAAGGTTGGTTCACCACTCTTGGTGACACTTGGATATTTTAACAGTGGCATCAACTTGTTTTTAGCTGAAATACATTCTTTTCTATTTGCTCAACTCAAATAAAGAGCTTAAGTATTCTCTACAAGAAGAATCACACACACACACACACACACAAACACAAACACACACACACACATACACACACACACACACACACTGTCATTGACTAGATTGTGTCCCTCTAAAACTCTTATGTAGAATTTATGTGAAAGTCCTAGTCATCAACGTGCTGGTATTGAGATGGAGACTCTGGGTGACAGGTTAAAATTAACTCATGATGGTAAGATACTCATGAGATTAGTATTCTTGTGAGAACTCAGCAGATACCTTCCCTGTTTTCCAGTTCTATGTAAGAGCTTAGTGAGTTGGTCAGACCATCAGTAAGACAGGAAGGGAATATAGTTGGCCAACATTTCTTCAACTTCTGACTCCTCAGAACTTGAAGAAAATAGATTCTTTTGTTGTCTTAACTTCATGGTGTGTGTTTCTGAAAATTAAGATGCAAACACCTTTATTAAAATAAAATAATTAAAATAAATATGATTTTACTTGACATTGAGAAAAAGTTTGACAGGATAGCTTACATTGGATTGCTAAGAATTTTTAGAACAGAAGACAAATCATGCAACTCAGGTTTGTTTGAAAAAAGACCAAGCAAGCATGTCATAACAGAGAGAGTCATATTACAATTAAAATTAATATTGTTAAAAAATTTCAATACAAATCACCCAAATGTATAGAGTTAGCATTCAACCACAGCAAAACTCTACTGAAAAAATGTGTTTAAAGTTACTTTCTCTGAGTACCACCAATTCAGTCAGTGGTTTAATGTTTCTTATTTTGCCTAATTGTCTTGGATATTTCTTATTTGCTGAGAGGAAAAAGCACGACCAAAACAACTTACAAAAGGAAGCCTTTAATTGGAGTTTGCTTACAGTTTCAAATGATGTATCCATGCCAATTGTAGAGGGGAGCATGGCAAGAGACAGGCATGCTGCTGGAGCAGTATCTGAGAATTTACATCTTATCTGCAAGTAGGAGACAGAGAGAGCGTTGACTTTTGAAATGTCAAAGCCCATCCCCAGTGACACACCTCTCCCAGAGGCCGTGACTCCTTCCTTTCCAAAACAGTTCTACTAAGAGCCAAAAATTCAAGCATGTGGCATATATGGCTACTGCCATCCCATCACCTAACTAACTTATTTTCTTTTCAATCTGCTCTGTCCTTAAGGTCATTAGGAGTTCCTGTATGACTAAAGTACCACATAAATGTACCTAAAACAGGTTTAATCATACTTTTGCTTCCTTAGACACATTTAACAGTCCATCGTACAGTTCTTAAAATTCTCAGATAGTCCTTTATATTTTTAAGCACCCTAAGTCATATTTCTGAGCTCTTCTCTTACACTGCCTTTCTAGTCCAACAAGAACATATTTCTATTTTCAATTACAAGTGTGTTTGGTATTCTTTGTTCCTCTTCAAAAGATCCTGACTCATTAAATCTGTATAAATTCTACATACTCATTTTAAATAATTATGCATTCATGTGCAGTGCATGTCATGCTTTTTAGGACACAACAATTAATGCCTAAAAATTTAAAAACAAATATAGGCAGAAGAAGTTAGTAAAATTTTGATGTATGTGTTTTTTATGGGTACAAATGTTCTTATGCTCACAGATCACTAGGGAAGCCAGGAATGTTAAACACACAGGGGCCTCTTCTAAATGGAGGAGATAAAATACCTGTTTTCCCACCCAGAAGCCTGGTAGTAGATTTTGTTAATGACCTGGAGACATTTTTGTTATCTGTGGAGGCAGACCTCACCCACCTCTTGCTATAAAGGCAGACCTCACTCAAATTCCCCAGAATGTTTATCCTAGACTATTTCCTCACTGGACCATTATCCATTCTTATGGGAGATGTCAAATGTACTTTATGGCCTGCTGACCTCTATGCTATCTCAGTCAGAGCCTACATTAGATTTCATGCCTTTTAGCTATATAGGTATCTATTACCACATAGCCTTAAAAATGTATAAAATATATTTTATATATGTCATAGAAGCCAAATGAGGAGCAAAGGATTAAAAGATAAATGTTATACTAATATTTACATAGCACCATTTATTCGTATGCTATAGAAATCATAAAAAAAACAAATATTTTCACAAACAAATTAATATAGTTAGTATTCAGGGCTGTACATGTAGCTTTATTTCCCCAACTATTGGAAATGAGAATGAAAGGCTTGTAATACACTAAAAAGTAGACCTATATTATGTAAAAAGAACAAATATTAATGAGTCCTCTCAAAGTTCAGAATTACTTTAGCCAAATTTGAATACATTAGATTTATAACTGAGATCTATTCTATAACCATCAAAAATAAGAGCTCATATTTCATAGTTAATTTCATATATATTCATATGGCACATTACATTTGTAATGACTTTTGTGGACTAGTTGTAATGTCACACAAAGAATAAACATGTTTCCTAATTAAGGAATTCACCTAATTTGATTTAATCTTAAAAATTTAAGAGATGTGCAGTTGGAAGTTTTCCTTTGTCCTGCCTGGTCCCACAGCTGCTCAGACCCAAGTAAACACACGGAGGCTTATATTAATTACGAACTGGATGGGCTATAGCTCAAACTTCTTGCTAGCTAGCTCTTTTAACTTAAGCCATTTCTATTAATCTATAAGTTGCCACATGGATGGCTGTGGTGTTACTAGTCTGCTGGTATCTTGCTGCTCCTTGGTGGCAGCTGGCATCTCCCCTTACTCTCCTCTCTCCTTTCACTATTTCTCCTGAATTTTCTCTCCTGGCTCCATCCTGCCCTGCCATAGGCCAGTACAGCCTTATTAGCAACACACATTCACAGAAAGACCTGCCACAGCAGACATGTGTACTGTAGGTATGCAATGGAGATAACATGTAAAAAAAAAATTCTTCATCACTTTTAAAAATTGAGATTGTCATTTATTTTTAACAGATAAATGCTGCATTGTGATTGGTATTTAAGAAAATCAGTGTTTTCAGGTTCTGGGTATTGCCATTAAAGCTGAACATAATTGAGCAAGTGTCCTTGTGGTATGATTGAGCATCCTTTGGGTATATGCCCAGACTGGTATAGCTGGATCTTATGGTAGATTGATTCCCAGTTTTCTGAGAAACTTCCACACTGACTTTCAAAGTAGCTGTACAAGTTTGCACTCCCACTAGCCATGGAAGAGAGTTCCCATTGCTCCACATCCTCTCCAGTATCAGCTGTCCCTTGTGTTTTTGATCTTAGCCATTCTGATAGGTATAAAATGGAATCTCAGAGTCATTTTGATTTGCATTTCCCTGATGACTAAGGATGTTGAACATCTTTTTAAGTGTTTTTCAACCATTTGAGATATTTCTGTTGAGAATTCCCTGTTAGATCTGTACCTATTTTTAATTGGATTATGTGATTTGTTGACATCTAGTTCTTGAGTTGTTTATATGCTTTTGGAAATCAGCCCTCTGTCTGATGTGGGGTTGGTGAAAATCTTTTCCCTTTCTATAGGCTGCCATTTTACCTTACAGAAACTTTTCAATTTCATGAGTTCCCATTTACCTATCTATCTATCTATCTATCTATCTATCTATCTATCTATCTATCTATCTATCTATCTATCTATTTTAACATAATTTATTTATTGAATCATTGGGATTCTCACTCAAGCAAACAAAAAAGCAAACACAAAGAAACAAAACAAAAACAAAACAACAACAACAACACAAAACCCCTCTTCGCTCCTCATCTTTCTTGCCTCTCCAACACCTCTTCATTTTTCCTAATGGCATTGGAAGCTTCGGAGTATCACACAATATATACTTTTGTCCGTTCAGCTTTACTTGAAAATGTTCATTGCAATGAGTCAATGGTCTGGTTCAAGGCCTCTGATTTCTGGTACATCATCATTGCTGGATCCTCCCCAAAGTTCCTCTAGAATATCCTGAAGCCATCCTGAGTCAGGGAGATCTTGTGGTTAATGTTTCACTGGGCCAGTTCCTTCACAAGCTCAAGCAGGCCCTAAAGGGATAGATGTTAGGGTGGGCCAACTCAAGGCCCCACTGTGGGCGGTAGTTGATCTAGTCAGTCTAGGCCACTGGGGCAGGCCCACTCAGGAGAGGTGTGGAACCAACTCCCCTATGTCCATGCCATCAGGGTCAGCTTTCCCCCACCTGTGGTGAGGAGTGGGCCATCTCTCCAGAGGTCTCATTTATTAAGTGTTGACCTTAGTGTCTGTGTTATTAGTGTCCTGTTCAGGAAGTTGTCTCCTGTGCCAATGCGCTCAAAACTATTTCCTACTTTCTCTTTTATTAAGTTCAGTATATCTGGATTTATGTTAAGATCTGTGCATACTTGGACTTGATCTTTGTGCAGGGTGATAGATAATGACCAATTTTTATTCCTCTTCATGCAGACATCCAGTTAGACCAGCATCATTTGTTGAAGACACTTTCTTTTTCCATTACATAATTTTGGCTTCTTTGTCAAAAATCCATAGGTATATGGATTTACATCTGGTTCTTCAGTTTGATTCCATTGATCCACCTGTCTGTTTTAATGCCAATATTATGCAGGGTTTTGTTTTTTTTTTGTTGTTGTTGTTGTTGTTTTGTTTTCTTTTGTTTTTATTTTTTTGATATATATTTTTTATTTTACAATATCATTCAGTTCTACATATCAGCCATGGGTTCCCCTATTCTCCCCCCTCCCATGCCCTCCCCTTACCCCCAGCCCACCCTCCATTCCCACCTCCTCCAGGACAAGTCCTCCCCCGAGGACTGTGATCAACTTGGTAGATTCACTCCAGGGAGGTCCAGTCCCTTCCTCCCAGACTAAGCCAAGTGTCCCTGCATAAGTTCCAGGTTTCAGACAGCCAACTCATGCAATGAGCACAGGACTTGGTCCCACTGCCTAGATGCCTCCCAAACTGATCAAGCCAATCAACTGTCTCACCTATTCAGAGGGCCTGATCCAGCTGGGAGCCCCTCAGCCTTTGGTTCATAGTTCATGTGTTTCCATTCATTTGGCTATTTTTTTTTCAATAATTGAGTAAAACTGAAATTTACTATATGCCGCAGTCGTCCTAGGGACCTCCATGCTATATATATAGCCTCTATGGTTCTATGGGTTGTGGTCTGATTGTTCATTATTTTATATCTAGAATCCACCAATGAGTGAGTACATACCATAACTGTCTTTCTGGGTTTGGGTTACCTCACTCAGGATGATTTTTTTCTAGTTCCATCCATTTGCCTGCAAATTTCATGCTTTCATTGTTTTTCTCTGCTGAGTTGTACTCCATTGTGTATATGTACCACATTTTTTTCATCCATTCTTCCGTTGATGGGCATCTAGGTTGTTTCCAGGTTCTGGCTATTACAAATAGTGCTGCTATGAACATAGCTGAGCATGTATCTTTATGGTATAAATCAGCATTCCTTGGGTAGATGCCCAAGAGTGGGATGGCTGGGTCTTGAGGTAGTTCGATTCCTAATTTTCTGAGAAACCGCCATACTGATTTCCACAGTGGTTGTACAAGTTTACATTCCCATCAACAATGGAGGAGTGTTCCCTTTGCTCCACATCCTCTCCAACATTGGTTGTCATTGGTGTTTTTGATCGTAGCCATTCTAACAGGTGTAAGGTGGTATCTCAGAGTCGTTTTGATTTGCATTTCTCTGATGATTAAGGATGTTGAGCATTTCTTTAAATGTCTTTCAGCCATTTGTAGTTCTTGTTTTGTGAATTCTCTGTTTAGCTCTTTAGCCCATTTTTTAATTGGACTGTTCGGTGCTTTGATGTCTAGTTTCTTGAGTTCTTTATATATTGTGGAGATCAATCCTCTGTCAGATGTGGGGTTGGTGAAGATCTTTTCCCAATCTGTTGGCTGTCTTTTTGTCTTATTGACTGTGTCTTTTGCCCTGCAAAAGCTTCTCAATTTCGAGAGGTCCCATTTATTAATGGTTGTGCTCAGGGTCTGTGCTGTCGGTGTTTTATTTAGGAAATGGTCTCCGGTGCCAATGCGTTCAAGAGTGCTTCCTATTTTCTTTTCTATTAAGTTTAGTGTAACTGGATTTATGTTTAGGTCTTTGATCCACTTGGACTTGAGTTTTGTGCAGGGTGACAGATATGGATCTATTTGTAATCTTTTACATATTGACATCCAGTTATGCCAGCACCATTTGTTGAAGATACTTTCTTTGTTCCATTGTATTGTTTTGGCTCCTTTGTCAAAAACCAGGTGTTCATATGTGCATGGATTAATGTCAGGGTCTTCAGTTCGATTCCATTGGTCCGTATGTCGGTTTTTATACCAGTACCAAGCTGTTTTTATTACTATAGCTCTATAGTAGAGTTTGAGGTCCGGGATGGTGATGCCTCCAAGGGTTGCTTTATCGTATAGGATTCTTTTAGCTATCCTGGGTCTTTTGTTTTTCTATATAAAGTTGAGTATTTTTCTTTCCAAGTCTGTGAAGAATTGTGTTGGGATTTTGATGGGGATTGCATTGAATCTGTAGATTGCTTTTGGTAAGATTGCCATTTTTACTATGTTAATCCTACCTATCCATGAGCATGGGAGATCCTTCCATTTTCTGATATCTTCTTCAATTTCTTTCTTTAGAGATTTAAAGTTCTTATCAAAAAGGTCTTTCACTTGTTTAGTTAGTGTTATCCCAAGGTATTTTATATTATTTGTGGCTATTGTAAAGGGTGATGTTTCTCTGACTTCTTTCTCAGCCCTTTTATCATTTGTGTATAGGAGGGCTACTGATTTTTTTGAGTTGATCTTGTATCCTGCCACTTTACTGAAGGAGTTTATCAGCTGTAGAAGTTCCCTGGTAGAGTTTTTGGGGTCACTTATGTATACTATCATATCATCTGCAAAAAGTGAAAGTTTGACTTCTTCCTTGCCAATTTGTATCCCTTTGATCTCCTTTTGTTGTCTTATTGCTCTAGCTAGAACTTCTAGTACTATATTGAATAAATATGGGGAGAGTGGACAGCCTTGTCTTGTTCCTGAATTTAGTGGTATCGCTTTGAGTTTCTCTCCATTTAATTTGATGTTTGCTGTTGGCTTGCTATAAATTGCTTTTATTATGTTTAGAAATGTTCCTTGTATTCCTAATCTTTCTAAGACCTTTATCATGAAGGGGTGTTGGATTTTGTCAAAGGCTTTTTCAGCATCTAAGGAGATGATCATGTGGTTTTTTCTTTCAGTTTGTTTATATGGTGTATTACATTGACTGATTTCCGTATATTGAACCATCCTTGCATCCCTGGGATGAATCCTACTTGGTCGTGATGGATGATTGTTTTGATGTATTCTTGGATTCGGTTTGCCAATATTTTGTTGAGTATTTTTGCATCTATGTTCATGAGGGAGATTGGTCTGTAGTTCTCTTTCTTTGTTGCATCTTTGTGTGGTTTGGGTATCAGGGTAATTGTAGCCTCATAAAAAGAGTTTGGTAGTGTTCCTTCTGTTTCTATTGTGTGGAACACTTTGAAGAGGATTGGTATTAGTTCTTCTTTGAAAGTCTGGTGGAATTCTGCACTGAAACCATCTGGTCCTGGGCTTTTTTTGGTTGGGAGACTTTTGATGACTGTTTCTATTTCTTTAGGGGTTATTGGTCTATTTAAATGGTTTATCTGGTCTTGATTTAATTTTGGTATGTGGTATTTATCCAGAAAATTGTCCATTTCTTCCTGGTTTTCCATTTTTGTGGAGTACAGGTTTTTGAAGTATGATCTGATGATTCTCTGGATTTCCTCATTGTCTGTTGTTATGTCTCCCTTTTCATTTCTGATTTTGTTAATTTGGGTGCTCTCTCTTTGCCTTTTGGTTAATTTGGCTAGTGGTTTGTCTATCTTGTTGATTTTTTTCAAAGAACCAACTCTTTGTTTCATTGATTTTTTGTATTTTTCTCTTGTTTTCTATTTTGTTGATTTCAGCCCTCAATTTGATTATTTCCTGGCGTCTATTTCTCCTGGGTGAGTTTGTTTCTTTTTGTTCTAGAGCTTTCAGGTGTGCTATTAAGTCATTAGTGTGAGATTTCTCCAACTTCTTTATGTGTGCATTTAGAGCTATGAATTTTCCTCTTAGCACTGCTTTCATAGTGTCCCATGAGTTTGGGTATGTTGTACTTTCATTTTCATTGAATTCTAGGAACTCTTTAATTTCTGTTTTTATTTCTTCCTTGACCCATTGATGTTTCAGGTGGGCATTATTCAGTTTCCATGAGTTTGTGGGTTTTCTATAATTTTTGTTGTTATTGAGTTCTAACTTTAAGGCATGGTGGTCTGATAAGATACAGGAGGTTATTCCAATTTTTTTGTATCTGTTGAGATTTGTTTTGTGTCCAAGCATGTGGTCAATTTTTGAGAAGGTTCCATGGGGTGCTGAGAAGAAGGTATATTCTTTTGTGTTAGGATGGAATATTCTGTAGATATCTATTAGGTCCATTTGAGTCATAACATCTGTTAGGTCCTTTATTTCTTTGTTAAGTTTCAGTCTGGTAGATCTATCTTTTGGTGAGAGTGGTGTGTTAAAATCTCCCACTACTAATGTGTGGGGTTTGATGTGCGTTTTAAACTTTAGTAGTGTTTCTTTTATGAATGTGGGTGCTTTTGTATTTGGAGCATAGATGTTTAGAATCGAGACTTCATCTTGGTGGATTTTTCCCGTGATGAATATGTAATGTCCATCCTGGTCTCTTTTGATTGATTTTAGTTTGAAGTCTATTTTATTAGATATTAGGATAGCTACACCAGCTTGTTTCTTAGGTCCATTTGCTTGGAAAACCTTTTCCCAGCCCTTTACTCGGAGGTAGTGTCTGTCTTTGGAGTTAAGGTGTGTTTCTTGTATGCAGCATATGGATGGGTCCTGTTTTCTTATCCATTCTGTTAGCCTGTGTCTTTTTATAGGTGAGTTGCGACCATTGATATTGATGGATATTAATGACCAGTGATTGTTAATTCCTGTTATTTTTTTGGTTGTGTTGTGTTGTCCTTCTGTGGTGTATGTTGGTATAGGATTATCTATTGCTTGATTTTTCATGGATGTGTTTAACTTCTTTGGGTTGAATTTTCCCTTCTAGTGCTTTCTGTAGGGCTGGGTTTGTGGACAGGTATTGATTAAATCTGGTTTTATCCTGGAATATTTTGTTTACTCCGCCTATGGTGATTGAGAGTTTTGCTGGGTATAATAGTCTGGGTTGGCATCCGTGGTCTCTTAGTGTCTGCATGAGGTTTGTCCATGGTCTTCTAGCTTTCATAGTCTCTATTGAGTAGTGTGGTGTTATTCTGATGGGTTTGCCTTTATATGTTACTTGATCCTTTTCCTTTGCAGCTCTTAATATTTTTTCTTTATTCTGTGTGTTTAGTGTTTTGATTATTATGTGGCGAGGGGACTTTTTTTTTGGATCCAGCCTATTCGGTGTTCTGTAAGCTTCTTGTATCTTCATAGGTATTTCTTTCTTTAGGTTAGGAAAGTTTTCTTCTATGATTTTGTTGAATATATTTTCTGTGCCTTTGAGTTGGTATTCTTCTCCTTCTTCTATCCCTATTATTCTTAGGTTTGGTCTTTTCATGGTGTCCCAAATTTCCTGGACGTTTTGTGTTAGGACTTTTTTGTCTTTAGTGTTTTCTTTGACTGACGAATCTATTTTCTCTATCGTGTCTTCAGCGTCAGAGATTCTCTGTTCCATCTCTTGCAATCGGTTGGTTATACTTGTTTCTGTAGTTCCTGTTCGTTTAGTCAGGATTTCTATTTCCAGCATTCCCTCAGCATGTGTTTTCTTTATTGTCTCAAATTCATTTTTTAGATCTTGGAATGTTTCTTTCATTTGTTTAATTGCTTTTTCTTGGCTTGATTTGATTTCTTCCCATTTTTTGTTCATTTTTTCTTCCATTTCTTTAAGGGAGTTTTTTATTTCCTCTTTAATGGAGTTTTTCATTTCCTCTTTAAGGGAAGTTTTTATTTCCTCTTTAAGGGAGTTTTTTATTTTCTCTTTAAGGAAAGTTTTTATTTCCTCATTGAGGGAATGTTTTATTTCTTCTTTAAGGGCCTCTATCATCTTCTTAAAGTCATTTTTAGGGTTGATTTCTTCTGTTTCTTCTGTCATGGTATGTTTAGGTCTTGCAGGTATAGAATCACTAGGTTCTGATGTTGCCATATAGGGCCCGTCTACCTCTGTGGGCCACCGCCACAGGCCTACCTGCGTCTGCTCTGCTTGTCTCCACCGCCAAGCCTGTCTACCGCTGGGCCTGAATGACTCTGCTGGCTACCGCCGGGCCTGAATGTCCCTGTTGGCCGCTGCCACCGGGCCTGTTTACCTCAGCGGGCCGCCACTGGCCCTGAATGTCCTTGTTTTTATTTTTCTTAACTATAGCTCTGTAATACAGCTTGATATACACCAAGGAATGGATAAAGAAAATGTGGTACATTTACACAGTGGAGTATTACACAGCTATTATAAACAAGGGCACCACGAAATTTGAAGGCAAATTAATAGAACTAGAAAAAAATATCCCGAGTGAAGTAACTGAGACTAAGAAAGACAAACATTGTATGTACTCACTCATAATTGGGAATTAGCTGTATGATGAAGGATAACTATGCTATAATCCACAGATCCAGAGAAACTAGGTAACAAAGAGGGCTCAAGGGTGGATGCACAGATCTCTCTGGGAATGGGGAATAGAAGAGTTTTCCTTAGTGGACTGTTGGCTGGGGTGGGGGTGAGGGGGGGGAGGGAGGAATGGTGGGGGGAGGCACATTTCCAGGAATCTACAAGGATGACTCCAGGTAAGACTACTAGCAATAGTGGGTATGTAGCCTGAACTGGCCATCTCCTGTGACCAGGCAAGACTTCAAGTAGAGGATGTAGGAAACCAACCCAGCCACCTAACCTTTGACCTACAGCTTGTCCTGCCTGTAAGATGTGCTTGATTAAGGGTAGTCTAGAGAATATGGGTATGGCCAATCAAATACTGGTCTATCCTAAAACACATGCTAAGAGAGTAAGGCCAGCCTTGACACTGCCAGGAATGCCAGGACCCACAGACTGGATGACCCAGAGACCTAGAATAGAACCAAACATGACTGGAGGGAAAAATGTTAATATAATGATGCCTAAGGACATTCTGCCATACACTTAGATTGGTGCCTAACCCAGTTGTCATCACAGAGGCTTCATCCAGCAACTCATGGAAACAGATGGAGAACCACAACCAAATATTAGGCAGAGTTCTAGGAATCTGGCAGAAGAGAAGGAGAAAAGATTATAGGATCCAGAGGGGTCAAGGACACCACAAGGAAACTCACATAATCAACTAATGTATAGGGGCTTACAGAGACTGAACTGACAACCAGGGAGTCTGCCTGGGACTGACCTAGGCCTTCTACATATGTGTTACAGTTGTGTACCTTGGTCCTCTTGTTGGATTCTTTGTTGGAATGCCTGGCCACTCCCCCAGCTACATGACTGCACATGCGCAGTTCACAGTAGTCAAGTAAGGGGCGTTAAGTCCTATGTAATCTGTGCCCAAGTGATCACATAATTTGCAAGCAGTGTGATCACACAATCTATGCAAATATGTGGTGTAGCTCCGTAAGGCCATATGTGCATGTGCAGGGAAATCCATAAGAAGCAGGACACGGACTCCTCCTCCTTCTTCTCTTTCTCCTCCCTGCCTTCTCTCTCTGCGTGTGTCTTCCACAGGCCTGGTGACACTGTCTTCTGTCCCTCTCTTCTCCAAATAAAGTTCTGATAGTGGGTTTTGTTGTGCCTTGTGGCTTTTCTTGCATGGTAACAGCTCTGCTTAATGAATAACACAGTGCTGCTGCATTAAAACCAACACTCCTAACAGTGAGAGCAGGTTCCATCTTTCACTCTTTTCCTGACTCTTGGGACCCTACTCCTCAAACTGGGTGGCCTTGCCCAGCCTAAATACCTGGGGAGGTAAGTAGTCTTATGCAACTTTATATGCCATGTTTTGTTGATACTCATAGGAGACTTGGCCTTTCCTAAACAGAAAAGGAAGAAACAATATATTGGGTGATGGGGACAAAGGGAAGTTCAGGAGAGGGACTGGGAGGAGAGAAGAGAGGAGAAATTTGCCTGGGACATAAAATAAATAAGTAAATAGATAATAGATAGATAGATAGATAGATAGATAGATAGATAGATAGATAGATAGATAGATACTTTTTTAAAAAGGAGAGAAGAAAATCAGTGTAATGAAGTGAATGAAGTGGATTAAACACAAGTTTAAAGGGAAGTCCCATACTGGCTACTTTATGGGGCTCTGCCATGAGACACTGTCTTATCACCAAACTTTGACACTTCAAAGGATTCCACTTGTGGGTAGTAAGGAGGAAGTTATGGAGTCTCAATTCTCAACATCAGTCTGAATTTGGAGTTGAGGCTTTTTAGGAGTAGCTCAAGAGGACAATAACATGTTGAATTTTATCAGAAAACTGAAATGTATAAAATATTTAAACAATATTCTGAAAAAAAAATAATGACTAAATTTGTTAGTTGGGATTAGCAGGATGTCAATGAATCCAAAAGAAAATTAGCAACTTGAAACTTCATGAGTAGATGACATTCAGACTAAAGGACAGATTTGAAATAAGTTAGAGTATATGAGGAAACTGAAACCCTTCACTGGAATCCTGGTTCAGTGATAAAGGAGAATAAGGTAGATGAACCATTTCACATCAAGGTAGAAAGGTTCCTAAAGCTGCTTAAAGACATCAAGCCATAGATTTTAAGAAATGCTTTGAAAGCAAAAGGAGTAACTACAAAAGAGGTCATTCTAGGAACAGTTAAGTAAAAGTACTGAATATCAAATGAAGGATTAAATCTTTACAAACGTTAAAGTACATGACATAGCATATTCAAATGAAAAATAACTAAATAAGATGAAAAATTAAAACATCTATTCTTTAAAGTATCAATTGTATATAGGAGAATTTTGTTGCCGTAAGAAAACCAGAAATAAGTAACACTGCTGAGAAACCCAATAGACAAAAACGAAAAGAAAGAAAACAAGAAAAAGAAGGATAATTCTTGCATTTAGAGTGTAATGATAATGAATTTTATATGTCTGTTACCCAATATGACTGTTTGAGACCCTTATTCATGTATGTAATGATGTTCATGTATATGTGTGACATGTGTACATGTGTGTATGCACATGAACACAAGATGTCAATCTCATGTTATCTTCTTCAGTATATATATATATATATATATATATATATATATATATATATATATATATATATTTGAGCCAGAGTTTCTCATTGTTCTGGAATTCACAGAGTAAGCCATATTGGATTTTAGGGAAGGCTAGTTTCTAACCCTGACCCTAGGGCTCTGTTTCTTTTTTACTGAGGCCACAATTGCAACTACTACATCTGCCTTCTCTACCTTTGTTCTGGGGACTGCATTCAAGGCCCCATGATTGGGCAGGAAGCATTTAACTAACTGAGCTATGTAACCAATCTGAAACCAATATTTCATATGAGAACTGATGAAATAGTTCTTAGCAAATGTGAGTCAGAAACATATAAATATGTAGATCAATACTTAAGAGACAAATTGGCTAAATTTCAAGAATAAAAGAATGATCAAATACTTATGAATCCATTAAATTTTACATTAACAAAATAAAGTAAAAGGAAATTTTACCTACTTAGATAAATAAGGCATTTAATAAAATTTAATGTAGTCATTGTTATTACAACTCTTAACAATGTAAGACATAAAGGACAAAATATAAATCTGATGAAAAAATATATCCCATGGCATACATAATAAGAGATCACTGAAAGCATTTGTTGAGTGGCCAGGATGACACATACAGATGCTGTCACTACTTCAATTCAACATTAAACTTAAGGCCATTGACAGAGCAAGGAGACAGGGGGGAAAATACAAGTGAGAAAATTAAAAAAAAATAGAACAAGAAATCAGGGTTAGTGTGGTTGGGAGGAACCTGACTTCTCTAGTTCCCTTTGCCTACTATTGTCCTTCATATTATACATTCACCATATTTAGTGATTAATGAACAGGCAAGGTATAAGGTAGATAGTCATAAAAGGGTTAAGTATTTCTGGGGTACTTCAGGAAGCTTCCTTTTGAATCATGTTCAAGATTGCAATGAAGAGGGTAGGACAACTAACAAGTTTTGGATTTACATGCATGGTAGATTAGGATGATCTACTGCAAGACTAGAAAATTGTTTCTTCCCCCTGATTCTCAGTTTGTGTGGTGTAGAAAGATTGAATCCCTATGAACAGAGATTATCTGTTCCATACCAGATGTCATTTTCAAATACATTAGAGTAGACACCAATTATAAAGCAGCACCTGCAATGTGCTTGTTTGTTTAAACACATTTGTTGGCATCATATGCTTATCTGGTTGGTAAAGAATAACCACAGGCTGATGTTTCAGTAACTTTAGCATCATAAAATATTTTATACTGATTGCTACCTGGTGTGCCTTCCAGACCTTTTTGTTAAGTATAATATTCGTATAAATTTTTTCCTATCTTAGTATAGACACACACACACACACACACACGCCTCTGCAATTCCTTTTTGCCATCTGCCACACAATTATGACATTTCTATCAGATTGAGAAAAGACCATCAGTTCTTCCACAGACATTTGGACCATCTGCTTGATTTGTTGGCATCTTCCAGGAGTGTGAATCCATTAGAGTTAATCCCAAATAAATGCTCTCAAGGCCAACCAACATTTTGTTCAAGTTCTTTTGACCAAGATAACTCACAATATGTTTCAATACTTTGATTTATTGTAGTTATTTGATTCCAGGCATGTCCAACTTGAGCCCATGAATTGCAATATTTCAGTGTAACTTTGAATGTACTCCAATACACTTGTAGATAAAGTCTGTGATGGTTAATTTTTCTCAACTTGGAAGAATCTTGAATGACCTAGGAGATGAGCCTCTTAGCATGTTTGTAAGGAATTATCTACCTTAGTTTAACTGAAATAGGAATGCGTACATAACTATGGGCATCAGCACCCCATTGGCTGATAAAGTGAGCCAAGTATTAGCATTTTCATTCTCTGCCTCTTGAGTATGGAAGCAATATGACTATCCACCTCAAACTCTTGTGGTATCATAATAGACTACACTCTCAAAATATGAGCCAAAATTAATCTTTCTTTCCATAAGTTGCAATTATCAGATATTTTATCACAGCAATAGGAAGTAATTATTTCAAAGCCATATCACAATGTCAAAATTAAACACCCTGTTTTAGGTCTTGCAACTTCTTAGGGACCAAGTGTAGCAGGGTCCTTTCTATTGTTCCATTTGGGGGAGGGAGCCAAGTAGACACAGAGTCAATAGCACACAGACTCCAGGAGAATGTCCAAACAAGCTCAGTTTATTCAGTAGAGGCAAGCCCCTCCCTGGGGGGAGGTCTGATGAATATGCATCTGCTGGTGTGACATGGCTGCCTCTCATTGGTTCAGGTCACCTTCAGGTCATGTTTCAGCTGCTGTTGCTAAGGCCCTTAGGCAGACCCAAGCTGGATCTCAGAAAGTATCTTTTCTACTTGGTTGGGCCTCAAGCCTGCTAGGGATGATTCATCCCACAACCTAGTATTTGCCCTTTGAAGTTAAGCCTATCATACCCATTTTGATTATGCATTTACTATATTTATTGCTGTGTGAACAAAAGAGGTATTGGGGAAGATGCTCACGAGAATAGTGTGAAGTGGTGGGGGAACTTTCTAAATAATGTTCAAGCTTCCAATGAGAAAGTTCTAGTTCTTAAAGAATCCACTGAGTCAGTCTCATAAGCTTGAAGGGTCAAGGTTAACAAAAGATTGAGCTTTGTAAACAAACCCAGTTCACAGCTGTTGAATCTAATGTAATAGCTACTAAGGATAGAGTAGATTTTCTAGAACTTATTGGCATACAAAGAGTTATGATCATTTGATTTTTTGAAAATATGGAATGGATTAATTTTTTATAAATGTATTCTTTAGCAAAACAAAATGAAATGGTCAATATGATTTATTGCACTTAAGATATGAACAAAGAGTAAGTGAAATTTCATGATAACTGTGATGAATTTATTTAAGATATAAGAAAAGGAGGCCGGGCAGTGGTGGCACACGCCTTTAATCTCAGCACTCGGGAGGCAGAGCCAGGTGGATCTCTGTGAGTTCGAGGCCAGCCTGGGCTACCAAGTGATTTCTAGGAAAGGCGCAAAGCTACGCAGAGAAACCCTGTCTCGAAAAACCAAAAAAAAAAAAAAAAAAAGATATAAGAAAAGGGTAAGTGAAATTTCCTGATATCTGTGATCAATTCAATTAAAATTTGAAATTATTATCTTAAAATAAAATGAACAAGTAGCACTAACACAACATAAATTTGCTGAGAATGACAAATCTGATGATGGAAAAATTTGAAATTTGACATGTAATCGTATTCAGAAGTGTATATATTCTGTCTAATTGTAATATGTCACCAAGTCTTTCAAAAGGAACTTTTGGATCCTGAATACATACCTTGCTTCCCAATAACATGGAAGAGCAAGCTAGCCACTAGGAGATCTTGTTGTATGAGTGAAGGTCTGTATTTCAGAGTTTCATGCCACAGCTTAGCAGTTACTGCTTCTGGGGAATTATACATTTTTGTTATCAATAAATCTAAATAAGTTTTTAAAATGCACTCCATATAGGCCTCTAAGAAATTACTGAACATCATCTCATTATGTCGTAACAGAAGGTAGGGTGAATACTACAAAAATATACCAATCTCTCCTTGATGCACTGAGTTTTGTTAGAGATTATAAGTTTTCTCTCTGCTTTCAATGAGACAATAACACATCTGATATATTTTCTCCTTAGATGTCCTTCTTTGAATTGTATTATCTTATTCTCTTCCAGTCTACATCCATGCTCACTGATTTCACTCCCCATCCCTTCCTGTTGAACATCTAAAAATATTGAAACTAAACACTCAAATTCCTAGTATCTATCCACTGAACCCCGCGTGATTGATACCATAGTCTCCCTTCATCTTTCTAGCATGCACTGATGTTTGGTCATGTTTTCTTTACATTACACAGTGCCCTAGGATGATGTGATGGCTAATCTTGATGATCAACCTGGTTAAATCAAACGATGGATATTAAATTAGTAAAACATTTCTGGGGGTGGCTTGAATAGGAGTTGTCAGAGAATAACTGGCACATGAGTTAGAAATCTGAGGAGAGAAGACCCACAGTGAATGTGTGCAGAACCATGAGATAAGCTCAGAGCTTGGATAAACAGAACAAAAAACAAACAGGAAAAAGGCCCCTGGTGCATTCAAGCTCTTTCTTCCCAATCAGCTGCATCTAGCAGCTCTTATTGTCTGTGGACGTCTGACTCCAGCCTCACTAGTCTTTCATTGTGGAGCATGCCAGTCATTCTCTGAGGGGAAACCAGGCCCCCTGCTTTGTATGAAGGCTGTATCATTTATGTTCTCTTTTTGGCTCTTCCAGCTGTCAGACTAAGAAGTTACAGGTCTTCTGTGCTACCCATTCTTTAATCAGGCATTATGAGACTATATAGCTTGTGATTCTGAAAACATATAATACATTTATAGAGGAAGATTGATTATACACACATTTTCTTTGTTTTGTTCCATTAATAGTGCTAATAAAACCAGATAGTAAATTTATTTATAATTTTTAAACTATTCTGTGTGGTTAGTTACTCCCATAACTTTCCTGACTATTGGACCAAAACTTGGAATAATGGCATTGTTATTTTTCTGTGTTTGGTTTTTGCTAATAATTATCTAAGGCAAGTTAAAACAATTTTAAAACTACTTTTTCAAGTCCTTATTTTTTTCTCATTTCTAATTAATTTAAAATAAAAATTGAAATTTACTCCTGAATCTTTTCAATGATTGTAATTTAGGATTTGTGTTCATATTTCTCTCATTCACTTCTGTTTCTAGAACTCTCTGTTCTGGAAAACTGAAGCACTATGATTGTGAAATTGTAAACTTTCTGTTGCTCCTGCCTATGAATCCACTTACCACCTGGTACTTGGCTTTCAGTGTTACAAGGAAGTCACAGAAAGATAATCATGTAGGAGTTGTCTAAAAAGATGTATTTCCACATTGTAGCATGTGTCAGAGCAGCTTTCTGTGTTTGTGCATCTTTAATGGATGTAGTTCTTCCAGTCATTTTAACTATTATGTATAATATGGTTCTGATCATTATGCATAAATATCTGTTTGAAGCTGATTTTTCAGTTCTTTGGCATATACTCAAAAGTGAAATGGGTGTGTCCTGGTTACTGTTCTATTGCTCTGAAGAGACACCATGACAAAAGAAACTTCTACAAGAAAGCATTTAATTGGGAAGTAGTTTACTTGTTCAGAGCATGACTCAGGTACATGATCCTAATGGCAGGGAGCATGATAGCAGATAAGCAGGCATGACACTGGAGAAGTAGCTGAGAATTTATATCTATCCACAGTTTGAGGTATGGGAGGTGAAGGGGGAAAGTTTGGCCTGGACTTTTGAAACCTCAAAGCTGACCCCCAGTGACACACTTTCTCCAACAAAGTCACACCTTCTTATCCTTCCTGAAGAATTCCACCAAGTAGGAACCAATCATTCCAGTGTAGGAGCCTATGGGTTCATTCTAACTGAAACTACCACGGAAGGAATCATGTGATAGTTGTATTTTTGTGAAAATTGCTACACCATCTCTCATAGTGAATGCACAGTTTTACCACCCTATCATAGTGTGCAGATGTTTCCATCTCCCCACATGTGTAAGAGACTGCTGATTTCTGTTTTGTTCCTCTGCTACTCTGGACACAGGTGAGGCCTGATGTCTCCATTTTTTTGTTTGTTTTGCTTTGCCTTTCTCTAATGGTGACTGATATAAAGCATCGTTTTCTTTGATTATTCAGACTCTATGTATTGATTATGGAAAAATATCTACCGTGTCCCTTTGATTGATACTATATATTGAGCTTTTTCAAATGGAGAAAGAAATTTTATCATGGTAGTACATTGAACTATAAGAATCATTTATACATTTTAAATATTAACTTCCTTTCAGATGTATCACTTGCACCATTTGCAGACATCTCTACCACCCTCTGGTGGATCTTTATACAGTATTGGTAAGGTGTGTGTGTGTATGTGTGTGTGTGTGTGTGTGTGTGTGTGTGTGTGTGTGTGTGTGTTCTGAGACGGTGTTGCGATGCAGCTGGGATTGTCCTTGGATTGACAGTCCTCCTTTATCAACCTCAGCAGTGCTGCGATGACGCACATATCTCATCAGGTCTGACTAAGAAAGTGAATTTTAAATGTTTCAAAAACTATATTATTTATTTTTGTATATCCATGCACACATACATGTGTGTACTTAAGTGGTGTTCTACATTCTTCACTATACATGAGTGTCAGAAGGCAACTCTCCTGAGATGAAATCTGAAATTGAATAGTTTGGTGGCCTGTGGCAACTTGTTATTTGTATATTATACAATGTAGAACTATGGATAAAGCCGGTTAATATTGCATACTCTGACATTTAATAAACTGAAGATTGTGGGATTGGGTTTAAGACTGAGGCACTCTAATTTTGCTCTGTTTTGAAGGAGATAAAACTTTGATTTTGATTTCATCAATGTCTGCCTTTGACAAAGAAAAACGAAACAATTTCTTTTGCAGACAAAGAAAATAAAGCTTCTTTCATAATTGAATGCACACCCAAAACAGAAAATTATCATGATAAACCACTTAATTATAGTCACCTGAATTAAAGTGCGTTTAGGATGGACAGATTGTGGTGGCTTTGACTCTAAAACTTTTTATGGCACAACGTAATATTCAGATGTCAACTAGCAACATAACCTTTAAATTTAAGGGGGGAAAATCATATAACAAAGAGATAGCAATCTTTTTTCTTAAAAGCACTCATTTTTTAGAGTATTGCAGAGTATAATTATGGAAACATGTATTTTTCTTTGATTTCGCCAGCTGTCACCAATGGCATGAATCTTTCAACATCATTAAGGACTTCAGGTTGTGGAAGGCAACAGAATAGGAATTTGGGACAAGGATTCAGAGTGTTATGCTGTAAGGACAGGTTGTCAGACTTTAGTGGGGCAATGATACAGGTTGAATTCAACAAATATAGACACAATGAGAACAGAAATGTGATATTCCATGGAAATAGGGCAGAAGGACTGATCCAGCAGAGAAACATCAGAAATTTAGGAAATGAAGACTGTAAGTGACTAGAATGAAAAATAGAAATAAATATATTGTGTCAGAATGCATTTTTAAAGGCAAGAGTCATATTCAAGATTATTTTGCCAAATAATATTGATATTTAGAAGCCACATTAAACATATTCTACCTAGGAAAGGAATGATGTGCTGTGTTTAATAAGGATGGAAAAGTAAGCTTTTAAAAAAGAGTATTACTTCTATGGGGTTCAAACATTTGATGCAGGTATCTTTAAACAAACGGAACTTTATAGCTGCATTGGAGTGTTTTCTGTGGAAACTTTCTGCTAGGTAATAATTCAAGTTCACTTGAAACTGTACAATCTCTATTGATGAAAATGTAATCACAGAAACCAAAATATCTAAATTTTGGATTCAAGTACAACATGAACAGATTTTTCCCCCAATTTTATATGTACACAAAATTAAATATTTTATTAAAAGGTGTTAAAGGTCATAACTTTTTACTTTGAAGTGCCTGAAAACTTGTAAATACATGCAAAACACTTAACACATATAATTGTTAAGTAAATGAAATAATTTTCCTATTTTTAACTTGTTAAGCTTTTACTATGTCAACATCTAGATTCCAAATTCACATTGTATATTGAAGTAATAAAACTTTATAGTCTGGCCTCAAGTAACTTGAGAACTACAAATTTCTAAACAAAGGGAAATAAGATAATCACATTCCTATCAGGAGGATGTTCATAGAGAGCAATAGTAGTCAATACAGGGTGACTTTAATCTGTATTTTAAATATTCTGCTTACATGGGTATAGGTAAATTTCAGTTGCTATATCAAAGTACAGTACATTGGATGATTTACAAACAATATATATTTCTGTAGGTTTTCACTGTTCTAGAGGTTGGAAACCTGAACTAGCATGGACCCTTGGTCTTCTGTCTACAGACTGACAGCCTCTTCTATCTTCAGATTACTGAGACAATCAAACAGATGGGGAGCTGCCTAGTTCTCTATGTGTCTTTTAAATTAAATAGGTATAAAAAACTGAAAAAGATTGAATCATTTCCTTATTTTATTTCCCTTAGTGTAATTCCTGTTTATTTAGAGACATATTGTATATATTTTTAAATATACAATATTGTGAATTTGCATCCATGTGTATTCTGTGTGCATGTCTCTGCATAGTCTTGGCTTCCTTTCTCCATATCCCAGGACTGAAAAAGATCCTTATGATAATAGTACTATGTTGTTACTTGTTTTTGGTCTTTTAGGGGGTCTGTCACCCAGCTCCCAAATGAAGCACACATGGGGGGTTATTCTTACTTATAAATGCCCCAGCCTTAGTTTGGCTTGTTTCTTGCCAGCTTTCCTTAACTTAAATTATCCCATCTACCTTTTGCCTGTGAACCTTTCCCATTCTCTTACTTCCATAAATCTTACTCTTACTTCATGGCTTGCTGTGTAGCTGGGTGATTGGCTGCTGGAGTCCTCCTCCTTCTCTGGCTACTTCTTCTTTCTTCCAAGACTTCTCTTTCTATGTATTCTCTCTGCCTGCCCCCCGTGAATCCTTTCTCTTGCCTTGCTATTGGCCATTAGGTTCTTTATTACACCACCAGGTGTTTTAGACAGGCAAAGTATTACAGCTTCATTGAGTTAAACAAATGCAACTTAAACAAAACTAACACAACTTAAAATAATATTCCTTAACAATACTAGAAAGTTCCTGTCATGAATGAACATTACTAGGACTTGCATACTAAATACAAAAGCTAGTTTTTGTTTTGCTTTGTTTTTCAACAAACAAGGAATTTTCAGCTAATTTTGGGAACAGGTATTTAATATAATGTGATCAGTATCTCATGAATAGATGGCAAACACCTGGCACTTATTTCTCTTCACACCTTTGGAAATTCTAGTATCTAGTGTATAGGAATGTTCCTACATATTGACTCATACATTTGAGCTACATAGAAATCAACTTAGTTCCTCCAGAACCACATGAAAAAGGCTAAATAAAACACTTCAGCAAGAAAGAAAGGGAGCAGATTTTGTATTTCCATAGAGCGTAGCATCTGCTCATCTTGCCACCCTCTGCTGCACTCAAAAGATGGAGTCAGATATCAACAATGTCTACAGAAGAATACAGGTTCATCTCTTTACAGAGGATAAGACAAACATCATGATGCCCTGTTTCTTTTAATTCCTCAACATCCCTCAGATATGAAATGCATTTAGTATAAATATTTAACAAGAGTTACCCAAAAGACTTTTAGTGAAAATAATGTCTGACATATAAATAACTTGGGTTTTATTTTATTTAATATGAGGGATGAATGCATGAAATTGTTATTATATCATGTAATAGACACTCCATATATATATATATGAATTTCCAGAGCCAGAGTTCATGTTGAAAAAAGTTGGATCCCTTCAAAACTCTGGAAAGCATTTCATTCAATTTACATTCTTTTCCCTCAGTTGCCATGATTAAATTAGACTTTAATCATCAGCCATGTCTGCCTTGTGGCAAAATAAATGCATATAATTCCAACACTATGTGTGAGCATTCTGTGTTCATCCAATAGTTTTAGTATGAAAGCTTTTTGTTTTCTCTCTGGCAGTTAAAACCATCCATGTCATGCTATGAACATAACTCTTTTTTTTTTAAATTTTATTTTACAATACTATTCAATTCTACATAATAGCCAGAGATTCCCTTGTTCTCCCCCTTCCTTCCCCCTCCCCTTCCCCCCAGCAGCCCCCCCATTCCCACCTCCTTCAGATCAAGGTCTCCCCTGAGGACTGCGATCGACCTAATAGACTCAGTCCAGGCAGATCCAGGCCCCTCCTCCCAGATTGAGCCAAGCATCCCTGCATAAGTCCCAGGTTTCAAATAGCTAACTCATGCAATGAGCACAGGACCTGGTACCACTGCCTAGATGCCTCCGAAACAGATCAAGCCAATCAACTGTCTCACCTATTCAGAGGGCCTGATCCAGTTGGGGGCCCCTCAGCCTTTGGTTCATAGTTCATGCGTTTCCATTCGTTTGGTTATTTGTCCCTGTGCTTTATCCAACCTTGGTTTCAACAATTCTCGCTCATATAAACCCTCCTCTTTCTCACTAATTAGACTCCCAGCGCTCCACCCAGGGCCTAGCCATGGATGTCTGCATCCAGATTTCTCAGTCCTTGGATGGGGTTTCTGGCCCAACTATTAGGGTGTTTGGCCATCCCATCACCAGAGTAGGTCAGTCCCGGCTGTCTCTCGACCATTGCCAGGAGTCTTTTGTGGGGGTATCTTTGTGGATTTCTGTGGGCCTCTTTAGCTCTTTCTTTCTTCCTTTTCTCATGTGGTCTTCATTTACCATGGTCTCCTATTCCTTGTTCTCCCTCTCTTTTCTTGATCCAGCTAGGATCTCCTGCTCTCTTTCCCTCGACCCTCGCCCTTCATTGCTCCCACTCATGTCCAGGCTGTTCATGTAGATCTCATCCATTTCTCCGTGTCTTTCTTGGGGTCCTGTTTTCCAGGTAGCCTCATTGGTGATGTGAGTAGCAGTCCAGTCACCCTTGTTCCACATCTAGCATCCTCCTATGAGTGAGTACATACCATATTTGTCTTTCTGACAATATGAGACCATGGATGTCAGCCCAGACTTATATGAACATAATTCTAATGTGACTTTATGACATAAATATTTTGTGTGCTTTCCCCATCAGCAGTGAATTAGCCACTATGCTTTAGCTCAAAGACATTTACAACTCTGTTCCAAATGGGATCAGCTTAAAGTTCTCTTTCTTCAAACCACTTCTGCAAGCAACATCGTTAGTTCATTTTAACTGTCAAGTTGATGCAGCCTAGAGTCACATGGAAAGAAGGTCTCAGTGGCAAACAGTTTAGATCAGGTTGTCCTATGGGTGTGTCTATAGAGGATTGTCTTGATATAAGAAGACATGTTCACTATGAATAACATCATTTCCTTATAAGGGGGTCCTGATGTAGCTAGAGTTTTCCTGCCTTGCCCACAGTCAGGACAAATCTTTGTCACCTGCCAGTCCCACAGCTGCTCAGACCCAACCAAGTAAACACAGAGACTTATATTGCTTACAAACTGTATGGCTGTGGCAGGCTTCTTGTTACCTGTTCTTATAGCTTAAATTAATCCATTTCCACAAATCTATACCCTGCCACGCAGCTGGTGGTTTACCGGCATCTTTTCATGCTGCTTGTCAGGGTGGCAGCTGGCAGTGACTCCTCCTGCCTTCCTGTTCTTTTATTTCTCCTCTCTGTTAGTCCTGCCTATACTTCCTGCCTAGCCACAGGCCAATCAGTGTTTTATTTATTGACCAATCAGAGCAAATTGACACACAGACCATCCCACAGCACAGCCAAGTGCAGACCATCTCAGACACCTGCACTCAGGCCTGTGGTCCTAATCATATTCTATGCAGACCTGCTGGGCAAAGCCACGAGGAACCCGAGAACGGGCTCCCACAGGACATACAGAACATCCCACAGCATCCTGACCAATATGAAAATGAAAAAAAAAAAAAGTTTGAGATCAAACAAGCCAGGATCTTACCTTTGACTGTAGGTGGGAGGCTGCAAGCTTCTGCATTGACTTCCTCAAGATGACAGACTGTGACTTGGAGCTATAAGCCAAAGGAAAAAACAAAACGTTTTTACTACCCTAAGTTACTATTGGGCAGCATATTTATTAAAACCAACATAATTTAAACCAGAATAGCAACAGAATTAGGTTAGTGTCAAGTGAAGAAAACCATTGTTAGACCATTTGATATAGGTGCTACATGGCACACATCAGAGAGGTGTTGGAAGAGTTAGAAAAGGGGCAACTGGGGCAAGAGGAGCACACCGTAAAGTGGTCCCTTTGAGTAGACATCCCTGAGGCAACTGTTTCACTGGGTCTGAAATCCTGCAGCATAATGAAATCTTGAGTCTACCCAGAGGATCTGGGACCTCACATAACAGCTGACTCATGAAATGTTAAAGTCCAAGGTGCCGATTGTTTGTGGCCCATGTGTTTCTCCACATTCTGTTTGCCAAGGGTGACATATCAATCCCTCCTTGATCTTCAAGCATGCTTTCCTTTAAGTGCCAGTATGAAAACAATCTCTTTCTAAAGACTCCTGAGATCACACCTGCACACACACACACACACACACACACACACACACACACACACACACTTTCTTCCCTAATGCCTTTTGTGCTATAGAACGCAACATATAAGGAAGTGATATGTTATTATGTCTCCAGTTCTGGAGTGAGATAGCTGAGGAATCAGTCTAGAAGTCCTGCCTCTTATAATAGCACATTGCTTCAAGGGGAATGATGTATAACATTTTCCTGCAGATAGCATCTTTGTGATTCCTAAGTAGAAACACTGGCTACCTTGATATTTGATAATGAAATGAATCTATGGGAACAACATTGGGTAACAGCATTTTAATGTTTTAATTTGAGAAACAGAAAAAAAAATGCACTTGACAATTCATGGTAAGTCTCATCAAGTTGATAATAAAGTAATTCATCTTTGTGAATTAGGCAAAATCATACAATAAGAAAATAAATGGGATTTAAAAACATCCAAGACATGAGACTTAAACCTTCTAGGGTATGTGACTATCTAAATAAATAAGTTTCTTATTCATAAGAATGTAGTGATATATTTTATAACCTAATAAATTTGCCTGAGGATTAGAGGACAGAGTCAGCCACTAGATTAGACACAGAGGCCAGACAATGGTAGCACACACACTTTATCATATCACTCCAGAGGCAGAGATCCATTTGGATCTCTTTGAGGTCAAGGCCACACTGGAAACATAGCCAGGAAGTGGTAGCACACAACTTTAATCCCAGTACTGAGAAGCACAAACACCTTTAATCCCAGGAAGTGGCATGACTGGGCAGAGAAAGGTATATAAGGTGTGAGGAAACAGGAACTAAAGCAGTTCAGCTGAGATCCTTTCCAGTGAGGACTCAGGCTTTCAGTCTGAGGAAACAGGATCAGCAGAGTTGGTGAGGTGAAGTTGGCTATGGCTTGCTCAGCTTCTCTGATCTTTCTGCTTTCACCCCAATACCTGGTTCCAGGTTTTTTTTTTTTATTATAAGACCATCTAAGATTCGAGCAACATAAGAGAGATACTTAATGCCATAAAACTTCTCTTAGAAGCTGACAATGTCATTGCCACACATTTTCCCCACTCCTGTGCAGAATCAGCCCTTTATGGAAAGTGAGAATTTGTCTGTGAATTTAGAAACATTCTAAATTAATAAACATTATGAGATCATAAAAAACAAAACAAAACAACAACAACAACAAAAAATCAACAAGGAATTGTTAGGCAGTTGGTTCCTGGCATACTGAGGTATTTCCCCATTATTTTTTAATTATCATTTAATATTGGTATTTCATACATAGGATATAGACTCAGTTTTAGGAGAAATTATAAATTGTTAAGGAATAATGATTAATACTGGCTTTGTCTAGTTCCAAGCCAGTGAAAGCATTGTCTGATAATTGAACAGTGGACTTTGAAAATTAGACATTTATGAAAACAAACCCTTCTTGTTGGAAATGCAGCAATTGCAAGGAACCACCTTAGTGTCACAGTGGGTTCCTGAAGTTATTATTGCATTTAATTAGCATTCTGACACGTGGGGGATGTTTTACCTGCATTCAGATTATACAAAGAACATGATTTGAAAGAATTTCTTGCCTCAAACATCAAAGAAAATTGAAGAAATCTGCACAAATCTTATCTTTGTTATCAAATGCCTGGGGATGATTAAATCAAATTAAAGAGAAAGAGATACAAATTATAAATGCAGTTTTATGGTGACATTTGATTTTTCATACAGAGAGCTTATTTCAAGTAGAATTATATAATTCAGCAAATTACTTTGTTGTGATATAATTTTAGCTATTCTGTCATTTGCTTTCTTTCTTTAACAAATAAAATGGTATGAGATGTGTCAATTCTTAGTATGTAGACCACCACCCAATAACTGCTTGAATCTATTACTATTAATGTGTTAATTATATATTTAGATTATTTACTATTGGATTAAAATTCATCAAGGTAGTCTTTGTATCAGAATAATTTTCAAATTTAAAGAATATATACATTGATATGGTGTAAAACTTTCCATACTGACAATACTGTAGGAATACTTCAGGCCAAATATAAGACTAAGACTATAAAACAGATTCTATGCAACACAATATGAAGTTTATCTTAATATTTTCATATGCTTACACATGATGTTGCTGATATTGCTATTCAGTCATGGTGATTCACAAACTGTATTTAGTAGATACTTCTTAGTCACTTTCAAATCAGTAGCAAAGAATGAAACTTTTATTTAAATGTGTATAAAAGAACAATTCTCATTTTCCTTGCATTGGGAATATAGTCATTTATGCCTAAGTGGTAGTACAGTTTTACTTCTGCAAGTAAACATTTTAAAACTATGTTTCCTAAAAAAGCTACAGGATCAATAATTAGATATAGCCAGTTAAAATGGAAAGTATGTGTTGGCATTACAAGATCAAACATTCAGTGGAGATAAAGATGAATTAGAATCCACAGGGGAAAATATCCTTTTCTATTGGATTGATAAAAGGCGACAGTCCCTATTTATTGTTGTAAGTTGTGTGTATAAACAGTGATCCTGGACAGAGGAAAGAGTTGTCCCTCAAAGAGTTGCTGTTACTCTTTCATGTGATTATACTTATCATCAAAAATGAATCCCTATTTGTTTGAAAAAATATAAAACTCAGTAAGACATATTTAGTTTTTGTCAAATACAGTTCTGCAAAATGTTGACAGGTAATATGGGGACTTGTTAGATTGTAGGTTCATACTCTGCTTTAGATTGGAAACAGTTGTGGGGAGGTAAACAGAAGAAAGATGGGACCAACTGGGACTTAGTGAGATAAGGGCTGCTCGGGACAATGGCGTCAGAGAAGTGCAATAAAGAAAGGAAGGCATGACTCATGTTCTGAAGCTTGTAGAAAACAGTTACAGACATTAAGGGTGGGAACAGTTCGGATGCTGGGAATTATTCTAAAAATATAGCTTTCTGTTTACATATATGCCATAAAAAAAACTAAGAAATCAATATAGGTGAGCAGGTTTCTGGATTTTAAGATGAAAACATATTACATTTCCTGTGATGGAGAACATTTTTGGTTTTGTGATTTTGAGACATGCTCTCACTGTGTATTTCTGACAGGCCTTAGACTCATTGAGATCCTTCTGCCTCTACCTCTGCCTCCTGCGTGCTGGGACCAAAGGTGTTCACCACTATACCTGGGTACTATGGGGCCTTTTGAGGCGAAATGAGTTTCCTCAAATTACAGGAAAGCAAGAGTCAAAGTGGAAGAGCTTGGTTATAAATGTAGACAAAGAAATTTAGACATCAGAACTGAGAGCTTAGGCATCGGCCTGAGCATTTAATTGTCATAAGAAAGATTAATAAAGAAAAATATAGAAATGTTAGTGTAACTTTTACAAGATATGGACTTTATTGCAAGGAAAGGGGTAATCCACACAGTATAAAATCAAACATCTGTGTGCTGGATTGGGCAGAGTATTATGTACTATAAAGAACTGCCTGGGCCAACGTGTCTGGGCTGGAATTGTTAATTATAGAGAACTGACAAGAAGGGAGTTGTTGGTTACTTCTTTGTTGATAGGCATATATTCACAATTTTTCTGGGCCTTAAGTCCTTGTCACTTACGATAAGAACATTTTTCTACTATTACAGAGAAGAAACCACCTTAAAAAGGTTGCATCTTCTTCCTAGAAAGAAAAAGCAAAACAGAGTGGTCTGCCTGCATCTGTCATTTTTCAAGGTCCTGTAACATAACACTCACATCAAAGGGGCATAGTTTGTGATATATCTGCCATCCTTTGTATATAAAAATTGTTATGAAGTATTTCTAAAATACAAATGTATAAGCAAGCATTAGTGTTTTTTATTTTTTATTTGGCAAGTTAATGTTTTAAAACATTAGACAGGAACACTAAATTCTTTTTTTTTTCTTTAAAAAGTTTTGTATTCATTTTACATACCAAGCACAGATTCCCCTCTCTTTCCTCCTCCACACCCCCATAACCTCCCCAGCCTTCCCCCAACTCATCCCCTATTCCCTCCTCTGAAAACATAAGGCCTCCTATGGGGAGTCAGAAAAAACTGGTACATTCAGTTGAGGAATGTCTAAGGCCCTCCCGCTGCATCAAGACTGTACAAGGTCTTCCACGATAGGTAATGGGCTCCAAGAAGCCAGGGATGGATCCTGATCCTACTGCCAGGGTGGGCCTTAAGTAGATGAAGCTATACAACTGTCTTGCTATGCAGAGGGTCTAGTCCAGTCACATGGAGACTCCACAGCTGTTGGTGTAAAGTTCATGAGTTTCTACTAGCTTGGTTCAGTTGTCCTTGTAAGTTTCCCCATTATGATCTTGATGCCCCTTGCTAATAGAATCCCTCTTCCCTCTCTTCAACTGGACTTCTGGAGCTCAACATGGTGCTTGGCTGTGGATCTTTGCATCTGCTTCCCCAGTTACTGAATGAAGGCTTTATGAGAACAGTTAAGGTATTCAGCAATCTGATTAGCTGAGTAAGCCAGTTCAGGCATCCTCTACACTATTACTAGTAGTCTAAGCTAGGGTCATCCTTATGGATTCTGGAACTTCCCTAGCATCAGGTTTCTCCCTATCCCCATGATATCTCCCTCTATAAAGGTATCTCTTCCATTGCTCTCCCACTCTGTCCCTGTTCCAGCTTGACCATTTCATTCCTTTACATTCTCATCCTCCATCCCCTACCCTCTATTGCCCCCCTCATCCCCATTTACTCATGGAGATCTCATCTATTTCCCCTTCTCAGGTTGATCCACATGTCCCTCTTAGGCTCCTCCTGGTTAGCTAGCCTCTCTAGAGCTGTGAGTTGTAGTCTGGTTATCCTCTGCTTTACAAAAGTGGATACTAGATGGAAAACTAAATTCTAACAGCATCATGGAGGTTAAAAAAAAAAATCCCAACACATCCATGGAATGCTCAAAATTGTGAGCAATAAAATCAAAGTAAACAATGTGTGATGGTCCCTAACAAAGCATTGTAAATCACAGGTGTCTCTTAGCCAAGAAGACCTTTGAATATAGAAAATCTACACAGTTCATCTTATGCAGGCAGTGAAAAAAAGCTGCATATTTCAGATTTTTTTTACTAAAATATTCTGAATCTGCAGAGAAGTACCTTGAAGCTGAAATATCAAATGTTCTAGAATGCATTCTTAAAGAATAAAATGTGAGTGATGCAGGTAGACAATGCAATAATGCAGATAGTTATTTGCTTGTATTGGTATGACTATTTATTTCTTAAATGTAAAATCTGCCATTAAGATGAGATGAAAAAAATCTTTATAAAAGTCGATAGGAGATTCACAAAGCCAAAGGTTAGGAAGGAGCTCCTCTCCAGAGACCCCAGAGGTTCCCTCAGGGTGACTGCCTCCAGCTTCACTTTGGTCCCCACAGACAACTTTTTTCCTCCCTTGTCTTTTCCCTTCTCCACACAGGAATAACAGTAGTTTATCATTTCAGAGTTTCTGCACTCACAGTGGAGGCTGGCCCTTTCACTGCCCTAATTACAAATGAATACAAGAGAGGATGCAAACAGTCCCCCTTGAGTCAAGAGCCACTCAATTAGATAAGCCAGAGTCTGACATAAACAACTGCCACAGATGTTCACACGGGCTTTGTTCCGTGTCATTCATAGGGGAAAGTATGTGATTAAATTATCATGTGCTCACGAGGAATTTGCGGTCCAGTGAAGACTTGTTGGAAAGAAGCTTGCAGAAAAACTGAAGTTAGTCATCACATGACTTGGAGGCAGGATTGAGGTAAGTTAAAATCAAGCCAGCACAAAACAGAGTGCTCAAGTTTAATCCGGATATGTTTGGTACTAAAATTTACAGTCTTACAGAAAACGTGTTTATGTTTTACTTTCATATTCAAATATATGTAAGTTTTCACTATCTATATACTTATTTATATACAAAATATGTTTGCTTATGTCTTAGTCAATGTCAATTACTGTGAAGTGACACCATGATCAATGCAACTTTTATAAAGAAAAGCATTTAACTGGGCTGTCTTATAGGTTAATAGGCTTGGTCCATTGTCATTACGGTCAGAAACATCACAACATGCGAACAGACACAATGCTGGAGAAGTAATAGAGTTCTACATTCAGATGAGCAGGCAGCAGGAAGAGAGAGAAAGCGACTGAGTCTGGCTTGAGCTTCTGAAACTGCAAGGCCTACCCCCTAGTGACACCAACAAAGCCACACATTCTAATCCTTTCAAATAATGCTACTCCCCATGAGTCTATGGGGGAGCTATTTTCATTTAAACTACTACAGCTTGCATATATACATATGTATTATGTATTATATTTACATAAATATGTATATATTCACTTTTAGACTCTATTGTCTCTTCAGAGACTAATATCATTGTCTGGTTAGAAATTGTAGACAAAATTTTTAGGCTAATATGTCAAACTAAAAGCACAAATACTTATGTGAAATAAAAGATCTTGATGCACAGATGCTGCAGGCCACAGAAATATGAAGTACAGATTTAGCTGACAATGCAAAAGCTATTACCTGGAAGAGTAAGAACTTCATATTTCTGTGGCTCACAGCACTCAGAGTTCTTAACAGACCAGGTAAACACTGCCAATTGTAACAGAGGTCACATCGGATCCAATTTGATTATGAAGAACAACTATCCTTCTGATCTCTGTGTCCTTTATCAGTAGACAACATGTCTGTAAATAAACACATTTGGAGTAGAGAGAACATTTTCTGAATTCTAATTTTTTAAGATTTAAAAATTAGAGCTTGTCCTGGTGTACTGGTGATAAACACTTGTAATCCAAACTGCTATGGAAGGGTCCCAATTTCAGGACCAGCTAGTGCAAATAAGTGAAACTGTCTTAAAATAAAACATAAAAGAGGGATGGGAATTATAGTTTCCAGGCCCTTGTCCTAGCATACATAAAGCCTGAGGTCAATTCCAGAACCATTAAACAAACAAACCAATAAATAAATAAATAAATAAATAAATAAATAAATAAATAAATATTAACCTCAACTTTTTCATTCATTTATAGGTTCATTTATTATTTTTATGGTGGATATTTTTCTTTTCATGAGAATTCTTGGAGCTGGAGATATGGTCCAGAAGTTAAGAGCATGTTGCTCTTGCAGAGGACCTGGATTTGGTCATGGCACCCACACTGAGTGACACTTCCACAGGATCTAAAATCTTTTCTGGCCAACTGTGTGCACTTACCAAGCACTTTGTGTTCATACATACAAGAAACTACACACACACACACACACACACACACACACACACACACACACACACACACGTATGCAAAAAATAAATTAATCTCAAGATGGCTTGTGTTTGTCTCTAATGCACAGGGAATGGAGAGGTTAAGTAGCATGTTTTTATCAGATGACTATACAATAGTCTAGTTAAGTTGTTTATTAATGATAGCCTAAATTCAAGTTTTATAGAATGTTAATTTACTTAGAATATATCAATTAAGAGAAATGATTCAGGGAGTACAAGTTTATTTTTTCCTATGTTTTTAATGATATATCAAACTTTGGAAGCATAGACATTATGCTGAATTATACCTACAAATGAGCAAGTAGAATAGGCAGGTGTTTGTCTTTTTCTCTGTGTAGACAATGTCAAGGTACGTCTTGCATTTTGGATGGTTCAATACACGTGACAGGTAAGCTTTTGTATCTTCAAGCATTCTCTGTGGATACAATACAGCTCCCTGGAGCCTATATGTTTCTGCAAAGTGAACTGAGTACCCAAATAAGAGCAATTAAATTTTGCAAAGCAAAAGCCTCATGTTTTGTCAAAAATAAATTATAATTCTGAATTGAATCTGCATATTAACAGCTTTCATTATTATCTCAATTCAGCCCTTATATAGTATTCATTTACAACTGCCTCCAGCTTTTTCACGATCTGAAAATGCAAAACTACTTTTGAGAATCTGTATGTGTCTGATTGCCTTGAATACTGTGAGGGGTTCTTTAGAATATAAGTCATGAATCATTAAAGGATTTATTTAGTATCTGGAGCATTGAAAAGGTTTGGAATGCATTTTCAAAAGAAGTAAAGCAAACTACTACCTCCTGGGTTTTGCTTCCAGAACTCACATTCTCAGTGAATGATAGTTTCCCCTCCCAGTGTGCTCCTGAGCAGGAGGTGTACAAAATAGAAGATGAGGCAAAATCCCTGTGAGTATAAGGTAAAATAACATCAGAGAATAAGGTAGTATTTTTGTTTAAAAACTAAATCAAAAGCTTGTACATGCACTCTCAGAGAGGGAATGTTAAGCTAGCATCTGTTCTAGTATCGAGTTTTTTTCCTGCATTTTCAACATATTTTTTCTTCAGTAACTGCTTGCAAGCAAGAAAGAAGAATTAACTTGTAAAATTCATTTCCATCCATAAAATAAGTGTCCAGAAATTATCAGTATTTTACTACTACTCTTTTGTAAGAATTAAATAGGGGACAAAATGCACACTGTATATCTAATAGTTTTGTTTGGATGATGTTGGTGATGAAAGGAATGAATCAAGTACACTAAATACATTTTTTTCATTACAGAATTAAATATTACTTACAATATGTGTAGAAAGATTTAAATTCAAATTATTTCACTTAAGTTTTCATCTTAGAAACTTCCAAAGTAAATTAAAAAATCTAAAGCATTTATATTGATGCAATCAATGTAATGCTGTCTTGTCTTGACTCCATATTGTGATTGCTTAGACAGTTCTCAGCACTCTATGCCCCTACCATATAAAAATAGTCAACATCTGCCTTGTCAACACATTGTTATTTCCATAATATTGGCCATCATCCAAATGTATAAGCCAATATAATTTCTATTTATATGAACTATAATTGAAGAAGTCATAAGTAAAAAATAATTGTCATGTTATGTCTGACTATGTTCTGCCATGAACAACTGTCTCAATGTTACTGAGTCTGGTGCCAAAAGATTTTGAGTCATGAGCTCACTCTTAGTCAGAAGCCAAAATTAAATGATTCTTCTTTTGTTTTGTTTTTGTTTTTTCAAGACAAGATGTCTCTGTGTAGCCTTGGCTGTCCTTGAACTCACTTTGTAGAATAGACTGGCCTACAAAGATCCACCTGCTTCTGTTTCCCTGGTGCTGGGAATCAGTGTGGTTGTCTGTATCTTTCTCACATGAATCCTTTTACACTATCCTTGGTTCCTTTACATAAACTTTTTGCCATTGTTAAATATTAATTTATGCCTTCTTTTTGTACATTTTTAATGGCAGCTGCATCATTGTCTTATTGTTCTTTAAGTATAAAAATCCACATTTGGAAAATTCTTGCATGAGATTAAATGACATATGATTAATGTTCCCAACTAATAAAAAGAAACTGCTAGAACATGAGCTTAGAAACAAACATTTGAAATACTGGCACAAACTCCTTGATAGAACTAAAAGAGTCTGTCTGAGTCTTTAAAATCCCAACATCGGGACTAGAGCGATGGCTCAATGGTAAGAACTCTTGTACTTGCAGGAGACCTGGTATCGGTTTCTATCACTCACAGCAGGCAACCTACAGTGATCTGTAACTCCAGTTGCAGATCAATATCCTCCTCTGATCTACACATGTGGTACACATTCAGACAAACAGGCACGCATACACACACACAAATAAAAGTAAATGTAATTAAAACAATTAATGAATAAAACAAAATTACAACATAGGAATAGGAAATGATGATTCTAAGCATGAAAGCCAATGAAGATGGATATCTAGATCAGTGTAAGGAGGTGAAGTGAATACCAGCACCAGCACTTTCTCCATTCTATCCTGAGTTGAACATAGACTCCCCATCTTTATCAGCATGTCCATTGGTCTATTATTAGGGAGACTCACCCCTCTTTCCCCTCCCAGTGAGCTAAACTGGGGAATAAGCTGCAAAACAGTGCTGAAGAGCCATGGATATATTTGATCAAGGGTTACCACTGACCTTGCAAAAATGGTAAGTCCATACTGGTACATAATGCAATCAAGTTAAAAAAATAAAAACTACAGTTTGGCTACAATGAGGAAGCATCATGGCAGAGGTGAAACTGGACACTATTGTTTCTGTTTTTTTTTTTTTTTTTTTAATTAACTTCCATTCTGTACAAAAGAGAAAGGAATTTGAAACCTACAAAAACATACAGAAAAGAAAGCACTGTATACTTCCCACAGAGATTAGATGGCAGAATTTAATTTTAGGTCTATATGTGCTCCTTAGAGGATGAATAATGAGTAAGAAAATAAAGTTGAACTCCTGGAAATACACTACAGTCTGATAAAGAGGAAATCCTATCTTGCAAGTGAAAGGAAAAGTGTACCTCTTAAAAATGATTTATAGTAGCAATATTTTAGAAATCCACTTGGTATTTTAATAAGATTCAGGAAATCAGGGTGAAAAGCAGGACACACATAAGGAAAGAGCATCTTCACGATTAAAGAAGAAGGCTGTGAATCTTTTAAGTTCAGCACATAGATGAAAGGAAGGGGTTTTGCTTTAAAGTAGGATGCAGAAATGTCCAAGGAAAAGCGAGAAACAAACAAAATCACTCCCCTGGAAGAGAGGACGTGGGTGAGAGGCTTCGTCCTCATCTCTGCTCCACAAATATAATGCAGCCACTTGTTCTCAGCTTCTGTAGACCAAATTCTGAGCATATAATTAGAGGGCTCTCCTATCCCATGGTTCTGTGTTCCTTGTGTCCTGAGGCTTCTCTGGTGCTCTCAGTTAAGGCTGAGGTAAATGTGATCCTGATGGAGGCTGTGGAGTGTAGCCTGAGTGGTACTGACTGAAATGATAGCACAGTTCTTTAGATAGCAATGCAATGACTGAACAGTAAGTGTCTACTAAAAGAAAAGGAACATCAGGCTGGCATTCACAACAGTGAGGTAGCGGCACTGAGCGCCATGCCATGATGACTTGGACTTCAAATAAACAGACATGTCAAAAGGGTGATTGATGTCTATTGTAAGAAAATTAATTTTCCTGAAAGAAGACAGTAAAATTAGAACATCTTCAAAATATGTTTTTAATTGAAATAGAATTACATCACTTTCCCCCAACCCATCTCGTCCCTCATCCCCTCCTCAGTGCTTTCCCTTGATTACCTTCCATGCCACACCCACTCTCAAGTTGATAGCCTTGCTTTTTTATTATCATTGTTACTTATGTATATGTGTATGTATGCACAAATATATTAATACAACCGGCTGAGTCTATTTTATCGTTTGTGTAAAAATGATAACAATAATAAATATATGCATGTGAATGCACAAATAGATACCTGCTGAACTTAACTAAAAACTTAAATGTGATTAGATGAACTTATAGACGAAGTTAGTAGAATCAAATTAGCACTCAATTATAGACTATTTTTCTTTTAAGTTCAGCATAACAACTAAGATAGTGCCTGTATAAATTAGGCAGGGAAAGATGGTACCCAAAGAAGGAATAAGATGCTCTGAGTTCTCTAATACAGTTGCCAGATGTTAACAAAGAAACAAAGAAGAGTTGATGGGAGTTTTAATTGCAAAGCTGTGACTCTAGACTTGTTCACAGCCACCCATGTTTTAGCCACATTCTTCCTGTGTAACCATCTAAAACAGAAAACACACCACAAAAGCAGCGCAAATCAAAACAATACCCAAAAGAATATGGGAGAACATGTCTTCAATGGCATGCAGCACAGACCTTGGCACTAGGCACTGAGTTTTTCTTCTGTAGAGACCATCTACTATAGTGCCTTCATGGCAGTTGTTGCTCACAGTAATGACCTCATCAGTATTTGTGTTCACATAGTAGGAACAGTCTTCTACTTGTGTCTAAGGAGAATTCTTTGGAAACATGTTTGGTAGAATCAAAGGTCTATACTTTTTTTAGGGAAGTTATCTATGAGATCCTTGGTGTTTTAGTTTTTCCTCCATTTTTTTTTTTTTGGCTGTGTAATCAACCAATGATGAAAGGATTAGAAAACTGAGATAATTAACATGCATAGAGAAACAGGCAAGACAAAGGGTAAAGACCATGAGGACCTCCGTTTTGGTTCTTCATTGGTTCAGGAGTATCCTTGCTGCTGCTGTTTTTCTTTTCTTTGTGTGTGTGTGTGTGTGTGTGTGTGTGTGTGTGTGTGTGTGTGATACCTATTTTATTCTAATATTGATTAAAAATGCACCACTTAATTAGGCATTTGAAATTATTTTCCTAAGAATGCAGTATGCACAGGAAACCAAATTCCAGGTTTAAAAATATGCATAAGGATTTTGTGGTAGCTGTTTCTCTAGAGCATGCCTGTGGATCACTTTCTCTACCCTGATGGGACGTATCTAGAGCACCTATCATCACTTTTTCATCCCTCTAGGTTACTAAAAGGTCACCTGGTGACAATAAGTAATAAAATAAAGAATGAGTTATGTAATTTAGAAATTCAGTCCTACATCATAATCAAATGGCCAAAGTTAACATAAACAGAAAGCTCCTTTCTTCCCACAGCTCAGTTCTGTTTCAGATACGAATCTCTACTTGCAGAAGGAAATGAGATAAGCCAACTTTATCAGTGTTTGTTGCTTCTAAAATTCCTCTTCTTCCTTTTTTTTGTCTCTCATTTAGCAAAGTCATGACTATCAGTAATGAGAAGGGAACTATGAGTAGTAGCATCATTTTTATGTGTCCATCCAGGCCAGTTGATTCCCACTGGCATGACAGGCATTTGAAGTTGCTTGTTGTGTGAGCACTTAGTGGGGAAGCCAGGGATGTTTCTTTTTGGATCTTTCCCACATGCCTTTGTCCACATTTAAGTGTGATAACCGCTGTGTTTCTCTTGAGCCTCACTGTTTCCTCCAGCTTTCTGAAGAATCCCACCATGATGAACTCAAAGTATCCCTCTTGGAAGTCATCCACATGTAGTTCATAGAGAACATATGTGCATCTTATACCCAGACAAATGTTCACAGTGATTAAATTAAGGTCAATTACCCATAGTTTCACCATATTCTCAGAAATCCAGCAAGTGTATATTCTTTTAAATCTCTGGCTGCCCCACTGTGCACTTCAGATACTGAGATATCTATGTTCTTTAAGTTTCACTCTAATATCTCTGGTTTGCCTTTCTATTAGGAATTTCATAAAGCCTAGAACCTCTCCTGGTAGAGGGAGGGATAAGACTCTGGTAGTTGGAATAAGAATGCCCACGCCCCCCCAATAGGCTCCCCCATATTTGAGTTTTGGGTCCCCAGTTGTTGGAACTATTTAGGAAGGATTAGGAAATGCGGCCCTGTTGAAGGAGGTGTGTCACACCAGTGTTTCCCGCTGCGCATAAAGATGTAAGCTCTCAGCTACTGCTCCCAGCATCATGCTTGTCAGTCTACCTGCCACCTTGCTCCCAACCATGATAGTCATGGACTCTCTCAGAAACTGTAAGCAAGCCTCCAATTAAACACTTCCTTTTGTAAGTTGCCTGGCTCAGGGTGTTTCATCACATCAATAGAAGAGTAATTAAGAGAGGTGATGGAAAAACTCCTCTTGTGAAATCTACTCCCCCACACAGTTCATTTCTCTATCCTTGTGGCTTTAATAAACTCAAGGTGTACAAGAGTATAGTGGGAGCTGTTTGAGCCATGCCCTGAAGCAACACCCCTAGTGAGGTAGCAGGTAGCTGTTACACCTGCCTAGGACCTTGAGGTACATGCCCCTGGGGTATAGCCACTGGGAGTCCCTCAAGATCTGGGATGCACTTACACTCTCCCTTCTTCATTACCTCGTGGTTTTGGATGCTGGTATGGACCAAGGCAGAGCTTGCCAGAGAACAGTATTGAAATGTGCCTCACCCTTCTAGGTTCCTGTGACAAATTTTTTTATTCTGTCTTGTGAGTTAACCCTCAAGTAAATTCCTTTGCTCATTAAGCAGGCTCTGTGGGTTACTAGCAATATAATCCCATTATAAAAGTTTTAAAATTTTATTTCCTTCTTTTATATTTTTGCAAATCTCATTTGGAAGCATATGTTGTATCTGATTTTGAAATATAAGTATAGAAATCAAAAATCTATTTGAAGTTTCTGCTGTTTGTAAACTAAGTACACTAAAATATATATATTTAAAATGTATTAGGCCAAGTTTCAAATCTTTGAGATTGTTTTGTGTTTCAGGGCACCTAGTTGTACCATTTCTTGCACATTTAAAAATAAGTAAATACATTTAAAATAATGCTGAAGTTAGAAAAAGCATTGCCATTGACAATACAAGGTTGGATAAATGAGAAACCTAGGAACTAAGTCAATGGGTGAATGTTCATGCCAAGCAAGTTTTATATTATCCATAGAATCCACATGAAGGTAAGAGAAAATCAACTGCATTAGCTTGCCCTCTGACTTCCACACATATGCTGTGAGCTCCCCCAGAATAGTACACACACAAATAACAATGAATACACAGTCAGTGAACAACTTAAAACATAGAAAGAATGAGATCTGTGGTTCCAGGCTCTTCTAACCTTCCCCATTGTGTATTGTGTCTTTTACTTACAGTCTGGTTGTTAACTTTTTTTTTTAATTTTTTTTTTCCTTCAGAAACACAGACATCTGTACAAGAAGGACATCTGGCCCAAGAGGCAGAGCATCTTTGACTCAAGATGTTCCTTCTTCTCTCTGGTACATTTTCAGGTAGACTTTAGATGTTCGAATTGTGTTTCCTCAGCATTACTGTCTTCTTTTGACCTCTGCTTTCAGTGCTGTGCTTCTCAGATGGCCCAACCAAATAAAACAAATCTTGCTAACAAACATCTTGGCTTGTTCTCTCTTCTTTTGTTGTGAAATTCAAGTAAAATTGGTTAACAATTTGACAACGATCACAAATTCAATATCTATAAACATTTTACAATTTAATTCCTGCCAGTTGAGCCTTGGTGTAACACATTCTACATTTGTAGTTAAATCTACAAATGGATCAGATCAGTGGGACAGAATCAGACATCAGACAAACAAGCTTAGTGACCCAGCAATCAAGAACCTGAAGTAGGAGGATCGTAAGTTTGAGAACAGCTAGAGCTGCATAGTAAGGACATGACTCATAAAAACGAGGGAAAAAGGAGAAAGAGGGAAGAAGGAAGGAAGGAAGGAAAGAAGGAGTAGACAAAAGGAGACAGGGAGAAATGGATGGAGGGAAGAAAGGAGGGAACAAAGAAAAGTTTGGAAAAAGTTGCCTTTCTCTCATTTCCTTGAATGTCACATAGGCCATAGAATCTTCATGTGTTCACTTGCCTTACAAGTGTAATATTCCTGCCATTTTGTCATATTGAAGACAGTGAGTGACCAAACTGCACATGAAGAATTCATATTTTTAGCAGAGATTAAGTACTAAATAATTTTTCTAAATAATAACACATGCATGCTTTTAGTACCTTTAGAGTTTTATACACTGTAATTTGAACATATTCTTATCTTAAATGTAGAACATCTGGATTTGTTTCTTTAGTTGTAAATTAAATAAATTTATTTCATTATAATTGTTTTTGAAATATTTGACTGAATGTGGTAGCACATGTCTTCAATCCCAGCACTTAGATGGCAGAGGGAGGCTGGTCTATGGGAGGTTGAAGACAGCCTGGTCTACATAGACAGTTTCAGGCAGCCACTGCTTAGTGAGACTCTGTCCCAAATAACAAACAAACAAAATAAAATAATTGTATATGAATATATATATATATATATATATATATATAGCTATCTATATATACATGTTCATTAGAAATCTAGAATCCTATAAAAGTATTTGATAAATAATATTTTATTTAAAGATTAATAAATCAAAATAAAATATATAAAATTGATTTTACTTAAGTGAATGATACAATTTTAAAACATGCCATAGAAATGATAATTACCAAGACTCCGAACACTTGGTTCTGTTAATAATTGAATTGCTTATTTGTCCATTAAAATGATAAGAAATTCAAACAATTATTATTAGGTTAGGAATATTTTTCCAATTACTCTTGCCTCATCTCATTAGAAGAACAAACTCTATTAGCCAAGTGTGTTTCACTAATGTGTTATTAGAGAAATCTTATGCTTTCTAGTCCTATGAAGAACGTATCTCCAGTGAATGCAAACCTCAGTAGTGAACTTATTTATTTCTGAGTGAATTTTTTTTGGATATTAATTGATTTATTTACTTAATTTGTATTAAGGGACCAAATTAAGGAAACAATTAAAAGTTATCATTTGGAAACATTATACATTTTTATTTTAGATTTTTTTCCCCTTCATTGGCTTATTTCTTCATTTGAATACACACAAACACATATGAGAAGGATTGTTTTATTTGTAAAGTTCTTTGACATGTGTTAAAGTCCAGTGAAAAGTGAGAGCGACTCTTAAATTTATTTGGTTCAAAAATCATCTTGACTATGTATTGGTTGAGTCCTAATGGATAGGTTCATATTTCATTTATTAAAAAGAGAATTAGAAAGAAGTCATGGCAAAGAGAGGTTCATGAATAAAAGGGAGATTGAGTGAGTCAGAAGGAGGGAAGTGAAGACAGGATGATAAAATGCAGAGAGAAGTGTGATAGTGTTAAAGAGGGTTGAGAGGAAAGGTACTCAACCCGCAGGAGGCCTCCTTTGTTATAGGAGGGTTCCCTCCACTCCTGCTGTCAGGAATGCGGAGATCTGCAGTGAATAGGAAACTATTTGGTTGATACATTTTAACAAATGGTTTGTGGGAGATGGATGTCTCACAGAAGGAGGCAATTAATAGGCAATTGCAGTACCAGAAAAGAAGTGTGTGATACTGATAAAGTTAATAGGAGAGATATAGAAAAATGTGAAAAGACTCAATAAATATTCATGATTAAAAATAATACTGAGCAATGGATTTGTTGCAAGGAGTCTCACAAGCCACATGAGAAATACAGAGAAGAATATGAAATATTTTTGCACTTAAAATAATGGGGTAAAACATGTAAGCAGGGGAGATATCTGCCTCCAGGCTGCGCCCCACCCCTGTTCCCCACTGGACACTGTCCAACCAAGACCCACCATGCTTTCAAACCCCACGCACCTGAACACCCTCCTCTCCCCATGGCCAACTCTCCCCGGCTGCCCCAACAGACTACATAAGCACAGGCACAAACCACAGCAGTTGTAAGAACAACAGACTACATTTCCACAGGTGCAAACCACAACAGTTAGAAGAACAGGAACAGGCACAAGCCACACCAGTTGGAAGAAAAGATAAGTAAATGCCGGTGTAAGAATACATTCAACAACAGAAAGAGCAGAACCCCATGATCCTACAACAGCAAAACCTGAACATCCCAATGCAGCCGAAAGACAAGAAAACAAACTTAAAAATGACTTTATGAAGATGATAGAGGCTTTTAAAGAGGAAATGAAAAATTCTCTTAAAGTAGTTGAGGAAAAGACAAACAAAAAAAACTGGAAGAAATCAATAAATCCCTTAAAGAAAGAAAGAAAAATCAAACAGGTAAAGGAAATGTGTGGTGATATTTTATTTGTGCACCTCCATAAAGCTTATCTGAGGAACAGAGGAAAAAACCAGCCATTACATTAAACATAGAGGTCAGGCAGTGGTAGCACACGTCTTTAATCTTAGCATTCAGAAGGCAGAGATTCATCCAGTTCTCTGTGAGTTCAAGGCCACACTAGGAACAGAACAAGGTATAGTGTCACATGCCTTTAATCCCAGCAGTAGTTAACCATAGAGCTCTGGATGTCTGTACAGACAGACAGGAAGTGATAGAGCTGGGTGGAAAAAGGAAAGTGATGTAGCTGAGTGGAGAGAGGAAGTGAGATGGCAGGGCACAGAAAGAATATAGGCGTGAATATACAGGAAGTAGTAGCTCTCTCTTTGGCTGAGGATTTCCTAGTGATAAGAACATGGCTGGCTTCTTTTTGCTTCTATGATCTCTCAGTTTTCACCCCAATATCTGGCTCTGGGTTTTTTATATAAATAAGACCTTTTAAGATTCATCTTATAGAAATGGTTCAAGACACAAAAGCTGAAATAGAAACAATAAAGAACCACAAATCAAGGGAATTCTGGAAATGGAAAACCTGAGAAGCAAACAGGAACTACAGATATAAATATCACCAACAGAATACAAGAGATGAAGGAGAAAATCACTGGTGTTGAAGATACCATAGAGGAAATAGATTTATCAGTCAAAGAAAATGTTAGATACAATAAATTCCTAACACAAAACATCCAGGAAATCTGGAACACTATGCAAAGACAAAACCTAAAAATAAAATAGGGTTAGAAGAAGGAGAAGAATCCCAGCTCAAAGGCACAGAAAACATGTTCACAAAATCATTGAAGAAAACTTTCCCAACCTAAGGAAGGACATGCCTATAAAGGTACAAGAAGCTTACAGAATACCAAATAGGCTGGACCAAAAAAAAAAAAAAAAAAAAAAGTCCACTTGCCACATAATAATCAAAACACTAAAAATCCAGAATAAATAAAAAATTTTAAGAGCTGCACAGGAAAAAGGACAAGTAACATATAAAGGCAGACCTTTGAGAATTATACCTGACTTCTCAATGGAGACTCTAAGTCCAGAAGGTCCTGGACAGACATTTTACAGACACTAAGGGACTATAAATGCCAGCCAAGACTACTATACTTAGCAAAACTGCCAACCAACATAGATGGAGTAACCAAGATATTTCATGACAAAACCAGATTTAAACAATACATGCTACAAATTCAGCACTACATAAAGTACTAGAAGAAAAGCTCCAATCCAAGGAATTCAGTTACATTCATGGAAACATAGGCAAAAGATAATCTCACAACATCAAAATCCTAAGAAGGGAAACATACATACCATCACCACCACCAAAACCAAAAAATAACAGGAATTAACAATCACTGGTCAATAACATCTCTTAATATCAATGGACTCAATTCACCAATATAAAGACACAGGCTACAGGATCCATGCTTCTGCTGCATGTTGTAGTGGTATTGTGTTCCTCAAAATATTGTGTACCTTAATAAACTTACCTGGGGTCAGAGAACAGACAAGCCACTAGTTAGGCAGTGATAGCACACGCCTTTAATCCTAGCATTCCAGAGACAGAAATCCCTCTGGATCTCTGTGAGTTCAAGGCCACATTGGAAATAGCCAAGCATGGTGACATACACCCTTAATCCCTGAAAGCCAGCCTTTAATCCCAGGGAGTGGTGGTAGAAAGCAGGAAGATATATAAGGCGTGAGGACCAGAAACTAGAAGCATTTGGCTGGTTAAGCATTTGGCTGGTTAACCTTTCAGGCTATGGAGCAACACAGTTCAGCTGAGATTCATTCTGGATGAGGACTCAGAGGCTTCCAGTCTGAGGAAACAGGACCAGCTGAGGAACTGGTGAGGTGAGATAGCTGTGGCTTGTTCTGTCTCTCTGATCTACCAGCATGGACCCCAATAACTCGCCTCAGGTTTGATTTTCTTAATAAGAACTTTTAAGATTCCTGCTACAGCATGTAAAAAACACACCTCAACATGAAAGACAGACATTACCTCAAGTAAAGGGTTAGGAAAAATTTTTCCATTCCAATGGACTTAAGAAGAAGCCAGTGTAGCTATCCTTATATCTAACAAAATAGACATCAAAGTAAAATCAATGAATAGAGATGGAGAAGAACATTTCATACATATCAAAGGAAAAAGTCATCAAGATGAAGTCTTATTTCTGAATATCTATGCCCCAAATACAAGGGCACCCACATTTGTAAAAGAAACATTACTAACCCTAAAATTACACATCAAACCTCACACATTAATAGTGAGAGATTTCAACACACCACTCTCACCAATGGACAGATCTATGAGACAGAAACTTAATAGAGAAACAAGGGAAATAACAAATGTTATGACTCAAATGGACTTAATAGACCGCTACAGAACATTTCACCCAAACACACAAAAAAATATACTTCTTCTAGCACTTCATGGAACCGTCTTTAAAACTGACCTCATGCTCAGTCATAAAGCAAATATCAGTAGATATAAAAAAAATGGAATAATCCCTTGTGTCTTATCAGACCATCATGGGCTAAAGTTAGAATTCAACAACACAAACTATAGAAAAACCTACAAACTCATTGAAACTGGGCAATTCTCATCTGAACCACCTCTGAGTCAAGGAAGAAATAAAGAAAGAAATTAAAGACTTCTAGAATTCAATGAAAATGAATGCAATACATTCCCAAAACTTGTTGGACACAATAACAGTAGTGTTAAGTGCCTACAAAGGAATTTGGAGAAATCTCACACAAGTGACTTAACAGTACACCTGAAAGCTCTAGAATAAAAAGAAGCAGTCACCCAGGCGGAGCAGAGGGCAGGAAGTAATCAAACTAAGGGCTGAAATCAATAAAATTGAAACAAAGAGAACAATACAAACAATCAATGAAACAAAGAGTTGGTTCTTTGAAAAAATCAACAAGATAAACAAATTCTTATCCAAACTAACCAAAAGGCAGAGTGAGAATCCAAATTAACAAAATCAGAAACAGAAAGAGGGACATAATAACAGACACTGAGGAAATCCAAAGAATTATTACGCCATACTTCAAAAACCAGTAATCCACAAAATTGGAAAATTTAAAAGAAATAGACAACTTTCTTGATAGGAACTACATACCAAAAATTAAATCAAGACCAAGTAAACAATTTAAACAGACTATAATCCCTAAGGAAATGGAAACAGTCATAAAAAAAAAAAAAAAGCCCATGGTCAGATGGTTTCAGCACAGAATTTCATCAGAATTTCAAAGAAGAGCTAATATGAATACTCCTCACTATAGGAACAGAAGGAATATTGCCGATTTTTTATGAGGCCACAGTTACCCTGATACTCAGACCAAAGAAAGATTCAACAAAGAAAATTACAAATCAATCTCCCTCATGAACATTGATGATGTTCAATACTCAATGAAACACTGGCAAACCAAATCCAAGAACACATCAAACAAATCATCCACCATGATCAAGTAGGCTTCATCCCAGAGATTCAGGGATGGATCAACATACAAAAATCTGTCAGTATAATCCACCATATAAACAAAATAAAAGAAACAAAAAACACATGACCATCTCATTAGATGCTGAAAAAGCCTTTGACAAAATCAAGCACCCCTCATGATAAAGATTCTGGAGAGAACAGAGATACAAGGAACATACCTAAACATAATAAAGGCAATATATAGCAAGCAGACAGCCAACATCAAATTAAATGGAGAGAAACTCAAAATGATTCCACTAAAATCAGGGATAAGACAAGGCTGTCCAATCTCTCCATATCTATTCCATATAGTTGAATTCAAAAGACTTAAGGGTCTAACTAGGCAACAAAAAGAGATCAATGGGAGACAAATTGAAAAAAAAGAAGTTAAACTTTCATTATTTGTAGACAATATGATAGTATATATAAGTGATCCCCGAAATTCTACCAGGGAACTCCTACAGCTGACAAACACCTTCAGCAATGTGGTGGGATACAAGATTAACTCAAAAAAAACCAGTAGCCCTCCTATATACAAATGATACACGGGCTGAGTAAGAAATCAGAGAAACATCATCCTTTACAATGGCTATAAATAATATAAAATATCTTGGGGTAACTGTGAAGCCAATATGAAGGACTAGACTTGACTTTACAGACTCCATCTTAGGGAAGGGCCACCTCTTTAGACCACTGTACTCAGTTCCAGGAAAAACTTCAGGAATGTGCTACAACAACTCGAGCAGATAACCTAGAAGCAGTCAATTAAAAAACAGGGCAGTAAGTTTAACAAGATCCAGATGTTCCTGCAGATGTTCTGTCTGCAGTTTACGGCCCTTGCAGATATATAGATAATTCTGTCAGCAGGTTGTGGTTCCACACCAAAAGTCTAACCCAATAGTTTCAAATGTGGCTTCACGCTGTCAGTCTAGACCAATAGTTTTAAAACAATCACCTTGCCCCATATTCCTTCTATCTAATCTCAAGACACCAAGGCATGTAATTCCTGGCTTGTGGAGTTTTCCCTTCAAAAACTCTCCTATCCCTGAGCCCACTGCTGCCGATGCATTTCCCTCCATCTGCTGGGTGGTGGCCTGGGTTTGAATTTGACAATAAAAAGACCCTTGTGTGCTTGCATTGGCTACTGGCTCCTTAGTGGTCTCTGGAGGTTTTGCAGCATGGGTACAACACTACCTCTAACCAAACAAGTGAAAGACCCATATTATAAGAATTTTAAGGAAAAAAAATTGAGGAAGAGATCAGAAAATGGAAAGAGTTCCCATGATCATTGATTGGTAGGATTAACATGGTAAAAATGGCAATTTTATCAAAAGCAATCTACCGACAAGAAAAGGTATATAGAATGATTGGTAGGGAGCAAAGGAAAGGGAGGAATTTTTAATTAAATTATAATTTCAAAATTATATGTGTGTGTAAAATGGTAAGTAAAAAATAAAAATAATTTAACTGCTTATCTCTGAAGAGACTTTTGAGTACACAGAAATGGTCAGGGTGTTCGGTAATTTCTATCTGCTCATTCTAGAGTCCTTGACTTCTGAAGGGAGCAATATTTTCTATCCAACCTGGCTGGGTGGGGGTCAAGAGACACTTTTGGCTAATTATTATCTGAAGACAATGAAAAACAAAGGAAAAATTTAAAGTGTATAAGGATAAAAATGGGATTTTAGTGGTGGATATGGTTTCTGATTTTAAATGGAAAGCAAATTTTCAGAAAAAACAAATGCAAACAAAAACCCAACAAACACCAAAACATAAAAACTAGTATCAAAGTGAGAGAACAGACTATGATTGGCTGCCCCAGTGCCACCTGCATCTTGTGTTACCATGGAGAGCGATGTGGACTGAGTCTCTCAGTTTGCTTAAAGAATTATGTCCATGAGCCCAACAGTGCCCAGCTTACACCTCCGCCCTGCAAGAGAGGTCCAGACAGGTTTGTTTAATGCAGATGATGAGCTGATTTGTGTTTAGCTGGTGTTTGGAAGTAAAACAAATAGTACTAAATAACAAACAGGCTAGTAAGAGCACCATGGACCTCTCCAGGGGGTGTTTCTAGTGACTGAAGAGATTCCATTATACACTGTGTTGGCATGCTCATGTGGCTCCCACGTTGAGTCAAACAGCCATGGGCACATCCTTTTTCTTTTCTGCTTTAACCCAATTGAGAGCATTTATAAAGGATGATCTATTAATATGTTCATTTATAAATTATATCTTTGGGTTTCCCAAGTAACACCAATAGCAAAAGACCATGATCTAAAATATTCCTCTTGAAGTAGTTTATTAAAAAGAAGATTAAGTATTCTGGTGGAAAGTTGTTTTGTCTGTGAGGTGTTTTAATCTATTTTTTCTGCTAGTAGCATTGCTACATAGTTGTAGACAAAAATGCAACTATGGGCTTTAATTTTTTCCCTTTTGGAGTCACTAAACTAAATAACTAACACTTATCGCCTTGAATCTGGTTCTTGAAAAATGAAAGATTTGATAAAAACCATTGTTTTCCAATATTCTTTGATGAGAAAAATGTAATATATACATATACTCAAAGATTTCTTTATTTTTAGCTATTTTTATGTATTTGGTGGTTTTGCCTGGATATACATATGCCCAACTTGTGTGTGGATGTGCCAACAGAGGCAAAAAGAGAGTCTTGAGTCTGCTGAAACTGGAATTATAGCACCATGTGGGTACTAGGAGCCAAACTCATGTCCTCTGAAAGAAAGGCAAGTGCTTGGACCACTGAATCATCTCTTGAGCCTCTAACACTGTAATATATTTTAGAATTATTTCCTTGTGCAAATTGTGTTTACCATAGGACCTGGCACATAGCACAATGTATTTGAAATACAATGTTTTTAACCTCCAACACTGTTGTGATTTTTGAAAAAGATTTATTTATTGTGTGTGTGCCTGTGTGTGTATGTGCCTGTGTGTGTGTGTGTGTGTGTGTGTGTGTGTGTGTGTGTGTGTTTGCATGTGTGCACACGCATATGCACCATGGTACTAATGAATGCATTCCTCTGTTTCCATCCTCAGTGGCTTCAGAATTCAGCATCCTCCACCTCCCATTATGGATTCAAGATCAGCAACTCCAGATGTTTTCCAGGCTGTCAATGCTAGAATGGGACTGCTAAGGCTGTCTTTTCTAGGATTGAAAAGCTACTGGGTTCTCAGCCTATCCAGCATGGACAAGGCCCCTTTTAGATCTCCCAGTTCCCACAACTTTAAGACCTTCTGATAAGTTCTCTCTAGAAATACACACACACACACACACACACACACACACACACACACACACACACTCATATATACATTCCATTAGAAACCCGTCTAATGCAGGAATTGTTTGCAGTCTTCTTGGGTCTAAAATTGTCTACATTACAACTAACATATAAATGATAGTAAGAGTTTACTCTACTAAAATCATTGCTTTCCTACCCCATATATTAACCAATTCTGAAGCTTGAGTCCTACCCTCTGCAGTTTATCATCTGTGAAAGGGAAACAGCCTCTTTCTAAGGGGAAATTCCAAGAGAATCTCCTGTATAACATTTAATGTCCCTATTTGTGTGTTACCAAGACCTTCTCTTTTTAGATCAAGTGAGTCTTAATGAGGAAATGGAGAGGAGTGGCCACAGGAAAGTTTAATCACTCTTTTGTTTATTCCTAGAGTACATCATAGTTAAATGGAGATTAATTGCATTTTATCTTGGGAGTGGAGTGATGCTTACATATATTCTAAGACTCCTTTCTGAAAACTTCTACTGGTTTCATGTCTCGTGTCAAAAGTTGGAGGTGAGAGACATGGAGAGTCAAGTAGTAGGATAGAACACTTCAGTTGATACAACACCACATTATCAGTCCATGACTACATTCCTTTTTCTTCTACACAAAGCGCATGGGTAAGCACATCATTTCACAGGCTATGTTCTCTAGAAATGATAGACATTACACCAGGAATTATTAATAAATCTCCTCAAAACCCAACACAATACAGGCAACATTTTGAAGCCAAGAGGAACAGTATTGCATTTCTCAGATAAACTCTGAAATGGTATTATGCTAACTCCTCTTGGCAAGAGGCTCTCTCTTGGCTGGAAGAGAATACCCCAAGGATACATGGATTTGTTTCTTTGGGTACCCAGCAGCACATTGTGAAGAAGCAATCTGAGAGCTGATAAGCAAATCTGAGCATGGCATGGCTGGGCTGCAGAGAGAGGTCAGAGAGGAAGCCAGTGGCCTCGATATCTCCTGAGACTTCCCAAAGGACTTGCAAAACACTGTGCTGCAAGACACTTGCTCTCAAGAGAAAATGTTTGTGTTTCTGTGGAGACAGTCACCAGTTTCAGCTCTGAATATACACATGGAGGCTGTATGAAACTAGAACACGTGTATTTCATTTCTTTTATTCCAGTTAACATTTTATGCCCTAGTTTATTCTCTCTTATTATTGAGTTCATGTAAAATATTTTCTGCATATTTATCTTTTCCTTTTAATCTTTTAGTATTTTTGTTTTTATAATCTCACAGTTAATTGTTTTTAGCTGATTTATCTTTCCTTACCCTGGTACAAGACTTTTATCTTGTGTTTACTTTGTTCTCATATTATTTATTTACCCACTTTCTTCTTATCACCTCAGGCTTTGCTTTAATTATTTCCCTTTATGTTATCTATTTTTCATTTTACTTTTTAATTTTGTATTATCTTTCTTCTGCCTTATCTTTACCTTTGGTTTATTTTAATATGGCAAATGCTGGGTACGAAAGCCTGAGGGAGGGGATGCAAGCATTGCCGCTTACTGGAAGCTGGAGTGTCTGTTCCCCACTCCAGTCTGCATGCCTTCTCTTGTCTCTCAGAGGGCAGGTTGTCCTATCTCTAACACCTTTGTCTCCATATTCTCCTATTAAAAAGACAGGGTTGTACCTAGTTAAGGCACAGTTCCTGGGAGGAAACAAAGCTGAAATCACACTGGAACTGTTCTCTGCAGATACTTTGCATTCAAGTTTTCTACTTGACAGTAATAACCTTCAAATTGTATATAGATTTGTTAACAAGGAATATGTTATATTTACTTTGCCCTAGTTCACTAATATAGGACTAGCATACGAATAGCACTTATTTCTGTTTCTACAGAAGTAATAATCTTGATTCTGTCTGAACTATGTCCTAAATTTAGGTATATTCTGCACTAAGAAACTGATAATGTTCTCCTCCTCTATTACTGGAACTGAAGTTCTAGGGTCAAAGAGATAACTGGTAGCTCAAATAGGGTGGCCTCAGCTGCTCACCTTCACTATACCACTTAAAGATACATATAACCAGAAAGAATGGAAGAAGGGGATTTATTAAATGGGGTCATATTGGCAAGAATCAAAATAAAAGTCTCCAGCCACCTCAAGTCTGGAGCACTGGAATGCAATACAGATTTAAATAGAGGAAGAAAGGGATCAGGAACAAGATTTACACCTAATTAAGTAGTCATGGTCTAGGTGTGATCTCTGTAATCTGGATCCTGTAATGGGATCTGAAGAAGTGCTGTTGCCTAGGGAGAAGGTGACTCACAGGAGAAAAGAATTTCTCTCTAGGGTGTCATCTTGTTTAGTGGACAGTTCTCCCTGCAGAAGCATCTGTCCTCTGAACTCTGAGATGTTCTCTCCAGAACTCAAGGTGAATAGTGGTTTAAGACAATAAGCGGTTAATGGCCTTTTCTTCAGACAAAATCAAGCAGAGAAAGGGCACCTCCTGAAGGTGAACATAGATGACTTATTTTTCATTTTTAGTTACTTCATGGGCCCATGTGAGGAACTGATGCTTTCTAGCAAAACCAGCTGCCAAGTGGCCATTTCACTATTTCATAGTTTCATAACCCCCACCCATTTTTATCTCCCGATTCCTACAGATTTCTTCCGTGTAGCCAGGAGATATACTTGCTTGTAAGTAAGATTTGAAACCATGGATTGCTACTAAAGTAGCCTGAAATAGTTGAAATGGTAGCTTTAGGCTGATCTATTCTATTCTTGGAATATTTGTGTGCTTAAATTTTCCACTAATACTAATACTGAGTAATATTTTAATCACAGGCTTTAACACTATTTTGAATTAATTGACTGCCCCTGTTGTCTAGTTTCAACCTCCTCTCCTAAGTGGTGGTGCATTAAAATAGCTGAAATATTAAAGCCAAGTTAATTTTTTTTTAAAGATTGTGTGTGTGTGTGTGTGTGTGTGTGTGTGTGTAACTTTAAATGCAGGTTGACCATGTAAGTATAAAATGCTATATTTTTCCAATGAGACTGGATTATTTTGCTCAACATAAAGATTTTCAGTTTCTTCATTTTCCTGGAAATGTTATGATTTCATTTCCCTTCTTGGCAAAAAAAAAAAAATCCACTGTGTATATGATCCACATTGTCTTTAACCTTTCATTTTGGGGAAGTAGGAAGTGAGATCCATTCCATTTTGTGTCTGCATTCATCAGTGAAGTTGGGCTGTAGTTTTCTGCTTTGGGTTTTGTCATTGTCATGAAGATAATGTTGACTTTATAAGATTGAGTTGTTGGTGTTCACGGCTTTCTGCTTTATGGAACAGTTTGGGAAGCACTGATGTACCATGGTAGGTACAGCTTTGGTAGAGTTCAACAGTGGATCCTTCCATCCTTGGAGTTTCTTTTGGGATGGAACTAACTACTGCTTCAGCCTTATTGTTTCATATACATTTGAAAGTTATTTATATCTTCTTTATTTAATTTTGGCAGTTGACATGTGTCTAGGATTTATTAATTTCTCTAGATAATCCACATCTTTGAAATGTGGTACTCAATATTCACACACTCCATAGTCATTTCTTTTGTTCTCCCAATTTAATGCATCTGGGTTCTCTTAGTCTTTCCTTTGGTTTGTTTGTCTAAAGGTTTGACAATCTTGTTTTTCTTTTTATTTGGTAGATTCTTAACATTGTTGTTGTAAGCTCTATCTCATTAATTTATACCCTGAACTTTTTCAATTTTCCATTTATTCCCTTTGGGTCTTATTTACTCTTATGTTTTGTTTGCTTGTTTTTGAGTAAAATGTTCAGTGAGTTTATTTATTTGAGATGTCTCTGAATCCCTTTTGTGTTTGGAAGCCCACTTCATTCTCTTTATTTGGGAAATTTATTGCTATCACATCATCAATTAGTTTATCAAGGTCTCTGGTGTTAAACCTTCACTCTTTCTAGCCTATGGTTTCTCAGGTTTGGTCTCTAGATCTTATCACAGAAAATTCTTTGATGTTGCAGTCTTACATTTTTTTTTTTCTTTGCTGTTTATATTGGTGTTTTCATGTAGTGATATTTTGACCTTTTTGCCCATCCCTGATATTCATTTCATTTGCTTAATCAAGTCTATTGGTGAAGATTTTTGCCTCATTGTTTTGTTTGGTTCACTGTGTTTTTCATTTCTAACATACTGGGCTGCTGTTTCCATTGAAAACCATTTCTTTACTAAAATTTTCTTGCACATTGTTGAACTTTTCCTTCATCTTCATGATATTTATCTACACAGGCTTCATATGCTTATTTGTATCCCCTTTGAGATTATTGATGTTTTTACCAGAAGACTGAAATATTTATCTAATATTTTAACTACATTGGTACCTTTGAGCTTGGCAGTTGAGCAGTTATGATCTTTTGGTGGCACCATGTTTCTTTATTTTCTCATGTTTCCATATGTCTGTGCCAGTGTTAGCCCATCTGCTGGTTGTTATTTTTTTTCTGGTGTTATTTGTGGATTTTATTATTAAGCAAACTGGTCTTGAAGTCTCAATATCCAAAATCACTCTGCTAAAAGGAAACAAATAGCAGTAACAACAAATATGTCAAATTGTAAAAGTTATGGAAACCCATTTAAAGTCACTTACTATCCACTAATGCTTCACCAATGACCATGAAACAGAAAATGGCAAAATTACTTTAGGACAACAGTAAAATATGCTAAGTAAAATTTTACTTAGAATGAGTGTGGGAATTACAAATTAATGAAATAAAAGGAGGCAGCAGAGAAACGGCAGAAATGGAGGAAGCTTAATTAATAAAAAGGATAAACAGTTTCTTCTACTATGCTATCTAGAGTCCTCAGAGTCCTTTGTAACTTTAGGAGTTGTTCTTTTGGTTTTCAAGTTTTTGAGTTTATGGTTGTGTGGTGGTATTGTGTTCCCCAAAATATTGTGTACTCCAATAAATTTATCTGGGGTCAGAGAACAGATAGCCACTAGATACAAAGGCTAGAAAATGGTGGCACTCACACCTTTAGTCCTAGCATTCCAGAGACAGAAATCCCTCTGGATCTCTGTGAGTTCAAGGCCACATTGGAAATAGCCAAGCATGGTGACACACGCCTTTAATCCCAGAAAGCCAGCCTTTAATCCCAGGGAGTGGTGGTAGAAAGCAGAAAGATATATAAGGCATGAGGACCAGAAACTAGAAGCATTTGGCTGGTTAAGCATTTGGCCTGGTTAAGCTTCAGGCTTTTGAGCAGTAATTCAGCTGAGACCCATTCTGGATGAGGACTCAGAGGCCTCCAGTCTGAGGAGACAAGACCAGCTGAGGATCCGGCGAGGTGAGATAGCTGTGGCTTGTTCTGTCTCTCTGATCTACCAGCATGAACCCCAATAACTCGCCTCAGGTTCAATTTTATTAATAAGATCTTTTAAGATTCATGCTACATGGTTGACTTCCATGAAAAAAGAAATGGGTGTTTGCCTTGAGTTCCTTGTTATCTGCTTGCTATCTGCTGTGAATGAAGAACTGAATCATATCAGAGTGGAAATACTGAAAATATAAATATATGGATTCCACTAAATTAAAATACACTATTCAATGAGCCTCATTTCAAGATTCATTCATTTGGACTAAAACATGATACTCTAGAAAAGACATTGAGACATCACCATGTAGCTTTAAATGTCAATCTGTGATTAATCTGGGAATTTCATGGTTACACTGATTGCACACATTAATTGATTTACATTGTGAAGTGTTCAGTTGTATTTACTTCAAGCAAAGTTTAATTTACACCTTTGTCAGTCTGTTTTAGAGAATCACTTAAAAGTATTGGCAAACATCTCTAATGCAAATGTAAATAAGATCTGATTTTTTTATGCAAGAATGATAGCTATTTGCCTGTCTTCTGTATGATAACACATATGTTTCTTGAGAATCTAATAACAAGCTTCATAAACAAGGCACATTTGTTTAGACTTACTTATTTTATGCATATGAATGTCTCACCTGTATATGTGTATGTGTCTGTAGTCCACAGAGTTCAGAAGAGAGTGCTAGATCTCCAGAACTTGAGGAATAGATGGTTGTGATCTACCCTGTGGGTGCTGTAACCAGACACAGGTCATCTGCAAGATCAGCAAGTGTTCTTAAACACAGAGAAGACTCCAGCTACATGGCAGGCACACCTCTGGGGAAAAAATTGTGAACAGGTAGAAAGTCACGGAATTCAGGATTTGGAATGTCGCAGCCCGATTACATTCTTGTTTTCGAGTTCCAAGTCTAGGACACTGGAGAATTTCTGTAGTGAAATGGCACAGGCACTTCCTACTGACTGCTTTCTAAAAGTATCTGTCATACTTGTTAGAATGTTAAATTTTTATTTTAATACCTTGTCCTTTTTGTCCTTTGGCTTCTCAGCATTCAAAACAATTCAAAACAATTATTTCTGCATCAGAAGTACTATTTGCCATGTCATCCCGCTTGTCATTTACAGACTACGGTGTGTGACAACTCTGCAAGGATACATCCTGGCACATTTACAGGACCTCAGAATTAAAGTGTTCATATCACCTGTCCTTTTAGAAAAGAGTGTTCTTTAAATATGACAAGAGTGTGTAGTTATGCATTTTCATGTACTGCCTTCCAGATATAAACAGTGTTCAACTGCCTTTCTTTTAATGACAAATAATATAACTTATTATCCTAACATGATGAATTAACTTTTTTCATCTGCTTATTTTCTAAACCTATTCTGCATGCTTAGGACACAGCCTTTAATTCGTGACATGAAATGAGAATATGGCACAGAAGACAGCACATGCATTTCCAGGTACGACTTTGCCTAGTGCAGTTCACTGTTTAATTGTTCAACCATTGAGCAATTCCACCATTTTGCTATTTCAATATTTTGCTGCATGTTTTAAAACCAATATACCTCATCAAAGTAGCATCACTTTGGAAATGGTTACATTATGAGTAGAATTTAGGGATAACTCTAACATTAATAATTTGCAACAATGATGATGATGAAGATGACTATAATCTGTGTATGTTTATGGGCCAAAATGCATGCAGAGATGTCATACACAGAACAACCTTGGGAATTAGTCTTGGTCCTTGCTTTCTACATTGAGACAGGACTCCTGTTTTTTTTTTTTTTTTTTTTTTTTTTTTTAGTCATTCTCCTCTCAACTTCACTCTGTCTCCAAGAACTCTGGGGTTACAGATCCACACAATCATATCCAGTCTGGTTTTTTGTGGGTTCTAATGATTCAGTCTCAGGATCTCACACTTGGATGGTAAACACTTTACACATTGAACTTTCTCCCTAATCCCAGCATTATTTTTTTTTTTTTTTTTTTTTTTTTGTAAATGAGCTTTCCCTTGACTAAGATCTAGGAGTAATTTAATCTATTTTAAGTTATCAAACAATAAAACTAGATCTTTATTAATGCTTAAACATATCAGCAATATTGTTCATATTTAGTTATCAAGTAAATAATATTCATATTGAGAAATTGAGAAATCAATTTTAAAATAATTATTTTTTTTCTGAGACAGGGTTTCTATGTGTAACTCTGGCTGTCCTGGAACTCATTCTGTAGACTAGGCTGACCTCGAACTCACAGAAATCCACCTTCCTCTGCCTCCTGACTGCTGGGATTAAAGTCATGCACCTCTACCTTCTGGCATAAATAACTATTTTATCTTCACATCTTAATCAAACTTTGGCATGTGAAATGTCTTCATAATAAAGACATAATGCTCACTGAACCTTTTCAGAAGATTATATACATTTCTGATTTACACTTGGTTAGAAGGTTCTTGTTTATTATTTTAAAATTATTAATTTCAAAATAATAGCATCCATTTTTGTTATTTGGGCAGATCCTGACTTTGGTGAGAGCATAAAACAAAACTGGTTCCACTTAAATGACTGAAATTTAAATCTTTCAACTATAATTCTTTCAGAATTGTGAGACCCGGAAAGAAGGTAGTTAATTACTACTCTTTCTCTCTCTCTCTCTCTTTTTTTTTTTTTGAGGTTATGGCCTTTGATTCTTTATTTTTTAATTACTATCCTCTTAAAAAAAACAACTCGTTTGTTTGTAATAGCCAAAAATTTTAATTGTTGATGATGACTCAATTTCTTTCTATAAAAATAAATTACACTTATTTATTTGTGTGTGTGTGTGTTTATGCATGTGTATCCATGTATATCCATGCATGTACATACACTCAATGCCATATGTTAATAGGTCAGAAGACAACTTTTGAGTATTTGGTCTCTCATTCTACCATGTGGCTTGTAGGGATCAAACTCAGCATTGTCAGGCACAGTAGTAAGTTGTTTTGTCCACTGAGTCATGTCACTGGTAATTTTGTGGACATGTGTGAAGCTCATGCCAGATGACTCACAACCAACCTAAAATCCCTTCCTCCTGTGTCATTGTGAAATTTTGGACCACCCATCCCAACTTTCTCTCATTTCATATCGAATAATAGGTGACCCATTTCCCTTCCCTCCTGGGCCATTTTTTTGCTCCCTTTTCTTTTCCTGACTGTTTTTCTCACTTCTTTCTGGAGATATACAAATTTCTATTTCCTCTTTTCTTCTTGATATCAAACTTGGATCTATCGAATAAGACTGAATATACCTATAGATTAATATATATATATATATATATATATATATATATATATATATATATACAAACTTCAATCTTTTCTCTCTACACAAAAGACAAGTTATTCACACTGAGTCTCAAAAGCAGTTTGAAATGGTTACTAGCAGGATTTTCCTGTCTTTTCACTTGGACAGTTGAGCATGTAGCTTTCAACTTATGCTCAAGGCCCCATAACTGCTTATTTTACCTGAGGCATCAATACAAACTAAACAAGAAGGCACAAGATGAATGGCAAGAGTGTCAGTCTCCTCGTTAATGAGCTCCTTGGCAGGTAATTCGATTAACTTGCACTTTGGCTGAACCCGGGAAAATGACCTCTCCCAATCACAACATGAGTGAGAAAACAATTCCTTCAACAAGTGCATTGAATGCACCCCAAAAACACAGCATTATTTCTGTGAAGGAAAAAGAAGAAAATAGTCAAGTCACACACAGCAAAGCATTTTGAAGGAGCCTGGCCCTTTGAAATGTGTAGCTTGTCTTAAGCACTTTGCATGGTCCTTAGAATTAGCAGGTCTTATTTCTTTTGTGAGTTATTTTGAGATGAAAAAGGCTCCTCATTTGAAACAGTGATTCTAAAAATGAGAAGAGATTTGCATTGTGTTTCTTTCGTTTTTATCATTTGGAGCATTTTTTATTACATTATATGTTGATCATATTCATTAACTATTTCAATTAATTGTAGTTTCCATTAGGAACATTTTCCTTACAATACATTTTGATCATACTGTGTTTCTTACTAACAGCAGGTATTGTAAAGTCAGTCATGTGAGCAACACATCTCTGGAAAGGTGTAGACTCTGAATGTTATCAGAAGTAACAGTTCATTTCCGGCCTGTGCAGTTGCTTCCCCAATATTGAGTGTGTTTACTCATTTCTCTATGATGCTTTTATGACAGTCAATTACCCAATGAGGGGATTGCTTTCTGTGAGCTGTGTCAGTATTCCATTCTAAACTAGCTTGTTTTTCCAGTTTAAGCAAGGACTTGAAATGATTCAATGTGTCATCATTTTACAACAGCAGAATACCAAATGTCAGTCATGAATCAGACACAAATAAAAATCTCATGTTTTCAAACCAGACGAAAAGGTGACATTTTCATAAGGTTGGATATTATGTAATACATAATATACATAGCATTTATAGCATTTAAAACAATATACATAGCATTTATAGCATTTAAAACATAATATACATAGCATTTATAGCATTTAAAACATAATATACATAGCATTTATAGCATTTAAAACATAATATACATAGCATTTATAGCATTTAAAACATTTTATCCAATTACATTTTTTAACTTTAATTATAGCACAGTTGCTTTTATTAGCTACTGTGACTGTATCATTTGTTACAAGTTATTCTAGGAGGTTGTCTCACAAAATTACTTTCTTTGATTTTTCTTTTAAAAACAGAACATACCATGCTTAATGCCTTTGTCTTGGATGAGTCATAGAAAGTACTCTTTCCCAATTTGATGGTGCTAAATCAAGAAAAACCAAAATGTAACACTTAGAACTAAAAGTTTTCCAAAAAACAAAATGAATGCCAAAAGGCATCCATCCAAACAGGGCAGGACAGAGGGCGGGATACCATCCTTCCTCTCTGGTTGCTTTTCTGTTGTAAGGGTAAACACAGACAAACGTTATGTAGGGAAAGAAAAGGGTTATTTGACTTCTAATTCCAGATGATAATCCATCATTAAAGGAAGTCAGGGGCAGGGACTCAGGAAGAATCTGAAGCAGAAACCATGGAAGAATGCTGCTAACTGCTTTGTCCCTTCTCACTCATGCTCAGCCCCTTTTCACATACAACTCAAGAGCAGTTGCCCAGGGAAATCACCCCTCTCAGTAGACTGAGCCTTCCCATACCAATCAGTAATCAAGAGAATTCTCCATAGATATGGCATGGCCACAGGTCAATTTGACCTGACAGTTCCTCAAATGGGGCTCTTTCTTCCCAGGTGATTCTTGGTTGTGTCAAGCTGAAAATACAACTAACCAGGACACCATTCAATGAGCCCGGGCATGGGGCTCGTTTAGTTGTGTGTTTAAACAAATCTATAGATTTTACATTCTGATTTAAGAGGCAAATAAATAAGACCCCTCAAGATATTAGAATGTGAAAGCAGACATTGATTTATACATTGGATTTGTTCTATGACCAGGCACAATTATGAGGAAAAGGTGACATATTTGATTCAAAGCAAAATTTTGCGATGATTGTTTGATTCTAATTGCATACAGAAAATTATGTACTGAAACATCATACTAAAATCAGTGTATAATGATGTCTGATACAACAAAGGAAAAAGACACAGTATGTTGTTGACTGTTTTCCTGCTTTCCTGGGGTAGGGAAAATATGCAGTGAGAACATAAAATATATTTATTTCAGTGTATTCTGCACTATCTTTAAGTTTTTGGCAAATTGAGATTTCTGGGGCCAGATGTAGATGTAACCAATCGTCTCTTTAAAATAAGAAACACAGAGCCAATGTAAAAGAGAAAGCCGAGAGGTCAGAGCTCAGAGATAAAATCTTACCTCCTCCAGTGCTCCTAGCTTCCCCGAGAGAGGGAGGTACTTCCTATGTCTCTGTTAAAATGAAACAGTTTTTTGCTTATTACAATATAAAGCATATTACAGGTATACCACATAATCCTACAGGTCAAGCAGTTATAGAAAGGTCAAACAGAACTCTAAAGGATATGCTAAATAAACAGAAAGGAGTAACAAAAACCCCCAGAAATAGACTGCATAATGCTCTATTAACTTTGAATTTTCTGAATGCCAATGAGAAAGGAACAACAGCTGCAGAGAGACATTGGGTAATAGAAAAAACTACAGAATTAAAACAGCCTATATACTTTAAGGATGTGCTGACCTCAGAATGGAAACCAGGGTATGTATTACGTTGGGGACGAGGTTTTGCTTTTGTTTCTACAGGAGAAGATAAGCTGTGGATACCATCAAAATTGATAAAGGTTCGATTTGAACAAGAAAAACCTCTTAATTAGAGGAGGTAATAGTTCATCAACCAGCATGAACATCCAATTTAAACTAACTTATACCTGTAACACATGTCTTTTCATTTAATCAGATAATAACTTGCCAAAAAGGAACATCCCCAAAATTAGTCTTGGGGGAAGGTTTTGTTTTTGTCTTTTAGGAGAATGAAGGTTAAGGAATCTGAAGGACACAAGACAAATGAGACAACTGAAGAAAAGGGACAAATCATCTATCCCAGGAAACAGAGTATATGAGAGTATATGGCATATGGGTATATATTATCTAAAAAATTTTATGTCTTCTTAAATGTTTGTTTCTGCTTTTCTCTAAAGATTTAACACTATTGGTTTTCTAATAGTCCCAGTTCAATTAAAATTTAAAGCTGACTATGGAGTTGGAGAATGGCTCTCTCCTTCTTTAAACTCAAGCATGTTGTTAAAAGGAAAATGCAAACTCCCTGTATCATGCCAGAAAGAGCCATTTTCTGCTATGGGACAGGACAAAAGCCAAATTAATTAAGGGACTCTTCTATTACTAATCTCAACTCTTTGATTCTATTCTGATTCTTTAAACTTTTCTTAAAGTATAAATTTTATATCAAAATTTACAAGATTAATATATATAGATATATATATATACATTTTAAACTTTGTTAAGATATGAATGGTCATACAGAGTACTAACTAATTCTAGAAAAAAGGCTTCAATTAGCTGCATATATATGTCTTTGTGTTCGAGTCTCTTATCAGTTTTCTGCAGGAAATCACGGCCAGGCCTAACATCAACTGAAGTCTCCAGAAAGAAGATGGGGCCCCACAACAACAACAACAACAACAATTCCACGTGGACAATAATAATATCACTAAACTGACAAACATCATCTACAGATCAGCTTTGAACTACAAGGTGCTCAGAGCAATTTTGAGATGACTAGCTGAGATGATCCAGTCTCAAAGACTACTTAAATAAGGACTTGAGATAAACCCTGAACTTTGGCAATACACATGGACTGGATAATAATGAAGGATATAGTTACCTTTCCTAGAATTTGACAATTAACCTAAAATTTTTCTTTCAGGATAAAGATAACTTCGCCCATACCCAGCAGGAAGCAATTTTAAGAATGACGCCCACATTCCCGAAGAGGTGGTGTGGGGCGGGTGGTTTTTTTTTTTTTTTGGTTCTTTTAATGGGTTTTGGGTCTGGGATAATTTTCATTGTTTAGGGGGGTTGGTTACAAGTTGTTGTCAAGGGTTAGGAAAAAGGCTAAGCAAAGGAGATTAGATTTAAGGTTCTTGTTTAAAAAAAAAAGAAAAAAGAAAAAAAGAAAGAAAGAAAAGAAAAGAAAAAGACAATTACTAGTTTTAAATACTTTACATTATTACCAACTATTAGGATATAAAGAAATGAAAGTTAGTAATTAGACATTACAATAGAAATTGTAGTCATATTAGATATGTTTTAAAAATTGAGCAGATATATTTTAGACAGGTCATCTTCAAACCCTTCAGAAATCTACCGAATATGGCATTTAAAATGTTTTAATAACTTAGAAATTTTTCTTTTTTGAGACATGTCGGCTCCTGGCAGTACCAATCTACTTCAGAGAAAATATGGGCATTGAAGAAACTGCATATGGAGTTAATTTTCATTGTGGCAAAAGTTAGCCACTGGACAACAAAGTATCCTTGTATCAACAGGACAAAATGGACAGACAGAACACGAAACAAAGGACTACCGATTCCTGCCAAAACAAGTGTGGTTATGGCTTTATCAAAAGGCATCTTCTGAGGCCAGGACAATATGGCACCATCCCTGAAGTGGCCTTCACAATCTGGAAAAGGTACAGTGCCCTTTTCTTTGAAGGCAGCTGAACAGGCAGTGGGCCGATGGCTTCTGTTGTGCAATGGAACAGCAACTGAAAGCTCACGCCTCTCAATAGTAGACTGGCATTTAATAGAGGAATGTGGAGAAGGGCATGCTTAGATGAAGTCATATATACACAGCCAAGAAGAATGGACAGCTGAATTCAAAAACCATCAACAATTTCCAGAATTTAAAATCCTGAATCATGACATGACACTAGTGGAATTCAGGTGTTTATGGTACATGGACTGCTCTCACCCAAATGGAGGTTGAACTGTTGACCTTGTGTACAACCTACTTCACAAATGAGTCTGTCAGATACCATAAGCCTATAGGCTGAAGATGATGCCCCAACACTGCAGAGAAACCTCAGGTGACTGTCCAGGCAGCTGGCTGTTTCTGTCAACTCACAAAATTTTTGGAAGTTGCTTTTGTGCACTTCCTATTTTTATTTTTGTTAGCTAATATTATTTCCTTCTTGGGTCTCTGAGGGAGTTGAAGATTAGTTAGTTATAGTTGAAGATTAATTAGGATAGAAAGTGAATTAGATACATTTTGGACTTACTAAAATAGGATAGATAAGGGAATTATTTTCTCTGATTTGTCAAATATAAATGTACTAGACATCGTTTAGGTATTTGTTACTTGTATATATTGTATATAGTTATTGTACTTTTGTATATAGTTTTTCTTTTGTTAGTTATAACCTTTTGCCTTTTTTCTTTTTATTAAAATAGAAAAGGGGAAATATGGTGATATTTTATTTGTACTGAAGTGTAATTTTAATTTTATGTTAATAAATAAAGTTGCCCTGGGGTCAGAGCTATTAGAGCCATAGTAAGAGCGTGGTGGTTAGAAGAGCTAGGTAGATTTCTGTGTGTTCGGGGATACAGCCAGTATTGGAGACATACACCTTTAAGACCTGGAGGGCGGTACTTACAGGCAGTGATGAGGCAGTCATGTGGTTGGGTTTACAACCAATGAGAAGGCAGAACAGAAAGATTATTTAAACAGAGACACAGGAAGTACCTCCCTCTCTCGGGGAAGCTAGGAGCACTGGAGGAGGTAAGATTTTATCTCTGAGCTCTGACCTCTCGGCTTTCTCTTTTACATTCGCTCTGTGTTTCTTATTTTAAAGAGACGATTGGTTACATCTACATTGTTGACTGTTTTCCTGCTTTCCTGGGGTAGGGAAAATATGCAGTGAGAACATAAAATATATTTATTTCAGTGTATTCTGCACTATCTTTAAGTTTTTGGCAAATTGAGATTTCTGCTAGTTGTATTTATCCACAAACTTCAGTAGTCTTTTCTGATGATAGTCGATAAATCATGTAATAATTATTTAGAAATACAGAAGCCATGTTGAATAATTCATCTGCCCTCTTCACCTCAGAAAAGCTAATTACCTAATTTCAATGACCTTTGCATGTTTTTCTATTTGGTTCCATAGTCAATTCATAAATGCTTAGTGAGTGGCCACCCTGAGTTAGGTAATGTGTTTATTTAATTAATGTTGATATTTAGCTTACATTAATTATATCTTCAACCAGAAAAGTGATGGCAGCAAAAAATGAAGACTTTGTTCCATGTTATTATGCACAGGTTCAATCTAACAAACACTTGCAAGGCACCTACAATCTGGCCTCACATATGCTAAGTGATAGAAATGAAATAGTTTCCTGTAGCATCATCTTTGCCCTTGAGAAAATTACAGGGTGCTGGGGAGCCTGTTTTTTTTTTTAATCACTTACTTAAGTATTTTTAAAATAGTCATTTATAAGTATAATTTTGACACATAATAATATGCTTATGCCATATAATTTTAATGCTAAGATCTGTTTAAAAATTTTATTATTATACAGAAACAGCTTATAAATTATTTTAAAAGAGCAGGAAAATCCTCGTAATTTATTTAGCATGTACCAAGTGCCAAACACTCTGCTTTGTAGTTTGATATATTATCATGGTTAAACTCAAAATGACTCTGTGAGTCAGACTCTATTGCTGTCCACATTCTTACAAGAATGTACTCACTGAAGGATACATGGTAAATTGTCCACTGTTTCCCAGTATCATTTGGAAGACAACATATTCAAACACCTTCTATGAGATGGCAGAGATGCTTTCTCTGTATTCAGTGGCCTCAGCTGAAATGTCCATTTATAATTACTTGCTACATAATAATCCTAGTTACCAGTTAACAACAAAGTTTCCTTGGCAAACAGGGATAAACATTTATCTGGGCTCACCAGTCTAGGGATCCACAAACTGATGTTGCTGTATGAGGGAGCTTGGAAGAGCTTCTTCTTGCCAGTATATCTCTAGCCACCTGGCAAGGGAGAACACATGTGTTTTCTCACTTGTCTGGGGCCTCAGCTGTTACAACTGACCAGGGTCTCAAGAGAGGAGTGAAAGCACTCTGCACAGAAAAAGACAGGACACAAAGAGTGACACATAGCCTGTTTCTTGCTGAGGGGATGACACTACATTAGAGTGCCTTCAGTTCTATTATATTAATGTTGGGGAAAGCATCCTTCATGTCCATCTGAGATTTAAAGCATTGAGCAATAAATTCTATCATTTTATGAAAAGAAGTTTAAGGTGAAATATCAAAGGAAATGGCCCAATAGAAAATGAAGAACCATGGGTACTTGTATAAGCAGCTGTCACAGTCCAGTCAATGGCTGTAATCAACACCCACATCTTTTCAATAAACAAAATGCATTCACTCCTTGAAAGTCACTGAATTCTCAATGTATTATATTATATTTACATATCTCAGGAAGTGGACTAAGTCTTACTTTTGATGCTTCCACGATGTTTTTAATGTAAAAAACTGAAAACTTAAAAGGCAAACTTTAGTCATTGCTTAATCCCAAGCCCCTACCACAATGATGATACTCAGATAAATTAAGTACTATGTATAACAAGAGGGCTGGAAACTCACCTTAGCCCTTGAGTAAAGGAAAGCAAGTCAAACACCTTCCCATCCAAGAACTATTTGTAGCCCATAGGCAAAGTTATGCAAGTTTTAAGGAAAGAAGGTTAAGTGAAGGTAAGGTATACTTTGCAGAGACCTGTAGGCAGTCCCAAAAGAGTGAACTGTGCTGAGCCTTTGAAGTGTCTTTAGTGAAGTTTAAGGTAGAATGAGCGTGACAGGGACTTCCAGATGAGGCAAGTGATACCAGACATACCAGAGCCAAACTCAGCTTCCTGTAGCCCTAGGAGAAAAATTGCAGGACTGGGTAGTCAAAGACAGGTGCTGTTGTTTAATGTGAGAGCAAGGGCACACAGAGAAGCCATACTTTGTCATTCCATGGCCAGTACCATTTGCAGGAGATTAGTTAGTGTTCCTCTGCACCATTACAGGGAAAATAACTGATCAAATGTTATTGTTGTCAATTTACCTGCTCCACCTGAGAGTCTAGGGGAAGGACATTAAATTACATTTTGTAGCCAGATTGCTGCTTCGAGATTTTTCCATTATTTACTAAAAGGCCAGTGATAGTAAATCTTTTATTTTTTTAGGAAGTTACTTTGCTTTGGAATACTTTGTTGCTCAATGAAAGAGTCAACACTTTAAATTCTGTCCCCTTCATGAAGTGAATCCAGATCATGGATATTTGCTCCTCCCCTTCTGATCCCCTTACTCTCTACTGTTACTGAAATCAGGAAGAATGGAGGGAATTCTGGTGATTCAAAAATTCAAGTTTTTTTTCCAAGATTGCTGAACTGTGGATTGTGATTATACTTTCACTACCCTCTCACTCTGTGACCAGGCATGTCTCCCTACTCCTTTATCTTCTTTGCTCCACAGGAAATTCGTTTTCCATTGTTATATTTGGAAATGCCTGAAGGGAATATAGCCTATGTCCACCAAGCTACTTCTGTTTTTTTAGTCAATCTAACAGTGGGGTTGCCAGGTCCTTTTGTACAGTGTCAGTCCCTTTTAGTGCATGCTGATGGATCACTTACTTACAGCAACATTCCCATCTGCAAAGCCAACCAAGTAGAACACTCACCACTCTGAACAGGACATGCATTGTCCTTTCTCAAGGAAGTTACTGCTGGAATGGCCTTGTCAACCTACAGTGAGAGGGATATTCTATGCAGGAGTCTTCTGGGGTGCTGAAGAGGAAGAAATAATATTTTAGATTACTGTATTCTTTCTCCACTGTTGGAAATAGCCCCATGATAAACGAGAGTGTTGCTCAACCAGATGCTTCTTAGATTTTCTCCTCTTTTCATTTGTCTTTCTGTGCATCTTTAGAATATACTATTTAATATGAATATCTTATCACAGATTCAGTTCATGTCAGGACATTTGTCTTTTCTTGATGTTTCTTCACATTTTTCCCCTTCAGTTTGTTTACTCATTTTCCTATGTGCTTTAACAAGTTGCCTGTGTTTAAGAAATAGTATTTGCAGCCAGATGTAGTGGTGATGTGTCTTTAGTTCCAATAGTCAGGAGACAATGGCAGGTGACAATGTCTGCATGTATGTACCCTATCCTTGGTATCACCCACCCTAATGGATGAGGATAAACTCTACAATGCCCTCACCCGATAACTCCTGTGTTTTCCTCCTAGGTGAAAAATTCTTCATCCATAAGACCTCAATGGTATGGAGAATAATGGAGGTCACAGTTTTTCTTTTTTTTTTTTAATTAAGAATTTTTTATTCATTTTACATACCAATCACAGATCCCCCTCTTCCCTCCTCCTGCCCCTCCAGCATCTCTCCCTCAACCCATTCCCCTTTCCCTCCTACAAGAGGTAAGGCCTCCCATGGGGGAGTCAGCAGACCTGGTACAATCAGGAGAGGCAGGTCCAAGCCCCTCCCTCTGCCTCAGGGCTGTGCAAGGTGTCCCATCATAGGCAGTAGGCTCCAAAAAGCCTGCTCATGCACCAAGAATGGATTCTGATGGAGGTTACAGCTTTTATTTTGAGATAGGTGCTTCTCATGTTTTACCTTTGTGAGGTTTTGTGGGTTTTCCATTACAACCCACTTGTACACATCATGTGCAAACTGTAACTGTGTAGGACTTTGTGAAGGATGCGAACAGACATGAAAAAACCTGTGCACACATGCAAGCCATCATGATTGCTTTTTCATACTTATTCTATGGCAGAACAGTATGCCTATTGCAGAAACATAGAATTGCGCTCTCTTGAGCTTAAACTCTAGTCCCCCTGATTTGAAAAAGTTCTTCTCAGTGTGTGATTGTCCATTCAATAAGACTTCATGAGTGATTGTGAACAGTATGTGCTCATCTTGCCTGGATTGGGATCTACTCTGGATCCTGGATCAAAGATGTACTCTTTTATGGCTATGCCTATGAAAATAGGGCTCAATGTCTACTTATTGACCATGTCAGAACCACATTATTTGTATGCATTCCATAAGAACATTGGACGCCAAATAGCATTGGAAAATGCTGAATGCCATGACCACTTTAATAATGTCAAATATGCTGAAGTTTTCATCTCAGGAAGAGATTACAGCATTTATGAGATGAGAGATTTTTAGAGTTTATTCTCATCTTCAGGGTGGGGCCAAGGATATTCTAACTTCCATGTCAACACCGGGTACACTAAATACAACTTTGGTGTTGTAGCTGGGCTTGTCTATGATGAAACACTCAGGCCCTTAACTAGAATGATTTGGATATGCACACTGCTAGGATAGTCTTCCCGGGTACACAATTTGATTGAGTACTCACTTACATGATACCTTAACACATTATGCTCCATGCTGCAGCTAATGAACTGTTCTCAGACTGGTCCATGTTCACCCTGGACACATGATTAGTGTGAATTTCCTAGTCAGGTCATATTTAACCTGCTAAATCCCAGAAATTAAGAAATTTCTCATGGTTTCTAGAGGAAAAAATAAGAGATTTATTTTCTTTTCAATATCTTTCAGATACTGACTTAATTTACTATGACTGTTAATATCCCAGGTAGGTTTCTTGGGGGTTCTTATCCAGGGAGTTTGCAAGTCTGATCGGTAGGTCCTCAATAAGTAGCTCTTCTGCCTTGAACCGCAGACTTGCTGGTCCAGAATACTGGAACTCAAGGGAAGCAAGTTGGTGAAAAGAGCTCACAATTGACGTGACAAATATAGAAGCTCTGTCTCTGGATGTAGAAAGGACACAGGGTGCCACCACTCCATGATATAAATGCTTCCATCTGTACCTTGCTTCCTCTGGTTGTACATATTTTATCTCCTGTCTTCTACTTGTAGACGTAGATCTGGCCAACAGCATCGAAGGTGGCAAAGGTTTCCTCATTGGGAAAATGGAACACAATTGAATCAGTGAGCATGAATGCCAACTCTAACTGTGAACTTGGATGAGGATCTCTTGAGAACATGAGGCAAGCTGTCTACTCCTCTTCACCAAACAGCATGACCAGCTATGTTGTCTGTCACACATTTGATGTCCCGTTGTGTCCTGACTCATCCATTAAAGAACCAGTCTTTCAGAGGAGCACAGTTCTACATTTATCTCTTCTTTTAACAATGTGATCTTATTACCATCTTCACATCAATGCTCTTGTCTTCTCAGGGAATGGCTGATGCTCATACTTGGAGAAGGTCTTTTCTAGCCCAGGATTTCCTAGGTCCTCAGATTCACAGATACATCTCAGAGGTGATATAAAACCTATTGTGAAGCCATTGGCCATAATACACAAATATGCCCCCTGTAAATGTCAACAATGTGTAATCATTAGTAAAACCCACTTATGATCCCTGCACAGAAAACAAACAAACAAACAAACAAACAAAAAAAACCTGGTGTCTTTTGTGTTTCTACCAAGAATTTTGGAAAAGCTGATCTTTGCCTGGGGGAATATGTGAGATACCTTGAATGCATTCTTGCCTACTTATTCCCACACTGTTGTTCTCCTGAGTCTCCAGGATTATCAGGAACTATCAATCAGACCTCAAGATAATGAAAATGATTGATTGGTTCAAGGAGCATGAGCTGTCCTAAACTATAAGGCTGGCATGTGGCTGCCCTTGAATGACCACCGCAGAAGCAGTGAAACCATAGAGAGCTGTACCTCATAAGAATTGTTTTCTACCTCTCCACTATTGCTAGGAGTCTATGCTGGGGTCATTTTTGTAGATTTGTGGGAGTTTCTCTTGCACCAGGTTTCTACCTGACCCTAAAATGTCCTGGATAAAGACTGGTCTGGCAAATAACCTAGCTATCATCATTGAGTCTTTGTCCAGTGAATAATGGAGGCAGATGCAGAGATTCATGGCCAGGCACCAGGCTGAGCTCTTAAAATCCAATTGATGAGAGAAAGGAGGGATTCTGCAGGCAGGGGACATGGAGATCATGATGGGAAGATGTGCAGAGATGACCAGTCACACTGATGGAAGCCCATGGACTGTGAACTGGTAGCTGTGGAGCCCCCATGGAACTGGACTAGGCCCTCTGGATAAGGAAGATGGCTGTTTGGCTTGAACTGTCTGGGGGGTACCCTGGCAGAGGGATCAGTATCTGTCCCTGGTACATGGGCAGGCTTCTGGGAATCCAGTGTCTGTGGTGTGATGCCTTGCACAGCCTTGGTGCAATGGGAAGGAGCTTGGACCTGCCTAGGCTCAGTGTGCCTGGCTCTGCTGACTCCTCATGGGAGACCTTGATTTGAGGGATGTGGGGATGCGGGGTGGCTTGGAAGAGAGGGCTGGGAGGGTGGGAGGGTGGGATCTGTGGGTGGTATGTGGAGTGAGGAGAAAAGTTCTTAATAAAGAAAACGGAAAAAAAAACACCAAAAAAAATGACTAGTGCAATAAACACCTACCTCCCCCGCCCCCCAAAAAAAGATGTCTCTTTCATTATTCCTCCTCTATTCATTCCCACAACTCAATCCCTTATGTTCCCATCCCTGCTAGCCCCCAGTATGCCCAGGATATCTTTTCTATTGCCCCTTCCCAGAGAAGTCCACACATCCCTGTCCCCTTTGGACCTTCTTTTTTACCTAGCCTCTCTGGGGCTGTGGATTGTAGCATGGTTATCCTTTACTTTATAGCTAATATCCACTGATGAGTGAGTACATAACATGTTTGCCTTTCTGAGTCTGGGTTACCTCACTCAGGATGATATTTTCTAGTTTCCTCCATTTGCCCGCAAATTTCATGATGTCATTGTTTTTCACAGCTGAGTAATACTCCATTGTGTAAATGTAACACATTTTCTTTATGCATTCTTTGGTTGAGGGGCATCTAGGTTACTTCCAGTTTCTGGCTATTACAAATAACACTGCTATGAACATAGTTGAGTAATTGTCATTGTTGAATGCTTGATCAACCTTTGAGTATAGGCCCAAGAGTGGTATAGCTGGGTCATGAGGAAGATTGATTCCCAATTTTCTGAGAAACAGCCATATTGATTTCGGTCAAGTTTGTACTCCCACCAACAGTAGAGGAGTGTTTCTCTTTCTCCACATCTATTCCAGCATAAACTGTCATTAGTGGGTTTTTGTTTGTTTGTTTGTTTTTTCATTTTGATTGGTATAAGATGGAGACTCATAATCATTTTGATTTGCCAGATTAGTAACTACCCCGATTGTCATCAGAGGGCTTTCATCAGTGACTGATGGAAACAGATGCAGAGACTCACAGCCAAGCAAGTGACAGAACTTTGAGAATCCTGTTGAAGAGAAGGAGGAAGGATTGTATTAGCCAGTGGGGGCAAGGTCATCACATGGGAACCCACAGAAACAACTAACCTGGTTTCATAAGAGCTCACACACTCTGGACCAACAACTAGGGAGCCTGCACGGGACCCACCTATGACCCTATACATGTGTGACAGTTGTGTAGTTTTATCTACTCGTGGTTCTCCCAGTGGTGGGAGCAGGGCCTGTCCCAAAAGCTTTGGTTGGCTTCATACTGGCTGGTTTTTCCCATCTTTAATACAAGGGGAGAAGCTTAGCTGTACTTCAACTTGATAAGCCATGCTTTGCTGACACCCATGGGAGGCCTGCCCCTTTCTGAACAGAAACTAGGAGGAGTTAATTCGAGAAATCCATGGAGTCTGCTTAAAGGGTAAAAGAATTTAGGGAGGAAGACCCACTACAGCACTTGAGATTTATCTTAGCATCCTGGAAGTCTGAGGTACAGTCCAATGCTGTTCTTCTGCCTGGGTCCCTCTCAGCATCCAAGCCTAGGAGGGAGAAAAGAGTGGCATACCATACCTGTGTCTCAAGTCTTACAGGTTGCCTTGAGCCATGGCCCAGGGGCAGATACTTCACAGTCATAGGTAGGTAGGACAATTACTTGCTTCAGCTAGGGAGGATGCTTCAAAGTCATGGAAAGAGCAGGTATCCACTATAAGGAGTGGATTGGGGGAAGCTGGGGTGGGGAGGAGACTAGGGAGGAGAAACGGTGGTCTGGATGTAAAACTAAATGAATACGTTTAATTAATAAGAGTAAAAAGAATTGTTTTCTACACTTTTTGTACCTCACACAATTTACCTACATTTTTATCATTGTCATATTTTTTGTAAATTGAAAAAATTTCATTCATTTTACACACTAATCAAAGATCCACCTCTTTCTTCATCCTGCCCCCCATCCACCCCAACCCCCACTCCCCTTCACAAGAAGGCAAGGCCTCTCATGGGGAGGCACATCCTGTAAAGGTAAGTCCAAGTCTTTCCCCCTGCCTCAAAGCTGCACAGAGGTGTCCCATCATGGGTAGTGGGCTCCAAAAAGCCCAATTCATGTACCAGAGATGGATTCTGATTCTACTGCCAGGGGGCTCCCCAAGCAGATCAAGCTATACTATTGTCTCACCATGCACAGGCAGTTATAATTATTTTGATTGTTACTCAAGTATAGAGTTTAAGATATTAACAGAGGAACTGAAGTTTTGGTAGGTCTGTCTTAACATCTTAAATCATTTATTGCTTTTTATTTGCTTGAATTTTATTTTATGAAATGATTAATTTAATCATATATTTTACTACTTATAAATAAATGCACTGATATTTTTCAGAAAGCCTTTAAATATCCTTGAATTATTAGAATTAATACCATTAAGTATGTTGCAATTGTTTCTTTAAATTTGTTAACATATATTTGGTAATTTCAGATCACAAATCGTGTTGTTTCTGTTATCTCACTTCTTTTGGGGGGCTTGCAAAAGTGTGTGTGTACATATAGGTGTGTATGCTGGTACACAAGTGTGTGTGTGTGTGTGTGTGTGTGTGTGTGTGTGTGTGTGTGTGTGTGTCCATATGTAGGACACAGGACAATCTTGAGTTGCTCCTCAGGAGTCAAGAGCATTACCCTTGAGACAGAGTATCTCACTATCCCATAGCTTACCTAATAGACTATGTTGGCTGCCCAGCACACTCTGGAAATCTGTCTATCTCTATCTCCAGCACCAAGATGGTAATCGTGTGTCACCTTGACTGATAACTTTTCATATGAGATCTGGGGAACAAACTCAGTTGTACATGCTTGTATCACAAATACTTTGCTGGCTGAGCCATCTCTCCAGCTGAGTTTTGCTTTAATTTTTTTATAGAATTATTTCACATGTCACCTTTATTATATACTTATTTCATCATGACATTTAATTTAAAATTTCTCTTTATTTTTACAGACATCAGACATACATACAATAAAATATGATCATTCTTACAATGAAATATAATCATATCTACTCCACATTTCCCTCTCCTACTCGTCCCCTATGCTCCCTGCCATGACTCCAAGAAATTCCATACTTTCTCTGTTTGGTACCTCAGTAAGATCAGTTACTATCCCCAAGGTGTCTGATGTGGGACCATCCACTGAAATATAGGAAACCTATAAGTGGCCATATCCTCGGTAAAGAATGATTCTCCCACATAAGTAATTTTCTACTGCTAATACTCCTCAGTAAGGTGTGGGGCTCATGAACTTTCTCTGCTTTGTTTTCTTTTGTTTGAGACAGTTCCAGGAGCCTAGGCTGACCTGGGACTCCCTAGATAAATCAAACTAATCTCATTCATGTTTGTAGCAACGCTCCTCTTGCCTATGCCTTTCAGCATAGGCATCACAGGGACATCTTACCGCATCTAGCCTCATGATAAGAATTTTGAACTACCCTTTGAGGTTCTCAAAAAGATTTTCTCTGTTTCCAGGTTCTGGCTATTACAAATAATTCTGTTATGAACACAGTTGAGCAAATGTCCTTGTGGTGTGGTTGAGTATCTCTTGGGTATATACCCAGGAGTGGTATTGCTGGGTCTTGAGGTTGAATGATGACTTTCTCAGCCTTGATGCAGGGTGGAGGGGCTAAGTCTGGCCCCAACTTGGTATGCCAGCGTGTTGACTACCCAAAAGAGGTCTTACCCTCTATGAAGAGGAGATGGAGGTGGGATGGGAGTAGGTTTGGGAAAGTGAGAGAAGGAACAAGGATTGGTATATAAAAGGAAAGAAATCTTTTTTTTTTTTTTTTTTTTTTTGGTTTTTCAAGACAGGGTTTCTCTGTGTAGCTTTGCGCCTTTCCTGGAACTCACTTGGTAGCCCAGGCTGGCCTCACAGAGATCCGCCTGCCTCTACCTCCCGAGTGCTGGGATTAAAGGCATGCGCCACCACTGCCCGGCAGAAATCTTTTTAAGATAAAAAAATTATTAAAATGATGATTTTCTCTGTTAAATAAAGCATACATATGACAATACATGGAAGACTTTGGGAAAGAGTCATTATCATTGTATTTTAAATTTTTAAGCAGACTTCAGCAAAAAGCAGCTGAGAATAAAGGAACACATTTCAGTGCCGTTTTAAAAATATTAAAATTGTTCTCTTTTGTCCACAGACAGGCTAATTAATAATTATGAGGAGTCATATTTTTCACATAAATTATTTGTGTCCAAATTTCAAATATTGTCCATTACCCTAAGTTGCAAATCATTGGCTTAAAATGTTAGAATGTGACATTTAAAATAACATCCTCCAAATGTTACAATAAGTATACTAGTATGTCTGCATTGCTCCTTGATCATCAATTTTGGGAAAGCCTTTAGATTCTGATGAAAATTATGCAAATTCCAGCATACAGCCCTCCTTGCAGTTTCTGTTAATTTGACACTAATGCTAGCTGCCCATCACATTAACAATAATTTATCTGAACTAAAAGGCTGGAATACCAATTACTGTGATGAGTGAAGCCCATTCTTGAAGTTTCTATTTCATGTTTCAAGTAGACACATGTCAGCACATAGGAAATTTTGTAGATGTATCAAAGTCGTTCAAATAACCGAGTGTATTTGTGTCACAGGGCAGGCTGTGGTTGACGTACAAAAATCTTACAAAGGAAAAGAAATCACTTCATGTTGAGAACAAAGGATTGAAATAGAGAAAAATGTATGTGAAGGTATTCTCACTTATTTGGAAATATTACTGAGGAACTTTCAACTTCTGAAACTTAAAAATATTTAATAGTATTTATTTTATTGTATATATTTATGAATAATTAAATTAACAATTTTGTATCCAATAAGTGTTTTATTTCTTCCCTTCTTGATTGTCGCTGCTCAGTGTAAATTACTTTGACTGTCTCACAATAAAAGGAAAGTTTCTTTAAACAAAAAGGAGACATGACTACATCCGTCAAGGAGATATTGTCACTCGAATTCAAAGGAAGACATTGATGTAAACCATATTTGAGTGCATACCTGTTTTTTACATTGATGAATGATTTTTTGCAGTAGATTTGAGTAACTGAGGATACCTTGAATAATTTCCCTCAATGTGTTTCTCCATATGCTCTTGGATATACTGAAATGGCTCTACAAATATGTGGCAATACCAAAGCTCCTGGTTTTTGCAATACATATTTTTGATAGCAAAAAGACTAATTAAATATAATTTCCACTTATAAAATGTTTTATATAATTATCTAAGATTTTATACTTGTATTTTTGCATATTCTGTGTTTACCATAAAAGACTGATATGACTTAAAAATATGAAAAAGTTAGAAGTTCTATAACTTCCCTGGTGCTTGAGATAATAAAATGCAAATGTTTTCTTTCAAAACTGTAAACCAAACAAATGTGTATCAAGAAGAGTTATAATACTCTTACCATAGTAGCTCCCAAGAAAGCAAGCAAAGACATTGGCACTATTGCCACAGTCCATATGGAGATCTAATATCCGGCTGGAAAATAGAAATGAAATAGTAAAAGGATATAACACTGGAGACAGTTGTATCTGAACTGAAAGTTTACTGTCATATAAAAATTATAAAAGATGCTTTTCTATTAGAAGAGCCTTTAGCAGGATATAGAAGATGATCCTGCTCTAAAGAGTGTACCACCTATCTCCATTCTTTACTTTATTCTACTGTTTGAGTTTTATGAAGAAGCACAGAGATTTGACATAAATGAGTATTAATCTTGAATCTATTTTATGACATATTTTATATAGATACTCAGAAAGTCTAATAGTGAACATAAATGTAACTTTCCCCTATATAAACATTTATATATACTTCCCAGATGGCTCAAAGTATTTATTTGCTGAAGAATTATAGTAACAGACAAGATACTTTTTGTGTTAACTTTTCCCAGGGAGATGTGAACAAAAACAACCTCTGATAGCTACTGATGATAGACAAAAATAAGGATTCTAATGTTCTGCTTGGTGGATCAATGAGTCAATTTGGTTTCCTTGGTTGAGCGGCTATTTAGAAAAATGTGACCCCAGTGCAGCTACATCAATGCAAAGTTTCATTCTTTCGTTGATGACAGCCTCAGGGAGGCTGCATCGAGCACTTAACCTTTCAGTTACTATGGTACTCTGACATCTTTTATTATTGCCTGACAGTGGGGTAGGGTGGGGTTAGGTAGAGCAGAATAATAACCAGAATGTCAGATGAATATATTTTTATTATCTCAGCTTTCTACTGGGGAATGTTAAATAACCCCACTACTACAGATCCAGCTATGCCTGCAACATATTGATTATTTGATTTTTATGGATACTAGATTAAAGTAATCTCTATTCCAGGAAGACTATGGAATGACTATGTACTAATGAGAGGAAATGAAATGTCATATTACATATTGTAAAGTACATTTGTATAAACAGTGATAAAGTTCAAACTCACCGACGTATCAACAATATTTGCAGCTAGACAAATTACTAACATTGCTATATATTAGCTATATTTTGTTTATCCTTAAGTTTAAGAATGGGGATTTTTAACATCATTGCATTATGGCTTATAACATGGAGAATGGAATGCAACAGTGTACTCTGTAAGAGTCATCATGTTACTAGTGGACAGCCCTCTTAAGCTCCTTCTAAGAAGTGATTGGTAAAATGAGGTTAGTTAACATATCTGCTTTAAACCAGGAATGATATGAATGTCTTCTCTCTGTTAAGTACCAGAAAATGGACTGTAGCTTCTACTGCACAATTGGATATTCAAAATAAACAACTATTGCTTTCATTTTTTCTTTTGTTTTGAGCACATGTATACATTTATTGAAAAATGACAATGTCATAGTATGGCATAATTTCTTTTGAAGATTTATTAGCCTGTTTTATTTTTCTAAAAAATAAATATAAGAACATCTCCAAGTTACTTCAAATCAGTGTTCAGCTCCAAATATTCCAGGAAATATTTCCACTGTGATAGTTAAGCTTCACATTGTGAAATACTCAACACATCTTCAGGCCTGGAGATTTGCACCTCGCTCTAGACTTTTCCATTGAATCCTCTCTTACAGAAGCCTGCCCTTGAAATGTGTGTCAGGCTCCATATTCATGGAAAAAAATACATAAATATTTCTCTGATTTAGCTCAACACATTTTCTGTAAATTATGTTTGTATGAACCATTAACCTTTAGAATCAATTGCATATATCTTTACTTATTTATTATTATTATTATTATTATTATTATTATTATGCTGTGGTTATTGTTGAGGATAGTTAATTTTATCATTTTTCTTTTTATTGAAAACATGTTTTGCATAATATATCCTGGTTATGGATTCCTCTCCCTCAACTACACCCATTTTCTCCCCACCTTCCTTCCCATTCAGATCTACTCCCTTTCTGTCTCTCATTACAAAACAGACATCTATGGGATAACAATGAAACAAAATGTAATATAATATAATAAAGTAAAACAAATACTAACAGATCTGATTGGATAAAATAGACAATCAGAAGAAAAGAAGCCCAGAAAAAGGGGGGAAAATACCATAAATCCACTTGTTCATACTCTCAGGAATCAAATATAAATAGTAAACTGTAATCCATAATATCTAAGCAAAGAACCTATATGATAAAAAGAAAAAAACCCTGTATGTAAATAAAATAAAAATTTAAAGATAAGGTAATTCTTTTTTTAAAGGAAGATCCCAGACATGACATTTTGAGACAAGGAGCCTCCAAGATGTCACTGAGTTCATTTTTTACATGACCTACTGCTGGTCATGTAACTGACTATTGGTGAAATTATTAAGGCCACTCCATGTAGTTAAAAGGGAGGTTTATTTTGTGGCGTAACTTACAAATGAAAGGATAGGTAGTTTGCAGGGTCTGGCAAAGACATAGCATAGTCTACCGGTGTTCTCTGGAGAACTCTGTTTGGTCTACCTCCAGCATCCAGGGTCCAGGAACCAAGAGAGCCGGCATATCCAGATCTCGGGTCTTCTTGGTCCTCTCTTGGCACCGCCTTGTAGGTGTGACAGTTACCAAAGCCTCAGTGGGGGTTGGAACTTCCAGATCAAAGCTGGAATGGCTACCCACTATAACTGACCCCATACCCTATAACCAAATTGAAAGAAAAAAAATCATATGATCATCCCATTTGATGTATAAAATGCCTTTGACAAAATCCAACACCACTTCATGATAAAAGTCCTAGAGTGATTAGTGATACAAGGAACATACCTTAATATAATAAAGGCAGTGTATGGCAAGCCCATATGCAATATCAACTTAAATGGAGAAAAACACAAAGCAATTATTCTTAAATGAGGAACAACACAAGGATGTTCACTATCTATATACCAATTCAGTATATTTCTTGAAGTCTTAGCTAAAACAATAAGATAACTGAAACAGATCAAGGGGATACAAATTGGAAATGAAGAAGTCAAAGTATCTTTATTTGTAGATGACAGGATATCATATGTAAATGATCCTAAAAATTCCACTGGGAAACTGTTAAAGCTAATAAACACTTTTAGTCAAGTAGCTGAATAAAGAGTTAACTCCCCAAAATCAGTAGCCCTCCTATATGCAAGGGACAAAAGGACTGAGGGAAAGGATGGGTATCAGGGAACCAGTACTTTTCACAATGGCACCAAATCATATAAAACAGATGGGGATAGCTCTGACCAATCAACTGAAAGACTTGTATGATAAAAACTTAGAATACTGAAGAACGAAATTGAAGAAGCTACCAGGTGATGAAAAGATCTCCCATGCTCATGGATCAGTAAGATTAATATAGTAAAATGGCCACCCTACCAAAAGCATGGGGAGTCAATGAAATCCCCATGAAAATTCCAATGCAGTTCTTCACAAATCTTGAAAGTATAATCTTCAGCTTCATATAGAAACACAAAAATCGCCGGGCGGTGGTGGCGCACGCCTTTAATCCCAGCACTCGGGAGGCAGAGGCAGGCAGATCTTTGTGAGTTCGAGGCCAGCCTGAGCTACCAAGTGAGTTCCAGGAAAGGCGCAAAGCTACACAGAGAAACCCTGTCTCGAAAAACAAAAAAAAAAAAAAAGAAACACAAAAATCCCAGGATAATTTAAACAAGTTTGAATAATAGTAGAACTGCTGGAGTTATCACCATCACCAATAACAAGTTGTACTACAGTGTTATAGTAATAAAAACAGTTTAGTATTGGAATAGAAACAGACATATCCATTAACAGAATTAAACTGAAGGCTCAGACATAATCCACAAACTAATGGACAACTCATTTTTAGTAAAGGAGCCAAAAATAAATGGGGAAAAGGAGTTTCTTCAATAACTAGTGCTGGTTACGCCGGACAGTTGCACATAAAAGAAACAAAGTAGACCCATACTCATCACCTCACCCAAAACTCAACAAATGTAGCAAAGAACCCAATAAAATAATAAAAGAGAATGTGGGGAGTGGAATGGAATTTTTTTTCTTTCTTTATAATTTACAAGATGGTAGACTGCTAAATTCCTCAATGAGATGACAGATCTAAGCACATTTCTTCATAGGTTTGTGTAAGATCAAAGTTTTTTATGCTTCCCCTGACATGTTTTTTTTCTGTCCTTTAAGAGCACAGTTCATGAATATCATTATATATTTCAGATTACCACTAAAATATATAATGCCAATAATCATAGATACAGGAAAGTCTGTTTCAGAGACTAAAACAACTATTATTTGAGAGGTTTCCAGGGGCACTTACTAGTAACTGAAGCACAAGAAAAGTTTTTATACTTCCTGAAGACAGTCATCGGGATACTACATAAAATAGAAAAGTAATTAGAAAAACCTAATTGATTTTTCAATTATAAAATTGATTTCAAGTGACAGTGCAAGCAGAGATGACTTTCCAAGTGATGAGATCATTTCCAGACATACTAGACACAACCAGAGAAGTATTGAAACACTATATAATAAAATACGATCACAAGAAGGATGCGTAAGATTTGTTGTCTGTGTGGTCCCTATGATCCCTTAGAAAACAACATTTGTTAGAATGAAGACTGTCTGTAACTTTAGTCTTCATTATCCTTGAGCAAATCTAGATTTCTTAGAAATGTCCAAGCCAAATGAACACATTCCCTTCATATCTCATTAAGTCAGAAGCATCCTTCAGTTTCCTGGAAAGGATGCATGGGGAAGGGAAAGGATATGAATTGCAACTTCTTATACAGTAACATTTCAATTATTTGCTTTCTGGGAAAGAAAGACATTGGCAACTGGCCTAAGGTATTTTTGTTGTTTCATTAGGGTCAGCCGAAGATTTCAGTTGTCTTTCTTGTCTCTCTGTACTGTAATTAGATATACTTATGAAGGTCTTTGTAACAAATACATTTGTTCCTTTGTGATTAGTTCTAGAGTCACATTGAAATGTTTATGTATATTGTACCCATTTTTGCCAGCCAGGTATTTAGTACATGCTGTTGTACTCCATCATAGTGGCTTCCAATTTCCTGACACCAGCTCCAGCCTGGTTGTTCCACGGCTACCATATTATAGCTAATATTTGTTCATATACCCAGGAAAAAACTCACAATTCAGTTTTATTCATTATTCTTCACACAAATAAAATTTCTTCAGAACAATGCCTGAAGTTTTGACTTTGGATAATTCCATGTGTGCTTTCTGAGAGTCAGGGTTTCCCACCATCCCTTTGAATTGTCCATAGAGGTGAACACATTGTTTGTTCTGTCCATCAGCTCCAGAATATATGATTTCTAAAGATGTATTTACATCTTTATGCAATGATGTGATTATGGAGATAGTCATACTCTTCACTCTTGATATGAAATAAGGCTAGTGCGTATGTATAATTTACTTTATCCATTCAATATGACTTAGGGATGCTTTAATGAATTATTTTGTATTAGTACTAAAAAAAGTAGTTGACAGGAATCAGATGACTAAAACCAAATAAAATAGTGGCTAGAGAGATGGCTGAGAGCTTTTACTGTACAGCACGAGGTCCTGAGTGCAAGTTTCTGAGACCCATGTAGAAAGCTGAGCATGTCCACACGTGCCTATATTCCCCAACCTGTGGACGGAAGAGAGAGAAGGGAGGCTGACATGTGCTGTCTGTCCAATTTAAAGGAGAACTCTGTATCAAATTATTAAAACAGAGAGCAATAGAGGACACCTGATATACTCAGACCTCTGCACCTGCACACACACATGTGCATATGAAACAAACACATTTACCACACACATTCACAACACACACACACATACACACACACACACACAGTTAATTAGCTATAAAGCTAATAGAATATATATGTAGAATATGTATATGTGTGTATAGTATACATCTATAGCAGTGTACAAAAAACTAAGAAGATTAACTTAATTAACGTATCAAAACTTGGATGTTTTGATGACCTGGCAAGAAAAAAAAATGGAAATATGTTTCTACACTTCTTCTCAGATAGTAGATATATTAATCTCCTCAGAGTGTAGGAGTCATGGATATTTACTGCAGTAACAGGGTGAATGCTAGGGCAGATCTGCTCAGCTGATATCTTCACATCTTTGTCAATTGTGAGAACTGACTTGCCACTTTTTCTTCCTTTTTTTATTTGAAAGATTTTTTTTAAAATTTATTTTACATACCTACCACGGATCATTCTCTCATCTTTCTTTCTGCTCCCTCCATCCCCAGTGTTTTGCCCACCATCCCATCCCCTCCTTCAAAAGGGTAAGACCTCCCTGGAGGAGTCAGCAAAGGCTGGAGCATTCAATTGAGGCAGGATCAAGCTCCTCCCCGTTGCATCAAGGGTGAGCAAGGCATCTAAACACAGGTAATGGGCTCCAGAAAGCCAGCACCAGTGATAGATCCTGATCCCATTTCCAGGACCCCTCAAACAGACCAAGCTACACCACTGCCTCCTGTATGTAGAGGGCCTAGTCCTCTCCCATGCAGCTTCCAAAGCTGTCATTCCAAAGTTTGTGAATTCCTATGAGCTTGGTTCAGTTGTTTCTGTAGATTTCCCCATCATAATCTTGATGCCCCTTGCTCATGGAATCCCTCTTCCCTCTCTTTGCCTGGACTCCCGGAGCTTCGTCTGGTGCTTGGCTGTGGATCTCTGCATCTGCTTCCATCAGTTACTGGATGAAGGCTCTATGCTGACATGGTATTCAACAATGATTACCAGAATAGGCCAGTTCAGGCAACCTCTCAACTATTGCTAGGGTCATCTTGTAGATTCCTGGGAATTTCCCTATCACCAGGTTTCTCACTTACCCTATATTAATTCCCTCTATCAAAATATCTCTGTCATTGCTCTTCCACTCATAACCTGATGGGATTGAGAACTGTCTAGAAAACATACCTCAGGACACCTCTGTTCAATTGCTTCCCCAAATTAACTGAGAGTATAAGACACCCTCAAAGTATGTGACTCCCATGAGTGGAAAGTGACAGAAGAGTTCTACCATAGTTGATAAGTGAGATTTCCAGTAACTAACATTTCACAGTTCATATTACACTCTCTCATGCCTTATATCAAGTTCAAGTAGCTTTAATTTTACAGAATATTTCCTGTTCTTCCTTTCTAATAGCTGTTCAAACATGTCAGCCCACTCTTCCTCTCACTTTTAATATCATCAAAGTGAATTTCTTTTTGTTATAATTTTACAATGTAAAAATGATCATTCTTATTTCATTAACTCATTAGCAGTAATAACTCATTTGCATATTTCCCCTGATAACTGTCTTTTCCCATAAATCTCTTCTCAAACATTTGAATATTGTGACATTTTTGGGCTAATCCAAAATGCTAGGTAACTGTATGCTTCATAATAACTCTGAATTATACTTAATATCACGCTCCATTTGTAAATTGGATATGATAATATGGTCTTAATAACAATGCTTAGTGAGTCAATAATTACAGAATGTGTGATGCCTGCTAGTTAGAAACTTTGTAATTTGCTTATGAAAATGGAGGTTAAATCATTAACCTTGGTGTTTACCTCAAGGTTGCAAATGGACTTAACTTAGGTTGTGAAGAGAATAAAATGAGATAATAGAGATGAAAGTAGTGTGTATACTGCATAATTCACTGTGTAGGGCACTACTATGTTCAAATATAAAATTGAACTTTCCAAACAAAAAATTGTCCTTTAAATATGAAATATTTTAATCAAGAAAACGAAAATTTCATTCACAGATTGGAGTTGTTTGTTCTGCTCTTTTTTTCTTTGTTCCCTTTTTTATTTTTATTTATTATTTTAATTAAAGAATTTACGCACAATATATTCTTTCTCTTTTAGTATGAACCTTTTTTATTTTCTAGGAATTTATTTTAATTCATGTGTAAGGGCATGTGTTTGCCTGTTTTATGAACATTTATGGTGGAGCCAGTAGAGGAGGAAAGACGGCATTGGATTCACTGGTTCTGTAGTTACAGGAGGGCTGAAGCCAACTAGTGTGGATTCCAGGAGCCAAAGGAATCTTCTGAAATTACAGCAAGTGTTCTTAATCACTGAGGCATCTCTTCAGTCCACTGTTTTATTGTTGTTATTTTGTTTCATATATTTTTAACAATCAAACAAATCCAAAGACTTTCTTTTCTACATGTGTCTTTCTTACTTTCCCAATTATTCTTGTTTCATTATACTTTTCTAGGTACTTCTGCTGGTTAGTGATTTCAGTTACATAAAGCCACCAAAGAACCTCAACTGAGGAATGGCTTCCATCAGAATGTCCTTGTGGCATGTCTGTGGGGGCACTTTCTTCATTAATGATCAGTATGAGAGGGTTCAAAGAAGAAGTTGAGCAAGCCATGACAAGCAAATAAGTAAACAGTGTTCCTCCATTGTTTCTGCTTCAAATTCTTGTCTTGGCTTCCTTCGATGATGTACTATAAAGTATACATAAAATTAACTCATTATCCCCACATTGCTTTTGGTAATGTTGCTTATTACAGCAACAGAAAACAAACCAGAACCCGAGCTGGTATCAGAGAGTAGGATGTTGCTCTGAATAGACTTGGCCATGTTTCTTTGTTTGTTTGTTTGTTTGTTTGTTTTGGGTCATGGGTGTCATGATATTTGGAACTTTGTGATATCTTAATTTCTACAAATACTAAATCATGAATTACATTCATTTAGTCAAAATAGGCATAGGGAGTTGTTGCAAAGAAGCAGTATTCTTTATGTCATAGAAGGTGCCAGAACACAGGGAGTTTAGAATACTGAACTACCACATCAGGGCTGATGTTCACATCACAGTTGACTGTGGCAAAGAGCAAGCTTCTATGGGTGCTAAGCCATTCATCAGTATACCATGCCCTCAAATCTACTTGCTTTGGATACAATTTGATATCTTTCCAGAGAAAATATGATAACATGCCACCAACCTGAGTGGGAGGTTGGGGACATGCATGACTGACAATACTCAGTTGTTTCTCTATGGGAGATATTGTATCTAAACTTTTGTGGAGGAAGTCACAAGCCAAGAGTGCTTACCTAATATGGGGTTTCAGGATACATATCTTTCAGAGCACATAATACTATTTGTGTAGTGTCATACAAATAATTTGTCCTGGATTGTCTGTGTGAAGAATATGATGAGAAAAGAGAAACTGTGTTCTTGGTGAATTCAATTTGGGTTGATGGGGTCAAACATTGATTACTCTAATTATTAGCTGGGCAATCTTGAGCAATTTACTCGACTACACTAAGGTCTCATTTACTCATCTAGAAAATTGGGCTAAGCATAGAGTTAACTGGTGAGGCTGTTGCAAGGATACATTAAGTGGATTTCTCTGCACTGTCCCTTGTGCAGTATATTATTACAATGACCATTGCTAGTGGTAATATTATACCCAACTCCCATGTGGTAACAGAAGAGAATGCAGCAATCTTCTCACACACATTCTGTGGAAGAAGAAATGTTTTGATACAGTAAGAAATTGTTCAAAAGACTTTTTTCTTTTGTAAGTCAGTTATTGGGACAAACCAGGTTTGTGTGAAGAATGAACACTTATTGGCACATCTCAAGGAGGTATGGATAAAGCGAGCTGAATTGTAATTTGGAATCTTCTAGGAGGCTCACAGCATTAAGGGGGGAATAGAATGAAAAAAAGCCTCAACCTGGAGTTAAGAGTTTCTCTTTAGAATGTGAGTGATATTGAATGACTGATCTAAATTGCTTTAAACAATCCTGAAAGTAATTTGAAGAAAATATTTTTATTTGAAATGGATTATGAACTAGAACATCCAGATTCAGATATAAAAAGAGAAAAGAAAACATATTGTTTTTTACTTTTCCCTGAATAAATAACATATTTCATTGGAAAAGGTTACCACTTTCCATGACTCCATCCTTTTTCTTTTAAGTAAATTAGACAAATAGACAAACATTATCTAAAACCATTGTGAATGGCTTCTCTGAGAAACTGATGAACACTTAACACAAATAAGTTATTTAAATAAATATATTTACATTAAACTTGAAAGAAAGGAAGGTTCCAATTAACCTCTCTGCCGTCCTGATACTTGTGAAGCTCTAAGTCTCTTACTATGAGCACAATCAGCAATTCGTGACTTTTTCCTTGTTCTACTTTGGATTCTTGAGTTGCATAATGTTGAAACACAGCCTGCTAATCATGAATGTCCTTCAGCTTTTCATAACATACCTTCTGTGAGCCATGTTTTTTTTTTAAATTTTTTTTATATAGTATCTCCATTAGGTCTTCAGAGACTTGAACTAATCCCTTGACTTTATTACACATTTTTCTATCTTCTTCTCATACATTTACTTTGTTGTTATTGACCATTGGGTTACAGGTAGTCATATTTTCTCAATATGTTTTCTCCAATCAGCCTTCTCTTCACTATTCTTGTTGATTCTATGAATTGCCTTTCTCTGATAATATTTTTCATTATAGTAGGCATAACCACAGTTTTTCACAATGTTCATATAACTCATTATCAAAACTCATAATAAAGAAGTTCAAAGTCAAAATATATATAACAATTTTATCATTTCTTGTGAGTCCTAACTACTGTGAGAAACAGAAACTTACTTCTCTCACTTCCAAGCACTGAGAAGTCTAAGATCAAGGCTTAGACATAGAAAGTGATTGATGGGGTTTATTTAGGATATTGCCTGCTTGTGTCCTCATGTGGGAAAATAGGCAAGACAGTGTTGTTTTGTTATATTATTAATCATATTCACTGGGATGGAGCAGTCATGTTCCAATCATTTTCCAAAGGCCCTACTGTTTACCAATCCTGTCAACTTGGAAACTAGGTGTAGTTAGAGTGATGTTGAAATTGATGAATTAAGTGCATTCTTTCCTTGATGTAAGATTTGTTATTCTAGTAATACTATGGCTTGAATATTTTCCCCAATCTTCAAGTTTAGAAAATTTAATCCCAATGTAAAGGTATGGGGAAGAGGGACCAAGTAAGTGGCAACTGGGTTTAATACCATTGTCACAGGAATGGATTAGTATCTAGACCATGTTCTCATGTGGACAATGAGGCCAGTGTTTGTGTCTTGACTCAAGTGCTCTCTGGCACGCCTGCTGCCTATGCCATAGATGATGTCATGCAAATGTCTTTCCCAGATGCTATCTCAGTGATTTCCCATGCAGTAGCACTGTGAGAATTCTTTTTTGTTGTTGTTGCTGTTCTTACAATTGGTCCATTCTATGATATTCTGTTATAGCAACACAACACAGAATAAGAAATGAAATATATTTCTTTTTTCATATTGCCTTTGGGCCCTTTCAGTGATTCTTTGTATTTTTTGTTTTATGTTTCTCAGGGATAAAATATGTAAATGCTGCAGTCAGTAAAGATTCCATGTAATTTTATATTCTCAGGTCATTTTGCCTACTACAAAATATTGACCTTACACATTACTGTGTTATTATGTTCCTCCCTCCAAAATTCATACCTTAGGGAAACAAATATCATCCTGAATTTTAAAATGTATCCAATCAGCATATTTACTTATTGACTAGGGGAGAAAAGGAGTTTTTGAAACTGTATAACATAAAGCATGGAACACCTGAGAAAATCATTACTAATAAATAATTAAACATGCCTTTAGCTGAAAGTTTCCTGTGTCCTGGCTGGCTAGCTGTAGAAAAAATCTCTCCCACTCACACCCCCAAGTAAGCACACAGAGGCTTATATTAATTATAACTGTTTGGCTATAAGCTCAGGCTTATTACTGACTAGCTCTTACACTTCATTTAACCCATAATTCTTATATATATTTAGCCAACATGGCTTGGTACCTTTTCTCAGTTCTGCCTTGACATCTTGCTTCCTCTCTGTCAGGCTGGTGACTCCTGACTCAGCTCTTCCTCTTCCCAGAATTCTCCTTGTCTGTTTATCCCACCTATACTTCCAGCCTGGCCACTGGCCAATCAGCATTTTATTTATCAACCAATCAGAGAAACACACATTCAAAGCATTCAGAATGGTATTCCACAGTACTTGTCCTTTTCTGTCTAATAAAAAAGGAAGGTTTTAACTTTAACATAATAAAATTACATATAACAAACAGTTATCAAGCAAGAATTATAATTATAATAACTAGTCTATTGTATTTGGCAAAATTAAAGAAGATATCCTATCTATCCTATATTTGTGAGTCTAAGGTTTCATATCTACCTTACTCTTATCATAACCAAGGAAAACCATAATTATAACTATTTAGTCTTTAACTACATCAAAGATCTCAGAAGAATATAATATTATCTAAGTAAATAGGAAGAGCATTGTAAGCAACTTTCAAAAATCTAGAATGACAGAGACAGATGTCTGCTTGGAGAGTCATCTAAAGTTTCTCTACAATGTTAGAGCATCCATCTTCAGCCCATAGGCCTAGATTCTCTCAGTCCCTTCTTCCTGTGTCCTGTAGAATATCTGGCAGTGTCCTCTGATAAGCAGGAACCTGAAGAACCATTTTGCCTTCTTTTGGCAAATTCGGTGATCATTTTTTTTAAGTCCTTGTATGTCCACTTTATATAACATATTATCAGCAGTCCAGGCGAGAGTAGTTTCTTGCCCAAATCATTATTTTTGTCAAGAAGATAAACTCCATATGGAGTATCTTCAATGCCCATCTATCTCTTTGAAGTAAATCGGTGTTGCCAGGAGCAGACGTGTTTCACTGTCCATAAAATTTAAGTTTTTAAAACATTTTAAATGCCATATTCTGTAGGTCTTTGAAGTGTTTGAAGATTACATACCTAATATGTAAAGGTATATTAAAATATACCTTTATATACCTAAAAAACAACTTGAATGGCTACAGGACTGGGCGGGGCACAGAAAAATTTCTACTAGACATGCCTAGCCTGTAAATATATGGAAATCTCTTTCTTCTAATGAAGTTAGTTTGTGGGACACGTTTTGAATTTTATATGTTAGCCCCTTAAAAAATAACTCTGTAAGTAAAGATTTATTTTTATTCTGTCTTGAGGTAAATAAAAGTAATGGCCTTTAAAGTCTCCTGCTCTATAATTCTCAAGGAACAAATGTGTCCTACTAAACTATGAATGCCTTCATTCTAATAGGATGGAAATTTCCAAAAAGTTGAGGTATGTGCAAGTGCAGTTTCATGTGCACAATTGTGTTTCTTTGTAGCAACCTGAAGGCAACATCCTGTGTCTTCATCAATCTCTCCCCACCTTATTTTTTTAAGACAGATTTTCTCACTGGCCAACAAGATCCAGGGCTCCCCCTGCCTTTGATTCTCCCATGCTGGGATGGCTAATGGCTGGACATTCTTTTATATGGGTTCTGAATTTAAATCTTCATGCTAATATAGCAAACATTTTACTGACTGAGCTATCTCCCCAGCTTTAAACTTGACATATTTGAAAGCCTGATTGTCATTATCATTCTAGAGCACATAAAGTCATTATACCTTCTTGAAATCACTGTGCCTTGTATACTTTCAACCACTTAAGCCATACTACCATTGTGTATATGATTTGTACAAGACACATTTTATTTCCTTGGAGTCTTATTAGCAACATTGCCATGGAACCATAGCTGATGCCATTGAAGGACTAATGGGAACTGATGCTCTGGACTTATCACTAAATGTGACAAGAAGTAAAGTAAAGGAATGGTTTAATACAATTTCTTCCTCAACATGCTAGTCATCAAGTTTTCAAAAGTGGTGAGGTCTTCATGTTATCAGTGTCTGATAATGAGGTCTTCATGTTATCAATCTCTGATGAATGCAGACCAATATCTATCCACCACAGAGAGTGGATTCTGTGGTTTGCAATATTTAGTACATAGAATGATTGTTTCTCCAGAAAGAAATTGAAATATTGTCAAAGCAGAGGACATTTCTGGATATAAAATGAACTTAAATATCCCCTTGAGAATATATGAAAATATGTCACCTTTAATTGTTTCAAAGCTAGTTACTTCAGGATAGAACTGTGTTTGAAATATTACTCTCAAGTTGGCAGGATCCAGTATTTAAGTCCAACACCATAAAAAATTCTTTGTGAAAAAAAGGGAATTAAAGAATGAAACTGATGATATTTTATTAGTAGTAAGTGCAACCACTTTGTGATTTGTTACAGTGACTTATTCACACAGTCACTAAATGTGGGAAAGAAGACAAAAGCATGGCCCCATGGAAAGCTGAATGCTACGACTGTCAGAAGAGCAAGAGCACCGTGGCACCTTGGTGAGGTGCTAGCCCATTTCCAGTATGTTAGACGAGAGGGACAATGCTCTCAATGCTAATATTTCTTGGACACCTCTGATTTAAGGCCCCAAACTTACTTTCAAACAGTATTCCATAAATGTGAAGGTGTTTACTTACAGACATATTATTGACTTACTAAAAACAAATAAAACCTATGTTTGAGTCAGCAAAAACATCCATTAGAACTTCTGACCTGCAGTCTGACATGGAGGCAACAGGCAATAACTCTAGCTGTTTGTAGTTGTGGAGTTGAAGGCAGGGTAATGAGGAGTTTCCAGTTTTCCTTTGCTACACAGGGAGTTTGATGTCATTCAAGGATACAGAGGAGTTCTATCTCAACAAATAGACAGCCAAGCAAAACAACAACAACAAGCTATGTAATGACTTGATCAAAGGATGGCTTCAGTCCAGGAATTCAAGGCCAGCTTAGAGAACACAGGGAGGGAGACACTGTCCCTTAAGACTAACATATTGTTTTGCTTTTATTCTTGTGAATATTTGTCTGTTACAGCTTCAAAATTAATTTTGTCTGTAGCATTAAGTTTCATCTCATAGCTTAGAATCTAATTGTGTTTATGATTAAAGGCATTACTTCTTTTATTTTTCTTATGAATACCATGAGATTTTATATATATATATATATATATATATATATATATATATATATATATATATATATATATATCCTAAAATTGTATCTGACTAGGCAGTACTTTGTTTTTATCCTAAAATCAGGCAACGGTTAACAGTGTGAAATACTCAAAGGCAGTGGGACAGCAAATCTTCTCTTTCCTGGAGATTTGGTGGGTGAAAAGACCAAGCCTGTGCACTGGTCATAAAGTCTTGATTGTATTGACAATGTGACTTCTAATTCAGCTCTGACTCTACATCTTATGTGTTTTGATATCTTTCTCACCATGATTCAAATTTGAGCCCACAAAGGAAGATATTGATGAGCAGTCCTTTTAGTGAGACATTGAGTTACTTTTGATTCTGAATGGGAAATTTCCTCTCTACTGAGTCATAGGTTTGCATATGAAGAGGGTGTGTGTGAAGGGAGAGCTGGTTGAACATTCATCCCTTCCCCACTTTGCCATGAATTTAAACCAAGTCTGTTCATGCACCTACTCATTTTCTACTTTTTTTTTAAAGATTTATTTATTTATTATGTATACAGAAGAGGGCGCCAGATCTCATTACAGATGGTTGTGAGCCACCATGTGGGTGCTGGGAATTGAACTCAGGACCTCTGGAAGAGCAGTCGGTGCTCTTAACCTCTGAGCCATCTCTCCAGCCCCCTCATTTTCTACTTTTAAGTAGCTTTTATGCTAAGAAACTATCTGAAGAGCTCCTGTCTCCTGGGAACAAAGGTATGTTGTGATATGTCAAAAGTAGAATTGTAAAAAAGATTACCAAGTTATCAAAGAGTGGGAATCAAGATCAAATGAAAAGGCTAAGTCCTCTTAGTTTCCTCTATACATTGTTTGCATTCCTCTTCTCTCTATTATAATCATGTCTATTTGGTAAAAGGTTATGCAAAATAAATTAGACTTTTAGAGCACTGACAGCTCAGCCATAGAGAAATTCTTTTTTTTCACTTTACATGTGAACACCTGCTACACTTTTAATGAGCTGTAAATTATACTTTACACTTATGTAACAAGAATGAATATTACTCTTTAGTTCTAATCAAAGAATATATCAGAATGACTTGTTGCTATGAGCAACAGCTTGTCAAAAATGGATACTTCCTCCAGGAACAATATAGATAGATAGGTCCAGGTTGATAGATAGAAAATATGATTTATAGTGCATTGAGAGTTATCAGTCTTTCAAATGTTCTTACCTTCTGTGGTTTGGAAGGAATTTGTCATTGTTCTGTGGCTATGACTAGATTATTTTCCTCTGTTCTTATCTTTGTTCTTTCAGTCTCCTTGCATCTTATAGGCCAGAGGAGAAAAATGAACACTTATGTGGCAGTTTCACTGTTTCTGACACATTAAAATGAATAGGCACTAAATAGGATTCAAAGAGACTCTTGAAACAGTGAAACATAATGTTAATTTTGATGTATCTCCCCTGATCTCCAGTTAGAAATACTTTTAAATACTTAACTTATGTAAATGATATTTAGCTATTGTCAGATTTCATTTTAAAGGATATTTAGTATATTATAGAAGAGGAAACATTAACAATGATCCATTGGGATGTGGCTATTGGCCTCCTACATTCATGCACGTGATGTTAGAAATTGTGGTCAAACTGAGCTAATTTCTTTCCCCTGAAGAGTATGAATGTGATGCTCCTTACATAGGTGTGAGTTGGCTCTGTGGCCAAGAGAACTGCGGGTGAGAGTGGGTTGTCGTCTACGCAGACAGCAGTGTAGGCCATAGGTGCTGCCTCTGAGGAGTGGGAATGGAAGTGTGGGTGTGCCGCACGAGTTCTGAACATCTGGGACTCACCACAGACATCTGCAAAGGGGACAACAGCCTCTACTGAGGACATGATTCGGGGAACAACTGGCATTGAACTAAGGAGAGAAGAAAAAGGAAGGATGCTTTAGCACATGTCTCTGAGCCACTTATAAGCCCTGGAGGAGCATGGAAAGAAGGGTACTGCTTAATAGGCAAAACAGAACGATACATGTGTACATTTAGCTTTCAGTTTTGAATATAAAAATATTCTTTGGATTTGGGGAACCAAATAAAAATGCAGCAAACAGCACTACCTTCATGAGGAATGAACTAACATGGTTTCCTTCATGTTTAGAAACTCCAAGCCCTGTGCTCTTTTTTATAAAGAAAGAAGATTTAAACAACTCATTAAAAAGTAGAAAACGACATGCAACTTTCTGCTTATCACCTATAACAAAAACTTCAAAAAGACCATTTAATTCCAAAGTTGTTCAATATGCAAGCTATCTATTTATACTAATTATGCAAGTCATGAGAAAATGAAAACCAGAGATAGAATTCTCACAAGAGAATACAGTTGTGAATGCTCTGTGTGGGCATTCTTGAACTGCCATTTCATCCAGCAAAGCTTCAGGTGAATACTGCATTTGCTATTCTAATTTAGCCAATAAAAATGCTAGCTCTTTATAACTAACAATAGCAATGATAGTGTATTCACAGAGATGTTTACTTACTTAAATTAGGTATAATAAGATCATTAAGTATGCAAAAAAGATCTTTATGCTTCTTCATTTTAACTTCTTGAAATTAATAAGTAACAATACTGAATACTGGAACAAATATTTGATTTGTTTTGTTTCTTTGTCAAAAATCAGTGAAAATATGTTAAATCTTATGAATGTCCCTTTCCACATTTAGAAAGATACCCAACTCAGAGAAGTTTCAATGTTCTTGTTTGTTTGTTTGTTTGATTCTTTCAATAACTAACCCTCTGTTTTCACTAGACAGTACCCAACTTGTGCACAGTGTTAAAGATGAAGTGTAGACACAGGTCTGTCAAATGTTCACTCTATATACAATTTAAAGTCCCATATAGTTGGACACCTGAGAAGAGGTGCATATGTATTTTCCTCATGTTAATCACACAATACAATTTAATTATATGAGATTTTATTTGGTTATTGATGCCCATTGAATCCTCACTCTGCCAACTATAAATAGGCATTTAACTGATAATTGCAGGAGAGTGGTTAGAGAGATGATTTAGTAGTAAATAGCACATACTGTTACTGCAGAATAGGCATTTTTCACAAGTATCTATAACTCTAGTCCCTCTGGCTTCTGTAGGTACTTACACATAAGTGCACATAAACTACTGCAGATGAGCGAGCACATGTGTGCACGCACACACACACACACAGAGAGAAAGAGAGAGAGAGAGAGAGAGAGAGAGAGAGAGAGAGAGAGAGAGAGAGAGAGAGAGAGAGAGAGAGAGAAACCTTTGAAACTCACTGAGGAGTTTATTCCTGCATAAGTGAGAAGTCATGACAGCCAAGTCCAGTTCCTGGGCCTCCCTGGAAACTTTAGGGAGTTCAGCAGGTCTGAGAGTCCCCTTTCCCTAGTCACTGTTTACAACTTTTGTGAACTTGTGGAGTGTCCTCATGAATCCTCTAAGTTTTAGGGAAATCTTGAGTTTTGTATGTTTTCTTTACAGAGCTCAGCTTCATGAGTCTTACTGGTTTCTCTCCTATAATTAGTACAGAATGTTTCACATCTGGAGAAGCAGTTATACCAAGTAGAAAAAAGAGAATCTTGTGAAAATCCAAATAGAGTTTAGGAAATATCAATTCAGAGGAACACTTGGGCCCTACAAATGATACATCCTGAAGAAGGCTCCATACTTCAGAGGAAATGATTGCAGAATTTAGTTATCCTGCAGGTTTGGAGCTATTTAGGGGCCAGAGGGCAGTAGTCCTGATACCTCTAAAACAGACTGAATATGATCAAGCTCCAGAGATGGTACTATGGCAATTACCTGCTGCATCTGGATGGGGAATTAACAGTGCTTTCACGTGCACCAGAAAGGACACTATTGCACATAGTTAAATTCAGGCATCCCACACTATTAGGCAAAACTGGTTTCTCCAGAAACTCAGGTTCCTGAGTATGATACAGCCATCTCCAACACCTGCAAGGGAAATGCTTCTAAAGGACTGAGGGAGACCTTAAGGAGTCGACAATTAATTTACTTTCACCTTCTAGAATAGATGCCCATGATAGAAAACCTGGCAGGTTGTGGAAAAGATAAAGATATTTTTGAACTTGAGTTTTGTGAACAAATTCAAACTCAGATTCTATAGTGATTCTGAGTCAGCCACATGCTACCCAGTGTAAAGAATTGTGTCCTTGGAGGTGTTGATGTGAAATGAGGAAAATATTTATGAGAAGAGATGCCAGGTAGACAGTTTTGATATTGAATCATTCCTCTACTTCTCTATCTTCTTAAGGAAGGAGAGTCTTCACAGGTCTGCTTTGGAAGTGCTGTGACAGTAGTGATTATATCAAGTGCATTTCTCATTCTTGTAACAAAAATAACTTGAGGCAGCAAAGGTTTATTTTGGCTCATGATTTGAGGGTACAGACCTCCATAGCATGGAGGCATTGCTGCTATGAGCATGAGACAGTGAGGCATGATGAATGATGATGCTCATGCTTATGGTTTGGTGCAGCCTACATTCAAAGTAAGTTCTCCCACTTCAATGCATTTGGAAACACTCTTACAGGACAGGACAAAGGTGTGTCTCCTAGGTGGTTGATTCCAAATTCTAACAAGTTGACAAGATTAACTATCACAAGGGTAGAGATAACTTTCATGTTACAAATAGCAGTTTTTAATCTTTAAATGGAACATTTATAATCTGTTAGTTAAAACAAAAAATATTTAGGTGGATTGTGTGTATAGAAACACATACTCAAATTCTCTTAGTTTCTTTTCGTGTGGAAAACACATGAAAGTAAAGCCTTTGCATTTTATTTTCATTTAGTAGTGGGGAGTATAAAAAAGCAGTTAAGAGATCAGTAAATCAATTTAAGAATTTTTAGTTTAAAATAGCAAAAAACAGATGAAATGTAGAATTTTTCAAAAGAAACTAGCAAAATGTATAGAAAGTGCATATATTCTTTATTTTACATACTTTATATAGAATGTTCTTCTCTCTTCATTCTAATTTACCTGCTCATTGAGCTGTTCATTCATTTTAAGCTATTCTGCACTTTTGTCTCCAACAAATTCTGAATAATTTTGATTAGTATCTCTTTCTGCATACACATCTTTTTGTTCTCATTTTCAACCATTCATTTTACTTTTTATTTTAGTAAAGCCCTAAAGAGGTGATTTAATGCATTGATGTGAGTTATTAATGCCTAGATTTGATCACTGTACATTGATGGAAATATGCAGTACACCATTCCTTAAATAAAAAAATTGTCATATCATAGGCATTTTAGTAGGTAATTATGCCTGAAAAAAAGGAAAGCATGTCAGTATCTTTCCTATTATGTGCAAAAATATCACATACTTCTATCTATGTAAAATCATAGGCCTTTGGAGATAGTCATGTAATAAGAATTCTAGAATATATTTAAAGCATGGGTAAATGAATAGACTATTGCCTGCTTTATGACTCTATCCTGGAATCCTGGCCATTTCCCAAATGTATCTTCACTCTCACTTGGTCATGAACTTTCCATCTTGCCACAACTACAGCTGACAAATTTGCCTGCCTGGCTTTAGCTTACACTAGGTTCCCCAAATATGGAGCATCCACCTGTCTATTCCTGAGCTCTATCCTAGGGTTATTAAGAATAGATTCTATCAATCATTCCTTTTTAGTCTGTATAACTAACATCTAAATTCATCTGGACTCATTCTCTCCCTATCAGATTTACCGCTGTATGTGTAACAAACCACTGTAGGACTCTTCACAAGGCTACATGCTTAATGATTGCTTAATTGTTTGACAGGTACAGAGACTAATAAAAATAGTTAATTACTTTTTAGATAGTAGAACCTTCAGCATTGCTTCGCTTAGACTCCCCTTGAGTCAAGTTCAAGGGTACCTCAATGTACATATACTAGTTTACTCGAGTATATGGTCTTTCGTTTTGCTTTGCAGGATGGACTGAGAATCATCTATGTGTTTCCGTTCTTTGTAAATATACATACTGTCATTTACCAAACTGCAAGTATAGTATTACTAAAATCAGTATATAAATGAACAAGAAACAATAGGACATACAAAAATAAGAGGCACTGACAGGCACATTTGTTACAGAAGAATGTAGTCAGTTGTTTTTGCAATGCCCCCTTTTCTAACTTCTAAAGTTATTTAGCAGGTTACATGTGCTAGAAAATAATCACCTTTCTCTCCCCAACATAAGAGGCTGTTTAATTATGAATCTTATCCCTTTATTCTGAGTTATCCTTGATTGGATCTTCTTTTGATGCTTCTAAGAACAAGTTAATGTAAGGTTTTTCATTATCTGTGATAGTTACTGTTTGCTTTATTTCCTGTGTGTGTGTGTGTGTGTGTGTGTGTGTGTGTGTGCGCGCACACACATGTGCATGCATATATATGTATGTATACAAAGGCCCAATTGTGAACACTGGGTGTCTTCCTCAGTCATTTTCTACCCTATATTTTGAGACAGTCTTTCACTGGAGCTTACTGATTGGCGAGATTTACAGGCCACTGGGTCCATAGAGCCACTTGTCTCAGCTCCTCCGGCACTGGATTTATAGATGAACTGTAAAACACACAACATTTTATGTGAGTTCTGGTGACTCAGTCTCAGCTCTTCATGCTTCAGCATTCGTCACTTGAGTGACACTCAACTTTGAGCCCTAATATTTTCTAATCTGTAGATCTTCTTGCATACTGTATAACCATAGTCAGGAATCCTTTACCATAATCAAGAAAAAATAAAACCTAAACAATGATTATAAAAATGGAAAATGACTTGACTTAAACTTGATCCAGTCCCTGTTTGTTCTCTCATTACAATGCTCCTGAAGTTTGAGAAAAGCCTACTCTTATGCCTCTTACATCTTTATGCCAAACTCACATTTCAGTCTACCATATTTGAATCTCTATCCTATGCTTTTTACAGATATTATGAGTTAGCTAACACATGATTAAACACAAATGTTAAAGCCTTGTTAATTCTTGTATATACACACTTATGACACTATTAGCACAGTTATTCCATTTTTCTGAGTGATTACTGTTACAAATATGCTCTTAAAGATCTTTTCATTACTTCAATCACAGATAATTTAAATTTTTTCTTTACTTAAATGTCATTTTGAAAACCATTTTCCTTCTGTAAGGATCTCATGCATTATAGTCACTGTATTAATTGTGATATTTATGTACTTGGTTGTAGTTGGTTGATTTATTTTTTACTCTTATAGGGCCTGCCAATTAGCTCCCAAATAATACACAGAGACTTATTATTGCTTATGAATTCCTGGCCTTAGCTTGGCTTGTTTCTATCTAGTTTTTCTAACAAATTATCCCATCTACCTTTTGCTTCTGGGCTTTTACCTTTCTCTCTTCTATATATCTTTATTTCTTACTCCTTTACTGGCTGTGTGTCTGGGTGGTTGGTGCTTGGTATCCCCCTCTCCTTCTCCTTTTCTTGCTCCTCTTTCTCTTTTATCTTCTCTTCTCATTTATTCTCTCTTCCTGGCAGCCCTGCCTAGTTATTGGCTGTTCAGCTCTTTATTAGGCCAATCAGATGTTTCAGACAGGCAAAGTAACACAGCTTCACAGAGTTAAATAAATGCAACATAAAAGAATGCAATACATATTTGCATCATTAAACAAATATTTCACAGCATAAACAAATGTAGCACATCTTAAATTAATATTCCACAACACTTGGTCATCATGTATGTCTTTATAGCCCATTTACTTTCCATATAGAGTTATATTTCTAGGTATATATATAATAAATTTTAACTTTGTTCCTTATGAATCCCTTCAAATTCATAATTGCAGACATGCTGAGTGTCTTCAATATTACTATATTTCTCTTGCATATTCATTATTTCTATTATAAACGACACTTTTCCTGTCATTCTAGAACCGTCCTTCAGATTTTTTTTCTATTCTCAGACACCATCTGTTCTGCCATCCATTTGATCAGCCATTTTTACATTCCCAGTGCACCTTAAAGCAATCTCTTTTCTCCTCTCTTTGTGTTGTCATTTGAATTTAAACATCCACTGCATTTCTTAAATCATTTATTGACAGGAACATCGCCAATATTCCTCCTGCAGATATATAAGCTTTACATATTTCAAATCAGATATGTTTGTTTGCTTTCTCTACTGAGAAATCCCTACTGTTTCTTAGGTATTCACGATCACTTTTGCTATAAACATTGCCTCTCTCTGATTCCTTGAAGTAAATCACTGTCTTTGTGAGTTAAATGGGTTTATTTTATTTCGCTTAATAAAAAATTCTCATGACTACAAAACCATTTCTGGCCTAGTGAGGGACATATAAGGATTAGTTTTCTCTAGGATGGGAATATTGTGATAGTCATCATGAAAGCTAAGCTGTACCAAGTAGATAATAACCAGTTAACACACAGTGTGTGTCCACCAGATGAAGGGATGATTCCTGTCTCAGGGTAACAAACTAGAATGGTACTGGCTACTATCAATTCTACAAGAGTGAAAGTTAAAATACATGAATATTTCATCTCTGGAATTTTCCACTTAATATTTTGGGACAATTGTTCACTGTGGGTAACTAAATTTTTGGTAAGTGGCTAATCTCAAATTTCTAGATAATGAGATCATCAAGGATCATCTGGGAACTTCTCTTTTGGGCACACTTATAGGGGATTATCTTGATTATATTAGTTGAAATGAAGAGACCCACTCACTCTGGGTTGCACTATCATGGCCTTAGATTTTGAACTCTATAGGAAAGATAAAGTGAAATGAGCACCAGTATTCATCCTACTCTGCTACTTCACTGTAGATGCAATATGACTAGCTGCCTCAAAATCCTAGCACTGGGATTCCCCTGCCATTGTTTTACTGCATTATCGATTATACCTTAAACTTTAAGCCAAAGTAAAACTTTCTTCCTATGTTACATATATATGCATATGTGTAGCATGTATTAGTAAATGTATATCTTTCCATGTTACACATATATATTATATAAAATTATATAGGAAGAAAAATTATAAGGGTTATATTTTATATAATTTATATAATAATATAAATTATTAGTATATTTTATAGTAACATGAGAAGTAGTTGTTCTAGTTTGTTTTCTATGCCTGTAATAAACACTCTAAGAAAAAGCAAATTGAGGAAAGAGTTTATTGGTTTTAAACTTCAAGGTCATGATTCATTATTCAGGGGAATTGGGCAGGAACTCAAGTAAAACCCATGGAGGAACATTGATTACTACCTTACTTTCTGACTGGGTCATGCTCAGCTAGCTCTATTGGACAGCTCAGGACCACCTACATGGAGATGGGACTGTCCACAGTGGGTGGAGCCCTCTGACAATGCTCATCCTTCATGACAGTCTCATACAGAGTGGCCACAGGCCAATGTGGTGTGGGCAGTTCTTTAATTTCTCTTCTCCAGATACTCTAGGTTGTGTCCTGGTTGAATTGTGTTGTTCTTTTGAGAGTGTTGTACCAAGAATTTTCATTCTTTTTTTTTTGCTTGCAAACTGTATGGCCATGGCAGGCTTCTTGCTGACTGTTCTTATAGCTTAAATTAATCCATTTCCATAAATCTATACCTTGCCAAATGGCTGTTGGCTTACCGGCATCTTCACATGCTGCTGGTCATGGCGGCAGCTGGCAGTGTCTCTCTGCATCAGCCTTCTGCTTCCCAGAATTCTCCTCTCTCCTTGTTACACCTACTTCCTGCCTGGCCACTGGCCAATCAGTGTTTTATTTATTGACCAATCAGAGCAATTTGACATACAGACCATCCCACAGCACTTCCCCTTTTCTTTTTTTAAAAAGGAAGGTTTTAACTTTTACACATCTCCAAAGCCAGCTTGGTATATTTGGGAATTTGGGCATAGCTTCTCTTACTACTTCCTGCTGGAGGGGGGCGCTGTATTTTATGGGACACAGCACCTTTTCAAGTTGTGAAAATCCTTAGCAATGCATTTGTCTACTAGACGTTAACCTCAAAATCCAATACAAAAAGTAAAGAAGAAACAAAGTAACAACAAAACAAGCCTTGAACCCCCTCTGCTAATCTTTTCTACTTTAGAGGATGACAGTAGTGATTGCTTCATTATATCATAAATCTTTAAATGTGTGTCCAGGGACATATTTACCCATGTATTCATTATGCTATTCTTTGTGACCTGGTGATTAAAAGGACAAGAGTTTGGCGGTGTAGCCTTTTAGGTAGAGTGATTGCCTAGCATGCAAGAAGCTCTGGATTTGATCTCCAGCACCAGATTTGCACAGTATACTGGGATATATTTATAATCCTAGTTCTTTGGAAGTAAAGACAGGAACATGAGAGGTTCAAGGCCATGTTTAGATACATAAGAAGAGTTCATTTCAGGTGCTTTAGGGATAACTTAGACCATCTGCATGTCCGTTCCCCATGACTATCTTCCTTCTAGTCTCTGTGAGAGGTCATTTGCTCCCTCTACCAGGCTGGTAATCCCTTTGTTGAAGATATTCACTCCATTATTGGTAAGTTCACACTCATTGACTAGCCCCATCTTTACTAAAGGTTGTGTTTAATTTCCTTTCTATATGATATACTTTCTTTTCTGTTTGTTGTTATATGGCATGCTTAATTTTACAAATATCGAGGTGATGTTTTTATGCCTCTGTGAGTTTTTTTTTTATATAACAGATCCCACAGGGTCCTATATTTGAATTACTGGTCCCCAATCTGTGGAACTGTTTGGCAAAAATTGGGAAATGTGGCTTAGTTAGAGGATGTGTGTCACTGGGAGTGGACTTTGAGGTTTCAAAACCCATACCGTCATCTCACGCATGTGGTACAGAAAGGTACGACCAGTCAAAATGCAGAGTTATAGAGCTCAGTTCCAGTGAATACATCTAAAAAACACTGCTGCCCCTAAGGCTCAGGGAACATTGTGGAACAGGGAAAAGAAAGACTGCAAGAACTGTTGGATCTGGTGAGACCAACCAGCAAAACCCATGAGGCCTCATCTCTACCCAAAGACTATAGGCAACTCAGAAAAGCTGGGAGCTAAAGCTGTGGTCTTCCTAGGGAAGAACATACAATTGATTGCTAGTGTCAAATGATCATCCCTGAAAACATGCATACAAATAACTTTATACAGACTGAGAAGGTTATATTTGTGAATTTTTGTGTATATATGTGCATACAAGCAATTACAAAAAATGAAAAAAAGGTATCATGAATCTGAAAGTGTGCAGGAAAGAGTATATAGAAGAGTTTAGAAGGAGGAGAGGAGGGATAGATAATTGTATTATAATCTAAAATTTTTAAAAATTTGAAAAAAATAAACTAGCATAACTTTTGCTTTACATAAAAGTCAGAAAATAAAGATAATTATCATGAAGTCTTACACTATTTCCTCTTAGCCGCCTCTTATATTAGTATGGTCTGCATGTGCTTATTGGCAAAATGCTATTGAAAAATTATTATAGTTAATCAATCCTTTGACATGATCTGTACAAGACACATTACAGATAGCTGTCAGTGTCATTAGATTTTTGTTGCTTACAAGTCTCTGCATTTCCTTGATTTTTTATGACCTTCAATGTTTGAAAAAACAATGCTGTGATATTTTGTAGATTATCTTTTAATTTATATTCTTCTGGTGTTTTTCTTTTTATTAAGGTTGTAACCTCTCTGAGGAAGACTTCAGAGACAACATGTCATCTTTGTCACCTCATAGTGAGAATATATATTACCATCATAATTTATCATTGTTCATAATAGCTCCAGGTCAACATAAGCACTCATTCCATATTGTAGTCCTTGGAAGAAAGTCACTGTGCACAGCCTATACATAACAAGTCAGAACACTTTCTTCTCTTTGTGTATATAGGTCAATTGATAATAATAATTTGATACAGAAAAAATGTCTGTTTTATTAGTAATCTAAGTACATATTTATCTATAATCTAGCTATTATAAATTAGTCTATCATCTATGTATCCATTTATTAACTATGCATCATATATCTCTAAGGCATTTATCATCCATCACTGATCTATCTACTTATATTCTCTAATTTGTTTTCTATATATTTGCATCAATATAAGTCAAGGGTTGTTTATATATTTATCATAAAAATAGGACAATAATGAATGCAACTTTATCTTACTGTGCAATCTGTTTTAATTTGATCCATTGAAATATCTTTCATTGGTTACTGTCTGTCATAAACCCAGCATTATGAGATTTTTACATTTTTCTGATGAGTTTCTTACTATACCAATGTCCATGTCCTTTATCCTTCCAGGACTAGGGCTAGTACTAGCCATTTCTTTTTTTATTAGAATTTTTTAATTCATTTTATATACCAATCACAGATCCCCCTCTTCCCTCCTCCCTCCTCTCCAGTCTTCCTTCTTGTAGGAGGCAATGGGGGTTGGGAGTGGGCACCAGCCATTTCTTGAAGGCACCAAGGTTCTGGGTGTTAGAAAAGAGCAATTGAAATCCACAACTGAGTGCTCAATGCAGTTTCTCTTACAATGCTTTAAACTGTACAGGTTGTTACTCCTAAGGCTTGGGATAGATACTCTTATCTCTCTACACACATGGTCTTTTGTTCAAACTTTCTTTTTCTTTTGATTACCTCATGAATCTGGAAAGACTCAGTCATAAGACACTTCTAATGCATGATTGATGTGAATTAAGATTCACTTTCTCTTAGCTTCACCTTACTCCTCATACGCTTTTTTGCTGTTCTTTAGGTTAAAATAAAAATCTATATTGTTTACATGGTAATAAATGAGAAGTAATCTTCACTCTAGGATTAAGCACAGTGTTGGGAACATTTGGTTTTGTTGATAAATTAAAATAATTGCAAAGTAAATGAAATTAACAGTAGCAAAACCTAGTGCCATAACTGAGATCCTAACACTTTGGAGGTTGAAATAGGATGATGATAAACTTTAAGCCAACAAGGACTACCCAGCATCATTATCACACATTAGTAAAAGAAAAAATGAAATTAAACTAGCAATGATAGTGGAATTGTGTTACTGGTTTAGCTAATTGATGGGGTTGTAGAAAACAAATGTTTTTTTCTATCTAGAGAGATTTTTTGTCAACAACTATTAATAGGCTCCATTGTACTCTTGTAAATTTAACTTTTTTTTTTCAATCTCAAGTAATTGTATTAAACGTGCTCTCTAGTCCCTGTGTTGTCTCTAAATGAATTTCTGCTTGTAGTAGTTAAAACAAAAAAGAATTCTCGGGAGTGATCTCCTATGCCAATGCTTTCAAGACTACTTCCTACTTTCTCTTCTAGCAGGTTCAGAGTAGCTGGATTTATGTTGAGGTCCTTGATCCACTTGGACTTAAGTTTTGTGCACAATGACAGATATGGATCTATTTGCAGCCTTCTACATGTTGATATCCAGTTATGCCAGCACCATTTGTTGAAGATGCTTTCTTTTTTCCATTGTACACTTTTGGCTTCTTTGTCAAAAACTGTATGTTCATAAGTGTGTGGATTAATGTTAGTCGATCTGTTTGGGAGGCATCCAGGCAGTGGTACCGGGTCCTGTGCTCATTGCATGAATTAGCTGTTTGAAATCTGGGGCTTATGCTGGGTCGCTTGGCTCGGCCTGGGAGGAGGGGACTGGACCTGCCTGGACTGAATCTACCAGGTTGGCCTCATTCCTTGGGGTAGGCTTTGCCCTGAAGGAGATGGGAATGAGGGGTAGGCTGGGAGAAAGGGGAGGGGGGCAGGAGGGGTGAGAACAAAGGAATCCATAGCTGATATGTAGAACTGAATTGTATTGTAAAATAAAATAAAATAAAATTTAAAAATAAATAAATAAATAAGAATTCTCAAATTAAACTAAATTACAAATGCACAATCTTGTCATTTCAAAAAGTGATGTATCTATACCTATAATGGGAACACATAACTTAAAATTTTGGTAAGCCAAACCTATATAATGGCCTTTAGCTTTGGGTTTATAGTGAAGATACAAAGCCAAGCTAACTAGTTATGGTTGGTTTTCATTATGCTAGTGTATATAAAATATAGAAATATTAATTTAGAAAACTGTCTTTATTAAATTTAAAACCATTGGTTTGGTTTCCCTTTTCTTAGCATTGTATTTTCACAGGTATTACTAATTTTCCAAAATGTTTTTGACGTTATGACATTTCACTCCTAGATTATTTAGGGTACATTTTCATAATAATAATAACACTATAAAATTCAATAATCTACTACTAATACAAAAGACATATCTTATTAAAAATTGAAATACCTAAAATTCCTAAATATTACTCTGAGTTGGTTTATTTTGTTAATTCTTTGCAAAGAAATTTATCACATGAGGGCCAAATTTATACTCCACATTAAGATTCTCAGAGGAACACTGACAGTAACATGTATGGAATTTAAGTGGTATGTGTAAAGGATTGATTCATATCAATGTGAAACCTGATGGCCCAAGATATTTAGAAAATATGAAGTAAAGGAGCAAAGCAGAGGTCCTGGAGAACTGACACTCTTGTTTATTTGGGGAGGATCAGGCTTTTCATTATAAGCTCTTTGAGTGTCTGGATGAATACTATCTATACTAGAAGGGACAGTCTACCAATTTAAATCCCAAACTCAAGAAACCACTCTCTCACAGAAACACATCGGTTTAATATAATGTTTCACTAAATGTCTATTAAACCCATGATAAAAACAAGTTAATGCACAGTATTAGGCATCTTAGACGCTTGATGTTATTAGTTTTTTAATTGAAAAGGGTGTGTGTCAAGATGGCTCAGTATATAAAGCACTTGCCAGGAGACATCAGGAAAGGATGTTGGATCTGCAGTACCTACAAAAGTTCCATGTAAGTGTAATAGCTTGTCTATAATCCCAGTGTCTGGAAGGTAGAGACAGGCAATCCATGGAGTAACCAGGCTAAATCTAACTAAAACTGGCTAAATCTGCAAGATCATGGTTTAAGTGAAAGACCTGGGTTCTGTAAATAAGGTGGAAGATGATGGAGAACAAAATTTGACATCAGCCACTAGTATTGTTATGCATGGGTACACATGTATTTGCACACAAAAGTGTTCCAACATGCATATGAATACATACACACACTTGAACAGAGATATACATATGCAAAAAGAAACTAAAAGCAATATGATTACTCATGAAATAAAATATTTGAAGGTCTCAACTTTTCTTTTTCAGTTAATTTCACAGCAGAGTAAGTATAAATCTACTAGTTTCACATATATGTTAAAAAGTCATCTCATAAAGCCTTCCTCATTTTAATATCTCACATCCCCATACACTTTTCAAAACTAAGAAATTAGTGTTGGTGCAGTATACTGTCAGTAAACCAGACTTTATTTGGATTATTTGATATATTTGGAAGCAAATCACTACGACCATATGAGGGAGCAGGATGGTAGAAATTTAACTCCACCTCCTGCAGGAGAGAGTGCTTATATCTCTTATGCTAATTTTCACCTACATGGGAAATTTGGGCACCTGTTTAGTTTTCAAAGTTTCTATTTCTGCCTTTGTCAACTCATATTCACTATTTTTAATTTTGGATTTTAGTCCAAAACTTCTGTTATCAATGTTGTGGCTTGTTCCAATTTGGGAAACTTTAGGAGATTCTCCCTTAATAATTCTGTATATTCCTGTAATTATTCCACCTATATTCTTACAGAAATCTCGTGTCTACACTGTCTGAAAGGAAATAAATTAAACTCACTGAGTTCATTGAATTTTACAATATATATGATTGTGAAGACTACTTTTCTATTCCTCATTTAATGTTTTTGTAAATGTATTTCCTATCATCCGATTACTTCAGTAAATTAATTGTGACATATGAGGCTTTATTAAAACCCACTCGCTGCAGAGACTATGAGAATTCATAGAATAGAAAAAAATAAGCTATCAAGCCATCTGTCAGTGAATTCTTGGTACTTAAAAGGATGCTCCTTCTCTTGACACTTGTACATCTCTCCCACTTCTCATATGCTGCTCTGAATTTGACAGCTGCATGGGTGATTGGATCCTTCACCTGTGAAATTCAAATTCAAATGCTTAATATGTCATTTTTAGCTAAAATAATATAGAGTAATGGAAAGGCTATCTATATTTATACATGCATATATTTGTACATTGTTGGCTTATCTTGCTACCAGTGCACAAATGAAGCCTCAATGTGTCACATGCACTTGAGAGAGGACTCACAGCTTTAATATTTTAATATTTAAAGCTATACAAAAATCTAAATGTCAGGTATCTGCTAGTGTTGTTTCATTTTTTCTATGAAGGATCTTTCAGTAAAGTCAAGATCAAATTTATCATCATATGCTATCTACTTTTTGTTTTATTTAAATGATTTATTTATCTTTATTTTCATTTGTAGGGCTGCTTTGCCTGTGTGTATGTCTGTGTATCATGTGCAGGCATCATCACCAAGGAAGCAGGAAAAGGGTCTCATATCCCCTGAGACTGGAATTACAAATCGTGAGTGCTCTGAATTGAACCTGGGTCCCATGAAAGAAAATCCAGTGCTGCTAACCACTGAGTCATCTCACTATTCCTCTACTTAAAAACATTCTGTGTATGCAACTTTTATATAAATACATAAAGAAATTTTATGTAGCTCAGAATTCTAGCTCTAAGAGTCTTTTCATCTTTGCCATACATAGAAAATAATCTCTTAATTATGTCAATGAACAATCAAATACCACAACCTTCCTTCTTCAAAAGCAGATGTTTACAAGGTCTTATTATGCAAAGAAAATTGCAAAATTTTATTTTTAAATATGCATTAATATGTTACGGTTCACATTTCAATTGATTAGCCTTCATATTTTACCATCTCTCAATTTAAATGAATATTTAGTAACTTTTCTTGCATATGAGGGCATTTTTTAAAATCTTTTTTTATTAAGAAAATTTTTTTTTTACTCATTTTACATACCAGTCAAATATCCCCAACTCCCCTCCAGCCTCCCCTTCCCAACTCACCCTCCATTCCCTTCTACAAAAAGGTAAAGCCTCCCATGGGGAGGTACATTTAGTAAAGGCTGGTCCAAGTCCCTTCCCCTGCCTCAAGGCTGTGTGAGGTGTCCCTGTATAGGTAGTGTTCCCCCAAAAGCCTGCTCATGCACCTGAGATGGATTCTGATCCTACTGCCAGGAGGGTCCCTTAAGCAGATGAAGCTACACCACTGTCTTGCTATGCAGAGGGCCTAGTCCAGTGCAATGCAGGCTCCACAGCTGTTGATCTAAAGTTCATGAGTTCCCACTAGTTTGGTTTGGTTGTCTCTGCAGGTTTCCCCATCATGATCTAGATGCCCCTTGCTCATAGAATTCCTCTTCTCTTTCTTCGAATGGACTCCTGGAGCTCGGTCTGGTGCTTGGCTGTGGATCTCTGCATCTGCTTCCATCAGTTACTGGAGGAAGGCTCTATGATAACAGTTAGTGTATTCACCAATTCTATTACTGGGGTAAGCCAGTTCAGGCACCCTCTCCAGTATTGCTAGTAGTCATGGGGTTCATCCTTGTGGATTCCTGGGAACTTCCCTAGCACTCAGTTTTTCCCTACCCCATGATGTCTCCCTCTATCATGGTATCTCTTTCATTGCTCTCCTACTCCATCCCTGTTCTAGCTTGACCACCCTGTTCCCTTATGTTTTCATCCCCCATTGCCTACTCTCCATTGCCCACCCCTCACACCCAGTTTATTCATGGAGATCTCATCTATTTCCTCTTCCCAAGGTGATCCATGCATCCCTCCTTGGGTCGTCCTTGTTAGCTAGCTTCTCTGGAGCTGTGGGTTGTAGTCTGGTTTTCCTTTGCTTTACATCTAGTATCCACTTATGAGTGAGTACATACCATGTTTGTCCTTCTGAGTCTGGGTTACCTCATTCAGGACGATATTTTCTAGTTCTATCCATTTGCCTGTAAATAGGCACTTTTCAGAAATGCTTATGTTCATAAGAGTGCATATATGTGTTTAGAAGTTAATGAAAAATATACATGTGTGTATTTAGGTGTGTGTGCATATGTATACATTTATATGAGGTCAGCCTTGGCTGTTGCTCCTCAGGAGACATGCATCTTGTTAATAAGTCCTTGTCTTTCACTGGCATGGAGCTCTGGCTGGCCAGTCAGCACCAGGGATTAACCTATTTCTGTCCTCCTAGCACTGGAATTACAAGGGTGTACCTCTAAGCCTTGCTTTTTTTCCCTACATAGGTTCAGGGGATCTAACTCAGGTCTCAAATTATTGACTGTACCTCAATTCAGCATTTTTATTTAATAGTTCATAAAACACCAGTGTAGTTTCTCATAAGGTTAAGTCACATTGAAAATTTCGTGTTTAAATACTTATGCTTATTTTACAATCCTTCCAGATATGAAGATAAAATCTCATGATCATCATCTCTATTGCATGAGGATCAGGGCTTTTTCTACCTCTATATCTACATTTTCCTTAAGAGCATACCAATCCCTTGTGGATAGTTTACTGTCTAAACTCTTGAAGCTGTTATTTAGATAGAGAAGAGGAAATAAAACATGAAATGACATGTCTTGATCCTTTTCCAAAACCTTGAGTAAATTTCTGGAGGGTCTCATGGAGTGTCTGTGATGCTCAGTGGAGGGTCTAATGGAGGTGTGTCTGTGATGCTCAGTGGAGGGTCTGATGGAGGAGTGTCTGTGATGCTCAGTGGAGGGTCTGATGGAGGAGTGTCTGATGGTTATAATAAATGGCGCTGGTGGTGGTGCTGGTTACTGGCAGAAACGTCACGGGCTACAGCCACTATTACCAGACATTCAAAGAGCTTTATTAGAAAGAAGTAGAGTATAGGAGGGAGGAGAACCAGGCCTAGAGAGAAAGAAAGATGGTGGAGCAGAGCAGAGAGCAGGGAGCAGAGAGAGAGAGAGGGTGGGGATCCACGTCCGGCTTTTTTAAGGCAGGTATATAGTCACCTGTGCCAGCTGATGACATAAGAAGAAAGGCCCTATGCTGCGTATGTGAGGGAGTGAGAGATCTGTGCCGGAGTGAGGGCAGGATCCTAATAGTGTCTGCATGCTCAGTGAAGGGTCTGATGGAGGAGTGTCTGTGATGTTTAGCTTGGATATATCTTGCTTTCCTAAGACCTATCACTTTCTGACATTATCTACTACCTTGGTATCATTTTCATTTGCTGCTGCACGTAGAATATGACAGAAGCACTATGCTGGGCAAAATAAATCCATGGTTGTTGATCTAGAATCTCTGGTTGCCATCCACTGTCTCTCTCCAGGAGCCCACAGGCTTCTGAGTCAATAATCACTAACATGAGTGCTGGTTGGAGTCAAGAGGACATAAATTGATAGAAAGTTATTTTAATTTGATAATAACAGTGTCCTTGAAAGGTCAGTAGTTTTTCTACAGGTATATAAATTTACTGAGAACAATGTTAAATAGTGTGAAAATGCAGAAACCATCACAATAACACCCATTTTGCCCAAATGCTCTTGTTGTATTACTTCTTGAAATTTGTGAATATGAAAGCATTTATACAAAGCACATAACTATTTTCCTTGAAATATTTTTAGATCATTGAAGATTTTAAATATCCTGATACATGCCAATGGCTGTGCAACTTGCTGCCAGTGATATTATTTAAACATTATAGCAAAAATTATTTTCCAGACAAATTAAGATAAATATTTTCAGTTATTCAATTTTCAACAAGTACATATATAATTAAATATTCAAAAATAGAACACTTGGCTCATGAGATAGCTCTGTAGGTAAATGAACTTGTCACCAGGCCTAATGAATTGAGTTCAATCCCTGGTGATAGAGGGACTGAACTCATGTGTTAGAGATCCAATGTATGTAAGTTGTCCTATGATTTTCACAGGTATGCCAAGCCACAGATGTACTTCTGTCTCTGTGCTCTCTCTCTCTCTCTCTCTCTCTCTCTCTCTCTCTCTCTCTCTCTCACACACACACACACACACACACACACACACACACACAAAACCACACATACAATCAATAAAATGGAAAAATAAAAACAACTTTTGCAAGACTCTGTTTTTCTAGGTACAACAGGGATGCTACCCCTCTAGATGAAGGGCAATTAAAGTCCTGAGAGGGAGAACTAGTCTTCTCCATATATGAGCACCCCCAACAATTAATTTATCCCATCTGGTCAGCCCTACAAAACATACATGTAACACTAAACAGACCCAAAAAGCTATATTTTTGTTTACATACACACACACACACACACACACACACACACACACACACACACACAGAGAGAGAGAGAGAGAGAGAGACAGAGAGAGACAGAGAGAGACAGAGAGAGACAGAGAGAGAAAGACATAAACAGAGAGAGACAGAGAGACAGAGGCAGAATGTTTATAAAGCAATAATAGTTATAGAGGCCATGAATTTGCATGATTTTGAAAGGAAGTGATGGCGATATGGGTGAAGTTTCAAAGAGGAGAGGGAAGGGGGAATATGATGTAATTACATTTTAACCAAGTCAAATATCATATATATAAAAAAGTGGGTTTTGAGACCATAATCTCTTTATGATTAATTTGCAAAGTATTACAATATTTAATTTGATATGTTATAATTAAATTCAAATATTTCAATGATTCCTCTCTGTGCCTTTTTGTCTATAGGCAACATGGAAAGAAATGGCAAGCCTCGGACCCGTCCACTCACCTTCACACCTTGGATAATGCACTTAGATCAACTTCAGTTTGGATCTCTTAGTGCATAAAATGCCTTTTCTCTGTCTAAACACAAATTTTCGTTGGAGATAAAGAAATATTCTTTAAATATTAGTAAAGCCATTATTTTAGATATTTTAAAAAGATATTTAAACTATATTCACAATGTTCAATATTAAATCTTATTTTAATTGTTTTCCTTGGCATACACAAAAGAATACTAATAATTCTTATGCATCTATATAGTTTGGGTTTGATTTCACAATTTTTGCTATAATAAAACTGACACTGAGATTTGTAAATATTTATTCCTTCTGACATCATGAAATTTATACTTAATCCAGTGGTTTTATTTCAATACAAATTTCCAAAACATATTATTTTCTAGAGGTATCATTTTTCTAAGAGTTTATTCTTCAAATCCATAAAATAATTTCTGTATGCATAAATATTGGAGCTGGTGAATCTTTGTCTGGTAGATAATCAAAGAAGGAAGTGATTAGTACATGCCATGGAACAAGGAGATGACAGGAAGTCTCTGGTAAAAAAGACTTTTCTATTAGACAAGTTGGGATGGATGGGATCAGGGAGATGCAGCAATTCCAAGTTTTCTTTAAAATTACAATTCACAGTAGAATATATTTTAAATCAAGTTTCTAAATGCAGAAACACTAAAGACTAATGAGATAAGAAAGTTATCTCAGTTTGTTCTGTTCTGATAAGTTCAATTAACTTAAGGAATGAATGTTTAATAGTTCCAATGCTTGCACATTTTAAAGTTCACTATGTTATTCTGCTCTGTGTTACACTGTGGCTGGGGTTTGAAAACAGATTGACTATTTCACTTTTAGAACTATGCACTTTGATGAGGTATACTCCCACTCTTACATATCACATTTTAGTGGTGAAAACATGACCAGACTACATGGGAAAAGTAAAGATTATACAGCACAACAGGAAGCCAGAATGAAGGTAAGGGTGAAGCTCTGTGTCAGCCAGCTTTCTGTTAATATAACAAAATACCTGAGATAATTAATTTAAAAGGTGAAAAGACTACTTTGCATCACAATTTCAGAGATTTTAGGTTAAGATAAATTGACTTCCTCACATTGGCCCTGTGGTGAAAATTATATCATGATAGAGTATGTGACAGATGTGACTGTTGTTAATTGTTAACATGACAGGATCTGGAATTACCCAGGAGATGGGCCTCCGAGCGAGACCACTGGTATAATATTGATTGCATTAATTGAGGTAGGAAGAACCATCCACAGTAGGTGACACCATTCTCCATCTGGGATCCTGGACTATGTAAATTTAGAAAGGAACTGAGCAGATGCATGCATCGTTCTCTGTTTCTTCCTTAGTTATTTCAAGTTCTCCCTGCCTTGACTTCCCTGTTTGATGGACTATACTTGTAAGTCAAAAACACAGAAGCTGTCTTAGGCAGTGTTGTATTGCTATGAAGAGACACCATTACCACAACAATTCTTATAAAGGAAAACATCTAACTGGAGCTTGCTTTCAGTGTGAGGGGCTTAGTCCATTGTAATCAGAGCAGAAAGAATGGGAGCACACAGTCAGACATGGTAGCTGCAGGCATCTAGATGCGAGAGACACTGGGACCAGCTTAGGATTTTGAAAACAAGGAAGTTATCAGAAAAAGGGAGGATGGGGTAAATTACCTGATTAAAAAAAAAAAAAACAGACAAAGCAGCAGACAGGAAACTGTAAGCTCTGAGGAAAACATTTTCATGGAAAACATTGAATATCTGAGTAGTATTTTGGAATAAAAACAATATAAGTTTGTGCAACAAAGAAAAATTCAGGGCAGTAGGCAGATGCAGTTCTCGCCTCCAACACTGTCACAATCCCAGCCACCAGCACCCTTTGTCTCTCAGACCACACTTATGTCCTCAGGGCAATGGTAATGGGACACTTTTCCATCAAAGATCACTTCCGAAACAGATGCATGGGAAATGGAGCTGGAAGTGTGGCAGCTGTGTATTTGACTTTCATCAAGAAGCACTCTGTGCATCTCATGTTTAAGCTCCTCCATTGTTTTCACTAGGTCGCTTGGTGTATGTAATCTGGAGCCTGCTTGCTTGCTTATCACTGTTCTTTCTTCTCTAAGGAAACTGGATAAAAAGAAATATAGAGCTGACCGAGGTAGTTGCTAGCAGCAACTGAGTTAACCTCCTTCAGCACATCCTGGCTGTGCTGCTGGAAATCCTATGACTTGAGCCACACCCGAATTATGGGATGTAGATGCTGTTACAGCTCCTAATCTAGAAGGGAGAAGGCAAACCTGACCAGGTCTGAGTCAGTGGCCAAGTCCAATCAACTCAGTCACTGGAGCCCAGGGTCTAGGTCAGAACAAGCTGTAATGTCCTTTCACTTGAGTGGCTTACTCCTTAAAAACCTCCCCTAAGCAAATAATTTTAATCACTCCATATATACTTCTGTTTAACTTAACAAGTATTGAAAACCCATTTATATAATTATTTGCCTTACAAAAATAAAAGTGCTGCATGAAACATCAATATCTCTTTGTCCTTTTTCCTTGCCATGATTTGTCACTAATAAGATCTGCTTCTCTTTGTTAAAGGACCCATTGATGGTGCTTATGCATTCATTTCAGTCAATTTTAGAAAACATGTGTTTGAAATGATGGCATTCTCTTTATAAAGTGGTTTTAAGGTGATGTTAATTGATAGATTCTTATTTGCCCCAGTTCTGTATTTTATTGTAAATTAAAACATTCCTTCAATAGATGTAGCTAGTAGATACTGCCTCCTTTTATGGTACAGTTTAACAATATGTAATATTCTCGCAATCCACGGAAGCATAAAAATAGCTTTCTTTTGTTATCACTTGAGAGTTTTCTAATTTATTCTTCTTATTAAATCTTTAAGAAAAAGTAAAAGAGTGAAATTTGTGAATTACCCTATATTAAAGATAACCTCGCATTCTTTGCACAGTAGAATAGTGCATTAACACATACTTGGAAATGAGGTATACAGTCTTAAGAAAGAACATTATGCAAATATTTATAAAACAATATTAACAATTAGGTGAAGTTAATGAGGACTGCAAACAAGGTTGAATAAATTCATGTTGTTGCTAAGATAGGTGGTGAAGAGGAGAGTTTAAATATGGACTCGTCTTTCACTTGGTGAATATGCCTTTAAGTAACTTCCACCTAAAACATATTTGTCAAAGGTTATTTAAATAAAAACACGTGCATTGGGCCAATATATTTCCTTACAGAGGTGTCTCTCAAGAACTCCAAGCACACAGTTGGATCATCAGCCGTCTTGACGTATATGGAACCACTGACAAGGAGATGTGTCCTATACGTCAGTCTTTGGATGCTCACAGGCGCAGTGCATGCACAGCGCTGTTGCACCAGCTCTCGCGAGACTAGCTGTTAGGGGCGTTGCCGCTGAGCTAGTTGGCCACGTGGTGCAGGCCCCACTGCAGGATAGCGTGACTTGCGATGACTCCCATCAAGCTGCTGGTGCAGCCTACCCAGAGTCTGGAAGGCCGAACGTACGCAGAGTACGAATCTGTGAACGAATGCATGAAAGGCATCTGTAAGATGTACGAGGAGCACCTGAAGCGGATGAACCCCCTTAGCCGGTCCATCACTTACGGCATCAGTCAGTTGTTTGAGTTTATCGACCGTCTGGTGGACCTCAGCTGCCTGGTGTTCCGAGAAGATACCCAGACCTACAAGCCTTACAACCGAGAGTGGATCAAAGAGAGGATCTACACGCTCCTCAGTCAGCAGGCACAACCAGCCGGGACATAGTCATCTGGAGGATTCCGGGACTGGGGCTGACCTGGACCACAGGTGTGTATGGTGCGGTGGTGGTCGCTATGACTCATAACTTCTTTTATCCTCATTTTGTTAGGTGTTTGATGAAATCTGGGCCTCTTTTTACTTTGAAAACTCCATTGCCCTCTTCATTGATTTTTTTCTCCTTTAACTTTTTTTTAATAATGCTCTAGATGGAAATGGTCCATATTTGCTTTATAATATTCACTATGCCAACTGCTCGAGGTAGCAAGGGGGTGGTGACACTGATATACGATGCTCTCCAGATAACTCGGTGAAAAATAAAGTTCTTTAGTTACAAGTTTACAAAGGGGGGTAGGGGGATCTGGAAAGATTCGTTTAAGCACCATATTTTAGAGGGTTCTGCTCTTGGTGACTTGACTCTATTATTTACGCTCCTGGTGAGGCAGAACAGAACAATCACCTCATAACTAACAGGAAGCAAAACGCTTAGGCAGGAATTGGGGGTGCTCAAGGTGTAGTGTAGAAAGTCATGAACTGGTGACCCACACTCAGCACATAGGTCTCTTCTCAAACAGCACTAGCAGCTATGAGCCTGGAGAGGTTGGTTTCATATTCAGATCATAAAATACAACTTAAGTTTATATTTTACTTTGATTCTATTTTAATAAGTATAATTTAACTAATAAATACATTTTTATGTCCTTACATACATACAGATAAAATGTGGTCAACAGAGATCTATGAGTTTAATTGTCCTTATTATTTCTGGTCATGTATCTAACCCCACATTCCCTTTAGTCCACCCATCCTGACATCAGAAGGAATGTGTTGCACTTCTCAATTTGTGACATTTTTAATTGACTGATTAACGTTTGTCTCTCTTGAATCATAAACAAGATTTTGTAATAACCTTATGATTAGTGAATGACTTCTCTCTCCTACGTCTAAGTGGCCATGCAAAAGAACGTGGATGTTAAGCACATTAGAATATGACCTCTCTAGTGCTAATTAAATTAGCTAACAGTTTGAAACAAATACACAGAGAGCTTTCTGATGATTGATCTCCTGATAACTGCACCAGCCGTGATGAGCTGTTATTGCTATTAGTCCCCATTTTGCAGATAGAAAAGTAAATCTCCCAGAACACATGAATTGTTCAAAGTCATATCTCTAATACTTTGGATAAAGACAAATTCTTAATGTTTTATGTCTATTTCTCATCATTCTTTTACTGTATTCATTCATTATGTAAATATTTTATGATTGGGCAAATAGCTGTTTTTCTATTTGTAAATAATGGTGTCAGTAGGATACTTTTAAATCTAGATATGGTGCTTGAAGATATTTCATTATATAATTTATGCTGTTGGACACTGAAATGAGCTGTTTAGTGATTTGCCTTGGTTTCTGTACATCATCAGGTTTGTTTCCACTGATAGGATAATGAACTCTAACTAGCATATAAATACATATGTCACCTTCATTTGTGAATCATTTAAATCGATATTTGTACTTTTTTAACATTTCACTTTCATTTTTTTTTTTTTTGCACATATGTGTAAGTACATGCATCCCATGGTGAGCTTGTGGAGAACAGAACAGTTGCAGGGGTCACCTCTTTCTACCATTTGTAGACTCCAGGGATTTAACTTAAGTCTTCCAGCTTAGCAGCAAGTGCCTTAAGTAGTTCAACTATCTCATTGCCTTCAAATTCAGATGTCAAGAGAGGATTTCATGTAGCCCAGGCTTGCCTCAGAATTGCTTTGTAGCTACAAAGCGATGTAATCTTCTCATGACCTCCCATGTGCTGAGATTACAGGTCTCTACCCAATCCTGCCTTATGTAATACTGAGGATTGAACCCAGAGCTTTGTGCTTGCTAGTCAGACACTCTACCAACACAGCTACATAACCATCCCTTTAATTTATACAGACAATACCCTTTAAAGGAAGAATAATATTTAAAATCCAGTACTTCCCACACTATTTTTCATGTGTTATATACAACAAGATCTTGTGCTTAGGAGTAAGTAGAACAGGAAGCATCAAGTATAACTCAAACTAAGCAACAGCACTAAGATACATGGCAAGGAAATGCCTGCCAGGTAATAATTTATCATTATTTTTCCAATTCAAATTCCATATAAACAAAATGAAAGATAGCACTTGTGAGAGCTACAATAAGAACTGTCTGGGCTGCTCCCAGGAGAAGTCGAACAGACTGCAATAACTAAGAATTAAAATAGGGCACAGTCAAAAAAGTGCTTGACTTCAGTCTCTGGAACTCTTGTAAAAAAAAAAAAAAAAAGCCAACCATATAAGTATATACATATAAGCACAGGAGTCTCCTTGGAGCTCATTAGCCACCAGTCATGCCTGTTTGGCAAGTTACAGGCCCAGGAGAGATTGTAATAAAGCCATGGTGGATGGTCCCTGAAAAGTAGCACCAAGCAGCATGTGTACCCACACACACATGTACCTGAATATATATGAAAATGCATGCACACACATACACATGCAAGATTCAATAAAAAAACATATAAAATTGCATTTGCATGTGTAACAAGATCTAGTTTAGAGTAGCAAGGTTGCATAAATAAGAAGAGCTTTATACAAAGAAATAATAAAATAATTTAGAAAATGTTAAATCCGAGGGGAAATTTGAAGTATAATGTGGAAAATATATTTGATAAAATGTGTGTCAATATATATTTCTTGTCTGATATGATTTCCTGAATATATATTTATATTGTTTTATTGACCCACAGGGAACATTCATGATCAAGGAGGCAAGAGTAAGCTGTAGCGACGAGCCATTTCCCATGGAAGGCTACACCTAACCTGTGAATTATTTTTCTTCACATGAGCTTTGAGAATATATGTCCTTGAAATTTGTATTGTCACCTACTAATAAAATTCAAAACAAACCATAGTAAAAGAATCGCTTTAAATTGCTTTAAATTTTAGATAGGTCTATATCAATTGCATATTAGAAAAATATTCATATTACATCTTTTTATCCTTTTTTTCTCTCCCAACACATATCCATTGTATGTATGTCTGCCATCATTGAATTTTGTCTGCTTTGGATGAGTAAGCAAGGAAACAGTAGATTCAGGGTATCCTCTTTGAGTTCCATGGGATGCTGGGAATGATTGTATGTATTGGGCTTGGCTATAAAGGTGGGAATACAGACAGACTGACTAAAAGAAAGAAATGAGGAACCATAAACTTCCAATAAAAAGCAGTCACCTTCTCACCACTACTGGTGCTGTAAGCCCCGCTGTAATCCCCTTTTTATTTTACTATTATTATTCTTTTATTCTAGCCAGGTTAGCTCATTGTACCAATGATAAAGGCATCTGATCTAAGGGGCAACAGTGGAGGTAGGTCTACCCTTCTGATTGCCCTTCTTACTCCTGTTTTGTTGGGTGGGTTCCATTTGTTCAATCCAGATGGAGCTCATGAGTAGGTCCCAAAGCTGCTTCTCCACCATTAGTGTGTCTAGGGTTACAGCTCTCAGGCTTTGGGGATTGAGAGGTTTGAACCTTACAGGGTTGGTTGTAGAAGAATTTCTAAATGGTCTTAATAAATAAAAAGACAGATCTGGAAATATGGGCTAAAGCCTGAGAGAAAGATAAGAGGAATAGGACAAACCATGAGGTAGCCTCACCTCACCAACTCCACAGCTTCCAAAAAGAGCTTCTTCCTGTATACTCACGTTTATATGCCTTTTCTGTTCTGTACTCTCTTGACTCTCTTAGCCCAGCTATATCACTTCCTCTTCCTACCCAGCTCTATCACTTCCTGTCTGTCTGTACAGACCTCCAGACCTCCATAGTTAACTAGTTTTGGAATTTAAGGTGTGTACCACCACACTTGGCTCTATTTCCAGCATGGCCTTGAATAGGATTAAGGGCATGTGCTGCCATTGCCTGACTTCTTTGTGTACCTAACATGTCTTGCTATTTCCTCTGATCTCCAGGCAAGCTTTATTTATTAAAGTACAAATAAAATATCACCACATTTCAACACAAATTAAATATCACCACAGTTGGTTGTACAGCTCTTGTGCCCAGCATATCAGAACCCACCCTATGTAATCTGGCCCTAGCTCCCTAGAACTCCTCTAGTAACGGGACCACAGGTGCCTCATCTTTGATCTTCACAGGATTTGAATGTCTGTTTTTGGTTATGGCCTCTGCTTCCTGACAGAAATGCCCCAGGATGCTCTTTGAAACTTTTCAGGCACCTTCTCACCACCATTGTAACTGTAAACATTGCTGTCATCCCTATTGGTGAAATTATTAAGGTCATTCCACAGAGTTAAAAGGGAGGTTTATTTTGTAGAGTAACTTACAAGTGAAGGGATAGGTTACAGGGTCTGGGAAAGGTGTAGCAGTCCATCTGTGTTCTCTGGAGAACTCTGCTTGGTCTACCTCCGGAGTCCAGGCTCCAGGAACCAAGAGGGCCCACGCATCTGGATCTCGGATCTTCAGCATTCTCTCTCAGCTCCACCTTGTAGGCATGACTGTTACCAAAACCTCAATGGGGGTTGGAACTTCCAGGTCAAAGCTGGAATGGCTACCCTCTACACATCCCCTCTTCATTTATTATTATTGTTGTAGTTATTTTTTGTTTTATTATTATTGTAACCAGGTTAGCTCACTGTATCAATGATAAAGTCTCATAGCCAGAGATTGTTGAATGGCAAGGTTGTGGCATACAAATGAAATAAAACAATTTTCACCAATCACAGCTTAGCTTCTCGTTCCACCAAAATTCCTAAAGAGTACAGTGGGCCAGTGTAGTAGAGCCTGCCAGAGTGATGAATAGGATTCAAAGTTAATACGGTACATGATCTTTATACTAAACGACCCAGGGGCAATTCACACATGCTAAGCACGTGCTTTGCCACTGACCCACACGCCTACCCCAGAGACTGGTAATTTAAATGGAAATATTTCATTAAAGCAATTAAATACTGCTGGTGCATTCATAAATAGGCACATACCTCCCTTTCATTTTGTCTTTCCCTCTCTTTCATTCATATACAAACATAAGTGAGACAAAGATCCATGTGTTGTGAATAAAAAAGCATTTCCCTAATATAGGACGATAAAGATCTTTTGAGGTCTATATTAGTGTCCTACAATTCCTGAAAGAGATATATTAAAATATACAGGTACAAAAATATCTGGAAAACATGGCTTGATACAAGTAGATTAAATTTAATTTATAGCATAAAATAACAGTATAAGTTATCCATAAGTAAGAATAACAGGAGGGAGGGAGGGAGGGGAAAGGGAGGGAGAGGGAGAGCACTCACCATAATCTTGGAAGTGTTATGCAACCAAAACCCTGCTAATTTGAGGAAATTATATCTGTGCTTAAACCCATGTCTGCAATCACCTGCATGATTATAGGGTCATGAAGGAATACAGATTTTCCCAGTGTTTTGTAACATTTTTCCTAATTGAAATGTTCCTTCTGAAGAAAGGAAGAATTGAGACTCATAAGCCTCTAGAAGTTCATAAAATGTACCAGACTCAGGAAGCCCAGAAAATGGGTGATTCACAAGGCCCTTTGCCCAGGATGCACCTGTTGTAAGTAACTGGAGAGAGGAGACATTTTTGGTGGAGCTGACTGAAAGTTGTGCAGGGAATCACAGGACACAGCTTTTGTGAATTGTCACTCTCCTGGGGCTGGCTTTGTAGTGATGCACTAGCCTTTATGTTGCCAATGATTCTATAAGTAGCCCCTTGTGTATAGTCCTGTAAGCAAGCTCAGTTTAACTGAATGATTAAACAAAAGTTCTGCTCTATTTGCCTGTTTGTCATCAATGATTTAATTTTGTGTATTTTCATCTACTTTTCTCTTAGCTTATTTACTGTTTCATGTCAGCAGCACAACATCAGGATGCCCATTTATTCAGTTTTCAGTTTATTATTTTCAGATTTCTCACAGGAATAAAGCCCTTTTCCATTTATAAAAATGATTGCCACTAGCCAAAGGTATTAAACCTTTGGGTTGTAGAAGTGTGTATTACTAATTAATCTACCAGGTATGTATTTTCCAACATTCCCTTTGTGATACATTTTTCACATGGGTTTTGTGTGGTTATTTTATAGTAAGTGGTAAACATTCTATGGGAAATACATGTAGAAAGGCTTATTAATGTGTTATCTATCCTTCCTCAAAAATTATACAGGGAAGCAGCTCACAATCCTAGGATATTTGACTCCATTTTTAAGATTGAGATCATGAATGTTTTTTTCTGTCCATATAAGGATGAGACTATTATTTTATCTCATTTCTAATTCTCTTTCCTTGGCTCCTGGCACTTAAGTTTTTCTTGGACGGTTGTTCTTCCTTGCTCCTTTAGGCATTTTGTTTTGCCCCTTAGTTTGAACTTGACCTGATTATTCAATTTGCTTTGTTTATTTACTGTTTTATTTTAAAACTATACTTTTCATTCCATCTTCTACATTTTCATTCCCTTCCAATTTTCTAGATTGTTAGTTATCTTTCTAGTTATTTTTTTAAGTTGACAACCATGCTTAATAGTTAAAGTCTTGTGTTTTGTAAATTGCTTCATTTTGTCACCACCTATTTACATTTTAATATGGATGCAAGAATGTTTTAAGACTCTCTGAGCATACCAATAGGAATACTTTTAAATTTTCTTTCTTCCTGCTTTTTTTTTCTCTCTGAATTGTATCAGTTTTCTTTGGGGACACGTGTTCTATTTTATTTTTCTTTCTCTCTTCCTTTCCTCATCCAAAATAGATAGCATTTTGCAGCATTATTAATCCTCATTCTCTGAAGTGTTCACAGATTGCGACAAAATCTGTGTCAGGATCATTGGGACCAGAGTCATCTTACTCTATTACTGTTTATCTGATTGGAGAAGAAGTTGAGAATTCCCTGTCTGGCGTGCACTGGTTCTGATGCACATAAAGACCAGAGGAGCACCGTGGGACCACCTCTGGAATCATAACTTTCATCTGTAGTTTTGTGCGTGTGCATTCACACACACACACACACACACACACACACACACACACACACACCATCTTTTAGATTGTTTGGTAAAACTCACTGTCATCACAAAATATTTTAAAGTAACAGTCACTTTGTAGTTCATAACATACGTCTTATTCATGTGGAAATCCTGGGGTTGTTTTTTCCTACAATCTTCCCTGAAATGGCCTCTCATGCTCATACTGACTTTTATGTAGCTATTCATTATCTAAACTTCTAAAGCATCTCCCCAATTACCTGTGGCAAAGTAGGCAGCTCTGGATCCTGATCTTTACGCTTTACAAGTAATTGTTAATGTTTGGGTGTTGTCATTTCCAGTCTCATTGTCGTTCTTGCGAATTTTTGTCCCAGGCACTGTGGTACTCTAAGTGACTCGAAGACAATAAATTATGTGTGCACTATCCTGGTTTCTCAGCTGAGTGACCTTCGTTTCATTTTTGTATGGAATGTCACTTTATTTTGTTTTTAATTTATTATTTTTTGAGATTATAACACAGTTACATTATTTCTCCATTCCTGTTGCTCTCTCTAATCATTACCATGTACCTCCTGGCTCTCTTACAAATTCAAGGCCTCTTTTTTCACTACTTGTTCTTGCATGCATGCTTGCACATGTATGTACATATATACTCCTAAATATAACTTGCTCTTTTGGCATAATGTTACTTGTATGTTGTGGTGATATTGTGTCTTCCAATATATTGTGCACCTTAATAAACTTATCTGGGGTCAGAGAACAGAACAGCCGCTAGATAGACATAGAGGTCAGAAAATGATGGCACACACATCTGGATCTCTGTGAGTTCAAAGCCACACTGGGAACAGCCAGCCATGATGATACACGCCTTTAATCCCATGAAGTGATGGCAGGAAGCAGAAAAGTATATATGATGTGAAAACCAGGAACTAGAGTCTGGTTAAACTTTTAGGCTTTTAGCAGCAGTTCAGCTGAGATTCATTCCAGATGAGGACTCAGAGGCTTCCAGTTTGAGGAAACAGGATCGGCTGAGAAGTTGGCGAGGTGAGGTTAGCTGTGGCTTGTTCTGTCTCTCTGATCTTCCAGCATTCACCCCGATAGCTGGCTCCAGGTTTGTTTTTATTAACAAGACCTTTTAAGATTCATGCTACAGTATGTATGTGTTCAACGCTGACCATTTGGTATTTGGCATGTCTTCTGTGACAGTCCATTTTCAGCTCATATTTAGTAGTCATGTTAAGGGGGCTTTATGGGTGTATTTTTTTTTTATAACATTCCTAGCAGACACAATCTCAAAGCACTCTCCCCAATCCCCTGGCTCTTACACTCTTGTTTGCTGGGACTAGGCACCACAACTCTGCGTTTTGATTGGTTATGGTTTTCCGTAATGATTTCTTTCTGTTGCTAGAAGAATTTCCTTGATGTAAGGTAATGACTACCCTTATCTGTGGATATAAGGACAAATACTTAGTGTGTAATTAGAGGTTATGCTAGGTTATTAAAGTGGTGGTTGTAGGTTTTGCTTCACATATGGTTTTCTACTAAGCTATGTACCCAGTTCTCTTCTTGACTTCCTTGGATGAGTCCTAAAACTGATACTGCATTAATCCTTGGTCACAGCAGCAAATTTTATCAATGACAATTCCTTCAAAATATTGCTCACAAATACTCACATCTCCTCAGTTATTTTCATTTCCCAGTTCATCTCTTCTAGAAATGTAACCACAGTAATTACTACAAAACCAAGCACAATATTTTTTCTCCCATTTTTTTGTTTTATTTCCTAAAGTCACCATTTCAATTTCTAACTTCACAGTAAATCCTTAACATATCAACAGTTATCAATTCTTATGTACAAATAGGTAAAAGAACATAAATCTGTATATTCATTTGAAAAACATGAAGAAATGTACCTAGTAAGAAGCCTAGAGTGGTCAAAAGCCCAAAACTATAACTATAACAAGGTTAATATACTTACTGTTGTATTGATATTGCTTAACTACATATTTTAACTAGCACATAATAAGCATTGTGTAATTGTCCTCAGGAGTGTAATAGAAAGTGTGTGTAATGAGGGAACATATAAATGCTCAATCATAGCTCAGATCAGGCATCTTAAACACTCTTATCATAAGATTATGGATAGAGTCATAATTTCCTTGCATGAATAAAATGGAGGTTATTTTATCAGAGAACTGTTTTGTTTTAACTGGTCCACAATATTGAATACACTCCCGGAAAGAAGATGAAGTGCTTTGTTTTCTGGGATTATACCAAGGAAATATTCCAAACTATTCTGTACATATGTAAAGGTTATTCAATTTAATTAACATGACTACCAACATGCCATCCCGTTTCTCATTCTCATTAGGGAAATCTTCTTTAATAAGTCCACCTGCTGAGTTTCAGAAGTAATCATTGCATATTGATCAAAACAAAGCTTCTTCCTTGTTGCAGAATGCAGACACACAGAGGGAATGGGGATTTGGAACCCTGTGGTACAGCTGCAGGAGATATTAACAGCAGCAGCGGCAAGGGACTAGGGTGCCAGGTACCACTGGTGAGAAATTGAGAAAAGCATGCTGTGATGCTTGCAGAAAAAGATCCAATCTATAGTCACCAATTGAAGAGAAAAGCTGAATATGTCCCAAGTTAAGAGACAAAGTTAGAAATTAGAAAATTTTGAAGAGATGACATGTTTAAAAATCAAAGTGTGGCACAGTAAATTTTTAGGAAACTTGAGATCCTATAGACTTGGATGAAAAATTAGATATTTTCTCCTGCAAAATGAAATCTTCTGTAAGACTTTCAATTGCATTATGATTTTTAAGTAGCTATTACGATATATGTCTTTGCTTTTCTTACTTTTTAACATTTAATGTAACCTAGGATTGTGATATAGCTTAATAAAGAATAGAGTCTTTTATTGTTTTAAGTATTCCAAATAAATTATGACCAGTTATTGATGAAACAGAGAGAAGGGAGATGAAAAGATGGGAATTAGGAGAGAGAGAGGTGGGGGGGGAGGGAGAGAGAGAGACTTTACAAAGCATAGACCTAGCAAGGCAAAGAGGTCTATGACTTTATAAATTTTTTATTAGCTCTATGAAAATGTCATAGAATGTATTTTGGTCATATCCATACCCTCCCCTAGCTCCCCTAGATCACCTGACTTTCTTACTGACACAACTTGAATTCCTTCATTTTTTTCTTTTTCTTTTATTTTACCCTCAAAACCCTGATTTGTGATGCCCATATAATCTTAGATATGTAGCTTCCCATTGGAAGGGATGATAGTCCTGACCAAACTGACTCACCCCTAGCAGTAGCCTGTTATCAATAACTTTTTAGGTTTAGGTGGGACTCTGCACGTATCTCATATCTGCATGCTGAGATTTGGACTGCCTTGAGCTCCCGCAGGTCTACTGCCTGCTGTCACAGCCACTGTGAGTCCATATGTGCAGCCTTCCTGCTATGTCCAAAAGAAACTTACATGCACATCCTTTCTTCTTTGTCTTCTGTCATGATCCCTGATCCTTTGGAAGAGGTGTGTGATACAGCTGGCCTTTTTAGGGTTAAGCATCCCATAGTCCCTTACTAATAGTGTTAGAAGGTTCTATGGCTAGTACCAGAGGACAAAATTAACCATCGGTGTTATCCAAGTGTAAAACCAGCACAGTACTACAATCACCTACCTGACAAGATCAGCTCACTGGTGCAAGAGTGACATGAACATCATTTGAATAAACAGTCACTTTTTCATTGGATTCAAGTACTGCTCTTCAAGATGAAACTTAAACCTGTCACTATTAGAGGTCACTGACCTATGGCTAGACAGATCATAAGATCTAGAAGATAAATTACTGCTGTTATTTTCCTAAATGAACATAGTATCAAAGGGACTAGTAAAGTATTTTATTTTTCAATTATAATTTCAATTTCTGAGAGTATAATGTAACTATATCAATTTTCCTTTTTCTTTTCCTCAAACCCTCCTATATACCCCTACTTGACCTTTTGAATCCAAAGACTCTTCTTTTTACACTAGTTCTTATTATATACACACAGGCACACAGACACACATGTGTCTGCACATGTGCATGTATGTGCATGTGTGTGTGTGTGTGTGTGTGTGTGTGTGTGTGTGTGTGTGTTCCTAAATAATAAATATAACCTTCTCAGTCTGTATAATGTTTCTTGTATGTATATGTTTTCAGGGATGACCATTTATTTTTAGATAACCAATTGGTGTGCTCTTCCCTCAAGAATACTATATTTCTCACTCTCAGGTAGTCCTTAATTTTCTGTATTTCTTTGTGTAAAGTTGGCTCTCCTGGCTTTTCAGCTCTCTAGTAGACCTATTGATGTCATCTTGTTCATCTCATGTTGAGGCTGTCTTGTGGCTGAGACATTATTAGTGTTACTTATGAGTTTCCTAGGAGACATAAACTCACAGAGAACTCCATTTCTATAACTCTTTTGATCAGTCACCCTGTCATCTGTAATGATTCCTGAGCCTTAGCTATTGAAAATTTTGTTTTGTTTTGTTTTATTTTTGTGGCTGTATCAGTTGCGACTGGGCTCCACAGCTCTGTATTTCTACTGGCTATGGTTTTATGTAATGGTCTCCACCTGTTGTAAAGGGATGTTCCTTTAGTAAGGACTGAACTCATCTCTGTGTATTGATAAATATTCAGAATTCAGTTAAGGATTTTTCTTCGTTAATAAAGTGCTGGCTGTAGGTTCCCCTCTCAGATCTATAACTTCACTGGCCCTGAGTAGTTGACTAGGTTCCCAGTACTAGGCATGATTTCTCTCTTCAGCCCAATTATGGAGGTGTTGATACTGCCAAAGTATGAGTACTACTAGTGTACTCTTAAGAGTTATTGTACCATGTTGCTCCCTGTTGTTCTTAAATGACATAGCTGGGTACTACCATTGGTTGCCTTCTGCCTTTGGAAGCTAACATTGGGGCTATTAAGGTCAGTTCAAGCTCAGCGGTCTCTGGGCCCTGAAACTGATTACATGGTATCTTTAGCAATAGGTCATACCTTCTACCTCTGGAGGGCAACAAAAGGTAATGACTATCGTCTGTATGTTTTGGAAGTCTTTTGTACAACCTTGACCAACAACTCAAAAGAGGGCTTTTCAGACCCACTAGTAGGGTCTATGGATCTTGGAAGGACATTTTCAGCCCAAATGGGAAAATTTCATTTATACTATATGTATATATATATATATATATATATATATATATATATATATATTCATTTATTCTAGAAAATTTTAATCAAGTAGTTACTAATATGATTTCTTATGACTTTTTAAGACATCTTTATTGTTATTTTACCCCCACTGTTCCTCTGTTTTTTCTCTCCCTTCCATCCCTAATTAGAGCTCCCCTTTTCTGCTTCTTCAATTAGATCATCTATATCCTGATATTTCCCTTTAATGTTCTTAGCAAATGTCTAAAGACATTAATATCCTCCTCCACAGATACTTTTTGAGTGATATTCATTGCTACTCTTTCACAGCATCTAGAAAATGGAAACAACCTACATCCTTCAACTGATGGACAGATAATGAAAACATGGCATGTATACATGTATACATGAATACTACTCAACTATAAAGAAAAATGAAATTTGCAATAAATGGATGCATGCAGAAAAAATATTAATTGAGGTAACCCAGACCCAGAAAGATAAATGTTACATGCTCTCTCAAATAACCCTAGGCTCGTAGCTCCAAATGTTTGGTTGTGAGAGCATATAATATGGAGTAAGTGCAGAAGCCAGGAAAGTAAAAGAGTGCCATTGAGGGAGTGAGGGGGTGGGGGATTGATAGAGTCTATAACTTTTTTGTTTTGTTTTGTTTTCTTTTGAGACAGGGTTTCTCTGGGTAGCTTTGCACCTTTCCTTTATCTCATGCTGTAGACCAGGCTGGCCTCAAACTCACAAAGATCCCCCTGGCTCTGCCTCCCAAGTGCTGGGATTAAAGGCATGTGCCACCACTGCCTGGCCAAGTCTATAACTTTTAATACTAACAGTAGGGGAGCTGATTTAGGAATACCATGAGTATTGAGCCAGTTTGCTGTACATGGTAAGACTCGTTCTTGAAAGAGAGACAGAGACAGAGACACAGAGAGACAGAGAAACAGAGGCAAAGATAGAGACAAAGAGACACAGAGAGAGAGAAATGAAGGAAGGAGAGAGAAGAAAGAAAAAAAGAGAAAACATTGTTCCACAATGTTCTTCTGTAGTAATAGTAGGCAGTGATACTGCTTTTGAAATTTCTCATTTTTTAAAAAAATTTATCAAGGACAGTTGTTATCTTTTTCTCAACAGATGCTTGTGTTGGTGAGATGAAAAACTCTACTGTACCAAAGAACAAATATTTGAGGATAAAAATATGAAATGAAAAATAGTTTTAATTTCCTACTGTTTTACCCAACGATTTTCAGTTGACAATACTAAATAGTATTGAGTCATACATAATTTAAATTTTACAGAGATTTTAGAATTTTAGATTTTACTCTTTCAGTTCAATCCTTAATGTTTTTAAAGAATCAGATTCAATAATAAAAGTTCTTTTCACTGTGTTAGGCTTTCCAATAATTTAAGAACCTTGACGGTTGCTTATTTTGAAGCATTTAAGAAAAGTTTATTAATTATTGCACAGTCATCTGATATTACCACTTAATATGTTATGTTTTTATGAAAAAAACCCTTACATTATATTGTAATTTTCATGGGACACTTGCTAATCTTGTCTTTCCTACAAATTTTCTCCCTATCCATGGCTTCTTGCAGCAATATCATATTACCTAATTGAGTAGCTTCTGGCTGTGAGTCAATCTCTGTGCTTTGACATTCTTAAGAAAAAATATATATATATATATATATATATATATATATATATATATATATATATATATATTCCCTTGAAACAGAATCTGGGGTATCCCAGGACTTCCTCTGTCTCCTTGGAGCTTTGGATGACCTTGAATTTATGATCATTCTTTTTCCACCTCCTTAGTGCTGGCTTTACAGAAGGGTAGACAAGCAAACTGACAACCAAGTTACATCATTCATTGTGTTTCAATTATTTGGAAGACATTTTGGAGTTTTATGTAGCTCAGAATGTATCAGTAAGTTTTCACAATCTATTCCTATAATAGCATAACTTGCAGGTAAATCTGAATTGCACAACTACTTCAGGGAGAAATTAAAATAGGTACATGTGAACTATATCATTCCTATTTTCTATGACATAAGGACTGACTGCAAGAGCTATAACTAACCTTTCAATTTACTTACTTTCCTTGGTTCCTCCTGGCTTGTTGATCTTCTGATTTTCATTTTAATAGTTTCTTCTTTTGATCACTGTCTCGATACCAGTGAAAATCTAAATTTAATAGAGTGAGTCACAGAAAACAGTGATGAAAAACACATCATTCTTGAGCAAAATAAATTCATACCTTCATCCAAGGCTCCCTGTTAAAGTAAATAAGTAAGTTCACCACCTTTAATTCTCTATACCAACCCACAAGTTCCCTGCTGGACAGCTAGTTGGAACAGCAGGCTGGCTAAGCATCTACTAAAGTAAAACTAGGACATCTTGTCTCATGTTCTGTGTTTACCTTGTATATCTGGTAATCTTTTCTGTGCTTTTCTTTATTCCCCATGAAAACACAAAGAAATTGAGCCCCTTACAATGCACCAAACTGGGTATCTTCAAGTAATTTGATTGGAAGAATGCGTAAGATCCCTTACAGCGGTGCCTCATTAGCTGCTTCCCAGTATTAATTATGGGGTAACTGTAACAAGAGAGACTGGATATGCAACAAATGAGAATTAAGTAGGTTAATTTAGTCTTTGGGCAAGAACATAAAATTGACTTTTAATATCACCCAAAATGGTTTAAAATCATTTAAGTTCTGATCTGGGGCCCTCCACGATCACTACTTCATGATTTATACCACATTTTACAAAGAATACATTTTATGTCGAGTGAGCCTTTTGAGAAAATTTCCCAGGGGATGTATCTAAGGAAATGATTGCTTAAAATTAGTCTTTTCTACCTACCATTAGTTGAAAATAATACACTGGCAATAGAGGTAATCTTTTTTAAATTTTGTCGCCTGGTGGTGTCAAAGCAAACAACGTTGGCGTTGGGCTTATTATTTATTCAATTCCTATTTAGCTGAAACTGCCAAACAAGATTAGCTCCACGTCAACACTGCTTTCTGATACTCTATATTGTTTAATGTCCCCATCTGCATACTTTATTTACTTTCTATATTGAATATCTCAGTTCTTTTACTTCAAGCACTAGCAGTGCCAACTTCAGCCAGCAATGTGCTTTTCCTCCTCCTTATTCTCAGTCGCCCTCCACAAATCTGTCTGGTGGTGTGCTGGTCAGTATTGATTGTCACATTGAAATGATGTAAAAGCACATACGACACAAGCTAGTGAGCCTGTTTGTGAGAGATTTTGTAAATTTGGTTCATTGAGGTGGGAAGGGTCCATCTAAATGTGGGTCTCAGGCTGAATAAAATGATAAGTGTTAGTTGAATATTAGATTTCATTTCTCTGTGCATCCTTTCTTCTGTAAATTGCTCTTGTCCCCAGAACAAGATACAGATACAGTTCACCTTCTAAGCACCAGTGAATGGAATCCCACAAAAATTCTCTAGTCTAACAGTCTTTGATGACAGGCTCTGGATTATTATTTGAAGTTTTTACCTTCCCAGCCTTATGCAATGATGTTTAAGGGATTCTTTGCAGAGATCTTACTCCTGCCACACATTACCTGTCCTTCACACTCTTCTGAAAACATGGCCCAAGCCTTACTTAGTCCCCCTAGTCTTATGTCTCTCATGGCTACAAAAAAAAAAAAAAAAAAAAAAAAAAAAAAAAGTACCACATGGATATTGTTGATAGGTCCTGTTTGTTAATCAAAATGTAGTCTTCTATCATAGTTGTGATGATCCTAGTGAAGCTTAGAAACTGAACCTGGGAAAACAATTCCCTACAATTCCCTAAGGCTTTATTCATAATCGGGCATCCTCTTTATATAGGCTTTCAGTTCCAATTATGTCTTTTGAAAGGAATTTGTGTTTTCATGTATTGGAACTTCCACAAATGCTATATTGCTATCAAGATATCTTTCTTGTCTCATTTAAGAACAGGTTTTTGTTTGTTTTATTATCCTTTAATGATGCTAATCCTTTAAGAATTACAGCCTTTCCTTCTGCATCCTCTTTGTTAGCAACTTCAAATGTGTCTGAAGGTCCACTGCTCGTCAAGCATCTCATGCTTCAGATCTTTCTACTACTTTTATTCCTATACCTAATAATGTTAGGTAACTCTTATTAAACAGAGCCTGCCACCTAGCCTGACTGCTATTTGCTTTAAAGTTTCTGTGTCAGAAAAGTTAGTAAAATTTCCCTTTGCTAAAGTTCTTGGGACACTGGCAGACTATGGCCAATTTTTTCCCCAGACTATAGTACAATTGTTCTTTGGCTTAGTTCCTGATAGAATATTTGTTCATCCCTAAAACTGGGTATTTACATCAAATTCCTCTTACAAATTCTGTTCCCAAACTAGACCCCCAAAGCTTAAGTCAACTGGTCAGGTGTATCACAGCAATAGACCCAATCCTTAGTAGGAACTCCTTTCAGTTACTTTTTCAATGGTGTGAACACACTTCAAGTGCAACTTAATGAAGTGAGCATTCATTTTAGCTCACAATTGAGTGTGAAAACTTTGTGACAAGGACATGAGAAAACTGGTCACATTGAATCTGCAATCAGGAAACAGAGAAATAAATGCAGGAGCTCTTTGTTCTCTGATTTTACTTCTTTTGGGACCTAGCATGTGTGATGGTGCTGCCCACATTTGGGGAGTCATGTTCTGAAGGTACAAACATGGAAGGTTGAGTTTCCAAGGTGATTCTGAATTCAGTGAAGCTGACTGTTAAGAAGTACAACCCCTTAGTCAATTTTTTGTACAATTGCTTTTTGTATTATCAGGATTATTTTCTAGAGTTCTACAATAGTTAATCTTATCTAAAATTTTAACATGCTCGGCTATGTGTTATATTCACTTTTAAATTATTCCCCATTAATTTGCATTTCATGATTTATTTATGCTGTCATTTCAAATTAAGACTTTTTACTACGCCTTCATTTTACTTTGAAAATACATTATTCTATATTCTTATACTTTGTTGACTCATTTGAATGTTCTCATGATTTTTATTAGATTAAAATGGAATCTCTCTCTCTCTTTTTGTTCACTTAATTGAAAGCATTCGGAGGCATCAGAGGGAAATATCTTCCCTTTTTTGTTTCTGGGTGTTTTACACATGAATTGTGTACAAGCTATGTAGCTACTCCTTTCTGATTCAGAGAATCCCTCTGAGTTCAGCCCTCTGTGCTTGCTCTACAGTTCCCTATGATGTGTTGTCCTTCAAGAAGGCATGCAAAGTGTTACTTAGTGGTGCGGCCACTGCAGCTTCTGACATCTTCCTTTGGGAACTCTACTCATCTAAAATATGAGAATCTTCTTTCCTTCAGAGATAAGAATAACATTCTGCAAAAATTGCAATGTAATATATTTCCAGTGATCTGAGTAGTTGCTGGTAAAATACGGCATATTTTCCCAATGAATTCTCCCTGCCTCCCTCATCTCACCTTTCTCTCCTCACTCTGTTTTGCTCTCTTTCTTCTAGCATTACTTGGGCTCTGACAGAAATTACTGATAACAAGAAGCCTGCCATGGCCATACAGTGTGTAAGCAATATAAGCCTCTGTGTGTTTACTTGGTTGGGTCTGAGTAGCTGCAAGACTGGCGGTGAGAGAGATTTGTCCTGACCGTGGGACAGGCAGGACTGGAGAAAACTCCAGCTACAAGTGGGTTGCATCTTTTTCAGACATGTCATTTATTGAAATAAGTATAGCATAATGCTTGGCCCTCAAACCAGAACAGATTGTAAAATCACTTTACAAATCTTTTTTGTTTATTAATTGGAAAGAGATAGTGTGTAAACATCAATAATATCACCAAGAGATGAGACTGTTTATTTTTATTCTAATACTATATCATTTTAGCAGCTAAGGAAATGGCTTACAATTTAAGAGCACTTGCTACTCTTCCAGAGGAGTCTGGTTCAATCTTATGACTTTAAATTGAAGGAAGAAAAACAATCTAAAGATATGGAAGCATAGATCATTTATAGGAGAATAAAATCAAATGTCACATAATGCTGTTTTATATTAATTTATAAATGTTATGCAATAATAGCCTTAGGAAAATCAATTTCATATTGATTTTCTAGTTATTCTTAAATTGACTATGAACAATTTTAAGGGAAACAGGAATAACTAGTTCTAACAGAGATTTAAGTTTTTATTACTATGATGCTTAAAGGTATGAAATTTGTGGGAGAAAAAAAGCCACGGTAAAATAAATCCAGTACTTTTTTTGTTATTTTTCTTAAGAACAGTTCATTTAAAATAAACATTCTTTCCCATATGACCTTGATATACCATTATTTTCCCATGTCAGGACAAAAATCAGAACTTCCAAATTCTTATTCTTCATGTAATGAATCATTAGCTGTATAATCTTGCTACCACTGCTCAGTTATAGGAAATAACCTGGTAAACAAATTTAGCTACATTGTTCTTCCTGCATGCCCCTTATCATTGATCCAACCTCAGCCTTTCTCAGCCAATGGCCTCCTTTTTTAATTATTTTATTTTACAATATAATTTAATTCTACATATCAGCCACGGATTCCCTTGTTCTCTCCCCTCCCGCCATCCTCCCCTTCCCCCCAGCCCAATCCCCATTCCCATCTCCTCCAGGGTAAAGACTCCCCCGAGGATTAAGATCAGCCTGGTAAACTCAGTCCAGGTAGGTCCAGTCCCCTCCTCCCAGGCTGAGCCAAGCTTCCCTGCATAAGTCCCAGGTTTCAAACACCCAACTCATGTACTGAGCACAGGACCCAGTCTCACTGCCTGGATGCCTCCCAAACAGATCAAGCCAATCAACTGTCTCATCTATTCAGAGGGCCTGATACAGTTGGGGGCCCCTCAGCCATTGGTTCATAGTTCATGTGTTTCCATTCATTTGGCTATTTGTCCCAGTGCTTTATCCAACCTTGGTCTCAACAATTCTCGCTCATATAAACCCTCCTCTTTCTCGCCAATTGGACTCCTGGAGCTCCACCTGGGGCGTGGCTGTTGATCTCTGCATCCAGTTCCCTCATTCATTGGATGGTGTTTCTAGCATGACAATTAGGGTGTTTGGCCATTCCATCACCAGAGTAGGTCACTCCGGGCTGTCTCTCGACCATTGTAAGCATTCTATTGTGGGGGCATCTTGGTGGATTTCTGTGGGCCTCTCTAGCACTTTGCTTCTTCCTATTCTCATGTAGTCTTCATTTACCATGGTCTCTTATTCCTTGTTCACATTCACTGTTCTTGATCCACCTGGGATTTCCCGCTCTCTTTCCCTCGACCCTCGCCCTTCATTACCCCCACTCACGTCCATGTTGTTCATGTAGATCCCATCCATTTCTCAGTCGTTGGGGATCCCCTTGTCTTTCTTGGGGTCCTCTTTTCCAGGTAGCCTCCCTCGTGTTGTGAGTAGCAGTCCAGTCATCCTTGTTCCACATCTAGTATCCTCTTATGTGTGAGTACATACCATGTTTGTCTTTCTGAGTCTGGGTTACCTCGCTCAGGATGATTTTTTCTAGATCCATCCATTTGCCTGCAAACCTCATGATCTCATTGTTTTTCTCTGCTGAGTAGTATTCCATTGTGTATACGTACCACATTTTATTTATCCATTCTTCGGTAGAAGGGCATCTAGGTTGTTTCCAGGTTCTGGCTATTACAAACAATGCTGATATGAACATAGCTGACCAAGTGCCCTTGTGGTATGATTGAGCATTTCTTGGGTATATGCCCAAGAGTGGTATAGCTGGATCTTGGGGGAGATTGATTCCCAATTTTCTAAGAAAGCACCATATTGATTTCCAAAGTGGTTGTACAAGCTTACATTCCCACCAGCAGTGGAGGAGACTTCATCTTGTTCCTCATCCTCTCCAGCATAAGGTGTCTTCAGTGTTTTTGATCTTAGCCATTCTTACAGGCATAAGGTGGTATCTCAGAGTTGTTTTGATTTGTATTTCCCTGATGATTTGGGATGTTGTGCAATTCCTTAAATGTCTTTCAGCCATTTGAGTTTCCTCTGTTGAGAATTCTCTGTTTAGTTCTATAGACCATTTCTTAATTGAACTGTTGGGCATTTTGATGTTTAATTTCTTGAGTTCATTATATATTCTGGATATCAGTCCTCTGTCAGATGTGGGGTTGGTGAAGACCTTTTTCCATTCTGTAGGCTGTCCCTTTGCCTTGTTGACCGTATCCTTTGCTCTACAAAAGCTTCTCAGTATCAAGAGGTCCCATTGATTGATTGTTTCTCTCAGTGTCTGAGCTACTGGTGTTATATTTAGGAAGTGATCTCCTATGCCAATGCATTCAAGACTACTTCCTACTTTCTCTTCTAGCAGGTTTAGTGTATTTGGATTTATGTTGAGGCCTTTGATCCACGTGGACTTAAGTTTTGTGTACGGTGAAAGATGTGGATCTATTTGCAGCCGTCTACATGTTGATATCCAGTTATGCCAGCACCATTTGTTGAAGATGCTTTCTTTTTTCCATTGTACACTTTTGGCTTCTTTGTCAAAAATTATATGTTCATAGGTGTGCAGATTAATGTCAGGGTCTTTAATTCAATTCCATTGGTCCACATGTCAGTTTTTATGCCAGTACCAAGCTGTTTCTATTACTGTAGCTCTATAGTAGAGCTTGAAGTCAGGGATCGTGATGCCTCCCAAGGTTGTTTTATTGAACAGGATTCTTTTGGCTATCCTGGGTTTTTTGTTTTTCCATATGAAGTTGAGTATTATTCTTTCCAGGTCTGTGTAGAATTGTGTTGGTATTTTGATGGGGATTGCATTGAATCTGTAGATTGCTTTTGGTAACATTGCCATTTTTACTATGTTGGTCCTGCCTATCCATGAGTATGGGAGATCTTTCCATTTTCTAACTTCTTCAGTTTCTTTTTTCAGGGACTTAAAGTTCTTGTCATATAGGTCCTTCACTTGCTTGGTTAGTGTTACCCCAAGGTATTTTATGTCATTTGTGGCTATTGTAAAGGGTGATGTATATCTGATTTTCTTCTCAACTGTTTGTCAATTGTATATAGGAGGGCTACTGATTTTTTTGAGTTGATCTTGTATCCTGCTATGTTGCTGAATGTGTTTATAAGCTGCATCAGTTCCTTGGTTGAATTTTTGGGGTCACTCAAGTATACTATCATGTCATCTGCAAATAGGGAAAGCATGATTTCTTCCTTTCCAATTTGTATCCCCTTAATCTTCTTATGTTGTCTTATTGCTCTGGCTAGAACTTCAAGTACTATATTGAATAAGTATGAGGAGAGCAGACAGCCTTGCCTCGTTCCTGATTTCAGTGGTCGCTTTGAGTTTCTCCCCATTTAATTTGATGTTGGCTGTTGGCTTGCTGTAAATTGTCTTTATTATGTTTAGGTATGTTCCCTGTATTCCTGAGGAGGTTATTCCAATTGTTTTGTATTTGTTGAGATTTGCTTTGAGGCCAAGTATGTGGTCGGTTTTAGAGAAGGTTCCATGGGGTGCTGAGAAAAAGGTATATTATTTTTTGTTAGGATGGAATGTTCTGTAGATATTGATTAAGTCCATTTGAGTCATAACATCAGTTAAGCCCTTTATTTCTCTATTAAGTTTCTATTTGCGAGATCTGTCCAGTGGTGAAAGTGGGGTGTTGAGATCTCCCACTATTAATGTGTGGGGTTTTATATGTGGTTTAAGCTTTAGTAATGTTTCTTTTACATATGTGGGTGACCTTGTGTTTGGGGCATAAATGTTCAGAATTGAAACTTCATCTTGGTGGATCTTCCCTGTGATGAGTATGTAATGCCATTCTTGATCTCTTTTGATTGATTTTAGTTTTAAATCTATTTTGCGGAATATCAGGATGGCTACACCCACTTGTTTCTTAAGACCGTTTGATTGGAAAGTCTTTTCCCAGCCTTTTATTCTTAGATAGTGTCTATCTTTGAATTTGAGATGTGTTTCTTGTATGCAGCAGAAAGATGTCCTGCTTTCGTATCCATTCTCTAAGTGTGTGTCTTTTTATAAGTGAATTAAGTCCACTGATATTAAGGGATCTTAATGACAAGTATTTGTTCATTCCTGTTATTTTTTGGTGGTAGTGTGTGTGTACTTTTCTTCTTTGGGGTTTACTGCTGTGGCTTTATCTATTGCCTGTGTTTTCGAGGGTGTATCTGACTTCCTTAGTTTGGAATTTTCCTTCTAGTGCTTCCTGTAGGGCTGGGTTTGTGGATAAGTATTGTTTAAATCTGGCTCTGTTTTGGAATGTGTTGTTCACTCTGTCTATGATGATTGAAAGTTTTGCTGGATATATTAGTCTAGGCTGGCATCCATGGTCTCTTAGTGTCTACATTACATCTGTCCAGGTCCTTCTGGCTTTCAAATTCTCCATTGAGAAATCGGGTGTTATTCTGATGGGTTTGCCTTTATAAGCCACTTGGCCCTTTTCCTTTGCTGCTCTTAATATTTTTTTCTTTATTCTGTACATTTAGTTGTTTAATTATTTTTTGGTGAGGGGACTTTTTTAGGGGGTCTAATCTGTTTGGTGTTCTATAGGCTTCTTGTATCTTCATAGGCATTTCCTTGTTTAAGTTGGGAAAGTTTTCTTCTATGATCTTGTTGAATATATTTTCTGTGCCTTTGAGTTGGTATTCTTCTCCTTCCTCTATCCCTATTATTCGTAGGTTTGGTCTTTTCATGGTGTCCCAAATTTCTTGGACATTTTGGTTCATGCCTTTGTTGGCTTTAGTGGTTTCTTTGACTGATGAATCTATTTCTTCTATTGTATCTTCAATGCTAGAGATCCTTTCTTCCATCTCTTGCATTCTGTTGGTTATACTTGCATCTGAGGTTCCCATTTGTTTACTCAGATTTTCTATTTCCAGCATTCCCTCTGTTTGTGTCTTCTTTATATTTTCTATTTCCCTTTTCAGGTCTTGGACTATTTCCTTCATCTGTTTGATTGCGTTTTCATAATTTTCTTTCAGTGCTTTATTGTTTTATTCCAGGACTTTATTGTTTTCTTCTGCTTTATTTGTCCTTTCCTCTAGTTTTTTTTATAGCATTCTTCCCATTTTTTGTTTGTCTTTTCCTCTATATAAGCCTCTACCTTCTTCATGATGTTATTCATATGGCTGTTTTCTTCTGCTTCTTCCAATTTTGATGTTCAGGTCTAGATGTTGGAGGAGGGCTAGGTTCTAGTGACGCTCTATTGTTCTTCATTTTGTTGTATGTACTTCTGCCTTGACATCTGCCTATCTCCTTGTGGTTCATTCTTGGTCTTATCAGCGCACTTGATCCAGCCAGAGGTGACAGCTTCAAGAAGTCTCTCTCTCTTGTCCAGATGGGAGCTCTCTTGTCCAGATCTGAAGTCCAGAGCAGGATCGGAGCTCTTGTCCAGACAGGAAGTCCAGGACAGGATGGGAGCTGGGGGCAGGTCTCTAAGTCTCAGGAAGTGGCTGGTGTCTTGGGCGATGATGGGCATGGGGGCAGGGCTTGGAGATTGCAGGGTCTTCCAGGGGTCTTGGTGAAAAGGAGTCTTCCTGGTGGGGGTGGCAGTAGAAGGGATCCTGCCCAATGGCCAGAACCTGGGGCCAAGCTGGACAGGTCTTCCCTGGAGTGGCTGGTGCCCAGGGATGGGATCTAGGCTGAGTCTAGGCACTCACCTCTTGTCCAGAAGGGAAGTCCGGGGCCACCAATAGCCTTCTTTAATGTTTGCACAGTACGATTTATATCAACAAACCAACTCCTTACTTTCCATGTATCCCAAAAGACATTACGCAAAGAAATTAGTAGAGACAAATAGTTTGATTTATAATTGGCCAAATTGGAGTTGAAGGGAAGAGAAAAGAATGATTTCTACTCAACCATCTCAATGGCTACTAACTTAGCTTCTATTCTATTGCTATGAAGAGACACCATGACCAAGACAACTTATGAAAGTAAACATTTAATTAAGGGCTTGCTTATAATTTCAGAGGGTTAGTTTGTGATCACTGGGGGGTTGGTCAGGGGATATGGCATCAGGTAGGCATGTATAATACTCAAACAAGTAGTGGAGAACTCACATCTGATTTATAAATTGTTAGCACAGAGAGCCAGCATGGGCCTGGTGTGTGCTTTTGATATAATAAAGCCCACCCCTCAGTGACACACCTCCTCCAACAAGGCCATTCCTCCTAATCCTTCTCAAAACATTCAAATAATTCAAATATATGAGCCTATGGGTGCTATTCTCATTCAAACCGCCACACCACCATACAATTATAGAAAGTTATTATTGGAGACATGGTTAAGAATCCAGAATGCATCCAATAAAATTTCGAGGCTCTTATATGTCTCAGCACTAAGAATCAAATCAGTGACACATGAATACATAGAGGATCCCTGGTTATATTATCAATTCTTTTGGAATATGAGCATAGAAAATATCTATACAAAGTATGTCAATGGTGGGGGAGAAGATAGGCTGAATTAAGATGGGAAATATCTAGCATAGGTCAATGTTGACCAATTCAAGTAAGACTATCAAAAATCCAAAATGTAGAATGTTGTGAAGAAGAACTCTGGGCAGAAAATATGACATATTCTATTTGATCAGATGGAAAGGTATCCAGAATAATATAATAATTCATTAATCATTAGTAAAGAATTACTGCAAAGCAATGTACCATATGCATTTGTTTCTTACTGTCATCTTTGGAGAGCTTGTGTGACCATGCTGGGCTTTCTCAAAACTTTTGGTAGATCTCTATTGAAATTGTTCTCTGTTAGTTGTTTAGGGAAAGTCCTTTAATGTGGAAGGGGATGGTTAAAGATTGAGGAGAACTACATAGCTCAAATATACATAAAGTCTTCATTTAGACAGGTTCTTAAATCATAGTGCTAAGGCAAGGCATGTGCCTTTGCCCAAAGTAATAGCTCAAAGAATTTTACTCCCAGTATATCATAGGAAAGTTAGACACTCCATATGTATCTCTAATGGGGTGCAGGTGGGGGGGGTATCTGTTCCCTTGCAGTGTGTTCAGAGTAGAGAACATGTTTGTGATGCTTCTAGTCATGTATTAGCTGACTTGAAGGTCATAGAAAATATATTTCTCTTTCATCATCAACATCTTGCCAAACCAGGCCCTGAAACTGCTGGACTTTTATTACTGCTCAGAAAAACCAGATCTGAGTTGAATCTTGGGTGTAATCATAATGTTCCAAATAATCAAAGTAACATACAATTGTAATCCATCTTGCTGATGCAGAATAAAGAATTGCTATTGTCTCATTCTTTAAGAGTTAATCCAAACAGGCCTGCCAAATCCCTAAGCAAAAAAATAGCACTCAGAAAAAGCCATCTCTTTTAGGAACATTTGAAAAACGTATAAAGCCTACCTAACAAAGTTTTCATTGCCACATCATCACTTTGGTGATTATTCACTCTCATGACTTGGGAGGGTTTACCTCCACAGTGGTCTCTTTCTCCATTGTCCACTCATAGATATGAATTATTCTGCTGCAATGGTCGTGATGGTAAGGGACTATTACCCTTAAGAGTTCCCTGATCCTTATGACTAATGCGTTTACCTCTATAGTATGATTTTTTATTTACTGTCTCAATTCTGAATTAGTGACTTCCGTTGTTATCACCATGGGTATTAACGAATATTCTGTAATGCACATGACAGCCCCTGGCAACAAACAAATATATGTCTCAAATGTCAATAGTACTTAAGTTGAGAAACATCATGTACAGAATCAGGCTTGTGTAAATAAAGCAACTTGCTCAGAGTATCAAAACTTAAAAAAAATGAAGCAAATAGATCAGAAAACTATATTTGAGTGTAACAACAGACCCTGAGTAATCTTTTTGCAATTATATTATATACACAGTTAAGTTTGTAGAGATAAAAAAAAGAATATGGAACCGCCAATGTTATGACCTAGCAATTAAAGGGATTGCTAATGGGAATTAAGTAAATAATGAGTGGGTTTGAAAACAAAAGGCCATTGAAATGAGGCTGCATGCTCCAATCTTGCTTGCTTTGAGAATGTTATTTTACTGCATAGAGACGATGTGAACCAGTTAGAAATGTATTGACCAACATGATGAGATGACCATATAAGTGGCTAAAAGGAAGTCCAGGGAGTTTCAAAGTTCTAGGTAATTCTTGTGGCACTGCCTGTGAGATGGGAGTAAGCTCACCGAACAGTTTCTACTTTCCATGAATAAAATAATTGGTTAGATTTTTATCAAAAATTGTGTTTTGGAGCTAAGACAATAAATTCTACCTCCTTTTCTTCAATCCTTCCTGCTTATATGAAGTTGATAGGAAGTATTCACACAAGCTCTAAAGCTAATCAAGAAGGAATGACTCTAAGTCAATGACAGACTTTGATTAAGCACCATGTTTTTTTCATCCATTGACATGAGTGGTCACCTCAAGTGGTTTTTAATTTCTTTCCTATTAAAACGTAATGCTCTTGGTTGTTATATAAACATAAGCAAACCAAATCATTAACTTGCATTTCAAGTCTCATCTAGCAGTATCAGTTATTTGAACAACATTTCATAGAACATTGGGAATAGGACTCTTGCCATGATTTCTCTATGAGTAGTTCAGTGTTAGCTATGTTATGCACATGCTATGTATTTATAAGATGTATTATCAATTGTAGGAATGTGTGATAATGTAAGTTGTGACCATTATCTTGGGGGAATTGTTTCAGGTCCATACTTCTTACAAGGCATTTTCATCTACAGGCTTTTGAAAGAACAGACTATGAGAAGAAACTCTAAGCTACTATTGGCTTCTTTGAAAATTTTCAGTCCTATGTACATGTGGACTCTGTGTGCTACAATAACTGGTCTGACAAGATGTGCCCACTGGACTATAGTGATACAAATGTCATAGGAGTAGCCAACTACTTTCTGATTGGATCTAAGTTAAGTCCAGTCTCATGAAATGGACTCATATCTGGCATTGTTAATTGGGCCAAGAATAGGTAGCTAGATGAGTCATAAGGCCTAAAAGAGAACCCGCTACTATTATTTTGGTAAATGGACATAATAATGAAACAACTACTAAGTCTCATAGCTATTCCCACAGGTCAGTGCATCTCTCAACATCATCTGAAAGTCATGACATTTTGCAATTTTAATATCTATATCAATAAATTAAATATTTATAATTTTTATTGAATCTGAATCTATTTGAGTTGTTTTAACTAAATATTAAAGTAAGGTTGATGTTTCCTATGGCATGATTCAAAGGCCATAAGAATTGCATGTTTCCTAGATATTTTTTGAATGCTGATAGCTTCTACATCTTTTGCTGGTTTGAGATTATTTAGTATCTCTTATCCTATTAATATCTTTAAAACTTCAAAGATGCTTCTATCAATATTTGTAGAGTGTCTCAAGTTGAGGTGTGATCTCTAATGATGGAATTAGGCCAATTCTTGATGTGCTTATGGCTTCAATCAGCTTACCTTATCTGCTTTTTTGGAGAAAAGCCATTTAGCTATAAAAGATTCAAGCAGCTTGAAGATTACCAAAGAGTGTGTGTTCTTTTAGTAATATAGCTTAAAGTGTTCCCATTGAGGAGGGAAGAAATTTTCTCTGAATGCAACTAGCCACCAACAAAATACAAAGTATGCTGCATAAGACTTGGTAATTCATTCATTTATTGTATTTGTTTGTATTCTTTATATTCACATACATAGCTTAATAGAGTTGATTTTAGAAGGGAAAGAGTAAAATTACTTTGATCCAGTTTCATGGTTTCTGGTCATTTTCTAAATTTGATGCACTGTGTTTCCACAGTTTTCATGTTTATGATACAAAAATAATAAAAATAATGCACAAGTTATGTGAATATATCCACATGATTGTAAATGGTGACTTGCTGAAGCAATCGATGAACAATGCTTTATTTATTTTCCTTAAAATAAGTGCATTAAGGAACGGGTTCTCCGCCCTTCTCTCTTTGTTTCTCTGTCTGTCTCTCTCCATGTGTGTGTGTGTGTGTGTGTGTGTGTGTTTCTTTTTATTGAAAGTGTTAAAATTAAGTGACAGATGGCTGTTATAACAAGCTAGCTCCTGCTCTCAACTAGCAGACAAGCATAATCATTACAGTGGGACAATTGAAGCTAAAATGCTATCACCAAGCTGAAATGTTTGCTCCTAACCTTTGAGAAATAACAGAACAATTTCCCCAGCAGACCAGTTTTAGTTCTCATGATTCTGAAGTCAATTCTCACAGAAAAGAAGAAACCTGCAATAAATTAATGTTAACTAGTCTAGAATTTTGCTGTGCTGTCTGCCTCTTCCCTTCCTTCTGCAAGAGAAGTCACACAAACCAGAAACATTCCTCCAGTCTGCTCTGCTTTGCCTTTTTGTCACTTATGAAACCAACTTCTTCAGTTCAGTCGGTTGACACACAGAATGAGGGACAAGTGACAAGTTATCCTTTCTGACACCTGGTGCCCATAATGAATCCTTTAGACCTAGTCAACTTCACTTGATAACACATTAAACACTAAGTGTGCCAACTGACCACCAAGGATAGGCACTTTTAGTGAGAGAACATATGACTTTTACCTAGTGTGAAAATATAGATAAATAGGAAAAGATGTGTTTACATAATATAACTAAATATTAAATGTTTTTAAAAAATCAAATATTATCTCAAAACTTAATATCACTGATAATAAAAATGTACAGGTAATTATAAACTAATGTAGCAGATTTACAAAGAGAAATAAATGCTTGCTTAACTGTATGTCTTGGATGTTTATTCTAGTGCTGGTTTAGTTGTCATTCTCTATTATTACAAGAATTGTCTGAGAATAATTTCAGGAAGTATAAATATGCATGATCTCTGTGTATGTATGCATCTAAATTATCATCTCTACATATGCTTTCTCTATCCTTCAGAAGTAGAAGAGATGAGTTAGGATTCTAGGCCCAATAATTTAAGACATAGGAACATGAAATATGTTCTTCAAAGGCACACTGTTCGAGCTGAAAAATAATGTCTCTTCATGGCAGATGCTTGCTACTTCTTCCAAATCCAGCAATCTCTGATTGAGGCCCATTAAAACCTATCACTGTCTGTCGCCTTGGAGTGTAGCATCATGCAATCAGGACACAATGATGCCAGATGTATTTTGACTCCTGAATAGTCTGTATAATTAGATTTGGCATGAATTACCACAAAATATCTCTTCTCACACTGACAAAGGAAACAAATCTGATATTTTAATGAAACTCATTCTGAATTCTCACATATTATAAGCATTGATAAAAAGTATAATTTGATTAGGATTAAATGCATCATTCATGAAAAATATAAGCTATACTTGTAAGTCAATACCAGAAAATTGAATACATAAAAATGTTCTGGATCATGTTAAACCAAAGATTCATAAAGCTTTCTTTCTACTTTAATGTTTATAAAAGCAATTACCCCAAAAAGGTCAACATAAAGTTGCCTTCTTCAGTTAGAATTTCCAAAAGAAAATGAAAAAGAGTATAGACTTAAAGAGTTTGGACATTTTTGAATAAATTTGAACCTTGAAATTCAGAAAACTCTAAACATCTTATCATGATTATTATTTTTATATTGTTATATGAAATATTACATAAATAGGTTATTCTACTTAAGCATATATGTGGTTTTATAAATACCCCAGAGCTTCACTGGTGTTATGTGATTTTCTCAAAAAGCAAACTTTTCTTGGATGTCTCTGTACAAATTTGAACACTATTGTTCATGCCGATTTTTCTTAAGGCTGAAAGATGTTACCGCTGGATCTTAAACACCCTGAGAAGAGTGCCAAGAAGAACAACTTGCCCAGTATCTGTCAAGTCAGGCTAAGCTCAGGGCAGTGCCCAGAATCTAAAACAAAAAAAAATGCTCTAAAGGTCAGGACGACAATTAGCTGCAACGGGAGTAAAATTAACTATCAACAAGCAAACACACACTTAAGGTTTACCAGGCATAAATGAGTATGCATTTGTAGTCTGTCAAAATTCGAGGACTATAGATGGTGTTATTAGGAGTAACACACTTCAGATAAGGTTGTGGTCCAGTAATAATGCTATACTATAAAAGATATTAAGTTCAATTTATGCTACAAAAATACTGAAAACAACTTCAGATACTTAAAACCCAGAAAATTAATTTAGTTAAAAATGCAGAGCAAATGTAACATATTGAGAAAATAAGAGAGTAATTATTTCTCTAGTGTTAAAATCAATAGAAAATAGGTATTCTGTAATTGAAATAAGACTTTATGTCACGGAAAAGAAAATGAGAATTTCATTTCCATTCTCTAGAAGGGGCAGCAAAGCAGCTGTTGTTTTGTGTTGTTACTCTGTTTGTTTTTCATTACACGAACAAAGGACAAGTAATAAACATTTTAAAACTACATGTGTGAAATAAAAATAAATAACAAAGTGTTTCAATTTAGGCAACTGTTTCTCAACAGAGAGAGGGCCAACAAAAATGAGAGAGTTAAGATATTAAAATCCTTAGTTAATTTTTGAAAAATAGTATGGTTATCTCAAATAGATTTAGATATATTATTAAGAGGAGTTGTAAAGATGCCATCATCTAACAAATATTAGGCTTTTTCTCATGTTTCATATTTTCAATGGTTGTAAATAATGGTTTATTTGTATGAAAAAGAGAACTGATATTTCTCCTATTTCATTCCCTGTAGTTTTTAATTATATTTTTCACATCTATTGATTACCTACAGTTATTTTTTTCATTTCTCATAAGATCTGAGTTGTCCTTTGTGTTTGCCAGTGTGTCATGAGCATAACTAGATTACAGCCCATTCACATTGTGTGTGCCTTTGAAGACATGTAGTCAGTAGTTATAGGAGCAGACAAAAAAAAGAAATGGAAGAATTTGTAATAAACATAAAAACCACATAATTGATATATTTTTCACTGGACTCTTTTTTACTAGAATCTAAAAATAGCTTCATGAAAACATGATAAATATTAAAATTAATAACAGGATACAGGTTAAATGAAGATACTCACAATCACTAACTTGCTAAAAGACTAGAAATTCTAAATGTGAATAGAAATGGCTTTAGGTTTTATGTCATATTTGATACTGAACATTTTAAATCACCTCCTAAAGGTTTAGAAGTGAAATACTTGTTTTACTTGACTGTTGTCTTTTTTATTAATAGCTACAATGTGTATATAGAAGCTGCAGTCCCTGAAGTGCAAATGAACTTTGCTAGAAAATTGTTATCATATTTTCTTCCAAAAATAGACTTCTTGCCTGAAAAATTACTTTTGTAAGATCTTGTGAGCTTTATTTTCACTTAAAATAAATTCTTTCCTTAGTTATTATTACAAAATGAATAATCTACTACTATCATTTAATCTTCCACTAAATATTTAAAGCAAATTTCAAGGCTATTGATACAGTCAGTGGACAGTAAAGAATTCCTTACATATATTCAAAGGATAACATATTTATAATTCTTTTTTAGATTTATTTATTTTATATGTGTGAGTGTTTGTTCTGCATATGTGTTTGTGTACCACATGCATACCTGGTGCTCTTGGGGGTCAGAAGAAGGCATTGTGTCTCCTGGCACTGAGGTTACAGGAGTTTGTGAGTTTCCATGTGGGTGCTGAGACTACAACCAGGTCTTCTGTAAGAACAAGTCCCCCAATTTCTGAGCCATCTCTCCATCTCCAATAGTTTTTTTTTAAGAGTGTAAGTAATCAAATAGAAATTATGGAATTGTATAAGTTTTTAGATTAAATTACCATGAGACTTTAAAAAATTAAAAATATTGTTAAATTAATTCATTTGACCATGTTAATATGTAAGAGTTTTAAAAGCACCAAATAAACTTAGTCTTTTTTTAATATAGCTCTTAATTCTTCTCTATTATGCCATCAATTACATCAACAAGTAAATCCTAACTATACATTAGCAAAGCTAATACAAACTTTAGCAATACACTGTAACTTTTCATTAATTTTAGATGAAAAAAACATTAAAAACAGGGTTATTGAACTTTGATGTCTAGAAACACGTATGTATGTGTGTGTGAGTGTGTGTGTGTGTGTGCATGCTTCAAAGAGAACTTTATTGTGGGATGGAGATTTAGCTCTCTGATAGAATACTTGCTAAACATGTGAGACCCAGGGTCTGATCTCCAGTGATGCACACTGTTACAAAATTATCACCCAGAACTTTAAAAAAAAAATTACTTTTTGTTCAATGCTTACACATCAGCATCAAACTGTGAATCTGCCTTTTAAAAAACATTTACCACTGAGTATTTCACATTAAAAATTACTTGATCATCTTATGTGTATGCATTTTTGCCTGCATGTGCTGTGGGATGTTCTGTATGTCCTGTGGGAGCCTGTTCTCGGGTTCCTCCTGGCCTTACCCAGCAGGTCCTCATAGAGGATGATTAGGACCACGGGCCTGAGTGCAGGTGTCTGATATGGTCTGTACTTGGCTGTGCTGGGAGATGGTCTGTATGGCAAAAGTGTTGCTCTGATTGGTCAATAAATAAAACCTGATTGGTTGTGGCTAGGCAGGAAGTATAGGTGGGACTAACAGAGAGGAGAAATAAAAGAACAGGAAGGCAGAAGGACTCACTGCCTGCCAGCCTTCACCCTGATAAGCAGCATGAAAAGATGCCGGTGAGCCATGAGCCATGTGGCAGGGTATAGATTTGTGGAAATCGATTAATTTAAGCTATAAGAACAGTTAACAAGAAGCCTGCCGCGGCCATACAGTTTGTAAGCAATATAAGTCTCTGTGTTTACTTGGTTGGGTCTGAGTGGCTATGGGACTGGCGGGTGACAGAGATTTGTCCTGACTGTGGGCAAGGCAGGAAAACTCTAACTACATGCATGTATGTGTACCTGGTTTCCAATGAGGCCAGAAAAAGGAGTCAGATCCTCTAAAAAGGTTACAGATGCTTGTGAGCCAGGAATTGAACTTGGTCCTCTAAAAAATCAGTCAGTGCTTTGTCTCTGAGAGATCTTTTAAATTAACCTATAGTTAATATTTAGTCAATTGAACAAAAAAAATCTGTCTAGATATTTTAAACATCTATTTGAAAAATATTTAAGGAACATTGAAAACAGACACATTGCTGTCATCACACCACTCACTTCAAGCATTATCTATTGGACCACTTATATTGCTTATGCATGCATTTGTGGACTTTTTGCCACTTTCAAAGCATCTCTTTGGTGTCAAATCAATTAAAATAATAATTTATGGAATATAATAAAGAAGACAAATGACAAGTTTCTTCTCATGTGCATAATTGGACTGGGTAATGACTGTCCATACTTCTGATTATGTGTAAGGTTTGTGTTAGAACAAACCATGTCCTACATTATCTTCATTTGAGGAAAACATGTCCTCACTGCTGGAAAGTCTTTGCATTTGTACACTGCACAGCAGCTAGCTTTACCTTCAGACAAGAGAAACCCATTCAGCCATCTTACTTTCTCAAGTGCAAATGAATGAGAGTCCAATGTGGTAACAGTGCTCACTGGCAAAATGAGGTGCCATCAAGACAAGAACAATTACTTCCCATGCTGAAAATATGAAGGATTGTTCAAGTATTCCAAGTAGTGGAAATGGATATCCAAGAACATGTGTATAAGAATTGGAAAACTGAGTCTATTATTATTATTAATTATATTTATACTGCATTATTATTCAATATTTTTGATAGGGTAGATATTTAAGAAATACATTCTGTGACAAAAGTTGATACTAACTTCTGTCATCAATTAAAACAACTACTGTGACATCTCTTGTTCATGCTGTTGCTCACCATTTAACCTCATTTTATTTTTCATTTTAGTGGCAAGATTTATATGACATCTTCAGCTTCTCAGAAAATATTTACAGGAAAATTATCACTGCCTTTTTGGGACACAAATTCTGTTCATTCCTAAATAAAAGTGCCACATTTGGCTTAAAATTCAATAGTTGGAGTACTTTATTATTTGCATGTTGAACTAACTAGTAAATAATAAATCAAAAATATTACAAAAATTAGCATTATCATTTACATATTTATCTCTTCATTTCTACTATCAATCTGTCATATACAATCTTTCTAGTCTTCTTATATTTTTGGTAAACTCTAGACAGAAGTTCTTGTGTGAACAGTGTCAATCATCTCTGTATGATTCGGTTTCCTCTCTATTGTGTGTTCCTGTGGAGATGATGTTTCTATCTTTGGCTGCTGGAAAGGGGGCCACAGGGAATCTTACTGGTTAACTGATGGTCAGCCCCCAAATTAGAAGAGTTATTTTGTGTGCCTGTTCTAGGTCATTTCCTGTTTGTCCTGGAGTAACTCAGCTCGAAGACAAGGTGAGACATTAAGTTCAGTGCCTGGGTTCAGCAACTCCTCTAATTATCTGTTCCTTTCTAGTAGCTTCTTCCCAGAACAACCCACTTGAGTGCTGTGCAGTGATGGACATGCCCTGGTGTTAGTACTTCCTTATTTCTCCATAATGTTTCAAAGTATGTGCAGGAAAACTGATCTGGGAGAAGAAATTCAAAGCCATTTCCTTGCATGTGATTCAGTGTCATCAGGATGTTTGCAATATCTGACCAACTACCAAAGGATGTTAGACAAATTATTCAAAGTGTTTCAAATGATTAAATCCCTTTAATTCTATTAAGTAAAATAGAAATTTTCACAAAGAAGCTGACAATGTATTTCTGATAATTGTTTGTAGTGCTGAATCAGCATCAAACCACTTCTAAATTTTTAAAATAAATAAAGACATACAATTTCTGTTAATGTATAGAAAATGAAAATCAATTTGTAAATACATATACATTTATATTATATATATATACATATATATATATGAACTTAAAGGTGAAGTGTTGGTTTTCATAGTATAAATGAAGGTACATCAAACAGAAAGCATTAGTATTATTAGAGGAGGTTGCATGTGAAATTTATAACATATAATTAACTAGAAAAAATTGCATTAATTTCTAGAATATCCAATGCAACTTTCTTAATTTTTTTGTCATTAGCTACTCTATGGTGAGTTACTTTGTTTTAGCCAAGATAACTGTCCTTCTACATTTATATACACATATATAGCTTATGTTTTGTTTGTTTGTTTGTTTGCTTTCGAGACAGGGTTTCTCTATGTAGCTTTGCACCTTTCCTGGAACTCGCTTTGTAGACCAGGCTGAACCCGAACTCACAGATATCCACCTGCCTCTGCCTCCCAAGTGCTGGGATTAAAGGCATGCACCACCACCGCCCATCATGTGGCTCATGTTTTGAGACTTATGCATCACTATATTCATTGAGTGTGGGAACCCACAGAGGTTTCCTAGTGAGATCTGAGCTTGCTTTATCCAACAAAGCTGTATTAGGGGATGGCTTGACCATGTGTGTGATTACCAAATTTTTGGAACGGTCTGTGCTAGAGGGATGTCTTTTGCCCTTCCCTTTGGCATTTCTATAAAAAGCCCTTTTGAGCCGGGCGGTGGTGGCGCACGCCTTTAATCCCAGCACTCGGGAGGCAGAGGCAGGCGGATCTCTATGAGTTCGAGGCCAGCCTGGACTACCAAGTGAGTTCCAGGAAAAGGCGCAAAGCTACACAGAGAAACCCTGTCTCGAAAAAAACAAAATAACAAAAAAAAAAAAAAAAAAAAAAAGCCCTTTTGAAGAGACAGATGGGGCCAGTGGATATTGATACAGGTCCTCTCAAAGCTATCCTGTGTTTCTGTCTGTCTTCTTCACACTATCTATCTAAATATTTCTTATCCCTCTCTCCTCAAGAGTAACCGGGGAAAACATGGGAGCTGTCCTCCTACAACTGAGGATAAGAAAAGATACACCCGTTGTTGCTTCTGCTTTATACTATGAGGGGAATACATATGGTTTTTTCCTCCCTTGTCTGTTGAATGGAACACAAGCAATGACAGCTTCATTAAGATAATATAGTACAGGCAGGCTGTCCATTCCTTTGACCTCTCCAAAGCCTCTTTTCATTTTCCACCATGCTTGATTCCCTACTCTTAAAGGGCTGTACCATGTGTGCGGGACCTAGCCTAGAAGTCAAGGAGCTGATAACCTTTCTCCAGTGAATGAGGACAGTGAAAGCATGGTCTTTATTTCTTGGTTCAAAGAGATCCAAGGCTTGTGTTTGCTAAGGCTAGCACTGAACAGCCATCTTCCAACTGCTCTCTCCTGTGTGTGAAGTACCTATTTCATTGTGGGACCTGACATCATAATAGGCACTTCTGTCTCCCCTGTTCGTGATTGACAGACTCAAGTAGTATACTGTAGTTTCTTGATTTTCCTAACATCTTTCTGCAACTTTCTTTCATCAAACCCTGTCCAAACACTCCATTTCTGTGAGACATAGTTCTTCCATGTGGAATCTGAGTGTTGAACTGAACTGTATATTTTTGGGACAAAATTACACAAGAAACGGAAAAGAGCTTTTCAAATAAGAGTTTTGCTTAAAAACTTCTTACAAATTTATACATAATGTGGCAACTTCATTTCATTTTAAAATGAAATGTCAATAATTATCGAGTTCTGAGCATAGCAGATGATTTGATGCTGTTGTGGCTCAGATTCAGAAGATACCCTGGATTCCACAAGTGAAAGTCTAGGTTTTAGCTTGGCACTTGAAAAGTGGTGAACACTTTAAGATGTGGGCTCCAGTGAGAGGTTTTATGTTGTTGGCTTCAAAACTTCAAGAGGACTTTGAGAGCTGGTGTCTTCTCTCTTCCTCTGCTTCGCAGCACCAAGAGAGCAGACACTGGCTTCACCAATCTATCACAAGGTCAGTCCACCATGGCCTGAAAGTCTTAACCTTTTCAAGTGAGTTTTCTTAGATATATCACTATAGTAAAAAGATGTTAATATATATGAAAACAACCAAATATGTTTAGCATGTTATATATCAATTCTTAATAAATGTGGGAAAGAATACCATGTGTAATGCTATCCATGTACTTCAAAGTGTCTATTTTCTATGTGTTTATTGTAAGCAGGACTAAGAGTTTCATGAAAATAAAATTAAAACTCAAAGTATCTACATCAGTGATTTATTGTTTTTATTTTCAATCTTTCATGTGTTTCTTAATGATAGTATTACATCCATTGTCACCTCTTTTTCTGATATTTTTATTTGAGAAAATTAATTTTTATACCTATTGGTAACCAGCAAAGAAGTAGTTCACTTCCATATAAAATTTGTTGCAAACCAAGTGTGGTGGTGCATCCCATGCCTTCCTCCCTACCATACTGGAGGTACACAGCCAGCAAGATCAGAAATTCAAAGTTATCCTCAGCTATAGAGACAGTCTAAGGACACCCTGAGCTACATAAGCCCCCATCTCTGAACAAATAAATATCCAGCAACAACAAAACAAGAAGGAACCCCCAGAAGTGTCTTGGTAACATACATAAAATCACAAAACCCCAAATACAAAGTTGCTGATTTTTAGTAAAACAGTAGCTACTGTGAAACTGTAGCGTGAGAGTAGAAGTTGAGATTACACTGGCTGTTATTGTTTCTCTGTTGAGTTCTCAGATCCACAGGACAATTGAAGAGTTCAATTCAAACAAAGCTCTTCTTCTTCCCACACTAAAGCTATTTCTTTCCATTACTTTACAGCAGATAATATTAATAACAACTTAGAGAAAACTGTGCCTTTTTGGACTCAAGTGATCAAGGTACTATGCACTCAGGAAAATCCAGGACCTATTAATTCTTCCTGACAATTTTGTCATGGCAGATATGAATATGCTTTAGTTTTAAAGAGCATTAATAAAAAATAAAAAAAATCCTTGCATCCCTGGGATGAAGAGAATATGGGCATTGAAGAAACTGCATATGGAGTTAACTTTCATTGTGGCAAAAGTTAGGCACTGAACAACAAAATGTTCTCCAATCGACTGCTGAAAAACAGGACAGGCAGGACATGAAACAAAGGACTACTGATTCTTGCCAAAACAAGTGTGATTGTGGCTTTAACAAAAGGCATCTTCTGAGGCCAGGACAATATGGCACCATCGCTGAAGTGGCCTTTGCAATCAGGAAAAGGTACAGTGGACTTCCCTTCGAAGGCAGCTGAACAGGCAGTGGGCTGATGGCTTCTGATGTGCAGTGGAACAGCACCTGTAACAGTTATTCTTGAAGAGTAACTAAGCTCAGACTTCTCAATGGTAGACTGGCGTTTAATAGAGGGATGTAGAGAAGAATGGGATGCTGAGATGAAGCTACACACACACACACAGCCAAGAAGAATGGACAGCTGAATTAAAAAAAATCAACAATTTCCAGAATTTAAAATCCTAAATCATGACATGACAATAGTGGAATTCATGTATTTCTGGTACATGCACTGCTCTCACCAAATGTGAGGTCGAACTGTTGACCTTGTGTACATCCTACTTCACAAATGAGTCTGTCAGATACGCTAAGCCTATTGGCTGAAGATGATGCCCCAACACTGCAGAGAAACCTCAGGTGACTGTCCAGGGGCAGCTGGCTGTTTCTGTCATCTCACATTTTTTTTTTTTGGAAGTTGCTTGCATGCACTTCCTGTTTTTTTTTTTTATTAGGTAATATTGTTTCCTTCTTGAATCTCTGAGGAAGTGGAAGATTAGTTAGTTATAGTTGAAGATTAGATAGTTATAGTTATAGATTTCTTTGTTAAGAATTTCAGAAAAGAAACTCACTAAAGAGGTGTAAATGTATAAATTTGAAAGACATTATAAGATAGTTGTTAGTAATACAAGTTAGGATAGAAAGTGAATCAGATACATTTTGTACTTACCAAAATAGGATAGATAATGGAATTATTTTCTCTGAATTTGTCAAATAAATATGGGCTAGAAAAAATAAAAAATAAATAAAAAATAAAAAACAAAAAGGAAATGACCAAAGAGAGAAACCAACAGACCTCCTTAATGGTCTTGCTATCTCTTATTAAAATGCAAGACTTAGTTCCAGAAGCTACTTTTAAGAGTGCTTACATTATTGTATAAAATAACCATTGATTGTAAATGCAAATTTTTATGTGTGGAATCTTTGTAAGTAAAGTGGAAATAAATATTTAAAATTATGGAATGCAGTTCTATGTTTTTAACAGCTCAAAAGATTTTAGGAAGATGAAGTGACTATAAATGTTCATAATTTAGGAACAACCTGGATTTACACATTTAAAAAGATAGAAAATAGCAGAAGCTATTTGATTATGTTAAGTTACTTGATATAATTATGTTTAGTTAGCTGTATTGAATGTGTATTAAGTATTGTCAACATTGATGGACATGGATTACCATGAGACTAGTAAGGAAACTCTCAATAATTAGAATGTTGCTGTCATTTTTATTGTTTGAGTGAAGCCTTGTTTCTCTTTTCTGTGCTGGATGGGGAGTTCTGGCTTTGATGAGGATCTACATAATCGGAGACAGACAAGTTTTGAAATCAAAAGCATGGAGTCAGTTGAGTCCTATAAAACTCAAAGTCTTCTGTAGAAGTCAGGGATAGATGCAATACTAGTCCTTTAGGGCAGGATGTGAATCTAAGAGGAAACTTTTAGCAATAATCCTTATGATTGTTTTATATGTGAATTTTTCAGCCATACATATGCCCTTAAATTATATCTAATCTCCAAACGTGGATATGAGTAGGTCCTACATCTACCAACCATGATAAAATTATCTCACGCAGACAAATTAATCATTTTCTAGGGACAAATGTCCTTGGGAATATATCACATGGCAAACATTATGCTGTAAAATAAACAAAATACAGCCACATCCCAGTGTTAAGTGAGCACATCTTAAGTCATATGGGATGGAAATGATGGGAAGCAACAGGGCTTTGATCACCAAGACTGATCTGGGTATACCATAGCCAGCTGATGTCCAGAGCCATCTTTGAGCATTCTTTATCTTGTTCATTGAGGTAAGATCTCTCAGTTGGAAAAAGAGTCCACTAATATGACTAATGAAGCTACGCATCTTCCTATAAGGATCCGTCTCTGTCTCCCTAGTTTACCTCTGCACAATAGCCTGTTAGTGGGTATTGGGGATCTGAATTACAGCTCATATATTCACTTCTTAGAGGGAAATGCTCTGACCATGGAACCATTTCTCTAGTCACTAAAATTATTTGTTTTTATGCCGGTTTCTCAACAGACCTTTCATAAAATACTAACATAGTATCCATATAAGGACTCTGTACCCATATTTGCCTGAGGTTCCTAATACCATTGTGGGTGCCAATGAGTTTAATTCCTTACAAGCTATAAAATTCTCTGTCTTTATCCTAAAATTATATCCTAGATTATTTTGTCCTTTGTAAACGTCTAAGTTTGACTCAGGAATGGTGCCTCTATTCTCAAATAGTCATATATTGATGGCTTCATTTTCCACAATGGGCTTTAGGAAAATGACTGGATCATTAAAATCATCGAGTGATCTTTATCTTCTATTCCACATCTTTGCATGAAAGTCCAATATGAAATCACAATCAGAGAATAAGGAGATGATTGTCCCTGACTTTGAAAATACTTATACTATGTTGCATTTTTGAACAACATTAATATTTTCACACAAAATTCAGAATATATCAGAAATTTCAAATAGTATCCACCAAAAACCGCAGAAGATTAGCAGAGGGCTCATTTGTGATCTGAGATAGCATAATATCAATTTAATATATAGGAGAGATACCATAATTTATTAAATGACAGGAGCCTAGCATATAAAAATCCTCTTTAAAAATGTTATCAAAGACGGGTGTAGTATCTTCCAATTCATGAGTAGCACAGGACAAACAAACAATAATACAAAAATGAAATAACATATGAACTCTGTTTAAAAAACCACAATCTTGGACTTGGAATTATGCTATTTTTTACTAGTTTTTAATACTGAGATATAAGATTGTTCCAGAAAATTAACCAAGTTGATTGCTAAGTTTACCACTTTATTTACAGCCCTCTTTTGTTGCTTGAGAGAGACCGAGGATAAAAGGAGCACATTATTCCTGCTTCGTTTGAATGGTAAGTATTCAGTTCTGTCATTCAATGGGCACACAAAATGATTTGATTCTATGGTAATATCCAAGCATGTATTCAGGGTTAATTATTAACTATCTTCATCACATCTGTGAATTTTCAGACTATTAAATCAGACAAAGAAATTATCCTGACTGCACACCTGCTGCTATTTATATATACAAGAACCTGTCATTTTAGAACAAGGTCCAAAAAAAAAAAAAAAAACTCCACTTGGAACCTTTATAATATCAGCAAATGTAACAAGTGAGATTGAGCTATAATCTTTTAACTTTTATGGAGCAAAGATAAATTACAAATAATGAAAATGTGATAACATTGATTCAGTTGATAGCAATGCCCTAAATCAGTGCTGGAGCTAGATGCAGCTGTCGGTACCTTATTGAAACCCAAAGTAAATTGGGGCAGTTCCCCCAGCAGCATAAATTAGTCAGAACCTTGGAGACATTGGGTATATTTTAGGAGTGAAGCAATGAACTCTCTTTCTAAGAATTATGTCACCTTAATTCAGTAATTTGGTATGCCTCGGGGTTTGCATGTATTTCAGAGATACTGTAATGAAGTGTGTGAGTATTCATTTAAACACAGAAGTCCCTCAAGAATAAAAGGCATGTCTAATTCACGAGGAACACTTCATTCTCAGAATGTTTCCAGAAGCAATGGCAACATGGACCAGTTAGGTGAGATAAGTTATTAGGAACACATGGGGTGGAAATGGACAAAATCATTGAAAACCAGGTCACTTGCAAATGAATTAATAAAGACACATACAGTTTACAAACTGTCGAGCCAGGGAGTGTCTCCTCTTTCTATTTCTTACTGCTCTCTCTGGCTTGCACACACTCACCACCAAAGTTTCATAGTCTCTACACCACACTATTTGATTTTAGTGATTTAAGTCAAGTGTTATGCATAAAAAGGAGAATATACAAATGAGAGAAATTTGATTGGCCTTTTTCAGTAGTCCAAAAGAAAAAACTTATCATTGTATATTTTTGAAAATGAAGAAAGAGGTATAGATTTTCATGATGAAGTCATTATGTTTACATTTATGACTGTAATTTGGTTACTAACAACACTGACTACTAGTAAAATTGTGCACTACTAAACTGTCTTTATTCACACTAAACTGCTTCTATATAGAATATGCTTTTATTTTTACATGAGACTCATGCATCAGTCTTGAGTTTACTATAATTGCATATTATCTATATTTTACTTTCCAGAATAGAAATAAGGACAGCACATTAAAAAAAGCTGAGTTTTAGAATTAAAGGACTATTTTGAAACTTTGTCCTGCCATTTCTTATTTATTATTATTGTTATTAATTAAACTCTTAGAACTATAAGTTCTGATTTCACTTATGGGAACTGCATGTGAGTCTTGAGAGACCATGCTTTTCCTTTATCATTGTGAACTACTTTTATATTAAGCCTAGAAATGTTAATTTTTGTCAATTTGGGTAATGAGAAGAAAACAAATGTTTGTTTGCCCCATTCTATTTGGTGTTTACATTAAATGCTTAAATGGTGCTAGTTTTCTCTTTACTAGATTATGTGTGATTTGATTGCAGCTTTAAACTAATTTCATATTAAATTGTACTAAGGATGTTTCAAAAAGTTGGTTGATTTTCTATAGTTCTAGAAAATAAACCTGAGATAAAACACCATCATGGGAAAAATATCAATAGGCATGCATGACAAATTTACACACACACACACACACACACACACACACACACACACATATATAGAGAGAGACAGAGAGACAGAGACAGAGGGAGACAGAGACAGAAAGAGAGAAACAGAAAGAGAGAGAGAGCGAGAGAGAGAGCGAGAGAGAGAGAGAGAGAGAGAGGGAGGGAGGGAGGGAGGGAGGGAGGGAGGGAGGGAGGGAGGGAGGGAGGGAGGGAGGGAGGGACAGAGAGATTGTTGCCATCCCAAGTGATCTCTAATAACCTTATTTTATTCTGGGCAGAAATGTATAGAGAAAATGAAAAAAAAAATATAACCACCAGGTTATGTTCACCCAGTGTCAACATTTGAACAGATAAAAGGTGAAAACATGAACCTGGTATTTTAATTTCATTGTACGTAACAAGATTACTGTTTTGGTTCATTTATTTTCACTAATGTTGCTGCAGTTTTCCTCATATAGACACAGCCTATGTTTGGTATTTACATAGTTGGGGGACTTACAGTAGGGCATACTGAATTTTTTTTTTCATATTGGCTAATGTATGTTTTCCTCTTTGGAGTTTATACTGTTAAATATTACTAGATATGTACCGAGGAAATGTTTAGATTAGAATTTCTTGGACTCTCTCTTAATAGTATGATTATCATAACACTTTAATTAAGGTACAGAAGTGTTGTCATGGTCACTTCAGCAGGAAAAATCAAGGCCATTATTGTGGAGGACAAACACTAATTAGTGATCATTAGTGTATTAGTATTATTTGTATTGCTGTAATGAAATAGCTGAATTGGGACACTTTATAAAGAAGTACATAATGTTTATAATGCTGAAGGGGCCAGGTCCATAGGTCCCATGTATTTATGAGCTTTTGATGTGCAAAGACCTAAGACAATGCACAGCATCATATTACAATACCTCTACAGGCTCCCACTTTTTGTCAACACACTAAGATTCATTAAATAATTCATGGGGTTGTGGTCTTAAGACTATCACGGGATCTGAATCACTCTCTATAGGTACCACCTCTCCAGACAATTTAAGGATGAGCTTTCTTGTTTTTCATACCTTACAATGCTGTTTATTTCAGAACAGGAACCCCCAAGGACTGTTCAGAACAGGAACCCCCAAGGACTGTTCCGGCCACATTTACACCACAGCAACTGCAGTACAATGCTTTACCACCATATGAAGAAATACATTAGAGTGGGAAGAAATACTTTAATTGTTTTATTTCAGATTTCTAGTACATCTAAGACTTATTTCTATTTTTTAATGCCATCTCTGAAATCTGAAGTTTGGACAAATATTTAACTTTAGAATTAAAATTTTATATACAAACAAATATTAAACCATAAATATTTATGTACTCACTAATATGATGAAAAGATGTTTATTTGGAAACATTTGTCTTTTAATATTGCTCTTATACTTTGTGATCTGTGATGTTATTCACCTAACTGGATTATGCTGGTTCTTCACTGAGAAAAATAATGTTTTAAAGATGTAAAGACTTTTTTCTATTTTTTTATTAAGAAAATGTTTTATTCATTTTACATGCCAATCACAGATCTCCCTCTTTCCTCCTCCTACCCTTCCAGCCTCCCATGCCACCATCCACCCCTCATTCCCTCCTACAAAAAGGTAAGGCCTCCCACGGGAAATCAGCAAAGATTGGTACATTCAGTAGAGACAGTTCCAAGCCACTCCCCCTGACTCTAGGCTGTGTGAGATGTCCTACCATAGGTAGTGGTCTTCAAAATGTTTGCTCATGCACCAGGGATGGATTCTGATCCTACTGCCAGGAGGCCCCTTAAGCAGAACAGGCTAACAAACTGTCTTGACAATGCAGAGTGTCTTGACTATGCAGAGTGTCTAGTCCAGTCTCACACAGGCTCCACAGCTGTTGATCTAAAGTTCATGAGTTCCCTCTAGTTTGGTTTGGTTGTCTCCATAGGTTTCCCCATCATGATCTTCATGTCCCTTGCTCATAGAATCTATTTTCTCTCTCTTTGACTGGACTCCTGGAACTTGGCTTGGTGTTTGGCTGTGGATCTCTGCATTTGCTTCCACCAGTTATTGGAGAAAGTCTCTATGATGACAGAGTATTCATCGATTTGATTACTAGGTTATGCCAGTTCAAGTACCCTCTCCATAATTGCTATTAGTCTAAGCTGGGGTCATCCTTATGGATTCCTGGGAACTTCTCTAGCACCCCATTTCTCGCTATACCCATGATGTCTTCCTTTATCATGGTATCTCATTCATTGCTCTCCCACTTCATCCCTGTTACAGCTCAACCATCCCTTTCCTTTATGTTCTCACCCCCCATGTTCTACTCTCCATTGCCTGCCCCTCATCACCAGTTTACTCTTGGAGATCTCATCTATTTCCTCTTCCCAGGGTCATCCATCCATCCCTCTTGGGGTCCTCCTTGTTAGCTAGCTTCTCTGGAGCTGTGGGTCATAGTCTGGTTATCCTTTGCTTTGCATATAGTATCCACTTATGAGTGAGTACATACCATGTTTGTCCTTCTGAGTCTGGGTTACCTCATTCAGGATGATATTTTCTACTTCCATCCATTTGCCTGCAAATTTGTGATGTCATTGTTTTTTACTGCTGAGTAGTACTCCATTGTGTACATGTATCACATTTTATTAATCCATTCTTCATTTGAGGGGCATCTAGGTTGTTTCCAGGTTCTGGCTATTATGAATAATGCTGCTATGAACATAGTTGAGCATGTGTCTTGTGGTATGATTGAGCATTCCTTGGGTATATACCCAAGAGCGGAGTAGCTATATCTTGAGGAAGATTGATTCTCAATTTTCTGAGAAACCACCATACTGATTTCCAAAGTGGCCATACAAGTTTGCACAACCACCAACAGAGGACGAGTATTTCCTTTGCTTCACATCTTCTCCAACATAAACTGTCATCAGTGTTTTTGATCTTAGCCATTCTGACAGGTGTAATATGGTATCTCAGAGTCATTTTGATTTGCATTTCCCTGATCACTAAGGATGTTGAGTCATTCCTTAACTGTCTTTTGACCATTTGAGAATCTTCTGCTGGGAATTCTCTGTTTAGGATTATAGCCCATTTTTAAAATGGATTGTTCTGTATTTTGATGTCTAGTTTCTTGAATTCTTTATATATTTTGGACATCGGTCCTTTGTCAAATGTGGGGTTGGCAAAGGTCTTTTCCCATTCTGTAGGCTGTCATTTTTTTCTTACTTACAGTTTCTTTTGCCTTACAAAAGCTTCTCAGTTTCATGAGGTGCCATTTATTAATTGTTTCTCTCAGTGTCTGTGCTACTGGTGTTATATTTAGGAAACAGTCTCCTGTGCCAATGCATTCAAGGCTACTTCCTACTTTCTTTTCTATCAGGTTCAGAGTAACTAGATTTATGTTGAGGTCTTTGATCCATTTGGACTTGAGTTTTGTGCATGGTGATAGATATGAATCTATTTGCTCTAAGACCTAGTCTCTGGGACCCAACCAGTCCTCCAGAACCTCCACCCATTGCTACCCCATTTGCCAGCCAACAGGGAAGACTTCTGAGGGCATGTTCCCCCACCAAAACCCCGCATTGTACCCTGCAATATACAAGACCTATGCCTTACCCCAAACCTACCCTTCCCCTTGCAACCCCAGTGGTTTCCTGAGACACAGAATCTGCCAGCTCTCATTGGCCCAAGAGCTCTTATTAAAGCAAGAGAGGCTTCCTGAGACAAATATGCCAGCTATGATTGGACCAAGAGCCTTCATAGGATCAAGAGTGGCTCCCTGAGACACAGACACAGCAAGCACAGATTGAACCAAGAGCAGCTTGCTCAGAAACAGGTACCTCTTGCACCTATTGCAAGAAGAGATGGGTAGACGCCAGTGCAAAAATACATGCAACAACATAAAGAGCAATATGGCATCACCAGAATCTAGAGCTTCTACAACAGCAAGTAGTTTTTGAAAGAAAACTAATTTCACAGTAAATGAAATATATAAAATGAAATGAAAGACATAAAATATCCACAAATAAATCATAAATGGTAGTCAATAGTGTAAATCATGTTTACATTTAGTTAGGGACATACAAGAATTTTATTTATAGCACCTTGTTTTCTGAGTACTAAAGTAACAAATCTGCAGTATATTTTCAGGGCTCACATATGTGTTTACATCAGTTTGTATGAGAGTTGACAGAGTAGGGAATGACTATGGACAAATGTAGGCTGTTCTCATTACTTCTAGCTACATACAACACTACATAAAAACAACCTGTTTTCATTTGGAAAAAAGACTTCAGCTTGGAACATTACTTGCAGTGATGAATAAACAGTTGTATAGACTAACCTATTAAAACATCAATATTGCTAAATGTAAATATTTCAAGGCAACACACTAAAGCAAGCTCACTGCATTGGATTTCTGTGGTTTAGATCTCCAGTTGGTGCTGTTTGACTAAAGTCTCAAAATCTTGTGAGAGTATATCAAGGTACAAAAAGAGAAAGCAATATTGTGCATGAGGAACAGGAAAATAAAGTTTTATTAACATCTACAATGTTTGCTTTACTATGTACTTCAATTAATATGCTCAGTTTTGCTTTATTTACATTCTTCCTGTAATTTTTTAGATTAAAATTTAATTAAGACATTTCTCCCTTTCCTCCAGACAAACCCTCCCTCTCATATACCCCACTCTCGTTCTTTTTCAAATTAATGGTATCTTTTTTTAGTTAATGTTGTTACATACGTATATTCCTAAATCCACAAATACAAGTGAAAGTGAAGTACAGTTGTGTCATGTGAGGAGTGGCACAAAATTGTGTGGCATTGTGGTATGAAGATGAATATGCTCATTGCGTGAAAACTTTACAATGAATTGAGATTTTAAAAGAAAGAGAATGTTTGATCCCAGGATACAATGCAGAATGCTTCAGTACCTAGTAACTTCCAGAAAGATCCTTGATGACAGGGTGGGGCACGAGGGGCATAACTAAAGAATGATTCCCCTATGTCCAGAGCCAAAAGAGGTACACGTGTGCTCTGTGACTGACAAAGTGACTCAGACTCACAAGGTTGATGCTCCTTTTAGTGAACATTGGACCTGAACAGGAAACTGTGGGAAGTGAGCAGTGTGATCTCAGCTCCTCACTGGTGGAGCAGTAAAGTTACAGATGAACAATAAGTGAAAGGAAGAATGACTGTGTGATAATTGACTATAGTTAGATCCTCAGCTTGTGTCGTAACTGAGCTGGCCATGAACTCCTATCCTCCTGATTTTTACTTCCTAAATTCTGTGATTACAGATGTGTGCTGCCACATTCAACATCATTCTTATACTTAGAAGTCCACCCGACATGTTATAAGAGCAGTAGAATGAAAGTCATTTGTAACCAATGCTGTGAGACCGGGCTTTTCCTTTTACAAAAAGCAGAAGTTAAGGGACAAACACTATTCTGATGCAATGTAATGGAGTTTTGAGATAGAATAGACAATGGATGATAGATATATAGACAAACAAGCAGATAGAAGATTAGATAGATGATAGATAGATAGATAGATAGATAGATAGACAGACAGACAGAAAGATAGATTATATTTAGATAAAGAGATACCTATGAAACTAGAGTTCAAGTATACCCTTAAAATACTACCTAAAAGATGCATTAGGGAGACAAAGACAGAATGACCATAACTTACAAGCCAGCCTCTGTCAAAGAGTGACATTGTCTCAAACAAAGCAAAACAAAGAAAAACATCAGTCAGGGATAATAAAGTAATAAAGTGATGGAGACCCCTTCTACTTCATCTAGTGCATTGCCCCATCCCAACATTGAAACCATAAAATCATTACAATTAATCAACTCCTATAATGTGGAAATTAGGGAATAATGTACAGCAGGCCATTCTACTCAACAATTGCATCTGTGGATCAAACAGAAGCAAATCAGTCTCTGATTCATATTGCTACATACCCTTCATTATGGTATATTTTATATATGACACTTAAATATAAGGTAGGAAAAATAATACCACTTAATTTCCATTGTTATGTATGTGATAGTGTGTGTATGTGTTTGTGTTTGTATGCAATGAGTATGCACATATACCCTGGTAGATCAATATATTGTGATTAGCCTCCCTGAGATGATATGTTGTAAGGGAGGTTAATCACCTTAAACTAAGTGCCTCCAGGGTGCTCCATGATTGTGCTGTCACTAAGTCAGCTCATCTCTTACACATGTTTACACACTTGTTCTACTATAATGGGAAGTTTGTAATCAAAACTCCTTGTTCTATGTTGTACTGTGTTAAAAAGTTAGTGAGCCAATTTGCTTAAGGAAATGAAAATTTCAAATGACTAGAGAATACTAACAGATCCAATGGTCAATCTTTAGAAAGGAAAAATAATACAAACCACAAAAAGGAAAAAGAAAAAAGAAAAAAGGAAATAATTACCAAATTACCAAAAGATAAATAATTATTCTATAACTCTGTTGTTTGTTTGATTTAGTCTTTTCCACTTTCTTCCAATATTCCACATTACACTTTATTTTTATAGTTCACCCAGTGATGATTTAATAAATAATGGACAGTATTTTTGAATTTTGTATTTGAGCTAAAAGACTAATTTAACTAATAACATAATTTATATATCAGAAGTTTAACAAAATTAGAATTATCATTTTATTGCAAAATGTGATATACTTTATTGGGTATAAAGTATACACTACATGTTTTACATTCATGGGATAGAGAATAATACATGGTAATGTGTTTACCATTTGTCTCAGAATTGGAAGGTATAGGTATTACATGATGACTAAGTGCCTGGAAACTACACGGAGGGCAGTTAGCCAGCTACATGAATTGTGGGTACAGTTATTCACTTATAGATAGGTTTATAGTATAAATGTGAACACTCTTTCATATATTTTGGCCTATATATATTTCATTTTAATTAACAATATTGATCATTTTTCAGTTTAAATGTTATACTTAGAGAAGTGTAGGAATTTACATTGGGGGCCTTTTGGGGGGGAATGCTTGTACAAATAACAGCAGGGAATGAAAAAAACATCCACCCACAGTGTGTAGCAAAATTTGCAAACAGGTACCCCAAGAAGCAATGCTGCACATAACAAAAACGAGTGCAAGTGTTTCTGTTGCCTTTTCTGAAGCTACATGTAACACCTGCCTCTTAGTTCTTAATTTCTATTCTTAAAGTTATAATGATTCCAAGAATTGATTTTGTTGAACAGTTTGTTTGTGGAAGCAGTGATGTCTGCCAAATTAAACCATTTCTGTGAAGAGTGCTCATTTATCTTCCTTGGATTTCAACCAAGCACATTTCAGAGATAATGACATAATGTAACTGCAAAACTTCAACTTGACTGGCATAAGGTTTAAGTAGAAATATTCCATCTCTGACTCTATCCATATCCATATATATTAGGCATGTTGCCCATTTTTACATTCGCTTATCCTTAGGGTAGTGAATCTCAGTTTTGTCTGAATATCACAGTCACTTGGGAAGCTGGGGAGGATGTTGATATTTAGATTCTATCCATAGAAATTCAGATTTAATTGGTCATGGGCACTGAAACTCCTCCAAGTTATTCTAATATCCAGTGAATAGTAGAATCACTGTCAGTATTTCAAGGGTTGAGCAAAGAAGATAGAATCTTTGATTTTACAAACACTCCTTCAGAATTACCAGATGAGAGCACTGAGTGCTGCTTTGAAAGTTTTTTAAAATAACAGACTTTTTTATGATGTAAGTTTTTGTTATAACTTGCTTGCTATAAATCAATAATTTAAATCCAAGAAATGAAGCCAATTTCTATATTGATTTGGTACCTCATGTATAAAGGTGAGAATTCTACTCATTTTCTACTATATTGTAATGTTCTAACTGCAGTACTCTCACAAATGATGCCATTAATATAAATTAAAATGCATACAGTAGCTTGTTGGTAAATATTAAATAAACAGGTCACCAAAGGGAAATAAAATTATCACATGTAGAATTTTATGATTTCCATGACATGTCTGGTCTTAAGCTACCCTATAATGTCAACCTGCTCAGCATTCAAAGCTGGCTTCAACAAATGACTACCAGTGGCATTGTATATACCAAGCTTAATGAAGACTATTGACCATTCTTGGAGAAATATGTCAGTTCTTCAGTTTGTACATCATTGCTTCTAGTTGATAGGGAAGAAATGAGAGGTTTGAAGAATAAAAAAGCTTTTGAAATCAAGTCAGGCAGAAACCTTCAATTTTGAACACAGTATGAATCAAGTGTGCTTCTTGTTCTAGATTCATGATAGAGTCACCACAGTTAAAAAATAAATTATATCCCACTATTAGGGATATATATATATATGTGTATATATATATATACATATATATATTATATATAGTAATTTTTATATATAGATACAGCAAATCTATATCTAGAAACAGTTTAATGACTATTATGAGATGGGAATAAATAAGATAGATGATACAATAGAAAGAGATTGACAGAGGCAGCAGTTTCAGGTTGGATGGCAGAGGACTTGCTGAGATGTCTCACTTGAATTGGCATAGAGAGGACCACAAGGTAATGATGCTCTAACAGGTTGTATTAAAAAGTGTTGTGAACAATAGATTTCTGGGGTGTACATCATCATGTAAATGCTGCAGAGAAAGAAGGAAAAGCTATAGATTGCTGGTGCAGTAGACCAACTGTACTAGTGTATCCTTGATTTCATTTACCTGTAATTTAAACTATTTTAGGTATCCAGCTCTGATCATGTTGAGATCCAAGTTATGATTCCAAAGATTAGTTGGCTTCACTGACCAAGAAGGCCTAGAGCCTATGAGACAGATATTTTTCAGATGCAGCTCAGGCAATAATAACGGGGATTAAAGTACACTTTCTTATATCTTGAGGTCTCATCCCTGCCACTTCTCATGGCTTGTTTGGTGAGCATGATGTTCCTGGTTCCCCGTGCATATTTTTAAAGCAACCTTATATGAATGCTCTGCTCTTCAAATCTATTGCATGAAATTCCCTTGGACTTCTGCAAAAATAACTAGAAAACAATGGTTAGAACTAAGAATGATGAGGTAAATTTGAATTATGGTACAATTGCTGTGTGAAGGTGTCTGTATTTGCTAATCATTTCACTGCAGTATTTAGAGAAATAGAAAATAATAGAACTCATTAAGAGACAAAAAATCAGATGTAAAAGGAAAAAAATGTGTTAAATAGAGAAACTCATTAAAAAACTATGGACACATTAAAGGAGGTTTAAAAAAAGAATCACATATTACCCTGGTGCTCCACATAGCAGGAAACTTGCATTTCAGCCACTACAGTTCTACAGAGAACTGATTTCAATTTTAAAATACTATTTAGGAAATTGGAGATACTTACAATGATAATACATAAAAGGAAAGTGCTTTGGAATGGACACAGTGACAGGAAGGAATAACTGTCAATAGAGACAGGAGTTTCTTTTCTTCTCATATTCTTAACAGGAATAGAACACACTGGCGTGATAATACATGGAAACTACTATGTGTAAAGTCATCATTGTGATGATCCTCCATTGTGATGGTAAAAATCCACTGTCAAACTGGCTGTTTGGACTCACCTAAGAGACATGTCTCTAGTTTTGACTGTAAGGATATCTCCAGAAAGATCCAAATAAAGAAAAAAGACCTGCTACAAATGTGCATAGCGCCTTAACCTGATTTCTAGACTCAGTGAAAATGGAAAGGAAGGTGCTACCAGGTTTCCCAGCATTCGTCCCATTCTGCTTCCAGACAAAGGCTTGAATGGGAAGTGTCTCTCAAAGAATCCCATTTGAACAGTTATATTCCCTATAAATGAGCATAACTACTTTTATCTGGGTATATCTCTCACTTTAAAATATGTTTAGATGAAAAGAGTGAAATATACTAAAATTACAGTCTAGGTAGAGAATTTAGATCTCTCACAAAAAGATCATGATGTTTTGCAGTTAGGAAGACAACAGTATGCTTTTATTTATTTATTTTTTTTTGGTACACTTTCTCTCATTCCTACAAATCTGAATTTGATTTTTCGCTTTCAAGTTTGGGTTATGCTGCCAGAACACAAATTTTAGTGAAACCAAACCTAGATATTGATATCTCAATGTAATATCTTAAATATCTCATATTTAAACTATATATTGATAGTTTCTCGGTTTCTTATTGTGCAAGAAGTTAAATAGAGAAATATTGATATAAATAGTGCTATATATTATTAAAAGAAACATATGCTATGCCAGACATTATAAACTCCAACTGGTATAATTTTATAATTTCAGACTTATGATGTGTCAAATTACCCAGATTGTTTTTATATTTATAGAGAAAGAAAGAGATTCTTGAAGTAGCATTAATTTACAATCAAAGTAGAATTAATTAAAAATTAATAGATAATTAATTATTTGGTCTCCTAGCTTAATGCATAGTCCAAAACAACTAACACCTTACTATTCATTGGCTACTGAGAATTTTAGACTATATAGCCAATCGAGCTTGTTGGTTGAATGATTTTCATGTATTATGCAAGGGATGCTAATGGGTTTAAGGTATTAATATTTTCATACCTAAGATTGACATATGAATATGATAGCCTTAAGCCTTTTCTATAAGCTTATATTTGGAATGAATTGTTGATAAGCTAATTATAAAAAGCATAATATTTACTTCTACTTTAACATTTTAATTTTAAAAATGTTAGCTTTATAAATTTAATTAATTCTTTTTAGGATGTTTTGTTTTAACATTGATTATATTCACCTCTTTTATCCTCTTAATTTCCTTATACTCATATAACACATCAGACAAAAGTTGAACATTAAAATTACTTAAAAAATAAAATACTGCTTTCAAAATATGTTTGAAAAATAAACCTATTATTAAAGAAAGCCTCAAGGAGCATGCCAATTAGCTATTTTTAAGAATTAAAGTAAAAATAGATGCCACTTGAAAATTTTATAGCAGTTGATGTGTTTTGGTCCAAAGAGATAAATTTTGCTGCACTATCCCTAGACATTTGTACAATGTGAATTCTTTTCCTGAATACTCCAGTGCAGTGGTGGTTAGGTAGTCCAAAGCATTTATTGATTTCTCCTTCAGGACAGAAGTGGAAGATGTGAACTTAGCAAACTAAATTTCCTGATAAAAATGGCACTTTGGGGTTTTTGTAAATCTCAGGTGAAATGGATGTCTGAGAGTTTCATAGAAACAATGTGACATTTGTCTGGGAAATGGGGCATATATTTCCTTCCAAGTGAAGCTTACCATTCTTTTACCTGTAGACAATGGATATTACTTAAAATGCACATTTCTACAATTCTATTCTACAGTTTGGGAACTCTCTATAAAATATTAATTGATCACAGTTGTTAAAATTATAACTTCATATGTACAAAAAGTTATTAGCCCTATAGATAGGAGAAATAATTGATTATTTTCTTGATTTGTTCTAGAAAATAAAATTTGAGGTGAGTTTGAGTAGATTTCTTTAGATATGAACAAGTTTTCCTACATAAAATTCATCTAAGCAAAATTCAGGAAGAGGAAGTGATTGATGTGTGCCAATGGAGAGCTCTCTTTTTTTATAAATTACACAAAGATGGTAGACTTATTGTATGAGGAAAGCCAAGTCAGGCTTCAGCATCAGTGAGGTTCATTCCAGGAACTATCATGACAAGTAAGCAGTTGGAGTGACCAGCTTCTCCTTTGCTTTTATTATTTGAGGGAAATTTCAATGTTACAGGGTGGCCTGTAGGAAATGGCTGGTGCACATACCTAATGAAAGTTTGGCAAAGTACTTTGAAAAGTCTGTGGCTAACATTCCAACAAGAACTGTGTGCAAGGACAACCTCCATTGAGAAAAACCAAAGAGTACCACTGCAACGGCACAGCGACAGAGGATATTTATACATCCTTCACATTTCAATTTCTATACATATTATTTCTTCCCATGTAATGTTAGAATAATATTGCCATTAAAATGTCATGATTTCTGAGAGGATGTACTATGTCTGGCATTTTGGATTTTTGTGGTTAATATGTCCGGTTAAAGAAAAACAATTATTCATTGGAATTGGTAATCTTTATTCATTTTTAATATTATAATTATTTATGTCATGACCATAGTTTCCCCTCTTTCCTCTCATCCCAGTTCCATCCCCCCACTTCTCTTCTCCACCTCTCCCCCGATCCTCCCCACCACCCCTGCATCTACTCCTTAAATTTCTATTCAGAAAAGGGCAGGCCTTCCATGACTACCACCAAAACATGGCATATCAAGTTTCAGTAAATCCAGGCACCTCCCGTCCTATTAAGGATGGACAATTGTGGGAGCCTGTTCTGGGGTTCCTCGTGTCTTTACCCAGCAGGTCCGAATAGAGGATGATCAGGACCACGGGCCTGAGTGCAGGTGTCTGAGATGGCCTGCACTTGGCTGTGCTGGGGGAGGAGGTCTTTTGCTCCACCCCTTGGTGTCTCTATAAAAACTCTGGACCAGAGACAGTCGGGGCCCGTTGGAATAGGTTCCAGGCCCTCTCGAGGCTATCCTTTATTTTCTATCTGTTTATCTCCGCAACATTCTCCGCTATAAATCCTTCTATCTAATATTTCCTGCTGCTCGCACTCAAGAAAACTCTGGGAAGCTGTGGGGGTGGTGGGTAAACGCCCCACAGAATGGCGCTGTGAACAGGGACTAAAGAAAAAAAGGGACTAAAGAAAAAAAGGGACAAAAAAGGGGGGACTAAAGACAAATGAACAGGGACTAAAGACAAAGTAATAGGGACTAAAGATAAAGGAAAATAATAGTTTTATTACAGAGTTTTTGGTGAAAGTGCTGAGTCAGCCCTGCCAGTGGAAAGGCATGCCGGTGTTATGGAATATATATATATTTTTATATATATATTTTGGTGAGGCAGGGGTTTTATCCTCGAGAGAAAAGGAAAGCGGACTGGAAGGATGTCCGATGCTGCAGCGAAATTCTCTGTCAAAATTTTCTATCTTCTATCCCTTTCTCAATTTCTATCTGTGATAAGTATAAGATATAGGGTAGTAATATAGTTAGGAAAAACTTAGAAGTGTAAGATTGTGTAGGAAAAAATAAGTAAGGCAACTAGACAGAAAAACTCTTCAATTTTCTAACTTTGGGGGCTTTGAAAGCAAACTGGGGAAAAAAATCTTTCTTTGGGCTTTACGGGTAGTAAAAAAGCTCTTCTTTGAGCTTATGGGGAAGAAAAAGTTTCCTATGGAAGCTTTTGACCTGGGGACAGCTGAAATGCCAAATCCAAGCGGCAGGAGAAAGTAATTTCTCCCTGAGGCAAAAATGGGTGTGTAAGAAGTCAAAGTTTAAAGTTGGGAAGTTTTGGGAAAAGTTGGTCTTTCTCCTGGGGGGAAAAATCTTTCTCTTAAACTAAAAGCTCTTCTTGGAAAATTTTTGGGGAAAAAAATCTCTCTAAAAAACCTTAATGTTTTCTCAAAAGCTCTCTTAAACTTAAAAACTAAAGCCTTTAACTTTCTCAGAAGGACAAAAATTAGAATCACCTGGGGATATTAGTGTGAGAATTACCTGCGAGTAGCTTTAAGAAAAAACAAAGACCTCTTAATCAATATGGGGCAGGAAAATAGTAAAAAGACCTTTGAAGAGCTACAGAGAGCCCAAAAGGGCAGGAAACTTTACCTGAGAAAAGCAAAAGCCAAGCTTCACAGTTACAGTCGAGCTGAGGCACCGAGGGTTTTGTCTGAGTGAGAGTTTCAGAATGAAAAGGTGCTCCTAATCTTCCTAATGCAAAGAATCCCCTGAAGCAATGCAAACTGTTAGCATTGTATCCTCGCTTTTGACCAAAAACCTAGAGGCGACTGGCCAGCGTCTCTGAGTTGGGGTGCATTTGGGGATACTAGGGTTCCTGCAGTTGAAAACTTCCTGGAGCACAGAGCTGAGGCAGGAAGGTGCAGGACCCAGGGGAAGATTGCTAATGAACAAAGCAAGCTAAAGCCAGTGGGAATGGCACAGTTGTCCACTTTCCTACAAGTCCCGGGTTGATAGGTCCACAGCTGCAAAAAGAAATCTGAGAAAAAGCTTTCCTATCAGAGAAAGGACCTTTCTGGGAAAACAGTAAAGCTGAACTGGGTCTGAAGCAGTCGTGCTGCCGAGTCAGAACGCTGTCTGGGGAAAGAGCCCAGCCAGGGCAGAACAGAGCTATCCAGGAGTAAAACTTTTTCTATCAGAGAAAGCATCTCTTTGAGAAAAGCTTTGTTTCAACTGACTCCTGATGAGATGAGGGAGAGTAGCCCTGAGGGGTGATTGCCTCTGGCATAAGCTTTGTCCTTGAGCACCCAGACAAGCAAATGCAACCCACTGGGGGACTGGGTCAGGTGAAGGCCTGATGAGGCAAAGCACCTGTTCTAATGGGAATTTAGAAACGGCAAAAACCTCCCTTGTTAGATTTTCAGTCTGTACGCAAAGAACACAGACCCCGAAAACAAACGGACAAAAAGCCCCTACCTTCAGTAGCAGGGAAAGCCGCCACTGTAGTGTCGGAAACTGTTTCTTGGGGTAGAGGGGATAAACTGAGACCAAACTGGGAACTGTCTGGGAGAAAGACTCTGAAGAAACAGAGAAGGGACACAATCCTCCCCAGAAAATATGACCTGAAAAAGCTGCTAGAATTTGAGGCAGATTTGGGGGGAGAAAAGCCCCTACCTCCAAAGGCAGCTAGCAGAGGTACAGAGCCGCAGACAAATAGCTGAAGCTCTGCATCTGTGGGGGAAGGAACAAGTGAAATAAGATAGATCAGTGGGAGAAAATCTCTCTGAAAGAGCTATGGAAAAGCTGTTGTACATGATCTTGCTTTTCACTGACTGGCTAAAACAAACACAAGCCCTGAGGAAAGTTGCTATCAGAAATGCCAGCCTCAATGCCGGCTAACGAGACAGGCGTGTTTCTGATCTGGGGGCCAGTGTCAACTGAAGGAGAGACACCTGTTGAAGCCAGCTGATGAGAATAGAAATCTCCCAATGTCCCACAATTGAAAATGTAAAATGCTTGTTCAAATCTCCCGTTACAAAGGCAAGAGACTTTGTTTAAACCTCCCGGGCAAGTCTAGTAAAAGAGAACCCGTTGACTCTCAGACCCAAAAAGAACTATGGGAAATGAATGATATAAGGAAAATGATAAGGGACTGATATGGAACTGATATTATTGACTGATATAAGGGAAAGGCATTCTGGGAAAGGTAGTTTTTCCACTAAAGATGGCGACATTGCCCTGAAACACTTTTGTCAGCTCTAAAATTAAAATACAGCTTTTAAAAATAAGGAGGAAAAGCCGGGCGGTGGTGGCGCACGCCTTTAATCCCAGCACTCGGGAGGCAGAGCCAGGCGGATCTCTGTGAGTTCGAGGCCAGCCTGGGCTACCAAGTGAGCTCCAGGAAAGGCGCAAAGCTACACAGAGAAACCCTGTCTCGAAAAACCAAAAAAAAAAAAAAAATAAGGAGGAAAATCGTCTAAGAGTTTGGGTGTCAGTTCCAATGAAAAATTGAAAGAATATGGAACTAGGTGCTTCGCGGTTTGGGGCTCCGTTGGTAAAATGCCTTATTTAGCCTAATAGCTGTGCAAAGTTTTTACGGTAATTGGATGACAAAAAAGCTACCTATACGAGCAAACGAGTCACTTTAAAATCCTTAAAATACCACATAATAGCTGTTCAGTTTTTGGCAAAGAGCTTTACAGCAGCTAAATATGATAATTTCACCCTCAGCGTAAAGTTTTTCAGTAGAACAAACCAAAAGTACTGCTGTGATAGAAACGTTTGTTTGAATTGAAGTTCTTAGGGGAGCTATTATGAATTTGGGTGAAGGGACAACCTCTAGTTAAAAACTGTCTACCGCTGACAGTACATCTCTGCCAGTCCGGAACGGCTGAGAGAACTCGCAACTTTGGGGTGTGGCTTTGTCCTGAGAATGTTACAATCCCCTAGCAACAAGTATCACAACTCTATAATGACAACACTCACTAAATCCCAGTGCTTTATAGCAAAGCTGACTATAAACTGTAAACTTTAGAAATGATGTACGTACTTCCTGTCTAGTTAAGAGAATCTTTCTAATAGAGATGGTGATAATAAAGAGTAAGACGTAGAAAGATGAAAATAAGATATGTGAGTTTGTAAAAATTCTGTCTTGTTAGATCTGTGTTAAGAAATCTTTAGGTGTTTGCTAAGTTAGATATATGCTAATGGTAACCTATATAAGTTTGTAAAATAGATCTATAGAGTTCCTTTAAGAATATAAGCTTGTAAGAAGTATCTAAGGTAGTCTTAAGACATGTAGTAATAAGCTTGTAAGATGCTAGTTGTAAATGTAAGTTTAAATAAGAAATAAGATGGAATGAATATAAGTATATGAGAATTAATAAGAAATACATTTACTAAAGTAGTTCTATAGTTTCCTTAAAGTATAAATAAGTAGATGTTAATATGTGAGTTTGTAAAAATGTGTAAATGTTGAGTGAGTTTATGCTTAAGCACATGTTATGTGGGTTTGTAAAGTGTAAATGTTAAGTGTGAGTCTATTAATGTATATGGTGAAAACACCTGAGACACAGGAGATAGTGTCCTAGTAGACTGCAAGGTAGGTAGTCTGAATGGTTTCAAAAGCTCCAGAAGCCGCTAAGAAGCTAAGAATGGCAGATGACAGAACCAGCACAAGGCATCTGCAGCTGAGATCTATGGAATATCAACGCAGCACAGAAAAACCTGAGCTAGCAGCAAACACAGTGCGGTTTAAAATATTACTATAACTAAAAAGGTCTGTCTATGAGAACAAAAGTTGCAGAGACGCTTGTTTGAAAAAAAAATTAACTGCAAAAAGTTTTGGTTGAAAAACGTCTCTTCATATTTGGAAGTGAAAGCCTGATACCAGAATTTATTTCTTGTTTGAACTTTTTGAACTTAAAATGAGATAAAATTACAAAAACATTTTGGTTATGGATTTCTTCAAATTTGGAAGGCTAGTACCAATATTTATCATTTGAATTTTGGTACTTAAATGAAATGAACAATAGAGATTTCATTGCAATGGGACAATTTTGAGCTTACTTATAGTAATGACCTAGGAACAGTTTTCTGGAATTGGGTTAAAAATGGAACTGTTTAAATGAAGAAATGTATTTCTACTTAGAATCAAGATGCAATTTTGTGTATGCATATATGCTTTATTAACTGGAGATTTATGAATTGTTTTGTGGAACTGTTTATGTAAAAATGGAATTACTTATGGAACTGGTTTTGTGTTACAAATGGAACTGTTTAAGCAGAAAAGTTTGGGTTTTCTAACTAGGCTTGAGATTTTGCTTAAAAATTATAAAGAAAAGGAGGAGCTATGAGATTGAATTATGTTCGCAGAAACCTATTGATATTAATGCACCCTGGCTTTGTGGAATTGAGGAAATGTTTAAGTTTGTGAATACATCGAAGTTTTTCCTATGTTCTGTTAACAAGAAAATTCAAATGACTGAGTTAAAGTTGTAAGACGGAGAAAATTGTTAACTATATATAGCACCATATATGCTAATTCTAATGGTTCTGTTACGAGTTTGTTTTGAGTTGTAAAATTGAGAGAATTGTGACTATGTATAGCAATATTTATGTTAACCTGTTAATGGTAATGATGAAGCTAAGGGATTCTTTAAGTTTGCAGTCGCCTTAAGAGTTTTGGTTTAGAAAGGGCTTGAGGCAGCTAAGACTGCTGTGGTTTACCTTGGACTTAATTCAAAAGAGAAATGCCATTTATATCATCCTCTACTCCCATACTGGGAGGTGTAACAGCTATGGAGATTGCTGTAAGCCATTAATAGTTATTTTTTATATATTAAGAAGGGGGGACCTGTGGGAGCCCGTTCTGGGGTTCCTCGTGTCTTTACCCAGCAGGTCCGAATAGAGGATGATCAGGACCACGGGCCTGAGTGCAGGTGTCTGAGATGGCCTGCACTTGGCTGTGCTGGGGGAGGAGGTCTTTTGCTCCACCCCTTGGTGTCTCTATAAAAACTCTGGACCAGAGACAGTCGGGGCCCTTTGGAATAGGTTCCAGGCCCTCTCGAGGCTATCCTTTATTTTCTATCTGTTTATCTCCGCAACATTCTCCGCTATAAATCCTTCTATCTAATATTTCCTGCTGCTCGCACTCAAGAAAACTCTGGGAAGCTGTGGGGGTGGTGGGTAAACGCCCCACAGACAATGCAACTCAGTAGGAGGAATAGGGTCTCAAACCCCTGCAAAAGAGTCAGAGACAGCCTCCGCTTCCATTGTTAAGAGTCCCACATGAAGACCAAGCTACAAAACTGTAACATACATGCAGAGTGCGTAGGTCAGTCCCATGTAGGTCCCTGGTTGCCCGTTCAGTCTCTGTGAGCGCCTATGAGCTCAGATTAGTTGATTCTGTGGGTTTTCTTGTGGTGTCCTTGACCCCTGTGACTCCTACAATCCTTCCTCCCTGTCTCCATCTGGATTCCCAGAGCTCAGCCTAAAGTTTGGCTGTGGGTGTCTGCATCTATTTCCATCAGTTACTGGATGAAGCCTCTCTAATGACAATTGGGCTAGGCACCAGTCAGTCTATGAGTATAGCAGAATATCACTACATTGTCAACTTTTTTGTTTTGTTTTGTTGCAAGTCGTGTTTGTTTCTATCTTAGGTCTCTGGGACATCCAGCCTCTAGGTCGCGGCACTTCAGGTCCTGTCAGGGGTGTGTTCCCCTTCATGGCATGAGACTTAGGCTGGACTACTCTTTTTTTTTTTTTTAACCTGAGGACTGAACCCAGGGCCTTGCACTTGCTAGGCGAGCGCTCTACCACTGGGCTAAATCCCCAACCCTAGATCACTCTTTAGTTGGCCACTTCCACAATTTCTGAGCCACCTTTACCTCAGCACATCTTGTAGATAGGACAAATTGTACATCGAACGTCATGTGGCTGGATTGGTGTCCCAACCTCTCCACTGGAAGTCTTGCCTCATATTTGGAGGTTGCCAGTTCCGGCTATGTGTCCCCTGCTGTAAGGGGTCTTAGCAGGGGTCACCCTTGAAACTTTAAGAGAGTTTCCCTTACACTAGGTTCCTACCTCATCCTGGAATGCCCCCCTTTTTCAGGCATCTCTTACATTACTCTCCCTGCTCCATTCTCTCATCTGGTCCCTCCTGTTCCCATCTCTACCTGAAAAAAAAAAATGCAACACTTCAAAAATTTGCCTGTCATCCTTGCACAGGGACTCTGCTAATCTCTGTATTGTTCCAATTTTAGTATATGTGCTGCCCAAGCGAGTATCCTTGTGTTTATTTGTTCATTTTAATTTACTATCGGGAGTCAGAGACTTGTTTTCTTCCTCTCTATGTTCCTAAAAATAGGGTAAATTTCTCATCCTCTCCTGTGCCTGGTGGACTATGGCATTGTGATGGATAAAAAATGGTAAGAAGCAGAGTGCTTCAATATCAGACAGTCCTGCCTCTGTACTGCACATTGATGTCTGCTCCTCTAAGCTATTTTTTAAAGTATTTCTGTATATTGTATGTCATATGTATGTGTACCTATGCAGACCAGAAGAGGACAGTGGATGCTTTGGAGTTTGAGTTATAGGCATCTGTGAGTTATATAAGATGGGTAGTGGGAACAGAGCTTGTGTCCACTGAAATAGCAGTAAGTACTCTTAACCATTGGGCCATTTCTTCAGTGCTCACTATTTCTTTTTCTTACTAACAGAATAAATATAGCAAAGAAATTCTGGTAATTACACAGTGAAAATGGCTGAATTCTCAACCACTAGTGTCCCTTACTATATGGAGTTACAAATATTCCTGCCATTACCGTCTCCTTGAATTTATATAGAATCTGGATACTACTACATATTTGTGGGTTTGTTTTCATATACATTTATTTCAGTTGCAGTAATTAACCAACTAAAAACTCCACCTCTGGTTTATTTTAAATTCTGGAGCTGGCTTTCTGTAGACACTTATTTTCTTAAACTTTTAGATAGCTGAGAAAAATATTTTCATGAATATAGTACAGCTATACATCATGGATTCCACAGATGTTTTCAGCATTTCACTTAACTGTATTTCTTGAAGGAAGAGTTGTTTCATGGTACTCATATTTATGAGAACCATGTGCATTATCTTTCAGTATCAAAAGAATTGATTCTATAACACCTTATCAGAGTACCTAGTTATTTATATGTAATAACAAAGAGTTTCCTTTCAATCTGGGCATTCATATTCTCCCATATACATTTCCAGAGGTGGCAGACCTGTAGCCCTCAGGCTGAAAAGCACACTTGCATTTATTTCCCATGACACAACATTATCATCAACAAAGTTCATACTTGAGAATTATGTAAACATATAACAAAACAATGAAAAAAAATCATAATGTTTTAAGTAAGTATACAGTTCTTTGTTGAATCAGAGCCATAGACAGGTTGTATGTGATCTTGGGTCTATGAGTTGTATACCCCTGTTTTAGTCATGTCTATATTCCTTATAAAAACACAGTGTTGATGCTATGAAAGATGTTTCTACATTCTGGGGATTAATGGCAAGAAGAAAATATTTGTGTATATCCAGTGTAGATGAGAGTGCTTTTAATATTTTGGATCCATGGTTGGTTCAACTCATGGATATAAAACCCATGGATGCAGAAGGATGGCTGCATTATTATACATGAGAACAACTCTTATTTGTAAAACTTCTAGAACTCATTCTGTATTAACAGAATCTCCCTACCAGTGTAGACTGCAGTCGTTCATAAATACAAGTCATTCAAATGGTAGAATGCAAAAGTAATGGAAGAAATAGTCACACTCTATTTTGCAAAAAAGTAATTGCATCTTTCCCTTTCTAACTTAAAATTCTTTCCCAATATAGGAATATTCTTCTTAAACAATTACAGAAGTTTTCTGGGAGATGGTGGTGCATGTCCTTAATTCCAGCATTCTGGAGGTTGAGGCTAGTGGATCTCGAGTTCGAGGCCAGCCTCATCTACAGAGCAGGTTCCAGGACAGCCAGAGCTACACAAAGAAACATTGCTTAAAAAATTATGAAAGTTATATTATGGTATAATACACAAAATGAAAATGAATACTATCTCATCTTTTGTTTTCTTTCCTGCCTTCTACTACCCCTACCTCTCATGATACTGGAAACAAAATGAAATACATACATACATATATACATATATACATATATGCATGCATATATTTGGTTTTATTATTAATTTTGGTTTATTTGGTTTTGGTAGGTTAGTTTGTTTGCTTGTTTTCTGATGAGGGAAAGAAGGTGTAGGTGGAAGGTAGAAGTACCTGGGAGGTGTTGGAGAGGGGAGAATGTGATCAGAATATAGTATATAAAATTATCTTCAATAAAAAAAAATCCACAAATATTTTAGGAGTTTCTGGCTTACACATAAATCCAAGGAGACGGCAGATTTCTATCCCCTGCTCATATAGACCCAAATGAGGCCTGTTTGGTATTTCTGAGTCTGGAAAGAAGATGCCATACCAAGTCAAGTGATTTTCTATTTAAGAATCTGAGAGAGGTCTAAAATATGCATCTGCTGAGATGCTGAGAGCAAAGAGAAATTTTTCTCAGCCTCAGGAGGGAGTTGACAGCTAAGGGATTGTTTACTTCCTTGTCAAGCCAGAGAGAGAGGCCTTCCTTCTGTTCACTGTATGCTACTTCAGTAATTTAATATGACTAAGGTTGTTTCAAAAAAAGAAAAAAGAAACCAATGAACCACCCTAGAATCCCAAGACCAAGTTGTTCACACGAAATAGTCATTCCAACAGACAGAGAGCAGCCTTCATAAAATGGTACCATTAATTCTCACAATATACCAACTAGAATTATAAAATCTTGATAATTGTATCACAAAAGCTTACTTAAACATTAGTAAAACTGAGTTGTCAGTATCTGGCACAAAGTTTGCAGCTTGGAAGATCTGATGAAATGATTGGCTCATAACTCGAGGAAAAAGAAATAGTATGTCATGGAAACAGTAAGAAATTTGAGGACACTTGCCAAGGACATACTATGAAGAATACAATATCATCCCAAGGATATGATTCCAAGAGGAGAGATAATAAATGTATATATTTTTTCATTTGAAAGAAATTAATTACAGAAGAAAAAAGATATATGTGATTGATCATTTCTCACCAGTAATACTACCTGGTAGAACTCAGTGGGAACTGGAAAGACATGCTTACTCCAAAATCAGCATAATCAACTATGTTTTATTCTTTCTTTTTTCAATATGATATAATTTTTAAATATGATTGTATTACCTATAATCAACATGTTAAATAGCAGATTTTTAAATTGTTGTAATTGTTGCACCTGTGAAATCTCTCAATGCCTACTTAAACCTGTTATGTACCATGATGGCACAGTTAACATGGCCATCATGGATGGAGGAAATCTCACACAACCCTGCCCATAGATGAAGATCTATATGTAATTAAGAATTGCTAAGAGAAGGAGAATCAGTCTTCGCCAAGAACAAGGCCCTTATAGGTTATCCAATCACAGAATGTGTGTGTGGGGGGTGGGGGGGTGGGGTGCTGTGTGTTGCTGTGGGTCTGTATGTTTGTGTGTCTGTACATGTGACAATAATCATTTAAAAATAGATCGTGTATTTGACAGGGAATGGGACAGAGCAGAAGCTGGGATTGGTAGAGGAAAGGGTAGAAATGTTATAAATACAGTACTCGTGTGAGAAGTTCTCAAAAATGTAAAATGAAGAATACATTTTATATTTGACCAGCATAACCCCAATCATCTTTCCATCTGTGTCAGCCTCTGGTAACTACCAGTCTCTTCTCTACTTCTTAAGTATCAGCAGTCTTGAATTTATATGAGTGACATCATATGAAATATGTCTCTCTGTGCTTAATGTACTTCAATTAATACAATGCCCTCCAGCTTTATCTATGTGGTCCCAGGTACCAGGAATGGCTTATGTGGCATAACTGGGCAGTGTGTCGCTTTGTGTTTGTGTTGCTGTTCTTTGTTCTTTACATCTCTTTGTCAGTATTTTATACATCTCATAAGCTTGAGTTTTTGTTTTCTTTCCATCTCATTAATTTTCTCTTTGACAATTGTCAGATGCACTCACAGTTTTCTGTTTGGTCTATTTTGCTGCTGATGTTCTTTTAGCATTTTTTACTTCATTCACTGGATTTTTCACTTACAGATTAACAAAACTTGGTTAAGTAAGTTTCTGTTTCAGAGATAGGCATGAGATATTGAAAGCAAAGATAAGTGTTCTCATTTTTTAACAGTACATGTCATTGTGCTAATTAATATATAAACTTTTATTGTTTTCACTCCTCTGTTTAATTATTTGTATTTATTTGATTTTTATGATATTCCTTAAAACACTTATTTTCAATTCTTCATCAAGCAGTTCGAGAATCTCTGTTTCTATTGTATTTGTCTCTGGAAGATTTTATCTCTGATAAATTCATGCTTCCATGATTGATCTTCATTCTCATGACTGTACTTTGATATCTGTACATTTGAAGGAGAGGATATTTATTCTACTCTTCATTGGCACACTCTGCCAGGAAAACAAAAACAAAAACAACAACAACAAAAAAAAAACATTTAACAACCAAACTATCTGGGGTTTCAGAAAAAGCTATCTGCTATAGTGTTCATTCCAGATTCTTTGAAGTAACTAACAGTATAACTTAAAAGGAGATATTTTTTTGATCCATGGGTTCAGAGGTGTGAGTATGTCATGGTGGAGAAAGTGTGGCAGTGAAAATCACTTCACATCATGACATCCAGAAAGAAGAGTAAAGAGGCCAGGATAAGATTCAACTTCAAATTCTTGGGCTCCATCTCCCAAATTCCATCACCATACAATGACATCACACTATTAATCAATCAAGAAATTGTGAAGAATGAATCATAAAGGTTATGTTATTAGCTTAAATGCTTAAATGCCCTCACAGACAAACCCAGAGGTGTGGTTTACTATAATCTTTAGTGTTTGCTATATAATAGTATTGGTATCCAAAGTGAATTTCCTGGCCACAATCTTCTCTTTTATCCACAGTATAACTTTGTCCTCAGAATGCTGCTCAGGTTAGGAAAAGGGGTAGGACATTCATGGTAAATACACTCTCTCCACTGTTTTCAGGGTACTTTTTCTCATGATTGTGTTTCAACTAGCTACTGTGAGTTCCCATTCTGTTTCTGTAGTTGTTACAAAGGCATTTTGTTCACAGAGATCTTACCAAATCAATAGCCTTTCAGAGGGCAACCCTCAAGAGTTCTATATTGTTATCATACACACATGCTTCCTTTTGTAACCATTTTCTTTAGAAAAGAAGAAAAATATTTTAGAGTAATTATCTTGGTGAGTATATTATAATAGCATATGCCATAAGTTGAAAATACTTAAAATTTAATTTGACTCTCCACCCAGGGAAGCACATAGGCTAACTACAGATCTTCCTTTCTCCGCTCTCCCTCATCTCCTCCAAATCATTCCCTCAATCTCATCCCCAGATATTTAGCATACTACCTGCTGCAGCCTCCCCTCTACCATGCTCCCATCTCCAGATGATCACACAGATTTTCCCCTTCAAACTTCCTTCATCACACTCACCACTTTAACTCAGACCCCAAATCCAACACACTTTTCCAGAGAACCAGGTAGCCTAACTCTAAGTTTTCATCTCTTCCTCTTCCCCTCCAAATCCTATCTCCAAACACATCCCAAGCTTCCTAGCATACCACATGCTGTATCCTCCACTTCTTTCTGTCACCTTCAGTGGATCACACCTTCAGTGGATCACACTGATCTTCCCCTCCAAACTCCCTTTCCCAGTGGAACTCATCCTGTTATCCCAGTTCCTAAATCCAGCAGGCATTCCCTGGGAACCTACCAACTAAGCCTGCTGGAGAAGAGAGGAAAGCAGGTAAGCAAGCTTCATATCTTTACTATTCCTCCTTCATGCCATGTCCAAGCTCCACCCCCAGACTATTCCCCAAATCTGTAGAAGACTACCTGCTGTGACCTCTCCTCACACCTTACTTAGTCCCCATTTCTAGGAGACGAAGCAGTTCTTTCTGGGACACTCTGCTTCCCTCTCACCTCTGAACCTCCTTCCCTATTGCCTAACTCATCCCAATTACTAAGTGTTGTCCCCAATACTAAGAAATACATTTTACTGGGAACCCTAAGTAGCTACACCTACCAGGGTCTGAGAACAATTACATAATGGTTAACACAGAACCATCACATCACGCACACCAAGAACCAGAGAGGGCAATAGAAACCAAGGAATAAAACATCCACCCAACAAAGATAAGACCAGCTATCAGTATCTAGAGTTACAATCTTCCCAAACCCAGAGGCCTAGAAACCAATGAAAATACACAATAACAGCCAGGATAATATGTCTCCATTAGAGCCCTACCGCAGTAAGCCACGAGTATTGCAATATAGCTGAAGCATAAGAAAAAGACTTTACAATAGCCTTTATGGATATGATAATGGTACTTAAAGAGGAAATGAATAAATCCATTAAGGAACAAACAATGGAAGGAAATGATTAAAATAGCTCAAAACCTGAAAGTAGAAATAGAATAATAATTAAAAAAAAACCCTGAGGTAAACATGGAAGTGATGAATTTAATAACTCAATCAGAAACCTCAGAGATAAACCATCAAAAACAGAACACAGAAGATGAAAAGTGGATTTCAGGCATAGAAGACACAATAGAAAAAAAATTGATACCTTCGTCAAAGAAAACTCAAAATCTAAAAAAAAAAAAAAAAAAACTCCTTGTAAAATCATCCAGGAAATCTCTGATTAAAAGATCAAATCTAAGAATAACAGGAATAGAAGAAGGAGAAGAAACACAGATCAAATGCATAGAAAATATTTTCAACAAAACCATAGAAGAAAATTTCCTAATCTAAAGAGTTACATGCCTATAAAGGTAGGAGAAGCATACAGAACACCAAATAGACTGGACCAGATAACAAAGTACCCTCACAACATAATAATCAATACACTAAACATGCAGAACAATAATAGAATATTAAGAACAGCAAGGGAAAAAAAGACCAAGTAACATATACGGGCAGACAAAATACAATAACATCTGACTTCTCAATGTAAATGCTAAGTGTCAGAAGGGCTTGAACAGATGTTCTATAGACTCGAAAAGACCACAAATCCCAGCCCAGAATACTATACTCAGTTAAATTTTCAAACACAATAGATGAAAAAAATAAGACCTTCTACAATAAAACCAAATGTAAGCAGTATCTATCTACAAATATAGAAGGTGGTATAAGGAAAACTCCAACTTAAAGACGTTAACCACACCCATGAAAACACAAGGGACAGATAATCTAAGACCAGCAAATCAAGAAAGAGGAAGCACACACACATACACATGCACACATAACACACACACACACACACACACACACACACACACACCAGCAAAATAACATGAATCAACAAGCACTGCTCATTGATATCTTTTGGCATTAATGGTCTCAATTTCCTAATAAGAAGACACAGACTAACAGACTGAATGTGACAACAGTATTAATTCTTCAGCTGCCTCTGAGAAATAGACTTCCACATTGAGTAAAGACATTACTCCAGGGTAAAAGGATGGGGAAAATATATACCAAACAAATAGACCTAAGAAGCAAGCTAGGGTAGTTACTTTAATATCTGAAAACTTGGACTTTAAGTCAAAGCAATCAGATACAATATGAAAGGATACTATATATTCATCAAAAGAAAAATCCACTAAGAGTACATTATAATTCTTAATGGATATGATAGTGGTACTTAAAGAGGAAATGAATAAATCCATTTAGAAACAAACAATGGAAGGAAATGCCAAGGTACCCAAGAATATAACAGAAATACTATTGCAGCTTCAGTCACATTTTGAACCTCAAACACTGATGGTAAGAGACTTCAATACCTCATTCTCACCAATAGACAGGTCATCTAGAAAAGAACTAAACACAAAAATGCTAGATCTAACTGGAGTTATAAACCTAATGAACCTAACAGATAATTATAAATTGCTTCACTCAAACACAAAAGAATATACCTTCTTGGCATCTCTTGGAACTTTATCCAAAATGGACCACATACTTATATACAAACCAAGCCTCAAGAGATACAAGAAAATGGAAATAACACTCTGCATTCTTTATGACAATCATGGATTAATAATCAATTTCAGCAACAGAAACAAGAGAAAGCTTTCCAAAAACATGGAAAACGAACAACTTGGTATGAATGAAAAATGGGCCAAAAACTGTAATTAAGAAATAATTAAGGAGGTGATCTATCTCAAGACTCAGCTATACCACTCTTAGTTGTATACCCACAGGACACTTCATCCTCTTACATAGACAATTGCTCGACCATGTTCACTGCTGCTCTGTTAAAAATAATAGCTAGAAAATGGCAACAACCTAGATGTTACTCAACAGAAAAATTGATAAAGAAAATGTGGAATGAGGTAAATTTACACAATGGAGTATAACTTTGCTGTTAAAAATGAAACTCACAGGTAAATAGATGGAACTAGAAGAAAAAAAACATCATGAGTAAGGGAAACCATACACAGACTGTCAAACATGGTATGTATTTGCTTATATGGAGATTTTAGCTATTCAGTCAATAATAAGCAAGCGACAATCCATAGAACCACAGAGGTTAGGTATACAATAGGGGACTTAGGAGAAGGAACAAGTAGATCTCTTGAGGATCAAGTGGGGAGGCAGAGTGAAGAGGGGAATTAGGAAGAGAATAGAGAACACAGGGAGTCACAGCTAAAATTAAGGGCCATTTGAGGGGTAGTATGAAAAATCTAACACAGCAGCTTCCTAAAATATACACATATATGAAGGAAATCCAAATGGAGTCTCAAAATAAGAGGACAGACAAATTCCCAACTTAACAGTTCTTGTCCACAAATAAATGTTCAAGTATCAGAATTGAGTTACATGTAATTGATGTTTTGGCCAAAGAGGTCCCATGGAAATCCCCAAACAACCCAGACTGTTGCCAAGACTACACATAGCTCCCCCAAACTGATGGCAAGACCCCATTACTGAATATAACACCTACACAAGTCATTGAACATTAAGAAGTAATTAAAGCAGCTTTACTTAATATCAAAAATTTAATTTGACAGTTTACTGAAGAAAACCAGAATTATCATGGCAGACATAAGACAGAAAAGAATTATTGTGACTAATTAATTTAGATTTTTTTCCTTTTTCCTTTTTTCCACTAATGAATTTTAATGGCGTTTTAATCTGAATAATTTTAGTATTAATCATCATTTTAATATACGGAGAAATGTGGATAGATAGTAAAATGTTATTTAATGATGACTTGGATAGGATTATTTAACAATTATAAAGGTGAAAGTTCCTTAGGCAAGAATAAGACAAAAATCAGTAACACTGAAATGTTGGGTAAGAAAGATGGTCCAGCCTTGTTTGCATTTTGACTGACTTGAAATCCATGTTGAGCATCACCTCTGGATGGATTAATTTAGGATGGAAGGCCTACCCTGAATGTGGGTGGTACCCTCCCATAGGCTGTAGTCCTTGACAGGTAAAAAGGAAGAAGCTAGCTGACCACCCACCCACATTTGTTGCCTTCTGATTCCTAACCGCAGACCCTAGGTAACCATTTGCCCTTTGTTCCTGCCCTTACCACCTGCCATGGCAAATGCCATCATTCATTCTTGAGGTTTCCTTTGTCTGGTATGTTGTCATGGGGATGAGACAATTAATGTAGTGAAAAATAAGTTAGAAATAAGCAAAAAAAGCTGTAACTTTTAACTGTTAGTCATAATAACATAAAATGGAGGATAACACTTATTTTTATGGCATTTTTCTTTAATTATTGGAAGTGAAATTTCAAGATGTTTGGTAGATCTCCAGCAATAAATTTCAAATTATAAAGGTCTAGGTTTTTTTGCTCAAATTGTTTATTTCTTGACTATGAATTTTTATGAAAGTAAATGACCATACTAGAAAGACAAACAAACCACTGTAATTTTTTTCTGTGTTTGTGAAAATACACAAAACATGGAAATCCATGAGGTGGGGGTGGTTATATTATTATTGACTTTTCATACTGGGGAAAAGGTATATATCTTAAAATGATTAAATTGTCTACATTTTAAATAACTTCAATATAATATATATGAGAAGGAGGCACTGATGTAAGAAATTATGTGTCAGGAAGAGTCTGTGTTTGATCTGCTTTAAGATTAGCCAGATGCAGGATGTATACAGTGAATTTCTTTATAATGTGTGTATTGTTACATAGGTCTATGTGCTCTGTAAAGGGTTTAACTGAGATATAGTTTTTGGCTTTCATAACTCTGAAATTTTGTAAATATTATTCTGTTGCATTCCCACATAAGTTTAGTAGTGATCAAAGATTAGTAGACTGTGGCATCTACAATATCAGATTTTCACAGAGCTCTGTATATTAAAAAATTCTGCACCTAAGAACAGTTCATAACTGAATGCAAATTGCTAAACTTACCAATATTTATCAGAACTGAGTGACTAAATTCCTTCTACTAGTAGTCCTTCAAGTTTTGACAGACTCAAATTTTCAAATAAACAATCAGTGTGACCAGTGAGTCTATGAAATTATTAGATAGTTCAATGGTGTGCTTATTTTCTTATTGTTTTTAAGTCCCTGAACATTCCTAATGAAGTAAATTATGGCAGCTTTATGTGAGGCCAAGTATGGGACCTAGCATGAATCATGTATTCCTAGGTGAATGCTTAGCAGTTTTGTTTTGGCAAAGAAAAGTATAGCTGAATATTAGGCTGCTTAAACAGATTTTATTGAGTAGATATTGATATTTTCTGAAAACTCCTGAGTTCTATCCTGAACTGTGGTGAGGTGATTGGGTATTTGAAGGGAAAATGAACGTGCAAGACACAAACAGAGACTTGGACTCCAATCAGTTAGAGAATACAGAGAACTAGTCAGAGTAGTTGCTGTGAGGCCAACTGTGTCTGCTGTCTGGCCATTGTGGAAATGCAGATTGTGTTCTGTTCCCAGAGATGGGAACACTAAGGCCTCCTTTCCTTTTCTTTTTCTTTCTTTCTTTCTTTTTTTTTCTGCTACTGATTGTATTTCAAAGCAATGGCTTTCAGGTGCTTGAGAAAGACGCTTCTGACTTGTAGGAAATGTCCATACATCTCAAAGGGACAAAAGAAAATTCATAATCGTGAGCCTTTTTTCATAAATGCTCTAAGATAGAAAAGGTCAGGGGCCTATTGTCTGGTATTGGCTAGAGCAAACAGTCGTTAGTCCTGGCAGCATGAGCTGTCTCTGGCAGACATTTTAATGGAGGAACAGAGGTCATTTAGGGAAAGAGACAGAAGCTGTTAGAACTTGCTCATATTTTGTTCTCTCAGCACAGAGTGAGTTTTAGATCTGTGGGCTGTTCTACAGTTTTCATTTTCAATTAATGAAGTGTGATCTGCATTATTCTGCTTCTATGGAGTGGCATAGCCCAAGGTAACTATTTCAAAATTTCAGTAAGAATGAAGCATTGTTTCTTCAACACATTCTATCAAGTTCTTTCATCCCTGAACCTAATTTTATGAAATAATAAGCACAGAATTCAGTAAAATTAGTTGGTATGAAGTTTTCTGGCAGAAAAACATGTGCTTTCTTAAAATTCTTTGTTATCTTATTGTTTCAACTTTAATTCAGGTTTTCCCCACACATCTCTCGCAGCTTCTCTTTGTCTCTTTCATTTCAACACTTTCATTAGATTTTACAAATGAGTGCGCCTGTGAGCAAGTGAACTGAGAAGTCAATGTAGTTTGATTCACGACTTCTCTTTCATTAGTCAAGCATGCATTAGATAACTTTTGTTAATCCATGTGTATAGAACTGAAAGGAGAAGTCTCTTTCAAACATTTGCAAAATTAAATACAGATTTGAGCTAATCATTCCATTATTCAAAATATTTGTACAAGTATGAAAGTAATCTTTTAAAAACCTGTTTATGACCGGGTCCAATAAAGAAATGTCATTTATTGGTTTAATGTCTGGGTCCAAAATGAGAGATGACATCTTAGTCCATTCTTTCTAATTAGCAGAAACATTTACATGTTATTTTAATTACTGCAATAAATGGCTATTTGAAGATAAATGTGAACATGTTTAGAGATAATGAGGTACAAGAAATCTTGTAGAAGTCTAAAAAGATAATACCTTTTCATTTTTTAATGATTAAGGTATTCAGACACAGAAAACAACAATTGATGTTAAAATTAATTAGGAAAGCTGATTTCAATCAATGTATTAAAATGTGTCTCCTATCTGGAGTTTCAGTGCAGTGCTCTGGGATCCCACCAGCAGGGGGAAGTTCACTGAGGAATTCTGAGACGGATGCAGGTATGCCTCATGCCTGTCTATTTAGGATTATCTTCAACAAAATGTATACTTGCCTGATTTAAAATTGAAACTATAAAATAGTTACAGTTCAAATTCCTATTATTCCTGTTTCCCACAATTTAAAATTTATTCTTCTCTTGTATATTACATCCCAACCATAGCTTCTCATCCCTCCACTTCTCTCAGTCCCTTCTCCTGCTTTCCCTCATCCCCAGATCCACTCCTCCTTTTTCCCTTTAGAAAAGAGCAGGTAGCCCAGGGGTGTCACCCGAACACTGCATAACAAGTTACAATAAAGCCTAGCACATAATCTTGTATCAAGACTGAATGAGAAAACCTAGTAGGAGGAAAAGGTCTAAGAGCAGGCAAAAGAGGCAGAGACACCCCCATTCCCACTGTTAGGAGTACCATAAGAACACCAGGCTGTACAAACATAACACATATGCAGAGGACCTACTCATACCTGAGTCAGCTCCCTGATTGTCATTTTAGTCTCTGTGAGCCCCTATGAGCCTTGCTTAACTGCTTCTGTGGGCCTTATTCTCATAGTGACCTCAACTCAGTCCTTCCTCCTCTTGTTTTGCTGGGTTCCCAAGCTCCACCTAACTTTTGGCTGTGTTACTGTTCATCCTCTCTGATGACAATTGGACTAGGCTCCCATCCATAAGTATAGTAGAATATCATCAGGAATCATTCCATTGATTTTTTTTTTTTGGTCAATTGTGTTTGGCTCTGTCCTAGGTCTCTGGGCTATCCAGCCTCTTATGGTGAAAACCAATGACTGTTCCAACTTGAGGCCCATGCCTGATGGTGCTTCCCTTATTTTTAAAGAAATGAATATTTTTTAAGTTCTTTTGTGTATTTATAATAATTTCTCTGCATATTTTACAAAACAAATGAATATTTGTAGTCTCATTCTTTGAGCCATAGGATTATAAATCCATGATATTAGATATTTATATTTTTGGTAGCAATAGCTAGAGAAATTGTGATTTTAGGGCAATGACACTTTCAAAGCTTGCATTGACAACCAGCTATGATTTTTCACAGCCTGAAGGAGAGAAAATGAAAGCTCTGTGATCCTTCTCCTCGACCTTAGTGTTACTGGCAACACTTTTCTCAGGAATGCTATGCTTACAGAAGGCCAGGAACTCCCAGGCTATGCAAATGATAAATACACTGGCTTTAAAAGGCTCATCATCACAGATCATTTATGAAATAAAATATCAAACTGCAGTGGCATAGCACTGGCTTCTAATTACAGCAGCTAATTTCTCAGATGTGTGTGAAATGTGAGGATCTGAGAGCAAAACCTAGGTTCCAGAATGTAAACTGGAACAATATTTTAAAGAAAATAATTTCAATTTCTTAAAAAAAATAACTGTAAACAAAAACATTATTCAAGCTTTCATCTCCTACATATTTACACAAAAAAGGAAATCACATATTCTGAGAAAACATTTGAATATAAATGTACCAAGCAATTTTATATTCAACATTAGTTTATATTTGCTTAACTTTAAACAACTATGAAGAAGTTCTTCTACACATGGATCTATTCATATATTTTAGGAATATGTGAAACATGAAACACTATCTAGAAATAATAGGAAAGAAGTATTGATATATACATAGCATGGATGAATCCCAAAGTATATTGTGCCTAATGAAGGAGGCTACAAAATAACAAAGCATGCAATACGTCCTGGAGGTGCTCTGCATTGTGCTAATACTGCTCCTAGAATTTGTGGGTTTTCAAACATGAATTCCAGTGCCAAATGTGGGATACCGTCCTATGAACCCCCAGAGATTTCCCACAAAATAGATGATATCATCATTGCTCTTTGTTGCCAATAAGAACTAGACAGTGAGACACAATTGCTGAAGATATCTGGATACAGAACTCAGAGAAATCAAGCTGAAATGGATGGAAGCTTCCTCACTGACAGTAGTGTTCACAGTGCTACAAGGTACTGTGAAGGCTGTTGAGGGAGGAAAATGTATCAATGGTCACACACCTCTGTAGACCCTACCCGCTTCACAAGGGTATTCTGGGGTGACAGACATTTTCTGAATTAATTTAGGGACTGTCCCATGAGACTGTAGATCTGGGCAAAGGCTTGTGGCTAAGAATGTCACAGACTTTATGTAGGACTCTATTGTCGATGTTTGTTTTTCCAAATGGACTTACCATTACATAATTTTCTGAATATTTATACTTATATTCACAGACTACTGCAGGTCTCACAATAGACAGAAGTCAAATGAGAAACTCTAAACTAGTCATTACTAGTATATATTACTGTAAAAATAACTGAGTGTAATGCAGCAGAGTGTCATCTATGTCACTGAGTCTCAGGGAACATTACAGAAGAAAGTGAAGGACTGTGGGATTTGAAGGATGGGAAGGATGGAGATAAAACACTGTCTTCTGAATGCAATGTGTCTTCAGAAATCATGAACACACCACAGCGATGACTGTCTATATGGGATCCTAATAAAGAGGTAGGAGGGAATGAAAGAAGGAGGGAGACTAGCTAGGGAAAAGAGATGGTTGGTGGGAGTGGAAGAATTATGGGAGAGGGTGGGGATGCCGGTGCGGTCACAGTGTACAAGTAAGATACTATCAAAGATAATCTTAAAATTCTAGGAAAATGCTAAAACTATGCACACCATACACACACACAACATACATATACAGGTATGATTGGTTCAGAACTGTAAAACTGGGTAGTTAGGAAGAGCATGAAAGGATTAAAATTAGATTTTAGTAGTCTTTAGGGATTCATAGATATATTTATTAACCTGATTGTTGACTTACATAAATGTTTATCAAATTCTGCACTTTAATTATGAGCAGTAAGTTCATTTACAAATTTTCAATATGCAAAAATGGAACATTTCCTTAAATATAATTTACTGTTATGTAGTGCTACATGTTAAGTATAAAATTACCAAAATATAGTCATTAAAAATGATATTTCATATATTATGATTAAAAGTAATTTAGAAATACCCACATGTTTTAAGAAATATACATGAACACATAAAACATGCAGAAAATCATATTTTCAAAATATTTAAAGATAAAATTTAAAAATCAGATCCAATGTTAAGCAACGTAAGTTCCTTACTATACACTTTGGATCGCTAATGAGCTTTACAGTATGAGAATAATTTTTACCAGCTGCTAGTAGTAACAAATTACTAAAATAATTTAACTCCTTTCTGAAGCATCTGTAAAATGTGAATAACAATTTTTTATTTTTATTTTTAATATGTTTTAATTAAGATTTTAATTTTAAAGTTTTAATTAAAATAGAATTACATTACTTTTCCCTTTTCCTTTCTTCTGTCAAGTAAATCCAAAGTCCCCTCCCTCAAACTCCTTCTATTATCCCTCACTTTCAAATTGATAGCCACTTTTTCTTTGACTATGATTATTATATTTATATACACATACATATATATGAACACATTTGTAAATATAACAATGATGTTTATATATGATTGTTGTAGAATGAAATTAGCATATGTATGGAGTTATCAAGAATCATTCAATATTTAAAATCATAACAAAGGTATTTAGAGCTTACTGTTTTCATTTATGTCCTGATTCAATAGCACATACATATCTGCTTAAAGTGCATAATTATAGCCTTTTAAATTTTTTTTTTTTTTTTTTTTTTTTTTGGTTTTTCGAGACAGGGTTTCTCCGTGTAGCTTTGCGCCTTTCCTGGAGCTCACTTGGTAGCCCAGGCTGGCCTCGAACTCACAGAGATCCGCCTGGCTCTGCCTCCTGGGTGCTGGGATTAAAGGCGTGCGCCACCACTGTCTGGCTGCCTTTTAAAATTTTTACATAGAATTTTATGGGCTGAGGCAAATAGGTGTCTTCTAGGGTAAATATTCTGATCAATTTAATAGTCATGTCAGTAGATGAAGAATCAATGTGTCCAATTTTAAATATCATTGTAATTAAACTTTCCATTTATAGTTTTAGAATTTAAAAAATGTTGAGCTTATTATAATTATAATGAAATATTGAACACAATTATATGAACTTTAATAATTGATATCAGTGTATTCTCTTTTTAACTATATGGAACATTGAAAAGAAGTAATTAGAAGAGAGAAAAGTTCATATTGAGAGGTTAATGCTTTTGAAACTATATGGAAGATATGAAGTTCCAGAGTATTTGTTTTTGACCTCGGGCACTGAGAATGAGAACAGTATTTTATACTAATTTTAGTTATTGAAGAAAAAGGTTCAGCTCTGTGAAAAGTGATATAATTCCCTTTATCAGCCTTCATTGACAGTTAGAAAGATCCCATCACCCAAGACAGTACACTTCACATTTTCAGTATTACTTGATGGTGACTCCCTTCAAAATAAGAAACATATAGTAGCAAGTTACTCTGCAGGATTATTGACTGTGCCTCTTCATTATCCAGGTAGTTGTATAAAGTCATTTTCTTTATCAACTTACATCAATATCTCGTTTGCTGAGAGCTCAAGAAAGTGGTAAAAAGAAGGGGTCCTTACCAAATGTGGTTTAGAAACACACCTATTAGTCTTCCTATTTTTACAGTCCCATTCAAGCACAAAACATTTATCTTGCTGAAGGTTCAAGAAATTTGAAGGATTATTTGAAGTAAAATTTATAATAAAAACATTGGGTTTGCTGAGTACTTTATTAAAAGAATAAGAAATCATGCTTAAGATTTTATATTTATTTCCCATAAGACATGCATGAGTATTCTTTAAGTAGTTATCAATACTTTTATTGAATCCTGCATCTTTTTCTATGTTTATATCTTTCATTTCACTTATATGCAAATATTTTAATGAGTACAGATTGTTTTATTTTATAAATATTGTTAAATGTGTATCCTCTAAATATAAATTTAGATTATTCAAATATCTTTGATATTTCAAATCATAGCATAACAAATTTCTTTCTAGAAATTATATATAGCTAGTTATCAAATGTGTGTATGACAAAATAAGATGATATATTGATGACGCCATGTTTTATTCACTAGTATTGAAAATATTTACATTTGAAAAAATAACTTTGTGCTTACAAGTTTTTGTCATGTAAGCCCAAACATTTTTAAAATGTCATGATATCCCATTGTGTATATGGAGTGCAGGTAATAAAATTTTGTCCAGACCAGCATAAATAGGAAATAAGTAATTAAAAAAAATACTTCATAAGGGCCAAACATTCAATAGAATTTAAATTATTTTTACTGTTAAATATTTTACATACATGAACAGTTATATAAAATGGCTGTCCTTGTCTTGAGTGAGATGACTGTAAGTGGCAAGCTTGTTGAAGGATGATCACAAATGTAGAAGTCAAAGCTTGCAAATTGGTGCTCAGAAAGTAGAGGACTTCAGCATATTTAGATAATACAGTGTCCTGAAAATTTAAACACAAATAGGTCCATGGTGAGAGATAATGCTGCCAGGAAAGATTAGGAGGGTAACTTCAAAGGGAGTGATAGAGTTTGATGTGTGATCACATATTTAATAAAATCCAGGATTGCTTTTTATAGTCAGAAATGTTCACTGTGTGCACAGAAGTCTAAGCTCTATGTCCGGATCTAGGACACATCATAAAATCACTTTCATGAATACATAGAACCACACATGGGTCAGAACCCCAATGGCTTCATGGGCTACTGTGTGCCACTCTCTGTAAAGCAATCTTGAAAAGAAAGTATTCATTGTGGGTATTTGTGTTATTTCCTATTGACTGCAAGACAAAGTTTCTCTGGATTGGGTTGAGTGATTCATTGATCTCTGGGTTTAGAAATATGTCCTTAGGATTCATTGTATTGCTATGTTCCTTTAGAAGAATAAAACTAGTAGTTTTTCCTCTTGGAACATGAGCTACCAGATAGTAGGTTCTGGCTACTTTAGCAATTCCATCTCATGAACAAGGTCTTACATCCAATTTTTTTTTGAAGTGGTTGGTTACTCTGACAATATTTGTGCCACTGTTGTACCATGATATCTTGCAGACAGGTCACTTATAGGTCACAGGGTTGTAGCTGGGAAATATTAATAATTGGCTTAGTCCTCTAATAACACAGAGAATCTTGTAGCACCATGGATTCTACGCAATAGGAGTAGAGGAACCGGTTGCAAAGTCCGACTTCTAAACCAAGAAGTTATTTGCAATTGAAAACTCTTGCCCAAAGGAGAATCTGGTTTCTCTAATGTATTCACTGGTTATATCAACCACCTTCTAAGACTGGACGCAGGCCCAGGAGTAGATGACCAACAGAAAACAAACTCTCTGTATTTGTTGTTGTTGTTGTTCGTTATTTTTTGAGGGGGGGGCTTTTGTTTTATTTTATTTTGTTTAATATTTTTGTTTGATTTTCATTTTTATTTGTTGGAGGGGAGAGAGAGAACTTAATTGAAATTGAGAAGAGAGGTAGGAGAATTTGGGAGGAGTTGGAGCAGGGAAAACATGATCACAAAATATTGTTAAAAATAACATTAGAAGAAAAAGATAATTAACCAATTCACTGTGTGTATTTTCTATTTGTTCCTATAATTTGTTAATTTTTTTCATCAGCTTGTGTTCATGACTTTTTAAATGAGAATCTGTAAAACCTTGCCCCATTATAAACAGTCCACAGATTAGGATTTGAAATCTATCCAGAAGGGAGCATAGAAGTCAAGTATGAATAAGAACACCATCTGAGTATAACTCGAGAGAACTCTGTTTCCCTGTGTAAGAATGCTGGGGGCTGAGTGGTTAAAAGCACCCACTGCTCTTCTACAGGCCCAACATTTGCCTTCCAGCACCACGCCAGGGAGTTCACATACAGCTGCAACTTCAGATACACAGATCATCTGATGAACACTTCAGGACCAACATAAGTGTGGCCTAAACATGCATAGACACACACATGCTTACCAATAGAAAAATAAGATAAATACTTCTTTTTAATAAAAGGAATACATGCTGCTGAGCATACTGCTGAAGAGAGAGGTTAACTATATAATGTTAAATCATAAGCACCTATTCATTAAACTTACAATTAAGGGAGGAATTGCAGATATTCAATGACTATGACCCCAGTGGAGAAATTTAGGGTATCTCCATTATCCTGGTACTGTTAATGATTTATTGAAATTGTGTAAACCCTCCATAGGTGGCTAATGAAGGTGTAACTAGACTCTACCTCCTAGAGAAGTAGGCCCACGAAGAGTCATACAGAATCCTTGCTTCACAGGAGGAAGAGTTTTAGTGGCAAAATAAAGCAATTGTTCTTCTATTGGAGATATGTTACACTAGAGAGAAAAAAAACTCACAAAGATGGATGGTGGGGAGAGAAGTAACCTTCAAGAAGACTGTCACTCATAAATTAGTACTGTGATTTTAGATGATATCAATGTATCATATGTATCAGAAGAGGTTGGGGATTGATTTTAATAATTATACTGGTGTGAGAAGAATACACAAGGTTGCACAGGCTCAGAAGGTTGTCTCAAGTCTTCCTGTACATTTCCACTATGTATCTAATATGTTAGATAATATAAATATTGGGTTTTATAAGTATTTTAAAATTTAGCTACCCAATACCATTTCATAATGTTGCATTGAAATGCAGCTCAATCTACTTTACAAAACAAGCATCATTATAGTATATTAATATAATCTCTTCCATGGCATGACAGTTAATGTTGCCAAGAATATAGTTCTATGGCATTTTTCAAATGATACATTTCTTCCAGTACACAAATTCTTGCTACATATCAATACTATCAAGAAATACTATAAACTTGAATATCTTTTGTATTCTTCAACAAAGTTGACATTAAGGCAGTTATATCAATCTTTTCTAAATCAATACACAAATATCACACTTATGCTCATTATGTACTATCATTTTTTTCTTAATAGTGACAGTCTGATCATCCTCATTGTGATTACGTACTAATTTATAATGATGTGTAGCTAAGATTAACTACCCAGTCTTTTGTATTCCTCTGTAGTTCTCCCTACATTTAATTTCTCCAATTATTTTTTGTGTTCCATTCTTTTTATCATTTCAGTTATGCAAAGTTAAAATTGAACACATTTAAAAGTACCCACGTGTAAATATGGAAGCTAGAAAGAAGAGATAAAGGACACTGAGAGGGTGAAAGTGAGACAGTGAAATAATCCTGGATTGATAATCCCAGGTGTTGTGTGAAACTATTCATGAAGAGATATGAGCAATGGTCCTCTTACCCTGGATAGGGACCTGACAACAGACCAAAGATAAATGTAAAGATAACACCAGAGTTCAACTTGGTTAAGTGGAGTTTTACTGTGTTTTCTTTCAGGAATATAAGGAAAGGATTACTTCCAGGAGCAGAAATGACTCAAAGACAACTGCATCAGAGAGCCCACTCCAGCATGTGAGCTACTCACTAAAGCTGAGAACTTGGAGTCCAATGCACAGCATGAGATTGGTTCAAATGGTTGGAGAGTGTCCTTTGCAGGTAGGCCAACTCAAAACTGATGCCTTCCCTTCATAGCTGTTCAGTCTTCAGAAACTACACAGAAGCAGCATCTCCAAACAAATTATTCTGTCACAATACTTTAGGGATATTTATGTTGAATATATATATATATATATATATATATATATATATATATATCATTCTGTTAAAAATTCAATTAATAAAATACTTTCATTTGAACCAAAATGCCCAACTATTGCAAAATAATTTTCTTCAAGTAGGTAAAAATTGCAAAAACGTGATGTGGTGGCTACCAAGTGTAATGCCAGATTTTGGGAGGCTGAGATAGGATTATTGCCAGGAGAGGAGTTCAAGGATAGCCTGAAGTACATAGTAAGTTCCTGACCATCCTGGGTACAGAGTGAGAATCTGTGTCAATACTGATGCCCACTAAAATGAGTCTGTGATCATACTCATGTTGTCAGAATATCCATTTGATGTAGATGTCATTTTGTTCTGTAGGTTAGCATACTTCATTATAGCTTTTTGTCTTCTCTCATATTTAATGATAGGAGATAAATACTGGAGGTCATGGTGTCATAATATGAAATCTTTCACATCAATGGAAAAGATAATGTCTGCTCTCCAATACTCGTACAAAATTCACACCTGCACAGCATTATTGAATATCTGAATGGATTGTGAAATATGACAAATAGTAGAGAAATTTCACGTATTGGCTAGGTTGGCTTATCAGGGAGCTTTTGGCTTGAGCCCATCTTCGTCCACTAATGCCAGGGCTATAGACATGCACAACCCATGTCAAGCTTTCGTGTGAATGAGGGGGATTTGAACTCAGGTCCTCCCAAATTGTCAGAGTCAATTCAAATTTAATTCACTTTCATGTAAGAACCTTATAACAGGATTCCATTAACTCTTCTCAAGTTCTTGGCATGCTTGCCATTCAGAATCCACTCCAGAATATAAAGTAACTGTTTAGGTTTTAAACTCATCCAACTGCTGTATATTGATTTGTCTCTATAATTATATATTTTTATTAAACACCATCTTTTATTATAAAAATTCCTTCAATGCATTTAAGGTTCATAATCTGATTTACATTCTCCTTTAATAAGTATCTTATTATGTTTTATTTGTTCACTTAAGTATTTAATTGATTTATTGGCATGTTGTTACGGGCATGAACATGGAACACAGTGGAGGTCAAGAGACTACTTACAGAGTTACTTCTCTTGCTTTACCATATGAATTATTTCATGGGCCCTCTCTCACATTCTAGTAACTTCCATTTATCTATAAATTTCTTACTAACTTGTATATGATACTCTATTCATAGTTTCTTTTGTTATACAGCTGGTTTTAAATTAATATAATCCCACATATCCATTCTGTGCTTATTTCTTTTGCTGCTGGAGTTCTATCCACAGTTCCTGCCTGCATCTATATCCATCCATACCATGAACCATTTTTTTCTACCAATTTCAGCAGTTCTATTCTTAATTGAAGGCTTTTGATCCATTTTAATGAGTTATATTTCAGCAGAGCAAGATATATGTATCTGTATCTGTCTCTGTTTACATAATTTTATTTGCATGGATGTACATTGAATATATGGATGCACAATTTATTGAATAAGCTATCATGCTTGTAGTGTGTGTTTTGACTTTTTTCTTCAGAGTCAGGTAGCTGCAAGTGTTTGGTTTACTTCTTGTGCTCAAATCTGTTCCACAGCCTTATGTATCTGTTCTGATGCCAATTCCATGCTGTTTATGCCAATATTGCCCTGAATACAATTAGAAGTTGAATATTGTGACACTTACAGAATTTTTCTTTTTGTTTATGTTTACTTTGATTACTCAGAGTCTCAGAGTCTTTTTTTTTTATTTTACAACACCATTCATTTCAACATAATAGCCACAGATTCCCCTGTTCTCCCCCTCTCGCCCCCCTCCCCCTCCCCCCAGCCCACCCCCCATTCCCACCTCCTCCAGATCAAGGTCTCCCCCGAGGACCGGGATCGAACTGGTAGACTCAGTCCAGGCAGGTCCATTCCCCGCCTCCCAGAACGAGCCAAGTGTTTCTGCATAAGTCCCAGGATTCAAACAGCCAACTCATGCAACGAGCCCAGGACCCGGCACCAACGCACAGCTGCCTCCCAAACAGATCAAGCCAAATGACTGTCTCACCCATTCAGGGGGCCTGATCCAGTTGGGGGCCCCTCAACCTTTGGTTCATAGATCCTGTGCTTCCATTCATTTGGTTATTTGTCCCTGTGCTTTATCCAACCTTGGCTTCAACAATTCTCACTCATATAAACCCTCTTCTTTCTCACTAATTAGACTCCCAGTGCTCCACCAGGGGCCCAGCCGTGGATGTCTGCATCCAGATTCCTCAGTCCTTGGATGGGGTTTATGGCACAACTATTAGGGTGTCTGACCATCCCATCACCAGAGTAGGTCAGTTCCTGCCGTCTCTCGACCATTGCCAGCAGTCTTTTGCGGGGGTATCTTTGTGGATCTCCGTGGGCCTCCCTAGCTCTCTGCTTCCTCCCCTTCTCATGTGGTCTTCATTTACCATGGTCTCCTATTCCTTGTTCTCCCTCTCTTTTCTTGATCCAGCTAGGATCTCCCACTCTCTTTCCCTCGACCGTCGCCCTTCATTGTTCCCACTCATGACCAGGCTGTTCATGTAGATCTCATCCATTTCTCCGTGTCTTTTTTTGGGGTCCCGTTTTCCAGGTAGCCTCACTGGTGATGTGAGTAGCAGTCCAGTCATCCTTGTTCCACATCTAGCATCTTCCTATGAGTGAGTACATACCATATTTGTCTTTCTGAGTCTGGGTTACCTCACTCAGGATGATTTTTTCTAGATCCATCCATTTGTCTGCAAACTGTATGATGTCATTGTTTTTCTCTGCTGAGTAGTATTCCATTGTGTATATGTGCCACAATTTATTTATCCATTCTTCAGTTGAAGGGCATCTAGGTTTTTTCCAGGTTTTGGCTATTACAAACAATGCTGATATGAACATAGCTGAGCAAGTGCTCTTGTGGTATGATTGAGCATTTCTTGGGTATATGCCCAGGAGTGGTATAGCTGGATCTTGGGGGAGATACTCTGGTTTCTCTTCAGATCGTATAAATCTTTCACCTTTTACTCAGAGTCTTTTTTATTTTTGTTTCCATATGTGTTTTAGAATTGTTTTTCTCCTACATAAAACATGTATAGGACATTTTGGAACTATGGTGCAGGCTTCGCTGAAACTGTAGATTACTTTCAGAACTGCAGCTATTTTCATAATATGATTTTTTAAAATCTAGGAACAAGGGAGGTCTTTCCACCATCCAGTGTCTCTTCCATTATCTTTTTAATCTTAATTTTTTCATTTTAGGGATAGCCATGTCTTCTTTTAGTTTTAATCATTGTTTTGTTCTTGTTTATTTTTTTTGGAAGTTATCATATAAGAAATTCCTTGCCTGATTTCTTCTTCCTTAGCAAGTTTATTATTATTACTATTATTATTATTATTATCATTAAGTAGTATGTTTCTATGCTGATTTTTATAGCTTACAACTTTGTGGTAAGTATTTACTAAATGTAAGAGGTTGCTAGAGTAATCCCCAATTTCTATCAAATGTAGAACATATTATCTTAAAACAGGGATAATTTGCTTTATTCCTTGTTTATTTGCATTCTATTTTTATTTCTTCCACATGTCATACTTATTAAGCTGGGAATTTGAGCACTGTATCCAAAGAGATTAGAGGGCAACTTCATCTTAATCCAGATTTTTTGGGGTAATATTCTTAGTTTTCCACAATTAAGATAACGTTTGCGGTGGAGTTGTAATAGACAGTTACTATAAATTTATTGTACTTTCTTCAGGACTTTTTAAAAATACAGCCTTTTATCATATTGTTTTTGTCAAATGAATTATCAATGTCTATGGTGATAGTCATGTTATATCTGTCCTTGGATCTTTTTTACATTGTGCATTGCTCTTTTTGATTTTTGGATCTTTAACCATCCTGTGACCCTGGGAGAAAAAGGGATTTTTTTAAGATTCCTGACTCTCATAACATGTTCTTGTGAATTTTTACATCTGTATTCATTAGAGTCACTGGCCCATAGCACTCTATCTTTGTTTTCAGCATCCTAGGTTGGTATCAGGTCATACTGGCTTTGAAGAATGAGTTAGGTCCTGCTCTTACATTTCTGTGTTGCAGGAAAACTTGGAGAAGTGTTGGACTCATCTCTTTGTTGAAACAGGATCATATGGGATAACTTAGACTAGCTCAAAGCTGCACTATTCCTGTAGACGACTCCCTAGTGCTGGAGTTATAGGTGTTTACCGCCACATCCAGTGTGGACCTTCATTTTATATCCTGTCATAACTGACATTCTCTTTCCACTTTTCTATTTTGATACAACTTTTCTTATACTTTCAAATGTGTGATTTTAATTTATTTTAATCTATATGAGCTAATATGAGAATAAGCTAGCAATGTCTGTTCTGTCGTGTGATATTTTCCTTGCTATTTTCTAACATAGATATTACAGTGTTTTAGAAGCCCTGTCTCCTAATTCTAAAGTATCAGTTACCGTTGGTTTAGGTTTATTATACTTTCTTATTCCTTCAGTTGCAGAGCATTTTACTTCACCTTTGATGTTCTGATGACTGACATGTAAAGAATCGTGATCTTTCCTTGAGTCTTTGAATTTAGTTCCAGTAACTAAACAAGTGGAAGCTCCCTGAGAGCCATGGATGCTTGATTCGATTCTTTGACAGGACTGATTCCTCAGGTTCTTTGGTTTCTTGGATGTTAATGCTCTTTCACATTAAGGAATGTCTTTTCTTCTGACATGTGAACTGAATTTTTGAGGAGCTTGGGAGCATTTTACTAACTGGGCTTCCAATTCAGTGTCTCTTCATTCTGTATGACCTCTGTTATCTTAGTGCTAACAAATTATTTCCTTTTTGGAACCTTAGAGAGACAGCTCAGACATATTGTGTGACAAAACTTTTCCTGAGGCGATACTACATATATGTTTACTCACTGTAGATAGGACACCCACAATAAATCAAAGTGTGTGTGTGTGTGTGTGTGTGTGTGTGTGTGTGTGTCCGCGTGCGCTTGCTTGTGAATATCGCCAAAATTCAAGTCGGTGAGCCAATGAGTTTTATTGGGGTAGGAATAAGGGTGAAGGGCTACTTACAGTAGCAGAAAGGACAACAAAGCCCAGAAACTGGGAGGGTCCTGTGGAGCCTTTAGGCAGCTTCGCAGATTGGAGAGTGTCCTTTCACTTAGTTGGTCTAATCTTCTCCAGGTAGCTAGGCTGGCTTCTGCTTCATCCAGTTAACAGGCCTGATCTCAGGGTCTTCTTGACAGCTTGACTTTTCTGAGAAATCTTATATATATATAATATAATCTTGTTTATATAATCTTGGGGAGAGAGCGACCTAGCAAATTTGGTCAGTTTCAGGAACTTCCTGATGTTTTGGTTGATTACCTTCTTTCATCAGGAGCTCCCATGCAGGGTGGAATGTCTCAATCTCAGAGGAAACTGCTGTATGATCTAAGTCGGGATAGATTTCTACCTTTCTCCTAGACAGTCTCTGCTACTTATCTCTCTAGTTTATCTCTAACTTCAATTTCCAGTGTTATTGAAGGTCCCATCATTTTTCTTCTTTGTCACCAAAGATGACATGCTTCTAACCAGAGTCTTATAAAATGTACTGGATTTTATTTTACATATTTTTCATTTTCTAGGAATCATGGTCCTAAACTCCTTCTGTTTTTTGTTAGTTATTTTATTAATGTTTGAAAATGATAATTCCTGCATGTTTCTCAATACCACAATTATTTTGGTAATAAATCATTGAATACCAAATAACCTATGATGAACAAAAGCAAAGTTTACTCCCAACATGACCCATTTAAATAGTTTTAGTAGCCTACCCTTCCCATTTAAAACATGGTATTTACACATTTCATTTAAATTGCTTTTTACTCTCTAGGTATATATGAGTTAAGATTTTCTTTTTAAACTTTTGTTTCAAACTGTTTCCAACTTAAAATTGGCCTGCATTTCTTACTCTTTCTCCTTTATGCTGACATCTTCCATAGCTGCAGTATAATTGTCAAAAACTAGAAATCCAATTTCTTGGGTCTTTTTTAACTAAAAACCTTCTAAAGTTTCTAACGAGGAAAAATGCACCAACTGTATATGTGCAATGCTGTCATCTGCAATGTTATCACATAAATGGGTGTTTTCTCTCTGCAGTTGTTCTGTACAACGGGAGAGCTTCATTAAGAAAATGAAGAACTCAAATCAAAATTTGCTTTCCACTGTTGCAAAAGCAATTGACTAACACACATTGTAACTTTCAAAACAAAGATGGCATCTTTAAAATATTTACGTTTCATTTGATATCACCTTTACACTTAGAATATGCTGCCTTAATGTTTCAAAATGTATACTGATTTCATGAAGGAAAATTTTTTCTTTTTAATTCTCAGGAGGAGAAAGCCAGTTTTCAAGCCACATTCCACAGAAAACACACTGTTTGAACTGGTCTGTTTCACTGTAGCAAAAAGAAAGCCTCCAGCTGATCCCTTTGATTTCCCTAGCCGGTTTGTTTGATTACCCTCATATGGATAATGCAGAAGCCATATGGGGAGAATTTACTTCTCTGTATTTGCAGTGAAAACCTGCTGGGATGCTTAGATCTTACTGCTTCTAAGCAAACAAAGGAGAAAGCCACACAATTTTTATTTCAGGGCAATGAATGAAGCTGGTAATAGTCAAAATGAAAAGGCGACTCTCAGGCATTAGGGAGTGTATAATTTGGCCCAAAGATATTTGATTTTTCTACTTTGTTTGGTCTGTTACTTTTGATTTTTTTGTTATTATTTCTAGTGTCTCATTTCACCATCTTAATTCAATAACTTATCTTTGCCAGACTAAAGCATCCTAAGGATCATATGTATGCATTTTTATCTATTCAATCTATTCACTGTAATCACTAATAAAAATATACTAATATAGTAGTCTACTCTCAAACAGCAGCTATTCATGTATTCATTCACATAGTATTTCATTAATTTTATGGCATGCCAAATGCATGCAAGTATTTTTCTGATTTTAGGGAGTCTGTGATGAAGAGGAGAGAAATTTCAGTTATCTTCAGTCTGTGGGTGTGTCTTTGACTATAATATTTCAGTAACTGAAGTATTACTATATTCTTATTTTGCTAGGCAATTATTATAGAGCATATAAGAACAGATAATGAATAGGTCTGTATCTTCTGACACCAACTGGGTGTCCTAGAGTCCAAGTCATTTTTATACAACCCAGAGTTAGCACAGATACCAAAATTTAAAGACTCTATCCTATAATATTATCATCCCCATTTTATATGATAGCTATAAATCTTAGATTACTCATAATTCTGACTGATGACTGAAAGATTCAGAAATCCTCTTGAAAAATTCAATAGCTTTCTAGAACACTTCACAGAACAAAGACATCAGCATTTATAAGTCTATTATGAGGCATACAACTTAGCCTGAAAGTGAAGAATATGTATAGAAGAAGATGGGCAGCTGCATGGCACCCTTCCTGAATTCTCCATGTGTTCCCCATCTCAAAAGTACTTTTTACTCCGGGTTATAGAGTTTATTACTCTGGGTTATAGAGTTTATTACATAGGTCCAATCATGTAGGCATGGCTTTCAAATCAACATCCATTGCTAATTCATCTGAATGGTTAACCTCTTTTCCATTTTTCAGAGATTAGTGTTGGGATTGCAATTTGTAAACTTCTACTTATGGTTTTGCCTTTCTGACCAACAAGCCATATTTTGGAGCTCTCTATAACTTTCAGTGGAAGGTATTTATTAGTAATTTCATCACTATCAACTTTCCAAAGTTCTTAGGATCTCTATGTTGGGAACAAAGACAAAAGACAAAGATTTCATTTGTTTTTAGTATATCATAGTTAAGTTCAGGGTACAGTGTTTAAATGAGAAATCAAGAATATTTTCTCCCAAGTTTGCATTTGAACAGATACTGTAATACAGTAAGAGACTAAGGTAAGTTCATGAATGGTTTCATGATGTTGACAAGCTCATGAACCAACAAAAATAAAGATAGGTAGAGAAGGAAAGTGAAGGGAAGTTTGATAGAAGATGAAATCACAGGACTGTTGATGCTGGTGAGATACTTTTAGGTTATGGACCAAGGTACACGAAGGTCAGTGAATACAGGTGTTTTTAAGAAAAACAATGGCTGATTTTGATCAACATTTTTATAAAGCTCACTAACAGCTGTGCATAAATGGACTGTGGGGAACATAGGACTGGAAGTGGTGAAGTGATGCTTTTTCTTGCTATTAAATGTATGGATATATAGACTTGGCATTTTGAAAGTGTTGAATAATGGAAACAGAACTTGTAGCTGACATGATAGCTCCTCTGGGAAGTTTTCTCTGAATTATTATGCAGAGCTAAGTGCATTCTTTTCTGAGCCCAAGAACATCATTTTGAAATGTCTATTAGAAATAGAACCTACTGCATTTTTATGGCTATTTGATTATATGTCTACAACCACCATTAGGAGATTATAGGTCCCCGGAGAAGATATTGTAAGTTTCTACATCTTTCTGCCCAGTGATTACTATGGTGTTGGTAATCGATAAGTTCTACCGGATGTGTAAATGGACTCAATCTCTGTAATGTTTCTTTTCAGGCTTAAATATACAGCTTCCATACTGCTTGTCAATTATAGTTTTGCATAAATATAAAAGGAGATTTAAAATTAAACCTATTTAATCTAGCACACATAATAAATACATATGATAATATAGTTGAGATGACAGTCATTAACAATATTTTAAAATTGTGCATTCTAACACTTTCATTGCCTTTGTTGCTTTCAATTTTTCTTTCCTATGGTTTTATTTTATTTTATTTTTTTAGTCAGTTACCTATGGCGGGACACCTTGCACAGTCTTGTTGTGAGGGGAGGGGATGGGCTTGGACTTGCCGCAATCAGGCTTTGTTGACTCCCCATGGGAGGCCTTACATTTCCTATGGTTTTAATCCATAAAGTAATACAATTAGATAAAATTTCTACTCTATAAAATATGGTTAGCAGTCTCATATAGTTGCCCACAACTAATGGAAATTTGAGGTGAAAAATAATATATCCAATTCCACAGTAAAATATTATCTGCTAAGAAATAAGCAAATACACTTAATAACATACCATAGTCAGTAAAGCATGAAAAATTAAATATTTTTTCTTCTCTTTTATAATACCATAAAATTAAAAGTCCTTTCTTGTAATTAAAGATTCATAGAACAATCAGTAAAACACACATATGAAATAAAACATCTGCACCAAGTTGTATTATGAGATAATTAAATGTAGTCTGGAATAGTCATGCTTCAGCTGCTTGTGGAAATATTTATAACAAATCTCTTGTCATTTAATGTGAATTTATGCTTCTTATTTTAAATAAATCATTTTAATAAGAGGAAACAAGTTAGAAAAATGCACATAAGATTTTATATTTTAAGGGTTAATTAATTGCAAATTGTTTGAAAATATAATTTTATGAAAAATAAACTAAGCTTTACTTAGAAAATAGGACATAAGAGGACCATAGTATCTGAAGTGTTTTGTTTTATATTTATTTTGAGACCATAGTATATACATTTACCATGTCTATGGTTGATTTTAATAAACTAAAGTATTTTAAGAAATTTACTTTGTAGTTATTTATAGATCAAAGCATTTATAAATGAGGACAGTCTTGGCTCTATTTATTATGGCTATATTTCATGCTAAAATATGCGTGTTCTTTAGCATCTTGAGCTTGAACCAAAACAAAATTTCTGTATTTTTAAATAGTAAACATCTAAGTCAAAATGAGTACTACCACATTAAAACAGATTCTGACTATGAAGTCGCCTTGCACAAGCACTGTTCTTAGTTATCCCTTCATTCATGATTTACTCTGTTGCCTGGGACATTAAAATACAGCAATGTGACAACTATTACCTTTTCTTATAACTCCCAGAAAGAAAATGCTGTATCCTTTCAAATAATGCAATTACTATGGGGGCCACATTCAACTGATGTTGCTTTAAATTAAACAGCAAACATTAGATCCATTCTATTTGATTATTTTAAGAAGAGAAACCTTTGGGCAGAATTACAAATTAAACTATTGTTTTCTTTGGAAGGACATTCATTTCTTGAGGCTTATCGACACAGTCTAATTTACTTTTAATGCAGTGTGTCGAGCACTGGAAATAACATACCTTGTTTCTGCATCATGTTCTGCAGGGGTTTACCTCATGAGATTAAGAAATCAATGTGTATACCAGGTATTCAGCTTATTCCTTCCCTTGAGTTCACTAAAGCTTATACATCTCTACTTAGTGAAGCCTGCTGAGAAGTAGAGAACAGTTACTTTTGCTTCAAAGCAGTTCCAAGCATCCCTCTGAAGCTGCATTCCCTAGGGCATAATTAGGACCATTCATACTTTTTGCACACAAATACTTTTTAATTGCTTTGAAGTGGTTGTAATTATTTCTTTCTGACCACTGTCGGACCTGGATGAACAAAGGTTTTAGGAGGGCTTCACTGTTTTCCCCTCAATATCAATACGGAGTTAAATAACAATTGAGAAGTTGGTAGGACGATGCTCTTTGTCCCATAGGAGGTGTCACAGGAAGTAGAGAAGATACACATAACCTCCTAGACAACAAAGGGATTAAGTTGAACACTCAGGATATATATAATCTTCATTTTATGGAGATTCAGCAAATATCACTGAAAACTAAATATGTTCAATTAACCCATCAATCTTAGATTAGATTAGTTGAAAGTTGATTCAATAATTCACATATACAATTACTTTTTGATACTAAATTTTACTTATTCTCCTAAAAAATCTATCATACATTAAAGTTGTCTTTAATTTGACTATTATATTAAAATAAAGAAAGAATGCATTTATTGCCCAGAAGGGTCAGGAGACATGTCAGCATTGAAAAGTACTTCCCTTCCAGATGACCCGAGTTCAGTTCCTTGCATCCATGTTGGGCAGCTCAAAATTACCTGTAATTTCAGTTTCAGGTGATCCATTTCCTTTCCTGTCCCCAACAGGCCCTTGCATTCATGTGAATATACTCACACAGATGCACACACATGCACATTAAAGTATAAGTATCAGAAGAATGTATAATTAAATTCATTAGTGAAAGTCATTCATATATTTTATGATATTTACTTTGCTTTCATTGTCAACATGGATAGGAAGGCATTTTTAAAATTAGGTCAAACAATAACTTCTCCATTAGAAAATCTAATCACCAAGCCTTACCATTCAAAGATACTTGACTAAGTTAATGTTTTTTGCAAACACATTGCTTTATAATTTAGAAGATGTTGCCGGGTGGTGGTGGCACATGCCTTTAATCCCAGCACTGGAGAGGCAGAGGCAGGTGGATCTCTGTGAGTTCGAAGTCAGACTAGTCTCCAAAGTGAGTTCCAGGAAAGACGCAAAGCTACACAGAGAAACCCTGTCTCGAAAAACAAACAAACAAACAAAAAGATATTATGGTTTTATGGATTCATGGGTTTCTTTTTAACTTCAATTATTGTTATTGCTTGGAGTTCTGCTCCACCCAACATGTATCAATTATCTAGCAAACCAAAGTTTAACTTGAGAAGTGTTGATCTCTTCTTACTCACAGCTGACTTTTCAGGCCCAGGTGACCAGAAATCACATAGTCTTAATTCAAAGTGTCATATAGATGGCCACATAGAATCTTTGAGGAACAGACAAAGTTCCCTCGGAAATTTTACAAGCCAGGTCTCTATTATTCTCTGCAATGTCTTCCAAGTTCTTATAACAACTCACTAAGTACGGAACACTTAATGGATTTTCCATTCAAACATTCCAAAATCCTTCAGAATTCTCCCATAACAACATGATCAGTACTGTCCCAACAATAATCAACTCTTTGGTACCAATTTCTGTATTAGTTTGTTTCCATTGTTGTGCTAAAAAACTCTGAAGAAAATCAACTTGGAAAGGAAAAGTTGGGTTTTATTGGATTACATGACCTGAGCACCATCCATCAATGAGGGAAGCCAAGGCAGGAACACAAACAGGGCAACTGGAGACAAGAACTGAAGCGGAGACACCAGAGGAATGGTTCTTACAGGCTTGTTGTGTTTGGCTCAGCCGACTTTCTTTTTTACAACCCAGGACCCCCTTCTAAGGAGTATTACAACCCACAATGGACTTGTCTGTCCAGTGGTAATTTTTAATCAACATTTAGGGAAAAAAAATGCCTTATGAAGTTGCCAATACACAATGCGATGAAGACAATTATGGCCTCTTCTTCCCAGACAACTCTATCTTGTGTTAAGCTGACAGAATATCAACCAGCACACTTACCATACCATTGATCAGTTCCATGTTCTTCTATGTCTGCTTTAACCCCACATGCAATTGAATAAACCATGGAGGCCGTTCATTCTTCGTAGCTGTTCGTTACCACTTCCCACTGGAGCTAAGATGCTTCATTCAATGCTCCTTATTATTTCTATGTGCTGTAAGAGTAGTGTGGGTTGCAATGTTGAAGAAAGTCAATAATAAAATCCAATACGGTGTGGTAAGAAGTGCATTTATATAACATCAATTAATGAAAAAATAGTCCATGAATATCAAAAGGAGCAAGGAAGGGTAAATGGAAGTGTTTGCAGGGAAGAAAAAGGAATGGAGAAATTTTATTTAATTGTATTAGAACATTAAAAATAAGAGAAAAAAGTGTATTCATCAATAAAGACTTGCTGATTTTCCTTTCAAATATCATCTCTATCATACATATAAAAATTAGAATTATGCTCAGATTACTTTACATATTTCTTCCTTGTGAAGACCCATGATAACCTTTATTAATAGAGTATTATTTCAACTATATAGAGTCATAAAACATTTATGAGAAGATAATAAAAAGTTCACTATTTTTGCTCCACTTCAAATATGCCTAGCTATTTAAATTAAACAGTCTATTAACATAATCAAACTCATATATCACCTCTAATTATTGAGCAGATAATTTTAATATTTGAAGAGACCAAAAACCTTAGGAAGTTTTGTATTCATTATGCAGTTCCCCATCATTATTTTCTCTGAACTAGAGTTGGGAAAGTGAAATTTTTGGGCTTCTTTATTACTGTGCCACAATAGGACCAACAGCAATTACTGTAATACGTTCTACTTGAGCTGTTTAGATTTTGCCAATTCGACACTAATTTAGATATACCTTGGAAGATGGAATCTCAGTTGAAGAGTTGGCTCCATCAGATTGCCTATGAGCATGTCTGTAAGACTTTTTCTTGATTGCCAATGGGTGTAGAACTGCTGATTCCACTGTGTACATTGCCATCCCTAGGCAGGTGAACCTGGACCATATAAGAAAGGTAGATAAAATCATGGAGGCTAGATAGAAGAAAGGTAGTTTTCATATCAGATACAGTTTTCATAATTCTAGTCCCATATCATTAGTGTACTTTGTTTTTAGCAATAGATTCACAACATCAACCCTTGAGAGGCAACTAGGGATACATCTGAATTTATATTGTTTTGTTAGTCAGTTGGATTAACCTGAATAACCATTTGAAAAGAGCTTTCTCTGAGCTGGTACTAGGCTTTTAAACAGTCTACAGTAGTTGTGGAAAGCAATGAAAAACAAAGTGGTTTTATTATATTAATTAATATATTATCATAAGTTAAAGTTAATATAAAATAATATCATTCCTTGAGGCTTTATCAAACAACTTTGGTATAATATGTCCCTCATCCATTCTTCTCTTTTTTGTATGAATATTTTTCCTTCCTCCCCAGTTGGAGAACTTAGAGAACACCCCACCACACACCACACACCACACACACACACACACACACACACACACACACACACACACACTATTCTGTTTCCAACTTCATATTACCTATATTCTAGCATTCTGTTCTCCCAACTATGTTCGTTTGATGCTTTCCTGTTTTTCTGTAGTTACTCAGTGATCTAATCTCTGAGGATTTGGAGCTGGGAAGCACAGGTGAGACAGAACAGATAGAGTTTCTTCTTATAGGTCTGAGTTACTTCATTCAATATAATCTTTTCTAAGTCCATCAATTTCCTACAACCTTTATCATTTCACTTTTCTCTACAGATTAATAGTATTCCATTGTGTATACGTACCATATATTTATTATCCATTCTTCAGTTGAAGGACATTTAGTTTGTTTCCATTTCCATACTATGCCGTAACCTGCCAAAGGATAGAGTGATTAAACAGGCCTATACAGCTTCAACACCTCTGAACCAGGACACTTGACAGCAGGACAAGGTAAGTATGCATAAAGGGTTTAAACCTTCCCACTGTTAAAACTAAATGTAGGGTTCAGTTCTCTGAGAGGGGCAAAATAGGTGTCTCCCCCAACAAAGGGCCATTTATCAACAACACCCTCATTTAGGAACCAGGGAGAGAGCACGTACATGGCCTCAGTCAGCCCCACAATGTCTCAAGGACAAAACTGAATCACCCCCATTTATGAATCATATCCAGACTTGCCCACACTTGCTTAAGTATGTCCAAAAATGGTAAAACTGAACCTAAGCCAATTAAAAGTATACTAATGTAACTACTCCTTGCTTGACAAATTATGTTTGAGATGACCTAACTGTTCTGAAATTCCCCTAGCTGTGCTTAAAAGATGTCTGCACACTCCTCTCTGGGTTGTCATCGTTTAGTAGAGGTGTTTGACTCTTGCATGCTCTTTGTTCTCACATATTGTTTGAGTCTGAGGTCTTCCTTCAGCAATTCTCGGACCCTTTATACAGTTGCAGTGTTGGCACTCAATCAGTAGCTGTCTAATTGGACTTAAGTTCCATTCACCAGGAAGGAAGTAATGTGTGGTCCTGGAAGCCTGATCAGTTTGCTGGAGCTACTGAGGCAAGTAGGCCTTGGAAGAGAATTGACTATTACTAAATTGCAAGATCTGCATAATTCTGTACTACATTCTAAATCTTATCACTGATAAATGTAGATACTGTCTCTCATCAAATGACTCAATACAAAGGTCAGCAGGCTGTGGGGAGCCCAGCCCTAATGGTTACAACTTCATCACATCTCCTATGATATGTCTCATGGAGCACTGTGGGAGCAAGGGAAGAAAGACTGTAAAAGTGAGAATACCAGGAAGTTTGACATAAAACATTCTCATAGAAATGTCTGCATTCACAAAACCTGAACAATGCCAATGTCAATTGACATGGTAATGTTGAAGGGGGGACTTTGATGGGATACCATCCCTAGACAACAAACTACACTACTATACAACTAATGACTCCTGGGAGAAGGAGAATTAGTTTCTCCCTGGGATGAGCATCTTTACTGGCTGCCCAATACAGAGAATTCAGCCTTATAACCATATACACACACCAAAAATGGATTCAGAATATATATATATATATATATATATATATATATATATATATATGTGTGTGTGTGTGTATTATATATGTATGTATGTATGTATAATGGTGTGTATGAATGTGATAATAGCCCATGAAAAAAGACTATCAATTTGTGTCAGGGGTTATGGGAATAAGTAGAGAGAGGTAGCTGGGAGAAGCTGGAGGGAAGAAACATAAGGGAAGCTCCCTACTCAGGAGCTCACTATGAAGTCCAGAATGACTTTGAATACCTGATAATCCTGCCTCCACTTCTGGAATTACAAGTGTGGGTGATTGTACCTGGATTAAATACTTGATTTCCCAGTTTTTAAGTTTTAAGACAAAGAATGGTGAGTGGAGATACATACTCTGTACTATGTCAAGATGAGGAATGAGTGAATGAGGAGAGAAGGCAGGAAGCCTAGAAAAACAGATAATAGAAGAGGAGAAGGGGAGAAAAGGAGAGTGAGAACACCTTTACTCTCTTTCATTTTAGTTCACTGAAATATCATTCAATGATGCAAGTGTTTTCCTTATATCTGTTGCTGGAGAGCTTCTCTCAAGGTCCCACCAAGCCTCACAGTCCCACAACCCACGTATAAAACAGTAGAGCATGAGACTCTTAATCTCAGGGTCATGGGTCTGTGCCCCACGTTGGGCGCCATTTGTAGCTAGAGTTTTCCTGCCTGGCCCACAGTCAGGATAAATCTCTGTCACCCGCCAGTCCCACAGTCGCTCAGACACAACCAAGTAAACACAGAGACTTATATTGCTTACAAACTGTATGGCCGTGGCAGGCTTCTTGCTAACTGTTCTTATAGCTTAAATTAATTCATTTCCATAAATCTATACCTTGCCACGTGGCTCGTGGCTTACCAGTATCTTCACATGCTGCTTGTCATGGTGGAGGCTGGCAGTGACTCCTTCCACCTTCCTGTTCTTTCTTTTCTCCTCTCTGTTAGTCCTGCCTATACATCCTGCCTAGCCACTGGCCAATCAGTGTTTTATTTATTGACCAATCAGAGTAATCTGACATAGAGACCATCCCACAACATATACCTTTAGTTACACAATTCTAGTAAACATTCAGGTTTCCTTTGTATACAATAAATAAACACATTACATGAGAATTCAGTATTTAAACAGATACATTTCATCTTCTTTTTCTGTCAAATTTGATCGTGAATGCACAAAAATCCTATCCTAAAACAGAGGTAAGGAAAGAGCTTTGTTACTGTGATTTTTTTCTAGAATTGCTTCCATGATAGAGATATTCTTTGCTTTGTCTTTCACATGGTAGCATCTGTGATTTTCTGGTAGTTGTACTCTATATCTTATATTGTAATACTCTTTTCAAAGACTCAATGCAAGATGGGTAATTTTCATTTGGTATATAAACAACTTTCCAGGGCTTTTTACAGAATTTGAATATATTAAGATATGTGTGCTGCTAAGCTGTTCCAGCCTTGGTACCAAAGCCTTCCCTCTGTATTTGAAGCAAAGTGCCCCATCACTTTGATTTTCCCATGTGCTTCATTTCACCAGAAGACTTTGATCACTAGCTCTATTTTCAACAATTACAGCAAAATTTAGCAGATTGGGACTCAGTAGGAAATATCTCTGGAACGGATTTTTTAGAATGCAACGGTTATGTGCTCGAACTCCTCTAATTTTAATTGTTACTAGGCAGACAGGGTCTATACTATATGGCCTCATTCTCACCCAGGTTTATGAAAGAAGATAAGAGTGGATAACAATATAGTATTTTTTTTGTATAACAATTTCAGAAATGTTAAATCAGTCTGTATTTGGACAGAGTTAAGAACTACATTTATGGTTAAATGCACAACAAGTCATTTTAACAGATCACTAAACTCAACTCAGTCACACAATGATGTTAATTTTAGTTTTTTCTAGGATGTGATTATGAATTTTCATCTGTTACAATTAGTTTCTGTTTACATAATTAAGTTGTAAGGACACAGGCAGTGGAAACAAGTTCATGTGTTCACATTTTCATACAGTGGCTAATACTATAGTTGTTCATATCTTCATATTAGAAATGTAATTATTATTGAGTGACTTACTATTTCATTTAGCTGGAATATCTTGAAAGATGGTAGAACTTTAAAAATTTGTTCTTTTTAAAATAACTGCTGCTGCCATTATTTTAGGAATTTTGTTTCTGAACATGGTTTGGTTCATTTTTAAAAATTTAATCAATTTTTGTGAATGAGTGCTTTGCCTGCAGGTGTGTCTATGCACTCTTACAGAGGTCAGAAGAGGGTTTTGGGTGCCCTGGAATTGGAGTTACAGATGCTTGTGAGCTGCCATCTGAGTGTTGGGAATCAGTCTCAGGTTCTCTAGAAGAAAAGCTAGTGATCTTAACTGCTGAGCCATCTTTCATACACTGTTTTTGTTTTTTCAAAGCAAGGTTTCCTGTAGCCTTTAAATGACTGTGTAGCTGAGGTTGACCTTGAACTCCTGACTCTTCTACTGCCACTTCTTTAGAGATTGAATTACAGGAGTTACCCATTATGTCCAGCATCAGTTTGAATTTGGGTGAGAAAAGTGATAGTGCATGTTGATGCTGTCAAGTATCACGAAGCAGAGGTTTAAGTGAATGTTCAAGTATATTGTGTTAGGGATGTTAATTCAAGAGTGTTCATATATAAGTTAAATTTCAAAGGGTAAATAGTCATGAAGATGCAGAAATGTTGACAAAGGAGAAATATTTATAAATGTGGTCCTTTTAGGAAATGATGAAGAGATGAGTATATTTGGCACATAGATCTGTGGGAATGCATAATTTATATTTTTTAGCTAATTAAGTGATTAACAACATAAAACTCAAGAATGGATATGGAAACTCTCAAAATACAGATTAATAAAAAGTATTTTAAGAAATATAAGCTATTGGTACCACTCCTGTATGGTGATCTGAGCCAAGATACCTTGACTAAAGGAGTGAATATGCATTGTCAAGATCACTGTAAGACTAGGACACATGCAGAAGTGTTTCATCATAACCCTGAATATAGTGAGTAGAATATTTTCTTACACACACACACACACACACACACACACACACACACACACACACATTGCTTTTTGTCATAGTCCTGTGGATTGACAGCATGCTAAAATAGAGTTTGTGACACAGATGTCTGAAGTCAGGTAGGTGTCTTGTGGCTCTAAGGATTTTGATGACAGGTGGTACATATCTGAATCTCAGCTGTCTCTTGCCCACTATAAATGGCCTTAGATTTTTCTCTACTTGTCTTTCATGTAGCAGGCTACCTTTTTGGTGACCATGATAATACTCTAGTCACAAGACCACAAAGAGAAAGACACAATGCTTCTTAAAGCCTAGACCAGAACTGGCAGATTGTTCATTTTGCTTCACTCTCATCTAAGACTTGCTGAAAGAAAGTCTATGTTCAAAACCCTTGGGTATATAACCCCTCTCTTTCCTTGGAAAGCCTGAAGCATTTCATTGGTAAAGGCAAGGATAACTAAATGATATCACTGGTGTGTGTCACCAATTAATTTCACCATTCTTTCCTGGAATTCTTACAACAAACTTTTTTGTTTCCAATTTATATCTGACTGACACCTAAATTTACCCTGATTTTTTACTTTTTTCAGCTTGTTGAAGTTGTCAACTTTCTCACTAATGAAAAAAAAATTGAGAACAACTCAGCTCCTTCGTACATTATTCTTGGCTTCAAAATGGCAATAATAGCCGAGAAACAAAGGAAATCAGCTGTGGCAGTCTGCCATTCTAGAGTCTTCTTTTACCCTTGATCTGGTGTTTGATTCATCTTCTTTTGTCTGCTGTTTTGCAGTGCGCTTTACCAATATGTATGGTTCAACTCATGCTTATTTTTCAAATGGTTCATTAGGCAGATGTTCCTAAGAGCACATAAACACGTTTCTGAATAAATAAAAACTGGTATAAATTTTAACAGTTCGCGTTTTATTACCATTAGGTAGCCTTTAATCCTTGCTTCTCCTTGAAAAACAAGAACCTACATAATAATACAGGCCACTTTCATTCAAATGTACTCAACTTAGAATTTTTCCTTCTAAATATGTTGAAATCAGCTAACAACAAACTGAATAATAGGAAGACTGTATTTAAAAGCACATGGGTTTAATTACAGAACTGAAAATGCAATATAAGTGTTGAAAAATATTTTCCCACACTAACCCCTTCCATTTCCAGTCTGTTCGGGGAATTGTTGACAGCGTTATTTACTCATTTAAACACTATTCTTGAAACTGCTCTTATTAAAACTCGAAGGCGGCACAGCCTTCCCCACTTCTCTTGCATGGTGCACATGCAGCTGTGTGGTTCTAGATGACTAATCTGCTGCTCAGAATTTGCTTTTTGAAATATTTGAGTTTTCTGTTTTCCCTTGCAAAACTGCCTATTTTCATTCAGTTCATCTCATTCTCACCATAAAGCATATCACAGCTTTTAAGGCATTCTTTCTCGCCCATTCTTTAGAACATAAGCACAATGCCTGGAATGCCCTGTGTGCTGGAGAAACACCTACTGAACAAATGATCCCCTTTGGTGTTTTAAAGCAATGGTTTGCATGTTGGCTTCTGGCTTCCTTTTCACTCAATGGACAGAATGACCTTTGCCCTTCCTTGTGCAAAATTTTCACTTTATACCGAAGTTCCTCACTAATTGTAATACATTAATAAACAATTGCTGAATAATCAAAAGAGAGAGAGAGAGAGGTAGGCTGGGTGGTGGTGGCACATGCCTTTAATCTGAGCACTCGGGAGGCAGAGGCAGGTGTATCTCTGTGAGTTCGAGGCCAGCCTGGGCTACAGAGTGAGCTGCAGGAAAGGCTCCAAAGCTACACAGAGAAACCCTGTCTTGAAAAACCAGGAAAAAAAATGAGAGAGAGAAAAGCAAGGAAATAAAACACTTTATATTGTACAATTCCTATGTTCATTAAAAAATGGCTATTGTTAAACTCTTTCCAGCATTGGGCATACCAATTAAAGGACTCGTTAAAGAGTGAAAAATGACTGGACTGCTACTCACATCACCAGTGAGGCTACCTGGAAAACGGGACCCCAAGAAAGACACAGAGAACTGGATGAGATCTACATGAACGGCCTGGACATGAGTAGGAGCAATGAAGGGCAAGGGTCGAGGGAGGGAGAGCGGGAAATCCTAGCTGGATCAAGAAAGGAGAGAGAGAACAAGGAATAGGAGACCATGGTAAATGAGGACCATATGAGAAAAGGAAGAGACAAATGCTAGAGAGGCCCACAGAAATCCACAAAGATACCCCCACAAAAGACTGCTGGCAATGGTTGAGAGACAGCCGGGACTGACCTACTCTGGTGATGGGATGGCCAAACACCCTAATAGTTGTGCCATAAACCCCATCCAGGGATTGAGGAATCTGGATGCAGACATCCATGGCTGGGCCCCGGGTGGAGCGCTGGGAGTCTAATTAGTGAGAAAGAAGAGGGTTTATATGAGTGAGAATTGTTGAAGCCAAGGTTGGATAAAGCACAGGGACAAATAACCAAATGAATGGAAACACATGAACTATGAACCAAGGGCTGAGGGGCCCCCAACTGGATCAGGCCCTCTGAATAGGTGAGACAGTCGATTGGCTTGATCTGTTTGGGAGGCATCTAGGCAGTGGTGCCAGATCCTGGGCTCCTTGCATGAGTTAGCTGTTTGGAACCTGGGACTTATGAGGGACGCTTGGCTCAGTCTGGGGGGAGGGGACTGGACCTGCCTGGACTGAGTCTGTCGGGTGGATCCCAGTCCTCGGGGGTGGCCTTGATCTGGAGGTGGTGGGAATGGGGGGTGGACTGGGGGGAGGGGGAAGGGAGAGAACAAGGGAATCTGTGGCTGTTATGTGGAACTGAATAGTATTGAAAAATAAAAAAAAATTAACAAAAGAGTGAAAAATGCAATTTTTTTTTACCAATGTAAATTTTAATGCTATAGGTAATGTAGCCATTGCTATTACAGGTGATAGGTAGCATCACCTGACATGCAAAAATATCCTTGGAAAATAGGTATGGTTGTTAATATTATTAACTAGACTACAGGATTATAACTAACTCCACCAACATAACAAAGATGCACCATTGAGCTGGAATGTCAAGGTTCAAGGATGATGCTGATATTTCCTTTGAGATTTCCCTGCAGTTTTTTTTTCCCTTTCGCATCTATTCTATTCCTCTCAGTGTTCAAAATGGCTTTTTTAAAGTCCTGAGGACCTCTGAATGAAAACCACCGTCTGTCTACCAATGGCACTGTTATGTGGCCTGTTGCTCCATAGACATGAACAAATGCTTACTAATCACAGCTTGGAAAGCAACAAGAGACCAGGGACCAACAAACTTGCCAGAGAAATGAATTTATTGGGGTCATTTCAATGACCTAGGTGAGGAGTTGCTTAAAAGAGAAGGAGTAAATCAAAGGCAGCTCAATAAATGAAAGCCTAGCTAGTGTGGTTGACTGTTCACTGAATCAAAATTCTGGGAGGGTCTGGAGTCTCCTTTCCTTAGCAGTCTTCAATGTGTAGTGAATTTGCTAACTTTATGGGACTTCCTGAGACTTGTGAGTTATTTATTTCCAGACTCTTTTTGTTTGGTTGGTTCGTTGTGTTTTAGGGTTTTTTTTTTTTTTTTTTTTTTTTTTTGTTGTTGTTGTTGTTGTTGTTACTATTGCTGTTTTTGAGATATAGTTTCTCGGTGTAACCCTGGCTGCCCTGGAACTCACTCTGTAGACTAGGCTGCCCTTAAATTCAGAGATCCCCCTACCTCTGGCTCCCATTAAAGGCTTGAGCCACCACTACCCAGCCTACTTCCTGATGATTAACAAGCCATTCTTAACATTTTTGGAGACATTAGGAGCTTTCATCATGGTTATAATATTTTAATGCAATTGCTACACAACAGTAGCTTCTCAAAGCTCCCCTTAATCCTCCTTCCCTGGAACACTAACTGACTGTGAAGATTTGTGCCAGTGGTAAAAACAATTTTAAGATACTCTCTATTCATTTTTCATAAACAGTATTTTCTTTGGAAAAATAAATATGATAATATAAAGCCAGATCACTCTCATGCTTCATATTTTGATTTTTGCATGTGGTCTGGTAGAACTATAAGAATGATGTATTTTAGCCCAGCTGTGGTGGTGGTGCATGCCTTTAATACCAGCCCTCAGGAGGCAGAGACAGGAGTATCTCTGTGAGTTCAAGGCCAGACTGGGCTACAGTGTGAGTTCCAGGAAAGGCTCCACAGGTACAAAGAGAAACCTTGTCTCAAACAAAACAAAACAAACAAAAAAGAATGATGTATTTTAATTGAGATTAGGATGAAGACTTAAAAAGACTTTGATGGTAGGTGCATACTCATAACCATGACACATACAAAATAAATAAATAAAACAGAAAAGAAATAGTGCACTGTGTGTCTTAATACAAGTCAATAGTAACTCATAGGGACTATTACACAAATTTTTATCTTTGTCTTAGATGATAAAAGTATATATGTTTATTCTATCAAGAAAAGCATTATTCAGTTAAAGATGTTATTAATCAATAACATAGTCACAGACAAAGTGAATAGTTACTTTAACTAGTCATCTTGCCAGAGGTATCCCATCTCTCCAGATGCAGTTAATAATTTGTCTGGATTTTACGAGGTTTCTAGGCTTCCAAATTCTACTCATGATGTTTGTGTGGCAAGTGCTGGCTTCGTGCAGCCATCTCCCCAGACTTTAATAACTAATAATTTTGAGGAGTGAATAATATGCTTATTTTTGTGACATTACTTCAAGTAACTAAAGACAATGAATTTCAGTTTGGGCCTTTTAGTTATGTCTATTATCTTTCATACATTTTTTTTTACTGGGGAAAATTGGTTGTGACTATGGCTTTATATACTCTATGTTTAGTTATGATTTATTTGCCTTTAATGTTCTGACAGTTTAATAACCAGGTGACATTTCTCTTTGGTTACATAGTGCTGAACAATAACTACCACAGAAAGTTTGCATTTGAGACATGATAGTAGGAGGGAATGTATGCCTCAGGGTAATTTGTAATAATGCCATAGTCAAAGGCAGAAATCAGAGCAAAGGAATTGATCTGACACACTTTCATTTCAGGTGAAAAACTAAATGTATTCATGTTACTTCAGTGCTAAAGAAGATCCAATACGGGATTAAACAACATAACATGCATAATGTGGATTTTCTTTTAGTAACTGGAATGCTTCTGGGGAAAATAATTTAGAGAAGGATGAGAGAGTCTCATCTGAGCCATCATTATTTTGGGAAAGGTGCTGCCTCCATTTGCTGAAGAGCATGGCTGTATTAGCTTCATGAATACTGAGTGAAATCATTAAGAGCACGGTTTTTCTAAATTGTCTCTATTTTCTTATGAAAAGAATGAGACATATCATCTATCCTTCCCTTGTCTTCATTTTCTTTATTTATTTAAATGGAAAAAAGGAACATGACATATCAATATAAACCCTGATTTATTGGGCAATCCCTGTGTCTTACTTAGGGTCCTCTTTACTAGGTAGCCTCCCTGGATTTGTGAGTAGCAGTCTAGTTGTCCTTTGTTTTACATCTAGTATCTACCTATTAGTGAGTACATACCATGTTTGTCTTTCTGAGTCTGGGTTACCTCACTCACAATGATTTTTTTCTAGATCCATCCATTTGCCTACAAACCTCATGATGTCATTGTTTTTCTCTGCTGAGTAGTACTCCATTGTGTATATGTACCACATTTTATTTATCCATTCTTCAGTTGAAGGCCATCTAGGTTGTTTCCAGGTTTTGGCTATAACAAATAATGCTGCTATGGACATAGTTGTGCATGTGCCCTTGTGGTGTGATTGAGCATTCCTTGGGTATATGCCCAAGAGTGGTATAGCTGGATCTTGGGGGAGATTGATTCCCAATTTTTTATGAAAGTGTCATATTATATTAATTTCCAAAGTGGTTGGACAAGCTTGCATTCCCACCAGCAGTGGAGGAGACTTCACCTTGCTCCACATCCTTTCCAGCATAAGCTGTCTTCAGTGTTTTTGATCTTAGCCAATTTGACAGGTGTAAGGTGGTATCTCGGAGTCATTTTGATTTGCATTTCCCTGATGATTAGGGATATTGAGCAATTCCTTAAATGTCTTTCAGCCATTTGATCTTCCTACGTTGAGAATTCTCTAAATTTATATTTAGTTCTATAGGCCATTTCTTAATTGGACTATTGGGCATTTTGATGTCTAATTTCTTGAGTTCTTTATATATTCTGGATATCAGCCCTCTGTCAGATGTGGAGTTGGTGAAGATCTTTTCTTATTCTGTAGGCTGTCACTTTGTCTTGTTGACCATGTCCTTTGCTCTACAAAAGCTTCTCAGTTTCTAGAGGTCCCATTGATTAATTGTTTCTTTCAGTGTCTGTGCTACTGGTATTATATTTAGGAAGTGATCTCCAGTGCCAATGCATTTGAGACTACTTCCTACTTTCTCTTCTATCAGGATCAGAGTTACTGGATTTATGTTGAGGTCTTTGATCCACTTGAACTAAAGTTTTGTGCATGGTGACAGATATGGATCTATTTTCAGCCTTCTATACAATGACAAAAAAATGGATGAGATATACATGAGCAAACTGGGTGTGGGGGGGGTAATGAAGGGCAAGGGTCTAGGGAAGGAGAGCTTGGGGGAGCGGGAGATCCCAGCTAGATCAAGAACAGAGAAGGAGAACAAGGAAAGAGAGACCATGATGAATGAAGATCCCATGGTAATAGGAAGAAGCAAAGGGCTAGAGAGGTCCCCAGAAATCCACAACAATACCTCCACAATAGACTACTAGCAATGGTCGAGAGAAAGCCCAAACTGACCTACTCTGGTTATCAGATGGTCAAACACCATAACTGTCATGGTAGAACTCTCATGCAAAGACTGATGGAAGCAGATGCAGAGATCCAAGGCTAGGCCCCAGGTGGAGCTCTGGGAGTCCAATCTGCGAGAAAGAGAAGGGATTGTATGAGCGAGATGAGAGTTGTAGAAAAAGCACAGGGACAAATAGTCAAACTAGTGGAAACACATGAACTATGAACCAATAGCTGAGGAGCCCCCAACTGGATCAGGCCCTCTGGATAAGTGAGATAGTCAATTAGCTTGAAATTTTTGGGAGGCCCCCAGGCAGTGGGACCAGGACCTGTCCTCAGTGCATGAGCTGGCTGTTTGGAGCATGGGGCCTATGCAGGGACACTTTGCTCAGCCTGGGTGAAGGGAGGAGGGGACTGGACCTGCCTGGACTGAATCTACCAGGCTGAGCTGAATCCCCAGGGGAGTCCTTGCCCTGGAGGAGATGGGAATGGGTGGTGATTGGGGTGAGGACAGGAGAATCTGTGGCTAATATGTAAAATTAAATTAAATTATAAAATAAAAAAAGAATAACCATAAGAAAATCTGATTAATTTTTAAACTGAGAAAAGAGAACTTCAGCAGGTAAAATTATTGCACAAATCAAGCAAAACCAATCACTAATTGTTTGTAATATTAGTTTGTCTGTCTGTGTGTTTGTTTGTTTTTGAGGCAGGTTTTCTCTTGGTAGCTTTGGGGCCTTTCCTGGAATTTACTCTGTAGCCCAAGCTGGCCTTGAACTCACAGAGATCTGCCTGGCTCTGCCTCCTGAGTGCTGGAATTAAAGACTTGCGTCATCCACTGCCATGAGTAATATTAGTTTTTATATCCAACTTTTCATGAGGATCGGGACTTCAATTTTCAATGTAATGACATGTAATCTGTAATTATTTAAGAGGCATTGTGCTGGCAAATAGTGTCACCACAAAATGGCTCTTTGTTTTCCCAGGCAACATAGAGCATAGTCTTAATATCAATCATTTATTAAACATTTATGGTTATTTACTTGTAAATATAAGGTACAGAATTTCAAAGAGTATTCCTTCCTTTTGCCCATTAGATTAAAAAAATACAGAATTTGGGTGACTTCTCATGTTTTATCAAAGATATCTCTGCTATCTAAATAATGGGATGAATTGTCACTCTGGTGTTTTGTTTTCTAAGCCTAAAGTTTTTCAAATAAATGGCTAAGCATTTTTTAAAAATCAAAAATCATGTTACTGTGGGACTGTTAGTTTTATCAGTCTCAGTTGTCAGGATGGCCGAGCAGTCTAAGGTGCTGCGTTCAGATTTATCAGTCTCCACTTGATTTTCTACATTTTTTGCAGTGTGTTGAAGAAACAGATTCTTTGCAAAAGACTGTTTGTAGTAAGCTACCTTACACTAAGGAAGGGCAGTATAGGAAAGTACTGGCCATACTAGAAAAATATGCTAAAAGAGAAAAAAAATCTTCTCAATTTTGTACTCTATGTAAATTAATTGATTTTCAAGTTTTAGAATAAAAATACTAGAAGTTTTTGGTTGAAATTCTAGGCAGAACAAATTAGTAAGTGGGTGTTAAAAAGAAAATGGACACTTCTTTCTTGCTGACAGAAAACAATGAGAAAGCACTTATATAAAAGGAGGAAAGTCTAAGTGATCTGTGTGCTTATTAGGTCTGATTATTAGCTTTTCTACAAACTTGTATTTTCTGTATTTCTTCAGTGTCCATAATGGAAACACAAAGTTGATTGGTACCCAAATATAAAGTATGGTTTTGCTTGATTTCTGTACCTCTTCTACCAAAATAATAAGTCAGTCAGCTTGAGATACTGATTACCTGATTATTATTATTACTGTGCTGGCTCCATTGATTTTAATATGCCTATGAAGAATGAAGGACCACAGATACCCACTTTTCTGAAACATAAGAATATATAAATACCAATATTAAATGTAGCAATAATTAGTGTGCTCACCCCTGCCACTGCCTGGAGGGCCAGGACCCAGAGGCTGGATGTCCCAGAGACCTAGGATGGAACCAAACATGATGGGAGAAAATAAAAATTTGCCAACATAATAATGCCTAACTATATTCTGTTATACTCATAGACTGGTGTCTACCACAATTGTCACCAGAGAGGCTTCATCCAGTAACTGATGAAAACAGATGCAGAGAACCATAGCCAAACTTTAGACTGAGCTTTGGTAATCCTGCTGAAGAGAGGCAAGAAGGATTGTATGAGCCAGAGGGGTCAAGGACATCACAAGAAAATCCACAGAATCAACTAACCTGGGCTCATAAGAGTTCACATATTCTGAACTGACAATTAGGGAGGCTGCACGGGACTAACTTAGGCCCTGTACATATAGGTAAAGTACTTGGTACACACCTGATACTTGTAGAAATAAAACCAATGTTATCTTTTCTCTAACTCTTTATGTGAGACATAGTTTATCATTAATTTCAAACTGGATTCAGTTTTACACACACACACACACACACACACACACACACACACAAACACACACTATTGGTGATATAATTTAAGTAAGTAGCCATAATTCTAGTTTTACTGGGAGTTAACCATGAGTTGAGTCTCCATTAATGACTTTTCTGCAATATGGCATCCTATCAGCTGATGAGAACAGATGGTTTGGGGAAAGATTTACCAAACTACATGAAAAAGGGACATATTCATTGGCCTCAGAGAGTATAAATAAAACATTTCACTAACCATTTTAATGAACACAATAGATTAGTGGGACATAAAAGAAAAAAATGAAACTTTTCAATGACCATTTTTCAATCTTCCTGTTCTGGTATTAAATAAAAAAATGAAGTATTGTAATTTATCCCCACAGACAGACACACAGAAAGAACATGTTTTCAGGATCATTGATCACTATAGTGACATAAACAGAGGTATGCTTTCAAAACCAAAGTTAAGCATCTTTCCTAGTTCCCCATAAGTCTTTGAATCAGCAAGCTCATATTTTCACTACTGGAGCACTGGTGTTTTGACTTAATAGATAAGTGTTATTGCTTTTATGTATCCATTGTATATTTGATAAGTGTAAATATTACTAACTTCACAAGGTTATTAAATTTGTATTTTTAATAAAAACATTCATACATATATACAAAACATGTTAATCACATTTACCGTTTTCCCTCCCTCCAGGTCCCTCAGTTCTCCTGACAGTGATCATACCCACCCGCATACCTCCCTTTTTATAATCCATTGAGTCCAGCACATATGGCTTTTCAACTATGGCTTGGGCATCCCTCTCTCCTCCTTTATGGAGCCTAGACTGAGCTGTCACTCTCCTTTCCCCAGTTTTTGCCTTTTAAATATTTCTTATGTCAGAGAATTTTGCCATCATGCTCTGGGTTGTCTATAATCTTGAATAAAGGCTATTTGATTCTAATTACTAGATGATTCTAAGAAGTAAAAAATGGATGTAAGAACTCTTGCAACTTGAGTTTAAAACATTTGTATTAAAATAGAAATGGTTTACCCTATCTCATGAAGAGAATCTTTTCTAATTTTCTGATAGTCATTCAAAAGCGGCATGCACTATATAATCAGAAATAAAAGAATCAAAATAGACCCTTTATTTAACAATATTATTTTTAAAATGCACCATGGAGCTAGAGTAGAATGCACTGTTGACAAAATAAATTAATAACAATGGAGAATTCTGCTTTAAAATGACTGATTGCTGAGCTTTCATTGAGTTTAAATTTAGACAAAGATGTCTAGAGTACTCTTGTGGCTCAAAATTACCTTGTTCAAATCTTTCCCGTTTAAAACATATTTGCAAATCAAACAGATGAGCTTGCTGCTCACACAGATGAGGAACCTCTTCAAAACCTCCTCATCATTAAAGAACAGTGGTTCTCTATTTAAACACAGCAACGGAATTGTGCTTTTTCACTATGTCCTTTCCTTGATAAGAAGTAATTCACTGTTTTATTCTTCCCCAGAACTAAAAAAGAAATGAGTAGGAAGACTAAATCGCTGTGGCAAAACATCAGTTTTTCAGATGGTATTTAAAATTCTATTCCTACCCAGTAGCAAACTCTGTCAAATTGGAATTGAACTGGTCATTGTAACCTGTGCTGCTTCCTTGAAATCTTAAAATATCTAATAAACTTTACTGTCAGGTTTGTAACAAGCACATCCTGAGGGAGACTCTTCAATAGTCTAAATAATGGTGCATACATGTGATTATTTTATGGCCCAGTCAATAAAGCCATGTGTGTGGAATATTAGAGCTATTTTTAAAAATATCAAATATTTTTATAAATATTTAACAAGAAACTAGAAAATGCACATCATGTGTGAGCAATGATATTACAAGGGTAATATGATTTCACTCAAGTTAGTACAGTCCATTCATGAAATATGACTCATGCTCATATGCTCATTTTAAACTCCCAAAGCATAAGTTTGTTTTTTTATGGAGATAAGATCTCCGTCAAGTTGTATTATAAAATAGATGCACAGATTTATTCAGTCATGCCATTGATGTGAGCATCAAAGGGTAGATTTGGAGAAAAGATATTAGAGTAGCAGAAAGGAGAAGTATATACAAGTGCAAGCTTATTCATGGGGAAATGGAATTACAGGTTAAAAGGTCAGTAAAGAGACCTTTTTGTAGACAGAAACATATATAATGTAAAACATAGTGTAAAACATAGTGATAAAAGCTAACTTGGGTAAGAAAACTGTAAATGCATGCCTTATATATTAATAGGGGTCTGGACACACAAACATTCAGAAGTATATACTGAGCTTCTACAATGAATAAAAACCCAGCACACAAATATATTTAACTTATTTATATTTCGTATTTATCTCTGGCAGTTTGAATAGATATGAACCCCATAGGCTTGGCCCATAAGAAGTGGCACTATTAGGATGTGTGGCCTTGTTGGAGTAGATCTGGCATTGTTTGAAGAAGTGTGTCTCAGTTCACTGCCTGCTGCATGCAGATCAAGATGTAGAATTCTCAGCTTCTCTCCAGCACCAAATCTTTCTGTGTGCTACCATGCTTTCCCACCATGCTGACAATGGACTAAATCTCTGAACTGTAAGATAGCACTAATTAAACATTTTCCTTTATAAGAGTTGTCATGGACATTGGCACTTTACAACAATAAAACCCTAACTAAGACATTACTTTATAGCTGAAAGTTTTCCTGCATTCTGCTTGGCCTGGTCAGGACAAATATCTCTCACCCACCAGTCGTACAGCCACTCAGACCCAAGTAAACACACAGAAGCTTATATTATTTATGAACTGTATAACCATTAGCTCAAGCTTATTACTGACTAGGTCTTACACTTAAATTAACCCATAATTCTTACTTATGTTTAGCCATGTGGCTTGGTACCCTTTTTCAGTTCTGCCTTCATATCTTGTTTCCTCTATGTCTGGCTGGCAACCAGCAGCATCTCTTCTGCTCTGTCTTCTTCTCCCTTATCTTTCCAGTTAGAATGTCCCACCTAACCTTATTCTGCCTTACCATTGGCCAAACAACTTTATTTATCAACCAATCAGAGCAACATATTTTCACAGCATACAGAAAGATACTCTCCCATCATTACCTAAAGGCAATAATATAATAAAATGACTCTGAGTTATGATAGTCCAATTTAATATTTTTTGTTTTTATGATTGTATAAAAATTATACATATTCAATAGCAAGCATACTTTGAACCATTAAATTTGTTTTGCTTTTGCAAGTTTTGGATATATAGTAGGACACTTTGTTGTAGAGTTTGGCTATGAAAGCATACCACAGCTTATAGTAGTCAGCCAGGCTTATATAAGGTTGAATATTAGGGTAAGCACTTGGTATTTGTTAGTGTGTAAGTTGCTAGGCTTTGATGTCCAATGAGTCGTGTGAATGATATGAATATATTACTAATGACATATTCAACTTATTGTGGGGATGTGGAGCTATGGCCCATAGTAAGTCAAGGGACATGTGCATTGTGACAATTTATAAATGAGCAAAACTTCAGTTATGTTTAATATCTCAAAAGACAGCATGTTATTTAACACCTATGAAGTAAAGCACTTTCCTAATTTGTGAGTTAGTAGCAAAGCCATGTCAGAGATTCCCCTACTTAATATTTACTTCAATGAATAAATTTCAACCTAAGAATAAAGACTGCTCCCCATTGCTACAATGCAAAGTATAAAAATCTTCATGACTTCATCCATTTCATACAATAGAAAGTACACATAAATTACATATGAAAGTCAGTTATTATAGTAATCAAGTTAGGGTATTGATTCCAAGTTTTCTAGTATAACTATTTTAGAATGAACACATAATGAGAACTGTTTTATTGATCCTATAACATTATCCAATTTTTATTAGAATGTCATAGAGGAAAGTTTTAATACTCTACAAATATAAAGGAAGCTTAGCAAAGTGACATATGTTACTTAATATAGCATATCTATTAAATGGAGGATACAAAATGTAGAGAGATGAGATATAATTCCAAGGTGGAGAGAAATAGGAGTGGGATTCAGAGAGCTTATCAACTAAGATTTGATTGAATTCAACATTTTAATGCTGAGAATGGCCATGCCAACATAACCCAGGAGAATAGCTATATAATAAGAAAACAGAGAGAACACATGTAGACACAGATTTGATTTCATCACTTATACATGTTAACTATCATATCACTTCACTTTTCAATACTAGAAATAAAAGAACAAAGGATTGTTAAACACTTAAGGGGAATCACAGAGCTAATCAGACAGGACATGGGAGAGGATGTCCTACATATATGGAGTAGGATTTATATTTTTTTAATTTAGAAATTTTTTTTATTCATGTTGTTGAAAATTTTTAAGTAGGATTTAGTTTTGAGGGGGAGTGTGAAACAAGCAATGCATAGGAGAAGCATTTGAAACTTCAAGTTCCCTATTGGATGAAGAATTAGGGACTGAAAGAATGCTTAGTAGTTGGTTTTGTTCCATCATTGTCCTGGTATTTATTTATTTATTTTATTTAAAGGTAAATCATGTTCTGTGAGTCTTGGACAACTTGATAGTTAATCTAACCGTATGGTTCCTGGTGATTCTTCTCAAAAGAAACAGATGTGAAAGAATACAATTGTGTAGTATATAAAATAAACACAAAACACATATATTATATCAATAATATTAAATATGTATTAAATATTGTATGTAAATATATATGCACCCTGTTTCTAAAATTTTTATACCAATTGTATTAAACAGTTTTCTGTTTCTGTGACAAAATACCTGAGATAAACAACTTAAATTGAAGTTTCATTTTCACTTATAAAGTATTTCAGTCCATCGAGCTTTAACTCAGTTTTGTGGATCTGTAGCAGCAGATTCAACATGGTTGGATACCAATATAGAAGAGGTTTGTTTATCTCATGCTCACGAGGCAGCACAAAATTTTTAAATAATCAGGAAGGAACCATTTTATCAGAACTTACTTCAAAGGCCTGACCTTATATGAATTTCTTTGACTAGTCTTAATTCTCTAAGGGTTTTCTGATTGCCCATACTATATGTTGAAGACAAAGCTTTCAAGGCATGATCCAATGATTAACTTTCAAAATGCATACTTTTCATATTGCTGTCATTTCTTCTTTCCTGATGTCTCCACCACAGCTTAAGTTTCTCTTTTATTGCTTTAAAATATGTTTGAGACTATTTCCAGGAACTCTTACCATATTACATCCTAGAATTTCCTTTGAAAATGCAATAGAGCCTTCATGACTCTATAAACACTTTAGTTCTCTGTTTCTAAAAGAAAAAAAGTAGTGTCATGTTAACTATCCTGGAGCCCACAAGAACGATGCCACTAAGAAATTTTTAGTGATGTGCTATCTGAACATAGAAAAATTGATTCTGGTGACATAATTGCCTAGGCATTCCTTTTGAACAATGTATTCGACACCCTTTGCTCAGTGGAAAGTGTTTGAAAAAAGTTTACATTATCACACCTGTGATGACAGTGATGTGGTGGCCTGAATGAGAATGGACTCCATAGGCGCATGTATTTGAATGCTTAGTGACTAGGGAGTGGTACTACTGAGAAGGATTAAGAAGTATGGCCTTGTTTGAGAAAATGTGTTACTGAGGGTGGTCTTTGAGGTTTCAAAAGCCCACCCCAGACCCAGTTACTCTTTCTCTCTGACTATTGCATGGTGATCAGGAAGTAAAACTCTTAGGGTCTTCTCAAGGATAATTCCTATTTCCCACCATGACAAGCATGGACTAAGCCTATGACACTGTAAGCAAGCCCTCAATTAAATGCTTCCTCTTTTTGAGGGTCAGTGGCTCTCCTTTTCTTGTTTTTGTTTTAATTTGTTTGTTTGTTTGTTTTGAGACATGGTTTATCTGTGCAATAGTCCTGGAACTAGCTTTGTAGATCAGGCTGGCCTCAAACTTATAGAGATCTACTGGGATTAAAGGTGTGACCAAGTTGGGGGAGGGACAGAAAGGGAGAGCAATGAAAGAGATATCTTGACAGAGTGAGCCATTATGGGGCTAGGGAGAAATCTGGTGCTAGGGAAATCCCCAGGAGCCCACAAGAATGTCCCCAGCTAAGACTCATAGCAATGGTGGAAAGGGTGCTTGAATCAGCCTTCCCCTTACACAGATGGGTGACTACCCTAATTGTCATCAGAGAACCTGCATCCAGTGACTGATGGAACAGATGTAGAGACCCACAACCAAGCACTTGACCAAGCTCCTGGAGTTCAGTTGAAAAAGGAAAGGAGGGATTACAGGAGCAAGGAGGGTCAAGATCATGATAGGGAAAAACCAGAGAGACAGCTGACCCAAGCTGGTGGGAGCTCATAGACTCTAGACTGACAGCTGCGGAGGCTGCATGAGATCACACTAGGCTTTCTGAATGAGTGTAACAGTTGTGTGGCTTGATCTGTTTGTGGGTCCCCTTTGCAGTGGGACCAGGACTTATCCTGATACATGAAATAGCTTTCTAACGCCCATTCTCTATGGTTATTTGCCATACTCAGCCTTGATGCAGGGGGGAAGGTCTTAGTCCTACTCCAACTTGGAATGTCAGTCTCTGTTGAACCCCCAAGGAGGCCTTTCCTGCTATGAGAAGTGAGTGGGGGGTGGGATGGGGGTTGGTGGGGGGGGCAGGAAAAGGGGAGGGAGGGGGAACAGTAGTTTGTATGTAAAATGAAAAAATAAATAAATAAATAAATAAATAAATAAATAAATAAATAAATAAATAAATAAATAAAAGAAAAAAACGCTTCCTCTTGTAAGAATTGCCTTGGTCTTGATATCCCTTCACATCAGGAGAAGGGTAACTAAGACATACATTCATATCAGGAATGGGATATCACTATGAAAGATCTGACTATGCTATTGTTTGGAGGAATGTAGAAGACTTTGGGATTTTTGAAGAAACATCAAAAGTTTTAAACAGAGTTTAATAGACCATTCTAGTAGGAACACAGAAAGTGCATAATGCTATGAGCAATGTGGAGTATGGTAGCCCAACACAATAGGTTTCAGAGGAGAAGAATATTAGTAGCTGACTGTAGTAGGTACCTTTTCCAGCTTTGACCTGGAAGTACTACCCCCATTGAGACTTCCAGTAACTGTCACACCTACCTATGGCCTGCCCCTGAGGCAGGGCCAAGATGGGAGCCCTTAAATCCTGACATCATGATATGCTGGCTCCCTTGGTTCCTGGTAATCCTGGATGTAGGACAGTAGATCGAACAGAGTTCTCCAGAGAACACTGCTGGACTGCACTTTACCTCTCCCAGACCCTGTAACCTATCCTTTTACTTGTTGTAAGTTACCCCCCAAAATAAACCTCCCTTTTAACTATGTGGAGTTGCCTTAATAAATTCCCCAATAGCTAAGCTAGACATCATTCTTATGATATTTTAGCCAAAAAGTTGGCTGGTTTTGCACTTGTCTTAAGAATCTGACTGAGGCCGGGCGGTGGTGGCGCACGCCTTTAATCCCAGCACTCGGGAGGCAGAGCCAGGCGGATCTCTGTGAGTTCGAGGCCAGCCTGGGCTACCAAGTGAGCTCCAGGAAAGGCGCAAAGCTACACAGAGAAACCCTGTCTCGAAAAACCAAAAAAAAAAAAAAAAAAAAAAAGAATCTGACTGAGGTTAAATTGAAGAGTTTTGGATTAATGTCTTTGGCAGTGGAAATTTCAATATAGCCTAGTACTGTCTATGCCACATGGTTATTAGTGATAATTCTTGACACATAACTAAAATGAAACGGAGCAAATGGACAAAGCAGGTATACAAAACATGTAATTTGAGCAGAAAGAGCACCAGCAAGCATAATCTTGGAGCCAATCTTGTGCTCTTACAAAGCTATGAACATTGTGGTTACAATAAGGAATTGTCTGGAATGATATGAACATGATGCACAGATATATTCAAGGATGCATGGATATTGTGTATAAATACAACTACTTTCTGGTTGTATTCAAAGCCTGTGTCGCAAGGTGTCACAACTGTCTAGTATTGTTAACTGAGCCAAAAAACTTGTCTGTCTACACAGAGGCCCCAGAGCACTGGTTCTAAACCTTCCCAGTGCTATGACATTTTTTTTCCTTCTTTGATTTATTTTTTATTTTTTTTTTATTTTACAACACCATTCAGTTCAACCTAATAGCCACAGATTCCCCTGTTCTCCCCTTCTCGAACCCCTCCCCCTTCCCCCCAGCCCACCCCCCATTCCCACCTCCTCCAGATCAAGGTCTCCCCCGAGGACCGGGATCGACCTGGTAGACCCAGTCCAGGCATGTCCATTCCCCCGCTCCCAGACCGAGCCAAGTGTCCCTGCATAAGTCCCAGGATTCAAACAGCCAACTCATGCAACGAGCCCAGGACCCGGCACCAACACACAGCTGCCTCCCAAACAGATCAAGCCAAATGACTGTCTCACCCATTCAGGGGGCCTGATCCAGTTGGGGGCCCCTCAGCCTTTGGTTCATAGATCCTGTGCTTCCATTCATTTGGTTATTTGTCCCTGTGCTTTATTCAACCTTGGCTTCAACAATTCTCGCTCATATAAACCCTCTTCTTTCTCACTAATTAGACTCCCAGTGCTCCACCAGGGGCCCAGCCGTGGATGTCTGCATCCAGATTCCTCAGTCCTTGGATGGGGTTTATGGCACAACTATCAGGGTGGAACCGGAGTTGCACAGTTGTGAGCGGCCCTGTGGGTGCTGGGAATTGAATCCGGGTCCTCTGGAAGAGTAGTCAGTACTTTTAACTGCTGAGCCATCTCACTAGCACTGTGCTATGACATTTTTAATACAGTTCCTCATATTGTGGTGACTCCCAACCATGAAATTATTGTTGCTACTACTTGACTATAATTTTGTTGTTGTTATGATCAAAATGTAAATATCTATGTTTTCTAATGGTATTAGGCAACCACTGTGCCTGATGGTATTAGACAACCCTTAAAGGGTTGTTTGACCCACAAAAGGGGTCATGATACACAGGTTGATAAACTCTGCCTTAGAGGAAGACCTAACACAATAATTCTGCTCAAGGAACATAATATGAAAGTACTCCCTGAATTTTTGTCTGAATACAAACTGATTACTGTAACTTTTGACATTCTTTAGAGATGCTTCTTTATGGTGGTATTGTGTTCTCCAAAACATTGTGCACCCTAATAAACTTATCTGGGGTCAGAGACAGAACAGCCACTAGATACAAAGGCTAGAAAATGGTGACACTCACATCTTTAATCCTAGCATTCTAGAGGTAGAAATCCCTCTGGATCTCTGAGTTCAAGGCCACATTGGAAACAGCCAGGCATGGTGATAGATGCATTTAATCCCAAGAAGTGAGCCTTTAATCCCAGGGAGTGATGGCAGAAAGCAGAAAGATATATAAGGCGTCAGGACCAGAAACTAGAAGCAATTGGCTAGTTAAGCATTCAGGCTTTTGAGAAGCACAGTTCAGCTCAGATTCATTCTGGATGAGGACTCAGAAGCTTCCAGTCTGAGGAAACAGGATCAGCTGAGGAACTGGTGAGGTGAGGTAGTGTTGCTTGTTGTGCTTCTCTGATCTTCCAGCATTCACCCCAAACTGGCTTCAGGTTTAATTTTATTAATAAGAACTTTTAAGACTCCTCCTACACTTCTTTTTCTCAGTGCATGAAGGCTAATACAATGACCCCAAAACTTGTTAAAAAGAATAAGACTGTGAAGTGTCCAACCTTAAATGTGACATTTATGTCACATCTCTTCCCACAAAGTTCTGGAATCAGTTATAAAGAAGAGATGCAAGATTGCTAGACCCTGCAATAATGGAATTCTGCATGAAATGGTGTTTTCAGGACATGACAATGTTATTAAGTATATAAACTCTTAAGGTCAGACCAATTGACATACCAGTAAGTAAGGTGAGGGACTCATAAAAATCTCACCCTTAGATAAGAATCTATTGGCAATTAATGGTTGTTGGAAGAGAGATGGTCAGTATTCTTCAGGGATGAGGCCCTTGAGAGGTTCCAGTAGATAATCCTGCACTCAGGGGTTGCTTTCATGGCCTCTATGGACATGTATACATCTCCCTTCTACCTTCTGTGGGCACACACACACACACACACACACACACACACACACACACACACACACACACACACGCGGAGTGGGGGGAGAAGAGGAAAGAGAGAGAGACAACAGAGAGAGAGAAACAGAGAGAGAATAAATAATTAAAAGTAAGACATTAAGTGGGACAATAAAGATAAGAAACTCTTGTAAATTTATAATTGATGATGCTAGTTTATAAGTAAAGCTAGAAATGTAATACCATCTCAGAGTGAATGCATTCCATAAGAATTACTTGAGAAACATTTCAAAAGTGATCTACCTCAACTTGTGCTCCTAGGTTCAGTAATTTAAGTTTAAAATTGTGACTCAGCATCAAAATAGTATAAATACTCTCAGAAAGAAGATAATGTGCAAGTAAAATAAAGATCTAGTTATGAATTTAAGCCAGAATCAATTTTCTTCATCAGTAGAGAACAATAGTGTAGACTTCCTAACTCATGGGTGCATTTTTATCCTGTGAGCTTTGATTTTCGTGTTTATTAACCTAGAGGTTGCCTTAAGGCCCAGACTTCAGTGCTCTGCATTTTCATGCAGCACAATAAGTGTGCTTGCTCCTTGGGAATTTTGACATATGACTCTATCTAAATGAGATGATATCAGGTCATTATACATTACTATTTGTGTTTTAATAGACAGAAGTTTACATCAAATGGCCTTTGAAGCAGTCCTTGAATTTTGAGAAGTGTTACTTCAACTAAAACATGCACAGATAATTACTCACTTCTGTTTTTAGACGAGGGATGGAGTGTTTTTCACATACACATTTCTGTTTTTTTCTTAATTTTGATTTTATTAATGTCCTTTTGTTTTGTGATAGGCTCTTTTTATGTAGCTCAGGCTTGCCACAATTTCTTTATCTTTCTGATTCATCTTCCGTCTCCTAGAAGAAAGACGTGCACAACCAGACAGACAACATTCCAGTATTGGTAAGAGACAACTAAAGTGTATTTCATACACTAATAAATACATTGAGAAAAAATGTTACAAAAATTTTGACTGGCATACATGGTCAGGAGTGGTTTATCTGTGCACGTCACATTTTCTCAAAGTTGATCTGCTGTTCTGGGTCCAATAGCTTCACTTCTAAACACCTCCACCCAGCTATTTCCATGTCACTCTCTGTGGCTTTACATATCTAAATTACACACAAGCTGTCATCAAAGACTGAAACCCATGTACTTGTGTTTCCACTTTAGTATTTAAAATAATATACATTTTTATAAAATCTCATCTCACAGGGATTTTGAAACAATTTACACAGCAAGTAAAGGTCATTTTCATGGATTCTGAGCAACATGTAAGTATGAATTGAGAGTTTTCTATGGAGCTCTGAAGCAATAGCACCTCTTCTTAATCCCCAATTTGCCTTTTAGGCACAAATTTTGTCTTATTATAAATGATAATAGCATTTCACCATTTCTAATGCTTTTTAAATGGGATGTTTAGGGTCAATGGTAAGGAGTAGTGAGAACACAAGATAAGTTTTGAATTGTAACTGTATTTAGCCAATAATATTTAAGTGCTATTATTTTGGAAGACAGTTGTATATTGTGGAATATTTTGATCACACTCTGTCACTCCCAAGACTGACAATAAAGTTGACCTTGAATTAAAGGGTAGAGTTAGCTACCACCTGACCAGAATTAGCCATAGAGGTTTGGGAGGACACAGGACCTATAGAGATACTTCAGAAAGTAGTAGGGAGGGGCTCAAAAGACTCACAGGCTTTATTGGATCAAGGAAGGAGAGAGAGAGGAGGAGGTCACTGGTTGCTTCTTGGCCACTTCTCTGATCAGTCATGTTTTTACCCCAATATCTGACTTCTGAGATTTTTAATAACAGAACAGTGTAAGTAATCGCTTCAATTATATCCTGAAAAATATATCCTATTCTTGGTCAGTTAATAAAATTTATATTAAAATCATAATGTCAGCTCACAAGTATCTACAACTCCAAGCTCCAGGAGATCTCATGTCCTCTTCTCCCCTCCGAGGCTACCAGGTATTCACTTGTTGCTCATAAATACATTTAGGCAAATCAGTTATTCACATAAAATAACATACACAAAAACATACATAAAAGTAACATTGTAAAGACTGGCCAGGTAGTATTTATATGTTTAAAAACATACATTTTTACATATACATGTATGTATATAGATGTATATATGTTGTTACATATATGTATAGAAATATAGAAATATGCATGTATGTAACAACAACTGATGAAAAAAAGGAGACCATGAGTTTCAAAAGGAGCACAGAGGGGTGTAAGGGAGGTTTTGTAGGCTGGAAAAGGAAGGGAGATATTTTGTAATTGCATACCTAAAGAAACCCCATCCAATGACTGAGGGATCTGGATGGATGCAGAGATCCACGGCTAGGCCCTGAGTGGAGCTCCGGGAGTCCAATTAGCAAGAAAGAGGAGTGTTTATATGAGCAAGAATTGTTGAGACCAAGGTTGGATAAAGCACAGGGACAGATAGCCAAACAAATGGAAACACATGGACTATGAACCAATGGCTGAGGGGCCCCCAATTGGATCAGGCCCTCTGAATGGGTGAGACAGTTGATTGGCTTGATCTGTTTGGGAGGCATCCAGGCAGTGGGACCAGGTCCTGTGCTCAGTGCATGAGTTGGCTATTTGAAACCTGGGGCTTATGCAGGGACCCTTGGTTCAGTCTGGAAGGAGGGGACTGGACCTGCCTGGACTGAATCTACCAGGCTGATCTCAGTCCTCGGCGGAGTCTTTGCCCTGGAGGAGGTGGGAATGGGGGATGGGATGGTGAGAAGGGGAGGGGGGTGGGAGGGGAGAGAACAAGGGAATCCGTGGCTGATATGTAGAACTGAATTGTATTGTTAAAAAAAAATTGACAGGAGATTATCTGATTTAGGTTTGAATGAAAAAGAAATTTAATTCCTTGTTTGGTTATTTTGGGATTCATATTTCATCTTTATGCAAAGAACCAAGACAGGAAAAAATCGTATTGAAATTTGAGCTAGATATGAAATTTTGTGATTTAAGTGTGCATATATATTTTCAAATAAAACCATAAAGTTGGTTGTGCAGAAGACTCACAGGATGTTGTGCCTCATGTAGTCACAAAACTGAGAAATAAAATGCGTTGAAGGGAACTGGAGTGCCAGGAGCCAAGGCGGAAGTGATTCCAGGCAAGGCCAGATGATCTAAAATGTATCTGCTTTCACAGGCAGGAGGAGACCATAACCTGTCAGCATCCATCAACAATTAACTCAGACCTGCCTATCACCATCTCATGAATTCCACATCATCTTCTATTGTAAACCAAAGCCTTTTTGATTCAGTGTATAATGCTAAGCATGACTTGTTACCTTCAATAATATATTTCCTGTGCCCTCTGACCTATGAGCACTGATGATATTCCATCTGAAATACACTCCTAGTATGTCCAAACATTAAGAAAAGGAATATCATGAAGGTGAGACAAAAAAATGAAAGAGGTGGTAAATTTATAATTTTGAATTTTTATATTTTTTCTACCACTACAAGCTATCAAAGTATGTCACCAAAAGTACCACAGACTTTAGTATGGCATACACATAAGCAGTAGGTTTTATATTGCAAAGAACATGACTAAATATGAATAAATATATTAAGAATTGGGTCAATATCTCTAAAAATCAAATTAAAATGTTATTTTCATCATTGGAATAATTCCCCATATTCAACATTTGGGAACATAGAACCCTCGGTTGCAGTATGAATCTTAATTGACAAGGGTAAAAGCCCTATTTTAATTTCATCTCTGTCAATTATTAATGACTTGATATAATACTATGATGATTTCTCTTCCTTGCTTTATTTACCTTGAATAGAGATGTGAAAGACATGCAAACTAGGGCTAAAATTTCATTCTACTAGTTTTTAAGTTCTGCCCAAATAACAACACCACTGTACTAATTACTAATTAGTGTGATGGTGAGACAGATAGTTATGCTCTTAACTTCAATCTCATAGTAGTAGTATCAGCTATTATCAGCAAAAATGCTTACGAAGTGGTATATCTCCAAAAAAACCTCCAATTGTAAAACCACATATTTTCGATCAGTGGAAAAAGGTAAAAGTGAAGTAGTTATTAGTAATTGTTGCAAATATAACAATGATCTTTGACTGAACTATGATATAAAAAGAAAAAAAATCTATTTATCCAACAAATCTTTGTTAAAATGCGGATGCTAGTCAGGTAGAATACCACAGGAATGTTGACAAAAAGGTTCATTTGGGTTTGTAATGTTGGAAGAATCAATTCATGACTCTGCTGCTTGGTGTCTCTGGTCCAACAGTACATTCTGGTGCAAGTTCATGTCAGAAGAAATTGTTCATTCCAAAGAGGGCTAGCGATTCAGTAAGGAGAAGAAAATAACTGGTGTGGTTGTATTCCCTTCAAGGGCATAAGCCTATCCTTCCCTGATAGTCTCAATGATTTCACCTTTTACAGGTTCTTCCACTTAACAGTAGGATCACTGACTGCTGATCAGTCTTTATCCACCCCAGAGCCAGGTTACTCTGAAATATGATGTTTCTGTCTTTAAGGATAAGGATAGGGTAAAAAATAACCAGAATTGTTTCTTTTTAAAGTTTGATGAACAGAATGTCTCTGCAAGCTGTGCACATTCAAAGACTAAAGTGACCTGATGACTTGTGTTTGTTTGTGTATACACGTGAGTATGTATATGATGTGTGTATGTAAATGTGCCAGTGGGTGTGTGAATGTAGACAAATATCTGCTACAATACACATGTGGAGAATGGAAGACATTGTTTCTTAACTTCCACCTTGTATGGAACTGGAGCTTTCTTATGATTCCTTGCTGTGTATGCCATGCTACTTGGCCCACGGGCTTCTGGGTTTTCTCCAGTCTTTACCTTGCATCTTGCTATGGGACATCTAGGATTACAGATATTTAGTATGGTAACCAGCTCCCTGTGGGATTCAAAGGGCCATCTCTCCAGTCTCCAAGGTTACTTTTCTATGTAGAAAAGGTAAAGAAAATACAGCTACCTCTCTACCTATTTTGACCTCTGCAACTAAGGGCTATTGGCCCACAGTATATAGGCAAAACAAAAGGATAGCGAGCCACTGTTTAAGAATTTTTAATTTTTTGTAAATTGATTTTACCATGTTGTTCTTCTATGTTGATAAGTTTCCTTTCCTGAAACCATTCAAATAAGTTGTGGGTTGAGAGCTCACAGAAGAAGATTGCCAAGGTTATTGTCTGAGTTAACCAAGGTTCCTAGTAGAGAGCAGTTACCTAACTGTACCCAACTTCAGAGAAACCAAGCCAGAATCTTCTGGGACATGAAAATGGAAAACAATTCTTAACAAATTTCATGACACCTTTATAAAGTTATTTAAGGAGCTGACGATTTACAGATTCCCTTAGAAGTTAGATTCCATATTCTAGATATGGCCTCAGGATAATTACTTTCTTACTGCAAGTATTTTTCCAATTATATTTTAAATACAAATCATTAAATTTTACCTACTCTTTTCTGATTTATTAAATGCATATGTTATATGTATATATTTCATGAATATCTCATTTTGATATAATAATATAAAAGTGTTTATAGTTAGCCAGCTGGTGGTGGTGTGTATCTTTAATTCCGGCATTCAGGAGGCAGAGGCAGCAGGTTTCAGTGATTTCCAGTCCAGCCTAGTCTACAGAGTGAGTTCCAGAAAAGCCAGGGCTACACAGTGAAATGCTGTCTTGGAAAAAAAAAAAGAAAGAAAGAAAAAAGTGCCTACATTTATAAACTGTACCCTCTTTGTGTTCATTAATGTTTGTTTTGTTCTAATGAAACATACTGATAACTTTCAGTTCCCTAAAATATTAATGTTCCTGAAAACATATTAATGTTATAATAAAATATTACAATAAAATAATATATGCTATAGAATAAATTATACATAGAATATGTTATAATATATCAGTATATAATATATGTTATATAATATATGATATATAGTAAATAATATATAATGTTATAATAAAATAACTATTATGTTACAATAAAATAACTGTTTGCTTAAAGCAATTTGTTGATGTTGGATCAGCAAATAGATATGGCTTAGTTGATTGTGCATAAGTTAGGTTCTGTTTCTCAGATGGATTTTACAGATACACCTTCTCCTATAGTGAATTTATAATAGAAATCGGAAATTGTCAAAATTATACATGATGAGTTTCTGTAGGTATGGAGGATAATTGAATTATAGTCATCAAGTCACTCACACAATGTATGTATGCTGTTATTTTATGTGAAGGTAAGTGAAGCTATTTGGTGTGAAGTGCAACACAGCCAGAAACTGACTGCATTTGAAGATAAGGACACACTGTCCAATGGTCAGCATTGTGGTTCTAATTGATTTCCATTTCTGTTTATTTCTTAAGTACAACAGTGTTGTTTGTTTGCCACAGTTGTTACCTGACTGTCATCTTGCCCACCTGTCAGAATTATTCTTCTCCTGATAAAGACTTAATGGCACACCAAGACCTTTGCTGCCCCTTTCAGCTGCCGGTTAGAAGCATGTTCTTTGACATGGTGATGTTCTTAATGGCTAACTGTAAGAGAGGATTGCCTGCATTTGTTATGGGAATAGAGCTTAATTTGGAGTCAATTCTCATGAAGAAACATTTGCAAAAGCGTTTTCCCAGGAACCCCCAAATTCAATTATTGTGCAAAGTTTCTTTAACAACATGCTTATCTCCCAGTCATACTAGCTGCAGCCCTCCTTTAGCTAAATTCTTCTTTGCGGAACTTTGCATTTCCGAAGCCGGTTTATTAGTAAGTCCTTTGAAGCATCAGTTGTATTATTTCAAGTTTCTCTGGCATAATTTTCTCTCCCTCAACTATTCTTACTACAAAATGAATACAGAAAAGGTACCATGAAAAAAAAAATGTATGTATCACAAGCATGTTCCCAGGGCTTGAGAATTACCAGAGAAGAGTGGCCAGAATGAGTATAAGAGGCTTAGGTGGTATATGAGTTCAAGAAAACATTATCTTATGGGTAAAAAAGGCAGCTACATATAGGAACTCACAGTAGTGTGATGGTGTCTACAAGACCTGGGCTAGCTCAAGCAGACCAAAGCCCAACAAGGAGAGAGGACTTGAGTGGAAAATCCCACCACCAGCCATAGAGCTGGCAATTGTTAGCTGCTTAAATATAGCATGAGAGTTTTCACTAAGAATGTAGTCTCAGGTAAGGTGAACACTCTCCAGAGGGAGACCATAGATACAAGAATATATTGGGAGCACAATTTGGTCTTGAAGGTTTTTGTTTTTTTTTTAAATCACATAAAGTTGGGTAGATAGAAAAGGACACAAACTCTGCACAAGTAAGAAAAATGAGGTGGATATGACTAAAACACATTGTATGAAACTCTCAAAGAAATATAATTTAATTCAATTCATTAAGATAATATATACCCTGAAGTGGTATAAATGGTTTTCATAATAACATATTTTATATCTAAATAACTGTCAGACTTCCTGACTGATCAGAGATTCATGATTTATATTTTCTGAATCTGTGATTAGCTTCTTTTGATGCAAAAATCACAATTCTCATCTTTAAGTGAATAAGAGATAGTTTTTGAGCCATTTTAAGTGACAATGGCTCAGAAACACAAATTTAATTTACTCCAAATTCCATGTTCTAATGTGGAAGCACCTTCATGAAAGTTTATAATTTTATGGAACAAAGAAAGTCATAAATCACAGAAAATTTGACAATAGATATGTCAGTACATATGAAAGGCAGTTACAACAATGTGGAGAAAGCTTTTTTATAGGCCTGGGATGCTGTCTAATGACATTCTTAGTTTGGGGGCTGGTGGAAGCTAGCAGTCTGTTAAGCTAATGGGTTCCAAAAAGATTTCATCTATTTGTAGATGAATTTCTAAATGGTCTTATTAAATAAAAAACACAGTACCAAATATAGGGGTGAAAGCCTTAGAGATCAGGGAAGTAGTGAGAGCCAACAACCACCTTACCTCACCAGCTATGTCGCCTCCAAAATGCAACTACTTCCTGTTTAACCTACACCATTATTGTCTTGCTTTTCTGCCCTCTCATTGGCTCTTTGCCCAGACACCTCACTTCATTGTCACCTCAAAGTCATATACTGCCTGTCTGTATAGACTTCCAGGTCTCTATGGTTGGCACTGGGATTAAAGGCGTGTGTCACCCCACTTGGCAGTTCCCTAGTGTGTCTTTGAACACACAGAGACCCTGCCTGCTAAGAGATAGGATTAAAGGCATGTGCTACCAGTGTATGACTTTTGTGTTAATGGCTTGCTATCACCTCTGATCTCCAGGCAAACTTTATTAACATACAAATAAAAGATCACCACATCTATTAAACACATGTTGCTGTCAGACAGAGGTAGCGAAGGAATAGCTGTTCTGGAGGACTAGAACTGGCCCAAGATAAGGAAGCTAACCTCTGAGTCCGCAATATCATAATCTCTCCACTGTAACGGAATCTCCTCAGATGATCAGTCTCTGCAGACACAGCTTCTTTCCAGAAGTTTTTATTCACACTCCCTATGACACAAATGATCAGCAAAATAATGTCTACAATACTATCTAATTATTATTCAAGTAAACTTTTTTCCTGTAAATGTCAAAATGAAACTGTTTATAAGGTATGCAAATGTTTCCAGAAACATATAATTAAAACTAAATCCCATATTTAATCATAAAAGAAACAAATGCACATTGAAGTAATAATAAAATTATTAATTTTGAACTAAAGAGTATCAATAGTTTCAACACTATTATTTTGACACTATAAATATTCTAGCATAAGTCAGCTATATTTATAGACCCTTATGAATATTATATTTAACATTAGGCTTGCCATGTGAGTTTATAGATGTAAGAGAGGAACATCTGGTGTCTAAATCATATGGCTTATTTTAAATAAACAATCAAATAATTTACATTTCAGACATGCATCAAAGGATTTATCCATGAGTTATTTACAATTAAGACAGTCATAAACCTTACTTAAGACACAGAAGAAAAATCACTAATTATTTACCTGGCTATGTGCCCTTGATATTTTCCAACCCACATACCTAGAACACATTAAGATTCCTTAGAAACTTCACTGTGTCCCAATCCTGAAACAAATCCCTTTCTTAATCCTGGGAGATTTAATTGCTTCTAATTCAGATGACTGACATTTGAGTATTCTGATTTCATTTCTAATTTCTCTTTCTATGTTGAGTTTTGGATAAACAATGAGTTTTAAAAATTGAGTTTCTTATAGAAATGTTTTAAGTGACTTTAATTAGTCTTTACTATTCCCACAAGTCTTTGTCTAAACATATTTATGTATTCAAAAACATAATGGATTTCTCAATTATGTCTGCCTATAATATCTTTTATGAATATGTATCCTATGCTATCTTCAGGAGAGAATCTGCTATTGCATGTTGATTGTATGTGCACTCAGAATTTGATCTATTGAAATTATATTTAAGATATTTTTTTCCTGGTAATTTAAGCTATCAGTAGTAAAAATATCTGTTTTTTCAATACAATAATTTATGTTTCTTATTCATTCGTTCATTCATTCTGTAAATACAAGTTAATTCCCTATTCTCTACCAGGAACTGTGCTAATCACTATGGTAAAATGCTTAGAAAAGATAGAATTTTCCCTTTTATGAATAGTTTTGAGTAGTGTATACGTAAACATGAAAAGAAGGTTATGTGAGTGAAAGTTCATAAATCTACAAGAACTCTGAGAATCAAAATTTATTAAAACTTACTTGCAAATAAAGAACTCCTTTGTGGAAGAAATATAAAAAAGACATACAAACAATCTGTATTAGAAAGTGAGAATATAGAGGAAACATGAAAGACAGTAAGTCTTAGAGCAGAATATGAACACATAAAAGAGAGAACAGGAAAGTTTTCCAAGAATGTGTTAATTACCATTGTCCTTGGAGACTTTTGTCAGTTTGCAAATTAGACTAGTCACAGAATAGGTCACTACAAGACAAGGAGAGAATGATGAACACGTGAAACTCTTGACGAGTAGTAAGGTAACAAAAGTGATTGTAGTGGTGTTTGGGAGGTAACCAGAGGTTAGTGGTGCATAGTCCTTTATATGTGAGGCACATAGGAGTGGGCCTCTCACTATCTCATATGATGATGGAGATGGACAATTCTCACTGACACAAGAACTAGTAGAGAAAGCATAATTTCAGCTTGGAAGGTCTGAGGAAAAGACCTTAAATTGGGATACATTACTGTAGTAAAGATAGTCTTATAAGTACATTTAAAATTTATAAGAACATAGGCTGAGCAGTACGAAAGAGTTAAAGATCATTGTCTATAACTCAGTGAAGGAATTTAAAGAAAAATTTAAAAATCACCACCATGTATGAAGGTCAATAGAAGCCATCATATTCATGACATGGGGTTGAGAAAGATAGAATAGTTGATATTGAAGGCCAGTATTTGAAAATATTAAAGGTATGCTAAGGAATAATTTTATCAGGAAGCTGGGATGGGCAGTAGGATAAATTAAAATTAGAAGTCAAAATACAAGGTAAATGTTTCCACCAGAGGGAGAAAGAATGATGAGAAAATTGTGAAAACTCATTTACAATCCACTTACAGAAGACCTTGATTATGTAATTGCAATAAGTGTTGCTTTGATAAAAGAATGGACAAGACTAATTAAATTGTGCCAAGATGTGAAAAGTTGAAGAAGAAAACTGGATAAACCTTATGTAACTCACCTTTTGAAAGCTGCTGTTTATGGAGAAGGAAGTCATGTAGACATTTACAGAAGTAATATAGAGTTCTGTAGGTTATGTTAGAAATTATATTGGTGGGATGTGTTACATTCCCAGATGAATGATTTTACCACATATAAGGAAATTTTGACAAATTTGCTTATATAAGACTAGAGGAGATATACATTTTAATGGCAGTGATATGGAGGTAAGTTAGATAGTGGAGATAATATGGGCAGACCAAGGCCAGTTTATGATGTATGAGGTTTGTGGTTGAGAAGACAAGAAAAATAAATGGAGACAAGTTTAGGAACAGAGAAATTGGATATAGGGTTTTACATATAGGGAGACAGGAGTAAAACAGAACATTAGCATTTATTGAAACAGAGAGAAACATTGAACTTGGTGGCTGACACATAGTTTATGATAGCAGGAAGAGCAATACGAAGATATATAACAGGAAGAAATACCTTAAAGACTCATGTTGCTACACAGAGAACACAACAAGGTGCTGCATTACATGAATGGTAAGAGCTAGGAGCTCATATGATTCGAGTAATACTCAAAGCCATACTTCTCTTAAGGCATGAAATACTAAGAAGAGGTTTATATGGCTTATATAGTACAGTTTTAGAATGTAAGCTGAAAGTATGACAAATTTTAGGTGAAGAATGCTATGGGCATCTATTTCCCCTTCCCAGGGTGATCCATGCATCCCTCTTTGGGACCTCCTAGTTAGCTAGCTTCTCTAGAGCTGTGGATTGTAGTCTGGTCATCCTTTGATTTACATCTAGATCTCCATGAGTAAACTGGGGATGTAGGGGTGCAATAGATGTAAGGGATGGGCAATGAGAACATAAGGGAATGAATTGGTCCAGCTTGAACAGGAAAGGAGTGGGAGAGTAATGAAAGACAGCATGATAGAAGAAGACATCACGGGGATAGGGCGAAATCGGGTGCTAGGGAAGTTTCTTGGAATCCACAAGGATGACTCCAGCTTAGACTTCTAGCAATAGTGGAGAGGGTACCCGAAATGACTTACATAAGTAATCAGATTAGTGAATACCCTATCATCATAGAGACTTTCTCCAGTAACTGATGGAAGCAGATGCAGAGATCCACAGCCAAACACCAGGCTGAGCTCCAAGAGTCCAGTCAAAGAGAGAGAAGAGGGATTCTATAAGCAAGGGACATCAAGATCATGATGGGGAAACCTACAGAGACAACCAGACCAAACCAGTGGGAACTCATGTAATTTAGACCAACACCTGTGGAGGCTCCACGGGACGGGACTAGGCCCTCTACATATGCCAGACAGTTGTGTAGCTTGATCTGCTTAGCAGGACCCCTGGCGGTAGGAACAAGATCCATCCTTGGTGCATGAGCTGCTGTCCCTATAGTGAGACACTTTGTACAGCCTGGAGGCAGGGGGAGGGACTTGAACCTACCTCTGTTGAATGTACTAGGCTCTGCTGACTCCCCATGGGAGGCCTTACCTTCTTGTAGTAGGGAATGGAGGGTGGGTGGGTTGGGGGAAAGACTGGAGTGGCAGAAGGAGGGGGATCTGTGATTGGCATGTAAAATGAATAAAAATTTCTTAATAAAAACAAAGAATGTTATGGATGTAGATTCATGAGGATTGAAGTTTAAGTACATGATTGATTCCCAGCATAAGATAGTGGGATGGAAAATAAGTAGGAATGAGAAAAAGGAAGCCATGGAATTTGATCTGCACCTTGTCTTGAAAGTTCCACAAGACTGAAGCACATGTTACCTGTTTTTATCCTTCCTGAAGTCCTTGGCTCTATTATCTCCAAGCAAGAAGAATTCAACACCTCCTAGGTTATCCTTTCATGGTGTAAAATAGCATCTGATGATGAGGCTTTACTTTTTTTTCTTGCTTTCTTGTATCTTTCATTTTAAACTAAAAGAGAAAAAGAGAATGAATTACCATGATAGTAATCCTTCTGACCACCTAAAATACACTTTTTTCCTCTTTGTATCATCATATATCCTCTTAATCTTACATCAATTATAGAATAGGTGTACAATTAGAAGTATAACTATTTTATGAAAATATCTGAAGCTACAATAAGATACCATGATTCTGGAAGTAAGATAATGGGAAGGTGGGTTCATTGGTTCGTTTTCACTTACATGTGCTTTCTTTGTGTTGCTGAGAGGCATTGCTCAGTATATTCTGAAGCATATCATTGGAAATGCCTGATGTTACTATATACATTGTTCATAATAACAGCACTAACACTGGGTTAGAGGGCAAAGTGAGTGCAATAAATGCACTTACTTTAATACTATCAGCCTTCAACTTGTGTTCATTTCAGAAGACATAAAACAGTATCTTATGCATCTGAAAAATCTGTTTAAGGTTGTAATTTTAATTTACCAGTGAGTGCATCTACATTAATTAAAATGCACAAGTTTTTTAAATAGAGATTAAAATATGAAAGAGATCAAGCTATTTACAATCTAATTAGCTCAAAATTGGATGAGTAATACAAATGCATAATTAATCTAGTTTGATGATGACAAACTTGAAAGGGAGGTTATGAAATTAGTAATGGGAAAATAAAGTATTTTAAAAAGGCAAAAATACCCTGTGATCAATGACAAAATAGGATGAATTTTATCTGGCATAATCTTATTTTAAAAAAATACCACCAACCAGAAATAAGTGTAGCTTAATTTTGAAGTATTCCCAAGATAAATGTTTCAAAGCAATGAGAAAGTACACTGTTTATTACATTGCCTTTAACCCTAAAATATTTCAGCATTTAAATTTGTGTTTCCTTTTTAAAAAATTCTTATAATTCTGCAAATATGTGTGGAAGGATGTTAACTTGATAACAGGTGCCTATGGAGTGCAGCAGAAGGCACTGGATCCCTGAAGCTGGAATTACAGCTGTTTTTATGCCTCCTGATGCTAATCCAGAGAAGTACAACTCTGGTCCTTTGTAAAAACAGTATATCCTTTCAGCTGCTGATCTATTCTAGTCTGTCTTTTTTTCTTCATCTAACATCAATTATGTAGTGCAATTTTTCAAGTCATTACATTTAAAGTGATTAAATTATCAATAAACTAATTCACAGAACATACAGGTAACATTAAAAAACAAATACATTAAAAGTAGATTTTAAATAGATTTCCTGTAACATGAAGTATAAATGACCAACAAACATTTGTCAAGGGTCTTGTCATTAGTAATCATTAGAGAAATGTGAATTAATACAAGCATAGCTTCTTACCCATTGTGATGATGAAATACAGGAAGAAGGGAAACGCAGAAATGAAAACCAGGAGACAATGGTGACAATGAGGGAAGCTGGGATACCTGTGCACCATGGGTGGGAATTTAGGAGTAGATGCCCTGGAAACAAAACAATATTGAGATGCCTAACCAACAGACAAAAGAGTAAACATATAATTACAAAGTGATTCAGTACACACACACAGAAACACATGAACACATGCACACACATGAACACACACACATACACACACGCACACACACACAAGCAGAATCTTTAAGGGAGAGCAGATTTATTCCTAAAAGCTAGAGGGTACTTAACGTACCAAAGGTTTGTCAATGGATAAATGGGTGGACAAACTGTTACACATATAGATTGGAATATTTTTCAGTAATAATGAAGAAAGAAGTGAAATACTGATACATACTTGCAATAGAATGGATATTATACAGTTCACTATAGTGAGTGAAAAACAGACACAATAATGACACAATTTAGACATTTTATATAAAATTTACAGAAGAGATGCACAGAGAAATATATAGATATATACAAATTGTACAGTTATGCAGATCTGTGGTTGCCTGGAGTTATTGGGCAATGATCTAAACCCTGCAAGGCCTAGAGTGGTGCTCTCAAGGCTTGAAGTAGTCCACTGCTAGAGCATATCAGCGATTTGTCTTGTGTCTGTGATGAAACACCAGATAACAGCAGATTAGAGAAGAGAGACTTTATCTTGGCTCACAATCTGACTGCATAGTCCATCCCTAAGGGAAAGGACAGCAACGAGCCTTGAGGAAGCCTCAGGTTGCATCTGCATACAGCCAAGAAGCAGAGTGAGACAAATGTTTTTGTTGACTTGCTTTCTCTTTTTTATTCAGTCCAGAAATCTAGCCCATGGAGTGACGCAACCTAAATTTATGAAAGGTCTTTCCACCATAATTATCCTGTTTAAGATAGCATTTCACAGGCATGCTCAGGGATATGTACTCCAGGTGATTCTAGAGCCTATCAAATTTAGAGTACTAACCATTACACTGAGCTCTTAAATTGGACTGTTAAGGCAGAAGCATTGTGAGTGTGTCAAAGATCACAGGTCGGTTTAATGTAAAATGTTAAATTTTATGTTTTGTCTATTTCTTCTCAATAATGAGTATTCTAAAAATGGATAGAACAATAAATTGAATACATACAAAATTTTCAGAGATTTTAAATCAAATTGTAAAAAAAAACCATATAATTATAAGCATGGTAAAACTATTCAAAAGCCTAAAATATTTGGAAAATACAAGACATGAGAGAGAAAGTAAATGTATGTATGGAAGATACCGTTGAAGAATGAGTCAGTGAGATCCATGACAACAGAAAAGGAGAAATATCAATATAGCTGGTATATTTCAGGCAAAAAATAATAATGGAATGGTTTACTGATTGCATAAAGCAGATAAAGAAAATACAGTTCAATGGTATTTCTCAGTATTTTTAAAATAAAATAAAAGTTTTTTTTTTCATTTTACATACCAATCCCAGTATTTATAATGTGTATAATCTTTGGAGGAGACTGGCAAATTGTTTCTTAAGTCAAAGATTATAACATTGAGCAATTGTTTGTTCTTCTTTCTTAAAACGTGAGCTGCTTCGGAATACTAGTTCTGTGTAACACTGGCATCTCATGCAAGTGGCGTATGTCCCAAAAAGCATTTCTTTTGAAAACAAAATGCAATGTGAGATTGAACATATTATAAAATATGTGTCTTTATGTTCATTTGCCTTCTTTCCAGTACTATTTTAGTCACAAAAGGAAAAATGAAGAAACACCTCAAAACTGAAAAGCAATATGAGCATTTATTTTAGTAGTGCTGGAAGTAAATAATTTGTTCCTTTAATGGCCTGAGTTAACATTTAATAGCAGCAGGTAATATTAAGAAGAAACTGCAAAACTGGTCAGTGAGACTAGTTTGTATTTTCAGAAGTATGCATGCTGAGGGGTTCATTTTGGGCAGCAAAAGGATAAATGCTCTGTAATCACAGCCTGAGGAGGGATCACATGTATAAATAAGAAGAAAGCCTCACCTGAGGGTCTTGGGGAGATGGCTCGTGAGTAAACATAACCAAGCCGGCCTTTTGATTCAAACCCCACCACCTCTGCAAAATCCCAGTGTGCCAATGTGGCGCTATAGGTCTGTGCATACCTGTAGTGCTGTGTAGGTGGAGGCAGGTGGGTCACAGGGCTTCCGTGGAATCCTGTCTAGTCAGAAGAGCAAACTCTAGGTTCAGTAAGAGCACAAAACCCTATAAAATTAATTAATTAACTTGGAGAAATGACTGAGGAAAAATAGGTAATGTCAAATTCTGGCTTTCTTGTGCACCCATGTTAGTGTACCTGCATGCACATGTGAGCAGACACACACACACACACACACACACACACACACACACACACACACACAGAGACAGACACACACACACACAGAGATATCACTGATGAAAAAGCATATTTATGTTAATATAGAAAAAATACATTTATTTTAGCAATCATTTATTAATAATTAATTATGTATCTCTTCTGTTTGTATCCTGATTTTTTAGAAGAACATTAATGAGATCAAAATCTCAGTTTTATTTATTGTTCCCCATTCAACATGCCTACAGTCATAGGTGGCTTCTACACAGAACATTTTATTGCAAATAAAATATACTTTTATTCTTTATTTTTTATTTTTGTGCAATATTTATTTTAAAAAATAATATCACATATGAATAAAAACATTACATTTTAATTATTTATCATAAATAAACCACTGTCTACCTAATGGATATATATATATATATATACACTCAGTATGCAATTCATGTTTTCCCTTTCAGAGCTGTAAGAATGAGTAACAAACTAAAACTAACAAACAAACAAAAAAAAACTGTAGAAACTCTACCTGGTAGAAGATATTAATGAGCTAAACTTGTGAATTTAATGTACATTAAAGCAGAAAATGTGTTCCAAAATCAAAGCCCCTTATGAATCAGCAGGTGAAACGCTGTGGCTCATAACTTCTCTTCTAATCATTCCAATTCTGGGCGAGCCACTCAAGGCAGCTGCTAGCACCACAGCACTTGATTTTCATTGCAGGCTCTGCTTCCCTCCTCTGTGCTTTGTACTATGGTGAAAGCGAGACATCATTTTTGAGACAAATTTCTCTTTTGTTCCTCCATACCTTTGATATAGAAAAGTGAAAATAAATAAGTAAATAAACATATAAATATGTACCCATCTGTTCCTGCATTATGGCTGCATTCTTGTATACTCTTCGCATTCTTACTTGAAATTCCACATTCCTAGCTTAGAATTTCTACTAAGTAATTTGTTCTCTCACTGCTTCTCTCCCCCATTCTTTCCCTTTCACAATTCCTATTCAAGTTGGCAAAAGCAGCACTAACTAGCAACAATTAGTCTCTTGCAGCAGCTGCTCCGTGAGTGTGAAGCTGTAACTGCATTCTCTTTGTCTGTGAGATGATCCAAATGTGCCCTTCACACCATCATCTATGAAAGGCATGGCAGTCTACAGTAGTGAGTGCTCCATGGGCAGCCGACGTGGGAAATGGACTCATTGCTGGAATGATAACATTCTTTCTTGGCTAGCATCTAAGACTAACATTGCTATTTGCAGAACAGGACAATTCAAGATTTAAAAACAGAAACAGGATTCCTAATTATTTCAAACTTTAAAATATTTCTTTTATATGCACCACATTTTATTTAATGAGTCATGCATTGATGGGGTCACTTGGCTGAGTCCTCATTTGACGCTTGTGTGGTATGGTTTGGAGAGCAGTTTCACAATCTATGCCTTGACTCCTCTTCTCCCTCTTTAAAGACGCTAAAAACAAAATAATCTCTTCTAGTTCAAATGGCAAATGCACCAGTGTGTTTCCACAGCGTGTCTATTCATTGCACTTTATTATAGCCACTGAAATTAATGTTTAACTCGGCAATGCTCTTTTTAAAAAGGTCTTGGCATTGTGATGAGATAGACATAAACTAACTAGGTAAATATCTAGTATCCAGTGGAATTCACCATGAAGAAAATACTACCTGTTAGAAAATGGAACCAAAAATGATCTTAATGGGGCTGTGGGATGGTTTTAATAGAAAGTGTTAAGCTTGATGACTTGGGTTTAGTCACAAGGACCCATGATGTAGAAAGAGAATGGATTCTAGCAAGGAATCCGCTGGCATTAACAGAAGTGCTGGACACACCTGTGCAATGAACACACACACACACACACACACACACACACACACACACACACACACACCACACACACACACACACACACACACACATAAACACACAATAAGTGAGTTAATAAATACTGTAGAAGAACAATAATTATCTCAAAGTTGAGAACTCTTGGGGCTCTCAGATATTCTGAGAAATCCACACAGTAAGAAGATAGTTGAATCAAACAGCAGAAAATTTACTTTCTAATTTAAAGGAAGCCTTTAAAAACAATAAGCCCTTGGCGTTAAAAAAGAACCTGAACTGTCCAAGAGCATGAAAGTCTGCTGGGGCTAGGCAGCAGAATTGAGAGTATAAGAAGCTGATTTGATGGTGCTAGCCTTACGTAAGATACTGGTTAAGCTTGTGGACTAGGGATGAAGGGGACTCTAGCTGCAATGTTTGTGGAAGTGGCATGCTGTCAGCCAAAACACATCAAAGAAACAACACCGAGTATATTTGATCATCATTTAAACTTATAAAATACAATGTACATCCACAGGAAATTTCTTCTATAAAAATCATAAACTATAAAGAGATGAGAGACATTGATTTCTTTTATTTTTTGAGTAACTATACTCAAGTACTTTTCTGTGCATTGCTCATACATGTGCACAAACTAAGTAAACATCTTTGTGTCTAGAAGCACAACATAACACATTTTTTTGTTTCATTGTATATAGGATAATTCTGTGTCTAAATTGTCTTAAGGAGTTATGAAGGCATAGGTTTAGTGAACAGCTTGCCTGAACTTGTAGAATTTACAGAATAAATGAGATTAAATTACATTCTGCATGGCAACATATTTATCCAGTGCTGATGGCATTGTCTGAAAAACAGCAGTTATTTTGAGGTGTACATGCATAAAAACATATGTGCATTGTTTTAAATATGCTATTTAAGGAGTAACAACCAAACTTTACTAAGTCCTATCTTTATGAAAATTGAAAGGGTTTGAAAAAGATGATTTTTAAGGTCAATCATTAAACTCTAAAGAAAATGTTGTCTTTATTTATTATATGATTATTTTTAGTTATATGGTGTGTGTGTGTGTGTGTGTGTGTGTGTGTGTGTGTGTGTGTCTGAATTTTGACTTGCACATGAGTACAGATGTTCACAAAGGCTAATAGTAAGTGTTAGATCCCAGGACCTGCAAATGCAGGGAGTTATGAGTTGTGGGACATAGGTGTTTTGACCCAAATTTGGGTCCTCCAAAAACACTATATACTCTTAACTGATGAGAAATCTTTCCAGCTACAGAGTTTTCTTTTAAAAATAAGAACTATGAACTAATAAAGAGAACATTAATATTGTAGTAGTGAAAATTGAAGGGTAGTATTTATTTACAGACAATATAAATAATAAAACTTCACGAGCATCTGTATAACAGTTAGACATTTATTAAAAGTTCAAATATAATATAATGGTGATACTCAAACGTTCAGTGAGATTTTGGTTAGTTTAAAGATGAATGCAGGTTTTGTGAAGTGGTCATTACTGAGTAGTTCCTTTAGATCAGGGTTAGACTTTTCAAAACTTTGACATTTTCAGGACTAGCCTGAACAACTTCTTGGAAAGAAGAAGCATATGCCACAATGTACAGAGAAATTATATAATTCATTTCATTGTTTCTAATATACTTAAGAGTGGGTAGGGGATGCATTCAGAGATAGGTCCCCACATCCTTTTACCAACTTTCATTTCTCTTGCCTTCCTTCTCTGATATTCTCCTGAATATCTGTTTATTTAAAAGATCACTATAATACTACCTTTTATGCATAAAGTTTATCGATTTTGTTTTCCTTTATTTATGGTTGTTTTATAAACTGTGTTGTAAGCATACCCTTAAAATGGTTTATGAATATATCTGTCTGGGTAAATAAATGCATCTATTATTTTGATCTTTGGGGGTTTGAACAAAGGCATGTGTCAAATTAAAGATGATCTATACTGCTAGGCACCCATGCCCCAGTTGGAAATTAAACAGGGGTTCCTTGTATCAGGGGAACCTGAGGCACAAGGGTTATATTTATGCTAATTTGTGTTAATATGGCTTGGAGGCAGCAGGGTATAGAGAGACGCAGAGAAGCCCAGAAGTCCCAGAATAGAATTCATTTCTCAATTCCACCAAAGGAATCATTCACATTACACAGTGCTAAAAGAGAAAAAAAATAACCTCAAAGCCTCTAGCACTTAACAATATGCTGTCACTATTTCCACAGGTCACTGATATACTTAGCTGATCATTTTTCTGTTGTCCCTATTTCTCTCTGTACTGGTACTAGGACATTTAAACATATTATTTGTCATTTGCCTATAGAGAATTGTTTAAAGATTTTATATATTTCGAAAAGTATAAGGACCATTCACTGATGGACTGTTTTCAGCAAATACCTGAGTACATATGCTTGCATGGCCTAACAGTATTTTGATCTCTGGTATTCAATATGGAAGAAAAAATTAGACTGGATATTTGACCTCTGATCTCCATATGCACACCATGACAAAGAGACAGGCCTTCATTTACACACACACACACACACACACACACACACACACACACACACACAAATGAATGAACAAACAAATGAATGAAATTTAATCTAAAACATATTTTTGACACATTATCCTAAAATAAATTGTAACAATTCAACTTTTCATCATAAATAAGAGTTTTTCTTTTGTTCTCATACACGTATTTTTAGGCTAATGTGAGGAAATAGCCCTCAAAGTAAGAATCCCAGGAAATTGAGTACAGACAATACTCCCTGTGTTTCCATTGCCTTTCAGGATTCCCTGTCAAAAACTTATATTAGAGCCGGGTGTTGGTGGTGCACGCCTTTAATCCCAGCACTCGGGAGGCAGAGCCAGGCAGATCTCTGTGAGTTCGAGGCCAGCCTGGGCTACCAAGTGAGCTCTAGGAAAGGCGCAAAGCTACACAGAGAAACCCTGTCTCGAAAAACCAAAAACAAAAAACAAAAAACTTATATTAGATATTTGTTGAAGAGAGGCAACAAAGTGTAGATGTAACCAATCGTCTTATTAAAATAAGAAATACAGAGCCAATGTAAAAGAAAGCCAAGCCGAGAGGTCAGAGCTCAGAGATAAAATCTTACCTCCTGCAGTGCTCCTAACTTCCCCGAGAGAGAGCTACTTCCTGTTTGTCTGTGTTTAAATAATCTTTCTGTTCTGCCTTCTCATTGGTTGTAAACCCAACCACATGACTGCCTCATCACTGCCTGTAAGTACCGCCCTCCAGGTCTTAAAGGCATATGTCTCCAATACTGGCTGTATCCCTGAACACACAGAAATCTACCTAGCTCTTCTAACCACCACGCTCTTGCTATGGCTCTAATAGCTCTGACCCCAGGGCAACTTTATTAACATAAAATTAAAATTACATTTCAGTACAAATAAAATATCACCATAACAAAGTCATGACACACTAGAACATAATCCGCATGCATATTGATAACTTTTCACTGATTATATCCCATTTATCATGTGTGTACTGATTTGACCATACAAGAGATAACTATTGCATGCAGCTGAATTTTAGCTTACTATATTTTGTTAAAGTTTCTAAATGTCGAGCATAATAAAGTCACATCTATTTTCTTGTATGAGACAACTGTAATCTAAATAAATTAATCTTCCATAATTAGTCTGCTGAGGTATATATAGTTATAATGGAATTGATAAAGATCTAAGATTATTTTCATTTTAAGTAGACATTTCATGAACAAAACAAAAATACTGAAATAATATTAATTAATTTACCAATGAGTTCATGCCAATTTATTAGATTTTGCTATCAGAATTCCACAATCATGAACTTAGCACAAAAGCTCCATATTTTCTTTATGTGGAGAATGCAAAAAAACTATTTTGTTAGGGAAATAAGAGCACATTATAATTCAGCACTGCAGTATACCTTGCTATAAATCCTAGATCGCTGCCTGCCTATTCACTTAAGATAGAAACAGGAGCTTTCTGCCCATTCCTTTTAAGTGGGTGGATAACGAGCCAGGCCAGCATGGTTCTGGTAAAGCAGCTGTTGTCTAAGTTGATTGATCTGACATTCAGTCTGATTGATTGGTACTTAGACTGTGTAGGTTTCTGAATACTTGAATATTGCACTTGATTACATTTCACTACATATGAAATCATCCCTCAAATACTGTGATTCCTTCTTCCTCATCAACCTCCCTGCATTGTGTCTATTCTCTCCATCTTCACATAAATATTCACATAAATATTCAAAAACAGGTCGATGGCCTTTTTAAGAATACCAAAATAAGTTCCAAACTTTTGTGTTATGTCTATTGCAAATATTATCAAATGCTTCCAACTGCTTTTGATATAATATTCAACCTCATTAACATAACCAAATTATTATTAATACAATATACTTGGGTTGCAATATTTACTCCACTCTCTAATTGTTTATTAATTTGAGAAAAAAATTTAATACTGTTGTTTACATCTCCATCTATAAAAAAGCATAATGATGCTATTACACAGAGATTGGGATAAATCTGGAATATTTAAATAAAGTCTCTTGAATAAAGCCTTTCACCATAAACAATGGTACTATCATCAATCATTAGCATCAACAAAAGTAACCTCAATAATACTGAAAGTCACTGCTCATTGTAGCTTCATATTTTGCTAGGAATCCAGGTACTATATTGACAAAGAGTGCACATCCTCTTCTGGTTCCTGATCATAGTGGGGATGCACTGAAGTTTTCTCTATTTACCATGATGTTGAATATAGGAGTATTGTAAATAGTATTTTATGGAAGCATGGCCCTTCCATCCCTATCCTGTCCTTAGTTTTTAGTATGAAGATTTATTGAATTTTGGAAAGGCCTTTTCTGCATCTACTGATGATTTGATTTCTGTATTTGAGTCTTCTTATGTGATAGATAATATTCTTTTATTTGTGTATATTGAATCATCCCCAGCATCTCTGAATGAAGTCAACTCAATTATGACAAATGATCTCTCTGATGTGATCTTGAATTTAAATGACTAGTGATTTAAGTAAGCAAAATTATTCACTAGAGAAAGTGGTAAAGCTGAGGGCATGCTCTCAGCAGAAATGTCCCTAAAGATGCTGTTGGGATGCTTTTTGAAGCTGTAGGGAAAACCACAAGTACTTTATCCTTTTCTTCTTGACAAATGGTCAGATTGGACTACATTGTCATTGTATGCATACTTCTCCATAGATAATTACAGATGTCTCAGTAAGTGACAAAGTGATCATTTAAGGATTCCTTATATTTTCTTACTCAATTTTGAGGCACATGTGTTAGATGAGTTTAAAGAGGGGTTTAGATGTGTCAAGTATTGTGGTGATATTGTGTTCCCCAAAATATTGTGCACCCTAATAAACTTATCTGGGGTTGGAGAACAGAATAGCCACTAGATACAGAGGCCAGAAAATGGTGGCACACATGCCCTTAATCCTATCACTTGACAGGCAGAGATCCATACGGATCTCTGAGTTCAAGGCCACACAGGAAACAGCCAGGAATGGTGACTCACACCTTTAATCCCAGGAAGTGATGGCAGAAAGCAGAAAGGTATATAAGGTGTAAAAACCAGGAACTAGAGCTGGTTAAGCTTTCAGTCTTTCGAGAAGCAGTTCAGCTGAGATCCAAATACTTGCATATTTTAAAAGTAGGTATTAGACTTTATTGTTTTAGAAATTCATGAAAGTAACCTTATTAAATAATTTTCCAATGTTCTATACTTACCCATGTAGATGATACTGGATATTTTTGTACCTTGTTTATTTTATAACTCATGTGTAGTAGGATTTCTCTTAGGGCCATGAGCTGATAAAAATGATATGGAAACATTAATTATGAAAGCTTGGCCGTGGATCTCTGCATCTGCTTCCGTCAGTCATTGGATGAGAGTTGTATTATGACAGTTAGGGTGTTAGGCCATCTGATCACCAGAGTAGAGCTAGTCCAGGCCCTCTGGATAACTGAGACAGTCAATTAGCTTGAACTATTTAGGAGGTCCCCAGGCAGTAGAACCAGGACCTGTCTTTAGTGCATAAGTTGGCTTTTTGGAACCTAGGGCCTATGCTGGGATACTTTGCTCAACCTAGGTGAAGGGAGGAGTGGACTAGACCTGCCTCAACTGAATCTACCAGGCTGAGCTGAATCCCCAGGGGAGTCCTTGCCTTGGATGAGGTGGGAATGGGGGGTGGATTGGGGGAAGGGCGCATGGGGGGCGGCGTCCAGGAGGAGGGAAGACAGGGGAATCTGTGGCTGATACATAAAATTAAATTAATTATAAAATTTAAAAAAAATAAAAAAGGAAAAAAAAGAAAGCTTGGCCTTAGCTTAAGCTCATGCCACTAGGTCTTATAGCATAAACTAACAATTTTTTTTATAGTCTACATTATGTCACATGGCTCATTACCTTATCTCTTCATACTGCCCATGCTGCTTCTTCCTCTCAGTCTGGCTGGCAACTCTGCCTTCTTCCCAGAGTTCTCTCTCTGCCAGAAGACGTGCCTATACCTCCTGCTAGCTATTAGGTGCTCATCTTTTTAATTACACCAATCATAGCAATACATTTTCACACAGAACACATATCCCCCTTTTTGTACATTTCCCACTTTTTGTCTAAATAAAATGGAAAGGTTTTAATTCAAACATAGTAATTATACACAAGAACAATTATCAGATAAGAATTACATTCACAATGTCCAATCCATTTGTATTTGGCATAGTTGGAGAAAATACAAAATTATTTATCTTATCTTGATGAATTTAATGTCTTTTTAATGGTTTTTTGAGACAGGGTTTTTCTGTGTAGTTTTAGTGCCTGTCCTGGATCTTACTCTGTAGACCAGGCTGGCCTCGAACTCACAGAGATCCACCTGGCTTTGCCTCCTGAGTGCTGGAATTAAAGACATGTGCCATCACTACCACCATCTTGAATTTAAAATTTTATACCTAAACCACTTCCCATCACATCTTGTATTACCATCCTAAAACTATCTTTTTTGACATCAAGACATTTTCTTAGATAAATGACTTAAACTTTTATGTCTTTCAACCTTATATACTTTATATGTCTTTTTTGAGTAGCTCTTCTGAATTTGGTAACAAGGAAACCCATATCCACAAGTATCTTATCTTCAACTCCATCAGAGACCCAATAAGGATATAATATTACGTGAGTAACATAGAAGTATGGAACAAACAACTTCTAAAAATAGAAACTACAGAGACAGCTGGCTGACTGGACAGTCACCCAAGGTTCCTCTGCAGTTGTTGGGCCATCAATCTTTGACCTACAGGCCTAGAATATCCAACAGACTTTTCTGGGAAGCAGGAATTTAGAAGGACTGTACTACCTTGTTTTGGCAAAGTTCAATAGTTGCTTTCTTTTGTGTCCTGCTTGTCCAATTTGGACAGCATACTGTCAGCAATTGAGACAAGGGCACTTTCTTGTGTAGTGGCTAGCTTTGTCATTTTATAAGCAAACTTCATATGGAAGTTCTTTGATGCTCATCATCCTTTTTTGAAGTACATTGATGTTGCCAGGAGCAGACATGTCTCACTGACATAAAAAGCCTTATGTTATTAATTTTAAATGTCAGATTCCATAGGTCTTTGAAGTATTTGAAGATCACCTGTGATCTAAAATATATCTTTATTTGACCTTGAAAATATACCTAATGTGACTATAAATTTGATTGTTATAGATGACTACTAACCTGCTTTTCTTTATTATCCTAAATAGCTTTCAAAGACTAAAAATTTATATACATTTTTATATGAGCTGCATAGGTACAATACCTTAAATAAGAGTAGAAAAATATGTATAGTATAACAAAAATAAACTTAAATTTGTATCAATATACAAAAATCCACGCCAGTGTAAACTATTTGAGACTACTGGTTGTTCAAAAGTAGACTCAACTATCTAACCTTTTATCCCATCATTTCTATATTATACTCTGGCTTTTTTCCTTCAGGAAGAGATCCCTGAATCTAATCTCCTTTGTTCAGCTTTTTTCCTGACCATCACAATTAACAACTTGTAACCACCCGCCTAATAATAACAAACATTCATGACCCATTGAACACCAAAAACCACCCACCCTACCTCTTGGGAATGTGGATGTCCTGCTCTCTAGACTGCTTCCTGTTGTCTAGGAGCAATAGCATCTTTAAGAGACCCTGAGAAAATTGAGATAATAATCAAGTTCTTGGTAAGCTAGCTATATTATTTTTTGTTTAGTATCTGTGTGATAGGAAAGTTTAGAGCTTATCTTAAGTCTGAGCTTGATAGTCTGTGAAGTTGGACCATTTCAGCTAGCTGAGACATTCTAGATGTAGAATTTTAAGGAAACCTGAACAGAGGCATTCTGAGAGGCTGGATCACCTGGGCTGCGTGTCTTTATTTGATGTTTTGCTGTGGGATAATGCTTTTGTACACTGTTTAATAAAACACTGATTGGCCAGTAGCCAGGCAGGAAGTATAGGCAGGATAAGCAGACAAGGAGAATTCTGGAAAGAGGAAGGTTGAGTCAGGTGATGCTAGCCAGCTGTTCAGGAAGCGGCATGTAATATCACACAGGTAAAGTCACAGAACACTTGGCAACATATACATTAACAGAAATGGTCTGAGTTTAAATGTAAGAGCTTGTCAGTAGTAAGCCTGAGCTAATGGCTGAGAAGTTTTAATTAATATAAGCTTCTGTGTGTTTACTTGGGTCTGAGCAGCTGTGGACTGGGTGGGGACATGAAAACTTCCAGCTACAGTGTTTGGGCCTTTTCTTTCTTTCTTTTTTTTTTTTTTTTTTCTGAAAACAACATTTTAAAGGTAACATGCATCTACATTAACACAAGTATGAAAGGTGTGGTGTGCACAGTCATTCAAAGATGTTTTTTTTTACAGTTTATGTTTGAGCAGGTAAAAGGCATCTGTTAACTTTATAAGTTTGTTTGGGCTGTATAACTAAACTTCTATCCATGCCATATGAAAGAATGGGATGCGATAAGTGATGATTCTGTAACGGATAAGATTTATCATGTGGTATCCGGTCTCAGAACTTTTCCCATAGTAGAGGGATAAGCATATAAGTCCCCTGTCCTATAGTCTTTCTTGATTGCTTTTCTTATGTCTGTAGCCAAGATTTTCAAGAGGTGTCCTCCAATCATATCTGATGTTCATTAATTTTGAAGAGAACAATAACTTTCTGTTTTCTATGGAAATAAAGGCATAACTTCTCCCCCAACACAAAATATTTTCTGACTTCCATTTTGAAATTAGAGCATTTAAAAAATATATATATATATATATATATATATATATATATATATATATATATATATATATATATATGTTGGTTTAATTTAGCAGGTTCCAAAATCTAATGTCTTTTAGCAGCTATTGTTTTTACACATTATCATTAAAAAGTTCAATGTCAACAAAGCACCACACAGGAGATCCTGTGTATTTCCGGTCTTTAAGTGGCTTATTCTTTTTAATGTTACTTTACTCTCTCTTTAAAGATTTTTACTTGGTATTTTTAAAACTATTTTTTTCTATAACTGTCCATATGCTTTTGTTTAAACTCATCTGTTTGGAGGTTTTCTCGATCTGGACTGCTTTACTGCTTGCCTGTAGCCTTCTCTGACCGTGAGGCAAACCTTAAATGGCCACATCAGCAGCTGCACAGCCCTGCCAGCTGGGTCCACCCTGCTTGGTTCCCTGAGAGCCTAGCCACATTACTGCTCTGGTTCTGGGAACTTTTAGTGTCCACAATTCAGCAGGTGTTTTTACATAATACACCAGCTTCTCAAGTGTTATTTTGCATAGGAGGGCTTTTTATAAGAGTCATTCTTCTGTATGCTGAACTTACTTACTCATGAGGCTCCTTTCTCAGGCACTATGAATATTTGAGCCTCCATATTGGACGTCATATGCCCTCAGATTTTTCTTTGGACTGCCAGCTCACAAATAATGACATGGAGAGTTATTAATTATGAAAGCTTGACATTAGCTTTGGTGGTCCCACTAGCTCTTATAACTTAAATTAACCCATTTATGTTTATCTATGTTCTGTTGTGTGGCTGGTTACCTCATCTCTCCTTACTGCCTATGTTGCTTCCTCACGTCTGATTGATGGCTCCACTGTTCTTCCCAGAGTTCTCCCTCTGCCTGGCAGTCCTGCCTATACCTCTTGACTAGCTATTGACCATTCAGGTTCTATTCCATCAATCACAGCAACGCATTTTCACATAGTGTACAAATATCCCACAACACTATTATTACAACTTTCTGAAACTATTTTAAATTTTTTTCAGTGTAATTCATATAACACGTATGAATTCATGAGTTAAATCAGTGGAATCTTCAAAATAGAAATTTTTAATTGGGAATTTTTCATGAACAAACATGGAGTTATATATTTAAACACAGGATATATTGGACTAGAAATTTTATTTGAAGTGGTAAATTTGGTAGTGACTAGTACATATAAGTACTCGTTTGCACTCTTTGATTATTTACTCAAGTTGGGAATAAACTTAGAAAATTGAATCAATTTTAGTAATATTTAATTTGCTTATGTTTATTAAGACTATGTCTTAATCATTATTATAAACACAAGAATTCATTTTAAGAATTTTCCCAACCATGTCTCTTGATTGGTTGAACATGCTCCAGGACAGACCTTACTTCTAGGATTAGTTGAGCAGCATAAACTGGATAGACACACTGTAGGAAAGAAGGAAATAGGAAAAAAGAATATTCAACTTGTTGGTAAGGAAGTGAGGGTAGAGAGGATGGACAATTGAGGTGTTGAGGGGAAATATGATCAAAATATATTGCATGAAATTCACAATTAATTAATAAAATATTATTCAAAAATCATTTTAATAAGAACTTGAATAAGAGCAATCAAAAAGGATTGTGGACAGAGGGTATAGGAAAGGGAACATATTTTTAAAGTCAGGTCAGTAGTGGAATCCTCAAGATAGTCAATTTGATGCCGTGTTTTTCCCAGTCTATACTTCTTACTTACTTTTAAAAAGCAATCATTAATAAATAATAATTAATAAACTACAATGATGCTGTTATCTTGAATACTAAATCTAAAGTGCATTTAACGTTTCTACATGATTATATTCAATTGGTAATCAGTCCAAACTGACAAAGAATTAATGAGACTTTCAAGGAGACTTGTTTGTAAGTAAAGCAATAAAAGTACCAGTAGTATACCAGTTATTTATTTATTTATTTGTTTGTTTATTTATTTATTTAATTCATTTTGTATACCAACCACAGATCACCTTCTCATCCCTCCTTCCACCCCCACCTTCCCCCCTGTCCCACAACTCATCCCTTCCTCCAAAAGGGTAAGCTCTCCCATGGTGGGGCATACCAGTTTTTAAAACATTGTTTTACACACACACACACACACACACACACACACACACACACACACACATACACAGACACGTATGTATATTATATATAGACACATATATAACAAGGTCAAGAATATAAGTTAATAAATACAATATAGATAACCAACAATGTACTTTTGCAAGCATTAATTTAATACAATAGAACTTCATCTCTTTGTGAAATTGCAGTTTTCTTTGCCTGTCAGCATAAATGGCAAAGTCAAGTGAACATTAGTAAAAGTCTATACTGATTGGTACCCAAGAGAGAATGACTATTATTGTAATTTATAAAAACATCTCTTTCTAAATGAATATATGTCTTGGAGCTATAGTCAAGTTGATAAAAGCTAACTTGGAGAATATATATTTTCTCTGAGTCCTTGACAGTCTAACTGATAGACCATACATCACAAAATAATAATAACAATATTCTGAGTATCAAAGTGCATGACTCACATTTAATGGTGACTTAGTCACTATTCCATTGCTGTGAAGAGAAACCATGACCGTAGAAACTCTTATAAAGGAAAACCTTTAACTGGGGCTTGCTTACAGTGTCAGAGGTTTAGTTCATTATCAGCATGATGGGAAGCACAGCAGCACATAGGCAGACATGGTCTTTGAGAAGTAATTGAGAGTTCTACATCTGAATTTGCAGGCAGCAGGAAGAAAGAAAGCCAGTGGGCTGGGCTTGGTCCTTTCAAACCTAAAAGTCCACACCCCCCCAGTGACACACTTCTACCAACAAAGCCTTATCTCCCTAACCCTTTCAAATATTACCACTCTCTAAGCATTCCAATACATGAACTTCTGGGGTCAATTCTTATTCAAACCCTCACATTCAACTTTCTGGTGCTTATAGGCTTGAAGCCATATCAGAGTGCAAGAATGTATTCAATCCATCTTAAATAGTTACCATTGTCTATGACATTCTCAATACTGTTAAAAGTTCTAAAGTTCGGTCTCTTTTGAGGCTCCTGGCAATCTCTTAATGTTAATCCCCTCTAAAATCAAAACCAAAAAGCAGCTCATATGCTTCCAACATACTGTAGCATTACACACACACACACACACACACACACACACACACAACACACAACACACAACACACACACACATGCATATGTATACACACACACACCACACACACCACACACACATATGTATACACACACACAACACACACACACACACACACACACACACACACACACACACACACACACACACATACACACACATTCCAAAGGGGAGGAAAAGAGTAGTGAAGAAATACTGAAGCAAAGGAAGACCTCAAGTCAGCTGGTCTGCTCCAAACTCTGCAACTCCTTTCAGATCTCCACCTCCTTTCGGCTTTATTGACTGCAACACACTCTTCTCTCTTGGGCTGGTTCCACATCCTGTTAGCAATTTTGCTTGGCAGATATTAACCAACTCTGGCATCTCCAACATCTTGGGTTCTCCAAGGCACCCCAAGTTTCACCTTCAGAGCATCATGCAAAGGTCTCTCTGGGCCTCCATGTAGAGACACCCTGACATATGCCTGGCCTCAGCAGCTTTCCTTAACCGAAGAGGTCGAGTCCATAATGCCTTTCTCACATTCATGACTCTAAAGACATAATCACATGGCACAGTTCTTCTGTTTGCTGGGCTTGAAACTTGGACCCCTTGCATAAATACATGTTCATCAACATCTGATGTGATAGTTTCATTCATGTTTTAAGTTTTTCCTTAATTCCTTGTCATAAGTTAGAAGACTAGTTATTTGGGGTCTTACACTGAAATCACCACTTCCTTTATTACATTTACCCTGAGGCTTTTCTTTAAACTTTGTATTTCCTTGAGCAGTAGACTTGGCACCAACATTATATTTCCTGGTGCTCCTTTTCCTCTGAAACTGTACATTTTGTATTTTCCCTTGCTCTGCTTGTTCCTTTTCATTATAGATCTGCATAAGACTGACCGCTATTAACCACATGACAAAACCAATACTAGACTATCTGGAAATCTCCTCAGTCAATGCTATTAAATATAAAATTCTTCAATTTAGCCTCAGGCAGATTTTTAGGACAAGGAAAACCTAGTCACATTATTTGCCACAAGAACAGTCTTTAGGCCACTTGCTAATATTCTTTGCATCTGAATCCTCTTAACATGGGCCCCTACATTCCACATTGCCCTCAACACCACTATCTTCCATGACCAAGGATAGACAAGGGTGGTCCATTAAGCACCACTTCAATCATCCAATCAGTTTTCCAGTCCAAAGCCCCCAAATCATCCAGATTTCAAGAAACAGTAGTCAGGCCTATCACAGCAATGCCTTAGTCCCTAGTACCAACTTGCGCCTTAGTCAGTGTTCTATTGCTGTAAGGAACATCATGGGTCCATTCTTTTTAAAACCACATTGGTCTTCATCTTTAGAGTATCTCAGAGATACAAATAGTAATTTATTTTTTTCTGGTGTGACTTGGGAGTGTTTTCATATGGGTGAGTAAATGATCTTAATCAATACATACTACATTTTGTAAAATATCTTTTATCTCAGTTAATCATAAGCTCATTTTTTACCTAATTTTTCTCCATTTATATTTTTACTCTTCTTTGTTCATCTTAAAAATGATCCAGTGTACAGTAGGCTGCTATAGATCACTCTCAATTTAAAATTTAAATATTTATTCATATCCACTGATAAAAACATCACATAGAACATTGTTCTCAATAATAAAACCAGTTTAATGGGCCTAAAGTTAGTTTCTATAGAAAAGTTTAGTTTCCTCAAAACAGAGAGGAGAAAAAAAATTCTAGTGTTCACATCTTTTACACATTCATGTTGTTTGTTCTCTAAGAACATACTTCTATTGTCTGTAAAGGCAATCTCAGCAATAAAGTAAAAATAATATATGATGGAATATGCTTATTAAATATCTGTTTTATTCATAACAGATTTTGCTAAACAGGCCATCTTCTGTCCTCTGATCTGGATAGAATGAAATGCCTTTGCTACCTGCATTATCTGCACTGGTGTGTAAGTCCACTAAATTTACATTTGTGAATGATGTGTTTAATTTCATTCATTCCTATATGGTAGTATTTTAGTCTTAGACCTCATGCCCAATCATAGATTATGGTTTTCTTAAAATCTAAATTAATTCATAGAGGATATGGAAATCCAGTGCCCAGCCATGCTAACAATAGCAATCAATCAGATAGGGTTACTTTGAAGTTTATTTCACATTTTTATACTTTAACTTTAAATAATTGATTTGTTAGTTTTCTAATGCAACATTCACTATTTACTATAAATTTAGGAACTCAACACAAATATGTTTTCTTACAGTTTTAAGGTCAGAAGTAGATCATGGACATAATTGGACTAAAATTACATGCAAATAACACTGTGTTTTTAGAGACTACTAAGGGGAATCTATTTCATTGCAATCTCTAGTCTTGGTGTTTTTGCATGTCTAGGCTCATGGCACCTCCCATTTTCAAAGCCAGCAACGTTTCACTTCTGTGATCCTTCTGTCTCAGCCTGGCTCCTTTCATGATCATCTTCATCAATAAAGCATTTTCATTTTTAATATCATTGGAATACAACTATATTAGAACTCCATTAAGCATACATTAAATAAATGCCTTATAGAAAAATAATACTAACACATTTTTAAAATATTTAATTATTCATGTGCCTGTGAGCATTAAATTCTATCATTGTTTCATGTGGGTAGATTCTATCATATAGCAATTTGTCACATTCTTAACTTGCTTCCTTAATGCAAGCCTATAACATGAGGAGACACATCCATGTTTAACTCTGTCATTTCTAGAGAACTAATATTAGAATCTAATTTTTCATATAATAATATCTAATTTTAAAAGAATGCTTCATTCTTCTATAACATAATAATATAAGAAAATTGGATTTGAAGTAAAAGTCAGTTCTGTGTTATCTTCAAAACTTTCATATAAATAAAAAATTCAAGTGTAAATAACATTTACTTATTTATTCATTTGTTTATTCTTTGTATGCATGAATACATTGGTGTATATGCAAAGAACAGAGGATACTTCATGAGTTATATCAGTTATCTCCTTCCACCATCTGGGTCCAGGCCATGAGGATTCCTAACCTGAACCTTTATCTCACTGTTATAGATCACTTTCAATTTAAAATTTAAATACTTATTTATATCCACTGATAAAGCCATCTCACTGGTACTCAAAAAGTGTGTTTTACTAAAAGATTAAAACAAAAGTATAAATGAACTCACAACTAAAATCAATAGCATTGGGACTTTATATACAAATGAATTAAATGATATATGAAATAGTATTTGAAAGAAATTGGTTTCTGGTTAAAATAGGTCTGATAGGTGAATACTGTTGCTACTTGGGAAGTAATGTTTTCTTCATCAGGTACCTTGTTTACTTAGATTTCTCTAATGCCGTGTACTGATCTTCTCTGGCCTCCAGAAGATTTTGTTTTATAACTTCAGTATCCAAGACTCAATGAGCCTATAGGGAAGTATCTAGAGATAGTGTGAATTTGACCTTTCCTCCCTATTGAAAATGTTTGTTAAATACAGGTAATGGAATCAGAAACTGAGTACCCAAATGTTGATTCAGACTGTCACGAGAGTTCTAAGTACACCGTGTCAAATTAGACTTCCTTTAAGTAGAACAACACACTTTGATCTTGGGTGGTTGGATTTACTGTGCTTATAGGCACCGACTCTACTATGTGGCATAATTAGTTAAAATATTTATGTAATTTCACATCACAATTAACAAAGGAAGGACAATTAGCTGTTGGCTATTAAATGGTACTGAGTTGTGCACCAGCTAATTTATGGAATTATGCTTCCTAATGAATACATGAGCTCCTTCACCTAGAACCCCGTGTTTGCATGAGGAGCACTCGCATCAAAAATCGGAGAACAATGTGACAAATTGTATCACCAATTAGAAATTATGAGCCATAGAATAATTAAATGATATTTTATCTATAAATGAGGAAATATGAAATGCAATTGTATAAAAAGGATACAAGAAATTAATTTATATGAACTATAGGAAATGGAGGTAGAAAGGATTAATGGTGGTCCCAGAGTGAAGGTGTAACTGGCCAAAAAGTTAGCAAATAGGAATCATAAAGGCATATTTTGACCACAGAGAATATATTTTAATTAAAAATTGGGACTTTATACAGAGAAATTGAGAGGGATAAGAATAACTAGGAAAAGCCGGGCAGTGGTGGCGGCGCACGCCTTTAATCCCAGCACTCGGGAGGCAGAGCCAGGCGGATCTCTCTGAGTTCGAGGCCAGCCTGGGCTACCAAGTGAGTCCCAGGAAAGGTGCAAAGCTACACAGAGAAACCCTGTCTCGAAAAACCAAAAAAAAAAAAAAAGAATAACTAGGAAAAATATTAGACCACAGAGAAGAAGGGGTTTAATTGACTCAACCAATAAAGAAGCTGGGAAAAGCAAGATGTTTAATCATTCACAGGTTTAGAGACAGGGCTGTTATACCAGGTACTCAGGGGACTGACAACAAGCATTTCAAATGCATAGACTCTCGGCGATGGTGGCACACACCTTTAATCCCAGCACTCTGGAGGCAGAGCTAGGTGGATCTCTGTGAGTCCGAGGCCAGCCTGGGCTACCAAGTGAGTTCCAGGAAAGGCGCAAAGCTACACAGAGAAACCCTGTCTCGAAAAACCAAAATAAATAAATAAATAAATAAACAAACAATCAAATGCATAGACTCCTTGAACCACTCAATGAGACCCCACCTCAGAGTGAAAAGTTTGAAAATCATGTCCTGTGGATATGGATCAGTCTAGGAAACACAGGGCTTTAGGTTTTGTGGAGGCTCATAAGGGTTTTCTAGTGAGATTGGAGCTTGCTTTACCCAGCAGGGCTGCATCTAGAGGATTGCTTGACAATATATATGGTTACCAGGTGATTGGAAGGGTCTGCACTTAGTTGTGCTAGGGGGAGATCTTTTTCTCCGTGTCTTGACATTTCTATAAAAGGCCTTTAGAAGAGACAGAAGGGCCAGTGGGTAGTGATCCAGGCCCTCCTCAGGCTGTGTTTCTGTTTCTCTCCCCTTTAGCCTTTTACCTAATTTCCCTTATCCCTCTCTCCTCAAGAGTGCCCTGGGGAAAATACGGGAGCTGCTCTCCCACAAGGTTTAATCCTCAGTACCACCAAAGTAGAAAAAGTGTGGATGTATGATGCAGACGGTATTGTTTACTTCAAAGGACTACTATGTGCATTTCCACCTCATGGCACATTTGTGGTTACGGGAAAGACACATGGACTCAATCATCTGCTAGGACACTTGTTAAATGCAGAAATGAAAAAAAAAAAAACAATTAGCCTCAGCACTCCACTCTGGGTAGTGTTAGGTTATATCACAGGCCCAGGACCCTGCAGCTGTATTATTAAAGTTATTGGTTACTTAAAGAACAAAATCACCCAAAGCCATCACTATATTTGACAAGACTGACTCAATCCTCACCCTTGTCTCACTTAATTGTCTGATGGAAAGGAAATCAAAATACTTGTGTGGGTAAACTGTAACTGGTCAAGAAGAAAAGAACATATATAAACATATGTTGCTTGAATAAAACTTCAACATAAGCATTCATGCTTTAATGTTGATATGTGTCATGGGGTATATTTTGATTCATGGTCTCTGCAATTGTTAGAGTTTCAGTTCTGACACCATTATCAAGACATATTTTGTCTCCTTTATTTCCAGACTGTCTTTAAGAAATCATTCTACAGACACCTTGACTCAGCATAGGGAGCAAGCTCGATACAGGTGGGAGAATGTGACAGTAAACATTTAATCATTTCTCCTAATTTTGGTCACATATTTTTTAGTTATTACATTAAAATTATATTTTAATGGTGTGGGTATGTGTGTCAGTGTGTGCATGGTTTTATCTGGGTGTGTGACTGCAAATCACAAGTGGACAACTTGCAACTAAACAATATTGAGCAATTCTTATTTTGTTAATCTACTGATGTTATTAACAAATAAAAGTTACACTGTTCCAGGTTTAAGAAATTGAAGTAAATAAAACTCTGACTTATATATTTTCAAAATCTAGTCTATGTATGTATTACCCAGCCAATCTACTACAGTTGCACATGGTGAAACTCCCTTCCATCTAATAGCTGAAAGTTCGTTATATCATGGATTTATCAAGACACTATGAGATTTTATGAAAGAGCATCCTGTATCCAGGCCATATTAATTCCTTGGATTCTCCATGCTTCACAGAGATGTGTGAATAAGAGGAGGCAAGTTGGTTGGTTGTCTACTAAACTTATAGTCAGTAGTTAGTGGTGCTCTTTTCAGAACAGGGACAATGTCTAATTTATTGGCAAGAGTGTAGGTGCTAATTTTGCTTAGAAATGAAAAGAACAAGTGTTTGCCAATTAAATCAAGCAGCTGCTTTCACAGTCAGTGTTACTAATAGCTACCAACAAAACTCTGAGCCATTTCTCTAAATTGTTTAATGAAGTGCTTTTAATATGTTGTAAACTATAACCCTGATTCCTTAAAAGTGCTGGGCTGGGACTTAGTTATTCAACTTTAATTGACCTCTCAGTGGCTTCTCTGCACTTAATGTGGTAGGGGAGAACCGGGCTTACACAGTGCACTGAACAGTGATTTGCATAGCTATATAGTTAGACACTTGCCTGCTGGTTAGGATTTGTGATTGGCATTCATATTCATAGTCTTTTGTGCATTCAACCACTTTTTGCTACTGTGTTTAGGCTATTTTAAGCCATGTGTTTAAGTTATAAAAGACAGTACTAGCCCACTCATTCTCTCCTATCCATTGTTATCTAAATTGCTTTCACAGTTGATGAAAGTGACAAAGACGGAAAACTGTAAATGGAATCTCTCCTCTTCTTGAGCAAGTGACTCAGTGCTGCATATCTTGGAAACTGTTGAGAAATCTTTAAAATATCACAGCTAATAAAATAGTGAAAGGTTTGGTATCAGCCCATGTTCGGGTCCAAGGAAGCATCCATTCTTTAAGCAGAATGTAAAGGGATGAAAATGGCCTGTTAAAATTTAGCATCAGAATTGCTAATTTCCCTTGATTGGTTGCTCTCACACTGCCCCAAGTTAAGGATTCTATTTCTGGCCAGTTTGCTGAAATCATAGGTACACAAGCAAAGACAGCATACCTCATAGGGATGATGTCCTTTGGGAAAAATGTAACGATTTGGGGCCTCTAGGATGAAATAATAAACTTAATACTTATTTAAATTATATTGTCAATTTATTCCAGATTAAACTTGACAAATTAAATGTAGTCATAAAGCCAATAAACACAAGTTTTATTTGTAATGTAATGTATATCGTAATCATCAGTATTCTTTTAGAGTGACAGTGTAACTGCATGCTTTTGTGAATATAAATTTCTCCAGTGAAAGAATTGTGTTACATTTCTTTTTCTATTTCCAGCCAAAGGAAATCACTTAGACTGTGCTACCTAAAAATTTCATCAGAGAATAATGGTAAATTTCTTTAGTAATAATCAGTTTATTTTGTTATGTGAAACTGTGGTTATTTACTTTTTTCTAGTGGTGACAAAGCAATGACCAAAGTTAATATGGTACTGAAATTAGACCTTAGTGACGAACATTAGGAACATATTAACAGGACTTGGATTGTGGTATGCTCATGTGAAAGAAGGTTTTAAAAAGTATATTCACAAAGACAAGGGTTATTTCTTTATAAAAAATTTTGCATTTATTTGGTTTTTCTAAACAAAGCTACAATGTGAAGGTTCTGTCTGTACAAACTCTCTTTGCTAGTCTCAAGACATGTATTATGTGGCTGAAGATGTGGCTCAGAGGTCAAGAGCACTGACAGTCCCTGCATCTCAAGACCAGGGTTCAATTACCCATACCCACATGTTAGCTCACAGCTGTCTGTGACTCCAGTACCAGGGGATCTGACAAACTTTTCTTGCTTCTGCAGACACTAGTCACAGGATTTGCACTGACATGTATTCAGGAAAACTCTCATACACATAAAATAAGTATAAATAAAATAAAAATGTATCTATTGTGTGTACACTGTTCTGCTCACTACAATGTCTAAGCACATACACTGAAACGAGTTTGTCACACTTGAATATATTCCAGCAATAATGAGTTGATGGTAAATTGTGTTTGTGCAAAGAATAAGGACACCTAGTGTGTCTTGTATCTGTAAAATATATAAAGACTCTCATATTTTAACAGTCAGCAAGTGATAGCTCTTATTACTTTTCCTAACCAGCTTTTTGAAACTATTACATATTTCTTTCTCTCTTAAGACATTACTAATGTTCTGGAATGTCTTTGTTTATATTCATATCAAAAATTTTAAATCTTTAGAGGACTTGAATTGTGGCATGTTCTTGGGTTCCTAGGAGACTCCTCAATAAGGAAACAAATTTAGTCCCTGTACATACTGGAATGTCTCAAGTCATGAAGCAAATCTGTAATGTACCGGATCAGAATACACCACTGAACTGGAGATGTCTAAACACCCTCTTCTGTCTCCTGTCAGTGGACAGCAGTCCCTTTATCTGTGTCACTCAGGGCGTGTCCAGACACTAGCAGCAGTGGTACCAAGTAAACATTGTCTAGTGGCTAACATAATGCTACTTACCACATCAATAAAGATAAAAGAGGGCATGGGTGAGGCAGTGCACAAATAGACCCTAGAATGCTCTCATCATCCCAATCACTTGTGATGACCTTGCTTGATTCTTTACCCAGCGAGCCACCAGAAATTGTTGCTTGTTTCTAGCCAATGGAACATGGCAGAAGTGAAATGATTAATATATGTGACCATGTATACAAAGTGTGTCTTGATGTACTATTATTATCTACATGTCTTTAGAAAGCAGATAGTCAAATAAACAATGTCTAAATGGGGGAAGGCTAGGGGTGAATTTCTGCCAGTTAACAACATAGAGCTAAAGCCCTCCAGGACACTGGATTCCTACAAACATCTTCCTTGTTCCACACCATGTGAGCTTGAAAAGAGGTCCTTCCAATGTGCTGGAGAGATACTTCAGTCAGTAAGGCACTTTTCATACAAAGAAGGATCTGTGCTTAAATACACAGAACCCAGATACAAAGTAATATATATATATATATATATATATATATATATATATATATATGGTAAAACCTGCCTATAGTAAGTATAGACAGGAAAAATCACAAGAAGCTCATGGGCAGTCATGAAGGAAGTAGCAGCAAAATAAGGCCCTGCCTCAAACAAGATGAAAGATTTGGATTAATACTTTAATACCTCCAACAACATCCACCTATGCCCCATGGCACATAACCTCACACACCACACACACACACACACACACACACACACACACACACACACTTAGAGAGTGGAGGAGAGAGAGAGAGAGAGAGAGAGAGAGAGAGAGAGAGAGAAGTAACTTCTGCAATTGACTTTCAAATGAGTTCAAGATTCTGATGACATCTTGCTTACAGCTTTATGAGATCCAGAAAATGTACTCAGCTGTTCTATTCTAAGACTCTTGACCCATTAAAAACTGTAGTTAATGTACACTATATTAAAGCAGCAAGTTCAGATATCATTGTTATGATATTATATAGCTAGGATAGTCAGTTGAAAGAAGAGCAGTTCATCCGTTCAAAAGCATAGTTTCAGTTCTGCAATCATCATTGTTACAAAAACAACCACTTCAAATTTATGGATTTGCAACCTGAACCATTTCCTTTAGCTCATGGCCTGAGTCAATAACTGTGACAAATTCCAGCTGTCCTGTCTTGCCTCTTTCCACAGTACCCAGTTCATGGCTACTTGTTCTTAATGTTTCATCAAACTTCACTTGCATACGAGGTACTTGACAAAGCTTGGCTCACATTCTTGTGTGGGTGCCTGGGACCAGGTGATCAACTTCATCAATACTGCTCCTGCTTTTCCAAGCAGATAGCTGGATTACTAGCCTGCTAATGATTCCACAAAGCACTTAGAGACAGGAAGTAGAATCTAAGGCTGGGAGATGGCTCAGTGTGGGAAGTGCTTGCCGCAAAGGTGTGTGGACGTGAATGATCTAGAACGCAAACGGAGGACAGGAGTGGTGGCAAAAGTCTGTAACGTTAGTGCTTCTTCAGTTTGCAGAAAATACTTAAAGGAAAATAGACCTGGAAGGTGGAGGAAGAGAAGAGAATGTGGTGGAGGAGGAAAAGACAGAACAGGAAAGAAAGAAAAAAAGGAAAGAAGGAAAAAAGGAAGCAAAGTAAAGGAAATATGAAATCTTGGAAAGACCCACCCTCCCCTCAAAGATTGGCCCTGTGTTCATGACAGCTCGTTTAATCAGGGTTTAGGTGAGAACCAGAAAGGCAGAGGAAGAGTTGTCCTTGCTCCTCTGTTTCCAGTTTCACTGAAAATAATTGACTACATCAAATGATTTTTTTTCTCCCTATGACTCCTTCCAAAAAACGCAAAAGAACCACTTTCCTCTCTTCATGTCAGCACATTCACGGTCAGATTTTCCAAAACGGAAGGACCAATACATAACTCACAATAAAAACATCTCCTGTTAATTTCTCTCCTCAAATTGACACCATTTTTTTGCAGATGTACATGAGTATGAATCCAAGTAATCCTTCAAATTTTAGCAGTATGCTCTTCTTAATGTAAGTTAAGTAAATCTTTTAAAGTTCCATCTACTCTGTTCCTTACCATGTCCCAAGCTGGGGAGATATTGGTAGCTATAATAAATGGTATCCATTCCCAAGAAAAGCAAGTGTACTGCAGGGGAACCTAGGCATTTTGGAACAAGTAATGATTTATATTTTTCTAATTATTTACTATTTATTGATGTTCTCTATGAACCTCAATCTGGTCTTGAATTCTCCATCTGATTTCTCATCCCTCCAGAGTGGTGTGATTCCATGTGGTGGTATTGTGTTCCCCAAAATATTGTGCACCCTAATAAACTTATCTGGGGTCAGAGACAGAACAGCCACTAGATATTTAGTCTAGAAAATGGTGGTACTCACACCTTTAATCCTAGCATTCCAGAGGTAGAAATCCATCTTGATCTCTGAGTTCAAGGCCACATCGGAAAGAGCCAGGCCTGATGACACATGCCTTTAATCCCAGAGAGTGATGGCAAAAACAGAAAGATATATAAGGTATGAAGATCAGAAACTAGAAGCATTTGGCTGGTTAAGCTTTTAGGCTTTGGAGTAGCAGTTCAACTGAGATTTATTTTGTATGAGGACTCAGAGGCTTCCAGTCTGAGGAAACAGGATCAGCTGAGGAACTGGCAAAGTGAGGTGGCTGTGGCTTGTTCTACTTCTCTGATCTTTCAGCATTCACCCCAATAATTGGCCTCAGGTTTTATGTTATTAATAAGAACTTTTAAGATTCATGCTACAATTCCAGAGTGTATTTCCACTGTCATTCAATCAAAATTAAAGTCTTCTCTTAGCAAAAAGTCTAAATTTTGCTTAAACTAAGTAAATTTGTTATACCCTACTAATAATTTAATGCGTCTATAACTCTATCCCAAAACATAAGACCTTGTAGAACAGATTAAATAAACCAGTGGTTTTGTTGTTGTTGTTGTTTTGGTTTTTTTGTTGTTGTTTTTTGTTTTTTTCGTTTTGGTTTTTCGAGACAGGGTTTCTCTGTGTAACTTTGCGCCTTTCCTGGATCTTACTTTATAGACCAGGCTGGCCTCGAACTCAGAGAGATCCGCCTGGCTCTGCCTCCCTAGTGCTGGGATTAAAGGCGTGCACCACCACCACCCAGCTGTTTGTTTGTTTGTTTTTAAGGATTGTAAGTTTGAAATGGTTGTTTTGTTTGTTTGTTTGTTTGTTTTGTGACTTGAGTTTAATATTTAAGTGCTGACTTGGTTTTTTTTTTTTTTTAATTTTTATTTTACAACACCATTCAGTTCCACATAATAGCCACAGATTCCCGTGTTCTCCCCCTCTCGCCCCCTCCCCCTCCCCCCAGCCCACCCCCCATTCCCACCTCCTCCAGATCAAGGTCTCCCCCTAGGAACGGGATCGACCTGATAGACTCAGTCCAGGCAGGTCCAGTCCCCTCCCCCCAGACTGAGCCAAGCGTCTCTGCATAAGTCCCAGGATTCAAACAGCCAACTCATGCAAGGAGCCCAGGACCTGGCACCACCACACAGCTGCCTCCCAAACAGATCAAGCCAAATGACTGTCTCACCCATTCAGAGGGCCTGATCCAGTTGGGGGCCCCTCATCCTTTGGTTCATAGTTCATGTGCTTCCATTCATTTGGTTATTTGTCCCTGTACTTTATCCAACCTTGGCTTCAACAATTCTCGCTCATATAAACCCTCCTCTTTCTCACTAATTAGACTCCCAGTGCTCCACCAGGGGCCCAGCCGTGGATGTCTGAAATGAGTTTTTTAAAGGAGGGGGGGATTTTGAAATCCTGCTATAAATTTACAACATTGTCATTGTAGCAAAAAACTTCTTTCCTGATAGAATTGGTAAAGAGAATTATACCATTAATATTTGTATTTTATATTAACATACAGTATTTTCCAAGTAACTACATTGGTGGTTTCATAGCTTTGTTCTGCAAAGTGAATCTATTTAGGATAAAACTCTAAAATAGTCAGTGCAAATAAAAAAAGAGGGAACTTACTTTGGAAATACTAATTTTATCTTTTATCGACATATATATGTATACACACACACACACACACACACACACACACACACTCATCTTTTATTATCCTGACAATACTTCAATAAACATGTACATACTTAGAACACTCTAAAACATTATATAAGAAGCACAGAATTCATTGGAATTCGTTTGACCACTGTATAGATTAGAGTAATTTAGGGTAACTGTAAATACTCCCATTTGTTCCATTTTTTTTTCTAGCTCTTTAGTTAGGTATTTAGCTAGCAGGAGTGCTTATTATCCTAAATATCTATTTTATAGAATTTTACTTTTAATTTATACATTTTATGAAGCATAAATTTAGAGATATTTCATCCCATCTGTTATACTGCTCCTCTCATATTTTGGGGAAACTAGATGGATTTTTATCTTCTGCAGTGATTAGGTTATCTAGGAAAGATTTTACCCAGGGGCAATAAGACTAAGAAAGAATAATATTAATTTTAGACTAATTGAGCTTGCCTTTTATCATGGATACATTTGAATTTTAAGTGTTTTATTTTATTTCTCAGTTGTCATACTCTACCTGATGTTACTATACTAAATACCACCCTGTAGGATGCTTTATTGATTTAACTCAAGAAGTTCTTTTGCCTCATACAAGTAAGGTAGCCAGAATGATCTCTGTATATTGTTGTGAGGTTTTCTAGACATTTTAAGACTATCACAATTTCCTTTGGTACTGAAAGGAAGTATAGGATTTAGGCATAAGGGAACTGAGAGTTGACAGTAAGTGCCGGATCTGTGGAACTGTGGAAAGATGAGAAATTCTACACAGTGATCTAAATTTCTTGATTTCTCGAGCAGACTACAGTTAAAGAGTTCACAATCATGGGAGGAAATGAGAGCTGGGTTTTATGGCACCTCTAAGTCCTCTGCACTTTCTTCTCACTCCATCTGTGTTTTCTGTCTGTGCTGTCGCCTTTTAGGAAAGCCACCTGACATCTTTTTCCAGATATACAGTTCAATGAATTTCCTGCTTTGCCTTCATCAACGAATATAGAATAGAAAAAAATAACAAATGGATTTGTAATTATATGTTTAGTGCATTATCAAAGTCTATCTCATACAGGTAGTTCATGAAAATAATCCAGGAATCACTGTAGCAAGATTAATAGTCACCTGATCTTTTATTATTATTTTCAATGATATATTTCGACAAGTTTTAAATTTAGAACTTTTAATGTTATTCTTGATGTATTTGTATACATGTGTTTACGGATATGACATAAACAATAATGCTTATAGGTAATATTATATCATAAAAATGATGCATCAACATAGACATTGATATTTAAAAGTTGATATTTAAAGTATAATTGTATGTTTCATTTCAATTTTTTCAATAATTATACATTTTACATTATGTATTAAAGTAAATATGACATTAAAGTAAATATGACATTTTATATAAAGCTAAAACTTTTTTATTTCTACCTCTTAAATTATATATATGTATATATATAACATATAATTTTAAAGGTAGAATATATATATATATATATATATATATATATATATATATATATATATATATTTACACCAAATTTTTTTTGATCGTGTACACCAAAATTCAACTTTGTAAAGTAATGAAATGGATGAGAGAATTGGATATTCCATCTACTGTTCAGAAAGCAACTACTTATGTATCAGCTTGGTATCTTGCTACATTCACCTTGGATTTCTAGAATAATGGAAGCTTTCCTGTTGTCAATATTGAGATAAATGTTATAAAAGGTTAATACTAAGAACAGCTGAGCTAACTATAAACTTGGATTTTCAAAGGCATTATAGTTGAACCAAGTAGTTACTAATTTTGGTTTGCATCTGCTTTTTCTAGTCTGGCTATCATAGCTCAGATTCAGCCCTGCTTACCGAGTTGAGCACACTCCATTCTTCTCCACATGTGCAGATTTCTGCATCAGTTTTATCCCAGATGCTTGTCAGGGCCTTAGCTGACAATCTTGAAGTGTTTATGACTTAATTTGCATCCTCTTTGAAGTAACTTATCATTCTTACATGTAAAACATTTGGATTCTTTTATTGAACCTTTTAGCTATTTCAGAATTTCTTACTGTAGTTATTGAAGAATAATTATCTTTTGGAGGAGACAAATTGCCTTGCTATTTTCATGTTTCTTGTGTTTTTTTCCACACATGTAGGCTCCTCAAATTTTATCTTTTTAATATCTCATTGAAGAGCTTATACTAGATCCACAGTACTACTAATAAAGAAGAAAATAATTTGCTTAGCAGCAATAACACAGAGCTAAACATAATCTAGAAATACGTTAAAAATAAAGCAATATCAAAAAAGTGTACCAGCATTTATTATGCACAGTAAATTACAAAAATCATACTGAGTATACCATGAAATTATAAAACTATTTAAGTAAAATAAATAAAGATACAAGATTAAAAGGAGTAAATGAGACGGACATATTTAAATGAAACAGGAGAACTAGAAGATAGAAGAGTACGGAAGACTCTTTGGCAGGGAAAAATGAAAAGACAAAAGGTGTTATTTTGTTTGTTTGGATGTTTTTAAAGAAAAAAATGTCTTGTAATAAAAATCAATAGGCTGCTCTTCCATAGGATCAGGGCTTGATTACCAGCACCCATGTGACCACTCACAACCATCCCTGACTCCAGTTTCAGGTGCTCTATTGCCCTTTTGGCCTTTGTCATTCGGTGCTCAAGTTGTGTTGGACTGGTGTCCGCTGTCCAGCAAAGATGGCTTCTTGCTAGCAGCTTCCCTTTGTGTTCCAAAAGCCTCTGTTGGCCACACGAAGCATTGCAGTCTTGAGACCAAGCATAGGCTTCAATTCTAGCAACAGTCCACAATTTGAACACCGTCATGTGGCAAGGAATATAGCAGAGTCTACACCCCTCATGTCTTGAGGGCTGGTGAAAGCAATCACAGTATGGAGATATATGCCGGAAGACAGATCCCCATACTAACAAATCCTGGTAAACATTTAGCATCCTGATAGAAGGATGAAGCTGTGGGTGTCACGTAGTCTTTCAGTGGTTCACAGTTCTCAGCAAATGTCAGGGTAGATAAATATCTTGGAGGCTGATCCTGAAAGTGACACCAGGCTCAGGACTATTTGGTTCCAAGGTTATTCTCTAGTGATAAGGTCAGGACATATACAATAAGGCTAAGGGATGGCTGATGTCTACTTGGTGTCATTTTGATGACAATAGGGAATTAACTACAACTCAAGATTCTGGGATTTTTCTCGATTGAATCATTTGAGGTAAAAAGACCCTTCCTAAATTTAGATATTTTAAGGTGGGAAGATCCACCTTAAACGTGGACCCACCTTTCGGGATAAGGAAGTATTTCTTGTTTCCTTGCTTGCCCTCACTCTCACTGACAAATTCATTCCTTCACTGTCATTGCAGCCTAGTTCTTCAGGCTGTAGGCCACTCTGATCAATTCCATTTATCTATGGGGCTTCCCTAGAGAACCATTGTTGTTAGATTCTCTGGTCCTGCCTGGCCCACAGTCAGGACAAATCTCTCTCACCAGCCAGTCCCGCAGCTGCTCAGACCCAACCAAGTAAACACAAAGAGACTTATATTGCTTACAAACTGTATGGCCATGGCAGGCTTCTTGCTAACTATTCTTATATCTTAAATCAACCCATTTTTATTAATCTGTAAGTTGCCACATGGTTCATGGCTTACTGGTATCTTAACATCTCATGACAAGGGCTGGCAGCATCTCTCTAACTCAGTCTTCCTGTTCCCATAATTCTCTTCTCTATTTGTCCCGCCTATACTTCCTGCCTGGCTACTGGCCAATCAGCATTTTATTTATACAGAGCGATATCCACAGCACTAACTTGGTGACTTCCCAGCATGCAGCCTTCCTGTTCAGTAACTCTCTCTCTCTCTCATGTGGTTCTCTTTAACCCTTGGGCTGTAGCAGGTGGCGTTCAAAATCATTGACCTGTGATTGTTCTCTTTTTCAGGTCTCCAGGGTAGTCATTTTAAACAGTAGACTCCCTTTCAAGATGCCACCCAAGCACAGACTTCTGAGCCGAGAATGGAATTGTGTTTTACTGCTGGCCCATTCCCTCAGAGGAGTCACAATCTCAGCCAAACCTGTAACTGGATTTGAGGGTTTCTAGACCTGAGGGTCTGTCTTGTGGTTAGGATTGCTGTCCTTTTTTCTGCACTGCCATGGGGCTTATATTTATGGTAAGGGTTCCTTTCCTCCTCCTCCTCCTCCTCCTCCTCCTCCTCCTCCTCCTCCTCCTCCTCCTCCTCCTCCTTCTCCTCCTCCTCCTCCTGTAACAGGCTGCATAGCACTCAGGATGCTGCTTCCTTCCTTCTCCTGCAGCCTCCCATTGTTTCTCCACCCTCCCAGCTCCCAATCCCTGCTTTTGTAAATTTCTGGATATCTCTTCTCTGTCTTGGAATTGAGTCTATTCTTTTCATCCTGAACCCCCTCCTTTCTCAGATTTCCCTTTCTTCCCTCCCTTATTTAGTTCACTAGTAACTTACTTTTTGAAGCACTCTGATGCCTATATAATGATCATATCAAAACTGGATTTAAATAAGGATTAGCCTTTGGGATTGCTATTGAAAGTCATTACAAATGTATTCTATTTGGTCATAACTGGAGTTATAATTTATCCTTTTTAATAAGGAATGGAAAATTTCCCTTGCTTTTTGGCAAGCTAACAGACAGTGAAAATTATGTGAATTAATATGTGTAATGCCTTTGGTTCATTACATTTGAACATTCTGAGTAGTAAGTACTCTGTGGTGTAGTTTTCCTGTATATTACTTGATCTGAGAGCTTCATAAACATGTTTTTAATGTTAAAGCAGGGAGAAAGCCTAAAGTGTATTAATCTTTCACAATGTTACTAGATATCCAGCAGGGTAGTAAATGTTTTTAGTTAAGCTAAGTTATTTTCTTTAGTGTATTTTGTGTGCTAAGCTAAGTAACTTAAAAAGAATAGAAAATAAACAGCAACAATATGTATTCTCATTGTTCTGAGAGGCTGAGGAACCTGTATCTGGCCAGGAAGTCTTTTCTCATTTTGTCACTCTCATGGCAGAAGATAAAGGATGAGAGAATAAATCCTGAATAGAGACAGTGAATGAAGGCCAGCTTCATCCTTCTACGAGAAGTTCAAGGGTAATCAGATGGTTCAGGGGTTGAAAGTAAGTGGTACAGTGCATATCTCAAGCCCCAGTGCTGGAGGCATTGATACTTGTAGATCCCAATACCTTGTTGGTTGCATATCTACCTGAACAAATGTACAGCCCTGTCTCAAGGAATAAAGTGGAGAATAATACAGGAAGACACTTGGCAATGACCTCTGGCTGCTACATGTGCATACATATTCATGCACATGAACATATATTCATTCCACATACATACACAAAGACACACATATGTGTGCAAGTATGAAATAAAATAAAATCCTACCCCACTAATACTGAACCCACACCCTGGTAATAATATCATTCCATTTATGAAGCTGGAATTCTTGCATTCTATTACATCTTTAATATGCTGCCTTTCAATATAATAAAACTCAAGATTACAGTTTGGACACATGAATTTTGGGAAATAAACCCAAACTATAGCAGTAATTAACTACAATATTGGTTTTATATTTCAAACTGTCTTAACAATTCTGTCATTTTGCAACAACAAATTTGAATGTACTATTTTCTAATTTGTGTTACTATATAATGTCCTGTTCAATACAATTTTGCTATTTCTAATGAAAATTGTATAGTTAAAATTGTCTGTAGCTTAATCACAATTCACTTAAAATTCAAAAGCATTGTGAATATTGCTGTTTAATTAGATATAAACAATTGCACAAATAATAAAAGTGAACACAATAATTCATGTGTCCATCTAGTATCTGAGAGAGAGATATATGTACACATTGTAGCAGTATGCCTCATAAGATATTCCAGCACCCATACAGGTCTTAGACCTGTTTTATGTGTCTCAGTGAAGGCCAGCCTCTCATTTTCACAGTAATTCATAACTGCTTTTACCATTCTCCATCTCATATTGTTGTCAGGTGCTATAGAATAAGCACTATTCCAATGCTTTGAATGAAAAGGGAGAGATGAGAACCCAGCTGGCTCATTTTAATAGAACCATTAGAAGAGATCTGGAAAAAATGTGAGGTAATTTCATTTTACTGTTTTTCCCTGCCTAGGATATTGTATTTATTTTTCATTAACTCATGAATTTATTACAATAAATAAGTAAACACATAATAATAACACAATTTAAAATAATAAGCACATAATTAAAAGCTTTTCAGTTTAACTGTCTAATGTAGTGAATATGAGTCACATAGAGCAATACTCCTCGCTACAGGGAAATTCTTTTAAGGAGCTCCTCACAATACATGCCTATGTGAAGCAAAATGTAATAACTCAAATAATCTAAATGTTTATTCCAAGAGATTAAAAAGAAATAAAACCAGTGGAAATACAGGAATCACAAAGTGACAATTCAGATCAATGTAAAAATAAATGAGGCAAAGCCTAGAAAACAATAGAAAGAACAGATGTAGGAAAGTATTGGTTTTTTTTTTCTCAGAGACAACCAAATATTTATAATTGGCTACATGAATGAAAAATAGAAAGATGAAAGAGGTGCAAATGGTACTGTGGTGATTTGAGAATAGTCCTATGGGCTCAAATATTTGGCTATTTGATTCCCAGTAGATGGACTACTTAAGAAGAATTATGTGGTGTGACCTTGGCAGATAAGTTTTGTCACTGGGCTTGAGCTTTGAGATTTCAGAAGCCCATGTAAGGTTCAGTGTATCTCTGCCTGAAACTTGTGGATCAGATGTGAGTTCTCAGATTCTACTCCATTCAAACATTGTTGACAAAAATTATTCTTGTCAGCAAACATAAGTAAATGGAAATATATGTATTATTAGATTAGAAGAACTATTATTGCTGAAATGTCCATACTATCCAAGACTACATGTGGATTCAATGCTGTGCCTATCAAAATTCATGTTATTGTTATTCATTTTTGGAGAAAGAAAAATAGCACTTAAATTCCTATGAAGTTCTAAAACAACTTCAAGTAGGCAAAGCAATCTGGAGGAGGAAGAAAATCTAAAGACTATACTATTTTTAATTATCTTTTAAGTTTTTATTCAAAGTGCCATGGTAGTATTAAAAAACCACAAACACAAACATAAAACAATGGAAAAATCTTAAAGTTCTGACATAAGTCACAACATGCAATCAGTTGGTATTAAGCCCATGTCTACAAAATCACAACACAAAAAAGCCATTTTAAAAAATATCTTTGATATTTGGAACAGTGGATGATCACATAAGAAGGATGAAATTAGACTGCAGTATTTTAGTACAGGACTACAACTCAAGTCAGTATACAGATTGAGACATAAAATAGTAAAATATAAAGTTATCAGAAGAAATAATAAGGTTAATGTTTTCTTTATGGGATTGATTGGAATCATTTTTTACTATAGTGATACAAGTGTGGAAATAAAACCATAAATAGAGTTACATCAAATCAAGAAAATAAAGTAAAAACAAAGAAGATGATAGCACCAAGAAGAGAAAGGCTGCCAGAAGGACAGAACATATGCAAGTTATATATTGGATAAGCATTTAATAGCCCATAAAGTATTGCCAGAAACAACTCAATAACAAGAAAACAAATAACATGATTGTAGTAGGCAAGTATCTGTTGACACAGTTGTATGATCAACATGTCCCGGGTAGAGGTGTCTCAGTATGAAAGAGCAGTTACTACTCTTGTAGAATACTGAGGTTCAATTCAAAGAACATTCACTATGACTTACAACTACTGATAACTTTAATACTTGAGTATCTAATGCCCCCTTTACCCTCCTCTAGTTAATGAATGCATGTGATGCACATCCCTAACACTCAGATACACATACCCATAAAATAAATGAAATAGGTATGTTTAAAAGAAAATAAATGTATATATTTTCAAAACACCAAGACACAAACATATGGCAGGATACTATTGTGTTTTAGGAAGAAAGGAAGTCACTTCATTGTTACAAATGGATAAAACCCCAAATAGTAATTATTTGTCAAATTAGACAAAAGAACAAAAATGTTGCATGATCTAATTTTAAGTGGAACCTAGCAAAATCTGAGAGACTCCTGGGAACAGGGATAAAGTCATGAGGACTAGACATAAGGCAAACAGACAACAGAGATTAATTCAGATAGCGCTTGATTGCCTTCACAAAGTAAGGCAACAATAGTTGTAAGTGTTGCTAAAACTACACTTCACATCGCTAAAAGTGTAGATGCTTAATGTTAAGATGATGACACTCATAAACTCACAAGTATGTGATGTAACACGTTGCCTAGTTTTAGGGATCATTTTAAATATATACATACATTAAAGCATCACATTGTGTCCCATAAACAATTTTGTTTCTGAAAATTGTAAGCATTATAGCTAGGATAGAAAGGGATCCTGGCAGTCAGGAGTCAAAAATACTAAGTGATACAGCTCTAATGGAAAAGTATTCTGGCAGTCTGGAGCCAAAAATTACAAGTCGCAGTAAGTGTATCTGCTTACAGCCCTGCTCCAGGGAAAGGTTTCTCCAATGTAACAACTCAGCTCTTGCAGGGGAGGGTTTCCCTAGCTAAGTTGTTACAGTTTTGCTGGGTCCCCCAGAATGAAACAATTCTGCTCAGCTAGGGGAAGGTTTCCCCAGTGACAGTGTTACAGTTCTGTTCCACTGTGCTCCAATACAGCTTTCAGAAAAGTTGTTACTTCTCAACTCTGCTTCATTCTGGCAAAAGTAAATCTCACCCAAACCTCATTCAAGAGATTTCTTGGGAGGGAAGAATCAACGAGGGTGTCTGCCGCTGCTAGGGTGGCGAAGGCCACAGCAAACTCAACAGGCACAGGGCTTCTTATATAGGGCTTCTTTGTGGCAGGGTTTTTCCAAGGTGAAGATTTTCAGGATGAGAATTGGTCAGATTTCAATCCCTGAGCTTGGTTAAACTCAGAGATTGGCTGGATTTTCTGCTCAGGGATTGGTTGGTTTTCCTCAGCTCTCACTTGGCTTTTGTGTTTTGTTTGTCAGGCTCTGCTTACAGAGCCAGGGTGTATTTTATTCACTGGCTCTCATTTCAGGGACAGATGTGTTTCTTCCGCTGGCCCCTTTACCCTAAAAAAACTTCAATTAAGTTCCAAAAGTATAGTTCTAATACAAAATTTGAAAACAGAACCTTTTTATACCAAACTATTTCAAACAGAGAAAAGAACTTTGGGCAGAAATGAGAAATGTTAAGAAAGTTTGAATTAGGAAGTATCCAGGGAAATGGCTGATTTGAGGATGAATAGTTTTCTCTCAGTGTCAACAACTAACACCAAGAACCTGGTCTTAATCATGATTTATAGACATAATTATTTTCTCAACATTATTGACATTTTTTTTGGTTTATTTGGTAGCAAGTCAATCCATTTTGCACCTTTTACAGAACATGATTGAAATTCATAATTACTTTCTCTTGGTTATTTCAAAAATTAGCTTAGCCATGAAATGCTTGAGCAGATGTCTCAAAGAGTAGAATCCTACTGTGGAATCATTGGCCAAGATTGCAAAAATGGAATGTAGCTGCAATTAGATTACATTAGGAGTAAGCACTGTGTCTACTTCCATTCTCAGTTAAAAACAAAACAAAGCAAATACTACTAATTCTATTTGTGGCAAATGTCTGACCAGACATTTCTACAGAACCTGTCTTCATATACATAGTGTAAATCTTCTCTGTCATATTAATACTTCTAAAAGTAGGCATTTTAAGGCATGAAAAGAGACTTTAATGGTAAGTATGCTTCTATTTGAGAAAATGCAAATAGACTGAATGAAATAAAATATAGTATCCATAAAATTTAGAACTCTAAAATTCGTCATTGAGCAATAATACATAGAATACTTGTTACTTATACACATAAGTAATATGTTATCAGAATACTGGATTTTCTTATTTGGGGATTCATTAAAAGTCACAAAAGGTCATTTTATTAACAGTTTGCTGATACAAAATTTCAACTCGAAATTATGAGTAATTCAAGAGTAAATAGTAACAGGGGGCATAGAATTTACACATGTTGTTCCTTGAATTAATAGTTTCACTTAAAAGGCTTCTGGAAGTTTACACACACACACACACACACACACACACACACACACACACACATACACACACACTCGTTTTTGGTTGGAACTTGCTCTGTAGACCAGGTTGGCGTGGAACTCACAGAGATCCATCTGCTCTGCCTCCAAAATGCTGGGATTAAAGGTGTATACTACCACTTCCTGGCAAAAGTTTATATACTTTTTAATTAACTAATTTGAGGTTTTAAAAAAAGCAGCTGTGTATGGTTATACAGCACAAACAATGGGTTTTGTTACATATGGAGCTAGGAAGTACACATATAATCTTGTATGCAACATCCTCCAGGTTCTGAGATTTCAGGATAGTGTTTGATAGGAATGAGGAAAAGCACATAAATTTCATTTTTATGAATTATATTCTCATAAGTTGCTATTATAGTTTGTGTTTAACTCCGTCTTCAGCTGCAGTAACTGCTTTAGAAGGTTGTAGATGCTTTTACACTGGAGATTTACCCATCAGATACTGCTATAGAAATGTAGGTCTGACTTGTAGCCAGTCTGACTATTCTGCTTGCTCAGAAGATACATGAGGACCATAAGCGCTGTGTTCTCCATTAGGGGTTGGGTCATATATTCCTTGGCATGATGAGGTGCATGTTTCCAAGTCAAGAAACAAAATAGAATCCTCCTCACTTTAATTTTTTGTTATTATTGTTTGTGTACAAAAATGAATTCTAATGCTGTGATAAATAACTAATGCAGAAAAATTGATGTTGGAGAATTGGAGTGTTGCTGTGGCAAACCTTATCATGTGGTTTATAGATTGATGGAACTAGTTTATGAGTAGAATGACAGAGTTTGGGGCTTTGGGACACAGGAGTCACAACATATTGTAAGGGGAAGTTTACTGGGCTGTTCTTGTGACATCAGAGCACCAGAATGCTCATGGAAAAAAAAAACACATGTAAAGGTGTGCTCATATGGCTTCAGACAGACATGTGTACTCTGTCAGAACTGTGTAGACTCTCTTGAGACCATCTGCTTTACATTCTGGAAAACAAGCTAGATACTTGCTTTCAGTGTGCTGAAAATTTGAGTGAAGCAAATTCAGTCATGAACAAATATAAATGGTGGGGAAATTTTCAAGCAAATCTAGTATTCAAGCTATGTCATTGTTATGTCTTACTGCCATTGACAGGGCAAATGTAAATAAGAAACAGCAAAAATGTAAGGCATGTGTAGGAAATGGGCATTGACATTGTAAAAAAAAAAAAAGTTAGAATAATTGTAGAAACCAAAGCTATAATAGATGAAAGAGAGCAGTGCCCTCAAAGAGACCCAGGATTCTCTTCACAAGACTTAAGAAAGATGCCTTGAAGAAATAACCTACTCATCAAATTCTTCAGGGTATAGGTTTTTAAAATAATCTATTTGAAGTCTTTATTTCTAAGAAAGGTAAGTGCAAATATGAAAACTTCATGGTGCCCTGCTTGAAAATAGCTGCCTGTATAACAGGCCACCAGACCTTAGCACAAGTGACAGCATGATGGAAGCAACATTCAGACAAGAAAACTCCACATGTAGACAGCACCACCTGCCAAAATGCAAACAAAGACTTAATCTATCAAAGTGCATAGTTCTAGGAATGTCCTTGCGTGAACTAATCTTCTGTTTTTGCCTCTGTAGGTCCACTCCTGGTGAATTGTTCTTGCTAACAGAAATATGTCAACCCAGGATAGGACATGTGTGCTTAGAAGCTCACCCTGAGAAGTGCTCAGGGCTACACTGGATCCCCAACACCAAGCAAACTTGCTGGCTGACTAATAAAACTTTTTATTGAGTTAACTATCTGGGTGGTCTTCTCTGGTGGATACCCCACAACACCTAGGTAGATATTTCTCCAGGTTCAGTTCAAACGGATTACAGAGGCTGTTGTTTACCCATAAAGGAACATGGCTATATCTTGACTATGCCACAGATCTAGCCACAGAAATAAAACATGGATCTGCAGTTTCAGGCATTTTGAGTAAAGAAGTTATTGGCTTATAAAGGCTTGCATCAAAATTCCAGCCAAAAGTTGCTGTTGTCTGACAGTTTTTGTCAAGGTTGGATTATCTGAACTGTGGCCCTCACAAGCTGTTCCAGGTCTGCTAAAATTATGTAATTATATAAATTCATTCATGTGCTTACAATTGTATTTTGAATTTTGCAAACAGTAAACATTGATCAATTTAAGTAATGATGAAAATGGAATAAGAATAAGCACAATATATAATATATTTCATATTATATAATTATATTATTATGTGTAAATATATAAAATACATTCAACATATATTATGTGATAATATAAATCTATTTTAGATAATATTGTGTATCATATATGTCATATATAATATGTATATATTTATATATTTCCTTGTCAGATAAATTTTTTGGCAGGAAAACTGTAAATTATTTGATTTTTATTTAAAATGTTTTTTTTCATTTTGCATTACCAACCTCAGTTTCTACTCTCCTTCTCCTGCCCCACCTGCCCCACATCACCACCCATCTACTCCTCAGAGGGGGTAAGGCCTCCCTTGGATAGTCAACAAAGTCTGGCATACCAACTTGAGGAAGGGCCTAGCCCCTATCCCTGCATCAAGGTATGTGGTTAAATATCATTACAAAGCACTTATTCAGACCAATCATATACAATTTCATAATGCATACATATACACACTAGTTGTGGTGCTATTAGATTAATTTAAAGGCTTGGTCATTTACTCTTTTTAATCCTGCATTAAATATGTGTGGTCATTAAATTTATGTGTTAAATTGTCTGGTATATAATTTGACCAAATGGCTTTTGAACTTTTCTTTTGGGTTTAATTGGGAGGGGGGCGGTTGTAGGTGCCCTCTACATTGTAATGAGTCCAACAAGGCAGTTTGCATTTTACAATGCTTAAAACACTGTAAAATCAACTGAAGACTCCAAGAGAACATACAAACTTACACAAAGCCAAAATCCTATGCCTGCCTTCTTAAAATGGGGCAATGCACTATCCAACCTGAGCTCAGAATAAAATATAGACATCTGATTGGTTTGAGCCAGCATGTTTTCAGAGTTGAAATTTCACCATTAGATATTCTGGTTCTTAGGGATTTGAACCAAAATTGGGACTACAAACCAGCTCCATCTGATTCCAGCTCTATGACTATAGATGTTATAAATCTTACCAAACCTCACATGTCATTTCCTGATAAAAGAGAGAATAGATTAATAGATGACAGATAGATGATAGAGAGAAATATTTGCATGCATACACACATACATCCACATCCACATCTACTAATTTGCATCAAATTATATGTCTCTATATCTGAGTTTGGATTGATATTCCATGTCTTTTTTTTATATGTCTATATACCCTTTACATTTTTTCCTGGAGTTCCTATTAACACTATATTTCAAATACTAGCTTGGAATCCTTGTATAGCAACCTAGAGCCTGAAGCTGTCTAAACTATATCAATAAATAAAAAAAATGTTATTTAGTGAATTCATTACAAAAGTGATAACTAATTTAATGTATATTGTATATTCAGGTGTTAAATTTTATTTTTGTTTATTCTTTGAAAATTTCATACTTGTATACAATATACCTTGACTATATCTACTCCTCACTTACCACCTCTAACTCTCTCAAGATTTCACATCAATTCTCCCTTCAAATTTCCATATTTATTTATTTAAAATACTGAGTAATTCTTTTACAATTTCATGCATGTGTATAGCATATCTTAACCATTTTCATCCACAAAATTTCTCATACAATACTTTGAGTATTGTTATATCAGTCGTTTTGTACCTTTGAAAAATAAACACTCTAGAAAGATTTCTCTTTAACTGTTCCTTTTTTTATGATTTCATCCACATTTGCTGAATGGTCTCATATAAATGGAGGGATAAGTAGAAAATGCAGATTATAAAGCATGCATCAGTGTCTATCATCTGTCTTGTGTTGTGTCCGATAATTCTCTTTTAAGTAATCAGATTTCACATATTATATTTACATGTGGATAGGAAAAAAGAAACAAACTTCTGACTTTACAGATGGTTGTTTTTCTTAATTATATGGACAGCAGTTTAGAAATAACTAATTGGTCATGCCTGACAAGTGATAGCAGTTTTTCCAAGATAAACAAATGTTCACATTTTTCATACTTAATCAGAGACTTTATGTGCAAAAATGACCAAATGTATCATCTATTCTAAGCCTCCTGTGTTGTTTTATAATAAACGACCATCTGTACTTTGATTTGACTGAGGTTTTCTGTGATGACCAGAGAATCTGATTACATGGCAGATGGTTTGAGAAGAACTTGTCTTTTTAAAAGTAAGCAGACAAAGATGTTTCAATACCCCCCTTTTCCTCCTCTTTTACTATAATGCAAAGGTGAGGACCATGATAGCAGCCCTTCAATGTGATTCGTTCTGCTTTCTTAAATCATGCAAGATATAAGGAGAGCTAATGCATTGGAGAAACTTTGTATAGTAATTTAAAATACTTTATTTCTGAGTTTCTCTCTTTCAGCTACCAGGAAAAACTGAAAAGGTAACAGACACCCATGCTTATCACAACTGATGCCATGACAGACGTACCACTCTGGCCATGGAACCCAACATACAGGCATTACCACTTGGCAAAAAGAAAACAAAGAGCTAATCCATCAAAATCCATAGTTCTGAGAAAGTCTCTAAACACACTAACATTGCCTTTTGGCTTCTGCTGTTTTGCTTCTGGCTAACTGTTTTTGCTAACAGAGGTGTGCCAGTCCACAATGCGGTTTTATGCTTAAAATCTCATACTGAGAAAGGCTCTGACCTACACAGGGATCCCCAACCCCCAGTGTGTTTGCTGGCAGGCTAATAAAGATTTTCTATTAGCTTAAATACATGGATGATTAGTCCTCTCTGGTGGTTACCACACAACACAACTGTAGGCATCTATAATCACTTTGTTGTCTTTATTTTCCAGTTGCAATACATGGTCCAGTGCAAGCTAGAGAAGAATTGGAAATTTAACCAAATATAATTTATTTAAGAACATTACATGTACATTAGCATGATACCTGATCATTTTTTTAACTTGGTTTCTGTAATTGCTTCTTTTCTTGTTCTTCTACTTTTTTGTCTACCGTATCCTTTGCAGGACATATGGACTCTACTATGATTTTTCTAAGAAATGAAATGGGCCAGTTACTTCATAACTCTTTGACAAACATATTACAGGAAAACAGGATAGTAAGAATTTTTTCTTGTTTAAGATTTCAGACCATAGTTAGTTAAATCTTTTGCAGTTAGGGCTGAGGTAAGGCATACATTTCATGAGAAGGATATATAAAGGAAGACCAATTACCACAGGGAAGCCAGCAAGCTTATATTATGGTCAATTCTATAATCATTAACTTTGAATTCTTTTTACTTGGTTTAAAATAAATCATAATAATTTAATCACAGTAAGCATATATTGTAAGCTGTGTTGACTACTGCAGTTATGATAGCGAAAACAAACAAAATAATCAAACAAAAATGGTCAGTGCACTCAGAGGAAGTTTACCCATCAATAAAATATCCACCTGAAGATTCTTAGTGAAAACAAAAGTGAAATCCAAATTAAAAATTACCTAAGGCTGTTTAAGGGGATCTAAAATTTACAGAGTATTTAGTGCATAGTCTATGTGCTGTGACTGTGAACCATTCTTTTACCAAAAATGAAATTTCTCTAAACAGAATGACAGTCAACCACAGCCAACGTGGTATTAAGATAACATATATTGTAACATTAGACTTAGGTAACTTACCTTACCCTGCATTTTAATCCCAATTTTTTAAACTTAGCACCATACTTTGGATTGATTTTTCACTATTCTTTTCTCTCTCTCCTGTTTCTTCTATGCAATGCCTATCAATATTCAGCCTTTAGCATTTTCCCTAGGCTGATGTGGAAACTGAAATCTAATGTCTTCTTCATTTTTTATGCTTATGTCTGGAGATGACATTCTTATTAGAACTCAGTTCACCTACCTAAATTTTCAAGGGAATTCCAATGCAAAATAATTCGTCATGCTGCACACAGGTTATTCCTTACAGAAATTTATTCACCTGTTATACCTTTCAAAATTAAATGATAGCTTAATTTTCATTTTGCTTAAGAAAAAAAGCAAAAATCCTAAAGTCTTCAGATTTAAAATCAAGACCATTTTTTTTTTGTGACCGAGGAAAACATATGCATACAGATTTTCATATGCTTTGGCAAATATAGCTATAAATATATATGCATTCAAAATTACTTCTTTAATTCACTTCAATTCTGCACATGTGTTTTTATTTCCAATTGCTGTCCTGTTTACCTCCCTTTTCTTTTCCACCTGATGCCTATTGTCTTCTCTAACACCATTTTATAATTAACCTCATGAATTCAATCATAGTTGATTCCTTACCAATTTTCTTTATTATATTCTCTTTCATGTCTTTCATAACTGTGGATAACTTCTGGGCAAAATATGTTTCTAATATTATGAATATGTTAATACAATATTTTTTAAGGCAAAGAATTAATCTCAACCAGTTAAAGGAATCCCAACAAAATAAAAGAGAAATCTATATGCTAAGAGTTGCTTGTCTTGTCAGTGTGGGCAATCAAAGCAAGGGTTTTTGAGATCCTTGTTAGTAATGAATTAGAAACAATGTAATATTGAATAGGTGAGCAATTATTAAAAGTACCTGCAGATGATACTGTAAAGTTGGCTCCCTGCCTTCAGTTCCTCTACATGTGTCTGAGATGCAGCACAATGTCACCTTAACTCAAGCTCCAGAGAATCTCCAAGCCTTTTCCCATGTGACACACCTTCAAAGAGACATTTACAAACACGCTTAAAATAAAACAAATTATAAAAAATAAAGATATATGTGTTTATTTGATAATATATCAAAATCTGAGATGATGTTTGACATTTTGTCATGACTGGGCAATGTTGAAAACAATTGCTATTTTTAAGTCTGTTAATAACAGTTTTCTAAATATGTCCTACCATTTTTTTTCATTTTATGGATGAAATTATCAGCATATAGTATTTGAAGCACATTTTTTATTAGTAGGGACTTTCCTATGTACTGTAGAATATACAGCACCAACAACTGAATGTCAATGAGTAATTTCTACTCCACCCACCCAACTGGTGAAAAATCTTCCATGTACCATATTGATTTGTTTAATTACTAGTGCTTTATGGCATCGTTATGAGTAATATACAGAAGAATATGCTTTCTAAAATACCTTTGTTACATTTCAATAATTAAAAATCTCCCAATTAAAAAGTAATATGAAATATTTACAAGGAGCAGTGCTTAAACCTACCTCAACTTGAAGTACCATGTTTTGTTGATATGCTTGGAGGCCTGCCACTTCCTGAACAGAAACAGAGGAGGAGTACATTGAGTGGATTCAGAGAGAAGATGAGGGGAGGGGATGGAAGGGGAGCACGGAGGCTAAACTATGGTCAGAATGTAAAATAAATAAATAATTTGTTAAAAGAGACTGGAAAATATTAAAAGTAAGAATAATTCATTTAACTAATGACAACACCAACTTACTTGTAAACGTGGATGGGACAAATCTCATAAAATCCTAACCTGAGATGAACTTTTGCAGACAATGAATGGTTGTTAAGGGAGGGAGAATTAGTCTGCTCTGGGGGAGAAAACCCCTCCCCCTGGATAGGTTGTCTAATCTCAAGTGGTCAATTCTAAATACCTGCCATAGGAGCAACATTAAACGGACTTGACAGTAATAATCATTTGAAAAGAAGAGGTTATGAATTTAAGAAGGAATGTAGGAAGACAAGAGGAACAGGACAGAAAAGGAGTAGAATGTATATTAATTTAGCACTTATGCATGAATTTCTAAAATAAGTAAATTAAAAAATTAATTACATCATAAAATTAAAAGGAAATATGTATAGTAGATTTTGTAATGGGTCATGTAATTTCTTAGAAAATCAAAAGTCTATTTTTGATGTTTTAAGAAAGTCATGCTCTTCATTTTAAAGTGGGTATGAGTGACCTATTTTATCTCCTTTACTGCTATTTTTAAACATATTAATCATATGCTATGTATTTCATGTCTGACAAAACTAAATTTATATTTATGAAGATCAATTTTTCTAGGGAAATGAGAGCAAAATTATCATGGGTCATGTCATAGGGAGGAAATTTCACAAAGAAACTGGAGCAGCTATTGTAAAAACTGGTACAAATAAAATAAATCCTATATTTACACAAAAATATAAAAGAATCTCTTTTCTCTGTTCTTATTTTTGAAGGTAAAGTTGCCATTATAGGACATATCAAAAAGACATACTATTAGATACTAAGGATGCTTGGCCCTTTAGGCATAATTTGAGTTAGATTAGGGTATAGTAACTTCAACTGAAGGTCCAATTTCCCCTTCAGGACAGAAAAAATTCCATAAGAATAAATGAATAAATCTTTTATATTCATACCAGAGGCCATTGAAAAACATATCTGATGAAAGTTTCTGTCTTTAGTTGTGATATCAATTCAATACATAAAGTGTTATTGTGTTCCCATCAGAAAGAGCCAACCTGAGAGTTGATGGCAAAGCCCTGGAATTTGGGGTACTTCAAGTCTAACTATGTGACTAGGATCCAATAATTACAGAATCATTCCCCATTCTCTTGTTTGCACGCATTATATAAAATTATGCTTACAAGAATGCTTTCTCTTTCTTTTAGGATACTTTTAACTTTTTGACTATACACCTTGTACAAAAGCTACTTTTTTCTTTTTTAAAAAGGCTTGATTTTCCAGCATATATTACCCTCCAGTTGTTTTACATTCTACATCAAGATTGACAGGCTTTAATTCCTTCTCCTGTTTGTTAAAGGTTTCTAAGTTTTAGCATGCCTTTTCTTAAAATACTGACAGATGATTATGTAATAAAATAAATTTATTCATGCAATATATTATTACATTATGGTTAATAAGTATAGAAATGAAGTATAGCTAATTAATTTTCCTATGTGAAGAAACTAAATTCACGTGAACTAAAATGTAGCTTATACACCTCTGGACATATTTGTGGATCAGGCTTTTATAGAAGGACCCCTGACATTCAGTGAATGATACATTTTCCTGATTGACCATATGTGCAACTCAAAGGGCCTAATGCTTTAGAAAATAGAGCAAATATCAGTCTGCTAACAAACAAAAGAATGCACACTGAAAACATTCTTTTGGAAATATCAACCGTTTTAGTGCTTACTATTCTACTGCAGTAAAACATTTGTAATTATACAAAACAGTTTATATTTATATTCATCAATGTTCTCCCAAGGGAAATAAAATACTGTAAGCACAGTTGCTCTGTATACAGGTCTACCAGTATTCATCTTCAGGCTAAAAGAGTGTTGTTCCTTTGGTCTGTTTCTTGTACCCTGTGTGGAATGAGAACATTTCTCTTCAGGAAAGGTAAATGCAATTACCTTTGCCTTCCATCCTTAACACCTTGATTTCTTGGATCATAATTCCAGTCAGTGATGGTGAAAGGACCGAAGAAAACAATGCCTAGGATCTGATGCTAGACTGTCCTATATGCTTGACAATCCTTTTTTGGTACTTTTGTTATTTGATACATGTTTACATATGGCTTTCCTGTCTTTATGTCTTTATCTATTAAAGAATTATATTCATTGGGCCGGGCAGTGGTGGCGCACGCCTTTAATCCCAGTACTTGGGAGGCAGAGGCAGGCGGATGCCTGTGAGTTCGAGGCCAGCCTGGGCTACCAAGTGAGTCCCAGGAAAGGCGCAAAGCTACACAGAGAAACCCTGTCTCGAAAAATAAAAAAAAAAAAAAGAATTATATTCATATACTATTTCCCCAGCCTTATTGGACACTAAATTTCCAGTCATGTTCTGCCCATGTCCTTGAAAGGACATCTTAATTATTGGCTGTGGTCCATAAAGTAGCATATAAGGGTGTAGCTAAGACTTTTTATTTCCAGACCAAATGAAATTATACATATTTTAAAGTTTTGCCAATCAGAGACACCTCATTTTTCCTCTTGTGGAATTCTGACTCTATACATGTGGTCTGTGCTGTATAATCTATATTTTAGTTCATGTGAACTTAGTTTTACCACATAGATAATTAATTACCTTTATTTCATTTATGAACTTATTAACATTATGAAATGTAACAATGTAATACAAGAACTGACCGAGGTCGGCTAAGTGACTGAAGGTTGTGTATATTCTCTAATAGCAATGAGGACAATATGGACAATTAATCACAATAGCTTGAGGTTCAGTGAACAAATCATCCTTGACCTATAGAGACATCTCAAAGTGCTCCCTGTCATGGATCCTGTGGAAATTTCACTGAGATAGAAGGTACCTGAAATTATTTTATAGATCTTACATAGTTTCTACTTCTTGCTTAATACATCCCCTTAACCTAGGTTTCCCTTATGTTATGAACGTAGACTGGCAAGTGGTTTACTTGTGAAGTAGTTTTTCCAACCTACTGTCGTTGGCATCTGATGGCAAAGAGCTTCTGCAATTTTGTGTTATCTAGGCTCATCATTAAGAAATTGACCCAGGAGAAAAAATTTAAATGGAATGATTTTTTACATTAGCTGATAGTTCCAGAGGTAGTAATCCTTGATTAGCTATATCCATTGTTCTAGGCCAGTGGTAAGGAAGACTATCATGGAGGAAGTAAGTGTTGGTACAGAGGTGTTTACCTCATGACAACCTGAAGTGGAAGCATGGAATTTCTTGATAATCTATGCAAATTTGGCTTCTGCAATGAACGTTCTAGAACTTAGTTTTCCCTCTATGGTGTCTAGGAAATTTAGAAGCAAGCAAAAGACCTAATTATTTGCTGTATCCAAAAGTACTGCATACATATGTTGTGTTTTGTATGTTTGAGGGAAGTCTCCCCAAAAATGCATGGGTTGGAAGATTTCTTCCAAACATGTTAGTACTAAAAGTTGGTGCTGACTTTTTAGAGGTGAAGCAAAGGTGGGAAGAGCTTTGAGGCTACCCTTGAAGGGGATTCAGATTGGGCAAAGATGATGCTACTGGAGCCTTGGTTAATTTTTGCAAGGCAGTTTTTATAAAAGCCTGAACTGAACTATGGACAGTCTTTCTGTTTTCATGTTTTGATCTGTGACCCTTCCTCCTGTATACACTTCATCATCTGTCATCTTGCCCTCACTAAAGCAGATCCTCTTCTGTGTGAATTTTCAGCCTCAAAAACTATGAGTTTCATTAATCTTTTTTCATCATAAACATCTTGTCTCAGGGATTTCACAATAGCAACAGTACAGAGTGAAATTTTAAGACTGTCATAGCCTTGCTTTGTATAAGCATCCAATAGTAAAACTTAAATATCTCTATCTCCAGATAACACCTCAGACTATCCATGCCTGTAGTTGGAAGTTTTTCTCAGGGTTCCACCAAGACTCTGCAGTCCCTCAGCCCACTTACAAAATAATCACTGAGAAGCTTATATTAATTATAGCTGCTTAGCCATTAGCTCAGGCTTATTACTGACTAGCTCTTACACTTAAATTAACTCATATTTTTATCTATGTTTAGCCACATAGCTTGGTACCTTTTCTCATTTCTGCCTTGTCATCTTGTTTCCTCTGTGTCTGGCTGGCAACTCCTGACTCAGCCCTTTCTGTTCCCAGCATTCTCCTTGTCTGTTTGCTCTGTCTATACTTCCTGTCTGGCTACTGGTCAATCAGGGTTTTATTAAACCAGTGTACAAGGGCATTATCCCACATCATTTCCCCTTTTCTGTCTAATCAAAAGGGAATGTTTTAACTTTAACATAATAAAATTACATATAACAAAATAGTTACCAAGCAAGAATTATAGTTATAATATTTAGTCTATTTATATTTGGAAAATTTAAAGAAAATATTCTATCTATCCTATATTTATGAGTCTACAGTTTTATATTTAATTTATCATTTATCATTACCAAGGAAAATTATAACTATCTAGTCTTCAACTACATAAAAGATCCCAGAAGGATATCATATTACCTAAGTGAACAGGAAGAGCATTGTAAGCAACTTCCAAAAATCTAGAATGACAGAGACAGCAAGCTGCCTGGACAGTCACCCAAAGTTCCTGTGCAATGTTGCAGCATCCATCTTCAGTCTGTAGGCCTAGAGTCTCTCAGTTACTTTTCTCTGTGTCTGGCTGGTGACTCTGAACTCAGCCATCCCTCTTCCCTGCATTCTCCTTGTCTACTTGCTCCACCTATACTTCATGTCTGGCTACTGGCCAGTCAGGGTTTTATTAAGCCAGTGTACAAGGGCATTATTCCCATAGTACATGCCCCTTCCAGAACTGAAGTTATTTTCAATTACATTTAAATTTTTATCATATTAAATATTAAATTCCTTAATTCCCCAAATCAGTTTATAAACTGGTCATTAACACTTTCTCTAGATCTCTGTATCAAACTCCATATTAATAAAGTCTCATTAGAGAAACAGACCCAATAATGCAGGGGTTTTTTTTGTTTTTTGTTTTTTGTTTTGTTTTGTTTTGTGTGTGTGTGTGTGTGTGTGTTTAAGAGAAATAGTATGAGAGAAATTAAGTATCACCAATCTAGTGAAGCAAAGGACAGATGTGCATTCATAGGATTAAATACTGAATGCTACACTCTTAGCACAAGAGAAGACCACTTTAATACAAAGACTTGATAGTCCTATTCAGATTTCAAGGTCTAAATAAAAATGTGTCACTTTAAAGACAGCAAATTAGACGGGGTTAATTATTATTCATAGGTGATTAGGTGTTAGGTTCTATACAGATAAATTGATTGAGAAAGACTCACATTGAAAGGCAATCTAGTTTACTAACGTAAATGTCATTTTCAGTTACAAGCAATCCCATAGACAAATTCAAAATAATATTTGATAAATTTATGGCAACCCAATAAATGTGGTTTTCTATTCAATATACATATATCTCAATAGTGATTTCTCTTTTTAAGCTTTCTTTTTATTTATTCTTTGTGTTTTTCATACAGGTATCTTGATCCCATTCATTTCCCTGTTCCTTCATATCTGCCCTCTGCCCTTGCAAACACCCCCCCCCAATAAAATAAAATTCAAGATAAAAAAAAGAAAAAAGTGAAAAACGTCATCATGGAAGCTGTAGTGCGACACAGTGAGTCACACAGTAAACCCCTTTTTCCTGTATATTTTTACTTGCAAGTGTTCCTTGCAAAGAGTCATTGGTCTGGTTCGAGGCCTCCGGTTTCTTCTGCACTATCAATGCTGGAACCTCACTGAGACTCCTCTTGTATATCCTGTTGTTGCCCTGTGTGGTAGAGATCCTGCAGTTTTGGGTCTCTAGGACTGGACCCTTCATGTGCTCTAGCAGATCATGGATGGAGTGGTCAGAGTCATTCAACTCATAACCCTGGTTCTGGGCCTGGGTAGATGTAGGGCTGGGCAATCTGCCAGCTCTCTCCTGTCCTCATCACCAGGGTGAGCTCTCCAGTGTTGCCCTGGTTAGTTAACCCATTGCCACAATGAGCAAGGGGTAGAACCAGTTCTCCTTTCACACCCTCAGGGGAGGCTTTTCTAAACTTACACCATCAGAGCCAGCTCTACTGTGTTGCCCAGGTGAGGTGCAACTTTCCTGAATGCTGCAGCTGGTGAGAGGCAGGAACAGCTCTCCTGCTCTTATGACTGCAGGGCTGACTCTCCTACCCACCACAGGCAGGAAGGAGTGGGAAAGTATCTCTCTCCCATCCATGCCACCATATGGCAGATGAGTCAATAGTGATTTCTTAAGGCAAGTGTTAGCATTTTGCAAATGTCAAAAAGAGCATATCATATATCGCACTCAAAATTTAAAATCCATTGCAGTTTAGTTAATGTTTGTGCATTTTCTATGTTAAAAGACTTTTATCTCATCTTCAAATAATGTTACAACTATCTCCATATTGATTATGCCATGTGGACAATAGTACTAGGAATGAGTCTGGCTTAACAGACTTGAAATGTAGAGCATATTAAGCAACAACGGGAAGTTCAGTCACAGCAAATTACAGGGTGACTCATAAAACACAGAAGGGCATTGGCTTCATTCTGTCATTAATTGAAGAATGATTAAATTTAAATAAGAAAATTATGGACTTGTGAAATGTGGTTTTCTAAAGGAAGATTAATTATGGGATATTTCTTGTAACTCAAAGAAAGTGATTAGGCTCTGGAGTAAAGGCCTAGCAACTGAATGAAAATTGGGAGTAACTTTGAAGACATTTTTAGAGTAAGAGACCCATGGATTATGAGAACAGTAAAATCAAATCAGGATTGCTGGGATTTTAAATTTAGAATGTATGTCTAGGACAGTGACCAAGAGATTGAAATGTACATCTGAGAATGAATTTTACAAGTTTGTCTTATCTTTAATTTTCTAGTTAATAGTCCTTAAAAATATGTTAACAGCTATTAGTCACTTACAGCTTATCTGTGTCCTTAATCCAAGCCACATCCCAATAAAATAGAGAAATCAATCACTTGATTTGAGACAATATGATTAACAAGGAGCAACAAAATAAAAATAAAAATTCAACTCAATGCTTTCTTTTCTCAGAACCTACACTCCCTATTATTGCTTTCTACTTGAGGCAAAAGCTGAGGCCTGCATCTATTCTGGGTAGTCAGCTTGGTCTAGGGATCTTCTTTTATTCCTTTTTGAGTCCTGCCCTGACCACCCAGCCTAACATGAGTTCTGGGCACCATAACTCCTGTCCTAATGCTTCCATGGCTAGTGCTTTCAATACTGAGGTGTCTCCCTAGTCCCAAGTGTTGGACTTCAGTGCCAACATTTATGAGTCCTGTTGGCTTGACAAGTGTTTCTAAAATTCTGTGCAAGGCTTCTGTGGAAATGATCTGCAAATGTGATTAGCATTTCTGATCAGATGACTTCAAGTAAAACATGTTATCCAATATGGTCTGGATGGATCTTATGTAATTAAGTCATGACCATGGTGCTAAACTTTCCTGGAAGAAGAAATTCTATGCATGGAACGGAGATATAACTTGAATCTGAAAGTTCTCGTCTTCCTTCCATAGTAGCCTGCCCTACAGATTGTGAAGGATGCCTTCATAACTTATCAAATCAACTCTAACTTTGATTAAACCAATGTATCAAGATAAACCTTTTAGTTTGTACTTAGTATCACGATTTCTGTTTATCTTGTTGATGCTGTATAAAAAGTTAAATATTTGGTGGCACATACAGTAAGTATGACAATCACACAGAAACAAAATAAACTTATTCCAAAGAATATTCTCTGGGTTGATTACTACATTGAGCTCTATATTTATTTCTGTAAATGTGTTCATTTACTCTCAATTTGTAAATATTTTGCACTAGAAGAATTTTCATTCATAGATTAGAAGGAAATGTGATGCATTTAATTTATTTACAAAATATTTTCAGAAAAAAATCTCACTGAATGTAATTATAAGATCTGGGAACTATTTGGAAAAGATTTCCACATTAAGTGACAGTCAATCTCAAACTTTAGGCTCTACGTATAATCAACAACATCAATGTGTTTTATACAACATAAGAATAGAAATTTTATGATACCACTCCTGAAATTAAAACACATTGTTTTACAATAAAAATCATAGTAGCAAAAAATCTGAGATTATCTCTGATACTTGTATCAGTGATACAGCTGAGGTCACTACTACATACCCTACATGCCCATGATCTCCTATTTATTGATAACTATTAGTTCACTCAGACTACAAAAGGCACTGGCTAATGGGAAGAAATCCACACACACCCCATGCCATACAACAGTTCAGTTCAGGTTGGGGATAGCCAACTGGGGCCCTCAAGGCCACTTGCGGCACCAGGAAGGTGGGTCCCATCTTGATGAGTAAAAATGTGGTGGAAAAATGGAAGAGAAAAGGAAGCAGAATGGTTCACGTGGTGTGGGAAGAGGCAGAAAGGAAGAAATGAAGCCTGTAAGGAAAAGATTGATGTTGGAGGCCTATAGGCTATCTGGAGCCTTGGTGAAGTTGGTGAGGAACAGGCTGATGTGGGAGGTCTTCTTGCCTCCTAGGGCCATGATAATGGTGTAGCCTGGCTGGTGACAAGGGCCAACTATGGATTCTTGGTCCTACCACAGCCAAGGCCCATGTGGAAGTCTGTGGCCCAAGTTGTCACCAAAGGCCTCAAGGATGTCCAGTGTCTGGGATGCCACTTGTAGCTATATCCAGAAGCTGACACTGGAGCCACACTGATCTGGTTGGCCTGTGCTGCCACCTGGGGCCATGGTGTCATCCAGGCCTGAGCTGCTTCCAGGGACCATGTCTGGGTGCATGGCCGGCCCTACAGCAACTAGGGTCTGTGGTAACACCCATAGCCCATATTGCCACCAAAGGCCTCATGGAATCCTGGGATCTGGGCCACAACCTGTGACCTTGTTGTGGTCCAAGGGCTGTGCCACCACCAGAACCATGCTGGTTTGGGTTATCTGCGTTGTCACCTAGAGCACTGGTGTTATCCAGGCCCAGGATGCTGTCAAAGGCCATGTCTGAGTCTGTTTCCTTATAGCAACCATGGTCTGAGTCAACATCTGTGGCTTCTGATGCAAGCAAAAGCCGTGTGGTTGCCCAGGGTCTGAACCGTCACCAAGGATAATGTTGGTGCCTAAGAGTCATGATGCAACCATGGCCATATAGATATAAGTGGCACATGCTACTCCCTGGTGCCATGATAATGTCCTGGCAAGGGCTTGCAGAGAGGGCCCATGTCGGGATCAGTGCCCATACTACAGCCAGAGTCTGTGGCTCCTGTTGCAGTCGAGGACTATGTTAATTCCAGAGAACTGGGCTTCCACCTGGGATGGTGTTGGTATCTAGAGGCCACACTGCCACTGGGGCTGTGCCAATCCGGGTGACCTTTGCCACTATTTGGCGCCATGGTAGCATGCAGACCAGGGTTGCTGCCGAGGACCATATCTGGCTCCATGGTCCTACCACAGCCAGAGTCTGTGTTGAAGTCGGTGGCCCATGTTGCCACTCAAGGCCCCATGAAAGCGGGGAGTCTGGACTGCAACCTGTAGGTTTGTATCTAGTGGCCATGCTATATAGCTTGGGCCATACACTTTTGGGTGGCAAATGCTTCCACTTGCAGCCAGAACGTCAGCTGGGCCAAGCAGCTAGCTACGGCCATGTCTGGATCCTTGGTTCAGCTACAGCCGGGGTCCATATTGAAGTCTGTGGCCCAGCTGACCACTTGGGTCCACATGGAGTCCCGCTGTTATAACCTTGCTGAAGTCTGGTGGCCAGGATGTGGCTGGGGCTATACAGATCTGGGTGGCCTGGGCTGCTACCCATTTGGGTACAAGTTGCTATCAAGGGCTCTGTCTTGGTCTGTGGCCCTATAGCAGCCAGGTTCTGGGTGGACATACGTGGCTCCTATTGCCACCAATTGCTATACGGATCTGCAGGGTCAGATCAGCCACTGAGTCCGTGTTGGTTTCCAAGGGCCATGATGCAACCATGGCCATGCAGATCTGAGTGGCATGCGATGTTGTCCAATGTCATAATGACATTCAGGCCAGAGCTGCAGCTGAGGGCCATGTCTAGGTCCATGACCCTATTGCAGTCACGGTCTGAGACATTAGTCTGAGGCTCCTGTTACCACTGAAGTCCTGCCTCTTACTGGACACTGCAGAAAGAGAGCCTGCTCCAACCCTCATGGGAGAGGTAACCTCTGCTCTTGGGAGAGATGGCCCCACCCCTCACCAGAGGTGAGGGAGTAAAAAGACCTTGATGGCATGGGAATAGGAGAGCTGGCTCTACCCCCTGACCTAAGATGGGTGGACATAGTGGCCCAGAATGACCAGCTCAGCTACAATGCAGGCCCACAGCTGAGCCTTGTTGTTGGCCCTCTCTATCATCTACCACACCTAGGACGCGCCAAAGCTTGTGAAGGGAGTGGTCCTGCAGAACAACACTAGCAGAATCTTCAGGCCAGCCTTGGGATGTTCCAGAAGAGTTCCGGTGAGGATGTAACGATGATGGTGTACCAGAAACCAGTGGCCTTGAACTAGAGCAGTGACTCATTGCAATGAACATTTGTTAGTAAAGCAGACTGGACCAAAGGTTATACTATGGGACATTCCACTCCTGATGCCAGCAGAATGAATGAAAATGTGTTGGAGGGACAGGAAAGAAGGAGAAATGCAGAGGATTTTATGGTGATATTTTATTTGTACTGAAATGTTATTTTAATTTTATGTTAATAAATAAAGTTGCCCTGGGGTCAGAGCTATTAGAGCCATAGCAAGAGCGTGGTGGTTAGAAGAGCTAGGTAGATTTCTGCGTGTTCAGGGATACAGCCAGTATTGGAGACATACGCCTTTAAGACCTGGAGGGCGGTACATACAGGCATTGATGAGGCAGTCATGTGGTTGGGTTTACAACCAATGAGAAGGCAGAACAGAAAGACTATTTAAACACAGACAAACAGGAAGTAGCTCTCTCTCGGGGAAGCTAGGAGCACTGCAAGAGGTAAGATTTTATCTCTGAGCTCTGACCTCTCGGCTTTCTATTTTACAATGGCTCTGTGTTTCTTATTTTAAAAAGACGATTGGTTACATCTACAGGATTTCTTTTTTGTTTGTGTGTTTGATTTTAGATTTTGTTTGTTTACTTGCTTATTTTGTTTTGGTTTGGTTTGAATTTTTAATTTTTTTTTTATGTGGGTGGTATTTCAGGAGTGAAGGGAGGATATGGGAGGACTGAGAGGTGAATGGAGTTAGGGTGCATGATGTGAAATTCCCAGAGAATCAATAGAGAAATTATGTTTTAAAAAAAGAGGCTATTAAGAAAAAAGACCTTGGGGAAGCAAGTTAAGATCCTGAGAATCAACTTACTCATTTTATTTCAAATCTATATATATATACCAAAGGAGGACTTTCCCAAATAGGCTCATTCCTGATGATGATGAGATGTAGAAAAATGTGAAATTAGAAAAAAATAACACAAGGAAATCAAATTAGAATAGTAGAAGGAATAAAATATAGCATCTCCTGAAATAAGTAGTGTGTTGAGGAAAAGCACCAAGGCAGTGGTTCTCAACATGTGGGTTGCAACTCCCACAGGCATTGCTCATCAGACATCCTACTTATCAGATATTTAGGTTACAATCCGTAACAGTAGAAAAATTTTCAGTTATGAAGTAGCAATTATATAAACAATTTCATGATTGGGGGCCACCACACCATGAGGAACTGTCTTAAAGGGTCCCGCATTAGGAAGACTGAGAACCATTGCAGTGATTCAGTGTGTGCCAAGTACCTATTTTTTTCCTCTTTAAACTATGCAGCAAAACCAAATATGATGACCCACATTGTGCCTGTGACACCAAACTCGTCATTCCTGAGAATCTTTAAGAAGGACAGGCAGCTTCTCTGGTGCAAATTCTTCAAATTCCATTTAACACACGGCTCTCTTGTGCTGTGACACAGCTGCTGGAGACAGCTGGGCAAAGTTAGATAAAACTAGAGTCTTTGTAAGTCTGTAAACTGTGGGCACAGAATGTAAGCACAGCAGCTCTGTGGACGGGGCACTGAGAGCACCAAGTCTCTAGACATCAACTCAAATCTGCTGAGCTTTGGGATAGCATAGGGCCATGCAGGTGGCCTTCTGAATCTTACAGGAAAGTTGGTGGAGAAGTGAATTTCTTGAGTATCACCTCCATCTGTAGATCTGACCACAATGAGAAACTCTTGTTAACTTATTAGCATTTGGAGGTCCCAGCAACCCCAGTTATGGAAGAAAGACTTATTACAGTGTATGTGTGTTGGAGGGGCTGTAATTTAGCTTTCTCTCCAAATAAATATTTTGTTAATGTTTTTGTATTAGCCTGCCTCTGAGTTATGAACATAGTGTTCTTAGTTCACTCACAAATAATTTCTTTTCATTCTTTTGGTGTGTGTGTGTGTGTGTGTGTGTGTGTGTGTGTGTGTATGTGTGTGTGTGTGTGTGTGTCCGTCCAAGTATATATACCTGTGAGACCAAGAATCAACACTGGTTATCTTCTTCAATTGTTCTCCAATTTATGTTTTGATACAAGATTTCTAACTGAACCCTGAGATAACTGTCCAGTTGTGTTGGTCAAAGAGCAATCTATAGGGATCCCTCATCACTGCCTTTCCCACCCTGGGAGAGCAGGCCTATGTCATCATACCCTGCTTCTTAAGAGACTCAATTTGTAGCAAGACATTATATATTAAAGTAATTCATTGTGTACTTTATTCACTCTATTTCTTTTGTGTGTATGCCTTGTTTTCTATTTGTTCATATTTTTCAAATTGAATCCAGGGACTTGCACTACCAAGTCCTCTACCACTTAACTTAGAGTCCCAGCTCCTATCATACCTTTTATAGCCTAGTTTAGGAAGCTGATACAAACTTGGTTTGTATGTTGTCATAAACTCTTTTTATACAAACATGTATTTTTATAAGATATCAATTATGGACTAAGACTGCATTTAAACTAAATATAATATGTCAAAATATTCTGCTGAAAGAACATACAGATCATATTTATTTAATAACAAAATGTCTAATATTTTAAGAAAATAGCTAATTCCAATTTAATTTTGAACACTAAACAACAAAATATTAAATAAATTGCTTTAAGCAAGGGATATTATAATATCATTACACAAACAGTAGGTAGATGTCTATGTGTATGTGTGAGAGTGTGTGCTTCTGTATGTGTGTGAGTGTATGTGTGTGTGTGTGTGTGTGTGTGTGTGTGTGTGTGTGTGTGTGTGTGCACCTATGCATACTTTCATGCACATGAATTTTTAAAGAAGAATGGAGGACATTAGAAATTTAAGTAAAACTTTAGAGAAAGGCTGTTACTAGTTTTCTGTTTGACTAAGCACCACTTTGACAAAGAAAAAGGCCCTGTCCCTGACCACTGAAAAATTATGAGAATTAAACTTTTCTTTAAAAATAGCAGTGTTTTTTTTTTTCACATCAGTGATTTTTGGCCTTTGGTAACCAAAATTCAAGTATTTGCTTCATGGTTTCCTTTCTGTTTTCTTTGATCCATTCATGAGATGTTGAGTGACTTTTCATGCTTAGCTTTAGTTAACCGATCTCCCGCACCCCATCTGAACCTCCAGTCTACCCCTAATCCTTGCTAGCCCCATTTTCCTCCATGTGCTTTCAAGGCACAAATGTTCTACTCTGCCCCCCACACTAAAGACTTCCTCACTTTCAGGGTCTTTATTTGTGTCATATGGGTCTCTACAAACATTCTAAGTTAAACAAACAAACAAAAAATACCTAAGCATTTGAAGCTCTGGTTCTGAAGGAGAAATTCAGTATTTGGTATTCTCAACCTAGGTGAGCTTATTCAGTATATTTCTTCAACCCTAAAATTTTCCTGTGGATTTCATAATTTTCCATTATGACTGAGTAAAATTTCATTGTGTGCATGTAGCACATTTTCATTTTTTGACTCAGAAGTTGATTGAAATTATACGAATTCCACTTATTTGCTATTGTGAAAAAAAAGCTGCATTGAAGGTGAGTGTGCAAGTGTCTCTGTAGTGGGTTGTTGAATTCTTTTTGTATATGGCTAGGAGTGACATATGTGGGTGGTTCTATTGGTCATCTTTTGAAAAACTGTCAAACTGTTTTCCAGAGTGGCTTGAGTAATTTGTACTGCCACTAACAATGTTCAGTGGTTTTCCTCTCCCTCACACATACCAGCATCTGTTGCCCTCTGTACTCCTGATGGGGGCCATTTTGAGTGGAATGAGGAACAATATCAAAAATAAATTATAAAGTGCATTCCCTTCATGACTGAGAATATTCAATGATTTTTAAAGTGCACAGGCAATTTATTTTGTTCTGTTCATTCACAGTTAATACAGAAAATACTTGGAAACATTTCCATATAATGTTTGACACAGAAATCATCAAATAGAAGTATACAATGTTGACAGGAGGTAGTACATTTATAATTTATAACCCCAAATATATTTATAAATTAGAAATGGAAAGATCTACAAATGAAATTATGAAGGTTCACCAAAGTCATTTAATCTGTCAGTTTCTCATTCATTTTTATGTCTTAATAATATTCTATTGTATGAATAAGCCACATTTTATTTCTCTCCAGTATTTGATAGCTATTTGAGTTGTTTTAACTTTTTTACTATTAGCAACACACTGCTGTAAACCTTCATGTACATGTTTCATAGGTGCACATTTTCAGTAGTTTGAGGATATATTCCTAAGGGTAGAATTGTTGAATAACAGAGTAACAATGTTTTGCATTTTGACCAACCACCAAACTGTTTTGCCAAAGTGGCACACCATTTTACAATTTCACCAAATTCTTGTTTTTAAGGCTCTGATTTTTGTACAAAAGCATTCAATCATTCTGTCAGACCAAACCAGGAAAAGTAAGCTATAGTTCAGAGCTGTTCTATTCCATTTACTATGCAAAGCCATTCTTGGTGTTTGCAACTCTCAGCCCTTTTGAGTATTGGAGTTCTTCCATTTGAAAAATGTGATATTTGCATGGGATTGTTTGAATTTTGTTTTCTAGTCCCTCCCCATCACCATGCTCATAGTTTGAAGGTAGATTTTTCTTTCAATAAAGGAACAAAAAAAGTGAACATCTTGTTTGTAAATGGGTATCTAGTAGCTAGTGGTAAACTTGAAATGGTAGAATTCTTTAAAGCCTAATTCTAGGTAGCCTTAAGAAAATGTATCTTAATTATTTTTGAACCTGTATTCACCTTGTTTTTTTTCAAATATCTTAAGCTATATTTTCTTTTTCAGAGCTGCTTCTTATTTAGGGCTACTTTTTTTTTTAATTGAGGTGTAATTCATAAAAGGGTATATTATTTTGATGAGAATTTTTACAACTGTGGCTGGATGTCTTTCATTAGTCTTCCAAGAAGGGCCATTTTACTTTTTTAGAGTTACTTTTTAAAGTCATGAGGTCAACAACTTGGACTACTATGCATGTAAGTGCTAATGCAAATTAAAGCCCAAGTTGACCTCCAGCAGCAGTTCATTCTATGTTGACAGTGAGAAAACACTTTGCCTGTTAGGATACTGTTACTCGTGGACTGAAAAGCTGAAGAAACCCTTCCCCCTATTTTGTTTTTTGCAAAAATCAAGGTATATTCTAGGGTTTCCTGGTTGACCTCAACAGATAAACTGAGATGATAGTCTTAGTTCAGAATTGATCTGAATGTAGATTTACAGTCTACGTGTACATCTGGCTAAGTGAGATCGCTTTCACAGTTCTGCATGTATCCCATCGGCTCCCCATTAGTCACTGAACTCTTAAAACTGGTATTGTAACATTACCACAATGTTTTGCGCCAATTTTATAAACTTTACAGTGCAGTATGTGTTCTTTTTCTGAGGCAAACCAAAGGTATATTTCTCAAGGTTCTGCTGCTATCAGCAGCGTTGATGGAGGATTTTTTATACATTTGTAATAGATAGAAATAAACCAGAAAAAAAAAGAAGAAAAAAAAAAGTGGTGGAGGAAAATTGTTAGCCAGTTCTTGTAGTCAGAAATTATCCTGTGTCCCACCCAGGCAGTGGTCAGGAAAAATCTCTCCCATTCATATCCCCCAAGTAAACACATAAAGGCTTATAATATTTATAACTGCTTGACCATTAGCTCAGGCTTATTACTGACTAGCTCTTACAAATATAAATTAATATATAATTCTTATTTATGTTTAGCCATGTGACTTTGTACTTTTTCTCAGTTTTGCCATGTCATCTTGCTTCCTCTGTGTCTGGCTGGTGACTCTTGACTCAGCCCTTCCTCTTCCCAGAATTCTCCTGGTCTGCTCACCCTGCCTATACTTCCTGCCTGGCTACTGGACAATCAGTGTTTTATTTATCAACCAATCAGAGTGACACATTTTCACAGCATACAGAACAACATCTAGTCTATTTGTATTTGGCAAAATTAAAGAAAATACTCTATCTTTCCTATATTTATGAGCCTTAGTTTCATATCTAATTTATCTTTTATCATAATCAAGGAAAAGAATAACTATTTAGTCTTCAACCACATCGAAGAACTCAGAAGGATATAATATTACCTAAGTAAATAGGAAAAGCATGGTAAGCAACTTCCAAAAATCTAGAATGAAAGAGACATCTGGCAACCTGGACAGTTCCTCTGTAATGTTGGGACATCCATCTTCAGCCTATAGGCCTAGAGTCTTTCAGTTGCTTCTCTCTGTGTCCTATAGAATGTCTGACAGTCTCCTCTGTAAAGCAGGAACTTGAAGGACAATCTTGCCTTGCAAAGTTTAGTGGTCACCTTCCTATGGATCCTGTATGTCCAGTTCAGATAACATTTTGTCAAGCAGTTCATGCAAGAACAGTTTCTTGCCCAAATGGCTCTTTTTGCCAAGAAGATAAACTCTATATGCAGTATCTTCAATGTCCATCTTCCTCTTTGAAGTAAATTGGTGCTGTCAGGAGCAGATGTGTCTCATTGTCCAGGAAATTCTAAGTTTTTACAACATTTTAAATGCCATATTCTGTAGGTCTTTGAAGTGTTTGAAGATTACCTACCTAATTTAAATATATCTATGTATACCCAGAAAACTTAACTAATATGACTATAAGTTTGATAATCCTAGATGACTAATAATCTACATTTCTTAATTTTACATTACAATTTCAAATGAGCTACACAAACATAATACTTAAACAAGAGTAGAAATAATACATATGGTATAACAAAATTAACTTTAAATTTGTATCAACAAACTAAAATCCATAGCAATGTAAAACATGGTGTAGCTCAGTCTGTTTAAGGGGCCCCTGGCAGTGTGATCAAGATCTATCCCTAGTTCATGGCACTTCCCACCATTTTTAAATTATAACATTTGGTGTCCAGACTCAGATAGGCTATTGTGGTGATATTTTATTTGTGCTGAAATATGGTGATATTTTATTTGTGCGTTAATAAATAAAGCTTGCTTGGAGATCAGGGGGGAAAGGCCAGCCATTTTAAGTAAACAAAGAAGTCAAGTAGCACATGCCCTTAATTCCTTAGCAGGCAGGATCTCTGTGTGTTCAGAGCCAAGTGTGGTGACACCCGCCTTTAATCCCAGTACCAAACATAGAGACTTGAAGGTCTGTACAGACAGACAGTGACAGAGCTATGTAGGAAGAGGAAGTGAGGTAGCTGGGCTAAGAGCCAATGAGAGGACCGAAAAGCAAGGCATATAGCCTGGGCAGACAGGATATCTCGATTTTGAAAGCTGTGGAGTTGGTGAGATGAGATTATCTCCTGGTTTTCCATATTTCCCTGATTTTCTCTAAGACTTTAACCCAAATTTCTGGCTCTGTTTTTTTTTTTTTTTTAATAAGACCATTTAGAAATTCGTCTATAGGCTCTCCTGGCAGTCTGAGATGTGCCGGGACCCTGGATCCTGTTCTTCCTGAAACAGGCCTACTTTTCGACCTAATGAATCTCTGGGACTTTCCATCCAACACTGACAATTAGTAAGCCCCTCTCCCCGACCCCCACTTTTACACTTCTAGCCATTTCCCAGGAGTGAGGTTTCATTTCCTGAGTATAGTTCTCACCTTTTGGCTTTTTTTGAAGTCCTGGTACTAGGCGACTGTGTCTTACTTGGGCTTTTAGCCCATCAGCCCCTGCTTTATTGAATGATGATCCACTGAGCAGCCTGTTCCTTATCAGTCTTTGCTGAATATTTGGGATTCGAGAGATTCCAGTCCTTGGAGCTTATTTCTCTACCTCACTCATGGAAAATGCACCTACCACCACACCTACAATCCAACTTAAGTGTTAAATGTATCCACCTTTGCTCCAGTACCCCTTAGATAGCAATTCAAAGAGCTGCTTACTAGCACCCTGTATCCCAATATTTCAGGGGACCTTTACAACCTCTGTTAGTGATTCAATGGGTATAAGGGGTTACCCTGTTTTCAAGCTTTTTCCAAGTGCTTCTTTCTGTTCTTTCTTCTGGCTCTACTGGGCTCCTGCTAGCTATAAAGCCTGCTGCTGTACCTCCCTGTTAAACTGCATTTTTCCTGCCCAGCCTCTGCAGAAGCAGTTACATTATCACCTATCTCCGGGTCCTTTTCCACGGCATGTGCACCCTTTAAAAGTGCCCTCCAGGCACTGCTCCTGCTCTTTGCCTTGTCTCTTGCCTCTTACTCCTCCCTTGCATCTAATTCCCTCTCTTGCCTCTTCTTTTTTCTCTTGCTTCTCTTCCTCTTGTCTGCCTAACTCTCTCAAGTCCCCACTGTGATACAGCCTTTTAATCTTTCACTTGTCCACTCTCCCAGTAAACCTCTTTCACTAACTCTGTTGTGTGTGGCATGTTTGCTTAGTGGCATACCTTGGCAGGGCCTGCCAAAGGTACCCACTTCATGTTAGGACCTTATCTGCCTGCTCCACCCACAACAGGTCTGCTCTTTCCCACCTGCAATAAATCATCTGCTTTCTTACTCACTCTCTTTCACATGCAACAAATCTGCTTTCTCATTCAACAACAACTTTGCCTTCCATTCGGTACCAAGAATTGGGTCTTTGGTGTGGCTACCCACCTCTGACCATTCCCCTAGTTGTGAGACTGGCCTCAGTATCCTTTGGACCAGACAGTCAGGGAACCAAGAAATAATTCTCCACTTTCTTTCTTTTTCTTTGCTCCAATACCTGCTTGTGTCTGTCTACTCTCTCTCCCTCTCTAAATGTTCTGTTTGCTGCAACATTCTTGGTGAGAGATGGAGAAGCCAGCTTCATCTGGCTCAGCAAACACCAGTTTTCCCTTTCTTTTAATTTATTCAACTCCTGTTTAATATGTGTGTGTGTGTGTGTGTGTGTGTGTGATAGAGAGAGAGAGAGAGAGAGAGAGAGAGAGAGAGAGAGAGAGAGAGAGAGAGAGAGAGATTTGGATTTAACCCTATATATGTAAATATGAGCTGGGTTTAATTCTGCCTGTATGTGTATATAACTTGGATTCAACTCTATGCATATGTGTATGTAACTATTGTTTAGAAATCATGTTTTACAGATGCAGAGATCCACAGTCAAGCACCATGCCAAGCTCCAGAAGTCGAGTCGAAGAGAAGGAAGAGAGATTCTATGAACAAGGGGCATCCAGATCATGATGGGGGAAAACTTACAGTTTCAACCAAACCAAGCTAGTGGGAACTCATGAAATTTAGACCAAAAGCTTTGCAGCCTGCATGGGACTGGACTAGGCCCTCTGCATAAGCAAGACAGTTGTATAGCTTGGTCTGTTTAAGGGGCCTCTATCTATCCCTGGTGCAATGGAGCACATTTCCTATGGTGGGACACCTTGTACAGCCTTGATGCAGGAGGAGAGGCTTGGACTTGCCTCAACTGAATGTACCAAGCTTTGGTGACTCCCCATGAGAGGCTTTACTTTTTTGGAGAAGGGGATAAGGGATAAGGGAGGGATGGCTGCGGGGAAGCAGGGAGAGGGTTGAGAGGGAGATGTGTGGATGGTATGTAAAATGAATAAAAAATTTCTTAATAAAAAATAATAAAAAAGAAATCATGTTTTAAACAGCATCCATGTGGCTCTCCTCCATCTTAGCTGGTGACCTCATCATGATTTCTTGTGAGCTCCGGAGAGGGGATTTGGATCCACTATGAACAACATCTTGCAAGGTCCAAGTGGTGCCAGACAGTTCCACAGAACCTGGACAGCAAAGTGAAACAGCCAGCTACCCCAGGACATGGCCAGCACCCTGGTTTTCTCAGGTCCCCCAAAGATGATTACCACCCCCCAGGTGAGCAGGAAGCAGTCTTGAGAACACGGCACCCTCATCCCTGCCTCACCTGCTACCCCTTCCTTACTCCCCACTTTTTTACAATAAACAAAAGGAGGAATGCTAGCATTTAGGCTTCTGTGCTGGCCTGCCCTTAGGGTCCTGACAGGATATAGTCTCAGCTTCAGCCAAGAAGAGCACTCACTCTCTGTTCACATTCACCATGTTTCCTTATAAAAGGCGGGTCCTGCCCACCTCCTTTCTCTGTCTCTTTCTCTTCCTTTGCTCTCAGCTCCAGGAACTGGTCTCTGCCCCCTTCTCTGCCCTCCCCTAAATAAAGCTCCCATGTGGGCCCTACTGTATGGTGTGATTCCTTCCTGTCATTTTTAAATTATAACAGTGACAGGGAATAACTGAATCAAGTTTGACCTGGGGCGCTGCAAGAGGGCCCCCCCAAGGCATTTCCCAAGGGCAAAATGTTACCCTGTCTGTCACTTGTTGATCTGTATTCATTGGTCCAATGTCAGCCTTTGCCACACCTTCTGCATACTCCAGAAGGGAGGGGCCTTCTGTTTGGATTATTCCTAGGGAAAACAAACAAACAAACAAACAAAAAACCAAAAAACAACATTGTTTCTAGGAATGCCCTGTCTACAGTCCCTTTTTACATGAGCTTGTTTGGCACAATTAAAACACCTTATGTTTTAGTTTTTCTTTAAGCCTCTGGAAATCACCTCTCCTATCTGAATATTATCATGTTATGACATTCAATATTGAGTATATCTCATGTCCATTCCTCTATGGGTGCTGATCTTACCTTAAAGGCCTAATTGCACTTTTCATCGTGTTGCTTCTGAGATTGGAGGAATGTTAATCTGGGTATTCCATTGCTGTAACAATTAGGTCCCCATAAAGTCATTGCTATATTAGCCACATATAGCTTTGACTTTCCTCTATGTCATTTTGCTCCTGTACATTTGATCCATCTCATGTTTTGTTTTACCCGAGATAAAATTCCAACCCCTAAAAGCTAAACATTTACCTCTTGAAGAGTCCAATTTGGATACCAAGATGATGGGGGCAATTATTGTTACATATGCTCCTGCATCTACACGACCTTCAATTGCAATGACATTTATTCATACCTTTATCTTTGGTGTTTGATTGTTTATAGAAGTCTGCCAAATATTTGCTTTATGGTTCCTCTTGAAATTTTCATTTCATCTTCTAAAGCTGTTCTATCATCCAGAGCAATATATATAACAATATGCATTAGATCCTTTAATTACTCTGGGAAGGAGTTTCCCCCACGGTGATAGGGAATGACTGAACCAAATTTGACAGGAGGGCCTGTGAGAGGTACCTCAAGGCATTTCCCAATAGCAAAGGGTTACTTATCTGTCTCTTGTTGATCTGCATTCAATGGTACAAAGTCAGCCTTTGCTACACCTTCTGCATACTCCAGAAAAGAGGAGCCTTCTGTTTGGCTTATTACTAGAAAAAAAAATTGTTTCTAGCAATGCCTTGTCTACAATCCCTTTTTAGGTGACCTGTTTGCCACAATTAAAACATCTGATGTTTTGATTTTTCTTCAAGTTTCTGGAAATCAACTCTCCTATCTAAGCATCATCATGGTTATGAGATTCAGTATTGACTGTATCTTAGATCCACTCTTCTATGAGTGATGATCTTTCCTTTAAAGGCCTACTTGCCCCTTTGCATTGTGAATTAGCATTTTTCAAAAGCCAAGTATTAAATTATTATTTGTCTAGCTTCTGAATTTGGTATCATTATACTTATAGCTGAAATCAATCTTTGTAAAAGAAAATTAGTGAATGTTTCTTTTGGGCCCTATATAACTTTAGTAAATGACTCAGTTCTCGTTCTGATTTCTTCAGTTCTGTTCGAAGCATTCAAAGTGGCTGGATGGCATGGAGCCAGTGTGTGGTCATCATATAGAGACTGCCTTTATTCATCAGCAGTTCCCAATGATGCAAGCTCCCTGTTCCTTCAATTATTCTCTTAAGTGTCAGCTTCTTATTTAGATTTTTCCTATATATCATGCTTTCATCCTAGAACTCTACCTTGTCCTAAAGATGATGTATTTCCTTGGCACTCTGGATTTCTCCATGAATTTTTATAACATTTTTATGTTCACAGTTAATTCACTAGACTGTCTCTAGTAGAACATGAGCTCCAGAGGGTAAGGTTTGTTGATGTTTCTTGTTCAGGGGTATATTACCAGGGCTAAATCAGAGTTCTAAACCATCACATAGAGTATTGATTTTAAAAGGAGCCACTATAACTGAGGACTTAGTTTTAGCTCATTCTATTTTGCAAATGTTTCTAAATATCTTCCTAAGAAAAATGTTGTTTCAAAAATTGATGATGTGTGATTTTTTCAAATAGAGTAAATACTATAATTATGTATGCATGCAAATTTCTATTCAGAAAGTGGATTTATTGAATGATCAAGAAATCATAGTAGTGTGTTGAACTAGAGGGTACTCTGCATGATTAGAGAAAATGATGACATTTGATAAATGGATAAAGATTGACATAATATAGACTAAATGCTATATGTCTTATCAGTTAGGAATCCATTTTTCTTTTTTTTTGTTTTTTTTTTTTGTTTTTTGTTTTGTTTTTCAAGACAGGGTTTCTCTGCGTAGCTTTGCACCTTTCCTGGAGCTCACTTGGTAGCCCAGGCTGGCCTCGAACTCACAGAGATCCGCCTGGCTCTGCCTCCCGAGTGCTGGGATTAAAGGCGTGCACCACCACTGCCCGGCAGGAATCCATTTTTCTAACCACATCTGTTTACTTACAATTATGTCAATAGTATTAGCTTATAGTATATTTCACTCTTTAGTTCTTTTTGTGTCTGCTTCTGTGACTGCATCTTAAAGAAGCTCCTATTAAAGACTGATGTGATCACCCATCCTAATTCTTTCTTAACCCTTTCCACCTTTCTATGTAGTTACTGTTTTGAATAGAACCATGCAGACAATCACATAAAATGGTAAGTAATACTAATAAGTCATCCTATACAGATCACTTCAATCAGCATGAGTATTTTCCTATATGTTTCTCAGAGTGGGGGCAGTATAACAAGCAGAAAAGAGAAATATTTCCCTCTCCATTCATAAATTCAAAACTTATGCTTGAAAAATTTAGGACAACTTCAAGAAACTTGAGTTAAAAAACATTCAACTTTCATAAATAAGCTAGAGCCCTAAAAATAGATCTCTTATGTTGTATTTGACCAACATGTAGCCTTGTATTATATATTAACAAGTTGACACTCCATGGTTTAGCTCACAGTGTTGACACTAAATCTCAGTGTCAGAATTATGAACAAAACCCAAATTTATGGATTTCTGGTGGACAGTTTACTATTCCAGGCAGACCTTTAACATTTATCAGTTAACATACCATGTCATTCTATGTGACATGCCTTATTGTTTCTGCTTATTCTATTTTCATAGCCATTCTATAAATACCAAATTTATTGGTCACCAATATAAATTTAGAGCTGGATGTGATCATCTTAAAGGATCAAGATGAGTAGGCACACCTCTATATAAGCACTCCATTAACTAATAATCAAATTTTGGAAGGATAGCAACAAAAATATTTACAACCTTAATCTGATAGAGATTGTAAACATACAAGATTATAAAGACATTGACTTGCTTTTTTCTATAGGCTAATAAGAATTAATCTAGGAAAAATGACATAGTCATCTCTTTTTTATGAGGCTGATTATTAAAATGTCAATTCAAATCATTAAAGGTATGTGAGCAGGGAATTAATAGTGTCTGCTTTGAAGTTACAAGTTGAATTAAACTGAAATAGAAAGAGTAAAACTTGAAGCCAGAGCTGGTCAATCAACTTGACTATTCTGACATAAATTTTCAGTCCTTGTATATCTTTTGATTTCTTCGTATGTTTCTTTAAATTGGACATATGAAGAAATATGCCAATGAATATATTACATAATAAAGTTAATTCACCTACACAGCTGAGATTAAAAATAGAGCAAAGATACAAGACAACTTTCCCAACTTATCTAAAATGGCTCTTAACACAAATAATCCAAGATAATAAATGATTAGTTTGAAATATTTTTTAAATTATTTATTAGGATGTATGTATGTGTGTGTTACTTGTACATGTAAGTGTGCATCTCGTGAGTGGGGTAGAAAATCTCATGCCATGCATGAGTTCTAGGTTCAAACTCTGACCACCAAAGGTATGTACCTTTACCTGCTGAGAGCTGATCGGTCCAACTTTTTGTCATTTTATGAGCTCAGTGTGTGAAACTATTATAAAAAGTGATAAAGATATACCTATATTTTGTTGCATATCTTGTGCGTTGGTTAACTGTCTTGTTGATGGCTATTTTGTTTATTTATATTTTTTGTGCATTTATGTTTTGCCTACATATATGTCTGAGTGAGGGTGTCAGATCCCCTGGAACTGGAGTCTCATACAGTGGTGAGCTGCCACATGGATGCTGGGAATTGAACCTAGGTCCTCTATGAGAGCAGCCAGTGCTCTTAACCACTAAGTCACCTCCCTAGCCCCAAGATCTAATTTTAGGAGAGGTGAAATTTTGACTAAATTTGACAATTTTTCTATAGATTTGCATGTTATTAAGTTATATAGAGCACATAATAAGAGTTTATGAACATTAAAGAAACTTATTCCTTATTTATAAAATATGTTGTAGTAATAGAAATGAGTATTGAATCAGAACTCTATTATAATTGCATCTAAAAATTATGATGAGTGTACTAATATAAAAAAATTAAAACGTTCTATTCTAATGGGAATTTGTTGCTAGAAATATAAATTATTAATAATGTAAACCAAAATTCTTCCTAGAGATCCTATTTTAAACAATGTATTTCTAAAATAGCTTGAAATATATACATTAATATCTCAGTGATTTCAATAATTTCAATAACGGTTAAATCAAAAGAGGACTTAATCTCTAGAAAACTTTATTATGTTCATTTAGTATATGTATTACTTTTGTCCTCAAGTATCAAATGAACACATTATTTATGTCACGTCATGAAGACTTTGTTACTCATTGTAGTCTAATCCCATAAACTTGTGCCTTTGGAAAATGTACCTTATTGACTTAAAATTTCTCACAAAAACATGACTAGGTTATCTATCTCATTTAATTATGAGCCACTCTGCTAATTTTACAAATGCAGTTGGAAGATTTATTTATAACACGTTATGCTTAAACAATCTCATATTATTAATATGCTAAGGACTGATGAATAAAACATTGTTTTGATTTCCTTATTTGTAATCTTGGATGCTTGGAGGTTCTGAAATTATGTATCAATGTGTGTGGATCATGGATAATATACTAATACTGAATGAAATCATAATACCCTTGAGAGATATGGTATTCACAATATAAAAATCTTAAATTTTCCTTAATTTAAATTTAAATATTTAGGTAATTGAAATATAAAAAGTATAGCCTCTTTATAATGAGTCTACACTTTAGTCCATGTATAGGTTTACTATTTTTAAATACTATTTTATTGCAGCCTAAAATTACACATATTTATAACTACTTTGCCATCGGTTGAAATTACTTAATAAGGTTTGCAACTTTGGAGAACAATTAAATATTTTAGACGAATAAACAATCAGTATTTTCATGTGCTTTCTTTAATTTGTTTAAAAAATTAAACAAAATCAGCTGTAGTAATGTATAAATATTTACTTCCAGAGTAATATGCTTTTCAAAAATATAGTCTCAAAGTAATGCCATGCACTTGCTTTATATTCAGCCATTATTTTGAACAGATTGCTTTGAGACTAAAATTAAATTTCATGTTTATAATACCAGTCAGCAATTGAAATTTAAAGCCAAGGGGATTGTTTTGAATAAAATCATTCAGTGGACTTTTCAAAACCTTCCATTTATTCCCTTTGTCTTTTGAAGACTGAGCAAATAGACTGCAGTACAGTAAACAAACTGGAAAATATCCAAGAACGTTCAAAGTAAACAGTTCTCCAAGCTAGGTTGCAGTTAGGTAACACCCTGAAGACTTCCTTCCCAAGGCATCATGCATAACTTAAGACTTTTTTTCTTAAAACATATTCATGCCTGAAGGCGAAGATCTACACAGTGTTAATCTGGTTGTCTTCAGAAAAAAATGAATGGAATTAAGGCATTTTTTCCCCCCAGCAGCATACATTAACCTTCTGTGCCTTGGAAGAAAGAGCTCTGAAGGCATATGCACCCACAGATGGAAATGCACTCGTGGAATTTTTCTGCAGCAGCCGATATTAGTCAAATGATTGGAGCATGTGTACTTCAGTTGGGCTGAGCAGGGGTGTAGAAGCAGATGATGTTAAGAACAGATTAATAACTCTGGCACTGAGCACAAAAAGGGTTTTGCTCATGTTTTCCTCTTCTTTTGTTTTGTTTTGGTACTTGGGTTAGGAGCATGGTTTGCATTTTAGTGATTTATGCTGGATTAATTGTTTACCTCAAAGAAAGAAAAAGATAAGGGACCTCAATTCTCTAAACAGACCTCTCCCTAAGGAGTGAATGGATATCAAGGGAATGCAGGACAAAAGAGGCGCATAGCAACAGTCAGTCAAGAGCTTCATTGGAATATCAAAATGCCTACACCTTTTTCAGAAGAGACAGTGGGACCAAAAGAAAACAATGATTCTCTGAAGTACTCGAAGCACTCAGTCGTTTTTTCATACCTCTCATATCCTATTAGTATCAATGCTGTGGGTGAGTGGGTGATGAAAAGGGAATAAACACACAATGGAATTTTCTTTCGCCATAGAGAAAAATGCTATTCTGAAAATTGCAGCAAATGTGTGGATGTGGAAATTATAACCCAGACTGAGAAAAGTAAACATTAATTATTCTCTTTTATTTGCTGATCTTTGATTTTGATTTTTATATATGTGTATTAGATGGGAGTGTGTGTGTATGTGTCAGGAAGTGTTGAAGGAAACCAAGACAGCAGAGCGAGTTGTGTCATGTGACATAAAAGAAGAAAAGATGTGGAGGGAAAGTGAGGTGGAAGGGAAGGGGGTGAAGGACCAACAAAGTTATAAATAAAAATGCTATAATGAAACCTATAATACTGTGTATTCACCAATAAATTATTTTCTATAACATCTCACAACTTATACATAAACATTTCAATGCTATTTCCTGTTATCTGGCACATATTGTGTTTATTGAATTATTTGAACTTATATGTCACAGATGACTTCCAGAATATGAACAGATATATTTAGACACCCCTCAGCTATATAGATCTATTTATATGCTGGATCTGCTGTAACATCACTCACCCATATGACCTTCAATTTTCACACTATGTTCACATGGTCTTCCCTGTCCTAATCCAGGAGTCGTAGTTGATATGTGCACCCAAGGGTCACCTGGACTCTGTTCATATATTTACAGAATTTTCTTTTTATTTTACAACATAATATTTTTATTGATTATTTGGGAGTTTCACTTAATGTACCTTAATCATATTCATTTCTCAGTCCTACCAGGTTCACCCTCTACCCCTGTGACCTCCCCCAACCCCAAGACAGAAGAAGAACAGAAAAAATATTACTAAGTCCAATTTGTGTTGCTTATATACTCACTGGGGCATTGTCAAACTCCCAGTGGCCAGTCACTTAAAGAAAACTGCACACCTTTAATCCCAGCACTCAGGAGGCAGAGCCAGGCAGATCTCTGTGAGTTTGAGGCCAGCCTGGTCCAAAGTGAGTTCCAGGAAAAAAAAAAGAAAGAAAAGAAAAGAAAACTGAGTCCTTCCCCACACCGAACCATGCCAGAAACCATCAGCTGTGAAGAGCTACACTTCATGATCCATATCAAAATTTGTAGTAGTTGCTGGGCAGTGGTGGAGCATGCCTTTAATCCCAGCACTGGGGAGGCAGAGCCAGGAGAAACTCTGTGAGTTCAAGGCCAGCCTGGCTACAGAGTAAGTTCCAGGAAAGGTGCAAAGCTACACAGAGAAATCCTGTCTCGCAAAACAAAAACACAAAAACAAAAACAAATTTGTAGAAGTTCTCCTCAATGGCTTCCTGTCTGAACTATTACTTTTGGGTGTGGTGGTGAGAGGCTGTCACAGAATGTCTTGCATTCTCAACTGTGACTCAGCAGTCACCATTGTAAAATAAGCTTCTCAGATACAGAGCAAGCACCAGGCTGAGCTCCAGGAGTCCAGACGAAGAGAGGGAAGAGGGATTCTATGAGCAAGGAACATCCAGATCATGATGGGGAATCCTACAGAGACAACCCAACCCAGCTAGTGGGAACTCAAGAACTTTAGACCAACAGCTGTGAAACCTGCATGAGACTGGATTAGCCCCTCTATATAAGCAAGACACTTGTATAGCTTGGTCTGTTTAAGGGTTCTCTGGCAATAGAATCAGGATCTATCCCTGGTGCATGAGCTGGCTTTTTGCAGCCCATTACCTATGGTGGGACACATTGCACAACCTTGATGCGGGGGAGAGGCTTGGACCTACCTCAACTGAATGTTCCAGGCTTTGCTGACTCCCCATGGGGAGACCTTACCTTTTCGGAGGGAATGAAGGGTGAGTTGGGGGAGAAGCCTGTGGTGTGAAAGCAGTAATGGGAGGAGGGAGCAGAGGAAGATCTGTGGTTGGTATGTAAAATGAATAAAAAATTTCTTAATAAAGAAAAACAAAATTGAGAAAAAAAAAACTAACTTCCTTGACCTTTACTGTCAGCAGCAGCACAGATCAGGGACTTCCACATGGTTCTGACGATAGCATGGACCACAGACATCTCTGTGGCCTCCTGCAGCAATACAGATTATGGTCAAAACAGAGCCTTCGGCTTCTGCATAGAGCACAGACATCACCATGGACCCTGGCAGCAGTAAAGTCCAGGAATATCAACATGGCCTCCAGATTTTTCAGAGACATTTCATTTTTTTTGTATAATGTTGGAAATGATGTTGTAAAAAACCTACATGAGCTCTATTCAAAGATACAAACATGGCTTATGGAAAGTTAAAATTTCATTGCAATTTTCACATTCAGTAAGCAAAGGTTTGCTTTTTAATCAAAGCACAAAGAAATTTCTGGAGGGGAAACCTCCACTTTTTACCTCTACTGGTAAAAACTATGAATAATTGCATTTTACTTTCAATTTATAAGTGACTTAGGCAAGAATAAATTTGAAGATTTTAATGTAGATGCATGGATAAATGACATACACATTGACAAAACATTGAGTTGGGGTTAATTTGTGTGGAATGTAGTTGAGTGACAAGGGAACTGAGCTCAACAGATGAAATAAAGAAGGATGTGGTAGGCAAAAATAAAACAGGTGTTTAAAGCAATGGTCAAAATGTTTTTGTTTTTATGATTATCATAGTTTCTGATGTGAAACTTCAAATTATCCCCTTTCTGATTTGAGAGACCACAGAGGTTGCCACATGGAGCCCCATAAGCCTGTTGCTCTTTCTTTCCAAAGTACATGTCTGTGATGTTTTCATTGACACATTCCCAGGGATCAAAGAAGCCTTTTCTGTTCTTTTAAAAGAAACATGTTAACCAATTTTTAAAATCCCTTTCAACTGAATCCTAGAAAAATTAGAAAGATCTAGAAATGATCAGGGTAATGCTGTGACTGGCTCATGCATAACTTGAAAGTATTAAAAGTCCAATCACCTTCGTGGTCCTTACTTACCCTTCTTAAGGTAACTCCTGTCCTCAAACCTGAATCTAGCACACATTTCCACCTGCTATTCAAGCTTAAATGTCATCACTGGGAGATTTTTTTTTTTAGTTTTGTTTTGCAAAGTATCTTGTTCTATTTTTCATTTATATTATGAAATTTTTCTGTATTTCTTCAAATTGTCTATATTATTTTCTTCTATCTGGTTGACTTTTCAGTAAGATCATTAATTGCTTTGGAGAAACTTCATAACTGTTCATTATCTTTGAATTAGTTATTGTTTTAACAATGTCTCACTTGCAGGTTGCTGGTAGTTTTTTGGCTGGTAAGATTGTTGGATGGATAGGGTTTGCTTGCCCTCGCTATGAGTGGGAGATCAATGCACTGCACATTGCCCACGTGGTTTCTTCTAGTACAGCCAGTTTTGGAACTACTTACATATACTTTAGTGACATGAGCTTCAGAAACTTGTGTGGTCAGTTCATTGGTTCAAATATGACTTTACTCTGGGGAAAGCATCAGGTTAGACCACTGGGTAATTTAACTTAGGGCTAGGATACCCCCAGGGGAAAAAATTTCCCATGGATAATAGGAAATTTCCCTTTGTTTGGCATGGGGCCAAGAGTATGTTGGATCTTAGTAGTTGGAGTTGGGATTTACATCCATTGAGACAGAAGGATGGAGTGCCTCCAAGCTGCTTGTTCCCAGTGGGTAGAAAAGTACAGCAGCATAGCTGGGAATGGTCCACTGCACCATGCAAGTAAGTGTTATGATGACAGAAATTCCCAGTGATGGATCGCATCACTTATGAATGATGTTTGAGCAACACTCTATCTTCAGTTCCAGTTACAAGGTGGATCCAAAGAAGATCCTATTGTTTCATGGAGGATGCCCAACATGATCTCTCCCCGGGTTACTGCAGCAGCATAGACTGTAAGAGGCTTCCTAAACTGGATCCAGGTCCGGAACAGGTTGTAAAATTCTTAGCCTTAAAGACGGCAAGTGGCCACAACAATAACAGGAGAGATCAGGGCCTCCCAGGCAATATTCTCCGATGGGGGAAATATCCCATAGGTTCTGAGCTGATACTGAATAGGTAGTGTAGCAGAAGCAGGAAGGTATATTCTCTTCTGGAGGCAGTCATTCTGTGTGCCTATGCGTCACAGGCTTTCACTGCTTCCCTATTGTTCCCCAGAGCTCTGCTTCACAGGCTAGTCAAAATGAGTTGTCTTAGACCTCCCGGATCAGCATGTTGCTAACGTTATTATTCTATTTCCTTTGGAAGTTTAAAGTTTTACTGTTGTCTTCCTACTTTCACAGTATTTCAGAAGAAATCTCCCTTTATTTTTATAGTTGTTGATTTATAATGGTATTTTAAATTTTTATTCTATATTAAATTAGGCTTTGTTGTTTTTTACTAACAATGGACCATTTAATAATGTTATAATTTTGATTGATGTCTGTAGCATGAATCTTAGAAGATCTTATTAATAAGATCAAACCCAGAGCCAGGTATTGGGGTGAATGCTGGAAGATCAGAGAAGCAGAACAAGCCACAGCTACCTCACCTTGCCAATTCCTCAGCTGATCCTGTTTCCTCAGACTGGATGCCTCTGTGTCCTCATCCAAATGGATCTCAGCTGAACTGTGCTGCTCAAAGCCTAAAAGCTTAACCAGTTAAAAGCTTAACCAGCCAAATGCTTCTAGTTTTTGGTCTTCACGCCTTACATACCTTTCTGCTTTCTGCCATCACTCCCTGAGATTAAAGGCTCACTTCTTGGGATTAAAGGCGTGTGTCACCATGCCTGGCTATTTCCAATGTGGCCTTGAACTCACAGAGATCCAGAGGGATCTCTGCCTCTGGAATGCTAGGATTACAGGTGTGAGTGCCACCATTTTCTAGCCTCTGTATCTAGTGGCTGTTCTGTTCTCTGACCCCAGATAAGTTTATTAGGGTGCACAATATTTTGGGGAACACAATAGATGTCATTTCTTTATGTTTCTTAGGCTTGGTAGAATGAACATCCAAAGATCAGTGATTTTTGAGTTTAATCAAATTTTATTGATTTTAAAGTTTTATCAGTTTATTTATCCAGTTTATGTGTGTTTGTTACAAGTGTTTCTGTGTAACACATGTGTACAGGAGTCCATAGAAGTTAAAAGGTCAGAAGAGGGCTTTGGACGTCTTCAAGCTGGAGTTAAGAGTATTTAGGAGCAGCCACATGTGTTTTGGGAATTGAACCCAAATCCTCTGCAAGAGCAGTAATTATCCTTAACCACAGCCTCACCTAATCCAATTCTGAAAAAGAAAATTCAGTCTTAGTTTTTCCTCCATGTGTTTTAGTTTCAAAGATTATGCCTTAAACTTTATTATACAAACTTCAGCAAGATAAAGGAGGTAAGTTCATGATAACACATTTTCAACTTTGTCTAACACCTTACAGCAAAATCCAAAAGTTGGAAAATCTGCAACCTACTTTGAGCTTCAGTGAGCATGTATCTAATGGTAATAGTGCATGGATGAGTGGTGTAGGCAGCTCCAGCAGAGGTGACCGTTGCTCAAATCTTGATTGTAGTTGGAACCATGTTGAAGCCACAGTTTTGTTTAAGGTGAAGCTTGGGCTCCAAGCTAACCAAGGGCACTCAAATCTTTCCCTAGAGAAAAATTCTATCTATTTCCTTCCCATAAGGGAACCCAAGGTAATTGACATTTTTCTGCCAACATACTTCAAGGACAAGATTTTGAAGATCATGCAAGTATCAGTGCAATAGGAGACTATGCTGGCCATCTGAGTAGTCATGAGACCATGCTGGCCACCAGAGTAGTCATGTAGACCATGCTGGCCACCAGAGTAGTCATGTAGGCCATCAGTAGTCATGAGATCATGCTGGCCATCAGAGTAGTCATGTTTATTTTCCACAGGGTCTGCAGTCTTGGTAGTTATGCCTCCAAGGAATGCAGTATTGCCAAGAAGGAGCTGTTTTTTAAGTCTGGCTTTACATTATCACCATGCACAGATTTTGGCTGGAGGATATTCCTGTGAAACACATGCCAGCCCGGACAAAATGAAAGTTATTGATTACTCTATTGACATATTTTACTATTACCCTACAATTACTGGAGTTTAAAAAGCCCTTGCTCCTCCGAAGTTGAATGTGGCAGCTGATATTAATGGCTCTGTTTCCTGTATCCGTGTCTTCAGTTTTACCCAGGGGATTTTCACAAAGACCAACTTTGATGTCATCTTGAAGGTCAAAAGCTAACTAGCATGTTTCAACTAAGTCTCACATTTGGAAATTCATTAAACATATTTTTAAGACCTATGTCAGAATTTCCATGCATAAGAAAAGGACTTAAGAAATAGTTTTGATATAATTTTATATAAGATCAAATAAATTTGTTGGAAATGTTTTTATACTAACCTGATAAAACTTTTTATTTGTATTTGCAGCATGGAACTTTCATTGGCTCCTTGAAGCTAATATTTCTTTACATACATCTGCACTATTCATATGATTCTCATTTAAAAACAATACTTTTTCATTACAGCATTATACTGATTAGATATATTAGATGCTGGTTAAGATAAATATAAATAGTTACACTAATAATAACTTAAGGAAAAGGTGAATTCTTTTACAATCCTTAGAGTAAGTAGCTCAAAGATCATAATTTCTACCATTAGCAATTATAGCAAGTTATCAACATTAAAATGATTATGTTAAAAAGAACATTCAATATTTTAGCTAGTAGACAAAACATGGACTTGTTCTTACATGGAACGCTTATGCATCCACAAACACAGTATAGACTCAATCAAATATTTGAAGACCTAAAAAGAACAACTTGTACTGGTTACACAGTAACCATAGTGAGGTGACATGCATATGTGTGAGTGAGTGTATATGTGTTTGTGTGTGTGTTGAGCATTTGTATATATGAATGTGCTTATGTATGTGAATATGTGGATATGTGTGAATATGTGTGTGTATGTGTTGTGAGTATGTATATATGTGAGAGTGAGAGTTTGGGTGTATATGTATGTGATAGTGTGAGTTTGTGTGTGAATATGTGAGTGCATATATGCATGAACATGTGTCATGTGTGAGTGTGTATGTGTTTGTGCATGGAGAGCTTCTTTGTTTGTTGCAACAGTTAAAATATAGAGATATAGGTATTTGTTGTGCATTATTTTATTATTGTTCAAATTTTAGATTTTTGCCAAAAGTTGCTAAAATATTCTGCTTCTAACTGGGGTTTTATTTTAAAAACTTTATATAAATATTTTGGAACATATACATTTTCCTTGACCTAGAAAAGCGTTTTTCCATAAAAAGAAAATGATGGTTATTATTAGGTAAAAATAATAAAAGTACTAACTGAAGAGTGTGTTTTGTTTCTGTTTTTTTATATAGTCCATTTTAAGTAACAAAGTTAGAATCAGAATAAAAGCCTTAAATTAAAAAATCAATATTCACTGATAAGAAATCTGTCAACATTACTAATCATTTTAATACCTAAATATAAATCTCTCTGATGTATGCTACTAATTCAGCGTGACAATACACTGCGTTACTTCCTCTTTGTAACCTAGTTACCTTGAGATAAGCAGCCTCTATAGCACATAGAACACAGGAGAAAATGCAAGGCTTTAAAAGAAAAGGGTTGGAAAAAAAAGAAAAGAGACACAAAAGAGACAAAGGGGATTTAGATATGTATTTGAGGCATTTGCATGGCCCTATATTAAATTCTTTGTTTTTTCCAACAGAGAGAGGTCTGAGATGTAGGTAGTATCATTGTATCAAAATTACATTATGCAGATCCTTGATGCCTAGGTATAAAAGAGTAATAAAATGTGTGTCAGAGCAGGGGAACCAAATGATCCTGTTCATTGTACTGAAAATAATGGGGAATCTAACAAACTGACCAGTAGTCTAAGCATACCTACAGCATTCCCTTAATGAACAAGCAATTCAGCTATAAATCATGTGTGCTTATCACAGATATTACAATTTGATCTATAGTAATAATGACAACTGAGAACAGAAAAACATACTCATAGTAAGAATCGATGAACCAGGAGCATCCATGTATTACGGTTTAGATTTTGAGACACTGAATGCAGTTACTGGTATGCTGATCCTATAGATTTTTTATTATTTTTTAATTAAAACATGTTATATGAAATAATATAGTGTTTTATTATTTGTGCTATTGCTATAATATATTATACATGCAGCATATAAATTAATTACTTGGGTTTTGCTCTTTGCTATTTTACTTTTAGCCAATTAATATAGTTGTTCAGATGATCGCACTATTTTTCACAACATATCAATCTTTTTGACAAAATACTTCTATTCTAGTCAAAGATGAGCATCTTTTTTTCAAATGTTCTTTCTAGTTCTAAACACATTGCAGTGTAATTCTTCTCAGTTTATTTATTTACACTGTAAAACTCTGTTTCAATTTCATGATATTAAAATATATAATTTCTGACAGCCATCTGGAAATCTCATAAAAGTATTCAAACATTAGATTCTCATACATGGTAACATTTTAGTGACTACAATATTATTTTCATTTTTAAAAAAATACATACAAACAAGTAAAATGTAAAAATTTTCAAATGTTGGAGAATTGAAAATGTATTACATATTTTCATATTTAAGAGAAAAATTTTCAAAGTAATATTAGAAATGTCAATATAGAGATGAATATTAGGGTATGGTACATGGAAATGATGTAAGTCTAAGGGTAGTGTTCACAATAAGCTTTGGAAAGGTAAATTTGATAAAGGACTCCTTCCGTTCCTCACACTGGTTTAGAAAAATATGTCTTTGAACTGAGTGTTGAAGTCTGGAAAGTGGGAATTCATGAATGCTGGATGTTGAAGCTTTTACAGTACACATAGAACAGAGTGACAGTCTATTGGTGCCGAAGGTTCTCTTCATCAGGTTGGCATCTACAGTCATCTTTCTGCTTGCCTGGGTTGTTCTTAGGCTTTGCTACAGTTCCATGATATTTTCTAATATTGTTGATAATATTTGAGCCACATTGTCAGTTAGTTATTGTCTAGAATGAGGAACCATACTTTTGTGAACCTTGCCTGAATATTTATAATAGTTGAATTCTCTCCTCCATGATATGTACATGCTTAAGCAATGGTACATTTCATTCTTTATTTACTAATAATTATATTTCTTTCAGTTTCCACTTAAGTAGAGTCCAGTTAGATTTGTTAAACAATGGAGAAGGCTTATTATCTCATTCAACTGAAAATGTTTGTGGCAGTTCAGAGTAACGTAGTGTCTAGTATGAGATCTGATTGTTCATATGTGCCTGTCCCAGGAAGGTCTTAGCTTTATATTCTGTCTTGATACGATATCGCTGAGGATTCCTATAGATGCTCAGTGCTCATGGTATTTTTTCCTAAAAGATTTTCTTTGCTGATTGAAGAAAAATTATTTCAATGTATAAATTAATAGCTTATGGTAATTAGATTAGAGCCAGTTAGTTCAGAACTCTAATGGACTGAGAACCCCACTATGGGGCCACATCATGGAAAAGTAAAAATTGAGAGAAAATTGAGTGGTCATAATTTTTATGATCTTTTTATGTGTATTTTGCATATTTTTTTAGTCAGAAACATATATGGGTCTTGAATTTAACTCAGACTTCAAAGCTTGAGAAACTTAATTGCATTTTTATCTGAACATAATTTATCTGGGAAAATATTAGATGACAAATAATAGAATAGCAAAAACAACACAATTAGGAGGGCTGTGCCCTGTATTTCAGTGCCATCACAATTGTAATTAGCCTCTTCCCATGAATATTATATACTTCATAGAAAACACCAACTGTATACAGTAAGTCCCATAAATGAAGATGGCAGAGAAGGAAAAAGGAAATGTTCAACTGGAGGGACAGAAAATAAAATCAAATTTCATCACAACATGATTGTGTCACCTAATTCTCTCTATTCTTACATCACTAAGTTTAGGAAAAAAACAATTTAAAATAAAATATAATTTTTAGATAAGGAAATAAGGTTTTATGGTGTATATTATAAAATATTTAATAATCAGTGGTACTGGGAAAATCATTCCATTACACTTGGGTGATAACATTCCCAATGTCTCTTTTGTATACTTGAACTGTAGCAATAAACATAAAATGGAGATTGTGTTCTAATGTATGGCTGAGGTAGTGAGTGAAGAAACAGAAAATAATTTTAGTCAAAAAAGTAAAATAAAAAATAAAGGGTAAAGAAAAAAGAGAAAAGAAAATCAGGAAAGGAATGTAGAGTAACAAAGAAGCAAAAGAGAAGCTGGACTCAAGAAAATTCCAGAGGCAGACTTGATTTTGACAGCTTTCGGTAGGAAGTGAATTCAGAGTGAATTTTGGTGTTTCTAGAAAATGAGCCCAGCCTGTGTAGGGAGCTTCTTCAATTTTTGAGCAAATTTATCTAGACAAAGATTTATTTTTGTCCGCCAAACAAAAGACCCAGAAGACATTTGTAGCCGAATGTTTTCTTGTGTCCCATGGCTGCTTGGTCCCAAATAAACACATAGAGGCTTATATTAATTTCAGACTGTTTGGTCTATGGCTCAGGTTTATTGCTAGCTTGCTATTGCATCTTAAATTAACACATTTCTATTCATCTATGAGTCTAGTGGCTTTACCTGCATTTTGTTATATCTTGCTCCCTCCAGCAGCTGGAAGTATCTCTCATGACTTCATTTTTCTTTTGTCTGTATCTTTGCTTAGATTTCTCAGCTGATTATAATCTGTCTTTCCACAGGCCAAAGCAGCTTCTTTATTATCAATGGTAGCAACACATAATCACAGCATACAAAAAGACCATCCCACAGCAGACATTTTGTTTTACAGAAGCTAACAAGCATTCCATTGATTTAGTTTGTAGACATTGTTGATGCTTAAGACTATTGCTTGTTTTCCTCCTTTAGAAGCTTGCATAACACCATCTGGTACCATAACACTAGTCCTCAGGGAATAGGTTCTCAGGTCCTTTCAATCTTAGGGGTCTATAGGTCTTGTGTCTGAAGTCCATGGTGTCTTCAGCAATAGTGACTTACATTCTATCAATGGTGAGCATCCAAAGGCAACAGTAATAGGCTGCACATTTGTTTAGGAGTCTTTTGGACAGCTCTAAACAACAGCTCAAAAGAAAGTTTCTCATGTCCATTTATTTGTTGTTGTTGTTGTTAAGTGGTTTGTGGCTTTTGGAGGAAGCATTGTCAGCCCCATTGAGTAAAATTCATTAAGAATATATGTATATATTTATACACAGAATTATGTGTATTACAGGTTTTTTTCTAAAATGCATAGTTAATATTATGATTTCTTATGACTTTTTCAGACACCCTTATTGTTATATTCCCATCCTCCCTTCTTCAGTATTTATGTTCATATAGGTTCCCCTCCTTTACCCCATTAGAAAATGTGCACCCTGGAATTCCTCCTTTTCCTCCTGTAGTGATATTGTGTTCCCCAATATATTGTGCACGTTAATAAACTTATCTGGGGTCAGAGAACAGAACAGCCACTAGATACAGAGGCCAGAAAATGGTGGCACACACACCTTTAATCCTAGCATTCTGAAGGCAGAGATCCAGCCGGATCTCTGTGAGTTCAAAGCCACACTGGAAACAGCCCGGCATGGTGACTCACACTTTAATCTCAGGAAATGATGGCAGAAAGCAGAAAGGTATATAAGGTGTGAGGACCAGGAACTAGAGTCTGGTTAAGCTTTTAGGCTGTTTGAGCAGCAGTTCAGCTGAGATCCATTTGGATGAGGACTCAGAAGCTTCTAGTTCAAGGATACAGGATCAGCTGATTAATTGGCGAGGTAAGGTTAGCTGTGGCTGGTTCTGTCTCTCTGATCTTTCAGCATTCACCCCAATACCTGGCTCTGGGTTTGTTTTATTAATAAGACCTTTTAAGATTTGTGCTATACCCTCCTTCCAACTTCTTCCATCCATCTTCCAAGTTCTATCCTTTTCCATTTCCCTGCTCTTTTCCTTTAGATTGCTCCACAACACGACTCCACTATCCTAGCAATGGTCCTGGTTTGATTTCCCCGTTTCTAGAATTACTACAGGTGATGAACTTGCATCTGAATACTGGGAGCTAGGAGATTCCAGTAAGAAAGAAAATGCACCATTTTTCTTCCTGGGTCTAGTTACATCATTCAATAAAAAAAGGTTCCCTTTTTCAACAATTTAACTGAAAAACTTGTTTCATTCCTATTAACAACTGAATCATATTTCATAGTGTGTGTAGTACATATTCACTATCCATTCATTGCTTGAAGGACATAGAGGTTGTTTCCATGTGCTAGCTATTTTGAATAAAACACAACACCAACCAGCATGACACAATAAATCTAAGGTTGAAGTAGAGGTATGAATACCTTGGCAGTCACTAACAGCTCTCTATTGGACTTAAAACCTTTTCAACAAAAGGGAAACCATGCCTGATACTATAAGTCTTGCTAATTATTTAGTGTTAGTTAAGTCAGGTACATTGGAGGAGAATCTACAACTATTACTTTACTAAACCAGTATAATCCCTAACAGAAATCTAAACATTAGACATTATGCATACAGATAAATTTAATTGTTCCCCTTATCAAGGAAACTTCCATTGTCAATTGAGATCATTATAGAAAACCATAACCAATGCAAATGCAGAGTTGTTCATCCCAGTCTCAATGGATACATCTACAAAATGCTTCCATACCTAAGTCTCTGGGAACATTGCAGACAACAGGGTGGAGAGACTGTAGTAAGATCCAGAGGACGAAGGATTTTCTGCAAGATTGTGTCTCCTGGGAATTTCAGAAGCTATACCCATATAGTCTCACAAACAACTCAAACATGAGCTGGACAAGGACAACACCAACAGATATGCTAAAGTTGATGGGGAAAGTCCATGGGGGTCCCAATCATACCCACATACCTACAGGTAACTGTAGATGTAACCAACCATCTTATTAAAATAAGAAACACAGAACCAATGTAAAAGAGAAAGCCGAGAGGTCAGAGCTCAGAGCTAAAATCTTACCTCCTGCAGTGCTCCTAGCTTCCCCGTAAGAGAGCTACCTCCTGTGTGTCGGTCTTTAAATAGTCTTTCTGTTCTGCCTTCTCATTGGTTGAAAACCCAAACACATGACTGCCTAGTCACTGCTTGTAAGTACCACCCTCCAGGTCTTAAAGGCGTATGTCTCCAATGCTGGCTGTATCCCTGAACACACAGAAATCTACCTAGCTCTTCTACCAAGTGCTGGGATTAAAGGTATGTGCTGCCGCCACTGCCACCGCCACCACCACCACCACGCTCATTCTATGGCTCTAATAGCTCTGACCCCCGGGCAACTTTATTTATCAACATACAATTAAAATCACATTTCAGTACAAGTAAAATACCACCATAGGTGACTACTGAATGATAAGACCTGGAGAAATAGTCTTCTTCAAGAAAGAGCATACAAATTGATTATCCAATGCCCTACAATCAGCCCTGAAAACACACATGTGAGTAATTTTATACAGAACAGAGGCTATATTAGGAATACACATGGACACACAAACACACATTTGAATGCAATGCAATTAGTGATAAAGAGGCCATAAATTGGAGGTATAGGAAAGAGATGAAGGTATGAGGTGTTGGATGGGGGAAAGGGATGGGAGAAATTATTTAATTACATTAAAGAGTCAACAATAACCTTTTTAAAAAGTTTGTAAGCTCTCAAGGCCACTAGCATGAAAATGTTGAATACTGATCTGTTTGATGAGGAAAGGTCTTTAGAATGGCTCAATTTAGTCCTCTTTGAAAAGGTCTACTCTGAGAAAAGACCACAGTTCTCAATGCTACAAAAGAATTACAGGTAACCAAGGAATGCTAGGAGCAGGGGAAATAGTTTTCCCCAGGGAAGGGCACACCAATTGGTAGTCCAGTGCCAAATGTTCATTCCTGAGAATATACATACAAGTAACATTATGCAAATTGAGCAATCTATGTATTAGGAGTATATATGTGTATATAAATACATATATAAATGCAATAACAATTGATGAAAAAAGGGGCCATGAATTTGAGAGAAATGAAGGAAGGGTTTGTAGGGAGGAGAGGGAAGGAAGAAGTAATGTAATTGTATTATAATTTATAAAAGAAGAAAAAATACAGAGGAATTGAGAACAAGTCTACAGCTAAATGTAAATTATAGCTGGTATTGTCAAAAACAAATGACATTTCAGAACACTGAAAGAACCATTAACAAAAGAAACAAACAAAAATGACTTATGGAGTCATTCATTACCCTATTTTTAATACTATAATAAAGTGGCTGGAGTTGTGTTTATGCCAACAAACATTTGAGTAATATGCTGTACAGAAGCTGGAAAGAATGACGATAGCTGTGTGACTGCAGGTCCAGAGTCCTCAAGGTGGGCAGCATCAGGACCACAAGGGTGTACAAAAGGAATATACCAAATATCTAGGATAGTCATCATGGTGATGTGGCTTAAGGTTTTCCTTTCTCCAGTAACAAATCTCTCTTGAGAGCTACATAGGTTCCCCCTAAAGGACCACCTAGATCCCACTGGTGAGCACTCCTTCCCAATTAAACATGTCACAGAAGGTCTCAGCAGTGTCATCGAGGGGGTCCATCAATGCATTGAGCATCAGTGATGGAAGGAACAGTCCAAAGAGCCTGTTGTGATTAAAAACTTTCTCAGAAGACTGTGTGCAAAAGAGACAGATACAATAAGTTTCTACCTGCCAATATTTATAATAAAAGTATGTTTCAAGAATTAGATACAAAATGTGTAAAATGTCCATTTAGTACATCAGATGATGTATAAAAAAGGATTAAGTGGCAAAAGTGTGTCAATGAAGAAAATGAATAAATGGCTAATGTAAAAACCTTCTCATTGGTCTCTAGGGACTGAAAATGTAAAGATCATCAGAAATCTATAAATGCAGCCTAAACAATGTCTGAAATTAGACACTAGCAAAACTAAGCTCAAAAGATGTGAATATAAATTCATATTTAGAAAAAAGTTTATTTTCTTAAATATTTAAAAGTACATTTAAGCAATGATCCAAGGATTTTATTGCTACGTATTTACCCCCAGCACACTGGGATTATATACAAAATATGTTTACAACAGTTATAATCAAAGTGAACTAATATTAGACAAAATACTGTCACTTTGGATCATAATAAACTCGTTTATTCAGTGGAATATGACCTAGCAGTCAAAAAGGACTGGTGTGTGTGTGTGTGTGCGTGTGTGTGTGTGTGTGTGTGTGTGTGTTTATTTTCTTCTGAAAGTATAAATAAAGTTACATTTGGCTTGAGAGAGTTGGCTGCCCAATATGTTCTTCATGTTTCTAGCTACATTTGAGCACTGAATGGTGCAAACTAAATTTTGAAGACAGGAATCATATTACTGTTCACCTGGGATTGTCAAAGTAATATATTGCAACTGGGCCATACATAAAACTTTTTGAGACTTTTAGAAGTTTTCTGTCTTCATTGAGGTGATGTGTATTTGCAGGCATGGATTTGTCCATACCCATTTGCCATACATATTAATATGTATTATTCAAATCTGTGAACTTTTTAAAAATAAAACTTACCACAGTGAAGTTGACATTGAAAATTTATAGGCCATGGCAACATCATTCAGCTGGTAAGTTCAATAACTCCAACACTTGATAATATAAATTCCATGCCCAGTCCCACATGGTAGAAGGAAAGAAGCACCCACAGTTGATTTTCTCTGACTTCTACAAGTATATGATAGTATGAGCACCTAACCCCCACATAAATATATAACAAATAAATATGAACAAATAAATGAGTAAATAAGTAAAGAGATCAGCATTTTTTAAGTGATAAACTAATTTTAGCATGATGGACTATGAAAAGGACAAGACTATGATTTTCTACCACATCATAAGGATCTAGCAATTTCATACAAAATCCAAACGAATAAGGAAGCTTAAAAACTTTATAAGTTATTCTATTGGAGAGTTTTGAAAAGGAAAATAATATGAATATTGAAGGTTTGTTGATAGATTGCTGAAGTTAAAGAAAGCAGAGGATGAATACATAGGCCATTAAGATGCAATTTTCTTTTGCTGAACAAATTTCGATGTTAAGAATGGTCACGTTTCCTGTGCATTAAAACAGTGCTTGGTGGGCATTTTATTTCAGAACAATTCATGCTTGACCAAAAATAAGTGAACTTCGCAGCAAAAGATCATGTTTAGTTTGCAACCATGACCTGTGACAATTAGGAATTTTGTAAAACACCTTCCCTTGGGTATAGGAGAACCTACTGCTTTCCCTCCCAGACCCCCTACTTTTAATGAGTGAGTAATTGCATCAGCAACTCTTTGCTCTCATTTTTAGATAAAATGTATATAGAAACAATTTGTTTTAAATGAGAAATAAGATACTGTGATAAATTTTAATAGTCTTTCTTCACTGGGAGTTATTATCTTTTCTTGCTAGTTAGGATACTGACTTATTTTTATCCTGACATTACAAGGCTTATAGGTGCCTGCACTATAAGTAAATACCTTGAGAGTTAAGTCCTGCCTTAAGGCAAAGGCTCTGACATGGATGCCCTCTGTGCAGCTAATGGACCATATCATAAAGACATGGATTGCCAGAGAATGAAAACTGACGACGTCACACGTGTTTGCAATGTTGAGGTAGATTTGGGTCAGGAGTTTTCTGACCTTAGCCATCTGGGTACAACTTATAAATATTTATAAAGATTGTTTTTAGATTCGTGTTTTGTCTTTGTGATCATAGTAGACATGTTCTCAGCAGCAAAAGGATCTCAAAAGTGTGCATTTTGCTTCCCTTAAGGACTGTCAATAAAATTTGCATTTCAGATGCTTGTATGCAGTCTTGAACAAGATATTCTAAGAGCTACATATTTTAATTGATTGAAATTGAAAGTAGTTTTAATGTTATTTGGGGGCTGGGTGTGTATGTGATTTTAATATGTCATAGTCAACATGAGAATAACTTACTATTTTTATATGAACAATTTGTGGTTAATTTCACTATGAAACAGACTGGCAATTATATAACATCTGTAGTATAGATATGTAATAGAATGAATAAACATTATGCCACATTTTAAAGTTATGGTATAAGCAAGCACTGTTCTCTTAATCTTTGTTATGAGAGGGACATTTATTTTTATGGCTACCACCCACTTTTAAGTTTCACTGAATCCAAACAAAGTGACACTTGAGAAGGGGTGTTTATTCTGCATGATTGTTAGTATCTGCTTGAAAACCATGCTGTCCATCAATTCTCAACAAAACTGTCACTTTGCAAAATTAGACTATTAATTTCCACAAGGCATGACTCTCAAGCCTCGTTGTACTTTCTCCATATAATCGTTGAGAGAAAGTTCATGAATACTTAATGATAAAAAGGAATTTGCATCATGTAAATACCTCTAGCCTCCTGTTCTGTATGCAGTGGCTGCAATACCATCTGGCAAAGGTTTCAGTTGACTGAAGCTCAAGCAATAAATTAATACAGTAGAAGATGCTACCAACACTTTTGAACCAATTAAAATGCTTGAAGCAGGCTCAACACACGTTAAAATGCTATGTTTGACAACAGCCTTCCAAGAAAGCAATATAATGAGCCCACCATGGGTGAAGGGAAGTTTGCAGAAGTCAAGGGTGCTTTTCCTAGTAGGCACTTATAACAAAGACTCACACAATTAAAAATTAAGCAGCAGCTAATGCCCACAGCCCTCATTGTTACAACTCCACCTCTCATGTAAAGGGGAAATCTTACTGTTTGTTCTTACTGAACTCAGAAATACAACTTCTTCAAATGACTGAGTTTGGAATCACATGTCTTTGGAGAAATCATACAAGAATGTATTAATTCTGCTAATTTCTAAAATGAATAGAAATCACTAATGCACAAAATACACACATTGGCAACAAAACCACTTAAAGAGATTATAATTAACTCTAGTTTATCCATTGCTATTTTATTCCCTTTAACAGTAGCTTTCACTTATAGGCAGGAAGAAGTGAAGTTACAAAATTCTTTAATATGTAGATGATTCCACAAAGCTCAAGTTACTCACTTACATTCACCTTGATTCACAAAATGATGTAAAATGAATTATTTGGGTATAATTCATATTCTAAATACATATTCAGCACACCAGTGTGTATTTATAATAAATTAGATAATTGCAAAAATATGTTTCTCATCCTAAAAAATGTAAAAGATTTTCACTAGACAAAATGGAGTTATATATGCATCTCATATTGTTATCTAAACAGACAGTATCAATGTCTGATATTAATGAGAAAAAAAATTAATAATTTTCAAGTAACATGTAAAATATGTTTGTCTATGTTAATGTTTTTAAATTAAAATAAATATGATTTTTATCATTTTTCCCCATTGGCTTTTCTCCTTCCAACCCCTCTCATATTTCCCCTTACTCCCTATCAAATGTATACCTCTTTTAAGGGCAAATCACTTGGAATTGAATCACCAGTTAGGGAGCTCATCCAAGAGGAAGACTAATTCTCCCTCTCTTGACAGTCATTGGTTGCCCAAAGTTCATAGTCTAGGATTGGAGCCCTGGAAGACTGCCCACTTCCACCTTAGCATTCCTATTGGTGTTTTCGTTGTTTGAGTCTTGTTAAGGCAACCATATAAGTGAATTTTTCCTATAATTTCTAGGAGCCATAGTCTCATAGAGGTCTCCGTAGTCCTCTGGATCTTCCTTTTTTTTTTTTTTTTTTTTTTTTTTTTTTTAATTTTTGGCCTTTTCTTCTGATTTTTTTCCCAAAGCCTTAGAAAACAAAAGGGGTTGTGTTTCAAAATGTTAAACAAACCCTGTCAAACTTCTTTACTTCATCTTGGTCATAATAAATTCTAGGAAGCTTTCAATTTTAGTTGTTTTTTTTTTTTTTTTTTAATTTTTGAGTATCCGAATCACTATGAGGCCTAAAACTTACAACTAAAGATGCCAAAAGTTCTAGGGGAGAAGCCCCTACTATTATTCTGCTACATAGATATAATGTTAAGCCAACACCTAATGACTTATCATTATACTCATACATTAAAGCACCTCTCATACTTTAGAGAATATTCAGTTCCCAGTACAATGTCTGTGCTAGACATCCATAATGTTCAAGGTTCAGAAAAATGAGAATGCAGACTATTCGGACTAAAAAAGAACAGATATACCACACCCCCTCTTCCTCCAAAGGCTCAAGAATTGTTGTGAGAAAGGGAGTGCAGGACTCCAACAATAAGAGGAGGTAGGTAACTACAAGAAAACACTGTCTTTCGGACACATCAGGACAGGTGCATGTATGAACTCACCATGGGTGTGACAGTATGCACCTGGGCAAGCTCAAGCCAAACCCAATGTCAGCATGGAGAAAGGAGTTGACCATGAAGTATCAACCTTAACTGAGGAGTTTTAGAAAATCATTAGCTTCTGAGAAAGGAAGGGCCAGTTTTCTCTAAGAGTATAGACAATGAGAAGTTGACCGTGCTTTAGTGGAAGCCCACACATCCAAGAATGTGTGGGCAGCACAGATTGGCCTTCTTTGAAATTAAAACAAAACAAACAAACAATATGAACAGCAAAATTCAGTAGGAAGAAAATGTAGAGTGGATCTTGGAGGAGTTTGGGGAGGGAGGGTGAATATGAATAAAACATGAACAAAATTCTGATTGATACATATTCTATCAACATTTTTAAGAATGCACACACAAGAAAACATATACACATGTAACATCAGTTATAGAAAAAGGTCAATAATTTGAAAGAGAACAAGTGGATATATTGGATGGTTTGAAGGGAGGAAAGAGAAGGAAAATATGTAATTATATTATAAAATCAAAAACTAAAGAGTTATTTTAAAGAAATGAATAGTATTCTACTATGAAAAAGTCCATCAATGCAATCAACAAGGTTGAGTCCACCTATTCATAATTTCAATTTTATTCTCAACAATTGTCAATGATTATCCTATTTCTTTTTTCTTTAATTTTAGTCACTCAGAATGTACATCTCATAGAAATTCTTCTTAACTGTAATTATTCTATGAAATGACTGAGGAAACCATCAGAAGTACGCAGATAATAACATCCTTCTATGGATGTTCCTCTATTAATTTGCAACTCAGAAATGCTTTAAAGACAGCGTTTTAGTAGTAAATTTAAAGTATAGCAAGATTATGATGCAGATTTTTATGTTCATCAAATAAGAATTGAATAGATTATTATGGTTCTTTCAAACTATATTCCACCTGTGTGGAAATTATTATAATAGTTTATACCAAATTTACATAATGTCAATCACTTAGCATTCAATGGAATATCTACATTTTAAATTAAAACATTTCCAGAATTCAAAATGTAAGATTAATCTTGTGTTTCATGAAGGGTAGGATATTTTAAATTATTTTTAAAAGTCCCATATTCATTTAAGCATTTAACACTTTAATATTAGAGATATACATATAAAATTCTTTTTGTTAAAACACATTACACAATTCTGTATTTTATATGTTGTACTTTACAATTATGCCAAAGCAAGAATGAAGATGCTAATGTTTTTTGTTGTTTTGTTTTTTAACCAATTGAACATTCCAGATGTTAATGTTGATGAAGACTGTGTAATGACGCAATTTCTGTCCTTTTGTGGAGAGTCCACAATCCCAGTTGTAATGATTTACCTTCTATTTCAATTTTACAATTTTGTGTTGTCCACATGGTAGGCAAATGTGTACACAAGATGAGATGGAAATTATAGAATCCAGGAAAAGAGATGGAAAAATATCTCCCATCATAACAATACAATTGTTACATACAGAATAGCTACATCTTAAGAAAGCAAATGTTCTTTCAAATTGTCTGATATTGCACTGGACAGTATAAGTCACATGATAAACTCCAGAGTCATTGTGGGAAGAAACTTCACAAGTTCATAGCTACTCATATCATATATTGATATAATTATGTCCCACACATTTCTCTTTATTACAGAGATTTGATTATGATATTAATAAAATGAAGGACATTATCTCCTGGCTGTAACAATTCAGTCAGAAAAAGGTGTATCTGGATCAAGCCACTTTCCCTTCCAAATTAGTTGTTTCATGCCATATATAAGTTGTTTGTCAGGATAACAGTGCCACAGTGTGAAAAAAAATCCTTCTGTAATCATCACAGAGTGTGTTTATACAAAGTGGTGCATCCTATTTCAACTCAGGCTTTCTAAGGGCTCTCAGCTGGCCATGACTGGTTGCATAACACTTGGTCATGCGCACAAAGTTGTTGATAAATACACAAACACTAATGGTGACTGAGAGGTAGCCAAATAACAATGAATAAGCTAGCATTTCTTTGATCTGTATTCCAAGGGCATATTAACCCCATACTGAAAGTTTGCAATTTGTATTTTAAAGCATCCTTTATGCCACAAAGCATGCTAGTCAGCTCCATGTTATTGAGGATAAATATTTCATGATCAATAACTGATTTCAAGGAATGCAAAGATGTCTTTCAAATAATCTTGTGACTTTTTTAAATTATCAAGGGAATATAATTTATTAAGAAGTAAGTCTTCATGAATACTCTGTATGTAGGTTCATCTTCAAGGGACTTCTTGAGACTTTATCTCATTCTTTTGATGTGTCACCAGCCTTTGATAGTGCCTTTTGGTATTAAGAACAAAACACTTCTATGTCTGAAATGGCAAGTATAATAAAAATAGAACCATTCCCAAATGATTATCATCGAAACATCATAGCAAATTCTCTACAGCATGATGCTATGTGGTTAAGGAAAGACAAACACATGGAAGTAGTTTTATGAATCAATTTAGAGTTTATTAATTAAGACATCCCTGACCATGTTAGAGTTAAATCTATTTAAACATAATTATAACTGTTTAGGGAAGATCAGTCTGTGGCAGATGCATTGAGAACATAGGGTGGCTGTGCTGAAAATATGATGACAAACAGGAGAATGGAATATGATCAGGACTTGAATTAAAGAACTCAAAATATTGTGAGCACTGATCACAGTGTGGTATGATAGATACTAATAAAAAATTGCCAAAATGTAAATGCTGAAGTTCATTCTGTATCTGAGTCAGATAGGCTCCATGATTAAGGTGTAGGCTTCTGCAAGCTCTCCTTCAAACTGGAGACCTGAGGGCAGGATTGTGCTGTGATCTATCCTCAGTTCAGACCCAGAGGCTCCTATTCATCTGTGCTTGCCCACTTTCTACCTCTGTCTCCCTTTTTCTGATACCTCTGTCTTCTTTACACAGAGCAGAAACATCCATCTCATATGACTGTGTAAAGCTTTCATTAATATATTGAATTATAAGTAAAAGATAAAAAGATACAGATAAGTATAGCATATGAATAGATATAAATATATAGACATTTTTAAATGATCAAAACTGGAGCAGTGTTATAGTATCACTACAAATGGGTTAACAAATAAAATTAACTGTTTGATAATCATTGAATATAGTTTTTAGCTGTTTTCTTTTGTTTTTTTTGAGATAGGGTCTCATTATATAGCATCAACTGACTTTGTTCTTATTTTGTAGAATAGGCTGGACTTGAACTCATTGATATTTTATTGCCTCCAATTTTAATACCTGAGTGCTGGGATTAAAGGCAAGTGCTACCATATGTTATACAAAATTAAAAAGAAATAGATCTCACAATATAAAGTATTCATAACAATTCAGTCCTTACTAAAATATAAGATCCATACAATACAAGATAGAGACAAAACTATCTATTTGGAAACAGAAACAATAAAGTGGTTGTCATCTTGAGGGTGTAAATGGAGAGCGGCCCTGAAAAACAGCATTCAACAAGCTGTTAGTGAATACCAGATTCAAAAGAAAAAAAACAGAACATTTCTTAGAGATATGAAGAAATCAAAATGGTGGCCTCTCAACAGCCAAGAAAGGTAGGAAATCTGTGAAGGACACTATAAGCAGAAGACTGTTTTCTCACAGAGAGATGGACCAAATGATGTCCATGTCACAGTTCTTCTGTGTATTCTTCTTGAGTGATAGAGCAATGGGTGCATGTCCTAAAAAGCATAAAGAAATGTGTAATAATGACCAGTGACATAGACTGATCATGTTTCATATTTCATACATTTCTCTTGTTTGTCTTTGGGAAATGACAATTGGTTAGAGCTAATATTTCTGTGTTGTATAGTTCTGTGTGAACATATTCCTGGGAATTAAAATGGAAAAGTCAATGACTTAGGTATTCTCAGAAATATCTAGATGGTAACTGCTTGTCTTCTATTCCTTTTTTCTCCTTTTCTGTATGATTGGATATGAATTCCACATTGTAGGAGCCTAGTTACATGGGTACCCGAAGACAGATAACTCTGGGGTGGAAGACTGACAGGATAGAAACAATCAGAGTTGTTTGTGACCAGGCATAAAGAACCTTGTAGATGTAACCAACCGTCTTATTAAATAAGAAACACAGAAACAATGTAAAAGAGAAAGCCAAGAGGTCAGAGCTCAGAGCTAAAATCTCACCCTTCCTCCTGCTGTCCCAGCTTCGCGAAAAGAGACCTACTTCCTCTCGGTTCGTATTTTTAAAGAATGTTGTTCTGCCTTCTCATTGGTTGTAAACCCAAACACATGACTGCCTCGTCACTGTCTGAATGTACAGCCCCCTAGGTCTTAAAGGCATATGTCTCCAATGCTGGCTGTATCCCTGAACACACAGAGATCTTATGGGATTAAAGGCGTGTGCCACCACCGCCACACTCTTGCTATGGCTCTAATAGCTCTGACCCCCAGACAACTTTATTTATTAACATACAATCAAATTAATATTTCAGTACAAATCAAAATAATATTTCAATACAATTAGATTACCACCACATTTCCCCTTTTCTATTTTAATAAAAAGAAAAAAAGCAAAAGGTTATGACTAACAAAAGAAAAACTATATACAAAAGTACAATAACTATATACAATATATACAAGTAATAAATACCTAAACAGGTATTTGACGAATCAGAGAAAATAATTCCATTATCTATCCTATTTTGATAATTCCAAGATGTATCTAATGTACTTTCTATCCTAATTAATTTTCAACTATAACTAACTAATCTTCAACCATAACTAACTAATCTTCAACTCCCTCAGAGACCCAAGAAGGGAATAATATTAGCTAACAAAAATAAAAACAGGAAGTGCATGCAAGCAACTTCCAAAAAAATTTTGTGAGTTGACAGAAACAGCCAGCTGCCTGGGCAGTCACCTGAGGTTTCTCCGTAGTGTTGGGGCATCATCTTCAGCCTATAGGCTTAGTGTATCTGACAGACTCATTTGTGAAGTAGGATGTACACAAGGTCAACAGTTCAACCTCACATTGGGTGAGAGCAGTCCACGTACCAGAAACACCTGAATTCCACTAGTGTCCTGTCATGATTCAGGATTTTAAATTCTGGAAATTGTTGACAGTTTTTTAATTCAGCTGTCCATTCTTCTTGGCTGTGTATATATGGCTTCATCTCAGCATCCCCTTCTTCTCCACATCCCTCTATTAAATGCCAGTCTACTTTTGAGAGGCATGAGCTTTCAGCTGCTGTTCCATTGTACAACAGAATCCATCGGCCCTCTGCCTGTTAAGCTGCCTTCGAAGAAAAGGGCACCGTACCTTTTCCGGATGCGAAGGCCACTTCAGGGATGGGGCCATATTGTCCTGGCCTCAGAAGATGCCTTTTGATAAAGCCATAACCACACTTGTTTTGGAAAGAATCAGTAGTCCCTTGTTTCGTGATCTGTCTGTCCATTTTGTCCTGTTGATTCGAGGATACTTTGTTGTCCAGTGGCTAACTTTTGCCAGAATGAAAGTTGACTCCATATGCAGTTTCTTCAATGCCCATATTTTCTCTAAAGTAGATTGGTACTGCCAGGAGCCGACATGTCTCAAAAAAGAAAAATTTTCTAAGTTATTAAAACATTTTAAATGCCATATTCTGTAGATCTCTGAAGGGTTTGAAGATGACCTGTCTAAAACATCTCTGCTCAATTTTTAAAACATATCTAATATGACTACAAGTTCTATGATAATGTCTAACTACTAGCTTTCATTTCTTTATATCCTAATAGTTGATAATAATAACATTCAAGGATCAGAAATTTGCATTACATTGTTAAATGGATGGAATAAATACAATTAGAAATATACATATAGCATTTTCTAACAATATCAGTTTCAAATTTGTGTACAATATAAAACAATTCAATCCAATGTAAAGTATTTAAAACTAGTAATTGTCTTTCTCTTTTCTTTCTTTTTTTTTTCTTTCTTTTTTTTTTTTAAACAAGAACCTTAAATCTAATCTCCTTTGCTTAGCCTTTTTCCTAACCCTTGACAATAACTTGTAACCAACCCCCCTAAATACTGAAAATTATCCCAGACCCAGAACCCATTAAAAAGACCAAAAAACCACCCGCCCCACACCACCTCTTTGGGAATGTGGGCGTCGTATTCTTAAAATTGCTTCCTGCTGGGTATGGGCGAAGTTTTCTTTATCCTGAAAGAAAAATTTTAGGTTAATTGTCAAATTCTAAGAGAGGTAACTATATCCTTCACTATCCAGTCTGTGTATAATGCCAAAGTTCAGGGTTTATCTCAAGTCCTTATTCAAGTAGTCTTTGAGACTGGATCATCTCAGCTAGTCATCTCAAATTTGCTCTGAGCACCTTGTAGTTCAAAGCTGATCTATGGATGATGTTTGTCAGCTTAATGATATTATTATTGTCCACGTGGAATTGTTGTTGTTGTGGGGCCCCATCTTCTTTCTGGAGACTTCAGTTGATATTAGGCCTGGCCGTGATTTCCTGCAGAAAACTGATAAGAGACTCGAACACAAAAACATATATATGCAGCTAGCCTTTTTTCTAGAATTAGTTAGTACTCTATGTGACCATTCATATCTTAACAAAGTTTAAAATGTATATATATATATTAATCTTGTAAATTTTGATATAAAATTTATACTTTGAGAAAAGTTTAAAGAATCAGAATAGAATCAAAGAGTTGAGATTAGTAATAGAATAGTCCCTTAATTAATTTTGCTTTTGTCCTGTACCATAGCAGAAGATGGCTCTTATTCTGGCATGATACAGGGAGTTTGCATTTTCCTTTTAACAACATGCTTGATTTTAAAGAAGGAGAGAGCCATTCTCCAACTCCAAAGTCAGCTTTAAATTTTAATTGAACTGGGACTATTAGAAAACCAAGAGTGTTAAATCTTTAGAGAAAAGCAGAAACAAACATTTAGGAAGACATAAAATTTTTTTAGATAATATATACCCATACACCGTTTCACTCTGTTTCTTGGGATAGATGATTTGTCCCTTTTCTTCAGTTGTCTCATTTGTCCAGTGTTCTTCAGATTCCTTAACCTTCATTCTCCTAAAAGACAAAAACAAAAACCTTTCCCCAAGACTAATTTTGGGGATGTTCCTTTTTGGCAAGTTATTATCTGATGAAATGAAAAGGCATGTTTTATTGATACAAGTTAGTTTAAATTGGATGTTCATGCTGGTTGATGAACTATCACCTCCTCTAATTAAGAGGTCTCTCTTGTTCAAATCGAACCTTTATCAATTTTGATGGTACCCACAGCTTATCTTCTCCTGTAGAAACAAAAGCAAAACCACGTCCCCAATGTAATACATACCCTGGTTTCCATTCTGAGGTCAGCACATCCTTAAAGTATATAGGCTGATTTAATTCTGTAGTTTTTTCTATTATCCAATGTCTCTCTGCAGCTGTTGTTCCTTTCTCATTGGCATTCAGAAAATTCAAAGTTAGAAGAGCATTATGCAGTCTATTTCTGGGGGTTTTTGTTACCCATTTCTGTTTATTTAGCATATCCTTTAGAGTTCTGTTTGATCTTTCTATAACTGCTTGACCTGTAGGATTATGTGGTATGCCTGTAATATGCTTTATATTGTAATAAGCAAAAAACTGTTTCATTTTAACAGAGACATATGATGGAGCATTGTCAGTTTTGATTTGTGCAGGTATACCCATGATGGCCATAACTTCTAGCAAATGAGTGATTACAGAATCAGCTTTTTCAGAACTCAAAGCAGTTGCCCATTGAAATCCTGAATAAGTATCGATAGTGTGGTGTACATATTTCAATTTTCCAAATTCTGCAAAGTGAAACACGTCCATCTGCCAGATTTCATTTCTCTGAGTACCCTTTGGGTTACATCCTGCTGGTAATGGCGTCTGATTATAGAAGGAACAAGTAGGACATTTCTTTATTATTTCTTTGGCTTGTTGCCAGGTTATGGAAAAATCCTTTTTTAAACCTTTACTATTAACGTGATGTTTTTTATGAAATTCTGAGGCCTCCAGCACATTTCCTATCAATAATTTATCAATCTCTTCATTGCCTTGTGCTAGAGGGCCTGGCAGACCAGTATGGGATCGAATGTGAGTTATATATAAAGGATGATTCCTTTTCCTGATTGTATCTTGTAATTGAATAAATAGTGAAGTTAATTCTGAAGCATCAGGGATAAATTCTGCAGTCTCAATATGTAACACCACTCTTTCAGCATACTGAGAGTCAGTTACTATGTTGAGAGGTTCTGAAAAATCCATTAATACCAACAGAATAGCATACAATTCTGATTTTTGCACTGAATTATACGGACTTTGAACCACTTTACTTAAATTTTCTGATTTGTAACCTGCCTTTCCTTCTTTGTTGGCATCTGTATAAAATGTACGAACTCCAGATATGGGTTTTTGCCGTACAATTCGAGGCAAGATCCATTCAGCTCTCTTTATAAGATCAATTCTATTGCTTTTGGGATATTTGCTGTTAATTTCTCCCAAAAAATTACTGCAAGCTCTTTGCCAAGGTTCACTTTCTGTCCATAATTTTTCAATGTCCTCCTTAGTTAATGGTACGACAATTTCTGCTGGGTCTATGCCTGCTAATTGACGAAGTCTCAATTTTCCTTTGTAAATCAAGTCAGAGATTTTTTCCACATAAGTTTTTAATTTTTTATTTGGTTTATTTGGTAAAAATATCCATTCCAATATAATATCTTCCCTCTGCATTAATATTCCAGTAGGAGAACGCCTAGAAGGTAAGATAACCAAAATGCAATCCAGCTTTGGATCAATACGATTCACGTGTCCTTCATGCACTTTCTTTTCTACCAATGCTAATTCTTTCTCAGCTTCAGGTGATAATTCTCTTGGACTATTTAAGTCCTTGTCACCTTCTAAGGTTTTGAACAAATTAGTCAGTTCATCATTTTTTACCCCAACAATAGTTCGTAGATGAGAAATATCTCCAAATAATGTTTGAAAGTCATTAAGAGTCTGTAGTCTATCTCTCCGAATTTGCACCTTTTGGGGTCTAATTTTTTGTAGCTCTATTTTATATCCTAAATAATTAATAGAATCTCCTCTTTGTATCTTTTCAGGAGCAATTTGTAATCCCCAGCGAGGCAAAATTTTCTTTACTTCTTCAAACATTATTTCTAAAGTATCTGCATTTGAGTCAGCTAGTAAAATATCGTCCATATAATGATAAATTATAGATTTAGGAAATTTTTTTACGTATCACTTCCAATGGCTGTTGTACAAAATATTGGCACAGAGTTGGGCTATTCAACATTCCCTGTGGGAGGACCCTCCATTGAAATCTTTTAACCGGTTGAGAATTATTATAAGTAGGCACTGTAAAAGCAAATCTTTCTCTGTCTTTTTCTTGTAAGGGTATTGAAAAGAAACAGTCTTTTAAATCAATAACTATGAGAGGCCATCCTTTTGGTAACAGAGTAGGCAAAGGCATCCCAGATTGTAGAGAACCCATTGGCTGAATTACTTTGTTAATTGCCCTAAGGTCTGTTACCATTCTCCATTTACCAGATTTCTTTTTAATAACAAATACAGGAGAATTCCAAGGGCTGGTTGATTCTTCAATATGCTGAGCATTTAACTGTTCTTCTACCAGCTCTTCTAAAGCCTGGAGTTTCTCTGTTGTTAAAGGCCATTGCTGGACCCATACAGGCTTGTCTGTTAACCATTTTAAAGGTAGAGCTGTTGGTGTCTTTGGAAGATCGTCAGTTATTGTGCCCTGTTCTTGTATAATATGGATGGCTGGTGACCACTCATTAGAACAATATCTTCTAATATTTCTCTCAGTAACATGTGCTAGTTTATGATTTGTTTCTGAGATTGGAGGGATGTTAATCTGAGTATTCCATTGTTGCAACAAGTCTCGACCCCACAGGTTCATAGTTATGTTAGCCACATATGGTTTTAATTTTCCTCTCTGTCCTTCTGGACCTATACATTCGAGCCATCTTGCACTCTGTTTCACCTGAGATAATGTCCCAATTCCTAACAGTTGAACGTTTACCTCCTGAAGAGGCCAAGTTGGATGCCAAAATTCTGGTGCAATTATGGTAACGTCCGCACCTGTGTCTACCAGACCAGACAACAAAACACCATTTATTTTTATCGTTAATTTTGGTCTTTGTTCATTAATAGAAGTTTGCCAAAAAATTTTCTTTATGTTTTCTCCCGAATTTTCTATTCTCTCTGTTTCATCATTCTGACCAGCATGATTTATTCCAATAGGCATTTGGTTATTTAATCGCTCTCCAGAGCAGGCATTTCCTCTATGGCTGCCGGAAAGGTTTGAACTGGATTTGCACTGGGGGCCTGCCTGAGGCCCCTCTGGGAGTTTCCCGAAGACTGAGGCAAAGGATTACCCTGTCTGTCCTTTGTTGATCTACATTCGTTGGTCCAGTGTTTTCCCTTACCACACCTTCTGCATACTCCAGAAGGAAGGGGCATTCTGTTGCCATTGTTCCTTGAAGAAACATTGTTTCTGGAAATGACCTGTCTACAGTCCCTTTTCAAATGTCCTTGCTTTCCACATCCAAAACATCTAACACTCCTCAAACCTTTTGAAATTACTTCTCCTACCCATGTATCATCATGCTCATCAGCTTCAACATTAATTGTTTCTCTAATCCAATCTTCCATAGGTGCAGATCTTGCCCTTAATGGCCTGATTATTCTTTTGCATGCTGCATTCGCATTCTCAAAGGCCAAAGATTCAATTATTGCCTTACCAGCTTCTGAATCCGAGACCGTTCTCTTTACTGCTGAAGCCAGTCTTTGTAAAAAATCTGTAAAAGACTCTTTTGGGCCTTGCTTCACCTTTGTAAATGACTCAGATTTTTTTCCTGGTTCCTCAACTTTGTCCCATGCATTCAAGGCTGCCGTTCGACATAAAATTAGGGTTTGGACATCATATAAACATTGTGCTTGTGCTGAAGCATATTGGCCTTCGCCCATAAGCTGATCCTGGCAAACTTGTACTCCTTTATCCCTCCATTGTTTTTCTATGTTTTTAGCCTCCTCCTTAAACCAAGTCAGAAATTGAAGTCTCTGGCTGGGTTCCAGAACACCTTGTGCGAGGTCCCGCCAGTCCTGTGGTACTATCCTATTATATGTTGACCAAGTGTTTAACATTTGCTTTACATATGGGGAATGCATGCCATAAGATACTATTGCCTCCTTAAACCTTTTTAAATCCAACATTTCAATTGGAGCCCAAGTATTTTGTGTAGCCATTTGATCAGGCATCTGCTGTACTGTTACAGGATAAATTAAGGGTGACTGTGTGAAAACAGGCTTTCTTTCTGCAACCTTATGATCCCGACTTGAAACAACTTCACTGTTAATTTCTTCTGTCTGAATTTTTACAGGTTTAACAAGTTCTTCTAAAGCTGTTATCCTGGCACTTAAATTGACTATCTTTTTAAATATTAAAATGTGGATTATTATAGTGATGAGGTGCATAATTCCACCAATACTAATATTATATAGTTGTTCCATTGCCAGACTGCCTAAAATTTCGAACAAAAACCAATTTTCTTCCAATGTACACATAAAACCCATTTGTTTTTTAATGTGGAAAAAAATTCTCTTTTAGATAGTTTCCTTTAAAATATCTGATATATTATGACTTACCAAATCTGCGTAGAACAGTAGAAATCCGAGGGGATTTTCAAAGCAGCCACCTAGTGTCCCAGGTGTAAATCCAGAGAGAGAGAGAGAGAGAGAGAGAGAGAGAGAGAGAGGAAAGAGAGAACGCACAAGAAAGCGTAGCCGACTAAAGCTTAAATGCAGCCACGTGTTCCCTCTTGTGCCGAGTCAAGGCTTGGGTCTGGCTTCCTTAAGCTCGGACCACGTGCTTTACAGGCAGGGCCCTGTTCGGCAGGGCAGGTCTGAGTTGTTTGTAGCACCGGCTTTAGGCAAGCTGCTCACAGACCTAGGCCCGGGCTAGAAGTTGCTACCCGGACTAGGACGCCAGCAGCTCGGACTAAGAAGCCGATCGCCGCCGGCCGCCATGTGCCGCCGCTGCTGCCGCCGCCGCGGGCCGCCTGCCGCCCTTGCGGGAAAGCGGACCTGCCGCCAAGCCAAGCAGTTTTTAATGGATTCTTGTCACGTTGGGCGCCAGATGTAGATGTAACCAACCGTCTTATTAAATAAGAAACACAGAAACAATGTAAAAGAGAAAGCCAAGAGGTCAGAGCTCAGAGCTAAAATCTCACCCTTCCTCCTGCTGTCCCAGCTTCGCGAAAAGAGACCTACTTCCTCTCGGTTCGTATTTTTAAAGAATGTTGTTCTGCCTTCTCATTGGTTGTAAACCCAAACACATGACTGCCTCGTCACTGTCTGAATGTACAGCCCCCTAGGTCTTAAAGGCATATGTCTCCAATGCTGGCTGTATCCCTGAACACACAGAGATCTTATGGGATTAAAGGCGTGTGCCACCACCGCCACACTCTTGCTATGGCTCTAATAGCTCTGACCCCCAGACAACTTTATTTATTAACATACAATCAAATTAATATTTCAGTACAAATCAGAATAATATTTCAATACAATTAGATTACCACCACAGAACCTTATACCTTTACCATCTATTACCACAGCCTGCCCTGTAAGAGGTAGCAATTCTGTTCCCTTTGACCCACTTCATGGAAGAATATTTTTGGAGTGATACAATAGCTTAGTAAATAATGAGCTAAAAAAGTATTAGTTCAATATGACCTTGGGTGCTTTGTGAACAAAAGATTTCTTACATGTTAAAAAACAAGAAATGTATGCCTGCATATGAAGTCGTACCTAGTGAAATTTGTCACTCTGGATTTTTGTCTTCAAGTACTGGAAATGAAAACTTAAAGACCCAGATCAAAATCTTAATGTGAGTCATTGATTTACATAATTCCTTATACAAAAAAAAACCCACAAAGAAACAAAAATAAAGTAGCAATCCAAAAATGGCTTATAAGTTAGACGGTAGAAGAAGTTTGACAGCAATGAGAGAAAACTTAAGGGTGGTAGTGAATTAAGTAGAATGTGGTGAAGTAGAACCCCTTGGAACGAGGCCAATTTTATTCTCAAGTGCTTGATCAATGTACCTTCTTACAAAGCAGGGCAGTTAATACTTGAGAAAATCGTGTTGTTCCAAGGATAGCTAAACCTCACTATGATGCATTATTATTTTCTTCAAGAGACAGAAACAATAAAAATGTACATCAGAGGAAGGAAACAATTCTAGGTTTAAGAAAAAAATGCTATATTTAAGGTAGTTATGCTCATCATATCTGTGTGCTTATAATAGTCCTTATTTTATCATTCATTTATACATGAATTGTGAACTAGTAATGCCATATTTGGGGGGTGGGGGCATCAGTTCTTAACTTAAGTGTGAAATAAAATGTAAAAGTTAAGGAGGATGTAGATGAGTCAATTTGGTCAAGTATGTGAGTTAAATTAAGAATAGATTGCCTGTCAGTGCTACATCCTTGAAGAAAGCTGACTCCCTCTATAAGCTTCCATCAATGCCAATTACTCCTAAAATGGCATGATGTTTAGTGAACTCCTATCCTATATATGTTGTATTTTATTAGACTGATGTTGTGCAAATCTTGTGCATGCAGTCACAACCACTGTGAGTACATTTGTGCAAAGCCCCTACTCAATGGATTCAACAACAAACAAAAATACAACAACAACAACAACAAAAGAGTCCATGTAGTTGGGAAGAAAGTGATGTAAAGAATAGGGGAACAATTGGAGGACAGGAGGTGACATGGATTTGATCAAACCATTATATATAAGTGTAAAAATCTGAAACACTAAAAAAAGTAAAAAAAAAAAAAAACCCTTTTTTTAATATTTCATACCCACGAAGGAGAAGGACATTAACAATATATGAAAGCGATTTAAAATTTTTATTGTAGTCAGACATTTCTCTCCCACCTACCAGTTTCCAAATAACTACTCAGAGGCTTAATATTAATTACACATGCTTGGCCTATAGCTCAGGCTTGTTACTAGATAACTCTTACACTTAAATTAACCCATATTTCTTATTTATACTCTGCCACATGGCTCATGGCTTGTTACTTCATTTTCTATACACCCTGCTTCCTCAGCAGCTGGCTGGTGTCTTCACTGACTCTGCCTCTTTTCATGGTAGCATCCTCCTTTTGATTGTCCCGCCTAAATTTATACTGCCTTGCTATAGGCCAATCAGCTTCTTTATTAACCAATGAGAGCAATAAATATTCACAGTGTACAGAAAGATTATTTCATAGCATTTCTTCCTTTTTGTCACATTAAAAAGGAGGGTTTTTAACTTAACATAGTAAAACCATATATAACAAAACAGTTAATGAATAAGAATTACAGTTACAACATCTAGTCTATTTGTACTTGGCAAATTTAGAGAAAAGAATCAATTGTTTAATCTCATCTTGGTGAGTCTAAAGTTTTATACCAAATATTTTTTTTTAATCATAACTAAGGAAACTATAAGTTTAACTATCTAGTCTTCAACTTCATCAAACATGCTAGAAGGATGAAATGTTATCTAGTTACAGGAACATCTGGCTTTTTGGAAAGTCACCCAAAGTTCCTCTATAACATTGGGGCATCCAATTCTGACCTATAGACCTAGCATATCTGACAGACTTTCCTGAGAAGCAGAGAATTTTGAAGGAGCAGCCTACCTTATCTTGGCAAAGTTGGCAGTCATTTTTTTGTGTGTGTCCTGCTTGTCCAGTTTGGACATCATATTGTCACCAATTGAGGCAATGGCAGTTTCTTTGTTTCTTTGCCCACATGGCTAGCTTTTACCATAAAGAAAACAAACTCCCCATGGAGTTTCTTGAATGTTCATCATCTTCTCTGAAGTAGATTGGTGATACCAGGAACAGATGTATCTTACATTCATGAAAAGCCTTAGGTTATTAAACATATTAAATGCCATATTCTGTAAGTCTTTGAAGGGTTTGAAGATCATCTATCTCTCTGAATATATCTGTGTATGACCTTGAAAACATACCTAATATGACTAATAAGCTTTACTATTATAGATGATGATTAATCTATTTCTTAATTATAGAGTATATTAGTAAATGAGTTGCATAAACACATTACCCTAAAGAAGAGTAGAAATATACAGTATAACAAAATTAACTTTAAATTGGTATCAATAAACTAATATCCATACCAATGTAAAACATTTAAGATTAATAGTTGGTTTTTAGATTAAAGTCGATTCAAAATTGACCCTTTTACCCTACCATTTTTATATCTCCCCCCTTTTCCCAGAACAATGAATTTAATCTCCTTTATTCAGTTTTTTCCTGACCATTACCAATAACAACTTGTAACCAACCCCTCTTAAATGATAATAAATATCCACAACCCATTTTCTGAGAATGTGGGAGTGATTTTCTAGACTACTTCTTTTTGATTTGGGACACTTATAATCTTTGAGAAAATTTAGGATCATGGTCTAGTCCTGACTGGAATAATCTTTGAGGCTGGATCATCTCAGTCAGCATCCTTGAAGCTGTTCTGGAAGCAGAACTCTTAGGAGACTGTAACAGAGGCATCTGAAAGGCTAAATCACCTGGGCCACTTGTTTTCATTGATGTCTTGTCCCTTTGCTCTGAAAATACATAAACTTTTAAGTTAACATACATATCTGTGTTAATAGAAGTACAGACTATGCATTGTACATAAATCAGCCAAAGATAATTTTTGTTTTATGTTTGAGTGAGCAAAATATATATCATGTATCTTATAGTTTGTTAGGTTTATTTTTTTAAAACTGTAGTCAGGATTTCAGGGTGTCTTCTTCTATCAAACCTAATTTTCCTTAATCCAGGATGAATCTACTGCCTTTCATTTCCTGTGGAAATAAAAGCATAACCTCTCCCTCCTAGTACACATCTTTTGACTTAAACTTTGAAGTCAAGATATCTTTAAAATATAGAAGTTGGGGGTAAGGGGGGTGGGAGGGGGAGAATAGGGGAACCAGTGGCTGATATGTAGAACTGAATGGAATTGTAAAATAAAATAAAATAAAATAAAAAAATCATATGAAGGTGATGAATGCAACCCATTCATTTAGATGGCAGGGATGATTAAAAAAAAATATAGAAGTTGTTTGAATCTAGAAGATTTTATAATCCAGTGTCTTGTAGCAGCCAAGAAATTCAAAGACAACACAATAACATACAGGATTCAGACTCCTTGTATATTTCCCTTCTTTACATGGCTTGTTTCTTTTACATTACTTTACTCCCCTTTTAAGGACTTTATTTTATTATTTTAAAACTATAATTTTAAATCTAAGACTGTATATACTATTTCTCTTTTCTCTCCCAGTCCTATGCATATTTTTAAACATACTGTGACCAGTTTAGATGCTCTTTTTGTCTGAATCTGTCCTTATTGTGCATTTGCAACTTTTTCTGTCTGCATGAGCAAAACAAATATAACTGCTGTGTAACTTAAATCCTGGCATGTTGATGACTGGCTCTTCCCCCTTGCTTCACTAAGAGATTAGTCCTATCTTATTGTAAGGGTACATTTACTACCAGCTCCAGGAGCCATGTTTACCATGCCAACTCTGGAAATAGTGTCACCTGCTGCTCACAAACATTTTGCCACTAGAACTAAACCAGTAAGCCATCTTTTTTTTTTTTTTTTTTTTTTGTTGTTGTTTTTTGTTTTTCCAGACAGAGTTTCTCTGTGTAGCTTTGCACCTTTCCTGGAACTTGCTTGGTAGCCCATGCTGGCCTCAAACTCACAAAGATCTGCCTGGCTCTGCTTCCGGGATTAAAGGTGTGTGCCACCACAGCCTGGCAGGAAGCCATCTCTTAAAGGAGCTGAGCATCTACTCACTGCCAGTAAACAGAAAATGAATGCTGAGAAAATGCAGCTACCAAGGAGTTGTTCTTGACTCCATCCTTGTGTGTTTAAATTTTTTTTTTCTTTTAAGCTTTGTCAGGATTTATGTGAAATTTTCGGCCACACTTTGGAATGACATATGTAGTCAGACACTTCTCTTCTCCCTAGTAGTTCCCAAATAATCACTCAGAGGCTTAATATTAATTGTAAATGCTCAGCTGATAACTCAGGCTTATTACTAGCTAACTCTTACACTTAAGTTAACTCAAATGCACATTTCTTATTCATGCTCTGCCAGGTGGCTCACAGCTTGTTACATCATTTTCTTCATGTCCTGTTACCTTGGCAGCTGGCTGGTGTCTCCCCTGACTCTGCCCCTCTTCATCCCAGGATCTTCAGTTTGATTGCCCCTCCTAACTTTATCCTGCCTTGCTATAGAGCAATTAGCTTCTTTACTAACCAAAGAGAGTAATACATATTCATATTGTACAGAAGCATTATTCCACAGCAAGTTATATCATCATTGAACATCACTCTACTTAGAGTAATTTGAATGGAAACATATATTAATGCTTAGATTTCTGAGCATACTTTGCAAAGTGGCTTTATTATACAAGCTGCAGAGGAAAAGAGCCAACAGTTCGAAACAGCTTCTCTTCCTAGTTGTTGTCCTCACTGCCCCCCACACCACAACAAAGGAGACACTCTCTTGTTGCCACCACTGTGTGCCACTGATAAGTTTTTCTTTTTCATTTGAAATAATTTTCATAGTTACTATTTGTTTAAATATATACAAACAGGCCAGATATACAAATGAATCCAGGAATAAACTGGATTTATCAAAATACATTTTTATTAAAATAAAAATGTGTTAAAATAAGAACTAATATCACCAGGAATAAAATAGGTCTTGTTGGCATGCAACTCTCATCTCAGCACTTGAGAGAGAGAAAAGGAAGAAAGTAGATCAGAATTTTGTCACCTTTGGGTATATAGTAAGTTCAAGACCAGCCTAGGGTACTTGATATTCTGTCTGAAAATAAAAACAAGCCAGTCATATGAGAGCAGTGTTGACTTTGTTTCTAACACTCAACATGACTGGTCATCAAAAATTGAGCTTCCGTTTTCACCTTTTTCATTACCAAAGTATAGATGACACTCACTGCTGTTTTCATTTTTATGATGGGGCAAAAGTGTACATATAACCATTTTCTGTTCCCCTTTACTGAAATACTTAACACATTTCATAAAGTACTCAAAACTTTATCATAAAATAGATCCAAGTTTGGTAATTGTACTTTACTGAAGGCTGTTTTAAGTGTTATATCTAAGTTTAACCTCTGATGTTTGATGTAGGAGTGTAGTGAAATTATTCTTATTAATATTTTCAATCTGTAATGGTTATTTTTAGAAAAAAACACAATATAAAGTCAATGAGTATTTATCTGAACCCCACTAGACAGCTCACACAAAACAAACAAACAAAAAAACACCCAGAACATGAAAAGGACATGTAAGATCCTTACAACAAGAATCCTACAGCATGGGAAATGTAGAAGCATGGATAAAGACTTAAAAACAACAACAAAAATAAAATGTAACAATTAACCTGGGAGACTGTAGAGTTAATAGTATTTGAAGTTTAAGTGTGAGGATATATTTGCAGATCCTATGATCTCGTGCAAAGCATTGCCCAGTGGTCTGTAAACCCAGCACTCCTACAGATAGGAGGGAATAAGAAGACAGTCTCTGGAACCTCATGAGATAGCTGGCCTGGTGTACAAATGGAAAACACCAGACCCTCTCTGAAACACAAGACACAAATTTCCTTCACCTAAATCACTCTTTTTGGTTGTTTTGTTATATGCATACACACACACACACACACACACACACACACACACACACACACGGAAGGTACAAAGACTATCCCTAATATTAATCTCAGCATCTCTTGGCATCCATTTTATGTAGTGTTTGCATACACTAATCTGCTTTACCATGGAGATTCTTTCAAATAAACTGTGTGTTTTTATCTGGATGCTCAGCAAAGAGCCAATCCCATTACAGTTGCAAGCATGCACCGTTCCCTTTTATAGCTGATGCCGCTCCCTTCCCAATGGGTCATGCCTAACTCTACCATGGTACTCTTCATTAAGGGTTATACTCTCCTTTTGTTTTATTATCATTTATTGAATAATATCACCTTGCTTTTCTAGTCACATTAAGACTAGGGCAGGTGTGCTACATCTCTGTGTTCTCAACCAGTGCTTATGGAATAATTTTATCTTGTTCTTACTCAGTACACATTCAATTAATTTCTATTGATTACATGGTTCATGACTATTGATTTATGTGCAAAGTTACAATATTGCTCCAACCTCTTAATCCACAGTCCTTGTTTAAAATTAAAACTCCACTGAAGTAGTCACCTTCCATTTCTATCCGCTGGGTGCTACATCCAAATGCAAAACAACTCAGTTTTTATTTTTTTTTTTTTAGTAAAATGTTTGTTTGGGAGTCAAGCTAATATACGATGTGACTGCTTCAAAACTTTTGTTTTCCTTTTGTACACACACTCATTGATTTTAGACAGCAACCTTTTACAAATTTCTTCTTATTTTCACCTTTACATCTTTCGGAATCCTTTAAGAAGAAGACAGTGGAAGAACACATCTCTCAGTTTGATGCCCATCACTCTTACTAGACAGCTTCTAGATGAACAGCAGTTGTTGTTCACAGTGCTGGGAAGTCCCTGGAGTCTGCCAAACATCTGCATCCTTCAACTGTCTCAAGGAATTCAGCACCTCACCATTTCCCACTCTTCTCTTTACCTTTTCTTTTTCATGTTTGACTCCTGAGACACTATTTGGAAATGCAGCTGTGGTGGTTTGAATTAGAATAGCCTGCATAGATTCATGTATTTAAATCATTGATCACTAGGGAGTGGTTCTATTTTGAAAGGACTGGGAAAAGTGGCCTTGATGGAGGAGATGTGGCCTTATTTGGAGGAGGCTCGGTCTTGCTGGAGGAACTGTGTCTCTGAATTTTGAAAAGCCTTTTTCAGTCTCAGTCTCACTTTCTTTGTCTGCTATCTGTGGTTCGGGATGTAAGCGCTCAGCCTCATAACTGCCTGACCATCTGTTTTCTGCCACCACGATGATCATGGCCTGACCCTCTGAAACCGTAAGTGTGCTTACACTGAAAACGCTTCTTGCATAAGGATTGTCTTGGTCAGTGTGTCAGCTAGTTGGATGAAGCCTCATCTCAGGATGTCAGCTGGTTGGCTGCATTGGGAGCCACTCTCTGTAGGTTGCAAGTGAGGCTGTCTTCTCTTCACAGGTCCTTGCCTTTCTATTCTGGTGTTTTGTTTCTCAGCATGTATGCGAATCACCCTTCTTTTAATACAACTACTGAGATTGAGCTGAGGTCCACCCTAAAAGGCTATTTTCCCTTTCTTATTTCATTCAGAGCCCTGCCTCAATACAGATATAAATGTAAGAATTCAATTTGGAGGCTTAGTATGCCCCATTGGAGGGAGGCATAATTTAGACAATAGCTGGCAACATGTATTTGAAACATATGAAAATACACAGAAATGTATCTCAGTGTTAGAGTGCTTAATTAACATGGACAAGTCCCTCTGCTCAGTCCTCAAGACCACAAAAATTAAAAATAAATAAATAAATAAATAAATAAATAAATAAATAAATGAATAAATAAATCAGCATCAAGTATTAACAGGTAAAGATATTGGGCAAACTCACCAGTTTAAGAATTTGTAATATTGCATACTAAAGATAACTATATCTATATTAATTCTTCAACAATTCTTAAGATATTTCTTTACTTAATAATGAAAATAGCCAACTAGAAAGGACTCAATACTTCTCAAATTCATTTTCACTAAAATTCAATGACCCACAGATTTTTGAAATACATGAGAATCCATTTTGATTACATACTTCTCTGATATTTTTCACAATATGAAATAATGAAGTTCCTCTTTCTCAAGTTCACGAGACCATCTTTTAAAGCAAGCATATAAGTCTTTCTACTGTGTTGCCTTCAAAGTTTTGCTATCAGGACTCTGTTAAAAATGCAAACTGAATTTTTAACAGAGCATTGACACTTGCATTGTTAATGTGCCTCCAGGCATGTAATTAACTGAGAAGTTTAATCTTTTATATTCCAAAGTTTGATCAGAATGCATGAAGCTCAGAAAAGCTATGAAGTATTGACCAGCATCTTTGATAAAAAGAGAGTTCTTAGAAGAATTTCTGTAAATGCAAATTCTACCTACTTCTTCTCAATAACCATATTAAATATAAAAAGTGATTTTTAATTTTTAAATATCAAACAGCAGCAAAGCATACTCTGCATTTCCTACCTTAGATTTTTTAGAGATATGATTTGTTTAGGAAACTGAAAGGAGTCATATGCAGGGCAGATAAACGGATCCTTTACTTTATGAAGGATTTATCATTGACAAATTTTATAACACGTGGATGGTGAAATATCATTTGGATGACTATAGAAAATGGAATTACGATGTAAGCCTTAAAATAATTTAATATGCACCACATTTACTTATATTCAGTAAATACTGAAGAAAATCGCTCTTTGTGAAGCCTTACATTAAAATATATACTCAGTTATGTGACAGATTAGATTAAGGTGAGGTTTGTACTGGATGTTGGTGATTGGGATTATGAGAGCAAAACTAATAAGGGTGGTAAGATGACACCTTGATATGAATTGGATTCATGTCAAAGTAGGATTTGGTGATATTTATCACATCAGTACGAAGGTAATTTTATCTCACTTGGAGAGTCTGTTCATGACTACATCCTAATTGCACAAAATCTCTTTTATTTTTATATTGATTTACTGTTCAGCAAATAGTGAGTCATAAATAATTCTTGTTGCTTAATTGCTGCATGTCCCAAAAAGGAAAATTAGAAAGGTTTTTCCTATATCTACATATTAAGACGCTTTACAAAGTTTGGTTCATTCGATTCTCAAAGGAATGTTCCAATGCAGGTATTATCTTGCCTGCTGTTTATGTTAGGCAACGTTGATTCTATAATACTGGACATTAAAAATAATGGTTTTCTTTTTCTTGGTGAAGTACAGGTGTTTTAGATCTATTTTTTGCTGCTCTAATAGATTAACCTGGGACGCTGCTTCAAAATGATCACAAAGTCATGTTATATAGATATGTTTCAGGCTGCAAAGTGAAACTATCAAGAAAAGGCAATCCAGACTCAGAGTCAACATTGCAAAGAAGTGGAGAAAATCTTGGCCATTTCGTGAGACACTATCAAAGGACTTAGGCTGTAAGCCACGGAACAAACAAACAAAAATAGCAACAATAATAGCAACTATCAAACATTTAGAAATCTCAATTGTCCATAACTAATTAAATTATCAGTTTTGTTGTTTTCTTTGATGAAAATAATTAAGTTGAAGTAAAAAAAATTCTAATTATTTCCCACTTTTAAAAATCAGATCTGCTCTTAGATGGTATTAATTTAGATTTTTTTCAAGAGTGGCTCATAGATTTTAACACTCATCACATAGATCAAAAATGGCCTGTGGTGGGGATTAATTTCCTTCAAACAGGAAATGTCTTGATTGAGGATTTAAAGTGATATAAAAATTTGTTCAGGTTTCAAATAAATTATAAGTAATTTCTATTTCAATGAAAGAATTTATAAAACTTTCTAACATTGTAATAAAGGATTTTCTTGGAGTGCTGAAGAGGATGATTCATACCTAAAAGGAAAAGGGATGATAGACTAGAAAAGCAGAGATAAATAAGATTGTATATTTGTGAGTCTCATAATATTGAGAAATGACTTAACTATGTTAGTAAGAGATCACTTAATGAAAAGGCTGTGACTGTGATATCTTCTTTCTCTTTTTCCACAAATGCTTGCCAGTCCCTTCTTTGGGTTAAATGGTATCAAAAGCAAAACAAATGTGAAAAAACAATACAGGGTGACTTTTGATGAGAACACCGAGGCTGCTCAGTAGACAAGATTCTTTCTGAGAAGTCATGAGGACCCACATTCAGATCCCCAAAGCTGACACATAGGAATGGTCTCACACAATTGTGATCCCAGCACTGAAAATGGTAGGGATATTAGCAGAGGCATCTCTTGGGCTTGCTGGTTACCAACTACCTGAAAAACAAAACAAAACAAAACAAAACAAAAAAAAAAACAACAACAGTGAACTTCAAGTTCAATGGGAGATTCTACCTTAAGGTAATAACACATGGAGAGATACAAGAGAACACCTGACATCATTGTGTGGTGGCTTCTACACATGCACAGAATTATCCATCCATATAACTGTACCTCCACACACTCATCCACACACACATGTATAGCACACACATACACACACACACACACACACACACACACACACACACACACACACACAGAGTTATAATTGTAAATCCAGTATTGTTGTCATCATGAAGGAAATACCGTAAGATGCCTTTTGCATTGCTCCACCCCCAATATTCATGCCTAGTTGACAGATCAAAATGTACCTTGCTAGAGATTAGAACGATTACAGATGTAATTATTTAAGATTTTTGTGACAGAATAATACTGAGTTACAATGAGCACTAAATCCAAAGATCATAAGAAGAAAGAAGGTCATGTGAAAGTGGGCAGAGATTGGAGTTCTACTACCTCATTCCAAAGACTGCCTAGAACTGGTATAGTCCAGGAGAAGTGAAGAAGAATTTTTCCCCGGAGTAATCAGGAAAATACTGTTTTGCTGATACTTTGGTTTCAGAGCTATCCTACAGAAGTAAGGGGGAGTAAACTGCTTTTGAACAAGCCATCTGGTCTGAAAATATTCATATGGAAGGTCTAAATAATTAAGATTTTTGTTCAGAAGGGAGAAGTGCCTTTTGGAAGCAAACTTTCTTTGGAATTGGTAATATGCATAACTGCTGAAATTAAACCTCATGATGTCAAATGTCCTGTTGTATCAAAAGAATATTAGTAGAAATATAAACATTGAAACTACCTATGTGGGTAACAGAAGGAAGATAAGATATGTCATAGACTCTAGAGGAAAGATGGATTGCATGTCAGCAAGGACTGGCTGAATTGTCTTCTGCATTGAGTTAAAAAGAATGCTGTTAAAATGAGCTTTATTACTAAGTACATTTACCCATAGCATATTGTAGGTGTGGCCTGGTTTTTTCCCATTGCCTATAGTAAAGCATAAGAAAAATAATATCTTGGGGAAGAAATTAGTAAGAAAAAAGTAAAATCCACTTTCCATCATTTGTAAAGTTCTTAGTGTATTTCTATCTCAAATGAAAGCAAAAATTGCTGTTGAAACATTTCCAGGGGAACCTGGAAAATATTTTACAGGATATGTTAGTCAAGTATGTGATTTCAAATCTAGTTTATCAAGTCAGGGTAGAGTATCTGTGCATGAAATATATTTCTGTGTCCTTATATTCACAGCATTGCTCTTTGCGGCATAAATATCAATCTCAAGATTCTATAGAATGTTACACCCTTAGAAAAATCATGGACACATCGTCTTCACCAAAATTAACTTAGAAAACATAAGCTGATAATACTTACATTATTTGGATTCTGCTAATAAGACTTTGGAAATGAGGTAGGGTGAATGTACTATTCCTATGAAATATGTGTGAATTTCATGGGTAAATACCATCTACCTGCAGTGAATGTGCCATCTGTGAAATGTCTTTTGGATGTGTTTAGACCAACAAGTACAGATTTTTCTTTACTTAAAATTTATTTCTACTTTATTGGTAATCAAAGGAAATTTAAAAATACCAATTTCTCTGTTCATGCAAAACAACTGTAAACTATACTGAGTTAGAAAACAAATTGAGGGATAGATGTGGCTAAAAGGATTCACAAACCATGAAAGGAACTAATATGCAGAAGGCTGTGAAAACAGAGTGTGGTGTGTAATCCACACTGTGAATATTAACTCCAAACACCTCAAGATTGGAGTGCATGTGTGCCTCCTCCTGGGAGAACCATTGTAATTGTTGAAAATCACAAAGTCCTGAAGTTACTTTCATGAATTGTTTGCCCAAATTCACAGTGAAATTTAACTTACTGATATGCTATGTCTCTGTTTGGCAATAAAGTAATATTATTTACATAAATTATGAAATGAATAATTGATCAATATAGTTTAATATTTTATTCTATTTTCAGTTAGTTGCTTGAAATAAAGTATATGCAAATAAGCAACCTAATATGACTAGAAGCTAGCTTTACAGTGAATAAATGAATACATATTTAAACTTTATTAGATTTTCCTAATGTGTCTATTTTCCATACCACTCTGCCTAGTCCTTTATTCTTTCCCTACAAGTTACAAACATCAGTTGCTTGAGAAAATATTTTAATTATATATAGTAGAATTGTGCTTGGAGTTTCAAATCAAAGATATTTAGGTGAATATCAGTAATGAGTTTTATAGCTGTATACATGTTAAACATAATATTGAATATTTATATGTTTCTTATAGTTAAATAAATTTTAAATTAAGTAGGCATGGCTTGGTCTTGATATCTCCCTCAAAACCATACCCCCCCTTTTTTTTTGATTTTTTGAGACAGGGTTTCTCTGTGTAGCTTTGTGCCTTTCCTGGAACTTGCTTTGTAGACCAGGCTGGCCTCAAACTCACAGAAATCTGCCTGCCTCTGCCTCCAGAGTTCTGGGATTAAAGGCGTGTGCCGCCACCGCTGCTGCCGCCGCCACCACCACCACCTGGCTACCATACCCCAATTTATCTAAATTGCTACTACTAGACTTTACCTCATAAGCATATGACATCTAGCAGTGTAAGAGACAAGCAAAGATGTTTTAAGCACATGTGTTTATAGAGGATATTTAAGATTGGAAAAAATAATAACATATTCTTAAACTTTAAATGAAAGCAGACAAGTCTGAAATCAGATTTTTGAAGATTCTAAAGTATTATTTGTTCTACTAAATTTGATACATTAACCAGATACTGTTATCATTCAGATAGGAAATGTCACCAAAAAATCCATTTAAAAGCTCCTTTGCCAGCTTAGAGGCTCTTGGAAAGTGACTGGATGCTGTTTGAGTTACTTTTCTATTGTTTTATTAAAACACATGACTTACAGAAGGCAAGTTATATAAGAGAGAATTTATTTTTGTGCTTCGAGTTCCAAAAGGCTAGAATTCTATCCCTGTCAAGGCCAAAAGCATTGCTGTATACAGGCGGGGGTACTGCTGTAGCAGCAGCTGTGAGTTCGTCTCAAGACCCATGAACAAGGAGAAAGAGATCATTGATGATATTGGCAAGCTTTTGAAAACTTAGGCCAGCCCCCCCCCCACACACACACACAGTGACACACCTCCAAAACAATATCACACCTCCTAATCCTTCCCAAACAGCTTCCAACTGTGGACTAAATGTTCAAATGTTCAGACTTGTAGATGACATCTTAGTTGAACAAGCACAATTGCAAAGGGCTCTGACCTGGTAAATGTGCAAATCTTTCTGGGCATTGTGGCATTATTGGGATGTGGCAACTACTTAAGAAAAGTAGGTTCCCAAGGAAGTGTTTTGCAAAAACAAACCTTGTCCCATTTTTTTCTGTTTGTCTTTGGCCCCTAAGAAGGTGAATTGCTCAGCTCCATTACTAAACTCTGCCTTCCCACAGCCCAGAGAGGCAGGGGGCCAAGCAGCCACAGGCTCAGTCTTCTGAAGCAATGAGTCAAAATTTAATATTTTCTTCTTTATATTACTTTTTTCAGGTATTTAAAACAAAGCTGGCAAGTATCACAAATACATTTACTTTAAAGGTATTTAGAAAATAATTTTGCAATATAGTAGTTTTTCAGTATTCAGACTGCTTAACTATTATACCTATATTTTGTCAACTTTTTTTCTAGTTGCAACATTATGCTCACAAACTTTCAAGCTTTAAAAGGGAACTTTTCCATACATAAAAAGTCACTCAATTTTTGTATATTCATAGAGTACTTAATTTTTTAACTATATTATTGATTCAATCCTTAGTAGATTTGGTATTCTATCAACCACTGATTCAAAGGTAATTTCCATACATTTGTGAGAATGTTATATATTGCATGTGTTTATCAAAATGATAGCAGCTAATCCACTGAGCTCTATGCCTTCTTCGGCCACAGGACTTTGCCTAGATTTAGGGTATTAATACCAGTTCCCTCCTATGGAACAGGACTTAATACAACTGGATGCATCAATGACAACTATGTCCCAAAAGAACCAGCAGGAACAACCTGCTTAACATATTGCTACTATAGCCCATAAGGCCTATAAGAGAGAACTATCGGTGAAAATCATCTTGGTGAAATGGAAAATATCGGTGAAAAGGAAGCTATGATTGTACCTTCTGAGTAGCAGAGAGAGAGCTTCCACCTTGTCATTATACTGATTTCCCCATATCCTGAAAACAAAGCATGCAATACCTTCAACAGACTACCAACTAGTTCTGACATACAACCAATAGCAGCTGCACCAGCCTACATGGTTGAGGGGCCCCAGTGGTCTGTCTGCTCAGAAGAGTCACAGAGGTAGCTGGAACCTTATATTGGACTTTTCACCCAACAACCTTATGAGTCCTGGGAATGCCCTATCTCACTCAAATAGATGCTTTCTTTAAATTTTATCTTCTGATTTTACTCTATTATTTTCACTATTTTCAATTCAGTAAAATGGCAATGTTTAGCATCATATAAAGAAAATGGAGAATTTTTACAGGAAGTGTGCAGGACCTCTGAAGGCATACAACTGTTCATTCCCAGCAAGTAAAATTGATCTTGTCAGTTAAGAAAAATATTTTTAAAAATAATGGTGATGTTCAGTATAGGATGTAAGGATTCCTTTACTCACATAACTTTTTCATTTAAAAAAGCACAGAGGTCTAGAGAGATAACATAGTGGTTAACAGAACTCACTACTCTTACAGAGGACCTGGGTTTGATTTCCAGCACCCACATGAAATTACACAATTCTAACTCTAGTTCCTGGGTATCTGATATCCTCTTCTGGTCAATGAATGTACCAAGAATAATATGATATATATATATATATATATATATATATATATATATATATATATATATATATGTATATATATATAAAGTATAAAGAGTAATATAAAATAATAAAATAAAATAGAGTATAATATTGTATTAAGGGATGTGGATGAAATATACTGAACAGTTTTTGGTTCTCTAATTTATGATTATTTCCCCATGAGCTTTCTTTTTCCATATTCTGGGGCACTGCTTCTTTGCTGTGGTACCTTTCCCTGACAGTGTATGCTCAAGGAATTAAAATGGAATGATAAATGTATAAAGTAGAAATAGTGGTCTGTCTGGGTCACTGGAAGGCAGATATGGCAAGATTTATGTTAAACTAAAGTTCAAAGAGAAAGAAATTGACAGAATATAAATGCTGGAAAATGGAGCTCTAGAAGGCTTTGCATCTTGATCGTTGGTTTATAGAATATATAAATGAATAATGGTACAAATGAAAATGTGTAAGTTTGTGTTAGGTATGAATAGCTATTTTCCTAGAGTAAACCATGAACTATTAACAATTACATCAAAATGTAGTGTGGGAGAATACAGTTCATTCAGCAACAAGCCCTTTTGAAACAGTTATGACTGATTTTAAGGCATGACCACAACTACTCCCACAGTCTTTAAGAGCCTAGGATCCTGCAGGAGACACATGTACAACACTAGAGAGCATAGCTTCATTCTTCTTTACCTGTAGACAGGGATAAACAACACTAGCCTTCCCCATATACATCCTTCACAATAGCCTAAATAATATAAAATATCTAGGGATAACTCTAGCCAAGCAAGTGAGAGAATTGTATTATAAAAACTTCAAGTTTTTTAAGAAAGAAATTGAAGAAAATATCAGAAGATGGAAGGATCTCTCACGCTCATTGATTGGTGAGAGTAACATAATAAAAAAGTTCACTCTACCAAATGCAATCTACCAATTAATCAAAATAACAAAGAAAATTTCAACACAATTCTTTTCAGACCCAGAAAGGAAAATTCTCAACTTCATATGAAAACAACAACAACAAAAATAAAATTAGATACACTAAAGCTGATAGAAGAGAAAGTGCCTTGACTCACATTGGCACAACAGACAACTTTCTGAACAGAACACTATTAGCACATGCACTAAGATTAACAATTAATAAATGGGACCTCATAAAACTGAAAAGCTTCCATAAGGCAAAAGACACCATCAATCAGACAAAGTATCAGCATACAGAATGGGAAATGATTTTACAAACTCCATATCTGATAGAGGACTAATATCCAAAAACTGTAAAGAACCTAAGAAACTAGATATCAAAAAATAAATAATCCATTTAAATATGGGTTACAAATATAAATAGAATTCTCAACAAAGGAATCTGAAATGGCTGAGAAATACTTAAGGAGTTGTTTAACATTCATAGCCATCAGGGAAATGCAAATCAAAACTACTTTGAGATTCTAGCTTACACTTTGATAATGACCAAAATCAATAACACGAGTGACAGCTCATTTTGGCAAGTATGTGTAAAAGGGTGAACAATCCTCCATTGCTGGTGGAAGTGCAAACTTGTACAGTTACTATGAAATTTAACATGGAGTTCTTCAGAAAACAGGGAATCAATCTACCTCAAGACCCAGCTTATACCACTCTTGGGCATATATCCAAGAGTTTCATTCTACCACAAGGAGCCTTGCTCAACTATGTTTATTGCAGCATTATTCATAATAGCCAGAAACTGGAAACAACCTAGATGTCCTTCAACCAAAGATTTGGTAAGGAATTATTCAGCTGTTTCAAAAAAAAGTTTCATCATGAAAATCAGAGGCAAATGGATGGAACTAGAAAAAGTCAAAAAACCAAAACAAAAAAAAAAGAAAAGAAAAAAAAGAAAAAGTCATACTAAATGAGATAACCTAGACCCAGAAAGACAAATATATATTGGTGAAATTATTAAGGCCACTCCACAGAGTTAAAAGGGAGGTTTATTTTATGGGGTAATTTACAAGTGAAGGGAGAGATAACAGGGTCTGGGAAAGGTGTAGCACATTCTGGCGGTGTTCTCTGGAGAACTCTGCTTGGTCTACCTTCAGAATCCAGGGTCCAGGAACCAAGAGAGGCAGCACATCCAGATCTTGGGTCTTCAGGTTCTCTCTCCATTCTACCTTGTAGGCGTGACAGTTACCCCTCAATGGGGGTTGGAACTTCCAGATCAAAGCTGGAATGGCTACCCACTACAAATATGGTTATCTATTCACTTAAAAGTGGATCGTATCTGTTAAGTAAATTATAATCCACAGACCCAGAGAGGTTAGGTAAAGAGGAATGCTCTAGGTATGAAGCATGGATCTCCCTGGGAGGGGAAAATAGGGAGAAATAGATTAGATTTGGGAAAGTTGGGGATGACAGTAGGAGGGATTTGGTGTGTGGGATGGAGGAAGGGAGTACATGGAGAGACAGCTGGGATTTGGGGGGCGGGGGGGGGAGACTATGGAATCCTAGTTCAGTGAAAACTTACCAGAATCTATAATGGTGACCCTTAAGGACTCTTAGTAATGAAGGTTACAGAGTCTAAACTGGTCATCTTTTGTAGTCAGTCAAGGCTTCCTGTAGTGAGACTTGGCTGTATTCAGTTGGGTTGTTGACTGATGGGGTTCTGTGGAGATCCTCAAACAACCAAGGCTGATGCTAGGACAGAGGTTGCCCTCTGAAAACTGATGGGGGAGGGGCTATCCACACACCTAATTAAATGTAGAGAGGTCATGCTGGTGCCTGAATGGAACCTTAACCCCTTTGCTGTAATGCCTTTAGCATGAAAAAATACTATGTAGGCTATGTAGAATAATCTGGACACCAACCCATCCACAAAACCCTTGGCCTGCAATCTATCCATCCTGTAAGATGTGCTGGGGCAATGGTGGTGCAGAACTTGAGGGTATAGCCAACCAATATTTTGTTTACTTCAAGGCCCATGCCATGAGAGGGAGCTCATGTTCTACACTGTCTGGTTGTCCAGAAACCCAAAGACTGGATAGCACCGAGACCTAGGGTAGAACCAAACATGACTGGCAAATTTAGAAAAGAAAAAAAAAAAAGCAAAAGATCAATGAAATGATTACCAATGTTCTGCGGGACTCGCATATCATCAGACAAGCTTCCTCTAGCAACAGATGGGGGCAGGTGCAGAGACTCACTGTCAGACATGATACATGTAGACAGTGATTCTAAATTACAGATCTCTTAGGGATCACCCTTATGGAGACACCTCTGGAGTTCTCATGGCACTCCTAGCAGTAGGGGCAGTGTATCTCTGACTCTTTGCCTGCTCTTGGGACTCTTCCTCCTTTGGATTGCTTTGTCCTGCCTCCAGATGAAGGGTTTAGCCTTGTCTTACTGTATCTTGTCTTGTCCTGTCTGGCTGCTACTCTTGGAGGCCTGCTCTTCTTTGAAGAGAAAAGGAGTGGAGTGGATCTGAAAGAGAGGAGAGGTGGAGGAGGCTGGGAGTTGTGGGGAGAGGGGAAACTATGGTTGAGATATTTTGTTTGAGAGAAGAATCTATTGTAGCTGGAGGGCTTCTCTCCAGGTTCCCCAAGCTCCGCAGTCCCACAATCCACTTATAAAATAATCACTCAGACGCTTATATCACTTATAAACTGTATGGCCGTGGCAGGCTTCCTGCTAACTGTTCTTTTATCTTAAATTAACCCATTTTTATAAATCTATACCTTGCCACGTGGCTGGTGGCTTACCGGCGTCTTTACAGGTTGCCTCTCCTGGCGGTGGCTGCAGTGTCTCTCCTCCTTCTTCCTGTTTCCCCAATTCTCCTCTCTCTCTGTCCCACCTATACTTCCTGCCTGGTCACTGGCCATCAGTGTTTTATTTATATAGAGTGATATCCACAGCACTTCTCCTTTCTTCTTTTTTTAAAAAGGAAGGTTTTAACTTTAACATGGTAAAATTACATATAACAAAACAATTACCGAGCAAGAATTATAGTTACAATATTAAAGAAGATGTCCTATCTATCTTATATTTGTGAGTTTTAGGTTTTATAGCTAACTTATCTTTTATCATAACTGAGGAAATTACGACTATCTAGTCTTCAACCACATCAAAGACCTGAGAAGGAACATAATGGTACCTGAGAAATGGTAGATGGATGCAAGCAACTTTCGGGAATCTTGCAAGAGTAGACCAAGACAGCTGGCAGCCTGGACAGTCACCTAATGTTTTTCAGCATTGTTGGTGCATTCAAATTGGCTACAGGCCTAGAGTATCTGACAGACCATTTTCAGAAGCAGGATTTCTGAAAGACCATCTTACCCTGTCTTGGCAGAGTACAGTGGTTGCTTTCCTTGTGTCCCGCTTGTCCAGAAAGGACAGCATTGCATTTGTACTGTCAGCCATCAAGGCAAGAGCAGTTCTTTGCCCAGTAGGCCATTTTGTGCCAAGAAGACAAACTTTCAAATGGAAATGTCTTAGAAGCCCAACATTCTCTCGGGATCAAATTGGTGCAGCCAGGAGCAATTGTGTCTCATGTCAACAGAATTCTAAGTTATTTAAATGCCATATTCTCTAGGTCTATGAAGTGTTTGAAGATTACCTATCTATCTGAAATATATCTATGTATACCTAGAAGACTTAACTAACATGGCTACAGATATGATTATCATAGATGACTAATTATTAATCTATTTTTAATTATCCAATTATACAATTGGATAATTATACAATTTTAAATGAGTTATATAAACATAATACCTCAAACAAGAATAGAAATATATATATATATAGTATAACAAAATTAACTTCAAGTTTGTATCAATGAACTAAAATTTATACCAATGTAAAACATTTTAAACATAAACTAAAATCTATACCAATGTAAAACATTTTAAACAAGTTGTTCTTTAAAAGTAGGTTCGTTAATCTACCCTTTTATCTTATCATCTCCATATCCTCCTATATATCATATCCCCTTTTCTTTTTTAGAAAGAGATCACATTTATAATCAACCTGTTTTAAATAAAAATATTGGTTTTTCTCTGTCCCACACCAGAGGGCTCTTTTGATTTGGGACACAAGAATCTCTTAACCATTTTTTTTAAGCAATATGTCTGGGTTTAGAGGGGGAGTGAGCCAATTCCACCTCTAAAGCCAGCTTGGTATATTTGGGAATTTGGGCGTAGCATCTCTTACTACTTCCTGCTGGAGGGGGGCGCTGTATCTTATGGGAACGCAAAGAAAATTTTAGACCTATGGGGTAGTCCGTGAGGCTGTATTGTGTGAACCAGTTGCCTTGAAACCGGTCTGGATGTTGGATCATCTGGGCCATGGTGTCATCGGAGACCTTTCAGGTGGTCTTGGCTGGTCAAACCTGATGTATCTTAATCTGGAACAAATCCACAGCCTCTGGCTTTCTGTGGAAACAAAAGCAGAACCTCTTTTCCAAAGTAACATATCCTTATATCCAAATTTTGAAGTCAAGGTACCTTTAAAATATACATTTTGGCATAATTCAACAGCTTTTGTAATCAAATGTTTTTCTTCAGTTACGAATATCAAAGACAACATAATCCAGATTTTATGTGTGATAGCCATCTTTACGTGGCTTATTACCTTTACTGTTTTTTTTTAAACACTTTATTTTTAGATACTATTTGTTTATATAACGGTATGTATTTTTTTCTTTTAAGCCTATGTACATTTTTACATGCATTATAAACTATTTCATCTGAATTAGTCTTACTGCGAACTTATTGCTTTAAACTGTAGCCTTTTAAGCCTGAAACGGCGCTGTGGCTGCTGGCTCCACCCATTTCAGCTTCCCAACATGGCAGTGGTACGTTTTCCGCCAGCTCTGGGAGTCATCAAGTCTCAGAAATAGTGGGTCTAAGCTTTTATTAAAGCAGCGTGTAGCCCAGAAACCTCTTTTTTTTTTTTTTTTTAAATAATAGTAAAGACTAAATCTACCACACAGCTTAATGTGCCGCTGGCAGACGCCTCATTCCCGCCATACTGCTGGTCAAACGCACACGCCAGGAACCCGCCAGTGTTTAAACCTGCGTTTTGCAGCGTCTAGCTGCCCGTATGAGACAAGAAGCAGGAACCTGGTTTTGGCTCTGTTTAGAATTGGTTATTAAATATTCTCAGGTTTAAGGTGGAAACTCGAGCCGTTGGGTGCCATTTGTAGCTGGAGGGCTTCTCTCCAGGTTCCCCAAGCCCCGCAGTCCCACAATCCACTTATAAAATAATCACTCAGACGCTTATATCACTTATAAACTGTATGGCCGTGGCAGGCTTCCTGCTAACTGTTCTTTTATCTTAAATTAACCCATTTTTATAAATCTATACCTTGCCACGTGGCTGGTGGCTTACCGGCGTCTTTACAGGTTGCCTCTCCTGGCGGTGGCTGCAGTGTCTCTCCTCCTTCTTCCTGTTTCCCCAATTCTCCTCTCTCTCTGTCCCACCTATACTTCCTGCCTGGTCACTGGCCATCAGTGTTTTATTTATATAGAGTGATATCCACAGCAATCTATTTTCAATTAAAAATAATAAACAGATAAAAGAAAGAAAAATATATAGCTAGATCCTCACTTATGGAACACCATTGTTGATAATTTTGTTTCTTTTTCAGCAGTAATTTTCAATTTCGAAACACTGGCTAAATAAAGTATTGATGTACTCACTTTTTATTATTTCTAGATTAGTCTCAAATGTGCTATCTGTATCAGTGGTTCTCAACCTGTAGGTTATGACCTGTTTGGGGGATTGAGCAACTTTTTCACAGTGGTTGCATATCAGAGATCTAGCATCTCAGAAATTTATGTTACCATTCATAATAGTAGCAAAATTACAGTTATGAAGTAGCAATGAAATAATTTTATAGTTGGGGGTCACCACAACATAAAGAACTGTATTAAATGGTTACAGCATTAGGAAGGTTGAGAACCACTGATTTATATAATATTTAGTCAAGAAATAATTGTCATCTACCCTGTTTACATATGAAACATATGGTTATATATAGCTCCTGAAAACTGATAAACATCTATGACAGATTAAAAAACTAAAATAAAATAAAAGTTGTTTTCGATTTAAGCAATTTAGATAAAGAACATTCCTTGATTATCAGTCTTCTGTAGTGGGCCACAACTTAGATGGCTGTCTGCATGATGAATCTTGAATTTTCCCTTCCTTTTTTCTCAAAGGTTGGACCTTTGGGTTATTTCCCTTCAGGTTCACCTCACACTACACCCTTCCCATGTGTTTCAAATCTCAGTATCCATGGAAAGTCTATTTAGTACTGATCTAAACTGTACTCTTCCTTCCTATGGATCACTAGGTCTAAGAGGAAGCAAGTCTATCCTTCCAATATATTTTTTTTCATATGATTTCCTGCCAAATCAGAATCTAGTGTGGAGAATAGCATTCATATTGTTTTTTTCCCACTTCAATTCTCCCTGTAAATGGTATATTAGTTGTTTTCTTGTTGCCCCAACAAAATATTTGACATAAACAATTAAGAAAGAAACAGTTCCCTTTTGCTCACAGTTCAAGGGTACAGTCTATTGCCACATAGAAATCCTGGTGGCAGAAACAGGATACAGCTGTTCATATCACATCTACAATCAGGAAAGAATGCAATTCAAATGCCTGTGCTGATCACTTATACCTCTTTGTTCAGTCTCGAACCTAGACCCATATAACCAAGGTGGTTCCTACCTAAATCAATCTACTTCAAAACACTACTACAAAAATGGCCACACCTTTGTGATTTCAGATCCTCTAAAACTGACAATATTAACTATTATACATGAACGGGTTATTTCTTTGTCTTATCTGTGCAGAAAAAAAGATCATATAGTAACCATCATATCTTTATACTTCTGTCCCATAAGTACTAATTTATTTAAGAGCTGTTTTATGAATTCCTGTCACCCAACAACACATGAAGGAAGATAGCTGATCTGGTATTCCCTAAAATGATATTCTAGACTTAGTAGGCTCAGCTTTGGTTTTGGTTACATGTTTCACCAATGTTAGAGTGCATGCACTTGCATAGAGTAAGGTGGCACAGTATCCTAGACCACACTGACAAAACCATACCAGGATTACTATGCATAGCTATCCCCTCAGACTATGAGACTGAGGCCCCAACTACTTCACTCAAAGCATTACCTCTTGGAGAGAAGTTGGTTAACACTCTAGTAGTGAATCAATAATATGGTAGTGAATCAATAAGCATAATCAACATAGCCTAAGTAAGCCCGTGTATCTAGTTATCATGATTTGGACTTTTGTTACATGTCTACAACAAAATAATTACCTATTAGAAACAATACATTTAAAGGATTGCTTTCATGACCTTGATGGAGAAGTGGTTATTAATTGTTGCTTTGGTAAGCTACACTGACCATTGAAAAAAATAAGTGATTGCTCAAACTCCAAGGACCATTAACTACCAATAGTTCATCTGGGAGAGCTAGCAGCTCAGAAGCCCCTCCCAATGAATGATGTAATGCTGAAGGACATTGTATACTGTGACATCATTAAAAACAGCAAGAGCACAACAAAGACATAAGAGTGGGAGGAGGGATGGTTTGAAAAGAGCTTCAACATGAGTGGGAGAAAAAGCAAAAGGGGAATGGGAGTGAAAATGACCAAAATATATTACATATATACAAAATTATCAAATAATTAAAAATCATGCATCTAAATTGTCTTTGTGAGTAAATATTTTGAAACCATTTAATATCTTATTATAGAATAAATATTACCAAATAATTTTGTGGACATTTCTTCCTGTAATGTTAATTTCAGTAAACTTAAAAGTAACTAGAACAGCCCCTGACTCATGTCCTGCTTAGACTCATGTTCCTTTGCTTAGAGAAACATGAACATTTCCATCATCTCACTAAAAATAGCATAGGTATATTTGTTATTGAACATCTGAGCGCAGGTAGATTTAAATATGTAATATCTAACCAATCGATTCCTCCATCAGAGTCTGGTATTAATCAAACAACATGTGCTGAAAATGTTTTGCCCTTGGGTTAACAGGATATATTATTGTGTTTTATACCCATGACGGAGTAAGAGAGTACAAATAGGCTTTTACAGGAACTGATTGCAGACTAGGTCTCTGGAGAGTAACGTTATGGAGGCTTCCAGAGCAAATGAATTAAATGTGTGGAGGTGAAAAATTTTAGATCCCAGTAGGGGTTGTTTCAGCTGAAAAAAAAAATGACTGGCAGAAGGGAGAGGGCAGTAGTTGTACATTGAGAATAGCATGCTTTCTCCCCTTTCTCTCTCTATTCTTTATTAAGGAACTCTGCCTCAGAATCTGGCCTTGAAATGGCTCATGCACAGCACAGAAAAACAAGAATGAGCAAGGCACTACATTTTACAGAACAAAATCTGTCAGCAGAAACTACGAAACCATTGCTAGAAAATTTTTCATCTGAGCAGAGGCTAAGCAGTTCACACTAAACTTGTCTGAACTTTTAGCTTACTTTCCCCACGATGTACTGATGCCTTGAGCAGGAGTTACAGTAAGAGTGATGCCACCGTTTCCTGTTTAAGATGAATGCTAATATAATCTGCCTGCAGGAGCAGCATTCAAAACAACCTCCAGGAAGGCCTATCAACCCATTTTCCAAACAGCTTGAAATATGCTCTGAATATTTTTCTGCAGAAATCTAAATGCAAACTCCTGTTGCTGCCAGGACCTTCTAAAGGTCATCACACAGTCCAGCATTCACACTTCCTTCATAGGGATGAACACAGCCCTCCTGTGTTTTATCAGTTCTTTCAGTCTGTTCTATGAATGATTTTTTCTGCACAAGCCTTTCTGTAAGGACTATGGGTATCACGAAGGCTTAAAACACACTCCTACCACAAAGTTACTTTGTCCTATGAATCAAGTGAATGACATAGTAGGTAAAGCATTTTAAAATGCTTTCAATTCCTGTGATGAATGCAATTTTTTGACATTCCTATAGTAATATGAAACTTTATAAGACAGGTTAGTTGTGCATTGCATTTGAATTAGATACTTCTTTTATGGATGCTTTATTTGGATTTTGGTGAACACCGCATATTATAACTGAAAAGAAGAGCAAACAGCCCACAAATAAAATCAGATGTATGTACAGGGCAGTGGGGGCACAGACCTTTAATCCCAGCACTCAGGAGACAGGTGGATCTCTGAGTTTGAGGCCAGCCTGAGTTGGCCACTGTTTGACAGAGAGAGTTCCAGGACAGTCAGGACTACACATAGAAACCCTGTCTCAAAATGCCAGACTAAACCAAATGAAACCAAGCCTCCCCCTGCAAAAAAAAAAAAAAAGATGTGTGTATCTTGTGCTATTTCAATGTGTTAGTAATGCCACATGGAAGGACAAGAACCTGCGGCTAAGCCAAGGCCTTCATGCTGAACATGACACACTTGCGTCCCTTATTCCAGCTTCCATTCCCCTAGACGTTTATAGGATTATTTTATTTATAATCCTTCATCAGGTTGCTCTCACTTTATACTCCCCCCACAAGGCTCTCTCCCATTTTACAACTTCATTTCTTGCTTCCTGTGGAAGATTGATGTACTGAGAATGGCTACTCCCAGATATGTCACGTTTTTGTTGATTGTGAATGTATTAATAGTCCCTGCTCTTCTGTCATTTCTGACCTCTGTTTACAAAGTTCCATTCTTGCTAATGGCTCAATGATATTCCCCAAGGTGTTCTTCTCCTCTGTCTCCCTTAAAGCACATTTTTCACATTTTATAGTATTACTGTCAGAACACAGATATTATTTTGTCATCATATATATGTTAAATGTTATTTTTTCTCATTTAAAATTAAACTTCACATAGGGATTTATTCATATATCTCCTGATATTTATCTATTCTATTGAAAATAATCCTCAAAGAAATCTGTGTACTCACATTCTCCAATTTCTTTCTTCCTCGTCTCTCTTGAATTCATTCTGTTTGGATTTTCAGGCCTACCACTGAACCAAAACTGTGCTGTTCAATGTCCCTGAAGCCAATAAAAACCTCAATTATTTCTACCTAATTTTAAATGAGGGAAGCACTAAAGTTCACAAACTTTTCCCTTACTTTGTATTCATATGTCTCTCCACATTTTTAGCCATTGTCACTCTCTGTGGCTGTTTCATCAAAGTTTGTTCAAGTCTTCAATACTGGAGTCATGCTGGCACTGCCCAGAACATGTCATATCAATTGGTTATGAGCACAATTTAAGGGAGTTTCAATATGTTAGTAACCAAAATAAATAAAAGTTTTTTAAAAAAAAAAACTGGAAAGTTCATGCAAAAGTCATGACAATATCAAATTACAAATGAACATAGAACCAATCAAAGAAGAGCTAATACTAATAATCCTCAAATTATTCCACAGATAGAAACAGAAGGAACATTGTCAAATTAATTTATGAGGCCACAGTCACCTTGTTACAAAATCACACAAAACACAACAAAGGAAGAGAATTAAAGACCAATTTCCTCTTGCTGAATATTTGTTTAAATATATATATAAAGATGAATTGCTGTTTAAACTTGCCTGTCTAAGGCACCTGATTGGTCTAATAAAATGCTGAATGGCTAATAACGAGGGCAGAGGTATAGGCAGGACTTCCAGGCAGGGAGATAATGAGAGGAGGAATTTAAGTTTGGGATGAACAAGGAAGAAAAACAAAGAGACACTAGGGAGATGCCAAGGGCCAGACAGACAGACAAAGAGGAAGCAGGAAATTAGGACATACAGAATGAAAGAAAGGTAAAAATCCCCAACACTCATTCATGATAAAAGTCTTGGGGGATAAAGAATATAAGAAACACGCCTTAACAAAATAAAAGCAATATACATCAAGCCAATAGCCAGCATCAAATTAAATGGAGAAAAACTCAAAGCAATTCCACTATAACCAGGAACAAGGCAAGGCTGTCCACTCTTTCTCTATATTTCTATTCAGTAGAGTATGTGAAGGTCCAACTAGAGTAATAAGACAACCCAGTTAGATACAAATTGGAAAGGAAGAAGTCAAAGTATTATTATTTGCAGATGATAAATACATAAGTATATGAGTGACCCCAAAAGTTCTACAAGGGAACTTCCCTAGCTGATAAACACCTTTAGTGAAGTGGCTAGATACAAGAAGAACTAATAAAAATCAGTAATCCTCCTGTATACAAATGATAAGTGGGCTGAGAAAGAAATCAGGAAAACAATTCACAATAGCCACAAATAATATAAAATATCTTGATGTAACTCTAACCATGCAAGTGAAATACCTGTATGACAAGAACTTCAAATCTTTTAAAGAAAGAAATTGGAGAAGATACCAGAAGATGGAAAGATCTCCCATGCTCATGGATCATTAGGATTAACATAGTAAAAATGGACATCTTACCATAAGTAATCTACAGATTGAACCAATTCCCAATAAAATCCCAACACAATTCTTTACAGATCGTGAAAGGACAATATTCAACTTCACATGAAAAATCAAAAACCCAGAATAGCTAATTATATTCCTGTACAAAAATTCCAGTTATTACCATCCCTGATTTCAAGCTCTACTACAAAGATATAGTAATAAAACTCCGTGTCATTGGCATGAAAACAGACAGGTTGATCAATGGAATCAAATTGAACACCCACATGTAAATCCCCACATCTATGGACACCCAATTTTTTTTATAGAGAAACCAAAATTTTACAATGGGAAAAAGAAAATGTCTTCAGAAAATGGTACTGAGCCCATATCTAGTTATGTAGTACCGTTTTAATTGTGTTACTGAAATTTTCTAGAAGAATATTAGAGATCATCTATACACAAAAACACAGAGTGACGACTTTTCAAGCTAATGTATAAATATATTACTTCAGTTGTATCAACCATTTTATAATATGTACATATCAAATTATACTCTATGTCATGAGTGTGCATCCTTTTTATTTACAAAATGTATGTATTATAATTTGAGTCTAAAATGACTCTTACAGACTAATATTTACTTGGCAGGTTCCCAATTGCTGGTACTTCCTTGAGATATTCTGGAGACTTTATATGGTGTGTCCAAATTGAAAGAATTAGACTACACAGTGGCAAGTTCTTTGCAGCTACATCTTTCCAGTTCACTTTCAGTCTCCTGTTTCCTTATACATGACATACAGAAGTTAAGAACTATTCCACCAAGCTGTTCTTGGTTTCTGTTCAAGGTCAATATTCAGCTCATTCTTCCTAGTATCATCGAGCATCCACATGGTTCTTGGTGACATGTGTGTACGGCTCTTGTTAGTTATCTGCTGGTGCCCAAAGGTGATTTTACTGAGTTTAATGTGGCTCACATATTAAACGTATGTGTGTGTGTGTGTGTGTGTGTGTGTGTGTGTGTGTGTGTGTGTGTGTGTGTGTGTGACTCTACATCATGTCACTCTGTATTTATGCCTGGTTTGTCTTGATGTAAATGTAGTCTTCTAAAGGTTCTCTTCACCATGAACTGGACTGGTCCTTTGTGCATCTATCACCATGATGTCCTGCAACTTGTTTATGTTGTTGTTGTTTATATATAGATATAAGTATAGCTATGTAGTTATAATTTTACTGAATTGTTTTCTTCTGTGTCAGTCATTCTTTTTCAATTATAAACAAATAACTGACAATAAGATAAGACAGGGAAGATATTTCAAGTCTCCTGCATTCAAAAAGTTTCAGGGCTTATCCAGTGCCCAGCAGTCATCCCTGAAAACAAACAGCAGTAACGTTATATAAATTAAATGTTAAATAAATTAAATTTAAATAATTAAATTCATACACATACATACATGAATGATAGTATTTACTAAAGAAAGAGGCCATGAATATTAGCGAGAGAAGGGATAGGTATACTGAAAGTTTTGGAGGGAGGAAAGAGAAGGGAGAAATGTAATTAAAAAATAAAGTTTCAGTGCATCAGGGTGCCGAAAGCACAGTGGAACAGCCCAGTGAGTGGTGGAGGAAACCAGTGGGAGAACATTTTTACATCAAGACAGATCAGGTATAAAAGCAGAGTGACAGGACACAGGTGCCAACATCTCTTCCACGACCAATCCCTAGGGATACACTTCTTCCAGGAAAGCTCCTTCCCCTACACATTCCAAAGCTTCCCAAAATAGCACCATGAGCTAAGTAACAATCAATGGTGGGATGAATCTGTGTGGAGTATTTCAGATCTAACCATAGCAACTTTATTTTGCCATAGATGGTAACGCATCTTTCCATTTATATTCACATTGCCTGTGGTCACACTACTTCAAATGATACTCTCATATGTACAGCATTTCTATGATTAGTCTGCAATGGTTAGACTCTCTATATTGAAATTCTTTGCATTGGGCAGTCATGGCATCTTTCAGAAATGCAAACCTGAATGTATTAGAATTCTGTTTAAAAATAAATGTTGTTATTCTTCCATATACAATGCTACCCCTTTCCTCATACATCTCTTGCACATTCATTTTAGAATAAGCAATTATATGTATATATACATACATAACTCATATCTCATCTCCGACAGCTTCAAACTCTTCAAGGGCACAAACCTTGTCTTTTTAATAGCCGTTTCCCCAGCAACCAACATGTACCAAGTCCTCAACAAACATTGCACGGCTATGATGGATGAATTATTTTTAAGTTTCTTTACCAGCAAAGTTTTAGCACACAGTTTTCTACAACTTTAGGTAAATAAAAGAAGCTTGTGTCTGGGAGCACAGTACTCAGTGTGTTCAGGGCATTCGAGGTCAAGTAAATGGTTTCCCAGTTCATCATCACTTTTCCACACTCAATTCCAAAAGGAAAAATAAGTAGCCGCATTAGTGTCAGAGGTTTTTTCCAGAAGACTATATGTGTCCTTTACCCTAATGCTCTGGGTAATTGGAAGAGGCATATCTAATAGAAAATATTACTGAAAAAAAAAACCCTTCAGCAATTCTATCTCATACCTTTAACCCTTTTTGTCACTGATGGAGGGTATTCCATTTTTAAACTAAAACTTTACTGTAAAGAACTCACAGAGTAAAAATAATAATAATAAAAATAGAAATAATAGTCACACACTAATGCAAGTATTGGGCACTTTAGTTATGAAAGAGGACTTAATTTTTTGTCCTAGTATTAATTCTGCCAATGTATTTCTCTGACTTTCAACATCCAAATGTATGGAGATATGCACACACATGCATGTATCTGCAATCAGTAATGGCTATGAGTAATAGTTGACTTTGCTTTTCGTGAATGAACAACATTTGAACTTAATACTGATTAATTTTCCACTCACATTTTCATTCAAGAAAATTAGGTAAACAATAGCCATTTATACCCAAGGAAAGGGTTTTTTTGAATTTTTATCCTAATAATAAATGTTCATTGATCTTATGAAAAGGGTTTTTAAATTTCCAAAAATCACACTGAGATTCCATGATAAGAAAGAAACTCCAAATTTGTGTTATACATCACACAGAGATAAATTCATTGCAGTGCCTCTGTAAAATTATATATATATATATATATATATATATATATATATATATATATAAACAGTGAACATCTGCATAAGACCTACATTAAAGAAATGGGACAGGGTAGATATGAGCCTAGAGAGGGAAGAGGTAGGAAGAAGTAGGGAACTGGTTGGAGTGGAAGGAGGAATAGAGAAAGTAGTAGATGTGAATGTGATTACAGTACATTATATAAAAATATAAAGTATCAAAAATAAAAGAGACTAAGACTTAATAAACTCTCTCACACACACAAATATATAAAAATGATCAGAAATTGACTTCGTGAAGTTATTGATGCTTTTCAGTGAAAGTCTCAAATTATTCCCTGTGGGTGAAGAGTCTCTTTGCATTTAGTTTGTTTAAACGACTTCACTGTACTGTGAATCATGACTGTGTGTCACTGAAAAATATTCTGAATCTAGTTGGATCAAGAGGAAAGCATGAGATGTTTCCATGAGATGATGATGAGAATGTTGTGTGCAGCATTATATTGCAGTTTTGTGCCTCAGGGAATTTGGGTGGGATGTGATTTAGGATATGAGCGTCACTCATCAGTCTTGTATCACATTTCCATTGTTCTATGTCACATCCCTAATGGACATTTCACTAGTAACCATCATACACTGATGTTCAGTCAACCCTTCAGGTCCATGATCTTTTTTTTTTTAATCTATATGACATCATAGCAAATAAACTCTGTATGATTAGCGTTATCTGCACACATATCTGATTTCTCTTTACCAGTTACGCATGCTGATGTCTACCAACAGAGTTGTGAAATCAGGTGATATTTCAAATGAAACAATATAAGAATTTCCCATAATAGGTGCTAATGTATATCCATGTTTTTAGTCACAGAAGATCTCACTCTGATTCTCTCCCAGAAATCTTCCTACTTCAGCCTCCCAATTGCTAGGATTAGTCCAAAGCCACCATCTCTGACTTATCAATTATCTTTATGATTTAATTTATTAAAGGTGAAACATTTTTGTAACTTACATATAAAGTTTATTTAATCTTACATTGCATCTGCTTTAGGTTTTAATTAAATTTTAGCTATTAACCTTTATATTTACCAAGTCATCTTTGTTTCTGGGCCCCGATAAACCATCTAGTTAGTCACCACCATATTTGTGACTGTTATCATCAGTTTCTTGAATTAAACAATGTATTTTCATTTTTCTATTCTTACAGGTAATGGCACGAAATATATGTGATGATGCTTCCTACACACAAGCTGTCTTAGCCTGGCATTATCAGATGCTGTTGTGGCCAACATTCACTATCTGCATACATATTTTAATTTATGCACTTTAAATTCTAAGAAAAATAAGAAGAGTCCATAATTATCTCCATATAGATGAAGAAATTTAGTTTTTTAAAAGTGCAATTTGGACTTTTCCCATGTGACAGAGAAAAGATCAAAATAAAAGTCAGTCATAAGGCTTTTCTTTTTAGTGCTTGGCTTTTAAATATTGGAAAAGAGTAATGGAGAATATGTTCAAGTTTGGCCTCAACAGACCTCTGGGTAATTAGCAAATTACACATGAAGGTAAATAATGATTGTAGATTTAATTTAATTTAATTTATCTATTTATAAATGTTTGTCATATTGCACCTGGATACTTTGTAGTAATTAAATAGTTTTAAAAGAACAAAACGAGTCTCTAAAAGGCACACAGTTTCTATACTGATAAAATAACTTCAACTAATTAAAAGCCAGAACTCTCATTTTCACTTGTTAAGATCTAAAAACTTTTTTTTTTTTTCTGTCTAGAGAGATACTCAGATGCATAGGGTGATCGTAGGGGAATTCTTTAGTAATTCTGTTTAAGCAGACAATTTTAAAAGCTGGAATTTCTGCCCTCCTCTCTCTCTCTCTCCATGTGTACGTGTTTGTGTACATGTACGTGTGCATGTGCGTGTGCGTGTGCGTGCGTGCATGCGTGTGTGTGTGTGTGTGTGGTTTTGAGCTGTGGGTCTAGGCATGCTCCACTGATGTCCAAATGTCAATGTTTATTCTGTTATTTTATTGCACTCCATCTCATTTTTAGAGACAGAGTCTCTCACAAACCTTGAAGGTCACTGTGTATCCTAGACTAGCTGGACCTGGAGCCCTCATATCCCCCTGTCTCCTTCCTCAAGGATTATGTCTATGGAGAAAAGCAGCTATGGTCACATTTTGTGTGTGTCCTGGGAATCAATGCTCTAGTTCTCATTCTTACCCAGTGATTACTTCTCCCACAGAAATATCTCCCCAGCCAGAGTAAGTATTATTTCAACTATGAAAATTTGATAAATGGAATATTCATTATATTTATATCTTTTTGAGAGGCTATTATTATGACTTCTTTGTTTATCAAATATTGATTGAAACATTTAACTATACAAAGATAGACTATTTCCTCATCATGAATGTGTTTCCTGCTATCAATTTAGTTAAACTCTATGAGAAAGATAGCTGTCTAACAATACTATCTACAGAACATTTAAGTTGTAGTAGAAAAACTAAGTGATCATAACAATCAGAAAAGGAGAATAGTTAATCTTCAGAGGTATCTAATACTTCAAGTGTTATGACATTATTTGAAAAGTGATAGTTTACAGTATCATCCATAACAATGGTCTATAAATATTGTTCCTTATATCCACAGTGTAGGGTAAAAGGATCAGCCAAAGAAACACACCCTGACCCTGAAACCAGAGCCAATGAAACACACTGTGCCTCTGACCAACTCAGCATGAAACCAACCAATCCCTGAGCATAAAATCTAGCCAATCTCTGAGTCTGTCCAAGGTTCGGGATTGAAATCTGACTTAATTCCCACCCTGAATATCTTCATCCTGGAAAAACTCCACCACTGTGAAAATCCTATGTAAGTCCTCTACCTGTTCAGTTTGAAGCTGCCTTTTTCCACCTTGGCAAATGCAGTCACTCTCCTGGATTCCTCCTTCCCAATAAATCTCTTGAATGAGATTTGGGTGAGAACCTTCTTTCCCAGGAGTGGAACTTGGCAGAGAAGTAAAAACATTTGCCTAAAACCCCCTTAGCAGAGCAGAGCAGAGCTATAACAACTTTCCCTGGAGCAGGAGCAGAACTGCTACATTCCTGAGGGGAAACCATCCCCTACCAGAACAGCATTGTAGATATTGCCTGGCTTCTGAGGACCCGGATATCTTTCTCTTCAGAGCTGAGGGTATCACTTGGCTTCCAAAGGTCAGGATTCCTTTCCCTTCAGAACTGTAACACCTACAGATAGTGCCTGGCTTCCAACAACCAGGATACCTTTCTCTCCAGAGCTGTAGCACTTACACTTAAGTGTAGTTTCCATTCCTCATCAAGGAACTTCTCCTTGCAACATATAAAGACTACAGAAAACCACAATCAAAATTCAGAGTTATGGAGCCCAGTCCTAATGGATACATGTACCAAACACTCGCACACCTAAGTTGCAGGAAACATTGCAGAAATTGGGCAGAAGTTTCATTGTATGAAACAGGAGATCAGGGAGTTTGTTGTGAGATTGTGTGTCCTAGTAATCTCAGAGGCTACACTCATGACTGAGCAAACATGAGATGAATAATGATGACACCACTGAACATGTCAAAATGGGTGGAGGAAAGCCCATAGGGCCTCAAACTGACACAAAGAACTACAGGCAATTGAGAAAAGCTGAGAGCAGGAGAGGTGGCCTTCCCCATGGTTGAGCACAGCAATTGGTCATCCAGTGTCAGTCATACAGGTAGCATTATACATACTGAGTAGGTTATATTTACGAAAATATATGCATATGCACATAGATTCACATCTAAGCATTCAGTAATAATTATTTCAAAAAGAGGCCATGAATTTGAAGGGAAGTGAGTTATGATATATGAGAGGGATTAGAAGGAGGAAAAGGGAAGGGAGGAATGATGTAATTCAATTAGAATCTCATTACTTTTTAAATGATGGTGAATAGTAGGGAGAGGGTATATTATAATATATGATAAATACAAATTGGGATAATATACATGGTGACTATATACTACTTTAATGATTTGCAGAGAATAATAAACTAATTTTAAAAGCCCATGGTCATTTGTTAGTATCATGTTGCTTTTCTGATATTCAAAATCAAGTGTTATATATTCAAATGAGGAGAAAGTCAAACCATAATTCCTGAGGTCAGATTTTCCTAGATAAAGACTACAGGTCTGTATTGAGTATGCCAAGAAAGTTTAATTTAAAAATTCAGCAATCAGTCATCCTCACATAATCACCCAGAGCACAGTGAATAGATAGATGCAGCACAGAGAACTTCTGGGAGGGTACGGCACATAAACTGTACCTAACAATAAATGTCCCCCTGTTAAACAGACATCTAATCTAAACATTTGATGCAATCTACGTTCCTTATTTTGTTCCAGATGTTTTTAATGACAGTTCAACTTTGCTAGTCTAATTAGCATGAGTTCCACATTCAATAATTTTCACGCACATTCTTGAAGACTTTATTCTTACCATTCTCTTAGCTCTGAAACATGAAAGAGATAAGAATGGTGTATATGACATGCAGTCTCAAGGGGATGCAGTTTTGTGTTTGCAGACTGTCATCTTCTGTAAAATAAATGTATGAAAATCTCAGGCCGTGAGTTTGTAGAAAATGTAAGATTTAAGAAAAATAAAATACATTTTTACTTTCTCATGTTGTTGAAATTCTGTTTAAGTTGGGATTATTTTCTGATTCACAGATGTGATTTAAAAAATAGATAGTATGACATTAATATTTGTTTTATATTTTTTCAGTATCAGAACAAATATATATAGGTAAAAAACACATAACTTTTACCAATGAGTCGACATTTTCTTGAATTACTAATAAAAAGTGACATAATTTTGGAATTTGCCTAATTTTTCTGGATTCGATTAAAGCTTTTCTTGTTTAGAATATCACTACTAAATTATACTCTCAATAGTCATTCTGTATTACGGAGTGTCCTTCTAGGAGACCTCATGCTCTTTTCCATGCTATTATGGGGCAATCTCAAAATAGGTTTCTGGCATCAACAAGGCCGTCTTTTAACCAAAACCCCACCAAATCTATTATAATTACCAGATAAACACCTCTCCAGAAACCACCAATGGATTCTTTTTCACTAGTGATAAAGTATAGGGCCCTGTCTTTGTTTTCTGGGTTATTTCTTTAATAGCTACGGTGGGAAAGAAATCTAGCTTCTAATAACTTTTAAACTCTTTCCTTTATTACCTGTTTCTTCCCTAAGGTAAAATCAGAGACAGGGCTTAGAGACTAAAGAAAGGTACAAGCTCATACTTTTGTGTGAGTGTAGCTCCATTACCAGAACTAAGTGATATGTCAGCATAAGGAAATGCCACATTGCTTTCCATGCCATAGAATTATGCTGTAAAGACTTAGAGAAGAGCAGAGTATCCCTGGTGGCACTGTGTTTAATATAACTTCCCATGCTTCCCCCGAGATCACAGAAGAGAGACTCCACTTACTTGTATTTTTTCTACAGCATCCACTCAAGCACAAGTGACTGGGACAATTGAAAAAGGTTAATGAGTTAGAGAGATAGCTCTGCAGTTAAGAGTGTGCACTATTCTTGTAGAAAACCTATGTTGGGTCCCCACAACCTGTGTCAGGTGGCTCAAAAAAAACCTGTGACTCCAGTTACAGGGGGATCCTGCACCTCCAGCTTCTGCAAGCAAACACACATGGCACACACACACACACACACACACACACACACACACACACACACACAAATAGAATTAAAATGTAACAACCCTTAAAAAGTTAAAGTATGTAGTTATGTTGCTATCTCAAGAAAATAATCTTCTCTTGGCACAAAGAGAAATGACTGGCATATACTAAAAATCAAATAAGTCTGAAGTTATTCTTCATTCACTGTCAACTGAAATGAAGAGCAGATATATTTCAAATGGCACTCATTATCAGAGTGAATGATTTTAACTAGCTTATATTAATTGTACAAATTGGTTGCATTATATTTTCACTTTTTTTAATGTACTTTGATCCTACACTTGCTGTGTATTACACTCTAAGGAATATTTCAGAGACAGCAAATGGTTTAGTTTCACTATTTTTATGGTTCCTCATTAATGCATATCTATGGAGCTCTTTACCTGATGACTCCAGGAATTCTGGCAACTAATCTTTGAATTAGAAGCCTCCCAAAGTAAACTCACTTATATGAATCTGTGTTGACAGCCTCACTCCCAAAATCATCTGTTCTCCATCTCTGCTTTGATCATGCCACGCACTTAAAAGAAAAACTTATTGAATAAAACATACAGCAGTTTGAAAGGACACTATACACTCATTTTGGCAAAATAAGTAAGAAGTAGAAAATTAAGAAGCTTAAGTTGCCTGTTTTTATATGATTTCAACAATAAATTCCATCACTTCTAAATGAAACCTAAGATTTCAGTATTTGGCATTAACATTAAGTATCATAAAACTGACCTTTTAATGAATACTAAATATAATTACTATAAGTGATTTGCAAACACATTATCAACATTCAGATTAGGGCAATGTGACAAACAGGTTCAAGTTTTATTTTTTTTTTCACAGCTAGTAAATAACACAACCCTATTCTAAGCCTAACCGACATAGATTTAATCCTTTACGTTTTCACAGATGTTGATTTTAGAACAGTTTCAAACTTTTAAAGAATTAACACAAATAGTCTTTTCCACTTAAAAAAAAAAAACCTACCAGGTAAGTCTTATAAGAAAACACTACACTATTCATGCTGAGTTAAGTAATTATTTACTTCTAAATATCTACTCCTTGCTTTTGTTGATATTTTAAGTTGTTTTCCATTTGTCTGCTTCATTGGATCAGTTGTGTTAACACTCAGTTGTATATTAATTTGTAATCTTCATCTTTGTTAAGGTTTTTTGTTTGTGTTGTTAACTTTTATTCAGTGTCTTTGTTGGTGAGCAGTTTCTTGCAAGCAGCAAAGTGTTGGATCTTTTTTAAGGGCATTCCACCAATCTGTCATGTAATATAGATGTTTAGAGGATTTGCATATACTTCAGTTGGGTGGTTTTCCATTTTACTAAGTTAATAATATTTAAAGATAGGCTTGGTGGCTCACACAAAGATATCTCTGAGTCCAGCCTGGCATACAATTTATCATTTGTCTTTCCAACCAGAGATAACAAAACAAATAAAATAATAAGCAATAATAATGATCTCATACTTGCATTTACCATTCTGTTCTGATTATTCCCCTATTTACTTTTTGCTATGTTATACTGCTATACTTCCCTTAAATATGTTTTGTGTAAAGTGGTTACTTCTATAGCATGGATTCAGTATTTTACTGGATATAGAAAATACCAGAAACTGTACAAAGTCACAAAAACTGAAACTCTCTACTGAATGAAAATGGGTCAAGACATAAATAAAAGAAATTAAAGACTTTTTGAATCCAATTAAATGAATACATAGCATACACAAACATGGGACATAATAAAAGAGGTTCTAAGAGGCAAATGCACAACATTAAAAGCCTACATTAAAGAAAAACAACTGGGAAGATCTCATACTAGCAACTTAATAGCAGAGCTCATAATAGCAACTTAATAGAATTAAAAAACAAAATTAGTCAAAACTAAGGGATATAGATTGCAAGAAATAATCAAACTTGGGACTGAAATCAATAAAATAAAAACAAATAGAACAAATATCAAGAATTAGTGCAACAGAGAGTTTGTTCTTTGAGAAAATCAACAACTCTTATACAACCTAACTAAAAGGCAGAAGAGAATATTTAAATTAATAAAATAAATCAGAATTGAAGAGGAAGATATAACAACAGACATTAAGACAACCCAGAGAATCATAAGGCTACAGTTTAAAAATGTGTACTCTACCAAATTGGAAAATATATAAGAAATTGATAATAGTCTCTATAGATACCACTTACCAAGTTATTTTGAAATCAGAAAAAAAAATAGACCTATAAACCCTAGTGAAATAGAAGCAATCATTAAAATCTCCCAACCAGAAGAAAGTTCAGAGCCAGATGTTATTAACTCACAGTTCTACCAGACTTTCAGAGTTAACACCAATACTCTTTAAATTATTGCACCAAATAGAAACAGAAGGGATATTGCCTAATTCATTTAATGAAGCTATAGTTAACCTGATACCCAAAACTATATAAAGATACAACAAAGAAAATTACCAACTAATTTCTCTTATGAGCACAGATGCAAAAAATCCTCACAAAAATACTTGCAAAATGAGTCCAAGAACACCTTAAAAATATCATCCACCATGATCAAGAAGGCTTAATCCCATAGATGCAGGGATAGTTCAATAAAAGAAAATCATTAAATGTAATCCACCATATAAACAAACTGAAGGAAAAAGCATACTTGATCATCTCATTAGATGCCAAAAGACTTTGACAAAATCCAATATCCATTCCTGATTAGTGACCTAGAGTGATTAGAGATACAAAGGACAGACCTCAATATAAAAATAAAGTTGTAGATATTATATGTAAATCAAAAGATAACCAGACTAAAACCCAAAGCTCCAGAGAAGCTAACTAACAAGGAGGACCCTAAGAGGGACACAGGGATCACCCTGTGAAGGAGAAATAGGTGAGATCTCCATGAGCAAACTATGAGCAAACTGGGGGTGAGGGGGTGCAACAGAGGGTGGGGGATGAGGGATGAGAACATAAGGGAAAGTGATATTTGAGCAGGACAGGGACAGAGTGGGAGAGCAAAGAAAGAGATACCATGATAAATGGAGACATCATGGGAATAGGGATAAACAGGATGCTAGGAAAATTCCCAGGAATTCACAAGGATGACCTCACTTTAGAATAGTAGCAATAGTGGAGAGGGTGCCTGAACTGACCTACTACTCAAGCAATCACATTGGTTAATACCCTGACTGTCATTATAGAGCTTCATCCAGTAACTGATGGAAGCAGATGCAGAGATCCACAGCCAGGATCCAGGGGTCCAGTCGATGAGAGAGAGGAAAGATTCTATGAACAAGGGACGTACAGGTTATGATGGGGAAACATACAGAGACAACCATGTCAAACAAGTGGGAACTCATGAACTGTGGACCAATAGGTGTGGAGCCCACATGGGATTGTACTAGGCCCTCTGCATAGGTGAGACAGTTGTTTAGCTTGAACTGTTTAGGGGCCCCCCTTGCAGTGGGATTTGGGGTCTGTCCTTGGGGCATAAACAGGCTTTTTGGAGCCCAATGCCTATGGTGGGACACCTTGCACAACCTTGGTGCAGGGGGAGGGGCTTGAACCTGCCTCAACCTAATGTACTAGGTTTTGCTGACTCTGCATGAGAGGGCTTGCCTTGGAGGAGGGGGAAATGGGGATGGGGGTTGGGGAGGAAGGCTGTGGGACATGAGGAGGGAGGAGAGGGGAATCTGTCGTTGGTATGTAAAATGAATAGAAAATTTCTTAATAAAGAAAATTTTAAAAGGCAGTTTACAGCAAGTCTATAGCAAAATAAATGGAGAGAAACTCAAAGCAATTCCATTAAAATCAGGAAAATGCCAAAGTTGTCCACTCTCCCCATATCTAATCAATTTAGCACTTGAGGTCTTAGAGCAATAAGACAACTGAAGGAGATCAAGTGAATACAAATTTGAAAGCAAAAAGTCAAAGTATCTTTATTTGCAGGTGATATGATAGTATACACAAATTACCCTAAAAATTGCAGCAGGGAACTCCTACAGTTGATAAACACTTTCAGCAAAGTAGGTGGATACATGATTAACTCACAAATGACAGAGGAGAAAGAAATCAGGGAAGCAACACCCTTCACAATAGCTACACATAATATAAAATACCTTGACCATAACTCTAGCTAAGTAAAAGACTGGTGTGATAAAAAACGTCAAATCTTTGAAGAAGGAAATTGAAGAAGCTATCAGAAGATGAAAAGATCTCATGTGCTTGTGCATTGGTAGGATTAACATAGTAAAAATGACCATCCTCCCAAAAGCAATCTATAGATTCAATGCAATCTTCATCAAAAATCAAGTCCTATTATTCAAAGAATTTGTAAGGACACTTGCAGAGGGTGGGTGGATCTTTCTGTATGCTGTGAATATGTGTTGCTCTAATCAGTTGATAAATAAAGCTTCACTGGCCTATGGCAATTCAGCTTAGAGGCAGGTGGGAAATCCAAGTAGATATACGGAGAAAAAAAAAAAAAAGGAGAGTTGCCGGGCGGTGGTGGCGCACGCCTTTAGTCCCAGCACTCGGGAGGCAGAGGCAGGCGGATCTCTGTGAGTTCGAGGCCAGCCTGGGCTACCAAGTGAGTTCCAGGTAAGGCGCAAAGCTACACAAAGAAACCCTGTCTTAAAAAACCAAACCAAACCAAACCAAACAAACAAACAAACAAAAGGAGAGTAGAGAAAGATGCCAGCAGCTGCTGAAGGAGAAGCAAGATGCCAGCAGACTGGTAATGCCACAGCCATGTGGCAAAACATAGAGTAATAGAAATGGGTTAACTTAAGATGAAAAAGCTAGTTATCAAGAATTGTTAGCCATAGGCCATACAATTGGTGATTAATATAAACCTCTGAATGATTATTTTATAAACAGCTGTGGGACTGCAGGGTCTAGCCGGACTGTAGAAACACGGACCGTGGGGTGGGACCACAGAGAATTCTAGTTACAGACAATTCTCAACTTTGTGTGGAAAATCAAAGAGTTGAAAAACAAAACTGAATAATAATAACTATTATTGCTGGAGGTCTCTTACCATTCCAGATTTCAAGCTATACTACAAATTTGTAACTATTAAAACCATGCCGGGTGGTGGTGGCGCATGCCTTATACCCAGCACTCAGGAGGCAGAGGCAAGCAGATCTCTGTGAGTTCTAGGCCAGCCTGGGCTATAGAATGAGTTCCAGGAAAGGCTCCAAAGTTACACAATAAAAACTCTGTAAAAACAAAAACAAAAACAAACAAACATGGAATTGCCATAAAAGCACACACATGTAGCAGGAATTTTCTCTGGTCCCATCCAGCACCATGGTCCTGTAGCCACTTATAAAATAACCATTCAGAGGATTATATTAATTATCAATTGTATGGCCTATGGCAAGCTTCTTCCTAGCTAGCTCTTATAACTTAACTCATTTCTATTCACCTATAAGTTGCCATGTGGCCTTGGCATTACTGGTCTGGGGGCATCTCGCTGTTCCTTTGGCAGCAGCTGACATCTTTCCCTCCTCTCCTTTCTTCTCTCCATGTATCTGCTTGGACTTCCTACCTGCCTTCAAACTACCTTGTCATAGACCAATGCAACTTTATTTATCAACCAATCAGAGCAACAATTATTCACAACATACAGAAAGACATCCCACAGCACACACATTGATCAATAGAATCATATGAAGACCGAGACATAAATTGACATACCAATGCACACTGAAATTTTTATAAATAACCCAGAAATACATACTGAGAAAAAGAAAACATCTTCAAGAAATGATGCTGATCAAACTGGATGTCTGCATGTGGAAGAATGCAAATAATTCCATATTTATAATACTGCACAAAACACAATGCCATATGGATCAAATTCTTCTAGATAAAAGCAGATACCCTGAACCAGATAGGAAAGAATGTGGGAAACAGTCTTGAACTCATTGGCACAGGAGTATACTTCCTGAACAGAACACTGAAAGCACAGGCACTAACAACAACAATTAATAAATGACACTTAATGAAACTGAAAATCTACTGTTAGACAAAGGACATCTTCATTTAGACAAAGCAGCACCCTATAGAATGGGAAAGATTTATGAATTCTTTATCTAATGGAGGGCATTTAAAATATATAAACTAAAGAAAAAACAAAAACAAAAAAACCCCAACCAACCAACCAAACAAACCTATGTATCAAATAATCAAATAACCCATTTAAAATGAGATCTAAACAGATAATTTTGGGTAGAGGAATCTCAAATGGCCCATGTACACTTAAAGAAATGTTTAATATCCTTAGCCATCAGGGAAATGCAAGTCAAAGTGACTTTGAGATTCTGTCTTACACCTATCAGAATAGATAAGATCAATAACACAATTGACAGCTCATGCTGCAAGCATGTGGAACAAGGGGAACACACATTCACTGCTGGTGGGGTCGTAAACATGTACAGCCACTACAAAATCAATATGGCAGTTCCTCAGAAAGTTTGGAATCAATATGCCTCAAGATTCATCTATACGCAAAAGAAGCTTCATCCTACCACAAGAACAATTGCTCAATCATGTTCACTGATGCTCTATTCTTATTAGCCAGAAAGTGGAAACAACCTAGATGTCCCTCAACTGAAGAATAGATAAAGAAAATGTATTATATTTACTGGGTGGAATATTATTCATCTGTTTAAAAGAAGACATCATGAAATTTGCGGGAAAATAGATGGAACAAGAAAAAAAATCATTCTGAGAGAGTAAACCCAGACACAGAAAAATAAATATGGTATGGTATATATTCACTTATACATGTATAATAGTCACTAAATATGTAATAACCAAGCTGCAATTTGTAGAAGCAGAGAAGTTAGCTGGGGGGGTGACCCCATAGATCTCTCGGGGAGAAGGAATTGAATAAATTTTACAGGTGGACTTGAGACAGGCAGAGACAGGAATGAGAGGATCAGCTGTTGACTGGGGTAGATTGAGTTGAAGGAGAGAAGGTAGGGAGAGAGCTGGAAGTGAGGGACATTTGACGGATAATATGGAAGTCTAGTGCAGTGGACACTTCCTAAATTATATGAAGGTGATCCTAATGAAGTATTATTCTGATGGGGCAGATGGAGTCCAAACTGGCAATCTCTTGTCACCACATGAGGCTTCCAGGACTGAGACTTGGTTACTTACATTCAACTGAGTTGTTGGCCAAGGAAGTCTCATGGAAATCACCAAACAACAGAGGCTGTTACTAAGACAGTGGGTTGCTCTCTTCCAAGTGGTACTTATGTGGAGCCTTCAGTCATATTTTGTAGTGTCTTTGGTGAAGGAAGGTACTCTACAGGCTATCAAATATACATACATATATACACACACATGTACACAGTATGTATATATATACACCAACCCATCCACAGAACCTCTGACCCACAATATTTCCCACCTGCAAGATTATACTAGGGCAATGGTACCGTAGAACTTGTGTGAGTAGCCGACCAATGTCTGATTTGACTTAAGGCCCTCTCTACAACACTGAATCCATACCTTGTAGCTAGAGAGTTTTTCCTCAGGGTCCCGCCAAGTCCCGGCAGTCTGACAGCCCACTTATAAAATAAACACACAGACGCTTGTGTTATTTAAACTGTTTGGCCTAATGGCTCAGGATTTTTGTTAACTGTTCTTATATGTTAAATTAACCCATTTTTATAAATCTATACCTTACCAGGATCTTTATATGTTGCTTGTCATGGCAGCGGCCAGTAGTGTCTCTCTGACTCAGACTTTCACTTTCCAGAATTTTCTTTTCTCCTTGTCCCACCTATACTTCCTGCCTAGCTACTGGCCAATCAGTGTTTTATTTATTAACCAATCAGAGTAACACATTTAACATACAGAATATCCCACAGCAATACCCAACATTGCTTCTTGGGTGATGAAGAACCAGAGACTAGATAGCACAGAGACCTAGTGTAAAACCCAACACTACTGGTCAGAAAAAGAAAGTATTAATAAAAGGACTCAAAAAAAAAAGAAAAGAGAAAAAAAAAGCTTGCATTTTCCTATTTTATAAAAGCATTGTAAATTGTAATTAAGTTTAAACCTTGTTACATTATAGCATAATGTATTGAACCACTATTTAGTTCTTTAGTTGGAGCTTCATATTTCTCTAGTCCTAATAAGAAATTAAGTATTTAAAAAAGTGAATCACCATTGGAAATAGAGTAATACTAGTTACAGATTTGAGACTCAGTACATATGGTAATCCACAGATGGATTAAGTACCTGTCTCACTGTTGTAACAAAATACCTGAAAACATTGCCAGAGAGATTCCTTAGTGGTTAAGAGTAGTTTCTTCTCTCTCCATAGGACTTGGATTCTATTCCTAGAATCTACATACTCACCACCAGCTGTAGCTCTAGTTCCAGACTGGAGGGAATCTGATGCCCACTTTGAATCTCCATAGTCACGACCACACAGATGCTACACAAACACAAGGAGGCAAAATATCCACACAATAAAATCAAAATTTAAAAACATTAAAATGTTGTATAAAATCAACTTAAAGATATAAGGGTATGTTTTGATTTATAGGTCTTATTGATATAGTCTATCATAAGAGGGCGGTTATGACAGTGCCACAGCCAGCTGTTGCTGATTATGCTGAGTCCACAATCAGGAAACCATGAATATGATGTGATAAACATGTTTGTCTTCTTTTCATTCAATTCAGGACTGAAATCTAGCATATTTACAGTGGGTATTCCCAATCTAGATAATCTCTCATACTCAGGAGCTTGTCTTTTAATTATTTCTAATTCCTGTGACCTTGAAAATGAATACTAAGCATCATAGCAGGCAATAGGATATACTACTCATCATAGAGAATATGGTCTATGGTCACCAAAAGTAGCACCCATCATAACATGTGGTCCTTTTTATCTCATCTCATCAAAATTGACACTTCTCATTTTCAGGGTTTCTCTGTGTAGCTTTGGTGCCTATCCTAGATCTCACTCTGTAGACCAGGCTGGCCTTGAACTCACAGAGATCTGCCTGGCTCTACCTCCAGAGTGCTGGGATTAAAGGTGTGTGCCACCACTGCCCAGCCTCATGGTCAGATCTTATCCAGACACTATGGCATGCGTCTCTCAGGATGCCTGAGTTGTGATTGTTTCTTGTTTCTGATTCACATAGCAGCTCCATCACAAAAGATCCACCTCCCTATAAGATATTTACTGGCTGTGGTGACTGTGAATGGTGAGCAATTCAATGGGTTGCTTCTACAACACTCAGCTTCTACACAGAAGTCATTGTCAGAGTAAGTCTGTTCAATAGATTTAAAACTTGAGAGACTTTTTTTTTCTGCAGTTAAGACTTTTAGTATTTACTTTCTGTTCCCCTAGAAGAACCAGGATGGAGTTACAGACTGTTCATTACTTCCCCCTGTATCATATTTGTGTCTTCTGTTTTATTTAATCAGTATTATTAAACGTTTCTTGAATCTCTTTTTTTCCTCTTAGTCTCTCCTTTCTTAACTCTGACTCATATATGGTATACAGAAGGAAACTTCTAATTTGACATCTTGTTCTACAAACTAAATCTACTTGTGCCAATATTCTAAGATCAGCTTAAATGGACACCTCTAAATTTCAGTAATTGTCTACCCTGAAGACTTCATAAACACGTGAGCAATGAAAATACTTTCCCTCTATTTAGGATCATTAATAACTTATTACCAGTTTTATAACTAAGTAAATTATTTTTCTAAATTCATATTTGAGTTAGAAGGCAACTCAAGCCTTTACATACCCCTACATTTCTTTATGGTGTAAAATAAAATTTGTTAACAAAATGATGTGTTACTGATGGTTGGCAGATAGTATGAAAATGGCATTGATATAATAAAGCAGTCTAGGAAGTCACTTAGGTCACAACCTCTTAAAGTTCTGGACACTAACGTATACAGAGAGAGTGAAGTGTAATATTACTTTTGGGACAGCAAACTGTGAGACAAATCTCCTTTAGCCATCAGTGAAATTCGGAGAATCCTAGTAGTGATATTAACCCTGGAACCACTACAAGTTGTGAGTTAACCTTCAGGAACAAAGCATGCATAATTGTGGATTGAACTACAAACATATTTTGGGAGCTTGAAATTTTAGGAAACTACGCCTTTATTTTGTATTTATGTATGCTACATAAAAAGGCAATAAATTGATCTACAAAGTCAATCCCATTAATTAAACATTTACATTTTCAAAAGTAAGAATATTATTTTCAATCAACTGATCAAAAATTTGAAATTGTCTAATTGTAGGGTTGCTTCAATATAAATATTATCTAAATAAAAATAAAAGTAATTAGTGCTACATATTAAGAAATAATGAGGTATATACAGAAAAATAAGTATTTTTAATTTTTGGAGCTAATGCTTAGTATTGGGTGACTTGAACTGGTTCAACGAGAGTTTAATTCTAAAGAAAATTAATTATTAAAAGTATCAAAATAGAAAAGCACAAAAGCTGTGGAAAAATCCTTGGAAAGTAGCATAGTTCCCAATTGTAGACAATGGTTATGTTTGTCTCTGGAAAAAGGAACATCAGATAATTCACAATTGATTATTACATGGTTTGATAAATTCTGTACCTGTATATCCCAGATGCCTAATAAATATGCCTTATTCACAATTTCAAAATCTGGTACAGGGTCCTGAGAAAGCTTATCTTCCCTCTCCACATTCTTATCCTCTTCTTTTCTAATCAACATTCTAAGTTTTAAACAGCCCAGTAGTGCTGTGTATTTATGTGTGTATGCAGGGGGTAATGAGTTAATTATAATGCAGGGTAAATATTTTTTATAAAGCAGAGAATGTGATTAGCTCTTCCTTGGGAAGTCAAAAACGCCTCATTGAAAGGTGATAATGTTTTGCCATTGCCAGATTTCAAATCAATAGCAGTCACAATATGTTACATTAATATTCTAAAGCCTTTTCCAACCTGTATTTATATACAGCAGTTAGAAAATCCTCACAGGGGATTGGAGAGAAGGCTCCACTTTTAATCGTGTGTCAACTCTTGCAGAAGACCTGTGTTTGGTTCCCAGAACCCATAAAAGGCAGATCACAAGTGCTTTTAAGGACAGCTCCAGGGTATATAATATTGTCTTCTGGCCACTATAGACATTGCACTCATGTGCACACACATGCAAAACACACACACACACACACACACACACACACACACACACACACACACACACACACACACTGTGGTATAAAAATAATTAAAACTTAGGAGGAAAATTCTTACAGACACAAATAAGAAATTGAAGGTAAAAATGAAGACTAAATATCTTATCAAAGGTGATATACACAGTGCCTAATGCAGCCAGAACCACACACCAGAGTCCTTACCTTTCCCTCTGTAACAATACAAAATATCACAGTGATGTATTAATTCAGGAACAAAGATATGTATACCTGTCAACTTAGTAAAAGTATCTGGTAGGAGTGATTAGGTAATACAAATTTCAAACATAAAACAATGTGTGGACAGAAAGGATATGAACACACACTTATTATTTCATTTTCCACTTAGCAGGGTATTTTTCAGACATGTAGATCATGTCATTTTTTAGTAAAAGGTGCATTCTCATTGAGCACAATGTCAGAAAATCATTATACTAGCAGCTGGAAATTCACTTGAATTGGAGTTTGTCCAGAGAAAATGCTACACTGAATAATAATCTAGACTTTTCCACACAAATATAATGCAATGGTATGGCAACAAAATTATTTATATTATATAAGGGACAAAAGGAATTTTGTAATTGCAGTAGAAAATTATTCTAGCATATTGTTTTGGATCTTGTTCCAAGTTTTTGAATAAAGAATAGTTATCTTTATCATTTGCCCTTTAGTAGAAAACAAACTTTGAAATAAAACTACTTTAGTTTTCAATGCAACTAACGTAGGTTAAAAATGATCACATGGAGTAGCAGCTAATTTAGGAACACGAAACACTGATTGATTATAACACTTGGAGACATAATTTTCAAGTATCACCACTCCAGATTCAGAACATCAAAAGGCAAAACTCCTATACTATAAAATTTCAAAAAATGATTAACAAGAGAGATTATCAACTGGAAATGTGGTAAGACGTGGGCATGAGATGGATTCCAGGGAGAAAAAGGATTGGGAAAAGACAGGTAGTTCTTTCACATTTTAAAACATACTAAAAATAAACAAAATAAGTGAAAGAAAATAATTCATGATATGAATACTGATGTTCTGGAAAATGAAACTGCAACAGCATTAAATCCTAAAGAAAAACAAATCAAGCTGGGCAGTGGTGGCACACACCTTTAATCCCAGCACTTGGGAGGCAGAGCCAGGTGGATCTCTGTGAGTTCAAGGCCAGCCTGGTCTACAGAGCAAGATATAGGACAGCCACCAAAACTACACAGAGAAACCCTGTCTCGAAAAACCAAAAAAAAAAAAAAGAAAGAAAGACAGAAAAACAAATCAATGAAAAGTGTGTCAGAAGAAGACTAACAAATTGTAGTCAGAGGGAACATTGTATTTTAAAACAGTTTGAAGGAGGGTCAGGAGATTACTGTGTAAGTCTCACCAAACTAACTTGGGAAGATCCTTCATGGCAAACTGGAAAAATCAGTTAACTTTCTTAAAGGAAGCATGGAGTTAAAAAAAAATCATTAAATACATATACTCTTTTGGACGGTGCCAATATTGTCAAAATCTACCCTTCTAACACACATTTTCACATATCAAATTAAGCACCCTCAACAGTTATGAGTTGTTAGCATTGTTTACTTTTGGAATTTACTATGCTGCTCATTTCCTCTTATCAATTCCAGCACAAAAGGTATACATTTGTGAAATGCTTTAAAAAGTCATACCTCATGTTATACATCTATTTCTCCAACTTGATTCTGCAATAATGTGACTCTGCAATAATGATATTGTTGGCTATAAGCATTGCACAGCTATTAAAATATTGTAACATCTTTGCTAAAGGAAGGTACATTATTTTCTTACTTCTGCACCTATGAAAGGTAAAGATTTCTAAAACTTATCTTAGAAATTTAATTTTACTCCATCTATTTTAGATGAGCACAGATGTAAAGCTCTATGCACAATTGCCAAATATAGAGATGTGCATCTATACAGCTACCTGTTCTATAATAACTTTCATAATTGTCAGACTATTGTTAGTATACTTAAAGGCTATTGTCTTCAAAACTATGTTTTTGATTATTGCTTACTTTTCTACATAAGTTGCCTATAAACTGTTTTTCACCTTATATTTCTCATTTTATCTCACATTTAAAATGGGAATCATTATCTTTTAATGAATTGAAATATTATATTTCTTGGATTAGAATGTAGGGACTCTGACCTTCAGAGAATTTGCAGCATGGTAATTTCGATTTTATGAATTTTAACATTTGTGATTATGGCTTTTGGGGTTGTGTGTTTAGAGATTATTACCAAATTCCAAACAATATAAAACAAATCTAGCATAATTTACATAGGTCAATGCCAACAAGTGCATGTGTTTATCTTCTCATGAGTAATGGTGTGCTGACGAAGGAACTGTGGTAGGCACTCAACATTGTCAGAAAATGTCAAATATCCTGAAATCATCTCAAGCTTTTCATTACTTGACAAAATATATGATGCATATGAGTGTGGACTTTAACATTTTTGTTGATATGCAAACATATTATACAGAATGTTCTGGGAACTGTATAAGGATAATGGAAAATTTTATTGTTTTTCTCTCTTTCGAAGAACTGCCATTGTGTATATTTTATTACACATAATGCATTTCATTTTCTGTTTTGGAGAAAACAGGGTTTTTGGTGTAAAAGTATATTTATTTTTAATTGGTTCATTCAATATTCTTCATTGTATTACTTACTGATTTGGTTTTATTTGTCTTTTTTATTATTTTTATGTCTAAGAGAGTTTTGCCTGTGTGTGTGTGTCTGTGCAATGTGTGTGTGTATTTCCTCCATAGGCCAAAAGTGGATGTCAGATTTCCTGGAACAGGAGACAATGACTGTTGTGAGCTACCATGTGACTGATTAAAATCAAACCTAGGTCCTCTGGAAGAACAGCTAATGCTGTTAACCACTGAGGCATTTCTCCATCCCCCAAATTTGGCTAGTTGGAGAGATATAGAGGATTTGCAATCTCCCCCTTTCTTCTTGGTGCCTTCTCTATTAGTTTCTTCACTAAGCTAAAGGAGTTCTTGGATAAATTCAGACTGATACCTGGAAACTGTGGTGTAGTGTTTTTGGAAGCAATGAGTCTAAAACACATTTATCTCTGACTGGTGATTGGCCTATGTGGGCTAAAAACTGTTCAGACATGAGTTTACAATCATTTATTGCTTCAGGCAAGGCTGTGGTCATTCCTTAAGCATCTCTAGTGAGAGTTCTGTAAATATTCTATGCTAAAAAGCATCTAGAAGTACTTGGCCTTGTGAATTTCATGACACGTAGCCTTAGCCTAATTACCTTTTTACTTAAATGTTCCTTCCAATCTCAGCAGAAGAAATCTGTAGATAGTAATGTGTATTTCACATAAATTCCTGCTACTCAGTCTCACACACTGTCTACTCCACACGGTCAACACACAATCACAACTTCTCTTCAAAGTAAAACTAATTTTGATTACTACCTTTTTATTTCTTTGCAATTGAAGAAGAAATCTGCATAACTTCACACCCATGGAAAATAATATAGTGTGACTTAAAACAAGCAAAAGAAATTTCATTGTAGATGATGATAAATAAATATTCTTCATATAAATTATATTTCACTATATGAAAGAATATATATATCTACATGCAGCTGAGATTTGTAAAGAATCATTTCTTCATAGTAACACTTAGGATTAAAGTACTCACAACTCTTTTAGCAATACGAATTGCTCTGGATAACACAAGGCATACCAGAAGTGAGGGATCATTGGATTGCCAGTGTATCACTTCTTATTTCCTCTGCTCATTCTTGGAAGCAATGCTTAAGCAAGATTTAAATACTGAGGTTCAGTGTTGATGAACTACATGAAAACTATGAATCCACAGTGAACTTTGTATAATTGGATTGTTTTTCAAGTCAATATTTACACTGTTTAGTATGACAGCATTTTCCTTTCTCTTCTGAGAGTAATAATACTAATACACATAAACCACTAACCATGGATGTTCACTTGAGGATCAAACTGTATTTGTGGCAAAATTCGTAGGACCACAGTGTCTCTATTGAATCTAAGCAAATTAAACATAGACCTCTTTTGAATCAGCAATAGTACACATGTTTAGTATAAAAAGGATATTACATTTTTCTTTGTTTATTCTATGCCAAGGGCCAGTTAATTAGGACCATAGTGTTTAGAAGAATCAACAGTCTAACTTATTAGTGGATTATCCAAGGTTCACCTCAAAAAAGAGGATGGAGATTTATTTTTAGAATTTGTCACAGACACTTGTGTGAACTCTTTGGTCTAGAATCAGTAGGATATGTCAATGCAGTAGAAAATCAGGAAAATTTCAACTCAGAATTACCCTCATAAAGTCTGTTTTACCTTTTAAGTCTTTCTGTTTGTTGTAAGAAACCATCCATGTTATGGAAGATAATCAGCCTTATTTAATGTCCTCTGGTGGTCAGTAGTAGTCACAAATACAGTATTAATGGCCGCAGTAATGCTTGCTTGACCTTACCACGGCCAGCAAGGTCTAGCAGCATTAAGATAAAGATGCTTCATCAGTTGAAAATGCTGACATTTGTAATGCTATTCAATTGTGTGTTTAATATATGAGCAGTAGATGGGAACTTTTAACAGAATTTTAGATGACATATTTTTTAATCTTATTTATATGAAGTTACTCATTAATTTCTTCATTGTTTTTGTTACATAATATATACTGGCATTAAATACTTTCATTCCTAATATTAGACAGTTAAAATTTCTCTTCATATTTTTCATTAATCTTTCTAGACGTTTATCAATATTACATTATTAATATTACAATATATATATATATATATATATTGGTTTTTCGAGACAGGGTTTCTCTGTGTAGCTTTGCGCCTTTCCTGGGACTCACTTGGTAGACCAGGCTGGCCTCGAACTCACAGAGATCTGCCTGCCTCTGCCTCCCGAGTGCTGGGATTAAAGGCGTGCGCCACCACCGCCCGGCTAATATTACAATATTTTTACCTCAGTGAGTCAGTTTTGATTTTCTGTGGTTTTGATGACCTTCTGAATTCTTGTGAACTGAGCTCCTCCCTGGCCTGGCATCTATTTTCTTCTTCTTACTCCTTTTGGCCTCACTTCTTGAGTCTTTCCCTATTCTCAGATTGGAGATCTTCTTTTGTACACTTAAGGTCCATGTACATATATGTAGGGCTAGGAATTAGTTCTTAAGCACTGCTTGCAAGGAATGTCTCAAGTTTTCATGTGACTAGGACATTTTCTAAACTTCTGTTTAACACATACTTCTATAGATTATTTATAAATTGACATACTGCCAATAATTGGGGGTTTATTCAATGATATTTTGATTACTACATTCTAATCTATTGCAGTCTGGAAAATTAGGTATTTTTTTCTATTTCCAGAATACTTTACCTTTTGATATGTTTTTACTACTGAGAGTTTTGTCTTGTTAAACATTGAATAATACACCTTCCACAATTATATGATTATTATACAGGATACAACAGGAAAAATGGAATTGAAGAGATACTTAGGGCAAGGTAAAATCATTGGGGGTAAATGTGCCTATGACCTCTTGGGACATGCTACTCTGCCAATGTTTTCATGTGTTCAGTAATCTTGGCATCATCATATCTTACTGGTTCCAGAGTATGGTAGAGTTTAATCTCCAACTTTCTTAAACACATGGTAATCAGTGAGTACGATTCACTTTCCCTACTTTCTAATCACTCCATCTTTCTAGTGATCAAATCTATCATTGCTTTGTTTAGGAGCCTGTTTGTTTGGCTGGGGTGTTTAATGTCCCCAATGAGCCCATGTTTTTGAACACATGTCCCTCAGCTGACAGTGTTGTTTGAATAGGTTGTGGTAATTGTAGGGTGTGGAAATCCATTCAAGGAAATGAATATCTGTGGGAAGGCATTGCAGGTTTTTTTGTTTGTTTTTCACATTTAGTGTTATTTTATTATACTGTTTATTATTTAAACTAATTTTTAAATTTAAATGTTTTGTTCATATTATGACCCTTCTGCAACTCTACATAGATCCTCTTCCCCTCCCTGCTCTCCAAACTTTAAATTCTTTCTCAAAAAACAAACAAAAGGGCAATCTTGTGGAGGAGCAGGAGGGAGTATAGGAAGGAGAGGCGTCAAGGACGCCACAAGAAAACCCACAGAATCAACCTATCTGGACTCATAGGCACTCACAGTGACTGAACTAACCATCAGGAAGCCTTCATGGGTCTGACTTAGACCCTCTGAGTATGTGCTATGAATGTGTAGCTTAGTCTTCTTCTGGGACTCCTAACAGTGGGAGCAGGGGATTTCTCTGATTATTTTGCCTGCTTTGGGCATCCTTTTCCTCCTACCAGGTCCAGCCATTATATGAGGGGAGGTGCCTAATCTTATTGCAATTTGATATGCTATGTTTGGTTGATATCCCTGGAAAGCCTGTCCTTTTATTAAAGGAAATGAAAAAAAAAAAAAGGTTGGGGTAGAGGGGAGGTAATGCAGAGGGACTGGGAGAAGAGGAGAAAGGGGAAACTGCGGTCTGAATGTAATATACGAGAGAAGAATAAATAAAAATTAAAAAGCAAAATAAAACAAATGGACAACAAAAACCCCCAAAACTCAATAGAGCAACAAACCCCCCATATCAAGAAAAAATAGAAAAAAACAATACCCCAAAAGAGAAAGCAACGCACCAAACTGTAACCAAATAAATGCACTCATAAAATAATGGGTCTTGTAGTTTTATACTCTGAGTTTGAATCACCAGTGCCTATATAAAAAAATTTCAAGATGGTAATATATGAATGTAAACCCTGAGTGGTCATGGGATGGAGAAAGGAAGATTGGCAGGGATTTCTGACAGTCCTAGCCAGCTTCAGTCCACGGACACACCCTGTCTATAGAGAATAGGTGGATGATGGTAGAAAAGAATTCTGTGTCACTTTATGCCCTCTGAGTATGCAAGCGACTACACATTCATACACAAAACTGTTTGTTCAATGTAAAGAAACTACACACACACACACACACACACACACACACACACACACACACACACACAAATCAGACACCAAACAAAGAAAAGCAAAGACAAGAGTAAGAAAAAAAAATTATAACATTCACAGAAGAATCTCAGAGTCTACATTTATGTGTAAGTTCTCTAAATTAATTTTATTTGAAATAAATTATTAAATAAGATTCATTAAACTCTTATTAATTAATGTCATAGAGATGAACCCAGATTTGCTAAAGCTGCATTCTTATTGCAGTTAAAAGTGAAACTGAAGAACAGTGTAGCTACCCATGATGAAAAATTCCCAATGGCACAAGACACTATTGACCTGGATTATTAGCTGCTTTGAAACTCAGGTTATCTCAGCACTCAAACTCTGTTACAGTTATTGAAAATAGGACAATTGATTCCTACAGTTTGTTGCTCAAGTGGCCCAAGGATCTGATGTTGGGATTGTCACTTGACAAGTGTCACTTCTAAAATTCCTCAGTAAATCAGATGTGACAGTGACCTCACAGAGCAGGCTGGGCCCCATCCTTTTTTTCCCCTGCCTTTTGACATTTCCTCTAACCTGAAAGGATTAAGGCATTAAATATGTTTGGAGTATTGAAGAATTTTGCTTCAGCTTGTCAACTACTATTCAGTGTCATTGCACCTTCCTTAAATATCACTTATGGTCCGTTCTAGAACCATCTAAAAAGCTCATGATAAAGTCTATGGCATTGGTAATGTCTCAGGGACCATGTCTCTCAAGTTATTACCTATAGATTTGTTAAACCTACAAGTTAATTAAGCATATGCGGGACAAAAAAAATAACATTTTGTCTTTAAAAATTGGGCTTGTTTAAAAGCCAAATTTGCTAGGTGGTATTATATTTAAGAAACTTTTAATAAAAATAAAATCATGTGATTTACTACCAAAGTATCTTGTAATGAGGAATTCTGATTTTCATGTAAGTCTACCAGTATACCCTAAATGATTCCATGTTGCCCATGGTCTGAAGATCAACTAAGGGGTCAGCAGAACACCTGGTCATAGGAAGGTTCCAAAAACTGGTTACCTTTAACAGCTCTAGTTTACAATACCTCCCCCATGGTCATTTCAGTGGGATCATGTTGGGGTTAGAGGGTTAGGGTTGGGGGTTAGGGGTTAGGGTTAGGGTTAGGGTTTCAAGTTGATTTTCTAAGGCCAGCATCCTTTGATACCTTGGAGAGGCAACTTTTCTGTCCTCATAGTGATCTTGGGTCATCATTTATTCTGTAGTAATGATGAAAAGCTCATGGGGAAACAAATATAAGCTTTTGAGGTAGGATGGGAAAGGTCGTGGTATAGAAAAATGTTAGAGCAACATTACATTGACATCTTTTTTTTCTCCAGTTGTGTTTGGTTCTATCCTAGGTCTGTGGGTCATCCAGCCTGTGGGTCCATGTACTCCAGGCAGTGTCGGGATAGGCTGACTCCTGGCATGAGTTTTAGGCTAGACCTAAAGTGGCCCCTCCCTCAATTCCTAGGCCACTCTTATCCCAGCAAATCCCATAGGCAGGACAGAGTATAGTTTGAAAGTTATGTGGCTGGGTTAGTCTCCCAGTCACTCCACTTGAAGTCTTTTCTCGTCAAAAAAGATGCCCAGTTTAGGCTACATATCTACCCTATTGCTAGTATTCTTACCTGGGGTCATCTTTGTAGATTCCTAGGAGCTTCCCTTGCACCAGGTTTCAACCTGCCCCAGAAATGCCTCCTCTTTCCAGCAGTCTCTTTAAGTACTCTCCCCCTTTATAACCGCTCCTCACAACCTGACTGCTCATCTCCCCACACCACCCTCCCAAAGTTCTCTCAGGAAATCTCTTCTGTTTCCCTTTCCCAGGGAGATCCGGTGTCCCCCCATGAACTCTCCTTATTACCTAGTCTCTTTGGGTCTGTGGATTGTAGCACAGTTATCCTTTTCTTTACAGCTAATATCCACTTTTGAAGTGACTACATGCCATGTTTGTCTTTCTGGGTCTGGGTTATCTCACTCAGGATGACGTCATCATAGAGATTTTATCCAGCAACTGATGAAAACAAATGCACACTTAGAGCCAGACATCAGGCAGAGCTCAGGGAATCCTGCAAAATAGGGGGGGGGGATTCTAGGAGCCAGCAGGGTCAAGGCTACCACAAGAAAACCCACATAATCAACTAACCTGGGCTCATAGGGGCTCACAGAGACTAAATCAACAACCAAGGAGTCTGTATGGGACTGACCTAGGGACTCTGCATATATGTTACAGTTGTGAAGTTTGGTCGTCTTGTGGTATTCCTAACAGTGGGAGCAGGGGCTCTTGTTGACTCTTGCCGACATTAGAGACCCTACTACTCATACTGGACTGCCTTGCACAACTTTAATATGTGGGGAGATGCTTAGTCTTAGTGCCACTTGATATGGCATTTTTGTTGCTATACATGGAAGGCCTGCCCTTTCCTGAACAGAAAAAGAGAATAAGAGAATTGGAGGGAGGGATAGAGGGGAGTGAGTGTAGAGGGATTGGCAGGAGGGGAAGGAGGGGAAACAGTGGCTGGGATGTAAAATAAATAAAAATTTATTTATTTATTCATTTATTTATTTTTTTGAAAAGTGTTAGAGGTAGAAAATATTATCTGACTGACCAGCTTTGTCATGTTACTCAGATTATTTTATAATTCCTGCTGAGAACATGATAAAAATAATTCATTAGAATATTGTTTCAAGTACAGAGCCCTATGAATAGTTTGTATACTAGGCAGTTATCTCTTAGATAAGCCATTCCTTGGATTTATGTATACTTTATAGTAAATGTAAAGTACCTTAAATTAGAAGTTAATAAGGTCATTTGTGGTTAGTTTTTTTTAATGAAAATATTAACAAATGGCAAAGACAAATTATACATTATCTATAGCCATCTATAACAAACAATTTAAAATCATTTATATTAATAACAACTAACCCTATCTTGAATTTATTTAGTTCATTATAGCTCCTAAGTTTAGAATCATAGTTCCTCTGAGATCTATGGATGGTTTCAAACCATTAACTCATTGCACTAAGACATTTTTCCTACTAAAATATGAAAAGCTTCCATTGTCAAAGAGCTGATAGAGGGAACATTACAGTCTATTTATGGATCATCTGCTGGGATCTTTTCCTAATAAGGAAACATTTTTGGAAGCTTGCCTAATGAGAAATATATTAAGAACATAAAATACCTGAACCACCCTCTATCACCCCTGAAGTGATTAAATCTTAAGTGATTTAAAATAAATTCAAGCATAATGGGAAACTGTGTCAGATGATAAAAAACCAGGAGAGCAGGTCTTGCTTGTAGTGCTATGAATGAATGTTTCTAGACACTGTTCCAATGCCATGGTTATCATAAACCAACTCATCTGGAGAAATCTTTCATGAAAAGGTAATCCCTTACAGAAACAAAAGATCTCTAAAATGTGTAGAAACCCCTCATTATTCCTTCTAGGTTAGACTACAGCTAAGAATGTAAAGCGTACAGTTTTACTTAGTTCTCATAAAAGCCCTGCTCAATAGGTGCTGCTACAACTGTTTTCCAAATTAGAATACCAAAGCAGCCCCTTTCCCACATTTTCCTTTTTAAGTGGTATTTGCTTAGAGCAGGGTGTCAATCCAACTCTCTAATAACTTACTAGTAATTTTAAATCCCACTTTTATTTCCCTCTCTTAAAGCTTTCTTCTACAGACCACAGCTTCTACTGGTTTTTGGTTTGGTTTGGTTTCCTTTTATTTTGTCTCTAATTTATAAAGTTAACCACAGATTTTTGTTTCTTACTAAGCTAATAAAATTGTGGAAGATTAAAATAAATACATGTAGTTGAAGATGAAGACATAGATGATAAATTTCCTCTCATAGGCTTTTCGCATTATGTTAAGGAAGAAGTATCTTTTTTTGAAACTCAATGAAAATATGAAGCTCAATATTAGAAAAAGTTAGATTTATATTTAGTCCCTGATCTTGTTGGTATGCCAAGTGAGGAATTATTGCATATCATTTTATCCCATTTTAACTCTGTAACTTAGTTGGTCTACATACCCTGGAGACTCCATTGGCATAAGTCTCTGGGTTACATGGGGAAGAGGAAAGAAAATATTTCATACTAATAGTTGCTGTTGTACATAGAAAGAGTGTACTAAAATAGCAGGTAGGCAAGACTACATCTCTCAAATCCTAAGTAGTGTCCCAAGTTAGATTTATCTGGAAGTAGTTTCTGAAATATTATAATTTACTATTTTGAAGGTTATCCTCCACTTTAGCATCCGTGGACATGAAGAGGAGGGGGGACTGCTCAGAGAAAGTTGTGTAATGCTATGTAGACAATGGCTACAAGTAACTTAGCAGACCTTGTGAAGCTGATGGATCCCTTCAAAGTGTCTGCAACTGAGGCAGGTGTGAAATCATTACAACCATGCTCATCTCCTCATGTTCTAAACTGAAAAACATAAGTTGGGGAATTCAACTATCATCAGACATAGCCATAAACCTGCACTATATATTTCTCTTCATTTGTGATGAAGTCCAAAGAAATAGATGGATGAAATTTGTCTCCTGATAGCATCCAGAACCTGGATAAATAAGTCATTTATACTTGATTCTGTATCTGTTGACTCACCTCAGAGTAACATGAGACAAGTAATACTTAGTAGAGCAACAGAGGCTTTGAGTAAAATCTGAAACACAGACAAGTAGCTCAGAAGAATAAGAATCTCAGTCATCAGGGACAACAGCCAGACTTAAGACAATATTGAAACAGAAATAAAACACATTGATTATGCATACAATGTGTAGTGATTTGAATAGATATGGCCCCCATAGAGTCATTGTTTGAAGGCTTGGCCCATAGGGAGTGGCACTATTAGGTTTGATCTTGTTGAAGCAGTGTGGTCTTATTTGAGAAAGCATGTCACTTTGAGAGCAAACTTTGACATCTCATTTGTTCAAGCTACACCCAGTGTGGTACACAGTCTCTTTCTGATACTTGTGGATCAAGATATAGACCTCTCAGCTTCATCTTCAGCATCATGTCTGCCTGCATGCTGCCATGCTTCTCACCATGACGATAATGGACTAAACCTCTGAAACTGTAAGCCAGCCCCAATGAAATGTTTTCCTTTATAAGAGTTGCCATGGGGTGTCTCTGCAGAGCAATAAAAGTCTAAGACATCATGCAATCTGCAGCAAAGAAACAAATATTTGAGGAATATATGGTGAAATAATAAAGTAGCACTGGTTCAACTGGAATTTGCAACTCTTAAGAATATCTTACCTGAAGATGGACCAACCTGAGCAGAAAAATGGAGACTGCTTGTGCAACAACAAATTTTATGCAAGAATAAAATGTTCTCTTGAGATATAGTGACAGACAAATCTCACTATATGTGGTTTGTCACTCCCAAATACAACAGTGGCTTTAGTCCTTCAGTCATACAATGAACAATTTATGCAAACCTTGTATCTCTTAAGTGTTTTTAAAGTTATTTTATAAGTTTATGTCAATTCTAAAATAAAAGAGATTTCATTATGTCATTTCTATGTATGCATCTAACACATTTTGTCCATGTTTACAACTTCTTGTATTTTGGGGAATAAATAAAAAAGTTTATGCCCACTATCACTTATGTATGTTTTAATACAAAAGATATCAACAAAACTGTTTGTGATATTTTAAGACTATTATATCAAGCATAGATTTAGATGTTTATTATTAATTCAGAAAAGAAGACATCATTTTGACCAAAAGTTAAGTCATTTTCAAAACAATGATTTAAGAGTAACATATACACACAATTTGTATTCTGTAATTTTAAATGATGTGAGTTGTTTTTATAATGAAAAGGCCACATGTAAGGGGAAATATTACTTTATTTTTTGCATATATTATATAAAATTATTCAACTTACTACTTTTGACTAATATTAACAAGTATATTTGGATGCATAATAAAGTCTTCTTAACTATGAATATATGACTTATCCTGATGCATTGTAGCATAACTTGGAGATTATTTTTATTATATATTCATATCAGAAGGTATTATCATTTATTTTTTATATGACTGGGAATGAACTATTTCTCTAGAAGAGGGTCAAGTTAATTTTTAGTTTTAGGAATTGTGTAGTACTGCTTTGGCATTTTTAACTCAATATCCTTTTCTGTGTAAATTTTCAATAGCTAATCTTTTACTTAACATTTTTAAGAATTCCCAAGAAACTTTTGTACTTATCTTTCTACTCAGCTGATAATATGGGGAATTTTTGAAAGGCATGAGTCAGGACTTTGTTATGTCTATAATATACTTTAATAAGAAATAAATCATTTCTTACACTCCATTAAGGAATACAAGGGATTTCTCTACTGATAACAGACAATTATGTCACTTAATAATTCTGTCTTTGCCCCTGGCTACATCTGCCTTATTTTCTTACTTTCAGACATTATGCAAAAACACATCAAAACAATTTTTAAAATGGAAAGATAAGTAGAATTGAATGTAAATTTTATAGTTGGTTTATCATAAGAATAAAATATATTAAAAGAGGTTCATTCATTTTAAATAATAATTCTAATTCTATTTCTTCAATATACAAAGACCCAAGTTTTAAAAGTCCAAATGTGAGTGTATATGAGTCTGTAAGTGACAACATATTTGTAAGAATAATGAGCAAACAGATATTGAGATTATACTCCTAGCAATCCACCGAGTCTATTTAATGAGCAAAGGAATTTATTTGGGGGTTAACTCTCAAGATAAAATAAAGAAATTTTTGCAGCATCCTGGAAAGGTAAGGCATGGTCCAATGCTGTCCTCTGGTGAGCACTACCATGGTCCATTGCAGCATCCAAAACCATGAAGAGAGGGTGAGTATGTGCATCCCAGGTCTTTAGGGTCCCCCCAGCGATCATGCCCCTCCTAGTAATAGGCAGGCTGGAATGTCCAGGAACAATTGTGGGGAAAGAGTAAGGATTTGACACTCTCAAGATGCATTCTATCTACATTTCTGAAATTTTAAAGAAATAAAGAAATAAAGAATAAAGAAAGAATAAAGTCTTTTTAAAAAAATCAAGAAAAAATAAAACAGAATTCTAATGTTTGGAGTAAATATCTAACCAATATATAATAATAGTTTAAGAATCAAATAAATCAATTCAGAGCATTATGAAATACAATAGTTTTTCAGAGTCCTTCCTCCTCAGTAATGTAACATGAATGATTACCATATTCACTGAAAAAGACTTATGCTCTTTCTTTAGTCATCATAGCCAGAAGTTAGGCTTGGTACAAAGGATTAGTGGTATCTTGGATATCTTTCTTGATTAATTTTCATCAACCACACTGAGAAAAACTAATCAGTTTGATCCCTCATTTTAAAGACAATAAAATAGTGTTCACTAAAGAACTACTATCCAGGTAACCATGGAATCCATTCCCAATTTAGGTGATGATGATTTTTCTTCATATTTAATTATGTTATGGGACACACATACTAACAGGATACAATACTTTGTTGCAAACTAAATAGATGTTTCTTGCAAGATAGATTGCATTAATTAGTTTTATGGAAATATTCTTCATAAGTACATGGACTAAGAATATTGAATTCTTAAATAAACCAAGGGCAAGGATCCTCAGGGCTTTGATCATATTCCCATGTCTATAATTTACTTTCTGTATATGGACTAACCTTAGCTTTTATTTGACTCAGTCAAAGCTAGAGGGAAAAGCCCTGAATGATCAGACCACACAAAATTGAAATGTCAGCCATTTGTCTTGCTTTTTCAAATGTTTCAAGAATCATTCCATGTAGCTTAGCATTTTACTAGGGCAATTCCTTGAGATAGCTTGGTCCCAGTTTAAGTGTCCATTACAAAAGATATATAAAAATATTACTACAATGTACATTTTTGAAAAGTTCTTATGATTTTCATAGACACAGCATGTAGAGAGAGAGGAAGATGAAACTTTGTGGCACAAAAAGAGAATTTTCTAAAGGTCCCCATGAGCACATGCTGGTTTTCCTGTGTGGTTGCCAGATGTTCATCCCTCTCTATTGGAAACAAATTGTATTGGGATTCTGCAGGTTTGAAGAAGGTGCATTTCTTGCTGGAAGGAAATTCAAATGATTCAGTGTTCCCTGAATAACTCTTGATTGGAGAGCACCCTTATATACACTAGTGTTTAAGTTCTAAATGCCTATGACAAAGATGTCTTTTTTCCCCCTTACCTCATCTTACTAAAGCTCAAAAATCACTGAAGAAAGGGGTCTTGAAAGATTGTAAGAGTCAGAGAGAGGGGATAATTACAGGGAAATTGGGTTTTCTAAAAATATCAAATCAGTTGCACATATGAACTCATAGTGGTTGTGACAGTATGTACAAGACCTATGCACGTTCAAACCAAATGAAATCACAACATGGAAACTGAAGGTTAGCATAGTGTCCTACCCCTAGGTAAGGAGCTATGGGAAAATGGCAGTTGGTGGTAGGGGGAGAAGCAGGTTTTTTTTTTTTTCATTTATTCTCATCCACTACATCCTAATAGCATTCTCCCTTCTCTCCATTCCTTCCAGTTCCTCCCTTCCACCTCCCTTCTCCTTAGACGCACTACTTCTCCATTGCCCTTCAGAAAAAAAGCAGACCTCCCAGGGATATCAACCAAACAATGCATGGCAAGATGCAATAAGATTAGGGATAAATCTTTATATCAATGGTAACATAACAGGAGGAAAGGGGTGCAAAGAACAAACAAAACAGTCCAAGACATCCCTACTCCCATTGTTAGGAGTCTCACAAAAACCCCAAACTAGAAAACCACAACATATAGGCAGACGACCTAGCACAGACAGACCCTGTCCATGGTTGTCACTTCAGATTCTGTGAACTCCTGTGAGCCCTGCTTAGCTGATTCTGTGGGCCATGTTCTCGTGGTGTCCTTGACCCCCTCTGGCTCCTAGAATCCTTTCCTCCCCTCTTCCAAGTCTTCCCTTGAGTTCTGCCTAATGTTGGCTATGGGTCTTTGCATCTGCTCTTGTCAGATGCTGGAGGAAGCCTCTCTGATGATGATTGGGTAGGCACCAATCCCTGAGTATAACAGAATATCATTAGGAATCATTTCATTGATTTTTTTTTTCTTTTTTGTCAGTAGTGTTTAGTTCTACTCGCAGTTTCAGGGCTATCCAGATTCTGGTTCCTGGCCATCCAAGCAGTGTCTGGCATGTGCTCCCCTTACTCATATGGAACTCAAGTTTGTCCAGTCATTGATTGGCCACTCCCACAAGTACTGAGCCAGCATTGCCCCAGCACACCTTGCAGGCAGGACAGGTAGCAGGATGAGGGTGTTACAGCTGGGATGGTGTCCCAGTTCCACACTGGGAGCATTGTCAGGTTAAGGAAGATGGCCACTGCAGCCTCCACATCCTCCTTTATTGAAGTCCTTGCAAGGTTCACCCTCAAAGCTTCCAGGATGTTTCCACTACACCAGGTTTCCCAAGCACCCCACCCCAATACCCCCTAATTCTAGTCTTTGCTTCCAGTACTCTCTCACCCACCTCCTGATATTTCCTGTTCCTGTCCCCTCCCTCCCCAAGTCCTCCTGCAAAATCTATTCTATTTCCTCTCCCCTGGGAGATCTATGCATTCCCTCCTCCTTACTTAATCATTCTTGGTCTGTGGATTGAAGCACTTTCTTTCAGGGTGTGGCATGCTCCAGTGAAAGACCAACATCCAAGAGGTATCGCAGCACAAACTGTACTTGATGTTATTTTAAGAAAACCAAAAGGACAATAATATGGGCGGGTAGATCTGGGAGTAGTGTGTGTGTGTGTGTGTGTGTGTGTGTGTGTGTGTGTGTGTGTGTGTGTGTGTGTATGTGTGTGTCAGAGGACAGGTATTTACAAATACTGCTGAAATTTATTGTGTGAAATCTGAAAGAACTTATCAAAAGGGATGAAAAAAACTGTTTTTCTTCTATCTAACTTTATCATATACATGTTTCATATGAAGTAACGGTACAAAGAATGAGAATCTCCACTGGAGGAAGGGAAACACCACTCACTGTATGTACAGAAGATCACCCATTCATTAGCCTCTCAGTCAGCAGGATAATAGAGACCACAAGCCTCTGTTCTCTTTGCTGTCATCGTTATGAAGGAGAACCTTTAATCCATATATGATGATATGGCTTGTTTCATCACAAAGCTTGACAGTTGCCTCCACAAAGGAATTATCTTTCCTGGAGCAACAACACATTGAATTTTCTCATTCTTTAGTTCTATAACAGATGAAAAAGCCTGGGGACCTGGACTTTCTAAAGAAAAATAACTATTTTCTTGAACTCAGTTGCTTCTCTCACTCTACTTCACAGGCAGCTACTCATTCAACCATACCTTCTTCTTTCCCTAGGAAATCCTCCAGAAGAAAAAGACACAGCTCTGGGATTCTTATATCAGCAAGTTGTAGCTTCTCTATCAAGTTCCTATATCTTTGCAAAGTTCTGTGTATTAGACTGCTCCATCAGGATGATGATTAGCTGTAGTTTCAATACTGTCCACTGATGCAGTATAATACTTTGAATAACTATTTTGGCAGGTATAGTCATCAAAACAGTTCAATTTCTCAGTATCAATTTTCTTTCTTAATTGAACTTCCATTTGCTTTAATAAAATAACAAAAAGTCAGCTTAAATAGAGTAAATATTTGCACTGCATCACAGTTTCAGTTTATAGTGGATTTTCCCCTTTGCATCTAAACCTACCTCATTACAGAATACCATTTTACCAGCACATAGCCAAGCATATCTACTGACTTATTTGGGATTATTTATTGCTGTGATGAAACACCATGACCAAAGCACTTGAGGAGGAAAGAGTATGGTCTTGTATTTGGCTTATGTTTCCATATTACAGTTCATCATTAAATGAAGTCAGGACAGCAACTCAAGCATGGTAGGAACCTGGGGCAGGAGTTGATGCAGAATTCATAGAGGAGTGCTACTAACTGGCTTGTTTCTCTTGGCTTGCTCAGCCTGCTTTCTTATAGATCCCAGGACTACTCGCCTAGGTGCGGCAACACTCCCAATGGTCTGAGCCTTCCATCATCAATCACTAATTAAGAAAATGCTCTGTAGGCTTGCCTACAGGCCAATCATACAGAAGCCTTTTCAAAAAAAATTGAGATTCCCTCTCAGATGATTTCAGTTTATGTCGTCATGTTCACATAAAACCATCCAATACACCTACAAACCTCAAAGTGCCTGGAAAGTCAAGGCATGTGAGGACAGAATCCCACAACCTTCACCCAGAAGAAATCCCCTTGGTCTTCGAACCCAGATATGTTCTAACTCTTAAAGTTCTTTTACAGTTTCTAGTAGTGTAAGGCTGAGGACCCCCCCCCCCCTTTTTTTTTCAAGAGCCTTTGGAGTAAATTCTAGAAGCACAGTGTAGCGGGAGAGTGGCTTTCTTGTTCTCTTACTAATTGCTTCCCTAAGAGTGACAGTAGTGATTTCATTATCTAATGATTTTCCCATTAATGATACTGAAGAATGAGGCCACCTCATGCGACTGATTATACCTTCAAACATTTAATATTGCATTATTTTCCTGAATTGATGTGCTGGCTTTGAATTCTACTATGTCACACTGTGATTTCCATTGTGAATTACAAATGGGGAAAATGAATACCAATGTGCATTATATTTCCACACAAAGCTATGGGTGTTTTGAAGCATTGGCAAAAAAAGAGGTGTTAAGAGGACGCTTGATTTATATGCTTCTTAAGATGCTTTGTGAGCATAGCCATCTTGATTTCTCTCAACAGTGTTGGACTGAAGTCAAAGAGAAGCCATTTACCTTTAAGCATATGAAATTGGTTGAATTCAGCACACAAGTTCAGTTCCTCTCCAGCCCTCTTCACAGCAGAATCATGATGGTGCACAAAGTCCACACACCCAGTGTAGTTACTATGTTGTGTTTCCTGCACCAGTTCAGTTAGCCAAGAACACCTGCCAGTATTCAAGAATTCATGTCCACGAGTATTTGATATGACTACACTGAGTTCTACAGAGAATCAAATTCTGATTAGTAAAATTCTGATTAGTTTGAAATGGTTAGGCCATTCAAGTTTTCTGGTTCATATGACTCCAAGTTTAGAGACTGTCACATTTCTACTGTGTTGAAGTTTCAGCTATATGAAAGAGTGTAACATTGACACTTTCAATTACTGTCTGCTTTATGAAATGTTAATTGTTAAAAATTAGTTATTGGTCCCTATTTCCACTTAAGCTCATTGCAGTAACACAATTATCCTGACATAAAAAGTCTCTTCAAAAAATATAATATAAAGTTCTTCAATAAATTTTGAGTGAAACAGTAACATCAACAGTTTCTTAAAACATATAGGTTTATTAAAAATTACATCTCACCCATCATTATCAACATAATTTTGTGATTACTTTTGTAGATTAATTTGTATACAGATTCTGATATAAACACTATAGTAATTCTTGAAGACTCATTCTATTATCATAATCATTTTCTAGATAAAATCCAATGTTTATGAGGGTGTGTACATATACACACCCACAAAATACATTTTAAGTATTAAGACTGTGTAATTGATAACTGGTAAAACCTAGTTTTGAACTCTATTTAAAATACATGCGTATTTTTAACCCACAGACAATGCTGATTTATTGTCTTATTAAAAAGTAAAACCAATAAGCTTTAATAAATTTTTACATGTGGTAAAATTTATTTAAATATAGTCCCCTTTGATTCTGAGTAGTAAGTCCTATCATACTCCTCTGAAGTCCACACATTGTAAATAAATCATTGAGCAATGAGTAATGTCTGTTACATCCAAATTCACTTCAATGCCTGAAATAATTCATTAAGTTATTCTAAAACCTCTAAATCACAGAGGGCACATGACATTGCTTTTAAATATTAATTTCCATCATTGATCATCTGCATGTGGGAAAATCTCTGCTTCCTAGCCCAACATGTAACAAGCAAAGGGATGAAGCTAAAAAATCTCTTTTTATGACTCTCAATTCCTCATTTCAGAGACGAACCTGGTCACATATACAGTCGTCAGGTTCTTTTTAAAGTTGGGAAAGTTTAGGAAAGTTCTGTTTTTTTTCCTTTTGATATTTTCTTTCCTTTTTCTTTTTTTATTGAAAATGTATTCTTCTCTCATACAATACATCCTGACCACAGTTTCCTCTCCAGCGGCTCCTCCTAGCTCCTGACCATGCCCCCTCTCCCCAAGACCTACCACTCCCTCTTTTGTTCCTCTTCAGAGAAGAGCAGGCCTCCAAGAGGACAAAACAAGATACAATAGGAATAGTCTTATTTCTAAGAAAATAGGGTAAGCTTTTTGAGTATTAATTTTCTGTCATACTTTCACCTTAGAGAAGTGTTCGTCTTTAGATGCTGCTCCTGCTGGATTTTAAATACGGTGGTTCACTTAAGTATGAAATAAAATCTACCATCATATTATGTTACTTTTTAGTTAGGGTAAATTTGACTAAAAATCCTATGATATGCCATGCTACTGTGAATCTGCAGCCAACACTATGGTTTACTTGAAAGAGAGAAGATTGAGGTTAAATGCTTATGACTTTGACTTTCTTAAAACTTACTCCTTTTATAATCTTAATCAAATTATTTTTTCTTTCTGAATCTTCCACTTAATCTTTGGGAAAGAGTCAAATGTAATTTATTTTTATATTAAAATATGTAATGTGTAATAGACAGCATCCCTTAGAATAGCCCCTTAAGTAGAGTTTTTAACCAATCAGTACTTACCGGGTTACAGTTTTCACATCTACCCAACTCATCCATTTCTAGCCATATGTAACTGTACACAGACAAGTGATATTCAGAAAGGGAGATAAATCCAAATAAAACAAAAGCTATAACAATGAAAACTACAAGCTCTGGAATCACCGCCCTGTAAAAACAAGCCTATAGAAATAAAATGCCTTGAAAATCAATTCTCATAGTTGAAAAGACTCACCACAATGGTTCCAGTTATTCATAAAGCTACTAGTGACTGATATCATAAGGTTACTCTCTGGTCATAGATGTTAAGATGAGTTATATAGGCAAGGAGACATGAATTAGGTAACCATACATTTTTAAGGACATTTGAATTTAATTAAAGTTACAGTTAATTAATAAAAATATGGCATCAAGTGTCCTCAGTCACAGGAGTTTTATTATAATTTAAAAGGATTTCATTGTCACTCACATTTTGAACTTTGATTACACTTGTGGAAAATTATATTGAGTTTCTTCCTGGGTTAAAATCTCAGAAATTTTTCCCCCATTACTATTGGTATACTTTTCACATTATTGTAAAGGTCAGCAGAAACCAAGGAGTGAAAGGAAATTAATGGATTTAGAATGAGGAAATAAAGAAAAAAGTGAACTTTACTCAGAATTCTATAGTGGCCCTTTGCAATAGAGTCTCAGGGAAGAATCTGACAGTGGAATTTGCAGAAGAACTTATGTAAATAAGGTAAAGTGCTTTTATGAAGTGGGTTTTAAAATCAGCTTTTACTTCTTTCTACTTCAGTGTATTGAGATAATAGCTGTTCACTCTCACTGCCTCCCTCCCTCTGCTTGGTCTTTCATTCACCCATTCTTTCATTCATAAATCCACACACCCACACACCCACACACATTTACGAATCTCCTTTCACATCGGATGTACACATTGTATCCTGTAAATGAATATTTTTTGTTTCTGTGACTTTTCTTATCAATAAACATGAAAGCTTTTATTTATGAAAATTTTTGGCAAAATAAAGTGATTCCAATTACTACTTTTGGTTTTCAGTGATATCAGTTAGAAAATTGAGATTTATCCTGATTGTTCTGTCTGGATTTCCCCACTATGATTCTCTAACAATATTCTCAGTTAAATTTGTTGAAATTTGATTCTTTTTTTTTCATATTTTTTCTTCTTATTTTTTGTTGTTTGGGAAACCAACAATATTATCAATATTGACTTCCTGTACTATATTTTTTGTTTGTATCATAGCATCAGCATTATTATCTCTCTCTCTCTCTCTGTGTGTGTGTGTGTGTGTGTGTGTGTGTGTGTGTGTGTGTGTGTAACTCTTGTGAGTCATTTTTCTCCTTCCACTGCAGGAACCAAACCGGAATCATCAGGTCAGCACAGACATCACTTTCATACTCTGAGCCATCCCAGTGGCCATCAGAGAATAAACATGGAGAGAGATAGGCAGATGGGCTTGTCTGTATTGTTCTTCAGATAATCACTAAGATTCAGACTTGCTAATGTTATGTCATCTCAATTGTGCGATTGAGGGTAGCAGTGGAGAAGAGGGATTTGGAAGCTCTTGCTATGTGTGCAGTTACCACATCTCACCCTTGGGTTCAGATGCTTTACCTTATTGCTCAAGACTGGTGTCAGTTTATGTATGGCTACAAGTTGCCATTTCTATCATTGTGGAGAGGATACGTTTTTAAAATAGCTTTTCAAATATGGGGCATGGGTGTTAATTTAACTCTCATTTACCTTCATTAATACAAATGGGATTGAAATTAGTTTGCCTATTTTGAAAAGTACTAGCTTCAATATATTTCACTGGTTTGAATTTCAATTATTTTACTTTCACTTTCCTCCATTTTGTCTCCCTTTACAGAATAAATATATTAATGATAGCTAATTCTAAAACTCTTTTTAACTTAACTCAAGCCTTTATATTTAAATTATATTACATTTCAAATTACATCTTTGTACATCTTTTTCACGGTCTCTCAAGCAAAATCTGTCAAGAGAAAGTTCAGTATTAGAGGCAGCACTTTCCTGATCTACTGTGACTTAATGATATGTTTTGACAGATGCACAAATCCTGTATCTACACAGTCAAAAAATTCCAAAAACGGATGAGAAATTAACATCAATTAATTTTCAACTTCTAAGTATCTAATTCTCACATACATATTTATTTCTGTTAATTTAATAATGTGTTTGTACTTTCTACCTCACTTTCCTCCTATTCTACACAAGGATTAAATTATGAGTATGAACACAATAAATTAGTCAGAAAACATTATAGATCTTAAAGTCACACTGTCATAAACTGAAATATTATGAGTTTCATTTTACTTTTATCAATTAGAGTGTCCTTGACATTAAAGATTTTTGGATAAATCTTTACTAAGTAAAAATGGTAATAAAAAGACAAAATGTGAAAATGATCTGCTATAATCTAGCAAAAAAATGCAGTAATGGAAAAATGAGTAGCAGAGTAAGCCTGAAAAGAAAGTAAAAATTGGAAAGGAGAGAGTAGCATTGGTGGCTATTCTACAAACTGTGTCTAACAAGAGGTGATGGTCTGCTTCACTCTCCATGGAGTGAAGAGGTACAAGAAGAAACACAGGCCATGGATGTTCTTACCAGTGAAAAGATGACAGCTTAACCCCTAGTTTTCCATGTCATTGATTACACTAAAATTCAAACTGAACTAATTAGGCACATGTAGGCATGAAATAACCTAGTCAAACAACGGGAGTAGTTGACAGTATGGTTATCTCCAAATACATCCCTGTAATCACATTGCTGGCAAGAGTTTTACGGATTCTTGAGGTCTAACATCAGAAAGTTTCTTAAAAGATCTCCAAGTGTGAAAGTAAATTAATGGAATTCTAAAATCAAACAAAAAACACATGAATCCTTGAGGTCTAACATCAGAAAGTTTCTTATAAGATCTCCAAGTGTGAAAGTAAATTAATGGAATTCTAAAATCAAACCAAAAACACAATTGATTTGCTCTTTTTAGAGATGGGTTGGCAGCAGACTGAACAGCTTTAAATTGCAGACCTGTACCATCATGCTTCCCTTGCTAGATTATCTTCATTCTTTACAGTAGAGGAGATAAGCTTCCAAAAGGAGCAAATGCCGATAAAAATCTCAAGTTGGAAACAGACAATATATCATGGATTTACAAAGTCTTTGTTGCTAAGATACCAAAATGCAGAAATTAATAACTAGGTGTCCAACGTTAAATTCAGAACTAAAATGACAAAAGGCAAGTATAATGTTCATCAACCAAACAATGAAAGATTCTTAAATGAAATGAATTGAATTACTATACAATGAAACGTCCTTCAGAACTGAAAGTAGAACAAGAATATTTTTAGGCAAAATTTCACACTGGAAGTAAAAGTACAAAGAGTGTCCTTCAGGCAAAATAAAATTATTCCCAGTTGGAGCCTTGAGGATAAAAAAAGTGATAAATAGTTGTGAAGTGGTCAAATTGTAATTATGTCTATGTTACAATATATTGTGAGTTTAAAATAAATACTGAATAAAATTCTACTAGTGCAGCATTATGAAAACATGAAGATATATTAGATATTGATAATTTGAGGGTGGCTAAATTAACATGTTACTAGCCATGTAAGAGTAGACCAACAACTTACATTTATATGTAGTAAAAGAAAAAAAAATGAAGTTAAGAAACATAATGATAATGAGAAAAAACAAGAAATAAAGCATGATCTCATATTGTGGCAATATTTAAAAAATATAATGCATCAAGTTAGGTTAAATGTAAGTTGATTACAGGTTTACTAGAATATACATCTTACCAATTGAATCTAATGGCTGGCACACATGATTCAGGTGTATTAGGGTCATAGATTTGAGGTCAGCTTCTAAAACAAATAAAAGATGTGCCACTTGTTTAAAACTACTGAGCATATCAAATTAGTTAAGATTTAGAAGATGGGGTGAATAAAAATAACACAGAACAGGCATTTGAACAAGTGAAACTACAGGGAAAAGTGAAAGAGCGGCACCAAGAGATTTCATGGAGACATTGTTATTTAATTCCATCCCCTTGGAGAGCAGTATGTTTCCTTTTACATAGGGCAAAACATGTATGATAACTTTGCGAAATCAATTTAAGCCTCCAGTGTTTTATTTAATCATACACATAAATGGCTGTTTGGAATTGCATAGAAGTCAGTACAAGTAGCTTAGGAAAGTACTTTATGTCACCCATCAAAATTCAGATTGGGGGACACAGACAATATGATGCATGAATATTGTAATTTTGAAGCTCAAACTAAGATAAAATAAAGGTTTTGAGACTGTGGGCTGGGCTGCATATATTCAATATGACCCTCTATCCCTATAGGTTCTGTTTCTCTAGACTACTCTGTCTAATACTCTTCTCTTTTGAGGTCTCAAAGACAGAAACATAATGTTTCTGTGTTAAGTGTGAAAATAAGAAAATTACAACTTGATAGGAGGCATTGTCCATTTTTAGCTCAAAGTATGAATATCAGTAGGTATTTATTCTTTTATGAATTCTAATGAAGATTCTTAATAAACAATTCATTTAGTCTAGTTACATGGAAATCTGAGAGATAGAAGGCAGAATAGTAAAAATATAGACTTTTATAACAAGGAAGCATTATAATAACCATCACCACATCATGCAACAAACTGTGAGAATTGTCAATGGCATGAATTCACAGCATTTCAAGTTACCTTGAATACCATCTGACAGAGGAGATATTTAGCCACTGTTCAACTGTATGAGTTCTAATAACTTTAAACATACCACCATAAAAATCTTTTTCCTTTCATTCATATATGACAGATAATAGCTTGACAAATTTTGTGGATTCCATCTTCCACAATCTAAAAAAAGGTATGTTTAAAGACATTGCAATAGCAAAATACGAATCCTTATTATTTTAAACATCCATACATAGTATTTTATTTACTTTATTACTATTGTTCATATTAATAAACAAGACTCAGGGAATGGCATGAGTAAAAATCATATGGACTTTGAGTTTAGTTGGAAGGAATTGGGGAATATTAATTTAAAAATATCAAATGAGATACCTGAAGGAATTCAGGTTATTGCATCTTCCAGGGCAGAAAACTGAGAATGAAAACATGATATAAAAAGAGAACAGAATAAAGAAAATAAAGCAAAAGATCAAACAAGTACAGTAACATAACAGTAATGATCAATTCTGTGATGTACTATATAGACAAAGCTTCAATGCATGAATATAGCTCTTATTGAGAACACCGTGTATTTTCTCCTAAGGTGTTTAGCTAGAATTGTATCTGCAATGACTTGCATTTGCATCGGAAATGTTTAGCTGATCATTATTCTCACACATCTTTTCCCTGATTAATATGACCAAAGAAGTGAGACCTTAAATGTCAACAATGTAAATGATAGACTAAATGGCAGAAGATTAGAATAAGATACTTCAATTCCAAGTGAAATATGGACTTGAAATAATATGGAAAGTAGTTTGATCAGACTGCTCTTATCTTAATGGAACTGCCAGAATCCAGTTTCCTCACACTGTTTAAGACAGAGCAATTAGGAAATGCAAAAATGTTCAATAAGTTAGATAAAGAAGTGACAGTTTAGATCTATGATAAACACATTTCAGAAGAGTGGCTTTCAGAGTTAAGGACCCTGAAATCAGACAGATTTGTTCCATGAACACTTAACATAAGCATTTGCTGCCAGTGAGTTTCCCTTGGGAATGAAGGTGTCATGTCTGAGGATTTATTCCTCTGTCTATTTTCCTGTTGAAAGGAGACAGTATTTTAGTGGGTTTCCTTAATTCAGCATGTATCATGGAATCATATGGATAAACTGTGTAAAATGAAAATTGAAGCACAAAGCCATCAATATTGTTTGCATGCAGATTAAGCAGATCGTAGGTTCTCATACTGAGATGAGCAGGGTTGCAGGGAGTTTTCAAAGAAACAGGTATAGGAGGATAATACATCAAAGTGCAGAAAATAAGAATATGACTGATAGGAAGAAAAATCTCTAATTGCTATTAGAGCATTAATTATATGAAACTTTCCATTTTATAACACATAAAAGAGAAACAGTTTTCATCTATATATTGAGATTTTTAACCATCTTCTACATGAGTATCAATTTAATAAGATACCACACTGTTCCCCCCACCACCACCACCGCTTTGGTTTTTCAAGACATTTTCGAGTGTTTTTGGTGCCTGTCTTGGATCTTGCTCTTTAGACCAGGCTGGCCTTGAACTCATAGAGATCTGCCTGTCTCTGCCTACCAAGTGCTGGGATTAAAGGCGTGTGCCACCGCTGCCCAGGAGATACCACACTATTAATGCCATAGATTATTTTAGATTGATTATATGTGAAATGTAAAATTTATTAGAATTACATTTAATAATAATATATTCCTTGTATTTCTTATATTTAAGCTAATTCAATGTAATCATTAATATACATTATGGTTTTCTATTGATTTTTCTTTTGCTTTTATGACTTTTCATTTTGGTGTATTCCAATTTGTTTGTTTTTCTTTTATTGTCTATTCTTTTAAGGATATTTCACAAGCATAGCTTTGAAGAACAAAGACACAAAGCTTGCCAGGTATGCCTTCATTTAATGGTTTGAGAGTTCTAAGTCTTAGGTTCTCACATCCAATCCCTTGATTACAGCTATTTTGGAAAACAGTGTAAATGATATCAAGTGCTATTGACTATGTAGAGAAAAGGAAACATTTGCAAATTGCTGGCAAGGTTATAAAAGTGGAAAAGACAACAGAGATTTCTCAGAGATTTCAGAATAGAAGGAGCACATGATTCAGCAGTTCCTGATGTTAGCCATCCTTCTGATGGAAACTGCATTCATATCTCAGAGATAAATGTGAACTACATTGCTCAGGGAGTCAATAATTGCAATAATTAGATACGAAGTCCACTTAGACATTCATCAATGACTGAATGAAGGCAAATATTGATGGAGCTGTATATATGTGTATGTGTGTATATCTGTGTTTCTGTGTGTGGAGTGAGTGCTTGTTTATACTGGCATTTATAATAAGTTGTTGAACTCTGGGGTGACTATTGTAAATGAACCAAGCAGTCTCAAAAGACAAAATCTGGCAGACCTTACTTCTGTGTAAATGTAGATATTCATATTCTTAGAAATAAAACAGAGTGATGGTCACTGCATCATGGAATAGGTGTAATTGTTAGTATGTTCATTACTGGATACAAAATTTCAGGTACAACAGAAGATTTATTTCATGAGAAATATTATATATCATGATGACAATGGCTAATAACAATACCACATATTTGAACATTGCTGACATTAATTTCAATTTTCTCACAAATTAAATGGTAGATATTCCAGGTAATACATGTTTTGATTATCCTCATAGATCATTCTTTTATGCAGACCTACATGGGACATTATACTGTAAAACATAGAAATAGTAATACAACAAAAACCATGTTTGCCAATGATATGTAGCACACAGAGCTGTGGTCCATTGGGGTTATATTGCATAAATAATGTTACAGCTAATGTAATTTTTATAAGTGTATGATACTTATGATGTGTATAGTCATGTATTTTTTGAAAATTATTCCCATCATTAAGAAATACATGAATATATAAATTAATTTATTTAAGATTTAAAGTATTAAATACTGCTAATGCAGGCCTTCATCTTGATTTAAGATTAAATAATTATGAACAATGTTTTTTGTTGAATAGAAATGTAAACATTAGGTGATCACATCTATATACTACAAGGTATTAAGAATCTTTAAAATTATTCACTTGTATTTGGATAAAAATGAATCATTTGGTGATTTTAAGTATAATGTCACAGAGGATCTGATGCTTCACCAAGCCTTGATATAATATATACAGCACATCAGGCCGTGATATTTTTAAGTTGCTTTAAAATGCAAACTATTTTGTAGTTTTTGATGTATTTCTTTCAGATCTTGAGTGTCTGGTCAATGCAATATTCTGTTCAAAGTAAGAGGCTTTCAAAACCCAGCACTATCTTTCTGACAAGAAAGATAACCTTTCTCTCCTCTTAAACAGTTATTCACAATTATTTGATATCATTTATCTGCTATCCACAGTGTTCCGACAGCTCTGGCATTTTGCCTTGCTCACTGCACTTTTCACTAAGATGGTATGTTAGTCGGCTTTCCCTAACTGATGCTTAAAGGTACTGAAAACTATTATATCCAGTGAAATATGTCAGAATACACTGCAAATTATTTTGACTGATAAACTTATATTGAATTAATGAAGGATTACCAATGAATCAATAACATAATAATATTTAATATTTAAATTGATAGATTTTATTTATTAAAATATTAACAACTTCTCATAAATGTTTTATAATTAGAATATATTCACTTTTTTAGAAAAAATTTAATTTAAACTGATTTAAAATAAGATGAATTTAGTTTTACATGTATGCTATAGGCTTTATAAACTGTGTTTTATATATATCTATAGAAATATGCATATAATACAATCCACAATTTTTTGGGGGGGAGTTCTGAGAAAGGGTTTCTCTGTGTAGTTTTGGTGCCTGTCCTGAATCTTGCTCTGTAGACCAAGCTAGCCTCTGACTCACAGAGATCTGCTGGGCTCTGTCTCCCGAGTGCTGGGATTAAAGGCATGTGCCACCACCACCCAGCAAATACAATCAACTTTAAAGTGTTAAAATGCCTGCAAACCTTTAGCTGATTTTGCTCAGGGTTTGTCATTTTGACTGTTTTTCTCAAAGACCCAACTCATTGGCTAAATGTGGAGGGAGATCGAGGATTAGGGGAGACGGGGGACCGTGACAGCAGACATCAGGAAATCCAGAGAATCATCAAAACATGCTTTAAAAACCTGTACTCTACCCATTTGAAAATCTAAAAGAAATAGATAATGTTCTCGATATCCACCGCCCATCAAATTAAACCAAGATCAAATAAGCAATTTAGTACTCTGGCTAACACATGGCACAGGCACACCTATAATAAATAAATGTAATAAAAAGAAATGTTACTAATAAATTGTTGTGTTTATAAAATAAAATACAAATAAAAAATGCCTGCAAACAATTTTTGACTTCTAAATAGTTTAAAAATATGTTTCTAATTTCTTCTGCATAACTTATTTAGTGATTTGAGTTTCATTTTTGTATCATATTATAGAAGTGCTAGTTTTAAATTAATTTTGAATAATCTTAAGAATCATTATGGTGGTTTGTAAGAAAATGGCCTCCAAAGGAAGCGGCACTATTAAGTGGTGTGGCCTTGTTGGAGGAAGCATGTCACAGTGAGACTGGGCTTTGAGGTCTCCTTTGCTCAAGCTTTCCTCAGTGTGACTGTCAGTAGACTTCCTGTTGCCCACAAGATGCAGCACAATCAGCTCCAGCACCACATCAGCCTGCACACCGCCATGCTCTCTGTCATAATGACAATGGACTGAACCTCTGAAACTGTAAGTGAGCCACTCCAATTAAATGCTTTCTTTGTAAGAGTTACTGTGGTCATGGTGTTCTCTTCACAGCAATAAAAACCATAACTAAGACAATCATATTAGCTTATGAGAATAATGCTTTTCCTAACATTGCATTCTTGGTTTCTGGGAGACAGAAGCAATTCCTTTCCTAACACTGCATTCTGAGACTCTGGGGAGAGAGGCAGCCACAAACATAAATCTTGCCTTTGATTTTGTTAATGATCCCACCAGACTAGTCATAGAAGAAGTACATTTAGAAAAGTAAGACTTTAGGAAAGTTACTAAAGTTTGTAATCTAATATGGAACTTCCATTATTTAAAAAAAAGGTAAACATATTAGGATGTCCCAAGCCTCACAGACTGTAACAAAACAGGAGGTTATAAGAATATAAGGGTCAGTTATTTAGGAAGACCAGAGTGAATTTGTTGTGCCCAGATCGTAACCCCCAGAGAGACCACCAAGAATGAGCATACCAGAATGCAAAAGCAAGGTTTACTTCTGCTGCAACTCGTGACAGGGAACTCATCTCAAGCCATCTCAAGTGAGGCAGGGAAGAGTTACTCTTTCTTGGGGAAGTTAGGTTTTATAGGCAAAACCCATAAAGTTTCTTAGAGGGGAGGGGGTTAGTACGGGTCCATCCTTGATTGGTCCAGTTTTTCCCAGGCCTGGACTTGATCTTATTCTAGCTTATCTATTTGCCCTGTCAGGAGTTTTACAACTTCATCTCCGGGGTCTGGTCACGTTATCTCTGGAGAGGGGCATCTCATGTTTAATCGGTTACCATCAGACATCCTGACTTTGTTCCTTTGAGTTCCTGGGGCTGGCACTATCATTTCTGGGGACTTGAAACTGTCCTGGGTCTATCTGTATTGAGATATCTTTGTCTAAGGCCCCTTTTTTTTGAGACAATAGAGTGAGGGTCCTGTTGTGCCTAGATTGCCCCCAAAGCTGCCATTGGAGATTTTAGGTACAGAATGCAAAAGCAAGGTATATTCTAAGTTTACAAGCCTCCAGGGAGGCTCTTCCAAATCTCTCACTCACAGCAGGGAGGTTGGAAGGAGCACTCCCCTTTCTTTGTGAGGCTAGTTCTTAAAGGCACAGACCATATAATTTATTTTAACCCGCCTCCCTTTTTTAGTCTATCCTGACTCTGTGTTTTCCAAAGTCCCTGTAGCAGATACAGCCACCTGGGGAAAAGGGGTCTAAGTTCTTATCTACACTTAGAAATCCTGGTTTAAGCTTCTCTTTGTCTGTAGAGGATAGAGTGGGGAGTTTTACTGAGGTATCACAAATCAGTGTCTTCTGAACATATCAGGACCAGTGCACTCATGAATTCACAGCATCTGTTGTTGCCTGCCCAAGACCTGCACCAAGTCAAGTCAAACAATATCTAAGCAGGGCTTGTGAATGAGCTTTCAGGGACCCACCCTAAGGGAGGAGGTACCGACAGTTAATGACTTCAGGGGAGGTAGCTTAGTTTGCTTAAGGGTTTAACCTCTGGAAGGTTGACATCAGTCCTGTAAATGGCCCTGAATCCAAGAATATATGATCAGCACAAATTTGACTCCATGGATTATTATAAAGGATAACTGGAATTTGGGATGAGTTGTAGATGTAAAGCATGTATGTATCTGGAAGAGCTAGAGGAGTAGTAGCCTATGAATACAATCAAAATGCATTGTATGAAATTATCAAAGGAATAATAAATATACTGCATTAGAAGATATTAACAGGAAGTCTATAATATTCACATAACACAGTCACAATAAATACATCAATAGATTTTAAGAGAAGTTATATTTTGTTTAATGTGCTAATGGAATACTTGAAACACCCTTGCTTTGGTGTCTTTATCTCCTACAGTGTGGTACTTAGATGTAGTGTTGACATTCACAAAATGCCTGAATTATCTGCTTGAAACTTTATAGACAGCAGTTTGTAAATTTTCAAAGCCCAGACATTGTGCTTATTATTAATTAACTATAAAAATATATTCAAAGAAATGTTCCTTTTCCTACATGTTTCATCTTAATGGCCTCTTTGACTGCATGTTAGCTTAGATTTCCAGGCTAAATACCTAGATACTCTGCTACATAGTACATGCATCATATGAAACACGATTTTACTCATATATCTAGACATAAAAAAGCATAGAATTGGTGGAATGAAATGAATTTAAAAATGCCAACTTTCCAATGATATGATTTTTATGGGACAAGTCTCGGATAAGTGGCTCACCATTGGCTGAAATGATCATACTGTCACTACACATGCGCGTGCGCGCACGCACACACACACACACACACACACACACACACACACGTGTATGTTTGTGAGTAGTTACTTATATGTATGTGTGTGTATGTGAAATTTATTTCAAGGTGAGTCTACAAGGAAGAATGCTAAAATGGCATCCCTTCCCTATGGACACAACTGAATTGTGAGTAAGTGTAGCATCTGTGGATTATCTCTTGCCTGGTGCAGTTTGCTTCATTTTAAGAACTATCTTTTGGAACATAAGATATTTCTAAGCCAATTGATTAATTTTTAAGATTCTTTTTATAAAATGTATAAAAAGCATTCTATTATTTATAGTGTATACTTTCCAAATTGATATATATTAATAACATCTAATTTATATTCCTATGAGGGCAAAAATCAACTAAAATTGTAATTTATGATTATATTATATTTATGTAATTTCTATTAAATTTAAAAAGTAATGAATAATTATATGAAATCCATATAATTTCTTTGAAATTTATGTGGTGATTATATGATCAAGCTATTATAAAAGCCATGGCAAATTTCATTACAAAATTTATATTTTCATATATAATTTAGATATACCCTCAGAATGTTAATGGAGATGTTTTAATTAACAAATTTTTATTATGTAAGTTATGGTAGATTCATTATAAAAGAAAAATATATTTGTTTAATATAAGCATATATATATATATATACACACACACACATACATACATTAAACAAAAATAAACATTGGTTAAACTTACTTGATTTATGCTTCTGTCTAAAATTTCTTACTGGGAATTTATGTCTGGTTCCCTCACTAAATACTGCTATTCTGACAGCTGCCCGAGCTTCCTTCTTATGCTTGTTGTGATATACAGCATCGTTCAGTACCTCTTACTAGCACGATTGATGAGCTTGTGGTCCAAGATTTGTTGGAAGTTTTTAGGATGTAAGATAGATGGGCTAGACAAATCTACCCATTCTATTACCTTAGTACATTCTTTTCTGTCAGTTGAAGTCATCACATTTTCTAAGAGGCTGGCTTATTTTTATGAACACTGATCTGACAAGGCACAGACTTTCCTGAGATGGTAGACTTCCTGCTTCAGGAACACAGGTGGATTTTATTAAATTTTTATTCTCTTCATTGTTAAGATAAATATCAATCTAATTTTAACAAGCTTTATTTTCATATATTAGGGCTTACTTTGAGAGATGGTAGCTAATATGTTATGTATTTATAAGTAAGTGTGCATGTGTGCACACACATGTACAAATACGATGTTATAGCAATTGTATCCACTTTATTGTCTCTCTTCAATGAGGCTGGCCTGACTAATAATGTTCATAACTCTAGACACAAAATTTCTGAGGTTCTTATTTTTCCTCTGTTGTCCTACTTTCAAAAGTTGTTTAATATTAACCTAAAATATTAGATTATGACATATAATGATAAAAATCTAATTTTGTACCTTTGCTTAATAAAGTTTGCATTTGAAAGTAAACACATTGTAGTTTAACTTCAACAAAATTTACATATTTTACTTCTTTAACAAAAATATGCCCTTTGTTGAATTTCTAACTTATTTGCTTTAAGCTTTGATCCTACCATTTCCTGTTTCTTTTGGCATTTTGGTGTTCTTTCCCACGTTGTTACTTCTTGAAATATATCTCTTGTGTTCTTTTCCATGAAGTCTAATCCAATAATATAAGCTTGCCAATGAGCCTCACATTTCACAAATTCTCACCTCTATTCTATATTAATAATCTATATAGAAAAGAATGCTGTAGGTGCTGAGGTAATGAGTGGGAGTAATATGAGCACATGAATTTGAATTCCTAGCACACATGTTTAAAAAAAATAGTTATGGCTGAACATGCCTATAACATGAGCATTGGGAGGTGGAGACAAGCTGATTCCTGCAGATCACTGCTAGCTTGTTTAGCTGAAATACAAGCTTCCAACTTTGTGAGAGACTTCTTTTTGTTAATAGGATAGAAAGCTTGGGAGGAGGACACTCTGTCCTGTGCCAGCACATGCATGGGGGCACATACATTTTAACTGGAAAAAAGACACACACTTTTGTTTTATGATTTTTTTTTCAAGACAGCGTTTTTCTGTAGCTCTGGAGCCTGTCCTGGAACTTGCTCTGTACACCAGGCTGACCTCGAACTCACAGATACACCTGTTTCTGCCTCTGGAGTGCTGGGAGTAAAGTCATGCACCACCATCACCTGGCTGTTTTATGAATTTTTGATTGAGCTAGCATAAACAAAAAGTAAACGTTATCTTTATTATCATTATCCTTTGATCACCAGAATTCTATTGCTAACAATTTACTCTCCATGATTTTAGAAATCCATTAAATTTAAAGAATTAAAAGGAAAACTTCTTTCTCATCAGACTTTTTTACGTGCTCCAGGACATTTCTCGAGCCTTACTCAAGCTGCTGTAACAATTTTTCTGTGCAGGTTCTCCTTTGTGTGAGACATATCCTACATGCTGGATTCCAAATGAACATTACTGATACTTCATGATCTTAGGATTTGTCAACGAAGTTAGATCATGAAGATGCAACACGGTTGCTTAAAATGTGGATTTGTTTTTCCAGGAATGTGTAAACATAGAGTTTCTAACAGTATGTATGCCTCATCAATTATAATTATTTAGATCCGTTTATTATAATAATTTCACATTCATCATCATATGTGTCCTTAATTTAATACATAAATATATCTTGCTTTAGGTTTTATCCTTTTTCCTACAATCCTCTTCCTAACAATGTCGAATCTGATATTATAAACATTATTGTCACTGTTTTATATGTGTATGTAATTTCTGTGTGTTGCATATGTATGATAATATCCAAATTATAGGCATATGCTAAATACCATGATCCTTCACTATAAAGTACTTAAGCTATTTTTCACTTAACTGAAGGATGAATTTGTTCATGATATATCCTGCTGTTTTTCTACTTTTAAAATTGAGATCTCTGCCAATTTTCACCTTGAAATTTATGCAAATATTCTATAATGTGTCAAAAGACTTTCCTTCATAGTGGGAGAAGCATTCTAAGTTTGATGTTTAAAAACTTAGTTTAAAAATGTATATCCATGCTGGGGATGGAACTTCATAATATATGACTTGTCCAGTAGGCATCCTACCTGAGCATAAGCTTTAAGAATGTAAAAAAAAAAGTTTCCAAACAGTAAAATGTATTCCCAATAGTTCATAGTTTTTTATGAAATTTAAATGACTATTTATTGGAGTATGAAAAAACATTACTTTAGAAAATTGTTTTGTATTGCATATCAGTTTGGTCATGCTAGTAAAAAAATTTGGAAGCAACACATTTTAAAATGCATGTTCATTTGACTTCTTAAAGAGCACATATTCCAGTTGAGCTACATGAAATAGAAATAATAATGTTACCTAAAATAAGATTTGAAGTGATAATTAAAACCTGTTTTATTATCTCTTTTATAAAATTTAATGAAGAAAATTATAACTATATTTTTTTCTTGTTCCAAATTCCACAGAAGTAGTTTTGAAAACTAAAAGTGTCAAATAAAGAACAGTAGACTCTGAAAGCTAATATTTGTTTTTTGACAAATTTGAGGCCCCTTAGTACAGGGATACACACACACACACACACACACACACACACACACACACACACACACACACTCAAAACAATGAAACAATCACTTCAATTTCAGCTATGGAAATCATTTTACACATTTTTCTTTTTGCTAAAGCTAAAGTCATAAAGATAACATTTTTGGAAAAACAAGTGCTTCTGCTCACATTGTAAACAAAACTAAGATTTTTTCTGTTGTCTATTAAGCATCATTGGTAGGAAAATGGAGAGTTAGGGAGAGTCTGGTAAATAATAAATAGGTGCTAAATCTTGATGATCAAATACTTGTATTTTTAAATTAAAATGTAATAAATCAATTGTGTATATGAAGTGGTTTAAAACAGAAAAAGAATCATTTTAATTGAATAAGCCAAAGAAATGAAAACAGGAGTGATTAACTTGGTAGTGTGAATATCCCCACTTAGAGAGGCTATGATTTCTGTCCCTCTGACTTTCAGAATATTAATGGCTTATAAATGTTCATGGATGTATGTATCACATTAATGGGCTGGTTTAAATATGCAAAAGTTACTGGTTATTCAACTGCCAGTAATTATGCTCTAGGCTTTTCCTTCTGTACTTCCCCATATTATGTAAGCCAGCCAATTTGGTACCTTATGACTGATTTAGAATTCAGCTTTGAATATAAGAGGAGTAGTTGCTACTATAATTATAATTCAGCATTCACTTATTTTCCAAAACAAGAAGTGTGAGAGATATATTGGAATATTTAGATGCAGCCAGTGATAAGTATGAATATTTATTGATTTTCCCTGTTTGTATAAATTGTCCAAAATTTGTATTATTATTCATTGAAGTTATTGTATAATTATTGTAACTGTTTAAAGTGTAGATTCAAAAATACTGTTGCTTCACATTTATTTGAAAAAAATAAATAACCTGAACTTTTAATTATGATTTTTTTTTGCCATGTCCCAAGCAGTGTATTATTAACTCTTAATGATCAGAGTGCCCAAGAAAAATCCTCAGGCCAAAGTAGCCGCAGTTATTATTCAAATTCTGGCATAATACAATGTTTACATTTACATTTCACATCTTCACAAAGTTTGTTTATGTGTCTAATCTTGGCATTCTTTTGTTCTTTGGTCATGATATCACAGTGGCTCTGCATATGCTAATTTTCCTAAGAAAGGGAGGTCCTGATACCTCATTCTTTTATCATCTTTTAACATCATTCTTTGCCCAACAATATAAGTCTCTGTGTAGGGTTCAGGTAACTTCAACTAATGTAACTTTATTGCTGTATATGTCACATAATTGCCTGAGTGTATAGTGGGAAGAGTTTTGCAATCTGATCTGTGGCCAACTCCTCTAGCCCACTGAATCTTGATGACCTTTTAAAGTTTAATTTGTTTTGATCATTTTGTTCCTGAGTCACAGTGTTATTTTCATCCTATATATAACAAAAACTTCAAAATTATTATCATTTAATATATATGTATCCCTTTATGTTTTGATAAATGTAGCTTTAGAATGAAAAAGTTAGTGTATTTCTATTATTTTCTCTTTTATATTTTATTCCTATATAATATTTAATATAAATCAAAGCAATGAGTTTCTAGGTCCCACTGTGGCATTATTTTAACGATTTATCAGTGATAATGCATAAATTACCTGATTTTTTCTTATCGGATTGTTTAATGTTTTCATGGAGTAATATGATTTATTTTGTTTTTGTTTTTATATTTTTTGTTTCAGTTTCATATATTTATACTTTGGATTTTTTAAAATTTTACCCACAGTCACCCTCTCAGCCCCCTCCCATTAAACCCTTTCTTCCCAATCCTCTACCCTTCTCCTGTCTTTAATGTGTGTGATCCACTGTGGTTGATTCAAGTTTCTTGCTAGAGAGTGGGTGGAAGTTTATGTATTAGAGCAAGCACAACTTCGGTATTTTATGGAAGGGTGCTCAATTAAAAAAAAAAATGAAATTTCATGTGCATGTGCAATATTCTTTGGTTAAATACATCTCTTACTTAGTCCAGGCAGCAGCCAGGCAGATCTCTGTGAGTTAGAAACTAGCCTGGTCTACAGAGTGAGATCCAAGACAGGCACCAAAACTATGTTGGAAAACCCTGTCTTAAAAAAACGACACATACATGCACACACACACACACACACACACACACACACACACACACACACACACAAAACTCACTATGTCACTCCTAAACCAGCCCCAGATTGCTTCATGTGGTGATATTTTGTTTGTGTTCTCACAAATAAAGCTTGCCTGGAGATCAGGGTGCAGAGCTAGCCACCAGAGGCCAGGCAGTGGTGGCACACACCTTTAATCCCAGCACTTGGGAGGAGGAAAGAAGAAGTTATATGGCTGGGCAGAGAGAGGAAGTGTTAGGGCAGGGGGACACAGGAGCTAGGCTCTTTCAGTCTTAGGATTCCTAGAGGTAAGAAGTCTTCCTAATGTCAGGCTGCTCTGTTTCTCTGATCTTCAAGCTTTCACCCTGATATCTGACTCCAGGTTTTTATTATTATAACCAATTAGAATCCGCGCTACAGCTCCCTGAGAAGCTATGAGCCCTTGATGACAGCCTGGAAGGAGAGTCACTTTTCTTTGAGGGGATGGTCATTTGTATGTTCCTCATGACTGAGTGAACTACTCCACATCCTGGAGGCATGCATTGAATTCAAAGGGCTAAAAGTGTTTTAATTGATTAGTTAATAATTATCATGCGTTTTAAGTCATTCTTTAGAAAATTGAATTTGAAGAACCACAGCATAAATTTAGAAAACAATATTTCATCTCCATTTTAGAAGAGCCATGAGTAACAAAATCTTGCTCCTCTCGATTATTATGTTATAGCCTCATGATTGTGAAGATTCCTTCGGCAGGCCTCAGAATACTGGGGGCCCCTACTGTATTATTCAGGGGTGTATTTGGTGGTTTGCTTTTTTTCTCTTTCTGGCTTTGTGTACCATTCGGTACTTCTTGGCAAAAGCATGGGAATCCTGGTTTGTTACATGTAGCATTTATTTAGAAGTAAAGGCATATTATCAAAGAAATTATCTGATTTGGGTTCCTATATTTCCTTTCCCAAAAGAAATAACAAATATTTTAATTAATTAATTTAAACAATCAGTTCTGAGACTTATATGACAATTTGATCTAGATTATGCAAACCCTGACTCTCTTAACAAAAACTTTTTAGGGAGGATTTTCTACCAATCTATCATCTGAATCCAGATACTACATATGAAGTGTCTTTTTTTAACTTCAGTATTTGCCTCAGTGTTCATTAAACAATTAACTATAAATCACAATTGAACATTGCTTATTTGGAATAACTGCAATCAATAATGACTTGTATTTGGATCAGTCAAGCCTTGGAAATGTGTTATAGACTCATGATAAGATATGAATATCACAGTGTTTGATAGAAAAACAAATAATTCATGTTTCTTACATATATGAGGACAAAGTAAGAGGTGCCATCTGAAACAGTCTCTTTTGAAATACCACACTATCTCTGATTAAAAAAAACAAACTGACCAAACTAGAACTTCATCTCATTAAGGAATATGAGAAGTCTTATTTGGGGTCATCCTTGTGCATTCCTGGGAACTTCCCTGGCACCCAGTTTTTCCCTGTCCCCAAAGATGTCTCCCTCTATCATAGTATCTCTTTCATTGCTCTCTCACTCTATCCCTGTTCCAACTTGATCATCCCATTCCCTTATGTTGGTGAATACCATAACTGTCACCATAGAGCCTTCATTCAGTAACTGATGGAAGCAGATGCAGAGATCCATGGCCAAACACCAGTCTGAGCTCCAGGAGTCCAATCAAAGAGAGAGAAGAGGGATTTTATGGGCAAGGGACATGAAGATCATGATGGGGAAACCTATAGAGACAACCAAACCAAACTAGTGGGAACTCATGAAATTTGACCAAAACCTGTGGAGCCTCCATGGAACTGTACTAGGCACTCTGCATAAGCCAGATGGTTGTGTAGCTTGATCTGCTTAAGGGGCCCCCTAGCAGTAGGAACAGGATCCATCCCTGGTGCATGAGCTGCTGTCCCTATGGTCAGACACTTTGTACAGCCTGAAGGCAGGGGGAGGAGCTTGGACCTGCCTCTACTGAAAGTACTAGCCTCTGCAGACTGGGGAGGCCTTACCTTCTTGTAGGAAGAAATAGGGGGGTAGGCTGGGGGACGGGAGGCTGGAAGGGAGAGAGGAGGGAAGAGGGGGATCTGTGATTGGTATGTAAAATGAATAAAAAAAATTCTCAATAAAAATAAAAGAAATATGAGAAGAATGAATTTATTTTTTAAAGTTTACATGTGCATGGTATTTTTATATAGTATCAAGAGCATTCCAACTTATTCTCTTAAATCACACACATGTTATTCTGTCATAGATCCTCAGCACCATAAAATGTGTAGTCAAGTATGTTGCATAGAGGATATCATGGACAGGAATGCAGCTCACAAATAACTGGGCAGAATCATCTACTTCATGACAGTCTATATCTAATTTCCAACCTCTGCATGAATCAATTTAGCTGATCCAGCTCTTGTTGAACTTATTATCTGCTACATCTAATTTTAAAAAAAGACAAAATGTTCAGTTCATTGTTGCCCAAATTGAAGATACAATTCAAAAGACAACTAAATGATTGCGACTGATTTCTGTAACCATATTTAGGAGTTAGATGGCAACAAATTTCAATCGTACATACATAATCTCATAAATGTGCTTTGATCTTCCTACTGGGAAAATGTTGATCACTAGAATGAGTGTTCATGTAGTCAATATTTAATAATTTAAATATAGGAAAAGACTGCATTTTACTCAATATTATTATCTGATTGATTAATGGCTCCAAGTGCATAGGCAACTGAGTTGAGAAAATAATATGAATGTAGGTACTTGCATTTCTTGTCAGATTAAAATTTCTCTTTTACTGAGTTGCAGTTCTGCACTAGTACAGATTGATAAGCTATAACTCCTTTTATATTAATTCATATTGAACAATCTTCCATGATATATAGGTTATACCTCCCAATATATGTCACAAGATTAATCAGTTCACCAAAATAGTATTAAATCTCTAACATTTCACCTTGATCTATTGAATCAAGGACTGAATCAATGTGATCCATGAATGTTCACCACTACCATCAACTCTACTATATTTAATAACCAAAGAATCCCCCCCACTTCTATCTCATTGGCATGGATATGTTTTATCACAGCAGTGAAAAAATAGCTAAATTTATAGTTTTTTGTTTTTAATTTTGCATTACTCAAAGGTTTGGTTATGGCATGCCTGAACCATGGGATATTTTAAAAATCTGTATTTTTGAACCTTTGTGTTGCTTAATAAACAAAGAACTAATTTCCACATTAACTTTGCTCACCACAATTTCTTCTTTGCAAAAGGCATGTAATAAGAGCCTTCCTCCTTACAGTCTATTACATACCTGTTAGAACCCTATTGAATGAGTCACTCTGGCTGTGATTTAAATGTGGGAGGACTCCCATAGACTCACATGCTAGAAAGCTTTGTCCCCAAATGATGGTGTTGTTTGAGAAGGTTGTAAAACCTTGAGTATATGATACCATGATAGAGGAAATGAGTCACCTGGAACAGCCCTTGTTGAGGCTGTATACACTGGCCATACTTCTTGTTTATTCCCTGCACCATGAATAGAGGTGTAATATGAACAGCCAGTTTCTGGCTCCTGTTATCATGACTTCCCAGACTGATATTATATTTTCCCTGACACAGTGAACTATATCCTTCTGTAACTTAAGTCAAAATAAATCCCCCTCCATTATATCCCATTGGTATGGATATGTTTTATCACAGCATTGAGAAATTAGCTCAATTTATAGTATTCTGTTTCTATTTTTGCATTGCTCAAAGGTTTTATTAGGGCATGGCTGAACAATTGGGAGTTTTACAAATCTATATTTCTGAATCTTAGTATTGCTTTATTTACAAAAGCTCAAAGGGGATGTTGATACATCAATTTCTTTGGTAGCTGTCAAATATTCAATCAAAATATTTTACACACAATGATGGAACCTTAACAACAACTCAAGGTGTTCAGTGAAATACAAAAATCAAGATTCTGAGTGATTAACATTAGTTATTGTATAGTAACAAATCAATACAAAGTTTTTGCCATTCAAATCTTATTCATACCTCAAGACTTCCAAGAGCCAAGAGCTTCTGAGTGGTTTAACTAAGTTATCTATTCGTCAGGTGCTTGCAGGCTGATCCTCAGATTACAGGTGCTGTTCAAATTGTCTGGAGTAGTGAATTATTTGACAAAAATATACTGCCATATGTATTGGTTTACACATATACACAAAATATATATGAATTTTATGTACATGTGGAAATCAAAATGTATAATTACAACAACATATTTTTAAATCTGTGTCTATTATAATTGGCCAATAGTCTCATGAAATTATGTTTTTGTCTGATTTTCTAACATTCATCTATAGTATATAAGATATGAAAACAAAAACATCAGTTAGTGATTTCTGTCATATCTTTCTCATTATACACTCCACACTGCACTCTTCTCCAGGCTCTGACATATACTTTATTTCAATCCTGAAGTGTGACACATTCCAGCACAGTTTAAAATAGTTATCTTCCAGTTAGAATGCAGGCAGTGATGGATGCAAGTTGTTTCCCTAGGGACCTTGTTAGAGAACATCACTCATATGTTCAGGGAGCGTTTGAACAAATGGACCTGCTGTTCTACCTAATGCTGTTATAATTCCTTGATACATGGTCACTGCATGTGACAATTGAGACTGTCACTTAGAACATAAGCACATTTCTAAACTTGTTATAAAAAGTGCACATTAATTCTTCTCAGAGAGGTTTTCATAAACAGAAAATACGTGAGTCTTGACAATCACTAAGTTTAAAATTGCATAGTATAGAGTTGTAGAAATTGAGACAACATCTTGTGTATAAATGCATGCACATTTATTTGATCAGAGCATTACAGAAAATTCTACTTGAGATAAACATAGAAATTTTTGCATTCATTGTTTTTCTACCGAAGGGTTATTTTCTATAGATTGGACTGTGTAAACATAATAAACAATCCAACTTTAACTTGTTATCAAAGTACCTCAGATAATTTTAATTTGTTTTTCATGTCCTAAAAGCAAACAATTTGGTTGATTTCTATAAAGAAAAGGATAAAAAGTTTTGGAAACTATCTCCATGATGAAAGTTGTTATTTTTGTGTTCAATACAAAGGTTAACAAAAATCTTAAAATGTTAATAACATTTATTATAAGGTTAGAGACAATTCATGTAAATAGACCCAAATAATGAGCAGTTAACTTGATTTAAAAAACAGTTCCATTTTGGAGAAAAGATGTGTCAGAGAAAATTGTTAGACTTTTAAAAACATATTTAATATTCAAGAAAAATGGGCTCAGCTGTGAACAGCTTGGTTCAGCAACTACATCTGGTGGTGTAGAACCACCTGTAACTTCACTTCCAGAACTCACAATGCCCTCTTCTCGTCCCCTAGATAGTACATGAATGTGGTATATGTATACGCAAGCGGGCATACACATACACCTTGTTTATTTATACTATAAATTAAATTAATATTCAAAAAAGATATATAATATTTTAATCTATACTAATACAAAATGATATCAATTAAATTTAATACAAAAAAAGTAATTGTGGTTGGTATTAAAACTTCATTTGTCAAGTTTGGGCAGTTTTTGGCTTATAAGAATCTAGCACATTGCCATGAACTGGAGTCAGTGTCTAATACAAACCATGCCTGTGTCCTACCTAGTCACAAGTACTTGTCCCATCATGAATGTATATGCATAATTTATGTATATAAATTCACAGTCTAGGGAAAACCAGTAGACTCAATGTAGGCAGAAGTTTTCCTGTGTCCCACCTGTCCCGCAGCTGCTCAGACAAGTGGACACACAGAGGCTTGTATAGCCTGATGGCTCAGGTTTCTTGCTAGCTAGCTCTTTTATCTTAAATTACCCCATTTCTGTTAATCTGTGTTTTGTCAAGTGTGTCATGGCTTACTGGTCTGCTGACATGCTATTCTTTGGGCAGCAGGCTGGCGTCTCTCTCACTCTGCCTTTCTTCTTCCCCTATATCTGCTTGTATTTCCTGCCTGCCTCTAAGCTCCCTTACCATAGGCCAATACAGCCTTATTTATCAACCAATTAGAGCAACACATATTCACAGCATACAGAAAGACAATCCCCAGGACTTCCCCTTTTCTGAAGAGGTTTCTGGGTTACATGCTGCTGGATGGAGGCATGCACCCCACTGCCTCCTCGAGTCAACAGAGAGCATGGCTCACAGAGCTGGGGATGAATTATCTCTACCATGCTGGAAAGCTGAGGTCGGCAGTCAGCAGCCAAGGCTGCAGCTTCTGTCTAGCCATACTACAGTTTAAACCAAAAGCTTCACAATAAAACAGAATCAGATGGGATAAACCTCTAAACAGTTTACAATGTTTGTAAAAATGTACATAGGATTGGAAGAGAGAGGAAAATGAATATAGGCAGTTATATAAAGAAATAGATAGTTAAAAAAACAAACTCTTTAAAGAGACAGTAAGAGGAATATAAAAAATAAGCCAAGTAAAGTTGGAAATTACACAGAGAATCAGGATTGTTTGGGGTTTTTAACTGCAGAGAGACACCTGATTGTAAAGGTTGGTGAATTAAACCAATAAATATATTTTAAAGGTATCTTGACTTCAAAATTTGTGTCTAAGGATATATTGTTTTGGAAAAGAGGTTCTGCTTTAGTTTCCATAGAAGATCAGAACCTATGGATTACTTCAAGGCTAATATGGTTTGATCATCCAAGACCCCCTGAGAGGTCTCCAGATGATTAAACATCCAAAATCAACTTCAAGGCAACTGGCTCAGAGAATATAGCATCACAGACTACTCCAGTCAAGATTTGACCATAATTCAATGCCACTGACCAGCAGTAAGTAGTATGAGAAACTACACCCAAAATATTGTTTATGAATGTTTATCTTTATTTAAAGCAGATTGATTATAAATGCAAACTCTTTCTAAAGAAGAAAAGGGATAATATAGCCATGATAGGATGAAAGAGTAGATTATTGAATCTACTTTTAAAGAACAACAGCTTATTTAAAATTGCTATAGATTTTAGCTTATTACAAATTTAAAGTTAACTTTGTTATACTGTATGTATATTTCTACTCTTGTTTAAGGTACTATGATTGTACAGCTCATCTGAAATTGTAATATATAATAATTAAGAAATGTAGATTATTAGTCATCTGTGATAATCAAACTTATAGTCATGTTAGTTAAGTTTTCTAGGTATACCTAGATATATTTCAATTAGGTTAGTAATCTTCATTTCAAAGACCTACAGAATATGGCATTTAAAATGTTTTAAAAATTTAGACTTTTCTGGACAATGAGAAACATCTACTCCTGGCAGCACCAATTAATTCAAGGAAGATGATGGGCATCAAAGACACTCCATATGGAGTTTTCTTCTTCTTGGCAAAAAATAACCATTTGGGCAAGAAACGGTTCTTGCCTGGACTACTTGACAAAATGTTGTATCGACTGAACATGTAGGAACCATAGGAAGGTGACCACTGAACTTTGTAAGATGAGATGGTCCTTCAGGTTCCTGCTTTGCAGAGGAGACTGCTTGATATTCTATAGGACACATGGAGAAGTGACTAAAAATCTCTAGGTCTATAGGCTGAAGATGGATATCCCAATGTTGCATTGAACTTTGGATGATTGTCCAGGCAGCCAGCTGTCTCTATCATTCTTGATTTTTGGCAGTTGCTTACAATGCACTTCCTATTTACTTAGGTAATATTATATATCTTTCTGGGGTCTCTGATGTAGTTGAAGACTATATAGTTATAGTTATAATTTTCTTTAGTTATGATAAAAGATAAATTAGATATGAAACTTTAGACTCAACAAATATAGGGTACATGTAGAATTTTTTTTTAATTTTGCCAAGTAAAATAGGCTAGATATTACAACTGTAATTCCTGCTTGATTACTGTCCTATTATATGCAATTTTACTATGTTAAAGTTAAAACCTCCTTATTTGATTAGACAGAAAAGTGGAAGAACTGTGGAATATCTTTCTGTATGCTGTGAATATGTGTTGCTCTGATTGGTTGGTAAATAAAGCTCTATTGGCCTATGGCAAGGCAACTTAGAGGCAGGCAGAAAATCCAAGCATATATACAAGAAGAAGAAAGGCAGAGTGAGAGAAATGCGAACCTGCTGCCCAAGGAACAGCATGCCAGCAGTTTGGTAAGCCACGGAACACATGGCAAAACTTAGATTAATGGAAATGGGGTAATATAAAATATAAGAGCTAGCTAGCAAGAAACCCAAGCCATTAGGCCATACAGTTTGTAAATAACATAAGCCTCTGTGTGTTTACTTGGGTCTGAGCAGATGTGGAAACAAAAGTGAGAGAGATTTGTCTGTACCATGGGGCTCAGGGGCAGGTGGGACAGGAGAAAACTTCCAACTACAACTCAATCTTCTTTTTAATTTTTTCTTAACTAAATATCAGTGAATTAAATATACCTATCCAACATATATTGTTAATTTTCTCCATGGAAATATATGCAAGGAATAAATGTATAAAATTTAAAATAATAATAAGACTAAGCTCATTATTTGAATACTAGATACGTTTTAACATGACTTTACTAGGGGCTCAATTTTATAAAATAACCATTGTTTAAAATATTATTTGCAATAGTAAAACTAAATAGTTTATACACACATTTTAGATAAATATAGATTTGTGATATATTTCAATTATGTTTGCTAATATATACTGCATATTTTATAGTATATAATTACCTATATAAAATTATATAATTGTATATATATATACAATTATATAATATATAATATATATATATACACACAATTATATAAATTAAAACAGTATGAGTGGTGCCTTACAGATTCTTATCTATAATTGTAACTGTCTCTACTATGATCTTGCTATTACTGACATTTATTAATTTTTTTTACATAGGTCACATATTGCAGGATATTTGATCACACTGTGACCTCTGAGACTGTGTTATTTACTGGAAAAACCTGATCTAGTTGTAGTGTGGCACAGCCCTAGCATACACATTTAATACAAGAGCTTTCTGTTTGAAAATTCTAAACAGGACTAAATAAAGTAGAAAGTGTGTAAATAAAGTGTGTAATAAGGGTCTATGCTATCAAGAGAGTAAATATAATTTTTGTTGCTACACAAATATGAATGAAGAGTTCTACAATATGATGATCATTATGTTTTTACATATGTATTTTCATTGCTGCACTTGTTAAAATTAGTGAAAATGTAATGCTTTATCTTTGTGTTATTAAAAGTTTTATAAATGTGACAATTACAAGATTAAAAGATGAGCAGCTATGACAGACTTCTGATAAACATTGTTGAATTGTTTGCAAGAAACTTTCTTAATTTATGATGCTTCAACTATTTTGAAGGCATGCTTGTTTCAGAGCACATTTTTGTTACAAAAATCATTCAAGTACATAAATAAAAATGCATCTTTTGTCTTAAGTTGCACTATTTTGGTTATCTGAGAGCTTGCTGTATTACAAGTATGCTTTAGGAATTTACATATTCTCTTGTAAATTGTTTGAATCACTGTAGTGGTTTATAGTTTAATTGTATAGTCACAGAGACAGAGGTGCTGTGCAGGTATTTGTTAATGATGTCTCCTTAGGAACTTTCCTTGGTTTTCTCTAACTCCATCTCTGTAATGAGAAACATAAAGAAATGAAGCTGCAGTTTATTGTAACAGTTATTTCACACAATGAATATGTATCGGATTCAAGAAGGGAACTGCTGCTGTTACAATGACTATGGAGCTCATAACCACTTCAACAGTTTCTAACCTTAACAACCTGCTACAGCTTGTGCCAAGAAACTCCTATATGGGAGAGCTGTGGGAAAGGAAGAAAACTGGTCTGGTAAACTACTTTCTTCATAGAACCTGTAGTCAAAAGGAAGAAGAGTCAAAAGTAAAAAGGAGATGTGAGGTATTAAAAATTTTTTCCTCTGCTACTGGAGGGCATCTATTTCCACATAAATAGAGATTCTTACAGTGACAGCCCATTCACAGAACCAAAATTTTATTAGGCTTTGATTCCTGCTATAATAAAATGCCAAATATGTTATATTAATTATTAAGCTTACAACCTTCTTCCCTCTGAAAACTCCTGAATTACTCTTTTGATTACATTGGAGTTGCCCAGAAAATCCCAGATAATTTTCTTAAATTGAAATTCATTTTTAAGGCATATAGATTAAGTAGATTGATGAATGGACACTTTTGTAGAACCACTGTTTTGCCAACCAGGAAAAAAAACAAACAACAAACAAGACTAGTAAATCCATGGTTTATCTCCCCCGACTTTGCAAAATACACTCAAAGTTGATCCTCAGGTTTCTAAATTTCTGAGTTATAAAACTTGGCAGACAGTATGTCCTTAATTAGAAAAAAAACCAAGGAATTATTCACATGTAAGAGTGTTGATGGGGACATGATTGGATGGGTGTATCTTTGATGCCTTATTTTTAAAATTGTGGGAGGCTGTAAATCAGAAAAGATGTCAATTCATGAATATAAACTTTATAACCAATTACAGAGGCATAAAAAGAATGACAAGACATTAAGTACTGAGTTGCAATAGAATAATCTCAAGATCTTTACAACCATGAAAATCCATCCAATAATTAGAGAATAACTTTGTAAATAAGGTTAGAAGAGAATGCCAGAGAGGTAAATAAAAAAAAAAATAGGATGCTGGACTGGAGAGTTGGCACTGTGCTTGAGAATGCAGAGTATTCTTTGATAAGACCTGTACTCACTTTCCAGCACACAATCTGGAGTCTCACAACCCCATATAACTCAAAGACCTGGGAGATCATATACCTTCTTCAGTGCTCTGCAGACACAGACACTTGTGCTTACATGCACACAGTTACACACACACACACACACACACACACACACACACACGAGTGAATCAAAAATAAAAATAAAATATCCTTTTTAAAATGGGGATGCTTCTTGATGTGGGGATGAGCAGAGATGCTTTTCCTGTGGTTCCATTACATTTATATCTAGGAATCTAGTCTTTCAACTTCATGATAGTCAAAAATTAGGTAATGTGACCTTGACCTCATCACATGAATCCACTGAACAAGAAGTGATTCTTTAATAATCTAAAAGAATCAGGAGCCCTCCCATCCAGTTCCACTCCTCTTCTGTGTCTCATTAGAAAATAAATGAGATTCTAAGCTATAATAGTAAAACAATAAAATAGAAAATAAGATGAAACCAAAACTAACACACTGGGCACAGAACAAAATGAATAAAAGAAGGACAAGAGTCCAATAAAACACACCAGAAACACATATAGACCTAGAGATCCAGTCATTTCCACACTCAGGGCTCTCATAAAAACACAAAACTGAAAGCCATAATACATACACCAAGATAATGTAGGATAAAAATCAAGGGGGAGAAGTAATTAAATAAAAATATAGAAGTAAAATAAAACTAAACCTAAAAAAATGGAAAATTAAAAGTAAAAAGATAAAATCAAAGCCCTCATGACACATAATGAGAAGAAAAAATTTCCAAAGATGCTATTGAGTGTTATGGGATAAACTTTTTTGCACACTGTAAAGATGTTGCCAAAGTGCCTTCTGATTGTTTTAATAAAGACCTGGATGTCTAATAGCTATTCAGGAGATAAGAGGTGGGTATTCTGGGACAGAGAGAGGAATGTTAGAAAAATCTAGGTGCTCTAGAGATGCCAGCAAGATGCAGAATAAGTTGGATATGCAGAATGGAAGAGATATAAAGGGCCACTTGGCAGAATGTACATAATCAAAAGAGGTTAAGTTATAAGTACTGGTTGGCAACAAGCCTAAGCTAAAGGCCAAGCTTTCACAATTAATACTAAGTTTCTGTGTCATTATCTGGGGGCTGGCCATCCAAGAAAGTCTGATGAGAAAGTCCAACTACCATTGAGTTTGTACTTGAAGCTCTTGATCTCACAGAAATAGTGTGTTCCCTTGAACACAGAATTAAACTCTTCTAGAAATTGAAATATTTTAACCAATATGTAGTATCATTTTATTAATTAGTCTGTCCTATGAAGAAAAAGATCCTTGTCTTTATCAGTGACTTATGCTTCAAAATATAGATGCAATTCCACAATTCCTAGGAGCAGGGAAAATTTATGAGGCTATTTTCAGCACCATCCACATGTCCATCGGTAATATGGAAGAGCCATAGCTGACACATTTGGATTTTATTAAAGAATTTAGCAGAATCATGTCTCCTACAGTGAACCCAATGGCACGAAGTATTTCCAGGTCACTCATATTGAGAAACTTGTACCTTGATTTATATACATTTCTACTCTGGTAATAATTTCTATAACACTAAGCATTTAAATATGAAAAAATTGTATAGAATGATGATCTATATTAATTTAAAGGCTTCTGTCAGGCATAAGAGCAAAGTGATAGCATTATGGATTTTCATTGTAAATTACTTGTGTAATTTTAAAAGTGATTTTTTTAGAGAAAGATAAAAATCTTGGCTCTAACATGTGAGGAAAGGTAAAATAATGTGTGTAATCTTTACAGATATGTACTAACATGCGTCCACATTTAGTAACCAGGGGAAATGCATAAAATAAGAGCTGAAAACATAGACTATGGTGAGTTCATGGAACTACTGTGTGTTGTGGTATGGCACTGAAATTAGATGATCAACAGCTACTGCTTTTTTTTTCATATGTAAAAAAAGTTTAAGGTAATGTCACTAGAAATCTGACCTGTTCTTTATGCCTAATTAATTGTTACATGTCATGTATCTTGCTTATTGGGATTTTTTGAGTTTCCAACATCAGCAGAATGTAAAAAAAAATGTTGTGCATCACTGACTACTTAATGTTATGTGCCAGGAACTATGAAAAGATGGTTAAAGTATTCCTTTATTGTGGTATTTGATGGAATCAAAAGTGCTATGAAATCAGTCCCAAGAAGGGACATGTCACAGTTTGATGGCATTAATATGCAAACAAATGTGAGCCAGAATGTTCTTGGAGCTGACTGAAGCTCTCCTCTCTTCACAGATGGCAGCTACCTCAGCACTTGCAGCTTTGGAGGACATGTTCCTTAGAGCTTTTCTTTTTGTCATCAATAAAATGAATGATAAAGAGTACACCAAGGTCTGAGATGTCTAGAACCAACTGATCTTTTTATGATGGTTAATGCAGAACACACACAGAAACACACACACACACACACACACACACACACACACACACACACACACCTTCACACAAACATACCTGCAAACATACTCATAAAAACACACACATACACACATGTCTACCAACATGCAAAGAAAACGTCACTTTTCACCTGTGTAGGTTACTTTACAAAAAACATTTTAGCCAATGTTTTCTTCTGGCAAGGAAAGAAAATCCAATTCCTGTCAGTTCCACAAAAGGTGGATATTTAAAAACCTAAGAAACTGTAATGCATAAAAAGCAGAACAAGTTCCATGGAAATACAGGAAACTATTCTTAAAGATTTGAAACTTCTTTTCAAAACACTCTAGTTAGTTGTAGTTTTAAAAGAAGTATACATTTATTGGGCATATATGCCTGTTTGAGTATATCCATTTAATGTCTGAATTAAAAACAGTATCTTCACATTACATGTATATTTTGCCTTTCAACTTTGTGTTTTAAGGGGATTCCTGTGTTTGTAAATGCGTACGTTTCTGTGCCCATTTATGTTTGTTGTGCTTTTTCTTTGGCTCTTTTTTTTTTTTTGGTTTGTTTATTTTGTCCTGTTCTGATTTTTTAAATATTGTTTGATTTGTTTTATTATTATTCTATAGACACTTGTTTGTTTTCTAAGGAGACATAGGAAGGGTGTGAATCCAGATGGTAGGGAGAAAGGAAAGAAGCTGGAATGAGTATGGAGATAGCAAACCGGAATCAAAATGTATAGTCTGGAAAAATATCTATTTTTAATAAGAGCAAAAGGTCTTTAAAAAAAAATGGAAGCCTCTAACAAAAAAGTTAAGTCATGAGGTACATTCTCCTTTGAAAGGGGATCTACAATCCTAGTTCCTCTCTCAGTCTTTGCTTCCTGGTCATCACAAAATTTACATATGAATAAATATTTACAGTCTTGGCTCTGGTAAGACAAAGTGTTCAGTGTTGCACATACTGTTGTTCCAAAGTGAGCAAATCCAAAAGGATGTCCCACACCCACCTGGGCTTTCTCTGTTTCAAGCTCAGATTCTCCAGACTCAAACCACTGGTAACAACTGACCAGACATAGAGATTTGGAGAGCCATGAGACAAATGACCCTTCCCTCCCTTTAAGTTGTTGGTTTTGGGTATTTGTCACAGCAACAAACTATAACACAGAACTAATGTATGCTCATCAAAATTACTCAGTCACCATATCCCTCCACTGCTGATAATGAAAAATATGATTGCAAAGACAACTCATTTGCTTCTTCTGTAATATCAACTTTGAAATTCTATTTATTTTTTACTAATCTGTATAAGCATTGAATAACCTCAAAACATTTTCTTGTTTTCTAAATAAATTAAAAAAAATTAGATTTAAATTCAGAAAGTCACATTTATCATGCATAAAGTAAAAATACTATTATTTTATTTTATTAATCATTATAGTAACATTTAACAGTTTTTCCTATATGTTTAAATAAAGAATTTCCATGGCCTATTGAGCAACTATGAGCTGCTCAAAATGAACTGTTACAAAAGCATAAAAACTTTTAAAATTATATTTCAATTCATAATGAATTAGCATTTAACTATGTGATAGCCAAAGTTATATTTTTGTCTTAATTGCTATGCCTAAGAGATCCATGAAACAAAAATGCCTCTTATCTGCAAACCCCTTTCTCAAAGACAGATAGTTCCTGAAATGCTGGAAGCTATTATTTATTTATTTAAGATAACAATACACTTTTTGTCACTCCCCTCAACAAGTTTGTTTGACCATTAACACTGGTTGTGCTTGATCACATGTGGGCAGGATGTATGTAAGACAAGAAATATGTCAAGAAGTACTCTTGCCCCTGATTGGATGTAGGCAGGAGGTATGCAGGTAGGAAGTAGATCAGGATGTATGCTTGCCCCTGATTGGGCTTCATACAGTGAATTATGGGATTTGTCTTGTGGCACAAATAGACTTTTCCATCACAATGTTGACACAAATCGTTAGTCCTTTTACAGCTTGGTACAAAGGCTTATCAATAAAATGTGTCTCAAACAGAACAGAATATCAATGTTTGAAGATACAGTAAAGAATTAGAACATTCAATCATCAACAAATGTAAATTATGAAAAATAAGTAAATAGACAAGAACAATAAAATGTATGATTTATTGATATTGAAGAAAAATTGCATTCTGCAATATCAAATTGAATTGACAAATACTTTCAAGAATGATAGCAGAAAATTTTCCAGTTGTAGAGATAGAAATACCCATCCAGGCACAGCAGTCCTTTAGAACGCCAAAGACAAGGTAAGAAAGTAGCTCTTATAATATTATAATTAAAACACTAGATATTAAACTGATAAGAACAGATACTATACTTGATCTTAGTCAAAAGGCCGAGAAGTGATGGGAGGCCTGCCTTCTTGTGGCGGGGAGTAGAGGGTGGGTTGCAGGGAAGACTGGGGGGGGGGTGGGAGGAGTGAAAACGGAGATCTTGATTGGTGTGTAAAATGAATGGAAAATTTTTCTTAATTATAAAAAAAGAAATTGTTCTTACTAAGTTCCCTGTTAAGAAACAAAAGGACTAACTCAAAGAGAAATAAAATGAGGAGAAATGAAAAAATATACTAGATATACAAGACAAAAATAAAATGTACATCAAAACTTTGAGAAATAGCAAATCACATATAAAGACAAGGTTACAAGAATAATAGCTGCTTTCTCAATGAGAACTTCAAAAGCCAAAGCATCTTAGAATGTTGTATTTCATGTTTTGAAAGATCAGAGCTAGCAGCTAACACTATTACACTAGCAAAAATATCTATCCTAATTAAATGAGGGAAAAGTAAAAGCTTTCCATGATAGATGTAGGTTATGGGACCTTTTGTAGGTAGAAGTTTCTTTCCCACTTGCCTGTTCCCAAATACCCAGCAGCTGCTTCCCAAATAATTGACTCAGACTTAATATTACTTATAAATGCTCAGCTGGTAGCTCAGGCTTATTGCTAACTAGCTTTTACAGTTAAATTAATCCATAGTTCTTATCTATGTTTAGTCATGTGGCTTGGTAGCTTTTCTCAATATGACATTCTCATCTTGCTTCCTCTGCATCTGGCTGGTGACTCCTGACTCTGCCCTCTTCTTCCCAGAATTCTCCTAGTCTGGTCACTCCACCTATACTTCCTGCCTGGCTACTGGTCAATCACCATTCCATTAAAACAATTTAAGTGACAAATCTTACAGTGTACAAGAACATTATCCTACAGCATTTCCCCTGATTTTGTCCAATTACAAAGGAAGGTTATAACCTTAATAGTAAAATAAAACCAATTATCAAGCAAGAACCACAGTAACAATATCCAATCCATTTGCAATTGACAAAAGTAGAGAAAATATTTAATTACCCATCCTATCCTGGTGAGTCTAAAGTTTTATATCTAATTTATTAACTATATTTAACCATATATATTTAAATTATAACTATAACTATCTAGTCTTCAACTCCATCAAAAACCCTAGAAGGATGTAATGTTACCTTATGACAAGAACATCAGGCTGCCTGGATAGACACCCAAAGTTCCTCTGAAACATTGGGGCATCCTACTTCGTCCCATAGGCCTAGCATATCATATCTGACAGGCTTGCGTGTGAAGCAGGATTTTTGAAGGACTGTCCCACTTTGTCTTGGCAAAGTTCTGCAGTCACATTCTTTTCTGTCCTGCTTGTCCAATATGGACAATACACTGTCAGCAGTTGAGGTAAGGGCAGTTTCTTGCCCAGTGGCTAACTTTTGCCATAAGAAAAAAAAACTCCATATGTCTGAAATATATCCTTGTATACCTAGAAAACTTAACTATCATGACTGTAAGTTTGACTATTATAGATGATTATTAATCTGTATTTTAATTATATATTACATTTTTAAATGAGCTGCATAAACATAATACCCTAAACAAGAGTAGAAATATACATATAGTATAACAAAATTAACTTTAAATTTGTATCAATAAACCAAAATTCATAATGTAAAAAAAATGTAAGCTAATTAATAGTTATTTTTTGGATCAAAGAAGATTCAATAATCTCCCCTTTTATCCTATCATTTGTATATTCCCCCTTTTCTTTTCAGAACTAGATCCCTGAATTTAATCTCCTTTGTTTAGCTTTTTTCTGACCATTATCCATAACAACTCCCCTAAACAATGACAAATATCCATACTTCATTTTCGGGAATGTGGGCACAGTTCTTTAGACTACTTCTTGCTGACTGGGGGACCTGAGAAAATTTAGGATTATGGTTAAATCATGACTGGTGCAGTCTGTGAGGCTGGATCATCTCACCCAGCATCCTTGAACCTTTTCTGGATACAGAACTCAGAAGAAATTGTAGCAGAGATGCTCTGAAATGTTGGATCATCTGGGCCATCTGTTCCCATCTGAGATTTTTCAGGGATTCTTCCTTGATCAAATCTGACTTTTCTTAATACAGAATGAAACCAAAGACTCGCATTTCCTGTGGAAGTAAAAGCATAACCTCTTCTTCAAAGTAACATATATTTTGACTTGAGTTTTAAATTCAATGCATTTTCAAAATATATAGGTTAGATTAATCCAGCAACAATTAAAATCAAATGTCTCTTGGTAGCTGTTGTTCCTTTCTCATCTGTCAAAAAATTAAAAGACAATGCAATAATACACAGTACCCAGACTCTGTATTTTCCATCTTTATATGGCATTTTTTTATATTACTTTATTCCCTTTTAAGGACTTTACATTTTAAAACTATATATTTCTTTTTTATTTGGTCTATACCTTCTCTTTGTTCTCCCAAGCCTACATATGTTTTTAAACACAGTATAACCCACTTAGAAATTTGTTTTTGCTTTTGTTTCTGTTTTTGAATCTGTCTTATGGCATCTCTCTATCTTTTTCTGACCATGTGAGCATTTAAGCAGCTAAGTGGGCATGGCTAGGACTAAAACGTCAGCTTTGGCAACTGGCACTGCCCCAATACTCAGTTCCTTGAGAAGGTAGTTTCATGTTGGAGGCACATTTACTGCCAGCTCTGAAACCATGTTTACTGCGCCAACTCTGGAAAGTTTTTGCGTCCACACTGCCACTGAGTAGTGTGCCACCCACTGCTCATAAACTCCATATAAGTGTTTGGTAGCAGGGCCTTTTAGAAAAGCCATGTAGTTTCTGCCACTAATGCTGACTCAGAAACCATCTCTTAAAGGAGTTTCTGCTCACTGCCTGCAAACAGAGCTTACTAGGGAAAAGATGGTTACTAAGGAGCTGTGTTTGACTCTGTTTTTCTTGGTGTGTTTAGAACCCTTTTTTAAAATTTTATAATTAATTTAATTTTACATATCAGCAACGGATTCTCCTATCCTCTCTCCTCCCACCTCCCAGGCTTCCTCCTGAACCCACCCCCCATTCTCACCTCCTCCAAGGCAAGGTCTCCTCTGGGGATTCAGCTTGGCCTGGTAGATTCAGTTGAGGCAGGTCCAGTTCCCTCCACCCTACACTAAGGTTGAATAAAGTGCTCAGCATAGGCCCTAGGTTCCAGAAAGCCAGATGGAGCTCCAGGAGTCCAATCGGTGAGAGAGAGGAGGGATTATATGAGCAAGAGTTATTGAGACCATGATTGGAAAAAGCACAGGGACGAATAGCCAAACTAGTGGAGCCCCCATGGAACTAGAACTCTTTTTTAAAACTTTCTTAGGTTTTATGTGGAAATCCTTGCCCCATGTTGGGCACGAATTTGAGTGACATATCTTTACAGTGTACAAGAGCATTGTCCCATAGAAACTTTTATGAGACATAAAACATCCTCAAAGAAGACACTCAAATCATATAGAATGGAGAGAACAATGCATGAACTATAGAAAAGAAAAAGCAGGTGGGAATAGCAGTTAAAGGTGAATATTAGGAAAATACTAAACACCACAAATTTATCAAAATAATAGGATGAAGTATACATCCTCTACTAATTAATTGTAATCCTAATGATCTCACGTCCTCAATCAAAAAGCAGTCTAGCAGATTGGTTTAGTAGACAGATCTTGGGGCATGATAACAGCTCAGCAGTCAGAAGCATTTGCTGCTTGTGCATAGGAACCACACATTCAGTTCCTAGCACACATCTGGTTCCTCACCACTGCCTGTAAATCCAGCTCCAGGAGGTCCAATGTGACTGAGTAAGACAGTTCAGAGGACCCTCCACCTTGTATTCTTGCACAGGCAATTCCATATTTAACTAGACTCTGAACTCCTTGATGGAAAATCCCTAGCAACCCAAGGTCAGAATCTCCTAGCTAACTCCTAGCTAACTTTTGTTAAAGCTGCCTGTTACTGCAGAACCCACCTCCACCCCCAGCTAACTATTTATCTTTACTGCCTGCTTGTGGAACTACCCCCCAACTAAGTGATGACCTTAATTCCTATTAAAGCTGCTTACTTCAAACTGCTTACATTTGCAACACCCACCACCCCTAAAACCTCAAGTCCTCCCCAACCCCCATCACCAGTACAGCTACAGAGCAAGATACCAGGACATGGTTTCTGCCTCTAAAATTCTTCTGGACACTCATGGCTATACACAGGTAACTGAACACTTGGGTGTGGCCCCAGCTAGCTGGAATAAAAACTTCAACTGGCTATACTCCGTGTCTGGGTGGTCATCATTGGTGAGCTCCCTGGAACACTCAGGACATTTTAGGGCCTCTTTCAGAACCCCACAAGTTTCATGCACTCACACAGACAAGCAAGCACACACACACACACACACACAAACAAACACACACATACACAACAACAACAACACACAGGATCCATCCATTTTTTTCCCTCCACAAAACCAAAAATATATGAGAACTACAATTAGGGAAATCAAAATGAAAGGAAGTCTTTCCATTTAAAAATATTATTCTCAGTTGACAGATCACGATTCTATGATTCTATAATTAAATAAATTTGTTTAGTAGTTATTTCACCATGAATATTCTTCTATGTCATTCTTGTCTAAAACTTCTAATAGTAAGTAAGTGGGAAAAATCAACATGGAACAATACCAGGGATGCTACGATTCACTTTGATCCAACATTCATCCATATGGATAACTGGTCTATTTTATATGGATTACCTATCAGAAAAAAATAATTTCTTACATATGCAAACACTAGTTATCCATACTTTTATGTTGACTGTGTATTCAATCTTCATTTCAGGGGAAAAAACCCACCACCCTACATGCTCATATAATAATATCTTAAAGCAAAAAGCTTTCTCATAGCACATTACATAATAGACTAGGTGTGAAATTAGTTTTCTGGTGAATGGATACCCGGAAGGTTGTTAGTTTTTTATTACATACAGGTTTTTGTACATGAATGCATTAGAATTCACCTACAGATGAAATTAATGTGTTTTAAATTAATGACTAGCTTTGAATATGCACTCAATATTTTGTCTGCACCTAAATATTTACACCACTTTTTTGTTGCAATAATATAAAGAGCTTTTCTCTGGGTTTTGGCTCCACTCACCTTAAGGATTAAAGTGAAAATAGGAAACAGCACATTTCCAAGTGAAAGATGCAAGGAAAATGAATTAGTGCAGGGATTACAGTAGAGAGTTTGCATGATCTGTAGTTCATTCATACCAGCCACATAAAAAGCCTGCCTGGTGATATGTGCTTGCAATCTCAGCCCTGGGAAGGAGATGACAGAGCTTCAGGCTCCCTGGTAGGACAGACCAGACTAAGCTTAAACATACAAACACATACACATTTTCCTGCACATAAACACACACACAGAAAAGTAAATGAGTACATGTAAAATTTACAATTACAAATATCATATGGTTTGAGAAGTTGAATTCTCAAAACATTCCAAGTTAAATATTTTCTATAATCAATTCTAAACAAGAAAGACAGGAAATGGAACTAATAACTTTGCTCAATTTAGTATTTAGGGATCAAAACTAAATGCATTTCCTATTTTTTCAAATTGAAACCTTATTGTAACACATCAAATTAAAACTTGGGTTCAACAATACATCTCCTTTGATTATTCACAGATTTTTGCATCTAAGAAATTTAATGGTTTATATTTGGTTTCTCTTTCAAAAACGACATTAGGAAGATGGTAAAAAATGCTTCTTTTACTTTTCTATTTCTATTCTTCTCAAAAATTGACTAACTTTTTCTTAAAATTATGACAATGGATTCACTATTGTTTAACTGTGGATTTTCTAAAAATAGTGGCTGAATATCTAAATCAGATGTTTATTTTCAATTCTGTAACAGCTTCTATCTTGTGTACAGTAGTTTTAAAATACTGCTAAATTTGATCCATTTTAGTTGGTGGTCTGGGAGGGCAGGGCACAAAGATGATCTTATTAACGGTTAAATGAAAAACCCAATGCAGGCTAGGTGTCACTGCTGCTTAAAGGAGGAGACGGGTGGAGAGAAGAAAAACAGTCATGAGCATTGATGCCGGCATGGAGGTTATGGACAGCAGGCCCACGGAGGACTACAGCACAGGGAAGGAAACTTCACAGAAAGAGTCAAGAAGGTCTACATGTTAGAGGAAAGCTCTTGTTGCATTTCTGAGTAACTGAAAAAAAGCAGGCAAAGTTATGACCCTGCATGCTGGCTGCCTTGAGCTTCTGCACTCGGGGCTGGTTTGCCAGGAAAGAAAAGTATAGTATTGCATTAAGGAAGTGAGTATTCTACCCTATCGTAAAGGGACTGCACCTCCTCTAGGCTTGTCCCTTAGCTGCAGTGATTGAACCAGCAGGGTTGGAATGAATGGTTTCCACCCAAGCAAGAAATGAAACTCTGTTCTCTTGACCATAGCTTTTGTTTCATTTTGGTTTAGTTGAGTTGGTTTTTGTTTTTGGTGTGGTTGTTGTTAATTTGCTGGTTTGTTCGATTTTAACATACCCTCTGTGAGAGAGAATTCTAAAATCATTTAGCAATCAACTTACAGCTGCAAAGCATTTTTCGTATCTTGCCTTCTGCAAGGAATATGCATATTCTTTTATGAATCTTTTGTTTTTTTTTTTTAATTTAGTGTGCATGTGTCTTAGGGGTTACTATTGCTGTGAAGAGATACCCTGACCATTTAATTGAGTGTGGCTTGCTTACTGTCTCAGAGTCTAAGTTCAGTCAATCATAATCACAAAGTGGAGCATGGCCGTGCACAGATAGATGTGGTACTAGAGCTGAAAGTGCTCCATCTTGCAGGCAACAGGAAGTCTACTGACTATCATACTGAGTGAAGCTTGAGAAAAGAGACCTCAAAGCCCCCCTCCCCCCAGTGGCACACTTCATCCAACAAGGCTACATCTCCTAATATATCCACTCCCTTTGGGGACCATTTTCTTTTAAACTACCACATTCCACTCCCTGGCCCCCAAAGGCTTATAATCAAATCATAATGGGAAAAAACTGCATTCAATTAACTTCAAAAGTCTCTGTAGTCTATAAAAGTCTCAAACTTATTTCAAAGTCCAAGGTCTATTCTGTGAAACATTAGAGTCTCTTAACTATAATAACATGTAAAAATCAGAATCAAAAAGCAGATCACATACTTCCAACATATAACGTCAAAGGATATACATCACCATTCCAAAATACAGGGAAGGGAGTATACCAAGGAAATACTGGACCACAGCGATACCAAAAACCATCTGGGCAGTCTCCAAATTCTGCTTCTCCATGTCTGATGTCAAAATGCTCTACTGGTCTCAGATTATGTTCAGATTTGTTTATTACGACATACTTCTTTCTCTTGGGCTGGTTCCACTCTCTGTTAGCAGCTCTTCTTGACAGGTATCCCATGACTCTGGCATCTCTAACATCTTGGGTTCTCCAAGGCAATCCAGGCTGCTGTTTTAGGCCTCCATTCAGGGACATCTCTGACGCATATCTAGACTCAGCAGCTGTCCTTAGGCATGGAAGCAACTTCTCTAAACTGTTTCTTCTATCATTAGCTCTAAAGCCAGAACCACGTGACTGAAGCTGCCAAGTTCTGCTGCTTACTGGGGCTGGAATATGGCCCCCTTGTTTAATTACATCATTACCAGCTTCTTTTTTTCCCTTACTGCCTAAGCATGGCTTTTTTTTAAACTTAATCTTTAGACCAGGCAGGCCTCAAATTCAGAGATCTACCAGCCTCTGCCTTCCAAGGGCTGGGATTAAAGGCATGCACCACAACACCAGGCTCTAAACTTTTCTTCAATTCCCTTCCAGAATTTGGAAACTTAGCTGGGTAGGATCTTGCTCTAAGGTAACCACTCCCTTTATTTATTTCTTAAAATGTTTATCTCCTTGAACAAAGAACTTAGCTTCATTCTGCTTTCTGCTGCTCTTTTTTCTCCTCAAAATACACCTTTTGTAATTTACCATGCTCTGCTCAACAGTTTTCGGTATAAATCTTCATATGAGTTACCACTAATATGCACGTGACAGAGTCTATAGTAGGCTGTTTTGAGACTTCTTCTGCCAACAGAATTAACCCAAGACTCTTCACTTTAGCCTCAGGCAGACTCTTTGGACAAAGGCAAAATGTAGCCACTTTCTTCACCAAACTATTACAAGAACAATCTCTAGGCGATATAGAAAAATTCTTCTCTGAAACCTCTTGAGTGAGCCCCAGACAGTTGAAAAAATTCTTAGCACCACTGTTTTCCATATTCCTCCTAGTATGGCCCATTAAGCAGTACTTAAATCATTTTATTGCTTTCATAACCCAAGGTACCAAGTTCCAAATTCCAAAAACATGGTCAGGCTTATCACAGCAATACCCCACTTGCTGTGGGATGTTGTTCTGTATGCTGTGAATATGTGTTGCTCTGATTTGTTGATAAGTAAAATGCTGATTGGCTAGTCAGTAGGCAGGGAGTATAGGAGGAACAAGCAGAGAGGAGAATTCTGGGAAGAGGAGGGCTGAGTCAGGAGTCACAGAGGAAACAAGATGTCAAGGTAGAACTGAAAAAGGTACCGAGCCACATAGCTAAACATAAATAAGAATTATGGGTTAATTTAAGTGTAAGAGCTAGTCAGTAATAAGCCTGAGCTAATAGCCAAGCAGTTATAAATAATATTAAGTCTCTTGAGTAATTATTTTATAAGTGTCTATGGGTCTGCGAGGGTCAGGTGGGATCCAAGAAACATTCATCATACACCCACTCCTGGTACCAATTTCTTAGTTAGGGTTTACTATTGCTGTGAAGAGACACCAACCAGAGCAACTCTTATAAAGAAAACATTTAATTGAAGGTGGCTCACTTACAATTTTAGTCCGTTTTGATCATGAAGGGGAGCATAGCAGCATGTAGGCAGATGTGGTGCTAGAGCTGAGAGTGCTAGATTTTGCAGACAACAGGAAGTCATACTGAATGAACTTGAGAAAAGAGACTTCAAAGCTCACCCCCACAGTGACACACTTTCTTCAATAAGGCCACACTTCCTAATAGTGCCACTCCCTGTGGGAGCCGTTTTCTTTCAAACCACCACAGTGTGTATGTGTCTACATGGTGTGTGTGTGTGTGTGTGTGTGTGTGTGTGTGTGTGTGCATGCATTTGCAGTGATTGATGACAATGTGAAGGACTCAGGTCCCTCAGGTCCCTCTTTATATCTTGTAAATTCTGGGGACTGAACTTAGATACTCAGTCCTAAAGCAAGTATCTTTACCTGCTGAGTCATCTTACTAGCTCCTGTAAAGAAAAATACTAAAAGAAAAGAAAGAGATTCCTTGGGGAAAAACTGATGGGCATGACATCATGAAATACTGTACTTCATATAAACACAGTTCATATTCTTCATGAGTTAATTCATGGGAAAACTTACTTTAAAAAACTTTCAAATGGATAAAACATTGTAATATCTTTTTATTTACTTTAGGTGAACATAGAAATATTTTTAAAATTATTTTTTTAAATATTTTTAATCAAATAATTATCACCAATTACTTTCAGATACATATTATCATTCTTTTATACATGTATTTACTATACAAACTCTCCTTAGCCAAATAATAGAAAACAAATTCATTGCATTCTTGCTTGCAACAGCCATTGATTAAACATACAAGAACATTAGTTAGTGTGTCTAACTTGTTACCTAAAAATAAAAATAAACACTATACTTATTTTTATTTAATATATAAAAACATTGACTTTAGCAAGATTAAACAGCTTACCAAACATAATACATTGAATATGGGATAAAAATGATATGAGCATTCTTGCAGATGGTTTTATTTTAATATGTGGTGTTCCAACATGATGCACCTACATCCACATAAGACCTGAGAAAGCTTTTAGAGGTTGTAATCCAAAAAATGGAGCCAAACACAGCTTCCAAGTCTCATGTCTTTCATGCCAGCTGCAATACAGAGACTCATCTCCTGGCAGCTGCCAGCATGCCATACGGGTTTCTGTAGTCTCTCACACAGGCCTTGGTTCAGAGCATCATCTCCCAGACACTTCCTGTGGGCTGGAGCCACCAGCATGCTACATGGCAGGTTTGGGGGTTTTTGGGAGGTTTTGCTCATGCATACAGAAAAAATTACAGATGTTCAGTAAAGATTGATTCAGATAGAAAACAACTTCTAATTGGGTTAAAGTGTGTTTAAAAATATAGAACAGCTTGGGAAAAAAATGTAGAGACAGTCTTATACTCACATAAAGACAGACATGCATATATATATATATATATACATATATATACACATAATTTTAAAGTAATAAAGTGCTTTAAAAAGGGACTCAAGTAATATAAAACAAAAAAGCCATATAAAGATGGAAAATACAGAGTCTGGATCCTATATGTTATTGTGTTGTCTTTAAATTTTTTTGACACAGGATTATGAAAGTTGCTAGATTAAAACAACCTATATATTTTAAAATATATTTTAAAAATATCTTGACTTCAAAATGGAAGTTAAATGGTGTGTGGTTTTGGGGAAAGGTTATGCTTTGATTTCCAGAAGAAATGAGAGGCTATAGATTCATTCCAGATTGATATGGATCAGATTTTACTGAAGAAGACCTCCTGAAAATCCTGACTACAGACATAAAGAAATAAACCTAAAACAATACTGCAAAAACACTTAACATATATTATTTTCTGCTTAAACATAAAACAAAAAATCATCTTTGGCTAATCTGTGTACAAAACACAGTGTATACTTTTACTAATACAGATATGTATGTTACCTTTGAAAGTTTATGTATTTTCAGAGCAAGGGGACCAGACACCAGTGAAAATGAATGGACAGGGTGAACCAGCATCTCAAAATGCATCAGTTATAGTCTCCTCAGAATTCTTCATCCAGAACAGCTTCAAGGCTTCTGGATGAGATTATCTAGCCTCACAGAATATTCCAGCTAAGACTTGACCATAATCCTAAAACTTATCAAGATCTAAAGACACCAGTGTCTCCAAACAATTGGGAGTAGTCTAGAGAATGACATTCACATTCCCAAAAGATGACTTATGGATATTTACTCTCATTTTAGGGGGGTAGATTACAAGCTGATTTTGGCAGTCAGAAAAAAAGCTGAGCAAAGGGGATTAGATTCAATGACCTTTTTCTGAAAAGAAAAGTAGGGATATAGAAATGTGTAGCTAGAGTTTTCCTGCCTTGCCCACAGTCAGGACAAATCTTTGTCACCTGCCAGTCCCACAGCCACTCAGACCCAACCAAGTAAACACAGAGACTTATATTGCTTACAAACTGTATGGCTGTGGCAGGCTTCTTGCTAACTGTTCTTATAGCTTAAATTAATCCATTTCCATAAATCTATACCTTGCCACATGGCTCTTGGCTTACTGGCATCTTTTCATGCTGCTTGTCAGGGTGGCAGCTGGCAGTGACTCCTTCTGCCTTCCTGTTCTTTTATTTCTCCTCTCTGTTAGTCCCACCTATACTTCCTGCCTAGCCACTGGCCAATCAGTGTATTATTTATTTACCAATCAGAGCAATTTGATATACAGACCATCCCACAGCACTTCCCTGTAGATGTAACCAATCATCTTATTAAAATAAGAAATACAGAGCCAATGTAAAAGAAAGCCGAGAGGTCAGAGCTCAGAGATAAAATCTTACCTCCTGCAGTGCTCCTAACTTCCCCGAGAGAGCTTCTTCCTGTTTGTCTCTGTTTAAATAGTCTTTCTGTTCTGCCTTCTCATTGGTTGTAAACCCAACCACATGACTGCCTCATCACTGCCTGTAAGTACCGCCCTCCAGGTCTTAAAGGCATATGTCTCCAATACTGGTTGTATCCCTGAATACACAGAAATCTACCTAGCTCTTCTAACCACCACGCTCTTGCTATGGCTCTAATAGCTCTGACCCCAGGGCAACTTTATTTATTAACATAAAATTAAAATAACATTTCAGTACAAATAAAATATCACCATATTTCCCCTTTTCTATTTTAATAAAAAGAAAAAAGGCAACTAACAAAAGAAGAACTATATACAAAAGTACAATAACTATATACAATATATACAAGTAACAAATACCTAAACGATGTCTAGTCCATTTGTATTTGACAAATCAGAGAAAATAATTCCCTTATCTATCCTATTTTAGTAAGTCCAAAATGTATCTAATTCACTTTCTATCCTAATTAATCTTCAACTATAACTAACTAATCTTCAACTCCCTCAGAGACCCAAGAAGGAAATAATATTAGCTAACAAAAATAAAAACAGGAAGTGCACAAAAGCAACTTCCAAAAATTTTGTGAGTTGACAGAAACAGCCAGCTGCCTGGACAGTCACCCGAGGTTTCTCCACAGTGTTGGGGCATCATCTTCAGCCTATAGGCTTATGGTATCTGACAGACTCATTTGTGAAGTAGGTTGTACACAAGGTCAACAGTTCAACCTCACATTGGGTGAGAGCAGTCCATGTACCAGAAACACCTGAATTCCACTAGTGTCATGTCATGATTCAGGATTTTAAATTCTGGAAATTATTGATGGTTTTTGAATTCAGCTGTCCATTCTTCTTGGCTGTGTATATATGGCTTCATCTAAGCATGCCCTTCTCCACATCCCTCTATTAAATGCCAGTCTACTATTGAAAGGCGTGAGCTTTCAGTTGCTGTTCCATTGCACAACAGAAGCCATCGGCCCACTGCCTGTTCAGCTGCCTTCAAAGAAAAGGGCACTGTACCTTTTCCAGATTGTGAAGGCCACTTCAGGGATGGTGCCATATTGTCCTGGCCTCAGAAGATGCCTTCTGATAAAGCCATAACCATACTTGTTTTGGCAGGAATCGGTAGTCCTTTGTTTCGTGTTCTGTCTGTCCATTTTGTCCTGTTGATTTGACGATACTTTGTTGTCCAGTGGCTAACTTTTGCCACAATGAAAATTAACTCCATATGCAGTTTCTTCAATGCCCATATTTTCTCTGAAGTAGATTGGTACTGCCAGGAGCTGACATGTCTCAAAAAAGAAAAATTTCTAAGTTATTAAAATATTTTAAATGCCATATTCGTTAGATCTCTGAAGGGTTTGAAGATGACCTGTCTAAAATATATCTGCTCAGTTTTTAAAACATATCTAATATGACTACAATTTCTATTGTAATGTCTAACTACTAACTTTCATTTCTTTATATCCTAATAGTTGGTAATAATGTAAAGTATTTAAAACTAGTAATTGTCTTTTTCTTTTCTTTTTTTTTTTTTTTTTTTAAACAAGAACCTTAAATCTAATCTACTTTGCTTAGCCTTTTTCTTAACCCTTGACAACAACTTGTAACCAACCCCCCTAAACAATGAAAATTATCCCAGACCCAAAACCCATTAAAAGAACCAAAAAACCACCCGCCCCACACCACTTCTTTGGCAATGTGGGTGTCATATTCTTAAAATTGCTTCCTGCAGGGTATGGGCGAAGTTATCTTTATCCTGAAAGAAAACTTTAGGTTAATTGTCAAATTCTAGGAAAGGTAACTATATCCTTCATTATTATCCAGTCTGTGTATAAAGCCAAAGTTCAGGGTTTATCTCAAGTCCTTATTCAAGTAGTCTTTGAGACTGGATCATCTCAGCTAGTCATCTCAAAATTGCTCTGAGCACCTTGTAGTTCAAAGCTGATCTGTAGATGATGTTTGTCAGTTTAGTGATATTATTATTGTCCACGTGGAATTGTTGTTGTTGTTGTTGTGGGGCCCCATCTTCTTCCTGGAGACTTCAGTTGATGTTAGGCCTGGCCGTGATTTCCTGCAGAAAACTGATAAGAGACTCGAACACAAAGACATATATATGCAGCTAATTGAAGCCTTTTTTCTAGAATTAGTTAGTACTCTATATGACCATTCATATCTTAACAAAGTTTAAAATGTATATATATATATATATATATATATATATATATATATATATCAATCTTGTAAATTTTGATATAAAATTTATACTTTAAGAAAAGTTTAAAGAATCAGAATAGAATCAAAGAGTTGAGATTAGTAATAGAATAGTCCCTTAATTAATTTTGCTTTTGTCCTGTCCCTTAGCAGAAAATGGCTCTTTCTGGCATGATACAGGGAGTTTGCATTTTCCTTTTAACAACATGCTTGAGTTTAAAGAAGGAGAGAGCCATTCTCCAACTCCAAAGTCAGCTTTAAATTTTAATTGAACTGGGACTATTAGAAAACCAATAGTGTTAAATCTTTAGAGAAAAGCAGAAACAAACATTTAGGAAGACATAAAATTTTTTAGATAATATATACCCATATGCCATATACTCCCATATACTCTGTTTCCTGGGATAGATGATTTGTCCCTTTTCTTCAGTTGTCTCATTTGTCTTGTGTCCTTCAGATTCCTTAACCTTCATTCTCCTAAAAGACAAAAACAAAAACCTTCCCCCAAGACTAATTTTGGGGATGTTCCTTTTTGGCAAGTTATTATCTGATTAAATGAAAAGACATGTGTTACAGGTACAAGTTAGTTTAAATTGGATGTTCATGCTGATTGATGAACTATCACCTCCTCTAATTAAGAGGTTTCTCTTGTTCAAATCGAACCTTTATCAATTTTGATGGTACCCAGAGCTTATCTTCTCCTGTAGAAACAAAAGCAAAACCTCGTCCCCAACGTAATACATACCCTGGCTTCCATTCTGAGGTCAGCACATCCTTAAAGTATATAGGCTGATTTAATTCTGTAGTTTTTTCTATTACCCAATGTCTCTCTGCAGCTGTTGTTCCTTTCTCATTGGCATTCAGAAAATTCAAAGTTAATAGAGCATTATGCAGTCTATTTCTGGGGGTTTTTGTTACTCCTTTAAGTTTATTTAGCATATCCTTTAGAGTTCTGTTTGATCTTTCTATAACTGCTTGACCTGTAGGATTATGTGGTATACCTGTAATATGCTTTATTTTGTAATAATCAAAAAACTGTTTCATTTTAACAGAGACATATGATGGAGCATTGTCAGTTTTGATTTGTGCAGGTATACCCATGATGGCCATAACTTCTAGCAAATGAGTGATTACAGAATCAGCTTTTTCAAAACTCAAAGCAGTTGCCCATTGAAATCCTGAAAAAGTATCAATGGTGTGGTGTACATATTTCAATTTTCCAAATTCTGCAAAGTGAAACACATCCATCTGCCAGATTTCATTCCTCTGAGTACCCTTTGGGTTACATCCTGCTGGTAATGGCGTTTGATTATAGAAGAAACAAGTAGGACATTTCTTTACTATTTCTTTGGCTTGTTGCCAGGTTATGGAAAAATCTTTTTTTAAACCTTTACTATTGACATGATGTTTTTTATGAAATTCTGAGGCCTCCAGCACATTTCCTACCAATAATTTATCAATCTCATCATTGCCTTGTGCTAAAGGGCCTGGCAGACCAGTATGAGATCGGATGTGAGTTATATATAAAGGATGACTCCTTTTCCTGATTGTATCTTGTAATTGAATAAATAGTGAAGTTAATTCTGAAGCATCAGGGATAAATTCTGCAGTCTCAATATGTAATACCACTCTTTCAGCATACTGAGAGTCAGTTACTATGTTGAGAGGTTCTGAAAAATCCATTAATACCAACAGAATAGCATACAATTCTGATTTCTGCACTGAATTATAAGGACTTTGTACCACTTTACTTAAATTTTCTGATTTGTAACCTGCCTTTCCTTGTTTGTTGGCATCTGTATAAAATGTACAAACTCCAGATATGGGTTTTTGCCGTACAATTCGAGGCAAGATCCAATCAGCTCTCTTTATAAAATCAATTCTGTTGCTTTTGGGATATTTGCTGTTAATTTCTCCCAAAAAATTACTGCAAGCTCTTTGCCAAGGTTCACTTTCTGTCCATAATTTTTCAATGTCCTCCTTAGTTAAAGGTACAACAATTTCTGCTGGGTCTATTCCTGCTAATTGACGAAGTCTCAATTTTCCTTTCCAAATCAAGTCAGAGATTTTTTCCACATAAGTTTTTAATTTTTTATTTGGTTTATTTGGTAAAAATATCCATTCCAATATAATATCTTCCCTCTGCATTAATATTCCAGTAGGGGAATGCCTAGAAGGTAAAATAACCAAAATGCAATCCAGCTTTGGATCAATACGATCCACGTGCCCTTCATGTACTTTCTTTTCTACCAAGGCCAATTCTTTCTCAGCTTCAGGTGATAATTCTCTTGGACTATTTAAGTCCTTGTCACCTTCTAAGGTTTTGAACAAATTAGTCAGTTCATCATTTTTTACCCCAACAATAGTTCGTAGATGAGAAATATCTCCAAATAATCTTTGAAAGTAATTAAGAGTCTGTAGTCTATCTCTCCGAATTTGCACCTTTTGGGGTCTAATTTTTTGTAGCTCTATTTTATATCCTAAATAATTTATAGAATCTCCACTTTGTATTTTTTCAGGAGCAATTTGTAATCCCCAGCAAGGCAAAATTTTCTTTACTTCTTCAAACATTCTTTCTAAAGTATCTGCATTTGAGTCAGCTAGTAAAATATCATCCATATAATGATAAATTATAGATTTAGGAAATTTTTTACGTATCACTTCCAATGGCTGTTGTACAAAATATTGGCACAGAGTTGGGCTATTTAACATTCCCTGTGGGAGGACCCTCCATTGAAATCTTTTAACCGGTTGAGAATTATTATAAGTAGGCACTGTGAAAGCAAATCTTTCTTTGTCTTTTTCTTGTAAGGGTATTGAAAAGAAACAGTCTTTTAAATCAATAACTATGAGAGGCCATCCTTTTGGTAACAGAGTAGGCAAAGGAATTCCAGATTGTAGAGAGCCCATCGGCTGAATTACTTTGTTAATTGCTCTAAGGTCTGTTACCATTCTCCATTTACCAGATTTCTTTTTAATAACAAATACAGGAGAATTCCAAGGGCTGGTTGACTGTTCAATATGCTGAGCATTTAGCTGTTCTTCTACCAGCTCTTCTAAAGCCTGGAGTTTCTCTGTTGTTAAAGGCCATTGCTGAACCCATACAGGCTTGTCTGTTAACCATTTTAAAGGTAGAGCTGTTGGTATTTTTGGAAGATTATCAGTTGTTGTGCCCTGTTCCTGTATAATATGGATGGCTGGTGACCACTCAAAATAATGCCTTCTAATATTTCTCTCAGAAACATGTGCTAGTTTATGATTTGTTTCTGAGATTGGAGGGATTTTAATCTGAGTATTCCATTGTTGCAACAAGTCTTGACCCCACAGGTTCATAGCTATGTTAGCCACATATGGTTTTAATTTTCCTCTCTGTCCTTCTGTACCTATACATTCCAGCCATCTTGCACTCTGTTTTACCTGAAATAATGTCCCAATTCCTAACAGTTGAACGTTTACCTCTTGAAGAGGCCAAGCTGGATGCCAAAATTCTGGTGCAATTATGGTAACGTCCGCACCTGTGTCTACCAGACCAGACAACAAAACACCATTTATTTTTATCGTTTATTTTGGTCTTTGTTCATTAATAGAAGTTTGCCAAAAAATTTTCTTTATGTTTTCCCCTGAATTTTCTATTCTCTCTTTTTCATCATCCTGACCAGCATGATTTATTCCAATAGTCATTTGGTTATTTAATCGCTCAGAGCAGGGATTTCCTCTACAGCTGCAGGAAAGGTTTGAACTGGTTTTGCTATGGGGGCCTGCATGAGGCCCTCTGGAAGTTTCCCGAAAACTGAGGCAAAGGATTACCCTGTCTGTCCTTTGTTGATCTACATTCGTTGGTCCAGTGTTTTCCCTTACCACACCTTCTGCATACTCCAGAAGGAAGGGGCATTCTGTTGCCATTGTTCCTTGAAGAAACATTGCTTCTAGGAATGACCTGTTTACAGTCCCTTTTAAAATGTCCTTGCTTTCCACACCCAAAACATCTAACACTCCTCAAACCTTTTGAAATTACTTCTCCTACCCACGTATCATCATGCTCATCAGCCTCAACATTAATTGTTTCTCTAATACAATCTTCCAAAGGTGCAGATCTTGCCCTTAACGGCCTGATTATTCTTTTGCATGCTGCATTCGCATTCTCAAATGCCAAAGCTTCAATTATTGCCTTACTAGCTTCTGATCCTGAGACCATTCTGTTTACTGCTGAAGCCAGTCTTTCTAAAAAATCTGTGTAAGATTCTTTTGGGCCTTGCATCACCTTTGTGAATGACTCAGGTTTTTTTCCTGGTTCCTCAACTCTGTCCCATGCATTCAAGGCTGCCATTCGACATAAAATTAGGGTTTGAACATCATATAAACATTGTGTTTGTATTGAAGCATATTGGCCTTCTCCAATAAGCTGATCCTGACAAACTTGTATTCCTTTATCCCTCCATTGTGTTTCTACGTTTCTAGCTTCCTCCTTAAACCACGTTAGAAATTGAAGTCTCTGGCTGGGTTCCAGAACAGCTTGTGCAAGGTCCCGCCAGTCCTGTGGTATAATCCTATTATATGTTGACCAAGAGTTTAACATTTGCTTTACATATGGGGAATGCATGCCATAAGATACTATTGCCTCCTTAAACCTTTTAAAATCCATCAGTTCAATTGGAGCCCAGATATTTTGTGTAGCCATTTGATCAGGCATCTGCTGTACGGTTACAGGATAAATTAAGGGTGACTGTGTGAAAACAGGCTTTCTTTCTGTAACCTTATGATCCGAACTTGAACCAACTTCACTGTTAAAATTAACAGGTTTTTCTAAAGCTGTTATCCTGGCACTTAAATCGACTATCTTTTTACATAGTAAAATGAGAATAAGCCTGGTGATAAACTGCATAATTCGATCAACATTAATATTCTCATATAGTTGTTCCATTGTCAGACTGCCTAAAATTTCAAAAACCCAATTTTCTTCCAATGTACACAGAAAACCCATTTTTTTTTAAATGTGGAAAAAATTTGTCGTTTAAATAGTTTCCTTTATGACTTACCAAATCTGCGTAGAACAGTAGAAATCCGAGCGAATTTCAAAAGAGCCACCTAGTGTCCTAGGTGTGAATCCAGAGAGAGAGAGAGAGAGAAACAGAGAGACAGAGAGAAAGCAAGAGAGAAAGCGAAAGTGAAAGTGAAAGTGAAAGCGAAGGGGTAGCCGGCTAAAGCTTAAAGCCAGCCACTTGTTCCCTCTTGAGCCGAGTCAAGGCTTGGCTTTACAGGCAGGGGCCCTGTTTAGCAGGGCAGGCCTGAGCTGTTTGTAGCACTGGCTTTAAGCAAGCAGCTCACAGTCCGGCCTGAGGCCAAGCAGACCTTGGGCAGGGGCTAGGGAGCTGGTTGCTCCGACTAGGGAGCCGGCTGCTCGACTAGGGAGCCGGCTCCAAGCAGTTTTTAATGGATTCTTGTCACGTTGGGCGCCAGATGTAGATGTAACCAATCATCTTATTAAAATAAGAAATACAGAGCCAATGTAAAAGAAAGCCGATGCCGGGCGGTGGTGGCGCACGCCTTTAGTCCCAGCACTCGGGAGGCAGAGGCAGGCGGATCTCTGTGAGTTCGAGGCCAGCCTGGGCTACCAAGTGAGTTCCAGGAAAGGCGCAAAACTGCACAGAGAAACCCTGTCTCGAAAAACCAAAAAAAAAAAAAAAAAAAAAAAAAAAAAAAAAAAAAAAAAGAAAGCCGAGAGGTCAGAGCTCAGAGATAAAATCTTACCTCCTGCAGTGCTCCTAACTTCCCCGAGAGAGCTTCTTCCTGTTTGTCTCTGTTTAAATAGTCTTTCTGTTCTGCCTTCTCATTGGTTGTAAACCCAACCACATGACTGCCTCATCACTGCCTGTAAGTACCGCCCTCCAGGTCTTAAAGGCGTATGTCTCCAATACTGGCTGTATCCCTGAACACACAGAAATCTACCTAGCTCTTCTAACCACCACGCTCTTGCTATGGCTCTAATAGCTCTGACCCCAGGGCAACTTTATTTATTAACATAAAATTAAAATAACATTTCAGTACAAATAAAATATCACCATACTTCCCCTTTTCTTTTTTTTTTAAAGGAAGGTTTTAACTTTTATAGAAATGACAGGATAAAAGGGAAGTTTCTTAAATCTGCTTTTAAACAAAAAATGCAACTACTACTAGACTCAAGTATTTTATATTGGTATAGATTAAGGTTTATTGATTCAAATTTATAATTATTTTTGCTATAGTATATGTATGCTTCTACTCTGGTTTTGGGTATTGTACATATGCTACTCATTTAAAAATAAAATATATAATTAAGAAATACAAGTTAGTAGTCATATATAATAATCAAATTTGTAGTCAGAGTAGGTACATTTTCAAGGTCATACACAGATATATTTAGATGGGTAAATGGTCTTCAAACACTGCAAAAACCTACAGAATATGTCATTTAATATAAGACTTTAGGCAACAGTGAGAAACGTCTGCTCCTGGCAGCACCAATCTATTTCAGAAAAGATGATAGGCATCAAAGAAACGTCATATGGAATTTGTTTTCTTTATGGCAAAAGCTTGTCACCTGAGAGAAAAAAAAAAAAACTGCCCTTGCCTCACTTGCTGACAGTGTACTGTCCAAACTGGACCAGCAGGATGCAAAAGAAAGCAACTGTCAAACTTTGCCAAAACAAGGTAGGCCCAGGCCTTCAAAATTCCCTGCTTATTCGACAAGTCTATCACATATACTAGGCCTGTAGGAGAAAGGTGTATATCCCAACATTACAGAAGAACTTTGGATGACTGTCCAGGCAACCAGATGTCACTATTGTTAGGTAACATTTCACCCTTCTGGGGTCTTTGACAGAGTTGAACATTAAATATTCAAAGTTTTCTTTAGTTATGATAAAAGTTAACTTAGGTATAAAACTTTAGACTCACAAAGATGATAAATAATAGTGTATTTTCTCTAAATTTGCCATATACAAATGGATTGGATATTTTAACTGTAGTTCTTACTTAATAACTGTTTTTATTGTATATAATTTTACTATGTTAAAGTTAAATCCTTTTATTATTTGACAAATAGGAGGAAATGTGGAATATTCCTTTACACTGTGTGAAAATATGTTGCTGTGATTGGTTTAATAAAGAAGTTGACTTGCCAATAGCTGGATAGGATAAGATTAGGCAGGAGAACCAGACTAATGACACTAGAAACAAGAAAGGTAGAGTCAGAGGGATCACCAGGCAGACACAGAGAGCAAACAGGAGGAGAAAGATAAAGGAGAGGTAATACTATAATGGCAGAAGGAAGATTAATATAAATGGGTTAATTTAACTTGTATGAGCTAGTTAGTAATAAGCCTGAGCTATCAGCCTAGAATTTGTAATTAATAATAATTCTCCATGTTTATTATTTGGGAACTGGTGAGCAGGAAGGAAAATTGCCTACAAATATGAGTACAAATGCAAAGTGTCAAGGTCAGAGAAATAGTAAAGAGTAAGGAATAATGAAGTATTTTGCTAATGTCAGAAATATTTCTTGAAATTCCTTGGGATTTTAGCTCTATTTGAACATAATGACTTGTAAGGTGTTGTACAATTAAGAAGAAATAAAAGTAAGATTCACAAACTATGAAAATATTTTTAAAAGACTATGTATGTGACCCAGAGTAATAGCTCAGCTGTTAAGAATAATGACTATTTTTCCTAAGGACCCAGAGTTGATTTCCAGAACCCATGTGGCAGCTCACAACATTCAATAAATCCAATTCCAGAGGATTTTATATCTTCTTCTGACCTCCATTGGCACCAGGCATGAAAATGTGCAAAGACATACATATAGTCAAAAGACAAATAGGTATACAATGAAAAATTTAACAAGAAAATATATGTGACTGTTTTTGAATATGTCTATATGTATCTTTGAGTATGTGAATATGTAACTTTAGTTTTATATTCTAAGAGCAGTGTCAATAAAATAACACCTAAAACAAAAAATGCCATCATTAGTGTTTATCTATATATTTGTATATGCAATATTTAACAAAGTCCTAAGTCATAAATTGAAGATTTTCATGAAATGCTGTAACATAACATCTCTTCATTACTTTATTCATATTTGAAGTAATATAATATGGGTATCAATGCAAAATGTTTTCAGTATAATTTGGTAACTTTCAATTGCACCTATTTGGTATAGAAAAAATGTAAAAATTTGTAAGTTTAGTGTTTATTTGTAGTAATTGTCAGTAAAATTTTTTGCAGTAAAGGTTGTTTGGAGTAATTTGTAGTAAATTATCAGTTGATTGAGTTACCTCACAGACTACAAAAACAGCAACACTTTCTACTGAGTCCTTGAGCAGGCTTAAGTAGAAATTTGGAGGTAACTGCTAAAGAAAATGGCAGGATGTATGAGATGTCCACTACTTCAGGTAGCAAGAGAGACAGACACCTGCAGGTTCTGTGCTGAGCATCTCTGATTAAACCACTGCTCTCTAGGGACAGAAAGTCAGGAATGTGCTTCACCACATGGAGACTGGACAAAATTTTAATTTGTGTAATTGATTCATGTATGTAATTTATTCAATGGATCAACTATTTTATGGACATTTTCAATAGAATTTTCCTACTTGTGACTAGCAGATATCTAAGTAGGCATTTTTCACTCATTATACAATTGAGAAAGCGAGGAGAAGCCTTCTGATGAGTATTTTTGAAAAATCAAAGACAATGTCTTTACAGTTAATGTGTTAAATGAGCATGTTTAACACATACAAAAATAAACAAAAATTAGCTGGGCGGTAGTGGTGGCACACACCTTTAATCCCAGCACTCAGGAGGCAGAGCCAGGCAGGTTCTGTGAGTTAGAGGCCAGCCTGCTCTACAAAGTGAGTTCCAGGAAAGGCACAAAACTACACAGAGAAACCCTGTCTCAAAAAAAAAACAAAAAAAGAAACAAAAAAACCCCAAACAAACAAAAAAACAAACAAAAACAAACAACAACAACAACAACAAAAAAAAAAAAACAAACGAAAACCCCAAACAAATTGCTGTATTTGTTCACTAAAATTAAAAAAACACATGATTTCTAATAAAAATCTAGGTAGGAACATGCTGTCTATTGAACTGACCACTACAGTCCTAAAGTGATCTCTATGAAGCTGGCAGTAACCTAATATTCAACATTGTTTGAAGAATTGGATTTCAGACATTTCATTCTCTTATATAGGGATACATGTAAGGAACAGAGGTATTTTTGTTGCTGTGCATGAGTTTTATATTCCCCATATTCAATCAACTGCACATAGGAAGAAAATTGAAAAATAATTTCAGTGTACACTTAACATACTGTACACCCACATTTCCTTTTTATAAATCCGTAAACAATACAATGTTGCTGTGGAATGTCATTCTGTATGCTGTGAATATAGGTTGTTTGATAAATAAAATGCTGATTGGCCAGTAGCCAGGCAGAAATTATAGGTGGAATAAGCAGACAAAGAGAATTCTGGGAAGATGAAGGCTGAGTCAGGAGTCACCAGTCAGACACAGAGGAAGCAAGATGTGAAGGAAGAACTGAAAAAAGGTAGCAAGGCACATGGCTAAATATAGATAAGAATTATGGGTTAATTTAAGTGCAAGAACTAGTCAGTAATAAGCCTGAGCTCATGGCCAAGCAGTTATAATTAATATAAGCTTCTGACTGATTATTTTATAAGTGGGCCACAGGACTGTGAGAGCCTGGAGGGACCGGAGAAATCTGCTGACCACAATGTAAATATTATTGACATCTGATTTGCACACATTATATAGCATAATCAATCTCTAGATAATGAAAGGTACATACTTCAATAGCCAGGACTGTGATGTACAAGAAAGATTCAGAATCTGTACACTATGGATATCCAGGGACTGTTGTGATAAATTACTTTACCTACTATGGAGAGAGAATATATAAGAGGTTGTGAATTGTATTGTAACTTATATGCAAAGATCAGTATTAAGTTATAAGTTTCATTAAGCAACATCTCATAAATATGAAATAAGTATGGCACAGTCAAAATTAGCAACGATTTTCACCCACAAATGTATTCTAAGCTGTAAAACATGAAATGTGTCATAATTAATATAAATTAGATAACTGGAAATATATGACTTAAAATCATTTTTCACAAATTTTAGAGGCCCAGTTCAGAAGCAAATAAATTTTAAATTATACAGGATTCATAGTAGAGAGTTTGCAACAGCACAAATGTTTATTGGAAAAAATTGCATTTAATTATTGTTTATTTAGTTTGCATCTGCTTGCTTGGGTGTGTAAACACACACATGCACATACATATCAAGGTCAGAGGACCGCTTGTGCAAGCTAGTTCTCTCCTTCACTAATGTCTCAGGAATTGAGTTCAGGTCATCAGCTTTGACAGCAAGTCCCTTTCCTACTCAGCCATCCTTACTGGTGTAGTATGTGGTGTTTAAAATGCAGTATGTTTCGGGAATACAGAAACAATAAATACTCATAGGACAAGCACCATCTGGAAATAGATGTGTTACAAACAATGTGGTTTGATATCTATTTCCCTTATTAATCATGTTATATAAAACAGAGAAATCCCACATTGTTAAATCCATGAGTAACCACAACTTTTATTTTTATAAATGAAATAATGCAGAAAAATATAAAGATTTGAGGATTAAACAGAAAAAAGCACTAATTACTTATGAACTTGAGAATATTTATTTCATTAGTGCAGTAATTCAGCTTAATTTACCCAGCAAATGAATAGGTTCACAAATACACTTTATCTCAATGATTGAAATTCTCCCTGCAGCTAACTGAAATTTCCATTGTGACTGTTCACTGTGAAACCTTCAATAACTTATGACACACTTTTCTGACTCATTTTATACCATAGCGAATAAGATTTAGCTTTTCTTTGCTGATTCAATCAATCATTTTAGATGATATTCATTTATCTATCAAATATTGCTAAATGTTCACTCTTTCAAAATCAACAAACAACTGAGATCATACAGATGGACCTCTAATTCTAATTGCCAATTGATAGCCACTCTGGTCATAGATCGATTAATGGTCTTGTTTTCTGTCTTGAGCAATCCTCTTACAATAGACTGGAGGTTTTACTTCTGAGTTCTTCAAGAATCTGGCAGAGCTCAGCATGGAAATGCAGCCTTCAGCATCTGTGTACAAGCCTTTCTCTTGGGTGGGTGTGCTGCCTTGATTCCAGAGCTAGGAACTCTTGACTTTTCCTTAGCCACTTTGGCTATGAAAGCAGTTTTACAAGTTGTCAGGAATGATAATATTAAAAATTAATGTGATTCATTGTTTTCCCTTTTTAAAAACATCCTATTTATTTTGAACTTGGGGATCTAATTTTTTTAAGGAATTTTCTCCTATATGAATTAGAGTCATTATTCTTTATATCCTATCAAGTCAAAAAATTAAGAAAGCCCTCAACATTCTGGTATATCTATTCCTAAACCCTACAACAGGAGAAAATCAAGAATAGCCCATGGGTACCTCTCTGGAAATAAGTACAGAAACATGCAGGCATCGTCTCAGTAAAACTCTTCTTAGAAGCACTTTCTTTACCTTCCACAACTGTATGTTTAAGAATAAGTTATTTAAGCCAGGTGTGGTGGCAGGCAGATCTCTCTGAGTTCAAGGACAGTCTGGTCTGCTACACAGAAAAATCCTGTTTCTGGAAATGGAAAAAAAAAAGTTACCTACAAGAGCTCCATCATTAGCTGAGGTACTGTTGATATTTGATACCTGGCAAAGGAGGGTGAGTCGGTATTCTTTAAAAGAACTGGCCTTGGAAGGTCGCCCATGTTCCAGTGGGTGACCCCAGACCCAAAAGAATATAGATAATGAAAAGTGTACTTGGTGTCTTAGAGTAATAATTTCCTTGTGAGCATATAATTTCATGATTGTGTATTTGTTTATTCAGTTATATTTATTTTGCTATATGCTATATTATACTATAAGTGGATAAAATAGCTAGAATTAAAACTTTGTTTCTAAATGAATTGATACTGAAAGGAAAGGGAAAAGATTGGGTTTTCAGAGGCATTTATAACCTGCTTTTGGTAAGAAACATTGGCCCTTTGCTTGATTTCATAAGAGAAATAAATTTGAAATCTGTGCTTTCCTCTTTTACTTTGAGTCACACTGTTACTGCTGCATGTATATCTGTGTGTTGTACACATGTGAGTGGTATTGACCTGAATGAACGTATGTGTATGCAGGTGCACTCACACATACCTGTTCCTGTGCAAGCCAGAGGTGAATGTCTGGATCCTTGCTCTCTCTTTCTAAACTTCCTGTCTGTCTATCTATCTATCTATCTATCTATCTATCTATCTATCTATCTATCTATCTACCTATCCATCTATCATGTATCTATCTATTACAAGGTAAAGTTTGTTATTGAACTTGAAACTTGCCATTTAGTTAGATTGGGAAGCCAGGAACCCCAGGGAATTTTCTCTGCTTCCCTAGGACTAAAGATGTGCATTACCATACATGCTTTTATATGGATATTAGGAATCCAATCCCATGTCTTCATGCTTCTGTGATAAGTAAGCCAACTTACCAGCCTCAGAAGATATCTCTTCTTGCTATATAGTGACATGATAATCATTAAGATATCTCTGTCTCCCTAACTTACTTAATATCTTTATGAAACACAGATAATCACTGTCCTGAACCTATTGTCACCTTAGATTCTAAGAACAGAAATTTCTGTTGGACAGGCTACCATCAGAATGAGATCTGTTAGCTACATTGGAGAAGCTATGTCTCTGAGAAAGTCATCTCATAGAAATTATATCCACTCCCTCTTGTGATTAATAGATTAACACCTTCTTTGACCATCTTACAGAATGTATTCAATAAAATGAGTAGGAAAATACCTTAATGAAAACCATAAGCTGCCAATGATTACTAAATAATTTTTTATTTAAACCTATAGCTTATATCAGCACCCCAAAGACAAACTCATAGTAAGTGACTCCTTAATTTGTTCATGCTCTCATGCATGACTTAATCCTTTTGCTGTGTGTTTGATCAATTCTAGTTTCTGCATGGGTATTAGGAAGCAATGACCAGCAATAGATTACTGGGTTTCCAAAGGTTGAGATTTCTACTGGTACTCACTACTTACCAATGGAAATACTACTGGGTATTCTGAAATAAAGAAATGAAAATTTTAGTGCACTTCACCACATGTTTCAATAAAAGGCTCAAGTTTTATCCTTCCTTCATAGTTGGAATCTCCATCCTAATAATAGCAAAAGTGAAAAATTGTGAATAAAGAGCACCAAGAACAAAAAAACTGGAAAAGAAGTTCAGCTGCAAATAAATCAGCTTTTATTTCTTTACAAAGAAAAGAGAAATATGTGTAGACTTTTCAACATGGATCCAACTAATATGGCCTTGCAACATAGCCTTTGAAACATGTTTCCTTCGCTCATTTTTGTCTCTTATCCAGTTTCAGTGCCTGACCACATCAGTTTGTTCATTTTAGATTTCTGCTAACTAGAGAAATGGCATCATTTGTCTTTGGCATATCTAACAGGCAAAGTTTGTTATTACCCAGTTTTACTTTCTCTAGAGAAATTTTAAAGTAATTAGAAGCCATGTGTTTAAGTAGACTAAGACCTTTTGTTCTAGAGTTTAATACAAAGGTCTTCAGCTAATAAATTCATATTTCAATCCTTTTCTTTGTCCCTTCATATAATTAAGAATAAAAGTCCAAATAAATGCTTCCTTTTATATAAAAAAAACACAGAGGCAAATGTGATTTGTTCTGGGAAATGTAAGTACAAAGAAATAGCTACATTCTTATCCATTTTCAGTGCCTGACCACATCAGTTTGTTCATTTTAGATTTCTGCTAACTAGAGTTTAATACAAAGGTCTTCAGCTAATAAATTCATATTTCAATACTATCATCAAAGACTCTCTTCTTGCCATTTCCTTTCTCACAAAACTTTCACTTAACTAACAAAGTGGAAGTATATTGCCCAAATCGGTCCTGAAGGAATAATATCTAATACAGAACTCTGAACTCTGTGGTTTTTACTGGCTCAAAGCTTTTGCTGTTCCTTTTTCAAGAATCATTTGACAGCAGCAGAGGCTTGGTTTGAGATCAGGAAAATAACAGTGGAAATGTATGCCTGCAAATAAAAGCATAGAGCTTAATTAAACTCACAGATTTAGGATGAGGATAAAGTCATTAAATAAATGTGAGTCTGTTACTGAATGTCTACGAATCTGGCCCCATCCTTGAACGTATACCTTACTGTAATTGGTCAAAGTGAATGGAAAGAGTCTATGCTGCAGGGGAGATATGAATTAGAAACAGCCCAAAAGTCCCAATGTCCACATTCAAGAATGAATTCCAATGCTGGAAGATATATTATATATCTATATCTATATCTATATCTATATATATATATATATATATATATATGTGTGTGTGTGTGTGTGTGTGTGTGTGTGTGTGTGTGTGTGTATGCATACATATATATATATATATCTTCCAGCATTGGAATTCATATATATATGGTACAAATATATACCTTGAAAACTAAAGCAAAGGGGGAGCACAATGCTACGCAGGGAAAAAATTAACACTTTTGTTTTATTTGAAGTTACATATTAGTATGCAAAGTACCTCAGAGGCTTTTCCTCCTCAGCTTCTTGTGTTTTGTGCACAGAGGAAATGTGCATATTTGAGGCTTCCAGAAAGTAAAGCAATTTAGAAGGCTCATCCTTTAAAGCAAGCACCAAGTATAGCTTATTGCCATTGTATTGTGGTCAAGATAATGAAAAAAACTGGAGGACACAGAGCAAGTACCAGTATAGGAATGCAGTAAATTTTCATACTCAATTATCATAGCCTTCCTTCCTCCCTCCCTCCCTCCCTCCCTCCCTCCCTCCCTCCCTCCCTCCCTCCCTCCCTTCCTTCCTTCCTTCCTTCCTTTTTTCTTTCTGTGTCTTATTAAGAATGAAATGCAGGGCTTGCTGAATGATAAACAAATATTCTTTTACAAGAAATCTCAGACCTATCTCTAAACATTATTTTGTCCTGTAGAGTAGAATAGAGAAAAAGCTTTAGTAAACATTTAATTGTCAATTGTATTTAAAGTACTAAATAATATTCCAAACCCAACATTAGTATTTGTGAAACCTCTACATAAGAACCAAAATTTGTAAAATTGTATTAACAACCAAAATTCGATCAACTGAGTAAGTTTATAAGTTGTATTTCACACACAAAAGAAAGGTTTTCAACTCAAAGCCAAAAACAGCTAAAAAATTTGCTCGTTATCCATGATTTGTCCTGCAAATATTTTAGTGCTCATTATCATTCACATATCATATAGATATGTTCTTCTCCCAGAAAGTGCAATACAATGGTAAAGGACAGCTGAAGACTAGTGCCACAAACAGAGGTGTTAATCAGCCTTTGTGTTAACAGATTGATATTTCAGTATTTACCTAAAGCCCTCAGTTCAGAGGCACCTTTTTACATCAACTTCATGCAATGTAAATTGGAGGGTATTAATTTCAGGTTAAGCTAGAAGACATTGTGCCTATCAGGCATTAGAAATTAAAATTGCTTTGAGATTCCATATCTAATGGTTATCATCAATAATACAAATGAAAACAAATGCTAATGAAGATTACAGGAAAGAAAACTCATTTGCTGCTAAACTGTTCAGGCATTGTGGTAATCCATGTGAAAGTTTCTCAAAACCCACAGCTAGAACTACCATCAGACTCGGCTATACCTCTCTTCAATGGATAACCAAAGGATTCTATGTCAGCACATGAAGAGAGGGTGTTATAATGTAATAACAAAGCAAATGTATACTATTTTGGAAAGAAAGTGAATTAGTCAGAAGGGAGGATGTGGGAGCTCTGGAAGAGGGCAGTGGGAAGGGAAAGGATATCAAGCAAAAGATGAAGATAAATAACATGAACAGTCATCAAGAAACACTTTAACTTTCATGCTAGATTTTAGAGACAACATAAATATTTTTCAAAGGCACAAGACTTGGTCTCAGTGGTATTCTTAACATGCATGAATTACTATTTTGTGTTTTAAAATCAGTGTAATTTCATGTTTTTGTTTAGAAATTGTAAATGGAATTAGATATTCTGAGAAGCTTTGATACATATACATATTGGTTCATTTCCTCCTACATAGGAAGATTACCATTTCATCTTGGCTTTAATTTATCACAGAAATATTTTTTCAGCCATTCAAAGATGTCTGTCAACTATTGACTGACTTGGACTACAAACAACTAAAAACCACAGAACCAGTTTATGCTTTATAGCTTTCATATGTTAAAGAATGGGAAATCCAATCAAATTATATCTATTTTGTCCCATTTACATATATCTGGTGTGACTGAGGCTCTAACATATTCTCTGAAGGGAATGGATTGCTTAAAAAACATGAAGTGTAGCAGGCTAAAGTTTGGTCTTTGTCATCCACTACTTTACTGTGTGTGTGCATTTACCTGATGCTAATCCCATGACCTTCTATGCTAAGTGTCACCACTCTCTTTGAGGAGCTGTTAGTTTAACAAAAATACAAGATAAATAAGCAGGAAATTTTATGTGAAAACAGTAGAAACTACAGAGTGAAAACCAAAAAAAATGTTTAAAAGGTTATAAACCAGAAAAGTTGAAGAGAGCCATAAAACTGTGTTGAACACTCAAGGATAAGCAGTCAGGTGAAGGCTGTTAGGGGTGATTGAAGAGGAGAAGATTCTAGAAGCTCTCACAAGGAAGGGATATAATGAAGACAAGTCAACTTCTTCTGTAAAGATAAAGAATGAGTAAAAATGGTTTTAATGTACTATTAAGCTATTACTTATCTATAGTTTAATTTCCCATTACTAGTCACACATACATACACACACACACACACACACACACACACACACACACACACACACGTATGCCTAATGAATATGGCATATACTTAATTTCTTTTCTGTGTTTACCAAAACATTTCAGGCTTACAACTGTGTTTTAGATTTGATATATCAATACAAGAACAGGAATTTTATAATTCTGAAAGTTATAGATGCATTTTTCTCTTTTATATTGGTTCAAATAATAACCAGAATTCTGCTGCAATAGAGTGGAGTTCTGCTACTACCTTCTCCTACTATATTATTCATTCATTTGACTTGAGCTACAGTCAATGATGTAGTTTAATATTCAGTGTTGCATCCTGTGGTGTGAGCATTGCTTCTTTTTTATATTTTTTGTTTCACTCCTCACTTTACACATAATTGAAGGATTTTTTTACTTTTCAGTTTGAAAATTCAGTATTCATATTTAAGATAGAGTTCATGTCATAAATTAAACTACATACTGTTACATTCCAAAGCTAAACAATACTCAACTTGAAATTCTCACTCTTCATTTTACAGGATCTTAAACTGTAAAGGAAGGGATTTGTTACATGATAAATTACATTGTTAATTTCAAAGTCCAGTTACTAAAATTGGTGTTTATTTTTATTTCTATAAAGGGTGTTTCAGGCAAGAAAGACTAGGATAAATAGGTGGGCAGAAGTGGCATATGCTTTTAATCCAAGAACTTGGGAGCCAAAGGCAGGCAAATCTTTTAGTTCAAGGCCAGCCTGGTCTTCTGAGTGAGTTCCAGGACAGCCAGGGCTACACAGAGAAATGATGTCTTGAAAAACAACAACAAAAACAAACAAACAAATAAAAAAGATTAGATTTGTAGTTTGTAGTTATTGTGAGCTATTGAAAAGAATATAATAACAAAAGTTGATAGGTAGGGTTTTTTTTTTTTTTTTTTTAACCTTCGTGGGCCTCCCTAGCTCTCTGCTTCTTCCCCTTCTCATGTGGTCTTCATTTACCATGGTCTCCTATTCCTTATATTAAATCATTTCTTGTAAATTTTTCATAAGGAATACAATATACTAGAGTAAGAAACCATTGAGAGTGCATTTTGAATTTTAATTTTCTTCTACTTAGGCGTAACTTAATCTCAATACAGATTTCATTTAATGTGGAGAAATATTTGCTCAAAGCACCTGTGGTCTTATGTACTTTCTCCAGCCTCTGGTAAGCTATTGAATACTAAAACTATTAAGTTATATAATGAACTACAATGGTATTCAGGGACTGTGCCTTGGAAGTTCTTTCTGTTGACACTGATCACTCCTTCCCAATGAGTTTTCATTCCCCAAAGTCACATGTTGGGTGCTTTATCGGTCTATGCTTGTGAAAACTTAGAATGGCTGGGAATATATCTCTAGCTATGAATATTTTGCTAATATCTGATAGATGACACTTACCACTTCACATCGTTTTCAATGAAAACAATTCCAAATACAGATTGGGTTACATTTAGAGACTCGGTGTGAGCATGTCAAAGTGCTTTTTTTTCTGTTGTGCTTAGCTGCTAGTACTTGCTGTCAGGGGTCTTTCTCCAATACACTTTTCTTTATACTTCTGGCTATTTAAAGGAAATACCCTGGTAACTTCCTGTTATGCAAAGCATTTCAGAAACTAAGAAGTGGGAAACCAACCCCAAAGTAACAATGGGAATGAAAATGGTCAATGATAAAATAAAATAAATGATATGATAAAATAAATGATATGATATGAATGATAAAAATAAAGTTTAGCTTTGTTCAACATTGAACAATATGGTTATAGAAAAATGTTCCCGTCTATGTGAACAGATTGGTGCTGTAAGTTTCTTTACCCATTACTAGAAAAAAAATCAAATCATGAAAGTGTCTCCTTTTGTGTTTCAGATCACTTCTTGACTTGACGAAATAAGTCATATTTTCAATTATCCATATCCCATGCATATAAGCCTTCTTGTTTGAAGGAGTACTAGTTTTTCATATGACAATTGATTAAATACGTGTATGATCTGATTCAAATTTAAAATACACTAATATAATTAATCATGTGCAATCATTAATCAAAAACTCAGTTTAGTTCCATTTCAATGTTATTTTGTGCTAAAATTTAAATTTTAGCTAATACAGGTTTAAAGTAATTCTGAGAAGAAATAGATATTGAGATAACCATGCTTGTGAACTTATGTCAAAAAATGAGCATGGCCACTAATAGAGAATAAAGTGAACAAAATCAATTGAAATTATTTTTATATTAGTGTAGAATTATAAGAATTTATTTGCAAAAGAGATGCAAAGGCAAGTAACTGTTGATAATGTTTCTTGTGACACATTCACAAGATAGATTGCAACAAGGTTCTGGGAAACCTTCAAAATTAGCAAATTATTAGTTAAACATGCAGAGTATTCTGACTGGACAGCTGACTCACAGAAGCATGAGAAACAAAGTCTGGAGAGCTCAGGTAATAGATTCCCATGGTGGCACATAACTGTGACCCCAGCACTGAGTGTGTGAGGGGTAGGTACATGGAGAAAAGGAACCAGAGGCTAGCTGGCTAGGGAGTCTAGGCAAAGCAAGCTTCAGTTTTAGTTTGAGACTGTCTCAAAAATAAGATAAGGTAGGTAGGTAGCCACAGAGGAAGACATTCAGATGTCAATCTTGATTACATTTGTTTGCATGGGTGAGTGTACTATACATATGCAAAAGCATACATCATATACACACATAATAAATAAATAAATAAATAAATAAATAATATGCATATATATACACATATGTATATGTATTTCAAGACTTAGGTGAATGAATACTGAAATGATCTATATTTAATTTTAACTCTATTGTTTACAACAAAATTCATTTTAGAAGAATCAAATTTAATCAATGTAACACAGAATTATTATTTTTCTCTTACTGAATAGAAATCATTGCTGACTATTAGTAATAGATACATGTACTTGTAAAGAGTAAAACAGAGAAGAACTGAGAAAGCACACAAAACTTTTAGTTTAAGAACATCATTGAGGATCTTGTGTGTGTGTGTGTGTGTGTGAGAGAGAGAGAGAGAGAGAGAGAGAGAGAGAGAAGGAGGAGGAGGAGGAGGAGGAGGAGGAGGAGGAGGAGGAGGAGGAGGAGGAGGAGAAGAAGAAGAAGAAGAAGAAGAAGAAGAAGAAGAAGAAGAAGAAGAAGAAGAAGAAGAAGAAGAAGAAGAAGAAGAAACAGACAAGGAAAGAGATAAAAAGAGGGAGAAAGACAGAGAGATGGAGACTGAGAGTGAGCTTGAATGGTCCTGTGTGTGAATGTAGGCACACATGTGTCTAGAACAGAGAGTGACTGAGTGTTAGTTCTTACCTTCCACCTTGTTTTGACAAGGGGTCTTTCTTGTTCACTGCTGGATTCAGTAGACTGTCTGGCTCTTTGTCTTGCACTAAATCTACTTCCTCCTGCTCCCATTTCCCAGCAGTGACATGCTGAATTTACAAACACTTATGCTGTTCTATTATACTTTTTATGATATGCATTCTAGAGATACAGACTTGGATCATCAGGCTTGAATGGCAAATACTTTTACCATTGAACCATTTCACAATCCTAAGACTACACATTTATATGAAAGATGCTTAATAAGTTTGCATTGCAAATAAAAAAATGGCAGTGTCAAAATCTTCATGAAAAGAATTCAATTCTGCTTTTGTGTCTTCTGATACAGATTTCCCATAGGAACACAAGGTTATAGATCATCTTATATTTTCCTACTTGAATCTAGCAAGTAATTTGGGCTCTCAATAATAGTTTACTTCACAAAATAAACGCTTTGTTTCTTTTTCAGTTTCTCGAGTCACAATACTGATGCTTAAGGATGAAAATAGCTAACATTCTGATAAATTTATTAAACATATTTTTATTAAAGTCTATAAGAAATGTTCAAATAAATAATGAAGAACTCCTTAGAATAATGAGATGTAAAAGACAAAGCTATCATGTATGATATGATCAGTGAGGGACCGTTCAGTTCTTCATGAGTCCCAAAGTTTTTGTCTAATCCATGGTAGAAATTATATTATATCCACTTGGCCCATTTTTTCCAATAAAAAAGTAAACAATGAATTTTATTGCTTTCAGGCTCTGAGTCTTGCCAGTTTTTAAGAGTAGTTATTACTTTGTGAGCCTTTTAAAGGATAAAATATAAAATGTATTCAAATGAGATAATATGCTACTAATTTATGACTTGAAAGTGAAAACACTTATCTTGGAGAAGTGATACTAGAAGAGAGCCAATGGATACTGTAGGAAAATGGAAAAACTGACATTAGACATGGAGTTTTGCATTTTCAGTTTGAAAAAGTGTATCTTATTGCATATCAATGAAATGATTATATTCTCAACCTTACTGTAAACTAAATATTAGACAAATGTAATTTGTTTTTATGCCAAATCTTATCTGATCATTAACTAATTTGATAATTTTAAGATAGGAATATTAAATGCCATCCATAGTCATGAATAGCATATATTCTATACAGACTTTGTTATTTTCACCAATCTATGAAGCCTATCTTACAGTTCTTTGATGAGTAATATGGCTTGTAAATAAGTGAAATCCCATGAAAAGGTGACCTTTAAGAGCTTTCAACAGCTTTAATTCAGTGGAAGTACAATTTATTTAACCTTTTAGAAAATGCTCATTTTTGACAGATTTACTTTTCAAAGTTATAAAATGATACGTTAGAAGATGTGCTTTGTATTTATTATTCATAACTTGCTTATACAGTGAAGTTTTTAAGCATAAAATTTTATTTAAAAAGTTGGAATGTATTTCATCTAAAAATTACTGATTTAAATTATATAGACATTTAAACCTTATGTCTTCTAATTATGTCATAGATATATAATTGGGTACTTAAAATATACTAACATTTGGATCATAATAGAAAACATAAACAAGTTGTTATAAAAGTACGTGTAAGTGTCATATGCATAAATTTTAATAGTTACTTTTATTGCTCACAATGATTAATTGTGTTGCTTTGGGTACATTAACTTTTTCTTGATATTTACTTTAATTTCAATAATTTTCAGAGTCAGGGTTCACCAGTGAAGAACACTTGCTGCTCTATAAGTAGAATCAAGTTTATTTCCCAGCACCAACATAGGAGGCCCCCACTACTACCTTCAAAGGAGCCTGAAGCCTCGGGTCCCCTGGGCATCCACCCTTGCAAGCACATAACCAGATTCAGAACCACATATATACACATAATTAAAAATTTAAAAATATATAGACATACCATATATGTAGTTCTCAAAAAAAGCTAAAGAAAAATTTTAAAAATAGTTTAAAATAAATTCCCAAAATATTGAGATGTGGTATGTCTTTTTTACTGTTATATAGTAATAGCATAATCTTAAATTATTATAGTCCTGTAAGTTTTATGATTGGTTTGTAGCCATAACTATTTCATGAAAAAATGATAAATGCAATGTTTGATGTTGACGTTTTTCTCCTATTGCCATTTCTCTTCAGCTTATTGTCTTAGGTTATCATTCATTGTATATAATCATTTTAACTATGGGTAAAAATGGTTAGTAATTTTTTAATGCAGAAACTTATTTTTATTTATAATGGGGAGAAAGGGAAAAGATTGGTTTAAAACATATAGAATAGCAACCCAAATGCCTTGTATCTATCTAGGCATACCAAAGGATAAAGTCATATAATTAAAATCATATAGTAAGTTTCTTCCTTTATTATTGTACTAGAAATAACTAATAAGCATGAAGCTTTGACTTTGAAAATTCTTCAAAATTATGTAAAACAAATCTTATTGCTAAGAGTGCTATTACAAATTCCAATAACAATATTCCTAAGAAGAGAGTATGTTTTGTCATAGTTATTCATTTACAAAATATTAATAACAATCTCCTCATCACCATTTCCCAACCCACAACTCTAGCAGTAGCCCCCTCCTCTACCAGAGGCCCAGAGGCCAAAGCTGAAACCTGAATACTATGGACGTGCCCTCCCCCAGACCTCTAACACTCCCTTAGTGTGTGCTCAGTATTTCCTCCCCTAATCCCCATTTCCCACACCACAACTACAGTGGAAGCTCCCTTTTTCACTAGAGGAAATGCTGGTTACTAGAACCAACGGTAGTCTTCTAGTCTGCAGACTGACCCCATTTTCTAAATGCCAAAGGGTTCTCTGCTTCCCCTGTCTGTATCCCAGCTCCCAACTCCAGAAGAAGTACCCAACTGGACCAGACAACACACTGCAGGTAGTCCTCCTACCTGATCACTGTCCCTACTCAGTGTGCACACAGCCTAACCCCAATCACCATACCCAACTCTCTCACCATATCCTGGTCCTGATATTCTGCAGAGGACCTTCAACTCATCCAGAGGCCATATCAGCTGTCAGACTCCAGTCCTCAAATCTTACTGAAACCTCTTGCTCTACCAGAGGCCACTGTGGCATCAGAAGTCTAGACTTCATTTCCGGGGGAGACCCCGTACTAAATCACAGACCATTCTGGCCAGAAAACCAGAATGGAAACAGAAATGTAGGAACAAGACACCCGTCCCATCAAAACAAACCTAAAAATCAGCACCCATATCTATCATAATCACAATGCCAGATGCCTAGAGGCCTGTATATGAACACAACCACAGCCAGTGCAAAATGTCACCCACAGAGCCCAGCTGTCTTAGTTCAGCAGGACCTGAATATCCCAACACAACTGACACACAAAAAAACAAACTTAAAACAAACTTTATAAAGATTTCAAAGATCCTTAAAAAGGAAATAAGGTCCAGCCATTTGCCTGTAAATTTCGTGGATGGATGTCATTGTTTTTCTCTGCTGAGTAGTACTCCATTGCGTATATGTACCACATTTTCTTAATCCATGCTTCAGTTGAGCATGTGTCCTTGTGGTATGATTGAGCATCCTTTGGGTATACGCCCAAGAGTGGTATAGCAGAGTTTTGGAGAAGATTGATGTCTAGAAAATGTCATCCTGACTGAGGTAACCCAGACTCAGAAGGACAAACATGAGCCCTCATCCAGTGACTGATGGAAGCAGATGCAGAGATTCATGGCTGTGAGCCAGGCCGAGCTCCAGGAGTCCAATCAATGAGAGAGAGGAGGGATTCTATGAACAAGGGACATGGAGATTATAATGGGAAAATGTATAGAGATGGCCAGCCAAACTAGTGGAAAGGCATGAACTGTGGACCAATAGCTGAGGAGCTCCCATGGTACTGGACTAGACCCTCTGGATAGATGAGACAGTTGTTTGGCTTGAACTGTTTAGAGGGCCCCCCCCAGGCAGGCAGTGGGATTGGGACATTTGATGCATGAGCTGGCTTTTTGGAGCCCACTACCTATAGTGGGACACTTTGTATAGCCTTGGTGCAGGGAGGAGAGGCTTGGACCTGTCTAAACTGAATGTACCAGGCTCTGCTGAATCCCCATTGGAGACATTACCTGGGAGGAGGTGGGAATGAGCGGTGGGATAGAGAGAATGGTTGGGGCTGGGAGGAGGAATGAGAGGGGAATCTGTGGTTGGTATGTGAAATGAATAGAAATCTCTGAATAATAATAATAAGAGGCAGGCGGACCTTTGTGAGTTTGAGGCCAGCCTGGTCTACAGAGCGAGATCCAGGAAAGGCACAAAGCTAAACAGAGGAACACTGTTTTGAAAAACCAAAATAATAATAATAATAATAATAATAATAATAATAATAATGAGGGAATAAGTAAATCCTTTTAAGAAATCTAGGAAAAGGCAAATAGAAAATTTGAGGTAATAAATAACTCCCTTAAAAAAAGCCAAGAAAAAAAGCTGAAGGAAAAGAATAAAATTGTTCAAGACCTGAAAGTTGAAATAGAAACAATAAAGAAAACACAAACTGAAGGAATTTTGGAAATGCAAAAATCTAGGTAAGAGAACAGGAACTATAGACACAAAAATTATCAACAGATTATGAGAAGTAGAAGAAAGAATTTCAGGCATTGAAGACACGATAGAAAAATAATAGTGCATTAATCAAAGAAAATCTTAAATTAAAAAAAAAATTCCTGACATAAAACATCCCAAAAAACATTGACACTATGAAAAGAGCAAAACTAATAATAATAGAAATAGTAGAAAGAAAAAGTCCCAGCTCAAAGCCCAGAAAAATATTCCATAAAATCATAGAAGAATTTTCTAACCTAAAGAAGGAAATACCTTTAATGGGACAAGAAGCTTAGAGAACACCAAATACATTGGACAAGAAAAGAAGGTCTCCTCACCATACAATAATCAAAATACCAACCGTAAGGAAGAAAAAAAATATTAAAAGTTGCTAGGGAAAGACCAAGTGACACATAGAGGCTAAGCTATTAGAATAACATCTGATTTCTCAATGGAGACTCTAAAAGCCAGAGGACCTGGATAGATGTCCTGCAAACACTAAGAGAGCATAGATTCCAGCCCAGACTACTATATTCAGCTAAACTTTCAATCACCATAGAAGAAAAAATAAGGTATTCCATGGTAATATAAAATGCAAACAATATCTATCTACAAATCCAGCCTTACAGAAGATATTAGAAGAAAACTTCAACCCAAGAAGTTAACTACAACCATGAAAACACAGGAAATAATCTCACACCAGCAAAACCAAAAGAAGTGAAACACACACGCACAAACATACACACACACACACACACACACACACACACACACACACACACACACACACGGGCACACGGGCACATGGGCACACATTACCACCACCACCACCAACAACAACAACAACAACAAGAGAATAACAGGAATCAATCATCTTTGATCATTGATGTCTCTCAATATTAATATATTCAATTTCTGAATAAAGACATTCAATAACAGAATGGATGGGAAAACAGGAAACATCCTTCTGCTGCATCCAAGAAACATGCCTCAAGATCAAAGATAGATATTGCCTCACAGTAAAGGGTTGGAAAAATATTTTCCAAGCAAAAAACTTAAGACACAAGCTGTTATAGCTATTATAATATCTAACAAAAAAGACATTAAACCATAATTAATCAAAAGAGATGGGGAGGGACAATTTCTACTCATCAAAGAAAAAATCCACCAAGATGATATTTCAGTTTTTAACATCTGTATCCCAAAGACATGGGCATCAACATTTGTAAAGAAAACATTACTAAATATTAAATTGTTCATAGACACTCACACATTGATAATGGGAGACTTCACTACCCTATGGTGATATTTTATTTGTACTGAAATATGATTTTAATTTTATGTTAATAAATAAAGTTGCCCTGGGGTCAGAGCTATTAGAGCCATAGCAAGCGCATGGTGGTTAGAAAAGCTAGGTAGATGTCTTTGTGTTCGAGTCTCTTATCAGTTTTCTGCAGGAAATCACGGCCACGCCTAACATCAACTGAAGTCTCCAGGAAGAAGATGGGGCCCCACAACAACAACAATTCCACGTGGACAATAATAATATCACTAAGCTGACAAACATCATCTACAGATCAGCTTTGAACTACAAGGTGCTCAGAGCAATTTTGAGATGACTAGCTGAGATGATCCAGTCTCAGAGACTACTTGAATAAGGACTTGAGATAAACCCTGAACTTTGGCATTATACACAGACTGGATAATAATGAAGGATATAGTTACCTTTCCTAGAATTTGACAATAAACCTAAATTTTTCTTTCAGGATAAAGATAACTTCGCTCATATCCAGCAGGAAGCAATTTTAAGAATATGACGCCCACATTCCCAAAGAGGCAGTGTGGGGCAGGTGTTTTTTTTTTTTTGGTTCTTTTTAACAGGTTTTGGGTCTGGGATAATTTTCATTATTTAGGGGGGTTGGTTACAAGTTGTTGTCAAGGGTTAGGAAAAAGGCTAAGCAAAGGAGATTAGATTTAAGGTTCTTGTTTAAAAAAAAGAAAAGAAAAGAAAAAGACAATTACTAGTTTTAAATACTTTACATTATTACCAACTATTAGGATATAAAGAAATGACAGTTAGTAGTTAGACATTGCAATAGAAATTGCAGTCATATTAGATATGTTTTAAAAATTGAGCAGAGATATTTTAGACAGGTCATCTTCAAACCCTTCAGAGATCTACTGAATATGGGCATTTAAAATGTTTTAATAACTTAGAAATTTTTCTTTTTTGAGACATGTCGGCTCCTGGCAGTACCAATCTACTTCAGAGAAAATATGGGCATTGAAGAAACTGCATATGGAGTCAACTTTCACTGTGGCAAAAGTTAGCCACTGGACAACAAAGTATCCTCAAATCAACAGGACAAAATGGACAGACAGAACACGAAACAAAGGACTACTGCTTCCTACCAAAACAAGTGTGGTTATGGCTTTATCAAAAAGCATCTTCTGAGGCCAGGACAATATGGCACCATCCCTGAAGTGGCCTTCACAATCCGGAAAAGGTACACTGCCCTTTTCTTCGAAGGCAGCTGAACAGGCAGTGGGCCAATGGCTTCTGTTGTGCAATGGAACAGCAACTGAAAGCTCACGCCTCTCAATAGTAGACTGGCATTTAATAGAGGGATGTGGAGAAGAAGGGGATGCTGAGATGAAGCCATATGTACACAGCCAAGAAGAATGGACAGCTGAATTCAAAAACCATCAACAATTTCCAGAATTTAAAATCCTGAATCATGACATGACACTAGTGGAATTCAGGTGTTTCTGGTACATGGACTGCTCTCACCCAATGTGAGGTTGAACTGTTGACCTTGTATACATCCTACATCACAAATGAGTCTGTCAGATACACTAAGCCTATAGGCTGAGGATGATGCCCCAACACTGCGGAGAAACCTCAGGTGACTGCCCAGGCAGCTGGCTGTTTCTGTCAACTCACAAAATTTTTGAAAGTTGCTTGCATGTACTTCCTGTTTTTATTTTTGTTAGCTAATATTATTCCCTTCTTGGGTCTCTGAGGGAGTTGAAGATTAGTTAGTTATAGTTGAAGATTAATTAGGATAAAAAGTGAATTAGATAGATACATTTTGGACTTACTAAAATAGGATAGATAAGGGAATTATTTTCTCTGATTTGTCAAATACAAATGGACTAGACACCTTTCTCTTTTACACTGGCTCTGTTTTTCTTATTTTAATAAGATGATTGGATACATCTACACTACCCCACTGTCACCATTTGACAGGTCATCCACACAAAAACAAAAAAGAGAAATACTGGAGCTAATATACAATATGAGCGAAGAAACCTACCAGATATCTACATAACATTTTACTCAAACAAACAAGAATATACCTTCTTAGCAACTCATGGAACATTCCCCCAAATTGACCACATTGGTCATGAAACAAGTCTCAACAAATATATGAAAATTAAAATAATCCCCTGAATCCTATTATAATACCAATGATTAAAACTCAATTTCAACAACAGCAGAAATAACAAAAAGCCTTCAAACTCATGAAAACTGAACAGTGCTCTCCTGAGTGACTGCTCGGTCAAGGAAGAAAGAAAGAAAGAGAGAGAGAGACTGAGAGAGAGAGAGAGAGAGAGAGAGAGAGAGAGAGAGAGAGAAAGAGAGAGAGAGAGAGAGAGAGAGGGAGAGAGAGAAAGAGAGAGAGAGAGAGAGAGAGAGAGAGAGAGAGAGAGAAAGAAAGAAAGAAAGAAAGAAAGAAAGAAAGAAAGAAAGAAAGAAAGAAAGAAAGAAAGAAAGAAAAGAAAGAAATTGTATTAACTCCTAGCATAATTGTCATCGGAGAGGCTTCACCCAGCAACTGACAGTAGCAGATGCAAATTTTCATAGCCAAACATTAGGCAGAACTTGGAGAATCCCAGGGAAGATGGGGAGGAAGAACCATAGGAGCTATGGGTTGCTGTGGAATAATCCTCTTGTACACTGTAAAAGTTTGTCAATTGAATTGGTCAGTAACCATGCAGGAAGTTTGGGTGGGGCAACCAAACTAACAATGCTGGGAAGAAGGAGGGTAGGGTCTAGGAGTTGCCAGCCAGACACAGGAAGCAAGATGAGAATGTCATACTGAGAAAAGGTATCAAGCCACATGGCTAAACATAGATAAGAATGATGGGTTTAATTTAAGTGTAAGAGCTAGTTAGTAATAAGTCTGAGCTACTGCCTAGCATTTATTAGTAATATTAGGCCTTTGTGTGGTTATTTGCAAACAGGTAGGCCAGAGGGAACCATCTGTTTACCATGGGAATCAAGAAAACCAGGATTACATGGCCCACAGGAGCAACTAACCAGGGCAAACAGAGGCTCACTGAACATGAAGCAACAATCAGAGACGCTGCATGTGTCTGACCTAGGTCTTCTGCATATACATTATGGTTGTGTAGTTTGGTGCTTCTCTGGGACTCCTAGCAGTTCGGACAAAACTGTCTCTGACTCTTTTGCATGCTCTTGGGACCTTTTACCTCCTACAAGGTTGCTTCATCCTGCGATGAAATGAGGTATCTGCCTAGTCTTATTGTAAACTGCTATGCCAATGTTGAATCATATCCCTAGGAGGCCTGTTCTATCTGAAGGGAAACAGAAAAGTGGATCTGAGGGGGAAGGGAGGTAGGTTGGGGAGGAACTGGGTGGAGAAGAGGTAGGTGAAATTGTAGTCAGGATGTAGTATATGAAAAAATAATAAATTAAAACAATATTCCACAAAATAGAAAAAGAAGGAACATTGTCAGATTCATTTTATGAGACCATAGTAAACCCTGACATCCAAATCACACAAAGATTCAATAATGAAAGAGAATTACAGACCAATTACCCTCAGGTACATACTTGCAAAACTACTCAATAAAATACTTGAACACCAAATCCAAGAACACATTAAAAATATCATCCACCATGATCAAATAGGCTTCACTCCAGAGATACAGGGATAGTTCAACATATAAAAGTCAGTCAGCTGGGTGGTGGTGGCACACACCTTTAATCCCAGTACTTGGCAGGCAGATCTAGGTGGATCTCTGTGAGATCGAGGCCAGCCTGGGCTACAGAGTGAGTTCTAGGAAAGGCTCCAAAGCTACACAGAGAAACCCACCATATAAACAAACTGAATGAAAAAAAAAAAAAAAGATCATCTCATCAAATGCTGAAAAACCCTTTGGAAAAAAACCTAACACACCTTCATGATAAAAGTCTTGGAGAGATTAGAGATACAAGGGACATCTCAAAACACAGTAAAGGCAATTTATACCAAGCCTATAGTCCACATAAAAAAATGAATAGAAACTCAGAGCAATTTCACTAGAATCAGGAATAAGACAAGGCTATCCACTCTCTCCACATCTCTTCAATATAGTACTTGACGTTCTGGGGATACAAATTGGAAATGAGTCAAAGTATCTTTATTTGCAGATAATGTGATAGTATACAAAAGTGACCATAAAAATTCTACCAGGGAAATATTATAGTTAATAAACACCCTCAGATTCTGCAAAGTGGCTGGGAACAAGATTAACTCAAAAGACAAAATATAGTAGCTCTCCTTTACACAAATGACAAATGGGCTGAGAAAGAAATCAGGAAAATCAACACCCTTTACAATAGCCACAAATAACATAAAATACATTGCAGTAATATTAACCAAGCAAGTGAAAGACTTGTATGATAAATAACTTCAAGTCTTTGAAGAAAGAAATTAAGAAGATATCAGAAGATGGAAACATCTCCCATACTCATGGATTGCTACAATTAACATTGAAAGGACAACTATTGGCTCAGGACCCTGAAGACCAAGTTCTCAGACCAAGTTTTCAGCACAAAGGAGATTATTTGCCCCAGAGGGATGGAGGCCAGAGATAAAGGACAAAGAAAGGAGATAGAAAAAGGGAAAAGAAAAGGGAATAGGGGAGAGGGGGAAGAGGTATTTGTCCAGGAGGGAGAAAGGACTGCCTCTCCATACAGAGCAGACAGACAAAAAGTGGAACATAGGAACATGGCAGTTTATAGAGATGCAAAGGGAAACCCTGTGTTATGATGAAGTGTTTAATTTTAATTGGACATGTTAATTAGGTGAGCCAAAGGGGGCTTTTGATTGCTGGATTTCAATAGTTTAACAGTTGGACCTTGGTAGTCAACTTCCGGAGGAGGGAATGACCAAATAAGGGAATGAACATTGAAAGCTAGCTTCCAGAATGTAATCTAACTACTTTTTAGCAAGGCAGAAGGAATTGGAGAGAAGGGCAAGGCCTGCTAGAGCCATAGGTTTGAGTGGGTTAGTGTCCCTTCAAACATAGTAAAAATGGCCATCCTACCCAAGCAATCTACATATTCAATGCAATTCTTATGAAAATCACAATACAATTCTTTATAGACCTTGAAAAGACAATACTCAACTTCACATGGAAAAACAAAAAACACAGGATAGCTAAAACAATCCTGTACAATAAAAACTTCTAGAGTTATTACAATCCCTGATATCAAGTTGTACTGTAGAGCTATAGTAATAAAACCCATATGGTGTTGGCATCAAAACAGACAAAATGATCAGTAAAATCAAACTTAAGTCCTAGACATAAATCCACATACCTATAGATACCCGATTTTTGATAAGAAGTAAGAATACACAATCAAAAAAAGAAAGCTTCTTCAACAAATGGTGTTTGTCTAATTAGATGTCAACACGTAGAAGAATGCAAATTAATCCATACCTACCACCCTGCACAGTACTCAAATCCAAGTGGATCAAAGACATTAACATAAACCCAGATACATTGACACTAATAGAAAAGAGAGAGTGGAGAATAGTTTGAACACAGCGGCATGGGAGACAAGTTCCTGTATAAAAAACCAATAGCACAAACACTAGGAACAAAAATCAGTAAATGGGACCTCATGAAACTGAAAACCTTCTGTAAGGCAAAGGATATCTTAAATATCTTAAATAGGACAAAATGGCAGCCTACAGAATGGAAAAATATTTTCACCAAGTCCATATCTGACAGAGGACTAGTATCCAAAATTCACGAAGAACTCAAGAAGCTAGACATCAACAAACCAAATAATCCAATTAAAAAGTGGACTACAGAAACAGAGAATTCTCAACAGTGGAATCTCAAATGGCTGATAAACACTTAAAGACATTCAATATCTTTAGCCATCAGGGAAACGCAAATCAAAATGATTCTGAGATTCCATCTTATACCTGTCAGAATGGCTAAAATTAAAACCACAAGGGACAGATCATGCTGTTGAGGATTTTGAACAGTGGGAAATTTCCTCCATTAGTTGTAGTAATTATATAGTAAAAATTCCTGTAGCCAATATGGAATTCAATATGGTGGTTCCTCAGAAAATTGGGAATCCATCTACTTCAAGAGCCAGCTCTACTATTATTAGACATATACCCCAAGGACATTCCATTCTATCATAAGGACACGTGCTCAGCCATATTCATTGCAGTTCTATCCATAATGCCCAGAAACTGTAAACAATCTAGATGTCCTTTAACTGAAGAATGGATAAAGAAAATGTACTTTTACAGAATGAAGTGTTAGTCAGATGTTAAAGAAAATGACATCATGAAATCTGCAGGCAAATGGATGGAACTAGAAAAGATCATGCTAAGTGAAGTAATCCAGATACAGACAAAAATGATATTCAAACACTTTTCAGTGGACATTAGCTTCAAAGTAAATAATAATCATGCTATAATCCACAGGTCAAAAATGGCTAAGTAACAAGGAGGGCTCAAGGAAGGATGAATGGATCTCCCTGGGAAGGGGAAATCGAATAAATTTGGCAGGTGACCTGGGGACAGGTGGGAATGGGAGCAGGAGGGATCAAGAGGGGGTGAGAGGGACAGGGATGAAGGTGAAGATGATTGGGATTTGGGGGGGGCATTCAGGGGAACATTTGAAAGCCTAGTGCAGTGGAAACTCCCTGAAATCTGTGAGAGTGACCCCAGTGACGTCTCCTAGTAATGAGGCATATGGAGCACAGCTTGACCATCATCAATAACCAGGCAAGGCTCCTGGCAGTGGGACTGGGGCTTCAATTCAGTCACAAAACCTTTGACCTAGCAAGAGGTGCTGGGGTAATGGTGACATAGAACTTGTAGGAGTGACCCGATCAATGACTGGTCCAACTTGAGGCCCATGCTAAGACAGGGAACCCATGCCTGACACTGCCTAGATGACAGGGATCAGAGGCAGTACAGGATGGACTCAAACAAGACTGGGAATAAGAGTCAATTAAATTATACCTAATAATATTTTCCTATGCTCAACTAGGTACCTAGCTCAGTTGTCATCAGAGGGGCATAATCCATCAACTGATGGGATAAGATTCAGAGACCCACAGCCAATTCTGAGGAATCTCCAGAAGAGAATGAGAAAAGATTGTAAGGGCCAGAGATTTAGAAGACACCATGAGAACATGAGCCACAGAATCAACTAAGCAGGGCTCATAGGGCTCAGAGCCTGAACCACAGGCAAAGGCCTTATATGGGTCTGAGCTAGTTCATCTGAATATACCTTATGGTTATGTATCTAGGTTTTCTTGTGTGACTCCCAACAATGGGTGTGCTTGGTGTCTCTGACTCTTTTGCCTGCACTTGGGATCTCTTTCCTCTTATTGTAACTTGTTATGACATGTTTGGTGGATGTCCCTGGGAGGCCTTCTCTGATTTTTGTTTTGTTATATATGTTTGTTTTTGTTATTGTTTATTTTGGCGGGGGTTGAAGGGAAAAAAAAGGAGTGGATCTGAGGTAGAGGAAAGGTGGGAAGAAGGGCTGAGAGGAGTGGAATGAGGGGAAACTGCAGTCAGGATGCAGTGCATGAGAGAAGATGAAAATCAAAATAACAGTAGAACCATGTTAGCTAGTTATGGAAAAGTCCCCAGGAAGACCTTTACAGAGAAAGAAACTATTTTAAAAAGTAGATGGTGACCATTCCTCATGCGTTTTTCATCTCTGCATTTCCAGTAGAGGCAGGATGTTTTAGTCCCACTTCTTTTCTTTCTTATGCTCAAAACAAACAGCATTTGAGATACTAACGATACTCAATCACAGTACAGTTTTGTCTAACTAAACTACTGAGTAATCACCAGTTACAGGCCAAATGAACTCCTAATTGATTGAATCATTGTAGTTTATTTCTAGGCACACAAGTCTACTTATAATAGGGGATTTGATCTGCTTTAGATTTTGCAAATTAACTCTTATCCTGTTGAATTGTCAGGTCTTTTAAAATTATATTGTCTCTGTTATTATATAACCTATAGGAATTTCCTAGAAGTCTGCAGTTGGGGAATTACTCTCTGGTCTTACCTCTTCTTGAAAGGGCTTGCTAATTCTTTCAGTTCCCTAAAGATAAGCCAATAATCAGGCAAAAGACAAATATTGACAGATGTTACTGATCAGCAAGAGATAAAAAGCTAAAATGCAGGTTCAGAGTAGCTGGATTTATGTTGAAGTCCTTGATCCACTTGGACTTAAGTTTTGTGCACGGTGACAGATATGGATCTATTTGCAGCCATCTACACATTGATATCCACTTATGCCAGCACTATTTGTTGAAGATACTTTCTTTTTTCCATTGTATCCTTTTGGCTTCTTTGTCAAAAATTATATGTTCATAGGTGTGTGGGTTAATGTCAGGGTCTTCAATTTGATTCCATTGGTCCACATGTCGGTTTTTATGCCAATACCAAGCTGTTTTTTATTACTGTAGCTCTATAGTAGAGCTTGAAGTCAGGGATTGTGATGCCTCCAGAGGTTGTTTTATTGTACAGGATTCTTTTGGCTATCCTGGGTTTTTTGTTTTTCCATATGAAGTTGAGTATTATTCTTTCCAGTTCTGTGAAGAATTGTGTTGGTATTTTGATGGGGATTGCATTGAATCTGTAGATTGCTTTTGGTAAAATTGCCATTTTTACTCTGTTGGTCCTGCCTATCCATGAGCATGGGAGATCTTTCCATTTTTTGACATCTTCTTCAATTTATTTTTTCAGGGAATTAAAGTTCTTGTCATATAGATCCTTCACTTGCTTGGTTAGTGTTACCCCAAGGTATTTTATGTCATTTGTGGCTATTGTAAAGGGTGATGTATCTCTAATTGTCTTCTCAGCTTCTTTGTCCATTGTATATAGGAAAGCTACTGATTTTTTGAGTTGTTCTTGTATCCTGCTATGTTGTTGAAGGTGTTTATAAGATTTATCAGTTCCTGGGTGGAATCTTTAGAAGAGAAAGTAGGAAGGAGTCTTGAACGCATTGGCATAGGAGATCACTTCCTAAATATAATACCGGTAGCACAGACACGGAGACAAACAATCAATCAATGAGACCTCTTGAAACTGAGAAGCTTTTATAGAGCAAAGGATACGGTCAACAAGGCAAAGCAACAGCCTACAGAATGGGAAAAGGTCTTCACCAACCCCACATCTGACAGAGGACTGATATCCAGAATATATAAGGAACTCAAGAAATTAGACATCAAAACGACCAACAGTCCAATTGAGAAATGGGCTTTAGAACTAAACAGAGAATTCTCAACAGAGGAAACCCAGAGGGCTGAAAGACATTTAAGGAATTGCTCAACATCCCTAATCATCAGGGAAATGCAAATCAAAACAACTCTGAGATACCACCTTACGCCTGTCAGAGTGGCTAAGATCAAAAACACTGAAGACACTTTATGCTGGAGAGGTTGTGGAACTAGGGGAACTCTCCTCCACTGCTGGTGGAAATGCAAGCTTGTACAACCACTTTGGAAATCAATATGGCGTTTTCTTAGAAAATTGGAAATCAATCTCCCCCAAGATCCAGCTATACCACTCTTGGGCATATACCCAAGAAATGCTCAATCATACCACAAGAGCACTTGCTCAGCTATGTTCATATCAGCATTGTTTGTAATAGCCAAAACCTGGAAACAATCTAGATGCCCTTCAACTGAAGAATGGATAAATAAATTGTGGCACTTATACACAATGGAATACTACTCAGCAGAGAAAAACAATGACATCATGAGGTTTGCAGGCAAATGGATGGATCTAGAAAAAATCATCCTGAGTGAGGTAACCCAGACTCAGAAAGACAAATATGGTATGTACTCACTCATAGGAGGATGCTAGATGTGGAACAAGGATGACTGGACTGCTACTCACATCACCAGTGAGGCTACCTGGAAAACAGGACCCCAAGAAAGACATGGAGAAATGGATGAGATCTACATGAACAGCCTGGACATGAGTAGGAGCAATGAAGGGTGAGGGTCGAGGGAAAAAGAGTGGGAGATCCTAGCTGGATCAAGAAAAGAGAGGGAGAACAAGGAATAGGAGACCATCGTAAATGAAGACCACATGAGAAAAGGTAGAAACAAAGAGCTAAAGAGGCCCACAGAAATCCACAAAGATACCCCCAGAAAAGACTGCTGGCAATGGTCGAGAGACAGCTGGGACTGACCTACTCTGGTGATGGGATGGCCAAACACCCTAATAGTTGTGCCATAAACTCCATTCAAGGACTGAGGAATCTGGATGCAGACATCCACGGCTAGGCCCCAGGTGGAGCGCTGGGAGTCTAATTAGTGAGAAAGAGGAGGGTTTATATGAGCGAGAATTGTTGAAACCACGGTTGGATAAGACACAGGGACAAATAACCAAACGAATGGAAACTCGTGAACTATGAACCAAAGGCTGAGGGGCCCCCAACTGGTTCAGGCCCTCTAAATAGGTGAGACAGTTGATTGGCTTGATCTGTTTGGGAGGCATCTAGGCAGTGGTACTAGGTCCTGGGCTCGTTGCATGAGTTAGCTGTTTGATACCTGGGACTTATGCAGTGATGCTTGGCTCAATTTGGGAGGAGGTGACTGGATCTGCCTGGACTAAGTCTACCAAGTCGATCCCAGTCCTCAGGGGAGACCTTGATCTGGAGGAGGTGAGAATGGGGGGTGTGCTGGGGGAAAGGGGAGGGGGGCAGGAAGGGAGAGAACAAGGGAATCTGTGGCTATTATGTAGAACTGAATAGTATTGTAAAATAAAAAAAAATGGAAAAAAAGCTAAAATGCATCATTTTATGCATTCACCATATCCAATACAAAACTTGACCCAGCCAACCATGTTAACTGATCTGGAAAGTTCAGGGCCTTGGCACATACAAGGAAAGGTTTCATTAGGAACACCTGTAAGCTTTTACAATCATAAAACAGAGGTCTAACTTCTGCAGTTTTACCTCTCATCCTATTTTCAAACAGACAGTCATGGTTATCACCAGAATTACATCAGCCTCATTTTCTGAATATAAAATGATTCATTAAAAATGTACTTTGTTTATCGTACAAATTTACTCTCTGAGTAATGATTTGATCAGACACATTGAAATAATTGCACAAGTAATTTCTATAGCAATCACTAAAGAATATGAAAATGAAGTTATTTCTGCTCTCAGTTTGTTAATCATCATCTGCTTAATTACATATTTGCACTTTAAATAATTATTTATTGAGAACCTACTATGTACCCAGAAGTGCAAAAAGAGTAGTAGACTTTCACTTAATAAAAATTCTTGAAGCATATTCTTTTCCAGAAAGAGACACATATGAGTGTACACATCAAAAAGGAGATGCATTCTAAACTAAGTATGCATTATATATGAAAAGATGCATGAATGTGGATTGCTCCTTTGAATTCACAAAGTGCAATCCACTGTCAATCAACTTGACAGGAAAAAGCCTGGAATTTCCCAAGTGTTTTAAAATAAGAGAGATGATAGACCGATTTTTTGTGGCACCATTCCACAGTTCTAGCCTAGAAAAGGCTACCAGGATATCAGCTCTATCTATCTCTGCTCCCTGATTGGTGACTCAGTGCACCAGGCTTCTTCATGCACTAAAGTAGGACTTGTTTTCAAGTTGTGAAAAGACTGCTTTTGTTGAGTATTTCATCACATTAGTGAGATAATGAGTTAGTCCAAGAAGCTACTTGAATAAATGTTACTTAAGCTGAGAACTAATGAATGAGTAGAACTTAGACACACATTTGGTTGTTGAGAAGGAAGCCACTCTACCTGCATTTCAATAACTTTTTTTTCAATAAAAATAATGCAATTTTCCTGACCTGGAAACCACTTCAGGCAACCATATTGGTATCTTTCCAAATGAATCAAGATATTAGTGGAGAAAGTAGTGCTCACAAATGGTATCAGAATGACATTAAAAACTATAACTTCTTGTCCAATATAAAATGATCTCTCCACACTTAACATCTTCCAAAAGTCTCCAAGACAAAAATAAAATTGTCAGATGCAGACGTGCCAGGAAAATCCTGGAAGACAGCCATCCTATTTTGCAGCCCTGAAGAAGAAAGTGCAAGTGTGCAAGGGTAGCCTTCCTTACTCAGCATGGATAAAATGAGACCCATAAAAGTTGTGAGTCTTCATGCTCTACTTCAGATGGCTGCATTTCCCTGGTGTGGAGCTCTGAGGACCTATAACCAGATGTGCCTGTGTGCCAGAGCCTGCTGTTTCTCATAGAACTTTTACTGCTGCTCCAGATGTTTAATTTTGCTAGCTCTGACCACCAGACTCATTCTACTGCTCAAAACTATGAGTTATTCTGTAGTAATGTTGATGATCTGTTTGTTTAACCTAATCTCAGGCAGTTCATCCATTTGCTCAAATGTTTTCAAAACTTTAATTATGGACAAAAGTGTGTTTTAGTCAATAGGAGGGATAGAAAGACATAAATAATTAGAAATAAATGTTGGTCAATGTTATGAAGTGTGAGTGATACCGAATGTGTAGAGGTATAATTTTAAAAAAAGGAAACTGGTTAATCATAAAAGTATTCTTTTCTGTGAAATTAGCCAAAATTTCAACACAGGAGAAACAAGATTAAATCAAGTTTTCTTAATGGACCAGTTCTGAGTAATTTGTATAACACTGAAATAACTATTTCATTCCAGGCTTCACAGAAACTATTGTCTATGAACAAATTTCTGCCTGAGTTCATACATAGTTTTACTAAAAAGCAGTCATGCCTGTTTGTGCTTATTGTCTGACCTACTTTCTACAGCTGTTTTCTATCAGTAGTATGGGTATTTACTAGACATTGTAGTTTGGAAATCCTAAAATCTGTAATGCCAGTCTTTCATAAAAAAAAGTTTTCTGACTGCTTTTGAATTCATATTATATAAATAATGGTCTTCAATTTCATCTTCTCAAGGATATGTTTAAAACATATTGTAGCTAGAGTAATTATTTTGGATTTTGATGTTTACTAAAATTATAAACTGTTATGTTTGAAAAGGGATGTACAGGGCATTTAGTCCAACCAACTCTATGAAAAGTGTCTTTTATTCCATTTCTGATAGATGCACATTAATGCTTTTCTTGAATAACTCTATGTCAGGGAACTAGATTATCTCCTGGTACATGTTGAATAGATGGACAATGCTATTAGGTGAGAAAAAAAAATTTCTTGTTTTCAAACTGCATTTTTATTTATAAAACTTACTGATTATGTTTCAGTCTGCACAGACATGGAAGAATAAATATGCAGCCTTTACACCCTGTGCCATATAGCAATATCCTGACAAATGGCTTCTAGTGTCTAGATAAATGCAATAGACCAGTAGACATCATCTTCACTGTTCCTGGATACTGATTCAATTTGTGTGGTACATAAATTGTAAAAATGTGTCTTTAAATAATATATACCGGTTCATTGATATAGGACAAGTTGTTTAATTTCTAAATATTAAGACATTAATAGCATGGAATATTGTAAAAGTAAAATGCAATGGTAACTAACAGGGCCAGTAGAGAAACAGAGACTGAGGTTTGCATTAAGCCCTGGTTTTAGTTTTTCTTGATACTGTCTTTGCATTTTGCTTTGCTCTTTCTTTTCAAGAAATGAGTCATATGTGGAAAATTATTATGTCATATTCTTTGCTTGAGCATAGCTCATGGGTGAGCCCATACTCTTCTAGCAATAATTTATATCTAAACAAACTAATACAAGACAACAAATTCATTCTTTGTACTACACAGTTCGTGAAAATATATGAAAATAATTGAGTGTATGAATAATTATGAATAAATTTATGAATTAGTTTACGATCAATAATTTACAATACTTTAAATTCCTGAGAAAGGTAGCAGAAAGATTCATTACATAAATTATTTTGCTTAAAAAATTCAGTCTTTTTCAGTCATGTTTAATAAATATTTTGTTGCCTGGGGGCCTAATGAAAATTATGTATTATAATCGTTTGTCTGATGATGGTATAAGCACAGCTTAAGGCACAAAATGGCTTTTTGATGTGGCTTCCAGCAGTTTTTGAACTCATTCTTACAATAATTAAATACCTTTTAAAGTGATTATAGATCTTTCTGATTACAACTATTCTTTAGACAAATAGAATTATTTGCTCAGTTTATGGGATCTTCATGAGCTGATAATTTTTTTCAGATATACCAAACATCTTAGTGTTATGTTTTTCAGTGAAATAAATTATTTGACTGACTTACCATTACATTATTATTTAAAAATTATAACTTTTTCAGTTCCATTTAGCTTTTTTTCATTTCTTAGTGATTTTTTTCAGATAATTAAATTGTACTGATTTGAGCCAGAGAAATGGCCTAGCATTTAAGAGAGCATATTGCTCTTCCAGAAGACTGAGACCCATGTACCAATGTCAGATGGCTCATAACTGCTTGTAACTCCATCTCCAGGGGATCTAATACCTTCAACTAAACTCCACAGGAGCCTGTATTCACTTGAGAATACACACATATAAAACACACACACACACACACACACACACACACACACACACACACACACACACACACAATTTGCTCAGTTTCTACTAACTTAAAAAAGCTAATACAAGTATGTATATATAAGATAGCACTCAATAGTCTAAAATTTCTCATTTATTTACAAAGATGAACTTTGGTTAGGTCGCAGTGGGCACTTGCGTCATTTTTTCCCCAACAAATAAATACATAGAAAGAAAGGAGAGTATTGTTGGAACCCAAGTAGAAATTTCCAATATAATATTAGTAATTTCTTGAGTATAATGAAATACACTGGTGTATCTACTAAGTGGTTCTATACTCATTTGTTCAAGAATTTCCATCTTACATTACAGTACCCATTGTTACCATTTTAATTCATGGACAGTCCCCCCTTTTCCAGTACCTATGCTGTACAAACTCAATCTCTTCATGCTCATCCTCATTTGGTCCTGCTCTCTCTCCTCCACAAACAACTATCAACATCTTATAGAATCACCGAATCATAAATTTATTTTTTAATTTCCATAATGTTAATTAATATGGAGACTTTAAATTCAAATGGGATAGTGGATTTTTGTGCAGTATGAAAAATATGATAGAACTTAGAAGCACAATTACTTTAATGGAGAAGAGCATGATTCAATCAAATTCAATTCACAATTTCTTCTACTTAGTCCTGCTCTTATCTAAAGCCAGATTAAGATTTAGTATACTTCTAGGAAAGAAATCAAAGTGAAAAATAGGAGGCCTATGGTAGAAAGTATTTCTCTTTAGTGGTCATAAATGTTCCAAATATAATAGTATATTAATAATGAAAAAAAATTCTAACAGTCACTCAGAACAGTTGAAATTAAATTATGCATGATTAGTATTATTTGTTATAATACATTAATTTATACAACACATTATAAATTATATATATTTGTCACAGAATAATCATTAGTGGTTCTTTTTTATTAGTGTATGTTACTAATTTGGAAAGTCAGATACATTTGAAGGAGAATTAGTCTTCGACCACTTGTGCATGGTCACGGTCCATACTCAGGTTCATACTCAAATTTAGCAATCTGCAATTTGAATCTATTGCCTGTTATAATCTCACTTCTAGTGGATTGTTCTGTCAATTGACAGAAAAAAATCTGTCAATTGACATGCATTGTTAAGAAATAGTCATTGTTGCAGAAATTAAAATACCACCATAGGTCATTAAGTTCCTTAAATATACTTGTTTTCTTGGAATATGAGAGTGTCTGGAGAGCGCCTTTTCACACAGGTGGCAGGATGTAAAATTCATATTGCATTCTCATGTTCCCTCATTTTTATTGTTTATGTACTTCTTTTCTTGTATACCTACATACACCTGTACACAATTTCCCTTATAAACAAAGAATATTAAAAGTCTGAAATGTACTTTTAAATACATTCAGCAATACTTTCTCTATTATCAGTCACCATAAAAATATATGTAAGCATATTTAAATATGAATAAATTAGAGTAGTGGTCATTGGTGACTGGTAATTTGACAGGATCTAAAATCACTTGTAGGTAGGATTTTTGGACATGTTTATGAGATATTATGTTGATTAGGTTATTTTTTTGTCATGAGGCTCATTATAATATGAATGGGGCCATCTCTGACACTAATATTCACCACTTTCTATTTTTTTGTTGTTATTGTTCATTTGTTTGTTTTTGTTCTGTTTTATTTATTTTTAATAAATTATATTAAATTAAATAATTATATATATTATTATTATTATTAACTGATACAACACATCCTTCCTGTAGTTTCCCCTCTCTCCACTCCTCTCAGCCTCCCCTTCTGCCTCTCTCTTCCCCAGATGCACTCCTCATCCATTTTGGCTACTCTGTGTTTACTGTTGCAGATGTGGTATGACTAGGTGTAATGTATCAAAAACCTTGACTTCCCCGCCATTCATATTTTCTTCAGCACAAAGGGGAGTTACAACTGAGATAAAAAAAAACAATGGGAGAGATGTTATAGATAAAAACAATCGAAAGGGGTAAAATTCTAGGATAGAAATTAATTTATATAAAAAACAACAATATTCATTTAATTAGAGTGTAACTCGATGTTTGAATAGTCACCTAGCATATGCGGGGTCCTGGGTTCAATGCCCAGTACTGCAGAAATTGCAATATTTTTGAATAAATGTATTAAAATATTTTTTCTCTCCAAAGTGAAATGTTATTTCTATGTATTTCTACATAGAAACTAGAAATGTTATTTCTATGTATTTCTACATAGAAAACTAAGACCATAAAATGTAATATAATATTTATGTGCCATTGACTACCTGTAATTTATCAACTGAATTTTGAGATAAACTGGATAACTCCTAGAGACATGATTTCACTCGTTTGACCCTTGGTTATTACTTACTAACAGCTGTCCTATATGGTCTAGAGAAAGATCTATGATAGACATAATTTTGGATTTAATGAATGAGTTTACTAAATACATAGCTATCAAAAAAAAAGAATAAAGAACAAGTAGAGAGGTAGACAAATTGATGAATAGACAGCCAGACAGATAGATAGAAAATACCATGAACTTGAGTACTCAAAAAACAACCAACAGAAACCAGCTAGGAAGTCCACTGACACAGTCATCTGGAGTTACCATTTAATAGAAGTGCTTCCATTGCTGAATCCTCTAATGTTATACTTGTATCTAGGTGGTTATTAAATTAATGTAAAATAATATTTAAATACAAAAATAAATATTAATATTAACAAAATTATGATTGTTTAAAAGTCAAATTGAACATCATTGACTGGCATAATAAATGATTATGAAGACTATAGAAGATAGGATAATATAACAATAGGAGTAAGATGTCCTCTCATTCAAGAATCCTAACACATAAAGAAGTAAGGAAAAATCATGTAAAAATTCACATCGCAACTATAATCCATCACAACTGAGTGAATGGACTTCTAATTCCATTCAGGTTTGACAATAATATGATTTGGCAAGCAGGCAAAGAATTATTTTTCTCTGCCCAGGGGCTATTTTCTTCAAACACATGCTACTTTCAATGGCTTCACAGACATATTTTAATTTAAAATTTCAGTAAATCTTTAATTTAAAACTAGTGTCATTTAAACATTTAAATTCACATTACATGCTTTTCAATCAAGTCAATAACTAGGGTCACAAAGGAATCTCACAAAAGTTGAAACAGAACAGATTCTTGCTACAGTGCATACCTGATTTTCAAATCAGGCCTTGATCACAATCCATTTATCCAGAGTAAAAGCTCATGGGATGGCTTGCTTCAGGGCTATCACTACAGTCTTGCTATTAAGCACAAGGCCATGGTACTTCAAGGATATCTCTACAGTCTCGGTATTAAACAAAGCCAGGGTACTTCAATTGAGTCAGATGCTCAACTCATGCTCTAAATTTTATGGTAAATAAAGTGTAAAAACTAAACTACTTCATTATAGTTACTTATTCGTGTGTGTGTGTGTGTGTGTGTGTGTGTGTGTATGTATGTGTGCACGTGTATGTGCCCTTTCACATAAGCATTTATGCCAAGAAATGCAAGGGCAGATCAGAGGATAACTTGACTGAATTGGATCCCTCCTTCCACTATATGTGTCCTGAGACTGGAATGTTGGTTGCCAGGATTTTTGACATGTGCCTTTCACCACTGAGCTGATTCCCCAGATCAATTTCAAATTTTCCTTTTCTTTCTTCCTTCTTTTCTTTGTTCTTCCTTCCCTCCTTCCCCCTTCCCTACATTCTTTATTTCCTTTTTCTTTCCTTTCCTTCTTTCTTGTTTGAAATTTTAATTTAAAAAATGGGGGTTGTGGTGAATTGAGATAAAAACCTACAAAAAGCAGGATGCAATAGTTGGTTCTTTCCTTTCACTAATGTGTCCCATCAGTGGAACTGAGGTCACTAGGTATGGTGAAAAGTACCTTTATCCATTGCACTCATTGCTTTCCTGACAAAGACTAAACTTTTATGATTGTTCAAAGGCTAGGGATGTAACTCAGTAGTGGAGAATTTGTTTGACATCCATGAAGTCCTGGATTTCATACACACCACTCTACATAGGAAAAAAATGATTCGTGTTGTTATTATTTTTCACAAAGATTCTTGTCAGATAGGCCTTAATAGAGACTGAAATCTGTCCATATATCCATATTCTGCAGGGGAAATTCTAGTATATCAAATGCTTTGGAAAATACCTCGGCCATTCCTGTCTTTTATCTTCTCTAATAAACATGTATTTTTGGTCAACAACTTAGGTAAAACTTAGAGTCACATATATCATAGAAAGATATTTTACAAGATGATGTTTAAAGACACTATAAGTTAGTAATTGATGAAAATTTTCAGAGAAAAGTATTTTCTTCCCTTGGAATGTCTTTATAAAGAAACATCCTCTTCAATGATCATATACAATCACATGACTTTCCATTTCTTTGAGTTACTTTTACTTGGAGGTTGAAGAAAAAAAACAAAGTAACCTAGAGCCACCACTCATTAAATGAGTATCCTTAGTCTCTCATGGCACACGATGGTTATGAAAAGTCAAGGAGGCCAGCTTATTCTTCCTTCCTTTTTGATTTCTAACCTTCCAGATATTATTATTTCTCTTTTTGCAAGCTAATAAAGAATAGGTTGCCTAAGGAGGTGTTGTGGCCAATGGCTTTGATTCAAGAACTCAGGAGGGAGAGGCATAGGACCTCAGAATTCCAGGCTAGCCTGATCTACAGAGAGTTTCAGGACAGCCATGCCTACAGAGAAAAATCCTGTCTCAAAACAACAACAACAACAACAAAGAGTAGATTGCTTAGATTTTTCTAGAACAGTATTTGGAATCTGTTCATCTTTAATAATTAAGGGCTATAAAATTCATTTGTTGAGAATTTGGTGCTAAAATACAGAATTATTTTTACTTAAAATGAGGAATTTACTTGGGCAGATTTTTAGTTATCAGGCAATTTTGTTCAAAGTAACATTAAGATCATAAGTACATGCTGGGCGGTGGTGGCACACTCCTTTAATCCCAGCACTCTGGAGGCAGAGGCAGGCGGATCTCTGTGAGTTTGAGGCCAGCCTGGGCTACCAAGTGAGTTCCAGGAAAGGCACAAAGCTACACAAAGAAACCCTGTCTTGAAAAAAAAAAAGATCATAAGTACAAAATATATTCTTATCTTGATCAGGAAAAATAAAACAGAAGAATCTTAACAATTGAGACAATTGAGAACATATGATGAATCTATCTATAACATAAGCCAAATATGCTGATTGCCATATATGAAGGACACACATACACACAAACACAACAAAATACAAAATACCTTCAAATACAACTACTCAATTGAATGAATAAAATTACTTTAGTGAGAGTACGGCAAGCCAGGGATTATGTGGAATGCTTTCGTATATTTGGTCACTCCAGTCACTCAACATCCATTTTTTTTTTTCAAGAATTTCAAAGTGAGACTAGAAGAAGCAGATAGATTTTGTCACTTACAGGGGCTCCCTAGCTTTCAAAGTTGGCATTTTTACCTTCTAGGCCTGTGTCAATTTGACTTCTCTGGCCTGACCTCAAAGGGTATGTTTCTCTGACAAGAGGCCTGTTTCCTTGTTTTAATCCCAGGCACATCAACGCTATATCCAGTTGAGGCCTGTATAGTCTGGGCTTTAGCTCCACTGTATGTGCAATGTCTTTCTAGCATGAGAGATGTCCCAGCTTGAATGGAACCTTTACATTTCCCCTCATTTTTATCATTATCCAATAAAGTAAATGATAATAATACAAATAGATAATCCCCAGCATGACACACTAACCAGTTTCTTATAAGAACAATCCTTCACATATGATAAACTTGGCTAAAATCTGTGGCCACTATTTTGTCTTTTAATCATAATCACTAACTTGTAAATAAAAAAAAATGCTACTTTTATCACAGATCATCTTTCCTGAATTCCCATTTCCTAATACTTACTGTGTACGGTGATGGTAAATTCCAATTGTCAATTTGACATAATGTAGAATCATCTTTGAGTTTAGCTATGGGGATTATTTTGATCACATTGAAAGAGATAGGAAGACCAGTCCACTGTGAATGGCACTACCCACTCACTAGGATACTGGACTGTAGAAGTGGATAAAGCATAATCAGCAGCAACTTGTAGCTATCTTTCCCCTTTCCTTTATGGATGTTATGTGTCCTACTGCTTGAAGTTCCTATTGTCTTGACTTCCCAGCCATTGTGACCTGACTCCATCGAGTTACTTTTTTCAGGATATAATATCACAAGAGAAAAAAATAAAATGCATGTGTATTTAAAATAGAGTTCAAATTATTTTTTCAGAGAGTGCAATACATGAAGTGTGAAGACAAATACAGAATAAATTCAGGTTTTCACATTCTCATATTAACAGAAGTATTAATTTAGGATTGTTCTTTTAGATGACCTCTTATATGTCATATAAATCTGTATCGGTGTGCAAGGAAATTGTTTCTCCCAGCACAACATTTACTGATCCATGAACAATCTCAAGGTGGCTTCAGTAATATATATTAATATACATACATAATATACATTAGTTCTTCCCTTTAAAATCTTCTAGCTTTCTACTTTCATCAAGAACAACTGATTTATTTTGTGAATTATGATACGATGATCCAAAGCAGAATCCGTTTCTATCATGTACCACCGTGCCTCCACATCTGTTATTTTCTGCATCATTATTACATTTGTGTTCATTTCAGTTTTTATTTCTTTCACCTTGAAAAATATTATCATAGTAATAAGATTAGTTAATAACCATATTTAACTCTGTGATCATAAATATTTGTTACAGCCTTCTCTGATGATAATAACAGCCATATTAGAAAGACTGTTTAATACTACCTATGTATGTTGAACATGTGCACATTTAGACAGCTGATAAGTATACTAGCTAATTAATTATTCATTGTATGACAAATATTTAATCTCAATTTATATCTGTTGCTAATTCAATTTTATTATAATCAAATGAGTGAAATCAATAGGGTGTTGTAGATACATTACTTTCAAAATATACACGGATGGATCGATGAATGAACACAGGTACTGATATATACATATACATGCAATCACTCTTAGTTTTACCTAGATTCAACTATAATAAAAGGAAATTTCACATCTAATTACCCAGTGCCATAATTTCAGATGGCACATCTGGCTGATTGTCCTCGCTATGCACTATTATGGGATTCGGCACCTGCTCTAATTCAGAGAAATATCAGGTACTGGGAGAAGAAAGGGGTCCACCAGGTGTTGGTAATTTGACTCCAAGGACAGTAATCTTATGCTCAACTGCAGGCTGTCTTCATACATTGGGAAGGCCATGTACAGCAATGCTACTGTCCTCATCTTTACATTCAACTCCCTCAATTGTTTCCCCGATTCTTTCTATTTTCAAGCATTTTTCCCAGTTTCCATTTACTCTTATCCCTCATTCATTAGAAGAAGACAGATTAAGCACAGCCATAAAAAACACATAGAATACCAGATTAATGCTTTCCAATTAAATGAAATCTTAAGGTCAGTTCAACTGGGTGACCTGAATTATGGATCTTACTGTAATTTGTTATTTTGGACTCCAGGTTATGGGGAATATTTATTCCTTCATTATCTTTGACAATAACATGATGGAGTCAGAGAATATATGCATCTTGGGATTTAAGATATTTTTGCTCTTTGCTTTACATCTTGACAACACAGAAGGGTCAACATGGCAGTAATTTTTAAGTCTCAAATCTTCGTTATCTGTGTTCAAATCTGTAGCTGTGGTTGTCTTGACAATAAAATTTTTGCAAACTTGTGAATTTCTGATAAACTTCTTAATAAACTTTATATGCTAATCATACCAATTTTTTATAGATACAACTCTGTATTAAATTGTAGTCACATTATATTTCTTTATTGTAACCAGGCACTCTTCTAAACAATTGTGCCTCAAGATTTCTTGGAGTCACATGATTTAATTTTCTATTTTAACTATAAATATTCTGAAAGGAAAGAAGACAAAGTGTTCCAATGTTGACAGGCTGTTTAATCTTCGTCCTGGCTTGTTGTATGCTATCTCTAGGCAACAAATAGAAGGTTTGATTTTAGCATGATTGGTGTAGGGGTACTGCAAGGAATAAAATTTTTCTTGTTGCTGTTAAATACATCAGACACAGAGCAACTTAAAGAAGGAAGGTGTTTTTTTATTATAGTTTGAGAATATATAGCTAATATTGGCTGGGTTGTAAGGGAGGCAGTAGATGAGGCAAGTGTTCACATTTCATCTGCAGAGAGGAGGCAGAGAGAGAGTGATGAATACTATGTTTGAATTGCTTTAAAATAAAATATCTGTGGGGGAAGGCATCCCCTGGAAAGAGCTAGAAACCTGGTTCAGAGGAAATTTCCAAGAACTTATGAGGGTGATCCTAGCTAAAACTCCTAGCAATAGGAGATATGGAGCCTGAACCGGCCATCTCATGTGACCAGGTAAGACATATGGTGGGGGGATTGGGATACCAACTCAGCCACAAAACCTTCAACCTACAGTTTGTCCTGCCTACAAGATGTGCTTGAGTAAAGGCGGCACAAAATTTGTGGGAGTGGCCAGCCAATGACTGGTCCAGCTTGAGACCCCTATCTTCAGAGGGAGCTCACCTTTGACACTGCCTGAATAGAGATCTAGGATATAACCAAACACAACTGGGAGAAAAAAGTCAATGGAATGATTCTTAATGATAGTCTGCTATACTCATAGATTGATCCCTAGCCCAGTGGTCATCAGAGAGGCTTCACCCAGCAACTGATGAGAGCAGATGCAGAGACCTATAGCCAAACATTTGGTAAAGTTGGGGGAATTCTGAGGAAGAAGGGGAAGAAGAAATTTTAGGAGCCAGAGGGTCAGGACACCATGAGAAAACGCACAGAACCAACTAACATGGCCTTATAAGGGGGCCATTATGAGTCCATTTATTTCATGGTCACTTAGTAGAATAATTGTAGTATATTTTACCTCAGGTTACATGACTCACTTAGTAACATGCTTTTTGCCTAATTGGCAGTGTCAGGTATGGGTTCTATCCAGTAGAGATGGCCTTAAATTCAACCAAAGTACAAACAGCACACTTACCTAGAAAAAATAGGGGGAGCAATAGCACTCACACAAAATATATATCTTGTAATAAATCTAAAGAAGTGAAAGACATGTATAATTAAAACTTTTAAGGCAGTGAAGAAAAATTGAAAATGATATCTAAAGGCTGGAGACCTTCCATCTCATGGTTGATATGACTGATACTATGAAAATAATCATCACTTCTCCTTTTAACGTAGCATAGGATCCCTTCTCATAGACTGTCCTGATCTATATTTAGGGTTTATCCTCTCATGCAAACTTTTTTGAAAACACCTTCACCGACCCATTCAGACTTGGGTTTCCAAGATGATTCTGTGTCCGTTGAGGTGAACAACAAAGCTGATCCATCACAGAACTAATTTAGTATTCCAGAGAAGATAAATTTGCATCTGTGAATAATTATCTTTTCCTGGTTCTGTCCATATTGTGGAAGCATACATCCATATCTCATCAGTCTTTTCCTATTTAAAAAAAAATTCATATTCATTTATTTCAATTTGTTTGTTTTTATTACTGGATGAGCTATCTATAAGTTAATTATATGCTGTCATTTATAATTCTCCTTCACACAGTCTATTCTTACTATACTACACTGGACAAAAGTGGAGATTGCTGATTTTGCCCTATATAAACTAGTCACACAAATTAACTTAAATCACAATTGCTGATGTAGTATTAAATGCTCTTCAGTACATTAGCATTGTACCTTTCCTAAAGCTAAGGCATATGGTACTTATTTCAGAGGTTAATTATATAAAAGGCACACTGAGTCCTTGGTACCTGACAATGAACATGGGTCTGTAGTTGAGGATTTAAACAGCCCCTTAGTTGCCTGTGTTTTTTTGTAAAGACCGAATTCATTGCTTTTATTAAAGCTGTTCATGGGTTCATATTGTCAAATTCTAGTTTACTCAACAAGTTTGACCCATTCAAATTTGAAATACTATTTATAGAAAGATACCCTTTATGTTGGTCCAAATTAATGATTTATCTAAATACATTGTCTGTCTGTTGCAAGGAAAATATTGTACTATCTTTCTTCACATTTACTAGCATAATTTGAGGAGCAAACAAAAATCAACCCATACACAATATTATAAAATATTAAACTTAATCTTAAGACATATTTATAATTCCTATTTTATTTGAGGAGCATTCCTACATAGTTCTCAATGATTCAAATAAACAAACAATATCAAGCATAACAGTTTAGTTAATAAATGTAATAAATTACTAAACATATTGAAATACTTGTGTTTTAATTTACATATTTTTCTAGAAATACCTTTGCAATTTACAGTATACAAATATACTATCTGTCCTAATTGTATAGCATATGGTAAATAGTACCTTTTCAATTCTTTCTGCTGCTCTGTATTTCTATTTTTATTTTTTTCATACTTAAGATTTTATCATATGATGAACTAAATGATTCACAATTAATACATTTCAACGAAAAACATCAGTGTGACGGGTTTAGAAGCCCATGGATGAAGCAAAGATGGGGTTTGCTTCCTGAGTGGACAGTCTCTTTTTTTTTTTTTCCCGGCATTATTCTCTTTTTTTTTTTTAAAGAAATTTTTTCATTAATTTAACACACCAAAGATCCCTCTCTCCCCTCCTCCCATACCCCCAGCGTCCCCCTTCCAACCAACCTCCCCACTCCTCACAACAAGAAGGCAATGCCTTCCATGAGGAGGCACATTGAGACAAGTCCAAGCCTTTCCCCCTGCTCAAGGCTGTACTAGATGTCCCATCATAGTCACTAGGCTCCAAAATGTCTGTTCATACACCAGGGATGGATTCTGATCCTACTGCCAGGGGACCCCCCAAGCAGATCAGGCTACACAACTGTCTCCCCACACAGAGGGCCTAGTCTCGTGAAGACTCCACAGCTGTTGATCCAACTTTCATGAGTCCCCACTAGTTTGGTTTGGTCGGCTCTGCAGGTTTTCCCCATCATGATCTTGGTGCACTTGCTCGTAGAATCCCTCTTCTCTCTCTTTGACTAGACTCCTGGCTTTGTGTTTTTAATAGTGCCTTATTTTATTTAGAGAACTGTTTACTACTGTGTACAGTGGTGTTTGCACAATGATACTCATTGCTATTGAACCAGAATAAAATCATGTAATATACAATGTAAATTAATTTGTTCTGTATGTCAAAGTGTGCTCAACTGATGAAATAACAGGAGCTATTTAAAATAAAACATATGATTAATGACAGGTATTTTCTTTTATAAAATAATATGTTTAGGTATCCTGTTGAAGACAATCAATGTATTTTATACTTCTTAAAATGTATGTAAATATAATTTTAGAAGTCAGAAAATTACATAAAATATTTATAATATTTATGAATTATATCAGTATTATAAGCTCTATATATTTTTCTCAAAATTAAACATTATGCATATAGAAATTTTAGAAATTGAAGTATAAGAATTAAAAAATACAACAAAATTCTTTTAATGCTATCTCCTGGCAACTTCCTTAATTTGTCACCATAATAACTACTAGGTGTGTTGGTTTGAATAGAAATGGCCCCCATGGGCTCAAATATTTGAATGCTTGGTCATAAGGGAGTGGTGCTACTTGAGAGAGATTAGAAGGTTTGGCCTTGTAGTAAGTGTGGCCTTCTTAGAGGAATGGTGTCACTGAGCAGATTTTGAAGCTTCAAGGACTTAAGGCAGGCCCAGGGTCTCTTCCTGCCTGCTGCTTGTAGATATGGATATGAAACTCTCAGCTACTCTTCTGCATCTTGTATATCTGATGTCATGCTTCCTGCTAAGATGACAATGGACTAAACCTCTGAACTGTAAGCCAGCTCCAATTAAATGCTTTCTTTTTATAAGAGTTGCCATGGTCATGGTGTCTCTTCACACAGTAGAACACTGAAAAAGACACTAGGCAAGGAGCATATTTTTTACTTACTAAGAATGTGTAAGATTTAATGTAACAAAAGACTATTTAGATTTTCATAAACCAAACTATAATTTCTAACAGTATAATATAGGTAAATAGAATTTAATAATAACCAGAAATTAAGGTTGGGATTTTGGTAGACTTTGCCATCTCTGCTTTGCTGTGGTTTCTCAAGCTCCTGAAGTACGGGAGAAACAGTATTCCATATTAATTCTTGAGATTTTTATCGCATTCAGATAAAAATCTTACTAGCATTTTAAGAGAATGCTTGCTTCTTTGCTGGCAGTAAATTCATTCTTTGGAACGTGGTGTCTCCTAAAAACAGTAGAGTGTGCAGAGACTCCCTGACTCTTCAGCTTCCTTAAAGACCACCAGAACTGAGAACTTCTTATGTCCTTGACATTTTAATGGAACAGCTAAGTTTGCCATCACACATATCATGTCTTCCTATATAACTATTGAGTTGTATACTAACTTAGGGTAGATTTATAATTTCCTCAAGATGTGTCAAAATTTTATAGAATTACTATACTATTTATATAAATGTCCTGAAAATCTGTACATTTTTGTGACTGTGGGAGGTTGTAGAACCCAAATCTTATGAATCATAAGGGATGACTATATGCAAAAAGGTTTTTTAAAACCAAATATAATGTCAAAAACATTAGTGAAATGTGAAACAACTTGAAACTCTAGATACAAGTTGTCTTCCCTAAAAAGCATAAAAATGGAAAGGATATTTAAGGGGATATTGGATGATATTTATCATGTTCAAATATAATGAGAAATGCAAACTTTCAAATAGTTAACCAATATTCCAGCATTCACTGTTTTAAAAATTAATAAAAATGATACTGATGTATATTGTAATTAAACTTAGCAGTCAAAACACACTTGTTATGCAATGCTTGAAGGGATTATTTCATTTCAGGGAAAGAGTTAAGTTCCCCAACTACTAGATACAAAGTCAGAGACCCGTAGTTTTAGTATTTGAAGAACATAAAATAAAAGATTTGAAACCAAAGGACCAAATGATTTCATAATTTTTGAGCAATAAAAGTAAAAAAATTAAAGAATATTTCATTATTAAAATTCCAATGGAACTTAACAAATTCAGAATAGTGTAATTGTTACATACCAGCTCAGACTCTTACAGACGATGATGCAAGTTAAAATATACATCAGTCTTTTAGTGAAGCTTTGTCTTTAGCAAGGTTTAACAAAAACTCTAGAAGCACAGAGCATAACTTTTATGTGCAATAGTCTAGCTCTCTGAGTATTGCAACGAATGAGACTAGAAACTCCTCTGATAATATTGGATCTCTTATAAAGTTCTAAACAGAAAGAAATCTGTTTTCTCTAAGTACAGTGATGGAAGCCGGCATACGTCACTGTCACTGTACCATCATCTTCATCTAGCCCCTCGGACTTCCATTCCCAGTTTCTCAGACTTCCCTCTTTATTCTTGGATAAAGGATTTTAGTGATAAATTACATTGTTTCCCCTTCTATTGATGATACATGATTGACAGAGTCAGTTGTCTTTTTTGTTTAAAATCTATATAAATTGACAGACTAAAATTAATAATCCAGAATACATGCCAGTATTTGCACACAAGGTCAGATGACCATTTTTCATGTTCAGTTATAGGAGTAATGCAATATTTCCTAATTATTTTGACATGTGTTATTTAAATTTCCATATTATTTTTGTTGGATAGTTTTATGGTTTATCCTCACAAATAGCAACTTCATGTGTCTTTTGAGCTGGACATAGTTAAGGCAGAATAATGCAGTATGATCATGTGTAGAAAGTCAGCTGCCAAAGACTAATGCTCTGAGATCTATTACATAAAGCCAAATATGTTTTGGTAATCAGTTCTTTCTTGGTTATGGACATTTATATTTATTTTACAGACCAAGAGAAAGCCACTACTTCTATATTTTGGAATATGTGGTGTGCTTCCTTTGGTAAATTCTTCTTATCATATAAAGAACAGCTGGATTCAGCAGAGTCATTCTAGCTACAAGAGTAGGAGTTGTGTAGCCTAGCTCTAGGCATGCCAGGATGTGTGTGCCTGTTCATGGATGGAGAAGCTGTTCATGTTCAAGAGAGGATAGCTTTGAGGAGAATGGATTGCTTTTAAGAAGCATATATCTTTAGGATTTAAAGGATTTCAAATTAAAGAAAGATTCAACAAGATCAAAACAACAATAACCAAAAAAGCAAAAATCCCCCACCCTCCCTGAACCATGGAATCCATTTGTTTTGGCCAATTTCCTCTGGAATAGGACCTATCTAGAGTGTAGTTGATATATACCTAGTGATAATCCATTGAAGACAACCATTATCCCTTTCTCAGCAGGTATCAGTTGCAAATACCTTCCTAATGAGGGATACTTTGGAGAGAGAGAGAGAGAGAGAGAGAGAGAGAGAGAGAGAGAGAGAGAGAATAAGGTTGAGTGGGTAGATGGGTAGGGAAGTGGAGAGATCAGGGAACATGCAGAGAAGGGAAAAGAATATTAACAAAATGCATTATATGAAAAAAATTAAATGAACAGAGGAAAGTATTTTAAAACAATCATTCTCATTGAAAACAATTGGTGGTATCCACACCATCATTTTAAAATTAAATGATCACAATATAAGAAGTTAAGATTCAAAATATCAACAAAATTAAGAAGAAATTATCATCAGTAGATACATTTCTGTTTTAGCTGTTTTTATAGCCTACTTAATGTGCAAATGAGATTATTTCTGTACTAGAAATTTATTCACTTAGGAATACTCTAAACTTACCTCTTTGTCTCTGCCGTATCACTGAAGAATAGTAATAGTATAATGGAAAGACAATTGTGTAGAGTGAGAAAAATTAATAATGGATTATATTTAAATTAATAGCTGGTGCTGGGATAAACAGCACTGTAAGATTAAAGGCATAAAAATCATATCTTCACATATTACAGCATATAATATTATAGGATAACAAGCTATACATGATATACACTACCCCTGAATATAACCATACATGCAAATGAGCTATCATAAAACATGAAAAATTTAAAGTTAAAAATAATGTTTCTCCTAAATTGAGGTCAAGTTATAAGTGGAAGCTGACTTCACACCCTGATTCCAAATGTATACACAAGCCACTGGCAATGATTCCTGTCAAACTTTAAAATTAGTAGCTGTAACTCTCACATCACCAAATCATAAAAGGGGCAAAGTTGTTGGAAGAGGCAACTGTCATAAAATAAGTGAATATATAAATAAATTTAGGATACAACAAACTTTTAACTGAAAATACCCAGCATCAAAAAGCACACTGTGCCATAAACACATTTACACTGCACTTTCACAGAACTGACAAATTGCACAGGAAATTCATCTATATGCCAATCTTCTATTGATTATTGTTTATTTATCATGTAGATGTCTGAAATCCATCTATCATCTATGTAACATATATCTATTCTCTATCATCCTTAATCAATACTGTAATTACCATGTGCCTGACAATCAATCACAAATCTCTCATCCGTCTATTATCATTCGCCTAGCCTTTACCAATTATTTACATACTATTATTCATTTATCTATTTTCTGTCTGTCAGCTATCAATCTATCTTCTATCATCAGCCATCTGTGTATCTATCATTTATTTACAACCTATTTTCTATCTAACACCTATCCTTCTATTCTAATTGGGTATTATTATCTGTCTATCTGTCTATAATCCTTTAAATTTTTTTGGAAACCAGAAAAATAAACTGGACTTAAAGCATGTAGTATAACGATGAACTTGATGTAAAAAATATATCAACCTTATTAAAACGATGTGTGTGTGTGTGTGTGTGTGTGTATGTGTGTGTATCATTCCAAACTCTGTGAAATTTTAAACTAATTAACCTTAACTTTTAGTAGAGGAACATTCTGGGATCAAATGTCTGATAATCATTTTTTTTCTTCAAGGTAAACACTAAAATGGCTAATGTTAAATGAGGAAGATGATTTACTTAAGGCTATGTTATCGAGGAAAAGAAGTAAGAATTTTCAGAACTCTACTGAAACTGAAGTAGGGACTCCAAAGGTTACAGTGTGAAGGAGTTCATATGCTAATGAATTCGTTAATTTGTCTCACTGAATAAAACAACAACAAAAACAAAACAAAGAAATAAGACAAACAAACCAAAAGGCCATTTTCCCAAATTACTCACAGGAAGTAGTTTTATAGCTTGTAACCAGATGTCCCCTGATATCAAGTTGCTTCTCTAAGACAAAACCTTATGCTTTAGATAGTGGGGTTGGGTTGTACGTTACTATTCTCCCTTCCAAGAATTATACATACAAAACTAGTAATCTGCAAGCAAATCTCGTCTAAGATCTCTATGCTTTTGAAAATTAATTTTGAGAAGGTCTTTGGCAATTTCTCAGAGGAAAAAAAAAACAAATAAACAAAATCCACTTAGATGTACAATTGGAAAGGAACTAAGCAAAAACTTAAGTTTCTAAAGTGAGGGGAAAGAACTTCCAGTTACTACTTTTATAGAATAGATATTGTAAACCAAGCAAAGACAAAATGTTGAGCAAATCATCAGGTATACACAAAAGATACTGAAAAATGTGTTTGTCACTCAAATGGTACAAACTACTTTGTAAATTCATGAGATTCTTTCTTATCTATATTATTCCTTTTGGAGTATGTGTGTGTGTGTGTGTGTGTGTGTGTGTGTTTTATAACTGGGCAGAGTAACAGATATTTACAAACTAAAAAAAGGGAGGCAGAAGTAGGAAGATATCAAATCTAGGGAAGCCTGTGCTATGAAAATGTCAACGAAAACATGTATGTAAATTACACAGCATATTTTAATATAACTATGTATGTGTATTTTATTTACACACTATATCATGTTTGTTAATATCAAAGTAAAAATATTAGAATTTCAGCATTAATATTTGGATGAATAATTTCAACCTTATAATTTTGATTCTTTGATTCAAGAAACTTTTCAAACATTCAAAAATTTGCTAATCTTTAAGCTAAAGAAACAAAAGTCTATAAAATATATTATTACTTTCATAGATACTAAATTATTAACAGTGGTTGAACATGTTGTTTCCATACAATAAGAATATTTCAGTTGCTGTTTCTCCACACAGAAATTTGAGTAGAAGAATTTTCTCTTTGAAAATGAGGACAGTAAAGTCTTGACAATTAGGCTTTACTCCAGATACAGAGCCATGTGGCCTGCAGGTCAGATTCCTATTACACATTTTTCTTTAGAATTTGCATCTGTGTAAAATCAAAGTATATCAAGGATGGTATTATTTTGCTCTCTTAGTTAAGGAGATGCTAAGAAATCATTACAGATTAATTACTCAGCATGTATGTGTTCCTTGAAATGAAAGAGCAGATTCATTAGAATAAAAACATTGAAATATACCATGTGTTCAGTAAAAACTATATTGGATGGAAAGTGCACTGCCTAGGTCATTATGAAACATATATAAAGAAGATAAATTTATGCAGAGGGCAGTTTGTTAGTATCAGGAAATGTCAATCAGTCCAATTTTAAAAGTAATGGAGGAAAACAAAAATAAAATCTTTCTTGAGGGAAGAAAACTTCTGGTAGAATGGGTGCCAGGATAGAGAAGAAAAAGTACAAACACAGCAGAGAGATTGGAACACCAGATACCCATAGCATCATGTTCTTACAGTTGAAACAATGTGTTAGAACGCTCATTGAAAATGTGATGGATGGAGGCTATGGATGCCAACTTGAACCTTAATGCTTAAGACTCATTTTCTTTGGGGAAGAAACATGTTTAGAGGGGTGCTATTGTAAGACTTTTAAGAAAGCAATGCCTCTGGTACTCTGAAGGAGAGCTACATGTATCCAATGAACACCTAATCCCAGCAGTCAGGACCGCCTCCTGAACATTTCAGTCTCCTAAAGTAGGCCACTATCTAGGGAATAAGTGTTTAGAGCAAGTGCCTGGGCAGACATTTCAAATTAAAGTCCTGTCAATTGTGAAAAAAACCTCCATTTGCCTTAGGTGATATGCGAATAGACCAATGTTTCAGTAGTTTCAAGATGTAAACACAAGAAGAAATTCAGCTACACTTTGAAACAGAAATACACCATGGAATATAACTTTCTAGGGTTATCCTAATAGTGAGGTAATATAAAATATTAAAATCAATAACAAATATAGGCAAATCAGTGCAGTATTTTCTTCAAAAAGCTACTTGCTAATAAAAATTATAGTTCTAAAGTAAATTGAATTAACCATTCTTTTCCTTACTCTGTTTCCAAATACAATGTTAATAATCTCATTCAAGTCTATCAAATTATTGCTTAGTTTGAAAGCATCTATTTTGTTTGCTTCTTTGAAGTTGTAATGAATGATCTATGAACTATCACTTATTCTGAGCATCAAGTTTCTCATTAGCTTGGTCATTTTAACATTTAACTAGACTCCATCTGATTCCAGAATATATTGCAGTAAAACAATTTAAAAATGTAAACTCACATCTTGTATTAATCTTACTATCTCAGTTGATATCATAATAAATTAAACTCACTGAATTCTAAAAGGCTAAAATTGATACATTTAAATGTAAATTAAAACTTGATTTTCGAATTTTTGCTCATTTAACTTTCAAAGTGTGAATTTCACTTCTTCTGTATTAATTTTTTACTTCCTGCCTGATTTCATTGTATATCCTATGTAATTGCTGTCTGGCTATATCAATATATTGTGTAAACTGCCCTAATGAGTAAAAATGAAACAAACATATAAAATCATCTTGATTTTTATAGTGAAATTATAAATCCTAAAACTAACCATTATTCATTCATTCGAGGCATATTTTCAGAAACATTTAGCATTACAGTTTTACTGGAGGTAAGGTTTCAGTTTATACCCGTAGGTCTACTTTCCTTTTCTTTTTCCACATGTCACTCTGGGCTTAAATACTAAACTCACCATCTTGATTTAAAAGGGCTCTTTAAAACTTAGCTGGGCATTTCTCTTAGTTCCTACTCACTTTGTTCTCAGTTTACTAAACCTTGTTGCTTCAAAACACACATATTCAAACTTTCATCTGGTTTCAAAAGGAAGACCTCCGGTTTTCACACACTCAGGACACTGTAAGTCGAAGGCCTGCTTTTTTTTTTTTTTTTTTTTTTTTTTTTTTTTACCACTACCAAACATTACAAAGCAGATGCTCATAGAGAATTCACCAGGACACCAAGAATGATTTCAGATATCGGGGTTCCCGGTTTTCACATTTTTCTCGTAATCACTTACCTGTGCTCTCCTGGAAAGGAAACAGCATTATCTGTGTTTCATTTTGCTTTCCAGTGTCAGCAGCAAGGACCACATGTTTACAGAGCAAGGAAGATTTATAACTTAGCAGATGGAAAACATTTCTGCTACCGCTTTTGTAGGGCTGTCTAAAGATCCTTAATGTAACCGTATGTAAATTGTCTCATCATTTTCCTTTTTTGCAGGCTGCCTGCTTCCTTGCAGAAGAAAGGACACGAGAATTACATGAAACATTATGCATGTATGTAGAGGGAATATAGTCTCTGAACATATATTCGAATTTTTTTTTGTTTTTATTCATGCACTTAAAACTAATTTTAAATAAACTTTAAATTAGTATTACTTAATTGGTGATTAATATGTCTTAATTTTGGGAAAATGGGGATCTGGGAAATGGAGTGGATGAATGACCATTTAGCCTGTCAAAATTGAAAATTATTGATTACATATTCCTTTTTGCCTAGTTTTACAGTTTGACAAAAATTGATCACCCACGTGACTAAGAATGATACTAATGAATTGCAGAGTACCTTAGCTCAGCATCTGATGGGCATAAAATTCAGTATGTGCTGTAGCCCACTAGGTCTCCTAGCAGGACTGCATGGGAGGTTGATTGGACCACGGGCCTGGGTACCAGGTGTTTATAAGGGTCTAACTAGCAAGGGGAAGGCCTGTTGCTCTACCCCTTGGCATTGTTATAAATAGACCTTTGGAATAGAGTTCTGGGCCCATTTGGATACAGATCTAGGCCCTCCTAAGTCTATCCTGTGTTTTCTCTCTGCTCTTAACTCTCTCTTATCCCTCATTCCTCAAGAGTCCCTGGGGTAAATAAGTGTGGGTGCTGGTCCCCTACAAGTTTGAAATTAGACTTTTCTTTATTGTGTGTACTGGTGACTATCTTTTAAATTTTATTTTCCACTTCTAATAAAAATTGGTTATTTTCTCATACAATATACCCTGATATCAGTTTCCCTTTTCTCTGCTCCACCCAGTTCTTCCCCCACCTCCCCTCCCATCTGGATCTACCCACCCCCTTTCTGTCTCTCATTAGAAAAGGGCAAGCTTCTAAGTGATAACAACAAAACAAAATATAATACGATAACACAGAAATCATCACACTAAAGTTAGACATTGCAAACCGATGGAAGGAAAAAAGGCTCAGGAAAAGGCACATGAAACAGAGACCTACTTGTTCACACATTCAGGAGTCCTAGAGCAATACTAAACTGAAAACTATACACAGAGAACCTGGTTCAGATCCACGTAGGCCCTGTGCTTGCTGCTTCTGTCTCCGATTTCATAGGAGCTTTGCTCAGTTAATTTAGAAGGACTTGTTCTCCTGGTATGCATCTTCCCTGGCTCTTACACTCTTTCTGCATCTTCTTCTGTGGGGTTCCCTGAGATCTGTGGGGAGGGAGGTATTTGATAGTGACATCCAACTTTGATGGGGATGTTTTCCTGTACACTGTGAATATGTATTGCTCTGATTTGTGGTGATATTTTATTTGTACTGAAATGTTATTTTAATTTTATGTTAATAAATAAAGTTGCCCTGGGGTCAGAGCTATTAGAGCCATAGTAAGAGCATGGTGGTTAGAAGAGCTAGGTAGATTTCTGTGTGTTCAGGGATACAGCCAGTATTGGAGACATACGCCTTTAAGACCTGGAGGGCGGTACTTACAGGCAGTGATGAGGCAGTCATGTGGTTGGGTTTACAACCAATGAGAAGGCAGAACAGAAAGATTATTTAAACAGGGACACAGGAAGTACCTCCCTCTCTCGGGGAAGCTAGGAGCACTGCAGGAGGTAAGATTTTATCTCTGAGCTCTGACCTCTCGGCTTTTCTCTTTTACCTTGGCTCTGTGTTTCTTATTTTAATAATACGATTGGTTACATCTACATCTGGCGCCCAACGTGACAAGAATCCATTAAAAACTGCTTGGGGCCGGCTCCCTAGCCGGAGCAGCCCGCTCCCTAGCCCCAGCCCAGGTCTGCTTGGGCTCAGGCCGGACTGTGAGCTGCTTGCTTAAAGCCAGTGCTACAAACAGCTCAGGCCTGCCCTGCTAAACAGGGCCCCTGGCTGTAAAGCCAAGCCTTGACTCGGCTCAAGAGGGAACAAGTGGTTGGCTTTAAGCTTTAGCCGGCTACCCCTTCGCTTTCACTTTCACTTTCACTTTCACTTTCACTTTTGCTTTCTCTCTTGCTTTCTCTCTGTCTCTCTGTTTCTCTCTCTCTCTCTCTCTCTCTCTCTCTCTCTCTCTCTCTCTCTCTGGATTTACACCTAGGACTCTAGGTGGCTGTTTTGAAATTCGCTCGGATTTCTACTGTTCTACGCAGATTTGGTAAGTCATAAAGGAAACTATTTAAAAGACAAATTTTTTCCACATTTAAAAAAATGGGTTTCCTGTGTACATTGGAAGAAAATTGGGTTTTGTTTGAAATTTTAGGCAGTCTGACAATGGAACAACTATATGAAAAGATTAGTATTATGGGAATTATGCAGTTAATCACCATGCTTATTCTCATTTTACTATTTAAAAAGATAGTCGATTTAAGTGCCAGGATAACAGCTTTAGAAAAACCTGTTAATTTTAACAGTGAAGTTGGTTCAAGTTTGGATCATAAGGTTACAGAAAGAAAGCCTGTTTTCACACAATCATCCTTAATTTATCCTGTAACCGTACAGCAGATGCCTGATCAAATGGCTACACAAAATATCTGGGCTCCAATTGAACTGATGGATTTTAAAAGGTTTAAGGAGGCAATAGTATCTTATGGCATGCATTCCCCATATGTAAAGCAAATGTTAAACTCTTGGTCAACATATAATAGGATTATACCACAGGACTGGCTGGACCTTGCACAAGCTGTTCTGGAACCCAGCCAGAGAATTCAATTTCTGACTTGGTTTAAGGAGGAAGCTAGAAACGTAGAAACACAATGGAGGGATAAAGGAATACAAGTTTGTCAGGATCAGCTTATTGGAGAAGGCCAATATGCTTCAATACAAACACAATGTTTATATGATGTTCAAACCGTAATTTTATGTCGAATGGCAGCCTTGAATGCATGGGACAGAGTTGATGAACCAGGAAAAAAACATGAGTCATTCACAAAGGTTATGCAAGGCCCTAAAGAATCTTTCACAGATTTTTTAGAAAGACTGGCTTCAGCAGTAAACAGAATGGTCTCAGGATCAGAAGCTAGTAAGGCAATAATTGAAGCTTTGGCATTTGAGAATGCGAATGCAGCATGCAAAAGAATAATCAGGCCGTTAAGGGCAAGATCTGCACCTTTGGAAGATTGGATTAGAGAAACAATTAATGTTGAGGTTGATGAGCATGATACGTGGGTAGGAGAAGTAATTTCAAAAGGTTTGAGGAGTGTTAGATGTTTTGGGTGTGGAAAGCAAGGACATTTTAAAAGGGACTGTAAACAGGTCAATCCTAGAAGCAATGTTTCTTCAAGGAACAATGGCAACAGAATGCCTCTTCCTTCTGGAGTATGCAGAAGGTGTGGTAAGGGAAAACACTGGACCAACGAATGTAGATCAACAAAGGACAGACAGGGTAATCCTTTGCCTCAGTTTTCGGGAAACTCCCGGAGGGGCCTCATGCAGGCCCCCATAGCAAAACCAGTTCAAACCTTTCCTGCAGCTGTAGAGGAAATCCCTGCTCTGAGCGATTAAATAACCAAATGACTATTGGAATAAATCAGGCTGGTCAGGATGATGAAAAAGAGAGAATAGAAAATTCAGGAGAAAACATAAAGAAAATTTTTTGGCAAACTTCTATTAATGAACAGAGACCAAAATTAACCATAAAAATAAATGGTGTTTTGTTGTCTGGTCTGGTAGACACAGGTGCGGACATTACCATAATTGCACCAGAATTTTGGCATCCAGCTTGGCCTCTTCAGGAGGTAAACGTTCAACTGTTAGGAATTGGGACATTATCTGGAGTGAAACAGAGTGCAAGATGGCTGGAATGTATAGGTCCAGAAGGACAGAGAGGAAAATTAAAACCATATGTCGCTAACATAGCTATGAACCTGTGGGGTCGAGACTTGTTGCAACAATGGAATACTCAGATTAAAATCCCTCCAATCTCAGAAACAAATCATAAACTAGCACATGTTTCTGAGAGAAATATTAGAAGGCATTATTTTGAGTGGTCACCAGCCATCCATATTATACAGGAACAGGGCACAACAACTGATAATCTTCCAAAAATACCAACAGCTCTACCTTTAAAATGGTTAACAGACAAGCCTGTATGGGTTCAGCAATGGCCTTTAACAACAGAGAAACTCCAGGCTTTAGAAGAGCTGGTAGAAGAACAGTTAAATGCTCAGCATATTGAACAGTCAACCAGCCCTTGGAATTCTCCTGTATTTGTTATTAAAAAGAAATCTGGTAAATGGAGAATGGTAACAGACCTTAGAGCAATTAACAAAGTAATTCAGCCGATGGGCTCTCTACAATCTGGAATTCCTTTGCCTACTCTGTTACCAAAAGGATGGCCTCTCATAGTTATTGATTTAAAAGACTGTTTCTTTTCAATACCCTTACAAGAAAAGGACAAAGAAAGATTTGCTTTCACAGTGCCTACTTATAATAATTCTCAACCGGTTAAAAGATTTCAATGGAGGGTCCTCCCACAGGGAATGTTAAATAGCCCAACTCTGTGCCAATATTTTGTACAACAGCCATTGGAAGTGATACGTAAAAAATTTCCTAAATCTATAATTTATCATTATATGGATGATATTTTACTAGCTGACTCAAATGCAGATACTTTAGAAAGAATGTTTGAAGAAGTAAAGAAAATTTTGCCTTGCTGGGGATTACAAATTGCTCCTGAAAAAATACAAAGAGGAGATTCTATTAATTATTTAGGATATAAAATAGAGCTACAAAAAATTAGACCCCAAAAGGTGCAAATTAGGAGAGATAGACTACAGACTCTTAATGACTTTCAAAGATTATTTGGAGATATTTCTCATCTACGAACTATTGTTGGGGTAAAAAATGATGAACTGACTAATTTGTTCAAAACCTTAGAAGGTGACAAGGACTTAAATAGTCCAAGAGAATTATCACCTGAAGCTGAGAAAGAATTGGCCTTGGTAGAAAAGAAAGTACATGAAGGGCACGTGGATCGTATTGATCCAAAGCTGGATTGCATTTTGGTTATTTTACCCTCTAGGCATTCCCCTACTGGAATATTAATGCAGAGGGAAGATATTATATTGGAATGGATATTTTTACCAAATAAACCAAATAAAAAATTAAAAACTTATGGGGAAAAAATCTCTGACTTGATTTGGAAAGGAAAATTGAGACTTCGTCAATTAGCAGGAATAGACCCAGCAGAAATTGTCGTACCTTTAACTAAGGAGGACATTGAAAAATTATGGACAGAAAGTGAACCTTGGCAAAGAGCTTGCAGTAATTTTTTGGGAGAAATTAACAGCAAATATCCCAAAAGCAACAGAATTGATTTTATAAAGAGAGCTGATTGGATCTTGCCTCGAATTGTACGGCAAAAACCCATATCTGGAGTTCGTACATTTTATACAGATGCCAACAAACAAGGAAAGGCAGGTTACAAATCAGAAAATTTAAGTAAAGTGGTACAAAGTCCTTATAATTCAGTGCAAAAATCAGAATTGTATGCTATTCTGTTGGTATTAATGGATTTTTCAGAACCTCTCAACATAGTAACTGACTCTCAGTATGCTGAAAGAGTGGTATTACATATTGAGACTGCAGAATTTATCCCTGATGCTTCAGAATTAACTTCACTATTTATTCAATTACAAGATACAATCAGGAAAAGGAATCATCCTTTATATATAACTCACATCCGATCTCATACTGGTCTGCCAGGCCCTCTAGCACAAGGCAATGATGAGATTGATAAATTATTGATAGGAAATGTGCTGGAGGCCTCAGAATTTCATAAAAAACATCATGTCAATAGTAAAGGTTTAAAAAAGGATTTTTCCATAACCTGGCAACAAGCCAAAGAAATAGTAAAGAAATGTCCTACTTGTTCCTTCTATAATCAAACACCATTACCAGCAGGATGTAACCCAAAGGGTACTCAGAGGAATGAAATCTGGCAGATGGACGTGTTTCACTTTGCAGAATTTGGAAAACTGAAATATGTACACCACACTATCGATACTTATTCAGGATTTCAATGGGCAACTGCTTTGAGTTCTGAAAAACCTGATTCTGTAATCACTCATTTGCTAGAAGTTATGGCCATTATGGGTATACCTGCACAAATCAAAACTGACAATGCTCCATCATATGTCTCTGTTAAAATGAAACAGTTTTTTGCTTATTACAATATAAAGCATATTACAGGTATACCACATAATCCTACAGGTCAAGCAGTTATAGAAAGGTCAAACAGAACTCTAAAGGATATGCTAAATAAACAGAAAGGAGTAACAAAAACCCCCAGAAATAGACTGCATAATGCTCTATTAACTTTGAATTTTCTGAATGCCAATGAGAAAGGAACAACAGCTGCAGAGAGACATTGGGTAATAGAAAAAACTACAGAATTAAATCAGCCTATATACTTTAAGGATGTGCTGACCTCAGAATGGAAGCCAGGGTATGTATTACGTTGGGGACGAGGTTTTGCTTTTGTTTCTATAGGAGAAGATAAGCTGTGGGTACCATCAAAATTGATAAAGGTTCGATTTGAACAAGAGAAACCTCTTAATTAGAGGAGGTGATAGTTCATCAACCAGCATGAACATCCAATTTAAACTAACTTGTACCTGTAACACATGTCTTTTCATTTAATCAGATAATAACTTGCCAAAAAGGAACATCCCCAAAATTAGTCTTGGGGGAAGGTTTTTGTTTTTGTCTTTTAGGAGAATGAAGGTTAAGGAATCTGAAGGACACAAGACAAATGAGACAACTGAAGAAAAGGGACAAATCATCTATCCCAGGAAACAGAGTATATTGGAGTATATGGCATATGGGTATATATTATCTAAAAAATTTTATGTCTTCTTAAATGTTTGTTTCTGCTTTTCTCTAAAGATTTAACACTATTGGTTTTCTAATAGTCCCAGTTCAATTAAAATTTAAAGCTGACTTTGGAGTTGGAGAATGGCTCTCTCCTTCTTTAAACTCAAGCATGTTGTTAAAATGAAAATACAAACTCCCTGTATCATGACAGAATAAAAGAGCCATTTTCTGCTATGGGACAGGACAAAAGCCAAATTAATTAAGGGACTATTCTATTACTAATCTCAACTCTTTGATTCTATTCTGATTCTTTAAACTTTTCTTAAAGTATAAATTTTATATCAAAATTTACAAGATTAATATATATATACATTTTAAACTTTGTTAAGATATGAATGGTCATATAGAGTACTAACTAATTCTAGAAAAAAGGCTTCAGTTAGCTGCATATATATGTCTTTGTGTTCGAGTCTCTTATCAGTTTTCTGCAGGAAATCACGGCCAGGCCTAACATCAACTGAAGTCTCCGGAAAGAAGATGGGGCCCCACAACAACAACAACAACAACAACAATTCCACGTGGACAATAATAATATCACTAAACTGACAAACATCATCTACAGATCAGCTTTGAACTACAAGGTGCTCAGAGCAATTTTGAGATGACTAGCTGAGATGATCCAGTCTCAAAGACTACTTGAATAAGGACTTGAGATAAACCCTGAACTTTGGCTTTATACACAGACTGGATAATAATGAAGGATATAGTTACCTTTCCTAGAATTTGACGATTAACCTAAATTTTTCTTTCAGGATCAAGATAACTTCACCCATACCCAGCAGGAAGCAATTTTAAGAATATGACACCCACATTGCCAAAGAAGTGGTGTGGGGCGGGTGGTTTTTTGGTTCTTTTAATGGGTTTTGGGTCTGGGATAATTTTCAATTGTTTAGGGGGGTTGGTTACAAGTTGTTGTCAAGGGTTAGGAAAAAGGATAAGCAAAGGAGATTAGATTTAAGGTTCTTGTTTAAAAAAAAAAAAAAAGAAAGAAAAGAAAAAGACAATTACTAGTTTTAAATACTTTACATTATTACCAACTATTAGGATATAAAGAAATGAAAGTTAGTAGTTAGACATTACAATAGAAATTGTAGTCATATTAGATATGTTTTAAAAATTGAGCAGATATATTTTAGACAGGTCATCTTCAAACCCTTCAGAGATCTACAGAATATGGCATTTAAAATGTTTTAATAACTTAGAAATTTTTCTTTTTTGAGACATGTCGGCTCCTGGCAGTACCAATCTACTTCAGAGAAAATATGGGCATTGAAGAAACTGCATATGGAGTTAATTTTCATTGTGGCAAAAGTTAGCCACTGGACAACAAAGTATCCTCAAATCAACAGAAAAAATGGACAGACAGAACACGAAACAAAGGACTACCAATTCCTGCCAAAACAAGTGTGGTTATGGCTTTATCAGACGGCATCTTCTGAGGCCAGGACAATATGGCACCATCCCTGAAGTGGCCTTCACAATCTGGAAAAGGTACAGTGCCCTTTTCTTTGAAGGCAGCTGAACAGGCAGTGGGCCGATGGCTTCTGTTGTGCAATGGAACAGCAACTGAAAGCTCACGCCTCTCAATAGTAGACTGGCATTTAATAGAGGGATGTGGAGAAGGGCATGCTTAGATGAAGTCATATATACACAGCCAAGAAGAATGGACAGCTGAATTCAAAAACCATCAACAATTTCCAGAATTTAAAATCCTGAATCATGACATGACACTAGTGGAATTCAGGTGTTTCTGGTATATGGACTGCTCTCACCCAATGTGAGGTTGAACTGTTGACCTTGTGTACAACCTACTTCACAAATGAGTCTGTCAGATACCATAAGCCTATAGGCTGAAGATGATGCCCCAACACTGTGGAGAAACCTCAGGTGACTGTCCAGGCAGCTGGCTGTTTCTTGTCAACTCACAAAATTTTTGGAAGTTGCTTTTGTGCACTTCCTGTTTTTATTTTTGTTAGCTAATATTATTTCCTTCTTGGGACTCTGAGGGAGTTGAAGATTAGTTAGTTATAGTTGAAGATTAATTAGGATAGAAAGTGAATTAGATACATTTTGGACTTACTAAAATAGGATAGATAAGGGAATTATTTTCTCTGATTTGTCAAATACAAATGGACTAGACATCGTTTAGGTATTTGTTACTTGTATATATTGTATATAGTTATTGTACTTTTGTATATAGTTTTTCTTTTGTTAGTTATAACCTTTTGCCTTTTTTCTTTTTATTAAAATAGAAAAGGGGAAATGTGGTGATATTTTATTTGTACTGAAATGTTATTTTAATTTTATGTTAATAAATAAAGTTGCCCTGGGGTCAGAGCTATTAGAGCCATAGTAAGAGCATGGTGGTTAGAAGAGCTAGGTAGATTTCTGTGTGTTCAGGGATACAGCCAGTATTGGAGACATACGCCTTTAAGACCTGGAGGGCGGTACTTACAGGCAGTGATGAGGCAGTCATGTGGTTGGGTTTACAACCAATGAGAAGGCAGAACAGAAAGATTATTTAAACAGGGACACAGGAAGTACCTCCCTCTCTCGGGGAAGCTAGGAGCACTGCAGGAGGTAAGATTTTATCTCTGAGCTCTGACCTCTCGGCTTTTCTCTTTTACCTTGGCTCTGTGTTTCTTATTTTAATAATACGATTGGTTACATCTACACTGATTGGTTGATAAATGAAGCCATTTGGCCTATGGCAAGGCAGCTTAGAGGTAGGTGGGAAATCTAAACAGAGAGACAGGAAGAAGGCAGAGAGCAGATGCTGCTAGCCTCCACCAGGAGAAGCAAGATGTAAAGTACTATAAGCCACATGCCAGATGGCAAAATATAGATTTATAAAAATGGGTTGATTTAAGATGAAAGAGCTAGCTAGCAAAAAGCCTACCATGGCCATAATTTAAAAATAATATAAGCCTCTGTGTGTTTACTTGGGTTTGAGTGACAGGACCAGGCAGGACACAGAAAATTTATAAGTGGCTGTGGGACCTTGACACTGAGAGAGAACACAGGAAAACTTCCAGCTACACAACTTAGATGTCTGTTGTGTGGTTTCTCTCTCTGGGAAATGTGTTTCTGTGGGTCTTTGTATTTGTTCCCATCTGATGCAGGAAGAAACTTCTCTGATGAAGGCTGAACAAGGCACTGATCTATGAGTATGACAGAAAAACATTAGGTGCCATTTTATTGTTATTTTTTGGTTTATTGTTTTTTTATATCAATAGTATTTTGTTGCCCTATGCCCCTGGACTATCAAGGGTAGGGGCTTCATTTCATGGAGTGGGCCCTAAGTCAAATCAGACGCCGGAGGGTTACTCCCACAAGTTTTGTGCCGCCATTGCTCTAGTGTATCTGGCATGCAGGGCACATTATAGATCAAAGGTTTTATGACTGGGCTGGCGTTTGTTTTTCTTTTGGTAGCCTGCAGAGTACTTTATTACATCAAAGACACTGGAATGAAGGAATGAAAGTTCTATGTATCCACCAACTTGACTCCTCCAAGTTTAATGAATTGTGTGGATTTTTTTTCTACAGCAATGACCTGTTAATTCCTGGAGAGCTATCTATTGTCTTGGCAACACACTCTGGGGATTTCCATGGGACTATTTTGGCCAACTTCTCAATTTGATTAAATGCAGTCCTAGCACTGGAAGAAGTATCCTTTGGTAACAAGAGATGGCCAGTTGGGACTCCATCTCCCTTATTTGGAGACTTCATTAAGATTGCCTTTATTTATTTTAGGAAGTTTTCACTGAAGTAAGTTTCCATACCACTCCTGAAATACTCCTCAATTCCAGCTGTCTCTCCCCAGTTCTGCCCTACCAGCCCCATATCCCCTTCTTCTCTCCACTAGATCCTCCCATTCCAATCTTTCATCCTCTATCCACCTATAAAATCGATTCTATTTTTACCTCCCAGGGAGATCCATATGTCCTCCACTAATCCTTCCCTCTACCTAACTTTTCTGGATCTATGGATTGTAGCTTGGTTATCATTTACTTAATGGTTAATAACTACATATGGGTGAATACATACCATATTTATCTCTCTGGGTTTTGGCTATCTCATTCAGAATGACTTTTTTTTAGTTTCATTAATTTGTCTGCAATTTTTATAATGCTATTTTTATCAGCTGATTAATACTCCATTATGTAATTATACCACATTTTCTTTTTCCATTCTTCCTTTGAGGGACATTTAGGTTGTTTACACTTTCTGCCTATTATGAATAGAGCAGAAATGAACATGATTGAGCAAGTATTCTTTGGGAGGATGAAGTATCCTTTGGGTATATGATCACAAATGGTATATCTAGATCTTGTAATTCTATTCCCGAATTTCTGAGGAAACACCATATTGTTTTTCATCATGGCTACACAAATTTGTACTTCTACCAGAAATGAGTAATCTGCCTTATTCCATATCCTCAACAACAGATTAATTCACAAAAATCAGTGGTCAGCCTATATACAAATGACAGACAGACTGAGAAAAAAAAATCTCAAAAAAGCCTCAAATAATATAAAATATCTTTTGGTAACTCTACCCAAGGAATTGGAAGACTTTTGTGATAAAAACTTCAATTCTTTGAAGAAAGAAATTGAAGAATATATGAGAAGATGGAAAGATTTTTTTATGCTCATAGATCAGTATAATTAACATAGCAAAAATAGCCACTCTATTAAAAGCAGTCTACAGATTCAATACATTCTTCACCAAAATTCCAGCACAATTCTTCACAGCTCCTATGGTGGGACACACTACACAGCCATGGTGTAGGGGGAGGGGTTTGGACTTGCCTCAAATGAATGTACCAGGCTCTGCTGACTCCCCATGGAAGGCCTTGCCTTGGAAGAGGTGGGAATGGAGGGTGGGTTTGGGGTGAAGGCTCAGGGGTGGGAGGAGGGAGGAGAGGGTGATCTGTGGTTGGTACATAAAATGAATAGAAAATTTCTTAATAATAATAAAAAAATAAAATAAATAAAAAACACAGATGAGCTAAAACAATCCTAAATAATAAAAGAACTTCTTGAATTCACACAATTCTTTATTTCAAGTTGTACTACAGAGCTATTGTTACAAAACAACATGGTATTGACATAAATACATATATATTAGACAATGGAACTGAATTCAAGACCCAAATATAAATCCATACATCTATAGATTTCATTTTAAACCTCCTTTGAAATAATAGAAATGGAGAGAGGACAAAGAAAAGGGTCTCTACCACAATGAATACTGACCAAAAGCTGAATGTGAGTAAACACACAAAAGAAAAGTTATTGGTTATCTATGACATTTGGAGCAACAAATAGACTTCATCACCAAAGCCTCATTTCCAAATAAGGTGTGACTGAAATTAAAGTATTATCATTGTAATACTGGGTGGATGATAAGATATTCAACCCACTGTACTATGCCAGATTATCAAAAGATAGATTGAGATTATCTGTAATATAATATATAGGGAAAAATGTGACATAAAATATGTAGACTATGATTAAGAACATTTCTCTTACTAACATAAATTTGAAAATAAGAAATAAATTCAGATGGTTTATAACATTAAGGGATTTTTAAAGTAATAGAGTAAAAAATAGAGCAGAGAGATACCTTATTAATTCCATAAAATGGCTGTCTGCATAGTAAACTTCTTCTCTCACATAAGGAATTACTGAACGAAGGCACCATGCCCTTTCTTCCTCATTTAGATTTTTTTGTTGTTTTTACTTAATAAAAATTGTTCCTTGATGATTTCAGGCAATATTCTCACTGTCGGAAACCATTCTATTTCTTATTCTTAACACTGTTAATCACTTCTTTGATCAAAAGTCCCATTCCCAAGTGCATATCTTTTTGTTTTGTGATTCACTGAGTTTAAGCTGGGTCATTTGTATTAATACAGGGTTAAAAATGCGCTTTATATCATGGTGGGGATAATCAGTGAACACCCAACTGAAGACAATGATTGCTTCCTGGAATCTGTCAGTAGACAATTCAGCAGGGAATTGTATGGTTTTTCTAGACCCTCGCCTATCCAAGACTGGTGTTGCAGAATTAAAAAAAAATACTTTAATATTTTGGCTATAAAACTTGACAGTGGTACATTGTGGAACTTAGTGGTATTATTCTATTTGCAAAGTCTGATGAATGGGCTCTGTATAACCTGGTTCTGGCACTGATTTAATGTGCTCCAAAAGTAGGAGTTGGAAATGTAAGGTACTATTTTCAGGTTATAGTGTAAATATGCAAACATATATTTACTCATTACATCAGCTGTCATGATGACTAATTTGGTATTGATGTTGATTAGCTTGTGATGTTAATTTTTGAAAGACAATATCTAAGTTTTTTAACATGCAAGATCAGATCTGTTTAGCTCCCCTGAAAGAACTTGAATTGTCTGTAATCAGTTCCCTTGAGATAAATTTCAAAGCAAAACCAGATGAGCATTGGTTATAAGTCATTCATAGCTGAAGCTTTGGAAGATATTTCATCTGAAATGTTAGTAGTTTTCAAATCAAACATGTCATGCGGTGGTGGTGCACGCCTTTAATCCCAGCACTTGGAAGGCAGAGCCAAGCAGATCTCTGTGCGTTGGAGGCCTGCCTGATCTACAGAGCGAGATCCAAGACAGGCACCAAAACTACACAGAGAAACCCTGTCTCGAAAAGAGAAAGAAAAAAAATCAAACATATAAATGCAATGTTTTTGTCTGAATGGCTTGCTTAAATTTTATTTGTTTTCATTTTATCTCTTTATGTAAAATTTCCATATGTAGCCCAGTGCAGGGCATTTACCCACCAACCCCACAGTTCCCCAGAGTTTTCTTGAGTGAGAACAGCAGGAAATGTTAGATAGAAGAATTTAGATTGTGGAGATAAACAGATAGAAAATAAAGGATAGCCTCAAGAGGGCCTAGAACCTATCCCAAAGGGCCCTGACTGCCTCTGCCCCAGGGTATTTATAGAATTGCCAAGATGTGGAGCAAGACTGTCCCCCCAGGCACAGCCAAGTGTAGACCATCTCAGACACCTGCACTCAGGCCCATGGTCCTAATCATCCTCTCTAGGAGGACCTGCTGGGTAAAGCCACAAAGGACCTGAAAACAGGCTCCCACAGCCCAGGAGTCCCCCAAGGTATGATCACCCTGCATAATGCTTTTGAAGGCTGAGTCACAGGAGTAAACAACTGTCTCTATCTTCATTCACAGTGAAAACCAGATTTTTCCCAATTTATTAATAATATAAATTTATATAGAATAAAGCAGACTGGGAAAAAAAGTTGATGAGAAGCTCTTTGGTTGCAGGACAAAGAAGATATATCTTCCTCTTACCTCTCTATATATTGTAGAATGGATGTTACTGCAACTTTATTGGTTTTGCAATTATTTTATTGAAATAAAAGAAATTCCTAAATCAGTGTTATGACATTATTCAAACTAAGAAAGAAATGTTAAAATTAAATAAAGTGTTTTTAAGAATCACTTGACATTTAAAATTTCATTAAATAAATGATTAGCAAGTTTAATTTTTATGGCACATATACTGAAATAAACATTTTTAATTAAGATAAACAGTTTTTACACTTTTATGCATTGTATTTAAATACCACCAAATAACCAGCTTATTCTAGAAACACAAAACACATTGATTTATTCTGAAATTAACTTCCTCAGGTAAAGTAAACATAGTGATCAATCCATCAGGAATTCATTAATGATTATACACAGACTATTTTGGCTAAAGTTACAAGTGAGTTCACTGTCAAATTCTTTCAGTTTCCCTAGAGGCTTTGTAGCTCTCAAGAGTTCAGTGAATGAATCTATTCACAGGTATAATATATGGATGTATGCAGACTCATGAGTGGAAATAGTCACAAATACAAGATCATCATTACATATTTGAACACGGTGGATGCTCCAGTCACACTGTTGGCTAGCACTTGCTACTTGCATAGTATTAGGTATATGCTATTGAAGAGCAGAGATTACTAAGGACCAGTTACAAAAAAAATAATAATAACAATAGCTGTGTTACAAAAATAAATAAATGGAAAAATACTTCACTTATATATTTTTTTAAGCATCTTCACAACCTATTACTACTGCAAATTTACATCAATGCTATCATTATTATTGTTATACTGTTTTGAGAGAAGGTCTGACTATGCAGCCCAAGACATCTTAGAACTCACAGCAGTCATATTGTCTCTTTATTTTGTGTCCTGGCATTACTGGTTTGAGCTATCATACCTTTTGTTTTACAAGGATTATGTTTAATTGCCCACTATAAATGACCTTAATCACTTCTACTTACCATAGAAACAGTTCTACTTCTTGTAGATGTAACCAACCGTCTTTTTAAATAAGAAACACAAAACCAGTGCAAAGAAGAAAGGCAAGAGATCAGAGCTAAGAGCCTCACCTGCCTGCTGCAGCTAGCCTCTTAAGCCAAGTGACCTATCCAAAAGAGAGCTACTTCCTGTCTGTTTGTCTTTATATAGACTTTCTGTTCTGCCTTCTCATTGGTTGTAAAACCAACCACATGACTGCCTCGTCACTGTCTGTTGTACAGCCCTCCAGGTCTTCTATGGTATTGAGAATAAAGGTGTGTGTCTCCAATGCTGGCTGCATCCTTGAGCACACAGAGATCTACCTAGCTTTGCCTACCAAGTGCTGGGATTAAAGGTGTGGACCACCAACGCCCAGCTTTTGCTATGGCTCTAATAGCTCTGACCCCCGGGCAACTTTATTTATTAACATACAATTAAAATCACATTTCAGTACAAATAAAATACCACCATAACTTCTGGTCTCTTCATTGCTTCAGTGAAGATTTTTAATTCAAGCATCAGAAGGAACTGGAGACTTTCTTTATGAGGCCTGCCAAAGCCCCGCAGTCCCACAGCTCACTTATAAAATAATCACTCAGAAGTTTATTTACTTAAGTACTTATATTTACTTATAAACTGTATGGATGTGGAAGGCTTCTTGCTATCTATCTCTTACATCTTAAATTAACCCATCTCTATTAATCTATAAGTTGCCACGTGGCTTGTGGCTTACTGGCATCTTAATATCTTCTTCTCATTGTGGTGGCTGGCACTGTCTCCTACCCCAGCCTTCCTATTCCCAGAATTCTCCACTTTTGTTGTCCTGTCTATACTTCCTGCCTGGCTACTGGCCAATCAGCACTTTATTTACTAACCAATCAGAGCAATACATTCCCAGCATAGAGAATGTCTCACAGCAAACACATACATCTCATTTTAACAAGATGAAACAGCTACACTTTAATATGTCCAAATAAACCCTGACTTCTTTTAGGAACCTATAATATCTGCAAAGGAATCAGAAACACATAAGTGTGGCCATAGATTTCATAAGTAACAAAAATCATATGGGGAAATAATCTGAAACATATGTAGAAGAGACTCAGAAAAAGATGAAAATTAAATCCATCTATCCATGTCTCTATGAATGTTCAGTTTGGAAGTATGGTATTAAGTTACACAGATAGGTCAAAATATAACCACATTTGCACAGCAACCTATTGCTATAAACTATTATAATTGGCTCGATAAAACAATAAGGACATTCAGTCATCTAAAATTATATTTTTTTAGATTGACAAGGCATTGATTTGAAAAAACTACTTATAAGTAAAATACACAGTGCTTCACACTGACAAGTGTTCTGTTGATGTCTGAAGAAACAATTTGAGTGTATATAATTAATCAGACCACAAATCAGATTCTTCATGCATAGCCTAAGGCTGACTTGACTATTGTAATATTTGATCTTCCAGCCTTCAATTCCTGAACGTGGTGATTGCAGGTGTGTACCACTATACCCACATGAGTTATAACATTTCCAATATCTTCAACAATTTAAATTTTTTTCTACAGTATTTAGTTTCTATCCAGCTCTCCCTGAAATAGTATATATTTATATGATTTTGTTAAGATAGATACGTATTTTATGTAAGAAGCATGATCAAAGTAATCATTATTTGAGTATTCATTATTAGTCTATATTAGCACTTTAAAGCTGTTATTTATGACACAATGATTGATTCTATAATATAAACCCAGTCCAAATTTTGCAAATAAAATTGTGTGTTTTTATTGTTTGGCAACAAAGACATGGATGAGTTAATCTATATATGGCTTGAACACATTATATTCCCATCACATATAGTTTTGGCAGAATAAATTTTGTAAATTGGTTTATGATATTTAAATAGGAAAATCAGGGTATATATGGAGAGCAAGAACACTTGTGGTGTATAACAGTTGGGAATGTGTTAGTGAAAACAACTTTTTCAAGCATTTTTGTGAACCCTTTTAAATACATTAATTTAATATCTAATTAATTTTTTAACTATAAAGCAAGATATAGGGCAGCACACAATTATTTTAATTCTTTGGTGCCACATTATTTCTATTATTGACAATCTTTAACTGGAAAGAGTAGAGGGTGGGTCCATGGGCTGCATGCCTACATGCTCTTTTAGCACAGGGCATGTGTTTTTGGATATTCCCCATTATCTAGGTTCCCTCCCACAAACACCCCTGTCCAATCAGAAGCCATGTCTGCCCAAAAATCAGATAGGCACTTTGACAGTTGAACCCCTTACAACTCTTTATGCTTTCTTGGGCAAATATCCTGCCCAACCACAGGCCAAATCTGTAAAAAGACCAGGCAGGCATCCCACTCTAATACTGTGGGATGTCTTTCTGCATGCTGTGAATATGTATTGTTCCCATTGGCTAATAAATAAAGCTGCATTGCCCTATGGTAGAGCAGGATGAAGCTAGGTGGGAAAATCCAAGAGAGTAGTAAAAGGAGAAAGGAGAGTAAGGGGAGATGCCAAACTGCCATCCAAGGAGCAACATGTAATGGGATTACATTAGCACATGGATTAATAGTTATGGGTTCAGTTAAGTTATAAGAGCTAGCTAGTAAGAAGTCCGAGCCATTGGCCATATGAGTTGCAATTAATATTATACTTCTGACTGATTATTTTATAAGTGGCTGTGGGGACCGTGGGGCCTGGTGGGATGGGAGAAACTTAGGCTACAATTGGTACCCAATGTGGAAGCAAGAATTTCCACCCAAAACCTGAGAAAGCTTTGATAAAGGGTTGTAAAGTGGAGCCAGGAGCAACTTCCCAATTGTGTCTCTCTGGCAAGCCACGATAGAGAGACACAAAGGCATGCAGACTTGAGCTACAGTATGGAGAGGTCCTGGCATGTGGGCTTGACCTACAGCATGATGGATTCCTGCCATGGTCCACAGAGGTGTCTCCAAGCCACGCATCACACTGCATGGTGGATCTAGTGTTTGCTAGTACAGACAGAAAAATAAAATAAAATATAAGATTTCTGGGCGACACTCTGTTGGATGGAGGCACCCACTGCTTTCCAGACCCAGTAGTGAGCATGGATCCCAGAGCTCGCATTAAATGTACCTCTGCCATGTTGGGAAGCTGAATGGGGATGAGTCAACAGCCAAAGTCACTGTGTAGCCTAACAGTTTAAAAATCTCTCCTGGTCAGAGAAAGATTATAGATTCATAATAAAACAGATTCAGATGGAGTAAACCTCTAAATGGGTATATAGTGTGTATAAACTGTATGTAGGCTTGGAAGAAAGAGGAAAAGGAGTACATGCAGTTATATAAAAAGTAGTTTTAAAAAATAAAGTCTTTAAAGAGATAGTAAAAGTACTATAGAAAATAAACCATGTGGAAATCCACAGAGGGTCTGGATTATATCGTCTTTGGGATTCTTAAATACAGAGAGACATTTGCTTGTAAAAGCTACTGAGTTAAACCAATATGTATATTTTAAAGATATCTTGATTTCAAAATTTATGTCTAAGGATATGTTACTTTGTAAAAGAGGTTCTGCTTTTGTTTTCACAGAAGATGAGAACCTGTGGATTACTTCCAGGCTAATATGGTTTGCTCAAGGAAGACCCCTGAGAGGACCAGGTGATCCAAGATCTAAAACATCTTCAAAGAAACTGGCTCAGACAATGCAGCCTCACAGACTGTTTCAGTCAGGATTTGACAATAATTCTTAATATTTTCTCAGGATCCCTATAAGATCGCCAGCACTCTCATCCAGCAGGAAGTAGTATGAGAAGCTACATCCAAATTTCCAAAATATTGTTTATGAATGTTTATTTTTATTTAAAACAGGTTGATTATAAGTACAATCTCTTTCTAAAGACGAAAAGGGGATAGTATAGATATGATAGGATAAAAGGGTAGATAAATGAACCTACTTTTAAAGAGCAACAACTTTTTAAAAAATGTTTTACATTGCTGTGGAGTTTAGTTTATTGACACAAATTTGGAGTTGATTTTATATACTATAATATATATTTCTACTCTCATTTAATGTATTATATTTATGTAATTCATTTAAATTGTAATGGATAATTAAGAAATACAGATTAAAAATTAGTCTTCTATGACAGCCAAACTTATAGTCATGTTAAGATTTCTAGATATACATAGATACAATTCAGTTAAGTAGGTAATCTTCAAACACTTCAAAGACCTAGGGAATGTGGCATATAAAATATTTTAAAAACTTAGACTTTCTGGACCATGAGACACATCTACTCCTGGCATCACCATTTTACTTCAAAGAGAAAATGGGTGTTGAGGACACTCCATATAGGATTTATCTTCTTCTTGGAAAAAATAACCATTTGGGCAAGAAATTGTTCTTGCCTGGACTTTCTTGACAAAATGTATTGACTGGACTTGTAGGACCGATAGAAAGGTGACCACTGAAATTGCAAGACAAGATGGTCCTTCAGGTTCCTGATTCAGAGAAGAAACTGTCAGACATTCTACAGGACACAGAGAAAAGTGACAAAGAGACTCTAGAGCTATAAGCTGAAGATGGATGCACAGAATTTGCAGAGGAACTTTGAATGACTGTCCAGGCAGGCAGGTGTCTCTGGTCATTTCTAGAGTTTTGGCAGTTGCTTACAAAGCATTTCCTGTTTATTTAGGTAAGGTATATCCTTCTGGTGTCTTTGATGTAGTTGAAGACTAGATAGTTATAATTTCCCTTGGTTATGATAAAAGATAAATTAGATATAAAACCTTAGACATAAATATAGGGTAGATAGAATGTTTTCTTTAATTTTGCCAAATACTAATAGACTAGATGTTATAATTCTTGCTTGGTAACTGTCTTGTGTAGATGTAACCAACCGTCTTATTAAATAAGAAACACAGAAACAATGTAAAAGAGAAAGCCGAGAAGTCAGAGCTCAGAGCTAAAATCTCACCCTTCTTCCTGCTGTCCCAGCTTCGCCAAAAGAGACCTACTTCCTGTCGGTTCGTTTTTTTAAAGTATGTTGTTCTGCCTTCTCATTGGTTGTAAACCCAAACACATGACTGCCTCGTCACTGTCTGAATGTACAGCCCCCTAGGTCTTAAAGGCATATGTCTCCAATGCTGACTATATCCCTGAACACACAGAGATCTTATGGGATTAAAGGCGTGTGCCACCACCGCCACACTCTTGCTATGGCTCTAATAGCTCTGACCCTGAACACACAGATATCTATGGGATTAAAGGCGTGTGCCACCACCGCCCGGCTCTTGCTATGGCTCTAATAGCTCTGACCCCCGGACAACTTTATTTATTAACATACAATCAAAATAATATTTCAGTACAATTAGATTACCACCACATTTCCCCTTTTCTATTTTAATAAAAAGAAAAAAAGCAAAAGGTTATAACTAACAAAAGAAAAACTATATACAAAAGTACAATAACTATATACAATATATACAAGTAATAAATACCTAAACAGGTATTTGACAAATCAGAGAAAACAATTCCATTATCTGTCCTATTTTGGTAAATCCAAGATGTATCTAATGCACTTTCTATCCTAATTAATTTTCAACTATAACTAACTAATCTTCAACCATAACTAACTAATCTTCAACTCCCTCAGAGACCCAAGAAGGGAACAATATTAGCTAACAAAAATAAAAACAGGAAGTGCATGCAAGCAACTTTCAAAAAATTTGTGAGTTGACAGAAACAGCCAGCTGCCTGGGCAGTCACCTGAGGTTTCTCCGTAGTGTTGGGGCATCATCTTCAGCCTATAGGCTTAGTGTATCTGACAGACTCATTTGTGATGTAGGATGTATACAAGGTCAACAGTTCAACCTCACATTGGGTGAGAGCAGTCCACGTACCAGAAACACCTGAATTCCACTAGTGTCCTGTCATGATTCAGGATTTTAAATTCTGGAAATTGTTGACAGTTTTTAAATTCAGCTGTCCATTCTTCTTGGCTGTGTATATATGGCTTCATCTCAGCATCCCCTTCTTCTCCACATCCCTCTATTAAATGCCAGTCTACTTTTGAGAGGCATGAGCTTTCAGCTGCTGTTCCATTGCACAACAGAATCTATCGGCCCTCTGCCTGTTAAGCTGCCTTCGAAGAAAAGGGCACCGTACCTTTTCCGGATGTGAAGGCCACTTCAGGGATGGGGCCATATTGTCCTGGCCTCAGAAGATGCCTTTTGATAAAGCCATAACCACACTTGTTTTGGCAAGAATCAGTAGTCCCTTGTTTCTTGATCTGTCTGTCCATTTTGTCCTGTTGATTCGAGGATACTTTGTTGTCCAGTGGCTAACTTTTGCCAGAATGAAAGTTGACTCCATATGCAGTTTCTTCAATGCCCATATTTTCTCTAAAGTAGATTGGTACTGCCAGGAGCCGACATGTCTTAAAAAAGAAAAATTTTCTAAGTTATTAAAACATTTTAAATGCCATATTCTGTAGATCTCTGAAGGGTTTGAAGATGACCGGTCTAAAACATCTCTGCTCAATTTTTAAAACATATCTAATATGACTACAAGTTCTATGATAATGTCTAACTACTAGCTTTCATTTCTTTATATCCTAATAGTTGATAATAATAACATTCAAGGATCAGAAATTTGCATTACATTGTTAAATGAATGGTATAAATACAATTAGAAATATACATATAGCATTTTCTAACAATATCAATTTCAAATTTGTATACAATATAAAACAATTCAATCCAATGTAAAGTATTTAAAATTAGTAATTGTCTTTTTCTTTTCTTTCTTTCTTTCTTTCTTTCTTTCTTTCTTTCTTTCTTTCTTTCTTTCTTTTTTTTTTAAACAAGAAACTTAAATCTAATCTCCCTTGCTTAGTCTTTTTCCTAACCCTTGGAAATAACTTGTAACCAACCCCCCTAAATACTGAAAATTATCCCAGACCCAAAACCCATTAAAAAGACCAAAAAACCACCTGCCCCACACCACCTCTTTGGGAATGTGGGCGTCGTATTCTTAAAATTGCTTCCTGCTGGGTATGGGCGAAGTTTTCTTTATCCTGAAAGAAAAATTTTAGGTTAATTGTCAAATTCTAGGAGAGGTAACTATATCCTTCATTATCCAGTCTGTGTTTAATGCCAAAGTTCAGGGTTTATCTCAAGTCCTTATTCAAGTAGTCTTTGAGACTGGATCATCTCAGCTAGTCATCTCAAATTTGCTCTGAGCACCTTCTAGTTCAAAGCTGATCTATGGATGATGTTTGTCAGCTTAATGATATTATTATTGTCCACGTGGAATTGTTGTTGTTGTGGGGCCCCATCTTCTTTCTGGAGACTTCAGTTGATGTTAGGCCTGGCCATGATTTCCTGCAGAAAACTGATAAGAGACTCGAACACAAAAACATATATATGCAGCTAGCCTTTTTTCTAGAATTAGTTAGTACTCTATGTGACCATTCATATCTTAACAAAGTTTAAAATGTATATATACATATTAATCTTGTAAATTTTGATATAAAATTTATACTTTGAGAAAAGTTTAAAGAATCAGAATAGAATCAAAGAGTTGAGATTAGTAATAGAATAGTCCCTTAATTAATTTTGCTTTTGCCCTGTACCATAGCAGAAGATGGCTCTTATTCTGGCATGATACAGGGAGTTTGCATTTACCTTTTAACAACATGCTTGATTTTAAAGAAGAAGAGAGCCATTCTCCAACTCCAAAGTCAGCTTTAAATTTTAATTGAACTGGGACTGTTAGAAGACCAATAGTGTTAAATCTTTAGAGAAAAGCAGAAACAAACATTTAGGAAGACATAATTTTTTTTTAGATAATATATACCCATACACCGTTTCACTCTGTTTCTTGGGATAGATGATTTATCACTTTTCTTCAGTTGTCTCATTTGTCCTGTGTTCTTCAGATTCCTTAACCTTCATTCTCCTAAAAGACAAAAACAAAAACATTTCCCCAAGACTAATTTTGGGGATGTTCCTTTTTGGCAAGTTATTATCTGATTAAATGAAAAGGCATGTGTTATTGATACAAGTTAGTTTAAATTGGATGTTCATGTTGGTTGATGAACTATCACTTCCTCAATTAAGAGGTCTGTCTTGTTCAAATCGAACCTTTTATCAATTTTGATGGTACCCACAGCTTATCTTCTCCTGTAGAAACAAAAGCAAAACCTCGTCCCCAATGTAATACATACCCTGGTTTCCATTCTGAGGTCAGCACATCCTTAAAGTATATAGGCTGATTTAATTCTGTAGTTTTTTCTATTATCCAATGTCTCTCTGCAGCTGTTGTTCCTTTCTCATTGGCATTCAGAAAATTCAAAGTTAGAAGAGCATTATGCAGTCTATTTCTGGGGGTTTTTGTTACCCATTTCTGTTTATTTAGCATATCCTTTAGAGTTCTGTTTGATCTTTCTATAACTGCTTGACCTGTAGGATTATGTGGTATGTCTGTAATATGCTTTATATTGTAATAAGCAAAAAACTGTTTCATTTTAACAGAGACATATGATGGAGCATTGTCAGTTTTGATTTGTGCAGGTATACCCATGATGGCCATAACTTCTAGCAAATGAGTGATTACAGAATCAGCTTTTTCAGAACTCAAAGCAGTTGCCCATTGAAATCCTGAATAAGTATCAATAGTGTGGTGTACATATTTCAATTTTCCAAATTCTGCAAAGTGAAACACGTCCATCTGCCAGATTTCATTTCTCTGAGTACCCTTTGGGTTACATCCTGCTGGTAATGGCGTCTGATTGTAGAAGGAACAATTAGGACATTTCTTTACTATTTCTTTGGCTTGTTGCCAGGTTATGGAAAAATCCTTTTTTAAACCTTTACTATTAACGTGATGTTTTTTATGAAATTCTGAGGCCTCCAGCACATTTCCTATCAATAATTTATCAATCTCATCATTGCCTTGTGCTAGAGGGCCTGGCAGACCAGTATGGGATCAGATGTGAGTTATATATAAAGGATGATTCCTTTTCCTGATTGTATCTTGTAATTGAATAAATAGTGAAGTTAATTCTGAAGCATCAGGGATAAATTCTGCAGTCTCAATATGTAACACCACTCTTTCAGCATACTGAGAGTCAGTTACTATGTTGAGAGGTTCTGAAAAATCCATTAATACCAACAGAATAGCATACAATTCTGATTTTTGAACTGAATTATACGGACTTTGTACCACTTTACTTAAATTTTCTGATTTGTAACCTGCCTTTCCTTCTTTGTTGGCATCTGTATAAAATGTACGAACTCCAGATATGGGTTTTTGCCGTACAATTTGAGGCAAGATCCAATCAGCTCTCTTTATAAGATCAACTCTATTGCTTTTGGGATATTTGCTGTTAATTTCTCCCAAAAAATTACTGCAAGCTCTTTGCCAAGGTTCACTTTCTGTCCATAATTTTTCAATGTCCTCCTTAGTTAATGGTACGACAATTTCTACTGGGTCTATGCCTGCTAATTGACGAAGTCTCAGTTTTCCTTTGTAAATCAAGTCAGAGATTTTTTCCACATAAGTTTTTAATTTTTTATTTGGTTTATTTGGTAAAAATATCCATTCCAATATAATATCTTCCCTCTGCATTAATATTCCAGTAGGAGAACGTCTAGAAGGTAAAATAACCAAAATGCAATCCAGCTTTGGATCAATACGATCCACGTGTCCTTCATGCACTTTCTTTTCTACCAAGGCCAATTCTTTCTCAGCTTCAGGTGATAATTCTCTTGGACTATTTAAGTCCTTGTCACCTTCTAAGGTTCTGAACAAATTAGTCAGTTCATCATTTTTTACCCCAACAATAGTTCGTAGATGAGAAATATCTCTAAATAATCTTTGAAAGTCATTAAGAGTCTTTAGTCTATCTCTCCGAATTTGCACCTTTTGGGGTCTAATTTTTTGTAGCTCTATTTTATATCCTAAATAATTAATAGAATCTCCGCTTTGTATCTTTTCAGGAGCAATTTGTAATCCCCAGCAAGGCAAAATTTTCTTTACTTCTTCAAACATTATTTCTAAAGTATCTGCATTTGAGTCAGCTAGTAAAATATCGTCCATATAATGATAAATTATAGATTTAGGAAATTTTTTACGTATCACTTCCAATGGCTGTTGCACAAAATATTGGCACAGAGTTGGGCTATTCAACATTCCCTGTGGGAGGACCCTCCATTGAAATCTTTTAACCGGTTGAGAATTATTATAAGTAGGCACTGTAAAAGCAAATCTTTCTCTGTCTTTTTCTTGTAAGGGTATTGAAAAGAAACAGTCTTTTAAATCAATAACTATGAGAGGCCATCCTTTTGGTAACAGAGTAGGCAAAGGCATCCCAGATTGTAGAGAGCCCATTGGCTGAATTACTTTGTTAATTGCTCTAAGGTCTGTTACCATTTTCCATTTACCAGATTTCTTTTTAATAACAAATACAGGAGAATTCCAAGGGCTGGTTGATTCTTCAATATGCTGAGCATTTAACTGTTCTTCTACCAGCTCTTCTAAAGCCTGGAGTTTCTCTGTTGTTAAAGGCCATTGCTGGACCCATACAGGCTTGTCTGTTAACCATTTTAAAGGTAGAGCTGTTGGTGTCTTTGGAAGATCATCAGTTATTGTGCCCTGTTCTTGTATAATATGGATGGCTGGTGACCACTCATTAGAACAATATCTTCTAATATTTCTCTCAGTAACATGTGCTAGTTTATGATTTGTTTCTGAGATTGGAGGGATGTTAATCTGAGTATTCCATTGTTTCAACAAGTCTCGACCCCACAGGTTCATAGTTATGTTAGCCACATATGGTTTTAATTTTCCTCTCTGTACTTCTGGACCTATACATTCGAGCCATCTTGCACTCTGTTTCACCTGAGATAATGTCCCAATTCCTAACAGTTGAACGTTTACCTCCTGAAGAGGCCAAGTTGGATGCCAAAATTCTGGTGCAATTATGGTAACGTCCGCACCTGTGTCTACCAGACCAGACAACAAAACACCATTTATTTTTATTGTTAATTTTGGTCTTTGTTCATTAATAGAAGTTTGCCAAAAAATTTTCTTTATGTTTTCTCCTGAATTTTCTATTCTCTCTCTTTCATCATCCTGACCAGCATGATTTATTCCAATAGGCATTTGGTTATTTAATCGCTCTCCAGAGCAGGCATTTCCTCTATGGCTGCAGGAAAGGTTTGGACTGGATTTGCACTGGGGGCCTGCCTGAGGCCCCTCTGGGAGTTTCCCGAAGACTGAGGCAAGGGATTACCCTGTCTGTCCTTTGTTGATCTACATTCGTTGGTCCAGTGTTTTCCCTTACCACACCTTCTGCATACTCCAGAAGGAAGGGGCATTCTGTTGCCATTGTTCCTTGAAGAAACATTGCTTCTGGGAATGACCTGTCTACAGTCCCTTTTCAAATGTCCTTGCTTTCCACATCCAAAACATCTAACACTCCTCAAACCTTTTGAAATTACTTCTCCTACCCATGTATCATCATGCTCATCAGCTTCAACATTAATTGTTTCTCTAATCCAATCTTCCATAGGTGCAGATCTTGCCCTTAATGGCCTGATTATTCTTTTGCATGCTGCATTCGCATTCTCAAAGGCCAAAGATTCAATTATTGCCTTACTAGCTTCTGAATCCGAGACCATTCTCTTTACTGCTGAAGCCAGTCTTTGTAAAAAATCTGTAAAAGACTCTTTTGGGCCTTGCATCACCTTTGTAAATGACTCAGATTTTTTTCCTGGTTCCTCAACTCTGTCCCATGCATTCAAGGCTGCCGTTCGACATAAAATTAGGGTTTGGACATCATATAAACATTGTGTTTGTGCTGAAGCATATTGGCCTTCGCCCATAAGCTGATCCTGGCAAACTTGTACTCCTTTATCCCTCCATTGTTTTTCTATGTTTTTAGCCTCCTCCTTAAACCAAGTCAGAAATTGAAGTCTCTGGCTGGGTTCCAGAACACCTTGTGCGAGGTCCCGCCAGTCCTGTGGTACTATCCTATTATATGTTGACCAAGTGTTTAACATTTGCTTTACATATGGGGAATGCATGCCATAAGATACTATTGCCTCCTTAAACCTTTTTAAATCCAACATTTCAATTGGAGCCCAAGTATTTTGTGTAGCCATTTGATCAGGCATCTGCTGTACGGTTACAGGATAAATTAAGGGTGACTGTGTGAAAACAGGCTTTCTTTCTGCAACCTTATGATCCCGACTTGAAACAACTTCACTGTTAATTTCTTCTGTCTGAATTTTTACAGGTTTAACAAGTTCTTCTAAAGCTGTTATCCTGGCACTTAAATTGACTATCTTTTTAAATATTAAAATGTGGATTATTATAGTGATAAGGTGCATAATTCCACCAATACTAATATTATATAGTTGTTCCATTGTCAGACTGCCTAAAATTTCGAACAAAAACCAATTTTCTTCCAATGTACACATAAAACCCATTTGTTTTTTAATGTGGAAAAAAATTCTCTTTTAGATAGTTTCCTTTAAAATATCTGATATATTATGACTTACCAAATCTGCGTAGAACAGTAGAAATTCGAGGGGATTTTCAAAGCAGCCACCTAGTGTCCCAGGTGTAAATCCAAAGAGAAAAAGAGAGAGAGAGAGAGAGAGAGAGAGAGAGAGAGAGAGAGAGAGAGAACAAGAAAGCGTAGCTGGCTAAAGTTTAAATGCAGCCACGTGTTCCCTCTTGTGCCGAGTCAAGGCTTGGGTCTGACTTCCTTAAGCTCCGACCACGTGCGTTGGCTTTACAGGCAAGGCCCTGTTCGGCAGGGCAGGTCTGAGTTGTTTGTAGCACCGGCTTTAAGCAAGCAGGATTTAAGCAAGCAGCTCACCGATAGTCCAGCCTGAGGTCAAGCAGAACTAGACCCAGGCTAAGAATCCGCTGCTCGGACTAAGAAGCTGATCGCCGCCGGCTGCCGCGTGCCGCCGCCGGCGCGGGCCGCCTGCCGCCCTTGCGGGAAAGCGGACCTGCCGCCAAGCCAAGCAGTTTTTAATGGATTCTTGTCACGTTGGGCGCCAGATGTAGATGTAACCAACCATCTTATTAAATAAGAAACACAGAAACAATGTAAAAGAGAAAGCCGAGAAGTCAGAGCTCAGAGCTAAAATCTCACCCTTCTTCCTGCTGTCCCAGCTTCGCCAAAAGAGACCTACTTCCTGTCGGTTCGTTTTTTTAAAGTATGTTGTTCTGCCTTCTCATTGGTTGTAAACCCAAACACATGACTGCCTTGTCACTGTCTGAATGTACAGCCCCCTAGGTCTTAAAGGCATATGTCTCCAATGCTGACTATATCCCTGAACACACAGAGATCTTATGGGATTAAAGGCGTGTGCCACCACCGCCCGGCTCTTGCTATGGCTCTAATAGCTCTGACCCCCAGACAACTTTATTTATTAACATACAATCAAAATAATATTTCAGTACAATTAGATTACCACCACAGTCTTGTTATATCTAATGTTGCTATGTTAAAGTTAAAATCTTCCTTTATGATTAGACAGAAAAGGGGAGACTACAGCTATCATCTGAGACTACTATACCCCTAAAAACTTTCAGTCGTCTATGGCCATACCACCCTGAATGCACCTGATCTCAGAAAAACTTTCAATCAACATAGATGGAGAAAACAAAATAATCCATGCAAAGTCACAAATTTAAATATCTGTCTACATATCTAACCCTATAGAAGGTACTAGAAGGAGAATTCCAATCCAAGGAATTTAACTGCATTGAAGAAAACACAGGAAATAATCTTACACCAGCAAAATCAAGTGAAAGGAAGTACACACATACCACCACCACAACCAATACCACCACCACAAGTAACAACAACAATAACAAAATAATGGGAATTAACAATCATTGGTCATTGATATCTCTCAATATCTATGGACTCATATCCCAATTAAAAGACACACACATGCATACACACCCCCCCACCCCCCCCCCACAGATTAACAGAATGCATATGAAACAGAATTCACTTTTTGCTGCATCCAAAGAACACACCTCATCCTCAATATCAAATATAATATTTTTGCCACGAGCCATGTGGCAAGGTGTAGATTTATAGAAATGCCTTAATTTAAGATAGAAGAACTAGATAACAAGAAGCCTTCCACGGCCATACAGTTTGTAAGCAATATAAGTCTCTGTGTGTTTACTTGGTTGGGTCTGAGTTGCTGCGGGACTGGCTGGAGAAAGAGATTTGTCCTGACTGTGGGCCAGGCAGCACTGGAGAAAACTTCAGCTACAAAGTTCATCCACCATGATTAAGTAAGTTTCATCCCAGAGAAGTAGGGATAGTTCAAAGTAGGAAAATAATCTACCATATAAACAAACTGAAAGAGAAAAAATCAAATGATTTTCTCACTAGATGCTGAAAAGCCTTTGACAAAATCAAATACCCCTTTATGATAAAAATCTTGGAGAGATAAAGAATAAAAATGGTCACACAAAACATAATAAAGGCAATTTACAGCAAGACTACAGTCAAGAAATTAAATGGAGAGAAATTCAAAATAATTCCACTAAAATCAGGAACAAGACAAAGTTATCCACTCTGTCCATATCTATTCAATATGGTAATTGAAGTTCTAACTAGAACAATAAAACAACTGAAAGAGATTAAGAGGATATGCATTGGAAAGGAAGAAAAGTAGTGGTATTTGCAGAATATGTGATGGTATATGTAAGCAAACTCAAAATTTCTATCAAGAAACTCTTACAGCTGATTAACATTTTCAGCACAGTGGCTGGATATAAGATTAACTTACAAAAAAAAAATCAGTTGCCCTGATATTCACACAATAAATGGGCCGAGAAATAAATAAAGCAAACAGTACCTTTCACAATAGCCACAAACAATATAAAATATTTTGTGGTAAACTTAAGCAGTGAAATGAAAAACTTGTTTGACAGTAACTTGACATTTTGAAGAAAGAAATTAAAGATGATATCAAAGATAGAAAGATCTCCCATAGTCATGGATCCGTTGAATTAATATAGTAAAAATGGGCATCCTACCAAAAATAATTTTCAGATTCACCACAATCCCTATAAAAATTCCAACATAATTCTTTATAGACCTTGAAATAAAAATACTCAGTTTCACATGGAAACACAAAAAGCAAGCAAACAAAAAAATCCAGAATAGCTAAAACAATCCTGATCAATAAAAGAACTTCAGAGGTTTCTCCATCCCTGATTTCAAACAGTACTACAGAGCTATAGCAATACAAACCTCATGGTATTGGCATAAAAAGCAGACACATTTACCAATGGAAATGAGTTAAAGTCCTAGATATAAATTCACATATCTATGGACATTTGATTTTTGATACAGGAGCCAAAAATATACACTGGAAAAAAGAGCATCTTCATCAAATGGTGTTGGTCTAAGTGGATGTTGGCATGTAAAAGAATGTAAATGGATCCCTATTGATCAGCCCAAAGAAAACTCCAATGTAAGTGGATGAAAGACCTTTACATAAAATCAGACACACTGAACTTGATAGAAGAGAAAGTAAGGAATTGTAATGAACACATCAATGTAGGAAACATTTTCCTAAATAGAACAATGATATCACAGGAACTAAAATAAAAAATTAATAAATGGGACCTCATGAAACTGAAAACCTTCTCTAAGGCAAGGGGCACTATCAGTAGAACAAAATTGCAGCCTACAGAATCGGAACAAGATTTTTACCAAGTCCACATCTGATGGGGCTAACATTCAAATATATAAAGAACTCAAAAAAGTGAACACCATAAAATGAAACAATCTAATTAAAAATGGGGTACAGACCTAAACATAGAATTCCCATTGAGAAATCTCAAATGACCGAAGAACACTTAGAGAAATGTTCAACATCCTTAGCCATCAGTGAAATCTAAATTAAAATTACTTGGAGATTTCATCTTACCCCTGTGGGAATGGCTGGGATCAATAACACAAATGCTCCTTCATGCTGGAGAGAATTTTGGGTGGGTGTGTAAGTTGTACTGCCTCTGTGGAAATCAATATGGTACTTAGAAAATTGAGAATCAATGTATCGCAAGATCCAACTATACAACTCTTGAACATAATAGCTGAAACATACCCCTGATGGGGAAATATCTTTCTGTATGTTGTGAATATGTGATTGGTTGATAAATAAAAAGCTGATTGGCCAGTAGCCAGACAGGAAGTATAGGCAGGATAAGCAGACAAGGAGAATTCTGGGAAGGGGAATGCTGAGTCAGAGGAGATGCCAGCTCACCTTCCAGGGAACAACATGTAATAGCACACAGGTAAAGCCATGGAATACATGGCAACATATAGATTATCAGGAATGGGATGAATTTAAATGTAAGAGCTAGTCAGTGGTAGGTCTGAGCTAGTGACTAAGTAGTTTTAATTAATAAAAGCTTCTGAGTGATAATTTCATAAGTGGGCCATGTGACTGCAGGGACTTGGCAGGACCCAGAGAAATCTTTCAACAGCACTCCCCATCCTACGACAAAGACACTTGCTCAAATGTGTTCATGGAGACTTTGTTTATAATACCCAGAAACTGGAAACAACCTGTAATATCTTTAACTGAAGAATGGATAAAGAAAACGGTACATTTACACAATAAGTATTAATCTACTGTTAGGAAAAAATCTTATGATGAAATTTGCAGGCAAATGGAAGGAACTAGAAAAAAATCATCTTTAGTGAGGTAACAGACTTAGGAAGATAAGCATGGTGAGTACTCACTTATTAGTGAATATTATCTGTTAAGTAAAGGATAATCACATTCCACTCTACATACCCAGAGTAGTTAAATAACAAGGAAGGGTCTGGGAGGCACTCATGAATCTCTTTGGGAAGGAGAAATAGAAAAGAATTTGTTGGTGGTCTGGTGGAATGTGAAGATGAGAAAAGGAGGGATCAAGTGGGGGAAGAAATGAAGGAAGGAGGAAGAGAATATGGGAAGAGTTGCCTGGAATAAGTGTGCATTCAGGGTGTATTGTGGAAACTTAGTTCAGTGGGAACTTCTGGAACTTATGACAGTGACCCTAGTGAGGACTACTAGTAATAGAAAATATGAAGTTTGAACCGGCAATCTTCTTTAACTAGGCAAGACTCCCAGTAGTGGTACTGGGACATCAACCCTTCCACAAATATGGTGACCCACATCCTGTCTTGCCTACAAGATGTGCTGGTATAATGGTGACTAAGAGCTTGTGGGAATGGCCAACCACTGACTGATATAACTTGAGGCCCACACCAGGAAAGGGAGCCCATGCCTGACACTGCCCAGATGTCCAAGAACTAGAACCTGGATGGCTCCGAGACCTTGGGTAGAACCAAATACTGCTGACAATATATAAATAAGTAAGTAGGTGAAATAATTTTTAATGATATTGTGCTATATTCATAGATCAGTGTGTAGCCCAATAGCCATCAGAGAGACTTCATCTGGAATCTGATGGGAGCAGACACACAGACCCACAGACAAAGACAAGGTGGAGCTGGGGGAATACTGTGAAGAAGGAGAGGAAGTATTATAGGAGCCATAAAGATCAAGGAAGCCAGGAGAACACAAACCACAGAATCAACTAAGCAGGGTTCATAGGCACTCACAGAAACAGAAGCAAAACTCACAGAGCCTATATGAGTGTGAGCTATGTCATATGTATACATGCTGTCATTTAGCTTGGGGTTTTTATGGCACTCCTATCCATTAAAGTGGGCGATTTCTGACTCTTTTGCCTGCTCATGGGGCCTTTTCCCTCTTACTGGGATGCCTCATCCAGCCTTGACATGAGGGTTTGTGTGAAGTCTTATTGCATCTTGTTATGTTGTGTTTGGTTGATATACCTGGGAGGCCTGCTCTTTTCTGAAGTTAAATAGAGAAACAGTCTATCTGGGGAAGAGAAAAGGAGGGGCTAAGTGGAGTGGAGAATATAGTTGGATGTTTCTCTCCCACCCAACAGCTCCCAAATAACTGACAGAGAGGCTTAATATTAGTTATACATGCTTAGTTGAGAGCTCAGGCTTGTTACTAGACAACGCTTACACTTAAATTAACCCATTTTTCTTATCTAAGTTTAACCATGTGGCATATGTCTTGTTACCTCATTTTTCACATACCATGATTCCTTGGTGGCTGGTTGGTGTCTCCCTTGACTCCGGCCTCTTTTTCAGTATCCTCAGTTTGATTGTCCCACCTAACTTTATCCTGACTTGGTATGGGCCAATCAGTTTCTTTACTAAGCAAGGAGAATAATACATATTCAAAGTGTACAGAAGGATTATTCCACAGCATTTCCCACTTTTCGTCTAAATAAAAAGGAAGGTTTTTACCTCAACCTAGTAAAACTATATATAATAAAAATAGTTATCAAGTAAGAATTACAGTTATGACATCCAGTCCATTTGTATTTGGCAAAATTAGAGAAATTATTCAATTATCTATCTTGGTGAGTCTAATGTTTTATATCTAATTTACCTTTTTATCATATTTAAGAAAAACTATAATTATTACTATCTAGTCTTCAACTCCATCAAAGACCACAGAAGGGTGAAATGTTACCAAATGACAGGGATATCAGGGTACCTGGACAGTAACCCAAAGTTTCTCTGCAATGTTGAGTCATCCAATTTTGGCCTACAGGCCTAGTGTATCTGGCAGACTTTATTGTGAAGCAGAGAATTTTGAAGGACTGTCCTATCTTGTCTTGGCAAAGATTGACAGTCACCTTTCATACGTTCTGCTGGTCCAATTTGAACAGTAACTGTCAGTAATTGAGGCAAGGGCATTTTCCTTGCCCACATTACTAGCTTTTGCTGTAAAGAAAACAAATTCCTTATAAAGTTTCTTCAGTGCCTATCATCTTTTCCTAAGTAGATTGGTCTCATTGTTATTAAAAGCCTTAGATTATTTAACATATTAAATGCCATATTCTGTAGGTCTTTGAAGTGTTTGAAGACCCTCTATCTATCCAAAGATAACTGTGAATGACTTTGAAAACATACCTAACATGGCTGTAAGTTTAACTATATTTTAATGAATATTAATCTGTATTTATTAATTATACATTATATTTTAGATGAGCTACATAAGAGCAATACCTCAAAGAAGAGTAGAAATACATATGCAGTATGACAAAACTAACTTTTCATACTGTTGAATTACCATCATGTAATTTGGCTTCATAGCCAGCTTTTATTTCTTAACTTTTGTTAAGATACCTTTGTGTAGGAATCACTGCACAACTTGGTATTTCTAGGGTGTAAGCACCCTGGAAAATAATGATCTATCTGACATTTTTGTCCTTTCTATATCATAAGTATTAAGTAAACCTAAATGTTTATCATTATAAATTATCATTGGTCAGAGTCTTTCACTTAAAACACCTTATGACAGATAAGTCAGGAAAAATTATTTTATAGATCTGTCTAATATTGTTTTAAAATAAATTTCCAGATACTGACTGTATCTCTCATTGTTAGCAGAGATTTTAACTTAAAATTAAAGTATTTAATCTTTTAATTATTTCATTTCTTTATATTATATTATAATTCCTTCAACCCCCCTTTCCTTTAGTACCTGAAAACCCTCCAATGTGCACTCTGCTTTCTCCCAAATTCATGACCCCTTTTTATTAATTATTGTTGCAAGAATACATTTATATGTATATTATATTTATATATGTATACAATATATATGTATATACATAGCATTTATATTGCTTAATATAACATGTCCAGTCTGCATAATATTATTTGTATATATGTTTTTAGGTCTGACCATTTGGTATTGGATAATCAATTGGAGTTCTCTTCCGAGGTAATAATCTTGATCCCACTCTCAGCTTTCCTTAGTTGCCTGTTTTTCTTCATGTAGGTTGAGGCCTCATGGGATTTCTTGTCATCTCTGGTATGTTTGTTGTTGTCCTTGCTTGGCTCATAAGGAGACACAGGGCAGTTTTCTAACTCTAAATTTACTAATGCATACATATGCGAATCTTTTCACAGACAGGAAAAGTTCCCTTGCAGAAAGTTAGATCCAAGTTTTCTGGTAGGATCAACTATATATACATTCCAAAACCAGTTGTAGATAATAAAATGAAATAGAAAAAATATCATTCTAGGCTACAATACCATATTGTCAATACAACACACTTTTTTATTTATATACCTCATAGAATGCATATAAAATTCCCACTTGTTCCAGTTTTGGTAACCAAATGGTAAATATCAAGAAATTAGACCAAAAAATTATCTACATTCATTCAACTTTCTTAGTAGTTTCCAGTGAATTCTAGAATGTTCTTATGTAAAGGAACTTTTGTAATGTATACACAGAAGTAAATATATAGCACCACATTCTGTAACTTGATCCAGTGACAAAACAGTCTTCTGGCATTATTAAGACATTGTTTAAAACTGTATTAAATTTCACTATTTTATTAAAAATATAAAGAAAAGAAAGAGTTTTAATGTACCTCAAAATGAATTGAAATCCAGAATGCTAAACTCAGACATGTATGGGTATTTGCCATTATTCAATAAGTTGGTTTACATGTCTGCTCATGCATAGCTAATTGAAACAGCAATATTTGAACAGCAATAAATATGAACACATGACCATATGTGTTAATGCAATTGTGATTTCTTTAAAAGAAGAAACACATCAATACTGTACAATTACTCTACTTCATTTCCAAGGGATTATGTATGCACAGATGTGCTTTTGATAGCACGTGGTCACATAATGTGCACTTGGGTAGCATTTGCTAGTTAGCTTGGAGAACCACTTTTGTAGCTGTTTCATCTGTCTTCTTCAGTGGTTCCTCTTGTGTGGTGTTGGGACCACAGCAGAGGCCTGAGTATTACTGGAATCCTGAGGCTGCTTCAGATTCTACCAAGTCATCAATTATAAAAGGTTTTTGTATTTCAACTAATTTTTCTTGGGATTGACTGATACATGTTACATATGAGGAATATAAATGAATCTCTCTTGTCCCCATTCTGGGCTGGATCAGGATTGTGGCCCTAGGAGACATATCCATGATACAGAAAGATGACTAGAGACTAGAATGCATACCCTATGCTATTTCAAGAACTGTGAAAACTTACCGAGAAATGTTAAAATTGGTTTAAAATATAAAAAGCATATTTTAACTATGCTTTGAGGAGATCGTAATATAAATCTGGATACTGAGCAACCAGGCCAAATTTAGAATTTCTAGAGAAATATCCAGAAGGAAAATAAATAAATAGGTAAAAGATCCAAGGAGGGAAGCCTAGCTTTAAACTTTCTGAAAAAAATCATGGTAGAAAATTAGGTCATGTGGAAGAAAATGCAAATGATAGAGAAGATGTGGCATTGGTGCCTTTTGTGAGTTTGACCCACCTTGGCCTGGCACTTTCTTTTCAGAGCATTTGGGCTGTTCTACAGTGCTCCCCACCAGCTGGATGCTGGCTACCAGCTCTGTTTAAAGGAAGGTTTTGTCCCAGCTTGTGAAGGCTAGAAACCAGATGCGTTTCTTGTCTCACTTTTGGCTCCAGATATTGAAATCAAAGCAGCTATAGATTTCCATACCAATTTTTTTAAATGAACATTTTCTGTATTCATAAAGCTTGATGTACATTTCGATAATGATGTCCTGAGGAAGTGAAAATAAAGGTGCCTTGGATACTGCAGTAGATGAGTAACAGGAGAAGTAGTTGTATAAGGCCAAATCTCTACCTTTGAAGGAAGAGGGTAAAATATTCTTTAAGGAAAAAGTAGATGATCCTGATTGGGGTTGGGGAACATGTGGAAGTTGTATCTATTTGTTTATTCAGGGGAAAGTTACTGCTTCTTCCATGTTTGCCTAATGCCTAAATTTTGGACAAGGAGAAAGATTCATGGAAGGAAAGGATCTCAGCATAGGTTTGAGAAGAGGTTGAGCTACTAGGAATGGAACTAGGGACAGCAAAAGACATTTGTAAGATCCTCAACAAGTTTTGAATACCAAACAATGGTCACAAAATGTACAGGTGTTATGTTATAAGAGGGTAAAACAAACTAAATTTAATAACCATATGGCATCTTACACAATGTAACTTAAAGTGATATTAAGCAGTTTAATGTCCTTGTCATCAGCACACTGCTTCTGAAAAAACAAACAAACAAACAAACAAACAAACAAAAAACAAGAGTGTTATGGACATGTGAAAGGCTGATATTGTTAAAAAAAAGATTAATATTTGTGTATCTCATAGCTGGGCACCTCCCAAACTTAGGAAGCCCATGTTTTATCATAGCTCCAAGAAATTTGGAAAATTGAATAACTGGCCAGAGAACAACAAGGAGCACAACATCCCCAATATTGCCATTACTGTTAAGTGTCCTATATCTCAGAAAAAAACAGAGACCATTATGTAAAAACTAGTAATGGGAGTGGCTTTCCAGTAGTACACATTGAAACAAAACTAAAGACTTCGAGGAACTATACACCTATGGATTAATGTGAGGCAAAGCAGAGACAGTCATGGATTTCTGAGGAGAAATTATTGCACAGAGAGAAATCACTGTTTATACAATGTTTTCTTGTATCTGCTGCTTTATTTGGTATCTATGTTTCTCAGAAATTCATTATTTTTTCAAAAGAAAGACTTTTGCAACCATCTTTCCCACTGTTCCAGGAGTTATTATATACCATTTGAGTATGTTATTTTCAATTTTTGTTCAGATGTAAAATAATTTATTTTTGTATTGCTCAAAGATTTAAAAGATAATCTATTATACTGATGATTAATAAATGTCTCTAATAGAAACATATATTTTGTATAAATGTATACATTATATATAACATATACAGTTTTACATACATTGGAGAACAAAAATGTAAGATCAATTCCTTTGCATAAATATGTATGCAATGTATACATATTTCTGTATGTACAGAAAGAGAATAATATAAATTATTGAATATTCAAACTTGATAGAAAATTGAAAGAAGTCTCAATAATTCATTTTCCCTGAAAAACTCATCCATATCTTCCTTGAGATCATTTTTGAGAATTCAGATTCTAGATAAATTCTTTCATATCACAGAATAATTGTTAGCCATAAATTTCATAAAAATGAATTTAGTTGCAATAATCAGAAAAAATCAGAGTACTTTCCATTTCCCTTTCTTTTATACTTATATTTCCAAGTGAATTTCTGGCAGTTGACTGGATAACACAGTTTAAATTATTGGAAGATTTTGGGTGTTGTTTTGTTTTCCTATTAAATTGCACAAATTTATCTTTGATATGTTTATATAAAGTCATATCCATACATCTGATATGCTTTATCACAATGTATCTTATGTTTCTATTCTATAAAATATGGAAATTCATTGATGATGCCCTTCAGGCAGCTATCAAGTGAGACAAGAAAGTGAATTTATCTGAGTATATTGTTTCTGTAGTTTCTGAGTGAATTGGTTGGTGAAATATATATCATGAATATTCTTTCTTTATTTTCAGCTTTGTATTCTCAATGACTTTTTTCTGAAGAAACTATTTCTTTTGAATAATGAAGAATTACTGGTTTTATTTTGGTTTCATGTTGCTATACTAAAATGTTTTTAGGAATATATGAAAAAGCTGGAGTTTCTCACATAATGCTATTAATTAGAGGATTGGCTGCAGCATAATTTAAATTTTGTGTTGCTATGAGTTAATAAAAGTAGAGGTATTGAATGTATAACAGTCATTAAGCATTCTAGAAAATGCTTTACAAAAAGCACTGATACTATAGCTAAATTTTGACTTTTTCTGATTATTTCTTTCATTTTATAAGATGAGATCTATACATTGTGAAAGAAATACATTAAGACACAAAAGAGAGTATGTAATGTGATACATGTTGATATAAAAAATGGAAAATGCTAGCTGATACCCTAAACTTTCTATTATACATGTTTATACTTAGAAGTGCCTAGCAGGAAAACCAGATGAGTCAGCCATGCAGAGGAAATGAATAGCAGACTGTTGCATTGGATTTAATTTGGGACTGATGCAGCCAGAGAAAGACAGAGGATAGATAAGGCCTGGGCCTGTTCAAAACAGAGAATTGGAAATGAGATTCCAGCACTAAATCAGGTCTCTAGAAATCACATATCTGAAGGGAATCCATCAGTTGCAAAAAAGCTTAGCTATCTAAAGAGATAAAGACAAAACTTTTCTCTCTTTCATAACCTACATTCAGATGGGTAGAGAACCTCCCTTAAAATGTATAAGCTCGGCTGTATACCATAAGAGAAAAGAGGAAGAACTCTTGTTATTCTCTCTCTTGTCTAGAAATCTGCAACCAAATTAATCAATTTAAAATAAATTTGATATGACAGTATTATGAGGCAAAAAAAGGAAAATTAACTTTTATGCTCCAGAAAATTGGTCTGGACTAAAATTAAATAAGAATCCAACTGGAATCCAAGAGACAAATATAAGCATAGAATTTTCATTGAAAAAAATGTGAGAGTCTATATCTCTTGTTTGTATATGGTGTCTGGAAGCAGGTGGGATCTTTGACAGTAACGTCAATATTAGGGTTGATTTATAATCATAGATAATAATATAATTGCTATATATGAGAATATCATTGTATATAGGAAATATGCATAGATATACAGAGTCACTATATTGAAATCTATGATCACATGTGTGTTTCATGGCCCTATAGTGGCTTGAAGGAGGAGAAGAGGAAGAATATTAAAAGGAGAGAGTGACCAGGGGAGATGAGATGGGAGAACAAAGACTAAGAACAATTGACAGTTTGACTAACATAAATTTTCAGTGGAAAATATATGACAGCATTTTACTGAATATGAAGCAAGCTAAATATTCAAAATTACTTTGAAACAAATTACTATATTATAAATCTATGATTTTCTGTCTCAAAACCATAGTTAGGGGAACTGTATCTACACAAGGCATGGTAAGCACAGTGGGAGTTGCTTACAGTGCTTTGTGTCTTCATTCATCTTAGTCACATAGTTTATTCAATGTGAAAATGTGTCAGGATATATTCATAATTAAAGTGGTTAGCTACAGATATTATAGATTAAGGATACAAAAAAATCTTCTTGTTTATATGTTCTCAGTTTATTTTATTTTTTATTTTATTTTTTTTTTGGTTTTTCGAGACAGGGTTTCTCTGTGTAGCTTTGCGCCTTTCCTGGAGCTCACTCGGTAGCCCAGGCTGGCCTCGAACTCACAGAGATCCGCCTGGCTCTGCCTCCCGAGTGCTGGGATTAAAGGCGTGCGACACCAATGCCCGGCCAATTATTATGGAAGCCTGCTTCCTTTTGGAAGCTTTTAGTGTTAATCTCTTTTCTTTTTTGGAGCTGAGGATCGAACCCAGGGCCTTGCGCTTGCTAGGCAAGTGCTCTACCACTGAGCTAAATCCCCAACCCTTATAGGTTAATAGCAGCTATGGCTTAGCCAGTCATTTTTTTTTTCTTTTTCTTTTTGGAGCTGAGGATCGAACCCAGGGCCTTGTGCTTGCTAGGCAAGCGCTCTACCACTGAGCTAAATCCCCAACCCTATGTTCTCAGTTTAAATTAAAGAAAAAAAAAAGAATTCTTTTCACCTTGATGCTTTCATATTTCAGTGCTTAGATTTTAATATTTTATATTCATTTGTATTTAGCATATCTTAGAATTACATATATAGTTAAACATTACTTAGCTTCCATGAGGGCCACAGAAGCATACCATTGCATTTTGGGAGTACTTAAATACTGGATAAAGAAACTGGTTGCTCTCAACATCTATATGGTAATATTTTTTCTGACAAAAGGGCTTAATTAGTATATAGCATATGAAAACATGGAATGTATTATGTATTCTGCAAAATATAGTGATTTGGTTAATTTTATTAAATTTACAGATGAATGAGAAGGCCCTGCACTCTCAAACACTCTGTTTCTATACTCTTACCATTCATTCATAGCATGTGTAATATGAAATGTCATGTCACTTTTAATGCCAAACAAAACAGTGACCTGACAGTAAAGGCTTCTCAACACAATCATATAGAAACCTACCAAGGCAGAAGCTTCCTAAAGCATAAACATACACAGAGATAAAAATAGTTTGATTACAGAATAACAAAATTGCCACTAAATATGTAAGGCTAACAAATACATAGCATAGTGGCTGTCTTGAATGGATTGCCTCTTTTAGAGTTATTGGCCATTAAGAAGCCATGGACTCACAGAGTGTAAACTATTGCCAATGTTCTTGGTTACCCTCAAGAATTTGGCAATAGGATCATATACTTGAGTCACAGAACAGAGAAATTAAGTTGATACTGACTTGGAACCCTCTTTTCTGCTGGATATCCTTGATAGAGCTTTAAGGTGCTATGAATAGTACCAGAAAAGCAAGAATGATCAGTCTTACCAAACAGTGAATTTTGAGAGATACAGTACTAAGCAACTCAGCAAGACATGCCCATTAATGCAATCGTGGCAATAATGTTGTGAAAACACCAAACTTTCTGATTGGATTTAAGGCCAATTCAACAAGATGAAACTCATACCTGGCAGCAATACTGAGGTCAAGAACCTTTAGGTAGGGACATCCTAAGCTGTAGTGGAGAAACTACAGCTATAATTTTGCTAAACGATAATTGTTAAATTGACTCCCAATGACACATTGTTTATACCCACAAATCGATGCATCTCTCTACTCTCATCAGAAAAAAAAATAAAAACAAAAACAAACTTTTTTCTTCTGTAGATGATTACGACACAGATGTCTAACTTATAAATATGCCCATATAAGGAGACTGAAATCCTCAGACATATGGAGTATATCTGTGTCTCAAACCTTCCTCCCAAGCCTCAGGGAGCACTGTTGAAAAGAAGAGCTGAGAAAGTCTAAGACGCAGAAATGGTGGATGAATTCAAATAAACAATGGTTCTTGGTTTTCTTGACACAGCAAGGCAGCTGCACATAAAGACTCACAGAAAATGTGACAGCACAAATTGTAGGTGAACAACCGCAATTCAGACCAATCTAGGCATGTGGTGGGTGTCAGCTGCGCAAAGTTCCACCACTAGTTGAGAAACTAAAACTGACAGTCACTCGGGGAAGGAAAGCCTGTTTTGTTTAAAAGTATGACCACTGATTGGCTGACCAAGCTCCACACTCAGAAATATTTAGAAAGCAGAAATTGCACCGATTGGTAGACAGCAGGAGAGAATGAAGCGGGAAGATGAGGGAGAGAAAGAGAGAGAGAGAGAGAGAGAGAGAGAGAGAGAGAGAGAGAGAGAGAGAGAGAGAGAGAGAGAGAGAGAGAGAGAGAGAGAACGTGAATTTGGGTGGGTAAAGAGAATGTGGGAGTAGATCAGGCATAAAATGGAGGGGTAGATGTGATCAAAATATATCTTGAAATTCTAGAGAATTAATAAAAATCTTAATTTAAAAATACAAAATTATGAAAATGGAACTTTATTAATTTGCCAGCTCTTCCATAACATTGATAAATATATTCTGACAGTTGCTTGCATGCAAAAGCGTGTTGTATTTTTTACATTTTTATTTTAAATACACCTTACATCATTCTTTTCTGATTTACCTAAATCAATTTGTGTTGGTGGATTATCAATGGATTTATGACGAATAACCAAATTTACACATTCTTAGATTTATTGGTCCTGGATTTACATTTCTGGATACACTATCTGTGGCTAGTAACAGGACTTTGCTTTTTTAATAACTTCATACCAATCTCAACCAAAATTTTGCCAATTAAATGCTCCTATGTTCCAAAGTTAGTATGAATAAATTTTGTTAATCTTTACCTTTATTGAAGGTAAATGATATGACAGAAAATTTTAATACTAGAAAACAGATATATTTCTTATTATAAAAATTATTTTAAAAATTTTATCAAAATCATTCAAATGGATTTAAAACAAATCATATTTTTTAAGAAAAATAAATAATCCCTCTCCTCATATGCTTTAAAAATCTAAATCATTGTCACATATATAAGTAGACATTTTGTATTTGTTGGATTTATTTCAGCTTGTAATTATCTTGTTTAGGTGAACATCTTCCTTATATTACATTTTCAAGTTTTTCTTTTCTTAGTTGTTTACCTTTTCTTTTTAAGTAGGATCATTTGTGCATGCACGTTTGTATAATATCCATAAAGATGTCCATCATAAAGTACTGTAGCTTCTATATTTTAAAGATCGCCGTCATTATAATTCTACCAATAATGTTGATCATTTTTCTATAAACATTCTAGTTCTTTAAATTACATTCATAAAAATTATTTTGCCCTTTTTCTGAAGATTAAACAATGATAATATCTAGCTGTTCCTTTCCTAATACCCAACACTATGTTATAGTAGGAATAGAAAAAAAAGCTACGAAATTTAGGAGAATTCAAATCAAACCGTGGAGGGTTAGTGATATGATGCTAGGATAATTTACTTCTGTATAAATGTGATTGTCCAGACATGAGCAGTTAAAGGAAGTTGTGCACAATTCCTTGGGTGCACTTGACAAGAGACTACTAATCTCTGAGTGGTATGACTCCTAGAACCAAATTTGATTTTGCAACAATGCATAAGTCATATGCTGTGGCTAAGACAGTCTATGGCATTATGTTAAATATTAAATAGATATCCAAGATCATGACTCAAAGAAAATAATTTAGATTCAACATTTATCTAAATTGTACAATATGTCCTGCTTCCAATTATAAAGTGATTTCACTTCTACTATATATTTGTGAGATAGCTTTTGTAAAATATTTAATTCATTCACTAATGTAATTAGGATGACTTTGTTGCATTCTAATACATCAGACATTCTTTTAGTGATTATTCTTAGCTAATACTCAGTGGTAAACAGACATCTCATGATTCAAAAAATTTTCCTGTTAAAACTAACATGTATTGTTTTGTTTTAAAGTTTGGAAAAACAAAAAAAAATCTATTTCATGTAAATGGATAATAACATATGTCAGAATGATTGGAGAGAAAATCCAAGTCAAGATAATTGTATTTTTAAAGGTGCCCTTGGGAAATTTTTCCTCTTTCATCTCTACTGGGATAAAGATTAAAAGAAAATCCTCTAACTTCAACTTAGTTCTCCCTCATAGCAAGTTTCTGCTTCTGTGACAGGCAGTTATCATTCTGGTAAGTATTTCTTGCTTCTTGTTTTCACTGGATGCACCTGTCTTGTATGTGTCTTCCAAAGACAATGAAAATGACATGATTTCAGGTCTGTTGGTTAGAATATTTTTTCCAATTACTGCTGTCAGCACAGAAATGGGTAATGTTAATTTTGACCTAAAGATATGGTTCACAAATCTGTTCTTCACAAAGTCTCACTTATGATTCCCATTGATCTTTTTAAGTGAAGGCTAGATACTGAAGGTTTGTGCCAGTAAATCTATAATTGTTTAAGTTTTCAAATTCTTGCTGTGTCTTCCACTGAAAGTGATATTACACATAGCTGGAAATTGGTGTTGTTGCCCTGTTCCTCATTATCACTGTGGATTTGGAAAACAATTGAGGATAAGTACAAGATTTCAAGTTAACTGTCAATTATATTCTCACTGAAAAGAATGAACATCTGGTTCTTACAACTGATTACACAGTAAGCCTTGGATAAATGTTTTAAAATACAGTCTGGATTCATGGTTTTCAGTACAAATATTAGATACAGGTACGATACCAATTTGTTACTCTTGTAAAAATGCTTGATGGGGGAATGATGGTAAATTTTATTCACAGATAATCATTGTTATAAATGCCAGCTTTCAATGACATTTAACATGCTTTAAAATTTTTTAGACAGCATACAAGTTACAAAGATCAGAATTTGTTGTTTTCTTTATCTCTTTATTTTTTTTTAGATCTTTTAACATTGAACTGGATTATTTCAGTAAATTGGAGCATTACAGAAGTGAAGGAAGACTTGAAAAATAACACATTTTCCAATCTCAAAAATAAAAGGAATGACAAAATGGTCTGTTAGATATTTTATGACATCATCTGTAAAAATAATATTTACAAACACTCATAATGTCCAACAACAAATTATATCATACAAATTTCATCATTTACCTAAAATACAATGTAGACCCTTCATGGGTGAAAACATTTATTTTGTAGAAGATACTTTCTTACAAAATAACTTAATGACTTTACAGATTATGGGTAAAAATTTACAAAATATTATATGTAGGATAGATCAATGCATGCTCCTAAATTGCATGCTACAGTATTAAGAAATACAAGATAAATGCACATAAAATATGTTTTCTGAAGAATTACTAATAATGGTTTCAACTGTCTTCTGATTTTATGCAATCATGAACATATGATGGTACCAGAAGATGCCATAATGATGATGATCACAATAATAACAGTAACAGTTGCCATTATGGAACAGTTACTCATATAGCTTCAGTGAACTACGTTTCTCTATTTTCCCAATTCAATTTCTTAAAAGTCATACATGGAAAAAAACTAATTTTATAACATCTGGATTTCAGATTAGAGAAATATTAGCATTAATATAAAACCAGTGCCAAATTTACTAGGAAAATTATTTTAGCACATACTTTAGAAAATAAATGATGCATAAATTTTGCATATAACCTAAAACATTTTAAATCAAAAGATCGTATATTATTATAAATTTACAAAAATTATAAAACTGTCATATAAATTATAGGATATTGACTTCACTCAAATGTGGTATGGTATTTTAAAAAAATATTTGACATCTTCAGAGTAAGTTGTCATAAAAATATATACATCTGAATGATACAAAGGGCAAGACAATATTAATCAATTTTTTTCTTGGTTAAAATTACTTTTCTCTTAACTGGAATTATTACATTTGAATTCTCAAAACTGTATTTCAAGTAATGTCTTTTGTGTCTTTCACACACTTCTCATCTGAGGGGCTTTCTACAAGGCTAAGCTACCAGAGCAGAACCTGATCCTGGGGTTCTCTGTACTGAGCCTCCATCGGTCTCCATAAGGCTCTTAAAGGGGTTCATAAAATATAAATGACTTTAGAGATTCTGATTAATGACAGTTTGAGGTAGGCAATGATGAAATCTTATACTATTAAGGTCAATTGGGAAGTTAAATAGGCAAGCTTCCTAGAAAGTTACACATTAAAATATGGATAAGAATGGCTGTGGAGAATTGTTCCAAATTGTTTTCTGTGACAAAATACTGAGCAAAAGGAACTTAGGGGCTATCAGGTCACACTTCATCATTGAGGAAAGTTGGGGAAGGAATTCAAGCAGGAACAGAAGCAGAAAAATTGGAAGAAAATTAATAGTTCGTTCCTGGCTTGTGTTCATCTAGTTTTCATATATAGCCCAAACCCATTCATCTAAGTGGGGGTGCCACCCCCAGTTGGATGGACCCCAACCATACCATCATCAAGCAAGATATCTATCAGACTTGGCCACAGGCCAATTTTATCTGCAGACTCCTTTACTGAAGTTCCCTCTTCTAAGGGGACTCTTGTTTCAAGTTGACAATAAAACCTAATAAGGACAGGAATTAATTGGGCTTCTTTCTTCATATAAGCTTCACCTAGAGTGAATTATTCACCTTCTAGGAAAGGTCATGTCCATACCCAAGTCATTTGAATATGTTAGCCATTTTAAGAGTTCTCAGTTATCTGCCATATTTTCTGCAGTAATTGATTTGATGGAGACTAAGAAAAGACTTTCTCTATTTCAAAAATCTATCTCCAGGGACAGATAAATGTAGGTCTGTAATGCCCAATAGCACTGTCCAAGGTGGTACTCACCCAGTCATCCCCAGGCTGGACAACGAAAATCTAGCCATTCAGCTCTTGAGTCAGAACTAGCACTTTATTCAATTGATTTGACACTCACTGAGATGCCTCTACTCTTAGAAGAAGTATGTTGTATTATAAATGAAGGCTGCATCCTGTCCCTGTTCAAGATTTTAGTCTCTACAGTGAGAAGGCAGAACAGATGTAGCTGGATATAACTCATAAATGTTTGATTACACAATCTGCCACTCACACACAAGACTTTTCAGGGAAGGCTGAATGTTGCAATACATTTTATGAAAATACATCTCTCATTCTAAGGATGGAACTTTTGATGGTGTTCAATGGCAAGTTAATATGAAACCTGAGGTCACTTAAGACTTAAGACTGATAAGTTGCTCTGTGTCCGGTCTCTTTGTTTAATCTCTCTTTAAGAGAACAATGTAACAGTCAATCTTATTGACTCTCATATAGTCAGATTTTATAATTTAAACCAGTGCAACTTTCAGTTGTCTATTCTGGCATGCTCCTAACCAAGAGCATTACATATGTGTGTATCTGTGTGTGTTATGGAAACTGAATGTTTAAAAATAGCAAATAGGTAAAAAATGACTATATAACAATCGTTTTACCATGGATATTGCTTGTTGATGGTATGTTCATAATACTATTTGTTATCTAGATCAATGTGATCAGTTTGAGGTAGTGATTAAAGCATTTGAGAAACAGTTAAATATTTTAGTAAAGTATTTCTCATTCCTTCCCAATGTAATACTTTCTATACTGTTCAATAGATAGCAAAACCTTTTGTTAGGGACAGACAGACTTCAGGCAAGCAAATAGAGACATACAACAAAATACAGACAAGCCTGAAATTGTAGATGACAGACAGGCAAAATACACATAGGGGAGTGGGGGATAAAACGTGATCTCACTCTTGGTTCAGCTAATCCCAGTGGATATGCATGGTTTTCTTCTTTTGATGTGATACTGGTGCATGCACATCCTCTGATATTATATTTTTAATGTGTTTAACAGAAACAGCTGAGAAATTAACTATGGTTCCCATGAAATTGTTCACAGTTTAATCTTCTTAGCATTTTGTATCTTGGCATGTATATTTGGCTTTCATTATTGATTGTGTTTGGTTTTAGAAGTAGCTTTATTATGTGATCTGAGCTGGTCTCTTTTATGAATTTCTAGCTACAGACTCTGGAGTGCTGTGATGATCAGAGTGGATTACATAACCAGGTTGGGAGCAGGTTTTAGCACTGGGCCATTTTAGAAGTGATATCTATATTCATTTGATTTTTTTGATAGAACATTAATTTTTATTAAGATACAATTGCCTAATCATAGAGTACACTATGAAATTGAATTGGAAGTCCTATTTAATTTACATAAATTGTATCTTTTAATTTTTCTTCCTCCCTCCTTACCCCTACCCTTTCTTCCTCTTTCTCCTTTTTTTCTGCCTCTCTACCTTCTTTCCTTTCTTCCTTCTTGTCTTTCTTCCTCCCTTCTTCCCTTCCTCCTCTACTTCCTTCCTTTCTCCCTTATTTCATTTTACATTTTCTTATAGGTCCTAAGCAGGTGTCTCAGACTCCTCCTGATCTTGAGACCCTCCTGCCTCTTCATTCTGATTGCTAGGATCACAGATGTGAGCCTTCCTTCCTGCTCAGTCTAATTCCCAAATTAGATTGTTCATATGTTCTATTACCAGGATCATTTGAACTTTAGCTTATTCTGTGAACTTGTAAAGATATGGTTGATAATAACATTCTGTTATTATGGTGGACAACTAGTGCACGCTGAAGGACACGCTAAACTTAAAAGCAGACTTTTTATCTGATAAACTGTAGTACAAGTAGCAATGTGAGACATCTGAGCTATGTGGCAAGCAAGTATGCCTCTGTATATATATTTAATGACAGTTGTTTACAAACAATGATGTTCACCATCTGACTATTAATAGTAACAATTAATGTATTGTCCTTCATAGTTGCATTTAAATTCATTGAGAGAATCTTTTTCTATTAGTGCCCATGGGCATTCAAACCTAAACCTTTAGTACTTTAAAGATCCTTATGAAAATTTTATGCCCAAGTTTCAAATATTTATAACATGGTCAAAAGTTATCTAAAGTTGTATGTGATGTGGGTCTGTAAGATTAATGATGATCCATAGAAATGCTTAAAACATTTTTGTCCAGGCTGATGTTCAATCCACTTTACAGTGGTTGTTTCCACTTAAATATGATCATCTTTGGAGACTGAGACATACAACTTCAGTGAGAAATATTCTGTCTTCAATCACTATAGATACAAATCAGTAAATTAGTGGAGTTATTTTGTTGTTTTTGTTTTGTGTTTGTTTTTGTTTTTGTCCTTGATGGATACAGAAGCACTAAATATATTAATAGTACCATCTAGGGATAATCGACTCGGGCTACTTAGGGAAAGCTTTTCATAAAATTCACATGGTCTTCCTGATATCACTCATATTACCATAATCCATATTCCATGACTCAATTGTCTCAATACTTATTAAAAATTAGTTGCCAAAAGCAGGGCCTTCCTGGTTCAGTAGCAGCAGCTGAGGTTGGGAGATGTTAAGAGACATTTGTAGAGAACCCCTCATCATACCTCACAAGTGAGATGCACTTGCAGGTTACACTAACGTGGGGGAGTTGTCACCTGGTTTTCCTGACAACAGAAGATATTCCTGATTTCGAAACAGATTCAGGTCCCAAACTATGCAGATTTCAGTATCTTCTCACCAGTGATGATACAGTCCAATCCTTGCCTCTCAGCAAACTGACTTGTTCCACCTGAATACGTTGTTGAGAAAATTATAAGAGGTGAAACTGAGACCCCATGGCTGGCCAGAATTATTCTTTACCCAAGTAAGAAGCTATCATAAGAAGAATTATTACTAAGACTCACAAAGTCAATTTCAGTTGATTCACTGATATTTCACTTCCTAATTATGACTCTTTAAAAATTTATTGGTGAAGCTTGAAGATATTTTGGCTTTCTGAACACTGACCTGTTTCATTAGGAATGCTATTATTTGTAAATAGTAAAAATACTCATAAAATATAAATATCTATAGACAATTTTTTTAAGTTTCTAAGTTTTTTTTCATTTTTTTTTGACATTTTTCCTTTTACTTTATTTTACAATACCATTCAGTTCTACATATCAGCCATGGATTCCCTTGTTCTCTCCCCTCCTGCCCCCTCCCAACTGGATCAGGCCCTCTGAATAGGTGACACAGTTGATTGGCTTGATCTGTTTGGGAGGTATCTAGGCAGTGGTACCGGGTCCTGTGCTCAGTGCATGAGTTAGCTGTTTGAAACCTGGGGCATATGCAGGGACGCTTGTCTAAGTTTCTAAGTTTTTAAAGGTTATGTAACTTAGTTTCTATTTGTGCCAAGCTCTGTGTTTGAATGTGAACACTAAACAAAGCAAGCATGTTGGTGAATACAAGTAACTCCAGACTCAGGAGGCAGAAATAAGAGGATCAGGAACTGAGGGTCATCTTTAGAAATTCTAGGTCTAGTTTGGGATACATGCAAGTCTGTCTCAAAGCAACAAGAGAGAAACAAAGTAAATTAAAATTAAAATCCTCCAAACTACAAAAAAAAAACAAAATAACAACAAACCAGGATTATGTATGGATGATTTAAAACATCAGTATACTGACATTATCCACAATAAAATTACTTATTATTTAATTTAAAATAGTGTTGCTCCTGAAATTTATAGTTAAAATTAAATACTCAAAGTGAAATTATAACCTAAGTATGTATAAAATACTAAGAAGTTAATTTTCCTTGATGAAGGTTGAGAATTGCAGTTATCTGTGGGTATAAGGAGAAGTAACTAGAATTAGTTAGAAATTATGTTTGTTTAGGAAATTGGCATTCATTGATTATACTCTAGGGTCCAAAATCTCTTTGGCCATGGGTAGTTAACTAAGTTAACAGTACCAGCCATAAATTCTCTCTTATTGAAATTACTTTAAATACAGTTGGACAGCTCTAGGTTACTACCAATATAGTGCCACTGATGGGGATATCATTCTATATGTTATGAATATGTGTTGCTCTGATTGGTTGGTAAATAAAGCTTCTTGGCCAATGGTGAGGCAGAATAAGGTTAGGTGGGACATTCTAACTAGAGAGACAGGAAGAAGGCAAAGGAGTCACCAGCCAGACACAGAGGAAGCAAGATGTTAAGGAGGAACTGAGAAAAGGTACCAAGTCACATGACTAAACATAGATAAATTTATGTGTTAATTTAAATGTAAGAGCCTAGTTAGTAATAAGCCTGAGCTAATGGCCACACAGTTCATAAATATATAAGCCTCTGTGTGTTTATATGTGTCTGAGCAGCTGCAGACTGGGTGGGACACAGGAAAACTTCTAGCTATAATGCCACTCTTTCTCCACTGGAGATATTTTACCATGCTGCTCAAAGTCCTAAATACCTATAGGCTGCTGAAATATTTCAGTGACATAATTGTTTAAGTAACTTTTGTCAAATGTCTTATTTAATATAACAAATCATAAATTTTGAATCTTTATTAAGGTGAAATGGCATTAGTTTGTTAATATACTTAATGATTGAGGAAGTCAATGATTGAGCACTTCTTTACAGAGTAATTTAATATCAAGCAACAGTAGCCCTAACAATGTCATAGCCACCTACTAATAAATGTCCTACTAGACCCTCCAGATTTCAACCTTATAATGATTTAATTAATACTCTCATTCAGACTGGAAAAATAAATGCTTATTAAGAATCAGTATAATGGTTTAATATTGAAGTTAAAAAAATATTGGATAAATAATTTAACTATTTCCCTGGTGTTGATGGTTTCTGAGTCTAATTTCCCATCATAATTTTAATTTAAGATTTTAAAAAAGAAATTTTAGGAGCAGCAGTACCCTAGATTACTGAATGACTTAGGAAGATCTGTAGTATGGTTTCCTACTGAGAGTAAATATTTCATAGGTAGTTAACATGGATTCAAGAACTATAGATAATATTTTTATTGTGACATTTATAATGTCCCAATCCTTGCTCCCTAGTTATAGAGAGGCCCATGATTTACATCAGCATTTCTTTTTTCTTTTTTTTTATTAAGAAAAATTTTATTCATTTTACATACCAACTTCAGATCCCCCTCTCTTCCCTCCTTCCACCCCCCCAAGCATTTCTTGAAGTAGAGTATCTATGTCTCTTTATTGGACTATACTGTTATTCATTGTAGATAGGAATCCCTGGAGGAAAGCCATGATATAGACGATCTTCTCACACATTTGTTTTGGGACCCAAATTACCTGTCAAACAGCTTCCACTTGTGGATATGAAGTACACATCCACCAGAAAGTATTCTATCTACTTTCTTGTCTTTGGATAGTGGAAATCAATATTATTTCAATACACAGTTTTGCTGGAATTTGCTATGTTTCAATTGGTGATCCTTCTGCCTTAGTTTCCCTAAAAAAAGCAGAAGCAACAAAATAGAATAAAGTATTTGTAAACACATTTGTGATATGAAGTTCTTATCCTTCATTTATAAATAGCCCTAGCAATTCAATGGTAACTAATAGACAATGATTTGTTTAAGTAAGCCAAATATTTCAATAAATTTTTTTATTGAGAAGACAAAAAAGTGGTAGATTTTTGTTAAAATCATGCTCAAAACCATGTCATGAGAGACTTATAAATGTTTGCAAAGATGCCCCACTCTTTGTCCAATAGAGTGCTAGATATCCCAAACCCTGATAGATCAAAAACTGACCATGATTTAGAATAATAAAAACTATTGTTCTTGCCAGCAAATGTTCTAAATAATATAGCTATAATACATCACATTTTAAAATTTCTTCTAAAATAAGTATATAATTACTTTATAATCCAGAAATTGGTCTGTCTGTCAGCTATCCAAATGGGATGAAAACTTATTTATATCAAAATTCATTCAAATATATTTTATATTTTTTATTTCAATGTGTACAGACTTGTCACATTAGAAATAATCATGCCCTACAAGATGTTTGGAGTTTGAATTAATTCTAATTAGTGTGAAAAGTCATGGGAGAGTTTTAACAGAAAGAGCATAGAAATAAACTTTCCTGTAACAGTTAATACATAAGTCATGGTTATAAAATTGCATTCTAGACAGAGTGCAAATTCACTGAAATGTAAAGACAATATATAGTCAACTGAAAAATAAGTGTTATAAACCAATAAAAAAGGAAGGCATAGATTTCACTTGTTTATTAACTATATTAACTTTTATAGCAGATGCTTTGCCAGATGCAGGATGACAAGGGGAGAGAGAGGGAGGGAGAGAGAGAGAATATCCTGTACCTAGTCCTCAGGTTTTAGAAGGGGTGCGTGTGTTTGTGTGTGTGTGTGTGTGTGTGTGTGTGTGCAATTATACTTATAAGAATCCATGATTCAGGGTAATAGAATCAAGAAGAAAAAAATGGTACTAGACTTGACTAAGTATGATCCAAGAAGAGCAAAATATTACAGGAAGAATGAAGCTGAGGGTAATTGTTAAACTAAAAAATGCATTGAAAACTTCTTTGAACTAGAAGAATCAGATCAAAATATAGAAGTAAATTAGCTAATATAGGGAATTGCAGGGCTTGGGGTAGGAATGAAGGCAGTATGTGTTATGGAAAGGGTAGCCAAATCATGAAACTTGTAGCCACACAAAGAATGGGGGCTACTTACATGAGAAAGAAATTTTATCAATTTCCCATTGAGAAAAATGACTTGCACAAAATTCCAAATGCAACTGCAAATTAACTTTTAGGACAATCATCTTTCTTCATATTTTTAAACCTTAGAAGCAACTAATATTTATTTTAGTGAGTGAATAAGTAAGTAAATAAGAAAGTAAATAAATAACTGGAATGCATCCAGGCAGCAGGATACTACTATTGCTGGCAGAGCATGGTACTAAACACCTGGGATTCTAGTATTTTGTCAAAGTGAGAAAAATAAGTTCAAATGATGAAATTTGAGTGATAATTAATACTGAATTATATATATATATATATCTTAACATATGTTGACAATGGAGGAGCATATATAAGAGCTGACAGTAGAGCTGTCAATTATACTCAGTATCTACAAATTGCCTGCAAAATGCTATCATCTGCACAGACACACATACACTATCATGCACAAGCTCAATTCTCCATTTTGAATGTACAAGTTCTTATTTCTGGGCATAAAATATCTAATTGAATATGTTTTACATGGCAGAAGTCCTACATGAGAGAACAAACCATGGATCCAATTTAAATAGTGGTATGTATACCAGTGTTTTTTGGGGAATGATTTTATGCAGCACACTTGTCCAGGTAATAACTAAATGTTGCTAGCAAGACCCTGACCTTTTCTCTTCCCAGAGAGCAACTCTTTTTTGTCAGTCTAGGACTCCCCAGTAAACCACGTCATCACTGGAAGATGCAACAGTCTTTACGTTTCCTTTTTAAATCGTGGTCAAATCAGTGAGTTTACTTGAAAAACTGAAAAGTCAAACCAACACAAACATTTTTCGTTCAAATTCAGAGATCTACTAAATAATTTAGAAAAGCATGTTTCAGAATAAATGCTACTCCACATTAACATTCTATGTCTGCCTTCGTGTCTTTTGTAGGGCTGAGATTTAAAAATATATATACTGATGAAAACATAATAAAGGTGAAAGTGCTTTCTTGGCTCTGAATTTCATGTTCAAGTTCATGATGGTGGCGAAACTGGAGACTGTGGGACAGCTTGCGAGAACTTAATTCTCTAGCAGCTTTCCTTCCCTCAGGGCCGCTCTGAGTGGCTGGAATTGGCCGTCATTCACCATGCCCTCCTGTGGCCTTTCTATGTACTCCAGCAAAGCCACTTTATCTCTGTGTCCTAATATATAAGGATGTCGGTGACACTGGATCATGGTCTACCCTAACAGCATCCTTTTAACTTAATTACCACTTAAGGAACTCATTTCTAAAACAGCTACATTCTATGTAAATGTCAAGGGCTTGAGCTTAAGCATTCGAATTGGGGGTGGGGGAGCACAATTCAGTTTTCTAATATAAGATTGTTCTTTGTCATATCTTGAAAAACAAGGTGAAATTTTATAGTAAATGAGATCATTTTATCCAGGTCATTTTAGATGGATTTTAACCGTATATTATAATCTTTATGTTAAAACTCACAGCTGGAATGCTTAGAGAGAAGGGGGCTATGGAAATAAAAGGCTTACAGTGTTGACCTCCTAACAAAATTTTTAACCTGAAAATGCTGGTGTATCATCAATTATATTCAGCTCAGTGGCATACATATAAAGCTATAGAAAATGATAATGGCTTTGGAATGTTCTACTGCTGCTCCCGATACAAATTAAATTGTTAAAAAGAAAGCCTCTTTACAGAGTTTAAACAAACAAAAGAAATGATGAATTTTGTCTTAATTCTGCCATTTTTAGGGAACAAACAAATGACCCAGAGCCCAGAAAAATAGGAGGCTGCTGAGTGACTTTCCTAGGGCTTGCTTTTTCTGTACTCTTTAATGCAAAGCAGCAAAAAGGTAGGTGTTTTCATCCCGCAGCCTGACCTGACCCATCCCATAGGATATGGCAGTATTAGTGTTTCAAAAGGACATTTGTCATTTCAGATTACATATTGAGAAAGAAGTACAATTTGTAAAGGTCAGGCACCTTCTGCAAGTTTAAGCAGTAATCCTGTATGTATATAATCAATGGGCTGAACTTTATTGCAATGGGTTCACATATGCCTACTTCATCCTTCTTGTGCTATTATAATTATTCATAATAAAAGAATTCAAATGGTTTTTAATATTAACTGAAAAAATTGCTAATTTTCCAGGTGAAATGAAAACAAAATACTTTCATCTAACAGTTTCAAATATATGTAGTTTCATATTAAATAGAAAGTCTTATCACTGATGATTTATTACTTAATAGTGAGTAATAATTGTAATAGTTGGTAAAACTCCTCCCTCATATACTCTCTATGGCCTATTTGGGTATCATTGTTAAGAGCTGAACATGTATTAAATTTCACAAAATATCATAATAAAGTGTTCGTTATAAAACTTGTTACTCTAAATATGTTAATGGATTCTATATGTCTTCACAAATTCTAATAAACATAGTTAAAATCCCTGTGTTTTGTCTTAGTAAAATATCATTTGATGAAATTATGTACTCAGTTATATTCCTAGGAGACATAATCACCTTCAGCAGTCACTGCAGACATTCCTTTTCAGGGTATTTTATACCTTTAAGAAATAGCTCCAACACTTGTTGTGAATTAGGTTTGCTATTTTTGGAAAACACCTCCAAATACAACTTCAACATTTGAACAGTAAAACTTAGTGGATATATTTTAAGATAGACTTGTAATTTTGAAATATCATCTCCTATTTAGTCCCTTGATATTGTCCTCATAATAATAATTGTGTCTAACAAACACAAAAGTGAATCTAGAAACTTTCAGATCTTAATACATGAATGAGACATTGTGACATGTTAGTTTGTACTAGAATCTACAATGGAAATATGTAAACACTTACTGCGGTATTTTTGATTCATAACAAATCTGATTTTATCTATACCACCAATAATCCATTTAAAATACACCTGTCCTCATGAATTAAGGAAACTTACTGCTACCAATATTAATATAAGACAGCAACCAGCACCCCTTAGGATGGAGTCAAGCCTTTCTCATTGTGGAACTGGACCTCTTCCTCTTCTATCTCATGTATCTCATCTTTTGTCTCTTGACTGCTTTGGCTTTTATTTTCAGTTATTTCCCAATTTCAATTTGCTTTTTCTCATAGACTGTGCTTCCTCAGAGAAAGTCTGTGTGTTGGCATATTTCCCCTGTGTGTCTCTGCCAGGTTTTCTTGCTGTCTCATTTGAGGAAGCTGAGATTTTCCCCTGGGTTCCCACTTCCTCATTACAGTTGGCCAAGGCATCCTTTGCTCTTTCTTTAGAGTCTAATGAGAGACAGGCTTTAACTTACTTTGTTTTATTTAATTCTAAACAAATATGAATGAAAAGATTTTTCACTACTCTAAGATATTCAAATAAGAATGTCACCGTGGAAATCATGGGGAGTATTGCCTTAGTCCAAGTCAACATACTGCTTGTCTCCTTAGAGAATGTTATATCAGTTTGAGGTAATAGAATATTCCCTCACCCTTTGCATCACTTTCTTTACTTTCTTCAGAGAGCCAAAAGCAAAATCTTGCTTTGTTTGTGTATGCTTGCCTTTATAAGATGCAGGTATATCCCAAGAGTGAAGATTAAATCCCAGGGATAATATAATGCAATACATCAAATACAGAAGTGCATCATTTTGCAAAGGTGTTATAATTGATTCTGTCACTTGAAGATGTTGACAATGAATATTGCTTTAAAATGACACATATTAGAATACAAATGGGATGTTTTTGTTTTTCAATAACTACCTACAAAACTACCAGATTGGAAGGTCAGTCATCCTTATAGAAATGCATACACCCTGATCAGCTTTTTGTTTTTAGAAACCAGAGGAGAGGAGGTTATAAAAGTCTGTCCCCTTTAGAAAGTCAAAGATTCCTTTCCAACTTTAGACTTTTCAGAAGGATTTGCCCTTAACAAAAGTCATGGAATGTTGAGTACACATGTAGAAATTTCTTAGTTGCTTACTCAGCCATTTAAAGTTGAAAATGATTTTTTCCTCATATTCTTCAAAACACTCAGAAACTGCCAATCATTTACATATTTTCATTGTTTATTCTAAAACAATTATGAATGCCATTTTTTACTCCCTTTGCACAAGGCAGCTTCTTATTCATAATATGATCAAAGGTATTAAGGTTTAGATCTTACATGTCAAAAAGGACTGTGTATTAAATCCTGGGCCACTGAGTTCTAGAAGTTTGGATAAGTAATGAAAATCTTGGAGTTGAGCCATTGTGAAAACAAGTTGAATTGTTATGGGTGAATTCTAGAATGGGGTATTAGGTGCTATCACCTGTTTGCTCTGTCTCTCCTCTCTCTCTCTCTCTCTCTCTCTCTCTCTCTCTCTCTCTCTCTCTCTCTCTCTTCCCTCCATCCCTCCTTCCTCCTGCAATAATGGGAGCACCATTGTCCCTCAATGCATTTCCCATCATGAGGCTATGCTCTAACACAGGTCAAGAACAATAGAACTAACATATCATAAACTGAAATCTTTGAAACAATGAATATAAATAAGGTTTTCCTCTCTTCAACATTTGTACTCAGGCATTTTTCAGTTATAAAGGTGAATAAATCAGCTCGGTGGTCATGGCACACACCTTTAGTCCCAGCACTAGGAAGGCAGAGGCAGGCAGATCTCTGTGAGTTCAAGGCCATCCTGGGCTATAGAGAGAGTTCCAGGAAAAGCACCAAAGCTACACAGAGAAACCCTGTCTTGAAAAAAATAAAAAAAGTGAATAAATCAGTAAGTCTACACAGGTGCTTAGCAGTGATAGTCAGTATAGACTACCCATTGAAATTAAGTCATCAATGATTGACAAAGGCCCAATCTTAATGAAATTTTCAAATCAAACAAAATAAAAGTAACATTTCTCTACAAATCAGAACCAGTGAATTGAAATCAAATTTAGGATTTTGTTCACCTAGAACAAACTCTTTATCAATATTTAGATAAGTCAGAATTCTGTAGAAAATCATAGGACAATGAGTAATAGATAAGGCATAAACATATAATGGTAGATCCGTGCTACAGTAACAACCCTCAGAACAGGTATATCAAACATGTATAAGTCTGTTTGTGATTGTGTTGTTCAAATTACTTGTACTGACAATGGTGGTTTAACTGATATTATTTATAGGTCTACATATTGAACACTTCATCTTTTGTTGTTGTCTCTGTTTGAGAAAGGCAATAGACATTTACAATGTGGAGGCTTACTGGAGTATGTACACCACCAGGCAAAGGTTTTGACAGTTTTTAACCTCTTCTTTTAGTTTGTTCTCTGCTTCACATTTTCAGTTGAAGATATGACAGTTCTGCTTCCTCGTCCAGCAGCTTGCTGCCACATTTTCCTGGGATTAAGTACTGTTTGCCTAGATCTGTTAGCTAAAATAAACTCTTTCTTCCTAAATTATCTTTGTTAAGTTTTTTCACCATGACATGACGAAGTATCTGATGCATGTTATTAACCCAAAGAAGAAAAATCTTCCTACCTCATTTCAGTTGTTACTGCTCAGTTCTACCTATGACAGGCAGTATGATCCCTAGCTTCTTGCTTAGTGGGTTAACATCTACACTGCCTCTGCTAGGGATTATCTCAGATGATAATTTTCTGAGAGGTCCAAATTTCTGTAAAAATGTTTCCTTCATGGTTCTATTTATCACATGATAAGTCTATATTCTCCAAATCACCATAGGGAAGTTAGAGATCACTAACACAACTTCTATATTCTATATATTAACCTTTGTAGGTTTAGTTACTTTTCTTTACTGTTCACAAATTATTTCATACAAATACCTGTATATGTCATATATTGAACTTCTTTAAACAAAACTGATGAATTTATCAAAGGCTTTCTTCCATTTAGTCAATTACCTACAGTGATGACACCATTAGTATGGGAGATATCCTACTTAAACCATAAAGGGTAATGTAAGCTAACGTAAATATAATTGTTCATATTTTATTTCTGCATTTAAATCACATATACATATCTGAAAATGAAGGAAAACTACTTAGGAATTGTGATTTGAGGCTCAATATAGAAGGATTAAAATTTGATTAATTAGCTGTAACTAATCTGTGGAATTTGAAAGAACCATATGCCTTGAATTAATGGCATGATGATCACTTCATTATAGGGATGGAAAAACAAGCCACACATTGAAAATGATTCCCCAGTATTTCCATGCAATGCCATGATCAGACGACTCTTTGATGCTTAGATGGTGTTGGTACTCAGCGACAACTGATTACACCTTTCTAATTACACAGAATAATGATGCAGCTAGACACTCACATACAGTACCAGATGGAATGGAGAGGGTTGTCTTTAATTGACAGGAAAATAGTCTGCTCAGTCATTTGAAAGCAGACAAATTACATTTTAGGAGACACCAGTTGAAATGCTTGAAGTTTTCTAAATTTATTTTATTAATCTTCCTATAATGAATCCACTTGTTACTTCATACCCCATTTGAGATTTATGTTGGAAATACAGCCTTACACATTTTCTGAATTTCAATTAATTAGTTATTAAAATCATTCTTTTCCATTTTCCCAAATGTATCACTACATTTTTGAAGACTGTGAAAGGGATAAATGTATAATAAATCCTATATCTGAACATGTCCATGGGGGAAATTATATAAGTTTATAGAGCATATTCTGCCTCAAAGGATAGACATTTCCAACTTATTTTCATAGTTGGCCATTATATTATAAAGCTTTCAACAGTCCACAGTCTCACAGCTATTGAGAGTCCAATTCTAACCTTTTAGATGATATAATTCTTAACAACTGGAGCCTTGAGAAATAGCCATTAGTTACTTTTAACACCACATAAAACTGAAAAGCACATTATTCTGATGCCTGAGCTTTGTCTGCTGTTATTTTATATATTTATTTATTTAGTTTGGTGCAGCCTCAGTCTGTTGTTATTACTGATGAGCCACTTGTTTGCAAGAATGAAAAATGGAGCCCAGTTCCTAAATTATAGAACTGCATAAAAAGACTGTGAAAACACATCAAAACGGGAGAAATGAAGGATTTGTACTACCCGACTTCCTATGAGCTGTGAATAAAGACTGTGCTATTTAACTATAAACCAGTTAGCATCCAACTATTTGCTACTCTGTTAAAAAAATAAGCAGTTTTCTGAGCAGAAGTTGAGCAAGAGCTGCACATCCATATATCTGTCACTTCAATTATTCTTACCTTCAAACTTCAAAATCTAATCATCCTGGCAGCCTCTATTATTTGTATTTCTTCTTTTAAAATATACTTTGTGCTGTTGTTAAAAATCTATATTTTTAAAATTTAGTTGTGCACACATCAGTTCCTCCAAGTTTCCTTTGCAGATAACGAATACCCTGCACTTGTCAGTAGAGACCACAACAAAATTTCATGGGTCCTCATTTGTTTAAAATTATTTTTTTGTAAGCAATTGTGTGTTACAGAATATTTTGCATACAAATGAGTCTATTCCTAATAGAAATCAGGGATCCTGTCACTCAAGGGGCTGGGTGAATAGGAGAACTCTTAATGTACTGGTTACCCTCCACTGAATTATATAATAAGTGGTTGCTGAATATGAGAGGAAGTAATGACAGCCTGAATAGAAGCCAGTGGTAGGTAACACAGTGATTTGTGACATTATCTGTGAATGACAGTCAACAGATTGGATCACGTCCTGAATAAAATGTTGATGTGGAATTTATGGTGTTTATTTTCCAAGTCATTCAAAATCTCCAGTTGAAATTACAGGAGAAATGTACCTCATTGCATTATTTAAAAGCCAGCATATTGTGAAAACATACAAGCATATACTTTTTCACAACCCATAAATTAAATTACAGTGATATTCCAAATAATACATAGTCTCAAAATTTTAAATACAAATTGCTAGTGGAAATTTGTGACATTAGTAGACTATAATCATTTGATATATTTAATTGAGATATGAAGTGATGAAAATGATAATATAAGTGTGAATGATATAAACAAACATTTAAATCATAAATCAATGTTTTAATGTAATTCCCCTACGTAGTTTAAAATATGCCATTGATTAGAAATAAGATCAGCATTGGTTGTAAGAATTTGTTAATTAACAAAAACAAAAGCTATAATAAGTATTATGAGGGAAAAAAATTGTGATTTCCTCTTCTTTATTTTAAATCAGAATATGATTATGTGGGATCTTTACTATTTAAAAGATAGTAGATAAGGATATGGCCCCACAGAGGCCTTCTCAGAGGCCATCAAGGGATATATCAAAGCTGATTAACAAGGTGTAATACAGAACAAAAGGTGGAGCCGCCCCATTGGGATGTGGAAAATCTTGCCAAATGATTCATAGTTTGAGTTGTACCAGCTTACAAAAACTGATGCTACTTGTTTTAGGGAATCTCCATTCATCCTTAAAATACACTCTAAGATATTCTAAGCATTTTTGACACCACAGGCATTATTGAAATTCACAAACACTATGTGATGTTTCCACTCGATGTACACCTGTGAAAAGATTTAATTTGTAAGGGAGGCATAACAAGGGGCCAGCAATGTTGAAGATAAGGTAGGTAGGGCAATGGTAATAAGACACCATGATAACATCACCTGAAACATATGAATTTTTTATTTCAGATTTTTTTGTTTGTTTTTCAAGACAAGATTTCTTTGTGTAGCCTTGGCTGTCCTGGACCTCACTCTGTAGACCAGACTGAACAAGAACTCTCAATGATCTGCCTGCCTCTGCTTCCCAATTATTGAGATTAAAAGGAATGTACTACCATGCTTGGCTATTTCTGATATTTTTGGACTGAAGTTGACAGCATGTACATCAAAAGGCAGTGTATAAGACTAAGATATGTATGTATATACACATACATATACATATATATATGATATCTTTTTTTGAAATCTGTTCTTTATTTTCTTTCTTTTTTCTTTCTAATATTTCCTTCTCATTAGCAGGCATTTGGTAAATAAGACTTGAGGCTGTCATAAAAATTTCATAAAAAAATGAAAATTTCTGGAAAATATTTATCTATTCTGTAACTTTACAAATAAAAATGAAATTAGTTTTAATATATAATCTAATAAAAACTAAGTGATTTTTAATGTTTTAAAAGCAACACATAGTTTTATAAGTAAACAAATAAATAAATGAATAAATAAATAAATGGCCATCATTCAATTCTTTTGCACCAGAACTATTGAGATAGGGTGGAAAGTAAAAAGAGTATTTTAAATTTTGGCTGAGCATCTCATCATTATTGTTCAACAGGGCCAGGAATAAACAAGCCACCCTTCACTCTCTAATTGAATTGTAAGGTGACTTACCATCATTAAAAATAAATAAGAACATTATAAAAACCGAGGCTGGGTAATAGGTGAAGTTTTAATAATTCTCATGCTTTTCCATAATCTATGTAATTATCGAGGGAACATTTGTGAGGTGCTAATGGAGCCGAAGAGGAGGCAGGAATACAGGGCAGAGCAAAACAAGTTTCAGTCATTCACACCACAAAGCAGTTCCTTGCAGTCTGCTTCGCAATGGGATAGCAAAAGGGCCAGCGAGAAGACAGTGTAACGAGCAGGAAGGGATCATCAGCTACTGTCCGGGACACAGGTGACAGGGTTCTGGGAAAGGATTTTTAAAAGCACAGAAAAGGTGATCTGCAGATAAGCTTCCAAAAAGAATGTGAAATTAGTTGGGAGCAAAAGGTCTGAACTAGGAACTAATATTTTGTTGTTTTTATTTTCAGAATTAAGTAGTGATTAATAGGTATTATGGCTTTTCTTTGACATCATGAAACTAGTTGATATAATCACATTTTTTAAACCAAAACATAGGACATAAAGCGAATATTCTTTGCTTTCTAAATTCCATAAATACATTTGGGATTCAAGTTTTTTTTTCTGAAACTATGATTTCCCCTTTAATCTACTCCTTCCTGCTCTGCAATGACTTCTATTTCAATATTAACTTTATAAACATATTTCTTCATAAAGAAAAAATTAAACTTAGAAGATTTCAAAAATTACAGGAAAAATGATTGATACCTGAAACTTTCAACATGGAAAAAAAAAGTGTTCTAAGCTACCCCAAAATAGGGTTGGCATAATCATTAATACAGTAAGAAGACCATTTAATCATAAAATTCACTTGAAATTATTTAGTCTTCATTTTGTGGAAAAACATAATTTTAATATATTAGTTACTCAAACTCATTAAGGTCAATTAATTTAGACTCTGCTCTATTTGTTACTTCAGTAATAATCCTTCACTAACACATTGGATGTAGATTTATTGGCTTATATTTATTTTCCTAGACCAGCTCCATGTTACCAATAGCACTTAAAGAAAGAAAATTATAATATAATGTAAATTACTTTTAATCATGGTTATATACTCAAATATTAAAGGTAAATAGCATTTACGCTGATATCTGAAAATTTCAAAGTCAAATGCAGGGAAAATTGCCAAAAATGTGAAAGGACTCTTCTAGAAGTGATAAAATATTCAAGGATAGGATTTTGCATAACCCATATCCTTGTGAAATTACTTCCTCAGCGGATGCTGCTTAATCATCACTTGATATTATAGCACATAAACTCAGTTGTATCAAAAAAGATGAATCAACATTGCATTTCTACCATTTGGCACATATGATAAAATAATCTAAACCACAGCCAGCATCTTAACCGTAATCTAAAGTGCTATGTTCAAAACAGATACTCGTCAAATACTCAAAGATATTTTAGCATTGTAACCTTTATCTAATAAAGGAATTCTGCAACCCTATAATAAATTATTCTATAAAATAAAAACAATACCAAATAGAGGCATTGAGTACAATATTTTTGATTTTTACATTTTGGAATTACTAGTATTTGTGATATGTGAAGAAAGCTATTATTAAGAAAATTAACATATTTAACAAAAAAAATGATCCAAATCCCCATTCATTTTGTAGGCTTTTTCCTTGGTGGTGTAGCATGAACAGCAACAGGCTGGGTGTATACCAACTGTCTGGTGATGCTAGTGTTCTTAGGAAATTTACATGTCGTGTTTCATGACATTCTTATTTGTGTGTGTTTGTGTGTGTGTGTGTGTGTGTGTGTGTGTGTGTGTGTGTGAAAGAGAGAGAGAGAGAGAGAGAGAGAGAGAGAGAGAGAGAGAGAGAGAGAGAGAGAGAGAGGGAATGTTCTGGATACACACAACTTCATAATAATGATTTTCAATCCCATAATCACCATTATCTCTTTCTTGGAAGTACCAGACAAAAGGTGTTCCATTAGCTAATCTCAGCTTTACAAGACTTGACAAATTGGCCCTGACAACTCCATGTCATGGAGTGGGAGGGACTCAAAACTTTCCCTTCTCCCTGAGCATCTGTGCTTTCTGCAGGAGGAAGACAAATCTTTCTCTAGTGATGTTGCCATTGGCCAAGTCCCAATGCTCCTGTAACTGTCCTCTCATCCACACTGCTCTAAGCAACACTAAGGAAGCTCATTCAGGCAGGTAGGCATAGTCATTCCTAATATAGATATGAAAGTATAAGGCAGGTAATCGAGAAGACCAGGAGAAGTGGGAGGGAGGGGTGAACAAGAGATGTGGAATTGCATCAAAATACAATATATTTGTATGTTAAAATTTCATAATTAAAGCCATTGATTTTTATAAGTGTAGACTAATAAAAACACTTTAAAAAGAGAGACTAGATATGATAGGTACCTAATTCTTTCTTTTTTTTAAATTTTATTTTATTTTACAATACCACTCAGTTCTACATAATAGCCACAGATTCCCTTGTTCTCTCCCCTTTCCTGCGCCCCTCCCCTTCCCCCCAGCCCACCCCCCCCATTCCCACCTCCTCCAGGGCAAAGCCTCCCCTGAGGACTGAGATCGACCTGATAGACTCAGTCCAGGCAGGTCCAGTCCCCACCTCCCAGATTGAGCCAAGCATCCCTGCATAAGCCCCAGGTTTCAAACAGCTAACTCATGCAATGAGCCCAGGACTTGGTACCACTGCCTAGATGCCCCCCAAACAGATCAAGCCAATCAACTGTCTCACCTATTTAGAGGGCCTGATCAAGTTGGGGGCCCCTCAGCCTTTGGTTCATGGTTCATGTGTTTCCATTCGTTTGGCTATTTGTCCCTGTGCTTTATCCAACCTTGGTTTCAACAATTCTCGCTCATATAAACCCTCCTCTTTCTCACTAATTAGACCCCTGGCGCTCCACCCGGGGCCTAGCCGTGGATGTCTGCATCCAGATTCCTCAGTACTTGGATGGAGTTTCTGGCACAACTATTAGGATGTTTGGCCATCCCATCACCAGAGTAGGTCAGTCCCGGATGTCTCTCGACCATGCAAACTTGTACAACTACTTTGGAAATCAATATGGTGCTTTCTTAGAAAATTGGGAATCAATCTCCCACAAGATCCAGCTATACTACTCTTGGGCATATACCAAAGAAATGCTCAATCATACCACAAGAGCACTTGCTCAGCTATGTTCATATCAGCATTGTTTGTAATAGCCAAAACCTGGAAACAACCTAGATGCCCTTCAACTGAAGAATGGATAAATAAATTGCGGCACATATACACAATGGAATACTACTCAGCAGAGAAAAACAATGAAATCATGAGGTTTGCAGGCAAATGGATGGATCTAGAAAAGATCATCCTGAGTGAGGTAACCCAGACTCAGAAAGACAAATATGGTTTGTACTCACTCATAGGAGGATACTAGATGTGGAACAAGGATGACTGGACTGCTACTCACATCACCAGTGAGGCTACCTGGAAAACGGGACCCCAAGAAAGACATGGAGAAATGGATGAGATCTACATGAACAGCCTGGACATGAGTGGGAGCAATGAAGGGTGAGGGTCGAGGGAAAGACAGCAGGAGATCCCAGCTGGATCAAGAACAGAGAGGGAGAACAAGGAATAGGAGACCATGGTAAATGAAGACCACATGAGAAAAGGAAGAAACAAAGTGCTAAAGAGGCCCACAGAAATCCACAAAGATACCCCCACAAAACTGCTGGCAATGGCCGAGAGACCTAATTCTTTTTTATTGTGATCTTTCGATTATGTAAATTATATGCCTATTTAAATTAATGAGAACATATTTAGCTGCTTGGCAATGAGCAGTGGCTTTTGTCTACAGCTACCCTTGGAAAAATATATAAGCAGCTGGAAATATATTAAATTTGTCTTAAACAGATTTTTCTGTGAATAATGAAAAAATAATCCTACACACTTTTTATTACATACATGTGAAAGACAATTGAATACATTTGACTATAAAGATCTGTATCTTATTCTTATTTAAAAAAATAAATACAGCTTTTTTTTGTTTGTTTGTTTGTTTTTTTCGAGACAGGGTTTCTCTGTGTAGCTTTGTGCCTTTCCTAGAGCTCACTTAGTAGCCCAGGCTGGCCTCAAACTCACAGAGATCTACCTGGCTCTGCCTTCTGAGTGCTGAGATTAAAGGCGTGCGCCACTACCGCCTGGCCAGTTTATATTTTTTTAATTCAAGTTCCAGAAAAATAAATTTGAAAGGGAATGAGTCGATTCAAGTTTCATGTCTTTTGGGAAAAAATGTGACCAGGTGCTGCCATCGCTTCCATGTGGCTTTTTGTGGAGCCCTTGATGCCTTGCTGCGGTTTGATATTAACACGTTATGCTTTTGAAGATTCTGGCTCATCCCTGAGTCTATGAGAGAAGGTACAGACTTCACTGTACCAATAAACACAAAATAGAACAGAAATGAGTGTAGGATGAAGATAGCATGCCAAAAGAATGATATTCTGATAATTCACTTAGAGATAGCCAAGATCTTCCATCACAGTTTTAAATAATTATTTAATAATTTTTGATTTATACATAGTTAATATTAAAACACTGCCATTGAAACTCACGGAGGGAAGATGTATTATCTTTTTGTGTCACAATTGCTTTGTACTTACAAAGATATGTTGAAGATACAAAGACCATTTTATCATTTCACATTTCACCATTGCATGAGTTTTTTTTTTTTTTTTTAAACAAATCTATACCAGAGAAAATCCCCTACACAAAGACTGTGCTATATAGGTAACATTAATATTTATATATCTCAAAAGCAACCAGCAGAACCAAATTCTCCATAATAATGATTCTCTAACTATAGGATAGCATTCTTTGAAAAAATAACTTGAAATTTATTTCATATTTTGTTAGATGTTTCCAGAAATCAAAAGTCACACCAACTATTAGGACTCTTAACTTCCTTTACACTATGTGGTACTAAGGAATGAGCTAAGGTCTTCAGTCACAGCACTAAACACCCTCACCTCCTGAGCAGTCCCTTTGACCCTTGCTGTAAAAATTTAAATTAAACAGTGTATTATTTGACAAATAGTTTATGTTTTCCTTCATTATAGTTTAAATTTAAGGTTTATTGTCAGCCAATCTGATTTTATGCCTTGGAATATAGTCACACACTCATTCTTCCATACAACCTCTCTATTCTTTGTAGTCATTCCTCCTTATTAAAACAGGGCAATGATGACTGTTTGGGGTATTATCCAGTCTGTTCTTTGGCACCAACAAAGAACCGAATCATCAGAAAAACAAGGAGACTAAACTACAGAGAATTAGAGAGGCTAAGGCGGAAGTCCAGTGAACGGATAATGGCTTGAGTGCTTTATTGTGCCCCTGAGCCTACCCTTTCCATTCTTTGTCTTGTTTAAGAAATACAGTCCCCTCCATGCCTTTCTGCTCACAATGTCTTCTGGAAACAGTAAGTTCTTATCTCACATTGCCTTTCCTAGTCTAAGTCCCTATAACTCCCATTCATCTATCCTGATCAAGATAGATAAATATTATCTCACAGTTATGTATGTATGTATATCCTATGTGTGTTAACGAGGTTATGTGTGTGTTTGCATGAGTGTATTGATTGTGCATCATTAATCAATTAAATGTTTGTGAACACATCTACGAGCATATATAGGTATGCTAGAACGCAGTTAGTGTAGTGGGTAGCCATTCCAGCTTGGATCTGGAAGTTCCAACCCCCATTGAGGCTCTGGCAACTGTCACGCCTACGAGGCGGGGCCGGGGGAGGCGCCTGGAGACCCAAGAGCTGAATGGGCCAGCGCTCTCTCTGGAGCTCTGCTTGGTCCAGCTCCAAGGCTCAGGGTCCCTGCACAGAGAGAGCACAGAGAGAGAGAGAGAGCGCTGGCCCATTCAGATCTTGGGTCTCCAGGTGCCTCCCTTGGCCCTGCCTCATTGGTGTGACAGTTGCCAGAGTCTCAACGGGGGGTTGGAACTTCCAGATCCAAGCTGGAATGGCTACCCACTACAGTTAGTTATAAATGCACATTACAACTGATGTCTTCAATTTCTAGATTAAAATTTTTATAATAATTGAGAAATGGAGGAAGGTGACCTTGAGGGATTGGTGCCAAAGGGCCCTAGAAAGTCACATCACACATAGCATTCACATTGAGGATATTATTGGGGGCAGGGGAGGGAGAGAGAGGGGAGAGAAAGGTGATGCAGATGCAGCTCCTCTTAAAGGGGGTTTAGTGAATGTGTCTACAGAGACTATGCAGCCACATAGAGCATGCGTAGATTACATAATGAAGAAAGGTAGTAGGACCCTGGGTTGTCTAGATATTCGCCTGAATGTTAGCAAGTGCGTCCTGCTGGGTCCGCAAGGGGCAGAGCAGGTGTGCCTGACTGCCAACCAAAATAAATACTATTCATACATTGAAAAATACTTATAAGTGTTTGTGATTTATTGGATACCGATTCAGTTTTATTTTTTTCCTCCGTGTCTTAGTTGGCAAAAGATAGGCATTTAAAAACAACTCAGGAGCCGGGCGGTGGTGGCGCACGCCTTTAATCCCAGCACTCGGGAGGCAGAGGCAGGCGGATCTCTGTGAGTTCGAGGCCAGCCTGGGCTACCAAGTGAGTCCCAGGAAAGGCGCAAAGCTACACAGAGAAACCCTGTCTCGAAAAATCCAAAAAAAAAAAAAAAAAAAAAAAAAAAAAAATAAAAACAACTCAGATTTATCTCACCCTTTCTGATGGTGAGACATCTATGTAAGGATTAACTGGGTTATTTTTTCAAGCTCTTACCATAACAATTCAGGGCGTTTGCTGGTGCTGAGGTCTGTTGAATTTGCTAACAGATGCTAGGTGTTTGTAGCTATAGGAATGTAGTCCCGACTCTCTGCTAGAAATTTCTCCCATTCCCAGTGGCAACCTTAAATTCCAAGCTACCCGACTGGGTCACGCACAGTTCATTTCAAGACCAAAGAGGAAGCATATCTGTTGCCTAGTATGATGGACAGGAGTCTTTGAAAAGCCATCATAGAAGCGTTCATATCATCATTTTACAGTATGAGACACAATCAAAGGAGCTGCCATCCCGCTAGATTACAAGGAAACCCAAAGTGAAAACAGGGAATTTTTACAAGATGCATACTCTAGAGGGAATGGCCCTCAAGGACCACCCCTAATGCCTGCTCTTTTAAACGGCTGTGGATAAAGTGTGCCTCCCTGCAGGAGTGGAAGAAAGTGTTCTTTCTGTATCAACAAGACACTCTTTAAAATTATTCCCTGGAAAATTCAATCCCCATATCGATGCTGTTTTGCACTTGGCTATGGCATTTTATATCCATCTATTAAGAGTGTACACAGGAGGAAATGAATGGCCATGCAGAAACAAATGTTGTGTTTCCCGAATTTTCCTCATTTTGAATGGCTGCTCCAAGGTAGATAAAGTGAAATTGAGAGAAGAAATGAACGAGGGTCTTTTTTCTGCTTCTTATATGAGGGGAATATGCTCTCCCAAATTCTCATAGCAGATTCTCACTGTGTCTATGTATGTCTCCATGCCCTCCACACTGGGGTAGATTTAAAATTCTTTTATGTTGTTAAATCCCAGTAGCCTGACAGCACCTGCCATTCTAAAGAAAGAGAGCTGAAGATAATGGGAGTATGCTTGAAAGGGATGTTTTGTTATGAAAATGCCAATAATTTCAATGTGAAAGGATCCAAAGCTGCATAACTCAATGGTATCATATAGAATTTTTAAAATCAAAACTGCTTATTAATATGCAGATATAGCTCCTTGTATTTCAAGAATATAATAGCTTGTACTCCGTTTTTTGTCATTTTAATAATGCATCGATTATATTTTCTTTATGCCTAAAATGAACAGAAAACAGTTTATTCTCAAATAAGTTGTGTATTTATAATTTCTAATGTAATCAAATAGAAGATATGTTAGAAACCTCTAGACCTGCTAACCAGAATCTTATTAATGCATTTTCAACAAGAAAAAATGATTTCGATTTTTCTTTTCTTTACACAACTAGTTTCTTGAGTGCTAAAGAAGTAACTTGCAATATCAAACTTATCAAAGCTGTGAATGTCAGGAAACTGAGGACAGTCTCCCAGTTTGTAACATGCCAGGAGAATTCAGTATTCCAAGCATGTAACTGGTATCCTGACTATTCACTTATGTATTATGAAGAAAAATAAGACAGGTGAGAGAGAAAGGGTTTGAGATATGTGCTTGGAATGAAGGCAAGTATCCACTTAGCATTTCTCCTCAATTAACCAGAGTTTATTTTGAAACTGTATAAGCTGTATACATAATAGCCTCATAAATGCATGTTTCTGGAATTTACTATTCTATCCTGCAGACACCATCATGTTGATCATGATCAAGAAGTATCTCATTAAAGAATGACAGCACTTCACATTAGTAGTAGTCAAAGCTTCAGTGAGTACTATACCAAAGAAACATCAAATGACACTGGGTGTCAACACTAAACAGCTTAGGGAAAAGTATTTTCTATAGACCCATGCAAATTCATTAAAATGCTGTAATTCATGAATATTAGAAACTAGGCATTATTAAAATGACACCAAAAAGCAAACGCATGTCTGTTTAGAGTAACTAGCAATACAAATTTATTCATTCAAAACAACACTGAATTATTTAGAACTCTTCCTAAGCACAAGGTCATGGAATAATTTTGGCAAGTAGGCATTTTGTACAATGTATTTCCATAATTCCCCTGAATCTACAAAGCTAATCACATTTTTGGCACGAGGACCTTTTCGTGGACTCACAACTCCAGATAAAGGTTTAGACATGATATTAGAATGGAATTAAGTTATGAATGTCCAATATAGAAAATTATGTGTGTACATGAAGAAAACCTATGTTAAGTAGTAATTTAAGAATTATAAACAAAAGTCTATTGAATTCTTTAGAACTCCTAATGTTAAATTTATTCCAAATTGAAAACACCATTTAGAAAAATGTATTAAATTCTGAGACTTCCAACAACTTCATGTTCAATTCTATAACATGTAATGACTGCTGCTCTGTTTGGAGAAAGAATGTGTGTGTGTGTGTGTGTGTGTGTGTGTGTGTGTGTGTGTGTGTGTGTGTGTTGTGTGTGTGTGAGTGTGTGTGTGAGTGTGTGTGTGTGTATCTATGTATTCCATTTTTATACTTATCTCATTCATCTGATTTGATGATGACCAACTTTTTACATTAGCTACCTCCATATACTGACCACATTTATTTAAATTTCAGCCTGATAATTCCAACGTGTCAGGCATGCCTCAATATTGGATCTATTCTTGCTCTGTCTCTCTAAAAAGTAATTTTTGTCTATCCTTACATGTGCAGTCATTTGTTGAAAGCAGGGTGATATCCTGAGTGGCAGGATCATAGACTGAGGTAAGAGAATCATTCCTCTGAAGTTGTATTTATGATATGCATTTTTTTCTTTAAATTTTTTTTTCTCAAGACAGGGTTTCTTTTTGTGGCCCTAGATGTTCTGGAACTTGCTATGTAGATTAGGCTGGTTTCAGACTTACAGAGATCCCCCTGCCTCTGCCTACAGAGTGTTGGGACTAAAGCCCAGTTCTACCATGACTAGACAGTTTGCATTTTTTGTAGGTGTCACATAGCACATTTTTATTTTCTTTAAGTTTTATTTTCCTTTCCAGTACTTAGTGATTTTCTCTAGAAACATAAATAAAGACCAAATATGATTATCCCAGTTCTACTCCTGAGGGATATATTTGTGGTGTCACTGTAGGTTGTAGGGAGGGCTGGTCTTGAGCCCTGGGATGAGGTCTATCTTTTGAAAACTTTTCATCTCCTGTTTGTGATACTCTGAAGCAATTGTCAGCTCTGCTCCAATCACTAGACTTTTCACAGACCCAGGAATCATTCACTTAAAGAAGAAATGGCTTAGTGGCTAAAAAGAATAAAATAATCCAATTAGAATATAATAATGAAAAGAAACAAAATAAGTCCATTTTTTTCTGTGTATTTATTCAACTCAGGTTTCTTTTCAATTTAAAACACATTGCTCATCACTAACTGTGCCACTGAAATAACTAAAAAAAACCCCACCAGTTTTGAAAGCTTCTCCTTTTCATTCAAACTGTTTTTGTCTGTACTCTGCTGGAAGATTCTCTGCTCTCTAGCATGTGAGTTTTAGGGATTAAAGTTAGGTCTTCAGGCTTGGCAGCAAGCACCTTCAGTCTATTCCCCAACTTCATTGTTTTTTTTTTTAATTTATTTTAAAGTTATACATTCCTGAAATTAATGTTTATATTATATATCTGAAGGGGAAATTTAACAAAATAGTGTTGGGAAGAAGGGCATACTTTTAGGTAGCATAGTTCCACCAGGAGACATTGGAGGAAACATTAATGCTAGTGAAGGGTTTAAGTTCTTTAGGCTCAGTTCAAGAGAATAAAGAATAAGAAACAAATAGAAAGTCTCTAAACAATACTGCATTGTTTTGTTATTCTGGTAAAATACAATTTCATAAAATATACCTATATCTATAACTATCCACCCGTCTATCTATCTATCTATCTATCTATCTATCTATCTATCATATATATATATATATATATCATCTATCTATCATCATCATCATCTATCTAATCTATCTATCATTATGTATATATAAAATAACTGATTTTTCTTCTTTTTCTTCTTCTTTATGCATGTCTTCTTCCTCCTTCTTTACCCCATTGTTCCATTTTCTCCTTCTTTTTTAAAAATTATTTTCTTTTGAGACAAGGTCTCACTAAGGAGTCTAGCCTGATTTTTGAACACGTGGCAAAACTTCTGTCACAGCTTCCCAAGCTGAAATGAAATGACAACAAACGCCAAAATTTTATTTTCAACATCGTCAGAGAAAATTGAATTTTTTCTACTATGCTATAACTAGCCACTTCTATGAAAGCTCTGCTCATAGTTTAGAATCAAACCTTAGCTGAGCCTCGATTTTAAGATGGAGACTCCCCAACCATGTCCAGAATTATACCATGTTTAGAAGAGGATATTTATTTGTTAAACATTACCTAAGCTTTGTAAACCTTTTTTTAAAAAAGCAAAAAAAAAAAAATACACAAAAGCATATAACACACACTGAAGGAAGAAAGTCAATTTGTTTATTATACATTCTGAAAAACTAGTCTTGAAGCATTTTTGAGACTTAATCCCATATTAAGATAATAATGTGTTTCTGAGGTTTTTCTGTTTGATAGATGGTTATTTATCTGCTTCATACAATGATCGTAGTTCCTGATAAACATATCCTTTGTTGAAAATATACCATACATGCATTCAAGGGTATTCAAATGTTCATCAGTAAAAGGCGTTGCTCCCAGAGTTGAATACTTCAATTCATGTGCTAGACTTTGCATGGTAGAAGGAGAAAAATGTCTTCTACAAGTTATCCTCTGATTTCCAAATACACAACTTTTCAAGTGTTCATATGTGAAGAACACACAATAAATAAACAAATAAATAAATAAGTAGATAGATAAATAAATACATGCAAAACAATAATAATTTTTACATGCATTAAGTGCAGTCATCCATGTAGAACATTAGAGCTCAGCCTAGCCTACCTCATACCTCTTAGCACTTGCATTGGCATCCAACTGGGCCATGTCATCTAAGGTGGTGGTGTGGATCATTTATTCTCTCAAAAATTACAAGACAATATCATATAAACATGAAAATTATTTATCTAAAGCATGATTTCATCTGAATGCATGCTGTTTTGAGCCATTGTATAGTAAAAATTCAGAAGTAGATCCTTTGTAAGCTGGAGACAATTTATGAAATCATTTCGAGGTAACCTGCTTCATTATAGTATTCAAACAAAGCAATTTAAATTAAATTAACAGTATATATGCAGATTTTTCAGTAAACATATTGGAATATTTGTTATTTAGGTTTTATTTAGCAAAATCTGTTGCTGGAGAGCGTCTCTCCAGGTTCCACCAAACCCCGCAGTCCCACAATCCACGTATAAAATAATCACTCAGATGCTTAATATCACTTATAAACTGTATGGCCATGGCAGGCTTCTTGCTAACTGTTCTTTTATCTTAAATTAACCCATTTCCATAAATCTATACCTTGCCACGTGGCTGGTGGCTTACTGGTGTCTTCACATGCTGCTTGTCCTGGCGGTGGCTACAGTGTCTCTCTCCCCCTTCTTCCTGTTTCCCCATTTCTCCTCTCTCCTTGTCCCGCCTATACTTCCTGTCTGGTCACTGGCCATCAGTGTTTTATTTATATAGAGCGATATCCACTGCAACAATCTAAAAGAGATGAGATGTTCCAGAGATCAACAGAAGCCAGGAGTCAGCTTAGCTTTGGTGGACATTACATAGCCTAATTTGTTTTGGGGTATTTTTTTGGATAATTTTTAATTATCCCGGATTAAATTATGAGACCAAAAACCATGATGAAATCTGAATTAGAGCCATAAGCCATGGAGGTAAGATTCCACACCATGTTTATAAGTTAACAGGTTGTATATCCCAAACTTATATGATTGCAGTAATATAGTAATATTGCTCGCCAAGAAACTTAAAAAAAATGACCCACATATAGTATTCATCATAAGCTCATTGCCAGGTAGATTTGTATCACAAGTTAATATTATTTTAAAATTTTATTTTTTTTTTAAATTTTCATTTAATTAAAGTATTCAGTTGACTGGAAAAAATATTCATTCCAATAGAGTAACGTGTTGAAATTTTAATACTTTGTGTGTGTGTGTGTGTGTGTGTGTGTGTGTGTGTGTGTGTGTTTTACAGTGAATGGCAGAGGGGTGTGCTGAAGTGCTTCCTCATGGGAACATGTCATCTGCATACTTTTGTGGACAGAATGGAGTGACAGAAGGACTTATTCCTTCTGGATCCTATACAAATAATGTCACCATGTGACAGAAAACATAGAACACTTTAAATGTCTACTGTTGGTCTTTTTGTTTGCTTGTTTTTTTTTTTACAGGCTTCTCTATGTAATTTCATCTTCTACTAACATCTGAGCACATGTGACCCAAGCTAAGTATGACATGGTGTTTGGTAGGTCAATTGTATAAAATAGAAGCTTATTAGCTGTATTTTCCACTTATAATTCTTTCACAGGACATAAATTGATGGTGGGTAAAGAAATACTCCTAATTGACTATTTCATATATTACTACATTTAAAATCAGTTTGTCCTTTAAACTGATACACAAAAGAAGAATCTATATTTATGGACAACTACCCTAAGTATTGATATTCATACATATGTAATATTTAAGCATGCCTATTTCCCAAAGCAGTAGATGTACCAACTGTCTTATTAAGCAAGAAACATAGAACCAATGCAAAGAAGAAAGCCAAGAGATCAGAGCTAAGAGCCTCACCCATCTGCTGCAGCTAGCTAGCATCTACAGCCAAGAGAGCTACTTCCTGTTATTTTGTCTTAATATAGACTTCTTGTTCTGCCTTCTCATAGGTTGTAAACCCAACCACATGACTGCCTTGCCATTGCCTGTCTGTACAGACCTCCAGGTCTTCTATGGTTGGTATGAGATTAAAGACATGTGTCTCCAATGTTGGCTGTATCCTTGAACACACAGAGATCTACCTAGCTCTGCCTACCAAGTGCTGGAATTAAAGGCATGCACCACCACCACCCAGCTTTTGCTATGGCTCTAAAAGCTCTGAACCCTGGAAAACTTTATTTATTATCATACAAATCACACTTTAATACAAATAAAATATCACTATATTTTCCCTTTTCTATTTTAATAAAAAGAAAAAAGGAAAAAGCTTATAACTAACATAAGAAAAACTATATACAAAAGTACAATAACTATGTACAATATATACAAGTAACAAATACCTAAACGATGTCTAGTCCATTTGTATTTGACAAATTCAGAGAAAATAATTCCATGGTACAGGGCATGATACAGGGAGTTTGCATTTTCCTTTTAACAACATGCTTGAGTTTAAAGAAGGAGAGAGCCATTCTCCAACTCCAAAGTCAGCTTTAAATTTTAATTGAACTGGGACTACAAGAAGACCAATACTGTTAAATTTCTTTAGAGAAGAGCAGAAACAAACATTTAGGAATACTTATAAAAATTTTTTAGATGATATACCCATATGCCATTTCATTCTCTTTCCTGGGATAGATGATTTGTCCCTTTTCTTCAGTTGTTTCATTTGTCCAGTGTTCTTCAGATTCCTTTACCTTCATTCTCCTAAAAGACAAAAACAAAAACCTTTCCCCAAGACTAATTTTGGGGATGTTCCTTTTTGCAAGTTATTATCTGATTAAATGAAAAGGCAGGTGTAACTGGTATAAGTTAGTTTAAATTGGATATTCATGCTGGTTGACGAACTATCACCTCCACTAATTAAGAGGTCTTTCTTGTTCAAATCCAACCTTTATCAATTTTGATGGTACCCACAGCTTATCTTCTCCTGTAGAAACAAAAGCAAGACCATGTCCCCAACATAACACGTATCCTGGTTCCCATTCTGAGGTCAGCACATCCTTAAAATATATAGATTGATTTAATTCTGTAGTTCTTTCTACTATCCAATGTCTTTCTGCAGCTGTTGTTCCTTTATCATTGGCATTGAGAAAATTCAAAGTTAATAGAGCATTATGCAGTCTATTTCTGGGTGTTTTTGTTACCCCTTTCTGTTTATTTAGCATATCCTTTAGAGTTCTGTTTGATCTTTCTATAACTGCTTGACCTGTATGATTATGTGGTATGCCTGTAATATGTTTTATATTGTAATAAGCAAAAAACTGTTTCATTTTAACAGAGACATATGATGGAGCATTGTCAGTATTGATCTGTGCAGGTATACCCATGATGGCCATAACTTCTAGCAAATGAGTGATTACAGAATCAGCTTTTTCAGAACTCAAAGCAGTTGCCCATTGAAATCCTGAATAAGTATTAATGATGTGGTGTATATGTTTCAATTTTCCAAATTCTGCAAAGTGAGACACATCTATCTGCCAGATTTCATTCCTCTGAGTACCTTTTGGGTTACATCCTGCTGATAATGGCGTTTGATTCTAGAAGGAACAATTAGGACATTTCTTTACTATTTCTTTGGCTTGTTTCCAGGTTATGGAAAAATCCTTTTTTAAACCTTTACTATTGACATGATTTTTTTTATGAAATTCTGAGGCCTCCAGCACATTTCCTATCAATAATTTATCAATCTCATCATTGCCTTGTGCTAGAGGGCCTGGCAGACCAGTATGAGATCAGATGTGAGTTATATATAAAGGATGACTCTTTTTTCCTGATTGTATCTTGTAATTGAATAAATAGTGAAGTTAATTCTGAAGCATCAGGGATAAATTCTGCAGTCTCAATATGTAATACTACTCTTTCAGCATACTGAGAGTCAGTTACTATTTTGAGAGGTTCTGAAAAATCCATTAATACCAACAGAATAGCATACAATTCTGATTTTTGAAATGAATTATAAGGACTTTGAACCACTTTACTTAAATTTTCTGATTTGTACCCTGCCTTTCCTTGTTTGTTGACATCTGTATAAAATGGATGAACTCCAGATATGGGTTTTTCCCGTACAATTGAGGCAAGATCCCATCAGCTGTCTTTATAAGATCAACTGTATCGCTTTTGGGATATTTGCTGTTAATTTCTCCCAAATAATTACTTCAAGCCCTTTGCCAAAGTTCACTTTCTGTCCATAATTTTGCAATGTCCTCTTTAGTTAAAGATATGACAATTTCTGCTGGGTCTATTCATGCTAATTGACAAAGTCTCAATTTTCCTTTCCAAATCAAGTCAGAGATTTTTTCCACATAAGTTTTTAATTTTTTATTTGGTTTATTTGGTAAAAATATTCATTCCAATATAATATTGTCCCTCTGCATTAATATTCCTGTAGGAGAATGCTTAGAAGGTAAAATAACCAAAATGCAATCCAGATTTGGATCAATACGATCCACGTGCCCTTCATGTACTTTCTTTTCTATCAAGGCCAATTCTTTCTCAGCTTCAGGTGATAATTCTCTTGGACTATTTAAGTCCTTGTCACCTTCTAAGGTTTTGAACAATTTATTCAGTTCATCATTGTTTACCCCAACAATAGTTCATAGATGAGAAATGTCTCCAAATAATCCTTAAAAGTCATTAAGAGTCTACAGTCGATCTCTCCAAATTTGTACTTTTTGGGGTCTAATTTTTTTGTAACTATTTTATACCATAAATAATTAATAGACTCTCCTCTTTGTATCTTTTCGGGAGCAATTTGTAATCCCCAGCAAGGCAAATTTTTCTTTACTTCTTCAAACATTCTTTCTAAAGTATCTGTATTTGAGTCAGCTAGTAAAATATCATCCATATAATGATAAATTATAGATTTAGGAATTTTTTTTTTACGTATCACTTCCAATGGCTATTGTACAAAATATTGGCACAGAGTTGGGCTATTCAACCTTCCCTGTGGGAGGACCCTCTATTGAAATCTTTTAAACGGTTGAGAATTATTATAAGTAGGCACTGTGAAAGCAAATCTTTCTCTGTCTTTTTCTTGTAAGGGTATTGAAAAGAAACAGTCCTTTAAATCACTGACAATGAGAGGCCATCCTTTTGGAAACAGAGTAGGCAAAGGCATTCCAGATTATAGAGAGCCCATTGGCTGAATTTCTTTGTTAATTGCTCTAAGGTCTGTTACCATTCTCCATTTACCAGATTTCTTTTTAATAACAAATACAGGAGAATTCCAAGGGCTGGTTGATTCTTCAGTATGCTGAGCATTTAACTGTTCTTCTACCAGCTCTTCTGAAGCCTGGATTTTCTCTGTTGTTAAATGCTATTGCTGAACCCATACAGGCTTGTCTGTTAACCATTTCAAAGTTGGTGTCTTTGGAAGATCATCAGTTGTTGTGCCCCGTTCTTGTATAATATGGATGGCTGTGACCACTCAAAATAATGCCTTCTAATATTTCTCTCAGAAACATGTGGTAGTTTATGATTTGTTTCTGAGATTGGAGGGATATTAATCTGAGTATTCCATTGTTGCAACAAGTCTCGACCCCACAGGTTCATAGCTATGTTAGCCACATATGGTTTTAATTTTCCTCTCTGTCCTTCTGGACCTATACATTCAAGCCATCTGCATTCTGTTTCACTCCAGATAATGTCCAAATTCCTAACAGAAGAGGCCAAGTTGGATGCCAAAATTCTGGTGCAATTATGGTAACGTGAGCACCAGTGTCTATCAGACCAGACAACAAAACACCATTTATTTTTATCGTTGATTTTGGTCTTTGTTCATTAATAGAAGTTTGCCAAAAAATTTTCTTTATGTTTTCTCCTGAATTTCCTATTCTCTGTGTTTCATCATCCCGACCAACATGATTTATTCCAATAGGCATTTGGTTATTTAGTTGCTTTGAGTAGGGGTTTCCTCTACAACTGCAGGAAAGTTTTGAACTGGATTTGCTATGGGGGCCTGCCTGAGGCCCCTCTGGGAGTTTCCCGAAGTCTGAGGCAATGGATTACCTTACCTGTCCCTTGTTTATCTACATTCGGTGGTCCAGTGTTTTCCCTTATGATACCTTCTGCATACTCCAGAAGGAAGGGGCATTCTGTTGCCATTGTTCCTTGAAGAAACATTGTTTCTCGGAATGACCTGTTTACAGTCCCTTTTCAAATGTGCTTGCTTTCCACAACCAAAAATTCTAACATTGCTCAAACCTTTTGAAATTGCTTCTCCTACCCACGTATTGTCATGGTCATGAACCTCAACATTAACCGTATCTCTAATCCAGTCTTCCAAGGGTGTAGATCTTGCCTTTAACGGCCTGATTATTCTCTTGCATGCTGCATTTGCATTCTCAAAAGACAAAGATTTGATTATTATCTGACCAGCTTCTGAATTTGGGACCATTCTCTTTACTGCTGAAATCAATCTTTGTAAGAAAGCTGTGAAAGTTCCTTTTGGGCCCTGTATAACCTTTGTAAATTTTATTTTTTTTCCTGGTTCTGCAACTCTGTCCCATGCATTCAAGGCTTCTGTTCAACATACAATTAGGGTTTGGACATCATATAAACATTGTGTTTGTACTGAAGCATATTGGCCTTCTCCAATAAGCTGATCCTGGCAGACTTGTTTTCCTTTATCCTTCCATTGTTTTTGTATATTTTTAGCCTCCTCCTTGAACTACATTTGCCACTGGAGCTTTTGTCCAGGTTCCAAAACAGCCTGTGCCAGCTCCCACCAGTCCTGTGGTAGAATCCTATTACAAGTTGACAGGTGTTTAACATTTGCTTTACATATGGGGAATGCATGCCACAAGATGCTATTGCCTCCTTAAATCTTGGTAAGTCTAACATTTCAATTGGAATCCAAGTATTTTGTCCACTCTCTTCACCAGATAGCTGCTGTATGGCTACTGCATAAATTAAGGGTGATTGTGTGAAAACAGGCTTTCTTTCTGTAACCTTATGATCCAATTTTGAAACAACTTCACTGTTAATTTCTTCTGTCTGAATTTGAATTTCTCTATAATTCATTTTTACAGGTTTAACAGTTTTTTCTAAAACTGTTATCCTGGCATTTAAATTGACTATCTTTTTAAATAGTAAAATGTGGATAAGAAAAGTAATAAAGTGCATAATTCGATCAATATTAATTTCATATAGTTTTCCCATTATCAGACTGCCTATAATTTCAAACAAAGCCCATTTTTCCCCAATGTACACATAAAACCCATTTTTTTAATGTGGAAAAAAAATCTCTTTTAAATAGTTTCTTTTAAAATATTTGATATATTTATTGACCCACCAAGTCTGCATAGAACAGTAGAAATCCAAGGGAATTTCAAAACAGCCACCTTGTTTCTGGGTGTGAATCGAGAGAGAGAGAGAGAGAGAGAGAGAGAGAGAGAGAGAGAGAGAGAGAGAGAAGCCACAGGCACAGGTGCACAGGTTCTGGCTAAAAGCTTAAATCCAACCATGTGTTCCTGCTTGAGCCAAGTCAAGCCTGGGCTCTGGCTTCCTTAAGTTCTGAAGATGTGCATTGGTTTTACAGGCAGGGACCCTGTTCGGCAGTGCAGGCCTGAGTTGTTTGTAGCACTGGCCTTAAGCAAGTAGCAACAGCTACGTGTAACCGCTTGGGGCTACTGTCAGTCCGGCCTGAGACCAAGCCAACCTTGGCCCAAGCTAGGGAGCTGGGCCACCCAGGCCGGAAACCAAACCTGCTGCCAAGCCACGCTAAGCAGTTTTTAATGTATTCTTGTCACGTTGGGCGCCAAATGTAGATGTAACCAACCGTCTTATTAAATAAGAAACATAGAACCAATGCAAAGAAGAAAGCCAAGAGATCAGAGCTAAGAGCCTCACCCGTCTGCTGCAGCTAGCATCTTCAGCCAAGAGAGCTACTTCCTGTGTTTTTGTCTTTATATAGACTTTCTGTTCAGCCTTCTCATTGGTTGTAAACCCAACCACATGACTACCTCACCACTGCCTGTCTGTACAGACCTCCAGGTATTCTATGGTTGGTACTGAGATTAAAGGCGTGTTTCTCCAATGCTGGCTGTATCCTTGAACACACAGAGATCTACCTAGCCCTGCCTATCAAGTGCTAGGATTAAAGGCGTGCACCACAACCACCCAGCTTTTGCTATGGCTCTAATAGCTCTCACCCCCGGACAGCTTTATTTATTATCATACAAATCACATTTTAGTACAAATAAAATATCACTATACTAAGCATTTATCATTTGTACTTCAATGTAATGATTGCATCTCAAGCTCCCAGTATGCTGGGTTCTGTGAAACTTTTACCTCAGTGCCTAGTTCCTGACTATTATCTTCTCCTGCTTATCAGTAAGCAAAATATCCTTTCTTAGCTCACATTTATTCCCCATAAAACTGTTATTTATGATTCTGGCAAGGAAAAATGTTATATGGACTTAAATATGCTGTTGGAAATAGGGGAGTTTTTTGTGAGCTAAAGTTTTTAAAACCTGGCTGGAAGGATGGTATAAAATCCCTCTACTCAATCCCAGACCCATTCAGATCTCACTTGAATTGGAAGAGATGTTTACATATTTATTTTTATGTAGAAAGGTGAGGAAGCTTGCAGCATTTCAATAGTAGGTATTCAGAGTCTTTAAGAAGTTAAAGAAGTACAAAGGAAGTGAAAAATATTTCTGAGTTTATATGATATTAATTTAGCAATTTCTTAATAACTTTTTCCAGTAAACAGAGTTATTAAAGTTAAGTGGTGTTCACTGCTGATGAAGAAGCAGTGATCACTTAAAATAAGAGTTCCCTGTGAAGTATTTTGGTTATATTTCATACTTATTTTCCTAGGGGCCTAATTCCTACTTTTTGAAGGAAAAAGGAAAAAAAAAATGATTGACTACTGGCATTAATAGTAGATTTTGTCTTGTAAAGCAGCTAGGTCACAATTCTGCCTATTGGTGTCATAAGAGTGAGATATTGCAAATAATGCATTTTATATAAAATGAGCATGTTGTCAAATGAAGACACAAATATACATGGGTTAGTAAACCCTAAAACAATGACAAGATATACTATTGGCTAGAGACAATGAAGATGTGAAGTGTCTGCTAGGACAGAACATTAGTTAGCTAGAGGGTTTGGTATAAAATATTGGTAATATGTATAGGAGAATTAATTGCAGGGAATAGTATAATAGTTTTAGTATATTATCAGTGGGAACACTTTCGCCTTTTAGTTAGGGATATTCTAAGTGACACTGAAATGAAATGAGAAAGAAAACGAGATGATGTAGAATTGTGATTGAGTTGTCCACCTCAATGCCAATGTAGAAAAGGCAGACATGAGACAATCATTAACTAACCTCATGACTGACAGAGGCTAAGGGAGTGTCAGTACAGATAAGAAGGGACTAGATGCAGAGAAGAAAACACTAATGATCTTTACCATCTCAAGGAAGCCATAAGGAAATAAAACAAAACAAAACAACAACAACAAAAAAACAATGACAAGGATATCTTAGTTTTGATTCTGGATCACTTTTAGAGAATCATGGTGAAACAATAGATAAAATTTGTAGAAAATAAAGCTATACATTCACAAATATTGTTGAAGCCGACTTCCTGTTTGTCACTGAGCTGCGATCACATAATGGAATGCCCTTCAGACAAGCACTCGTGTACAAAACTGATGCCAAGAAATAACTTACAATCTGCCATGAACTGTCTGAGAGTGAGCTCCTCTGTGCACGAGTTTGTTTACCTTCTAAAATTTATAAAAATGGTATTAATAAAAGTTGCATAATTTCCGTGTACATATTTTAATATATTCTTTTTAAAATTTCAAAGTAAACACAATCTGAGAATTTATAGTGTATAACACAATGACATAAGCCTCAGTTCACAGATGTCTTTTCACACGAAAGTGAAAAATTGCACTTTGGAAATAACATCACAGCAGCAGAGATGATGCAGTGAGCCTAAACTTTTTTTTTTTCTTTCTAAATCTCAATTTAGTGAGGTGTGTAAAGTGATCAGCTTCCTTCTGAGAGAGCTTAACCCAAAGTGTTGGATCCAAGAAAATATTGAGTTGAAATGGTTTATTTTACAATCATGAAAATTACTGTTTTAATGCATAGAAGAGAAACTAGTGTCTCAAAAGATGAAGGTAACCTTGTGTGTGGATGAAATGAGTTTTCCCAGTGAGTACTAAAATAAGATACATTATACAGTAACTGCTCCTATGTGAAACTAAGTGGCTCCTATTGGGACTGGGCACATATCCTTGGCAACTGCAGAGAAATGTTCCTATCAATTGAGCCAAATGCCCAAGCCCCATAAGCCCGTAGTCCACAAACAGGGTGATTTATAATGTGGAACTAGGGAAGGGAAATTGATAGATTAGTACTTATATCTCAGTTTGAAAAACATAACTAACTGAAAAACAAAGAGTATTATACTCACATTTCACTGAAATGGCTATGTTTTTATTTTACTTGTTTGGCATTTTAAAGCAATAAATTTCACATTTGTCACTTTTATTTAAAGACTAGATCTCATTACCATCTGCCAATGGCCTCAAATGCAGAGGCCTTCAGATATCTTTCTAACTTAACGTCTTTTGCAGATATCACCATGCCCAACTATTAAATTTATTTTAGTACAGTATTTTAATTGATTGACTAATTAATTGTGTGTGTGTGTGTGTGTGTGTGTGTGTGTGTGTGTGTGTGTGCCTGCCCATGACATTTACTTATGTGTGTAGGACTGAAGATAATTTGTGAGAGTAAGCTTTTTCCTTCAAACATGTGGGTCATAGGAATTAAACTCAGGTCATAAAATTCCAGGGAAATCCACAGTCATATCACCACTCATTCTTTCTTGATTGTTTTGAAATTTTTTTTAATTCCTAGATTTTTATTTTCATGCTGTACTCTATATCAATTACAATAACAGTTAAATTGTAATTTGATGCTTAAAAATTAATTAAACATAAATTTGAAGATGTGTAATTTTGCTAGTTTTTCTGATGATAACAAACACAACAATGGAAAATAAAACTACTTTTAAAATTCATTTGTTTGAGACTAGTTAGAATTATAGATCATAGAAATAAACATTTGCTATTCAATAAAATATTCTGATTGATAAATCCAATTAATATTGAAGTAATTTGAACAAGGCATTGTCTGCTACTTACTGATAAGCTACAATTCTCAATGTTTTCAGTTCTGTATCATATCCTGGGGGTAAATGCATGTTGGTGGTTATTACACATTTCTGCTTGATTGGATGGACATTCCTTAGGTGACTATTGATACTGATTTAGGTGTCCAGCATGTCCATGTGTCTACAGAACATACTACTAAATAAAGCATATGTGGATTATAAAGGGTGTGACAATAAACACACCAACAAGAGAAAGATGAAATACCAGAGACAAGTTGAAGACGTTTCATTTACATTGAAATTCATTATGAAGGACTGAATGAAGTGAGTTGAAAACTCCTGTGTTTTTGTAGATTACTAGGTGATTAGAATATAAGAGACTAAAGTGAAGGTGAAGTTTGGGGAGCTGGAAAATTCTCTGGGAATTTGTCATATTCAGTCAAGCAGCAAAGCCAACCGTTGTGACCTTGCTGGGCAGCAGTTAGAAGAAAATCCTTGCAACCTGCCTCTTTTTGACCTTTCAGGTTTCCAACTGAGACTCTTTCCTGGTAAAACTCAACCGAATGCCTTGGGGGCCAGGAGTCCCCTGACATGACCTTCAGAGGTGAGCATCCTGAGTCAAGAAGAGGGTAGAAAGGAAATGCAGTGGAGCAAGCAAGAAGGCTAAATTTAGAAAAGTTTGAAGTGGATGCCAGGTGTGCTGACTAACAACTTGGTGAGAATAGCTTTATCTACAGAACTAAGTTTAAAATTAATTTGGAAAAGGCATGCAAATGAGAAAGAACTCAGCTACATGTTTTCATATATACTGTAATTATAACAAAAGTAAGAACTGGATTCTAAAACAGAAAAATGTATAGTGCATGAATTTACATTTCAATATATGATGAGTAAAACATAGTAACATGAGTAGGATCTTTGTATTCTTATTTTTTTCCCTGGGGACACACCCACTGTGAAAGTACACAGAGTGTGCAAAATGCAGTGTGGATTTGTCCCTCTCTAAACAGAAGCAGGCTTCTGAACACCTCACAAAGAACCACAATAATTAATCTTCTTAGATGAGGCCACTATAACAGAATTTCCAGTTACTGATGGTTGTATCTGTTCCCTGAGGCTGTAGCTATAGATGTTAGCAATTTGATTTAAGACAGAGACAGTCACCCTTGCCTGTAACTAAGATCTAGAATTCATAAGTACATAAGTTACAGCTCAGGATAGCATTTTCATTACATAGTTTGCTATGGTTGATGCTGAATTAGCTACAAAAGCCTTTGCTTACATCACCAAAAAAAATGATCACAAAGCTTCGGATTTAATAACACTTCTTTGACACAACTTTGGAAACCACATACATGATTAATTAAGGTGATTCTGTTATGCCCAGATTGTGACCCCCCAAAGAGACCACCGAAGACCTTGGATGTCCAGAATGCAACAGCAAGGTGTATTCTGCAGATACAAGCCTAGACAGGGACTCATTCCTACATCCAATACAGTGAGGCAGGGAGGAGTCCCTCTTTCTTGGGGAAGTTAGTTTTTATAGGCAAAACCCATAAAATTTCTTAGAGGGCCTGGACTTTATCTTATTTTATCTTATCTGTTTGCCCTGTCAGGAGTTTTACAACTCATCTCCGGGGGTCTGGTCATGTTATCTCTGGAGAGGGGCATCTCGAGGTTAATTGGTTACCATCAGACATCCTGATTCTGTTCTTTTGTTCCTGGGGCTGGCGCCATCATTTCTGGGGACTTGAAACTGGCCTGGGTCTATCTATATTGAGATATCTTTGTCTAAGGCCCCCTTTTTGAGACAATAGAGTGAGGGTCTTGTTGTGCCTAGATCACAGTCCCCAAAGCCGCCACTGGAGACTTTAGGTACAGAATGCAAAAGTAAGGTGTTTTCTAAGTATACAAGCCTCCAGGGAGGCTCTTCTAAATCTCTCACTCACAGCAGGGAGGTTGGAAGGAGCACTCCCCTTTCTTTGTGAGGCTAGTTCTTAAAGGCACAGACAATATAATTTATTTTAACCTGCCTCCCTTTTTAGTCTTTTGGTCGAATATCTTGACTGTGTTTTTCAAAGTCCCTGTAGCAGATACAGCCACCTGGGGAAAAAGGGTCTAAGTTCTTATTTACACTTACGAATTCTGGTTTAAGCTTCTCTTTGTCTATAGGGGATAGAGTGGGGGGGGGTTTACTGAGGTATCACAATTCTTCACCTTACAATAGGGTTCATATTAAAAATTTTATTTGGTAATGGAATGAAGAAGTATTTACTTCATGAGTACTAATAAAATTCATGACTAGTTTATAAAATTTAAAATGCAGAAAAGTATTACACATAAATTAATTCAACAAACAGTAAATATTTGAAGGTTGAAGAAAATGTAAAGTTTATGTTATTGAAAATTTAGAAAATAACCACTATATAATTTAAATGCAATGCTCAATTTTATTTGTGTTGAATTAATGTGTTTTAACTAAAATAATCAGTTTCAAAATTTATACTTATAATTCTCAAAACTTTAAATAAAAATTATTTCCAAATGTTTTGTATTTTATTCTCAGTTTAAAGATGGATACAAACATTCATTAAATCATTGATTTATAAAGACCAGCATATATTTAATCTGTTTACAAAAACAATACTTAGGAACATAATATTTTAGATTACAGTTGTAAATTCACTGTGGGAATTCCAATAAGACACATTCTTGCTATTTGCTAGATTCACAGAAGTTACTTAGAGCAAAGAAAAAAGTCTCTTTATTCTTATAAAAGATCCAGAATAAAAACTATCCAAATTACTAAACAGTTCAGAACTATCCATGTAATAAAATTACAGAAAAATTATCCACAGCCTAAAAATATAAAAAAAAATGTGTGGGTGCATAATAAGAAAAAAGTTCATGCAGTATATGATACAACTGGGTAAATATTGACAAAGAAAATTATACAAATTTTAATTTTTGTAACACATCTCAAATAAGCAACTTAGCTTATTATATTTCATAGACTAGGAAGTTAAATTACTCAATAACAAGGGAGGAATTCTTAATATGAGAACAATAGAATTTATCATACATTCATAAGTCATTATTATATATATTTTATCTTACTTAACGTAAACCTAAATTCTATATAATAGCTACTATGTATTTTAATATTGATCCCATATTTTCTGTGCATTTTTATGACATTTGCCTATCCTAGGAGCTAATTTTGTAATTGGTTAAACATCCAGTATTCAATTCACAGAAAGTAACAGACAAACTAGAAAATGAACTCCTTAATATTCTTTAAATAGATCATATCACATCATACAAAGAGATAAGTGAATATGAGTCATCTTTTAATGAACTCCCAAACCTTATCCTACCACAAGAAAAAGAAGTAGGATGATATGGAGACTTTTAAACAGAAATGTGAAGAGAAGTACGAGCCAGACTGTAAGCTCATAGCAGTTTTCACATCAATATTGAGAATGTGTCTATTCAATACTTTGAGACAACCTTTATGTTGTCTCTTTAGGCTTCTGTATTACTTACTGTGAATATGTACTGTTTCCAGGAGAAGCAAAATTCAAAGAAGGCTTTATTAGAGAATTATAGCAAAGATATTTTAATTATGTATGCTTTAAATAAAAATTGAAAAGTAAAGTCATATTAAACATAAATTTTAAATGTCAATTTCTTCTTGACTCGGGCTATCATAGCATTTGGAGTTTAATCCATAAAAGTTCTCACAGGAAAGATAATAAAAGACACAAATATTCTGACTTACAGACTTTTCAAAAGAAAGTTTATAAATGGGAGTCTTAAGACTAGAAATAAAATTTGAATGTAGGAATCCAAGCATTTGAAGTTGATCCATTTTGAGGAATGAGGAAACATTATATATGTATCATGAGTTTGTGAAAAATCATTAAAATCATCTGCCTGAAACAAATCTTAATAGACTTTATTAATTGGCTTTGCCTGGCTAATTTGTTGTAATTTCATGAGCTGGTAAATCTTCTTTAGAAGTTGGTGATGTGCCGAACTTTACAGTGTTTTATTTTCTTATGCATCTATAGTTTGAAGGAAATTTCTTTGAAGTTTCACATGTTTACATCAGTGCTAGTTGCTCACCATCTTTCATAGTAGTATTTGTATTCAAATTATGTATTTTAAATGCCTTCAGACAGCTTTCTTTATTTTCTTATTTTTGTAGTCAGATTTTAAAATTATAGTTTTATTCTTTGAAACTTTCATACATTTGTGCAATGTACACCAACCATATCCATTCAACATGATCTTCATCCAATTCCCCTATTGCCTCCCACCCACTTGCAGACTATTATCTTATTTTTATTTATTTACTCTATGTTATGCTAAGCCTCATGAATCCTATATATATATATATGGTGTGTGGGCATCCACTGTGGTGTGAAAAACTCACTAAAGTCCATTTCCACAAAGGACAGTGATTCTTCCTCCCTCAGTATCCATCAAATTCCAACATCTCTTCCAACTAGGGATGGGGTCTAAAGCGCCCTGCTTCATCCATGCTCTAACTTTGACACACTTGATTTTGTTCAGGAAACCACATCTACCATGTGTTGATGTACACAATGTAGACTTTAAGAAATCAGCATTCCACAGTTTTCCTGCCTTTTTACTAGCTCTTACAATTTTTATGCTCTCATATCTGCAAAGTTTCTTGAACCTTGAATGGTAGGAGGTTGATTTAGATGACACATCTATAAATGAGCATTCAGAGCTCTCTAAATACTCAAATTCTGAACATTTGTGAGTCTCTGCATTAACCAAGATTTAAGTAGTAATGATAGGATTGGGGGTACAATAGGATAGGGTGTGGTTAGCTAAAACTAATGATACATGAAAAGCCCTGTGGAATGCAACCAATGTGTAAGCTATTTATTAAATGTGTTCATAGGTGTGCGGGTTAATGTCATGGTCTTCAATTTGATTCCATTGGTCCACATGTCAGTTTTTATGCCAATACCAAGCTGTTTTTATTACTGTAGCTCTATAGTAGAGCTTGAAGTCAGGGATTGTGATGCCTCCAGAGGTTGTTTTATTGTACAGGATTCTTTTGGCTATCCTGAGTTTTTTGTTTTTCCATATGAAGTTGAGTATTATTCTTTCCAGGTCTGTGAAGAATTGTGTTGGTATTTTGATGGGGATTGCATTGAATGTGTAGATTGCTTTTGGTAAAATTGCCATTTTTACTCTGTTGGTCCTGCCTATCCATGAGCATGGGAGGTCTTTCCATTTTCTGACATCTTCTTCGATTTCTTTTCTCAGGGACTTAAAGTGTTAAATGTGTGTGTGTGTGTGTGTGTGTGTGTGTGTGTGTGTGTGTGTGTGTGTGTGTGTGGTTTGATTAAATTTATGTTCCATGGGGGACAGTGCTATGCCCATAAGACAGGAATTATTAAATGCAAATCTCAGTGTTAGGCCTAGGCTTACCCACAAAAAGCACAGGCTGTTGCCTTGTTCTTGGTTGCTCATCATAACTAGGTAGTAGGAACAGTTAGTTGAAGATTTCACTCATATTGGATGCAGGACATAGACAAAGCAAACTTGAATAGACCAAGACATTATAAATATGTTCACCAGCTTTCATAGGGCCAGAAGGTGCTATGCAGGCCTCTTGGAAAGAAAAGTTATTTGCTTTTGATGATTTTTACAATAATTTATCTCTTCTCTGAGTACCTAAAAACTAACTGATATCTTTAGTAATTATTACAAGATCTGTTAAGATGCTTGTGCTGAAGATACCACACATTTGGGCTGTAAACCACTGAAAAATCAGTATTGGATTGACCAGGAAATGGTATCTGCTGGTAGATTTTATAGTACTGGAAGGCTGATGTGAAGGAAATGGCATCAATGAACTCATCCTGTCTCGTATCTTGCATGCTACAGTACAGATGTGACAGGCAAGATGTGCCCATTCATGCAATAATGCCAAGACATTCTAAGGAGGTAACCAAACACTCTCTTATTTATCTGAGGATTGCTTCACAGGAGGGAATTCATAGTTGGTGATATAAATATACTCAAAACTCCTAGGCAGAAAAGACATAGACCCTAGGAGATAATATACTAATAATGTTATTCTAAATAGTCATGCTGTCAATCTGCCTTCTAAGTATTTATGTTTATAACAAGACTTATGCTGTCCCCAGCTTGGTTAGAGAATTATCATATTGCAATGGTTAATTAATGCAGAAACCTCATCATTATTCAAGGTGCTGAAAATAAGTGACTGTGAGTATTGAGCAGTATACAGAACATCAATATTTACCCCCATCCCTAAGGTAACATCACAGAAGAGTGGGTAGAAAGAATTTAGGACCTGGAGTTTGAAAAGTGCTATGGAACACTGTCTTCTGTACAGCACGGATGTACAAAATTCCATGGATGTTACACACATGAAATCACAGCAATGTGGTTCCCATAAAAGAACCAGTCAATCAAAATTCCCATATGAATGGAGAGACGCCTCACAGATGCACCCATTTTACATTTTATTGACAGTTGATGGCTGTTGCAGAAGGGAGAGTTACTTTCATTACAGGGTCTGGTCACTGGTAAGTTCCTCCATGCTCTAGAGGACAAACGGGCATATTAGCAAAACTGATTGGATTTGATTGGTTAAAATAAAAAAGTAAAAAATTATTATGAGACACAGAGTTGAAAGGGAGATTTAATAGTGGGCTCTGGAAGAAGTTGGAATAGAGACTGAAGGGTAGATATGAGCAAGGTACACTATATGTCTATATGGAAACTTCAAATAATATTTAAATAAAGAATAACTAGCAAGAAAAAATAATGCAATTGTAGAATCTGAAACTAGAATAAAATTAAAGTGGAGAACGAATAAAATGAATGCTTAGAATGCTTAGGTGCTTAAATGCTTAGAAGTGACTTTATCTCCACTTACAATCAACAGTCACACAGAAGATCTTTTGTTTACACTCATTTAAATATTTGTTTTTCGTACAGTAAAGATCTTGCTTTAATTCAGTGTATTTTTCCCATATGAATACGTGTGTGTGTGTGTGTGTGTGTGTATACTGATTTACTTCATCTCTCAATGATATCTAAAAGATATTAAAATAAATTAATACCAAAGAGACAGACACACATACACACACACATGGACTTTGTACAAACAATCAAATTAATATTACAGAAATAATAAAGAAATTGGAAGCAACATAAGAGGGTAACCTGAGAAACAGAAATTGAATCTATTTAATAATAATAAAGGCCTGTTATAGTTTTCTTCTTTTAAATATGATATGTCCAGTACCATTAGTGATACAACTGACTTTACTTGGGTTTTCTAATGTTGCTTTAAATCAGGCTGAGAAACATTTTACTTCTCCAATTTAGAAAGTGATGAAGCAGGAGGAAGAGAAAAACCACAGAGGCTGTGGTTATGAAAGACATGGTCTAAAATAAGAACAAAATCAAATACTCAGTGAAGGGCAAAAGAACTAAATCTGAGCAAATTACTATTCAAAATGCCTTATGAGTTGTAAAATAATATTTAAATAAAAAATAATACAGGAGGAATGTAATGAGCTAGGGGAAAAAAATGACAACAGGGAGCAACAGAAAACCATAGTGAATTCAATTTCAGAACAAACCAGAGCTAGAAACTCTCAAGACCCAAAGAAACCTGGGACAACACAGCCCCTGTTTCTCCTCCCAGCACTTCTTACCTTGTTCCCAACCCCAAACCTCTCCAGCCCCGGGCTTGGGCTTTGCTCTGCTCCCAGCAGCTTGTCTTTTCTCATATAAACCTGCCATTTTGAGCATCTGCTTTCTGGGTTCTCAGATTCTCTCTCAATCTTTTAGCTCTCTCTCATCTTCTCTCTCTTTTCTCTTCCTCTCTTTTTCACAGCCTGGTTCTGTCTGGATTCTTCCATTTGCCTCTGTATTCTCCTATTTATAATGGAATCTTTCTCTTTAACCATATCTTGAAGTGGTCATGTCTTCACTTTTTTTTAAGAAGCTATCAAGGAATGGCTTGAAGACAGTTCTGAATGAATCCAAATAGCAAAACAGAACTGCTGAAAGGAAAAAAAAAACATGGAAATTCAAAGAAATTTAAATTTAACTTTACTAGACACTATAAACAGATTTAAAATAGTATGAAATTCAATGGCCTTGTAATATCATCAGTAAATATACAATATATAATATGCAAAGAAAAAAGATTTTAAAAAGGTCAACTGTATTGAATGCAGAATAGTGTCATTAACTGTAATCCTAGTATTAGAGAGGTGAATCAAAAGTCTAGTGTCATATTTGGCTACATATCAAGTTTGAAGACAGCCAGGACTACATTGAACCCTGTCTTGATAAATGAATTCATGGATTAAATAAATAAATAAATAAATAGTAAGTCTAATAACTGGAATTGGATGCATGCATGTGCAAATGCATACACCTGAGGATATATGAACAAACACAGACCTAACATGAATAACAGAGAATATCTGCATAAAACAAATGACTCCAAAGAAAACAAATCCAGACATATTCTAAATAAATCACCAAAACTGAAAGAGAAATCTTTAAAGCAACAGATGAAAAGAAGAGCAATGAAACCAGAGTAGAATTTTCAAAAATCAGAATAACAAACACCACCACATGACAACAAATAAGAAAACTAAAAGACCAAAGACAAACATCCAGTGCCAGCAAAAATATCTTGATACAAGAAGGGGGATTGAAAATCTCATCAAAAAAAATATTAGCTGAAGAACAGACCTGTAAGTCAGACTATATGTGAACTTTTAAGAAAAGTTCTATAAAATTCCAGAATGAATGATTGAAAGGAGTAAAGAGACTTCATCTATAAATACAATGTATTATGAAAAATACTTGACCTCTCTCTTAACCACTGTAATAGTAGTCTATGTCATAGGATACCAGCAACTTGCCTATACAATTTAGATTTTAATATTATTTATTGTACTAAATATTAAGGTAAATGTTATTTTTAGGGATTCAAACATGGAAAATGTTGACATGTTACCTCTTTACACCAACAAGTTGAATGTTTATAAAACAATCACTATAGAAATAATGAAATAAATTCAGAATGAAAAGCAGAAAATCCCTGAAAGATATTTATGTAAAACTTTGAAAATATACTTCATCACTTTAAAAGAAAAAAAATAAGAGAAACAGTAATGATAATAGTAAAATACATGATAAATAGGTGTATGTAGAAAAATGATTAACTTAAATGAGTTTATGCCATTAGACTATATTTATATGATATATAAATCTAATCATTAATTCAATTAAAAATTCATGTGGCCAACCAAAATTGTGGAAAAAAATAATAGCTCATATATATATTTATTCCTTTTGAAGAAAGGATTTTAAAATATAAAGACACAAATGCTTTTGGGAAAAAATTACATATAATGCATTCCATGGTTGCTTTAAGCACTAACAAGCTACATTGGCTGTATTATTACCAGATGGAATCTACTTCAAGTTCAACCACATTCAGGCAAATGAAGATAGTATTTAGTAGAGTCAAAGAAAAAATTTCTCAAAGACCATTGCACCTATATCAGAAACCACTTGCTCATTCAGAATTAGGAGTTTAATGTGTCTAATGATCAGATTGTCATTATGTATAATATACTTGAAGACTTTAGCTTTTCTTGTTTTTTTTTTTTTCAGTTTTTAATATTTTGTGTGTCTGGGTGTTTTGCCTGAATGAATGTTAGTGTGTCACATACAAGCCTGGTGACTATGGACACTAGAAGTGTGTGGGGGGGGCGGTTAGCTGCACAGTGGATGTTCCCTGTACAGAAGGTTGTGAGGTAAAATATGGTTTGATATGGAAACCAAATGCAGGTCCTCCAGAGATGTGTTCCTAACCACTGAGCCATTTTTCTGCCCCGACTGATTTTTAACTATCACGCATTTGCATACCAATATTATAAGAGATAAGTCTTCAGTGATGGTTAATAACCATGGCTGAAGAAATACTGTTTGAACTTCATATTCTACTGAAGAACAACACAGAAAGAAAAAATCCATGGTCTATTGGTACTAATGTCATGGTGCAGACTCTACAGTCTTTGATATTGTATTTCCTCATCATAAAGTAACATTAGATGCATTTAATGACAAAGAGAGGGTAAACTAAATACATGAGCTCTAACAACTTGAGCGCTAGGCCATTTGTTCTTAATTTTATCAGACACACCATCACCATTTTGTAATAAACTTGTTATTGTAAAAACTACAAGTATAACAAACTTCACATTCAACTGCAAAAGGTTATATAATGGCTTTTTGGAATGAAAAGAAATAGCAAATTAGGTAAATATATTCTGAATTTCCAATGAACTATAAGCAACTAAGGAATGATAAGAGCAAAAGAAATAGTCTTTCCCATGAAAGAGCACTCCAATTAGTTATCCAATACCAAATGATCAACCCTGAAAACATATAAAAGTAACATTGTACACACTGAATTATATATGTCTAGGAATATATATGTATATACAAATATGTGTAGAGGTATTGGCTTCTTAATAAATTCTGTTACCCATTTAATAGACACATTGATTGATCATAATAAATATGCATGGAAGAACAATCAGGGAAAAAATAGGCTATGAATTTAAGAGAAAGCAAAGAAGGGCATATGGGTTTGGACAGAGGAAAGGCTAGGGAGGAGTGATACAATTATAATCACAAAATTAAAGAAGTAAAATTAATATGAATGTAAGTAATCAAATTCACATGTTCTTGTATCTTTATAGGTTGCAGCTTGGTATATTAAAACAAGACTGCAACTGGACAGGTTGTTTAATGGTGAGAACAACTGGAAGCATGAGTTTTCAGAAGTATTTAAGACTTCTTTACCATGTACTTTCAAAAAAGAGACTCTTTTCTCTATACAGTTTTCCCATTATTGAGTAAGTTTATATGTATTGATGGTGTTATCAACAATTATTATATTTATGTAAAAGTTTTAGTTCTGAACTTATAAATACATCATTATCTTATACAAATCTCTATCAGATAGTTCAAAACATGGACATAAAATGTTAAAGCCATTATAGGAATTTAAGTGGAACATTAAAACATACAAACCATCACAAATGAAGCAAAGAAAGAAGATAAATAATAATGAAAAGTAAATAAATGAGCATAGGCAGAAATATGGTAAACATAGAAACCCCAAACAGCTTGATTTATATAGTGCAGATTATCTAGAATCTCCTATACACTTAAAAGCCTTTACTCTCCCATCCCTGTGGGGCACCAAAATGTTCATGCAGATTTTTAAATGCCTCATTAGCTAATGTTTTTCTTCATTATGATAGTCCTTTATGTATAATACCTTTCTGATGACTCAGCAGAGAACAGGTTTTTTTTTTTTGTTTTTTTTTTTTGTTTTTTTTTTTTTTTGCTGCTGCTGTTCAAGCTCTCTACAAAGAGGGAGATTGAAATTTAAAGTAAGCATATGAAGGCCCTTTTCCTGAGCAGAGACTCAAATAAGCACAGGTCTTCTCTTTTCTCTCCTTTCTTTCCTACTTTCATTGTTTGGAATCCTTTTTTTTTTCAATTACATATTAGATTAAGTTATTATATTGTATTTATCATTTAGTTGTTCATAGTAGAAAGAATAATAAGACAAACATTAAACAATTTTACACCTGTTTAGGTGAAAGACTCCTAATAAAGGAAGCATTTGTGAGGGTAAGTGCATATTCCTAGTGTGTGTGTGTGTGTGTGTGTGTGTGTGTGTGTGTGTGTGTGTGTGCACTAAAAATTCAATGAGTGAATCTGTGAGGACCAGAGTAAGAATAAGCAACTAAGAAGAGCTGATGAGAAGAGAGACAGACAAGACTTCTAAGTCCTTTTATGGGAGAGCTATGAAGAATTGCTTCAAGGAGTACCATGGGAAAAATATGATGGGAGAGAGTAGATCTGAGGAAAGAGTTTTCTGCTGCAGAAAATCTCAGACATACAGTCCTGTGTGATACAGAAGCATGCTTGAGGACCAGAATAAGAGTTGAGCTAAGGTGAGGTGTGCAGTGCGAATAGCATTCCGAAATTAATTTGTAAAGGTCATGAAAGCCAGTTCACGCAAGATATTGTAGGAGAGGAAAGTGTCTTTAAGAGCTTTAAAAAGCTGTATCAGACTGAGATATTTTAAAAGACTCACTCCAGATGAAGAGTTGAGTAGACCTCTCTGAAATAGGAGATCACAGTATTCAGGCTGCATCTTGAAGGAAGAACAGACAGGATTTGATGATGTATTGGAGTGGTAGAAAGAGGAAAATCAAAAACTGTCATGTTTGAAATGAGAATCTGAGTGAATAATGGTGCCATTCCCTATAGGGACAAAAGTCAGGAAAGAGACGTGGCTTAGGTCAGGGACATCTAGAGGGGAAAGCAGGCATTTAGGGACATCATGCTTGAATTTTATATTAGATATCCAAGTTAACATCAGGCAGGAGGCAAAATTAAGTAGAACACCTTGATTCAGAGCTTGGTAAAGGGTCATATCTGCAGAAATAAATCTACTTGTCATCTATAGCTTTTTGTGTCACTTGGGAAATATGAGTAGGAACTAGTAAAGGGCATTGAGTCAACAATAAAACTTTTTAGGAAATAGACAATATTCAAAGGCTCATACTTTTGAAATCATGCAAGATTAAATAAGATATCCCATGATTTGTTTAAGTAATATTTATTAGTCTGTGAAAGACAATAGTATTTGCTACTCAAAAAAGTTTGTTTCAAAAATGTTATTTTTATGAAGAAATTTTATTATCTATTTTATATACCATTCACAGATCCCCCACATACTTCCTCCCTCCCCTCCAGCCTTTCCCCACTCCCCCCATTCCCTTCTACAAGAAGATAAGGCCTAGCTTCTTCTGCAAGTCAGCAGAGCCTGGTATTCATTAGAGTCAGGTCCATGTCCCTACCCCTGCATCAAGGCTGTGCAAGGTGACCCACCATAGGTAGTAGGCTTCAAAAAACCAGTTCATGTACCATGGATTGATCCTGATCCTACTACTAGGGGGCCCCTTAAGCAGATCAATCTACACAACTGTCTTGCTCATGCAGAGGGTCTAGTCCAGTCCCATGGAGGCTCCACAGCTATTGATCTAAATTTCATGAGATCCCACTGGTTTGGTTTGGTTGTCTCTGTAGCTTTCCTCATCATGATTCCCCTTGGTCATAGAATTCCTCTTCTTTCTCTTTGACTGGACTCCTGGGACTTGGCCTGGTATTTGCCTATGGATCTCTGCATCTGCTTCCATCAGTTACTAGAGAATGGCTATTTGATGACAGTTAGGGTATTCACTACTCTGATGACTGGGTTAAGCCAGTTCAGGCACTCTCTCCACTATTGCTAGAAGTCTAAGCTGGGGTCATCCTTGGGGATTCCTGGGAACTTCCCTAGCACCTGGTTTCTCTCTGTCCCCATTGTGTCTCCCTCTATCATGGTATCTCTTTCATTGCTCTCCCACTCCATTCCTGTTCCAACTTGACCATGGTATTCCCTTATGTTCTCATCCTCAACCCCCTAACCTCCATTGACCCCCCTCACCCCCAGTTTACTCATGGAGATCTCATCTATTTCTCCTTCTCAGGGCAATAAAGACACCTCTGCAGGATCACCATTCCTGACCTCAAGCTCTACTATAGAGCTATAGTAATAAAAACAGCTTGGTATTGGCATAAAAACTGACACGTAGACCAATGGAATCAAATAAAAAACCTGACATTAACCCACATACCTATAAACAAAGATTCTTTTTTTATTTTTGACAAAGAAGCCAAAATTATACAATGGAAAAAAGAAAGCATCTTCAACAAATGGTGCTGGCATATCTGGATATCAACATATAGAAGATTGAAAATAGATCTGTATCTATCACTGTGCACAAAAATCACATCCAAGTGGATCAAAAACCTCAATATAAAACCAGTTACACTGAATCTGATAGAAGAAAAACTAGGAAGTAGTCTTGAATGCATTGGCACAGGTGACTACTTCCCAATTATAACATCAGTAGCACAGACACTGAGAACAACAATTAATAAATGGGATCTCCTGAAACTGAGATGCTTCTGTAAAACAAAGGACATTGTCAATAAGACAAAATGACAGTCTACAGTATGGGGAAAGATCTTCACCAATCCCACATTTGACAGAGGGCTGATCTCCAAAATATATAAAAAATAATTCAAGAAACTAGACATCAAATACCAAACAATTCAGTTAAAAAATGGGCTACAGAGCTAAACAGTGAATTCCCAACAGAAGAATCTCAAATGGCCGAAAGAATTCTAAGTCATCCTAACATCCTTAGTCATTAGGGAAATGCAAATCAATGCTACTCTGAGATACCATCTTACATCTGTCAGAATGGCTGAGATCAAAAACAATGATAACAACTTATGTTGGTGAGGATGTGGAGCAAGAGGAACACTCATCCACTGTTGGTGGGAGTACAAACTTGTACAGCCATTTTGGAAATCAGTATGGTGGTTTCTCAAAAATGTTATTTAAAAAAAAATCACATAAAGCAGTAGTAAAATATTATCCATATCTCATAGTGGGATTGAAAAAAAGCTTTTTCTAGCATCTTTTGTTCATCTATAAAAGAAATAGGCATTGCCTCTAATTGAACACAGTGCATTAGAAAGAGCAGTCTATCAAAGAGAGAATATAGTGAGATTATACAGGTAGCCCATTTGTAAGGCTATGTATCCATGAAATTTGCAATAATAAAAGTGTTTTTCTGACAGGGTAGGGCCATTGTACACAGAAACACAGTAGCTATAACAAGAAGAACAATGCTTTCACAAGATCACTTCAAAAACAAACAAACAACCCAAATATGAGTGTGTTGGAATTCAAAATCTCTTCCTAGCTGAGGAGCTGTAGGCAGTTGATGGATGCTGTTATAATGAGAATCTGCTTTCTTCAGCGTTGGAATGTGGGCACGGAGAGGAAACCCACACCCTAGTAGAAAGACCTACATGCACAACAACTTGGGGAAGAATGGTAAGGTTGGGAACAGGGGAAGAATTTGTGGGGAGTGAATGGGAGTGGTTTTGATCAAAATATTATACAGATGAATAAAATCATCACACAATAAAATAATTGATTAAAAATAACTAAATGTTTACTTTTGATTTGGGAAGTTATGTTTTACATTTCTCTTCTTTGGAATTTTTTTTTTTTTTTTTTTTTTTTTTTTTTTTTTTTGTTTTTCGAGACAGGGTTTCTCTGTGTAGCTTTGCACCTTTCCTGGAACTCACTTTGGAGACCAGGCTGGCCTCAAACTCATGGAGATCTGCCTGCCTCTGCCTCCCAAGTGCTGGGATTAAAGGCATGCACCACCACTAGAATAATTAAGACTTAAATAAAAAGCAAATTAAAACTTTAAAGGGAGTGAGTCCCCTTTGTGATATTTTTAGTCCATACAATGCAGAAAAACATAAAACGAAGATTGGAATAAATGAATATAAGGACATAGAATGATAGTTGAATAAATAAACTATGGAAAGACAACAAAACAAACAGTTCTGAAATTCAGAGTTGCCAAGTTGCAAGTACTCACTGGATAAATTCATGAGCATAGATGTGCACTATAGCTTTCTAATCAATACAAACATTTTAAAGTACAGGACAACATATTGAAAATAACAATACATATATAACAAAACCAATAAATTTATATTATATAATTTTTATGTGTCTACTAACTGATGGTGCCTATACTGGTATACCCATAATTAATTATAATCATGGTTATTATAGACAAATCCATTAAGCAAACATTTAGGTAATTTAGTTCCAGTTAGTTACTCATTAAATTTTGTTCAATATTTATTTAATGTTATGCAAAATTTATTAAGTTGCATGCCAGACTTACACAAGTTACCTTTTGTAATTTAACCCAGTGCTTTCTAATGACTTAGATTGCCATACACTGGCTGTCTGTACAATACTCCATTATTTATATTTAGTTAAATACTACTAAGTGTCATCAAGATAAAGTACTAGTTTTTCTATGTTGAATTGCACAGCTTTTAGAATACTTGTGCTTAAATTGATATCCCTTATAGATGAATTTGTTTTAAATAGATATTTATTTTTATTCATATATAATAGTAATTTTAAATATAGAAAGCCATAGAATTTCATAGAATTGTAAAATTTGACCAGCTTAAAATATAATGTGTTATTAACTAGTAAATGCAATTTTATGTTTGATATGAATTAAATATATTTCAGTTTACATTGACTATGACACTGTGGGAAAACAGAAATCTTACAAAGTGTGATCTGTAGATTCCATGAAATCTGCATTGTAATTCCAATGACATTTTTCATAAGATTGAAACAAAATAAAAATGAGACATGACAAACCAAGTAGCCCAAAGACACTTGACCAAATGTGTAACTCTAAAGGTGTTACAAGACCTGGCTTTAGATAGTGGAACAGAACCATAGCAATAAAACCAGTGTGCAGCTCCTACAAAAATACTTCTTGGCCAATAAACAGAATAGAGGACCTAGAAATCAAACCATGATGTTATTCCATTCATGACAATGCCCCCCCCCAAAATGGTTGGAAAACAGACACTTCACTAAAACATGCTGTAAATGATGAATATGCACATGGGAAAGAAAAAAGAATTAATCACTTAGACAATCTATATATATCATAGCTCTCATATATTTGATATGTTTGGTACTCTGAATGTTTTAAAGCTATTTAAAAGCTAAAATTTAACATAATGTACTAAAGGTATAGTAATATAAAAAGTGCTAACAATTATCTAACTATAAAAAAATATATATATACCCCAGCTATCTTTCTGTATTGAGGAGAAAGTCAGGTTGAGTGACATTAGCATTGTAATACCCATCAATATACTTAACAACTGACACAGCCGTTTAAAGGTATCAAAACTAGGAATATCAGTAAAATTTAAAATTAATTCCTTTTTGGCCTATGAAAACAGTATGGTTCATGGCAACATGACAAGCTCTTCTCTTCTGCTATATTTTTCAAATATGACAACATAATTAATGAATGCATTTGCATACAGTTCAAAACAATAAAATAAGTAAAAATATTTTTAAATATTTTAATATATATGTATGTATGTATGTGCAACACATGTATGACTAAAGCCTGCAGTTCATCATGCAGGGAACTGGAGTTACAGGTGGATGTGAGCCACCATGTTATTGTGAAGAGAATGTGGGTTTATTGCCAGCATAGACAGTGCTCTTAACTGCTGATCCATCTCTTCAGACTCCTAAGATAGGCCTTTTAAATTTGGATTATAGTTTTGAGGACAGAGGAGTGATTGAAGGTTTCTAGAGGAGCATTTGAGAAATTAGTAATACTTTTTATACTTGAATAGCAGTTAGAGGATGTTTTATGATAATCTATTACACACTTTAATTGTATTTAATGATTTTATGATTTTTTGGTTATATTTCAATTTTTAACTTTAATGATTTCTAAATCTTCTGGTCTGACATTCTGGTCCATCCTGCAATGACAAAACTTGGAGAGTGGAGGTAGTAGGATTATTATTTGCAATCATGAGACTCTATCTCAAAAGCCAAGGGTATGGATGTTGCTCAGTGGTAGCGCACTTGCCCAATGTATGCAGGGCTCTGATAATTAGCCCCAGTACTGGGATGGGGAGATCCTCCAGAATATGAATCCCTACTTTTCCTGCCAGCCAATCACATAGTTCTGTAACTCTTGCTTTGTGTCTGTCATGTCATCCTATCCCTCTGTAACTTCATTATTCTAACCCTGAGATTCCCATATAGACTAACTAATTCAAGTGTGTAGTAGCAGTTCTCCAGGTTTCCTTCATTCACTTGCTAGATTGATATCTCTTTCTTTCCTATTGTTTTTTAATTGAAAATACATTGTTTTGTTATATAATATATCCTGTTAATTTCTCCTCCTTTTACTCCTCCCAGCACCCAAGTTCCCCTCATTACAAAAGAACAGGATTCTAAGACATAACAATGAAACATGACAAAATAAAATATAATAATAAAAAAGCCATCACATCTAGGCTGGACCAGGGAACCCAGCAGAAGGAAAAGAACCTCAAGTGCAGGTGGAAGAATCAAAGATCCACTCATTCATACATTCAGTAGTCGCATAGAAACACTAAACTGAAAGCTATAAGGTATATGCAGAGGGCCTGGTGCTTACCCTTTGCCTTTTGCTTCAGTTTCCAGAAGATTATCCTAGCTTTACTCAGTAGATTTAAAGGGTCCTGCTTTCCTGGTGTCCTCCATCATCTCTGGCTCTTATACTCTTTCTTTCTCCTCTTCAGGGATCCCTGAGCTTTAAGGGGAGCTATTTGAAGGAGACATCCCATTTAGAGCTGTGTATTTCAAGAACTCTTTATCTCTGAGTACTGTCTGGTTGTGTGACTTTGTTTCTCTTCCCATCTGCTGCAGGAGGAAGCTTCTCTAATGATGACTACATAATGCACTGATCTATAAGTATAACAGCATAACATTAGGAGTTCTTTCATTGGTGTTTTATTTTGTTTTTTGACCAGTGGTGATTAGTTTTAAGCTGGGTCTCTTTGATGTGTATTCTCTGGTTCTTCATCACCCAAGCAGGCTCAGGAATGGATGTTGTCTCCTAGAGTAGACCTAAAGTCAAATCAGACACTGGCTGGCTACTCCCAGAACTTCTGTGCATCCATTGAAGTAGCATATCTTGCAGCATGGAGAGATTGTAGGTGAAATATTTTCTGGTTGGGTTGGTTTTGCTTTTCTCTGCAGAGTATGTTCCAACACTAAAAACACTAGAACCTAAGAATTAAGGCTCAGTGTCAGCACCTGTTTGACTTTTTTTTACATTCAAAGAGTTGTGTGGGTCTTGTCCTAAGCAATGAGACCCCTCTGTCAGATTTTGAAGATCAGCCTACTGTCTTGGCAACAGTTTGAGTGGTTTGGGCATTTACATGGGACCCCCTTGGCCAACAGCTCAACTGAATTCAACCCAGTCCTTGTTTCAGGAACCTCTTTTGTAGACAAGACATGTCCAGTTGGGACTCCATCTCCCCCATACACCTCATTAGGATTGCCTTCATATACTTTAGGTTGTTTATATTACACTAGATTTCCATATTATCCCCCAAAGGCACCTCGGTTCCAGCTGTTATGCCCTGCATCCTTTCCCCAACTGTATCTTCTCTCACCCTTCCCACCTAATCCTCCATCCACCCACACACAGGCCACTCATAAAATCTATTGTACTTCTTCCTTTCGGGGAGATCCATGTGTCCTACACCCTAGTCCCTTCCTCTATACCTAGCCTCTCCAAGTTTACAGTTTGTAGCTTGGCTATCATTTATTTAATGGCTAATGTCCACATTTAAGTGAATGCCTACCATATATTTATGGGTCTAGGTTATCTCACCCAGAAAGATTTTTTTCTAGTTCTATCCATTTTCCTGAAAATTTCATGATGTCATTTTTTAAAGAGATGACTAATACTCCACTCATTAAATGTACCATATGTTATTCCTCCTGTCTTTTTTTGAGGGACATCTAGGTTGTTTCCAATTTCAGGCTATAATAAAAAAATAATGATCGTGGTAGTGTAAGTGTCCCTGTGGTAGCATGAAACATCCTTTAGGTATATACCCAAGAGTCCTGTTGTTGGATCTTGAGGTAGATTGATTCATAACTTTCTGAGGAAATGCTATTTGATTTTGATAGTGGCTATATAAATTTGCACTCTCACTAGCAATGGATGAGTGTTCCTCTGCTTCACATCCTCACCAGCATGTGCTGTTAATTGTCATATTGATTTTAGCCATTCTGACAAATATAAGATGAAATCTCAAAATAATTTTGATTTGCATTTCCCTGATGGCTAAGGATATAGAAAATTCCTTGAAATCATTCTCAGCCATTTGAGTTTTCCTCTATTGAGAATTCTATTTAGATCTGTACCCCAATTTTAGTTGGATTATTTTTTATATATAATTTACATAATTCTTTATATATTTTGGATATTAGTCCTCTGTTGGATGTGGAGTTGGTAAAAATGTTTTCCTATTCTGTAGGCTGCTGCTTTGTCCAAATGACAGTATCCTTTGCCTTACAGAAGCTTTTCCTTTTCATTAAGTCCTATTTATTGTTGATCTTAGTGTCTATGATCTTATTGTCCTGTTCAGGAAGTCTTCTCCTGTGCCAATGACTCCAAGGCTGCTCCCCATTTTCTTTTCTATCAGGTTTTGTGTATGTGGTTTTATGTGAGGTGTTTGTCCAATTTGGAGTTAAGTTTTGTGCAGATTGATAGATATGGATCTACTTGTTTTCTTCTTCATGCAGACATCTATTTTGATTTGCACCATTTGTTGAAAATGCTGTCTTTGTTCTGGTGTGTATTTCTGGCCTTTTTTTTAAAATCAAGTCTAAGGTGTCTGACTATGGGTTTATGTCTGTATCTTCATTGATCTTCCATTAATCAACATGTCTGCTTTTATGCTAATACCATGTTGTTTTCTTTTTCTTTTTCTTTTTTCTTTTGTTTTTAAATCACTATAGCTTTGTTATACAACTTGAGATTTGGACTGGTAAGACCTTCAGTGTTGTGTTGCTTGGATTCTAATGGCTCCCTCAGCGAAGCGGGTGAGAAGGTGAGGCTTCAACGGCTCAGACACTGGGAGTCCACTGAAAGCAAATAATGAACTCCTTTATTTAATAACACGGTAAGCCTAATATACTCTCCTCCCAGTGCCCAGTCTGTGTGCTCATCCCTTATTGGCTGGGCATGATCAGGAACTCTGACAGAGACTGGTTGGTGCTAGGCCTTCAGGTAGATTCTGCACTATCAGGAACTCTGACATTAACTAGGAATTCTGACAGCTCCTGTTGCTAGGTCCTCAGGCAAACTCCAGGTTGGCTCTTAAGGAGTACATTATGTACAAGCCTTGGCTACTGATCTGAGCCAATTTCCTCAAACCTATGGGTCTGTCCTACTACACTTTAACAGTACTTTTATTGTTCAGAATTGTTTTAACAATACTAAGTATTTAAATTTTCCATATAGAATTGTGAATTGTGCTTTCAAGGTCAGTGAAAAGTTATGTTGGAATTTTGGTGGTGATTCCATTAAATCTGTAGATTGCTTTTGGCAGGATGGCCATTTTTACTATGATAAATCTTACTGCTCCATGATCATGGGAAATCCTTCTTTCATCTGATCTTTTTCAATTTATTTCTTCAAGAACTCAAAGTTTTTATCATATAAATCTTTCACTTGTACTGTTAGAATTACCCAATCCTTCTGAAATTTTGTCAAAGATCTATGCAACTCTTTACTTTTAATTTGGTGTGACAGTCTTCATTTCCTTCTCCAATATTTCAATTGAGTACTAATTTCAAGTGCTCTGAATTGTCTCTGTCACTCTGATAAATACTGTGACCAAAAGTAACTTAAGGGACAAAATTTTCTATTTCAGCTTAAATTTCCAAGTCACAATCCATCATTGAGGAAAGTTGTGGCATGAACTCAAGCTGTAACTCAAAGAGAATCCATTGAGTAATACTGTTAACTGCCTTACTCTGAGGCTAGCGAGTTCTCTGCAGCTTTCTAAGGAGCTCAGACTCATTTACATAGGCAGGGTAGTGCCCACAGTTGTCTGGCTCTCCTACATCAGCCTCAGCCATCAATCAAGAAAGTTACTTATATGTACAAGGCCAAATACAAATCTCTCCTTAGCAATCCCTGATTGACTCTGAAACAAATGAAGGAGCAACAGTAGAATCATAGGATATAGTATTATCACCAGAAATATAACAAATACTTTAGACCTGCAATGTTTGTCCTGCTTGTTAGACATTAGTGGGCATTGACATTATTCTAAACCTCTTTATGACTGCAGATCCATAGTTCATTACTCCCTGGACTAGTAGAATATCAACTCAGACAAATCAAATAATTCATCAAAACTTTCTTTTAAATGCTAGATTATTTTGTAATTTCATACTTTATGTTTTTACCCTTATTGGTTAATATACAGATTCTCAGTTTAAGCATAACCATTACATGAGATCTCATGATGCTCTTATTAATTGAATAAAGTCTTTATACAAATGTATTATTCATTGATTGTTTACATACAGAATTTATAGTATTTTCACATACACTAAATGAACAACTAAGTGTATTTTTATCTTGTCTTTCAAGCTTCCATTTTTTTATTCTGTAAGAATTTGTAAGTACAGATAAGAAAAAAGTCACACTTTAGAAACCAAATTTTATTATCCTAGTAGTTCATACATACACATGGCTGGCCCACCACATAACACAAAGATGAGAAAGGAGCCAAGAGAAATGGAATACAGATTCTGAAATGGCTGTTAGTGTGTTCAAAATGTGAAATCTTTCAAGAGGATGAATATGCATACATGAGCTTCGGATTAAAATCCAGGTGGAACTGGCATTGTCCTGCCTCTGTAAGCTCTCATCATGCTACTTTTGAAACATATCATTGTCTTTTAATTCTCTACATTAAATATGGTGTCTGATCCCCTCATTTGTTTACTGAATATAAAATGAGAGCTAAATGTAGATGAACAGTCTTATTAAATAAGAAACATTGAGCCAAATGCAAAGTTAATAGACCAAGAAGTCAGAGCAATAGCTAAAAGCTAAAAACTCTTTCTTACCCTTCACTGCTGCTGCTGTCCTACCTATCTGCAAGAGACCGACTTTCTGTGTTTTTGTCCTTTTTATTGACTTTCTATTCTGCCTTCTCATTGGTTGTAAACCCAACCACATGATCTCCTCATCACTGCCTGTCTGTACAGACAGTCTTCTATGGTTGGTATTGAAATTAAAGGCATGTGTCTCCATGCTGGCTGTATCCTTGAACACACAGAGATCTGCCTCTGCCTCCCAAGTGCTGGGATTAAAGGTGTGCACCACCACCGCCCAGCTTCTGCTATGGTTTGCTATTAGCTCTGACTGCCAGGCAACTTTATTTATTAACATACAAATAAAATCACATTTCAGTACAAATAAAATATCACCATAGCTAAATTCATGTTTCTTACCAGAATCATGATGCATAGTTTTGTTATTTTCTCCTTTCCAAACTTGGAACATATGTTAATAGGAATAATCAAATTAGCTTTGACCAAAACTTAATTTCAATGAGAGATAGAGGACAATGCAGTGCCTTATTCTCATGTATATTAGAACAAGAACCATTATATGATTTCATCTATCTGTAGAGTATTCCAATAAAATATTATTGTTTTAAACAGTTTCCCTACTTCATCTTCTAGCTATCTTTTCTCAATTCTTAACTAAGAAAAATACCTAAGTAATAGCACTAGGAAGAGATGTTATTAGCTGGGACTGTTACAGAGAATGTCTATGTATTTTGTACACAGACATGTACAATGAAAACAAAATCAATCTTTAGCTCCTCTTGTATTGTTCTACTACTTCATAATTACTGTGGATTTGTTGCTTATTTGTTCTCAGTACCAAACTCAGTAATATGTTCTCTGAGAAACAAGAGTATCAGGACTATAACTAGACTTGAATAAAGTCGAGTCCTGAGAATTAGAAGCATATAAAGGAAAGCCAATAGAAATCAACCTCATCACAGGAGGAGAAAAATAATTTTAAAAAGCAATGAAATCAATGAAGGATATCTTAATCCTGTATGTTTATGTAAGTGATTAGTAAGTAAAAAATTATGTAAAATGTAAATATAATACATTATGTAACTGAGTGGAATCTGAAAACCTGGATTGTTATTGTTACTTTTTTTTTGCTTTTTAGCCTGGTAAGACAAAAATTTATATGATGAAAGGAAAATAAGAACTAAAGTTTAAGAAATTGTCTTTTTTTTAAAACCAAAATAAATCTCTCCTAAATATATTTGAATCCTAGGATATACAATAAAATATCTTCTGAAAAAAATCTCCCAAATGGTAACCACTTACATTTATGTTTATGTGAATACAACCAGTATTTATTAAGCATTAATTATTTGGTAAACATTAATTATGTGGTAAACATTAATTATGTAGTTTATCCAGGGCCTATATGCCCTGTGATTCTACTTGCAGTAAGAGACGAATAAAGAAAATAAAAGCCACATGAACAAATTAGATAAAGATTGTTTTATATATTAACAACAACAACAACAAAACAGACACAGAGAACAGGAAGACAAAAAGATTATAAGGCCAAAAGGCATTCATTATGCTGTTATACAGCTTTTACATCAAAATGAGAAATTGTGTTGACACTTAAAATGATATCTAAATCAAGAAATTTCATGCAAAATGGAAGTCATGAAAATGTTGAAAATATTTTGTAATATAATGAACTGTAAAGTGACAGATTCATGTACACATGAAATTCAATGCATATGTGTTTGTATGTATGTGCATATACATATATATACATGTAATCAAATATTCATAATCTTAAAATAAAAAATATCCTTGAAATGATATTTTTGTAGTCATCCACTACCTCTGGCCCTTCTAATTCTATAATGATTCTTACTCAGCCTATGAAGTGGAATTGTGATATAGACATCTCATTTGTGTTGAGTGCTCTGAAGTCTCTTAATCTCTCCATGTTATATTGATTAGTTATGGATCTCTGTGTTAATCACCATCTACTGCAAAAGGAAGCTTCTATGAGAGGGGATGAGAGGTGTACTCCTCTGTGCTAAATCATTAAATGTCTGTTTAAAGCTATTCATTTAAGAGAATAATAATAGTAGGTTTTACTTAATGCCTATGGCTTATTTAGCCACAGGTTCTTAGTGCTAATATGAGTTTCATCTTGTGGCGTGAGATTTAATTCAATCAGAAAATGGCTGGATACTCTAAAACATTCCTGGCACTGTTTCATAAGTGGCATATATTGTAAGGACAGTTGTTACAGTAGGTCTCAGTGTTTATGGCTAGGTAAGACTGATGATTACTTTTCTTTCATAGTAGCGGGTCTGCCTAGCATCCCCAGCACCATGAAACATAGCCAGTAGGGAAGAACCTTCCAGGCCAGTACCAGTTTGATTTCTCCATGTGCTATGATTCATTAATATGTCTTATCATCAAGCTAGGATGGAAACCAAGAGCACTGCCAATAATAATTAATGGTTGAAATGTTTTCACACAGCAGTGCTGCTAACATACCCAAAACCTAAACAAGAATCAAACCAGGAGCTCCTCCCTCCCTGAAGATGTAGCTGGTAGGATACAGAGTCATTTATCTTAAGGATTATGGCATTTTATATATCAATAATACTGCAATGAATATTCTTACACCCAGGAGTATATGGCTCACATAAGTTGGACTCAATGGATTTAGAATAAACAAACAAGTAGATACAAAAGTGGAGACATTGGGAGGTAGGGTCAAGTCTGGGAGGGAGGAGACAGGGTGAGGAGGGCAGGTCAATACGATTAAAGTACATTGTAGGAAATTCGAATAAAGCCAATTATACAAAAATGTGAGTAACACCAGGTTTTACTGTATTGGCACAGTACAATTATCTTCTCCATCAGAGAGAGAGAGAGAGAGAGAGAGAGAGAGAGAGAGAGAGAGAGAGAGAGAGAGAGAGAGAGAGAGAGAATGAAAGAAATGAAATGATGGAAACAGGAAATGAAGTTTTTTTTCATCATTTTGTAAGAAGGTCTAAGAGGTCTTTAAGCTTGGAAAGCAAATCATCTCTGTTGCATTTACTTCTGTCCTTTTAAGAATTCAAACAGCACTGGGCGGTAGTGATACACACCTTTAATCTCAGCACTTGGGAGGCAGAACCAGGCCGATCTCTGTGAATTTGAGGCCAGCCTGGTCTACAGAGAAAGAGATCCAGGACTGGCACCAAACTACACAGAGAAACTCTGTCTCAAAATAAAATAATATAAAAATAAATCAGCAATATGTAATAAAAATTAAATGGACAGGCCTTGTTCCAACAAAACCTTATGAACACAGGTGCAATCTGCATTTTTCAATTCCTTATTTAGAACATGGAGAAGCCATGAAACCATATCAGTCAAATGAGAATGATTACATCCATGAAGAAAAGCACCCTGGTGCAGGAATAAAAGCATCTTCATTATGTGGGGAACTAAGGCATGGGAAGTACTTGGGAGTCCAAGAAAATATTTCAAGACAAGTTCCTTGAATTGATACAGTAGCAATGAGTAAGGACAAATGTAAATGTCTTGCAAGGTTGAAAAGAATGAAAATCTATAGAATCTGTTAATGGATGGAGATGTGGGCAAGTAGGAGGATTTAGATTGCCTCTACGGTTTATCTCAGAGAAAAGAAGTATAGAAGAAACCTGTTGACTATGTGTCCATCCATGCTAGTAGATGTAGTGGCATGAAAATAATGGCAGTATTATTTGGAACTTCTTTTTCACTGTGATAAATTTATGTGGTAATCAATTTTGACTCTGAGGAACAATTTTACCTAAAAACACAATAAGCATTCATTTGCATCTATCAAACATTTGGTGGTGGTTGAAGTCACTTTCAGATGAACTGAAAATGTAAGAGCTGAAAGTAAAGATAGACAAGATGGTACATGGGCAGAACTAATCCAAGGCATGACAGAGGAGGCATTGCCCAACAGAAGGTGGAAGAAAATTGGCAGTCAAGGGTGTTTATGCAATACAAAGGGAACCATTAGTCATAAAGCAGATGAATGGGTTGCTGTTAGCATAGGGCGAAGATGCATAAAGCACAGTCCATTACTCTCTTCGAAGAAATGAACTCTGAAATCGTTACATTAATAATGTCATGAGTTTTAGCACATATTTAAATAGTAAACTTTCAAATGTAATTTGTTTTCTCAGGTTACACTTTCAGGTATGACATGAGTTTAGATTGCTAACCTAAATACAACAAAAAATGTAAATACTCATTGTAAAATATTTGAATAATAGAAAAAATAACCCAAGCATAATAACTAGAAATGACTGTGTCATTTGAACATACCACCTTTGAATGAGCACTAATTCATTTATATGGTGGGAATGTTGAAATAATGAAGAGAATAAAGTAGGTGAATGTATTGCCTTTTCTATTTCTATTAGCACACTTTAGGTTCCTCTTTCTAATTTCATTTTCTTCTTCTGTCCAGGAGACCAAAGAATTTTGGAATATTTATTTGTCACCCTGTTTATAAATGCACTTTTGAAATATATGGGATACAGACAATGTTAAAATATTTTAGGTTAGATTGAAAACTATTTTTTCCTAATAATGATTTATTTTTTTAACTTCCCTAAGAATCATACATATCTGTGATATCACTACAACATTTTTCTCCTTGCATTTTGCAGAAGCACCAGACAATGAGTTAGAAGATGTGTCTTTGTGAAGGTTTTGATTTTGTTGTCTTAAGAAAGATATTTCCTTGGCATGCAATGCAGAGCTGGGAGCTTGCTTGTTTTCTGGCTGCCTCCTATTTAGGGTAGGTAGGATACTAACCAAAGATACATCAGAAGACAACTTCACTGTTGAATCTTCAATCAAATCCCACCCAAAACCAACCAAAATCAAACTCAGGAAACAACAACAAACCTAGCACGAAGGCAGTGTATTTGAACACATGGTACCAAAATGTGAAAGACAAAATCAGTAAGGTCTAGCAGATTACTGTTCATGACTTTCTATTTATTTTTTAATCATCTAAGAGACTTTTAATATTACTTCCATACTAATATGTGAAAAGTATGCTTTCAGTTTATATAGTATCATGGCATTTCCCTCATTTTGCAACAATATTATTAGTGTATCCTTAAAAAATGTTTTTGTAAGTTTATTTTATAAGTATATTATATCTCCCTTCCTTTTCCCACTCTAAAACACCTATGTTATCCTGTTCCTCTTTCTTTTTAAAATTTATGACCTCCAAAATTTTTTAATTCTTGTAACACACACACACACACACACACACACACACACACACACACACACACACACACATCTAGCTTGATATGTATCTTCAAAATATTTAAAACCAACCTGCTCAATATGTATACCACTATTAATTAATTAATTAATTAATTAATTAATTTATCCTTTTATTTTACATTACAATATCATCCATTTCTACCTATCAGCCATGGATTCCCTAGTTCTCCCCCCTCCTACCCCCCTCCCTTTCCCCCAGCCCACCCCTGATTCCCACCTCCTCCAGGGCAAAGCCTCCCCTGAAGACTGAGATCAACCTGGTAGACTCAGTCCAGGCATGTCCAGTCCCCTCCTCCCAGACTGAGCCAAGCGTCCCTGCATAAGCCCCAGGTTTCAAACAACCAACTCATGCAATGAGCACAGGACCTGGTACCACTGCCTAGATGCCTCCCAAACAGATCATGCCAATCAACTGTCTCACCTATTCAGAGGGCCTGATCCAGTTGGGGGCCCCTCAGCCTTTGGTTCATAGTTCATGTGTTTCCATTCGTTTGGCTATTTGTCCCTGTGCTTTATCCAACCTTGGTATCAACATTCTCGCTCATATAAACCCTCCTCTTTCTCACTAATTAGACTCCCGGAGCTCCACCTGGGGCCTAGCCGTGGATCTCGGCATTCAGATCCTTCAGTTGTTGGATGGGGTTTCTGGCATGACTATTAGGGTGTTTGCCCACCCCATCACCAGAGTAGGTCAGTTTCGGCTGTCTCTCAACCATTGCCAGCAGTCTACACTGAGAGAAACAATCAATCAATGGGACCTCTTGAAACTGAGAAGCTTTTGTAGAGCAAAGGATATGGTCAACAAGGCAAAGCAATAGCCTACAGAATGGGAAAATGTCTTCACCAACCCCATATCTGACAGAGGACTAATATCCAGAATATATAAGGAACTCAAGAAATTAGACATCAAAACAACCAACAGTCCAATTAAGAAATGGGCTATAGAACCAAACAGAGAATTCTCAACAGAGGAAACTCAAATGGCTGAAAGACATTTAAGAAATTGCTCAACATCCCTAATCATCAAGGAAATGCAAATCAAAACAACTCTGAGATACAACCTTATGCCTGTCAGAATGGCTAAGATCAAAAACACTGAAGACACTTTATGCTGGAGAGGATGTGGAACTAAGGGAACTCTCCTCCACTGCTGGTGGGAATGCAAGCTTGTACAACCACTTTGGAAATCAATATGGCGCTTTCTTAGAAAATTGGGAATCAATCTCCCCCAAGATCCAGCTATACCACTCTTGGGCATATATTCAAGAAATGCTCAATCATACCACAAGAGCACTTGCTCAGCTATGTTCATATCAGCATTGTTTGTAATAGCCAAAACCTTAATACCACTATTTATATGTGTGTTCTCATGGCTCACCATTTGATATTGAATAACCAGTTGGTGTGCACTTCCCTGCAAAAGACTACTTCTCCTGATATCAGCAGTCCCTAGTTGATTTATATCTGTATATTGGGTTGAGATTTCCCCCATACATATTAGCATTATCAGTGTCGTCTTCTACAGTTCATGTTTAGGAAGCCATATTGGTGAGAATTAAAGAGTATAGCATGAATATGTCTGGATTAAAAATTTTATATATATATATATATATATATATATATATTTACATTAATCAGCATCCCAAAAGTTTTCCATAATTATATGGATAGTAAAAAACAAGAAATAATTAGTGTTCATGCTTTTGAATAGTTTTCTCTTCAATATAAACATATTTAACATATCTCTGAATATTTGGAGTACCTTGTAGCATGTTTAACACTATTCTGAAAGCTTAAAAAGTAATTTGATACTTTGGTTGTGAGCCTAGCCTTTAAAGCCAGCCTGGTCTACAGAGCGAGATCCAGGACAGGCACCAAAACTACACAGAAAAATCTTGTCTTAAAAAAAAAAAATGTTTTGATAACTATTTTCCCCTGTGTTTTGTACTACTTCTCCTTAATACAAACTTTGTTTTCATTTTCATTCTCAGTCTTGAAAATCCCATCCCAAGAAAGCTCCTGTACAAAGTTCTCATAAGGATAAAAGATCTTAGACTGTGGTATGTGATACTGGCTTTAGTTATAGAGGAGAGATGAGATGCACTTTGTTTTGCTCAGAATACTGCATTGCATGGTATTTTTTCCAGGCTTAGTGATATGTACTCTGAATAGAATTCTATCTGAATACCAGGCACGTTGGTGTTTTATGCCTGTATCCTTCTGATTCATTCACAGAAACTCCTTTCCTAATAAGTAAAGGAATAATTGATTTCCACATCATGTCATCTTTCAAGAGAAATGAAGATAAAAAACTGTTTCTTAAAAAAAGAATAAATATTACTTTAAGAAGATAGTTCAAAATATAGTTGGGTTATAGTTAATCTGTTAATAGTTGGTGGACATTAATAAAGAAAAACAGGGCAATATTTTAAATCATATTATATTCTTGTTTCAGTGGTTATTTTGTTGGATTTAATATGCATATTGCCATTCAGTCAACCATAGCACCAAAATATCTGTGGTAGAATGACAGAGGCTGAATTGAACTTATTGTCAATTCAAATTTTTCCTACAACAGCTTTACAAGTACACACACACACACACACACACACACACACACACACACTCACACCTGTACATGCACACATTCTCATGCACCCCCACACACTCACACCTGTACATGCACACACTCATGCACATGCACACACACATACACACACACACTCACACTTGGACATGCACACACTCTCATGCACAAGTACACACACACAATCACTCACACTCAAATACACTGTCACATGCACACACACTCACACCTGTACCCGCACTCACTATCATGTACATGCACACATACACACACACACACACACACACACACACACACACACACACACACACAAAGGGAGGCAGAGAAAGATATAAATAGAGAAAGGTAGACAGATATACATAACTGTCATAAGTGTCATAACAGAGAAAACAAATATCAAACTCTTGTCCCTTACATCTGGTGGAAGATTTCATATAAATTTATTTTGATAACTGTTTGAAATACTGTTCAGTGCAGATTCTTCAAGACTGGGTAGGGAAAGTGACAAATGTTAACAAAACCACCTCACTTAACCACACAGCAACAGCTCTAGGGGATACAAAGTTGACCTGAATGATAGTAATGGACCCATGACCAATTTGTTTTAGGGTTCAACCCTTCTTTGTGTTGTCATGAACACATGACTTTAGTCATTTTCTGATGAGATCATAAAAATTACCACTAAAATTTATTTTCTTCTGTTTCTAGAAAAAGTGCAAAGGCAAAAAATTTCACATATGATGATATATTTCTTATTAAGAAATGATAGCTATTATGTATTTGTATGGAATACAGAATTATTCTGATGTGTGTAACACAAAACATCTGATGTGTGAGATTCAGTCACCACCTGCCAACTTGTATCCACACTTCATCTATCTAGTAGTACCCATTATTTTCAGGGCTTGCAGCTCTATCCAAGACTCTACCTCAAGCCAAAGGGATACTATGACTTTAATGTAAATGGATATGACATCTTTGGTTATTACATGTATATTTCATTTGACTGTTGCTGCTACCAAATTGTCAAGGTCGCTATTTTATCAAATTGGCTTCATGAAAGATAAGAGAGACACATAATTTAAGTTTAATTTCCTTTATTATTAAAAATAGCTTTGAACTAAAAATATTTATAATTTCACACAAATATAAATTTTATTATTTCATTTCTTTTGCAATGTTATACATATCTACACAATTTACTTCCCAGCAAGGCAGAGTCAAAGGATTACCACTTGTCCGTGAAAAGCTATTAGTGCTGATGCTTACTAGTATGGAGGGAAACTGCTCCCCTTTGCTAATCCACTGTTTCTACATGTATTCTAACAGAACAAACAATTGTTACTAGCAGAGAGTAGATATTAATAAATTAATCACTGTATTTCTAGGAACAATCTCAATTATGAAGAAGTTTACATAAAAGTGATTTTTACCCTAGACAGTTTTATTTATTAGAATGCATTAGAAAATTAAAATACTTCATAGAAATGTAAGTCTACTTTTAATATAAAGATAGTGACACATAAAATTTTAACTTAACCCTGTTTATGATAAATAAGAGAAGATCTAGGTAATGGTGGTGCATGTCTTTAATCCCAGCACTCAGAAGGCAAATCTGCCAGCCTGGTCTACACACTGAGTTTTAGGTGAGCCAGAGCTGTTGCACAGAGAAACCCTATCTCAAACAAAGAAAAAACAAAAAACAGAAACAAAGAAACAAAAAAAAAAAAATAAGAGAAGCAAGAACTCAACTCTGTCAGCAAGTTCTATCCTGAAAACTATCATTAAGATAGAAGGATAGAAACATCTCCATAAATAGTCCTCTGAGTTCCACTCACATGCAATAGTATATGCATAAACACATCACATACACTAAGCATTACACACACACACACACACACACACACACACACACACACACACACTCAAGCATACACTCCCAAATAAGTAAATATGTTTAAAGTGAAAAGAAAAAAGACATTTCCCCTTTTATCATTATAATTTTAAGTCACTTCTCTGTCATTTAAAATGTATGATGATCTTTTATTTGAACAGAACTAAATTACCTTTTCCAGAATGTCTTCCTGAAAGATAGGGAACTACATTTTTGAAAATTAGTAATCAAGAACAACAATTTCTTGTCTTTTAGTTTCTTGTGGAGGAAGCAATCTGCTATCAGTGGGTGTCCTTTTATTATAAAATTATGTCTTGTCACAAGGCAATGAAAAATTATTTTTCCTTTGGATTAAGACAATTAGCAAATACACAGAGCTAGCTTTTCAATTATCAGGTACGTATATGATGAATTATCCATGACAAATGGTGCTGTCATCTCTCTTGAGTACTACTCGTTGTTTATTTTGGGGACACATGTGCCTGGTTTGTATCTGTCTAGCTTTATACAGGAACCTTTAAAAGGAACATTTCTTTGTGTCTTAGCAGGCTCAGCTACAGTCTCTGATGCACAGCACATTCTGGTTTATTGCCTACTCATAATAATTATTTTCTTACAGCTATGCATTTATGAAGAAGTTTGCTGGCCCTCAATCAATTTTGTTAGTAATTGTATCCCCTCCATGGGGATCATCTCATGAAAATAGAAAATTCACTCTCACTTATTTTATGAAGATATCATAAGTGTAAATTTAAATATATATGATAGTTATTTCATTCAATCTGATTCTTGGGCCATCTACTCACACCACTTAAAAATTATATCTCCATTGTTTTTAAGCGGCTAGTTCAAAGAGATATTTGTCTTTCACTGAACATTTAGATTAAAATTGCTTTTGCCTATTTCTTATAAAAAATGCATCATGTCTGCTTTCTTAAACACGATAACAATAGCATCTCTCTCTCTCTCCCTGCACTTGATCAGCAGTTGACCGTGAATTGTTTGATGTGTGCACCGTGAAATGCTGGTATCTTCCCTAGGTCAAGACAGGAAGCAATGAAGCAGAGAAGAGGGAGAAGTTTCCTCAAGCAAATTCTGCTTGGCTGCTCATTGCCTCTGACATGCTTCACTGTGAGTGAGGGATAGACAGGGGTGTACATGCAGACTCACTCTGGCAGGGAAAATTATAACACTGAATAATTGACGTTAGAGATGTTTCTTCAGTCAACCTCAAGTTGACTAACATTTATCCCAGACATTCACACTTAGAATATTCAATAAGGTTTTCTGTAAAAGGGAGAATTAGTATCTATCCATCCATTTCCCATGAAACATTCCTCATTTCCTTATACCTTCTAAGGTCATTATTCTGATAAATTTTTCTACTTTTTCAGGTACATTTATGTCTTACGTAGTGAAAAGGTAAATGGAGTATTTGTTACAGAGTATGACTTCAGCTTATTTGGTAAACAAATTTTAGTTTGTCTATTGAGATGAGAATACTTTTTACTGCCCTCCAAGTGAGAACAAAATAAAAACAATGGCATGCAGATTACAAATATAGAAACTAGGAAATTAAGTAATACACTTAAAAAACAAAATCAAGTTCATATTTTTACTCTACTCTTACCAATAGTGTTATGAACATTCAGTGAAAAAAATAGGGATGGTTAAAATTGCTTTTTTATTGTGAATTACAATTAACATTACAAAACAATTCTGACACTGTGGTTCAACTGAAATTATCGGAGTGAAGTTGAGCAATATATTTGCATCCTAAGACATAGGGAACCAGAAAATAATTAACAGTTTAATTATGAACCTCCTCTCAATACTTGAAAGCAGCAATCTATCTGTGGAATCTGATGCAGCACAATGCTGTAGACAAATTATGGGAACTTGAGAGGTTATTTAACCTCCCTGATCTCTAAATTCCACAGCCTTGAAGTCAGGAGACAACTCTTACTTCTCTTCAACCTATAATTATTCTTCCTTTATTTATTCTTTTGTTCTTACTGAAACCAGTTGGGATAGTCTATATATAAAACTTTTGTGAGTGTTTAATTGTGTTCTGGTGTGTGTGTGTGTGTGTGTGTGTGTGTGTGTGTGTGTGTGTGTGTGTGTTGGCATATGTTCCTGTGGTTGTGCATGAGTATATATGCGGTCCTGCAGGTATTAATTTGTGTTTATATGTGTATGTTGCTGGTGTGTGTGTGTGTGTGTGTGTGTGTGTGTGTGTGTGATGCATTAGATCAGTGTTTCACATCAAGAGTTTTTCTCAGTTGCTGTCCACTTTAATTTTTGAGACAGGGTCTCTCACTTAAGCAGGAATACACTGTTTTTCTTAACTAATTGCCTAGCCTCTCTAGGGATCAACCTGTTGACCATCCTACAGTGTGGAGATTACAGGTGTATTTCACTACTCCAACTCTTTATTTGAGTTCTGGGGATTGAAACTCCAGCTCCACTGCTTGTGTAACCAGCCCTTTATAAACTCAGTCTTCTCTTCAGCCCCTATAAAATGTCTCCTAGAATATGTAGAACTGTACAGCTGACATTTGCTATTCTTTAAAGCTGAAGATACATAGATTTGTTTCTCACCTTTCTCAGTAGTTATCTGATATTTCTAAACCTCTAACCATCTAAACTTCTCTTCAGAATCTCAACACTTTTTTGAGTTAGACAGGAAAAATGATTCAAACAAGCGAAAGCTACAATAGTCCACATTTATAACTTCAACAAGGTATTTGTGTAAAAAGATATTTGGACATCTTGGGATCTATAAGTGAATACCTTCCTCATTCTGTTCAAATTATTTATTTCTCTTTAGGTTTTAAAACTCTCCATATGAAATTTCAGATTTAAGCACAGGAACAATGTTCCTACCCAGGAGTGTACACATCAGTACAAGATAGGAGACCGCAGACATGAAAAAACCCATTTATTTGGAGTTTGTGTTCTCTTGTGCAAACCAGGGATTGTCTTAACCAATTTCATCGTGTGTGTGTGTGTGTGTGTGTGTGTGTGTGTGTGTGTGTGTGTGTGAGAGAGAGAGAGAGAGAGAGAGAGAGAGAGAGAGAGAGAGAGAGAGAGAGAGAAGACAACATGTCCTGTAAATGCTAAAATAATCCTGAATGGAAAAATGAAGATAGAGAGATAGAAAACTGGTCATAAAAACTGGCATTGTCATCTTCCATATTTAGTCAGTGCAGAATACTATAAAATTTTTCTATAATGGGTAGTCTGTATTTTTTTTATATCTGACAGTTAACAGATAAATGTCCCCGTGCTTTCAGGATCACCACCACTTTTTTGGTTTAAAAATGTTGACATCATCACTGGGTCCTTATATAGAAAAAGGCTACTACCCTATATTCATCAGTTATTTTTTTTTAAAAAAAAAACAATCAGTTCCATTCTCAAGGGCTCCATATAACCACAGCATCCACTTCCTCATACATCACAGTGGAAATTGGATTTCAGCATACCAATTTGGGGACCACAAATTCAGATGATTACACAGACAGGTATGTGGAATGAGAATCCCACACAGTCCTTTTGAGCAAGCTCCTTCAACAACCATGTCAGTGAGCCTGCACCATGTATAACGCAGCATCTGTGCTTCCTATTCCCAGAATTCATTGAGGTGGTCCCAGAGTGTAACAAAAAGGAGAAATGAAAATCATGTTAAAGGATAAGGTATAAAGATAAGCAAATGATTGAAGAAGAAATGGACAACACATAATCATTGGGCATGGATGAATTTCTAATTTTTTTTATTTTAGTTTTACACTGGGGAAGAGTAAAACTCTTCTTGATCCCTTATGAAACTGCTCTCTCTGGAAGGAGACAGAACACGTCTCCTCAGCGGAAGTCTGTTATGCCCTACATATTTCTTCCAAAAAGTAAACAACCCAGAATTTTTACCTCAGGGTCTATCTAAGAAGTCTAGAATAATAACATTTTGGTTCAGTTTTACTGTGGGCAATACAATCCCAAATTACAAATAGCTTTATGGTATTGGAACTTTTTAGACAAAACCAAGGGTTTAATACTAAAGCGAATCTTAGTAATTGTATATGATGCTTTCTGACTTGTAGGTGTAGACAAGAAATATTTATAAAAGTATCTAGATTGGTTACTTTATTAATCTTTTTGGAATATGAATAATTTCTTCAATTTATCCTGTTTACTAAGCCTGAAGAGCAGCAGAGAACAGAATATTCTCAGATGAAATCCTGTGACACTGACATTCTGGGAAGCTGATGGAAAGTTCATTTGTGTAAACAAGAATTCAGACACTGAATAAGTATAATCAAGATTTTCTATTGATTGACAGCTGCTTCAATTTCAGTCCATTAGTGATACCAAGTGGGTCAAACTATTTTTTGTAAATGAAATTATTCCAAATACTGTCAGCACTCAAGGGAAGTCCCTTCACAGTATGAGTATGCCTTTGTTCTAAACTCTGATTTCAAGACCGAAGTTGGTATATATTCTGAACAACCACTGTTTTCTATCCTGAGCTTGTAATTCTCTCTTCTGTTATGCTTAGTAGCTATGCACTTATAAGGAAATAAATGTTTAAATTAGTGCTGTTCAATCAACTATAAACTATAAGTGTTAACCAACAGAAACAATAATTGAATGTACCAAAGGAGACTACCAGTCCTGGAGAATAGCACAGCCTCATTACTGGTAAATACACCGGGGCAGGGCCAATAATGCATCATTTCTTTCAATGTCCCTTTTTTCTCATTAGGTATATATTAGAGTCCGCAGGTCACTCCACAAAGACCACCACTCACATATGCAACCAACAAGAGTGTTTATTTCTTCAGACAAAATTCCAGTGTGTGGAGGTCAGCCATCCAGACAAAATGGGGACCCTGATGAAGAGCATAAAGGCCTCTTTTAAACACAGCTGAGAGCAATTCTAGGAATGTTAGGTTACCCTAAGCATGATTGACTAGGCGAGTGGCAGTTATTCTAACAGTTTTCTATTCGACTGGGGCTGTACTCCTTCTGTTAGGACATGTATGGGCAAGTTCAGGCACCCCTTTCTGGGGTGAGGAGGAGATACAGGATTTTCCCTTATTTTGTTAGGTGCTAGGGGCTAACCCAGGCATGATACATGCTGCCTCCCTTTTCCATGCTGTCAGGGGCACTGCTGATTGATTGCCCATTATTTGTGGTTCCCTGCTTCACTAGGAAGTAGGAACTTAGGCTAGAGACCTAGGCCTCTCAGTAGCCTCTCAGTATAGAAGTCACATGTTTGTCACATATCCACATGAGTGAGTCAAGAAGAAGTACTGATACAACTCGTAGACAAGGAAGAAATATGTATACTCAGGATTATCCAATCAGACTTCCCTGTGTCACCCAGGTGGTAAAGTTCAGACAGCCTCCAAGATTCAACACACTTATCCAGGCTCTTTCTGCCTTATAGGGAATACTTGAATGAGGGACATAAATACATTATTTGGAAAAATATGGTGATATTTTATTTGTACTGAAATGTGATTTTATTTGTATGTTAATAAATAAAGTTGCCTGTGAGTCAGAGCTAATAGCAAACCATAGCAGAATCTGGGTGTTGGTGGTGCACACCTTGAATCCCAGCACTTGGGAGGCAGAGCTATGCAGATCTCTGTGTTTTCAAGGATACACCCAGCATGGAGATACAAGCCTTTAATCTCAATACCAATCTTAGAAGACAATCTTAGAAGACCTGGAGGTCTGTATAGATAGGCAGTGATGAGGAGGTCATGTGGTTGGGTTTACAACCAATGAGAAGGCAGAACAGAAAGTCAATAAAAAGGACAAAAAAACCAGGAAGTAGGTCTCTTGCAGATAGATAGGACAGCAGTGGCAGTGAAGGGTAAGAAAAAGTTTTTAGCTCGTAGCTATTGCTCTGACCCTTGGGCTTTCAACTCTGTAATTGGCTCTGTGTTTCTTATTTAATAAGACTGCTCATCTACAGAAATGCATCATTTTGAAGGTACATTGGTTACAAAAATGAACTTCTACAGGCTATCTTCTTTGTCCAGCATGTTAGATACTGCTTCAATTATTTTGCATTTATATTTCTATAATCAATATCTGTGAAAGCTGGCCTTTATAATTATGTTCACAAATGGGAAGCTTTGTTCTTTGCTGACATTTTTCTGCCATTTTAATGTCATCTGTGAACTCTTAAGGAGCCATACATTCCCACCTCCTTTCTAATCCACAAGTAGAACATGATAGCTTTTGTGGTCATGCAAACCTGAGCTTAGCTCTCTGTTGTCACTCTTCTTTCCTGGCCTCTTTTAATGACTTTGTCTTCTCTTCCTTCACATTCGCTCATATACCATTGTGTCACACATGAGAAATTTCTTTGTTCACAACAATGAGAAAACTATTTTTTCCATTTCTACATCATTGTTGCAGCTACCACTGTTGTATGTTTACTTTTTAGTTTCTGTGTTGATTGTGCCTGAGTGTCTCTGCGTTTCTTTCCCTCTTAATCCGGTCTGCAAAATGATAGTGAATTTTTATGTTTTAAACTCACAATTGATCTTCATGTTTAATAAGTGGTTCTTTTAAGGAGTTTGATAAATTTATTTTCTAGTCATTATAATTGCTATCTTTTAATGTGGAATGGATGAAAATTGTAGAGTTGTATCAGTGGACTCAAAAATTATGAGAACTAAGATACAAACAAAACAGTATAATTTATACAGGAAGATAAGTATATTTTTTATTTAAAAAATGTCTTTCCTTTTACATACCAATCTCCATTCCCCCTCCCTCCCCTTTTCCCACTCCCCTGCCACCTTCCCCCCTCCCCCCTTCATAGGAAATGGACTCTAAAAAGTAAGTCTGTGTATTTGGGGTAGGTCCTGGTCCCATTGCCAGAGTACCCACAAACACATCAAGCCATGCAACTTTCACCCACATTCAGAGATCCTTGTTCTGTCCCATGCAGGCTTCCCAGCTTTCAGGCCAGAGTCTATGAGCTCCTACTAGCTTGGGTCAGATATTTCTGTGCTTTTTCCCATCATGATTCTGACCCTCCTTGCTCTTATAATCTTTCCTCCCTCTCTTCAACTGAACTCCAGGATCTTGGCCAAATGCTCAGCTGTGGGTCTCTGAATCTGTTTCTATCCGTCACTGGATGTAGGTTCTATGATGAGAATTAGGGTAGACACCAATCTGAGTGCAGGGGAAGGCTAGTTCAAGTACCCTCTCCACCTTTGCTATGAGTCTTAACTGGGGACAATCTTGAGAGTTCCTGGGGGTGTCCCTAGCTGCAAATTTCTCCCCATCCCCTTAATTGTTCACTCTTGTTAAGACATCTCTTTCATTGCTCTCCCTCTCTGTCTCTCCCCAAACTTGGCCATACCAAGCCCTCATGTCCCCACCTCCCATTCCCTCCCCTCTACTCCCCTTTTCCAGTTTACCCATGAGATCTTAATCCTTTCCCCTTCCTGGGGTGATTCATGTGTGTCCTTCTTAGTGTCCTCCCCTTTACCTAGCTTCTCTGGGGTTGTGAATTATAGCCTGGTTATCCTTTGCGTTGCATTTAATAGTCACTTATGGGTGAGTAGATACTGTGCTTGTCTTTCTGGGTCTGGGTTACCTCACTCAGGATTATTTTTTTCTAGTTTCCATCCATTTGCCTACAAATTTCATAATGACTTTTTTTTTAACCACTGTGTAATATTCCATTGTGTAAATGTACCACATTTTCTTTATCCACTCTTTGGTTGAAGGGTATCTAGGTTGTTTCCAGGTTTTGGCTATTATGAATAATGCTACTATGAACATAGTTGAGCAACTGTCCTTGTGGTGTGGTTGAGCATCTTTTGTGTATATGCCCAGGAGAAGTGTTGCTAGGTCTTAAGTTAGGTTGATTGGCAGTTTTCTCAGATATTGCCATATTGATTTCCAGAGTGACTGTACAAGTTTGCACTCCCACCAGCAGTGGAGGAGTGTTCCACTTTCTCCACATCCCCCCCCCCCCCCCCCCCCCCCCGATATAAGCTGTCATCTGTGTTTTTGATTTTAGTCATTCTGACAGACATAACATGGTAGTTTTGATTTGCATTTCCCTTATAGCTAAGGATGTTGAACATTTCCTTAAATGTGTTTGAACCATCCCTGCATCTCTGGGATAAAGCCTACTTGAGAATGGTGGATGATTTTTTTAATGTTTACTTGGATTTGGTTTGCTAGTATTTTATTGAGAATTTTTGCATCAATGTTCATGAGGGAGATTGGTCTGTAATTCTCTTTCCTAGTTCCATCTTTGTGTGATTTGGGTATCAGGGTAACTGTAGCCTCACAAATAGAGTGACAATGTTTCTTTTGTTTCTATTGTTTGAAACAATTTCAGGAGTATTGGTATTAACTCTTCTTTGAAATTCTGGTAGGTTCTAGGCTGAAAGCATCTGACCCTGGCTTTTATTGGTTGGGACACTTTTGGTAACTGCTTCTATTGCCTTGGGGTTTGTAAGTCTATTTAAATTATTTATTTGATCTTGATTTAATTTTGGATTTTGGTATTTAATACCTATGCAAAAAATTGTCCATGTCTTTTATATTTTCCATTTTTGTGGAGTACAGGTTTTTGAAGTATGAACAAATGATTCTCTGGAATTCCTCAGTGTCTGTTATTATGTTCTCCTTTTCTTTCTTTCTTTTTTTTTTTTTTTGGTTTTTCGAGACAGGGTTTCTCTGTGTAGCTTTGCGCCTTTCCTGGAACTCACTTGGTAGACCAGGCTGGCCTCGAACTCACAGAGATCCGCCTGCCTCTGCCTCCCGAGTGCTGGGATTAAAGGCGTGCGCCACCACCGCCCGGCTTCCTTTTCATTTTTGATGTACTTAATTTCTATATTCTCTCTCTGCTTTTTGGTTAGTTTGGATAACGGTTTGTCCATCTTGTGGATTTTCTCAAAGAACCAACTCTTTGCTACATTGATTCTTTGTATTGTTCTCTTTGTTTCTATTTTATTGATTTCAGCTATCAGTTTCATTATTTCCTGTCATCTGCCCTTCCTGGGTGAGTTTGCTTCTTTTTGTTCTAGAGCTTTCGGGTATGCTGTTAAGTCGCTAGTGTGAGATTTCTCCAAATTCTTTATGTGGGCATTTAGTGCTATGAATTTTCCTCTTAGCACTGTTTTCATAGTGTCCCATAAGTTGGGTATGTTGTGCATTCATTTTCCTTGAATTCTAGGTAGTCTTTATTTTCCTTTTTTATTTCTTCCTTGACCCAGTGGTGGTTGAGTTGAGCATTATTCTTTTTCCATGAGTTTCTAGGATTTCTGCAGTCTGTGCTTTTGTAGAATTCTAACTTTAAGCCAAGGTGGTCCAATAAGATACAGGAGGTTATTCCAAATTTGTTTTGTGTTTTTTGAAATTTGTTTTGTTACCAAGTATGTCATCAGTTTTGGAGAAGGTTCCAAGGGGTACTTAAAAGAATTTATATTTTTTTGTGTTTGGGTGAAATGTTATATAGATTTCTGTTAGGTCCATTTGAGTCATAATATCTGTTAGTTCCCCTATTGCTCCGTTAAGTTTCTCTCTTGCAGAGCTGTACAGTGATGAGAGAGGGATGTTGAAGTATCCAACTATTAGTGTGTGGGGTTTGTGTGTGATTTTAGCTTTAGTAATGTTTCTTTTACAAATGTAGGTGCCCTTGTCTTAGGGGCAGAAATGTTCATAATTGAGATTTCATCTTAATTATTTTTTTCCTGTGATGAATATGAAATGCCCTCTTCATCTCTTTTGATTGATTTTAGTTTGAAGTCTATTTTGTTAGGTATTAGGATAGCTACTCCAACTTTTTTCTTAGGTCCATTTGGTTAGAAAGTTTTTTGCTAACACTTTACTCTGAGGTAATATCTGTCTTTGAGGCTGAGGTATGTTTTTTATATGCTGCAGAAGGATTTATCCTATTTTTGTATTAATTCTGTTAGCCTGTCTTTTTATAGGTAAATTGAGTCAACTAATATTAAGGAATATTAATGACCAGTGATTATTAATTCCTGTCATTTTTGGTGGTAGTGTGCATGTGTTTCCATTCTTTGGGATTTGCTGGTGTGAGATTATCTATTGCCTGTGTTTTGGTGGTTGCAGCTAACTTTGGGTTGGAGATTTTCTTCTAGTACTTTCTGTAGGGATGTATTTGTAGACATGCAATTTTTAAATCTGGATTTCCCATGAAATATCTTGCTTTCTCCATCTATGGTGACTGAAAGCTTTGCTGGTTCTAGTAGTCTGGGCTGGCATCCATGGTCTCTTAGTGGCTGTAGAATGTCTGTCCAGGACCTTCTGGCTTTCAGAGTTTCCATTGAGAAGCCGGCCGTAATTCTGATAGGTCTGCCTTTATATGTTACTTCACCATTTTCCTCTGCTGCTCTGAATATTCTTTCTTTATTCTATATGTTTAGTGTTTTGACAATAACATGGTGAGGAGACTTTTTTATTGTTGTCTATTTGGTGTTCTATACATTTATTTGAGAAAGTTTTCTTCTATAATTTTGTTGAATACATTTTCTGTGCCTTTGAGCTAGAATTCTTCTCCTTATTCTATCCCTATTATTCTTAGGTTTGGTCTTTTCATGATGTCCCAGATTTCCTGAATGTTTTGTGTTAAAATTTGTAACATTTCCTTCACTGATGAATCTATTTCCTCTATTGTATCCTCAACACCTGAGATTCTCTCTTCCATCTTCTATTCTGTTCATTATGCTCCCTCTGTAGGTTCTGTTAGTTTACTCAGATTTTTCTTTTTCTGAATTTTCTTAGTTTGTGTTTTCTTTATTGCCTCTATTTCAATTTTCAAGTCTAGAACTGTTTCCTTCACCTGTTTGATTGGTTTTTCTTTGTTTTTTGACTTTCTTTAAAAGATTTCTTGAATTCTTCCAATTTTTTTTTTGTCTTTTCCCCCATTTTTTAAAGGAATTTTTCATTTCCTCTTTTAGGGTCTCTCATCTTCATAAAGTTGTTTTTAAGGTCATTTTTTTTTTTTGGGATCATCTACTTTGGGATGTTCAGGTCTTGCTATTGTAGGATCACTAGGTTCTGGTCATACCGTATTGCTCTTTATGTTGTTTAATGTGTGCTTACCCTGCCTTCTACAGGTGGAGCTCCAGGTTGCTCTTCTTCCAATTGGTGCAGGTGGGGCCTCTGACTCCGTAGTTGCTCCTCTTCTCAATTGATCCAGGAGGGGTCATATGGCTCTGGTGGTTGCTGATGCCTCAGGGGATGATTGGTGAAGGGCTAGGGAAGGGAGGAGGTTGTTGTCTGAGGCTGTACTGGCTCGGGGCAAGAGGCACATAATGTGCCCCTGGGGCATAGAGGCTAGAGAACTGGGCCTACCAGTCTGGAGATTGGGGCCTTTCCTATTCCTAATCGGTGCAGAGAGGGTGTATTGCTCTGGTGGTCACTTATGCCACAGGGGATGGCTTGGAGAGGGGGCAGGGGAGGAAGCTGCTGCCTGGACTATGGTACTCCAATGGCTGTGGGGAGGGGCCCAAAGTACTATTTTTAACTTAAGAAACTACTTTATTAGGGTGAATTAATCAACTTAGCTTTCAAATTCTAAAATGAATTTATTACTTACTGAACAAAAGCAAATGGTTCACAAATGAGCTCAAATAACTTTGGTGATGAGGTTCATTTTTTTTCAGAATTCTTTTCTGTCATAAAACATTTTGTTGTTTTCATGTTTACATTATATTGAGGAGAAATGAGCTAAATTGATTGACTTGTCAAAACGTAAATATATACATTTACAAATGTCACAACTTTTAAAATAGCACTTAATAATTGTGGAATACTGGAAAATTTATACTAGTGACAGTTTATAAGTGTAAACCTTGTTAATTCAAATATATGTAAACTTCAAGTGATTTTCTTCTACATGTTAGTACCTAAAAATGAATTGCTGTTTCAGAGATGTTATTTTAAAATACCAAAATTTATTTGATATATAAATTGGCAGCACTCTTCTCATTCTCAAAGAAAGTACCAGAGGTTAGAGGTTTTGACCTGTTGATTCACTCAAGCATTTCTGCTGCTTAGAAAGGCAGATGTCCCATGCCAGAGACTCTGTATATGTGTAGCAATTAAATGGATATTAGCATAACAGAAAATTTGAAAGTTTCACGATTTAAAAGAAAAAGAATTAATATTCAATGGCTACAGGTTATGGAAGAAAATCTCCTGTCTTAATTTTCTAGATTTGCAAGAATAAATTTACTCTAGAAAAACGTGAGTGAGGGTGACAGTTCACAGCAGTATTCCATCTCTTCTCATAGCCTCACCGTTAAGCAGCCACTCTCCTTAGTCCAGATAACTGACGACGCTCTCAGCTCCCTGCATATATTTCCCAGCTAGCCTTAGTCCAACTTCTGGTCATCAGACACCAAATTAGAAAAAGAACTGATTGCTGTTCCTCTATTTTTAAAATCTTATTTAATATACATCAGATTCATTAGAACCAAACTGGACTTATTCCTGCTAGTAGAGAAAGAACATCAGCAAGTCTCAAAGATCTTGTGAGACAAATTTTTCTAGGTTTCTCTGGCAGGCTTATGACAATGGGCCAACTAAAAAAGGATTTAACATTCATTTATTTTATGCCCAAACTAGCCATCTACCCAAAAAGTGACTTACTTACCCAGCTCTTTGATATTCTAATGACAAAAATGGTATATCTCCCTTCAAACAGATCAAAGAGTACTTTCAAACTATTGAGACAGGAATGAGAGTGTTGTGATTTTCTGTTTTCTTTGAGATAATCTTCTTACATTGTGTAAAATGTCTACTTGCTTTATGTTTAACTTCCTATCACAGTTGCAAATTGATAGCACAGGGTGGTCACCATTGGCTAGTGCATTCATCTATCTCAGTAATGACTCCTTTGAAGAACACTAGAGTTTAATCACTCTTACTGTGAGAAGTTGTGTGAAATCCATGGATCCTCATACTAGACTATTCCTCAAAGATAACAAAGAGAACCCTTGTCAAATCAAAAGAATAATGATAGAATCAGGGATAAAGAGAAAAGATAATGAATTCATAAGACAATACATTATTTTTTATAAACCATGACTCATAAGTTATACTACAATTCTGAACTGAAGAAAAATAATTGACTCTAATTATTCTTACAGAGTGCAGATAAAGTTCTAAAGTAGAATCATTAAAAAATTAAAAGTCCTCTTTGAAAGAGGCAAACAGAAATAGAAGTCATATAATTCATTAATCCAATGGCACATAAAAACAAGAATTATAATCATAGTAAAATTCATCTTTGAGAGCCAAGTAAATTTTTATATGCTTCCCACAAGGTATTGACTGTTAGAAAAACCTATGAAAAATATGTGCGCAGAAATAAAATTGATTTTCCAATTATGAATCTCATAGCTAGATACCTTTGCCAACTTCATTTCTTTTAATAATCCTACAGATTCTTTTAAATTCTCTACAACAGTCCTTTACATGGTCTGGAAAAATTGTTTGTTTTTCTTGTGTGCCATTTTTTATTCCATAATTTTCTTTACATGTTCGCTTGTATCTATTAAGAATCTCTACTTTTAGTGACAGGTAGACCTTGAAGATCTGCCCAGTGGAGGACAGCAGACAGCGTGGATCTCTCTACCCTTTCACCAAGCCTCTGAATAAAGTGTTTTGACTCTAAAAAATATTTAAAAAAAAGAATCTCCATTCATTAAAAAGAGTAAACTTTTACTATGGAGTTCTTTGTATTATATATTATTTAAAATACTGTTCTCCACATATTTATTCATTAAGTTTAACCAAACATTGTAGTAGTTATCATTAGAAGTGTAGATGGTATAGTGGAAAGTAGGCTAAAGGCACCAAAATGTACTAGAACTAGAAAATTCTTTATTCCACAGAATACAACCTTAGTATTAAATACTTTTAGTTGAATTTACCATATAATGGTGGTGGATTACTCCAACTAGCCATCATATTCTACCAATAAAACCCTAACCACCAGGAGTGGGTTTACTATTTTTGAGTGGTTGGTTAATGGGGTAGAATAAAGGCCTCCAAGCATTATCTCTTATTTGTTAACATCTGGACCTTTGTAATTCTCTACTGTTGAATACACATTATACTTATACCATAGGATATAGAGAAATCTAGCTGGTAGTCAACTAGAAATTTCCCCTATTGGCTAACATTCATACTACTGGAAATTGCCATAAACAGTATTGAAGGAGAAAAGTTGTCCTCAATCTCACTCAGCTATAAATCCTGAGAGCCACAATAACAACTTGTCTAGAAAGATATGCCCATTGGTTCATTAGTGGCATGAATATTATGGGGTATAAATAACTACTTTTTGATTAGATTATTGCTGAGGCCCTTCCATGAGATGGAACTCAAATTCGTACTGCTTAAGGCAGCAATTATCTTTCCTAGCTGGATCCTAGGTCATAAGTATGTTATTATTATGTCATGTGAACACAATACTAAAATGACTCCTAATGACTTACTCCTAAACCCACAGATCAGGCCAGCACTCAACTCTTATTAATGAAGATTCCTTTTTGTTTTGTCTTTTATTTTGAGACAGGGTTTCTCTATGTAGCCCCAACTGTCCTAGAACTCTTTCTCTAGATTGAACTCAGAAACCCACCTCCCTCTTCCTCTGCCTCCCAAGTGTCGGTATTAAGGGTGTGTGCCACTACAGCCCAGCATTAAGAAAGATTCATAATGAAGTAGATGACAATTAGCACAGAATATTCCATGGAGCCAATAGCAGATCATAAATAAATAAATAAGTAAATAATAAGGAAACAAACAAACAAATAAATAAATACATAACCCTGTAGTCCTGGCCAAGCCTTGGGAATCTATGAGCAAAAGGGTGGGAAGTCTGAAAGTCAGAAGTGGCCAGGAATGGTTTTGAAGCACAGCATAGAACACATGAGAACTTACAGAGACTATAGCAATATAAACAAGACCTGCTCAACTCAAGCAAGACAAACTCCCAATAGAAAAAAAGGGAGGGAGGAATAAAATTCCAGCAGAAAACAAAAAGATATTGATATTGGATTGCTGCTGGCTGAGGGAAATTCAGTTTTCTTCAATGAAGTCAAAGTAAATTGATCACACTCTAGGAGAGGTCCCGTAAGCACAAACTGAAATCCCTGCTTTTTTTTAAGTGAGTCAGAACATGAATTTGTGAGACTATGGAGGTAGAGGAGCATGTAGGAAGAATTAGGGGAGAAGGATATGAATATAGGAAGAGACAGCTAAAATTTAAAGACCTTTGAAAGACTGTTTATAAAATGAATAGGGTAGAAGCTTGTATATATATGCTGAAATAGCCATATAAAGAGGTAAACAGAATCCCAACTGTCCATCTCTTGTCACCAAATGAAGCTTCTAATTCCTGAATTGGGTTACATCTAACTGAGTCAAAGGACTCCCGTGGGAATTCCTGAGAACTGCAGCTGTTGCCGAGACTATATAGGTTGTTCTCCACAAACTGACAGCAGGGCCTCATTGCTGAGCACAAGTCACTGAACATGGAGATGTCAAGCCGATGCCTACATAGAGCCTTAGCTCTACGATTTAGCATCTTTGGTATAACAATGTACTCTGCATGCTACAAAAACAGAATTGTAAACACCAACTCAGCTTCAAAACCTTTGATACACAACGGTGTCCTCCTACCTGCAAGAAGTGCCAGTGCAACAGTGATGCAAAGTTTATGTGAGTGACAAAGCAGTAACTCATTTGACTCTGGCCCACTCTATGGAGAAGGAACCTGTAACTGACACTGCTTGGGGTGCTGAAGAACCTGTGACTTGATAGCGCAGGTTCCTAGGGTAAAATCAAATCCTACTGTCCCATATCCCCCAAAAAAAAAAAAAGAAAAAGAAAAAAAAAAAAGACATGAAAGACAAAGCAATAAAATGACTCCTGTGGACATTTCACTAGACTCATAGATTTGTGCTTTGCTCAGTGAAGTTTCCTTCTGTAGCAAATGAAACAAACAAAGCTCACATTCAGATTTCATGCAGAGAGTGGGCAACATTGGAAGAGCCAATCCTAAATGGGATGTCTGCATCAAATTCTTGCCTTCGGGCTCAGGGAACCCAGTGGAAAAGGAAGCAGAAAAACTGTAAGAGCCAGAAGGGACAGAGGACACCAAGGAAACAAGGACCTCTAAATTATCATGATCAAAGCTCATATGAACCCAAGGAGACTGAAGCAACATGAACAGGACCTGCATGGGTCTGCACCAGATAGGGTCTCAGGGTCGAAAAGAGAAGTGAACACATACTTCTATCCCTAGCCCAGATGCAATCTTCATTTGATAACCACTTGTAAATGAAAATTTAACTTTCTCCAAGGAAGTTTCACTTAGGAAACAAAATACTCTAAGGGTAGGTTGCATGCTCAGCAGTAGATGGACAACAGAAAGCACACTCAATGGTGTCTTCGGAGGTTCTTTGTCTCATTATATCTTTATGTCCTCTTGGACCTTTTCCTTTTTTTCAGTTTTAACTTACTATTTTAGTGGTTGTGTGCAATTCCTGAGTTTTACACAGTGTAGGTATTCATTTCTTGTGCCTTCTCTTGGGCTCTTTACCTCCCTTTTATTATTTTGTCCAATTCTGATGTGTTAACTTTATCATATTATATTTTGTTTTACTTCATTTTCTTCAATTATTGTTCCTTAGGAGCCTGCTTATTTTATAATGATACATAAAAAGGGGTTAGTACAGATGGGAGGGGGTATGGGGAGGAACTTACAGGAGTAGAGGAAGGGAAAACCATAATCAGTATATATTATTTGAAAAAAAATATTTTTAATAAAAGGAAAAATGAAACATAAATTTTCAAAGAATAAATAAAATATTTCAAAATTGAAAGAATACAGTAAGAAATACAAAGACTTGCCTAGAATATGAAATTGAAATGCCAAACTTAATTCCTACCTTTAATTCTGCTATATCATTTAAAAGATAAAATTTATTTTTGTCAAAATAAACATTATATATATATGTATATACACACACATATATGCATGTATACACACACACACACACACACATATATATATATATATATATATATATATATATATATATGAATCAAAGTATAACCTAAGCTAAACCCTAGGCTTCAGGTTTAAAAATGCTTATTTTTTTATTTTAAAATATACTGTAGAGAGAAATGCAAATGACTGTAGAAAGTTTTAGATACATTTCAATGAATTCTAATCTGCTAAATGACAGCTATTTAATCTGAGTTGGGAAAATCAACTAAAAACTAGAACATAGCTTAAAACTGCAAGGCTAAGTTGGAGAAGTAATGAAAATCTGAGTATTCAATCCTTACAAAAAATCATTTATCCAGTAACTACCTAAATGCTAAACTATCTATCAATAATATGATATTATTTGTAAATCAGCAAGGGCTATAGTATTTTTGTGCAGAGTAGGAAGAAGGCTGTTTTAAGATACATGTTCAAAGCTAAACCTGAAATGTACAGGCACAGGATGACACACATGTTGTTTTAGATCAGAAACCAATTAGTATGCTCAACATTTCCAAATATGACCAGGATTTGCATCATGTATAAAACTAAAGCTCTGTCTTCATAGACTTCCAACAGATAAAGTAGAGATTCACTCCTTCACTACAATGAACATATGACCTCACAGATAATTTTTAAAGCTCACACCTCATTTTGACTCATCAGTCAGACATTACATTTTATACTAAGTCAGCCTTTTTTACTCATTCTCTCTTAGTACTGCTTTACTTAGGATTCTCAAGAGAATAGAACTGAATCTAATCATTGAATAAATTATAAAATAAATTAAAAAATCTTGATGAACTGTCGTTGCTTAGGTATTTACTTCTTTTGCTATTATTTGGTGTGATTTCAATGTACACCAAATGCTAGGGTTAGAATCTTAATCACCACAAAAACAATAGTAAGCACTGGGACTTCTAATGGGTGATTAGGTAGAGCCAGTCCTCATGACTAGGTCAATATTATTGTGGGAATGGATTAGACATCATGGAAGTGGCTTCCTGACAGAAAAATGCTTCATTGTGTACTGTTGTGTGAATTCACTCTTGTTCTTTCCTCTTAACTGTGAGATGATGCTCCATGGAGGCAGATACTAGATGCTCCCTGTGGTCTCTGCCTTCTCATTCTTCAGAGCTATGATACCAAACACTTCTACTGGTTACACATTAGTTAGACTGAAATATCTTATTATAGCAGTGCAAAATAGACTAATACAAATGCTTGTTCAATTTTCTTTTGTTAATGTTATAACATATACCTGACAATCTGTGCATAGCCCTGCAGCTGCTTAGTGAGGATAGACTGAAAGCACCCAGAAGAAATGGATAAAACCATCAAACAAAAGCCATGTATGGTACATCCTCAGCATGAAGAGAAGCTACAGTGGAAGGTCTAAGCTTTCTTACAGATTCTGTGACTGTGATCAGAATATTGTTAGGTCTATTGGTGAAAGGACACTTCGGCTGAGGCCTCAGGTAGAGATGAGGAATGTGGCCTTAGAAACTTCAGCAAAAGTGATCATGAACTCAGTTCATAGGAAGGGCTGTGTGTCTGTGTCTTAGGACTGTAGCAAAATGGGGAGTTAAAGAGCGATTAATTAGACTGTTTTGTAGGAAAATGTCTTAGTAAAATATCAAAGGGACTCTACAGCTGTTTAATTCCAAATCAAATGTTAGGAGTAAATGAGCCAGTGAAGTGGAAAATGGAGGATGAACCTGTTGAGATTTAGGAGGTGTCTTTAGGAGTAAATGTTACTTGAGTGATATCTAACTATACATCAATGTGATGCATCACAGACCATCCCAAGATAGGAAGCATGAAGCAATCTTAGGGAAAACTGTATTATCAAGCCTCCAGCAGTAAGATCTAGGTGGACTGAGTCCAGAAAATGCACAGAATAGAGCTGTCTGCATCCTATCACAGTATGACCAGCATGTAGGATATGCAGTCCAAGATTTTTGGAATTACAGGTCAGTTGATAGAGGGCTTGCTTCACATGTAGTAAGCCCTGAATTTGTTCTCCTGAATCCCATAAAACTGGGCTCTGTAGTCAGTGACTAGAGTGCCAGCATTCAAAAAGTGCCCTGGATCCAGAAAAATCAGAAGTTAAAGGAGTTCCTTTCAAAATTAATGAATTAATTATAAGAGTTTATGTTATCTTTCCTGCCTTCACTTTACTTTGAGGTGACATTATAATTTAAATTTTTTGTATCTAATTTAGTTTAATTTAAATGTGAACTTGAAGTTGATCCTGGAACATATTAAGACCCTTAATAGTTATCATGTGCCCACCAAAGATCATATATAGGAAATATTGTCATAATGGAAATGCTGTTGATAAATAAAACTCTATCTTGATTGCTTGCCCCTTTGAAGGACATGAGCATTCCTCATAAACAAATAAATCCATCACCATTTTCCCTCTCTCACCTTAGGGTCTCTGTCATATTTAACTTTAGAGTTAGACTTCCTAGCCTCCAGGGTAACATATCTTTGTTGTATAAAAATTACCATGTACTTTCTGTGACAGCATATGCAGACTATGACATCATTGGTGTAACCAGATCCAATATAATTTAACAAAAATAATAAATTGATTATTAAATTCAGTAAAACTGAAATCTTTGTCAGCTCAAGCACTCAGCTAAATTCTTAGTTCAATGAACACATTTCAACACTAAGATACACACACACACACACACACACACACACACACAAAGCCAACACTTTTACTAGATTTTTTTTAATTAATGCTATCTCTCAGAGGAAGAACTTAGGTTGCAGAAATAGAGAGTGTCTCATCAAGGTCTTCAGTATGAGAACTCATGGTTGAACTCTGTACCTGGTGGAATCCTCACCTTGTCATTCAAAAGTCTAACTATGTTTTCACAAAGGTAGAGAATGATTTTCATAATTACAATCATGTAGAAATCTAAATGTCATATTTGTGCTAATGTATTTTCATTTGTGGGAATCTAAGCATGTCTAGGATTTGGGAGTGTATATTTCATTAGATGAGATCTTCAACATCTTGCCCAGCTCTCTATCACTTTCTGTTTTCCCACTTGTTATGCTTAGAGCCACATAAATATTTCTTATAGGGTCTGAAGCTAATGTTAAATTAAAGTAAGCCCCAAATTTAGCTTTTTCTCTTTTGAAATTCCTGTTGTAATCTAGGGCCCTTGTCTTTGCCTGTCACTGCAACTGAGACTTGATTTTCTACTCTTGAGGGATCATTTAAAGTATGTAAAATGTAAATTTATATATATATATATATATATGTATAAGAAGCCAATTGACTTTCAAAGGTGACACAAGAATATTACTTAACATAGGTTTTTAGTATAAACACGTACATGATTTAAACCTATATACAATTAAAATCTATAGAATCCCATATTATCTTTAAAGGAATTAGCATCTCTTTATACATTTCTATATCATAGCTATGATAAAATGTAGACTACTAAGCATCAAAATCAATCATATAATTATTTATTTCTTGGTAATAAAAATACTTTTGAACATATAAGCACTTGAAAGAAATAAATTAATGTCATTCTCTTTGACATTATGCTTATGTTTTCAATTTATACTTGGAAGTTTGGAAACAGAGAGATAAATTATGTGCCTGCTTCACATTACTGTGAAAACTCCTTTGACACTGTAAAAAATAACAACAGCATTAAGTTACTTAAATAATTTGTGATGTTTGAAGAAAGCTCATTAGCACCTTGTAAATTTTCACATAGCTTGTGTTATAACTTCATTTCCAGAAGAGCTATCATAGTGCAAAGTAAATCCCATGTGCAATTAATAACTGAAAGATTCACTGAATGATTTTGAATAGAAGACACTTCATAATAACAATTAAATTCTCAACTCAGAATGTAGGGCTGGAACATTTAATGAGAGTTATGCTTGTCAAAATTATTATACTCTCTTTTTTGTTTGCCAACCCACTTGAAAGTTTTGCTCTATTTGATAATTTGATGCATTATTCTATTGGAAAATAATGCTGTTATTTTATGATTTCTGGTTGCTTTTTTTTAAGTTCAAGGCATTGTTTTTGAACAAATATTTCTATCAATTTTTGAATTAAGTAATATAATAATATACTAGGATTCATTATTTGCCATCCTTGGGTATTATTATTTAAAAGTCAACAGATGAACTATTAAGTAGTAGAGAGCTCTCCATATTCATTCATAACTGCAGGCAGTGAAGAACTTGAGCCATGAAAATCTGTACTCACTGTTGATGAATAAATATTTTCAGTGTTCAAAAAAGGACCATAGATCAGTAAAGACACACTAAATTTATTTTCTTCCACCAGCCCCGTAACTCTGACTCTTGAAATTTCATGCCCACACTTTTTAGAAAGTTGATTGGGGAAGACCAACAAGTGCTGTGGTTGAGAATTATTAACATAGTAACTGTAAGTGTTTGAAGGAAAGATGGTTGACTACCATGCTGACAAGAAAGAGTGTTTTAACAGAGTGGTACATAGATGATTTGGATTCCTTCCCCTGCCTGGGAGTGTGCCGAACTGCAGTCTTCATTGTTAGGAACAGATATATTCACTGCTGAGAAAAGCACAGTGTAGAAATCACACCAGAACTGGGCCATTCAAACTTAGAATCAAGATGTGGGAAGAAAGATGAACAGCTTCTAATAGTTTCCAAAAAAGGCACTGGGAACACAATTATCTCTATAGGTCATGTAGGCTTAGATGGTGACACAAAAAAACAAATGAATGGAATGTGTCAGGAACTCAGAGACATTCGAACTGGTGCAAGTCATAGTCATAGAGCCCCATTCAGAATGACCACTGTGAATAAAACAAACCACATCAATCACTGACTAGAATTTGGGAAAAAGAGTCCATATACTGTGCTGATGAAATGAAAACTTTCAAAATCACTACAGAATTCATTATAAAGTTTCTTCAAAAACATCAGTGGAACTACCATATGACCAAGTTACACACCTGTCAGGTATATACCCATAGGATTCTAGCATGCCATATATGAGCTACTCCTGTGTCCATATCTATTGCTACACTAGTCACAATAGGCAATATATTGAGCTAGGATGCCTATGTATCAACACATGAATTGAAAAAAATAAGGTACATATACACAGTGAAATTTTGTTCAATGTGAAAAATGAAACAAAGGTATGGCAGCTGAGGGATATGGAGATCACCATGTTAAACAAATAAACCAGTTATAGAGGAAAAATATTTTTCCGATAACATGTTAATTACCGATTTAAACATTTGAGAGTTAATGTAGGAGTCTTAAGGAAGGAATAATGAGTATAGAAAACCTAATGAATACACATGTCAGGGAGGATAAGGGGAGACTATCTGGGGGATTGGAACAGATAAACAGTGGGAGAGGCGAAATAGGGGATGGAATTGTGGTAGGAAAACACAGAGTATGTGTCAAAATATATGCATGAAAGGCAATAAAGGAGTTCACAATTTTGTTAACAAAACAGTGATTAAAAATAAACAAAGCTGAAGTTTGGGTTAAATTTTGCCACTGAATTGAAGCCTAGTGCATGTTGTTTCAGGTTCTTACTATCTGCTCTTGCAGAACCATGGAGTAAATTCCTCATTAACTATTTCTGCTTCAACTTTACATTTTTAATGATTTGGTTCATGCTTTTTCAATTTCATAGGGCTTTCTGTTTTTGCTCAACATGTTTTCATCCTTCTTAGGTCAAATATAACTCAGTTGACATTTACTCGTTTATTAAGCAAGTGATTAGTCTTATGGAAAAGTAAAAACAAAACTGTATGCAATATTTAATGACAATAACTGTATAGAAAAATTCCTTCCAATTTGAAAATCAAATGAAATATTATATTGTGTGGCAATATGGCTCTTTCATATGGGAAACTTTGATACAAATAAAACTAATAGTATTTTAATGTATATATTAATACCATGAATTATATTTAGTATTCATTAGTGCAGACCAACATTTACATCAGAAGTATAAAGACAGTTTGATAAAAGTAATTTTTTTTCAAGAAATAAGCAATTTGGATGTGAAAGGAGTTACACAGTTCTGTAGAAAGATATGAACAACACTAAACACTCAGAAGATAGGATTTTATTACCTGCTTACATTAACACCAAGACTTCATCAAATGTGGATGATAAGAGAATGTGAAGCTCATTGGAGAAAAAATTAGTATTCCAACACAGTCAATGTGGGCATTGCTAAATGAAGAAAGACTTAGTGGCAAAAACATGTACAATAATATGGTTCAATTTTCCATTTATCATTGCAATAGATGTGTGTTCTACCTAGAAGCTGAAACTGATCCTTAATAGTAATTCTGAATGGATAGTGATTTAACCTTAAGGTTGCAAAGTAAACAGTCTTTAGTGATTGCTATTATCTCAAAGTCCCAAACTCTGTTTTAAAGTCTCTAGTTTATGAGGTGTAATGGGAAAATTAGCTAATTTTTTTTAAAAAATATAATATATAGCTTGGATCTTAACCATTTGAAACCCAACTTCCTTAGGCCTTTCTCTGTGCTCAGTGTTTCTCTGTTTGGAAGAAAGTACACCTCAGTTGCTTTCTGAGAAGGGGATAGTCAAGGATGCTTTGCTGCTGTCTGCTGCATTGTTCTACCACTGTAATATAGAAGAGCTATTGTCTACTCCTCTGGAAACATTGTATCCTTATCCACTTTCCCTAAGTATGTATATTTTGATCCAGGGACTTGTTGTAGATGAAATACAAAATAAAAAGAAATTTCTAAAGGTAAGCAAGCTCAGCTCCTAATGTCTGATAAAGGACTTCATGTCAAGTGAGAGAGAGAGAGAGATAACAAGCTGAAGATTAAACAAAAACCCCTCCCATATAAGTGAAGAAGACATTGAAAGGTATATGTTGCACAGTCACTTCAGAATAGTGTCTGTTTATGACATATATAGTAAAAAAGAAAAAAAAAACCTGAAAAACATCTTGAAAAAGTAAGGCTTGAAGAGATGGAGATGGCTTAGTGGTTAAGAGCACACAATGTCCTAATAGAGTACCTGATTTTGGTTCTCAGCACCCACATTGGGAACCTCAAAGCAACCAGGGAATCTAGCTCCTGGGATCCTAGACCCTCCTTTAGCTTCCATACATATCATATACCCAAACACAGACACACAGACACATATAATTAAAAGTAAATCCTTTATTATTATCATTTTTATTAATTTATTTTTGTTGAGAAGTAAATTTTATTTATTATTTATTTTTATTATTAAGAAATTTCTCTACATTTTACATACCAACCATAGATTCTCCCTCTTCTCCCTCCTCCCACCTCCCAGTCGTCCTCCCCAACCCATGCCCCATTCCTACCTCTTCCAAGGCAAGGTCTCCCATGGCGAGTCAGCAGAGCCTGGTAGAGATTCAGTTGAGGCTGGTCCAAGCCCTTCCTCACTGTACAAAGGATGTGCAAGGTGTCACACCATAGGCACTGGGCTCCAAAAGCCAGCTCATGCACCAGGGATGGATCCTGATCCCACTGCCTGAGGCCCCCCTAAATAGTTCAAGCAAAATAACTATCCAGAGGGCCTCATCCAGTCCCATAGAGGCTCCTCCACATCTACTGGTACACATTTCATTAGTTTCTACCAGTTTGGGTGGCCATCTCTGTACGTATTCCCATCATGACCTCGCTGTCTCTTGCTCATAAAATCCCTCCTCTCTATCATCCATTGGACTTCCGGAGCTCGGCCTGGCACCTGGCTGTGGATCTCTGCATATGCTTCCATCAGTTACTGGATGAAGGCTCTATGACGAGAGTTAGGGTATTCACTAACTGATTACCAGAGTAGGTCAGTTCAAGCACCCTCTCGACCATTGTTAGTAGTCAAAGGTGGGGTCAACCTTGTGGATTCCAGAGAAGCTAGCTAATAAGAAGACCCTGAGAGGGATGTATAGATTGCCCAGCAAAGGAGAAATAGATGAGATCCACATGAGCAAACTGGGAGTTGGGGAAGGGATAATGGAGGGCAAGGGATGGGGAATGAGAACATAAGGGAATGGGAGGTTCAAGCTGGAACAGGGACAGAGTGGGAGAGCAAGGAAAGAGATACCAAGATAAATGAAGACATCATGGAAACAGGGTGCTAGGGAAGTTCCCAGGAATCCACAAGGATAACTCCACCTTAAAAGGTAAATCTCAGAAAAGGAAAAAAAAAAGGCTTTGCTTTTTCAAAAATGATTTTTATTATTTAAAGATCATTTAAAGTCTCTCTACCCTCTGCCCTTAACCCATCCACACCTCCTCTGTTTCTATTTAGAAAAGGGCAGGCCTCCCATGGATATCAACCAAAAACACAGAAAGGCACACAGTAAGACAAGATGAGAGGACTTCAATTTTATTGTTTTGAGAACAAAACAAATATGAAAAATGAAGATAAAATATGTTAAGACTGTCAAGAGGAAAGGGAAGAAAGAAGCAGACTAGGGAGAGAAAACAGCTAAATTTATAGGCCATTTTAAGGGTTGTGTTGAAACCTAATACAGTAGAAGCTTCCTAACACACACACACACACACACACACACACACACACACACACACACACACACACACACAAAGAAGATCTAAAAGAAATTGCCAAATAATGGGGAGAGAGAACTCCAACTGGCCATCTCTTGTCACCAAATGTAGCTTCCAGTCTGGGGATCAAGTTATATCTAATTGAATTGGACAAAGGGGTAACCTGAGAACCTCCAAAAACCCAGGCTATTGCCAAGACTTTAGGATGCTACAGTGGCTATTCTTGGTTGTCAACTTGACTATATCTAGAATGAATGACAATCCAGAATTGGAGTGCACACTTGTGATTAAGGTGTTGAAGCAGGAAGACAGCATGCCTTTGGTCTGGATCTTGAGGCTAGAAGACATAGGCTTTTGATCTAGATCTTGAGGCCCAAAAACACATCTCTAATCTAGGCCACACCTTCTGGTAGAAGCCTATATAAGGATGGTAGAAAAAGGAAGAATTTTGTGTCTTTGAGTGCACATGTATATAGAAACATAAATATGTCACAGAGGAAATGTACCCTACCTTGACCTTGCCGAGCCAGAAGAAATAACTCTTACCTGCTGTACTGATAAGCTCTTCCGATTTCTGTTTGAAGCTGTATGGATTAGCAGCCTGAGAAGGTCCTTGGTATCCACCTAAATGATTAACAGCATGCTCCCACCCAAAAAAGGAAACAGTTCAAAAATGTTTGAGACACTTTATGTATAACTGCCAAAACTTAAAATTAATAAAAATGCCATTTGATAGATTTTCAAATTAAAAAACAGACTAGGAAATAGCAGCAACAAAACAGCCATACAGCCACATGATATATGTGTTCAGCGATAAAAGAAAAATCAATATCAGAGTACCATTCAAAGAACACTATAAAACACTGGTGAAGTTAACATTACTGTCTGGGCAATGGTAAAATTATTTTAAATATAAAGCTCTGAATAAAAAAAATAAGGAGGTTCTAAACATGAAAACACCACACATCAGCGTAAATTGTGCTTAGAAGGCAATTACTGGTAGTTGAGTTTTCATTCATACTCACACGGAATTAATGAAATTTAACTTTGAAAATTTATCATGCCCAGAGTAGAAAACACTTTTAGGTGTATGATGTACCTTAAAGCAATGTTCCTTTTTTTTTTCATATGTGTGTGTGTGAAATTTCTTGTCTCATTACCCTCATTAAACCACTGTCCAGTTGTGATGTTTCAGATTTCCCAGTGCCAGGAGAGCTAGATATCAGCAGTCCAGTATGCTTTGTCCTGTCTTCTCTATACCTCGAAAGTCATTTTTATTCATCACCTCCCACAATGAATTAGATGTCTCTTCTTGTTTGAAATATTCTCAGCTTATGCAGCTCCAATACTGAAGTCTTGGTCAACACAAGATTTTGTTTTTAACACATTAATAAATATAATATCAGATTAAAATGACATATTAACTTATTGAAATCTAAAACCCCTTCTAATCTAGTACCACCAGATCCTAGAACATGAACAACAGATATTTGATCGTTGTATTCCTCCCTGTGCAGCACTGCATTTCAGGGCAGCAAGCCGAGCACTTTCTTGCAATAGATTTAATCACCAGCACAATGAGCTTCAGAGACACTGACAATGTCTATAATCATAAGATTAGTGATACTGAATTTATCAAGTGATTATTAATTTATGTGGATGGCAATGTAAAACCATTAATAAATTATCATTATTTTCACTGACAGTGATGCCACCAGGCCTTTGGTTCTTAATGTTTCCTCTCATCTCATCTCCGAAAAAGTGATTAAATAAACTCCATGCACAAATCTATGTAGATGAGCTTAAAAAATGAAGAAATTAAGACATTTTATTAATTCATTAATTCATTCTCAGGCTCCCCAAACCCTTACTTTTTAATATTTCCCAGAGCTTTTATCACTATCTGAATGTGTCCATTCTCCCTCTTATGCCACTTAAAGAAAACATTATGCTGACATTATCAACATTGAAGTATATTAGTGAATTATATTTACATCAACAATTTAGTTTTGAATTTCTGAAAATATGTTAGGATATAAAAAAGCTCAATTTGCTAAATAAGTAAACTAACATTTAAAGGAATGACTGAATTGCACAAAAATATGATTCTTTCATTTAGAATGGAAAAGAATTTCTCCTTCTTCCACAATAAGTGGAAATAAATATGTAGCCATTAATTATCAAAGGTGAGTTGTAATAAAATGTGGCAGAGATGAAAATTAGTCTAAGGCTTTAATTTTAAACTTGATTATTTTTCTTGAGGAAGCAAGCATTCCATTAAAATACATTACTCAATATTAATTATGTTTACATTTTTAATATGATGCTTCCAATATAATGTGTCATTTGCACATTGGAATTTGTGAAACATTAAACTCTTTCTTTTGAATAATACTTTATGACAAAGAATGGAAATACCATGGGAAAATCTCTATTGTAATAGAGTTTAGAGCTAAGTTAAAATAAATTAATTCCACTGTTTGAAAGATAATAAATAACTTTCTTTTAATTGCTAATAAGTAAGTTAGGAATATGCTAGCCTGATACATGCATGAGGTAGAAGATGAGGACAGACATCTGAGGCTGTTCTCTGACATTAGCATGCACATACACCAAGGTCTGTGTATACAGAGGTATGTACACACACAGGGTTTTTTAAAAAAGTCATGCAATGAAATAATAGAAAAATGCTGGCAAATAACCTAGTTTGACATATTACATGTTTGGTTAAATCACACTATCAGCTTTTAATGAAGCTCATTCACAACCAATAACGGTACATATAATTTCATGTATGTACTATAAAGCAAACACAGGACAGTAATACAGTTTTCAGAATATTAGAAAATGTGATCCACCATGGAGAGAGCAACCTAGGATTTATTGTTACAAATAAGCAAACTCATTCTTTTCAGGCTCTACCCTGTCTCTCCTCCTTAAGTCATGAACATTACTCAGAATGTTAAGCAGTGTGCACTCAGTAATCTACTTGAACTTGAATAAAAACTCCAGCTCAGATTTTATTCCTTTTTACTTACCAGGAATACATTGCTTTTGTAATTATTCTAAAACTCTTCCACCCAGGGTGCACATCTGATAATCTCCTGGGGTTCATGTTGAAGTACACTGACATAAGGAGTGCTCCCGATGAACCTGGGTTGGAACTCCACATAATTATGATTATAAAATTCCACAGATGATCACCTCTACATGTGACTCTGAGAACACAGTTGGGTCTCACAGCCCATTGCTTTCCTATTACCTGCTTTTTTCACCCATACAAGTGCTCATCAGTCCTATCTAGGTGATTCATTTAGTATTGTATCATCTGACTCAATTCATTTTTAATCCTGTGTTATGATTCATGTTGATCTGACCAAGTTTCAAAATATTTTTATTTTTAATTATTTCTTATTTTTTTAAATCATTTAGATTTTTCTTCCTCAATATCTACCATTTACTCTCCTTTATTGTCTTTATAATTCATGGATTCATTTTTCACTAATTAATGTTTCATGAATATATGTGCACATATATATATATATATATATATATATATATATATATTTCCTAAATGCATGAATAAAACATGCTCAGCTTTTGTAATGTTACTTGATCATGTTTTCAGTGCAGACTATTTGGTACTGTAACCAACTGCTCTATTATTATCTATAGAATACTATTTTTCCTGTTGTCAGGAACAGGAAAACTTGACTTTAATATTCAAACTTGATTTTAGTCTAGTCAGATCTAGACTACAATTATCACAATATCTACTTAACTTGATTGTCAGAGCATGTTTTAGACCCTATAAGTGCTCATGAAGACCACAACCATTTGTATCATAATATAAAAGTATTATTTATGCTTTTCAATCTGCATCTCTCTTGAATATTAGTAGAAACAATATAAAATCTGAAGTTACAGAACATGTTATGTGATAGAATTTTTATTTATAATTAGAGGCAGACAATTTGTCTATTACCTGCTTAATCAGCTGGGTACTGAAGCTACTCTCAAGTAAGGACAATGCAGTCACTTTCATGACTAAGCATAATTAGTAAAGAAAACAAACTTGATTTGTATCTTATAGTATTTAAAATAACATGTAATGTTATTTAAAGAATAAAGTGAGCTACCTTATTACTGGAGGTCAGTTCTCATTTTTGCTTGGTAAAATATTACTATTATTCCAACTTGAAGTGATAAGCTTCCATTAGCCCACATTCTTTTTTATTTTATTTTATTTTACAATACCATTCAGTTCTACATAACAGCCACAGATTCCCTTGTTCTCCCCCTTCCTGCCCCCCTCCCCTTCCCCCCAGCCCACCCCCTATTCCCACTTTCTCCAGGGCAAAGCCTCCCCGGAGGACTGAGATCAACCTGATAAACTCAGTCCAGGCAGGTCCAGTCCCCTCCTCCCAGATTGAGCCAAGTGTCCCTGCATAAGTCCCAGGTTTCAAACAGCTAACTCATGCAATGAGCCCAGGACCTGGTACCACTGCCTAGATGCCTCCCAAATAGATCAAGCTAATTAACTGTCTCACCTATTCAGAGGGCCTGATCCAGTTGGGGGCCCCTCAGCCTTTGGTTCATAGTCCATGTGTTTCCATTCGTTTGGCTATTTGTCCCTGTGCTTTATCCAACCTTGGTTCCATTAGCCCACATTCTAAGGATCTCATTAATTTAATACTTTCAATCCTTATTACCAAAATGCTAAGTACTGAAATCAATACATTTAAATCATTAGATTATATTATCAATATGCTGAATTATTTAGTTAATGAAATACCACTAATAAAACTTAATATTTAGTGTTAATGCATTAAAATTGTATTACATTTGTTAATGTGTTAAAATACTAAATGTCCTTTATAATAAAGGCAACTCATGTATTTGGCACCGCTTTTAAGTTTATAGTCTAAACTTTTTAACACAAGAGAATTCACTAGTTATTCTGTAAAGAAATTTTATGAAGGGAAGTTTTTTATTTGAAGCAATGAGTGCTGTGCCTTTAATTCTCTTGCTTTAAGAGTATATATCTAAGCCTTGTCAGGGCATTAGGACACCTATAGTAGGCTTCACTTTCTCAACTAAACCTGCTATTAAGTAAAACTTGCCAGAAAGATTATATTTTTTAAAGTATGTGTCATAGGCACTGTCAAAATTTAATAGTGCTGAGGACCTTTGTGCACACTGTCTGACTGTTTATCCTCAAATTATAAAATTAAAACCATAAATAGAATATAAAACATGAAAAATTACAGCAGTGAGCTGCAATTAAAAATTTCAAAGCATTAATCCTTTGAAAACAGTAAAATGTAATGAAATAATTAATAGCTTCACTGCTGAGCTGAACAATCTAAGTGATCTGTGCATCAAAGCCTAGATTTTCATAAAGTATTAGAAAAAATTAATCATTTCCATAAAGGGTGTTACTAATATTCTCAATTATGATGTGAGTTGGACAGTGCAGATTTCATGGACTTTCTGAAGTTTTGAGTTATAAAATGAAACATGGTTATAATTAAATAGAACTCCAAGCTCAACATACTTGGGATATAGAGATTGTAGTCCCTGCAAAAAAAAAAAAAATACTATCTCTGCTGTAAGATTCAAAAAAAAAAAGCCATAGAACATATAAAAAATCTCATTCATAAGATGAACATTGAACTTCTTTGCAGTGTTACATGATGTTGATTATATCAAATAATTTGTGGATTATATCTTTCTGAATATAGATATATGAAGAGAAAGAAAACATTGAAGAAAAGAAGTGCACACTGTATTAAATATTTTTGTCCAACCCCCTGGGAAGTAGAAAGATATGGTTTCACTCAGTCCATCAAGCTGAACTTGATCATTAGGAAGAGTCACATAGTAGGAAAGGAATCACTAGAACTAGTGTGATTTATTATGTTGAATTGAAGTTTTAACTTTTTTTTAAGTGAGTAACATTGACAGAGAGCTTGTTAGTGCTTATACTGATAAAGTCATATTTAACTTGTAATATCTCATGCATAAAGAAAAGGAAGAAAATAAAAGTAAAAGAAGAAGTCTAAGTGAGCAAGACACACAGGACCTGGACATAGGTGTTAATTGGGATAAAATTCTCTGGTGATTTTGGTGTCTTTGCTGGATTCCTGAATATCTGAATGAGTGGGTCTCTTATTCTTTTGCATTATTTTGGATTCTTTTCCTTGTGTTTGTCCTAGTCAACTCCTATGTGTTGGCTTTTGTATTTTGTTTTGCTGTGATCCCTTAGAGGCCTGTTTGTTTTCTAATGTTAAATGTAGGGAGTTGGATCTACGTAGGGGTGGGTAGGGTAATTGGGAGAAGTAGAGGAGAGTCACTGCTGGGTTGTATTATGTAAGGAAGGTATCTATTTTTCAATAAGATGAAAAAGAAAATTCATTGGTGGTAGTATATATAGCACACCACTGGGCTCCCCTTAACACTAAGGTCTAATCATACTTAAAATAATGTACTTTACAGATGATAAAACATTAAAAGATTGCAATAAATTGACATGGAAGGGTAAATAGTGTGATAATCTGTTATACATAGTAATCTAAAATTCATGTTTTGAATTGATAAAAATATGATTTGTACGTTTTTTACATTGTTTGCAAATTTCTCTGTTTTCTTTAAACTAGTAATTATTATTCCTAATCCTACTCTAGCTGGACGTAAGTATTTAACACAGCTTAATTATTAAGTTTAAAAGAAATCTGAAGAGCTGGAGAGATGGTTCAGTGGGTAATAGTGCCTATAGTGAAAACATAAAGATGAGTTTGGATGCCCAGCCTGGTCTGGACCACTAAACAAGAGCAAGTGATGGGCAGGAAGCCAGAAATAGCCTGATGGGGCTGGCTAGCCTGCTATGCTAGCTGAAAAACACCAAGCTCCAGGTTCTCTGAGCAATTCAGCTTTTAGGGAAAAGATGAAAATCGATCAAAGAGGACATATGCCATGCTGTCTTCTGGCCTTAGCATAGACATGTGTGGGCATGGACATATGGCCATAAATGCACATATACCACCCAGACACAAACAGAGTCAGACAGGTAGACACACAGACACACAGACACAGACACAGACACAGACACAGACACACACACATACACACACACACACACACACACACACACACACACGACACCTAAGTTTTAATATTTTTATAAGAAAGTTATTAAATAGCTACAGAATTATACTATACCAGACAGTTGCCAAAGATGTGATTGATAAAAAATTTCCCTCTTGTATTGTCTGTTAAATACATGTGTAGTTTCAAGCTCTTCTTTATTTGTTTAGCTTTTGTATTATTTTTTTCTCACATCTTATTACATGCAGTCATTACTTATGGCCAGAGATATTTATTAGCTGATTTTATGTCTTTTCTATCAAGGATGTCATCATAAACACAAACATATAATCTTCTGTAACTTGATTCATGGTTGTGGGAGAGATTATAAATGTTTAAAGTGTTATGCAGATGGTAGGATTACAAAACTATTCATTGAATGATTCAAGTTTCCTTAATAAATAAAACCTCACAAGCAATAGCAAATAAGGAAAATATTTTTGTTTGTTTGTTTTTAAATTTGTGATATTCAGTAACAGAAAAATTAGCTCGATAATAAACTTTACAAACAATGATAAATCCAAGAAAATCTTTACTATGAAGAGCACAGTAGCATATATCTAAAGATATATGCAGGATTTCTAGCTGAGTGTTTTCCAATTGGTTAAAATCTATAAATTATTGTGATTATCATATCACCCTGTTATGAACAAATTATGGTTTTATTTTGGGTGATAAAATCAATGCAAATGGATGTGATATTTCAGTGTACCCATGAAAGGCTTCCCTTGTACTTTGCCTGGAAGGGTATCTTGATGGAAACTTAGGACCCACTACAAGTATGGTGGTATAGTGCTGTGGGATGGTCTATATGTCAAATTGCTCTGATTAGTCAATAAATAATACACTGATTGGTCAGTGGCCAGGCAGGAAGTATAGGTGGGATTAACAGAGAGGAGAATGGAGAGAACAGAAAGGCAGAAGGGGTCACTGCCAGCCGCCGCAATGACAAACACCATGTGAAGATCCCGGTAAGCCACGAGCCACATGGCAAGGTATAGATTTATGGAAATGGATTAATTTAAGCTATAAGAACAGTTAGCAAGAAGCCTGCCATGGCCTTACAGTTTGTAAGCAATATAAGTCTCTGTACTTACTTGGGTCTGAGTGGCTGTGGGACTGGCCTGTGACAGAGATTTGTCCTGACTGTGGGCAAGGCAGGAAAACTCTAGTTGCAGTATTGTGTTACCAGAAATATTGTGCACGCTAATAAACTTATCTGGGGTCAGAGAACAGAAGTGCCACAAAATTAAACATAGAGGATAGGCAGTGGTAGCACATGCCTTTAATCCTAGCATTCCAGAGGCAGAGATCTACCTGGATCTCTGTGTGTTCAAGGATACAGCCAAGCATGGTGACTCATGCCTTTAATCCCAGAAAGTGTGCCTTTAATCCGAGGGAGTGATGGCAGAAAGCAGAAAGGTATATAAGGCGTGAGGACCAGAAAATAAAAGCTTTTAGCCTGGTTAAGATTTTAGGCTTTGGAGCAGGAGTTCAGCTGAGATCCATTTGGATGAGGACACAGAAACTTCCAGTCTGAGAAAACAGGATCAGCTGAGGAATTGGCCAGATGAGGTAGCTGTGGCATATTCTGCTTCTCTGATTTTCTAGCATTCACCCCAATACCTGACTCCAGGTTTGATTTTATTAATAAGACCATTTAAGATTCCTGTAACACTGCATGTCTCTGTCTCTGCAGCTCAATCAGTCCTCTTTCTAAGCCATACTGTAGGACACAGATGCTCCTTGACCTAGTGGGTCATTTAACTTTGCACTTCACAGAGAAATGCGAGCATAGAAACAAGACTCACAAGGCTGTTGTAAAGCTGAAAGAGAAGAATTGATGATTTCTTCCACAAATGAAAATTGGGTCACAGATGTTATCAGTTGAACTTTTATTTACCAATCACCTTACTTTTGAAGAAATGAGTTTTATAGCCATATGTTTAAAACTAAGTTTCAATGATACAGACTCTAAAGAGACTGAAATGGATTCCAAGCCAGTATGAAAGGCAGCCCTGCTGGTTTTGAAGAATGTGACCCAACTAGCAGTTAACTCTTATGGTTCTTACTGAAGACAGAACTTGGCATATTAGATTATAGCTTTGTGAGAAATGATGGGAGAGTATGTTGTGGTGTCAGAATTGCTTTGCATTTCTGTTGATCTGAGTGCAACAATCACCCTGGAATTATCTCTGGCCCAGGAACACCTTGTCCTTTTGGTTGGATGTAGATGAACTTTTCTTTGTGCTACCAGCTCACACATAAAGACATGGAGACTTTTTATTAGTTATGAAATTTGGCCTTAGTTTAGTTTTTTCCCCAACTAGTTCTTATCATTAGATTAACCTGTTTTTGTTAATTTACTTTCTGCTACATGCCTCAGTTACCTCTCCTCTGTATCATATGTCTGATTTCCTCAGTTTTTTGCTGGTGTCTTTTGCCATGCCAGATTCTAGCCCTGAGTTCCTCTCTGCCTGGAAGTCCTGCATATTCTCTCATGCCTAGCTATTGGCCATTCAGCTCTTTTATTAAACCAATCATAGTGACACATCTTCACACAATGTAAACAAATGTTCTGCAACATTTGGATATCCTCCTTTTGTGGGTAAGTTTGGGAAGACAGATAGGTGCTCTAACAGTCAAAAGAAATTAAGAGTCCTTGAATAACTGTTATCAAACTGTAGGGATTGGAACCCAACCTTCCACCAACTTCTGAAATCTCAAGATGGTCAGCTACTACTGCATACTGCTAAAGCTTAACATAAACAAATGTTAAAATAATTTAACATTAAAAAAAGCTTAAAATAATTGGAAACTGGTTAAATGAATGCTGCAAAATGTCATTTTATATGGAAGTAGTAGAGAGCTACTTTGACATTATTATTCACAACATAATCTACTCTGAAACTTGTTCTAGGATTCTTTTGTATTAAGTGGGTCTCCTTTCAATTTACTCCACATCCCTCCAAGCAATTCTTGAAACAAAATGATTCTACCCTTACTATAAAAAGAATGTCATTTCATATTGTATCTGTACATAGTTCAGCTCTTGCCCTTTTGGCACCATAGATCTGCTTTATAACTTGTGAGTGCACATTTATTAATGAAGCATCACTTGAATTTTATTAACTTAGTTTAAACCATACTTATTCAAAAAGGAAGAGTAAATTCATAAACAGTTGAGCAACATAATATGATTGCTACTCATCAAGGTGGACATGCACTAAGTTCCCAGAAAAGAAGATAAAGACTTTGAGTGATGGATATTAGTCTTACTGAAACTCTGTCAATTATCTACTGTGATCCTAAATTGAAAATATATAAACATTATGATGTTGTCAAATCTTTACATGTATCATAACAGAATAGTAGAAGGAAAACACTTTATATAGAGAAGCATGTAGACTTAAGAATGGGATATATTAAAAATCAAACCATTGCTGGTTGAAATATAAGTAAAAATAAATTCAATATGTTTACCAAACATTACAATATAGCAACAGAGTATATTGTATATTAATTCACTCTGCTTGCAATCATTTGGCCACTAGTATCATAAAAGATTATATTATTTCCTACTACTAGACTAGAGCAAGGTTAAAGCTCAAAATTCAGTCTGTATTATCTATAACACGTTTATTACCTTTGTACACTTGTTAACTCAAAAGATTTTAAGTTGAGCCACTGAATATCAGAAACTATTTCTATGAGTCATAAACCATGTACATACTAATCAGTAAATATATATCTATATACACATACATCATACAGATATTAGAATAATAATACATCAATATATTCAATAGAAATACTATAAAAATGAGGAAATAAACATGACAGTTATAAAACTCAATTGTACAATAACTCACAATGTCAAAGCAAGTATCTACAATTACATTTGTATACTCTCCTTTCTGAATTATTCTCACTTCAATGAGCTTCTCAAAGAGTTCTGGCTATTTACTTAGTTGGGAAAAGCAAACTACTATTCCTAATGTGTCGGGCATAATTTTGATTCTGTGTGGATTACATTATGCTTGTTTTTCACTAATTTTAACAAGATTAGTGATACTAAGGTGTAGTGATAAAAAGAGATCTACCAACAGACCTTCTATACTCTAAAAATATTACCACTTTTCTGCATATTTGTGGAATGATGGTCCAATTACCCATGAGATATGTGTTGGTCACTTTATCCAGCAAAAGAAACTTCTCCCTTTGTATACTGAGATACACAGGAGGTTTTGTGATAATGGAACTCTCAGTTTAGCAGAATAGTTGCTCTGTCTCACAGTGGAAGCATCATATCCTCTGATGATATGATCTCTAAGAAATATAGAATGTGGTAAAGGAAACAAAATGATAAAATTTTGCAACACAATCATGATGATGAACATTAAGATATGTATCATTCAGTCCTAAACTTTAACTCCTAGATCTATGAATCTTAGCTGTTGGAGAAAGAAGCAAGTTACTAAATACTGAACCATAGCATTAAACTACTTATTATATGGTGATATTTTATTTATGCTGAAATGTGATTTTATTTGAATGTTAATAAATAAAGTTGCCTGGAGATCAGAGGTCAAAGCAAACCATAAGCAGAGTCAGGCAGTGGTAGCACACGCCCTTAATCCGATCACATGGCAAGCAGAGTCTCTGTGTGGTCAAGGACACAGCCAAGCATGGTGAGATGAATCTTTAATCCCAATACCAACCATAGAGACATGGAGGTATGTGTAGACAGGCAGTGATGAGCAAGTCATGTGGTTGGGTTTAGAGCCAATGAGAAGGCAGAAAAGAAAGGCAATAAAAAGACAAGTCAGACAGGAAGAAGCTCTCTCTCTGGGAAAGTGATGGTGACAAGGTGGTGAGATAAGGTGGTTGTGACTCTCTGATTTCTTTGGCTATTTACCTCTGTATTTGGCTATGTGTTTCTTGTTTACTAAGACTATTTAGAATTTCATCTACACTATTATGACAAATTTTATAAAATAAATTGACCAGAATAAAGGATGTTTTGATGGTTATAAAGCCCCTTGTCCCAGTGTGTCTGTTAGGTTATTTCTAAGGTGACTTCCACCAACTATGCAGACAGATATTATCAAATTAATTGATAGCTAGAGGAGAAATAAAAACTAAAGAAAAGGTAATACCTATTACCAACCTTCTTAAGTAGAAAATCCCCCTAATATATCAACTTTCTTTATAATGGTAACTTAGTGTCCTTGATATCACCTGGGTATCAAAGTTAATGGAGATAGACTCATTGGGCTATCTGTGAGGATGTTTCTGGAGATGGTTAACTGAGAAAGGAGCATTGACACTTAAGGTGGTCTTATCATGGAACATTTGAGTCTCTAGAAGTCAACTCTGAGTCAAAGCACATTATTCATGGAAAATATTCAAATTATTTTACTTTCCCCAATATGTACTTACCATGGCAAAATAGAATAGAGAATTTGGGAAATCCCAAAGAAAATAATGAGTTCCAGGAGTTCTCTCAAGGGAACCAAGATTTGCCTTCTTTCCAATATTTTGTGTTCCTGATCTGAGTCTGAGACTGGGTGGCTATGTTGTGTGAAAGTACTGTGAATTCAGGCAGGCTTTTGTTTACTGACTTGAATTTCACTGATACTCCACTTCAGGGAATGCTTTTATAGACTGTCAACTTGTTTCATATCTTGTTGGGGCCATGCCTCTATGTATTTTTAACCTGTTGTAACTATAGATGCTGTCCACGCCCATAGTGGGGGAGGACAATGGCACTTTGCTACACCCACCCTGGGATCCAGTTACTCCCACACAATTAGGTTTTTCAAATGAGTGGGTCAGTCTCCACTCAAAGTTCTAATCATATAAATAGCTCTAATTGATAGTATCAGTGTGTTGGATGATAGGTTATAACTCATTAATCTTCAATCTGTAAGCAATTCTAAGATCCTGATTCTTGAAAACATTTCTTGACTTGTGGAAAGGGCTCAGTATTTAAAGCGCTTGTCTTGAAAGAATGCTGACTGGGATTTGAATGTCTGGAACCAAGTTAAAGATAGGCTTTCTTCTCAGTAATCCTCAGTGCTCCTATGTCAAGACTGGAGCTGGAGCAGGAGAATTTCTGAAGTGACTGAGGCAGAAAACTGGACATATACTATGGTGTGCACCAAAAAAACCCCTAAAAACAACAAAGAAAGTCATTGTCCCAAGTAAGGTAGAAGATGAGGTCCTGTAACTGGGCTTCTATTTCCATATACACCATGTCAACATTTACATATGTGAGCACAAACACACTCACATACTCTAAAAAACAGTGTGCTCATTTTCTATTAAAAAATGTCTTCTGTAATTCTACCTTCTCTGAAAAATAACTGCAATTCAAGCAGTGTGGATAAAGATAAGAAAATAACTACAGCCCTTGTACTTTCTTTGGAAAGTTAGCTTAAACTTTCAATGTAAAAGGTACAAAACATGAACTCCTTCTGGTAGAGAGGACGAACACAAAGACAGATTTTAGCAAAAACCTTGGAGTTGGAAAAAGTTAGCCTTGGCAATAACTGAAATATCCACATATTTTCTCAGGAAACTCAGGGACTCAGGAGCAGGTTTGAAGCTTTGTCTCTCCCTTTCAATATCAGAGTCACAGAACATTTGTAGGCAGGCTATTTAAGTGCATCATATAGTTTGCTGTTGATAATTACATGCTTACTTAAAAGTCAGAGTCTTAATGAAATATGTCTATCAAGAACAATACAGTGAAATCCAGAAGAACTATGATATTCAACCATTGTTTCCTATCTACATATTGTTTACTTAAATTCATGACATTTAATATAAACAGCAACAATTAATTTAATATAAGCTTATGTGTTTGTCAGTTTTATGTAAATTTGAAATTATATTTTCTATTCTGCTGGATTTTTAAAAGAGCAAAAGAAAAGTGGTGAATAGAGGACCATGAAAAGAGAAAGAAAATCCTCCCTGGTATTTTGTCAGCTTGGCACTCAGAAATCCTTGGGGGAAACCTGCCTTTTGAATTCAACTTAATAGAAAAGCCCCTATGAACTCTGTCATGAGAATAACTATTACAGAATTTGACACAGGAGTAGACAAGCAGAATCACTGCAGCAGAAAATCCTATAGCAGTAAACCTAAATTTTTCTTGACATGGAAGTGTAAGTTTGGTAATTAATTAAGCAGCTGGATCTAGCTGATGGCACAGTAAGCTTGAAGCACAATTCTCCCCATGATGGAGAATTCTCCTTTCATGGCGAATAATTTCAATCACAAATAACAAAATTATAGCTAAAATGTTAAAGTGATTTTGGATTACTGGAAGTATGATTTACTTGATAAAATAATGTGCCAATTGCAATATGTTTATTTGAAACACTCAGTAGTTATGGAAGTATATGTGGATAATCCATTACATCTAGAAATGTAAAACTTGCTTACTAAAGTTTCGATGTTAAAGGAACAAATAGCCCTTACAGTGCATATAATTTAATTCAATTATTTATTGTAAATTCTAAATATTTTAAAAACGAATATTGTTAGAGGACAAACGATACATTCTTATTCTGCTTAGGATAGAGGAAAATGTGTTAAGTTCTATGTTAGATTAAATAAATTACTTTCTTGTAGCAAATAAAAGCTACTTTCATTTGTTTTATTTTTCAAACTACGTGATTAGAAAAAAGTTGTAGACACAAAGTATTAACGTGATGAAGAATTAAATGGCCTGAGGTTTTATTCTGTAGATGAGGTACATCACTCTGCTGCAGGTGCGTATCTGCTGAGGGGGACTCCCAACTCACAGGAGAGGAACTGCAGTGCTCAGAGCAGTGACAGTAGCCATGAGATCAGTAATTTCCTAAATGGCCCCAATTTCCTCTGCCTCTGTATCCATAGAGTACCATTAAATTTCCAGGTGTCACCTGCAGGAACGTGGGTTGAGAGAAAAGACAGGGACTCTAATTTTAGCCAAACTGGAGAGTTTATTCTGAAGAAAGTGAATCTTGTTTCATTGCATCCAAAGAAAACACTTTATGTATTGAGATGCTATTCATTTTATAAACACAGGTGGAAAAACCTGACAGTCTATCTCTGCCCACAAGTATGCAATAACTGAAGAGGCCTATACAGAACTTGTCTGCTGGCAATTGCCTGGTATACATCAGTTTATCCTCTGACTGGGTTAATACTGAAACACGTTGGTATTAGTAATGTAAAATATTGTGTTTTATATCGGTCTTCCTGCTATACTATTAGTTCTCACCCACCTTTTCATCACTTCATTGTTTCCAAGTTTACTTTTGCAAAATTGATTTCTACAACTGACTTCATAAAATTTTAACAACAAAGATGTGAAACGTGTGTTAAAATAACATGTACACCTAAGTATAGGTACACTTTGTCCACAAATGAATATGTCACACTCAAATTACATGTATCCTTGTGGGTGGTGTGATGAACATAATGTGTGTTACAGTAAAACAGTTACTATTTGTGTTGTTTCTACCAACCACAAATTAATGATAATAATATGCTAAAATTCGAAATAATCTCCAGGTTAATTATCATCTTTAACCAAATAATTATATAACTAACTAAGGAGAATACAAAGTTAATGAGGAAGTATAAAATTCATAGATGACAGACAACTATTCAGTGAATGAATATTATTGTTCTTATTTAATGGATAGAGGAACTGTATGTAGTTAAGAAGCTTCCTTTTCCCCTTCCTCAACCCTACCAAGTAAGAAAGGAAAGCAAGGGTCCAATTCAGGAATGCACATTCAGTTTCTGTTTTTCCTAAAATAAATGACCAAGGTGCTTGAATACATTCATATTGACTTTAATGCTCTAATTGACACAGCAGTCAAAAACTACATAAACCATCTCTCTCTCTCTCTCTCTCTCTCTCTCTCTCTCTCTCTCTCTCTCTCTCTCTCTCTCTCTCTCTCTCTCTGTGTGTGTGTGTGTGTGTGTGTGTGTGTGTGTGTGTGTGTGTGTGTGCACTCCTGTGAGTGATGATTCAGACACTTGTGGGGCAGAGTTCAAATTTAGATATCCCTTTTCAGGTACCATCTCTCTTTTTTTCTGAAACAGAGCCTATCACTAGACCGGCTAGCCAACAGACCCCCAGGAGCCTCCTATTTCTGCTTGTTCAGAGCTGGGATTACAAGCAAATGCTTCCCTTGTTGGTTCTTTATGTAAATTAAAGGCAGCAAACTAGTTGAGTAAAAGACAAGCCCCTTACTGATTGTGCTTTCTCCCTAGGCAAGGATAGACCTTCCTAGTTACCTGTCTGACTGTCTCCTCTAATTTCTGGGAATTGAGCCCAGGACATTATTACTATTATGTAAACACCCTATCACTGAATTTTATCTTAAGACTTAAAAAGCTAAATTTTATTTCCTTTCTATCTTAGGTTTTAACCATTTTTTTTAGGATACATAGAAAGAGAAAAGAAAATGTCTGTAAAAAGCAAGAGTGAAATATTTGGAGGACGACGATTGAGAAACCAGAATTAGAAGTTCTTGGTTTTATCTTCATATTATTTTAAATTGATAATGTTTATGCCTTTTGTCTTAGCAACTCATTCTGTAGGAAAGCATGTTAAGTAAGAAAAAAATCTTTCTGCTTATTACAATGTACATAATCATTGAAAAAACAAACCTCTCTGCAAATAGTGTCATAATTCCATGAGTAGTTTCCAGTGTAATATATTCCTATAAAATATTATCAAGATCAGGTTAGTAAATACATGGTACTATATATTCTATGGCAGGGACTTTATGCAGAAAGCTTCCAATTTATTAGCAAAAATCAATCTTTTGTCATTTTATACAGAGTTCAAAGCCTTCCACTATCATCATTAGGAAAGATTGATCATAATACCAAAATACCACAACGAGTGTGAACACTGACAGAGGCCTGCAGGTAATTTTTTCATCTCTAATTTTCTGCTCACTACATTAGGCAGAATTCGGGATGGTATCATGCAGGTCCCTGCTTCGACTCTTGACTCAGATGAGCACACAATAGTTTTATGTGGCAGTTGTCCTTTCCTGCTGGGATGATTTTATGTTTTATTGTTTTAAGAAATGAGAGAAGAGGAAAAAAGAAACAATTTAGGTGAAGAATCAACATAAGAAGAGATGGAAAAAAACATGAAGGAAAATCTGACAGTACGTCCTGTTAAGGAGTGTCAGAGCTGTCAGGGCTGCCAGTGTGGAGAATCCCCACGGAGCTCTGCATCCTCTGGAATATATAATAAAGAATATGGTTCTAGTCACATCCAGAATGCAGGGCATTTCCCCATGGCACTATGCCTAGTTATTGCCCCTTCTAAAAATGAGAACTGATTTTATTTCTCTCAAAATTTTAAGGTATTAGGTACAGAATACTTTAATCATACATACTGAGAAAGAAACTAAAAGAGATACTAACATATTGACTCTGACCCCCATAAAGAATTAGAACATGGCCAATTTCTTAGAAACCCTCTTGGTTTGTTAGACCCTACCAACAGCTAGTAGGAAGTTTACTGTAGGAAAATTATCATTTCCCTTGCCAGGAGAGCTCTGACTCTTTTAATTGCTTGAAAGTCTCAAGTTCACAGGTTTGGAATTTAATTGAATTTTATAAATAAAAATTTTAAAATGTATTATAAACCTTGTAACAGGTGGAATGAAGTTTTACAAGCTAAAAGATGGAGGCTATCAGACAATGTACAGCTGCTGTTTTATTGGGTCAGATTTTCATATCAAATATAAATCTTGGCTATGAAAATGGATACAGTCTTTACTTACTTTTCTATTGCTGTAGTAAAACACCATGACCATGGTAACATACATATAAAAAAAAACCTTATTTGTATTACAGGTCCAGAGTATGATGACTCATGATGATGAGGTGGATGTAGCAGGTAGCAGGTGGTTGGGGATCACAGCTGCAAGCTCACATCCTGAACTGTAAACAGGAAGCAGGGATAGGACACCTGCAATGGCACATGGCTGTAGAAATCCCAAAGCTGACCCAATGTGACATACTTTCTCCAGCAAAACCAACACCCCTTAAACTTACCCAAATGGCACCATTAACTGGAGTCAAGTATTCAGGGTTCTGAGAATAATGGAGCAAATTTTATTTAAACCACACATAAACACACCAGTGTTACACCCCATGAGAACTGCTATATGACATCTTATTTAGTAAAATGAGGGAAAAGGACATTCTTCATGCAGGTGATGAGTTATTACATTCAAGTTGAGAAATACAGACACCAGCTAAGATCACAATGTATTATACCGGGAAAAACATATCTCAAAGACACATTTTTTTTTTTCAAAAACATGTTGAAAACTAAAGGTAAAGAAGGAAAGGTAATGTCAGCTTACACTGTGAGGCAAGTACCAACTGATTTCTATGCAAGAGAAGGATGTATCCCTGGCCCCTGAGGAATAATGTAGACGATGTCAGTATTCTAGAGAATAGGTTTAGATATATACACACTCAAAGAGAAGAGGAGGAGGTGGTAAAGAACAACCAGAGATGTAAGAGAGTGAACTACCAGCCATAGAATGCTTCAAGAGATGACTCACTGTGCCTCCAGGGGAGTAGATCTGTGCCTGCCCCTTGATTCTAGCACATGGATGCAAATATTGGACTTTTACCTCCAATTATATGAGCGAATAGTATGCTTTTGTAAGCAAATGCACTTGGGATTTAGTACAACAGCCACAAAAGCTAATGTCAATTTTGACTTACATGCAGAAAAGCATAATTCTTCTACTTGGTCTGTTCACAGCTCAGCACCACTACTAATAGTGAAGGCCCATGGGAGGAATTTATTGCTTCTTTCCCTAATAAAATAGATTTTAATATGTCTTATAGATATTTAAGACCAAAGATTGTGGGTAAGCCTATTTTTTTATTACAAAAGTCATATACTATTAAACAGATAAAATATAGACAGCTATTTTTAGGTGAAATTTCAGTGTTTAAAGGGTCACTTTTGAAAATTTTTGACAATAAATAGAATCCTGGCTTGGTCAATATCAGAAGTGTTTCACAGAAAACATCGAAAATCATGTGTTCCTATCATCAATAAATAAGCATTAAAATAACGATGAAACCCAGCCCCAAGTAATGGATATTATCAACTGAAAGGAGTATTTGTACTGGAATATGTAGAAGTAGATTAATGCATTCCAAAACAGAATGGCATTACATGTATTTCAGATATGGAACAAGAGACAATGTAGTATTGACATCAGCACTATTAAACTCATACAACTTAGAAACTGTGAGTTTCTACAACTGTAAAAGGATTCTGGTGTGAATAAACTTATTCTTTGGATGGTTTGTGATACTTTAACAAAACTTCCAAAGACTGGAAAATTAACACCAGACATTTATTTCTGAACACTCTGGAACCAGAAAAACCCCCTCCATTAACTCAATCTTCATGAAGACCATTTTTGTTAGCAAACGGATGCACCTCATACATTCACCAAGCTGAGGCTCATAGAGAAAAATAGAACTTTGTGCTATCCTCTCTGATAATGAGGCCTCCAATCCATGGCCTCGCATCTTTACTTTGATTACCTGACTGTAGGACCCCCTTCTCTAAAAGATATGCTTTGGGTTGGGTCATTAAATATTCAGTCCATGGCCAATGTACATTCGCTTTTAGAAGACATTCCCTATCTATTTTTTCATGAATTTATGAGTAAAGGAAAGTTGACACTTACCAAGTCCTGGTCTATATTTGAAAATATATCCTTAAAACCACTGGGTTTATGCATTACCTTTCACTGTGAGTTCTTATTTCTTGTTTTGTTTTGTTTTTAACACTGAATTTTTGCATTTCTTTAAGCAATGGACAATAGGAAACGTCCATTTGATCCATGAGTGATTTCTGCTTAATGAGAACATTGCAGCCTGGCTGTGCTATGATGTCATTGAGAATGGATTAGTCATAAAACACTGCTAAGTCACCCACCCAAATAAGTCAGGTGAGAATAAACAGCATTAAATAAAGGAAATAGGTAAACAGAATACTGTTTGTTTAATGCTAGTTTAGAAAAAGGGTTCACATAATAAAGTTAAAAAGGGGTGCTCCTGTAACCTGCAGTTGCAGTCTCTAGTTACCTGACCCTGTTTTGTGGGGTCTGTAAATGCACTGTGTAACATGGTTGGAACATACTGATGGAGGAGAATAGTCTCAGTCACTGAGGCTGAGAAGCAGAAAGCAAATGAAAAGGTTATTGGGTCCAATATTTATTTCTAAAATGATTTACATATGCTAAATTTTTTTCTAATAATCCTTACCTACCAAAACTCACTCATCTCCCCAAAGTGATACTTTTTACAATATTCAAAGCCCAAATTAAATAAAAGGATATAGGACAACTGAGGTGAGAAACCAACAGGGTGGCTCTCTGCAGAATGCACCAAAAACACCTGAAGGGGCAATTTAGTACATTCCACTGTTGTGAGGATACACTGGTCCCTGTGAGACCCTGGAATAGACAAACTCAGTGCGGGAGGTCTTGAGCCATTGGTAGGAAACCTCTGTGTATATTTGGGTGGCTAAGGGGGCAAGCAGGGCATGAGAGGTGAGGAGAGGCAGAATATGAATCCAGATTCGTGAGGGATGCCACAATCTGTGAATACTGTGCAGATTTTATTTAACTCCAAATGGATCAGCTATTGGACAGCTTGAGCAGAGGAATGACTTGATTTAATCCTATAAAAAACTGCTGTGTTTCTTCTAAGAGCAGATTTATACAAATATTCAACAAAACAAAACCCAATTCAAATAAAAATAACAATAAAAGAGCAGTGTGCCATCTCCATCAATATTATCCATTCTTACATTAATTTATGATTTTATGTGTTGAGACAGTGTTCCCTGTTGGCCTGGAGTTCCTCATATAAGTTAGCTGTCTGTCCAAGGATTTCTTTGTGTTCAATCTCCTTAGCTTTGGAATTTCATGTGTGTGTGTTACCGGTCTTGAGCTTTTTTTCATGGTCTCTAGTGAAATTATTTAGATAGTAATGCAAACACTTCAATGGACTGAGATGTCTTCTTACATTTCACAAATGGTTTTGGAGTTTAAGGAACGAAATTAATTGGCAGAGCTTTTTCCTTGAATGTGAGGGATCTTCCATTCATTTCCTACAGCAAATTACCAAGCAAACACAAACAAGCCCTAACCATTTTTGTATCCCACCCTTCTCATATTTTACCAGTTGTTATCCATGCTTAGCTTTATTTCATGGATTGTATCAGCCATATTTCATAAACTTCACATAAATATTACATAAATAGAATGCAATATAGGTAAAAGACTCACATCATATCATTTCCTTATACAAATAATGGAAATCTCAAACCATTTTATAATAAATCATCTTTACATACAAACATACACAAACACACACACAAATATTGAGCACATGTTATAATACCTTAGTAATAATATATAATATTTACATTTATCCTCAGAGTTTTTATTCTAAAGGATGCACTACTTATATAACAAAATAAAAGTTAGTGGGATAAGGACCAATTTGTTTACCAACACACACACACACACACACACACACACTGATGTCCTGGTATAGAATGCTTTTTTTGATAAGATACTATGTGTAATCAAGGAAATACGTACATAATATAAAAGTCATAGGCATTTTATGATGACAAATTCAGATTATATTTAGAGAAAACAATCATAAAAACAATCAAGTACTTCCTGCATTTTGCATAAAATTGACCTTATTTAAGGTTCTCTGTGATTTTCCTATATTGTAAGATTTATTTATAGTAAATAAAATTTTCTATGAAAACAAATCCCTAGGCAAGAATAAAACCCAGTGTTCACTTGTCAGGAAGAATTCCTTTCCTGAGGGAAAAACTGCTGAATTTGCAATGTGCTTGATTAGACTATTTTCAGATCACACTTTGACAAGGATTTCTGCTGGAAGATGGGATGGTCAAGGCTTTTTAAAATTCATAGGCATTTTTCTCCTTCACTAGATGAAAAGCTCAGCATTGAACAGCATTGAACATTCCACGGAGGTTCAACCACCACCTCCCAAAAGAATTCCGATATTCCAGTCTCCCTTCTTATCATGAAACTTGTACAACTTTGACAACTATTTTTTCCACTGAACCAGAATCATATTACTATGGGACAAGCCACGATATCTAATTTTAGTTTTGCAGAGAGTGTTGTTTTCTTGCTTGCAAAGCTTCTCTTTCCCTGTGAATTTGTGTAGTGGGATGTGTCAACTTGGAGTTAATCTTTTGTACTTCCTCTAAATAAATACAGAATTTAAAGAACTGATATGGAATATTGATGTTTCAGTATCTATTTATATTGTTATAAAATTTAATCTTAATCATGGGTATAATGCTAACTTCCACATTTATTAGGTAATTTTTAATTTAGAAGCTTATTATTAAAAATATGTAAGGGTGTATTCAGTGAGGTAAGATGGATTTGGAGATACTTTTGAAGGGATCACTATTTAAGAATTGTCTTGCCGGGCGGTGGTGGCACATGCCTTTAATCCCAGCACTTAGGAGGCAGAGCTGGGCAGATCTCTGTGAGTTCAAGGCCAGCCTGGGCTACCGAGTGAGTTCCAGGAAAGGCACAAAGCTATACAGAGAAACCCTGTCATGAAAAACCAAAAAAAAAAAAAAAAAAAAAAAAAAAAAAAAAAAAAAGAAGAAGAAGAAAAGAATTGTCTCTCTGAGATTTAATGCTCTGCGTCTTAGGCCTGGTCTAAACTTGAACTACAGGACCGTCTGCTGCTTTTTGCCTGCATTTCTCTAACCAAGTTTCCTGTCGTGCTTATGTGGTGGTGTCATTTGCTTTTCAAAACAACTTCTTTTCTCTATAATATCTGCATCATACTTTATAGTTTATAATGTTTCTCATGCATCATATTTCAGTATACATCTACAATAATACAAAAGTAATCTTATGTACTAGTATATAATTGCTTCTTTATATCATTTTTATTTTTCTTTGTGTTTAAGAGCTCGCACATATTTATTTTAAATTGGATACTGGCAGTTACATAGAAAAGGCCAGATTGATGCCACATTCACTTTCAAATGTGCTGAATAGAAAATATGTGCAATGGAAGCTGGATCAAACACAGTTCAGAACAAAATGAACACTATGATTTCTTTTAGGCCACGTTTAGGAAATTGGGTAATGAAATAACTACTTTTCATCATTATGGGTTGGCTTCTAGAATGAAGAAATGTCATGCAGAAACTTGGATGACAGCTTTGAAATCTGGCTCTTGTGTTCTTTCTAATGTGTTGAAAACCTCTGTGTGGATTATTTCTTAAGAAACATTGCTCTCCTCTACATGAGAACACCATAGTTGAGCTTCCTCTATGAAAGTCCTCAAATGTGACTCATACAATCAACACTCTATTTCCTTTCAGAGATGTGTATCTTCTTTTTCAAGGAGTCTCCATTAAATATTGCAAAAGATCCAACAATATTTCATGTCCAAATGATAAACTCTGAAGATTTATAGCAAAAATAAATATGGTATAGATATCATGCAAAGAGAAAATAGAATGCTGAAGTAACTATAAGTAGATGAATCTTGAGTGATCAGCCTAGGAGGATACCTTAAATATCTTGCCATAGTGATGGTCTCTTCATTTGAAGTGAGCTGTCCCTGAGGATCTTGGGACTACCAGAGAATATAAAACCTACAGATTCAAAATTTAAAATAATAAACAAAACATACCTATAGTGTTGTATTTAATTTTGTAAATGTGAAGATTTTCTGAAAGCCCGTGCTTTATCCAAAAGATATGAGATACATATTTAAACAAAGCACTTCATCATTTTTATTTTATATTTTTGTGTTATAACTGTAAAATTACAAATTATCCTTTTCTTCATCTGAAAACATATATCCTTTTGTCACTTTTAAATTTTTATCTATATAAATTTGACAAATTTTGGATATATGATTTACACATGTATACAATTATACTTTGGAAGATTAATAAGTAAGCAGTAGAACGGGATAGAATGAAATAGAATAGTGAAGAAAGCATAGACTAGAAATTAAAATAATATAATATGCTGACTTTGAATACTTACCATGTTCTAGAATGTCTCAGCACTTTGTTTTCATTCCACATGGCAGCGTGATGAAAAAGAAAACATGAGAAGACTTTTTCTCTTCAGGAAAGCTCTGTAAAGTCTGATCATCATTTTCTTTTAATTTAGAATATTCTACAGAAAGGAAGTGCAGATTACAGTGTTAACTCATCACTAACAAACAGCCCAGTAAACTTCAGAATATTAATCTTAGAAATGTAAAGGAAAAAGGATAAATAAGTATTTGGAAATTTCTACAAAGCTTTACACAGGTGACTCACAAGCTTAATGAGATATATCACATAATAATTATTATGGGGAAAAGATTTCTAGTTTTTGCAGTCCCAATAACAATCTGTGATCTCATGAGCAAAAACCTTGGTTCTTATTTGAGGCACATTAGCCCTGTGTGTGTGTGTCAAGTGCTTAACTGGCTAGAGAAAATATAATGTTAGGACAGAACCACTGTATGACATCTGGAGTAGTGTTGGGAATGCCTAAGGTCAACACCCACTGCATCTGTGGACTCCCAAGTTAGAGCTGCATCATTTTGAATTCTATTATTCAGAATGTAGGGAGTGATACTCTATAACTTCTCTACCCTCACTTCCAGTTTCTTTTTTATGAGGAAAAGGCTTAAAACTTTGCTAATATGATCATTTTGCCACGTGACTTCTTGAGGTAAAAGGGTATCACGGAAACAATAAGATTTTCAGTATGTGTCCTGGTCTAGATGACAGCTTCACAAGCCTTTGAAATCAAAGTTACTTAGATGTGTCCTATGACCTAAATCTTCCTAAGTTCTCAGTTTGCCCCTCCTCCCTCCTATAGTTTCCTTGGTTCTCCTAGACAATTTCACTTCTTTTCAATATATGCATACCACAGTGAAAATAAATGCTGTCTTATTGAGATTGGCTTAATATATCCTCTTAAGTGCCACTTTCCACATTTCTGTTTATGGCTGAACACCTTCCATTTTGCACACATACCATATTTTCTTCGTTACTCTATTTTCAGACACCAAAGTTGGCCCAATAAACTTGCTATTGTAAATACATGCAGAAATAAACACTGATTTACAAGCATCTATGGCATTTGTTGACTCAGAATCTTTAGGTAATTACCACAGAGTTATATAGCTGGGCTCTATGGGACATCCAGGTCTGGCTTTCAAGAAACCTTGATAAAAATTTCAATAGAGTTGAGACTTACTTATGCCTGCCAGCAATGTATAAGGATTCCATATTGACAACACCTTTCCAGAATTGATGTTTACTTTTTTACTGATTTTCTTCATATTTTGATAAATTCACATGAGGATTAAATTTACATTATTTCTATTTCTCTCTCTGCCCCTCCAGTTCCTTCTAGGGCTCCTAGTCCCTTTCAAGTTTGTGACATCTTCCTCTATATGTATTATTGTCAAATGAACACATACACACACACACACACAAAAAAAAAAAAAAAAAAAAAACTATCTCCTTTTAGTGTTGCTTTCATTCCATGTGTTTAAGCTTGACCACTTGGAATTAGAAAACCGAGCAGGAGCTCATCTCTGGGGAAGACAGAGGCTCCTTTCAGTAGGCAGTCATTGCCTGTAGCTTTATATAATTTTAACTGTGCTATAAGAGTGAGGTTGGTTGAACAAATATTCATGTGATTGCTAGCTATATATATATATATATATATATATATATATATATATATATATATATATATATATATAATCTTTTGCAAATGTATGTTCATTTAATTAATCCATTGCATGATGAATTAATTTCTTATTGGAGGAAAATATTATAAATGTATTTCATGACATAGACTCAGGAAATGGCTTCTAAATATGACTCCAGTCACCCAAGAAAAATAAAAAACAGGCAAACAATGAAACCTCAATAAATTCAAAGCTTCTGTAGGAAAAAGGAAGCAGATAATCAGATAAAATATAGTCTACATTACTGAATAAAATCTTTGCTATTTGTAATCTGACAAAGGAGTAATATCTAGAATACACAAAGAACTTAACAGAGCACCAGTTTAATAACCAACCAGCATAATGTTAATATTATTCTACTGTCTGGGGAATCTGTATCTGCCCAGTTGGAGAGCATATTACTAATTAGCACCATGTATGGGAAATAAGTATGACCTTAAATAAGTTTTGCATTTACCTAAAGTCAACATCAATGCATCAGGTATCAGATATACACAGAAATCTCACTGCACTTTTTTTTAAGATCTATAAACACTTTCAATCCGCATATATGTGACTGAATAGTAGCTTTCAGTAGCGTGGCTATAGAAAAAACACATCTCTTTGGAAATGAATGATTTTTCACGTTTGTTCAGAAGTAATTTGTACATCTTAAGTACTGAGACATCTTGTTTTTAGGTGGATATTTCAAACTGCGGGATTCACGATCCATTTTACAATATTTGACTATATGCAATAAACTAATATTACCATGCTTAAATCAAATAATAATTATGATTCTATACAAAATTACTAAAATATGGTTTTATTGAAAATAATTATAACATTTAAGACCCAAATAATTATTTTGTGTCATCAATATATATGTTTTAAGAATTGTTTTTTATTAGTTCATTTTTTTAAATTTATTTAAATTCATTTTAATTTAAACCAATGAATGTCAATTTCTTTAGAATGTTACATTTATATTTAACAAGAGACTATAAAAATTATAAATGCCTACAAATACTTAAACATTTAACAAAGTGATGTATTTTTAATCTTTGAAATAACAGTTTAAGAAGCATAATAATATAAAGCAATGTGCTAATAACATTGATCTTAGTAAATTCGTAAGTATATTTTAGCATGTCTGTGATAAATTTGAAGAAATTTCCAAGGATGTAGAATATAGAGACTTATGTATGAATCATGAAAGTCCTATATTTTGGTTACTTCTCAATATAGAATGAAATTCAGTTATTTGAAAAAAAGATGAATGAATAATAAGAATATATTATTAGAATACCAAAAAAGTAAGATTAATTCAGCCACAGATTTTTTGACAGTCTCAGGAAAACAGAATAATATTAGTTTTTAATTTGAAAAATCATAAATCATAAGGGATTTCCCAGGAGTACAAACATGTCTGTTATTGGAAACAATTTTGATAATGTTATTGGTATGTGGAGATACAGATCATATCCACATACAGTGTTTCTGTTTTAAAAATGGGAAAAGTAAAGGAAAGACAACGAGATTATAATTGGTTTCTAAGGGAGACTGAATTTAGTTTGCAAGGTGGTTGGACATTTTCACCTAAGTAATACTGAGTTAGAGAAAGTTATTAGGAAAAGAGTTGTGAAATATGAACCACCCTGGTTTACATGACCACATTTTCTGTGGAAGTTGTATTGATTGCAGAAAATGGAGGCTAAGAAGCAGAGCCTGACCGAGGCAAAGTGAGCGAGCTGAGACCTCATCAAATGTGTGTTTTGGCAAATGAGAACTGTCTGGTAAATAAATAGACATTCAATAGATTATAATTTGTATATAGCTCCAAGGCTTCTGACTATGTTTGTATTCTTTATGCCTGACCAGGCTTTTGTTAGTGATCGACTCTTAAGGTAAAATAAACTATTTCCCAAGTTGCTTTTGGTTATGCTGTTTGGTTAGTTATTAACACCTAAGCAAGCAGGTGTCTGAGTTTTGTTTTGTTTTTTGTTTTTTGTAGGGCAATTAACAAATGGAATTTTCTGTCTTCTAAAGTTTTTCCTAGTATTTCAGTCTCTCTTGGAATTCCACCAAACTCTATTGACTCAAGTCTTCAGAAGCTGGGCTAAAAGCCATTGGGTAGCTTGTACATTGTGGAAGGCAGGCACCTGGGCAATGGCATTCATACTCACAGAGATGCTACGTTTGAATCAGTCATAACTCTAACTTGTACTCTAGAGTTAGTTCCAAGGAAGAGCTGATGCTCTTTGGATATAGATAAGAGCACTGAGCTCTAATATACATAGAGCCTGACTGCTTTGCTGTCTTGAGATTTCCTCACCCAAACAAGTTAGCTCCTTTTGAATTCAGGTTAACTCAAGTTCATAGAACTTGAGGAGAGTGCAGCCAGGATTTTGCCAGTATATGTGGCATTACTATACTTCAGTCCAATTCCTGATAGAATCTGCAATGCTCAGATATCTCATGTGACTAGCTTTCACTTTCAATATTTCCTCTGTCATTGTATTTATTCTAACTTCTGATGTCCTACCAAAATCTGAACCAGCATTCTGTTCTTTCAAAATCCCATTATAGTTGGCAAGTTAAGCTTTTCTTATAATATTTTAGACTTTTCTATCACAAAATTAAAGTTCTTTAGCCCTTTTGCTTCAAATCAACTCTAATATCTAATAAGTACATGGTCAAGTTTATATAATAATGGACACATTTGTGGTACCAAATTTCTGCAGTAGGTACTGTGGTGTTTTGAAAGAAAATGTTCCCTAAAGGGAGTGAGACTATTAGGAGAACAAACATAGTATGTACTCAGTCACAAGTGGATACTAGATGTAAAGCAAAGGATAACCAGACTACAACCCACAGCTCCAGGGAAGCTAGCTAACAAGGAGGACCCTAAGAGGGACACATGGATTGCCCTGGGAAGGGGAAATTGGTGAGATCTCCACGAGTAAACTGGGGGTGAGGAGGCCAATAGAGGGTAGGGGATGGGGGATAAGAACATAAGAAAAGAGGATGGTTGATCTGGAGTAAGGACGGAGTTGGAAAGCAATGAAAGAGATACCATGATAGAGGGAGACATCATGGGGATGGGAGAAATTGGGTGCTAGGGAGGTTCCCAGTATTCTACAAGGATAACCCCAACAATAGTGGAGAAGGTGCTTGTACTGGTTTAACCCAATAATCTAAGTAGTGAATACCCTAATTGTCATCACAGAGTCTTCATCCAGTAACTGATGGAAGAAGATGCAGAGATTCAAAGCCAAGCACCAGGAGTTCAGTTGAAAAGAGAGAAGAGGGATTCTGTGGGCAAAGGGCCTTATGATTATGAAAGGGAAACCTACAGAGACAGCCAAACCGAATTAGTTGGAACTCATGAGCTTTAGACCAACAGCTGTAGAGACTCCATGGGACTGCACTAAGCCCTTTGCATAAGTGAGACTTTACTGTTGTGTGTAGCTTGATCTGCTTAAGGGGTCCCCTGGCAGTAGGATCAGGATCCATCCCTGGTGCATGAGCTGGCTTTTGAAAGCCCACTCCCTATGGTGGGACACTTTGCTCAGCCTTGATGTGGGTGGAGGGGCTTGGACTTGCCTCAACTGAATGTACCAAGCTCTGCTGACTCCCCATGAGAGACCTTACCTTGTCTGAGGAGGGAATGGGGGTGTGGGTTAGGGGTGGGAGACTGGGGGCCAGGAGGAGGGAAAATAGGGGCATCTGTGGTTGGTATGTAAAATGAATAAAAAATTTCTTAATAAAAAAAATAAAAAATGGCCCCCAAAGGGAGTAGCACTATTAGGAAGGGGGGCCTTGTTGGAGTGGGTGCGGTCTTATTGGAGAAAGTGAGTCACCGTAGGGATGGGATTTGAGGTCTCCTATGCTTAAGCTACACTGAGTGAGGTAGACCATTCCTGTTGCCTGTCATTCAAGATGTAAGAACTCTCAGCTACATCTCCAGCACCATGTCTGCTTGCATGGTGCCTTGATTCCCACAATGATGATGATGGAATAAACTTCTCCAGTGTAAGTGAGCCACCACAATTAAATGCTTTCTTTATACGAGTTGCTATGATCATGGTCTTTCTTCACAGCAACAGAAACCCTAACTAAGACAGGTAATCACTCATTAATATGATAGAATACTTTACCAAAATAGTTACAGAAAGGAAAGATTTGTTTTGGGCTACTGTTTCATGGCATAAATGAGATGGCAGAAGGAGTGAAAGAGCTGACCATTGCACCTACAGGCAGGAAACAGTCATGAGTGGATGCTGTTGACTCTATTCAGTGCCAGACATTAGTCTGTAGAAGGGACTGCTTACATTTAGGATGGATCTTCATATCTTCATTATGCCAATCTAAAAACTATCAAAGACATATGTTCAGGGTTTGTGTTCTGGCTAACTCTTGATTTTTTTCTTTATAGTTGCTAATCCATATTAGCCATCACAAATATATATGGGCAAATTGGAAAGATTAACATTATTTTCTCATAAATCCTTTAAGTTTTAACTTTGCATTTATAGTTTCTTAATTTTAAGTATAGAATACATGTCTCCACAGTAATATATTCAGAATCTACTTTTAGATTGGGGAATTTCAAGGCCATCTGAAAGATCTCCCTAGTAGAAATATGGCCTCTATAAAATCTCTCTGGTCTTCTATGTCAATAGTGATGTCAGTCCTTCAAAGCTGCATTTGAAAAGCCTACTAAAATCTACAAGGAATGCTCTCAGCCCAACTGGAAAATTTAAAAAGCATCAATCATTTTCAGTTTGAATTCCCATCATCAAAACATTGAAACTATTTAAATAATATATATTTATATAATTTATATTTTACCTCCTGGTATAGTCTTAATGATATATTTTAAAAGACAAAGTCCTTGTAGAAAATGTAACCTTAGATTTTGATCAAATGATTTTTGAGAGAGAGTTATAGACAGTATTTGAAGGATATCTTTAACCATTGTTTTAATTTATTTGTAATTCAAGGAACAATTTTGAATTCCACAAAAATAAAACATGATTACAGTGTTTGAATATCTTTTCCACCAGCCTATTTGAAAATATGAGACTTTTTCAGAATCATGTTTGACATTTTTAACACAAGTTACTATTTTAAAATACCAAATAAATGTCTTCATAAAAATAATCTATTATTTAAATAGATTATTGAAGACACAAAAATTTTATTTTTTCATATGAAAATTCCTACAAAATTTTGAGATAGTTATTACTTATTATATTCATTGTATAAAGTATTACTGAGTTACCAGTCATTATTTATAACTATATATATTACATCTGGTGAAACCACTGAACTCTGTGCAGAAATACTTCTCCATGGAATTAGGTTAAATAGATAGCAGTGGGAAAACATATTTAATAGCATAGCAATTCCCATTACTGTTAATGTCTGTGTGTCTTTGCGGGAGTTAAACTAAGGTAGAGAGAGAGAGAGAGAGAGAGAGAGAGAGAGAGAGATTCTATTTATTTACATTTTCTATGTATGTATTCATTATTTACATATGAATTTATTTAGTGTGTGTGTGTGTGTGTGTGTGTGTGTGTGTGTGTGTTGGGCTGTTTTGAGGACAGCCTCTGAAGGTGAGTTCTGTCCTTCTGCCATGTGGTCCCTGGGAATCAAACTCAGGTCTCCAGACATGTTGGCAACAGTTGTTATCTACATAGCCATCTCTTTGGCCCTTCTTCTTTCAGAAAAAATATAGAAAAGGATATGGTCACAAATAAATTAGTAAAACTGTCAAATATTAAGATAAAGAATATTTTCAATTTCTGAAATGTTTGAGTATTAAGTCCTTGATTTTGGAGTTCTTTTAAGAAATGGACCAGTGATGTCAAATTCAGAAGTGATTGAATATAATGCTGAACACCCAACTTAACCAAAACAATTCCATATAGGTTTGGGTTAAGACTTTCATACTTATTCCATTTCTATTTGGAGAATATTTTCATATACATTTTCTCAAAAAAATCTCAGATTTCAGTGTGGGAATATATTGTGTACAGAAGAATACTTCATAGAAGGAAGGCCTGGGCCTGGAAATGGCTCAGGAGGAAAATGTTCTTCTTGACACCATGCCTAGTGACTTGATATTGATGCCTTAGATCCACATAGTAGATGGAGAAAACCACCTTGCTGTGGGATGGTCTGTATGTGAAATTGTTCTGATTGGTCAATAAATAAAACACTGATTGGCCAGTGGCCAGGCAGGAAGTAGGTGGGACAAGGAGAGAGGAGAATCCTGGCAAGCAGAAGGCTGAGGCAGAGAGACACTGCAGCCACCGCCAGGACAAGCAGCATGTGAAGATGCCGGTAAGCCACCAGCCACGTGGCAAGGTATAGATTTATGGAAATGGACTAATTTAAGCTATAAGCACAGTTAGCAAGAAGCCTGCCACGGCCATACAGTTTGTAAGCAATATAAGTCTCTGTGTTTACTTGGTTGGGTCTGAGCGGCTGTGGGACTGGCGGGTGACAGAGATTTGTGCTGACTGTGGGCAAGGCAGGAAAACTCTAGCTACAAATGGCGCCCAACGTGGGGCAAGAGTTTCTACCTAAAACCTGAGAAAAGATTCTAAAATGGAGCTAAAAACAGCTTCCTAATTGTCTCTCTCAAAGGAGCGGCAGCCTGCCGGTTTGAGCTACTTGTGCGTTCCTGGTGTGTGCGCTTAACCTGCAGTAAGGCGGAAATGAGGCCTCTGCAAGTGGCACATTAAGCTGCATGGTGGATTTAGCCTTTGCTAGTACAAAACAAAAAGAGGTTTCTGGGCTACACACTGCTTGTTTAAAAGCATAGACCCAGGATGGCTCCCAGAGCTGGCGGAAAAGGTACCACCGCCATGTTGGGAAGCTGAAGTGGGCGGAGCCAGTAGCCACAGCGCCGTTTCAGGCTTAAAAGGCTGCAGTTTAAGCAATAGGCTCAAGGTAATATAAAAAATAAGCCATGTAAAGATGGCTACCACACAGAGAATCTGGATTATGTTCTCTTTGATATTTGTAACTGAAGAAAAACATTTGATTGCAAAAGCTGTTGAGTTATGCCAAAATGTGTATTTTAAAGGTACCTTGACTTCAAAATTTGGATATAAGGATATGTTGCTTTGGAAAAGAGGCTCTGGTTTTGTTTCCACAGAAAGCCAGAGGCTATGGATTTGTTCCAGATTAAGATACATCAGGTTTGACCAGCCAAGACCCCCTGAAAGGTCTCCAATGACACCATGGCCCAGATGATCCAACATCCAAAATCGTTTCAAGGCAACTGGCTCAGACGATACAGTCTCATGGACTACTCCATGATCCTAAAATTTTCTTTGTGTCCCCATAAGACACAGCGCCCCCCCTCCAGCAGGAAGTAGTAAGAGAAGCTACGCCCCAATTCCCAAATATACCAAGCTGGCTTTGGAGATATGTAAAAGTTAAAACCTTCCTTTTTAAAAAAAGAAAAGGGGAAGTGCTGTGGGATGGTCTGTATGTGAAATTGTTCTGATTGGTCAATAAATAAAACACTGATTGGCCAGTGGCCAGGCAGGAAGTAGGTGGGACAAGGAGAGAGGAGAATCCTGGCAAGCAGAAGGCTGAGGCAGAGAGACACTGCAGCCACCGCCAGGACAAGCAGCATGTGAAGATGCCGGTAAGCCACCAGCCACGTGGCAAGGTATAGATTTATGGAAATGGACTAATTTAAGCTATAAGCACAGTTAGCAAGAAGCCTGCCACGGCCATACAGTTTGTAAGCAATATAAGTCTCTGTGTTTACTTGGTTGGGTCTGAGCGGCTGTGGGACTGGCGGGTGACAGAGATTTGTGCTGACTGTGGGCAAGGCAGGAAAACTCTAGCTACAAATGGCGCCCAACGTGGGGCAAGAGTTTCTACCTAAAACCTGAGAAAAGATTCTAAAATGGAGCTAAAAACAGCTTCCTAATTGTCTCTCTCAAAGGAGCGGCAGCCTGCCGGTTTGAGCTACTTGTGCGTTCCTGGTGTGTGCGCTTAACCTGCAGTAAGGCGGAAATGAGGCCTCTGCAAGTGGCACATTAAGCTGCATGGTGGATTTAGCCTTTGCTAGTACAAAACAAAAAGAGGTTTCTGGGCTACACACTGCTTGTTTAAAAGCATAGACCCAGGATGGCTCCCAGAGCTGGCGGAAAAGGTACCACCGCCATGTTGGGAAGCTGAAGTGGGCGGAGCCAGTAGCCACAGCGCCGTTTCAGGCTTAAAAGGCTGCAGTTTAAGCAATAGGCTCAAGGTAATATAAAAAATAAGCCATGTAAAGATGGCTACCACACAGAGAATCTGGATTATGTTCTCTTTGATATTTGTAACTGAAGAAAAACATTTGATTGCAAAAGCTGTTGAGTTATGCCAAAATGTGTATTTTAAAGGTACCTTGACTTCAAAATTTGGATATAAGGATATGTTGCTTTGGAAAAGAGGCTCTGGTTTTGTTTCCACAGAAAGCCAGAGGCTATGGATTTGTTCCAGATTAAGATACATCAGGTTTGACCAGCCAAGACCCCCTGAAAGGTCTCCAATGACACCATGGCCCAGATGATCCAACATCCAAAATCGTTTCAAGGCAACTGGCTCAGACGATACAGTCTCATGGACTACTCCATGATCCTAAAATTTTCTTTGTGTCCCCATAAGACACAGCGCCCCCCCTCCAGCAGGAAGTAGTAAGAGAAGCTACGCCCCAATTCCCAAATATACCAAGCTGGCTTTGGAGATATGTAAAAGTTAAAACCTTCCTTTTTAAAAAAAGAAAAGGGGAAGTGCTGTGGGATGGTCTGTATGTGAAATTGTTCTGATTGGTCAATAAATAAAACACTGATTGGCCAGTGGCCAGGCAGGAAGTAGGTGGGACAAGGAGAGAGGAGAATCCTGGCAAGCAGAAGGCTGAGGCAGAGAGACACTGCAGCCACCGCCAGGACAAGCAGCATGTGAAGATGCCGGTAAGCCACCAGCCACGTGGCAAGGTATAGATTTATGGAAATGGACTAATTTAAGCTATAAGCACAGTTAGCAAGAAGCCTGCCACGGCCATACAGTTTGTAAGCAATATAAGTCTCTGTGTTTACTTGGTTGGGTCTGAGCGGCTGTGGGACTGGCGGGTGACAGAGATTTGTGCTGACTGTGGGCAAGGCAGGAAAACTCTAGCTACACCACCTCCCAAAAGTTGTCTTCCGACATGATCATGTAGAACTTACCCCAGAAGTACAAGGGCCATTTAACATATTTAAAACAAATACCACACTAAGAGAAGCCAGATAAACCATATAATCATGTCAATAACAGGTCCACTCAAAAACAGTTGATAATGTCTACAAATATTCATGATGAAACTGTAGGTAAATAATGTTCCAAAAGAAAAATGTCAAAATACATTATTTATTTAAGAAAAATAAAACAGCTTCTATGACATTGAGTGTAGAAACGTGAAGCACTTGTTCCTTAAGATCTGAAAGAAGACCAGAAAGTCTGCCTCCACCATTTTTATATAGTGCATTGCTGGAAGTCTGTGCCACACCAATTAAGGAAGAGAAAGTAAGCCTCATACAAATTAGAAAAGCATTAGCCCACTTGTGTCTCATTTCAGATGACATGGTGTTATATATAGGAGACCCAAAGATCTGCAGAAAATCCTTTGGATTCATGTGCAAGCATAAGATGATTCATGGCAGTGTTCTGGTTTCATTACTTGTTGCTGTGATAAAATAACTTGACTAAAGGAACTTAGAGGGAAAAGGACTTATTTTCACTAAAGTTTCCAGGTTGTAGTACATCATAGCAGGCAGGCCAAGGCAGCAGGAACTGGAAGCTGGTAGTCACAGCCACAGTCCTGAGCAAAGAGATAATTTATGTATCCCTGTGCTAAGCTTACTTTATTAACAGTTTTGGATTGCCTGAGTGGGGAATGGATGACCACAGGGGTTGAGCCTTCCTATTTTAATGAAAGTAATTTGGATAACCTCCCATAGGCATGCTTATAGGCCAACCTAATCTAGATAATTTTACTTTTTTTTTTTTTTTAATTTTTTGAGACAGGGTTTCTCTGTGTAGCTTTGCGCCTTTCCTGGAACTCACTTGGTAGCCCAGGCTGGCCTCGAACTCACAGAGATCCTCCTGGCTCTGCCTCCCGAGTGCTGGGATTAAAGGCGAGCGCCACCACCGCCCGGCTGATAATTTTACTTTTTAGTGTAGTCTCTCAGATGATTCTATATTGTGTTCAGTTGACAATTAAAATGAACCACAGATACATATCAAAGCAAAATGTAGCTTTTCTATATCATAATAGTGAACTCAGAAAACAATTAAAGAGATGTGTCACCATGCATGTGTTGGTGGAAGCTTATCATGGAAAATTTTGTCTCGTAAAGAATATGATTCCCCTGACAAACAGAAGTTCACTTTTGACAGATGGAAAATTAGATGTTAGGGGATACATTCATTAAGTGAGAAGTGTGTGTTAAACTGAAATTGCATGATCTTAGAAAACAATCACAACAGTGGCTCCACAGTTCTGCTTGTAATAACTGAGAAGAAGAAATCTCCTCCAGTTCAAATACTACACAGAGATACTTAGAGGGAGCAAAACACAGCCATATCTCAATCAAACCATCAGCTTTTCAAGTCCAAGATTTCAGAGTTCTGTGATTCAATCAAATGTGAGCACATTGCTAAAGAGGGTATTTCTGCAAGAAAAAGTCAAGGTGTACCTCTGAAACTTTATAAAAGAATATCATTCTTTTTTTTTTTTTTTTTTTTGGTTTTTCGAGACAGGGTTTCTCTGTGTACCTTTGCGCCTTTCCTGGAACTCACTTGGTAGCCCAGGCTGGCCTCGAACTCACAGAGATCCGCCTGGCTCTGCCTCCCAAGTGCTGGAATTAAAGGCGTGCGCCACCACCGCCCGGCAAGAATATCATTCTTAAAGCTAAACATTTTTTATTTACAAAAACATTACAAAATAATTTCAAACTACAAATCTAGACTAAAAATAATATGTATAAAGTGATTGCTTATTCCATGAAAAATATCAAAAAAAGGAATAATTGAGAGAGACATGGCTGAACAAATACACAGGACATGGTACATAAAGAAGACATGGTATATCCTGAAAAGGAGCCCAGTACTGTGTACGGCTTACACTGCAAGCCACTGCTGCCACAGGAGGCTAATAATGGCACTTTTGCCAATGCAGAAGAGTGCTGCTCAAGTAATAAGTCCCGAGAAAAATCAATTTAACATAAAACAGGATCATCTCATAAAACAACACAGTGACTTGAAAATGGGATGCAGCTGGTAATGAGTAAGTTTGTTAGACACACAGCAAATGCATTTCCCTACATGAATGAAGAGAAGAGTAACGGCGTAAACCAGACCATCAAAAGCAATAGCCATATCCACAGGACCCAATAACAATGTGATTTAAATTCCCAGTAGAAAGCAATGGCCAAAGTAAAATTTCAAACCAGATAATGCTCTGGAAGACAATAGAAGGTCAAACAACTTGGTCGATGAGCACCACTGTCAAGACAATGAAAGCAAATAGCATTCTGTCCATTATCCCAATAAACTCTCTCTCTCTCTCTCTCTCTCTCTCTCTCTCTCTCTCTCTCTCTCTCTCTCTCTCAAGTGTTCACACTTGCACATCCATATATGCACACAACACACATAAACATACTCTCATGAATATCACACACATACACCATCCAGACTCACATTTGTACACTCACGCATATGTACCTAATAATACCTAGAGACTCAAATGTACAAGCATAAACACAAAAAACAACAGGCACATAAGCACACACACATATTCACTTGAAATTCTTCCTACTTGTATTTAAGGAAAAATAAAGTCTCCATATGCCAAAAATGCATGTGATGACATTTTTTATTTTTATATTGAATATAAATGATGAATTTATTCAGACTTGTGCCTCTATAACACTGCCTTCTTCAAAAAACAAAGAGGGGAGGAAGGGTGCTTTTGTACACTTTTGCTTTTGTTTATGTCAGTTTGTTTTTGTTTTAAGCAATTTTATATCTGAGGAATTATAAATATATAATATATAAATGTTATATATTATATATTATATATATTTTATATATAAATATATAAAGTTAGGATTAATCAAACGATACCAATCTAAGTCACATGTGCCTTAATGTATTAATCAGAAGCTCATCAGCTACTGATGGTCTAACTGGCTCAAGACACTGATTTATTCTCCCTTATGCTCAATCTTATTTCATGGGAGGATATTATAAATCACCTATCACTTATAGTGTTCATGAGAATTTAGGTGTTTTTAGTTGAGACTTCGATGACCAGTTCACTAAGCATTTCAATTTACCTCTCTTAATTAATATAAGAAACAGCTGCCTCACAAGAGATGTATCTCCTTATCTGTAACTCTATCACTTGTCTACCTAGTACAACATTTGTCTGCTCTAGTGAATAGATAATGCCAAAAGTTCGCCAATGCTTATATATTACTTTCATTTATGCTTATTTTCTAGGAAAGTAATCACCCCTTGTTATCTTTGGATATTTTCAGACTTTCTATTTGGATTTTTAGGTATGTTTATAGGTACATGTATTTGAAAAGAATTACATTTAACAAATAAAAAAATAATCTGGCATGATCAAAATAAGTTTGGTGGGAACTTAACTATCATTGTTGAAAAAGTCTTTTTTCTTGTGTCTTCTCTAGTGTCCAATTTTCTATCAATGTAAGTGTTACTCATAGAATTTGGGTCATAATAACAAAAGTTCTGGCTGTTGTTTGTATTTTAACATTTAATATGAAATTTAGGTTGCACTTTCACACTAACAGTGGTCTTAACTAAAAACCTGTTAGATATTCAATTTACCTCACAAACAATTTAATTTTAAAAATACACAGGTCTTCTTTTGTTTTATTTTGAAGCAAGTATCTCTAATTTTAGTGCATTTATACCCTCCAGTTAAGACATACTTTAACCTTGTTAACTCCTGTACTCACTATGATAGCTCTAGATAACCACTCATCTATGGCTCCTCTCAAGATATTTTGTGCATTTCAGATAACTGTGCTTGACTTCTTTTGCTGAGCACAGGGTTTACGAGCTTCTGTCACATCAGTGTGTATATTGTTCTTTTTTTCTTTTATGAGTACTATGTTAGCCACTTTTTGTCACTGTGGTGAAATGTCTGAGTAAAACACCTTGAAACTAAAAATGCTTTATTGTTAGTCTCAGGTTCCACGCTCATCTGAGTCTTGAGAGGCAGAACAATGGAGTATTTAGCAAAAGAGTCCATTTACTGCATTGAAGCCAGGAAGCAGACAGTGAGAGAAAGTTTGTTGACAGACCTACACCTTCAATGACTCCTCCAACTCAGTGGTTCCTGTTTCTATTTAACCCTCACATGTCTAGAACTCGGTATGTAAAGCAGATTGGTCATGATGTGCATGCTACAATCCTCCTGCCTCTGTATCCTAGGTGATAGGACTATCAGCATTTGCCAAATGCCCACTTCAGATGCACATCTCCATAGTCCCTTCACTTTTGAATTCATTAATTGATTAAGCCATGATGAAGCACTCTTGAGATCCCATCCTTCTCCAGAGTGACATCGGTAGAAGACCTTCAACCTTTACAATTTGGAGGCCCTTTCCCATCTAAACAATAACAGCTGCCAAACAATATTACATTGCATAGATATGTCCAGTCTGCATATCTATTTATTATTTGCTGAGCACATGGATGAGATTAAGTCATTGCATTTACATATGTTTTCATCCTTCTTGGTACATAACTCAAAGTACATTACCAGGTGATGAGGTTACTTCATAGTTTACCCTTCAAAGAGCTATTATTGCTTTTAATACTGCTGCAAGATTTGACAGTTCCCCTAGCAATTTATGAATATTTTGTTGTTTCCCATGCATACCACACATAAAGGTGCTGTGACAATGGAATTAATAGTGTGGAGAGGTGACATCTCACAGTTGCTTGATTTACATTGTCCTCATTATTAATGATGTTAGCCAAACTTTGGTATTAATTTTCAGTACAGTCTCTACCTATCTGCCTTAGAACTATCTAACACAAGATCATTCAGAACACTGAAACTGGTAACTACTTAACATTTAGTAAGTTAATATACATTAATTATTATATATTTATTGTATATAAAGTAATTATATATATATATATATATATTCATTGCATGTAGCTGTGGGCTTCACAAAGTTACTTTTATATATGTATATCATATTCCTTGACCTTATTCATTTCACTAAAATTTCTATTTCTTCTTCTCTCTCTCCCTACTCCCTTTAGTTTCCTCAAACAGTCTTGCTTCTTCCTCCATATCATAAATATGTAAATAATTTTATGGATTTTTATAAAGTATGGAATTTACAATTTAGTGATAATATAGTGGTAGTAGTTCCCATTTTGACTATTTTTAAAAATGTGGTGATCAGTAATTGCATATACATTTTTTTTCAGCAAAAGACTCTTTCTCCTATAAGATGGAATAAAACTGCATTGAATGTATGTACCATATTACATTCATCCATTCATCTCTTGACCATTGACTAGGCAGATTTAGTAGTATATCTCGTCAATAGTGTAAGCAATGAGCATAGATGGCAAGAATCTCTGTGTTTAGGTATTAGGGAATTTTAAGTGTTCTGTGGCTATAACAGGACACTATGTCCTTATCAAATAACATGCTTTGAAAACTGTTTTTTCCCTCATTTTCTGGTTTTGACTTTTCTTTCTTAATTGCTGTTCTGCAACCTGAAGGGTTTCACCTTTTAAGAAATCTCAATTATGTTTTAAAACATCACTTTTAATAATGTATAAGCATATGTGTCTGTGTGGTGGTGTGTCATACAAGTGCCAGTGCCTGCCAAGACTAGAACAGAACATTAGTTTTCCTGGTGCTGAGGCTAAGGAAGTCGTGAGCCACTAAACCTTGGTGGACACCAAACACAGGTCCTCTGCAAGAGCAGTCCTTACCCTTAAATGCTGAGCCATTTCCCAACTGCCTTGTCTGTAATTGTTTCTTGTTTGGGTATTGTTTCCCAAAAGGCCTTTGCTTAAGGTAGTAAAGATGTAGTATTATATTTTATATAGACATTTTACAGCCTTAGCTCTTCTGTTTTATTACATGATTCATTTTATTAAATTCTGTGTGGTGTAATTTAGTGACCCTAAATCTATGACTCTTTTGCACATATCCACTTGTTCCAGAACCATCTACTCAAAATTGTACTTTCTGTTATAGAAGTGTTTTGGAACATGGTCAAATATTAATTGACCATAAATGTAAGAAATTATTTTTAAACTCTCAGTTCTATTCAGTAAATCCATAATTTTGTTCTTGGACCATTAACATGCTGTCTAGAATACTGCAGGCATATTCAAATTGAAAGTAAGAATGGTCTGCTTTTTTTTTCATGATTTATTTCTGGACCCCTTGCATTGGAGAATGAATTGGAGTATAATCTTCTTGTCATTTTTTTCCAAGTACCTTCATAATATTTCTGTGGTGATAGGACTGACTCTCTAGAAAATTTGAGAAAATACTGCTTTATAACAATAAGTCTTTTGAATCATTAATACAGAAAAATTAATTCTTTGTTGCTTAATGCTATACTTTATAATATTGAAGATGTAGACTTTGACATTTATTAGTTCTTATTTTTTGATTGTGTCAGGTTTTCATGTAGCCCTGGCTAGCAGTGAACTTGCTATGTAGCCAAAACTTGCTTTAAACTCCTAATCATCCTTCACCCACTTATCAAGTGCTGAGATTATAGTCATACATCACTTTGCCTATCTCTGTTAAATATGTTTATAAATACTACATTTTTATAGTATTGGGAATAAGAATATTTTCTTTTCTTATTTTCAAGACAGGGTTTCTCTGTGTAGTTTTGGTCCCTCTCCTGAATCTCGCTCTGTAGACCAGGCTGACCTCAAATTCACAGAGATCTGCTTGGCTCTGCCTCCCTAGTGCTGGGATTAAAAGCATGTGCCAACACTGCCTGATCTTTTTCCTTTCCTTTTCTTTTTTAAAAAAAATATATTCTTAATTTCATGGTTGGCATGCACATTGTATTGTTGCATTTCATTAGTTATATTCATAATATCTCATCAAGATCCTTTATTTTCACTTCAAATAAAGCATTCTAGATAGGCAAACCTGGAAAATATGTCCAAAATTTGTTCTGAATTAGTTGCATTTAGCATCAGAAAATTGTAGTTTATACTTGTGGGCATCAAGTTTATTTCTCATCATTTACCTCTAGTTTAAAGGGACAGGACTATCTCATATGGAAGATTCTGAAAAGAATAAATTGATGGAAAATAGAAGAAACTGATTACTTAAGACACCTCATTCTGAAATATTTTTTATCCTGCTCCATAATAATAACTACATTCCCTACCTCTTTTGTAGTAGAATTCACATAATAAAACAGGTTATGTGTTGTTATTTACGTTAAATAACAACATGGATGTTCTTTCTTTTAAGATGACAAATCTTGCTCTCTTTAGGACAGTGTAATTAACACACAAGAATATTTAAAATGTACAGTATCCTATGGGAAGTGTACAGGATTTTGTAAATTCTATGAGGGAAATTCATAACTATATTTGTAAAAATATACACTATTTTGTCATACAATCAGGGGAGAAATAACAGTACAAGTTCCTACTTCCTAATGTGACTAATGTCACACAAGTTACTAATGTCTCCTTAGAGATTATTTTTTTCCTTAAACTATACCAGCAGTAATCATGAATGACATTTATCTATTATGTAAAACTTGATGATACTCAGAATCTGTGTTCTTAATTTTTGTCTGATTTTTCATCATAAATTAAATGTTCACGAGGCTTAATTCAAGTCATGGTTTTTGTATGCTAGTTTTCTTACAAAGCCAGAATGGAATACTCAAATCACCTTTAATATTCATGTTGGTACAGGAGTGAGGAAAAATGTCAAAGTGAGGCCTATGTGAATTCACTTTTTGGTCAGCCATGTTTGGAATATGAATGACTGCACATCTTCACATGGAATAGCAATGCTATCTACAAAAATGATGACTGATTTACCATGATTTTACTTAAATAGATAATGATTTATCTAGATTGCCAGTCAAACAAACCTGAAAAGTTACAGATGTGGAATATCGTTTCTCACATAGGATGTGATTCACACACACACACACACACACACACACACACACACACACACACACTCCAAACTCAAGGTAGTTCATTTTCTTTTTTTTTTCCTTGAGACAGGGTTTTTATGTCTAGTTTTGGTGCCTGTCCTGGATCTTGCACTGTAGACCAGGCTGGCCTCAAAGTCAGAGATCTGCCTGGCTCTGCCTCCCAAGTGCTGAGATTAAAGGTGCGCCACCACAACCCGGCTCTTCTTAGGTAGTTATTTTTAATATCAGGTTGTCTATGAACATAACTATAAACAAACCTGTTTGTTTATCCTGATATAAATACATCAATGGAAAAAGGACAGTGCTTTCATAAGTTCAACAAACTTTCTCTTTTGAAGGTTTAATGGAAAATCCTGATATACCAGTTTTAACTCCAAAAGTTGAGACAGGTACAAACTGGAATTTCAAATGGTTGTTCATACATAGCAATTAATCTACAAAGCAGAGAGTTAAAAATCATTTAACTTCATGTAGCAAGATTTCTCTAAACATGTATTTGAAAGAAGAACTCAGGACTTAGGTCTGACAGATTGAAGCCCCAGAATGAGAACATTTGTTAGAAATTGTTTAAGTTATCACTACCCAATATTTCAGTTTGTTTCTAGCTGTTATCCCTACAAAAGGAAGTTTTAGTTAGCAATGATGCATACAGATATTGCAAACCCAACCATTTCACTTATGAAATGGACTAACATATACAAAACCCATGTGATTTAATATGATTATCTGGAGTGTTTTGTTACCACAGATATTTTTGTTTTAGATAAGGCATCATTTGTGTAAACAATCTCAACTGAGTATTATTATAAAATAATGATCAAGAGAGTAAACTGCTGCCTTAAATTTAGGATCAAAGAAATTGTAAACATTGATAGCTAATTTGACAGTGCCTGGCAATATCATGATTTCAACCCTTATAAGATTGCTGACTGGGTTAAAAGTTTCCTTTTTGTTGTTAGTGTTAGTATAAAATCACTGCAAGTTTGGAGAGTAAATGAATCAAAACATAGCATTTTTATGTTTTTTAGAAATATAGGGAGATATTTTAAAAACATAAAAATCCCTCTTTATATTTACAAATAAACTTATTTAATTTAATTCTTTATAAAATAAGCTTCAAACATCTCTTTTAATTCTGTTTGTGTGCCAGGCACTCTTTAAATACTGATTTGTATTCTGCATTTCCTTTATGTCATGAGATGATTATCAGCAAGATCTTCAAGGTATATAAGAGGAAATTGAAGTGAGGATCAATGACCAAGGAGAAAATCACCATATTTTAATATGGGGATTATCACCCTTGAGTGACAACCAATGCTGCTGTTGTGGACACTCTTGAGTTTTGACCTTTCTGTAGTTCAATCCCCATGTGCAACCCTGGTCTTCTGGCCACTTAAGCTCTTAATTGTTCCTTTCTTCCAAACATTACTTACCCACATTTTATTTATCCAAACTCCCACTTTTAATAGATTATTTTCTTCTGATCCATTGTAATTAGAGAAGTATTAATGGCATATTATTTTCAGAAGTTTGTGATTCAACTTTATTATTGAGTTCTCCTTTCAAACAATAGAGCTGATTTGATTGAGGTAATATAATTATCCTTAAAAACAGAATAGACAATTCATCAGAATATATTGATAACAGATTATGTAGTTATATGTACTCCCCTCCTCCACTGGTCACAGGCCAATTGGTCATTTATATATTGTCAACTGATGAATAATGAATTGTATTTAATAATATGGAGAAAAAACTGATGGAATAGCAGCTAGAATTATATTTTTTTCTAAGAAGAAAATTAAATTTAACCATAGGAATATTCTTGTCCAGTGATGTTATATACTGCAATAATGATAGTTTAAAAATAAATGAAAAGTTTTCTGAATGTATACAATTCAGTACTTTATTCTAATGCCTACTGGTGATAATGAAAGTGATAATGCAATTGAAATTACTTTTAATCATGTGCCCACATTGTTCTAAGTTATACATTATATTTAATATTTGTTGAAAAACTGAAATTTTTGCATAGAGAAACTTCTTTCTACATAATACATCTTATTATTTTTGCCCTACAGTGGAGCCCTGACATCAGATGAGCACCACAGTTATGTTTCATAAGAAGCAAAGATAGCAATTCTTTGAAAGAATCTAACACATTTACCATTCCCATTCCCTGAAAAATTCAATCCTCTGAATGGCTAGTAGAGTGAAGCAAAGCTGGGATGCTTGTCCTTCCATGTGCCAATAACTAGCTTAAAATACAGTAAGCTGAACTCTCAGATACAGTACCTCTATTTCAGAAGCATTGAGACAGCTCAAAAAAAAAAAAAAGAATAGGGAAGTCTGACTTTTCTAAAATGTTGCTTGCTGCCATATGTTGATAACTGTCATCAATAAAATATGTTGAAAAGTTTTCAAGTAGCATATTTTTAACAGTTTTATATAATGGTGACTCAAATTATGATACTTAGAAAAATCAGAGCTTGACTACTAAGGAACTACTGATATTTACTCATAGGTTCTGAGGCTTCAGTCCTTCATGGCAGGGAGATTGATGGAGCAGAATGGCACATGTGCCCAGAAGGCAGAGAGAAACCACGTGACAGCTGACTTATTGTTGCATTTCCACATTTTCCCCCCTGTGGCTGCACATAAATCAACTGGGTCTTCCCTCCTGATTTTCTTCTCTGTGAAATCCACAGTTGAGTGTTTCCATTGTCATAGGTGCTTCTCAAGCCAATCAAGTTAATAACCAAGAAAAATACCAGAATGCTATTGCTAGTTCAATTATGACTTACTTCTAACAAAACCAAATTGTCAATATTAGAATGTCATATCAGATGTTGTCATTGTTTGGTTGATGATGATACAGTTTGACTTAAAAGAGATGTCAGTAGTGTATTTCCAATAGTTAGATATTGATTGATTAGTAACTGACATAGAGCTGAGATATAGCTACATTATCTTCATTATTCTTTCATGTTCCTATTTAATATCTTCATCTGTATATCTCTCTATATTTATTTATCTATACTTTCTCTGCATGGATTTCTCAGCCTGCTTTCTTATAGAACTCATATCTACTAGTCCAGATATGGTACCACCAGAAGGGGCTAGACCCTCCTCATCAATCACCCTATAATCCTTTCTCCCTGTCTTCTGGAAGATTCCAGGGCTCTGCTTAATGTTGGGCTGTGGGTTTACATCCATTTCCATCAATTTCTGGATGAAGTTTCTCTGATGATAATTGGGATAGGCACCAATCTATGACTATTGCAGAATAGCATTAGGCATCATTACATTGACACATTTTCCCCCTCCAGTTATATTTGGTTCTATCCTAGGTCTCTGGTTCATTCAGCCTGTGGGTCCTGGTGCTTCTACAGTGTTGGGGTGGGCTTTTTCTCCTGGCATAGGTTTTAGGCTAGATCAGTCATTGTAGCTGGAGATTTTTTCTCCTGCTCCCGCCAAGCCCCGGCAATCCAGCAGCCCACTTATAAAATAAACACACAGGTGCTTATATTATTTAAACTGTTTGGCCTAATGGCTGAGGCTTCCTGTTATCTAGTTTTTATATCTCAAATTAAGCCATATATATTAGTCTATAAGTTGCCATGTGGTTCATGGCTTTCAGGTACCTTACATCTCGCTTTCCATGGTCGCTGGCAGCATCTCTCTGACTCTGCCTTCCCAATTATCTTCTTTGCTAGTCCTGTCTATACTTCCTGGTTGGCTACTGGCCAATCAGTGTTTTATTTATCAATCAATCATCCACAGCAAGTCATTGCTTGGCCACTCCCTCCGTCTCTAAGCCATACTTACCCAAGCACATGCCATAGGCAGAAAAGACTATAGATAAAAGATTATGTGGCTGGATTGGTTTCCCACTCTTTCCAATTGAAGTTTTGCCTGGTCACAGGATATGCATCTATTATTGCTAGGTGTCTTAGCTGGGGTCATTCTTTTAGATTTTTGGGAAATTCACTTGTGCTTGTCTTTTACCTGACCCGGAAATATTTTCCCATTCCAGTAGTTTCATTCAGTACTCTTTCCCTCTGAACCCCACCTCAACCTGATCACTCATGTTCCCATCCCACCTACCCACATTCCACTCACAAAATCTCTTCGGTGTCCCTTTCCCAGGGATATCTAGAATTCCCCTTTTGAGCCCTATTTTTATCTATTCTTTATGGGTTTGTGGATTGTGGAATACTTATTCTCTATTTTGCAGCTAATAATGAGTACATACCATATTTTTCTTACTGGGTCTGGGCTACCTTACTCAGGATTCTTTTTTTCTAGCTCCATCCATTTGCATTCAAATTTCATGTTGTCATTTTTTTTAACAGGTGAGTAATACCCCATTGTGTATCTGTGCCATATATTCTTTATCCATTCTTCAGCTGAGGGACATTCTGGGTTCTGGCTATTCCAAATGAAGCTGCTCTGAACATACTTGAGCAAGTATTCTTGTGGTATGATTGAGCATCCTTTGGGTATATGACCAAGAGTGGTATAGCTGGATTTTGTGATAGACTGATTCCCAGTTTTCTGAGAAACTGCCACATTGATTTCTGAAGTATCTGTACAAATTTCTATTCCCACCAGCAATGGAGGAGTGTTCTCCTTGCTCCACATACACTCCAGCATTAGATGCTACTTGTGTTTTTGAACTTAGTCATTCTGACAAGTTTAATATGGAATCTCAGAAGTCTTTTTATTTTTATTTCCCTGGTTGCTAAGGATGTTGAACATTTCTTTAAGTGTTTCTCTACTATTAGAGATTCCTCTATTGAGAATTCCCTGTTTAGGTCTTTATCTCACTTTTTTAATTGGATTATTTTGTTTGTTCATGTCTAGTTCTTGAGTTCTTTTTATATTTTGTAAATCAGCCATCTGTCAGATGTGGGGTGGTGAAGATCTTTTTTCATTCTGTAGGCTGTCATTTTGTCCTATTGATGATTTTCTTTGCCTTACAGAAAGTTTTCAGTTTCATGAGGACCCATTTATTATGTGTTGAACTTTGTGTTTACTCTACTGGTGTCCTGTTTATGAAATTGTCCCCTGGGCCAATGTGCTTAAGGCTATTTGCCACTTTCTATTCTATCAGGTTACTGTGTCTGAATTTATGTTGAGGTCTTTGATACACTTGGACTTGAGTTTTGTGCAGAGTGATAGATATGGTTCTATTTGCATTCTTCTACATGTTGACATTGTTACACCAGAACCATTTGTTTAAGATGCTTTCTTTTTACCATTGCATAATTTTAGGTTCTTTGCCAAAAATCATGTGTCTATAGGTGTATAGATTTACATCTAGGTCGTTGATTCAATTCACTTTGTCTTCCTGTCTGTTTTTATGAAAATACCACATGGTGATTATTACTGTAGCTCTGTAGTAGAGCTTGCAATCAGAGATGGTGATACCTTTGGTATTTCTTTTGTTGTGCAGTATTGTTTTAGCTGTCCTGGGTTTTATATTTTTCCATATGAAGTGTGTATTGTTCTTTCAAGGTCTACAAAGGATTGTGTTGTTATTTTAATGGGGATTGCACTGAATCAGTAGATTTCTTTTGATAAGATGGACATTTTTACTATGTTAACTCTACTAATCCATGAGCATGGATGATCTTTCCATCAAAAGCATTTTCTTAATTGCAGTTCTCCTGGGATCTAGCCTCAGCTTGTGCTCAGGTCCTGTGAAAGGGAAGAGTTGTCCATACAAGGGAAAGTTCTGACCACAAAATGAATTGCACTCAAGTGATCCTGAATAGCTCAAGATGCTGTTATTTATATTTTAAGAAAGTTTATTCTACCAGGCTTACATGAACATCTTTATTATTGAATTGTGTTTGGGATATTAAGAAATACATCATATTTTAAGAAATACAAGCCGGGCGGTGGTGGCGCATGCCTTTAATCCCAGCACTCGGGAGGCAGAGCCAGGTGGATCTCTGTGAGTTCGAGGCCAGCCTGGGCTACCAAGTGAGTCCCAGGAAAGGCGCAAAGCTACACAGAGAAACCCTGTCTCGAAAAACCAAAAAAAAAAAAAAAAAGAAAAAAAGAAATACATCATAATTATTATAAAGGCCACCATTGTTCCCTTTATGCTTTGTAGCTGGAGAGTTTTTCTCCAGGTCCCTCTAAGTCCCTGAAGTCCTGTAGCCCACTTATAAAATAGTCACTCAGAAGCTTATATTACTTATAAACTGTGTGGCCATGTCGCTCAGGCTTCTTATATCTTAAATTAACCCATTTCTATAAATCTGTACATTGCCACATGTCTCATGGCTTACCTGTACTTTACATCCTGCTCCTCATGGGTGGTGGCTGGCAGTGTCTCCTGACTCAGACTTCCTGTTCCCAGAATTCTCCTCTCTCTTTGTCCCACCTTTACCTTTTGCCTGGCTACTGGCCAATCAGCTCTTTATTTATTAATTGCTGTGGGATGTTTTGTAAGTTAAATGTGTTGCTCTGATTGGTTAATAAATAAAACACTGATTGGCTAGTAGCCAGGCAGGAAGTATAGGCAGGACAAGGAGAATGGAGAATTCTGGGAAGGATGAGTCAGAGAGGTGCTGCTAGCCACTGCCATGAGAAGATGTTAAGATACCGGTAAGGCACGAGCCATGTGGCTGCTGATAGACTAATAGAAATGGGTTAATTTAAGATATAAGAACTAGATAACAAGAAGCCTGCCACAGCCATACAGTTTGTAAACAATATAAGTCTCTGTGTGTTTACTTGGTTGGGTCTGAGCAGCTGCGGGACTGGTGGGTGAGAGAGATTTGTCCTGACCTGGCTGTGGACCAGGCAGGACTGGAGAAAATCTCAAGCTACTATTAACCAATCAGAGCAACACATTCACAGCATGGAGAACATCCCACAGCAATGCTTCCCCAAATATACTTTTTCACTCCCTACATAACCTTATTCTATATATAGAGTTTATCATTTTTGTCAGTTTATCTAAATATCGAGCCAGACACATCCTGGTCTGGCAGCATTTGTGTCAACTGGTAGTTATATTGCAGTTACAAAGTTAAAAATAATAGATATAGCTACACTGTTTTGTGGACAACAATATTCAAACCCAAACAATTCTTTCATGTCTGAAAGATATGCTTTTATACAGTTCCATTTTCTATAAGAAGGTCTCATGTCTCAAACTCTAAAAGAGGCAGACGTTGATAAGGCACTCTTTTCCCATCCCACTATGCCAATACTTCTACCAATATAAGTTCTTATGTATAGTAAAGATCCATCCCATGTTTAACATTGCATTTTTTCCCATTGGATCATACTAGAGCCTATTATTGATTATATATGCTTGGTGTCCAAGGAAATTACTCTCAACAGGTGGCACTATATATACATATACATATATATATATATATATGTGTGTGTGTGTGTGTGTGTGTGTGTGTGTGTGTCTATGTACATTCATAACCCTTTTTCCATAGTCTCTCTATTCATGCCTTACTCTGCCTACCAGAACTTTGAAACATGGTTAATGTTCCAAATGTTGTTTTGTCATATGTAGCTATCTCTAATGAGTACAGAAAAGTCCCCAGGGTTAGGAGTTGTGGTCAATAATTTCAGATAAGAAATTTGATAAACATTTGCCTCCTACTGAATCTTAGGAGAAAATATTCAAGAAACTACAGAATTTCTGGGGAAAATCACAGCTCTTGCATGTATGACTGACAAAGCAAGACTAAAAACCACACGAAGTATCAACAATATAATGAGAGAGAAAAGAGCCTGCAAGCTCCATGAAGTTTTCAATCTCCTGTGTTGCTCAGTTCTCTACTGGTCCTTGCAAATGAGAAGCCACTTCCACAGGTGCTTTGCCCTGAGGAAGCCTGTTTGAACAGGTAGTCATATGTTGATCCAAGACTAGGCTGCACAGCTCTCAACAAGGTTACATCATCTCAGATGACTTTAACTTCTATCAAATTGACGTAAAACTATCCAACACATGTACTTAGCAGGTTCTTTTGTGTAGTGTTCCTGAATTTATTGAGATCAATTGCCTGATTGAATGATAAAATCAATTGTCTTTAATTACAGCCCTTTTGAAAGAGTCCAGGTCATAAATCCATACATACACATAAGTTCAGCAAATAATAACCCTCCCAAAAGAAATAAACAATGAGTGAGACTTGAGACAGTTATTGTGTTGTACTAAGTAGTTCATGTGAAGAGCATTCAAGTCTGTGGATTCTTGAAGCAATTATCTCAAAAAGGTTAGAAGATAGTGTCCTTAAAGCATCTTAATATCACCACACTTGAAGATCCAAATGTAATCAGATTATTATTTTCCCCAAAAAACACAATCAAAAATTTTAATTTACTTTTTAATAATATTCATCAAAGAGTTAAAGGCTTTGCCAAAAATTATAAACCTTATTGTTTGAAGCACCTCAAACATCTATTTAAATACTGAAATGCCGAGCCGGGCGGTGGTGGCGCACGCCTTTAATCCCAGCACTCGGGAGGCACAGCCAGGCGGATCTCTGTGAGTTCGAGGCCAGCCTGGGCTACCAAGTGAGTTCCAGGAAAAGGCGCAAAGCTACACAGAGAAACCCTGTCTCGAAAAACCAAAAAAAAAAAAAAAAAAAAATACTGAAATGTTTATGTTTATTAATTTGTATGTAGGCTTTTTTCTGAATGTATTAATGACATCAAACTTTAAATCAAGTCTAGGTTAGACTATTAACACTTTATTAATATTAATATTAATGAGAGCTATTTTAAGAAGAGAGACTTTATTGAATTTATTCGGACTCTTTTACAGGGAAAGTATTACACTAACCTGTTGTTCCTGTAGCTTGATGACTGCCAGGGGAACATGCGCAGTGAGTGACCTGCAGCATGGTGTGGAAGTGTTGCCTGACCCAAGGTCCTTATAAATCACCAGATCGAAAACATTGATTTCAAGCAGAAAATATTTTTAAAGTCTTATGTTTTACTTTTACTTTAAAATGTGTGGTTGTCCAATCCTTTTTGTAGTGACTTTACTTGGCTGTTTATGATGGGTAGCTTTCAGTCCTGCTGGAAGAGATGAACACTATGCTTATGTCAATATACAAATTGCAAAGTTTTTAATGTGAGAGGAAAGGAGTGACTAAAGAAGCAGGGAGAGCTGTACATGTAGTTTTATGAAGTAAATTTTATGTGATATTGAGTTATGAATTGACTCAGAATTTTCAGAATAAACATAACCTAAAAGTTGAAATATATTTTAAGCAAAAGAGACAATAATTCAAAATTTTAATGCATTAGGTAAAACATCAATAGACTTAAAAAGTTAAAAATTATTTTTTGCATAAAACAGATTACAAATAATATGTTAAAAACTAAAAAAAGAGATTAAAACTCATCTTCAAATTGTGTGTTATAGGCTTCACATTACTGGAGAGTATAGAAGATAGAGAAACCTTTGAGAACATGTGGAAGAAGAAGGAACTCTAACCCAGGACTTGGCTGAAGGATTTTGCAGCAGAGTATCCAGGATTCTCACACTATTAACAGCTGTTTCATATCTCTTTCCCTTGGCAGCAATAAACTTGCACTTCTCTTGAAATCTCACCACAAACGCCATTTAAGAGAAAGAACATATACTAAGTCCTTGTGCAGGAGACACAGCTTCTGGTTTCACCTAATTGGATTATAAATCCACCCAAAGCACCTGCAGAGCCAACTACATTCTCTCTTATAGATTGAGAAAAAGAAAAAGACCATAGCAACCTTTTAAATATTAATACATTTTATAGATGACCAATATTAAATATTTATTATTAATAATATTTAACTAATTCTTTCAGAATTTCATACAATGTAATTTAAGCATTCATCCTTCCCTCAACTCTTCTCAGATCTACCTTCTGCACTCTGCTTTCCCTACTAACCTGATTTTGAATCTTCTTCATTTTGCAACCTATTGAGTTCACTTGGTGTTTCCCAAGTATTCTCTTCTGAGAGGGGCCTGCCATGATTTGTGCTTGACCTACCAATGGTTATACCATTAATGAAAACTGACTCTTCCATTCCCAGTGGCAATCAAATGCTAATATCTCCTTAGTTAGTTGTGGAATTTTTTGCCAACCTCCTCTTCCCACTCTATGCTGGGATTTTCAACCTGGTAACCATCTAGAAGATTCATCAGTATTGGCTAATTTTCGTGGTGCTGAATGGTGTTGTGAATACTACTGGAGGAGACAAATAATCATTTTTTCTCACTCAGTTTTACACATTTTGAGCTACCACAAAAAACTGGCTTGACAAGATGCCAGCACTCGTGCAGTAATGGAATTATTGTTATGGCAGTAACCAACCACTTTCTGACAAGATCAAAGGCCTACACAATGAGATGAAACCCATTCCTGGCATTATTAATAGGAAAAATGATCTGAGTATAGATACATTGTAGGTCTTTTGATAGAGCCTAATATGATTATTCTGCTAAATGGACGCTGTATTAAAATGGCTTGTAGTGGCATCTTGTTATATTCACAGATGATTGCATTTCAAAGCTCTCACCAGAGAAGCTTCTTCTTATAGTAAATGGGAACCAACTGGTCAGTGTGTAGGAAATAACTGACTGGAATTCTCATACCTCAACACAATGCAGTACCACATCCCTCTACATGGTGTTTAAACAACTTCATGAAAAAATGGGTGGGGAGATTGTAAGAGCCAGAGGTAGATACTTCAAGAATTTTTCTGATACTACTAGGAAGTTTTACATATGAACCCACAGTGATTGTAACATTTTTGCAAGATTTATACAAGCTTAACAATTTTTTTTAAATTTAATTTGAAAGTCACCAAAACTGTATATTTGGCTAATGGTAAGACAATTAATTACGTGTTTTCCATTGAAGAGCTATTGTTCAAACTTGGATATGCCTATTTCTCCTGCACCTCACTCTAGGGAAGAACATATTCCCATTTGAGTAAGTCGTTTTCTGCATTTGAACATTCTAAGATCTCCTGGTAAACTAGGGAAGGGGGTAGGGTGGGTGGGAACATGAGGGATCAGGTTAGGGGCTGGACAGAGGGAGAAAGTCTAATGAAAGAGATTTCACAATGGGAGAGCATTTGAGGGTTAGGGAGAAACCTTGTGCCAGGGAGATTCCCAGGGAATCAACAAGGATGACCCCAGCTAAGACTCATAGCAATAGTAGAGAAGTTGCGTAAACTGAGTATCTTAGGTAATCAGATTGGTGACTACCCTAATTGTCATTGTATAAACTTCATCCAGTAACTGGTGGGAGCAGATGCAGAGATCCACAGCCAAGTACTGGGCCAAGCTCTGGGATCCTGTTGAAGAGAGGGAGGAAAGATTCTAAGAGCCAAGGGGTGGCGTCAAGGTGATTACAAGGGGACCCACAGAAATGACTAACCTGGACTCTTAGGAGCTCATGTACTATGGACCAATAGCTAGGTAGTCTTCATGGGACTGACCTAGGCCCTCTACATATTTGTGACAGTTGTGTAACTTAGTCTATTTGTGGGGCTCCTAGCAGTGGGACCAGGGCCTGACTCTAGTGTTTGACCTTGATTTTGGATTGCTGTTCTACATACTGTGTTGCCTTGCATGGCCTTAATAGAGAGGGAGGAGCTTAGTCTTACTTCCTTTTGATGTGCTTTCTTGACACACGTGGGAGGCCTGTGCCTTTCTGAACAGAAACAGAGGAGTGCTGGGAGGAGAGGGGAGTCAGAGGGGAGGAGTAGAAGGAGAGGTGGAAAGGGAAACTGTGGTTTAGGGTATAAAATAAATAAAAAAGTAACTAAAAAAAGATATCTCTAGTAATAGTCTCCATCTCTGCTTCATAAACTTGCTAGTCTTGAGTTTATTTTCATGGTAAAAATTCAAATCTATGTTTATCCTAATTTGAGATCCCTAAAGGTTTCGATAAATTTCTCTGGAATTCCTTGGGGTTGCACTGTGAAACTGTGTCTCTGTTCTCTCACTGTTCACATAATAGAAATGCAAAGATAGATCAGTAAATTTATGAAAATAATTAGCTCACTCTGGTAGAAGAGTAAATTAAAGTTTTTTTTTCTTTTAAAAAATGAAAAGATGGAAAAAATCTATATAAAGTCCTTGAAAAGATGGCTATTTTTAAAAAAGAAGCATTACCTAGCTTTAAAATGAAAGGGAACGACTTCATTCCCATGATATAGTTGGGCCTGAAAAACATTATGTTAAGTGTGATCAATGTACCCAAAAGGACAACAGCTACATAATCATACATACTCAAAAATTCAACTCAAAAAGCAGAGGAAAGTAGTGATTTTCAGGGCAAGGAGAGGGACAATGGCTGGATCCTCACCAAAGAGCTTGGCTTTCATTAAGAACAGATGAAAAAAGCCTATTCCCTATAGCAAATGATCATTGGTTGTGAATATTAAAAAATTGCCATGATGACAGAACTCATATTCATTTCAGAAAAATGTTATTATTGATAACATAAATGTAGAGAATGCAAGAAGAGCTCTGGAGTTGGGAGATCACTACATGGCATGGATTATGCTCATGCTTCTGTGATGTGTGCTTATCTCCAAACTCATTCAGCTGTACACTTTAAATATGTGAAAACTTGTATGTATAAACACTTTGTATGTATGGCAGCTATATGTCAATAAAGTTTTTCTCAAAACATACATAGAAAGCCATATATATATGTGTATATATATATATATATATATATGTAAATTTCTACTGAAATGAATAACTGATGACAAAAATGAGGCAGAGGCAGGCAGATCTCTGTGAGTTCAAGGCCAGCCTGGTCTACAAAGCCAGTTCCAGGAAAGGCACATAGCTACACAGAGAAACCCTGTCTCGAAAAAAAACAAAAACAAACAAACAAACAAAAATTCAGGTATTATGAAATTCATTTCTGCTTATCAGCTATGTTGCATCTATGTAGAATAAGAAGTCAGGGAGTATGTAGTACATTAAATAACTCGGGGCAGAAGTGTTCAACAAGAAACATAATTTCCACTGAAGATGATCAGAGATTAGCAGATTTGTCAAGGATCAGGTTTATTAGAAAGGATAAAGGATAGCTACCATCACAGGTTAAATATGATTACAGGAAACAAGTTGGCGACATGGGTGGAGAATGACCATGACATTCAGTTTGATATATACATGGGAAAAATAGGATGTTTTTTATTTTCTAGTTACTGGGTTCATTGTTACAAAGGTTAAATTAACACATTATGCATGTCGGTATATATATATATATATATATATATATATATATATATATATATATATGTATATATATACACACATATATATGTATATATATATATATCGTTATATAGCTATAGTTAGATAGATAGATAGATAGATAGATAGATATAGATTTTTTTATATAACAAGTATAAGACACCTAAGTATAGTATTATTTTTATATTCCCAACTAAATATATTGTTTGTGTGTTGGTGTGTTAGACAGGGAAGTTTCTGACATAAGGAGTTTTGAGTAATTACCTGAAGATGCAAACACAGCTTCATTCTTATGTGCTTATGAAAATTGATGATTGCATTGTCAGAAGAAAATAATTGTTGGGCATAGGACATTAAAAATATGGGAAATAATGATGCCTAGTTAGAGAGAAATTAGCAAGACATTCTTGCTCAGATCATCAGAATCTCTGCATCCTTATCTCTTCAGGGGTAAGCACATTCCTTTCTTAAGGTACAGGGAAAGCATTTCTGTAAGAGAGCTTCATTACTTGGCATGGAGTAAGGTCAACTCAAAATTTGACCTTTTTGCATGAGATTAGATGTAAAAGTCAGGTGGAAATGAATTCAGCTATTGCTGCCTTTTTTTTTGTTTTTATCCGAGAGCTAACTGTCACAATTTGAGATTGCATGTTATGAAATGCAACAATCTATAGACTATTAATGACAGGTTTTTATTTCCATTCAGATGAACAGTACAGAGTAGGTTTTGTATAATTTTCAAGAGATAAATCTAAAGAAAGTTGGGAATATGTATGTCACCAAAAAAAAAGCTTGTCTTTTCTTAGAAGGTGAGATGAATTTATACATACTAATGTAAATAGCAATTTCAAGGGGAAAATCTTGTCAGCATAAACAACAGGAGCTCTATGATGTCACACAAGGTAGAGAAACAACAAAACAATGTATTTGAAAATTATCTGAGCAATTTGGATAAAGAAGTATGATTTCTATAGTCACATAATCATATAGATTAACTTTGAATGTATTACTACTATCTTTGAAAGCCTTTCTCTGCACATGAGCAAGAGCCAACATAGATTATTTTCTAGAGATATCATTATTGTTAAGTAGTATTATATTTCCACTGTTAAATGTAAAATGTTTTGTTAATTATTATCTCAGTTCTACGTATGTATTAGTATAATTTAATAATTCAAGACACATACATTGCACATTGATTAAATCAACATTTTTCAATCCTAGTAAGTGAACACAGCTTTGAAATTTTTCTTCCACTGGCTGATAATTGAACAAGCTGTTGAATGTTATAGGATATCCACCAGAGAAGACTATATGGACATGTTGATTGTCTTAGAAATCCAGCTACTACAGAGTGTTTGGGATCCTAGTGTAGATCAGAGTCATTCTCAGGGCAAGCTTTTAATCACAGAAAAACATATCGTGGTCTGACATACTTCACTTAACAAGAACAGCTAGCCAAAAGTGGGACTACAAAAGCTAAAAGGAAAAGCTAAGGACTAGTTCCTACCCTAAACCATTTCAGTACTTTGCCAGAACTATGAACTTTGATAAAATAGGTCTTTGTTTTTCTTCTAGAAGGTGTTGCTTCCCATTTGTTGGTTTTCAAGGCCTAAGTGGTACTTCCAGCATAGTGTCAGTTGTGCTAAGATCAGGAGACCTACTAAGGTCCCTGTTACAAAGGGTAGCAAGTGACTTTTACTAAGAGCATAAATCATTGTCTTCAACAAAAGGCTAGAAGGCAATTCTAAGACCACATATGGTCTTTTATTACCCAGGGTAGTTCAGGGTTTTTACCCAGTCCCAAACTTGTTTAACCTTTTTAAATTTTGTTTCTTTGGGTATTTGCATGTGGATGCAACAGAACAGTGTATCTAGTCCTAATCTAATCTTGTTTATCCAAAAGAAACACACACACACACACACACACACACACACACACACACACACACACACACACACATACGACCAGCTCAGCTACCACCCAGGCCCACAGGCCCACATCCTGGGCCTTAGGTTGGCCTACCCTAACATCTAGCCCATCTATGACCTGCTGGAGTGTGTGAAGGGACTATCCTGGGAAAGGATAACCACAGGATCTTCATGACTCTGGGCAACAGGAGAATATGTGAAAAGATTTTCAGTGAGGTTCATGTGTGATGTGGTGTGCCAGAGTTCTTGAACCAGACCAATGACTCATAGCAATGAGCATTTTGTGGGTGGAGCTGAAAGGAAAAATTAGCAGATAATATGATAGTATACATAAGTGACTGTAAAATTTCCACAGGTTAACTCCTCCACTGATAAACACTTTCAGCAAAATATGAGTATGCAAAGTTAACTCACAAAATCAGTAGCCTTTCTATACATAAATGACAAATCAACCTAGAAAGAAATCACAGAAGTAGTACCATTCACAAATAGCTTCAAATACCTAGGTAACTATAACCAAAAAAGTGAAAGACCTGCATGATACAAACTTCAAGATGTTGAAGAAAGAAGTTGAAGAAGGTATCAGAAGAGGGAAAGATCTTTCATGCACATGGATCTGTAGGATTAATATAGTCAAATGATCATCCTACCAAAAGCAAACTACAGAGTCAACACAATCCCCATCAAAATTCCAACTCAGTTCTTCATAGAACTTCATTAGAGTGTTGGGCATTTTGATGTCTAATTTCTTGAGTTCTTTATATATTCTGGATATCAGCCCTCTGTCAGATGTGGGGTTGGTGAAGATCTTTTCCCATTCTGTAGACTGTCGCTTTATCTTGTTGACCGTGTCCTTTGCTCTACAAAAGCTTCTCAGTTTCAAGAACTTCAAAGGAGAATTTTCAGCTTCATATGGAAACACACACACACACACACACACACACACACACACACACACACACACACACACACAATCAAACAAGCAAAAAAAAACCCCTTGGTTAGTTAGAAACACTACTGAAAGATAAAAATCACTATTGGTGGTATCACCATTCCTGATTCAAGTTGTACTACAGAGCTATAGTAATAAAAAACAAAATGGTATTGGTCCCAAAACAGACAAGGTGATCAATGGAATATAATTCAAGATCCAAACATAAATTCACACACCAATGGACACCTGATTTTAGATGAAGAATCCATAAATACACACAGGACAAAAGACAGTATTTCCAAAAGAAAGGCAATAGTCTATGTGGATAGCTCTATGTAGAAGAATCCAAATAAAGCCACACTAATCGGCCTATATAAAATAAACTCTACATGGATCAAAGACCTCCACATAAGGTCAGGTGTCTGAAATGGAGGAGGAAAATGTGAGAGATAGCCTTGAATTCATTGGCATAATTTCTATATTTCCACCCATTGAACAAGGAGCCTCTGCCCCCAAACCAGGATCTGTGAATATCCTACTCCTTTTGTTCTTTTCTGTTTCAATTGCATTTAATACAAAATGTTGAACTGTGGGCTGGAATCACAGCTCAGTTGAGAGAGCGCTTGTCTAGCATCTGTCACCCTTGCATCTGACGACCAGAAGCCCCATAAACTGGGTGAAGTGTACATGTATACAATCCCAGCACATAAGAAGTAGTCAGGAAGATTTAAAAAAAAAAAAAAAACTTTTATTTCACATACCACTGCTCTCAAATTTAATGGCTTACACTTTTCTTTTTTCCTTTTTGGCAGTATAAGGAAATTAGCTCTGTTTCCTGGCAATTAGTTAGAAGTCCTTCATTTTCACTCTGTTGAAGACTGAAGGACAAATCAGTGATAATAGAATCCAGCACTTGGGTAGTCAGCTAAGAATCTTGTCTAGGAGTCATTTATCAAGGAAATGGTGCCTGCTCTTTAAAAATAATGCAAATTTGAAAATAGCTTTCTGCATGATTGAAGTCTTTGTCAATAGCCTACCACAGCATAAGACAAATGCTAACTTTATTCTGAAGTGATAGATTACTTTGGGAATGGTCTAATTAGCTGAATGTATGTATTTGTACATATTCCAAATCTTCTCTTCACCACTTATATCTTATATGCATCTTATATTTACACTCCTGTAAAGCTTAGTAGACTAAAATTTTCATTAATTTTCTTCTGTGAAAAAACCATAAAATATCTGCAAATTATATATGTTTTTGGTTTCTTTCAAACCTACAATTTCATCAATGTTCTAAGAAAGTATTAGCATTCTAGGACTGTCTACATAAACTATATTTATTAAGCAAATTCAGAAAGCATAGAGTTGATTACATGTATAATGCTGGGTAAATGGATACTCTAAAAGAGAAAACAAAGTTATTATTCTGTACAATTTCAAAACTTTAATTTAAAAAAAATCTAAGTATGCAGTGCATGGGTTTTAATGCAAACAATATTAACAAATGTGGACCTACTCACTGTTGATCCTTATTCCTAAGCCATCACCAAAAAATAAAATAAAATAAAATAAAAAACCATACCAAAGATCTATCAAAGGGACACAGGACACAGAACTTGTTTAAATAATGGCAATACACCAAGAGCTAGAGATTAATTTCAAATAGCAAATCTATTTATATTAGTCAATAAAATATAGTTGATCATATTTAAAATACTGCAATTTTAAATGATTTATTATTTTACTTTGTAGTTATTTTATATCTTGTCAAATTATTCAAATATCCTATTTCATTAAACCTAAACATAGAGCTGATCTTATTGTATGATTATTAAGTTCTCATGGTAATTATTATTCTTTCAACCCTCAAATATGTTAAAATATTCATAAAATAGTGTCATTGTTTTAACTAGACAACTCCAAATATACAAGTTCTTGTGACTGAGATGTTACACCCCAGTACTTTGTGCCAGCTTCTAAGCCTTCCTGGATGTCTCAGTTGGCTGTGTATTTATTGCTCACAAACCTTTCTCTGCCTCCATCCTGTCTCCTGACTACTTGTTACTCTCCTGCTGGGTCATTTGTCTACTTTATACTTTGCAGCTCTCACTGTCTAGGACCACACCTCTGAGAAGATACCCTTCTTTCCTTCCATGTCAGTGCAGCACCGACCTTTGGAATTGGTTTACTGGTCAGGAACCTCCTCAGCTGTCAAAAATACTTCACTCAGGGGAATGAAATGCAGAATAGTATCACTGAGCTCCCGTATGAGTTGAAACCCCCCAACTTAACAGTGTTCAATGAGACCTTTATTATTCCATGGCTCCTTATAAGAATGCTAAGTACACACCACTTTTCCAAGTATTCATCCGAACAATAAAAACATTCACAGATGTTAAAGCAAATTAGCTGCTTTCCGTAAACCAGTAGGTAGAGTTAATTATTTCCCTTCATATACTGGTTGAGAACAGGTGATTCTTCGTTCAGCAAATTTAGTGAATAGGTCAATTTCTCTCTCATTTATTTGGCATATGTTACATTTAAGATATCTTTCCTAGTGTTGCTGACATGGATATTAATGACATGCTATAGATGTGGGATTCATGTATTTGCTCTGAGTTCACAATGGAATATTCTAGAATGCAGAAATGGAATAACCAGTACTTATTGCATCGAGACTTTACCTATCTTGCATATTATTTAAACTGTGAGGAATCAATGAGGTCTGCAATATGAGCAGATCTTTAATATGAACAGAGTGTGTTTGTCTGTCTTCTGTGAGCCAAGGAGAAAAACCAAAAAAGGAAAGAGAAACAACTTTGGTTTGTAGTGGATCATCAGTAAGGTGCTTTGATGTTTTTGCATTTGGAACATAACTGACTTCAGGCCACGCTGAGAAGGTAGGTTGGAGAGGTGGAAAGCCTTAGGGCAGGAAAGCGATGCAGAAGTTTTCAGAAATTCATTAATTAGCTTATCTACCCACATTCCAGAATATAATTTACTCCACAGCAAAACACAGCTGATCCCCCAGTTTAACTGCTGAGCCTCAGCAACTGCAGCTTGCCATCACTCCTGCAGGACAGAGTGATAAGCAGTGAGGCTGAGTACCGTGGGCATCTTAATATTCAGTTCACCTCTTTCACCCTTTGCCTCGGGGCAGCTCACGTACTTTGCACAACCTGAACTTTAGCAGAATTTGGAAGAATTCACCTTCGGGAAATTAAAACTGCAGATCTAGTCAAGGGACCTATGATTACAAATAATTCACACTCTTCTCTTATTTGGCAATAGTTAGCTACAGTAGGGCAGAGGTATAGATTTGTCTACAAGTTTTTCTGGTAGCCATGTGCACTGCAGTAACTTTATTTTAAATATGTCAACTTTTCAGCCTAAATCAAGTTCAATATAGCACAAATAGTTTTTGCAACTTGAATATGGCACATTTTTATTCCTTCCTTCCTTCTAACCTCCCTCTCTCCTTCCTTCATTTTCTTCTATTATGCCTTCCTTCCTTCTTTCCTTTCTTCCTTTCTGCCACGCTCCCTTCCCTCCTTCCTTCTTCCCCTTGATTATGATGTCATTATTTTTCCCATGCTGGAATTGAACATAGGATGCCATGCCTCAGTCTTTCCAGGACCTAAGATTATAGGTGTTCAACACATACCCATTTGAGGGCATAGTTCTAAGAGATAGCATTCAATGCTCACATAACTCTCTTACGCATGCGCGCACACATGCATGTACCACATTGGTGAATGTTTGTTAACTTATGTTAGTGTAAGGTAGATAGATCATTCTCAGAATATATTTCTCCAGGTAGAGGACTCTTGACTGCTGATAAATAACAGCTGAGACCATGTCAGAGGACAGTATAGCAAACTGGCATGTTCAGGGCTATTGCTCCTTACATTTTGTTCTGCTGTTTATACCCACAGATTGTACCTAAGAATTGGTATCTTCCAGGGCTCCCCAGCTCATTTCTCTTGTGTCAGTCTTGGAGAAGAAAAAAGCTTATGTCCCATTTTTCTCTCTGTACACCAGTCCCTTCCTAGACCTCACAAGTTTTAGTCTTCAAATCCTTTTCCATGAAACAGATTAAAAAGAGCTTTCTGTTTCAGAAGCTAGTTCTAAGGAATCCTAAACCATGTAATATCATCTGAATTCTAAAATTAGTCCTTGGTGAAGGAAAGAAGAAGCAAATCCAAGTTATTGGGGAAAATTATAAAGGCCACTCCACATAGTTAAAAGGAAGGTTTATTTAGTGGATGACTTACAAATGAACGAATGGATAGGTTGCGGGGGTCTGGGGAAGGTGTATCACAATCCAGCGGTGTTCTCTGGAGCTCTGCACAGTCAATCTCCACCGTCCAGGGTCCAGGCACAGAGAGCGCGCCCAGAGCAAGCGCTCGCCCATCCAGCTCTCCGGTTTCCAGCGCCTCCCCTCGCCCCGCCTCCTAGGCATGACAGTTGCCAGAGTCTCAATGGGGGTTGGAACTTCCAGATCCAAGTTGGAATGGCTACCCACTACACCAAGTTAAGCTCTTGTGTCCATCTTTTTTATTTTATTTTATTTTATTTTATTTTATTTTATTTTATTTTATTTTATTTTATTTTACAATACTATTCAGTTCTACATAACAGCCATAGATTCCCTTGCTCTCCCCCTTCCTGACCCCTCCCGTTCCCCGCAGCCCACCTCCCATTCCCACCTCCTCCAGAGCAAGGCCTCCCCCGAGGACTGAGATTGACCTGATAGACTCAGTCCAGGCAGGTCCAGTCCCTTCCTCCCAGATTGAGCTAAGAGTCCCTGCATAAGACCCAGGTTTCAAACAGCTAACTCATGCACTGAGCATAGGACCCTAAACAATAAAGGCAATTTACAGCAAGCCAACAGCCAACATCAAATTAAATGGAGAGAAACTCAAAGCAATTCCACTATAATCAGGAATGAGGCAAGGCTGTCCGCTCTCTCCATACTTATTCCATATAGTACTTGAAGTTCTAGCCAGAGCAATAAGACAACATAAGGAGATTAAGGGGATACAAATTGGAAAGGAAGAAGTCAAGCTTTCCCTATTTGCAGATGATATGATAGTATACTTGAGTGACCCCAAAGATTCCACCCAGGAACTGATAAAGCTTATAAACACCTTCAGCAACATAGCAGAATACAAGATCAACTCAAAAAAAAAAAAAACAGTAGCTCTCCTATATACAATGGACAAAGAAGCTGAGAAGGAAATCAGAGATACATCACCATTTACAGTAGCCACAAATGACATAAAATTCCTTGGGGTAACACTAACCAAGCAAGTGAAGGACCTATATGACAAGAACTTGAAGTCCCTGAAAAAAGAAATTGAAGAAGATGTCAGAAAATGGAAAGATCTCCCATGCTCATGGATAGGCAGGGTTAACATAGTAAAAATGGCAATTTTACCAAAAGCAATCTACAGATTCAATTCAATCCCCATCAAAATACTAACACAAATCTTCACAGACCTGGAAAGAATAATACTCAACTTCATATGTAAAAACAAAAAACCCAGGATAGCCAAAAGAATCCTGTACAATAAAACAACCTCTGGAGGCATCACAATCTCTACTTCAAGCTCTACTATAGAGCTACAGTAATAAAAACAGCTTGGTATTGGCATAAAAACCGACATGTGGACCAATGGAATCGAATTGAAGACCCTGACATTAACCCACACACCTATGAACATATAATTTTTGACAAAGAAGCCAAAAGTGTACAATGGAAAAAAGAAAGCATCTTCAACAAATGGTGCTGGCATAACTGGATATCAAAGTGTATGGGACCTCTTGAAACTGAGAAGCTTTTGTAAAGCAAAGGATACCATCAACAAGGCAAAGCAATAGCCTACAGAATGGGAAAAGATCTTCACCAACCCCACATCTGACAGAGGACTGATATCCAGAATATATAAGGAACTCAAGAAATTAGACATCAAAACGACCAATAGTCCAATTAAGAAATGGGCTATATAACTAAACACAGAATTCTCAACAGAGGAAACTCAAATGGCTGAAAGACATTTAAGGAATTGCTCAACATCCCTAATCATCAGGGAAATGCAAATCAAAACAACTCCTGTGTTCATCTTGCTCTATTCATCATACTGGCATTTTCTTTTCAGGAAAAGGAGTAAAGGTCTGGAATAAGACAGGTTTCTTGCAGATTGGTTCTAACCAGTGTTAAATAGATTGCAGCTTCCTAGATATTCATTTGCCTCAGTTATTGAATGATACAGGCATTTGCATCAATTAAAAATAAAATAATAAATCATGTACGTAATTTCTTTCACATTATTTATTTTCATTCTCTGTAGTGCAACTAATTTGCAAATTATAACATCTTGCAGAGTTGTAGCCTCTTGAAAATGGACGTGACTTTCCTTACCTCAAAGCAACAACAGGCTCTTCAATGTTCTGATCCCTAGGACCCTAGAAGACCCTTCCCCCAGAGTGTGACATAAGACTCCACATACTTGCCTTCTAAAAAATCTCTTACACTTTGTGTGATTTGGATCAAGTGAAGATGAATTACTGGTGACACTTCATCTTTTCAAGAGAATCACTAATGTCCTGCTTTTCTTCTCTTTTGCTATTCAGTGAGGGCTAGGTCATAGTTCTTCCTCACCAGACTTGGTAACTTTTCTCCAAACTTCTTTTTCTAAATTTCCTGTCAGCACTACTCTTTATGGAGAGCACATGTGTATAATAACTTAGAGTATGAACTTGGAAATCAGTCATCCTTATTTGCATTCCTCTTATGCCATTTGCAAAATTAAAATTAACATAAATTTTCTGTGAATTCTAAGAGCCCATATGTTCATTTATGTAGTAAAAACGGTGATTTGACCTAGTAGCCAGGCATGACAAAATGATTTAACTATGAGACCTCCTCAAACCATAAACTTAATATTTAACATAGAACCAGTATTTGAAAAACCAGCTATCTGGACAATAAAACAATTGTCATCTTTATCTGTTTCCTTACAAATTTTTAAATCATTATATTATTTCTTTACATTGTCATTATATGATAACATTTCCTCTTGCAAGGTAACATTTAAAACTTCATAAAATGACTTTTGTTAATTCGAATCCCTCAAAATACTAGTTTGTTTCCCTGCACCGCCTTCATTTTTTCCTCATGCATTGAGGCCTATTGTTAGTTTTCTCATGTCTTTTGTACAGGCCCTCTGCCAAACCATTCCACATCCCAATGTTATTCAGTCAGGAATGTTCGATGCTCTGTTACAAACAAGCTATAAAACATAACTGTAGAGAATGAACACCATTTCACATTGGTTAAATATTTAAGAAGTCATCCCACTGTAAAGATTAAGTGAAATTACTCAAAGAAGTTTGAACATATATTGTCCACAGCCAAGTCACAGCAGTACATACTGTCAGTGTGTGTGCTCATCACTGGCACAACCGGAAGCTCAGTGATTGTGAATGTGCACTGACCCTTCAAAAAGCCCTGTTTGTCTTATGCTTCTGTTGTTATCAGCACACACTAAACAGTGCTCTGGTAATCTGAGAGATATTCTTCATCACTTATCTGCAATCTGCTAGTGTTCACTTTTACAAATGTCTGGTCATGATACAAAATCCATATTCTTACTTACAAAAACCCAGGGATATAGTTTCATTTGCCCTCACTCAAGTTTGAATTTCTTTTTGCTATGATGTCTTTATCTATAACAAGTTGCACATAGCTACTCATTCTGTTTATTTGAGTGAAGCAGAGACTGTTTTGTATATATTTATATATGTGTCATCCATCACATTTGATGTATTAACTCATAGTGAATACACTTGATGAAAAGACTGACAGTCTGAGTGTGAACACAAGAACCTATGGTGGTGGGACTGATTGTCTGAAAGTTTTACACACACACACACACACACACACACACACACACATGCACTCACATACACAAACACATGAGAAGATGAAATAACAAACAAATAAATAAATAGATGTAATTTTAAATTTTTATGGTTATAATTTAGTCACAAGCTAACACTGATAATCATTTTAAAGCGTGATGTCTTTGAAAGAAGAAAAGTATAGCAAAGTAAAATTAATAATAAAGAAATAATGATAAAATAACTAATAATAAAATAACTAATGATAAAATAACTACATGATAAAATAATGATAAATAACTAATGATAAAAAATAACTAATTCCATCAACTAGTTTCTCTCTCTTATTGATATTATACAATAAAATAGATTAAATTAATATTTTGATTAATTTATCCAATTTGCAGAGGATACATCAAAATTATAGTGAAGACTTATGTTTTTAGTTTTCTCAGTTTTATTTATCAAATACACACACTCAGACACACACACAAATACCAATACACACACACATGCACACACACACACACAAAATCACCATATACACACATACAATTTCTCTAGATAAGTTACAGTAAAATGAAGGAAAAAGGTATAAAAAAGAAAATAAATGAAAAGATCATTTTAATGGAGGTAAGAAACTGTGGGTTTATTATTGCCATTTTTTTATCTTTAGATGTTATCCATGAGTATGTTTCAAGGTCTCTCACAATCAGCATGCTGAATGCATACCACCAGTTTGATTCTGTCATGAAGCACTGAATTTTGAGACACATTTCCTAAAGAAATGTAAGCAAATGTTTACTCACCTCAGACAGGAAACTGACAATGTACTGAAATGACAATCCTACTGAAATCCAAAAACTATTAAAGAAAAATAGTTTATGGGGTTTACTTACAAAAGTATGGGTGACTCTTATTTACAGTATTAGATAACTGATGGCAGGTTATGGCTCTAAAAGCCCCCAGTCCAGAAAGCGCTGGAACCCTGGAGCTCTCTACATGACTTTTAGACAGCTAGACAGCTTGGAAAACCTCTTCTTAGTCATCCTTACTGCTCATATAACTTTAGAAATTAAGGGACCTTGTAAATTTGGTCCATTTCAGGAACTTCCTGAGAACTGGGAGTTGTTTATTTTTTGGTTCTTAACCAGAACCCTCTTAGAACTTCCTAGTAATGTTGCTCTAGGATGGAATGCTTCAGTCTGAAGGCTATAGCTATAAAACATGGAATTTTAAAGAAAGTGGAATTAATATTCTTCCTATTAATTTTCCCCTGGAGGCTTGTTTATAGTAGACAAAAATAAACAAATGTGCTATAGATTACAAATTATAACATGTGTTTAGAGAAAATTTGGAAAAGACAATATTTTTATTCAGAGAATGGGACAACACTAAATTTGAGATATTTTATAAAAAGTAGAACATAATTAAACTTCTTTTAATCCAGTGTTGGGAAGCGGTGATAGTATGCATTTGTATCAGGGCACCCGCCCCCCATTTTGAGACAAAGTCTCTCATTGAACATCAAGCTTGCTGATTCAGTAAAACTGGATGATTAATAATCCTCTGGGTCCTTCCTGTCTTTGCCAGTGTTAGGATAGTTGATACATGCCAGTGGTCTGGGTTTTTACATAAATGCTCTACCCAAACCCAGGTTTTCATGATTGCATGTCAGTCTCTCTACTAAGAGAACCATCTTCACAGTCCCACAAAAATAGTCAAATAAGAATTTCTATTTTTTAAATATAGTTTAAGAGAATTAAAAAAATAAAAACATGTACAACATCAAAAATATATTTTGTTTACCCCTGAGGTCTTTGGTAACAAAAAGGAAATATAGTTGTGATTCAGATTTGACAGGTTTTCTTTTAACTTGAAAATAATGATGCACAGAATATTCTCAGATAGCTTACTGTTTGTGCCTTAAGCACTGTCTGATCACCCTTTGATTTCAGTGTCTCCAGTGAATGCTCCTTAGGAAACCATTTTATAGTTTAATTAATTAACCTAGCTCATCTTGATGAAAATCCTGGATGTGAGATATTGAGCATATTTTGGAACTTTTAATGTTACTGTGATCCTTAAAAGATGTAGTAAATGCCACAATTTGTTCTATGAAAATTGTTTTATCGAGAAAGACATGAAAGGACTCATTAGATTGTTTCTCAGTCATAATTATATTTTCAAGATAAAGATAATAATTCTATTTGAACTATATAGAAAGATTCAAAACACAACCAAGATTTCATTTATTGTTCTGTTTAATCTTTTATTTAGATTTATCTCATCTATTACTCATATGATAGGTACTCTTGGGAAAATAGTGATATATGTGATAGAAACACTTCTTAACAAACACAGTGGCAACAGTTCTAATTCCAAATGCACTTTAGAATGCAAGCTGATAAGGCAAAAGAAAATGCCTGGAGGAAAATGTAAAAATCATATTACTGTATTTCAAATTTTGATAGAAAAATAAAATGCCCAAAGCTTGATTTATTCATAGATCACCATAGCATTTCAACATCATTACCAATCGGCATACTTTTAACTGTGTTTTTTTTTTTTTTTTTTTCTTTTTTGGTTTTTCGAGACAGGATTTCTCTGTGTAGCTTTGCGCCTTTCCTGGAACTCACTTGGTGGCCCAGGCTGGCCTCGAACTCACAGAGATCCGCCTGGCTCTGCCTCCCGAGTGCTGGGAATAAAGGCGTGCGCCACCACCGCCTGGCTAACTGTGTTGTTTTTAAAGGGATTATTTTTATCACTTTATTTTTGATTTGGTTAATACCTCTGCAAAATATGTTACAAATCATCTATGTCAACTCATTTAATGATCATTAGTAATTGGGAATGAAAAATAGACTATGTGAAAGGAAGGAAACATTTCACTTGAAAACTTGAAAAAAGACCACCTTTGATTCAAGTACTAAAATGTATCAAATGGTGTGACAAAAAAAGGAAATAGATGTATTAGATGATATGTATAGCAAAACAGGATAAGCAATTTAGTTTTCACATATATTAAATATGAATTAGGGAAATACAGTTTATAATCCTCAAACAGAATAAACAACTGAAATGTGGTAGAACCATTTATAGAGAGTGAAACTACAAAGTGTGAGACCATGGGATTTGTAATATATTATATTTTTATATTATATTTGTAATATATATAAATGTAATATATTACTTTAAAGTAATTTCAGGAGGTCTAGAAAGATGAAAGATGACTCAGTGAGTCCAGGTATCTGCTACCAAGTCTGTGGACCTGAGTTTGATGATTCCCCAAATCTACATGGTTGACGAAGGGAAGTGACTACCAGGAGTTGTCCTCTGATCTCCACATGCGTTGTGTGCAACATCCAAGCTCCATTCTCACCCTCTGCATAAATAAATAAAAGTAAAAAATAGATCTCAGTATTTTATTTTCTAAAATTTTGTTAAAATTTGAAACAAAACAGTTTGCTACAAAAATACAACAAAATGCATAAATTTTAACTTTCACAGAGGAGAAAAAGAGATATAACAAAAGCATAAATTCAATTTTTTAAATAAAGAATTTAAGTTAATTAGTCACTATAGGAAATAAATATTAATAATAGTAGAAAATTCAGTTCCTGGTGGAAAGATGTATAATAAGTTAGTAAGCACAATTTGAGAGTTTCTATTACTGAGAGAAATCTGTCCATATCATTGAGTGGTCTACCATTTTGGACACTATTGAAAAAATATGAATATATTGTTTAAAGCTGTCCTTAAAATACAAAGCTGCCCTTGCATTTACCTTCCTTTGTTATTGTCAAATGTTATTGGTGAATTAAAGTCACACTATGAGGTTTCAGAATAACCAAGTAGAACTGATATTATATTGGTTAAAAAGGATTGATTTTTTAATATTTGCATGTTCTTCTTGATTCTACATATTTTGCCTTTAGTAAAATAAGTACTCAAAGTTGTCAGTTTTTTTTTTTTTTTTTGGTTTTTCGAGACAGGGTTTCTCTGTGTAGCTTTGCGCCTTTCCTGGAGCTCACTTGGTAGCCCAGGCTGGCCTCGAACTCACAGAGATCCGCCTGGCTCTGCCTCCCGAGTGCTGAGATTAAAGGCGTGTGCCACCAACGCCCGGCTCAAAGTTGTCAGTTTTTAATTTGACTATTTGCTATTTTGAGCTATAGCTCAAATTTAGATAAATTGCTTAAATAATTTATGCCAATTTTGATATTTTTTATATTTTCAGTATTGCCTTTTGAAATACAAAAGATTTTAATTTTGATGATATCTGATTCTTCAAGTTTTCTCTTATTTTTTTTTAGTTTTTAGACTGTATTTAAGAAATAGGTATTCAAGAAAAATCAAACAGATTTAATATTAATCTAGGCAAATAACATCTCTTTGTAATTTACTGTGCTAGCAATTACACTTAAGAATATGATATTTTATGACATATTTTTTCAATGTAGTGAATGAGACTATATTTCTCCTTGCAATAGATATAAAATAATCTTTTATTTTATTTTATTTTACAATACAATTCTGTTCTACATATCAGCCATGGATTCTCTTGTTCTTCCCCCTTCTCCCCCCCCCCCATTCCCACCTCCTCCAGGGCAAAGCCTCCCCAGAGGACTGAGATCAACCTGGAAGACTCAGTCCAGGCAAGTCCAGTCCCCTCCTCCCAGATTGAGCCAAGCATCCCTGCATAAGTCCCAGGTTTCAACAGCCATCTCATGCAATGAGCACAGAACCTGGTACCACTGCCTAGATGCCTCCCAAACAGATCAAGCCAATCAACTGTCTCACCCATTCAGAGGGCCTGATCCAGTTGGGGGCCCCTCAGCCATTGGTTCATAGTTCATGTGTTTCCCTTCGTTTGGCTATTTGTCCCTGTGCTTTATCCAATCTTGGTTTCAACAATTCTCACTCATATAAACCCTTCTCTTTCTCACTAATTGGACTCCCGGAGCTCCACCCGGGGCCTAGCCGTGGATCTCTGCATCCAGATCCCTCAATCGTTGGATGGAGTTTCTAGCACGACAATTAGGGTGTTTGGCCATCCCATCACCAGAGTAGGTCAGTTAGGGCTGTCTCTCGACCATTGCCAGCATTCTATTGTGGGGGTATCTTTGTGGATTTCTGTGGGCCTCTCTAGCACTTTGCTTCTTCCTATTCTCATGTGGTCTTCATTTACCATGATCTCCTATCCCTTGTTCTCCCTCTCTGTTCTTGATCCAGCTAGGATCTCCTGCTCCCCCAAGTTCTCTTTCCCTTGACCCTCGCCCTTCATTACCTCCACTCATGTCCAGGCTGTTCATGTAGATCTCATCCATTTCTCGGTCTTTAGGCAAAGCAACAGTCTACAGAATGGGAAAAGGTCTTCACCAACCCCACATCTGACAGAGGACTGATATCCAGAATATATAAGAAACTCAAGAAATTAGACATCAAAGTGCCCAACAGTCAAATTAAGAAATGGACTATAGAACTAAACAGAGAATTCTCAACAGAGGAAATTCAAATGCCTGAAAGACATTTAAGGAATTGTTCAACATCCCTAATCATCAGGGAAATGCAAATCAAAACAACTCTGAGACACCACCTTATTCCTGTCAGAATGGCTAAGATCAAAAACACTGAAGACACCTTATGCTGGAGAGGATGTGGAGCTAGGGGAACTCTCTCCTCCACTGCTGGTGGGAATGCAAGCTTATACAACCACTTTGGAAATCAATATGGTGCTTTCTTACAAAATTGGGAATCAATCTCCCCCATTATCCAGCTATACCACTCTTGAGCATATACTCCAGGAATGCTCAATCATACCACAAGAGCACTTGCTCAGCTATGTTCATAGCAGGATTTTTTTAATAGCCAAAACCTGGAAACAACCCAGATGCCCTTCAACTGAAGAATGGATAAATAAAATGTGGTACATATACACAATAGAATACTACTCAGCAGAGAAAAACAATGATATCAAGAAGTTTGCAGGCAATGGATGGATCTAGAAAAAATCATCCTGAGTGAGGTAACCCAGACTCTAGAAAGACAAACATGGTATGTACTCACTCATAGCAGGATACTAGATATGGAACAAGGATGACTGGACTGCTACTCATATCACCAGGGAGGCTACCTGGAAAACAGGACCCCAAGATATAAAATAATCTTAAAGTTGTTTGTTCAGAATGTTGCTCTTTCCCAGTAAATATTTTTGGAAATTTCATTGATAATCATTTGATTACTGATGCATTTTTATTGTTTTTAATTACATTTATTAATTTATTTAATATACATACCCTCACTCCTCTCCTTTTATTTCTCCCCTTTCCCCTCCCAAATCAGCTCCTCCTCTGCCTACTTTCAGAAAAGGGTAGGCCTTCCATGGGCATCAACAAAGCATGACATATCAAGTTGAAGTAGGATCATGTAGGTCCTCCCCCATCCTAATGCTGGGCAAGGCATCCCAGTATGTGGAATAGATTCCTGGAAGCAAAGGTTAAGGCCATGGCCTGTTTCTACCACCAGGAGTCCCACAAGCAGATCAAACTAGACAACTGTCCCATGCAGGATCTCTAGCTGTCAGTCCAGAGTCTATGAGCTTCCATGAACCCAGATTAGTTGTTTCTGAGGGTTCCCTTGTGTTGATCTTGACCCTCCTGGTTAACATCCTTCCTCCCTCTGTTCAACATGAATCTCGGAGCTTGGCCCAGTGCCTGACTGTAGATCTCTGTATCTGTTTCCATCAGTCACTGATGAAGGCTCTCTAATGACGATTGGGGCAGTTACCCATCTGATCACAGGAGATGGCCAGTTCATGAACTCCCTCCACTGTTGCCAGGATTGTAAGCTGGGGCTGCCCTTAGAGATTCGTGTGACTTTCTCTGGTACCTGGTTTATTTGTACCTGACTCCAAAATGCCCCCCATCAAGATGTCTCTTTCATTACTCTCCCCCTCCCTCCACCTCCAACCCAATTTCTCATGTTCCCATCCCTTCCAGGCCCCAGTCTACCCAGGAGATCTCTTCTATTTCCCCTTCCCAGGGAAATCCATGTGTCACTGCTCCATTTTGGGCCCTCCTTGTTACCTAGCCTCTCCCTAGAAACGAAATTTTGGTTTGCAGGTTTCTATTTCGTTTTATATCTGTTGTTTAACTTCAAGCATTTTGAGACCACTACATTCTGGCGTTTATCTTTCTTTAATTTTTTTTACTATCATTTAGTATGTGTGATTGTATGGTCCTACATACATGCACAACCATATGTGAATATCAAACAACAACTTGCAAGAGCCAGTCCTCTCCTTCTATCATGTGGGTTCCAGGGATCAAACTCAGGTCTTCAGCCATAATACCCATTATCACTGCACATTAACCTTGTTTGCCAGTCTATGTCATTTGCCATTCTATGTGGTAAATCAGCTGTTTAAATTTTTGCATTCACTTAGATGTAGTGCTTCTCAGTGCTTGACTATGTGAGTGCATGTGAGGAATCTTTCTTAAAATTTATTGGAAGGGAATTGAACTTCTTTGATTTCTAGATAAAGAAATATTCATGAACATATTTTTGCATTTTTAAGATTTTTGTTTCTTCATCTAGTTTGTTATCTTTTATTCTTGTTCCATTTCCTCCTATGGATGCATGTCAGTATGAAAGAGGTATATTTATGTCTCTATATCTCTTTTTCTCTTTGATTGTCTCTTGTTTATGATCTTCCAATTAAATAATTAAATAAATAACTTTTTCTAATACTTTGTTCAAATTAAATCCCCTGGCACTGTGTAAGTAATTTTTTCTTTTAAATATATATGCATAAATATATAATATATTTAAATATACATATAAATATTCATATATGTATATAAATATTATCAGTATTTGCCGTAATATTGACCCTTTACTTTAAAATTGGTCCTTTTAGTATTTTAAACACATTATTTGTAAATGGTTAGAAGTATTTTTCTGTTATTCCACTATTGGTGCTTTATCCAAAATTACCCAATATCTATATGATTTCATAGTTACACAAGGCCCAAGATCATCCTGAGAACTAGAGACTTCAGATTTGACCTTTTGATTATCTAACACTGAATATGATTTAAATTTGGGAGAAGGAGGAAGTCGGCCTAGTGTTCAGCCAATGACATGCACTCACTGTTCTTTGTGTTGTCCACTGAAAAGACATATTCTTAGCCATTTGCCTTCCCTAAAGTGCTATTAAAGGTGGACTTCGATTTTAGGGGAACTGCCTCTGAATGAATCTATTTCTGGTTTTCCATGTCTAACCCCCATCTACTGTGCATTTTTGAAATCTTTCAGCTGTTTTCAGCATGTTTATAATTAATAAATACATGCAAATTTTATTTAAAATAATTATATAAGAAAAACAATGTGGAGGTATCTTTGTGGATTTCTGGGGACCTCTCTAGCACTTTGCTTCCTCTTATTCCTGTGGAGTCTTCATTTACCATGGTCTTTTTTTCCTTGTTCTCCCTCTCTGTTCTTGATCCAGCTGCGATCTCCCACTCCCCTAAGCTCTCTTTCCCTCGACCCTTGCCCTTCATTAACCCCCTCACATACAGTTTCCTCATGTAGATCTCATCCATTTTTCTGTCGTTGAGCGGTCCCTGTGTCTTCCTTAGGGTTGGTCCTCTTTGACTACTGGCAGTGGTCGAGAGAAAACCTGAACTGACCTACTCTGGTGATTGGATGGCCAAACACCCTAAATGTCATGCTAGAACTCTCATCCAATGACTGATGGAAGCAGATGCAGAGATCCATGGCCAGGCCCTAGGTGGAGCTCCGAGAGTCCAATTGGCAAGAAAGAGGAGGGATTGTATGAGCGAGAATTATTGAGACCATGATTGGAAAAAGCACAGGGACAAATAGCCAAACTAGTGGAAACACATGAACTATGAACCAATAGCTGAGGAACCCCCAACTGGATCAGGCCCTCTGGATAAGTGAAACAGTTGATTAACTTGAACTGTTTGGGAGGCCTCCAGGCAGTGGGACCAGGACCTGTCCTTAGTGCATGAGCTGGCTTTTTGGAACCTAGGGCCTATGCTGAGACATTTTGCTCAGCCTGGGTAAAGGAAGGAGGGGACTGCGCCTTCCTGGACTGAATCTACCAGGCTGAGCTGAATCTCCAGGGGAGTCTTTGCCTTGGAGGAGATGGGAATGGGGGGTTTGCTGGGAGTAGGGCAGGTGGGAGTGTAGGAGGAGGGAGGACAGGGGAATCTGTGGCTGATATGTAAAATTAAATTAAATTATAAAATAAAAAAGTAAGAAAAACAATGAAGTTATTTATTAAAGAATCTTTACAAAGTACAAGACTACATGGCTTTTATGTGAATAAAGTTATAACACAATTAGGACACTGTAACATCAATTCAAACTGGTCTTAACAAGATATCTGTTCTTAAGCCAGATATCAGAGAAAATGCTGAAAGTTCAGGGAAGTAAAGCAGCCACCGTAACCTCTTATCTCCACTACTGCTCAGATTGGAAAAAAGAGCCAAGCTTCTGTCTCCACCATGCCTTATCACTTCCTCTCATCACCCAGCCATATCACTTCCTGTTTTCTCTCAATGCTGGGAATAAAAGTGTGTGCCTCCAGTGTCGGGCTTCTATGGTTAACTAGCAGCTGCTTCTGTCCTCTGATCTCCAGGCAAACTTCATTTGTTAGAGCACAAACCAAGTATCACCATATTCCCCCCTTTTTTTTTTTGTCTAAAATAAAAAAGAGGTTATAACTAACATAAGAAAAACTATATACAATGAGTACAATAACTATGTACAGGCAATAATTACATCAACAATGTCTAGCTCATAAACATTTGACAAATTCAGAGAAAATACTCCATTATCTATTCTATTTTGGTGATTTCAAAAGAATGTACCTAATTCAGTTTCTGTTCTAACTTGCATTACCAAAGCTATATTTTAATATCTACTAGCCCTATACAATTTCCAACTCATTATTGAATGTCTTTTCTGAATATGGTGACAAGGAAAACTATAACTATAAAGTCTTCAACTCCATCTGAGACCTGAGAAGGAAATAATATTACCTGATTAAGCAAGAAGTGCAAGTTAGCAACTTCCAAAAAATGTAAGAAATGACAGAAACATCTGGCTGCTAGGATAGTCACCCTGATTCCTTTGCAACATTAGGGCATCTGTCTTCGGCCTATAGGTCTAGAATATTTGAGAGACTTATCTGTGAAGCAGGATTTTCTGAAAGGTTGTTCTACCTTGTCTTGGCAAAGTTCAGCAATCCTTTCTTTTGTGTCCTGTTTGTCCCATTTGGACACCATACTGTCAGCAGTATGAGGCAAGGGCATTTTCTTGCCTGATGGCCAACTTTTGCCATGAAGAAAGTAAACTCCATATGGAGTTTCTTTGATGCCCATATAAATTATTTATCCTCTCATTTAATTGTTCTATTATCAAACCATCCAATGTATTATCATACAGAGACATTACTCCCCTCCCTCTGTTATATAGTGTTTTCCATTTTTTAATATGAGGGGAAAAGACTCTCTTTTAACTAATTCCTCCCTTTAAAAAAGTCAATTGTCTCACCAAATCTGCCAATGATAACCATGAAGATGTTAGGCTGACAGCTTTGGCATAGGACAGTAGAAGACAAAGTGGGTATCAAGGAAGCTTCATAGTGTGGCAGCAGCCTGATGAGAGGGTCCAGGGAATGCCCCCAACTCACTGGGGAGAGAAAAAGCCAAAGAGCCGGCCATCTGCATGGGAGGAGCATGCAAAAGTGGCCAACTCCTGCCCTTTTAGGAGCCCAGAAGCCTAGGGAGTTTGATGCAGATAGGCTGCAACAGAAAAATTCCAGCTGGCTCAGAGGCTTGAGGAAAAGAAAGGAAAACCTTAGCTGGCAGGGCAATGACTCCAGCCACTTGCAGCTCTTGCCTGTGCTGGTGGCTGCAAAACTACAGGCAAGTGGCTTTTTAATGAATTCATGTCCTAAAAGATGGATGCCAGATGTAGCACAAATCTAAATTGGTCTTAATAATAAAAGCCTGGAGCCACATATTAGGGTAATGTTGAAAGATCCAAGAGACAAATGAGCAAGCCACAGCCACCTCTTACCTAGCCAGCTCCTCAGCCTGAAAAGAGGTGGAACTCCCATCTACACCCTGTCTTATCATTTCCTCTCTCTGCCTAGTCATATCATTTCTCGTTTCCTCCTTCCAAGTGCTGGGATTAAAGGTGTGTGCCACCACTGCCTGGCTTCTATGGTTAACTAGTAGCTATCTCTTCCCTCTGATCTCCAGGCAAGCTTTGAAGACAGACCCATGAAAATGAAAAGTTCACAAAAATGAAAAGAGAAATAGAATCATAACACAAAATCGAATCAGAATATGTTGTGTATTTAATGTACAAGTATATTCAATTCATGATATATAAATATCCAGTGGAGGAATTACAAAGATTTATATTGAATCCTAAAATAGACCTTGCTTAATTTTATTTTATTCCCTCACCTTTAAACTAATGGAAATCCTAATAAACATAAGGCATAGTCAAATACGTCTGCTGAGAACACATGTCTCAAATGTAGGTGTTATTTAAGTATGTTATTTTCTTTTATGGTGAGAGGTTTACTACATGAAATAAAGATTCATAAATTTAAAGATTTTTTTAAATTATGAAAAATGTTAACTTTTATGCATTTTTGGATATCTTGTTTGCTTTTCTTCTCTTCTGTGCCAGGGAGTAAAAGTCAAAGAATTCCTCAGATTTGCTGTAACTCTGCCAATTACTTGTTCTTCTATGCATGGCCTTCTCCAGGGCTGGGAGCTCCCAGCTGTTCACCCATTTGGCCCATACTAAAAAGCAAGTAGGAATTCATACCTCAACCCTGCCAAAAAACTTCCCACTGCCAGCTCTGCTCATGCAATGATGCTGGGGCAAGCATACGGTGCTTTTGGAAGACATAATTCAGAATATGCTCTGTTTTCTGGTATGTATGCTGATACTTCACATAAGAAAAAAATGTTTGTGAGAGAGAAAAATATAAGAAGTGAAATTTTCATGTGGAGTTTAATTTCCTAGGCCTTTAAAAATCCATTATGAGTAGCAGATTCCCATTGAGAGACTATCTGGACCCTAGTGAGGAAAATAAATATAAACTATAGTACTTTGAGTTTTTAAAAACTTTTTTTTTCCTACACAGTAAGCTTGTATAGAAAATGACTTCATTTTGAAAATGGTAAAAACGAAGAAGCCATCCTTCTAAAACATTATAGAAAGCCCAGATGAGAGTTGGTTACTGAACTAGTGAAGTGGGTCTTCAGAAAGTCCCCTCCACATTCAGTGTTGAGAAGTGTGACTCAGGACACACTGTGGAGACTGTGGAAGTGCTCTGTTGAGATAAAAACATCAGGAGGAAACACTGATTCACAAACATTCCCTCTGTTCACTGCAAGTGAGCTTCACTGAGCTTCTTCCTGTTTTCCCCAGATATTCCAAATGTGATGTAATTTCATAGACTTACTATGATTCTTGCCTTGCTTGGAATTCTCTTCTAATCTATTGGTGATATTTTACTTCCTTCTTGTGATTTTGCTCAAAGGTCTTCTTCAAAATGTGGTGTCTACTAAGTTCTCTGTATAATATTCCAAACTACTTCACTATCTGTTCCTGTGTGAATGTTTTTTTTCTTTCTTTTCTTTTCTTTTCTTTTTTTTTTAATGAAGCAGTGTCTGCAGATACTAATTGACTGAATAGAATTTCAGGACTGAAGAGATTGGAGCGTTGCAAGTCCAGAGCCTAAATACCTTATCTTGTGCTAAGTTATAGCCCTCCAGAATAGCCACTCTTTGCCTCTCTATGGGGGAGGAGGAATTAACATCTTGTGAGTAAAAAAATATAAAAGCTTTGGATCTATTGACTTAGCAGACCACTAGCTTTTACCAAGTCAAAACCTGTGTATTTCATCAGATAGAATCTACATCCTTGAGAAATGTTTAGGGCATCTTAGTGTAATTGCCTCTCTGAGGTACCTACTAAAGTATTTTCAACTTGCCTTTGTTTATAGTGTTATATGTACTATAAAACTCTGAAAATGCTTGCACATTGGAACATAGAATTGGGGTCATTTAAATCTGTGTTCCTGGTGTATGGTCACTCAAAAATGGCTAAAGAATTAACTATCTCCTATCTCCTTTAAAATAAAAGTTATGGTTTTTGTATCGACCCTGTAAGCTTATTAACTGTATGCAAATTTTCACTCTGAATGTATAATGTTTTTCTTATCATGTACCTATTTGCTATATAAATATTATTTCTACTTTGTTTCTGGATTCTAAAATCACCTAAGTTTCATTATATAAAGAAGCCTACATAAAACAATTCCTGACAATAAGAAATTTGTCACTACTGGTCAAGTAAATAAAATGCCTATCTTATAGATTGACTTTATCTGATTTAACAGAAACATTTTCTACAATTTAATCCATTTTCTCTCTGTGGCTTAGAGAAAGCCACTTAATTAATCACATTTATTGTTTTTCTCTATTTAAACTGGTGAGAATTACTCAAATCATCTTTAAAACCTCCATTTATCTTAACAGCGCAATGAGCTATCAGTTGTCTAGAGCAATACACAGGTATATTCAAATATCTTTTATTTAATTTAAATTCAGTTACTGTTAAAATTACTCAAATTGTGGTTCAGTGTCTCCCCTTTCTTAATTTTCTACTGTTATATTTCTTTTAGACATTCAATATATTTAAGTTACATTTAATCCTTTTATTCTTATTTGATGTTCTTAGTCTAGGGACTTGTCTTTGATATAATTGCAATAATTTAAAATATCTTACTTGTAGGCACATTCATTGAGTTTCTTAGTTGGTTATTTTGTGATTTTTATTAGGCTTCTCTGTTACATAGACACTACAGTAAAGATAATTTGCCAAAATTAAAATGAGAAAACATACTCCTATATAAGGACACAGAGAGACATAGTTCAGAGCTATAATACAGCTTTATTGATGTCTGTATCATTAGTTAGGACAAAGGTGATTTGTGCAGATACAAAACCGGGTACATTTCCACCTTGCTAATTTTATGTTAAAATGCTGAATCTCTTTCTAACAGTATCTACAATATTTAGAAATAATTCCTTTCTATCTTTGTCATAACCCCTCTCTCTACTGTGGTATCACAGATTTAACATAGGGATAATGCTTATTTTTTTCTGCAGATCAGTGTAGCTAATACTATTTGTCATGAAGTATTTTAGAAGATTTGCTGCTGGCTGAAATGGTTAACAAGATTAAATGAAAACTTTTTTTTCATTTTATCTGCTTTTTCTCTGAAACTTAGTGTAAAACAATTCATCATTTCTTCGTATTTCCTCTCTCTGAACTGGAAGGATTTAACTTAAGTTAAAGGCTTTCTTTAAAAGCTTATCCATTTATCTAATGGCCTTCATCCTAAGCATTTCTTAATTTTTTTATTGAAAACAGTTGTATTTTCACATAATATATACTGATTGCAGTTTCTCCCTCTGTAATCCTTCTCGATCCCCCACACTCCTCCCCATCAGTTCCATCCCCTTTCTGTCTCCCACTAGACGACAAAGAGGCTTCTGAGGAATAAAAATGAATATAATAAAATAAAATGTAATAAGATAAAACAATAATTGAATGTATTACAGTAGGACAAAGCAATCAAAAAGAAGGAAAACAGCCGAAGAAAAAGGAAATTAAATAAATATAGACACAGAGCCCCACTTGTTTACACACTCAACAATCCCATAAAAACACTTAACAAGAAGCCATAATATATACACACAAAGGACCTGCAGGGTAATAAGAGAGAAAAGAAATTCATATATATAAATTTTAATATATATATAAATATATATTTGATGATTTTTAAATATATATGATAATTTTAAAAATAAGGAAAAACCCTGACATGATATAATAAGAAAAAGAACTTCTAAAGATGCCATTGAGTTCATTTTCTGTTGATCATATCACATACTGCTGAGCATGCAGCCTACGCTTAGGAGTGGTTTGTTTCCCCAGTGAAATTAAATTTTCTGTTGCAAGTGATTATCAATTGGTGATTGCTTCTAGTTAGGGATAAGGCCATTTGTCCACTTCTCCATATATCCTGGACTACCTAGTCTTAGGATCTTGGTCACCTGCTTTCAGATATGGGTTCCATTTTATGGAGTAGGTCTTCAGTCATTCAGGATGATTTTTTTTCTAGTTCTATGCATTAATGTGTGATTTTAATTATTTGACTATTTTTAATGACTGAGTAATACTCCATTGAGTAAATGTACACCAATGTGTATTGTACAAAAATTCATTCATCTGTTGACAGACATCTAACGTGTTTACAAATTCTAGATATTATGAATAATGAAGCAATGAACATGGTCGAGCAAGTGTCTCAGTGGAAGAATGAAGGATCTTTTGGGTGTACGACCATGCATAGTATAACTGGATCTTGAGTTATGTCTATTTCCATCTCCCTGAGAAACCACCACGCTGATTTCTATAATGGCTGTATGAGTTTACACTCTCACCAGCAAAAGATGAGTAACTCCATTACTCCACATCCTCAGTGCATGAGCTGTCACTTATTTTAGTGTTCCTTGTCATTCTGATGGGTATAAAATAAAATCTCAAAGTAGTTTTGGTTTGCATTTCCTTGATGACTGACGACATTGTTGATCATTTCATTAAAGGTTTCTTAGCCATTTAAGAGTCCTCTTTTCATTTGGTTATTTGTCCCTGTGCTTTATCCAACCTTGGTTTCAACAATTCTTGCTCATAAATTAATGGAAACACATGAACTATGAACCAAAGGCTGAGGGGCCCCCAACTGGATCAGGCCCTCTGAATAGGTGAGACAGTATATTGGCTTGATCTGTTTGGGAGGCATCTGGGCAGTGGTACCAGGTCCTGGGCTCATTGCATGAGTTAGCTGTTTGAAACCTGGGATTTATGCAGGGACGCTTGGCTCAATCTGGGAGGAGGGGACTGGACCTGCCTGGACTGAGTCTATCAGGTTGATCCCAGTCCTCGGAGGAGACCTTGATCTGGAGGAGGTGGGAATGGGGGATGTGCTGGGGGGAAGGGGAGGGGGCAGGAAAAGAGAGAACAAGGGAATCTGTGGCTATTATGTAGAACTGAATAGTATTGTAAAATAAATACAAAAAAAAGAGTCCTCTTTTCAGCATTATCTGTCTATATCCATATCTCAGTTTTTAGTTATTTGTTTCATGGCTTTCTGACTTTTTTTAGTTCTTATTATATTATGGATACTAGCCTTGTATTAGATGTGTAGTTGGTAAAAATATTTTCTTATTCTCTAGGCTGACGCATTGTCTGAATGATGGTGCCCACTGCTTTAAAGAAGCCTTCAGTTTCATGAGGTTCCATTTATTAATTGTTCATCTTAGTGACTGTGCTAATGGTGCAATTCTGTTCAGAACAGGTAATTCTGTGCCAGTGAGTTCAAGGCTATTCCCTGCTTTCTCTTCTATCAGATACAGCTTGTCCCACAGATTTATGTTGAGAGTTTTGATCCATTTGGGTTTTAGTTTGAGAAAGGATGATAAGTTTATGTCTATTTGGATTCTTCTACATACCGCCTTGCCAGTGGCCAGCACCCTTTTTGAAGATGCTGTCTTTTTTACAATGTGTGTTTCTGACTTCTTTCTCAAAAATCAGGTGTCCAGGGGTGTGTGAATTTATTTCTGGGTCTTTAGTTTTATTCCATTGACTGTTTTTGTGTCATTGCCATACTGTTTTTATTACTACAGCTCTGTAGTACAACTTGAAATAGGGATGGTAATACCTCCAGCCGTTCTTTTGCTATTGAGACTTGTTTTAGCTAGCCTAGTTTTGGGGGGAGAGAAGGGTTTCAGTATAAAGCTGGAAATTGTCCCTTCAAGATCTGTGGAGAGCATTGTTGGAATTTTGAATTCAATTGTTTTGAATTTGTAGATTACTTTTGGTGTGATAGTCATTTTCTGGGTATTAATTCTACCAATCCATGAGAATGGAAGATCTTTCCATATTCTGAGGCATCCTTTCATTTATTTCATTATTTCTTCAATGTCTTGAAGTCCTTATCATGCAAGTCTTCTACTTGATGGGTTAGAATTACCCTAAGATATTTTATATTATTTGAGGTTATTGTGAAAGATTTTATTTCCCGGATTTCTTTCTCAGTTCATTATATGGAATGGCTACTTATTTTTTGTGAGTTAATTTTGCATCCAGCTCCTTTGCTGAAAAAGTTTATCAGCTATAGTAGTTTTCCTGTGCTTGTTTTAGGGTCACTTATGTTTACTATCATATCACCTGCAAATAAAGATATTTTGCTTCCTTCCTTTCCATTTTGTATCCCCTTGATTTCCTTCAGTTGTCTTACTGCAGGTACAAATCAAGTACTATTTTGAACAGCTGTGGAGAGTGAAGAGTGCCGACAGCTTGGCTTCTTCCTGATTTTAGTAAAATTGCTTTGAGTTTCTCTCCATTAAAGTTGATATTGTCTATGGGCTTTCGTTAAACTGCCTTCATTAATGTTGAGGCATTTCTCTTGTGCCTCTGATATCTCCAGGACTTTTATTATTGCAGGATTTTGGATTATTTTCAAAGACCTTTTCTGCATTAATGATATCATCATGTTTTTTTTTTTTTTTTTTTTTTTTTTTTTGTGTGTGTGTCTTTCAGAGTGTTTATATGTTGGATTACATTTATCTATTTGCATATGTGTAACCATGCCTTCATCTCCAGAATGAAGTCCATTTGAATGTGAAGGATGATCTTTTTGATGGCTTCTTGGATTTGTTTTGCAAGTATGTTATGGAGAATATTTTGGATCTATGATCACAAAAGAAATTGATCTGTAATTTGCTTCTTCACGGTGTCTTTACATTGTTTGACTATCAGGATAACTTTGGTCTTATAAAGTGTAATGTGTCCCGTTCATTCTGCTTCTGTTTTATGGAATAATTTGTGGAATATTGGCATTAACTCTTTTTTAAAAGTCCGGTAGAAGTTTATACTAAAACCCTGGCCCTGGGCTCTTTTTGTGTGAGACTTTTAATTATTGTGTCAATATCACTAGGAGTTATTGGTCCATTTATATTGCCTATCTTATCTATCCAGACTGTATTTTTCATCTCTCTGTTGTTTTTTCCCTTTATATTGCTTTATTTCTTTAAAGACTTTATTATTTTTAAACTATGTTTTATAACTCTCTATACCATTTCTCTTTTCTCTTCCAAGTCTATGTACCTGTTTAAACTGACTATGACCCTTTTAGAGGTTTATCTATCTGGGTCTGTATTTACTGCATATTTGTAATCTCTTCTGCCTTCATGAACAAAGAATAAAACTGCTATGTGGCTAGATTCCCGGCATGTTTTCCAGGCTCACTCTGGAAGCTCAAGCCCACAGGCAGCAGCTGGGAGATGCATTTCTGTAACCAGTGCCGGCATGAGGGACATGAGACTAGAAAGTCACATTTGGCTATATTTTTGTGTGATTATAACCTTTTTTTAAGCTTTCCTAGGACTTATGAGGATGTAGGTGCCAGAATTTTGGGAACTATATAGAGGCAGACTTTTCTGACCAGTACCCAAATAGCCACATGGAGACTTACTATTAGTTATAAATGCTCAGCCACTAGCTCAGGCTTGTTAGTAGCTAACCCTTCTATTTTAAATTAACCTATATTTCATATCTACCCTCTGCCACTTGGCTTAGTACCTTTTATCAGTATGGCAAGTATAACTCCTTCTCGCCACATCCTTTGCCATTTCTGAGATTCTGCCCTTCTTTTTCCCAGTGTCCTCTGTGTCTGGCTGCCCCACCTATACATCCTGCCTCGCTACCAGGCAATTACCTCTTTTATTAAACCAATTAAAAGGTGCCTTGGTAAATACATATCTTCACTGTGTGCAAAAAATGATTATTCCATAAAAGATAAATTGTACATATTGAGAAAATTATCCATTTCTTTTAGTTTTTCTAATTTTGTGGAGTGTAGCTTTGCAAAGTATATCCTTATGATTCTCTGGATTTCTTTGATATCTGTTATGTCCCTCATTTCATTCTTAATTTTGTTAATTTGTATATTCTCTCTATTATTTAGTTAATTTTGATAGGGACTTGTTAATTTTGTTTATTATCACAAAGAACCAACATTTGGTTTCATTAATTATTTGTATTTCTTTTTGCCATTTGTTTCTATTATTTTATTTCAGATCTGACTTTGATTATTTCTGGCAATCTATTCCTTCTGGTTTTAATTCTTCATTTTGTTTTAGAGCTTCCAGGTGTGCTGTTAAGTTATCTGTATTTACTTATGAAATATGTTTAATTCTTTTATTTTTCATCATTGTATTTTCCAGAACTCAAAAGAAAGTTTGGCATTGTTGAGCTTCCAAACTTAACTATTTGAAGAGCAAATGATTAATTTCTTACTCTTCCAAAATAACAACTTTTTATTATTATATTTATGATGTATCTCATAGTTAGCATCCTTCTTTCTCTAAAACAAAAATTTAATTGCATCTTTAGAAAAAACTAAAAACTAAATTTTCCATGGTAGTATGTATTATTAGGAACACTATCATGCTCTCCTTCCTTCCTTCCTTCCTTCCTTCCTTCCTTCCTTCCTTCCTTCCTTCCTTCCTTCCTTCCTTCCTTCCTTCCCCCCTTCACTCTCTCCCTCCTTTCCTTCCTTCCTTTCTTTCTATTTTTCTTCCTAACTTTTTTCCCTTCATTTTAAATACTGAATCTTACTGGTAATTCATTTGGCCTTTAAAAAATCTGCCTGCCCCTGACTCCTGAGTGCTGGGATTAAAGCCAAGCAATATAGCTTCTGGCCTTATCAGTTTTAAAATATGATAAAATACCACTGTTTATTTTCCTACTCCAGCTGCAAAACCAGATAACATTAAATCAAGAGTTGGATTTCTCTTCCAGTCACAATACTGCCTTGTAGGTGTGAGGAAATGGGAGAAACCTTAGTTTAAAAGTGAATAGCTGAAAGAATTTTCACTTTCAGTTCCAAGATGTAAAAGATCTTGGGCATTAACATAAGAAAATGTTGGACACACTCAGAATCAGTGTTTTTCTTGACACCATCCAGAAATTTAAGTTGTATGGCAAACTGCCACTCTGCTATTTGGCGAATTTAGGTACTCCCAGAAGCAGTGCAGCCAAGATCTGCTTGCCTGGAACTGACTCTGCTGTTTCTGAAAACCATCTGCATTACTGTTGGCTGGAATATCCTGTCCAGAATGGGAGCATTGCTTCATGTTCTTCATCCAGTCAAGACATTCATCATCTCAATCTACCACAGAAGGAGCAGGCAAGGCTAATACCCTTCCTGCTGTGTGCTGTATTTTGCAAATGGCTTTCTGATCAGCAAAAATCTAGCAAGTGTTAAATTCTTTATATCACACTTTTATTAAAGATTAAAGATATATAGCCTGACTTTATCTTTCTTTAGGCAAAATGGGGCTGTATGTATATGAAAAAGAAGATCCTAACTGACAGGAACTAACCTGTTACTGCTAAGAGTGGGATTGCCATTCACAGTTTTTTTTTTTTAAATCACTTCCTTAAAATTCAAATAATGGATAAGATCCTGTTGTGACCATAATATGTCAAGATCAAAATGATAGACTTGTGGTCATATCTAAACTCACACTAAAAAAAAAAAAGTCTAACCTCAGCCCTACACAAATAAATATAGGAGGCAACTAAGGATTGTGTAGAGTGGGAGAAATAATGTTCCCAAAAGAAGAGCATATCAACTGGTTATCCAATACCAAATGTTCAGCTTAAAAACATGAAAACATTTAACGTTACAAAGACTGAGCAGAATATGTTTATGAATATATATGTATATATTCATATATACATGTATATGCATGTAACAATAATTATTGAAAATGAGAGGTCATAAATTTGAAAGAGAACAAGGAGAGATGATATATGGGAGGTTTGGAGGAAAGAAAGTGAAGGAGATAATGATGTAATCATAATCTCAGAAATATTTTTAAAATGTACAAAAAATTCAAATGTGAATAAATACCCTATATGTGTCCTAAATACCAGCAATGTGTTTTTGTTTGTTTTATTGTGTGGATGTTTGTCTGTGTGGGCTGTTTTGTGAGATGGACTTTGATACATAGCCCAAGGTTGTCTATACTCAAGATAATCATCTTGCCTCAACTTTTTCAGTGTGGAAACCAGGCTTGAACCTCCATTTCCAGCAATCAGTGCTTCCTCACCAATCCGTGAAAGTCCTTCTGATGTTTTAGACTTGTTAAGGTAACTTCTCATCTTTCTTTCTTGTCACTTTTGTAAATAGGATTCACAGAAAATTCTAGTTGTAGAATTGACATCATTTTCAGAGCCAAGCATAATTTTCTTGAACTACAGTTGTTGCTGACTCCAGACGCCAAATATATCCATCCCGATAAGCCCTGATTCTCTATAAGGTCCTTCCCTGCATTCTCTCTAACATGACTGCTCATCTCTGTTTTACTACTGATGTTCTTCTGGTGAGGGGGAACTGAGGTTTTTAATGAGAAATCATGACAATTATAGAACTAAATCTACTTATACTGTACAGCTGAAGTTTAATTTCCACATTATTATTCTTTTATAATTTTATTTCTTGAGGATAGGACACAAGGGCTTTACATACTCTAGACAGCTATACTATCAGTATATATTCTTGGTCACCTCTCCCCTTAAATGATTAGTTACAATTTACACCTAAAAGTATGTTCTTTTCTTTCACTTACCATAAATATTTATTTTTTACATTCATTTATATATTTCTCTCCCTCCCTCCCTCCCTCCCTCCCTCCCTCCCTCCCTCTCTCTGTCTCTCTGTCTCTCTGTCTCTTTCTCTCTCTCTCTCTCTCTCTCTCTCTCTCTCTCTCTCTCTCTCTGTGTGTGTGTGTGTGTGTGTGTGTGTGTGTGTGTGTGTGTGTACATGTTTCTCATTCTCTGTTTTTGTTTGAGTATTAATGATCAAACTCAGTGCTTCATGCAGGCTAGGCAAAAGTTTTATCTCTTAGCTATCCCAAAATGCAAAGCACTGTAAAAAATTATTATGCCACAATCTATTCCTCCTCTCCTGTCTCATGCAAGCCTATTCTTGGCAGCTTTTATGAGTACATTACATGGGAAGTGCTTATATGCTTGAAGCCATGTACAGGAGAGTGATTAAATACTACAGTGTAGAAATGCTGTGAATGTGTATCCTGAAGTCTTACATCCTAGAAGCTTACTGCCCAATGCTAAGCTGTTGAGAGGCAGAGCCTATATAAAATGGAGCTTACTTTGAGGTAATTAATCCAGTGAGCACTACTATTCAGAAGAATGGCAGTTTCAAACTCTGGGTTCCTTACAAAGTACAGACATCCATATCCTTGTTCCTTGTAGATGTCTTTCTCTTCTTCTGCCATGATAGAATTAATATAAGAGACCCTCACTGAAGTCAGTGTTTGGAATTTCAACCTCCAACATTGTGAGTCAAATGACTTTCTTTTATATATGTCACCTAGCCTTAGGTATTTTGTTATAATAACATAAAATAGAATAAAAATAAGTAGCTATCTCTTTCATTGTTTATAAAGCTTATAATACACCAGATGATATGTTATTATTAATGGAATGTACAGTTTGTTTGGCAACACGGTCACTGAACTGTGCATTTATTGCATTTCTACAAAAGACAAGAATAGATGAAGAGTGTACATAGTTCCATAGTCCAGAAGATTTGATGATACTGTTGCAGGAATTTTCAATGGAAAGGGAAAATAAGAGAGCCTTAGGGATGTCTTATGCAGTAGGTTGCCAAATGTCATGGAAGAACGAATGCAAGGGGTGTTGCCTGCATGACTGCATAGCTCCTCCCAGCATCTGTGCTTGCTTAACTTATTTTTCTTCCTATGTATGTACACATTCTGTCTCACAATAGCCATCTATTTTTTTTTCTTATGGTCAATACACCACATGTTGTTGTTGTTTTGCCTGTTTTCCATCACCTCTTGACCAGAAATAACAATCTAAAACACAGAGCTTGCTTATTTAGTTTTGCATTGCAAAGTTTAGAAAGAGGCCATAATTATAGCCGAACAACTGTAGTAAGCAGTGTCCATCAGACACGCCCTTGTTACATCCACTGAAGATTTGTATTTAACTATATCTTGATATGCTAGTTAGCTACATATCTTTATTTTGCTAAAGAATATGAAATTAGCCGATCCATTTGAAAAGAGGTTTAATAGATTCATAGACCACTAAGAAGGTTAGAGTTGTTGTCAGTGGATTTTGGAGGGTTTATTACACAACATTATCACAGAAAAAGCTGAAAAATAGCAAGCCCGCCCAGTCCTACTGCTACTTCTGAGTCATATGTATGCAGAAACATCTTCAGTCTGTCAATGGAGTGCATACTATTACCAGCCAGACTGTATACATGAGCAATCTGACAGCAAAAGGTTAAGGAAAGAAACTTTATACAAGATAATTATTGTAGGGTAACAATTTGAAGCAAGTATTCTGGCTCGAGAATTAGTGTTTTTATATTTAGCAAATAGAAATTACATAAATGTTAATTTGAATTTCACATAAATAATAAATTTCTCCCAGCTGTGGTCTACAAGTAGACCCCAATACTGTAAAGGAATAATGTATTCATGTATTGGAGACTTGGTTCTCAGTGTAGTCCCATGAAAACTACTGAGGCATTTAAGGGTCAAATTGAGGCTGACTATATGGCTCAGTGTTTATGAGCACTTGTTCTTCTAGAAACATGATTTCGCACCCACATTGTGCTGCTCACAACTGCCTGTAAATCTAGCTTCATGGTCTCCAATGCCCTTCTCTAGCTTCTAATGTTATCTATAGACAATGTTATATACTTCTACAAACACACATTCATAGATTGATTCATACAAAATAAAATAAAATAAAAAAATCTTAAAAACAACAACAACAAAAAAGACATCAAATGTATTTGGGGCACATATAGTCAAGGGTAATGTTTACCAAACCAAAAAAAAAGCGAGAGAGAGAGAGAAGAAAAAAACAAACAAAAAAAGAAAAGATTAAGAAAAAGAAAGGCAAATAAAATAGAAAAACAAAAACAAACAAACAAACAAAAAGAATTTACAAATTTACCAGGTAACTCTCATTTAACAATAGCAATTTTGAATCACTAATTCACTTCCTGCTGACAACATCTTCTCCTCCTCTATGCATTAATGTCAATAATAACCAAGAAGCCTTTCTCATAGTTTCACTTGATTTCATGTATCTCAACCTTCAAAACCCTGAGGTAACTAAAAATTCACCTTTATAAAACCACCTACTTCATGTGTTTTTTTACTATAGCAAAATTCTGATTATATGCCCTTTGCAGGAATTTATATTTGTAATTATGACAAATAACAATGAGAAATGCTAGTACTCAAGTTCTAACACTCTTGTGCATAGGTGAATATTGAAATGTTTTCCTTGAGACAAAATGAGGCAATATAATCCATGAATATGAATATGTCAACCATCTATTTGGAAGGAATGTGAAAGGTACGGAAAGGAAACTTGAAAATCTCTCTCTAAAAAATGTAACTCTCATAATGAAAAGTCAAGGAGAAAATCTTGGTGATGTCCATTTTGTAGATTAAAATCAGTTTTAATAAAATGGTCTATCCAGTTGATAAGTAATTTCAGCACTACACAGATGCCATTAATCTGTACCTACATTACAAGGTATAACAACATTTCTTAAAGATTTCACTTTAGCTTCTCCCATGGCTGGGAGTGTGCTGCATTCCTAGTGTAGAATTCTATGCAGGTCATGTCTTAGAGATAGATACTCCCCTGTCAGGAATTCATTCACACCCCAACACTGACCATTGGTTTGTTGCTGGGCATTTTTCTGAAAATTTGGAAAAAGTATGTTGATTACATTGGTTTTTCACTTGTATCTACTCCTAGAGCAAGAAGAAATTAGTAAAACTGTGTTTCCAGAAAACTTTAATGAACAATAAACTTAAGTTGTTTAGACAAACAATGTTACACACAATAATGAACTTTGCTATAGAACCAATAATTATTCAAACAGAACGATCTTCATATTTGTTTAAATTTAAAAATCATTCAGCCCTAATAAAAAAAAATCATGAAATTTTTCAGGTAAATGAACTAGAAAGGATGATCTTGAGTGAGGTAGCTCAGACCCAAAAGACAAATATGACATGTTCCCTCTTATCTGAGGCTCCTTGCTCCAAATCGTGAGATTTGAGTATATATTCTGGAGTCACTGCAGAAACCAGGAAAGGAAAAATGAATCGAGCTGGGGTTGGTGTTGGGGAAGCAATGGAAAGGGGAATAGCAAGGTACAATTGATCTGACTAGGGAAATGGGAAAGGTGGTCTGTAATTGGAGAGGGAAGGGGATAAATATTTAGAAAGAGAAACGTGTAAAATAATAGTAAGGATGTCTGAAAAAGTCACAAAAAATCATACTATTTACTATCTACTTAAAAACAGCCATATAATACACATAAGTCTGAATCAAATTATACATATACAATTTAAATGAAAATTTCTCATCAGGGATAATAATGCTCCCTCCAAAACCGAAAGACCACCTCATAAAAACTCAACACCAGGTATGAAAAACCTGGTGTTGAGTTGTTGGCCAGGGCTGTCACTGTGACTCACAAAACCACAGACTACTGTTAATGACCTTGGTTCACAAGGTAAGTCCTTATTACTAAAGACACCATGAACTTCATGTCATAGAGAGCCCTGAGCTGGAACTGGTTGGGATGAACCCTCCCTGAGGACTAGCTTTCATGGTGTGTAAGGCACCACTCAAACTTCCAAGTGAGGAAAGCATCCAGCAGTCCTATTCAGCTATGCTGTCTATGAACCAAAACAACCAGAATGGCACAATAACCCTATGATATAGTAGTAGCATATATATATATATATATATATATATATACATAGAATGATAACCAACATCTCCTGTTCAAGAAAAGGTAAGTTATGCCTGGTAGTGGAAAATTAACCAGTTATTCATGACTAGTGAAGTCATGGATCTTGGAGAAAACCTAGAACCACCACTTTCCTAAACCAGCATACTGCCTAACTACATTATAAATATCTGTCCTTATACCCACAGATAAATGTAGTCCTCATCCCTCATCAAGGAAATACCTCTTTGCATCAGACAGAGACCACTATAGAAAACCACAACCAATAAATGCAGTTGGTGAGTCTAGTCCCAGTGTATGCATCTACAAAACAATTCCCACACTCAAGGCTTAGGGAACACTGCAGAAGAGGAATGAATGATTGTTAAGAGCAAGAATGTCAGGGAGTTTGTTGGGAGGTTGTGTTTCTAGTAATTTCAGAAGGTACACACAAAAGGTCTCACCATCATGACTGCCAAAAGAGGAATTGAACAAAGAAATAAAATGAGAATAGACATACCAAAGTAGGTGGGGGAAAGGCCACAGGACCCAACCTTACACATACTCACACACACATACACACACAAAATAAATTAATAATAATAATAGTAAAAATAATAACTAAAGCAAAGTAAGGAAGTAGTCTTCTTCATGAAAAAGCACATTAGTTGGTTACCCAATATCAAATGAACAGTACTTAAAACATACATATAAATAACATTGCAAAGAATGAACAGATTATATTTAGCAATATATCTCCATATATATAATTGCGTATATATGTAATTAATAACAATTAATAAAAGAGAGATTATGACTTTTAAACAGAACAAGAAGTGACATGTGGTAGTGTTTGGAGGGAGGAATGGGAAGGAAGAAATGGTTTAAATATAATCTTAAAAATAAAAGAAATACAGAAGAAAAAACAACTACATAAACCCAGAATGGACCGTGGGATGGCTCCATAGTTAACAGTACTTGTCACCTAGTTTGACAATTGGAATTCAATGGTAGAAAGAGAGAGTCACTTTTTACAAATTATCTTTGGACTACACATGTGACATGGCACACACACTTCCACACTCATACACTTCACACACACACACACACACACACACACACACACACACACACAAAGTAAATTAAGAAAATTTAAAAGTTAATTTAAAATATTTCTGCTTAATTTGTTCCACTTATTCTTTCAGTATCTGATATGATATGTTTCAATATGAAAAGTTAAAAAATATATATAATTACTGATTTGGAGAAGTTTGTACATTAGCAACAATGGAAAATCACTAAATAGTAAATACTATAAATAAGTAATTGACATATTATTTTAAAAGATGACTACTGCAGTGAAATCAAGAGAAATACTTCAGGGAGAAGCTCAATGAAAATTGCATGGTGGTATGAAAGAAAATTATAGCAGACAGACTCAAATAGACTCTGGGGGACTTTACCCAAAAGAATTACATAGAGAAAACAGAATTTTCTTAGTCATGCTTGAGAAAAAGTATAACACTTAAAAATCCTCCAATAACCTTGGAGGAAAGTTCTTGGCAATGATAAATGTGAGTATGATTCTGTGGTGTAGTTCTGTCTGCTTGGTAGAATATTCTTAGTAAAGTTTTAGGTGTCTTCTCTCTCAAGTAGACTGGAGATAGAAAATGTCATTCCAGATCATTACATTTCAAAGTGATTGCCCCCAGGTCTTTGAGAAAGACATCCTTGGAATTAGACACTTGAGGAAATTTTATGTCAAAAGACAACAGAGAAATAAGAAAATCGCAATTGCATATTTTGTAAAATAAATGCACAAAAAATGGCCTGAAGTTAGGAAGGAAGCTGTGTGATTTAGAATAGCTGATGGGAACTTTCAGGACACCTTGGTGAGTGTTATGGAGGTGGGATGCTTTGTATACTATTAAGTGTGGTATTTGATGTAGTCCACACTGAGAAGACATTGAAAATAAATGAAACATTGGGACAAGGAGAAACAGTGTTAGTGGGAGGGGAGAGGGAGTTTCTAAGGTAATATATCTCCTGTCATTTCAAAGAAAGCATGAGAGCTTAATGACAGCAGTAGACTATGAACTGCATTTGGAAAATTTAATCAAGAACATTTTGTGACTTTTCAGCTCTGCAAACACATCAATTTTATCTAAAAATTTCCAAAAATTTCAGACAATATCGTCCTATTTCCAGAAAAAAAGAAAGAAAACAAATCATTCAGTATATAGAACAAAAGAGGTTGTAATACTTAAACACACTGGTCAACTAATAAAGAACAGTGAATTCATAAAATGTGCATGAATAAGAAATATGAACTCAAGAGTTAAAAGCAGAAGTATTCTGAGTTCGAGGCCAGCTTAGTCTATGTAGGAAGTCCTAAGGTAGTCTGAGATACACAGCAAGACCTTGTCTCAGAGCAAAAAGGGTCATATGAACAGTGCTCACTTTAGATGATAGGGCACAGGCTTCTGTCCTGAGCACACTCCTCAAGCGAAAGCGAAATACAGTGTGAAACAAAAAATTAGGGCCATAAAATCAACAAGTATTTAACTATTAAATATGTCAAGCTTTTTAAAAGCCAAGTTAAAATAGAAAATACATTTCCATAAACATTTAGTTATTTACCTTAACTCACAAAAGTAGTAGTCATGACAACATACTCCTTTTTAAGAAATTTTATTTATTTTTCACATTATATTATGAGTATTGGCTTGAATGTAAGTATATCTATGGAGGCCACAACAGAGTGTCCCCACATAATGTCCTAGAAATGAATTAATGCATACACCATTGTACTTCTTCAGGTTGTTGCAATTTTGGAGTTGCTTTTAGAATGTAGCACTCTCTGGGTAACAGGAAAATTAAACAAAAACATTTGTCTTAGTGGGAGAAGACTGAAAAAACACAGAATATTGTAACTGAATATTCAGCAAACTCGTGTATGCTCTTGCATATAAGAAAGTTTGTTTTCAATATGTATTCATGCATGAAGATATCTGCATTCATTAGATAATCATATGCATCTTCCTCACATAATTATGGTTATATATATATATATATATATATATATATATATATTCCATATTATTTCCAATCATACAACTTGACACAATATTTTTAAAATTTATTTCTATTTATATGTGTAAGTTTTTGCTTGCATGTATGCATATTGATTGTAGAGACCAGAAGATGCCGCTGGACCCACAGGTAATGAAGTGATGGCTGATTGTGAGCTACGCTGTGGATGCTGGGAATTAATCCAAGTCCACTGTAAGAATTGCAAGTACTCTTAACACTTGAGCCCTCTTTCAAACCCTCATAACGCACTTTTTAGCTTTTATGTATATTATGACATATAGAACAAAAACTTAGAAGTGTGCACAAGGAAATAGAGCACTTGCACACTTACAGACACACACCAGGTACACTGCACCTGCACACACACACACACACACACACACACACACACACACACACATACACACACACACCAATACAGAAGGTGCAACAATTATTTTAATAATAAAACATGTTCATAAATGATTAAATTATATTGTGAATTTACCTTAGTGAGGTTATAATGTTTAACTAATGCTTAGAGATCTTTTAGTATTATTTTATACTTTTAACCTTATACTCATAATCAAGCTTGGAATTTGTTGGCTAAATTCTGAGTGACATAATCTCCAGAATTAATACATTGGTATTTACTTTCATTTGATTAGTGAATATTTGAGCTTGTAATTCTAATACTTCTTAGCAAATATAGATAAAATTCCATGTAAATTGCAACTAACCATATATAAGGAGAGATAAAAATACTTGATTATTTTAAATTTAAATTATTTTAATTAACTAATACATAAATAAAGATGGTAAGTGTTCATGATGTGAACACCCACCCATGAAATTCTCAATCATCCTCCTGCCAAATATTTCTGAGTGTTAGGGTTACAATCTGAGCAGGCATGTCCATTTTAAAGACTTTTATTCTAATACCCTTTAATTATTAAGTAATTTTGTTCACAAACAATTTTTATCAGTGAAATAAATACTTTCTCCTTTCCTTAAACCAGTTCTAACTGAACCATCCCTGTCCATAGAATGGTGGTAGCATTCACTGAGCAGCATTAATATACTGTATATTTTAAGCACGTATTCAGCATGCAAGCCCTTAACATCCTCATTCACTCAAACCTGCAATTTCACCATTATTTCAAGAAAGTAAATGCCTTCTGTTTGGAAGGACTCTTTCTAGGGAACAAGAGCATCATGGATTCTGCCTATCCTCTCTCTTTCTGTGGACTTTAAGGGCTGTGTAGCTTTACTTTGTTCAATATCACCAGAATATAACTTCTACATTATTATATTTGTCTACTTGACTCAGGATAGTCTTCTTGTTATCTGCTTTTCTTCTGTGTCTTGATCCAAATTTACTTCCTTCTCTTTCCTATTTTCAATTTTTATTATATTCTTCAAAGTTTCATAATTGTCTTTTGAGCATAGATCCACACTTCTCATATCCACACTCTTTCTCCACCCATCCAACCTTTGTCTTTTTCCCCCCTTACTAGAGACCAATTTGTGCTGCTCAAACATTCTTGGATGTGCAGTCTTCCATTAGAGACTGGTCAGCTTTCAAGTGCCTTGTTACACTAGCACAGAAAAGCTTCTCTCCCTTTCCCATCATCTAACAAATGTTAAATAGATCCATGGCCAAGAATGTAACTGTGCCCAACTCCTGTCTTCTTACTGGATTTGTCCTTCTAGCTCAGGCTTGCATAGACCTTGTGCATGCTGTCCAACTGCTGTGAGTTCATGAATGCAAATTTCCTAATATGTCCAGAACACACTGTTTCTTTGTAGTAATCCACTGCCTCTGGCTCTTCCACTCTTTCCATCTATTGTCTACAATAATCCTCAGCCTTGGCAGGAGGGGTTCTAGTAGAGAGGGGGTATAATTCCATTTGGTGCTAAAAAATTTTGTTCCTTATTCTCTACAATTTAGGCAGCTGTTGGTCTCTGTTTTAACCATCGTCTACTGCTAATTGATGCTTCTCAGATGAGAGCAAAGAGATGCGTTGATCTGTGAAAATAACAAACTAATTAGGAGTCAGCTTAATTAGTCTGCTTGGTAGACTAATAAAGAACATTATGGACTATCTAGTCAGAAGTACTTGGCTAGATAGTGTTGTCAGCTATGGGTTTTATCTTGTAGGGCAGTATTTCAGTTCAATCAGAACATGGTTTGGTAGTCTAATGATGTTCATGCAACCATAGAACTAACAGGAGTATCTTGCTGGACAGTTGATATTTTAGCTTTAGTGCTTCACTTGTAGGCATAAGTGATGACAGTGTTCATCCTTCAGTGTCTACATAGTACCCTCTAGCACTATGAAAGCTAGCCAGCAGGATAAAGCTTCCACTTCAGTAACAACTTCTTTCCTAAATTTTCTCTGACTCAAATATGTAATGTTTACAGAAATAAGGTCTTACTATTATGTTCTTTAATGTAGCCAAGAACAATGGATATAGCTTCCAATGTTTCATGTCTAAGGGGCCTCATTTGCCAACAACTCCAAAAGAAAACAACCCATTCCTAAGAACTATTTTGTTTCATTTTTTTTGTTTGTTTGTTTGCCTCTGTTGTGTAGTGAGGACTTTATTGCTCCACTATATAACTACATTGTGGGAGCCCATTTTCAGGTTCCTAGCGGCTTTACCCAGCAGATCTGCATAGAGAGGATAATTGGACCACTGGCCTGAGTGGCAGGTGTCTGAGAGAGTCTGCACTTGGCTGTGCTGAAGGGAGGTCTTTTGCTCCACCTCTTGGTGGTTCTATAAATACCTTAGGGCAGAGACAGACAGGGCCCATTGGAATAGGTTCCAGGCCCTCTCGAGGCTATTCTGTATTTTCTGTCCATTTATCTCCACATTCTAAATCCTTCTATCTAATATTTCTTGATTCTCTCACTCAAGAAAACTCTGGGGAACTGTGGGGTTGGTGGGTAGCCGCTCCACATTGCATTTAAAATCTTTTCAAGTAAATATGAAAAAATGTATGGGTGTATGTATGTACATATCTATCTGGAAACTTCTAAGTAGTAGGTTTCCATAGGACTGTTTGAAAAATCTTCATGGGTTTTGATCCATATCCATATTCTCTCCTCAACCCTGCCCCCTGCATCCCTACCCCAATTTAAACCCTTACTAATCCTTAATTCCACACTACCTCTTTGTACTAGTAGATTCTATTTCTCTTTTCAAAACCCTTCCTTGTGGCCTTTTAGCAATTCCCTGGTTTCAATTGCTATTCCTAATGAACCACACTAAAAACTAATATAAAAATATAAAAGAAAATAGGTGATGATTGTATCTTTAGGTTTAATGATTGTTTCAAGCTCTATCAATTTACCTGTGACTTGCACATCATTTTGTAAATATACCACAGTTTTATTATCTATTTTTCACTTGGTAGACATCTAGGCTCTTCCAGTTCCTGGTTATTGTGACTAGAGCAACAGCAAACTTTGATGTGCCAGCATCTCTTTAGGAGGAAATTAACTCTTTGAAATAAAGTCCTAGGAATGATACAGTTGAATTGTGTGGCAGATTATTTCTGTGTGTAGCTTAGCTTTTAGAGGAAGCTTCACACTAATTTCCATGGTGGCTGTACCAGTTTTGTGTTCCTCCTGCCCTTTCTTTATGGCAATATCTCTGTTCTTTGCTTTCTTCTCCCACATAAGCTATTCTGACTGGGATGAGATTTTTTTTTCCATTTCCTTGATGACTAGATTAAGAAAAACTAGTTCTCAGCCATTTGTATTTCATGTTTTGAGAACTTTGTTTAGTTGCATATGCCATCATTGAAATTATCTTACTTCTTTTCTTGATATTTATATTTTCAATTCTTTGTATATCCTAGTATCCTAGATACTAACCCTCCGTTAGATGTATAGCTGATTTTTTTTTTCTGTTCTTTGGGCTAAAACTCCACTATAGCAATGTTGTCCTATGCTGAACAGAAGCATTTTAAGTTCATGAAGTCTTATGTATTAGCTGTTGGACTTCCTGCCTGAATCATGGGTGGTGTGTGGTTCAGAAAGTACTCTTCTGTGCCAGTGAGTTCAAACATATCCCTCACTTTTGCTCTATCACACTGAGAGTATCAGGCCTTTGTTGAGTGCTTGATTCATTTGTGGTTGAATTGTGAAGCTAAGAGATATGGAGGAATTTAATTTTTCAACATGGAGCTGCTGTCTTTTTTTCCAATGTGTATTGTTTGCCTCTTTTAAATCAAGTGACTCTAGAAGTGTGAATTCTGTATATGGGTCTTCAGTTTTATTTAATTGACCAATGAGTTTATCTTCATGCTAGTACCATGCTGTTTTAACTGCTATAGATACGTACTCATTTGAAATATGGGATAGTGCCACTTTCAGTCATTTTGTTTTTCAAGATGGTTTTGGCTGTCCTGGGTGTTTTGTATTTCAACATGAAATTTAAGATTTTTTAAAAAGTTTCTGTGAAGAACTGAATTTGAAATGTTATGGAGATTGTGTTAAATCTGTAGATTGCTTTTGGTAAAATATCATTTTTATAATATTAATCCTCCTAAGCCATGAGCATGGAGGGTTTTTGTGGTGATATTTTATTTGTGCTTTCATAAATAAAGCTTGCCTGAAGATGGGGGAAAAGGCCAGCCATTTTAAGTAAACAAAGATCCCAGGTAGTGGTAGCACACGCCCTTAATCCTATCACTTAGAAGGCAGGATCTCTGTGTGTTCAAGGCCACACTAGGGAACAGAGACAAGCATAATGACATGCACCTTTAATTCCAGTACCAACCATAGAGACCTGGAGGTCTGTACAGACAGACAATGACAGAGCTCAGTAGGAAGAGGAAGTGGGGTAGCTGGGCTACAAGCCAGTGATAGGGCAGAAAAGCAAGGCATATAAGCCTTGGTAGACAGGAAGTTGCTCTCCTTGGAAGCTGTGGAATTGGTGAGGTGAGGTTAGCTGGTGGCTTTCTGTATTTCCCTCATCTCTCTCAAAACTTTAACCCAAATTTCTGGCTCTGTGTTTTTTGTTTAAAAAGATCATTTAGAAATTCATCTACAGTTTTTACATCTTGTACTAAGTTATTCAGATATTTTCCTCAATGTATTGAAGTCTTCAGTGTACAAGACTTGATTTTCATATCCTTAGTTAGATTTATACTAAGATATTTTATTTTATTTTTTAGGTTATTGCATAGAGTATTCTTTCATTCATTTCTTTCTTGCTACATTTTGTCATTTGTGTATAGGAAGGCTACTGTTTTTGTCTGTTAATTTTATATCATCATATTTTCTGCATATGTTTATCAGCCCTAAGAGTTTTTGGTAGAGTATTTAGAGTTTTTATATATAGAATCTCACCATCTGCAAATGAATATACTTTGAATTATTCCTATCCAATTTGTATCTCCTTTATCTCCTTAAGTTGATTTACTTGCAAAGACTAAAAGTATGATGTTGAACAGTTGTGGGCAGAATGGGCATTCTTGTCTTGCTCCTGATTGCAATCAAATGTTCTGAGTATATAGGCACCCCCTCTTTCTTAATTAAGGTTTCTCATCAAGATTTTGCAAAATTAATTTTCTCATTTAACAAATATTTACTGACTGTTTAAGATTCTCCTAAATATTGGATACCCATCAGCAAAAATAATAAATTATACCACAAATCCTGCACACTGTTTATATTCTGTTGTGGAATACTCTTTGTACAGTATACAATACACTGTGAAGATGCATCTTTGCAAAGGCACCTTCTGATTGGTTTAATAGAAAGCTGACTGGCTAATAGCTTTCTGGCAGAAAGAGGTTAGATGGGACTTCCAGGCAGAGACAGGGGGAGCAGAGATGAATCAAGGTGGGGGAGAGATGCCAGAGGACACATTGGGGAAACAGGAGGTACAAGATGGAAGAGAAATAAAAAGCTGTGAGGAAAAATACAGATTTATATAAATGGGTTAATTTAAGCTATAAGAGCGAGTAGGACATGTCTAAGCTATAGGTCGACCATTCATGAAGAATAAGTCTCTGTGTCTTTTTTGTTGTTGTTCTCTCTCTCTCTCTCTCTCTCTCTCTCTCTCTCTCTCTCTCTCTTTCTCTCTCTGTGTGTGTGTGTTTGTGTGTGTGTGTGTGTGTGTGAGAGAGAGAGAGAGAGAGAGAGAGAGAAAGAGAGAGAGAGAGAGAGAGAGAGAGAGAGAGAGAGAGAGAGAGAGAGAGAGAGAGAGAGAGCTGGTAGCCCAAAGAAAAATCCATCTAGAGTATTCTAAAAGTGAGAGAAGTAAAAATTACTAAAGAAATATATATTTTAAACATATCTTTTTATTCCACTTGTTTTGATTATTTATGTGTGTTGGAAGTAGGAGAATATACACCATAGCATATATAGAGATGCCATAGGACAGCTTGTTAGACTAAGCATTCTCCTATCACTATACATGTGCCAAGAATTCAAATCAGGCCATTAGGCTAAGGTCTTTAAGATCCACTGAGCCATCTTGTGGAGAACTAGAATATGCTTGATGTACTATAAAAATGTATTCTAAGAAAAGAAGGTTAAAGGAGGGTTTTTTGTTTGTTTGTTTGTTTGTTTTGTTTTGTTTTTTGTTTTTTTGTTTTTTGTTTTTTGTTTTTGAAAGGGAAGGTTATGTTTAAACAAAAATTGTCAGGGGAGAGCCCTTTATGGGGTTATGTATGTGTACACACAGGAACTGAGTATCAGAAAGGTCCAGAGATTTGAGCTACTTGGTAATGCATTTGAACCATGATTTCTATGATCAGTGACATCATATGTAGATGTAGGTTGCATTGCTGTTAAGCCCACAAATTGCAGGGAGAAAGCCAAACATAGACCTGGAGAGGAGAATGCTAGGCAGAGGACAGAAAAGTAAAGTATTTTAGACAAGCAACTTAGATGCTTATTTCCACCACACAGAAGAGTAGGTATAAGGTACATTCACAAAAGAAATATCAATTGACCTGGGAACACAATTCATTGACCACCATCTACTTAATATTCTTCTTTTTACATCTGAGGAAAAAAAGTCCAATGGATTAATCTGATTTACCTGGTGGATACATGAGTGTACTACACAATGGAGTTTTCTAAAGAATGATTTATTAAAATAGGCTTGTTAAAATAGCCTAAGAGCACATTGCTTGCAAATAAGAGTAGTTTGGTCCTCTTCCTACATACTTATGCTGTGAAACAGCCTATTAAAATGTGTCTGCAGTCTGTGCAGGGACGGCCATCCTCAGAAGAAATTCAAACACATTTGCGTAGTGATTGAAAAATAAATAGAGCTGAGGTTTCTTTTGAGTTGCTGCCTGGTTTTTTCTTCCCATCTGGGACTTTTAGCTCAATCAAAACAAAAAGGATGTTTTGGACAGAGAATTAAAGGAACCTTCTGAGCTGTCTTAGATATACTGTCTGATTTTAACCCTTTTCAACTTTCAAGTTTTAATCTTCTTCTACCACCTCAAAATTTGTCAAGGAGAATTGTAATTCTGCCTCTTTTTTTTTTAATCTTGCTTTTCTGAAAGTGTGCCTTAAATGTCAACAACCTTAACTAAGCTACCAATTTTCAGGCAACAGAAACAGCAGGTTTTCTTTTGCCTACACTTTGGGGTATTAGAGTCTTAAGTGTATTGTGAGTAACTCATTTCAGTGACCAATTACTGGTTCAGAGACACAGGGAAGACTAAGTAAGAAAGCATCCTCCTTCTCATGTTATGAAGTGCAAGTGCTCCGTGTGAGCCAAACTCCATGAAGCGTTGAAGCAAACAACCACAGCAGGCTCCTATCCACTTGGTTATTCTGCATTAATTTCTAAATGCTTGGTTGGGCTTGCTGATGAGTGGCCTGTTCTCTCAGGTATTCTGGAACATTACTTTCCAGGCTAGGAGTGAATGATTTGTTCGTTTTCTCTTTGCATGATTTAGCAGTTAGTATGTTATGAAGAGACGAGGAGGGCGGGATGGGGGGGCGGCTTTTGAATAGATTTGCCCTATTTAGTAATACTTCTGTGAATAGATCGTTTCTTGAAAAAGATTTTTATTTAGGATCTCTTTAATAAGATATTTTCAGTGAATATATAGCCCCTCCAGTCAAAAAAATATTTCTCAAAGAAAAAAAAATTACCAATCATTAGCTCCAATACCTCTGGTGCATTTTGGAAGACCATTTCCTAAGTAGAGATAAGAGTTCATATGCATGTTTGCTGCCTTATAGCTGGATGAAATTCCTGGTAGCTAAAGGGACATCTTTTCAGTTCTCTCTGTGTTCTTATGGAACATGCCAATGAATGTGTGCTCAGCACTTCTGCCTGACAGGCCAGAATATAATGGAAGAATCAATTTATTTTAATATCTCCAAAATAATTATCACACTTATTCAGAAATAAATTCATGATTCACAAAGCACAGTTTCTACCAACAAATCACTGTGTATTTAGTCATGGATATATACAACATATTTTCTTATGAAATCATAAATTTATAAATCATAAATTAAAAATGTTCATCTATGATATTGGTATCACTGACCAAATCATATAGCATATACCTATAAACACTTCAAGTATTTTAAAATGTTATTTACTCTTTAAAGAATTTCTGAAGTATATAATCTTGTATAACTACCCAATTTATAGTAGTTACATTGTCTTCAAATACAGAAGTATGTCTTTTCAATATCAAATAGGGACTTAAATCTTTACATGTATCTCAATATACCAATAGTGATAAAACATATTATGCATTTCATATTTAGAGGAGATAGTTTTGTTTCAGATTCAGAATACAAAATGAAAGACGTTTAGTTTAACACATGTTTAAGTAAAGTGAGTGGTTTGCATGCATTTCTCCTCTATCTGAACATTCCTTGAAAATGCAGTTTTCCTCATGTCAATATCAAAATATCCTATCTGTATAAAATTTCAAACCCTTTCTGTCACAGAAAACTAACAAATTCATGCTTTGTCGCCAAGATTCAAACATAGAATAAAGTTACATATTATGATTACAAAACTGGTCAGCTGTGCTAGGTAGTTTTATGTCAACTTGACAGAAAATGAAATCAGCTGAGAGGTGGGAGCCTCAATTAAGAAAATGCTTCCAGCCAGGTACTGGTGGTGCATGACTTTAATCTCAGCTGAACTTCAACCCAGCCTGGTCTACAGATGAGTTTAGGACAATCAGGGCTACACAGAGAAACCCTGCCTCTGAAAACAAACAAACAAAAGAACAGAATGAAAGGGAGAGGAGGGGGGAGCAGAAAAGAGAGGGGTCTAGTAGAATATTATTTTAACGTGTGTTACTTTTGATCATGTTGCATTTGTTTAACTCTGTGAAGCTGTGTCGCTGTGACTGTGTAAAACACTTGATGGTCTAATAAAGAACGGAATGGCCAACAGCAGGGCAGGAGAAAGGATAGGTGGGGCTGACAGGCAGAGAGAGTATATAGAAGAACAATTCTGGGAGAGAAGCAGAAGGAGCCAGAGAAAGAGGAGGACTTCAGGGGCCAGCTACCCTGCTACACAGCAAGCCATGGAGTAAGAGTGAGGTTTATGGAAATAAGAGAACGGGAAAAGCCCAGAGGCAAAAGGTAGATGGAATCATTTAAGTTAGAGAAAGCTGGCCAGAAAGTAAGTCATGCTAAGGCCGGGCACTCATAAGTAATAATAAGGTTCCCTGTATGATTTATTTGGGAGCTGAGTGGCGCTCACCCCCCCCCCAAAAAAAAAAGAGTCAAAAACAAACAACAACAGAAGGAAGGAGGGAGAGAAAGTCAGCGAGACAGAGAGAGATGGAAGGAAGAAAGGAAGGAAGGAAGGGAGGGAGGGAGGGAGGGAGGGAGGGAGGGAGGGAGGGAGGGAGGGAGGGAGGAAAGGAAGGAAGGAAAGAGATGAAAAGAAATGACTCCATAAGATCAGGTTATACACATGCCTGTAGGGCATTTTCTTAATGCGTGATTGATGGGGGAAGGCCTAGCCCATTGTGGGTGATGCTACCCTGGGTTTTTGGCCCTGGTGTCTATAAGAAAGCAGGCTGATGTCCGCTGGGGAACATGTATGGTACTGAACTAGGGCCTCTGAATGTGAGTGACAGCTATGTGACTAGATTAGTTTGGGAAGCCCCTAGCAGTGGGACCTGGACTTACCCTAGGCGAAATGGCTTTTAGGAACACATTCCCTAGAGTGAGATACTTTGCTCAGCTTTGATACAGTGGGGAGGAGCTTGATCCTGCCTCAGCTTAGTATGGCAAATTTCGTTGACTCCCCAAGTGCAGCTTTACCCTCTCTGAGGAGTAGATAGGGGCTGGGACTGGGTGAGGTGGGCGAGGGCAGGAGAAGGGGAGGGAAGGGAAAATGGGATTGGTATGTAAAATGGGAAAAAAAAAACTTTTTCAAAAATAAATTAATAATCAAGAAAAGAAGAAGAAGGAGGAGGAGGAGGAGGAGGAGGAGGAGGAGGAGGAGGAGGAGGAGGAGGAGGAGGAGGAAGCAGGCTGGGCAAGCCATACCGAGAGTAAAGCAAGTAAGCCACACTCCTCTGTGGCCCCTGCATCAGCTCCTGCCTCCAGGTTCCTGCACTGTTTGAGTTCCTGTCCTGACTTCCTTTGGTGATGGACAGTGATATCGATGTGTAAGCCAAATAAATCCTTTCCTCCCCAGTTTGCTCCAGTGATGATGTTTCTTCAGAAGAATAGAAACCCTAACTCAGATATTAGCAAGTTTATTTCAATTTTATAAAATAACAGAAGAATAAAAATAGGAATATTTAATATTTTGGTGACTACCTTAAAACTAAGAAATTTGTCCTAAAGAAAAATACCATTGCAATTTTTACATTACTACTCTCAACATAGATTCATTATTAAATCAAATGTCTGCACTTTTAAAACTTTTGAAATTTTACCTAATCTCTGCCAAATATTTCAACTTAATTTTTAAAAAATTAAATGTTTGAGCTTACCACCTTTAAATAGCCAACTGATACCAGAAATTAATTGTGATTTTAAAAATATTAGTAAATATTCATATTGTTTCAGATTATGCCTCAAATTTTCTCATAACAATGAGGTCGTGGATATTAGCAACAACAGCTTTAGTTGCTAGTAAAAGTAGAATCACCTGTGCTTTTTGCTCTCTGTCAAGGACACGGGTGAACAGGTATGGAGATGAAAAAAAGGATTCTCATAAACAAATTTATCATAGCACAGCTTCATAATTATAGATTTATTAAAATGAATTTAGTTTTTAATGGACAGTCAATATGCCAAAGAGTATTTCTAATTATCTTGTAAATTGTTTGCATCTGTGACTAATTCTGCTGCAATGCATCTTTGCCAATCAACTCGTCACTCCTGAACAAGGCTTATTTACATTTTTGCCACATTTTTCTTTTGCAATTATTTTTCATCTTCCCTATCTGTATAACAATTGCTTTCTTCTAAAAAGTAATACATAATTTTTATTACATTTTATAACATCAGAAGTTAGGAGGGATTCTAAGGTAATGGTCTTTGCAATAATGTATGTTTTCAGGTTAGCAGTTCCACAATAAATTTTGTATAGTGGGTGTTCAATTTCTGAGGCACCATAGAGAGACAGAAATCTAACCTTCAACAGATGTTACTTTATTTGCTCATACAGGGAGGGTGTAGCCTCTTTCTAGTGGGAATTTGAGTGGTCTGCTGGGGGAAACGTAACCATATATAGGGATGGTGTAAGGGGCTTGAGACTGAGGAAATTGTTGCAGCATATACCCCATGTTTCTCTTCTGTAGCCTCTCCTTCCTGAAATTGTTTGCCCATGGTGTGACAGGCTGCCTTGGGACACAGGTTATCTCTGCAAATATCCTTTTCTTGCCTGATCAACCAAGGTCATCTGTAAACATGTAAGAATCCAGTTTTGTCAATTAGACACTCTATCATTCTAAACCTTGAGGAAGAAAACAAGGGGGATCTGGGGACATGGTTCCTTTCTTCGCTGCTTCCTTCTGAGGAGGGTTGCTGTCACAAAGGAGTAGTTTGGAGTCTATTGAAGAGGAACTTTGGGGTCGCTTAACAGGAGGAGAGTTTGAACTTGATCGGCTGTGATGGATCATCAGATTGTCATCCTTCATTCCTGGAGATGATCTTGAAAAACAATCATTTGAAAGCTGTAAACACATGATTTAGTTACAGAGTTAAAAAATAAATTGCCCGGAAAGGTAGAGAGAAAGTGAAGGGAAGAAGTGCGAGAGATAGAATAAGTGAATAAGTAGGTGAGACAATGTGGGTGTAGAGTAAATTACAAATTCTTCAGGAGTCAGTTTAATGTGACATACATTTAGCAAAATATTAATAGTAGTATGTAATCCCTTGGGGCTGGTGATCTGCCTACCACAGGTTCTTGGTCTGATAACGGTACAATGAATAGGCTTTTTCTTGTCAAAAGGGAATAATATCCAGTTTAAAAGTAGGTGGTTATTATCATGATGTCTGTGCCACTATTTCATTTGTAGGCATGCCTTACCAGGCTGATCTACATTGTATTGCAGTATTTGCAGAAGGGTAAGACTGATGATTACTTTTCTCTTCTGGTAGCATGCATAGAACTTTGCTGTTTGAGATGCTGGAATTTGAAATTACAATGAAATTTCCTGAAATGGTTACAGAAAATAATTCCACCATTTTCTAATATGTGTTTATGAGAAGAGTTATTTTTAGTATTGATTATTTTCAGGTCAGAATATTGATCATCTCTGAAAGGCAGTGAAGATTAAGTTCTGCAGAAAAAATTCATTTAATAGAATAATAAATAAACATGCCTATTTCATTAGTATATAAAGTTAACCTTTAATAAATGGTCAGATTTACGTAAAAAAAGAAATGTTTTAAAATAAATCAAATTACTATTTGTTATCAGGAAAGTTATGCCTATTTAATATACCTGTTCTTGAAGAGTTGGGCAAACTTTCTCAGGGAAAAAAAAAAACTTTAAGAATCATCATGGGATAATGAAAGAGAGAAAAACGATGAAAATCCTGATTAAGTTGCTAATGTTTATTCCCAGGAAATGAGACAGTTACTTACAACTGAATAGCCAGAGGAGTTAGCTAAATCAGTCTGTTAAGAACAGCATATATTACAGAAACAGAGCCTGAGAACATTTCACAAGCAATGGCAAAGATGTCAGAGATGGTATTTAAAGCAGTAATTTGGTTTCTTGATATAAAATCATTCCTGGAACAAAAATAGCATGTCAACTATCTGTAGAAAGATGGTTCATACAATATGTGGAAGGATGCAAAAAAAAACCATAAAGCTGGTTTAATATTGGATTAATGATGCTTCAGCAAAAGACCAGTGTTCAGCAATACAAATGTCTGTAAATCCTTAGAAATGAATGTCCTTTTTGGCTTATCATAGGACTTAATAAATGTTAACCTTAAAAATGAATAATATTGCTTATCTTGTGAATTATCCTAATGATCACATGAAAGATAGTATTTCCAGTACTTATAATCATTAAGAAAAATTATATAGAGAATATTCAAATTAGGAGGAAGGCATATGATCCTCTGATTAGGTATAGAATGCATTGGGACATTACACAATATTTTGAGTGAAATCTTTGTTATTCTGTAGTTCATTCTGTAAACCTATCTTTAATTCCAGCATTTTCTTCTACACGTCGTTCCGTGCAATGGTCACCATCTGGCAGGTATCCCATTTCTAGAATCATGTAGCTTTGGGGCCTTTCTCAGTCAGACTTCTGGAACAAAGTGAGAGATCATTTGGCCAGTGGGCAAATAAATGTCAAAAAGGAGAGGTAATTATAGTTGAGATTTGAAAAACTCTGATGGCAAGTAGTATTCTTCAATGATACTAGAGGAAATGACTTGTTATCATCTGCATGTCCAGTTTGATATAACTGCAACATTGTATGGAATCTTCCTCTGTTTTGTCTCACTCTACTTAGTAATTACTTCCTGAGGACACACTCCACATTTTTGGCTCTGCTGATGTTTTAGGAAAACCAAATATAAATCAGAGATAATGAGAGCCATTCTGATAACTAGCTAAATTTTGTGATATGAAAATGTACATTTTTCAAATGCATTTGTTTATGGTTTGCATATCACATTCATAAAAAAATGAGTACATTAGAATTAGGGTGTTTTTCTTAAATGTGTTCCACTGAAATACATGAAATAAGAACAGAAAAAAAATGACAAATGAACTGAGAGACAAATCAGGGAAAGAACACCCTTCACAACAGCCACAAATGACAAAATATCTTAGAATAATTCTAATCAAACAAGGGAAAGTCTTTAATGACATAAACTTTAAGTCTTTGAAGAACAAATTGAAGAAGATATCAGAATATTGAAAGATCTCCCATGCTCATGGATCAGTAGGATCACCATAGTAAAAATGGCCACCCTACCAAAAGCAATCTATAGATTCAATGCAATCCCCATCAAAAGTCCAAAACAATACTTTGCAGACCTTGAAAAGACAATATCCAATTTCATATGGAAAAACAAAAACTCAGGATAGTTAAAACAATTCCAAACAATAAAAGACCTGCCAGAGGCATCACCATCCCAGATTTCAAGCTGCCAAAGAGAATTATAGCAATAAAAACCATACAATATTGGCATAAAACAGACAGTTTGAGCAATGGAATAAAATAAAAGGCATAGATATAAATGCACACACCTATGGATACCTGAGTTTTTATAAAGAAGCCAGAAATACAGACTGGAAAAATAAAGCATAAAATCTTCAACATCTTCTGTTCTAACCGGATGTCTCCATATAGAAAAATGCAAATAGATCTGTATCTATCACCCTGTACAAAACTCAAGTTTAAGTGGATCAAAGGTCTCAACATAAAACCATGTACACTGCACCCAAAAGAAGAGAAAGTTTGGAGGAGCCTTGAACACATTAACACAGGAGAGACTCTCTGAACAAGACACTAATATTGCAGGTGCTAAGAAAGACAATTAATAAATGGGACCTCATGAAATTGAAAAACTTCTGTAAGGCAAAGGATACCATCAACTGGATAAAGCAACAACCTCTAGAATGAGAATTTTTTTTTTTTTTTACCAACACCACATCTGATAGAGGTCTAATCCAAAATACATAAAGTACCCAAGAAACTAGATATCAAGAAATCAAATAATCCAATTAAAATGGGGTACAGATCTAAACAGAGAATTCTCAACAGAGGAATCCCAAATGGCCAAAAATCACTTAAAGAAATTTGATTCCCACCATCCACATCAGTCAGCTTACAATTTGTAACTCAAGATCTAGAAGATCCAACACTATCTTCTGACTTTCATAGGTGCCTGTATATGTGTTCATGCATGCACGTGCATACACACAACATGATTAAAATTAAGTCTTTAAAGATCAAATACATTAGTTTAAGCAAAAATAAAATTCTATATGTATTGTTTTCCATTTGCAAGTGAAGAAGCTTACCTGTTCAAGGTCATTCGACCAATAAATATGGATCTGAACCAGAATCCACACCTCTTGGAAGGATTTTGCTATTTCTGTGTTGTTATATGAGAAATAAACCTTCAAATACTAAGCTAAAAAAATAGATGTCCGACATCTTTAATCATCAGGAAAATGCAAATCAAAACTGCTTTGAGATTCCATCTTGTACCTTTCAGAATGACTAAGTTCATAAACTCAAGTGACAACTCATGCTGGGAAGAATGTGCAGCAAGGGGATCCCTTACACATTGCTGGTGTGAGTACACAGTTGTACCGCTGTGGGAGGCCTACTCATTTCTCTGTGGGAGGTCTCCCACTTTTATCCCAGGGTGCTCTTGAGGAGGGAGGAGGGAGAAATATTTATATAGAAAGACAGAGGGGATAGAAACAGATAGAAACACAGGATAGCCTCAGGAGGGCCTGGATCAATATCCACTAGACCCTCCTGTATCTTTTAAAGGGCCTTTTATAGGAATGCCAAGTGGTGGAGCAAAAGACCTTGCCCTAGCACAGCCTAATGCGAACCCTTCCAATCATCTGGTAACCACACATGTGGTCAAGTAATCCTCTAATACAATCCTGCTAGGTAAAGCAAGCTCATATCTCACTAGGCAACCTTTGTGGGACTCCACATACAGCTACTTTGGAAATCAATATTGCAGTTCCTCAGAAAACTGTGGATCAATCTATCGCAAGACCCAGCTATACCACTCTTGGGCATATACCCAAAGATGCTCTATTCTACATCAAAGATACTTGCTCAACTATGTTCATAAAAGCTTTCTTCATAAAAGCCAGAAATTGAAAATAACCTATATGTTTGTAAATCAAAGAATGGATAATTAAAATGTGGTGAGTATTTACGCAATAGAGTATTATTTAGTTGTTAAAAAATGATATTATAAAAGCTGCAGACAAATGGATAGAACTAAAAAAGATCATCCTGAGGTAACCCAGACCTCAAAGTGGACATTAGCTGTTAAGTAGATTATAATTATTCTACAGTCCACAGACCCAAAAAGGCCAAGTAACAAGAAGGGATATAGGGGGACACATGTGCTTCCTGGGAAGAGAAAATTGAATAGATTTTGAAGGTAGACAGGAGGCATATGGGAATGGGAAGATGATGGATCAAGTGAAGCAGGAGGGATAGAGGAAGAGAGTACAGGGAGATATGTCTAGAATTGGAGGGCATTTGTGGGGAAGGCAATCTGGAAACTCAGTGCAGTAGAAATTCCCAGGATGCTACAAAGACAACCCCAGCAAAGACCCCTAGTAGTGGGGGATGTGGAGCCTGAACTGAACCAGGCAACTCCCAAAGGTAGGACTGGGTTACCAAGCCAACCATAAAACCTTTGACCTATCATCTATCCTGCCTGCAAGTTGTGCTAGTGCAATGGAGGTGCATAACTTGTATGAGTAGGCAAACAATGACTGGTCTAATGTGAGGCCCATGCCGTGAGAGGGAGCCCATGTCTGACACTGCTTTGGTGACCAAGAACCAGTGGCTGGATAACTCAGAGGACTTAGGGGAAAATAATCAGTGATTCCTAATGATATTCTGCTATACTCAGAGATTGGTCCCTAGCCCCATCGTCATCAGAGAGGCTTCTTCAGGCAGCTTGTGGGAACTGATGCAGAGAGCCACAGCTAAACATTAGGAGAACAGAGAGTCCAAATTAGAGAGCTAGCCGTATACCACCAAAGAAGGGAAGAATTGTAGGGGCCAGAAGGGTCAAGGACACCTGCAGATAAAGGACAAAACTAAGCAAGGCTCATAAGGGCCAAAATAGACTAAAGCAACAATTAATGGAGCCTGCATGGGTCTATACTGGATTTTCTGTGTATGTGTTGTGATTGTTAGCTTGATGTTTTGAGGGATTTTTAACAGTGGGAGTGGGTGTGTTTCTGATTCTTTTGCCAACTCTTGGGACCCTTTCTCATACTGGTTTGCCTTGCCCAGTCTTGTTATGCCCTGTTCTGTTGATATCCCTGGGAGATCTGCTCTTTTCTGAAAGGAAATGGAGCAGGAGTGGATCTGAGGGAGTGGAAGGGTAGAGGGAGGCTAGGAAGACTGGAGAGAGGGGAAACTGTGGTCAGGGTATATTTAGGAGAGAAAAATAAATTATAAAAAACGAATGGAAAATATCAAGGTAACCATTATATTGGCTTTTCTTCCTTCTCTTACATTAGCCCTTAATTTGCCAAGTGTTTCATCAAACTAAAATTGTTATAGGCCTTTATCTAAAACTTCTACAACTCTAAAGCACAAAAGTGATGGTGTATATATGGGCAGCAGTTATACCTAGGTTGGAAGATGTCCTTTTCAGCAACAAAGATTGCAAGTAGTCAAAGAAAACATAAAATTTCACAGTTTTGATTCTGTATATCTTTCAATGATAACTGTCAGTGATTGGTCACTTTCTTCTACTGACCTCAGACAAAGACAGAAATAAATACTTTAAATATTCATAAATTCCTAAATCTATTTTGTATTACAAAATAGAAACATTGATACTCCAGCCACATTCTGCTCACACTAATTTTGTAAAAAGTTTAGTGAAATTACCAGAACATTGGTCCATGTCTTCTGTGTGGTAATTGTATGAGTTACTTTCTTTATTAAAGTGACGAATTATTGGACAAAACACCTTAGGGAGGAAAAGATGCTGGCTTATTATTTGAGGATACCAAGACAAGGAAGGTATGCTGGCAGAAGAATGAAGTGACTTGTCATGTTGAGTACACAGTTAGGAAGCATGGAGAGGAGCAAATGTTGCTGATAACTTCTCTTTCTCCTCTTTTATTCAGTCCAGGACCCAACAGTGATTGAGAGACCCAATGTACAAAAATGGGCTTCCTCCCACAGATGACCATTTTTCTGGAGTTTCTTTTCAGATGACCATGATGGTGAGACTCCTCCCTCAGATGCTCTTCCCCAAATTAGACAAGCATTACTCGGAACTTCTCTGTTATCTGAGTAACTTACCAGACAGACTTGTCTCTTTCAGCAGAGCCTGAACTTGCATTGATTGCTGCAAGGGAAACCTTTGTCCTTTCCTTTTATCTACAAACTGAGTGTCTCTCAAACCAATTTTATCTCCGCATCTTTTTGGAGGACCGGAGCCTTTGTGTTTGTTCTATTCCTGTGTCTATTTGCTGTATTTTATCACTCACTGAGGCAAACCAAGTAAATTGAAGCAAAAACAAAATTATATGCAACACCAAGTAAAAATACGTGAATAGTAGTGGCTTAATTTATCAGACTAATTTTTAATAAATTTATAAATTGTTAATTCTATTGGGAAACAATTTTATATAAATCTTGGATTACTATAGCATTAATATGCAATGCAGTTTTATCTCTTTTGGATAGTAATCACTTGAGGAAAAATATATATTTTCTTCAAGTGTGGTAGATGGAAAATTTAATTAAATTGCCAGTAACTAAAGATAATCTCTCTGATGTAAACATTGGGTCTGTTTTTGAATATTCATTTGAAAGGTCTTTTAATTTTCATAAGTTCATATTGTAATAACTGTAAAAAAAACTAACAGTATATGTACTAATCCACTTTTGTAAAAGCAATGATTTAAGTAATACACATGGCACATCCCAGTAATTCAAGGACTTTGAAAGTAAGTCAGTCAGATCAAAAGTCAAAGACACCTTCTGTTATAAAAGAAATTTGGAACTATGAGATTCTTTCTAGAAAGATAAATAAACAAAACTTACAATATTAAATTTGGAAAACTATTAATACGACTTCTATTCCCTTTGTGCAATGTTTCCTATTATACCTCTGTGCTGAGTAAATATTTTAAATGTAAATTATTTTTAAAAATTGACTTATGTACAAGAATCATAGATTTTTATAGGGCTTTTAATACATTCCTTAATTTAGGTTAACCCTTTCAGCTATGTTTTCAAAATATTTATAAACAGTCATTGATTTAAATAAACATATCATTCTTTAAGTTTCTTCAAACATTAAAAACCCATATCCCTACTTTAGATGGACGCAGATTTGAAGTTAAAGTTATGGCTCTATCAGAAACTACAAAATTGAGTGACTGGATTTAGCACCTCATCTAGGAATTTTTTCCATTACCCTTCAGCACTTTAACTGTCTGTATGTTCAGCTCATGTTTGGTATGATGATTGTTTATGCTAATATAGTAATGTAATGGAGTTTTCAGCGAGGCAGGAAACAGCAAAATGAGCCTGGAGAGGACTCTGCAGCTGTGTGGATTGACTGTATATGGTCCTTGGGGGATGCGATTATCAGACAACTGAACCGTCATTAGGATAATTAGTGTACTAGGCAACTGCATTAGTGGAATTATTGTCATTGCTCACAGCTTGTCAGCACAACGTTTTTTGATTTGGTGAGGCTTGTTTTTACAAATGCAGCTAACTGTGGTTGAAATGAAGAGAAGTAAACATTTCTACTGTCTTGATGCAGTCTCCTAAAGAACCGATACGTGACAGATGAACAATGTCAAGCATGGTGGGACATTTTCTGCAAGTAAGTGGTTAAATTGAAACTGTTCTAGAGATAAATTTAGAGAATTTGAATAAAATCTATTATTATGAGCAAATTAATTATTTGAATCATTTTCCCTACTGAGTGAATTCTTACTGGGAGATACAAAGGTCTCCTTAATTTCTTTTCCAAGGTATTTGACCTGCCAGTATTCCTATAGTGATAACTCAGAAAGGGTTCTAATTTTCCAGATTTCCATTTATAAAACAGTTGTATTTTCAAAAATATAACATAAAATACCACGTGCTGGTAATGCTCAGCAAGGCCGTTTTGTTTGCTTTGTAAGTGGAGTAACTGATTGAGGTTAGGTGAACTTTGATGATTCTAATAACAGACTGCCAATGGCACTGTAGCTATCCTACCCTGGCAAAACTCACCAGGTCTATCCTGGGAGAAAACAGCCTTGATCTCTCTGACATTCATTATCGCTTTCAGCAAAATAAACCTTGAAGAAAAACATTCTCCTGTTTTTTTTTTTTCTTTCTTCTTCTTCTTTCTTGGAATTACCTGGTCCATTTCACACACTATGCAGGAATACAGACTTTTCCACTCCTAGTCAAACCTCATCACTTCTGTTTAAAGAAATGTTTGTTCTCTCTGAAACTATTTGATATGTTTGTGAGTATTTAGTTATTTTCTGTCAGACTTTATGTCTCACCATATTGTTTTGACTTTTCTTTTTTCTTTTCATTTTACTCCTGCTGAGCTTCCCCTAACATCAGTGAGTCACAGCAAATCTGAGTGTACAAGAGCCAGAGAATTAGTACAGCTTTCACAGAAGAATATGATGCTGAACATTACTCATCCACTTGGAAAGATTTAGAATGACTCAGGAATTCACCTTTTGTATATCTGTGAGGCTATGCCCAGCGGTTTTTCCACAGCAAGGGACCACACTGTGGACATGTGCAGCATCATCTCATGCGCTAAGCTCTCAGAGTCAATAAAGGAGGAAGCAACTGAACACAAGGCCTGCCTCTGCTTACTGAATGCTGATCAATGTGACCAGCTGCCTCACGTTTCTGCAGTCATGACTTCCCATCATGATGCGCTGTACTATCGAGCTGTGAGCCAGAATAAACAACATGTTCCTTAAGTCAATTTTACACAGCATTTTTCTCTAACAAGAAGAAAAGAAAAATATAAAAGTTAAAAAATAAAAATACCCATTGGGTTCTCATATTTGGAATATCTTCTAATACATATAAGTTGCAAACTATTTAAATGTTAATATTTTCCTACTCCCTAATGAAGGTCACAAAAAACTAATTAATAAAAGATTACAAGTATAGACTTTAAAATTTGGTCATCTCTAAGGGCTTGCAATATGAACTCTTCCATAATTTTAATAGAAGGACAACAGCAATGAAAGATTATAAGACTATACAAAACTATACAAACTATAACTCATAGTAGACAAATACTAGACCCCATGATAGCAAATCAGCAACAGGACTGAGCAAAAAGCACATTGCTGAATTCTACAGACTCTGGGATACATTGAAAGGGAGTATATTTTCAGCATTTTTAACATACCCCTAACTTTTCCATTCTTTCTCATCATGATCTCGTGCAGAGATGACCAGCCACACTAGTAGAAACCCATGAACTGTGGACTAATAGCTATGGAGCCCCCATAGGACTAGAATAGGCCCTCTGGTTACAGGAGACAGCTGTTTAGCTAAAACTGTTTGGGAGGCCCCCAGGCAGGAGTATCAGGATCCTCCCTGGTGCATTTTTGGGCTTTTTAGAGCCCAGTGCCTAGGGTATGACACCTTGCACAGCCTTAGTGCAGGGGGGAGGGGCTTGGATTGCCTCAGCTGAGTGTGCCAGGTTCTGCTGACTCCCCATGGGAGACTTTGAGTTGGCAAATGTGGGAATGGGGTGTGGGTTTTTTTGGGGGAGAAGGCTGGGAGGTAGGAAGAGGGAGGATCTGTGGTTGGTATGTAAAGTGAATAGAAAGTTTCTTAATAAAAAAAATTAAATGAAAAAAAATTCTTTCTCTCAAGAGCATTTATAATAGATGATGTATAGCATACCCTAAAAGACCTCACTAATCCCAAGGGAAAGCAAGTGGGACTCAATAAAGAAGTGGATGAAAACAATTAACTCATGTTTCAATAACATAATTGATGTTAGACTTGGAAAGCCAAAGCTTTTTTTATTGGTATAAATTAATTTACTTGAAGTATCAGTATTAAATGGTAAATAGTTTAAAAATTATACTAACCAAGTCTCTGCAGGCTACTAAATATTCTACTGAGAATAAGCTCTACATTTCACTCTTGAGCATTCAATTTGCTACCATTAAGAGTCTGCTTTATAAGAAAAATAGCTTTTTTTCTTTCTTTTTCTCTCATTCTTTGTCTTTCTCTCTCTTTCTTTCTTCATTATAGAAAATTAATCCTCTTGATAAACTGCTGCTGTGCTCAGGTACTTGGGCCTTATAATTTTTATTCCACATAACCTTTCCTTCATTATAACTGTAGTGGGTAATGGATGAAGTTGGATAGTTCTTTCACTTTAGTCCAAGCCCAATTGAATTCACACAGAAACCCACAGGGAGTGTAGAGGGCTCATTGAACTGCTATTTTATATATTGGGATTTAACATATATAATTTGAAATCTGAAAAACACTTGACTAACTATGTAATAAAATTAAGAAAGTATCCATATATTGTGAACTCAACTTACTAATCCATGTTATTTTATTGATATTTGCTACCAGTTGTATTTTTCTCCTTAAACTTGTTGTTTTTATTGTTCTTTTTTCTAAATAAGATAAAGTTCTTATTATCTAGTCTATGTTGACTTGGAATTCAGTTTGTTACTCAATTTGTAATATGTTAAGAAAGAATCTAATATGGGAACAGAATCAAAAGCACTTTATAATTCACTAAATGTTCATCATCTTGTCAGTCTATGAGTTAACTTTTTAACCTCCATGTCTCTATAACCAAACCATTTTCTCATCATTGAATTCTTTCTACATATAGAAGATGATGAGATAAATATATACCTGGATCTTGTATTCTTAATTGTAGAATATACATGCCATAGACCCTTACTTATAAAGTATGACCAAGCCATTATGAACACTTCACTTTAGTTGAAAATACTTCCTGAGAAGACCAATACATACCAGATAGCAAGATAAACATGCAATATCATACCTGTCTTAGAAGGGCTAGCATTTTCTTCTGATCTGGGTCTATCTCAATTTCTTGTTACACCTTTTAAAGCACCCCCACTCCAGATACACTTGGGTGATTCTTCTAGAAACACAGAATCTTATAGAACATAGTATATTACCAAGGGAAACTTCCCTCTTTTTACTGGAAAGGAAATGAAGGAATGTACTCATGAAAATTAATTCTACAGGTTCTGCAGTATACCATGTCTTCCAGAGTTTATCCACTTCCTAAATTGAAGGAATGAGTTTTAAGAGATACATTGTCATAGCAAATTAGAAGAAAAAGACTGTGAAACAGGTTTATCATTTAAAATGACAGGCAGAATGTATTTATCAAATTTGGCTCCTGTCTGGTATGGTGATTCTATGTTATATTCTAGGACACATGTCCATGAAATATGTAAAAGCAAGTATTCTCTTCCAGTGACTCACCAGGAACTTTTCTGACTTTCATCCTCATAACTGTCTGTATCATGCAGGACCTTGATCTCCATGAAGGGCGGATTCCAAGCAGAGCACAAAAAAGAATGCCACTGAAGTGTAATTTATGGATTTTACTGGAGTGCTTTGGATATCTGTGTCCACAAAACAGAGAGAACAATGCACTCTCAACATAAATTGGTCCTGACTAGCGGAGAGGATAGAGCTCAGAATACATGGTGGTGTCATGAAGGATTGTATGCTTATCCCTGCTGATCCATTTTTGTGAGTCCTGGCATCTTTCATATCCCCTTTTAACTGACATGGATATAGGCAGTGGCAACTCTCCCCAAATAAGTAAGGAATCATTATCAATAATTCATCCTTAGACACATAGGTGAATTTAAAAGACTAAGTAAATGACAGATAGATGACAAAAATATGGAACTAGGTAGATAAATAGATGGACAGACAGAAAATGAGATGAGAGAGGATTTCTATTTGAATCGTTTTTCTCTAAATCACAAGACTATAGTTTTTAGTGAGTATACAAATGCAACTCCAAAGTAAATTTTCAATTATTAACATGCATTGTATAACCATAAAAAGTCAAGAAAAAATTGCAAACTACCATGCCAAGTCTAATTGTTCTCATGGGATTTCCCAACACTATAGTTTCAAACTTCAAAAAATCAGTATCATATCACAATTAAATGTTTAAATTTATTTGTCTTCTTTGATTAACATTTTCTAGTTAATGGAAGCATTTTTAATTATTGTTTTTATTTTTGAGATTATAATATAATTGCATCATTCTCCGTCATCTTTTCTCTCTCCAGACTCTCCCACCTACAAAATAACTCTTCCTCCTTCACACAAGGCTCACAGAACATTTTGGATGAGGAGGCAGAAAGATTGTAAGAGCCAGAGGATCAATGAGTTTTCTTTGAGACTGTGTTTTCTAGCGACATCAGCAGCTAAACTCATAAAGTGTCACCACCATGACTGACTAAACATGAGGTGAACAAGGACACCAATAAGCGTGCCAAAGTGGATGCCTGCTGAGAGGAGACAACCAGACCTCAAACCTATAAAAAACAAGACAAAGACAACACGGAATGCTGACAGTGGGAGACATAGTCTTCCCTTGGAAGATCACAACTGGTTACTCAGTAACAATTGCTCAGTCCTGAAAACACACATATACATAGCCTAAACTGGTTTTAAAAGTAGGTGTGTACTCACGTGAAAGTCATACACATTGCCAGAAAACTGTTGTGAAAGAGCTTGTTTAATGAATAATTCTGCAAGAGTAGTACAACAATCTTAATGGTTAGAGCTGTATTTTAGTAGCTGATTGAGATGGTTATTAGGAGCTCACATTTCACAGCGTCATCACTGCTCCATGAAGGTGGTCTCTCCTCTGTTTTGTCGTAACCCTCCCGCAGTAAAATCATTTTAGGTCTGAGTGAGTAATCAAAAGCCAATCAAATTAATATCTCAAAACAAGGTATGTGCTATTCTCACTGTTCTCACCCAGCGTCTGTCTGGTTCTACTCAGTGTGCTTATAAAGACAACATAGGCATATAATGAATACACCAAAATGAGTCTATTCCAGATAGTCTTCAGTTTTATTTAGTAATTATGATTTGAGTATTCAAAATGAGTTTCCAATATTAAGTCAATTCTTAAATGGCCAAGAAAGCAGTGTCAATTTGTTTTTATACATCAGAAAAGTGAGCACACACAGGATAGTTTTAAAGCCCTGATGAGAAGATAGATTAGTAGTAAAGGTTCTTTCTACCAAGCCTGGAGACATGAGTTTGATAACAAATACCAACACAGTGGAGAGGAGAATGTTGACTTCTAATTGCTGTTTTCTGACCTCAGTATGTGTTATGTGGTATACACATGTACGTGTACACACACACACACACACACACACACACACACACAGAGAGAGAGAGAGAGAGAGAGAGAGAGAGAGAGAGAGAGAGAGAAAGAGAGAGAGAGAGACAGATTAAATAAATGTTTAAAAACAGAAAACAATATCCTCATTCTCAATGGTTTTCAATTTTCCCAAACTGTGACCCTTTAATACAACTCATTTTGTGATGACCCCAAAACATGAAATAATTTCATTGTTTTCTCTATATATAACTCTAATTCTGTTACTGCTATGAATCATAATGTAGTCCTAAATGGGGTCATATGGCTGAGAACCACTTCTCTCTCTCATTAAGGTTACCCAGTATTTTAAACATAGTAGCAATAAAACCTGAATTTATTCCTTGACTTTGATATGGGTAGTAGCATATATGAATTATTATTAACAACATTGAAAGTAAAATGTGCTTTTGTAATTTGTAAAAGTAGTAAAAGAGCTTGAAAGAATATTTTTTAAAAGTAGTTTAGATAATTTGATGCTAAAGTCCAACCCAATCATGAATATATTCAATAATTATAGGCTTTTAATCATAAATATTTTTAAATAAAATTGACAGTATAGTAATCATTTTATTCCATTAATTCTTATAAACAATAACAACAAATACTTTTGATATATTTCTTACTGTTCTCTAGTTAAATGTCATGTTATCCACAGAGTTGATATAAAGTAAGTTTTGAGGGTTTAGGCTGAGAAGATAACCCTTTTTTCCCTTATGATCCAGAGTACTGACCTAAAGATATGACTTTTAAAGTCAAAATCCTGTGCTATGATATACAAGTGGCAGTAATGTGACCACAATACATTATTATATGATAAAATATTGCAATGTATAAAATAGTGCATTATTTGGCATACCTTAAATTCTTTTTAACTTTTATGGTAGCAGTTATTTACTTGTGTTTATCTAAAAATTAGAGTTTCTGTAAATTTCTCCAAAGGTGACTAATTTGATATGATACTATATTCTCTTGTGCTGCAGGATGTCTTTCTGTATACTGTGGATATGTGTTGCTCCCATTGGCTAGTAAATAATGTTCCTATGGTAAGGCAGCTTAGAGGTAGGCAGGAAATCCAAGCAGAGAGACAGGAGAAAGGTGGAGAGATAAGCCAGCCTGCCACCCAAGGAACAATATGCAGGCAGACCAGTAAAGCCATGGAACATGTGGCGAAACATAGATTAATAGAAATGGGTTAATTTAAGTTACAAGAGCAAGCTAGTGAGAAGGATGAGCCATAAGCCATACAGTTTGTTATTAATATAAGCCTCTGTATGTTTACTTGGGTCTGAGGTGCTGCGGGACTAAGTGGGACACAGGAAAACTTACAGTTACACTCTTGTATTTCAGCTCATGATGAGGTTCCATACTCTCCTGTGCACTTGGGCACTCATGTTCCATGTGATTTTTATGTACTTTATACAGTTTTGTGTATTGATGCTTTGAGAATGTCTTAGAAATTACAATGAATCCTGGAAAATATAATTATGAGATGTACACATTCAACTTCATTAAAATTGTACCTTTTAATTATTATTGATTAAAAAATGTAAATACTGATGTTTCTTTCTGTGCCACTAGAGGCCATCATATGCTTTCTTAAAATAGTAAGAGCATATGTAAATGAAAACCTTAGTTCTAACAACATTTACAAACAGTCCAGAAGTCATCTATTCTATGAAGGGGATGACTCATAGGGAGTCAGAGTGCACTGATCTTTCCTTGAATTAACTAACATACTTGACTAGACTGTTATAAACAAAGTCAAGTTGTTTTTAGTACACATTCTTATTATAGCTAATTAAAATAAATGAGTAAGTAAACAAAGTGAAAGGAAGTCACACCACGATTCTGTCATTCAAACAGTTGTGTTTCTTACAACACATGGAAGGATAGAAAATTGATTAAGAAATTGAACATTAGGTTCTAGAAGTAGTTTAGGCTTTCTTAATATGAATGGATATTAACCAACAAGGTGGCAGTTTTTATTTTACATAGGAACAGCTGCACAGAATATTTTAAAGGCACACACAGTAAGTCTGCTCACATGAGAAGAAAAATACATGAAAATATTTAAATACCTGAGGTTAGAACAAGTCTCTGTCACAGAAAACTCATCTTTTATTCAACTTCTTTAGTAGGCTTAGCTTTTTATGGCTTACATAATAGTCCCCTAAGATGGGCTTCTGCCATTTGATCTTAAGGTCCAAACATTTTTGCTCTTGTATTTTAGGCTATCATACTTCATCATAATGTTTGTATTATGATGTTATATTGGCTCATAGACTTTAATGCAAAAATTACATCATTAAAAGCAGTATCCATTATAATAAAATAAATAGGGAGAATATTTTGAAGGTCAGGTTTAAAGGAATTATAAAATGATATAATAACAAGTGTCTTGAACACAATTAAAATGTTATTGCCAAATATGAAATATAATTTGAAAACATGTAATTATTCTATACATTTCTAAGCAATGACATATCACAATGCCCCTGATTAAGACTGAAAAAAATACTTATCATTACCATAACAATTTTATATCACAGGGGATATGCAACAGGATATAGGAAACATAATTGAGCCCACTTAGATAATTACAGAGGTTGGAGCTTTCACAGCCTTGAGGCTTGTTCTTTTATTTAGGAAAATGGACCCAAATGATTTAAAAATAAAAGCTGAATCACATGAAGTAAAGAACTCTCATGGGCTATTTTATATCCCAATGTCACAAAAATAGAAGATGAGAACTCTTCTGTGTATAATCAAAAATCCAACAGAAATAATCTTTACACCTCAACACAGGACTAAAGATTCAGGTCAGTGGTAGAGCACTTGCCTAGAATATGCTGAATCATACATTACATATTCTGCAAATAAGAAAAGAGGCCCGCAGTTCTTTGTGTAGTGTTGAGTCCTTGTGAGCTATGCCTTGTACTATTTGTCGTGTTCATTGGTTTCATCCTTGTTCATCCCACATTTGGACAGTCGGGTTGTTGAGACTTTACAAGAACAGCTACTGATGTTATTAGCAGATGGAATTTCACAGCAAGCTCCTGATGCTTTCACTCTTGCAATCTTTCTGCCTCCTCTTCTGAAGTATTCCCTGAGCCTATTTAAAATTTGAACATCCTATTCCATTCTATCCCTTTTTTGATTTAAACTTGTATATTCATAATGGTTTGGTATATGATATCAAGCCCATGGTAGCTCTTGTTTAACTCGAGAAAGAAATCAAATATCAGAAAATGCAATTATTTAAATTAATTTAGTGATGCAAGAGGACATTATATAAATCCATTTTTGTATAATTAGAATAAATTGATATGAGAAGCAAGAGAAAGGTTTTAGTTATACTTCTATAAAATTGAAAATGTGTCCTAACTAATTTTGCTAATAGATTTTTTTTGATCATAACAATATGAAAACTGTATGCTGTATGAAAAATATTTTTATTATATAATAACTATTTATAATAGACTACTATACACATATCTTCATAATCTACTGCCTGAGATGCATGACAGTACAAATTTTGTCAAATATCAATTTTATGCTGACTAAATTTTCCCTCTTCAGGAACATTCATTTATGCATAATATTTGGCAAACATTTAATTAAATTTTATCATTGTTATTGACATATTTTATGATTATAACATTAATCTGAAAGTGTCAAACTAGAGATGAAAAGAAAGGGTAAAAGTTTCTTTTCTTTTATTTTGTTTCCACTTTAAAGCATATTATTCATTTTTTTTGATATTTTTCAATTCTTTAATTTTTGATAGATATCAAATAAAGTGAGAACATGACTCCAGGATATTGGGTTAATCCTTCGGATCATTCTTAAGGTGAATTTTTTTCACTAAACTTTAATTTCAGTGACAAAATATTTCTCATGTGTCATATTTCATTATTTTAACAAAATATATTCCAGTAGATTAATGAAATAGAAGTATAACTTATATTAAAACAAACCTAAATCTAATGAATGATGTACACAAACGTTTTCTCTCCAATTTATCACCTTTGATATGGAATTAAAGTTCCTAAATCAAAGGAATAAGTTTATAGTTTTTTGGGGGGAAAAGGCCTTTTCTGAGGGGGAAAAATGATTTATATGTGACTTATAATGGCACTAAAAATAGATATAATAAAACATTTTGAAATGGCAGAAACTGCTACCCTCTCTGGAAACCCTTCAGAACCTAGGTGCTGATACATTTTTTTTTCCTTCCTGTGGAACCTCGCTGCCTTTCCTGCTAACCCAGTCCTAGAAAGGCACTCTACCTGATATTGCCAGTGGCCACTGCAGCTGAGACTAGGATATTTTCACTCTCCTTTGTTTCTTTTATTAAGATCTCTCCAGCGGGACTCTTGAGTGATATTACTACACCAACAACACAGATATTGTTGGGGGCATTGTGCATGTGTGGAATTGGGAAAAGGAGAGATTAAGTAAAGGAAGGAAGAATGGAGGGAGAAAATACAGGGAGAAATGCCTGGAATGGGTGGGCATTGAGCTGGTGATGTGGAAATCTAGTACAGTGACAACTTCCTGGAACTCATGAAGGTTGACCCTAGTGAGGACTACTAGTAATGGAGGATATGGATTTGGAAGCTGCCACCTTCTGTAAGGAGGCTAGTCTTCCAGTGATGGGATTCTGACTCAGACACAAAACCTACATCCCACAACCTGCCCCACCTGCAAGATGCAATGGGGCAATGGTGACTCAGAGCTTGTGGGAATGACCAAACAATGATTGGTCTAACTTGAGCCCCAAGCCACAAGAGGGAGATCATGGCAGACACTTTCTGGATGGCCAGGATCCAGAAGCTGGATAGCTCAGTAGATAACTAGAATAGAACTAAATAAGACTGATTGAAAAAAAAGTAATGAAACAATTTGTAATGATATTCTGTTATAATCATATATTGCTTGGCGCTTAGCCCAACCAATCAGAGAGTCCTCCAAGAACTGTTGGGAGCAGATACAGAGACTGAGAGCCAAACATTAGGTGGAGCTCAGGAAACCTGGCAGAAGACTAGAAAGAAGGATTGTAGGAGCCACAGTTGTCAAGGACACTGGGAGAAACAGGCTCACATAATCTACTAAGCAGGGCTCAAAGGAACTCAAAGAGACTGAAGCAGCAACCCCAGAGCCTACATGGGTCTGCTCTAGGCCCTGTGCATGCATTCTGTGGTTGTTTAGCTCGGAGTTTTACTGGATTCCAACTAGTAGAAGTGAGGGTATCTCTGATTCCTGCCTCCTTGTGGAGCTCTTTTCTTCCTACTGGGTTGCCTTGACCAGCCTTGATATGAGAGTGTGTGTCTAAGCTTATTGGAACATATTATGCTGTGTTCAGTTGATATCACTGGGATCTCTACTCTTTCCTGAAGTGCAATGGAGGGCAAATGGATATGAAGGAGAGGGAAAGTGGGAGGTTACCGGGAGAAGGGGAGACAATGGTCCAGATGTATTATATGACAGAAGAATAAAGAAAAAGAAAAAAGGATCTCTTCAATGTCACACCAACCTTTTAGCAGTCTGCTTACACCTCTCCCCCCACCTCTACTTTACTCACTAGAGGCTCCAGCTCTTGTTCAGACGCAGACTCCCCCTGAGCCTTTTCATCCAGTCTCTCGAGGTGATTCTTTGTCTTATGGCAGCATACTTGGAGGAGCTCCTCCTCCCACCTCTTCTTAAAGCCCTCGGAACCAGCCTCTTGATGAGGACAGCATCCCTTGAGTCTTTGTGGAAGCCCCTTTCAACCTCTTCTCCTAGCCTACCTCTTTGTTTCCCTGTCACTTTGTGACCTGCAGAAGTGCAAAGAAACCATGATCCACCACAGTTTTATAGGATCCAGATTGGGCAAGAGAGACCAAGGAATGGAATACCCACACAAAGAAGACCAGACATCAGCAACTAGAATCACAATCATCACGACTTCCACTGCCTAGATGCTAGCTCAAAAGACAAATATTGACAGCCAAAGCAATATGCCTCAACCAGAATCTGATGTTCCTACTACAGTAGTTCTTGGGAAATATAATATTAATGAAGTACATGTGAATGAATTCAAAACAGGCATTAAGATTATATTTAAATATCGTAAAAAGAATATGAGTACATACCTTATTGAAGTCTGTGAATATACAAACAGTGGAATGGAATAGTCAAAACAATTCAAGACATGAAAATAGAACTACTAAAGAAAATTCAAGCTTAGATGAAATTGGAAATTAAAAATTTTGGGAAGTCAAACAAAAGGTAAGCCTCACCAACAGAATACAAGATATGAATGCAAGCAGCTCAGACAGATACTTCAGTCAAAGGAAATATGAAATATAAAAAAATAGGCACAAAGCATATAGAAAATTTAGGGCACTCTCAAAAGACCAAATCTATGACTAGTAGGACTAGAGGAAGGAAAAGAATCCCACATCTAAGGCACAGAAAATATTTTCAGAAATCATAGAATAAAATTTCTCTTACCTAAAGAAGGTGTCTATCATGTATGAGAAGCATACAGAACACCAAATAGACTGGATCAGAAAAAAAAATCTCTACAAATAATGATATAAACAGTAAACACAGAGGACAAAATACATTAAAAGCTACAAGGGACAAAGACCAAGTAATGTATAAAGGTAGACCAACTAGAATACCTAACTTCTGAATGGAGACTCCACAGGCCAGAAGAGCCTGGACAGGTGTTCTACAAACTCTGTGAGACCACAGACACCAGCCCAGGCAAATATACCCAGGAAAACTATCAATCACAATTGACAGAGAAAGAAAAACATCTCCAAATAAAGCCAAATTTAAGCACAATCAGTCTACAAACCCACCTCTATAGAAGGTGCCAAGAGATGTGAAGAAGTATAGTACATGCAAGAAAACACAAGGAATGAATGATCCCCAAACCGTAAAACAAAAGAGGAAAGTCCCCGTATCATAATGACCAAATAACAGGAAGCAAGAAACACTGCTTCTTGAGAACTCTCAATATTAATAATCTCAATTCCAAAAGAAATAGACACAGACTAACAGAATGAATGAGAAAACAGGACCCATGTTTATGCTGCATCCAAGAAACACAGTTTACTGTCAAAGATAGACATCACATCAGAGTAAAAGGATGGAAAAAGATATTCCAACTAAGTGGACCTGATAAGCAAGCAGGTGTGGCTATTTTAATATCTGACAAAATAGACTTCAAGCCAAGAATAATCAGAAGAGATGGGGAGAGATACTTTATCACTAAAAGAATATCATAATTCTAACTTATTTATGTACCAAACAAAAGGGCACCCATTTTCTAAAAGAAATACTACAGCTGAAATTATTGAGCCTCACACAGTGATAGCAGGTGATTTCATTACCCCGCTATTTCCAATAAACAGGTCATCCAGATAAAATATTAGAGAAATACTGGAGTTAAAGGATATCATAAACCAAATGAACCTAGACAATATTCACATAATATTTCACTCAAAGAGAACAGAATATATTTTCTTCTCAGCAGCTCACTGAACGTTCTTCAAAATTGAACAGATACTTGAAAACAAAGGAAATATCAACTGATATGAGAAAACTGAAATAACACCCTTCATCCTATCTAAAACCCATGGACTAAAGAAAGCTTACATAGGACTGGAAACTAAGCAACCCATGGCTAACTAAACATGGGTCAAGATATATATTAAGAAGGAAAACTAAAACTTAAGAATTCAATGTAAATGAAAAGCAACATACTGAAACCTATGGTATAAAATGAACGCAGTTCAAAGAGGCAATAGCTGAGAGCATCTACTTGAGAGAGAGAGGTCTCATATTAATATCTTAATTGCATGGCTGAATTCTCTAGATTGAAAAACGACAAAATAAACCTAAAGGGAGTAGAGGATGAGAAATAATCAGTCTAAGGGTTGTTATTAATTAAATAGAAACAAATGAACAAAAATACAAGAAAAATTAGAGAAAGTTGGTTCTGTGAAAAATAAATAATACTGAAAAACACTTACCTACCCAAATTAACTAAAAGACACACATATACAGATATTCACATTAATAATATTAAAGAAAAAAGGGATACATCACAACAGACAACATGGAAAGAGAATCATAAGGATACACCTTAAAAATCTGCATTTCACCAAACTGGAAAACGTAAAAGAAATGATTGAATAACTTGATATATACAACCTGCCAAAGTTAAATAAATGAATAGAAGCATTAATTAAAAGTTTCCCAGACAAAACAAACAAAGCAATAAAAAAAAACATCTAGGACAAGATGATTAAGTTTATTTAGTTCAGAATTCTACCAGTACTTCAAAGAAGAATTACCATCATACACCATACTATGCAAAATTATATTTATACAAAATATAAACTGAAGGAACATTGCTTAATTCTTTTACAAGGCAAGATTATTCTGATACCTAAAGTACACAGAGACCCAACAAAAAAGAAAATTTAAGACAATTTCCTTTATAAATAATAACATAAAAATACTAATTGAAATAGTTGCAAATTGAATCCTAGAAAACTTTAAAAAGATTATCCATAATGATCTGGTATGCTTCATCTCAGATATTTCAACATGTGTAAATCAATAAATATATTCAACCATACAAACAAACCAAAACACAAAAAATGTATGTTCGTTTCATTAGAAACTATAAAGGCCTTTGATAAAAGCTATAAACAAAGATGGTTGATACCAAGGAAACAGTGTTTCTTAGACAGAAGAAAATAGACATATATATGAACTCACAGATTCAGTGACAACATGCAAAGGACCTGAAAGGTTCAAGCCATATAGGGTCCCAGTGCAGACCCAACCTTCCAATCCAAACCAAGAAAGTATCTCTAAATGACAACTGCTTGTAAAGAAAAGATCAATTTTCTCCAAAGGAATCTCATTAGGTACTAGCAACATTTAAGGGTAGGCCCCATGCTCAGCAGTAGTTGGCTAAAACAAAAGGTACTCAATGGTGTTTCTGCATCTTTTTTGACTTATATTGCTTTGTTGGGGCAGTTTTTATATTAATGCTCTTTTATTTGTACATTATGGTCTCCAACTTTGTGTTTACAGGCATTGTGTGTGTGTTCATATCATTTTGTACTGCCTCTCTCTTTTTTATATTCTTTTTTCCTTTATTTTATTTAACTCTTTGTTTTCTAAAGAGAGAGAGGAAAATGTGTGAAGTAAGATGGGGTTGAAGTGGGGAAGATCTGAGAGGAGAAGGGGAGGGAACCATGATCTGAGTATACTGTATTTTCAATATTTCAAATTTTCAATAAAACAAAATGGTGGAAACTATAAAATATCATATTAGTAAGTGGAATTTAATATTTCAAAATGGTTTACCCGAATTTAAATATTGTTTCTCTTTTTTGTTTTTAACACTGTGAGGTTTAGTTTCCCTGTTGAAGAGCCATAGTCAATATAAGGGGTATTCCTATTGAGAAAATGAAAACTAAATTTTAACAATCAGAAGCTCTGAACAAAACACATAAAAGCAACAGTAATAATGCAACTTAAGTCATGGATCAAAGGTTAAAATAAAATAACCATATATGTAAACATTTCAATTGAAAAAAACCTATTAATAATAAATGAATCACTTCTTGAAAATCAGAAAATAGATAAAGGGGAGCTGATGCTTGAATATTACTTATGCAGACAACCAGGTAGAAATTAGGTTATTCATGCAAGTGAGAAGATTGATTATCTTCTGGAGACTATATTTCAATCACTAGTATTTTAACTATGAGGGCTTCACAACATCAAATATCTCTCATCTTGATGGAGTATATGATTAATTTCAGTATGCTTCCTTTCATTGGTCCTTTACCATAGAGAAGGTAGATATAAATTAACATTTTACTATTTGGAGTGTGTCAAGAAATAATTTAATTATAGATCTTGGTGATGAAAGCATGACACTCTCACCTGAGTCTGAGATGGGGTGGGAAGTTCCTGTGAACCATTCCCTAAAGGTCTCTGCCTTGCCACACACATCCTATCAGCACTTTTCTAAGGACTGGAGAAATTATTTGAGACCAAACTTTATCAATCAGACTTTTGGCAAGTGTTCTATCCAGTATTAGGAAACTATTTTTCTTTTCTTGGAGAGCTGACTGAAATATGTCATAAAAATTAAGGGTGCATCAGGTCTTCAGCAACATCTGAAAGCTAGCAAGCTAATTCCATCTATGTCATCAGCCATTCAGAACTCAACGTGTGTGACTTTAAATATGGCCTTGAGCTGAGTGGTGGGTAGAGCATATGGAACAGACAACATTGCCCCATGATTTTTTTTTTATTTTATAATACATGCAGGTAAGATTCTAGAAGGGAACTATGATGGTATCGTCATCCACTGCCCACTGCCAGTTTCTTGTCCATTGTTGCCATGGTGTACAGGGTTCTGTGCTCTTTTACAGCAATATCTATATTACCATAAACTGACAACTGTAGTTGGTTGTTTTTCACTCTTTGTTCTTAGGGGATCTGCCACCCAGCTCCCAAATAGATACACAGGGATGTATTCTTACTTATGAATGCCCAGCCTTAGCTTTCATTGGTTCTAGTCAGCTTTTATTAAATTAAAATATCCCATCAACATTTTGTCTTTAGGCTTTTACTTTTCTCTATTCTGTATATCTTCCTTTCCTTGCTCCCTGGCAAGTCTTGGGGCTGGGTGGTTGGTCCCTGGCATCCTCTCTCCTTTTCTTGCTTGTACCTCTTCTCTCTCCTCCTATTTTATTCTCTATGCCCTCTTCCCTGCCTATCCTTTTCTCTGCATAGCTATTGACCATTCAGCTCTTTATTAGACTAATTATGTGTTTTTGACAGGCACCGTAACAGAGCTTCACAGAGTTAAACACATGCAACATGAAAGAGAGCAATGTATCTTTGCATCATTAAACAAATGTTCCTCAGAATAAACAAATGCAACACATCTTCAAGTAACATTCACAACAGACAAGTTGGAATAATGCTTTGGTGTAGCTGCAAGTTTTTCTGTGTCTAGACTGGGGTCAGGACAAATCTCTTACCCGCACTTCTGCACTGCAGCCTTTTATAAAATAATCACACAGAGGCTTAATATTAATTATAACTGCTTGGCCATTAGCTCAGGCTTACTACTAACTAGCTCTTACACTTAAACTCAGCCAATTTCTGTTAATCTATATGTTGCCATATTTTCCATGGCTGAATCTGTGTGCCATTACATTCTGCTTCCTGGTTGGCAGGCCAATCAGTGTTTTATTAAACCACTGTACAAAAGCATGATTCCACAGCATGTCCCCTTTTCTATTTAATTAAAAAGGAAAGGTTTACTTTTACATAGTACAATTATATATAACAAAACAGTTATCAAGCAAGAATTACAGTGATAATATGTAGTCTATTTATATTTGGAAAATTAAAGAAAATATTCTATCATCAATTCTATATTTGTGAGTCTAAAGTTTCATATCTAATTTATTTTTTATCATAATAAGAAAAACTATAATTATATATATCTAGTCTTCAACTACATCAGAAACCCCAGAAGGATATAACATTACTTCAGTAAACAAGAAGTGCATTGTAAGCAACTTCCAGAAATTCTAGAAATGACAGAGACAGCTGCCTGCCTGGACAGTCATTCAAAGTTCCTCTGCAAAGTTGGGGCCTCCATATTTAGGCCTAGAGTTTTTCAGTCACTTTTGTCTGTGTCTTGTAGACTGTCTGGCAGTTTCTTCTGAGAAGCAGGAATCTGAAGGACCATTTTGCCTTGCAAAGTTCAGTGGTCACCTTCCTGTGGGTCCTGCATGTCCAGATGATACAACATTTTATCAAACAGGCCAGGCAAGAACAGTTTCTTGTCCAAATGGCTATTTTTGCTAAGAGGAAGATAAACTCCATATGGAGTGTCTTCGATACCCATCCTTTTGAAATAAATTGGTGCCTCCAGGAGCAGACATGTCTTACTGCCAGAAAGTCTAAGTTTTTAAAACAATTTAAATGCCATATTCTGTAGGTCTTTGAAATGTTTGAAGTTTACCTACCTAATTGAATTATGTCTATGTATACCTAGAAAACTTAACAAGACTATAAGTTTGATTATCATAGAAGACTAATAATTAATCTGTATTTATTAATTATCTCTTACATTTTAAATGTGATACACAAACATAATACCTTAAAGAAGAGTAGAAATATATATACAGTATAAAAATATAACTTCAAATTTATATCAATAGACTAAAATCCATAGCAATGTAAAAAATTTTTAAACAAGTTGTTGCTTTTTAAAAGTAAGTTCAGTAATCTGCCCTTTTATCCTGTCATATCTATATCCTATATTTCTATATCACTTTGAAAACTTCAGAAAGACTACATCTGCATACTTTAGACTTCCCAACTCTGATAATAATGGATCTCCATGGAAATTTTATCTGTCATAGAAATTACATAAGAAGGTAAATATGAAGTGACTTGAATCTTTAGATCAAATGCAAGTGTTCATTCACAGAAGGCCATGTTGCAAAAGCTCTAACTTGAATTTCCTTTGTTTCATTTTATATTGCCCTAACTTTTGGATTCATTAAAGTAAAATAGGTTAAATATATGGAATACCAGACATTATTATATCTATACAATAACAAATAAAGGATGTGACTATAATTTCCATTTGATTGAATGTATATTTCTGAACTTTGTAAAATATGAGGATTTTGCTCTTTTTATTTTCAATTATATATTCATATGTTTGTATTGGGGAGTATGTACATGAGAGTCCAGAGCCCTTGGAGGCAAGGAGATTTTGTTGGGTCCTCTGGAGTTGGAGTTATACAGGCGGTTATGACTGTCTGAAGTGGGTGGGTGAGTTTAACTCTGGTTCTCTGCAAGAGTATTACAGTATCTTAGACATTGAGACATTCAACCAAAACTAGATAACTTAAAAAAAAATTCTGAAAAAAAAGGAACAAGCAATAAACAACACCATAAACACTTGCATAGCATCATTTGATTGACATCACCTCTAAACCTGTGGTACAGTTGCACTCATATTTCAGCGTTATCCTTACATTGAGTGTATTGAAGTGTATAAATATTTCTCTGCAGGGATCTATGTTCTCCCAAAAATGGCATTATACGTGGCATGGCAGGGGCTGTACATGGATAGCGACTCACTGTCTCAGTGAGACTCCAATATCTTTGTAGCTGAAGTACAATTTTTAAAACTCCATTATTGAGAGAATATTCACTTTCTTGAATTTATTACCCCACTTCAAGTGACTATTATATGAATGCAGATATACTCTACAGATGTATTTTTTATTTGAAAAGACTTTGGGTTCTACTATGCAAAGCCTCATCAGGTGACTTTATTTAACATCAAATGAGGTTTAGCCATGAAGCAGACACAATGAGATTCATTCTTCAGTCTTTGAATATCAGGAGAACATGCATGCATTTTCTTTATTACACTGAGAATATGATAAAAGTTTCAAATCAGAGTCATATATACTCTTTTGAGAAACTCTACTTTCTCAGTGATATAGTATCAAGGTTTAGAGTTTACTGCTAGTTGGTTCGCATAGCTAGTGCCTGAAGGTACTGATTTTTAATTGAGATATGGATATTCAGGATCTGTCCAAGAAATGATGAAAAGCAGTCAAAATTATAATAGGAAGGCAATCTGTATTTTAAAGTCACTAGTGGTACACAAAGTGTAAAAAATAATAATATGTGCTCTATGTGAATGTAATCAAATCATGATTAGTTAAATTCAGCTCCTGCTTTATTAAAGTTGGGTACAGGAATTGTAGTAACAAAAGGTTTATTTTGCTGTTTTAATTAACTTTTCTTTGCTGTGAAAGGGTAACCTTTGTATTTATTCACTGTTACAAAGGATTTATTCCATAGCCACCAAGCCCATTCCTTTGGTTCTATGGTAGTATATCTCTTCACATATAGCAGAAAGATGTTATAGAGAAGAAATTTCACCAGAAGGGAATAAAAAAGTTCAGATTAGCCCCTGTCTCCCAGGTCAGAGGCACTATCTGAAAACACACAGCCCACTATAGCCAAGAAAGCAGGATATCAAGAGGTACAAAATGAAAGGAAGAAGACAGACTCTCTGTTTCTGCAGATGATAGGTTAGTATATATGACTAACCCTGAAAATTGCACAAGCAAACTACTACAACTGATAAACACCTTCAACATAGTAGCTGGATACAAAATTAACTCACAAAAGCAAGTAGCCATTCTACACAAAAATGACAAATGGACTGAGAAAGAAACCAGGGAAATAACACCTTACACAAAAGTCTCAAATAAAATAAAATATCTTAAGGTGACTCTAACCAAGCAAGTGAAGACTTGCATGGTAGAAGCTTCAAGAAAGTTTATTAAAGAAAGAAATTTAAAAAGCTATCAGAAGATGGAAAGGTCTTCCATTCTCATGGATTGGTCAGCTTTAACACAATGAAAATGGTCACCCAACCAAAAAGAATCTACAGATGCAACGCAATCTTCATCAAAATCCCAATGCAATTCTTCAAAGATATTGAAATGACAATTTTCTACTTCATATTGAAACACACACACACACGCAGAGAGAGAGAGAGAGAGAGAGAGAGAGAGAGAGAGAGAGAGAGAGAGAGAGAGAGAAATGAAATAAAACAAAAACAAACAAAAAGTCCAAAGCACCAATGACAAAAAGACGATAGCTAAAACAATTCTGAATAATACAAAAACTGCTAGAGGCATCACCATTCCTGCTTTCAAGTTGTAGTACAAAACTTTAGTAATAAAAACATCATGGTATTGGCACAAAAGAAGACCCCATAGTTAACTGAATCAAACTGAATATCCAGACATAAATCAACACATTTATGGACACCTGAGACATTCACACTGGAATAAACAGCATTTTAACAAATGCTGCTGGCTAAACTGGATGATTGCATGTAGAAGAATCCAAACTGATTCCTACCTATTATCCTTCACAAAAATAAGTTCCAAATGGATCAAAGACCTCAACATAAAACCAGACAAACTGGACCTAATAGAAGAGAAAGTGGGGATATAGCCTTGGATGAATTGGCACAGAAAAAGACAATACTAACAGAAAACCATTAGCACAGGCAACATTACCAACAATTAAAAATGGACCTAATGAAGATAAAAAGTTTCTGTACAGCTAAATACGCTTCAATAGGATAAAATAGCAGGTTTCAGTATGGGAAATCACTTTTACAACTCCATACAGTTTGAGGGATAATACCCAAAATATATAAAGAACTCAATAAAGAAGTTATCAAAAAATCAAGTAACATATTTAAAAAATGGTTACAAAGCTTAACAGAGAATTATCAATAGTGAACTTTTAAATGGCTGAGAAATACTTTTAAAATGTCTAATACTATTAGCTATCAAGGAAATGCAAATCAAACCTAATTTGAGATTTAATTTTGCACCTGTCAGAGTGGACAAAAGCAATAAAAAGAAGGGAAAGTTCATGCTGGCAAGGATATAAGGCAAGGGGAACACTGTACATTACTGGTGTGATTTCAAACTTGTACAGCCACTATGGAAATCAGTGTGGTCATTCCTTGGGAATATAGGAATACATTTATTTCAGGATCCAGCTATATCACTCTTGGGCACATGTCCAAAGGACACAAAGACACTTGCTCATCTATGTTCATTGCTTCTTTGTTCCTAGTAGCCAGAAATATTAATCAATCTAGATGACTTTCAACAGAAGAATAGGTAAAGAGAATGTGATATATTTACACAGGGCATATGACTCAAATATTCAAAAAAAGTGACATTATAAAATTTGCAGTCAAATGGATGGAACTAGAAAAAAAAGTCATCCGTAGTGACTAAAAAGACAAATACATTATGCATTGGCTTCTATGAGGATAATAGATCATAAGTAAATGAAAACCAAGCTACAATCCATAGTACCACAGCGGATTTGTATAGAGTAATTGAGTAGAGGGACCAGATAGATTTCCTTTAGGGAAATAGAATATATAATTATGGATGGGGGGATGAAATGAAAGGATCAAGTGGACATGGAATATGTGGAGAGACAACTAAAATTTGAAAGTTTGTATGGAAACCTAATATAGCAGAAAATATATATATAAAACCTTAATATATATATATATAATGTTATCTGAACGATATCATCCAATAATGAGGGGGACAGAATCCCAACTGGCCATCTCTGGTCACCAAATGAAGCTTCCAATACCAGAATTGGATTACACTCGTTTGAGTTTGTTCGCCAAATGGGCCCCCATGGAAATTCCCAATCCATCCTGTTGCCAATACAATTGGTTGCTTTCCACACACTAACAACAATGAACCATTGCTGAAGACATCACCTATACAGTTCATTTATCATGGATATAACAAAATGATATCTATATAGAACCTTCAACCCTACATTCTAGTGTTTTTGATATGGGAATGTAGTCAGACCAGTACCAAAAGAGAAATGTAAACACTAACCCAGCCACAAAACCTTTGATCTACAATTATGTAACACTTGCAAGATATGCCATCACAATGGTGGCATATAGGTTGTGGGAGTAACCAACCAATAACTGCTTTAACTATAGGACCACTACACGAGAAAGAAACCACATCTAACACTGCTTGGATGACCAAGAACCTGAGTCTAGATACGCCAGCACCTAGGGTAAAATCAAAGCCAGATAATACTGGTCTAGAAAAAGAAAAAAATGATAAAATATATCCTAATGATATTATGCTATACTCATAGATCAGTGCCTTGCTCAGCCATTATCAGAGTGAAAACTTTCTACTGCAACAGATGGGAACAAATATCAAGATCAATGGCCAGACATTATACATAGAATGAAAGACCTTGGAACTTTCATCCCTTGATGAGATTCTTCAAATCTCTTAGTGCTATGTTCAGGGGGGTCTACAGAAGAGGAGACAGAAAGAGTGTAAGATCCAGGTGGTATGGCAGACACCTAGAAAATATTGTCATCTAAATCAGCATAAGCAAAGCTGATATGATCCCATAGAGACTGAAGAATCATGCACAGGATCTGCACAGGTCTGTACCAGGCCCTCTACATATATATTATAGCTTCAAGTTTATCACTTTTTTTTTTTTTTTGGTTTTTGGAGACAGGGTTTCTCTGCGTGGCTTTGCGCCTTTCCTGGAGCTCACTTGGTAGCCCAGGCTGGCCTCGAACTCACAGAGATCCGCCTGGCTCTGCCTCCCGAGTGCTGGGATGAAAGGCATGCGCCACCACCGCCCGGCAAGTTTATCACTTTTATTGGGTTCTTGAGTGCATGAATGGTTGGCTCTCTGTTTCTTCTGCCTTCTCTTGGGCTCTTTTTTTTCTTTTAGTTTGTGTTGTACAACTTCTATGTGAAAATATTTTTTCTCATTATTCAATAGTTTGTTATATTTAAGAAAATAACAGAAAAGAGAAAAAAATACATGAAGGGTAGCAAACATTAAAATTCTTCCAGTGATATAATCCTATTGATCTATCTTCCTTTAACCAGGTGTTGATTACTAAGAGTGCAGGTAGTTTCCAGCAGCAAGCAAACAGTCTATGAGACTTTAAGAGATGCTTTGGAATCACACAATAGACGATGATTTTTAAAGAATAGGGGATAGAAATGATAAAAACAAAAAAACATTATATTAGATATGCTAACACTGCTGTGTGGAACATAATACCCCTTTATGTACATTCTCTACATATAAAATACTGTATAAATAGTTAAATATAGATATATTTTGGATAACTATTTTTAATTCACATAGATATATTACTTGTCTTTTTAACAAACATATCAATGTTAAATATTTTAAAATCTTAAATTGTTGCAGTTAATGTCTTTTTTCCCTCAATCTTGGATATTCATATACATGTCTATATTCATTCTAATTAATGACTTATTTCCTCAAATATTTGATATTATAACATAATCAGAGTAAACATGTAACTATTAGAAGACTGAATTATTAAGTATTAAGACAGATTATAAGGCAAAGTATCTCTTATCATTGAGATGAACATACTGTAGAAGCTTCATAAAAACAACTGAGTGACTTTAACACATCTTCTAAATGAAACATTTTTGTAGTTAGATTCCATATTAACTTGCATAAGAAAGTTGTGGACTTACTCATTTCTTAAAGTTAAATTATTTTAGCCAATCTTTATTTGAAAATATAGAAATTTTTAGCTGAAATTATCCTGTCCCTTCCCTGGCTCCTGCAGCCCTCAGACCCAAGCAAACACACAGAGACTCATATTACTTACAGACTGTGTGGCCTAATGGCTCAGGCTTCTTGCTAGCTCTTCTTATATCTTAAATCAACCCATTTCTATTAATCTATAAGTTGCCCCATGGCTCATGGCTTACGAGTATCTTTACATGTTGCTTCTCATCAGGCAGCTGGCAACATCTCCCTGCCTCAGCCTTCCACCTCCCAGAATTCTCCTTTCTGCTTATCCTGCCTATCCTATATTTCCTGCCTGGCTACTGGCCAATGAGCATTTTATTTTTCAATCAACCATAGCAACACATTTTCACAGCATACAGAACATCCCACAGCAGAAATTAGTTTAAGGAAACCTAATGCCAATTGAAGCTAAAATAATAATTTGTTTCAGTGTAAAAAAGTTGTTTAAAATGGTCAAGAATTATTAAATATATCATTTAAAATTTTCAAGTATAGCCTTAGGATAATATGCGTTTTGAAAACTTAACTTTGTTATCAATGTGTTCCATAAAAAAAGTGTACATATGTATTGTCCAGGGAAGAAACTCAGTCTTGGAAATGGAAAATATGTGCTGCACAATGCCAGTAGATGATCAAATCATCCCAAAATAATGCAAGAAAGCAGCAGATATGAAGACTCAAAAACTGAACATGTGATGGATTTTTCTGGTTGTCAACTTAACTACATCTGGAATGAACTACCATTCAGGAATGGAGGATACACCTAGGAGAGATTTTTTTCTTTCTTTGAAGTGGGTAAATCCCGTTCTAGTCCAGACTTTTAGGTAATTTGACCTAAGAAGACATACACTTTTGATACAGCTCTTGAGGCAGGAAGACAGAGGGCTTCAATTTGGATCTAGAGGTTGGAAGACATACTTATAATCTGGTCCACCCCTCTTTGGGGTCATGACTATTGGTACTATGTGTGTTACAGGATTCAAATGGTGTACTGACATGTAGCTTCATGAGTACAGCACAATGTTTTAGGCTTAGGCATGTATGCCAATGACATCCACAAAAATCTGTGCTCACCTCTTGATCTAAGGAACATTGCTACTCAATATCAGGAAATTATCGCATTGTGAGTCTAATTCAGACTATCATTTTAATAAATTTATGGAATTAAACTATTCAGCTGTGTAATTATGCTTTTAAAATATAAGCTTTCAAATTTGAAAGACTTACAGAGATTACAATAGGGACATAATGTGATTGTATACCCTAAATACCTAATTTCCTATGAGAAAGTGACTTTTGATACAACATATTATTTCTAAGTCTATAAACAGTGAATTCAAAAACAGAGAGATAGAAAGAAAGAGAGAGAAAAGTGCAGAAAAAGAAAGGAATAAAATAAAGAAAGAAAGGAAAACAAGCAATTCAAAGAGAAATCATGCAAAAAGAGATGGGGCAGGTAATACTTGAATTCATGATTTCATAAACATTCTAAGAATGTGTTGTCCTTTGTCTTATATGATCCAGTTAATTTTGACCCTGAAATAACATGTGTTCCACAAGGCCATAATTTCCTTTAGGGGCATTGCCTGCAACAAATACTTTTATAAAATAAAGAATAAGATCTGTAGAAGTAACTAATTTTAAAACAGTTTCTTCTTTTTAAAAATCCCTTCTATTTTTTTTTTTTTTTTTTTTTGGTTTTTCGAGACAGGGTTTCTCTGTGTAGCTTTGCGCCTTTCCTGGAACTCACTCTGTAGCCCAGGCTGGCCTCGAACTCACCGAGATCCGCCTGGCTCTGCCTCCCGAGTGCTGGGATTACAGGCGTGCGCCACCACCGCCCGGCTTTCCCTTTTATTTTTAAAATGAGGCCTAACAGATGCAGTACTGCAAAGCAAGTTTCTTCCAATATTAATGTGAAAAAAAAACTGTGACTGAAGCAGAAATTCATAGACATGGAAGAACTCTTTTATTAATTAGAATTTAAATACTTGTCCTGTTCAATTTTATTCATTTTATTTTTAATTTTTTTCAGAGCTGCCTATCTTTTATGGTATGGTCAGGAAGGCTTCTAGAAAACCCCAAAATACAAGCTAAGGAAGGGGTTTTGGGAATAGCAAACCACAAGAACTGAATCAATAGATAATGAAAGATATATCCCCTACTATTGACCATTCACTATACCAATAGGCCAGTGCCCATCTCAGGCCTAGGCATCTATGACTCTCTTCTATCCCACAATGTTCTGAGTGTCTGCCTCCTTAGAATGTTAATAGGCCTCCGAGGTTGTTGTGTTAGTTCTTAGGAGTTACCTGGAACTTGACCTAGGATGCTTCTGAGGTACATAATGAAGCCTCAGTGCCCTGCCTGTCTTAGCACTATGTCTTGGTGACCCACAGTTGGAAAACTCTAGTGTTGTGGATATATTCAGAGATATTCAGAAGTCACTGTCCCTTTGGAAAAATCAGTGTCTTTCCTTGTCTTATTAGCTTATACTAGATTCCTTTCCATAGCTGTATTTCTTCATCTGCTTAAAGTTTAGTTAAAATATTATGATTCATGAGCAGCATCATTGCAACGTTATTCACACTAAAATTCTGATGGGAAAATGTATTAGATACTTTATTAACTTTAATAGATGTGATCAGCCTATTGAGGAAACCACTACCAAGATTCCTGGAAGAAAAAAATAGAGCAAATCCAGTCATAATCTAGGATTAAAAATCATTTTGATATAATAATTCTTTTTATTTAGGATTAAAGAATGCACATGGAATACAGAACAGTATTTATGATCTTTTCTATCTTTCCACATGGTGTCTGGATGCATAGGAAAGAGCCGTTTATGAGCATTTGATTTTAAAGAGATGAGTCAAATATTTCTTCATGAAAGAACCTACTGCATCATCAAATCCATATGGCAACAGATACCATCCCTGTTTCCTTTCCATATTGTGCAAACCAGAATCTCTTTACTGGGAAACAACTAAGCATCCTTGGTATCATTTGATATTCCCAAATCCTCTCATGTCTTGCAGGTTCTCATATGAGTATGCTAATGTGGTACCACTAACATCACAAAGACTAACATTCTACATACTTGAAACAAAAAGAGAAAAAGTAAGAAGTAAACCTCAAAATGATTTTTCATTTGATAGAACAGTTCATTGAAAGAGAAGAGAACTTAGAGAAAATGTCATTCTAATACAATCAGTTTAACCTGGAGATGAAATAAAAAACAGTATCTAATAGGACAACTCCATGGGGATACTTGGCAGTCATGCAATATACATTTATTTAATCATGGTTTAAGCTTTATTCTCTGACTTCCCAACATTCTCTATGGGCTGCATTTCTCTAAGTTTCTAACATTCAAGGACATGTGTAGTAATATTTTATTTGTGCTGACATGGTGATATTTTATTTGTGCTTTTGATAAATAAAGTTTGCCTGGAGAATCAGAGGAAAAAGAAAGCCATTATAAGTAAACAAAGAAGTCAGGTAGTGGTAGCACATGCCCTTAATCCTATTACTTATCAGACAGGATCTCTGTGTGTTCAAGACCACACTAGGGAAGAGAGGCAAGTGTGGTGACATTCTCCTTTAATCCCAGTACCAATTGTAGAGATACTGGCAATGCTGATATCTGTTTGTTTATCTAAAGTAATGTACCTCAGATTTGAGCACACTTAACATAGTCTATAAGACGCCCCTGCACAGAAATATCAAAACCATATTTTGGAAAAACAAATCCATACAATAAATGCAACTGTAAATTTTCCAGACAATGGGAAAAAAAGAAAATTCATCATCAACAAAGAAATCCTTTGTTTCTTGAGACATCAAAACTGTAGGTCTTTTCTGCTATGAAAGACATTTCTCATCAAAACAGTAACATAAATAAAGAAAATATTTACACCCACATCACTTTAGATATATGATTTAGCATTTTAGGAAAAATTTCAAAATTCCAAAAATGATATGTAGTTAATCAAAACTGTATGTATTTTAAGGGTTTCTTTAAATTTTATTTTTATTTAATATTTTATAAAATAAATTTGATTATATTATTTTCCTTCTACAGTTCCTACATATTTAACTATATTACCTTATCTTAAGCATTAAACTTTCATAATCTAGCTATTTTTTAAATACTTAAAATAAAAACAATATGAACTACTACAATACAACTAAATAAACATTTTGCTTTTCTACTACTTGGAATATCATGCTTCTATACTCAACATATTCATTATTCTCTTATTGCTTCTAAGAGCCACTTAAGCCCACAATTTGTGCTCAGCATGGTTACCATTTAAAAGGTTTTCCTTCAAGGTGTCCATAATACTCAATATAACAAGCTGTTTACAACTCTGTGGCAATATGATGGACCTTCCTTGAGCTGGAGAGAAAGTATCTCACATCAGTACAAAGCCTTAGACACCCGGCTTTGCAAAGACAAGACTGTGGAGGAGAGGAGTAATTGAAATGGAAGTTGTGATTTCAGCTTTCAAACTATGTGTCCCAGGTGTCCTAGAAACTGTTAACTACAAGTTTATTACATGAGGTTAAACAATGACATAATGGAAGGATGTCTTTGCTGTGGGACATCATATGCATGCTGTGAATATGTGTTGCTCTAATTGGTTGGTTAAAAAAAAAAAAAAAAGAAGAAGAAACTAGAACGCTGATTTGGCAGTAACCAGGCAGGAAGTATAGGTGGGGTGAGCAGACAAGGAAAATTCAGGGAAGAGGAAGGCTGAGTCAGGAGTCACCAGCCAGACACAGAAGAAGCAAGAAGTCAAGACAGAACTGAGAAAAGATATCAAGCCACATGGCCAAACATAAATAAGAATCATGGGTTAATTTAAGTGTAAGATCTAGCCTGTAATAAGCCTGACCTAATGGCCAAGCAGTTACAACTAATATAAGCTCCTGAGTTTTATAAGTGGGCCACAGAACTGAGGAGGACTTGTGGGACCTGAGAAACTTCAAATGGCGCCCAACCTCAGGTGACTATCCATGAAGGTGGTTGTTTCTGTTATAACTCACATTTTTTGGAAGTCGCTTGTTTGCACTTCCTGTTTTACTAGGTAATATTATTTCCTCCTCAGGTCTCTGAGGGAGTTGAAGATTAGATAGTTGTAGTTACAGTTTTCCTTGTTAACAATTCCAGAAAAGAAACTCACTAAGATGTGTGAAGTATATAATCTTGAAAGACATCATAAGACAGTTTTCTGTTGATAATATAGGATAGAAATTATTATTCTGTTGATAATATAGGATACAAAGTGAACTGGGGCTGGGCAGCAGTGCCACATGCTTTTAATCCAAGCACTTGGGAGGCAGAGGCAATCAGATTTTTGTGAGTTCGAGGCCAGCCTGGACTACAGAATGAGTTCCAGGAAAGGTGCAAAGCTACACGGAGAAACCCTTTCTCTGAAAAAAAAAAAATAGAATGTGAATTGAGTTCATTTAGGACTCACCAAGATAGGATATATAATGGAATATTGTTACTGAATTTGTCAAATGCAAATGGACTAGACATTGTTGATGTATTTACTGCTTGTATATATTGCATATAGTTATTTTACTTATATATAGTTTTTTCTTATATTAGTTATAATTCTTCTTTCACACAAAAGGGAGAAATGTAGTGATGTATTGTACCCACTAATATACTGTGTCCTCCAATAAAATTTATCTGAGGATCACAGGAAAATTCAGCCACTATAAGTAAACATAGAAGTCAGGCAATGGTAGCACATGCCTTTAATCCTATCACTTGTGAGGCAGGGATCTGTCTGGATCTCTGTGAGTTCAAAGTCACACTGGGAACATAGTCAAGTGTGGTGACACATACCTTTAATCCCAGCAGTAACCAAAGAGGTCTGGAGGTCTGTATAGACAGACAGGTATTGAGAGAGCTGGGAAGGAAGAGGAAGTGATGTAGCTGAGCTGAGAGAGAAGAACAGAAAGGCATACAGGAATGAGTATATAGGAAGTAGGTCTCTTTGGAGACTGAGGTGTCAGTGAGGTGCGGTTAGCTTGTGGCTTTTCTTATTTCCCTAATCTCTCAGGTTTTTACCCCTATATCTGGCTCTGGGTTTTTATTTAATAAGACCTTCAGCAATTTGTCTACAATGATGCCCAGACATGGTGGCCAGAGTTTCTACCTAAAACTTGAGAGAACTTTAAAAAAGATTCTGAACTGGAGTAAAAAACAGCTTTCTAATGTGTCTCTCAGACCAACCATGGCCTGTGGGCTTGAGCCACACTATAGAGGGTTTGCAGCATGTGGGCTTGACCTACAGCTTGGTGGATTACTGCTTCAGTACACAGAGGCATTTCCAAGCTGCACAGTATGCTGTGGGGTGGATTTATCTTTCACTAGTACAAAAAAGGAGGTTTTGGGCTACATGCTGCTGGATGGAGGCATGGATCCACTGCCTCCCAGAGTCAGCAGAGAGCATGGCTTCCACAGGGGGCAGTGAATTACTTCTGCGATGTTGAAAAGCTGAGGTGGACAGAATCAGCAGCCAAGGCTGCCACTTCAGTCCTAAACAAGCAGCTTAACAGTTTAAAATCTCTCCAGGTCAAAGAAGGATTATAGATTCACTATAAGTCAGATTCAGATCGAATAAAACTCTAAATGGTTTACATTATGTGTAAAAACGTATGTAGACATGGAAGAGAGAAGAAAATCAATATAGACAATTATATAAAGAAATAGTTTTAAAAAGTAAAATCTTTAAAGATATTGTAAAGGTAATATAAAAAGTAAGCCATGTAATGATAAATATTACACAGAGAATCAAGATTGTGTTGTTGTTGGGATTTTTAACTACAGAAAGACATCTGATTGTAAAGCCTGTTGAGTTAAATCTATTTATGTATCTATGTATGTATCTATGTATGTATCTATGTATGTATCTATGTATCTATCTATCTGGTATTTTGACTTCAAATTAAAATCTAAGGATATGCTGCTTTGGAAAGGGGGTTCTGCTTTTGTTTCCACAGGAAGCAAGAGGCTATAGATTTGTTCCAGGTTAAGATGGATCATATTTGATCAAGCCAGACCACTTGAACCTTAACAGATGGTACCCATCAACAAAGGATATAGCTGCTTTTTCCAGGACTTTACCATTATCTCAGGATCTCCATAAGACTACCAGCTCCTGCAATTGTCAGGAAATAGCCTAGAAAACTATGTCCACATTCCCAAAAACTGGATTATAGATATTTGTCTTTGTTTAGATATTGGTTAAAAATTGTTATTGGTCATAGTCTATAGCCTTCTAAAACAAGGAGGATAAGATGTAGCTATGATAAGATAAAAGGGTAGATTATTGAATCTACTTTTAAAAAGTAACAACTTATTTGAAACGTTTTACATTGCTACAGATTTTAGTTTATTGATACAAATTTAAAGTTAATTTGATATACTATACATACATGTATATATATATATTTCTACTCTTGTTTAAGGTATTATGTTTGTATAGCTCATTTGAAATTGTAATGTATAATTAAGAAATACAGATTAATAATAAGTCACCTATGATAATTAAACTTATAGTCATGTTAGTTTTCTAGATATACATAGATATATTTCAACTAGATAGGTGATCTACAAATACTTCAAAGACCTACAGAATATGGTATTTAAAATGTTCTAAAAACTTAGACTTTCTGGACAGTGAGACAAGTCTGCTCCTGATAGCACTAATTTATTTCAAAGAGGAAGATGAGCATCAAAGACCCTTTATATGGAGTTTATCTTCTTCTTGACAAAAATAGCCATTTGAGCAAGAAACTGATCTTGCTTGGACTCCTTGAGAAGATTTTGAATTGACTGGACATGCAAGATCCATGCAAAAGTGACCACTGAACTTTCCAAGGTGAGATGGCCATTTAGGTTCCTGCTTTCCAGAAGAAAATGCCAGATACTCTACAGGACACAGGAAAAAGTGACGGAAAAACTATAGCCAGTTAGGCTGAAAATGGATGCCCCAATGAACTTTGGATGACTGTCCAGGAAGGCAGCTGTATCTGTTATTTCCAGAATTTAAGAAGTTGCTTACAATACATTTCCTGTTTACTTAGGTAATATTATATTCTTTTGGAGTCTTTGATGTAGTTGAAGACTAGGTAATTATAATTTTCATAGGTTATGATAAAACATAAATTAGATATGAAACTTTAGACTTACAAATATAGGATAGATTTTTTTTAATTTTGCCAAATACAATGACTAGATATTTTAACTGTAATTCTTGCTTGATAACTGTTCTATTATATGTAATTTTACTATGTTGAAGTTAAACTTTTCTTTTTGATTAGGCAGGAAAGGGGAAGTGTTGTGGAATGTTGTTTTATATGCTGTGAATATTTGTTGCTCTGATTGGTTGATAAATAAAACATTGATTGACCAGTAACCAGGTAGGAAGTATAGGTGGGGTGAGCAGGTGAGGCAAATTCTGGGAAGTGGAAGGGTTGAGTCAGGAGTCACCAGCCAGACACAGACAGAACTGAGAAAAGGTATCAAGCCACGTGGCTAAACATAAATACGAATTAGGGTTAATTTAAGTGTAAAAGCTAGTCAGTAATAAACTTGAGCTAATGGTCAAGCAGTTATAATTAATATAAGCTTCTGAATGATAGTTTTATAGGTGGGTCACAGGACTGCGAAGGCCTGGCAGGACTGGAGAAACTTTGGACAACATGTCTTTCATTATTAAATTGATTATTTGTGATGATATAAAATTAGATTATTTGTTTAAATCTTAAGCATTGCTCTGGTTATTCAGCTAGCTATATTTGAGGTGTTAAGTTCCTACAATTCTAGGAAACATTAACTTTTTTTCTCATTGATTTTCAAAAAGTTATTAAACCCAAGATGAGATGTCAACTGTAATAGTAAATAAAATTAGACAATAATTTTATGTTGCCATTTGGTACTAAAGCTACATAAAGATGCTATGCTATTAATATATATATATATATATATATATATATATATATATATATTTAAAGTACTCTAATTTTACCCTTGAATATGATTTTATAACCAACAATATTTAGAATGTATTTACTTTAGAGATAGGAAACTTCGTTTTCTGTACAGGCAAGGATCCAGAGGATGGGAGACATGGACCATGTAGGAATAAAGTGCTTCATTGGGACTGGTTGATAATCATCTCTAATCTTGTAGGTTATTTATAAATAGTTTTGCAGAATAGTGATAAGTCAAGGAACTACCTGATATTATATTTAGAATGAAATCATTTAGACCACAAGCAGATAAAGGAAATTTAGAGTATGTGTCCTCATATACTATTTTTAACTATAGAAACTATAAGTAAATTTGACTACACCTTCAAGGACAGCTCTACTGTGTGGCCCAAGTATGATTCAGGGGCCACACTCCAAAGTGCTATAGCTGATGAGGGGCAGGAACAACTCTCCTGCCCTATGACCTCAGGGCCAGCTCTCCAGCCTGCATCAGGCATTGATGGGCACAGGGTATGGATGGGGGAGGGCATCTCTCCCCTGCCTATGTTGCCACATGACAGATGAATAAAGGAGACAGCTCTCCCTTGTTCAGAACTTTAGGGCTGACATGATGGGAAAGATACAAATAATAAGTAAAAGGAAGTTAAAACAAGCAAACCTACAAAAACAAAACAAAGCAAAACAAAACAAAAGAACCAGAGACTGGATAGCCCAGAGACCTCCCATAGAAACAAACACAACTGGCAAAAATCAAAGCAAAAAAGTCAATGAAATGGTTCCTCGTGCTACAGTAAGATCAGTACCTTGTCCAGCTGTCATCAGAGTCTTCCTCCACTATCAGATGGCAGCAGGACATCGGGTAGAGTCTGAATTGGCATTCTCCATCGAGGAAATCCCCTGGAAGAGAGAGAAGGAAGATGGTTGGTGTCAAAGGGGATAAAGGACACCGGGAACAATGAATCAATGAAGCATGAGCTCACAGAGACTGAAACAGCAAGCGTAGGGCATGCATGGGTCTCTGCCAGGTCTTCTGCATATATGTTGTGGCTATTGGCTTGGTGTTTTTGTGGGACTTTTAACAGTGGGAGCAGGTATCTTTGACTCTTTTGCCTGCTCTAGGGACTCTTTTCACCTTGTTAGATTGCCTTGTCCAACCTTGATATTAGGGTTGTGGTTGTCTTATTGTATTTTGGTTTTATCATGTTTGATCATTGTCTCTTGAAAGTCTGCTTTTTTTTGTAGGGAAATGGGAATGAATTAGATCTGGGAAAGAGGGGAGGTGGGGCAGAGCTGGGAGGAGTGGAGGGAGAGGAAACTGGTCAGATGTATTATTGAGTACAGAATCTATTTTCAATAATAAAAATCCTTGGGCCAAATTTCAGTACACTGGTATTCAATTAGAATGTAATCATTTGTTTGTAATAAATGTGATGGGAGATAGCAATTAGGATCAACTTTTATAGAGAAAAAAAGAAAATCAAAGTTTACTTTCATTGGGGAAGACCTAACTAGCTTGCAAAAATGGAGTGTATAAGTGAGGGAGTACTCTGCCTCTCAAGCACTTGAATTAGAAAGAATTTTTAAAAAGCAGTGAAATAGCATGCCACCACTCATGTCAGTGAATTTGTAGGCTAAAAGAACAGAAAGGATCAATCTGAGTGCTTTAGAAGAGGGAAATTGAGTCATATATTTACTTAAACCTGCTTGAAATAAAAGCTACAAGATTTAAAAAAAAAGAGAATATGCATGAACTTTCAAAATATAAAATTTTATGAATCATGCTTACCAAAATGTTCCACCTTATTTATTTAAACAAAACTACTGTATTTTCTACTTTAATCTATACTAGTTTGGAATTAGAAATGAATCTCATAACACTTTATTTACTCCCTTAATTGTCTCATTTTTTAAAAAAATTCATAATTCATGAGTCAATCTTGCTATTCTTCCTGATATTCAGGGCTTGAAGAATACACCTCAAGCTTGTGTTATTTGTTAAAAAGCAAAACGTTAACACTGGTTATTAGGGAAATCTTTCCACATTAGAAACTTAATACTCAGATATAAAAGCAGTAAATAACACAGTAAGAGTCATCAAAACATATAAAAAAATACTGAAATGTATTTTTTAAAAGATACATTTTAGATTTTCATAATGTCTGGAATATTTAATGGAAGATATTTTTGCTGTGGCATAATTCTTCTGTACACTGTGAAGACAGTATGCTCTCATGTTAATAAAAAGCTGATTGGCCAATGGCTAGGCAGGATTGTCAGGACAAAGAGAATGGTGGGAAGAAGTGGGATGGAGTCTGAGGAGATGCCAGGAGACACAGAGTTAGCAGGATGGGAAGTAGGTACATGAGGGAAACAACCCTAGGGACAGCACATAGATAAATAGAAATGGGTCAATTTAAGTTATAAAAGCTAGCTAAAAATGAGCCTAAGCTTTCAGAAAAGCATTTATAATTAATAATAAATTTCTGTGTGGCTATTTGGGGAGAGGGTGGTGGGACAGAAAAGTCCAACTACATATTTTGACACATATTAATGGGAATATGTATCAGATAATTAATGAATAGCAGCAATTCCTGTTTCTTTTTTGATGAAAATATGCATTACTGTTTTATTACAACATCTCTGTTTACTCAATAGTGTTGTAAAAGTAAGTATTATATTTAAAGTCTCTTAGCACTATTATCTAAGCATATAAGCTATCAATTTGGAAAACAACTTTTCAGCAATTAACCATATAAATATACATCAAGAAGAGAGTCAAATAAAAAAATCTGTGTAACTTTTTCCCTTTATCATGTATGTACACAGAGAACTTACCTGATTTTGAAATAAGAGAAGTTCTTACAACATATAAACAATAGTTACAGTTAAATGTATTGCTCAGTAAATTATTTCAGTCTCCTGAATAGTTAAAGCTTTTAAAATATATTTTGAAAATGATTTATGTAATTTAGAAGATTTGCAACCATCTTTGTTTGGATACTTTCAAAGTTAAACCATATATGAAATAATATCCCTTTTAACCATACACCTTATGCATTTGAATTTTAATTCATGGGTAGTATGATGCTTCTAAGTGTTGAATTCAGGATTAAGCCATATATCATGTCACAGGTATAAAGTGGTATTTTCCATAATAAATCATAGTTTATATGTAGATTTATTTCTTGATGAATGGAGTGCCTACATTATTATAATTTCCATATTGTCTGCAATCATATTATTAAATTTTAACTTAGTGTAATGTAGCTAGAGTTTTCCACCTGGCCCACAGTCAGGACAAATCTCTGTCACCCGCCAGTCCCACAGCCGCTCAGACCCAACCAAGTAGACACAGAGACTTATATTGCTTACAAACTGTATGGCCGTGGCAGGCTTCTTGTTAACTGTTCTTTTATCTTAAATTAACCATTTCCATAAATCTATACCTTGCCACGTGGCTGGTGGCTTACCGGCGTCTTCACATGCTGCTGGTCATGGCGGCGGCTGCAGTGTCTCTCCGCCTCAGCCTTCCGCTTCCCAGAATTCTCCTCTCTCCTTGTCCCACCTACTTCCTGCCTGGCCACTGGCCAATCAGTGTTTTATTTATTGACCAATCAGAGCAATTTGACATACAGACCGTCCCACAGCACTTCCCCTTTCTTTTTTTTAAAAGGAAGGTTTTAACTTTTACACATCTCCAAAGTCAGCTTGGTATATTTGGGAATTTGGGCGTAGCTTCTCTTACTACTTCCTGCTGGAGGGGGGCGCTGTATCTTATGGGGACACAAAGAAAATTTTAGGATCATGGAGTAGTCCGTGAGACCGTATCGTCTGAGCCAGTTGCCTTGAAACAAATTTTGCCTCGCTGGGGATTACAAATTGCTCCTGAAAAGATACAAAGAGGAGATTCTATTAATTATTTAGGATATAAAATAGAGCTACAAAAAATTAGACCCCAAAAGGTGCAAATTCGGAGAGATAGACTACAGACTCTTAATGACTTTCAAAGATTATTTGGAGATATTTCTCATCTACGAACTATTGTTGGGGTAAAAAATGATGAACTGACTAATTTGTTCAAAACCTTAGAAGGTGACAAGGACTTAAATAGTCCAAGAGAATTATCACCTGAAGCTGAGAAAGAATTAGCCTTGGTAGAAAAGAAAGTGCATGAAGGACACGTGAATCGTATTGATCCAAAGCTGGATTGCATTTTGGTTATCTTACCTTCTAGGCGTTCTCCTACTGGAATATTAATGCAGAGGGAAGATATTATATTGGAATGGATATTTTTACCAAATAAACCAAATAAAAAATTAAAAACTTATGTGGAAAAAATCTCTGACTTGATTTACAAAGGAAAAATGAGACTTCGTCAATTAGCAGGCATAGACCCAGCAGAAATTGTCGTACCATTAACTAAGGAGGACATTGAAAAATTATGGACAGAAAGTGAACCTTGGCAAAGAGCTTGCAGTAATTTTTTGGGAGAAATTAACAGCAAATATCCCAAAAGCAATAGAATTGATCTTATAAAGAGAGCTGATTGGATCTTGCCTCGAATTGTACGGCAAAAACCCATATCTGGAGTTCGTACATTTTATACAGATGCCAACAAAGAAGGAAAGGCAGGTTACAAATCAGAAAATTTAAGTAAAGTGGTTCAAAGTCCGTATAATTCAGTTCAAAAATCAGAATTGTATGCTATTCTGTTGGTATTAATGGATTTTTCAGAACCTCTCAACATAGTAACTGACTCTCAGTATGCTGAAAGAGTGGTGTTACATATTGAGACTGCAGAATTTATCCCTGATGCTTCAGAATTAACTTCACTATTTATTCAATTACAAGATACAATCAGGAAAAGGAATCATCCTTTATATATAACTCACATTCGATCCCATACTGCTCTGCCCGGCCCTCTAGCACAAGGCAATGATGAAATTGATAAATTATTGATAGGAAATGTACTGGAGGCCTCAGAATTTGATAAAAAACATCACGTTAATAGTAAAGGTTTAAAAAAGGATTTTTCCATAACCTGGCAACAAGCCAAAGAAATAGTAAAGAAATGTCCTACTTGTTCCTTCTACAATCAGACGCCATTACCAGCAGGATGTAACCCAAAGGGTACTCAGAGAAATGAAATCTGGCAGATGGACGTGTTTCACTTTGCAGAATTTGGAAAATTGAAATATGTACACCACACTATCGATACTTATTCAGGATTTCAATGGGCAACTGCTTTGAGTTCTGAAAAAGCTGATTCTGTAATTACTCATTTGCTAGAAGTTATGGCCATCATGGGTATACCTGCACAAATCAAAACTGACAATGCTCCATCATATGTCTCTGTTAAAATGAAACAGTTTTTTGCTTATTACAATATAAAGCATATTACAGGCATACCACATAATCCTACAGGTCAAGCAGTTATAGAAAGATCAAACAGAACTCTAAAGGATATGCTAAATAAACAGAAATGGGTAACAAAAACCCCCAGACTGCATAATGCTCTTCTAACTTTGAATTTTCTGAATGCCAATGAGAAAGGAACAACAGCTGCAGAGAGACATTGGATAATAGAAAAAACTACAGAATTAAATCAGCCTATATACTTTAAGGATGTGCTGACCTCAGAATGGAAACCAGGGTATGTATTACATTGGGGACGTGGTTTTGCTTTTGTTTCTACAGAAGATAAGCTGTGGGTACCATCAAAATTGATAAAGGTTCGATTTGAACAAGAGAGACCTCTTAATTAGAGGAGGTGATAGTTCATCAACCAGCATGAACATCCAATTTAAACTAACTTGTATCAATAAAACATGCCTTTTCATTTCATCAGATAATAACTTGCCAAAAAGGAACATCCCCAAAATTAGTCTTGGGGAAAGGTTTTTGTTTTTGTCTTTTAGGAGAATGAAGGTTAAGGAATCTGAAGAACACTGGACAAATGAGACAACTGAAGAAAAGGGACAAATCATCTATCCCAAGAAACAGAGTGAAACGGTGTATGGGTATATATTATCTAAAAAAATTTTTATGTCTTCCTAAATGTTTGTTTCTGCTTTTCTCTAAAGATTTAACACTCTTGGTTTTCTAATAGTCCCAGTTCAATTAAAATTTAAAGCTGACTTTGGAGTTGGAGAATGGCTCTCTCCTTCTTTAAAATCAAGCATGTTGTTAAAAGGAAAATGCAAACTCCCTGTATCATGCCAGAATAAGAGCCATCTTCTGCTATGGTACAGGACAAAAGCAAAATTAATTAAGGGACTATTCTATTACTAATCTCAACTCTTTGATTCTATTCTGATTCTTTAAACTTTTCTCAAAGTATAAATTTTATATCAAAATTTACAAGATTAATATATATATATATATATATATATATATACATTTTAAACTTTGTTAAGATATGAATGGTCACATAGAGTACTAACTAATTCTAGAAAAAAGGCTAGCTGCATATATATGTTTTTGTGTTCGAGTCTCTTATCAGTTTTCTGCAGGAAATCATGGCCAGGCCTAACATCAACTGAAGTCTCCAGAAAGAAGATGGGGCCCCACAACAACAACAATTCCACGTGGACAATAATAATATCATTAAGCTGACAAACATCATCCATAGATCAGCTTTGAACTACAAGGTGCTCAGAGCAAATTTGAGATGACTAGCTGAGATGATCCAGTCTCAAAGACTACTTGAATAAGGACTTGAGATAAACCCTGAACTTTGGCATTATACACAGACTGGATAATGAAGGATATAGTTACCTCTCCTAGAATTTGACAATTAACCTAAAATTTTTCTTTCAGGATAAAGAAAACTTCGCCCATACCCAGCAGGAAGCAATTTTAAGAATACGACGCCCACATTCCCAAAGAGGTGGTGTGGGGCGGGTGGTTTTTTGGTCTTTTTAATGGGTTTTGGGTCTGGGATAATTTTCAGTATTTAGGGGGGTTGGTTACAAGTTATTGTCAAGGGTTAGGAAAAAGGCTAAGCAAAGGAGATTAGATTTAAGGTTCTTGTTTAAAAAAAAAAGAGAAAGAAAGAAAAGAGAAAGACAATTACTAGTTTTAAATACTTTACATTGGATTGAATTGTTTTATATTGTACACAAATTTGAAACTGATATTGTTAGAAAATGCTATATGTATATTTCTAATTGTATTTATTCCATCCATTTAACAATGTAATGCAAATTTCTGATCCTTGAATGTTATTATTATCAACTATTAGGATATAAAGAAATGAAAGCTAGTAGTTAGACATTATCATAGAACTTGTAGTCATATTAGATATGTTTTAAAAATTGAGCAGAGATGTTTTAGACAGGTCATCTTCAAACCATTCAGAGATCTACAGAATATGGCATTTAAAATGTTTTAATAACTTAGAAAATTTTTCTTTTTTGAGACATGTCGGCTCCTGGCAGTACCAATCTACTTTAGAGAAAATATGGGCATTAAAGAAACTGCATATGGAGTCAACTTTCATTCTGGCAAAAGTTAGCCACTGGACAACAAAGTATCCTCGAATCAACAGGACAAAATGGACAGACAGATCACGAAACAAGGGACTACTGATTCTTGCCAAAACAAGTGTGGTTATGGCTTTATCAAAAGGCATCTTCTGAGGCCAGGACAATATGGCCCCATCCCTGAAGTGGCCTTCGCATCCGGAAAAGGTATGGTGCCCTTTTCTTCGAAGGCAGCTTAACAGGCAGAGGGCCGATGGATTCTGTTGTACAATGGAACAGCAGCTGAAAGCTCATGCCTCTCAAAAGTAGACTGGCATTTAATAGAGGGATGTGGAGAAGAAGGGGATGCTGAGATGAAGCCATATATACACAGCCAAGAAGAATGGACAGCTGAATTAAAAAACTGTCAACAATTTCCAGAATTTAAAATCCTGAATCATGACAGGACACTAGTGGAATTCAGGTGTTTCTGGTACGTGGACTGCTCTCACCCAATGTGAGGTTGAACTGTTGACCTTGTGTACATCCTACTTCACAAATGAGTCTGTCAGATACACTAAGCCTATAGGCTGAAGATCATTCCCCAACACTGCGGAGAAACCTCAGGTAACTGCCCAGGCAGCTGGCTGTTTCTGTCAACTCACAAAATTTTTTGGAAGTTGCTTGCATGCACTTCCTGTTTTTATTTTTGTTAGCTACTATTATTCCCTTCTTGGGTCTCTGAGGGAGGTGAAGATTTGTTAGTTATAGTTGAAAATTAATTAGGATAGAAAGTGCATTAGATACATCTTGGATTTACCAAAATAGGATAGATAATGGAATTATTTTCTCTGATTTGTCAAATACCTGTTTAGGTATTTATTACTTGTATATATTGTATATAGTTATTGTACTTTTGTATATAGTTTTTCTTTTGTTAGTTATAACCTTTTGCTTTCTTTTTCTTTTTATTAAAATAGAAAAGGGGAAATGTGGTGATAATCTAATTGTACTGAATTATTATTTTTATTGTATGTTAATAAATAAAGTTGTCTGGGAGTCAGAGCTATTAGAGCCATAGCAAGAGTGTGGCGGTGGTGGCACACGCCTTTAATCCCATAGATATCTGTGTGTTCAGGGTCAGAGCTATTAGAGCCATAGCAAGAGTGTGGCGGTGGCGGCACACGCCTTTAATCCCATAAGATCTCTGTGTGTTCAGGGATACAGCCAGCATTGGAGACATATGCCTTTAAGACCTAGGGGGCTGTACATTCAGACAGTGACGAGGCAGTCATGTGTTTGGGTTTACAACCAATGAGAAGGCAGAACAACATACTTTAAAAATACGAACCGACAGGAAGTAGGTCTCTTTTCGCGAAGCTGGGACAGCAGGAGGAAGGGTGAGATTTTAGCTCTGAGCTCTGACTTCTCGGCTTTCTCTTTTACATTGTTTCTGTGTTTCTTATTTAATAAGACGGTTGGTTACATCTACAGTGTAATTCCACTTTATGTTTAGAATAAAATATAACTCAGTCATACCATTGGGAAAATTAAACTTTAGATATCACTTAAGGTATATTTCAGAATAGATTGAATTACATAGTCATATAAAATCACAATTCTATCAATATTCATATTACAGTATAAATTTATTTCCTGTTTAGACATATGTGTCTAAAGCAATCAATAAACTAATTTTTCTATTAAAAAGTTGATACTGCCATTCTCAATTAGATTTTAACTACTTATTTCAAAATAGTTCTTTTCTTTTTTTATGTGACACAGATTCAAAAAGCAACAATCAATGTTCTTGAACAAATGATGCTGTTGAGTATTAAGTGATTTTTGCATATTAAATAATTAGCATAAAATTAGTTAACTGCATGACAAGAACTACAGCTTAGCCTCTGATCCCTGAGAATAAGCAAATATAAAACTGAACTTTCCTGAACTGCCATGTTAACATTATATATATATATATCAGACTTAATCATTCTTTAGTTTTGACAATAAATAAGTTTATACCAAAGTAAATATTTTTAACAGCTGTTATCAGTTTCTTCTAGAAGGCCATTTCCATCTACAATTCTGAATTCCCTAGTATATCTTTTTTAGCATCAGGGCAATACTGACAAATTTTCTTCAACATGAAATCATTCATTCCTTTGCTTTTGAGGACATCGTTTCTACCTCCATTATTTCCTTCTCAGTATACCATTTCTATCATCAAAGTGGTGGAATACCTCATGTAAGATTTTAGCTTTTCATTTTCTGCTTCAGAGCAAGACAACTCAAACATCTGAAGATTGTACCAACCTTAAACCTTGACATTACAGTTTCTAAAAACAACAGCTCTGTCTGTGGACTCCCTCCTGCCACATTAGTGGGTTATGAAGGTCAAGGCAGAAATATCTTTGATATGGAACATTTTATCTCCTACTGCAGAGAAAGGCCATGAAGGTTTCTTTTAACTAGTACATTCCATGTGTCAACTACAAACTTCTGCTGTATTACCATAATGACTAATTTTTCACTTAATTTTTTTGAGAATTTCATTCATGGCCACTATACTTAAATCATTTCCACCTGTCCCTTTCTCCCTCTAATTCTTCCTGTGCTCCTTCTCGCTCTCTCTCTCAAATACATGACCTCATCATCTAAAATATTATTGATGATGGGCACACACACACACACACACACACACACACACACACACACAGGAAATTATCCCAAAATTATCAAATTGGATCCAAGTAGACCAGTGCAGTCCTATGAGCTCTGGTACATGAAAGAGTGACGCAGGGGCTTCAGAAATGAGAAGGATCCCCCTGTCTTTCTTGGGGTCCTTTTTTCCAGGTAGCTTCCCTGGTGATGTGAGTAGCAGTCCAGTCATCCTTGTTCCACATCTAGTATCATCCTATAAGTGATTACATACCATGTTTGTCTTTCTGAGTCTGGGTTACCTCACTCAGGATGATTTTTTCTAGATCCATCCATTTGCCTGCAAACCGTATGATGTCATTGTTTTTCTCTGCTGAGTAGTACTCCATTGTGTATATGTACCACTTTTTTTAAATCCATTCTTCAGTTGAAGGCCATCTAGGTTGTTTCCAGGTTCTGGCTATTACAAACAATGCTGATATGAACATAGTTTAGCAAGTGCTCTTGTGGTATGATTGAGCATTCCTTGGGTATATGCCCAAGAGTGGTATAGCTGGATCTTGGGGGAGATTGATTCCCAGTTTTCTAAGAAAGTATCATATTGATTTCCACAGTGGTTGTACAAGCCTGCATTCCCACCAGCAGTGGAGGAGAGTTTCCCTAGCTCCCAATGATGGAGAAATGGATGAGATCCACATGAACAGCCTGGACATGAGTGGGCGTAATGAAGGGCGAGGGTTGAGGGAAAGAGAGCTTGGTGGAGCAGGAAATCCCAGCTGGATCAAGAACAGAGAGGGAGAACAAGGAATAGGAGACCATGCTAAATGAAGACTACATGAGAATAGGAAGAAGCAAAGTGCTAGAGAGGCCCACAGAAATCCACAAAGATACCCCCACAATAGACTGCTGGCAATGGTCAAGAGACAACCCGAACTGAACTACTCTGGTGATAGGATGGCCAAACACCTTAATTGTCGTGCTAGAAACCCCATCCAATGACTGAGGGAACTAGATGCAGAGATCCATAGCTAGGCCCCGGTTGGAGCTCTGGGATTCTAATTAGCAAGAAAGAGGAGGGTTTATATGATTGAGAATTGTTGAGACCAAGGTTGGATAAAGCACAGGGAAAAATAGCCAAACGAATGGAAACACATGAACTATGAACCAGTGGCTATGGGGCCCTCAAATGGATCAGTCCCTCTGAATATGTGAGACAGTTGATTGGCTTGATCTGTTTGGGAGGCATCCAGGCAGTGGGACCAGGTCCTGCGCTCAGTGCATGAGTTAGCTGTTTGAAACCTGGGCCTATGCAGGGACCCTTGTCTCAGTCTGGGAGGAGGGGACTGGACCTGCCTGGACTGAGTCTACCAGATTGATCTCAATTCTTGGGGGAGGTTTTGCCCTGGAGGAGGTAGGAATGGGGGATGGGCTAGGAGAGAGGGGAGGGTGACAGGAGGGGGGAGAACAAGGGAATCTGTGGCTGATATGTAGAACTAAATTATATTGTAAAAATTAAAGTTAAAAAAAAGAAATGAGATTGAAAGTAATTGGATGTACAAGTAATGGTATAATTGATAGATGAGAGGATGCCATAAGAGGAAAAAAGAATTCAAAAAGCCAATAGGAGCTAGAAATATTAGAAAAATATTTTTTCTTTGAGATCTCAGATGAAATATAACTCCACCAATAATTTGACTGCAGAGTTTTGACCTCTTGAATTGTTAGAGAGTAAGCAAGTTGGTTAAAACGTGCGCATGCGAGCACGCATGAGAAAGAGAGAGAGAGAGACAGACAGACACAGAGAGACAGAGACAGAGCCAGAAAATGAGGCCATGCCATAAACTGTTTTGGTGACCAAAATATATGGCTGTATTTTTAAAACTTAATAAAGTTACATGAAAGTTCCAATTTTTAGGATATAGTTTTCAGAGAATTGGGTTGGGGTGACTAGATAGCCTGTGGACTTTGAGGAAAACCAAACAATACTGGTCTAATGTATATATATATACTTTATGATATATATGTATATATGTAGATATATACTTTATGATATATATATATATATATATATATATATATATATATATATATATATATATGATAAAAATAGATTCGGTACTCCAGTCATTATTAGAGAAGTTTCCTTCTGCAGCAGGTGGGGACAAGTACAGAGACCTAGGAACACTCAGCCCTAAGTGGGATGTCTCCTTCAAATCTCTCCCCCAGAGCTTAGGGTATGCTGCAGAAGATGAGGCAGAAATAATGTAACAGCCAGAGGGAATGAAGGACACTAAGCAAACAAGGTATTCTTGGTCAACATGATCATATGTACTCACAGAGACGGAAGCAGCCTGCACAGTGCCTGTATGGGTCTTCACCAGGTAGGTCCTCTGTGTATATATTATGGCTTCTAGTTTAGTTTTTTAAGGGGGTCCTTGAGTGTGTGAATTTGTGAGTCTCTGATTCTTATGCCTTCTCGGGCTTTTTCTTTCTGTTGGTTGTCTTGCCCAACTTTGATGTGATAGTTTTTGTTTTACTTTATTGTATTTTATTTTATTACATATTTTTTAAATGAATGAATGAAAACCCACCCAGTCGGGTGAAAGTTAAGGACTTAACAGTCACTTATACCTGCTGGGAGAGGGAAAAATCAGTTTTCTCCAGTAGGGTCACAATTGATATATCAAGCACTCTAGGACAGGACTCCATAGTTTTTTGTGTGCTTTTATTTGATTATAGTTATTTTTTGGGGGGGGGTTACATTGTTTTCATGGTTTGGGGGTGTTTGTTGTTGTACTGGGTTTTCACTTTGTTTTTCAGAAAGTACTTAAAGTTGGGTGAGTAGTGAGAGGGAGGAATTTGGGGTAGGAAGGAATATGGTCAATATATATTTAAATTTAAAAATTGATTTAAATAATAAATATAAAAGAAAGGAAGGAAGGAGGGAAGTATCTTCCTTTAGGTTGAACAAGCCCATTTTACAGGGTAGGTATGCAAGTTAGGAATATTATATCCACAAATTCATGATACTTTCTTTAAATCAATAATTTCCTTTATTTTATATTTCCTATCTGGTGCTATATCATCAGCATGGAACTTAGTCATGAAATAAACCCTAGAATAAATATTACATTATAAAATGTTCTGATTCCTAGTAATTAAATTCTTCTATAAACTATCTTTCAAATACAACTTATAAGTCTTTGATGTGGGAATGAGACCTAATGGTTGTTCTCTTTCATAGACCCGTTGATAAGCTTCTGGTTTTATGCTATGTGTACACCCCCACCTGTCTTATTTAACATGTTTTCTATGTTCCATGTATTTTGATGAACAGTGTCTTCTAAAACTTTTTCTATCATCCCTAAACAGTTTTCCTGAGCAAGAATTAGTCCTTATCATTTCTTATTCTTAGGATTAATTTTTGACTCACTAGGGGGTGACTCATGTGTACTTGGTCTCACTATGCCTTTGCTCTACAACAAGATATTTATATAACACCTTGATCCATGAACTACAAAATTGAACATTATAATTTACTATTTCTGGTATGCACTATTTATCATCATATCCATACACACTGAACATATTCAGTAAAATTGGTGAAGGTCTTTCTAATTTATAGCTATTTTCTTTGGCAATAGATTTTGACACCATTTTAGAATGGAGATACCTACAACCAGTATACTTCATATTATTTTTGTAACACATTTATGTCTCTTCATGAGAGGAAAAGGATGTGATTCAAGACCCTGACTGGGAGCTGCAGCAAACTGCGGGGAGGAATTCTTCTTTCTGTTGAATTCACCTTTCTATGAATACTTTTTCTGTTCCTCAACTCACTGTTTTCTATCTAATCTTGATATAATTTATTTTTTCTGAAGCTGTAAAATATTATATTATATGCTAATGATAAACAATTTGAACTATTATATACTGCCCTAGTTCATTTCTAGTGTTTTATCTATGCATCTAGAAAAGAAAGGTCAAATGTTGGTTCTTCAAAAAAGCACATCATGATTTATAACATATAGTGAAAGGATAGGATATTTATATTCTAACTGTCTCAAGGTTCATGAAATTAAAAATAAAATAAATGCAGCATCAAGAAATAAATATAAACACTGGAAATAAAAAATATTATAGACATGCTCATTTTCATTAACATACTAGAATGCATATTTTTTGAAATGATATAATGTAAAATTAGGGTGACACATTAATGCTTTTAGTCCAAATCATTTTAAATAGTTACATAATTAACGTATGTCATTGGAAATAGTTTTATTTAACATACTATAAGCTGCTTATTAAATATTATTGGATAAAGAGATCATTTGGACTTGCATTCAAACAGATTTAGCAGGGTAGACTGAGCTGCATATCTGACAAAGATAATTTAATTGAATATCCATTAATATTGTTTAAATTTAGTAATATTTATTTATTAATTTTAGTATTAAAAGCAACCCACAAATGTTCTTAATTAAGAGCACATTATAAACACACACACACACACACACACACACGTGTGTGTGTGTGTGTGTGTGTGTGTGTGTGTGTGTGTGTGTGTGTGTTAGAGAATATATAACTCAGTAAGAAAATGGTATTACACATAACAAGAGCTTGGAATACTCAGTGGTGTTTAGTTGGTGTCCAGACTGGTCTGAAGGCTCATGAACATGTGTCCTCCTATGCATGACAGAAATAAGCAGAGGGTCAGGGTCAGATAAGTTCTGCCTCAGTATCCACTGAGCTGAGAGTATCTTCATCAACTGTCTCCTATTGCCGAGAGGACCAGTGGTAAATAGCAAAGTTACTATGGGCTAGGCCCTGACACCCTACTTCCATGCTCAATTGGTCAAGCAATCCTAATTCCAGACTTGGGATAGAGAAACACACAAACTCTCCTTGTTAAATAAATGCCATGTGTTTTGAAAAAGATATGGCAGGCATCTTTGTGGAACATTTCATTTCAGTCACAGAAAAGCACCCCCACCCAATTCTCTGAAAACTATATCCTAAATATTGGGACTTTCATGTAACTTTATTAAGTTTTAGAAGTACAGCCATATATTCTACCAGAATTATTGCATATTTATGTAAATATTATATTCCTTATGTCTTCTCTTACTAAACACTCCACAGAAAAAGCTATTGCAATTCTTTTGAAAAAGAATATCTTTAAAATTTCATTATATAAAATAAAATGTGTGTATACTGAATTTCCCAAGTTTGCTGCAGTTGGCCAGTAATTGAATGACATTTTATTGCCACTTATTCTTACAGACTTAATGGCTCAAGTTTAGGAACTATGACTTGTTATTTTCCTTTTGAGTTCATAAACAATGTTAGTACATTTCAAATCTAGAACAGAAAATATAAATGGTAATATTTATTTCATTTATACTCTAAATCTGCAAATTTTTTGACCAAAAATATCAGTTGATAATGAGTGTTACACCACCGTAGTTGCTCCAATAACTCATTTTTTTCTTTATGCCTCAGAAATTATTTGCCACATTGCCTAACATTTGCTATTTAAATTTCAGGTCCTCTCCTCAAAACTATTTCCAACTATTACTTGGCCTTAAAAGTTTCACTGTTTGATATTTTTCAAAAATTATAACCTCATATTTTATATAGTTTACTTTTAGGATCAATAAAGTAAAACAAAAGATTGATTTAATTATAGTTATTCATTCATAAATTATATGAGGTAAATGACATAATATGAGCAATTTATTTTGGAAAGTATTGATGTTTACTCTGTTTTCCATCAGGGATCCACTGTGACAAACGAGTAACCAGAGGCACTTTTTTTTGTGAGTATGGCATCGTATTGTGTTATAAAATATCATTAAAACAGGACTATTTTAATATGAATATCTACTATAATAAATTTATAATGCATTCTTGAAAGAAAATCAACTAGGCCAATATTTCTTTCATATCTTATTTTAAACAATGCTGGATTTGTTATTAAAAATTGTGTTTAGAATTTTATCTTTTATTGATAATAATTTTTTTCATACAAAATATTTGACTCCAATCAAGTTTTCTGAATTACATAGTTCCCATAGACTTTGTAAGTTTATATAAACATAATTTATTCTTTTATATCCTCTTCCATTTTTTACTGAAATCTAAAAAGCACTCATATAATTTTATATATGTAGTCAATATTTCCAGGGTCTCTCTGAACTCTCACAATTCTACATATAGATGATACAGAGTTCTAATTTTTGTTTTCAGGTTTCCATTTCTTCAAGATTCTATCTCAATAAAGTAGATTTTAACAAGAATTACACATCTTTTCAGAAATAATGAATAGGGAATGAATTGCAGAAAAGGGGTTGATATTGGTTAGAAAATAAATGACTAGGACCCAATTAGTCATCTCTTGAGTGTGAGCATGCCTGAAGTCTTAAACCTGCTTTTTTTCTCTTCATGTACCCATGCATGCTGTTCTTTCACAGATGTAGGGGATATGGCAAATATAGAGGTATATCACTGCATTTTTCCACTATCTTTTCTGTGGATATAACCACATAAAATAACTTCCTTCGTTTTTTCCTTTATGAAGACATAATGTAACTGAGATTATATAAATTGCATGAAGTTGATTATATGCACAAAATGATATTAATTTTGTGATGGGATGTATAACACCCACCTCCAATAATTAATTCACTTTCTAAATCTCCTACAACAGTTAATATATTGCTTGTTGGTAAAGGGCATTTTGCAGTTATACATAGATACTGAGATTATAAACCTATCCATTGGTCTGAGTAGAATTATGAATGTACTTAACAGCTGAGAAATTTCTTTGACTGAAGTCATAGCTAAATGGGTAACAAAGTGAAAGTTCAGAGAGTACTTCTTTTTTTTTTTTTTTTTTTTTTTGGTTTTTCGAGACAGGGTTTCTCTGTGTAGCTTTGCGCCTTTCCTGGAGCTCACTTGGTAGCCCAGGCTGGCCTTGAACTCACAGAGATCCGCCTGGCTCTGCCTCCCGAATGCTGGGATTAAAGGCATGCGCCACCAACGCCCGGCCAAGAGAGTACTTCTAATGTGCTATTGCTGGCTTGAGGATATCAGCAATGTAGACTGTGTAAAATCCTTTTGAAGAGAATCAACAGAAATCATCAACCTTATCCCCTTGGAGAGTACCTTGAACTAGAAGAGCTGTAGTGCCATGCTTCTCTCAATTTTAGCCCTGTGAGGCCTTCAGGTAAATCCTAGCTCCTTTTGCTTCTTTTTCTGACCTCTGCACCATGTCAGATAATTAATGAGTATTGTTTTGGATCATGAAGATGAAATGATATATGAGAACAAGAGAAAATTAATGCAAATTGATTCATCACAACATTTTTTTTCTATACATAATTCATTTAAATAGTCGATAACCTAATACTCCTTGGCATTCCTATAGTTATCCATCTCACCCTTAGTGAGCATGTATGTACCTCTCATTTATTTGTTCTCAGGAGCAGCACATCTATTAATATTGACAGTTAATCAATCACAAATGGAGTGGTTTCTTGGTAGAAGAATGGGAAGGAAGGAATGAATAGCAGATTTTGCTTGATTAAAATTTATGCTATATTTCCTTTTTTTTAAATTTTATAACTAATTTAATTTTGCATATCCGCCACAGATTTCCCTGTCCTCCTTCCTTCTACCACCACCTCCCCTCCCCCACACTCCCCCCAAACCACCCCTGATTCCCACCTCCTCCAAGGCAAGGCATCCCCTGGGGATTCAGCTCAGCCTGGTAGATTCAGTCAAGGCAGGTCCAATCCCCTCCTCCCTTCACCTAGGCTTAGCAAAGTGTTCCATCATAGGCCCTAGGTTCCAAAAAGCTAGTTCATGCACTAAGGACAGGTCCCAGTCCTACTGCCTGGGGGCCTCCTAAATAGTTCAAGCTAATCAACTGTCTCACTTATCTAGAGGGCCTGATCCAGTTCCATGGGGGCTCCTCAGTTATTGGTTCATAGTACATGTGTTTCCACTAGTTTGGCTATTTTTCCCTGTGCTTTTTCCAATCATAGTCTCAATATCTCTTGCTCATATAATCCCCCCTCTTACTCACCAATTGGACTCCTGGAGCTCCACCTGGGGCTTGGACATGGATCTCTGCATCTGCTTCCATCAGTCACTGGATGAGAGTTCCATCATGATAGTTAGGGTGTTCGGGCATCTTGTCACGAGAGTAGGTCAGTTTGGGCTTTCTCTTGACCATTGCCAGTCTTGTTCTTTGGAAAATTATATAATACTTACTTATATTTTTTCATCATTTACTTTGCTTATTTATTCATATCTTTGATATAACCAAGTCTGTTTCTTGATCTCCTTATTTTATTATGGCTTTTGTATCTATAATAGCATCTGGTTTTGATTTCAATTTAATTTTCATGATTACTAGTGAAGCTGTGGCCTTTTCAAGAAACTGCCTCTGTTGATAAATTATAGGATCCTCTTTGAGTTATTTAATTTTTTTTATAATGATTTATATGTATTTCTGCATATTCTAAGTAACATTCTCTTTCCAGTTGTTACAATTATTACATTCTAATTTGTAGCTTGTCTTGTAAATTTCTTTATGAAATATTTAACACAGAAGGAAAGTTAAATTAATTTTGAAAATAAGCAATAATTTCTTATTTTTCCATATAGATAGCATTCATGATTTGCTTCAAAAAGCTGTCACTACATGACCATCATATAAATAATCTTAGACATATATGCATTTTTGATATTTAAATGCTGATTCACAGAAAACAAATTCATGCATCTATTAATCTTTGATGTGGTAATTTTATTTTCTACTATTTTAATATGTTGAAATAATACTTTATCATATATATGCAAATTTACATTGCTTTTCCCATTTTGAGGCTAATGTCATTATAATAAGTTGCAATAAATATTAGTTGCACTCATATTTGTAACTCCACACAATTACTATATTAACATTATTTCATAAATACATCATGTTTAAGACTGAAACATAAAATATTAATTCTGTTTTTAATTCAAGGGAATTCTTATGTTTAAATTTTTATATACATTTTACATATTTTTACATTTATTGTCAATTTCACAAATCATTTATGATTTTATCATAACTCTTTCTCTAGTCTGTATATGTGCCTTAGAGAATATATACACATACATGTACATTTATTTATGTATTTGTATATGAATAACCAATAATTTTTTCTTAATATACCTTTTCTAAGTAAAATAGTTTGATATGAAAGTTGATGATACTGTATTCTCCCATCTATTACACCATTGTTCAGTAGTTTCACTTGTATATAATTTCTATATTCATAGATATTTAAAACTTCACTTAGTCAATATTTTCTAGTTTATCAAGGGATTTCAGGTTTTCTTTCTTTCCTATTCACACTTGTATCTCAGAACTTCATTTATGATCATGGCTTATTATCTTGAAATGTATCCTAATATTCTACCTGGGGAGACTTTGTTGTTGGAACATACTGAGAAATTTTGAACATCAGTGCATCTTGGAATATCCAATTGCTGTCAATAAAACACCATTTCATGGCGCCTTGGGACACAACCCAGTGTCTCATAGATTTTCATGCTGAAGCTGTGCTCTTGTCTCACTGTCTGACAAATGATAGTTCTTGCAAACCACCTGTCCTGTTTGGCTGCTTTACATTTCCCCTTCTCCTCTTGGCAACATGTCTGTGATGGATGGATGCACACTTTTCTTAGTGGTATTCCAGGAAACTAAGTCTCAAAGAAATGTCCTACTTATGCTATTCACCTGAATTTATTATACAAATGTTTTTGCCATGACCAATTCAAGTTGCAAATGTTTTAAAAATCAGCCCTAAAATTTCTAAACATCTAAGAAGTAACCCTTGTGAGAAGGTGTGGCCCGGCTTCACACTTCAGTGACAATAGTAGTATTTTTCTTTGAAGATTTCTTTTACTACCAGGTTCCAAGACTTCATGGGTGTTGCTTACATCCTGAAATCCTTCCCTTCCTTTTACATTGTGCATTCTTATGTCCTTATGAAAGCCACAAAACAGTCATTAATGCTTTTAATCTGGCCTTCCTGCTCACCATGGTTCCTCCATTACTAGTCATCTTTATCACATTTCTGAATAATTAACAGAGAGAACATAATCTGCTAAATAACCTATTAATCTATTCTTCTTTTTATTGTTGCTGTAAGGATCCAATAGATTATTTTCATACCTTTCTTTCACATTCAGGTGTGTGTGTGTGTGTGTGTGTGTGTGTGTGTGTGTGTGTGTGTGTATGCACTTACATGGGAATTCCAGAGTATGGTATGAAGTGGTTGATAGGGTTTTGGCACCCAGATAATGGGTTTCTCCACCAAAGCAGTATGCCACATCAAGTGGAATTAAAAAGAGCAGGTTGAATGAGCCAAGCACTCTGGGACGATATTCTAGCCGCACACAAGTGGGGTGGGGGAAGGGATGAGGAAAAATCACATGGAAGGTCTAGAGGCAGGAACTTAAATAGGTGTGGTCTTGAGCTTTGGGGGAGGAGTCTAGACTTCGGCTGTCTTTCTGAGAGGGGTAAGATTTGGAATGGGGAGGAATGGGCCTAAAGGTGGAGTTTCCAGGCAAACATCCCAACCTTCTTGGATATATGGGTACTGGTTCAAGCCTAATTCCTGTTGGCATGGCATGAGGAGGTATGGATGAAGAAGCATCCAGTTATGACCTCAGAAATCTGTTTATTGAGGAATCAGAGAAAGCAAGTTGCTCAGAGAAATTTTTTCTAGTATTTTTATTTTATAATTAACTTAATTTCACACATCAGCTACGGATTCCCCCGTCCTCCCTCCTCCCACAGCCCAGCCCTCTGCCCCAATCCACCCTCCACTCCCACCTCCTCCAAAGCAAGGTCTGCCCTGGGCAGTCAGCTCAGCCTGGCAGACTCAGTCAAGGCAGGTCCAGTCCCCTCCTCCCTACACCAAGGCTGAGCAAAGTGTCTCAGCATAGGCTCCAGGCTCCAAAAAGTCACCCCATGCACCAAGGAGAGATCCTGGCTCCACTGCCTGGGGGACTCCCAAACAGTTCAAGCTAATCTACTGTCTTACTTATCCAGAGGACCTGGTCCAGTTCAATGGGGGGGGGGGGGGGCGTTCCTCTGCCATTGATTCCCAGTTCATGTGTTTCTACTAGTTTGGCTATTTGTCCCTGTGCTTTTTCCAATCATGGTCGCAATATCTCTTGCTCATATAATCCCTCCTCTCTCTTGCTGACTAGACTCCCAGAGTTCCACCTGGGTCTCAGTCATCATGTCCGCATCCACTTCCATCAGAAGCTGGATGAGGGTTCTATCATGACAGCCTGAGTGTTCGGCCATCTGATCACTAGAGCAGGTCAGCTCAGCACTCTCTTGAACATTGCCAGTAGTCTACAGTGGAGGTATCTTTGTGGATTTCTGGAGACGTTTCTAGCATTCTGCCTCTTCCTATTCCCCTGGGGTCTTCATTCATCATGGTATCTCCCTCTCCATTCTCCCACACTGTTCCTGATCCAGCAAGGGTCAGGGGAAAAAGAGCTTAGGGGAGAGGGAGGTCCCAGCTAGAAGAAAATATTGATTAACACCAGTCCTGTGGATAGGGTTAGCCATGGGAAAAGTGAAGACTGTCAGAAAGAACGGAACAGAGATGTGCCCTGGTTGTACAAAAGAGACAAGGGTGATGAAGGATATAGTTACCTTTCCTAGAATTTGACAATTAACCTAATTTTTTTCTTTCAGGATAAAGATAACTTCGCCCATACCCATCAGGAAACAATTTTAAGAATACGACGCCCACATTCCCAAAGAGGTGGTGTGGGGCGGGTGGTTTTTGATCCTTTTAATGGGTTTTGGGTCTGGGATAACTTTCATTGTTTAGGGGGGTTGTTTACAAGTTGTTGTCAAGGGTTAGGAAAAAGGCTGAGCAAAGGAGATTAGATTTAAGGTTCTTGTTTTGTTTTGTTTTTTTTTTTTTGTTTTTTTTTTTTTTTTTTTTGGTTTTTCGAGACAGGGTTTCTCTGTGTAGCTTTTCGCCTTTTCCTGGAACTCACTTGGTAGCCCAGGCTGGCCTCGAACTCACAGAGATCCGCCTGGCTCTGCCTCCCGAGTGCTGGGATTAAAGGCGTGCGCCACCACCGCCCGGCTAAGATTCCTGTTTTAAAAAAAGGAAAAAAAAGAAAAAGATAAGAAAAAGACAATTACTAGTTTTAAATACTTTACATTGGATTGGATTGTTTTATATTGTATACAAATTTGAAATTGATATTGTTAGAAAATGCTATATGTATATTTCTAATTGTATTTATACCATTCATTTAAGAATGTAATGCAATTTTCTGATCTTTGAACGTTATTATTACCAAATATTAGGATATAAAGCAATGCAAGTTACTAGTTAGACATTACAATAGAACTTGTAGTCATATAAGATATGTTTTAAAAATTGAGCAGCTATATTTTAGACAGGTCATCTTCAAACCCTTCAGAGATCCACAGAATATGGCATTTAAAATGTTTTAATAACTTAGAAATTTTTCTTTTTTGAGACATGTCCGGCTCCTGGCAGTACCAATCTACTTCAGAGAAAATATGGGTATTGAAGAAACTGCATATGGAGTTAACTTTCATTGTGGCAAAAGTTAGCCACTGGACAACAAAGTATCCTCGAATCAACAGGACAAAATGAACATGAAACAGACAGAACATGAAACAAAGGACTACAAGGACTACTGATTCTTGTCAAAACAAGTGTGGTTATGGCTTTATCAAAAGGCATCTTCTGAGGCCAGGACAATATGGCCCCATTCTTGAAGTGGCCTTCGCAATTTGGAAAAGGTACAGTGCCCTTTTCTTTGAAGGCAGCAGAACAGGCAGTGGGCCGATGGCTTCTGTTGTGCAATGGAACAACAGCTGAAAGTTCACGCATCTCAATAGTAGACTGGCATTTAATAGAGGGATGTGGAGAATAAGGGGATGCTGAGATGAAGCCATATATACACAGCCAAGAACAATGGACAACTGAATTCAAAATTCGTCAACAATTTCCAGAATTTTAAATCCTGTATCATGACAGGACACTAGTGGAATTCAGGTGTTTCTGGTACATGGATTTCTCTCACCCAATGTGAGGTTGAACTGTTGACCTCGTGTACATCCTACTTCACAAATGAGTTTGTCAGATACGCTAAGCCTATAGGCTGAAGATGATGCCCCAACACTGTGGAGAAACCTCAGGTGACTGTCCAGGCAGCTGGCTGTTTCTGTCAACTCACTAATTTTTTGGAAGTTGCTTGCATGCACTTCCTGTTTTTATTTTTGTTAGCTAATATTATTTCCTTCTTGGGTCTCTGAGGGAGTTGAAGATTAGTTAGTTATAATTGAAGATTAGTTAATTATAGTTGAAGATTAATTAGGATAGAAAGTGAATTAGATACATTTTGGACTTACCAAAATAGTATAGATAATGGAATTATTTTCTCTGATTTGTCAAATACACATACGTGGACTAGACATTGTTTAGGTATTTATTACTTGTATATATTGTATATAGTTATTGTACTTTTGTATATAGTTTTTCTTTCATTACTTATAACCTTTTGCTTTTTTCTTTTTATTAAAATAGAGAAGGGGAAATATGGTGGTATTTTATTTGTACTGAAATGTGATTTTAATTGTATGTTAATAAATAAAGTTGCCCCGGGGGTCAGAGCTATTAGAGCCATAGCAAGAGCGTGGTGGTGGTAGCGCACGCCTTTAATCCCAGCGCTTGGTAGACAGAGCTAGGTAGATCTCTGTGTGTTCAGGGATACAGCCAGCATTGGAGACATATGCCTTTAAGACCTGGAGGGCTGTACTTACAGGCAGTGATGAGGCAGTCATATGTTTGGGTTTACAACCATGAGAAGGCAGAACAAAAAGACTATGTAAGGACAAACACACAGGAAGTAGCTCTCTTTTGGCGAGCTAGGAGCACCACAGGAGTAAAGGTAAGATTTTAGCTCTGAGATCTGACCTCTTGGCTTTCTCTTTTACATTGGTTCTGTGTTTCTTATTTAATAAGACAGTTGGTTACATCTACAGGTGAATGAACCAGACACAAGAGCAGATATGCCATTCATTGGGACATTTTTAAAAACCAGAGGGTGGAGGATCCCAGTCATTGGACAGACCATTTATACTGGATTCATGCCCACTTGAGCCTGGAGAGGCTGTACCAGCATTGATGTTCCAGGAGCCTGAGAGGATATAGTTTCCAGGAGATTTTGTGGGCTTCAGAAACAAGCTTGATGACCCTGAAAGTGAAGGCATGGCCATTGTCAGTTTGGATGGTCTGTGGCACACCAAATTGAGGGATGATGTTTTCCAGGAGTACTTGAGCCACCACATCTGATGTTTTCTTACAGATAGGGGGAGTGCCTTCACCCATGCTGTAAAGGTGTCACAAGAGTTAGGTGATGGCAGAGTTTTTATGATTGGGCATGCAAATGAAGTCGACATGCCAGTCCTTGCCCAATTGGTGTCTTCAGAGCAGGTGTAAGGGTTGGTGTGATCAGGTGTAAGTGCTGTTGCATCTGGAGGGCCCTCTATGGGTTGGCCTTGGCACACATCTGGAAGGAGGAGTGAACCTGGAACTTATTGGTTCAAGATTGGTGGGATCACAGGCAGGCTCTAGATACTGATATTAGTTTCCACCAGGCACTTGCAGGCTTCTGTAAAACAGCAGGAACAAATTTATATCATGGCAAAGGCTAGGGCTTTGGGTTAAAAGGCATGAACATTTTTTCTAGGGCCTGTTTTTAGCCAGATGAAACACACCTTTAAGTCTATACCTAGAAGACAACAGAGGAAATTTACTGAACAAAAGAGTATGACTGAGTAAAGGAGGAGGAGGGAAGGAGCCTGAGAAGCAAGAGAGGAGGAACACAGTTGAACACTCATGCAGGCTTCCATAACATCTTTAATGCTTGCCTGATTCAGAAGGCAGGAATCTGCAAGAATGAGTAGCTGTGGATTGTTGAACTCTTACCAGCACCATACTTCTTAGCAACACTTCATCAGAGTTTTGTCATATTTTGCTGGGGACAATACAGCAATGCTGAAAAAGCCTCTATATAGTCCTGTTAGTGTTATAAAGAACCTAAAACCTAGGACCAATAAAATCCACAGAAATGTAAGAGTTCTTGAAAACTAGTGTAGTCAGTGCTCCATTAGTTTATCAAAATGTATTTATCAATGTGAAAACTCTGAACCTCTGGAACTCAAGGGTAACAGTAGCATAGAAAGGAGACACAAGTCCACAACATCTTTACAGTGGTGTTCCTCTGATGCTGACATTTGTTTGTTTGTTTGTGCTTTCATTTTTCTTTAGTTTTAAAATGATATTCTTTGTCTTGGATTTCACCACATAGGATGTCAACCTGCTCAGAACGTTCTAAGAACCTGTCTGTCTTTTCTCTGAACTCTTAATCTAGACATGTAAAGTGCCACCTTTCTCTCTCTCTCTCTCTCTCTCTCTCTCTCTCTCTCTCTCTCTCTCTCTCTCGTGTGTGTGTGTGTGTGTGTGTGTGTGTGTGTGAATGTGTGTGTATTTATGTATGTGACCATGCATGCACATGTATGCATACATGTTTATGCATTTTACAAGGGTTCTGAAAAATTGAACTCAGATCCCCCCACTTGCAAGACAAGTGCTTTGAAAGTAAACTACATCCCTAGGCATACACTCCCAGTTTGATGTTCTCATAATTTGTATTTATGTCTATTTTTATTTTATTTTATTTTATTTTATTTTGATTTTCGAGACAGGGTTTCTCTGTGTAGCTTTGTGCCTTTCCTGGAGCTCACTTGGTAGCCCAGGCTGGCCTTGAACTCACAGAGATCCGCCTGGCTCTGCCTCCCGAGTGCTGGGATTAAAGGTGTGTGCCACCACCGCCCGGCCTATTTTTATTTTTAAATTTATGTTTTATGTATAGACACAGAATTTAGACATGGAAAGCTTAACTTTATTATTATTATTATTATTATTATTATTATTATTATTATTATTATTATTTGTTTGTTTGTTTGTTTTTCGAGACAGGGTTTCTCTGTGTAGCTTTGCATCTTTCCTGGAACTTGCTTTGTAGACCAGGCTGGCCTCAAACTCACAGAGATCCGCCTGGCTCTGCCTCCTGAGTACTGGGATTAAAGGCATGTGCCACCACTGCCCTGCCTTATTTATTATTTTGTGTGTAGAGGTACAAGTATTTTTCCTGTGCCGCTTGAATGGGTGGTGACCACAGAAACCAAAACAGGGCACTTGATCCCCTGGAACTACAACTACAGACAGGTGTGAGCCATCACGTGGGTGCCTGGCAATGAAAGAGTGTAGTCTGAAAGAACAGCCAGTGCACTTGACCTCTGAGTTTTCTCTCCAGCCTCTTAGTCATACATGAAATAGAACTATTTTCTGTAATACCTAATAGTTTTAGTATTCTGTCAGTCTTTATTGTTTCTTATTGTATGGCTTATGTCCATTTTGATTTAAGCCTCATATTTGACAAACTTAACTTGAAGGAATTTTTAGTGTATATCTCCAAGCTGTCTTTTTTTCTGTAAAAAATTATATTTGTATTTATTTCTCCCAGGTACTCAATGATAAAACAAGAATCTGTAAATTGTTTCCACAGACTTTGGGATTCCTGGATCATTTACATGAAGGGAAGGTAACATTCAACTCCTGTGTGGACAAACTTGTATTTGCAAACCTTTAGGAGAAAGCCTTTCATTATACCCCAACAATTTTAAAATTGATGTCATATGAGTCATTTAATTCTGGTCTTATGCCAGCTGCTTTTTCTTACATATTTTCTATGGTAAATGGGCTCCAAAAAGCCATCTCATGTACCAGGAATAGAACCTGATCCCACTGCCAGGGTCCCGTCAAATAGACCCAGCTACATAACTGTCTCCCATATGCAGGCAGCCTAGTTTGGTCCCATGCAAGCTCCACAGCTGTTGGTTTGTAGCTCCTGAGTTTCTAAAAGCTTGGTTCAATTGTCTCTGTAGATTTCTCCATCATGATCTTGACCCCATCTCCTTGCTCATATAATCCCTCTTCCCTCTCTTAGACTGGGCTCCCAGAGCTTAGCCTGGTGCTTAGCCATGGATCTCTGCATCTGCTTTCATCAGTTACTGGATGAAGGCTCTATGATGACAGGGTATTCACCAATCTGATGATTGGGATAGGCCAGTTCCGGCACACTCTCCATTTATGCAAGTAGTATAAATTGTGATCATTCTTGTAGATTCCTGGGAATTTCCCTAGCACCAGGTTTCTCCCTAACCCTATAATGTCGCCCTCTATCAAGATATCTCTTTCACTGCTCTCCCACTCCATCCCTCCCCCAGTTAGACCACCCTGTTCCCTCATTTTCTCATCCCATCCCCTCCCCTCTATTGCCCCCCTTGCACCCAGTTTACAACATTTATACATCTCTTAATTTACTTGTTGGTTCTTGATTTATTATTAACTTCAGACAAAGAATACATTCAAAATGGGACTGGACTAGGCCCTCTGCATAGGCAAGACAGTTATTTAGCTTGACCTGTTTTAAGGGGCCCCGGCCATGGGATCAGAATCTGTCCCTGCTGTACGAGCTGACATTTTGGAGCCCAGTGCCTATGGTTGGACACATTACACAGCCTCGGTGCAGGGGGAGTGGCTTGGACCTGCCTCAATTGAATGTACCAGGCTCTGCTGACTCCCCATGGGAGACCTTGCCTTGGCAAAGGTGTGAATTGGGGGGGGGGAAGGCTAGGAGGAGCAGGAGGAAGGAGGAGAGGGGCACCTGTGGTTGGTATGTAAAATGAACAGAAAATCTCTTAGTAATAAATAAATAAATAAATATCACACTTAAAAAATAAAATGTAGAGGTGAGTATTCGGGTCCAACCGGGACCCCATCCCTGGGCACCAGCCACTCCAGGAAGACCTGCCCAACTCGGCCCCAGGTTCTGGCCACCGGGCAGGTCCCCTTCTAGCCCCACCGGGAGGGATCCCCTTTTCCAAGCCCCCTGGCAGCCCCTGCAATCTCCGCGCCCTGCCCCCACGCCCATCTGCCCGAGACCCCAGCCACTTCCTGAGACTTTGAGACCGGCCCCCAGTTCCCATCCTGCCCCCAACTTCCCCTCTGGACCAGAGTTGGACAAGAGAACTCCCTTTTGGACAAGAGAGAGAGTCTTCCTGAACCTGTCAGCTCTTTCTGAAACAAGTACACTGATAAGACCAAGAAGGAACCACAAGGAGATGGGCAGACGTCAAGGCAGAAGTACATACAACAAAATGAAGAGCAATACAGCATCACCAGAACCTAGCCTGCCTCCAACATCTAGACCTGAACACCAAAAATTGGAAGAAGCAGAAGAAAGTAGCCTTATGAGTAACTTCATGAAGAAGGTAGAGGCTTGTGTAGAGGAAAAGACAAGAAAATTGGAAGAACGCTGTAAACAACTAGAGGAAAGGGCAAACAAATTAGAAGAAAACAATAAAGCCCTCCAAGAAAACAATAAAGTCTTGGAAGAAAACAATAAAGCACTGGAAGAAAATCATGAAAAAGCAATGAAACAAACAAAGGAAACAGCCCAAGAACTGAAAAGGGAAATTGAAAAAATAAAGAAGACACAAACAGAGGGAATGCTGGAAATAGAAAACCAGAGTAAAAGATCAGGAACTTCAGATGCAAGTATAACCAACAGAATGCAAGAGATGGAAGAGAGGATTTCTGTCATTGAAGATACAGCAGAAAAAATAGTTTCATCAGTCGAAGGAAACACTAAAGCCAACAAAGTCATGAACTAAAATGTCCAAGAAATTTGGGACAACATGAAAAGACCAAACCTATGAATTATAGGGATAGAAGAAGGTGAAGAATACCAAATCAAAGGCACAGAAAATATATTCAACAAAATTATAGAAGAAAACTTTCCCAACTTAAAGAAGAAAATGCCTATGAAGATACAAGAAGCCTATAGAACACCAAACAGACTAGACCCCCCAAAAAAGTCCCCTCATCACATAATAATTAAAAAACTAAATGTACAGAATAAAGAAAGAATATTAAGAGCAGCAAAGGAAAAAGGCCAAGTGACCTATAAAGGTAAACCCATCAGAATAACACCCGATTTCTCAATGGAGACTTTGAAAGCCAGAAGGACCTGGACAGATGTAATGCAGACACTAAGAGACCATGGATGTCAGCCCAGACTAATATACCCAGCAAAACTTTCAATCATCATAGACGGAAGGAACAAGACATTCAAAGACAAAGACAGATTTAAACAATACCTATCCACAAACCCAGCCCTACAGAAAGCACTAGAAGGAAAATTCCAACCGAAGGAAGTCAGATACACACTCGAAAACACAGGCAATAGATAAAGCCACAACAGTAAACCCCAAAGAAGGGAAGTACACACACACTACAACCAAAAATAACAGGGATGAACAATCACTGGTCATTAATATCCCTTAATATCAATGGACTTAATTCACCTATAAAAAGACATAGACTTACAAAATGGATACGAAAGCAGGACCCATCTTTCTTCTGCATACAAGAAACACATCTCAAATTCAAAGACAGACACTACCTAAGAATAAAAAGCTGGGAAAAGACTTTCCAATCAAGTGGTCTTAAGAAACAAGTGGAAAGGAAGAAGTCAAGCTTTCCCTATTTGCAGATGACATGATAGTATACTTGAGTGACCCCAAAGATTCCACCCAGGAATTGATAAAGCTTATAAACACCTTCAGCAACATAGCAGGATACAAGATCAACTCAAAAAAATCAGTAGCCCTCCTATATACAATGGACAAAGAAGCTGAGAAGGCAATTAGAGATACATCACCCTTTACAATAGCCACAAATGACATAAAATACCTTGGGGTAACACTAACCAAGCAAGTGAAGGACCTATATGACAAGAACTTTAAGTCCCTGAAAAAAGAAATTGAAGAAGATGTCAGAAAATGGAAAGATCTCCCATGCTCATGGATAGGCAGGGTTAACATAGTAAAAATGGCAATCTTACCAAAAGCGATTTACAGATTCAATGCAATCCCCATCAAAATACCAACACAATTCTTCACAGACCTGGAAAGAATAATACTCAACTTCATATGGAAAAACAAAAAACCCAGGATAGCTAAAAGAAACCTGTACAATAAACAACTTCTGGAGGCATCACAATCCCTGACTTCAAGCTCTACTATAGAGCTACAGTAATAAAAACAGCTTGGTATTGGCATAAAAACCGACAAGTGGACCAATGGAATCGAATTGAAGACCCTGACATTAACCCACATACCTATGGACATATAATTTTTGACAAAGAGGCCAAAAGTGTACAAAGGAAAAAAGAAAGCATCTTCAACAAATGGTGCTGGCATAACTGGATATCAACTTGTAGAAGGCTGCAAATAGATCCATATCTGTCACCGTGCACAAAACTTAAGTCCAAGTGGATCAAAGACCTCAACATAAATCCAGCTACTCTGAACCTGCTAGAAGAGAAAGTAGGAAATAGTCTTGAATGCATTGGCATAGGAGATCACTTCCTAAATATAACACCAGTAGCACAGACACTGAGACAATCAATCAATGGGACCTCTTGAAACTGAGAAGCTTTTGTAGAGCAAAGGATACGGTCAACAATGCAAAGTGACACCCTACAGAATGGGAAAAGATCTTCACCAACCCCACATGTGACAGAGGACTGATATCCAGAATATATAAGGAACTCAAGAAATTAGACATCAAAACGACCAACAGTCCAATTGAGAAATGGGCTTTAGAACTAAACAGAGAATTCTCAACAGAGGAAACCCAAATGGCTGAAAGACATTTAAGGAATTGCTCAACATCCCTAATCATCAGGGAAATGCAAATCAAAACAACTCTGAGATACCACCTTATGCCTGTCAGAGTGGCTAAGATCAAAAACACTGAAGACACTTTATGCTGGAGAGGATGTGGAACTAGGGGAACTCTCCTCCACTGCTGGTGGTAATGCAAGCTTGTACAACCACTTTGGAAATCAATATGGTGCTTTCTTAGAAAATTGGGAATCAATCTCCCCCAAGATCCAGCTATACCACTCCTGGGCATATACCCAAGAAATGCTCAATCATACCACAAGAGCACTTGCTCAGCTATGTTCATATCAGCATTGTTTGTAATAGCCAAAACCTGGAAACAACCTAGATGCCCTTCAACTGAAGAATGGATAAATAAATTGTGGCACATATACACAATGGAATACTACTCAGTAGAGAAAAACAATGACATCATGAGGTTTGCAGGCAAATGGATAGATCTAGAAAAATCATCCTGAGTGAGGTAACCCAGACTCAGAAAGACAAATATGGTATGTACTCACTCATAGGAGGATGCTAGATGTGGAACAAGGATGACTGGACTGCTACTCACATCACCAGTGAGGCTACCTAAAAATGGGACCCCAAAAAAGACACGGAGAAATGGATGAGATCTACATGAACAGCCTGGTCATGAGTGGGAACAATGAAGAGCAACGTTCGAGGGAAAGAGAGTGGGAGATCCTAGCTGGATCAAGAAAAGAGAGGGACAACAAGGAATAGGAGACCATGGTAAATGAAGACCACATGAGAAGGGGAGGAAGCAGAGAGCTAGGGAGGCCCACGGAGATCCACAAAGATATCCCTGCAAAAGACTGCTGGCAATGGTCGAGAGACGGCAGGAACTGACCTACTTTGGTGATGAGATGGCCAGACACCCTGGTAGTTGTGCCATAAACCCCATCCAAGGACTGAGGAATCTGGATGCAGACATCCACGGCTGGGCCCCTGGTGGAGCACTGGGAGTCTAATTAGTGAGAAAGAAGAGGGTTTATATGAGCGAGAATTGTTGAAGCCAAGGTTGGATAAAGCACAGGGACAAATAACCAAATGAATGGAAGCACAGGAACTATGAACCAAAGGCTGAGGGGCCCCCAACTGGATCAGGCCCCCTGAACGGGTGAGACAGTCATTTGGCTTGATCTGTTTGGGAGGCAGCTCTGAGTTGGTGCCGGGTCCTGGGCTCATTGCATGAGTTGGCTGTTTGAATCCTGGGACTTATGCAGGGACGCTTGGCTCGGTCTGGGAGATGGGGACTGGACCTGCCTGGACTGAGTTTACCAGGTCGACCCCGGTCCTCGGGGGAGACCTTGATCTGGAGGAGGTGGGAATGGGGCGTGGGCTGGGGGGAGGGGGAGGGGGACGAGAGGGGGAGAACAGGGGAATCTGTGGCTATTATGTTGAACTGAATGGTGTTGTAAAATAAATAAAGAAAAAGAGTGGAAGAAAAAAAATAAAAAAAAATAAAATGTATTCAGCATTTCTAAGCACTTGTAGTTGGATAGTCTTCAGAATGTTTAATCAAAAATACTTCCATGAGTGAGAATAAATGCAAATCAATGAGAGCTGAAATGAATTTGAATATTAGACAGTAACCCAGCCAGTAAGTGATAGTGATGACATGATGACATGCTAGAGATACATGGGAAGGTGGAAATTGTTTATTTCAGCTGATCTTTCATTATACATCATGTCCTTGTAATCTTATAGTTAGAAATTTGTTATGTTACTTGAAGTCAGGCTACATTTATTCAGAATGAAACACCCAAGTATTGTCCAAGTCAAAAATGTCTTTGATGCCAACCTCAGGAGCCAAAGATAAATAGATTCATTTTTAAAACAGTGACAAAATTATTAATTCAGTTTTATAAACAGGTTTGGATTATTGTATATGTTTCATCCTGAAAATTGTAATTTTTAATGATAGTATGTAATTATAAAATTTTCTATATTTGAAGTGTTGACTCTGCTAATTCATTTCTGAAAATTTTGATTCTTACCTTTTAATTTATATTTACATCATACCCCCAAACAACATCCAGTAAAAACAGTTATGTAACACTAATTGCTAAATGGTCTTATTAATAAAAAATCTGCAGCCCGATGTTGGGGTGAAAGCTGAAAGATCAGAAGGATAGGACAGGCCACAGCCACCAGATATTACCTCACCAACTCCACAGATACTCTGACTGAAATCCTCAGCCTCCGGGAGAGCTACTTCCTGTCTACTCACATCTGTATATCTGTCCCCTGCCATCTTACTTTCTCTCTCCACCCAGATATAACACTTCCTCTTTCTGCCAAGCTCTGTCACTTCCTGTCTGTCTCTACAGACTTCCAAACCTTTATAGATAACTGGGATTAAAGGTGTGTGCCACCATGCCTGGCTCTGCTCCCGGTGTGGCCTTGAACTCACAGAGACCCAATGAATCTCCCCAATGCTAGGATTAAAGGTGTGTGCTACCACTGCCTGACTGGTATGTTTAATATAACAGCTGACATTTTCCTCTGATCCCCAGGCAAGCTTTATTTGTTATAGCACAAATAAAATACTGCCACACAGTCATATTAATGTGTTTATTTAAATTAATGGCATTTTAAACAACAAAATATCAAGTAGAAACTATCAGTTGCCACTTTAAAATAAATACCTTATTTGTATCTGGCAACATCTTACCATGCATCTGGAAACCAACATTCGAAGAGATGATCCACTGAGATGAAATCACTTTCTTCTATTTTATATTTATCATTCTTCACTGTACCTGACATATTAGGGACAAACAATGACATAATTTTTAAATTAACTTAATGTTCATTGAGCTCTCAATGAATGTTACTTGGAGATAATGTAATGTTAATTTAAAAGTCACCTACCAATACACTCCTAAGTCTTATTTGTACAGACTGCATTGCATTGGAACATAAATATTCTCAGGGAAATATCAAGAAATTGCTATATGTTAATTCTTCTTCTTCTTACTCGTTCTATTGTTTCAATATCATGTCTACTATAAGTGTATACCTAAAATTAAAATAAAATGTAGTAGTACATTATGACCAAGCTAAAATTGGACATCTGATAATTGTTAAAACAATATCATATTTCCACTGTACATAGTGGAATGTATTGAAAAACAATTATTTTGTGATTTTAAAAATATTTTACCTGAAATAGAATTATATCAATTTCCTTTCTCATTTTCCTCCCCACAACCTCTTCCTGGCACACTCACTCAAGCCCTTCCAATAGCCTTGACTATCTCAGGTTGATTGCCTCTTTTTCTTTGATTAGTATTGTTACATATTCATGTGTGTATATGTGTATATGTATGAACAAGTATGTATATAATCTGCTGAGTTTGTTTTTGTTGCTTGTGTGTATGTGCTTTCAGAAATTTCTTCTTGCTTTTCTGGTTTAGATGCCTTGAGAGGAATGTGTCAGAATGCCAGGAAGCATGCTGTGAAACAGTCTCTTCTAGAAATAGGTGCATAACAGGGCTGAAAAAATTATAATTTTAGTTGATATGCTAAAGTAGAAGGGGAAAATTCATTAGTTCCACTTCATTTCACGAACTAAATGCACCTTTTGTAACATTTCTGTCTCATTCCTTTTTGTGTTTTACCCTTCCTAATACAAGCTGTAAGCCTGGTTTAAGGAGAGCTCAGTCATTATTCTTGGGGTGACAGTTGTCAGTCTTTCATTATGGGTATGAATCTAGGTGAGCATTGTATACAAATGCCATTTATTGTGTTAAAAGAGTTCCCTTTATTTCTAGTGTGCTGACTATTTTCACCATGGAGAGCACTTTGTCAAGATTATGTCAAGAGCATAATCAACTATGTCCAGAGTTCATGTTTATTCAGAAAATCATACTTTGTATTTTCTTCATTGCAATTACCCTGATTCATTTTACTTTATTCAAGTTCTACTGCATGTATTTAAAAATCCTAATTTGGTCATAAAATATTTTAGATGAATTTTTCAATTTGGTCTGCTAGTGTTTTCTTGAGTACATTAGTCTTTTTGTTTTTAAAGAAGAGTGCTCCAACAGTCTCATTTCTGCCACTTTAATGATGTTGTTATTTACCTTATTTTTTGTGTATTCTTTATATTGCGTTCACATCTTCAACACTTTATTTTTTAAATTTAATTTTACTCACAGTATGTTCTGGATATTTATTCATTTAATTCTGTACTTTTAAAGGTATTCTCTTAATGGTTAGCATTCTTATCAAAATTAGGGTTCTAAGTATAAAAGAGTGCAGCTTGAATGAACTCTATTTCACTTTAGTGTCATACACTCTTCACTTAGATGCTGCTAAGGAGCATATGGTTGTCCATTGTATACTAATGCAGAGATTCTGTAATAGTAAGACTCACATTGGTCAAAGTGCAGAGAAAAAGAGACTGCAGATGTCAGCCTAAATGGAAAAATAGTATCATAGCCCCTCCTTCATATGCTCAGGGTTCATTGATCAAAGAGATTGGGTTGATTATAAGAAGCAGAGGTAGTAGATAACTACAAGGAAAATCTATCCTATGGACACATCAGGGCTGCTGAACCTGTGGGTCACAGTGGTTGTGACAGCATGCAAAAGAACTCTACAAGTCCGAGGAGACACAATCCCCGCATGAAGGTGGGATTGGGCATGAAACGCTAACTTTAGTTATCAATGATATTTAATTTGTTAATTAAGGATTGGGGAAATGGCTCAGTTGTTACAGCATTTGCCTAACAAACATGAGGTTCTCACTTCAGATACACAGAATCCACTGGGGAAACAGAAAATACTAGAGATGCTGGGGGTTTATAATCTCAAGGATGATGAGATGGTTTTCAAAGAGAGATACATCCCTGGAGCTCACTGGCTACTAACCTAGCCCACATAGGAAAGTTCCAAGCCAATAAAAGACCTGTTTTAAACATCAACCAAAAGAAGTGCATCTCTTAAAGAAGGCAACCTGAGGTTTTCCTGTGACTGCCACAAGCACGTGCATACACATACATAAACCCATCTGTGCACATATATGTGAAGTACCACAAATTCAAAGAAATACACATAAACATTAAGTAAAATGAAAAAAAATACAAATTGTACAAATTGATTAATGAGTTACTATAACTGCATTAATAAAGGAAAGGTATGTTAGAGTTTTGGAAGATAGTATGTAGTTCTATTCTTTGTTTTTACACTTTTGCTATTGATGCTGATTTTCATTGAAATTATGTGTGTGTGTGTATATATATATATATATATATATATATATATATATGTATATATATATATTAGAATTATATATTAGAATTCTGAGGAATAGAAATAAATATCAAACTTGTAGCCTGATAGAGAATAGTACACCATTTTCCTCTTATACAGGGAAGCCTGTCTTCAAAGTTCAACCAATAACATGTAAATTTATTTCATTACTTAACAATTCACTGAAAATATTCAATGTAAATGAATTTTTGAGACAAGAATCTAATATAATTAACAGCACATGGCAGTGACTTTATGTGTAATTAATTTAGTATCAATAAATTTTAATTGTAAGGAACACACATTTGACATTTAGCATCTAAGTTACCATGCTATTTATATCAATTAACACACTTATCAAGTGTCAATTAGCAGATTAAGGATTAATTGCTGTGAAATTAATTTGTCACAGACTTCTTTTAAATGTTAAAATATTAAAATTCATTAAAATTACAAGCCAAGTATAAAATTATTCATGTATAAATTTATATTATTTGTGAACTAATCAATAGTAATTAATTTTTAACTCAGTGACTAGGTAACAGAAGTTGTTTTAAATAAAATATGGTATGCAGAATGACATAACTTATGTTTAAGAACTCAATAGCTAATTAATACTTAAAAAGTTTTAAGCTATTTGATCTACTGTGTATGCAAATTACGATAGTTGCTGTAAGAATACATAACGCAACATTAAAAAGTCAAAGACAGAGCAAGAGTTAAGATTAGATATTTTAAATTAGCTATTGATAAGCAAGAGAAAATTTTACATTCACTTGTAATGCAGTCATTGCATTTTACTTAGCAGATGAGTGAATGTTATTTAAATTATTGTACTGTTTGTGAGAAGAACCTCATTCAAACTAGGAACTTGGCCAGGCAATAGTTTGGGGGAATCTTTGTCTTTACGATCAGTGTTGTCACTCCTTATCTGACATCAGAACAGCCCAGTGGGTTTGGATTTACTTTTCTCTCTATTTCTATCTCCATTTACTTTTACTCAGTCCATTTTTCCTCTTTCTACCTTTCATACAAGTTTTGCTTTCTTTTCATTTTCCATCACTCTTAGGAAGACTCCCAGCATAGTTGTTCTCTGATTGTAATTTATGTTTTCTTGAGAGTTAAAATTTTGTCCATGTCATAAAATGAACTAACATTCTAAATCTGTTCCAAGAATATGAAGTACGTATCAGGCTAGTGTCCTTCCATGAACACATACGTAGGGGCCATTAATAAAATATTCTTATTCTTGATGAGTCAGTCACATGCTCACTTGCAGGGTTCTGGAATGAAAATCACAACTGTAAATTAAACCTGAATGAAATAAAATGAGTCAATGAAGAGAAGCTGCTAACAACAACATTAAAAAAACAAAACAAACAAACAAAACAAAAAACAACAACAAAAAAAACACAATCTCCATTACAGATTTACCTCCCCATTATTTCTTTGTTCTCAAACTTTAATTGGTTTATAATTCATATGGTAAATACTCATACCAGTGTAGACTTGTACTGAAGATTTTTCTGAATACTTTACTAGAACAAGGAATGTACACTAAGAAAACAAAAATAATTCCTGTCCACTATAAAAATAGGTCATATTGAGACTTTTCTAAAGCCATAATCCAGGAACAACAAAAGATTCTTTGAGAAACAATAATATAAAAGATACCCTGTGGACAGCAAGACATAGCTACAGCCTATAAGCATCATATTGCCTGCCAGTTTAAAATATGTCATGAGCACTCCAAAGGAGCAGTAGTCATGCATGCACTTTTAAAGTGTCCCATGATATCTCTTGAGAGCTATTACAGTGGGAACAGTGAACTTTGCCTCTGGCAATCATCAGGCATCATTGACTGGCAGCATCATTCAGAAAGTAACCCATTCATTAGATAGCTCTGTTTAATAATACTACTCCTTTGTTCTGTTTATGTAGAAATTCATCAAATCAGATTTTCAATTTTATAATAGATATACGTTTACAAATGTTTGCTTCTATTAAAAGAAGATAGAATGGATCTGGAGAGACAGTTTAGCAACAAAGAACACTTGCTGCTCTTTGGTTCTCAGCAACCAATTTGGCTGACACACAGCCTCCTGTAACTCCACCACTGAGAGGTACAGCACCCTTTTTAGATCTCTGCAAACATTCACAAACCTTTTGCATATTCACACAGACACACACATATGCACATGAATAAGAATGAAAATAAAAATAAAGAGAATAGAGCAAACCACAGGATAATTATTGTCTTTATGTTCTATGGAATCAAATGTGGATCCTCTCCCAACAACATGCATTTTGAGACTCTAACTTCTGATTGTGTTTGGAGTTGGGTTTCTAAGCAAGTAATTAGGTTAAATGAGGTCATAAGAGTGGGACTTTCCAATGACCTGGTCTTATAAACAGTGTAGGTGACACTTAGTTCTTCCTGTCCCCATGACACAGAGGAAACCTGGGACATGGAGAGGTGATGTTATTTGCAAGCCAAGAAGAGAGACTCATCAGAAATCAACAAGGACACCTCTTCTTGAACTTCAGCTTCCAAACTGAGAAAATAAGTGTCTGTGGTTTAAGGCATGCAGGCCAAGGGGGACTTGGTTTCTTTATTTTGTCAGAGAGTGGGATATGAAACCATGTGAGAGCCTGAGGTTTTTCATGTCCTATTTAACAGCTTTGTGCTAGTCTTTGCTGGCTGTTTAGAAACTGTTGATATTAAAGCTATTTAATCACTTAAGGATGAGTTTCTGGCTCCCATATTTTGAGATTATTTGCTTTTCTCTTCCTTTTATTGACTGAGCTTCTGTCTAACATGTCTTTGGACACTGCAAATGTTTCATTGGGAGAAGGTGATTGTGTTTCTTTACATATAAGTCCATTTTCATCTCCATAGTCATTTCTCATAAATGTCTTCCCTGAAAATCATGAAATTCATGTTATTTCTATAGCTCACTTGATCTAATTGTCCTTAATATTTTCCCCATCTGAGAGTATTTATTACTTTTCCTCTATTTAACTTTCTTTTGACTCTCCTTATGAAATTATTTCAATATTTTTTTAAATTTTGTTTTGTCACTGCTTCAAGTTTTTTTTTTGTATGTTTATGGTTTTTTGTTTGTTTGTTTCTTTGTGTGTTTTTTTGAGATAGGGTTTCTCTGTGTACTTTTGGTGCCTGTCCTGGATCTTACTCTATAGACCAGCTTGGCCTCGAACTCACAGAGATCTGCCTGGCTCTGCCTCCTGAGTGCTTAAAGGCATGCACCACCACTGCCAGGCTCTGCTTCAAGTTTGTAAAGAGAGAAAACTGGTTCCATTGTGTGAGGAAGTTAGAAAAATAGAATTAATTTGGAAGAAATTCTATTTTCACCAGAAGAACACAAAAGTATCATCAATACGGTTTAATCAGATCTACATATAAATTTATGAAACTTGAAAAGAATTTAATATTTGATTTCAAAAAATGAAGTTAACTTTGTCTGTCATTTAAGCATCCTAGCACTCAGAGGCAGAGGCAGGTGGACCTCTGTGAGTTCTAGGACAGCCAGGTCTACACAGTGAGTTCAGGGATAGCCCAGGATGCATAGTGAAACACTGCCTCAAAAACAAACACAACAAACAAAGAAACAAACAAACAAAAAACCACCAACAACAAAAAGAACTCCAAAAAAGAGAATTTCCAGGATGTGGGCAAATAGCTGAAACTACTCTCACTTACACAAAAGTGAAATACTTTCTTTGAGTAGTATTTTAAAGACTGCAGTAACTGTTCTAAATGTATAAACACTGTTGTTTGGCAAGTATGAAAACAAGAATTAATGAAAAGAGTCACAAGGATAATATAAAATCAACATGTTGTAGAAGAAAGAAAATTCAAGAAATAAAATTTGAACTCCTAGAATAAGCTACAATAATTTAGTTTGTCAGAGAAAATAATCAAGTCCATATTCCTTGTAAAGTATTCACAAGTCATCAGAATTCCCCAGGAATCATGACTAGTTAGTGCTCATTTGAGATCAAATTTCAGAGTCCATGGTTATTGATCACATTGATTTAGCAGATAACGGTAAATGCTAGTAGACCTTAGACTGACTGAAATTTTCATGTAATTAAAAACTTATAGATTGTATTTAGGTTTGTTTACTTTTTTGTGAGAATTATATTTTTTCAGGCATAAAAATGCCTTCATAGCAAGTGAAGTATAGAGGAAGGAATTTCAGGGCAGTGTCTTACCAGCAAAGAAGGTTTCTTATTAGAAAAAATAATGCAAAGGATTTTATTGACAAAAATGGGACATTGTTAAGGAAAAGGTTCACCATCCTGTGTTGAGCAGTGCACATTCTTGTGCATGGTAAGTTCAAAGATATATTTTTAACAGTGATAGTAGACTTGAATGGAACTGTTGGAGAATTTAGAATTTTAATGAATAAAATTTGCTATAGATTACCTAAAAAGAAGGAGTCACCCTGACCTAGCAATTTCAGTGAATTTTTAGTACATTCATTTGAAGAGGTTACTAAAAAAATGAGTAAATAACTTTGAAGAAATATCATGAACATCATTTAACTGGATAAAGATTTTCCTCCCCTGGCAGTATTGGCCACTTTCCTAAAATTCCTTCATACAAGAGAAAAATTGGAAGTTCAAAAGTAAGTATTCACTACGAAGTCCTCAAAATGCAGAAGAGAAGAGTAGAAAAGACTAAGTGGGATAATTAGCTTTGGATAATGAGAAGAAATTGTACCAAACAGAAGAGGAGAGGTGGAGAGCCATATGGTCCAGAGCTCTGAGAAAAGAGACTAGAGGTAATTGTGACAGAGCAACTGTATGATATTTGGGGGTGGGGGGATTTGTATGCACTCATTGACTGGAAGAGTAAAAAATTTAAGATTGGTTCATGTTTTAGACACATACACACAACACACACATACACACAAAAAATTTCTTTGGAGAGCAACTACAGTCTATGGTAAGTTGTTGTTTACACTATAATTTTAGAAATTTAAAGCTGAGAAGCTTAGACATTAACCAGTTAGACTGTTTAGGTTTATTTAACTAGAATGCATTTAGATCACTGTCATACCAGAATTATGAGAATATTCAGCAAGAAACCCAATGTATCCTGAAAGACAAAAGCAAGGAGGGGACCACTTGCAGGAAACTGTAGGTATTAGCACAAATGGTATAACTATCTCATAAGCTATCTCTTCAATTACTGCCTCATTTAGCCCCGTACCACGGCATATTATTATTGAAACTAAACGTGGCTTAGCATTTTAATGTTCAGTAACATATTTTTGTAATGAAATGAGAAATTAACCTTGTCAGAAAAAGCAGTTTAGGTTTTAACTTTATAATAATGAGTTTATATATAGAAAGAAAATGGACTTGTATCCCTTATCAATTTTATGTGTATATTAAAAGGTAATGCCTATTTTGAGTAATTTTTTTTCTTGATAAATTCCCATTCAATTAAATTAAATTATAATTATAATTAATTTATTATTTTAATAATATTATATGAAAAGTATTCTGAAAGTCCTAACTCTAAAGCCAATTAATAGCTTAGACATTGAAATATTGAATCCTAAAGAACAAACACATAATTTTATCATTAATTGATAATTAAAGTTACTTCAAATGTACTAGACGAATTTTAAAGTTCATGAAAATAGAAAACATTAGTAGTATAGTTTATATGTTATCATAAATTCTTTAACATCATACCAGATTTTAACAAAACAACACATGAGAATAATACATTAATATGATCAATGTGTAATATCTTGCATAAAGTTTTTCAATCAAAATGTGAAAAACAGTGGCTTAAGAGTAACCAGAGATTTGCCGGGAGGTGGTGCCGCACGCCTTTAATCCCAGCACTCGGGAGGCAGAGCCAGGCAGATCTCTGTGAGTTCGAGGCCAGCCTGGGCTACCAAGTGAGTCCCAGGAAAGGCGCAAAGCTACACAGAGAAACCCTGTCTCGAAAAACCAAAAAAAAAAAAAAAAAAAAAAGAGTAAAAGAGTAACCAGAGATATACCTCTGCACAAGTTTAAGCAAGGCAAAACCCGAGCAGTGAGATGGGGAAGTGAACACAAATTCTCACCTCTAACTTGGAAGCCATTTGTAATTGATGCCTGTTGGGAAAGGAAAAAGTGGCTTCCTTTAATGAAATATCCCTGGGTATATCAACCACATTCCATAGCAAGTCCCATGCCCAGCAGTAATTGACCAACACAAAATGTACTCAATATTTTTGAGGAGGCTTTTGTTTTCATGTTTTGTTTTGGGTATTTTTGTCCTATTGTTTATATTCATTACTTGTTCTGGTTTTTCTTATTGTTTATGGGCAAGATCAGGGAATTGGATGAGTAGGGAGGTAAAGAAGATCTTGGAGGAGTAGGAAAAAGGGTGAGAATGATAAAATATATTCTATGAAAATTATTTTTAAAAGTTACCAGAGAATACATACTGTATTTAAGAACTACTATGATATTGTACACATGAACATTTTTCATTCAATGTGCAGAATATTTGATCTTTGTAGTTGGAAGTTTTTTGGTGTCCTGCCTGGCCTGCGGTCCCTCATTTGCTTATAAAATAATCACACAGAGGCTTATATTAATTATAACTGCTCTGCCATTAGCTTAAGCTTATTACTGACTAGCTTTTACACTTAAATCAACCCATAATTATTATTTTTTTAGCCACGTGGCTTGGTAACTTTTCGCAGATCTGCCTTGTCATCTTACTTCCTCTGTGTCTGCCTGGAGACTCATGGTTCTGCTCTTCCTCTTCACAGAATTCTCCTTGTCTGTTTATCCCACCTATATTTACTGCCTGGCTACTGGCCAATCAACATTTATTTATCAACCAATCAGAGCAACACATATTCACAGCATACAGAATGACATCCACAGCACTTTCCTTTTTCTGTCTAATCAAAAAGGAAGATTTTAACTTTTACATAGTAAGATTACTTATAATAGAACAGTTATTAATCAAGAATTACACTTATAATATCTAGGCTATATGTATCTGGCAAAAGTAAAGAAAATATTCTATCTATTCTATATTTGTAAGTCTAAAGTTTCATATATAATTTATCTTTTATCATAACCAAGGAAAATTATAACTACATCAAAGAACACAGAAGGTGACACCCCAGGGGAGAACTTGCCTTGGAGGAGGTGGGAATGGGGGGTGAATGGGGGGAGGGCTGGAGGTGGGAGGAGGGAGGACAGGGGAAACCATGGCTGATATGTGAAATTAAGTTAATTATAAAATAAAAATATTTAAAAAAAGAATTCAGGGAGAGACAAATATATGTAAATCAATAATTACTACAAATCACAAAAAAAGACCACAGAAGGATATAATATTACTTAAGTAAACAGTAAATGTATGTATTTTAGATAGATAGGTCATCTTCAAAAGCTTCAGAGATCTATAGAATATGGCATTTAAGATGTTTAATAACATAGTATTTTTCTTTTTCTTTTTTTAATGACTATATGACATATCTGCTCCTGGCAGCACCAATCTATCTCAGAGACGATACGGGCACTGAAGAATCTCCACATGGAGTTAACTTTCATTGTGGCAAAAGTTATCCACTAGGCGAGAAAGTGCCCTCACATCAACTGCTGACAGTATGCTGTCCAAAATAGAGAAGCAGGACACACACACACACACACACACACACACACACACACACACACACACACACACACACACACAGGGGCGGGGGGCAGACCGCCGACCCTTGCCAAGATAAGTGTGGCTGCAGCTTTAGCAACAGTCATCCACTGAGGCCAAGAAAATGTGGCAGCATCTCTGAAGTGGCTTTGCAATCCAGAAAAGTTATAGTGTCCCTTCCTTCAAAGGCAGCTGAACAGGCAGTGGACCAATCACTTCTGGTGTGCAGTGGGACAGTAGCTAGAACAGTTATTCTTGAAGGAGTAACTAGGCTGACAGAGTCTGGCCTCTTAATGGTAGACTGACATTTAATAAAAAACATGAAGCCACCCACAAGCTGAGAAGAATGAGAAGCTGAATTCCAAATACACCAGAAATTTCCAGAATTTAAAATCCAGAATCATAACATGACATTGGCAGAATTCAAGTTTATCTGGTAAATGGAATACTTGCATTGAATGTGGGGTTGAGCTGCAGGCTTTGCGTACATCCTGCTTCACAAATGAGTGTGTCAGATATGTTAAGCCTATCGGACAAAGATGATGCCCCAACATGCAGAGAAACCTCGGGAGTTCAAGGCCACGCTGGAAATAGAACCAGGTGTGGTGGCACACACCTTAAATTCCAACACTAGTTAACCAAGGAGGTCTGGAGGTCTGTACAGACAGACAGGAAGTGACAGAGCTAGACAGGAAGTAGAAGTGATGTAACGAGAGAGAGAGAGAGAGAGAGAGAGAGAGAGAGAGAGAGAGAGAGAGAGAGAGAAAGAGAGAGAGAGAGCAAATCAGATGGCAGAAGAACAAGGCATATAGGTGTAGGTACACAGGAAGTAACTCGCATTTGGAAGCAGTGAGGTAAGGTTAGGTTTGGCTGTTCCTATTCCTCTGATCTCTCTCAGGCTTTAACCCCTATATCTGGCTCCGAGTTTTTATATTTAATAAGACTGTTTAGAAATTCATCTACAGATCTTGAATTTAGACACTAGTGAGAAGCATCATGTAGCTTTGACGGCCCTCACAGCCTCCATGGCACAATAAATATGCCTAAATATTTCATAACAAGGAGAGTTATTTTTTCATCTTGTCCAAAAGACTGCAAGAAAGACATAAAGACAAAGAGAGATGACAGAGAGGAAGATATGGATGACATGGAGATGGCATACATGGAGATGTAGATGCAGATATGCACACTACTCACTGCTTGCATTCTTTATCCTCATACTCAGAAGAAACAAACTGACCTCAGTACGACTATTCCTCCCAGACTTACTTCGTTTTACCAGTTTCTAATTGACAATTTAAAGTACTTTATACTTTGTCCATGTTAACAGTCTCTAAGCAACCAGTGGTATATTAAATCATGTTGCTACATTCCAGAAATCTGATATAAGGTTGCAATGAAGAACCTACTACCACTGATCATGGAATCTTCTAAAGAATAATTTCATTTAGTAATTGGAAAATGATAGGCACTAGAGTAAATAATGTACCTATAGTAGTCGATAAGATAGCAGGTCTTTGGATTATGTGCTACCATCATTGGTTAACAAATAATACATGTCATTGAATATAGAATGTCTTCCTTCTACCAGGAATGACCTCTATTTTATTTCTGTCAGCATCATCCTATCTTCTCATAAATACCCACAAAAGAAATATATTCATTTTCTCACTTTTATATTTGTGAATTCCTGGAAGCAGTCTGAACCTGTGTTTCCAGGCAATGCCTTTGCCTCTCATCGATTTGTCATTTCCTTTTTGTCGAAAGGCCCCTACTTATCAGTGCCAAACCATGGAGCCCTTAAATGTATGTGTCTTCAAACTACTTTGAGCATTTTTTCCACCATAAAAATTGAACACACTGTGCCAATATGTTTAAATTTATTTTACTTGTAGACATATCAAGGATAGTAGGAATACAAATATTCACTTTCAAAGCTGAGATAAAATTAAAGAAAATAGTTTAAATGTTTTCCAATTGCTGTGTGATAGTCTAGATTCCTCATTGTAAAATAACTCAGAATAACATTCTTCAGTAATGTAAGTGGAAACATCATTGTTGTTAACCTTGTGTCAACAGCAACTATATATTCATTGTCTGGGTGTAGAAATGTCAGTTCTTCTGTTGTTTGTTCTAACTTATGTATCCCTGGCACTCCATAGTTTTACATATAAGAAAGTTTAAAGTTATTACTGAATTTTGTGGAAATAGCTGAGTTTCGTTTAAAAGAAGTATTACCATCCATATTAAAAGTGAAAATGTCACTACTGCTATAAAACCTTGGTGCAGTTCCCTTCACCTACATAGCTGTAAGACCTGCTTTTTATACATGATTTCCTGACAGATTTTTAGGGACATCAAAGCCAGTTTATATATTAAGTATTGAAAAGTTTAAACATATTTTAACATGGAAATCATAACAGTTATAATATGTGCTTCTCTTGTATCCTAATGGGGTATCCTACATTAATCTCAGGACTAAGAATATCTTGAGGTTCATAAGTCCAAGGAATCTCACTCAGGGAAGTGTCTAGCAAGCATCTTACATTCACATGTTTATATATACTCTGAGCAGAATTCTTATTCATGGAAAATACATAGTACAATCAGGTCACTTTAATATGGAGAAAAATTTTAAAGCATTCCCATCTTTATATGCTATGCCTTAGAGATCACTTTTTTTTCCCATTGACCTTCTATTTCTTTTTTTAAATTCTTCCATCTAGCTGTAAATATTTCTCACAGGAATAGGTCTGTTTGAGAATCCAGTGCTTAGATGGAAGGTGGGGAGGTATACAACTTTCTAATGCCATGATTGTAGAAATATGATAGCCAAATTATCTAAAATATAATTTATTAGTATATACATATTGGGCAAATCACACATTTCATAATGTCATTTTGTTCAAGTAAAATACGTACTTTGATCTCATTTATTTTCTATTTCTCTCTCATCCCATGAAATGTACAACATTCTCACTTCAATACTTCTTTATATGATTTCTATGTTATATTTTTCCTAGACATTTTTTATTCTGTCTTTATTCCAAGCCTTGGCTACAGTGGGCAGCATGTAGTCAACTGTCTTATTAGATTTTTTTTTTTAAATATGTGGCCATGAATGGAATAGCTGAATTATATGTAGTTCTAATTTTTGTTATTGCATCCAATAGAAAATATATTTTATTTTTGAGTTAGCATTAAATTGATGGATTCCATTATGGCATGTTCATGCATATATCTCGTTGTACTTGGTTTCAATCCTTCTTCTTCTCACTGCCATATCTACTCTCCTCTCATCTTTGGTCTGCATCTTCATCTTCCCCAAATAGTCATTCTTCCTTCATGGTCTTCTTTGAATATTCATGTTATAAATGTATTTGATTTAAATATGGATTCCATATATGAAGGATAGCATGTGTTATTTAACTTTTTCAGTCTAGCTTATATTGATTAACATAGTTATCTCTTGTTTCATCCACATTTCTGAAAATGTCATGAATTCATTTCCAATTGTGGATATCAATCATTCATATTTTTTTATCCATGAGTTGGTATAAACCTAGGCTGCATATAAATGTGGGAAATCTGGACATCTTCTTGTAATTCATTCATTTTTTTCTTCAATATTTTAAAATTTTCAGTTTCAGGTTCTTTATCTTTATAGTATATTAATAGTTGCTATTATACTAAGTAGACATGTTTACCTGTGACTTTTCTCAGTATGTTTGTTTTGCTACATAGAAATTATTGACTTTTGAAGATTACCTTTATATATTACCACTGTGCTTGAAGTATGTATCCAATCTAGTTTTTTCATCATATTTTTGGGTCTTTAAGCATAGGGCCACAGGAAAATCCATATTTAATGATTTCCTTTTGTTCTAGCAGTTCAAAAGCTTCACAGGTCTTGAAAACTTTTTTTTAACAACAAACTGTTATTTACCAGTTTTATTACTTTATTTGGTAATGTAGAAGAAGGTTATTAAGAAATAGTTCATTTTTCATCAGGTGATGTGAAGATTTTTCAGTGATGCTCATAAAAATAACATCAATACCATGTAACACAATCATAAATAAGATTTTATGACTAGGGCACAAATAATTCTCTTTAAATAATCTAAGTACATGGAAATATATTGGAACATAATAACATTCTAATATGACAAGGATAGATTATGAAATATAACATGATACATATCTAATAATCAAATTTCAGTGTTGATATATTTTTATTATGCCAATTAATGAGTGATACAATTAATGTTTATTACAATATACAATTTCTGAATACTTAGAGTGGGTTGGCTTTGGTCTCTTTATTTATGTAAGATGTGTTTATATATAGTCATATCTAAATTTCACATGTTGAGTAAGTTCACCTTATTGACATCAAATTAAAAACAGAATTAATTAAAGTATATACACAGATAGATGTTCACACACAGAGAAAGAAAGATAAAAATAGATAGGGACAGTTATTTGAATTTAACCTTATTTCCAATTTCCTAGCTCACTACAGTTCATTAACAGCTCTGCTCTTTTATCACAACTAACAAAATAGTCTGTGGGTTTTCATCTGGAATAGATCCTGCTACCCTTAATATAATAAGCCAAATGTTTAATCTTGATCTTTAAAAATGTATAAGAAGCAACTATTTCAGGAGAAAATATCTAAGATTAAAGTCAAGATGCAAAAAGAAGGATTTACTCCACAATCTCTTTGGACCAGGCTCAATGCTCTTTTCTATAGAAGCATTCGTTTTAGAGGAAGATTGACTCTTCAAACACAGAGAGAGCTCCAAAGGGCTTTTCTACAGGACTATGTGGAATGAACAAAAGTTTTGGGAAAGAGAAGCTGGTTTATCATTTTCTTACCACGCATTTTTCCTCCCTTTAGTTTGATATTTTTCTTCTATCTTGTTTTCTCTGTAACTTGTTCATCTCTGCTGTTTACTAATTAGAATAATTTCCATTTCTTTGTTTGCTAAACATCTACCGTAAGATTATATTCTATTTTGTCAAGATATTGAACTTTAATTCCTAAGAAAGGATTGATTTCACAACTAAAAGTTTCTATTGTTCATCACTAATAGTTCATTATTATCTCTCAGATTTGATGAGAGTGTCATGATGAATCTCTTTTACAAAGCAAATATGACTTGAGATCTTTTCATGCCCAAATGCTGGCCTTTTGTAACTATGGCTTTGTAGTCTTCCAAAATTACTCATATCTAATTTATGACTTCAGGAATTCATTTACAATGAACAGATTTTATGGGTTACTACTGTGAGTGAATACAAGGAAAAGAAAGGGTTTGGCATTTGAAGAAAGTTGAAAGAAAAAACACAGAGAGGGTGTCCATTCCTTTCTGAAAGCTGGGATGCAGGAACTATTTCATGGCTTTAGAGTGCTAGCAGCTGCTTTAGGTTGCTATATTACTAACCACGGTGTATTACTAAATACCATTAACATTTAAAGGAAAACCATAAAGCCAAGGATTACAAATAATTATTGCCATATATGCATTCATAATTAATGTGCCTCCCAGTGTCACACATGCTTACCACATGTTTTATGTTTTAGCATTTCCCAGGGATCATCTTCTTACTGGTTGTCTAATGTAGAGTGGTCAGTTCTGAATCCATATAAACACAAGCAACAAAAATAAGTTCATATGTTTACATATATATATATATATATATGTGTGTGTGTGTGTGTGTGTACATATATCTTCATGTATATGTGTGTGGCTCTATATGTATGTATATGTGATTATTTATAATAATACAAAGAGGTATTAACTTGAGAAGGGGTATTGGGAGAAACTATGAGAGGGCAGCTGGAGGGACTGGATGTAGAGACAAGAAAAGAGAAAGTGATGCAATTCTATTTCAATTAAAACATATTGAAAAGATAAATAATAAAGAAGAATCAATTATGGAAAATATTACTTTAGGGAATATAAATTTTCATAAACATAAAAAAGCAATAGGCACATAGCCTCCTGACAATCTTCACAGGCTCTTGACTTACAATTAGTATAGCTATATCTATTTCACTGAAAGTGTTGTATACTTAGCAAACATACTTGGGAATTATAAGTCAATTTTATCTGACAGTTGCATGTTCAATGAAAAATCTCTGACTATTAACTAAAACTGAATTTATTTGATTTAGATGTTAGTATTTTTTGACAAATTACACAAAATGTTCAATTTTAGTCTTCCACAATTCCCATTACATCTAAACATGTGACAGAGAAATTCATTTAGCCTGCATGAGTCATGAAATTGTTCCATCTCTTCAATTTACCTGTGTAGAAATTGCTTTGTTCTCCTGTGCTAGAATCTGTGGATTAAGTTAATGCTTCTTCTAACTTCTGAAATCTCTAGACACATACATAAAATTTCTGAACATAGTATTTGAATGAAAGTTTTATTATTATGCTTATATCAAATAATTTTTGAATATGGTATACTATGAAAACATAAAATACATACATATATATATATATATATATATATATATATATATATATATATTTGGTAGAGCAAATTAACCATGTTTGATCTGGACTGTTGATATCTTGATTACTGTTGTAGAGAATAATCCATTTTATTAAATGTGTATGTGTGTGTTTGTGTGTGCATACACACTGGTATGTCAGGGATGGTATATGGAAGTCAGAGAACAAATAAAGGGAATTCATTCTCATCTTCTGTCCACATAAGTTCTAAGAATCAAATTCAGGGTATCAGGTGGTATATGTGCTTAGCAATGAGGGATCTTATTGGCATTGTTTTGAATCTCTTTCATCTCATTAGTGAGTATGAATAAAATTGAAATCAAGACCATGACAAAGAGACAGTGTAACTTTTTGACTAAATTATCAAATTTCAACAAAAACAACAGGCAATTTTTAATAAAGTCTGATTTTTCTCATATGCAAAGGGTAATAACACTAGTAATAGATGACTAATATCCAGGAAAAACAATAAATGTCCCATTTGAAGACATGACCTGTAGATCTGAATTCTTAAGTTGTTCTGGGAATCCATACAGACAACCTTCAAGAAGCTTTAAATAAATCTATCACGTGATCCAGCTATACCATCTTTGGCATATGCCCAGAATGCTCAACATTCTATTCCAAAGATATACACTTAGCCATGCTCATTGCCTCTCTGTTCACAAGATCTAGGATGTAAAAAGAACCTAAATTTCCCTTAGAGGATGAATAGATGATTGGTATGTGGTTTATACACACTGTGAAATTCTATTCAACTGTAAAGAAGAGTGAAATCATGAAATTTACATGAGGGTAGATGCAACTGGAGAATATTATGCTGAGTGAGATAACCCAGACCTAGAAAGGCTAGAACCACATGGACTCTATCATCCATGATTTTGAGCTCTCTATCTCCAGATGTGAGAATATAAGGTAGAACAACCACAGAAACCAGAAAAGTAGAAAGGTATCATTGGTGGAACGGGGTCACAAACTTGGGAAGAACACGTTATAATGATATGAAAGGGGAAATAAAAACATGGAGAGTTTTATTTGTGGAGGATGGTGGAAGTTTAGCACAGAGGAGGGATGAAGAATGGAGAAATAATACTAAGGTTTTTGAGAAAGATGTAAATAATCGTGTTATTTTTTATTTCCCCAAACTTATATAGAACTATGCTTACTTAGCACATATAACTGTCTTCCTATATATGTTCCCATATAGTTTACATGAACTTATACCAGTTGGACTGACACTATTCTCCTGAAAGCCATAAATTATCTATGAAAAATACCAAATTCAGGCATGAGAACCACCCTCTCTCATGTCTAGTCAGGGTATTTCTAGTGACCCCAAAGCTCTTTGATTTGTTGTCAGGTTAAACTCTAATAATCCATGCAGAATATTTAGAACACAGGTTTAAAAGCCAAACATTCTGGCAACATTTCCACATAAAATACTAACAGAAGCATTAAATCAATAACCTGGGTTTGTCCTAAAATAATAGGGACTTTTTACCTTTTTATCAAAATATTAAAACAATAATTGTTGGAGCAATATATAATATTTACTATGGAACATTTCTCATTAAATGTCTTCACTTCCCAATTCTCAAAATAGGCTTGACTGTTAACTGTGATATCTGATGTAAAGATACAAAGTTCAATGTCAATTAATCATCTTACTTTCTTTAGCTCATGGAGGAAAAAATGCAGATTAATGAGAATGAAATTTTAAAATTCATCTTTAAAAGCTTGTGTTCTATCAATTCATTCACCACAAACACACATTATCTTTTTTTACTTTGTAGTGTCTTGAGCAGTTTGATCATTTTCTTCTGTTCTAAATAGTCTTAAATTGCTCAACTATATTCTCACACATTAATGATATTGATACTCTAGGCTGAACAGAAAATACATGTATTTTAAATTTTGCCTTTAAGTTTTGTCCAGTAACATCGTAGAAATATCATTGTTCATGAGCTTAGTTGCTTTGAATTTCTACTGAACCTGTTAGACACTGAAACAGATTGCTGTGAAATTCCTAGTGGCAACTTTCAGGTTACGATGGTTGTTCTACACAAGTTATATGTATTGATCTTATTGAAAGACAGCACCGCATTCTTCAGTGCTGTGGAGGATTTTGAAACCCCTGGAGTCACATTCCCTCACCTATATTCCTGTTGACTTTCTGTAGCAATTTAGCTCTCAGATTGAGGTGGTCCTGCTTCCATCCATTCCTAATCCCGCTAGCCACATGTGAAAAAAGAATGAATTTGGAAAAAAATATTTAATTTTATACATTAAATTCCAACATTGATGGCAAAACTATGTGGTGATATTTTATTTGTGCTGAAATTTGGTGATATTTTACTTGGGCTTTAATAAATAAAGTTTGACGGGAAATAGTAAACCATTATAAGTAAACAAAGAAGTCACACAGTAGTAGCACATTCCCTTAATCCTATCACTTAGTAGGCAGGATCTCTGTGTGTTCAAGGCCACACTAGGGCACAGAGCAAAGTGTGGTGACACACAGTTTTAATCCCAGTACCAACCATAGAGGTCTGGAGGTTTGTACAGACAGACAGACAATGACAGAGATGGGATCTTTTATGATTTATTCCAATCTCTTAATTCTTTCATATTGTTAAATAATTTTGAAATATATTTCAAAGGGATGTATTTAGACAGTCTCATCAAGAAATATGTCATTTTCAAATATATTGTCTGTTATAGTTCTTGCTAAATCATAGATATCAATATCCTGTTTCTGTGCTTTGAGTTAAATGAGAAACTATTTAATTCTCACTTAATTTAAGATTAAATTTGTGACAATCAATTAAGGTAATGCATACAGTCACATAACTCAATGCTGAAGAAAACAATTGGTTCGTGTGTAAGTATATATGACGATTAAGAAAAAAGCATTCTGTATTCAATGCACCTTCTCATTTCATGTTTTAGACTGAAAAAGGCTGTGAATTTTTTTTAGAAATTATGTGTTATTATGTCTATGTGCATGTGTGTCTATTTGTGTGTTGTCTGAATGTTTGTATGTATAAATGTGTTCATGCAAATATGTATATGTGAATGTTTGGAGGTCAAACATAGCATTCGGTATCTTCCTAAATCACTTCTACTTTACTTTATAAGACAGAATTTATCTAAGAGCCTTAGAGGTCATTGATAAGATTATGTTGGCTGGATAATGAGTTACAGGGATATGCCTATTCTTTTTCCAACTCTTCCCCTCAATTCTCAATTGCAAACAAGACTTATCATACCTGGTTTTCACATGGAAGCTATGGATCCACACTCAGGTCCTTATCCTTGTGTTGAAGGTACTTAACCTCTCAAAATCTCCACCAGTTGGCCAATGCCATGAGTTCTTATGTTGGCCAGAGAAAACAGACATTCAGTTCATCCTGGTTCTTAAGCACTTGGGACAATATTTGGAAGGAGGTCTGTTTAATCACTGCCCTAGCTTGAATTGGTCATATTCAAGATATTTTCTACAAGAATTTTACATGTTCTCCAAATATAACACATAAAGGACTAATTCATGATTAAAAGCATACAAGCCTGTCCTGTTATAAGAAATAGTTCACAGGGTTAAGAAAAAATCCCTTCATTAAATAAAGATTGTATCTACACACACAAAGAATCCTTTGTTGTTGTTTTTTTCATAGTGCTTATTCATATCCCTGGGTTTTTTTTTAATAGTAATTTAAAAGTTACCAGTAGAAAATATATTGTGTGAGTTTTCCAAAGTAATATGAAATAGAAGGATTTATCTAGTCATTCCATTTACATATTCATGAATGTATAATCATTCACTAATCCCTTTTATCAAATTTTATGTATTTTGTCATTGTTCTTTTCACTTGGACAATTAAACACCATGTAAGATGCAGATTTTGCCCCTATTAAGAAGAGAGTACTTCCAGGTCAATTAAGCAATTAAAATAAGGCAAAGAAAGTAACGGCTGATAAGATGTTTTGAAATATCACTCTTTTCAATGTAATTTTTTTTTAAACTGCAGTGCTCTAGTAGAAAAAACCCTGCAAGCTTCTATCCTTTGTTTCAACAAAAAGTAAAATCAAAACAATGGAAAAAACCCTACATGCCTGTGCAGCATGAATCTTAAAGGGACTTATTAATAAAAACAAACCTGAGGCCAGGTATTGGGGTGAATGCTGGAAGATCAGAAAAGCAGAACAAGCCACAGCTTCCTCACCTTGCCAATTTCTCAGCTGATCTTGTTTCCTCAGACTGGAAGCCTCTCAGTCCTCATCCTGAATGAACCTCAGCTGAACTGCTGCTTGAAAGCCTGAAAACTTAAGCAGCCAAATGCTTCTAGTTTCTGGTTCTCATGCCTTATATATCTTTCTGCCATCACTCCCTGGGATTAAAGGTTTATTTTCTGGGATTAAAGGTGTGAGTCACGATGCCTGGCTGTTTCCAATGTGGCCTTGAACTCACAGAGATCCAGAGGTATTTTTAACTCTGGAATGCTGAGATTAAAGGCGTGAGTGCCACCATTTTCTAGCCTCATTGTCTAGTGGCTTTTTTGTTCTCTAACCCCAGATGAGTTTATTGGGGTACACAATATTTTGGGGAATACAATTCTACCATATGCCTGCAAGTCCTTTAAAGATTGATTAGATCTATGACTGCTTGGCCTGTGGGATTGTGTAATATACCTATAACATGATTATATTGTAATAAGCAAAAATGTCTCCCATTTTATTTAAGACATATGCTGGGGGCATTATCAGTCTTAATTTGTACAGGTATTCACATGGTGGCATAACTTCTTGTAGGTGTATAATCACAGAATCAGGTTTTCAGAACTAACTCACGGGAATTGCCCACCAAAATCCTGAATAGGTTTCAATGGCATGGTGTACATACTTTTATCTTCCAAATTCTGTGAAATGAAACACATCCATCTGCTTCTTTGTATACCTTTTGGATTGCTTCCTGTGGGCAATGGAGTTTGGTTATAGAAGGAACAAGTAGGATATTTTCTTACAATTTCCTTGACTTGTTGCCAAGTAATAGAGAAATCCTTCTTCAAAACCTTGCTATTTACATGATGTTTCTCATGAAATTCTGAGGCTTCTAGCACATTTCCTATTAGTAACTGATCAATCTCATCATTACCTTGTGCTAGAGGTCCTGGCAGGCCTGTATGGGATTTGATGTGAGTTATACATAAAGGATGCTTCCTATTCCTGATTATTTCTTGTAACTGAATAAATAACAAGGTTAATTCTGACTCATCAGAGATAAATTCTGTAGTCTCAATGTGTAATACCGCTCTTTCGGCATACTGAGAGTCAGTAACTATGTTGAGAAGTTCTGAAAAATCCATTAATACCAACAGAATAACATACAATTCTGATTTTTGAACCGAATTATAAGGACTTTGAACCACTTTACTCAAATTTTCTGATTTGTAACCTGCCTTTCCTTATTTTTTGGCATCTGTATAAAATGTAGGGATTCCAGATATGGGTGTTGCAAAAAAAATGCGAGGCAGAATCCAATAAGCTCTCTTTGTAAGTTAAATTCTATCACTTTTAGGATACTTGCTGTTAATCTCCCCCGAAAAATTACTGCAAGCTCTTTCCAAGGTTCACTTTCTGCCCATAATTTGTCAGTTTCATCTTCAGTTCAAGGTACTATAATTTCTGCTGGGTCTATTCCTGCTAATTGACAAAGTCTCAATTTTCCTTTTAAAATCAAGTCAGAGATCTTTTCCACATAAGTTTTTATTTTTTTACTCTGTTTATTTGGTAGAAATATCCATTCCAATATAATATCTTCCCTCTGCATTAAAATGCCTGTAGGAGAATGCCTAGAAGGTAAAATAACCAAAATGTAATCCAGCTATGATCTACATGACCCAAATGTCCTTCCTGTACTTTATTTTCCACCAAGGCCAATTCTCTCCTTCATCTGATAATTCTCTTGAAATATTTAAGTCCTTATCCCCTTCTACAGATTTGAACAAACTACTCAGTTCATCACTTTTTACCCCATCAATAGTTCGTAGATGGGAAATGTCTCTGAATAATCTTTGAAAGTCATTAAGAGTCCGTACTTGATCACTCCTAATTTGCACCGTATGGGGTTTAATTTTCTGTAGACCTATTTTACATCCTAAGTAATTGATAGAATCTCCTCTTTGTATCTTTTCAGGAGCAATTTGTGATCCACAAAAATGCAAAATTTTCTTTACTTCTTCAAACATTCTTTCTAAGGTATCTCCATTTGAATCAGCTAGTAAAATATCATCTATGTAATGACAAATTATAGATTTAGGAAATTTATTACATATTGCTTCCAATGGCTGCCACACAAAATATTGACACAGGGTTGGGCTATCTAACATTCCCTGTGGGAGAACTCTCCATTGACATCTCTTAACCAGCTGAGAGTTATAAGGAGGCACCATGAAGGCAAATCTTTCTCGTTCTTTTTTTTTGTAAGGGTACTGAGAAGAAACAGCCTTTTAAATTGATAACTAGAAGACGCCATCCTTTAGGTAACAAAGTAGGCAAAGGAATTTGAATTCTGCCAAGACTGGGTAAGATAGTCTTTCAAAATACCTGCTTCTGAAAATGGTCTAACAGATACTCTAGGCCTATAGCCAATTTTAATGCACCAACGATACTGAGAAATTTTAGTTGACTGTCCAGGCTGCCAGCTGTCTCTATCTACTCTCACAAGACTCCCAAAAGTTGCTTGTGTCCTTCTCACTATTCTCAGTTATTATTATATTCCTTCTCAGGTCTTTGATGGGATTGAAGACTAAGAGTTATAGTTACAATATTCTTGTACCTTAGCTAGAACATAGTAAATATTAGATTCAGGTTTTTCAGGATAGGACTTCTTTTGGAAGGATCTCTGTAACATGCTATTTACCTATGCTCCAGACTTCTCTGGATTTTAGTATGTGTCTCTCATTTGGTATTGTTCTTGTTGCTTGTAGTTCCATCTTGTATAGATCATTAATCATTCCTATTGTATATAATTTTTTATTAGGTTAGAATTTTCTTATTTAGACAAAAGGGGGAGATGCAGTGGGTAGCTGTTCCAGCTTTGACATTGAAGCACTGCCCCTAGTGAGATAGCAGGACTGCCTCACCTGCCTATCACCTGCCTTTGGTGTGTGGCCAAGAAGATACTCTTTAAGACCTGAGATGCCTACATGTGGGCTCTCTGGGCTCCTCGTGATCCTGGATGCTGGATTGCAGACCAAGTCAGAGTTCTCCAGAGAACCATGCTGGACTGCATTTCATCTCTCCTTGATCCTGTAACTGACCTCTTATTGGTTGTAAGTTACCCCTGAAATAAACCACTTTTAATTACCAGTTAAACTACATGGAATTGCCTCATTAATTGCTGCTATAGATAATAGATAGATAGATGATAGATTATGATAGATAGTAGATAGAGGATGATGATAGATAATAGATAGGTAGTAGATGGGTAGATTATGCATAGATAGATAGACAGATAAATAGACAGGAGGGATAGAAAAAAGAAGGTAAAAAATGACAGATGCTTTACTTAAAGATTATTCATCTTACTATTTGCATAATATTACAGTTCTAAATAAAAGTTCATTTATGAGTTTCATTCTTGAAACACAAGGTAGGGAATGTAGAAACTTGTACCTTATTTTAAAAAGCCTAAGTTGTGGTTAGAACAACTTGGTGGACAGAGCAATAGCTTCACATAATCTCATGGGAGAATAAAGCATATAATATCTTGATTCTAATACTAAATCTGTATATCCTAGCATGTGCAAAGAGAAACCAATAAGAATCATCTAATCTTCAGATCTATGTTAGAAATGGACAGTCTTTTATATAAACCATACTATCGTACAATTAGCAGAATCAGTTGTCCAAATAAGAGGGACTCAGAGGCAATGGACTGTGGGAGTTAGTGACCAATTCTCCTGCTGTAATCATGAAATTCTGGCATCAACAGTCATCATCTCTCTACATGAGGTTCAGGAGACTGTGTCAAATTCCTTTATGTTTTGGAATTCTCCATTTAAAATAAAAGGACACACTATGTACTTTGCAAGTGTGTCCTGGGGATACAGAGATTCAAAATTTCTCAATTGAAAACAGAAACTATGGCAATAATCACATGGCAAATGCCATATGTTAGTTGTTGACTTCCATACATGGTAAAGGACACTTTCGTTTCCTGATGGGAGATACAGTGAAATATAATGTTTAGAAAACACTTCATGGTTCAACAAACTTTAGTTTAAAAAAGGATGAATTTTTCACAAAACATTATTTGGTTTCCTATCTGATTGAGCTAAGCAAATACTCAGTTTAATAGAGAGATAAAATTTATCCATGTCTTCCTTCAGCTTATAGACTGTGTACTGGATAGTTTCATAATAACTTAACAAAAGTTAGATTCACTTAGGAAGAGGGACTCTCAGTCAAGTAAAATCTTCTATAAGACTGATATGTAGGCAAGTCTGTAATGTGTAATTTCAATAGTGATTCAGGTCAGTGTACCCAGAACATATGTGGTCTCAGCCTAGGACTGAGCGGTGCTATAAGAAAGCAGGCTGAGAAAGACATAGGGAGCAAGCCAGTAAGCAGCATGTCTCCATAATCACTAATTAAGCTTCTGCCTCTAGGTTCCTGCCCTGTGTGAATACATGTACTGACTTCCTTCAAGGATAGAGTGTGATGTGGAACTAGAAGCTGAAATAAACATTTTCCCATCCAAGTTCCTTTTGGTCATGGAGTTTTTTACAATTAAAACTTTCTGAGAGTTTTGACTATTATAGGATACTCAGAATTATACATCAGGGACAATAAATTGTCATCAATGGACAGAAGTCCTTTATATTATTTTACTTGATAATCAGAGTGAAAAAATGTATAAAAATATAAGAATAGTTTTGTTCACAGAAGAATGAAAAGAACTAGGCATATTTCAACTTTGTATAAAAGTTATGATAGACAATAATTACTTTTCAATTTGAAAAATAATCATAATTACAGATTATTGAATGGAATGCATATTATTGCTTTAATAATAAATGTTCAATATATCTTATAACTATAGTTTATTTACATAAATAAACTATAGAATTAGTAAAATTTGCATCTATGTTTTATGGGAATAGTGTTAATATTTGCTATTTTTATGGCAAATATAGAAATATACTTTTAAAAGATCTACTTTTGTTTAACTATGTTCTTACAGTATATGTTCTTGCTTTGATACACAGGCAATCTATATAACCCAATCTGGCCTTAAATCTATGATTCTCCCACCTTACTTTCTGAGTGAGTCATTTCAACACATAATTAAGATAAACTTTTGAAGCTGGCTATGGTGACTCATGCCCAAAATCCTGGCAAAGAGAAGGGTGAAGCAGGAGGATTGTTTTGAGCATGTGGCTAGTCAGTGCGACACAGTGAATCACAGAGCTTCAGGGCTAGAATGTAAGACCCTTTCTTTGACAAAGAGCCTTTAGATTGTTCACTTCTGAATAATGTCAATGTGGTATGTGCATAATTTCTCCAGGAATTCTTAAACTACGTGGTGATTTTTAAATTGTTTTACATTTTTGTTAAGAACAAATGAGAGAATAGTGACCAGTAGTATACATTATTACAAAAACAAAAGTATATGACTAATTATCTTGTACTTGCCTCAAGTTTCTCTCTTCCTACAATTTGAAGCCATATCCAATCTTCATAGTCCTATGCTTAAGTGATGTGTACCAAATACAAACCCCAACAGCCTGACTTCAGAATTTTCAAGTATCAGTTGCAAACGGCAACAAATTCCAGACTTAAGCATCATTTATTGTAGTCTTTGCAGCAACACGATGAAACAGGGTTTCTCTGTGTAGTTTTGTTTCCTGTCCTGGAACTCACTCTGTAGCCTAGGCTGGCCTGGAACTCACAGAGATCCACCAAGTGCTGGGATTAAAGGCCTGTGCCACCGCCACCCAGCTTAGGTCATTGATATATGAAGAAACCAAAGAGTAAGGCTTAAAGACATGCCAAGATAATTTTCTCTGGATAAAAGTGTCTTTCTAAGTGGCAGTCAGTTACACCACAGAGCCTGAGCTCTGACTAGAGAAGAAAAGAAGGAACTTCAGGGCATGCTGCGACACATAAACTGGGATGAAGGTGAATAAAGCCTTCAGTGAGGACAGGAGGGAATCCTGTGAGGCCTGTGACCCAGTTATCAGAATATGGCTGCAGAACTCACCCATGAATGGTAACAGTTCTGCTCTATGGACTGTTGATATGACATTAGATATGAAATTCTAAGAAGATGTCGTATTTACTTTTCTATTGTTATGATAACAAACCAAGACCAAGACAATTTGCAGAAGGAAAGGTTTATTTGGGACTTAGAGCTCAACAAGAATCAGAATACAGCATCATCAGGCTGGGAAGACATGGCATTTGAGTTGTTTCTGAGAACTCACATCTCAATCTACAGTAAGAAAACAGAGAAAGCAAACTGGAAATGATTCTGAGACTTTTGAAATCTCAATGTCTGTCCCCAGTGACACAGTTCCTCTAGCAAGGACACACCTCCTAATCTTCCCCAAACAGTCATCAACTGAGGTCTATGTTAAATGTCTGAAGCTTGTGCTGGGGTGGAGCATCACATTTAAACCATCGTGGTCAGAAAATATTTTTGAGAGGTACATTTTAGTGTATTTCAGAATGAAATTTAGGTCAAGGTCATTTGATTGCAATCACTATGATAATATGTATTTAGGCTGTGTTGATTTCTCAAGTAGCAATCTTCAGTCCTTGGGAGGACCCCAGAAACTTAAACAGCATTTTCATCTTCCTACTTAAGAAACCTCCAGACTTGGATTCACATCATTTCCATGATTTTAATAAAATAAATTTTGTGTATTCATTTATAGTTGTCTGACAGAAATACTCATAGTTCTCTTTTGAACTGAATATAGATTTAAACATTAGCCAAACATATTGGTACAGAAACTATACTCTATGACTGTTTATGAAGCAGTTTATATATATAAAGTTATATAGCACTATAGAATAATCAAAAACATACTTAGCTGAAATCACCTTAAAGTGTAAATGAAATACAAGCCACCCCTTCAAGGAATGTGCCGACTACATATTCATAAATACTAAGGAGACTCAGACTGTTAACAGTGATGGGCAACGGAATCAAAATTCAATTTGAACACCATCAGGGAAAGATAGCCTGTGTAAGCAAACACAAATGAAGATTCTAATTTCATTTGGGCTGTTAGCTGGCAGAAGAGGGGACTCTAATGTTAGATTGGGAGTACTGCTGGTCATAAACAAATGTTGAATTTTTCAGAATTGCATCTAATTAGTTGCCATGCTGCCTCAAAGGTGGATGCCAGTATTAATGAAATATAAGAGTATTAAAAGAGAATACCTAAAACTTTAAAAACAATTATTTGAAAACATTACACACTATTGCTATTGCTTTTTATTCCACCCCGAGGTGGAAGGTAAATCCCTAATGCTGAAGACACCATGAATTTCAGAAACATGGCATACAGGGATATGAGCTGGAAAGAGCTTGTATGCCTCCTTCCCAAGGACAAGATTTTATGGTATGGACGGCACCATTCAAACTCACAAAGGAAGGAAGAGACCAATAGTCTTACTCAGCTATACTGCCTATGAACCACAACAAAAAAGATGCCACAAATAACTCTATAGTACAGCAGTGGGACATATACATAGTTGTTAACCAAACATCTTTCTAATTGGACCTAAGTTCTGCTCATCATGCCAGCTAATGGAAGCCTAGTCAGCTACCTTGGGCTAGTGAACTAATGTATTTTGCAGGACAATGTACAACGACCACTTTGTTAAATCAGAGTATTACCTAACTACATTCTAAATGTTTATCCTTAAACTCATAGATAAGTGGATAAGTGTACTCTTCATCCGTCACCAAGTTAACTTCTTGCAGCAAATGGAGACCACTGAAATGATGAAAACAATTAAATTTAGGTGATCATAACTAGGCTCACACAGTCTAGATTATTCCATCCTTGATGCACAGATGGATATAAAACCTTAATAGACTCAAAGTGCTATGCCTTCACCATGAAAAAAAATATTAGGATAGGTTGAACTTTGCGTAAGCAAGAACACTGTATTGTCATATAAAGCCAAATATCTGTAATAGCAGTATTATAAGCTGTAAATATGCTGGTTAATTTAAAGCATGTTTTAAAAAAATTAAAAATAGCAAGTTGTGAAGGGGTAATATTTTAAATGTAAATGCTTAATATTTGTTTCAGTTTCATATATTAACCTTATTTTTCTTTGCCCTTTCCATTTTAATATTTTCATGCTGTCCAGAATCCTTCCAAGGTGAATGTCAGTTAAGATGATTTAATAAGTGAATATATTTAAAGGTTTTAATAAATAATTTTATGCTATTTTTTCATCTAGTTTTATAATTATGAAATCACTGTGAATATTTATAGCTATTGAGCTTAAGATGTTGCCAGATTCATTATGTATTTTAAGAAATTTTTTAACATTGTGCCAGCCACTCTGCATTTCAAGGTAGCCATATGTTCCTTCCTCGGATTTTTTTTGTTTTTGTTTTTTGAGACAGGGTTTTTCTGTGTAGTTTTGGTGCCTGTCCTGGATCTTGCTCTGTAGACCAGGCGGGCCTCAAACTCACAAGGATCCACCTGGTTCTGCCTCCTGAGTGCTGGGATTAAAGGCATGTGCCACCACCACCCAGCCAGAACCTAGGTTCCACAGCATTTCCATTTCAGAGCATGCTGCAGTGATCCAACTTCATGTACCCATCCTCATCTCCAAAAGATTTACCTAGGTCTCATTTGTGCTATCATCTGGGGACCAGGCTTTTGTGACATAAAAGACTTTGGGAGTGCCTTCCAGATGCAATCCATGACAGGCACAATGATAAGTTAAATGTCTGTATTTCATACACTCTTTTCATATATTTGTGTGCTTGAGTGTAATGATAATAAAGAAAGAAAAGGAGATCATAGACTAGAGAAGTTTGGAGAAGTTACAGAAGAATTTGAATGTTGGGAGAGGGAGTAGCAGAAATGGTAGATTGCAGTATTCACATACAAACCACTCAAAATATAAAAACCAATTATGTTTTGAAAATCATGAAATAAATGGGTAAACAAAATAAAAATATGTAACACTGCTAAGAACATGGTAGATACGTACACTAAAATGAGTATGAGCTAAGAAATCATAATCTTAAAACTTTAAAAAACACACACCTAGACATTATTGTTTAAATGTAAAAGCATAAAAAAGTAGTTTCATAATCAAATACTCAGATGAAAGTATTTATTTATTTATTTATTTATTTATTTATTTATTTATTTATATTTATATCTAGCAGTTATTTAAGAATTCAGGCCGTGAGCATTTTTATTGATCAAAGTGATACACTAAAAATGAAAAGCATATTCTTGGAGAGTACATAATATACTATAAATATTTATGTAAATAATTTGTCTTACAAGTATACATTAGCCTAATATCAACTTATGGAAATACATGGCAGTGGTGATATATATTAAAATTCAATAACATCTGTTCTTCAGCTGGCCTGACAGATAACGTATTTGGAATTGGAGCCAATAAAATTTAATCAGTTCACTTATGGTGCATAAAGCCATGATCCTGTAATTTCAGCTGAGATAGACACTGGAAATGATGAAGATAGCTATTAGTATAATCATCTTTTAAGAAACATGGATGATGTTACTAAAGATCTTAGCATATGCAATACTTTTTAAAGCATTATGCTTATAAATAGATACATGTTCAACCATTGAATATTTCAGAACATAAATTACTGCAGTGTTACATAAAAATAAAATACTTGAAAATATGAGTAGGACTAACTGTGTGAAAAGGAAGACACAGTATTTTCAGTTGGAAAGCAAGTCGAATACTCTGAATGTGGGTCTCCTGGGTTGAGGAAGAGGCAGCATTAAAAGACAAACAAAGAACTTATATTTTGATAATTTGTTTTCTTCTCATTTGTATGAACAATCTACTATGAATTTCAAAGGCAAAGTTTGGAGTAATTTGCTTTACAAATTAGTAGGAATCTTTGTTTATAATTTTAAGAATCAGTATCATGCTGGGCAGTGGTGGCACACGCCTTTAATCTCAGCACTCGGGAGGCAGAGGAAGGTGGATCGATCTCTGTGAGTTCAAGTCCATCCTGCACTACAGAGTGAGTTCCAGGAAAGGCACAAAGCTACACAGAGAAACCCTGTCTCAAAAACAAAACAAAACAAAACAAACAAAAAAAAATCAGTATTGTTTATTTCAGCGGGTGACTCAGGATTCTTTTAGACATGTGCTGTCAGAATGACACTAGCTGTAACCCTGGCCCATGCCAAATTACCTAGAACTCAAAATCTAACTGAGCTGTATGAGAACATCCTTAGTGATCTAGACTTAGAATAATAAACACACAATGTGCTTTATCCAACCTTGGTTTCAATAATTCTCGCTCATATAAACCCTCCTCTTTCTCGCAAATTAGACTCCGTGAGCTCCAGGGCCTAGCCATGGATCTCTGCATCCAGATCCCTCAGTCGTTGGATGGGGTCTCTGGCATGACAATTAGGGTGTTTGGCCATCCCATCACCAGAGTAGGTCAGTTCGGGCTGTCTCTCTACCATTGCCAGCAGTCTATTGTGGGGGTATCTTTGTGGATTTCTGTGGACCTCTCTAGCACTTTGCTTCTTCCTATTCTCATGTGGTCTAAAGCACAGGGACAAATAGCCAAACGAATGGAAACATATGAACTATAAACCAATGGCTGAGGGGCCCCCAACTGGATCAGGCCCTCTGAATAGGTGAGAGAGTTGATTGGCTTGATCTGTTTGGGAGGTATCCAGGCAGTGGGACCAGGTCCTGTGCTCATTGCCATGAGTTGGCTGTTTGAAACCTGGGGCTTATGCAGGGTCGCTTGGCTCAGCCTGGGAGGAGGGGACTGGACCTGCCTGGACTGATTTTACCAGGTTGATCTCAGTCCTCAGGGGAGGCTTTGCCCTGGAGGAGGTGGGAATGGAAGTTGGGCTGGGGGGAAGGGGAGAGGGGCAGGAGGGGGGATAACAAGGGAATCCGTGGCTGATATGTAGAACTGAATTTTATTAAAAAAAAAAACAAAAAAAAAAACACGTAATGAAACCCAAACTCTGGTTCTGTGGGACTGCTCCCTGAAAGGATGTGTATCACTTATCACTTTCAGTCATACATTATCCTTTTCTGGAAGACAACTATCATTTGAAAAAATCACAAATCTTACATCAATAAACTATTTCTATAAATATATGTAGCATAAAGCGTGCTTTAACAGTTTTACTTGTTTTTTATTGGAAAAAGAGATCACTATGGTAGGCAAAATTCTCAGATGGCTTTGCATTTTTGTTCAGATGTCCAAGTTGTAAGGAAACACATTTGCTTGATTGCTCTGTGGGGCTGGTGAATATGATAGACTTTCCCGTGAATGGACTATTGTATGCAGAGATTGTTTTTTTTTTTGGGGGGGTGGGGGGCTGGTAGTTTGGTTTTTCAGATACACTTCAGGTTGTGAGAAGACAATTATTCTGAGTGAAACTATCATGATAGATCAGATGAGACAGTAAGAAAAGTTGGAGATATTGAAAGGTGAAGAATGTAATATAAGTCTATACATAGCAAACTGTCAAACTGGCCAGAGCTCTACATGCCAGTCTGTGGTAAGGCCTTATAGAAGCTGGGAGTCGCCCTAAGCTGATAACTAGAAAGTAGAGATCTCAACCTTTCCAACACAAGGGATTCACTTCTGTGCCAGGTAATGAGCTAGATAGGATTGTGAGTCTCAGATGAGAGTGAAGGATTGTAAGTGTCCGATGAGAGTGCAGCCCCACACTTTCATTTTACTGAGTTGATCTGTAGAACCATTCAACAAAGACTGAAATAATTGATTAGAGACTGAAATAAGCAACTGAGTGTTGAAATTTCTTACACCAAAATAAAAGAGCTAATATAGTTACTTTAAGGCCCTGTGAATTTTCATCAATCATTATAGATGATGAAATAGCAATGAATTCAAATGCAACAGTACTATTTTAGGAGTTAGCATCATTTTTAATATGCATGGATTTAAATAACCTAGGAGCCATGCCTCTGTGTATCTTTGAGAAGGAATTGGAATGAGCTGGTTTACCCCATCAAATATGATTGGAAGTAGAGGCTGAGAATTCGACATGTAAGATCATCTTTCACTACATACTGATATATATATATATATATATATATATATATATATATATATAAAGTTGATGGATTAGAATGATTCACAGGATGTTGTACATCTAATCCAATAATGCCTGGCTGTTAATGGACAATCCAGTAATCTTGTAGTTGCTCAATCCACCAGGCTAAATGTTTCTGGAGGGCTTCTCTCCAGGTTCTACCAAGCCCCACAGTCCCACAATCCACGTGTAAAATAATCACTCAGACGCTTATATTACTTATAAACTGTAATGGCCGTGGCAGGCTTCTTGCTAGCTGTTCTTATATCTTAAATTAACCCATTTCTATAAATCTATACCTTGCCACATGGCTGGTGGCTTACCGGCGTCTTTACATGCTGCTTGTCCTGGCGGTGGCTGCAGTGTCTCTCCTCCTTCTTCCTGTTTTCCCAATTCTCCTCTCTCCTTGTCCCGCCTATACTTCCTGCCTGGTTACTGGCCATCAGTGTTTTATTTATATAGAGTGATATCCACAGCAGCTAAATGTCTAAGCTCCTCTTCAGTATATGCTGGAATCCCAAAAACCTAAAAACCAGGTACTAATGCCAGTGAAGAGATGGACTTGCTAGCACAAGGAAAGCAAGCAGTCGAATATGAATGCTTCCTTCTGCCACATCCTTATATCAGTTTCCTGCAAAAGGTGTGGTCCACATCAGAGTGGGTTTTCCCAGCTGAAAAGATATGGATTAAAAATATGTCTTCCTACTTCAAATATCCAGATTAGAAGTGGATATTCCTACTTCAAATTAAGCAAACATCCCTCACAGGTATGCCCACAATTTTTGAGGTTCAGACATAGTAAAATTAACAACCAAAAATGGCTATCATGATAGTAGGTCCAGGGCTGGCCTTGTTTATAGGAGATTCAGTCAAACAAAACAAAAATAAAAAAGAGAAAAATAGGATATCATATGGATCCATTCTTCCATCTCTCTTTTTCTTCTAAGTGTGGCCAGCCACACTTATTCTAGCCATCATAAACTCCTAGCAGTGGACCTTAAATTTGTGAGCTAAAATAAAACAATTATCCTTCAAGATACTTCTTCCAAAATATTTAAGCAGAGTACAAGAAGATATGTTCACCATCTCCTCCTTGTAGACATGCAGTGCTGAACCTTTGTCAGGCTACACACAAATATACTATTGTAAAACTAGAAATTAAGAAAGAAATGGTGAATATTTTTCCTAATAAAATAGAGCCCATGTGTGATCTAGAGAACAATAGCCATATTTAGCAACAGTAAATCGAAGAAAAAGTGTTGACATTTTTAAGACTATACAAACTGCCTGTGAAGTGGAGAACAATAACCTCTGACTTTATTTTAATAACACCTTCAATAGGTTTATACTTGGTTCTTTATTCTTCAATTTTTAAATTGTTTTTGCTAATTTAGTATTTATTTTTGTACTTGTGAAAAAATACAACTACTTAATTTTTCAGTGTTAAATGTTGGAAAACAGGCAAGAGTAAAATTAGTAATGTATCTTCTTATTTAATATATAGCTTTCATTTATATATAATTAAAAATAGTCAATACAAACATTATTACACATTCATAGAAAGTTCATTCTGCTTTCTCCTAATGAGAATAGAATGGACATCACTCAAACATGATAATAAAATGAAAAATATATAAAAATCACAATTTTCTTTTTTGTTATCCCAAAAGTGAAAAACTAAAGGACAACCAATATCTAAGGAGGATAACATTTCTAAGAACTACTGAAAATAGGAAAAGAAACAAAGAATGTATTTATTTGCATGCTACCTTCGTTAGTAAGAGGATGCAATTATTGCTGCAGAAAAAGACGTAAAATTTGTCTGCCTGGCAAATGCATGGAACTAGAAAAAAAAAATCAACCTAAGTGATGTAACTCAGATCCAGAAAGACAAACACAGTATGTATTCACTCGTAAGTGTATAGTAGATATAAAGCAAAGAATAACCAGACCACAGTCCACAGTTCCAGAGAAGCTAGGTAACAAGGAGGACCTTAAGAGGAACACATGGATTGGCCTGGGAAGGGGAAATAAATGAGATCTCCTGTGTAAACTGGGGGTGGGGGAGGAGAGTAGAGTGAGAGTATGCAGGATGGGAACATGAAGGATCAAGATGGTCCAGTTGTGGGAGAGACAGAGAGGGAGAGCAAGGAACAGGTATCTTGATAGAGGGGGGTCCTTTTGCGGTTAGGGAGAAACCTGGTACCAGGAAAACTCCCAGGAATCCACAAGGATGATCCCAACTAAGATTCCTAGCAATAGTGGAGAGGGTGCCTGAACTGGCCTTCTCCTGTAATCAGATTGGTGACTACCCTTACTGTCATCATAGAACCTTCATCCAGCAACTGATGGAAGCAGATGCAGAGATTCACAGCCAAGCACTTGGCCCAGCTCCAGGAGTCTAGTTGAAGAGAGGGAAGAGGGATTACATGAGCAACAGGGTCAACACCATAAAAGGGAAATCCAAAAAGACAACCAACTGACAAGAGCTCATGGGAGGTCATAGCTAGCAAGCCTTTCTGCATGTGGATGACAGTTGTGTAGCTTGGCCTGATTTGGGGGCCCCTACCAGTGAGACCAGGATCTGTCCCTGGCAAGTGAGTTGGGTTTTTGGAGCCCCCTCCCTATGGTGTGATGCCTTGCTCAGGCTTAATGCAGGAGGAAGGAGCTTGGTTCTGCCTCAACTTGATATGCCATGCTTCATTGATTCCCACAGGAGGCCTTACCCTCTCTAAAAAAATGGATGGGGGGGGATGGATAGAAAAAGTGGGGGGAAGGGATTGGAGGAAAGGATGGAGAGAATACTGATTGGCCTGTAGAATAAATAAATTAAAAAAAAAAAACTTTCCTGTCTTTATGAAAAGGGGACCAACACACATGTTTAATATATTAATTTTCATATAAAATATTTACTTTTGGAGTATTAATGTTCTATCATTTATGTGTATATGCCTGGGCATACCAGGTGTCTACAGAGGCCAGAAGAAAGTGCTAGATTCCCTTGGATTAGACTTACAGGTTATTAACAACCAGGTGTGTAATGAGAACCCAACCTCAGTCCTCTGCAGAAACAGTAAGTGTTATTAACTGCATTGTCCATCTCTCTGGTTCTTATATATGAAATTTAAGAAGATGGAAATGTCAATCACAGTCGTAAAATTGTCAAGAAAAACCAGTGGGACTAAACAACTATAGAATACATAAATATACATAAATATACCTGTTGTATAAAAAACACTAAAACAAAAATCATATCAAAATCCAGCAAGAGTAGAATGTACATATATGTCCATATGTGCATAAAATTGAAAATAAATGAAGCATAATTTACATATATCTTGTTGCCTAAAACTTATTTTGCTTAAATGAACCATATGACTTTTCTCTTTTTATAAATAATGTATATATTTCTATTTATTTTTATAATTATTATTTTAATATTTTTTCAAACAATAAACTTTTTATTTTACTCCACTTCCAACTCCTCTTATATCCTCTCAATATAAAAGTTGCTTCTAGCCGGGCGGTGGTGGTGCATGCCTTTAATCACAGCACTCGGGAGGCAGAGCCAGGTGGATCTTTGTGAGTTCAAGGCCAGCATGGGCTATCAAGTGAGCTCCAGGAAAGGCGCAAAGCTACACAGAGCAACCCTGTCTCGAAAAACCAAAAAAAAAAAAAAAAAAAGAAAAAGAAAAAAACAAACATACAAACAAACTAGTTGCTTCTATGTATAAAATGGAGTACTGAAATTTTTGAAGAGGTGACTCACAGCAAAAATAACCTCAGTGATCTCAGATTTTATATTTGTGTTCACTATTATGAAAATCTTTCTCATTGTAAACATCTAAATATTCCTTGATGTTTGCTAGGTTGATAGAACATTATTATTCTAATTTTATTTAAAAGAAAATAAGGTACAAATTCATTGTTTTCTGCTATAAATCCTCATCTTATTGAAATAAGTACATTTGTAAATGCAATGTTTTCACAAAAAAATAATGCAACTAACAGAATTTTGTATGAGATTTAAATGCTTTCAAACTTTTATAGATACTTGCTCTGTACAAGTTACAATTTTAACTTTTAAAAGCATCACTTTAATTACTTATTGATAATGAGTGAAGAATTAGAGACTAGAACCAGGAACCAACTTCAAATTACCAAGAACATGGAAGATTACCAATATAATGTTTGAGTGTCTTTAAATTGTTATAAATACTTGAAAACTAACAAGAGGCATGAAATTAGACCAGTAACATATAAAGCATGAAATGGTAATTGATATACTCTCTCGATAATACATATTTATATATGTGTAGTTAGGGGAACAACAGCTTATGTTGTATATCCAGAAACATCTTTCCTCTAATCCCTACTTCATTCCATGCTAATTACATCTTAATGTGATGGGTTTATGGATGATTTTCTTATCCTTTTAAATGCGCTTAGGGTACATTTGGAAACTCTATTCTGAGTGTACATTACTACACAAAACCTAATTAGAGCAATGAGCCTATGTTGGACATATACAAAGTTACTAAGTTTTCTCTACAATTCCTCATTTTTTAAAGTAGGTAATTATTAATCATTACATTTGAATAATTAATTAAGCATTGATTTACCAAAGAAAAATTTATTATATTTTCGCCCTGCTTTTTGTTGAGAGATGGAAGAAATATCAAAGAACAAAAAAGATCTTATACTGAATTTTAATGTAATCGTTTTAGTAATTTACATTTACATCTGAGTCATTGTATTTGTGTTGGAATGTTTCTAGATGAGGCCTTCATATGATCTTCAAGAAATTTTATAAAGAGACCCACTGTCAACTCTAGCCTTCCTTATAATTTATTTTGACATTCTATGAATGAAGTAGTCATTTAAAAAATACAAATTTCATTATAAAAATATACTATTTTATTTCCTTAAAATAGTATGATTAAAGCTATCACATGCTACTTAATATTTTTAAGGATTTGTTTTATTTTATTTGTGTGTGTATGTGTGGATGTCTGTGTGTGTATGTATCTATGTTTCAGTATGTGTTTTCATGTACAAGTGTTCCCATCTGTACAGTTTTGTGCTCATCAAACAGGTGCCTTTGAAGGTCTGAAGAGGGCATTAGATCCCTTCAAGAGGGGCATTAGAGAGTCCCTGCATGTGGGTGTTGGACCCGAACTTTGATTCTCGTGACTGAGCAAGAAGTCTTTTTTTTCTTTATTAAGAAATTTTCTACTCTTTCCACATGTTATCCACAGTCCCCCGCTCCTCCCTCCTCCCTCCCCCCAGCCCTCTTTTGCAAATGAACCCACATCTCCATATCCCCCAGTCGAGGTCTCCCATGGGGCCTCTCCCAGCACACTGAGCCTAGGCAGGTCCAAGCCCCTTCCCACTGCACCAAGGCTGAGGAAGGTGTTACACCACAGGCACCGGATTCCAGAAGGCTACCCATAGACCAGAAACAGATCCCGATCTCCCGACCCCCAAACAGTTTGAGCCAAACAACAGTCTTCCATATCCAGAGGGCCTAGTCCAGTCCCATGGGGGCTCCACAGCTTCCAGTCCATAGTTCATGGGCTTCCACTAGTGTGGCCAGTCATCTCTGCACGTCCTCCCATGATGATCTCGATGTCCCTCGCCTGCAGTATCTCTCTTCTCTCTCATCAATTGGATTCCTGAAGCTCAGCCAGGAAACAATTCTGAGATAACATCTTACACCTGTCAGAATGGCTAAGATCAAAAACACTGAAGACAGCTTATGTTGGAGAGGATGTGGAGAATGGGGAACACTCCTACACTGTTGGTGGGAATGCAAACTTGTACAGCCACTCTGGAAATCAGTATGGCGGTTTCTCAGATAACTGGGAATAAGCCTTCCTCAAGACCCAGTTATACCACTCTTGGGCATATACCCAAGGAATGCTCAATCATACCACAAGGGCACTTGCTCATCTATGTTCATAGCAGCATTGTTTGTAATAGCCAGAACCTGGAAACAACCTAGATGCCCTTCAACTGAAGAATGAATAAATAAAATATGGTATATATACACAATGGAGTACTACTCAGCAGAGAAAAACAATGTTATCATGAAATTTGCAGGCAAATGTATGGATCTAGAAAATATCATCTTGAGTGAGGTAACCCAGACTCAGAAGGACAAACATAGTATATACTCACTCATAAGTGGATACTAAATGTGAGGGAAGGGATGGCTAGACTGCAACCCACAACTCCAGAGAAGTTAGGTAACAGGAAAAGACCCTAGGAGGGACACATGGATGATCCTGTGAAGGAGAAGTGGATGAGATCTACATGAGTGAACTCGGGGCGGGGGGGTGAGGGTGCCAGAGGGCAAGGAGTGAGGGATGAGAACATAGGGAAATGGGAGTGTCAAGCAAGAAGTCTTCTTAACATGATTGCCTGTTCTCCACTTAATCTTCACAGGAAACAACAGACAGGGGATGTCTTCCCAGGCTTTAATGTAGGCAATGACAGGCAAGAGAAAATAACTTCCCCAGGAAAGATTCCCCAATTGATTATCTAATACCAAGTTGTTATCCCTGAAATTACAATGGGTTGAGCAGATTATGTTCATATATATATGGAATATATTATAATTATAAATATTTATAATAAAAATTAAAGAAAATTAGGCATCAGGCTATGCATTTGAGAGCAAGCAGGGGTAGTTACATAGGAGTAACTGGGGGGAGATTAAGAGGAAAATGATGGAAATACATTTTGATTAAAAACTAAAAAAATTATTTGGTTTTGAATTTTATATACAAGATATGAAGCTTAATCATGTCTGTTTGATGGGACTGAGAATCAACATGAAACAAGTCTCTTGATATGTCTGTGAGGGAATTTCTAGATTGGGTTATCTGAGCCGGAGACACACACTAATTGTGCTTTCATAGTTCCATTGCCTGGAAACCTCGACTGAATAAAAGTGAAGAAAGCAAACTGAACAGGAGCATTGTATTGCATTGCATCCATGTCTCCATGTTTCCATTCACTGGGTGCTGTATGACCAACCTCATAATGGGATGATCTCTTAAACTGTGAGCCAAAGTCAGTTCTACCTTTCTTTAGCTTGCTTCTGTTGAATATTTTTCCAGCAGTATGTATAGTAAGCAGCAAAACCACAGGCCAACTGTGTAAAGAGAAGGACCCTCACAGTTGTTTACCTACTACTCTTTTCAGAACATGCTTGCTTCATTTCTGTTTTCACTCACTGCAGGTTTAAATTTGAACACAGTTGCATGGAAACGGTCTGTGAATCCTTATCTTTGCTTTGTTATCAGCAGGTTACTGTAGTAAACAAATCATACTTAATGTGGGACATTGAAGAGACAATGAGTAAGTATATGGCTGTGGATCTTTCTAGACTTAAACAAAGGTAGAGATCTATAAACTTGAGAAAGTCATTTGCAGTGTTGGTAAAGTATAGGAATTCCAGGAGGTCAGGGTAGAAGACATGCATGTTATGCATGTTATGTTAGCAGAAAATTGTGTAAATGTTGACTCAGCTTCCAATAATTCCTGAATTTATTTCTTATAGCACATAATTTCTAATTTTGTAGATAATTTGATATAACTATGCATTATAGTTATCTAAAATATAAAACAGTTTTTATAATTTGTATGTATGTATATCATATATGTACACATTTATACATACATATATATAATTACATATATATATATAATTCTGTGAAAATATCTTGGCTGAATCATTTCTCTCTGTTTACTCAGAAACAATTGTGTATGTAGGTATCAAATAAAAAAATCAAACAATGTATTATTTAACAAATTAGGAAAGAGGAAATTTAATTCTAGAAAATTTATAGGAATAAGTACTAGCGGTGTTTAGTTTCTAATGGTAGATAAGTAACCAACAGGTTCAGGTATACATTTGCAATGTGGATTATTCTGCAACCTTAGATTATAATTTTAGATTACTTATAGAACAGTGATAATCACATTGGTTTATTTTAGAAAGTTTTAACGAGCAGGTAATTGTTTTAGGGGAATTCAGTTGTTCCAGGAGGGGGATTGTGAACAATAGGATAAAAGCATATTTCTTACAGAAAATTTAGTAAAAGTGTGAATCACAAAAACAAAAAACTTACCCAACTTTACGTGTTTCCTAGCTATCACCAAAATCAGAATTCTGAAATAAAGCATGTAGAGCAAGGACTGAAGTCAAATGAACCAGGAAATCAAGATCATCAACACCATCATGTAAGTCATGTGACTCTACAAGCGGCAAGGGGTGTTTCAAACCTTGTCTGGTATATGAAACTGAAAAACAATAGGACATTGTTGGTGTGCACTTAAAATTTAATTGGACAGTGTTTAATATAAAATATTGTCTGAGAGTAAAAATGAGAAGGGCTCTGGCAAGGATGATTATGGCTTTCGTGTGAGTGGTTGTAGTAGTGGTAGGATCCCCTAGAGTTAAAGGTTAGAAGAGGATTTGTGATTGTCTGAGTGTGGTACTCAAGAATGATATCTCACTTACTGATATGTTCCACTAGGTAAAGACAATGCGTTTACATCAACAAATTTTATGATAAAATTTTATTGAAAGAAATGTTTTCTTTTGAGTTATGTTAACTTTAGAAATCACAGGCAACTAAGTGTTCTAAATTATATTGTGATCATCAATTTTTCTCTCTACCTTATCTTGTCATAAGAAGGAAAAATTCTTGCAAGATTATTCTACTAGTAAGTACTGTTTTTAAACACATTTAGAAATGCAGACTGTCTTTTAATGAATATAGCATCTTGAGAAAGATGAAAACTTATAGCTTTTAAGTCTGAAGAAAACAATGGGTGGAGACCTCACACACTTTTTAAATTTTCATTTTAAATGTTTTGGTTTATCTATTTCATACAGTTCATCTGAAAACATAGTGGAAAGTGATCATAAGGGCCAGACAAAGTACAAATATCTTGATAGTAAGTTTTCTTTATGAAATAAAGAATGCATGACTCAAGAATAAAAGTGAATAAAGATAATCAAGATGTAAACATACATACATGCATGTACTCATGTTCTGTGTGTGTATGTGCATTTGTGTGTGTATGCATAGATTGAGCCACCCTATGAACCTATGAGATTATAATTTTATTCAAGTTATAACAAAAATTCAGGCTAATATTTTCCCAAAAACATCAAAATGCAAGTAGATATCAAGTATTAAGTGTAGAAATTTGAATCAGTGTTGTCGTTAGGACTAGTAATATCATTGAGACATAAAACCATAAACAGAAGTTCCCAGACAAAAGTCACATACCAACTAAAGATTCTAAAATGTGCATAGACTCATTTGTACACTCTGATTGTGGATTAGATTGTTAGAAGTTTACATGTCCAAATGCAATTATTCTGGCTCAGTACTATCCTATGAAATTATTATAGTTTGCATTGTAATAAGTATATGCTTTTGTGTTTTATATAAACTCCAGGAATATGTTAATACACCATGAGATTGCACTGAAAATAACGATGTATAAGATGTTAAAGATAGAACTCCAACAGTTGTTGCCTGCATTCCTGTGACCCAGGCACCTGATTCCCCACCAATATATTCTCAGTGCTTTGATTTCTGACTTTCTTTTGTTCTGTGACTTTGAAAGTTCACATAACTGCTTCCACATTGGAACATTATTCAGAATAACCTGGATCTTCATTCCTGGGCAAGTCACTAATATTTGAATCGAAATAAAATCTGCCCTTCTCCTTTTACACCAGTTGTGTTTTTTGTGTGAGTATACTAGCACAAAAAGCATTGCTACTATCTAGGTAGTGAGCTGAGTTATCAAAATGACACAAAACCTCACATTCAAATGCTCTCAACTTTGAAACTGAGAAAATAAAATTTAGATTGCTAATTTCATGAAAATCAGCTCCATAATCAAAAGCAGAGACCTAGGATAGCCAGGAAATAGGATTTCAAAAGAAAGAGGATGTGGTGATATTTTATTTGTGCTTTAATAAAGCTTGCCTGGCAATCAGGGGAAAAGGCCAGCCATTTTAAGTCAACAAGAAGTCAGGCAGTACACACCCTTAATCCAATCACTTATCAGGCAGGATGTCTGTGTGCTCAAGGCCATACTAGGGAAGAGAGCCAAGTGTGGTGACACATGCCTTTAATCCCAGTACCAACCATAGGGTCTGGAGTTCTGTACAGACAGATAGTGACAAGGAAGTGAGGTAGCTGGGCTAAAATAGCCAGTGAGAGGGCAGAACAGCAGGGTAATAAAGTGTGGGTAAGACGTGGTGGTAAGGAAGTAGCTCACATTTGGAAGATGATGAGTTGGTGAGGTAAGATTGGCTGGTGGCTTTTCCTACATCCCTGATCTCTCTAAGGCTTTCACCCCTATATTTGGCTCTGTGTTTTTAATTTAATAAGGCCATTTAGAAATTTGTCTACAAGATGACAGTTAATATTTTAAAAAAATTGTTAATAATAAAAAAGAAGAGAACACAGAAAGCCCAGGCTGTAGTTCACAAAAGACCTTGTTAGAGCATCTTTCAGTAGTATGGTTTTTAAAACAACAACAAAAAAGTAGAATGCCGAATAAGTGCAAACTTGTGATTCAGAAGGCTGATTTGAGGCTGTTAGCATGTGTCCCAATGAAGAAATGTTAGAATAAGAGAGATCAAGTTGGGTTTATGTGTATGTGTGTTTTGTTGTTGTTGTTTTGAATATATTTTGTTTGCTTGTTTTACAAATGTCAGGTATAAAAGAAAAGAGAGCCCATAACTCTTACAAGCCTCAAGTCTAGATGTGGGTTTTTGTTTCTAGCAGAATGGGGTACTTGTCTTTGTTAAGGTGTTTATTGCTATCATAAAATATCATGACTGAAAATAGCAACTTAGAGAGGAAAGTATAGTTTTCATCTTATAGCTCTCAGATCATATTTCATCATTGAGGTAAATTAGAAACTCAAGGCAGGAACCTGGGGGTACTATCAATTTCAATGGAATGATAATTACTGCCTTGTTCTCATGGGATACTCAGGCTTCCTTGTACAACCCAGAACCACTTGCTTAGATGTGGCAAAGCCTACACTTAGCAGTTCCCTCCACATAATCATTAGTCAAGAACATGCCCAAATGACTTGCCATAGGACAATCTACTAGAAGTGTTTTCTAGATTGAGCCCCCCCCCCACCTGCTTAACTGACTAGCTTATGCCAAATTGACATAAAATTAACCAATGTGTCATCAGTGGAGGAGAATCTCCCCAGCTCTAAAATGCTTTGTCCAGGCACCATAGGTTAAGTGACAGTTTAAAGCTGAGCTATATCGGAGATCAGAAACAAGGAATAATCATGAGTCAGGGAATAATAATGAATTTAACCTTAAGCAGGTTAAATTCTCCTTGGAGAAAGTTCTAGAGAACAGGAAGAAAAATGATTGACAAGTTGAAATGTGTTGTTGGCATGAGGACACTTCAGGGAAATGCAGCTTTCCCTTCAGTGCCTTGGAGCAGAATCCATCAGCTGAGAAAGCTCTGGAAATTGAAGGCTAAAAGTCTGAAAACAATGAGTAGATTAACCTCTGGAGACATCTATGTACCGTAGAATTCAATGGTATAGACTCCAAGAGTACAGAAGCTCCACTGGGATACTAGAAACACACAGATGCATCATTGTGGCAGAGTGATTAATAGCTAATGGGTTCTGAAATGCAGAGAAGGGACCACCTGGAGAGATCTCAGCACAGAAGTCTTCCTTTCCTCCCAATATTCTGCAAAGACTCCAAAGCCTAGAACATTAGCCTCCATAAAGCAGAACCCAGGGAGTCATGAGAGACTGGGAAGTCCTGTCCATCTGTAAAGCTGCAAAGGTAAGTTTGGCCTGCAGAAGCTGTATACGACGAGATCTACATGAACAGCCTGGTCATGAGTGGGAACAATGAAGGGCGACGGTCGAGGGCAAGAGAGTGGGAGATCCTAGCTGGATCAAGAAAAGAGAGGGAGAACAAGGAATAGGAGACCATGGTAAATGAAGACCACATGAGAAGGTGAGAAGGGGAGGAAGCAGAGAGCTAGGGAGGCCCACGGAGATCCACAAAGATACCCCCGCAAAAGACTGCTGGCAATGGTCGCGAGACGGCAGGAACTGACCTACTCTGGTGATGGGATGGCCAGACACCCTGATAGTTGTGCCATAAACCCCATCCAAGGACTGAGGAATCTGAATGCAGACATCCACGGCTGGGCCCCTGGTGGAGCACTGGGAGTCTAATTAGTGAGAAAGAAGAGGGTTTATATGAGCGAGAATTGTTGAAGCCAAGGTTGGATAAAGCACTGGGACAAATAACCAAATGAATGGAAGCACAGGATCTATGAACCAAAGGCTGAGGGGCCCCCAACTGGATCAGGCCCCCTGAACGGGTAAGACAGTCATTTGGCTTGATCTGTTTGGGAGGCAGCTGTGTGTTGGTGCCGGGTCCTGGGCTAGTTGCATGAGTTGGCTGTTTGAATCCTGGGACTTATGCAGGGACACTTGCCTCGGTCTGGGAGGGGGGGACTGGACCTGCCTGGACTGAGTCTACCAGGTCGACCCCTGTCCTCGGGGGAGACCTTGATCTGGAGGAGGTGGGAATGGGTGGTGGGCTGGGGGGAGGTGGGGCGAGAGGGGGAGAACAGGGGAATCTGTGGCTATTATGTTGAACTGAATGGTGTTGTAAAATAATAATAAAAAAAAAAACAGATACTAAAGTAAAACAAACTCTGGTCAGCATTTGATTCTTGCCAAGTACAGACCCATTTCCATGTCCAAACAGAAATGAAAAGATTCCACACATTAAACAAATCGCCCTTCCTCCTTCAGTATATAATCTACAGTCTCTAATTTTTGAGACCCAGAAAGAAGCTGATATGACCTTTTTTTTTTTGTTTGTGATTTTTATTCCCACTTCACCAATATGTCCTCTTTACTATTCCCTTTCTAATGTTTTTAATGGTATATTTATCTTATTAAAAAGCTTTATATTCCATTTTTATTCCCTTTCTTATATTTACCTGATAATCTTCTATGTATTTATTCATTTTTAAGCAATCTACTATTTTTTCCTTGTCTTTGTTTTGTTTAATGATTTTACTTTTGAGAAATTTATACATTTGTACTAAATATCCATCACTCACATCTCTCATCACTTTTTCTTTCCAACTCTTAGCAGCTTCCCTCACAAATTCATGACCTCTTTTTTATTATGATTTTTTTTTTGTGTGTGTGTGTGTGTATACCTACATCATTGTGAAAATGGGAAATCTCACATGGCCCCACCATTAGATGAAGAGATACAGGCAGACAGTGGATGCTGAGAGAGGGAGAATCAGCATGTTCCTCAAATGAGTTCCTGCTTATGTTGTCCAGTCTCAAGTGGTCTGCCCTGTGCACATCATATACATATGAACTATCCTATATGTTCTGCCCTATAGGATATATATATATATATACATATACATATCTCTTATATATGTGTGTGTGTGTGCATATACATATTTCAAACATATCAAACAAATGAAATAAAGCACAGAAAAATATAAAAAAAAGCAAATGTCCAATTAATATTTGAAAAAAAGAAAGTATTTTATATCTGTTGCTATTTGGGGTATGCAAATTACAACTACATTTACTCTAAAAGCTGATGGATATTTCCTTTATTATTGGGGAAAAAGACAAAGTATTTTACTCCAAGTTATTGGAGAGAAAAATCATAACCATCATACCCTGCTAGAGACCACACATTTACAAAACGGAATGGCTAACAAGAGGTGACTACAGAATCAAGGTCACCAAACTTTCCAGATTAGACCTGAGGCCCACTCAGATACACTTGCTTTGTGCTATGAACCATGTCAAAAGCCTAAGGTACAAGGCCATATGACCTGGAGGAAGAGGAAAAATACTATGAAATGGCCTCTTCTGTTATGATGTGACCACTGTAATCCTGAAGACAGTATAGCTCTGACCTCCTGGAAGTGTCCAATAAAAACAAGAAAGAGAGATAGCAGGAGGGGAGCAAACAAAGGAGTGAGGGGTGGAGCTGGGAAGTAGGAGTCGGCTTGTGTGTGAGGAGCTAAAAGAAGGTAATGGAGCTGGAGGTGAATATGATCACAACACATAACCTACATATGTAATATGGTAAAAAATAATATATATGTCAAAAGTATCTTAGTAATAAAAATGATTTTCAGTAGTTAAATTAAAAAAGTAAGAATAGAATGGAACAATTGTTGTATACCAACAAACTAAACCTGGCAGTGACAGCGTAATCTCACATTGCACTTAATTCAAATGTACATTTTTACTGTAGCCCTACATACATTTTTTTTTTGTGAAATCACAAAATACACAGGAACAAAATGAAAGTTAAGCACAGCTTAATTATGTATTAGAAACTAAGTGATAGAAGCAGATACAAGGGGTCCTTGCAGTAAGTAGTCAAAGAGGACTACCATAGTGTATTGGTCGTACCTAGAGGGAAGTGAAAGGAAAAGTGAGATATGTTCCAGACAGTTATTGATGATGCTCCTTTCCTGACGTAAAGTGTAAAACAGTACATGGAGAGAAAAGGGTGGGGGAGGCTTTACATCGACAAAGTCTAGGACAGGGAGCAGGCATTCATTGATTAAGGCTGCGTAAGTTGAGATTAGTTTGGGAATGGACTTCTGTTTGGGACTTGTGGAGACGCTGAGGGTAATCAGAACTGAAACCTCCAGGTAAGGAGGACAAATGCATGGGGATTTGTGGGGAGTACAGAAGGTGGGGAGTCACAACCGGTGATGCTTGTCACCTCATGAGGCCGGAATTTCTAGAAAAGGAAGAGAAACAAACCAATTTTTGCAAACTGTGTGAATGTTTGCACAGGCCAGAGCTTGCCTCAATGCATCTAACTTAAATAAAGAGATTAAAAGGAGTATAAAGTGATTTTGTTGATGGCCTCCTATAAATCACTGAGTGTGGATGAAACATTTGGATATTATTAGGCTATGCCAACTGAAATTTGGTAAGATGTGGATCTGTGGGGTAATCTACTAATGTTAAGTTACCTTCATTGAATCAATTCAGGGACTTTCAAATGAAGAAAAGGGAGTACAATGCAAAACTTAAATTTTTGGAGAATGTTACCATAAATTCTAAGTCTGCTCTGATTTTATACATTTGGTGAAGCATACAAATCCTAAATATAAAGGGGTAGCACTACCCCGAGCATTCAGCCTTCTCCATCTGAACAAAACCCTTAAAATTGGCAAACCACTATCTGTTTTTACAAAACACGAAAATATACAACCTCCAATCTCATTCTCTTCCCCAGATTCAGCTTCTCATTGGCTGGCAGCATCCTTCACATTCCCTCCTCACTTCTAGCTTTATGTTAGTGTCAAAATATGGTATGGAAACAAGAGTTTAATTCTGTTTTAAAGTTTAAATTCAGCACTTCCTTTGTTTCTCAATCATCCGGTTACATGATATCTGTGGGTTTGTTCCAACTGAGGTTTAAGTGTCTATGCAGTCGCTAATTCATGCCTGGCTTTAAATAATTACATATTGATTATTTGAGTGTTTACTTTATGTCACTATTTAATATTTGTACAGTAAGGCAGAGTACTGCTCTGTGGCTATGAATAATAAAAAGGCCAAGGGATTTTAAATAGCTGATGTGGAAAGTCATTGCTTAGACAGAAGGACTATTTTACCTGAAAACATATACTTTTTATGGGAAAAAAAAGTAATGCCTCTTTGGAACTGGCAGCTTCATGCTCCTTTTGATATAATACAAGTTCCCCAAAGTATTTGAATTATCTTGAGATATATCTTCATGCTGTGTATCCTTTGTGAAAGCATGAAATGTATGCTGTTGTTTTGGATATAAAATATACTTTATAACAGAGAGCATTATCATGAAGAAAGCATTTTAAAATAATATAATATCACCTTACAAATACTAGTAATGATGCTTAGCTGTGGCCTTCTAGGAGCTCTAATGATTTCTGTCTTGTTTTCATAAGTACCTAGTTTTTTCTATTTTAATGTCACATTAATTAGATTTTTATGAGAATACTGCTTATTTTATAGTTACAATTTTGAGCATTGCAAATAATTTTGAAACTCATTGTACTTTTACAATATAGAACAAAATATATATACAAAACATAAAAAACATCCAGATATTTATTTGACCAAAATATTTCATCTATACACACTTAATGCATTGATAACTTGAAATTTTTTTATGAAAAACTCTAGGACTATGATTTCTATTTTGTCAAATTACTCATCATTCTACAAAATGACCAAAAAAACCTGATAGTTTTGCAATATTGTATCATCATCAGATATATTTTATATTCAGACAACATATTTATATATAGCATTATTAGCAAAGTCCATTGATAATTCTGTGAAATATTTCCATGAAGCAGAGAAATAATCAATGAAAATACCATCAAATCCTTCAGCCAGCCCCATCTCATGAAATGTATCTGCAATATCTCTACAATCCTGAGCAAAGCTGCTTAGGCCAGAGTTAATTCTGGCCAATCATGGTTTATTAAGTCTTTGGAGCTGCATTGTTGACTACACTATAAATTAAGGCAAGGTGGCAAGCAGATTGTAGAAAGCCACTGCCTCTATTAGATCAAAAGGCAATATCTCAAGGTCTGATAGTTCAGGTTTCCCTCTTCTGCAATATGTACGTCATATATTACTTAGTTATAAAACCTGGATGATATAACAAAAATTGAGGATGTAAGAAATAGAAAGTTCTTTTTAGGATAATTAATAAGAGAAATATGTTGATATTGTTGTGTTTGGAGTTGATTGAGATGTAGTTTGGAGGGTAATAAACATCAGACAGACATGAAAGAAGATTTCAGAAGATGTTATACAATGCTAAAGATAATAAAATAACATACAAGCTTCTGGTTCTCTCTTGTAGGTAAATCCCTGGTTGGTTGCCTAGGAAACATACGGTACCTAGGATAGGGAGAACAGCCAGGCAACTAGAACTACAAAGCTGGAGCAGAAACACATATGTCTTTTACATTATTTTGTAGGGATCATAAACATTTCATTTGTCTATTAACTATTCCATTATTAGTCAAAGAAATTTCAATTGATGAGACAATAGAACCATGTCTTTTAGAAATAAGAAAGTTATTCAGAAATCTGTTTATAAGGAAACTAAGACAGAGAGATCAGGAAAAGTATGAATAAAGAACTCAGGAGCTGCTAAGGACTTTCTATAGTGCCATGTATGAAAACTTTAAAATTAATCATAAGAATATTTACTATCTTCTATGCTGCCAAATACTTTCAATCCTATAGCTCTAGTGAACCCTTAAGGATTACTTTAGTTTGATGAGCGTTGATGTTACAACTAGCTTCAGAATGTCATAATGTCAGGTTCAGTCAGCCAAAGTGTATTGATAAGACATTGCATGATTTCTCAAGTAGTAACTCCCATGATATTTCCATATTTAAGGAGGTCAAGGGGATTGGTATGCATGTGTGCATATGTGTGTGAATACACATGCATGTGTGTATGTGTGTGTGTGTGTGTGAGACAATATTAAGTAATGAAAAGGAGACTGTGAATTTGATAAAGAACAGGCAGGGGAGGGTGTGTGAGAGGAAGAAATGGAAGGGGGAAAATGTACTTACATTTTAAGTTTAAAAAAATTAGGAAAAAGCTCATGCATTCATTTTATTTAGGTAACCCAATTTTCTTGAATGTCTTGCGAACATCTCTCTTTTATTGTTAGCTTTATTATCAAAATGATATTGGTTTCAAATTATGTTCTGCCAAATTCTTAAAGTTTTGTTAGGACATGCTTGACATGTCTATTTGAACACAACGTTCTAGTGGACAATTTCCTAAAAATTCTAACTCGGCTACTGAAAACATTTTAGTCTTTCTTCACACAGTTTGTAATTTGAATTTTGAGACTTGATCTTAACACCAGTGTGTAGTCCACTATGTTCTTGTTGATGGAATGTGGCTGGACAGGTGAGTTCTTTCACTTTAGCCATGCACCACAAAAGTTTCAATAATTCCTTTCTTGTTCTTTGGCTTCTGAGTGTATGGCTTTTATGTTTCTGCAATTAGTACAATATTCAAACCACAAATCAATGAACATGACCACCAAGCACTGATTCTAGGTTTTTAGTCAAAACTTTTCTTTCTACCCCTGAAACTAAAACCAGATGTGAAAACAGCAATTTATTTATTTTTTCCTCTCTCAGTCTGTCAGCTGACACAAATCGTAATATCACCACAACTGCTTCACAACTGTGGACTCAGGACTGTTCTATCAGTCAAGGCAATAAGAACATTTCAGGTTATTTCCCACATCATCTTGCCCATCCTTCATACATTTGGTTTGCATTTTTGTACTTTTGTGGAACTGAGCCGAAGCCCTCAGCTGCACTAGAAAGGCTCATTAGCATTAAGCTACAACTCAAGCCTCATTCTAGTTTGTGGTTGTTGTTGTTCTTTTGAGATTTGTGAGTTTTATTATAGCCACTGAAATGATGTTTGCTGTAGATTAGGTGGGAATTTGACATGATTTTGTGGAAATATTCTCAGCATCTGCATTTTGCTGACCAAAAAGGAACATCATATAATTTAGAAGATCTATAAATTTAATTATAAAACTATTCTTGAAATGTTGTATAAGTTAATTACCTAGTAATCAATTCTTTTACAAATTCTTGGGAAAATTCTATCATTTTCCATTGCTATAAGTCTTAAAACAATATTCCAAAATTGATTTACTATGATTACCAATGACCTAATAGTAGAGAAATGCATAAAGTTTCAAGTGCATTAACACATCCAAAGGGAAAAATTCCATACATTCCAAAGAAATATTTAAAGATAATTTAATAAAACCATAGCATGCAGGGTGTGATGATGAACATTCTGTAATTTCAGAAATTGGAAGACAGAATGAAACAGATCTTTGTAAGATTGAACCTAGCCTAGTCTACATAGGGAGTTCCAGGTCAGCCAGAGCTACATAGTGAGTCTCTATCTCATAAACAAACCAAGACAGAAAATAATACTCTAGCATTAACAATGAATTCTATGCAATATAAAAGAGAAAAAATAACATTATTTTATAAAATATAAATTAAATGTACACAAAATTTAGAACGTAATTAAATTTAAGACTCAAAGAAATAACTTCAGATACTCTTTCATTGTTTGTTTATTTTGTTTTTGTTTTGTTTTGTTTTGTTTTTCAAGACAGAAGTTTCTTTGTGTAATAGATCTGGCTGTCCTGGAATTCATTCTGTAGACCAGGCTGTCCTCAGATTCATAGAGATCCACTGCCTCTGTCTCCCTAGTGATGGGATTAAAGGCCTGTGCCAACATTGCCTGGGTGAGACTCATTCTTGTAATTAATTCTGAGTATGAAATAATAATAATAAAACCAAAAGTAAATGATTTTCCTTCTTTGCTACTTATTATTCATATATTAAAATTGTGTCTGACTCAATTCTTGAAATACAGCTAATGGACAGCAAACAAAATCTGTTCCATTAAAAGTTCACTTATTGTCAGGTAGTAGTGGCACATGCCTTTAATCCCAGCACTCAGGAGATAGATGCAGGCAGATCTCTGTGAGTTCAAGGCCAACCTGGTCTACAGAGTGAGTTTCAGAATAGCCAGGGATACACAAAGAAACTCTGTTTCAAAAAAGCAAAAAAAAAAAAAAAAAAAAGAAAGAAAGAAAGAAAGAAAGAAAGAAAAGAAAGCAGTTTATGTATGCTGTAATGAGAAGAGCTACAAATTGGTGGCTATAATATAAATAAACTGAAGAGCAAGGAGCACTCAATGATAGAAAGAGAACAATTTTGGCGTAACTGTCTGTGATATATTTTTGAGGAAGTCTTATTTTTAAGTAAAATACAATATTATAAGAAAGAAACTCATCACAACATGTGAAGAAATGTCCTGAGATTGAACTAATATGAGCTGACGTAGCCTGATGTGTTCTGATGACATAATGTGCCAATACCAGTGACATTGGTGAACTGGATTGGTGATGGTGGACAGCAAGCATCAAGTCTGAGGAGGGTATGTATGTTTCTTTCCAGGGCTGGTTAAAATTCCTTAGACAAGGTCTTGAAAGTGGACAGAGGCAGAGAAGCTCTCGATGACAGTGTCTGTCACTGTACCACCTGTGCTTTGTAGACATTCTCTGATATGTTTAGCCTGCTGGTGTTGTCTTCATTCTAAGGCTAAATGGCTATTGTGTGCTCCCGAAAAGTGAAAGAGCTAACAGGGTTAGAGAACATAATTCAGTGACTGTCCCATTTTAACTTGCTCGTAAAATCATAGATATTGATTTATTTAACATGAATCATGTCTCCAACTCACCTAGTTGTTCCTCATCATCTTTCATTCACTGAGATCCAAACCATGTGGTTTCTGTCATCACCAGATGTTAAAATGTTCACTTCACTCATTCAAGTTCATTGATGTGGTTGTCAAGACTCTCAGCTTCAATTCTAAAAGAACCCTGAAAATATGGTTTTAATAGTTTAATTTATCTTTCACTGTTACTTGTTCCATAGTGCAGCTTAAAATTTTTCTGCTAACAGTTTATGAAAGGAAAGCAAATAATCTCTGTAAAGTTATCTTACCTACTTTGCTTTATAGTTTATTAACTTCTGGGTACATAAGAGGAACAAAATATTAACACACTTTGCAAGGTATTGGTATCATTGATAATCATAAGCAGTTTTATTCTTTTAATTTTCATTATTAAAATTAGAAAATATGATTTCACATGTAGATTATAGAGATCAAACAAATATCCTTATGCTTGGCTGGTACCATTTTTATACATTGAACTATCTCTCCACCTCATACTTTAAATTCCCCTTAACTTACTTCTTTAAATTCCCCTGTCCCATACCTATCTACTACGCCCTGGTTCAATAAAGAAAGGGCATTAAATGGTATTTAATTTGAGAGTGTTATACTTCTTTTTCCTGATGCCTATTCTTTGTAGTGTCCTCAGTGTTTTAACATCCAATCAAGCATATATAGTGCATTGGGTCAAACAAACTTGTTTAGGGAAGTGAAAACATGTAGTCTGTTATCTCTCATAATCAAGAGCCTGCAACCTTCCAGGGAGTTATCTGTCATTGGGCAAGTGGGGCTGATAGGTTACCTTTGGCTCTTACAATACATAATTGATATTGCTGGGATAGACCCGATCATGCTATATTGTGGGAAGTATGTGGAACTTTGGTTTGGAAAAGTGATTAAGGGACTGGAACTTAGGGAGCTATTCTATAGAAACGTAGACAACAATGTTGAGAGAAATGCTGGAAAGTGGACACCTGACCTAACATTTCAGAAGAATGTCTGAGAGTTTCTCAAAGACTTCACCAGGGAAATATTTGTGATACATTGTATTAAGAATCCATGGAGGCAAGGATCTTTCAGGGATTGGTAAATAGAGGATATTTCCTGGTTGGCTGGTGGGCATAGGAACTTGAGGTTTCACGTTGGGGTTGGAGGAGGGGGCCAGTGCTGAGAGAGAGGACTAGAAAAGGGGGCATTGCAGAGTCTGGTAGAAGATTGACACAAGGGAAACTTCCAGGAGTCTCCAGGGATGGCCCCAGCTAAGACTCCTGGCAGCAGTGGGTGCATAGCCTGAACTGGCCACCCCCTGTGATCAGATTGGTGACTACTCAGGTTGTCATCGGAGAGCCTTCATCCAGTGACTGCTGGAGGCCGATTCAGAGACTCCAGGCCAAACATTGAGCCTAGCTCAGGTGGTCCTGCTGAGGAGAGGGAGAAAGGATTATAGGGGCCAGGAGAGTCAGGGACATTGGAGGAAAAATTATAGAAATGGCTAGCCTGGCTCATGGGAATTCAGTCTGAACCAACAACCTGGGAGCCTGCATGGGACTGACCTAGGCCTTCTGTATATATGAGACAGTTGTGTAGCTTGGTCTATTTGTGGGGTTCTGAGTAATGGCAGCAGGAGATATCATTAATGCTGTGGCTGGCTTTTGGGTACCTATTATTAATGCTGGATTGCCTTGCCTAGCTGGAATACAGGGGGGGGATATTTGGTCTTAGGGAAGCTTGATATGCCATGATTTTCTGATGCCCATGGGAGGCATGCCCTATACTGAGCAAATATGGAGGAGGGGTGCATTGAGGGGGTGGTAGATAGGAGGTGGAGGGAGGGAGTGGGAGGAAAGGAGGCAGTAGAGGCTGAGGTCAAGATGTAAAATAAACAAATGAATGAATAAACAAATAAAAAGAATCTATGGAAGAGCCGGCCATGGTGGCATACTCTTTTAGTTCAAGCATACTGGGGAGGCAGAAGCAGGTGGATCTCTGAGTTGGAGACCACCATGATCTACAGAGTTAATTTCAAGACAGCCAAGGCTACACAGAGAAACCCTGTCTCAAAAAGAAAAGAAAAGAAAAGAAAAGAAAAATACATAAACAAAAATGAATCCACAGGGGGGAAAAAACCTGAACTTCATGGGAAAATCGATATTAATGATTGTTAACTGGGATTGAAAAATTAGCTATAGCTAAGGAGTGACTATCAAGAGGTGAAATATTCTAGGGAATGTTTTTCCTTGGTCAGCACACAGAAATTGTGGTCCAGAAAAGACCAAGGCTTCATCTTGTGTTAGAAGACAAATTTGGTAATACGTAAGAATCTTTATGTGGAGCTGGATTTGAAAGTATGAAGGGATTGTGGATAAGAGCTGAGGCTTGTTTGTTGTGAGAGACTGTGAGAGACCATTGGTGAAGGTCCACTCTCATTTGGAAGGAGAACCTAGGACTGAGCTAGTCATGGAGAGAAGTGAGGCTTGATCCTGAGAGAGAACATGAGAAACTATTGATGAAGGTGAACTCTCAGTTGTGCTAGAAAATCCAGCGTATGTGAGATGTCAGGATGTTGGATGTCCACCACTGACAAAACTGGTGTGGAATGGAGCTGTCTTTGCCCAGAAGGTCACGAGTGACTTCCAGATGCCGTATGTTGAGTTACAGAATTTGATTTGTGCTACTAGATTTCTACTTTGATTTGAATTGATTGTAAATGTGCCCTGATTCTTTACTCTGGAACTAAGAATGTATTTAATTTCCTTTTAATTTTATAAGAGCCAACAATAAAGACACTTTGGATAATTTAGACAGAGTTATAACGACTTAAGTGTTGAAATTGTTTAAGGACAGCAGTACTTTCAAAGTTGTCCCGTGTTTTACATTGTGATATTAACATGAGATCTTGGGGAAAAACAAAAAGGTAATGTTACAGTATAATTGACATTTATTTCTGTGTCAAGATGACAAGTAGACAATTGTGCTGGTTTGTTTCTGTCAACTAAACATAAATAGAATCACCTAGGAAGAAGCAATCTAAATGTAAGAAAAGCTCCCATCAATTTGCTCATTGGCTAGTCTGTGGGATATATTCTTGGTTAATATGGATATAGAAAGACCCATTGCCCTTCCATGATGCCTGTTTTAGACAGGTGGTCCTGAGTTACGTGAAATCAATTTCAATAAGCCAGGTAAAGCTAGACAATAAGTAGCATTCCTCCAATTTCTCTCCATGAGTTCTACCTTGACTTTCCTCAATGGTAGAATGCATAAGCCAAATAAACATTTTCTTTCTAGCTGATTTTTGTCAGTGTTTTACCACAGCCACAGAGAAGTAACTAGGACAGATTGAGAATTTCTGAGAAAAGTAAAAAGATGAGAATGTTTTATTTCAATTCATATTGATAAAATAGTTTTCTAAATACTTTTATTTATTGCATTCATACAAAATTTTATGTTATAATACACTCAAAAATCAATTACATTTCTATCAATGCATTTTTTGGTATCCTATAATGGATTTGAAAGTCTTAAGAGCAGGTATGTACCTTTTGTAACAGCTTTAGATAATTCTTGCAGATTTTCTTCTGTGGAGTTTCTACATAGTCCTTCACTAGCAGCCAGTTTTCAGACTTTCAAATCACTCAGACAGTCCCACAATGGCAAAAGCCTCCAGTTACACATGAGCATGCAAACACATGAACACACATACACTCATGCACACACAAACACTCATTTGTTCATAGATACATGATATAGATTCATACATATATCTTTAATAAAAACTGTAGTGAAATGTTACATTTTAAAAATAACTTTCTATTTTGTGTTGGTTTTGATTCTGAATATACATACATACCTATATACATGCACATATAATTATGCATTCATGAACATCTGCTCTTATGAGTATGTAAACTAGGATACCTGACGTTTTCCATATAAAATATTAAATTAAGATGAGTACAGAATATCTTGTGTAATCTCTTTAAAACTTAAATTGTCCATCATTAATTCATACCAATTACAGGTTGCACATATATTCTTTCAAATCATATATGTGATAATATAATTTATTACAAACTGAAGAAAAATACCTGAAAGATACAGATATGAATTTACATAATACTTCAAATAAATTAAACTTCTTAAATTTTGTTTTTACAACAAAAATGTTTTTTGATATATTTAATTATTTATCTGTGTGTATGTTTGTATATCTTTTTATACATGTGTTCAATGCCTGCCCAGGTAAGGAGAGATCTCAGATCCCTTACAATTGAATAAGGTTGTTTCCTTCTGATTTGGATGCTTGGGAGTCAACTACTATTTCATGCAAGAGTAGCACATGCTATTAGATCCTAGTCATGTCCCTAGCCTAGAACAGTAACATCTGGTTTTCACACATACACAGGGTATCATAGCATTTGGTAACAAATGTCTTAAATCAAATAATAAAATATTTTGAAATTATAGGCTTTGATCACTGAAAACAAGAATGCATACAATTTAATATTTTAATCTACTTTGTTAAGGATAAATTTTTAAATGTTAGCTTGATAAAAATTTTTATTTTGAGTATTTTATAGAAAACGACTATGTTTGGTTGAGAGCTGATTAACATGCATATAAGTATCTGTAATATTCATTTGAATGATTATCTTTTCACATTTTATATCGTATTTTGCTTGTTTGGTTTGATTTTGTCAATATTTCTCTCTTCAACCTTGTCTGTCCTGGAGCTGACTAAGCAGCTCAGGGTCATCTCAAATTTACAATTTCAAATCTCAAGAGCTGTGATTACAAATATTTACCCATGCGAAGCTTTGTGGGAAGAAACATCATTTAGCCAACAGATCACTAGGAAGTTCAGGATCTTATTCACAAAGGGGAGTTTCATCAAAAGAGGAAATACTTGCTTTATGCTCAGGGGCAGGGTGTGGATATTGTGATGATCTTGCTATCTGTGGAAGCAGACCTCACACAGTTTGTGCTATAGACAAATGAATACCACCCTCAGAATGTTAATCCCAAACTCTTCCCTCCCTAGACGTTTATCTTTAGCTCCTGGTTAATAGCATCTAATCTGAGGGTTAATGACAGGTATTTTACAGATGGCTGGTCTCTATGAAATTGGTCAGAGACCACTTGATAGCCCACTTTAGCTATAGAACCCACCCTTACAGTCACATGTGCTTTCTAAAGGAGTTTCTAAGTAGTCATATCTTAAGCGTGATTGTACATCTGAAATTGGAAAGATTTTTACCTAGAAACTTGGAATTGAAATGATAGTTGCCTGGAAACTTTTTTCTGAGTTGTGCTGTTTTTTAAATATGTTCACAATGAACTGCCTGGCATCAGACTCCCCAAGTCTGATTGAGGTTGATGAAGTCAATCTGAACAGAGTCTTTGTTCTCGTCTCCTTGCAGTTTGATTCCCTGTCTGGATACCTGCACGGTATGCCTTACCCAGCAATCTGTCCTTTATGTCATGAAATTATATGTCATGTTTGAGTATTAGTAGCAATGATATAGCCAAGAATGAGAACAGTTACCTGCATGATGTAGACGGAGGAAACGTAAGTGGATACCCTCAGTCTACATACAATGAATTAACTCTAATTCCAAGTAAGTCTCGATTAATTCCAATTAAATGTCTGAGTATGTCATCATTAAAAAATGAAAAGTCACGATAATATACAAGTTAATTATTAAATAGTATAAACGAATGAGTAATAATTTAGAAAATAGTACCCCAATATCCCATTTTAAAATGTATTCTGAGATTCACATAATGAGTGACCTAGGGACTTGCTGGTTTTAAAAGTTAAGGAGGTATGAAGGACAGGGTCTTAAGGCAGTTGTAAAAGAACAGTGAGTTAAATCAAATAGTAAACAAGCATTTCAGACTTTTCTCAAGTTGATATCCACTTTCAGGGACATATATTGAAAACAATAAGAGTGACTCAGTGTTTCTAACAAGCTATTGACACCATGTCTATGATCTCCAGGAGGCCCTGACCTTAGGGTAACATACATCATTGGATGCAAATGCTTTGGGAAAGGCAAGAGTGAAATTTACATGCACATGACGAGAGCTGAACTGATAAACGGTGCCCCAAATAGAATAAGTAAATGATAAATGTTTCATTTCATATATTACTTTTAAATACTAATCTTTCTTCCTGAAGCAATATTAATTCAATTTATGAAAAATATTTTTCTAAAATCATCTACTTCTTCTGGTAAAGGTTAAACAGTTTCTTGTCAAATAAAAGCATGCTATTTCTTAAATAAAAGGGCAGGTATGTTAATATAACTTGGATTTACTTGCATATATGTCTTAAGTCTTACGGGATGATTGGAGGAGATGACCTTTATGACCATCAGACTTGAGATTTATGATTGTATGATTAAATATTTTTACGTATTCTTACCATATATAAAAGCAAATGTCATATATTACCACCTATTCTAATTAATCAGAATTTTTTGTATTTATACAGGAGTTATTGGATAAATAAGAACAACCACTTCTAAAAGTGTCACATTTACTGGTAATAAACAATATAATTTGCATATAACTTACAGGAGTCAGAAGTTTCAAACTGATTAAAAGTAGATTTGAAAGTCCCATAATAGGTACGGTATGTTGATATGAATCAACAGCCTACCATTCTTTACCAATTATTTGTTCTGCATAGGGCGGATTTAAGACTGTTTTTCTGCAGATGATAATCAATACAGAGAACTATAATTGGCCAAAGTGCAGAGAATAAGAGACTATGGAGTACTCAGTACTAAATATGGGACCTTTATCATACTCTTTCTTCAAAAGCATGGAAATGATTGCAGGAAAGAGGCTAGAAAGAGTGAAGAACGCGGTGTCTTCTGGACACAGCATTGCACCTGCACATGAGCTCACGATGGTTGTGATAGCATGAACCCCACCAGTGCAAACTCAAGTCAGAAAACAAAAATCCATGTCTGAAGGTGGGGAGGTAGGCACAAGCGCAGACTCCTATCCTTAACTGAGAACTATTGGCTACTGACAGTTGCTGTGAGGGGGAGAGTCAGTTTTCTCTAAGAGTGTGGTCCCTGCTCCAGTGAACACTCACCAAACAGTGTTGTGGGATATTTATACACCGTGAAAAGGATGCATATGCTGTGATTGGTGTATTAGAAAGCCGAATAGCCAATAGTTAAGCAATAGATATAGGAAGGATCTCCAGGGAAAGAAAGGAAGAGGGGAGGATAGAGATGGGCAGGAGATACAAGTGGGACTCTCAAAAAGTTGGAAATATGGTAAATTAGCCACATGACAGAAAATAGATTAAAATAAATGAGTTAATTTAAGCTATACAAGCAAGGTAGGAACAATCCTAAGCTATAGGATAAGATTTCTTAGTTAATAAGAATTCTCTATGTCATTATTTGGGGAGCAGGCTGGCGGGACAGAGAAAAACTTGTTACAAAATGGCAGTACATACTAGATTGGATAGATGTTGAGGAAAGAAGGAAAAGAGGAGGAAAAGAGTGATAAGGAAAGGGTGAGGGTCTTAGAGAATGTGGGGAGGGGGATGAATATATTTAAAATACACTGTACACAACTCTATGAGAACGAATAGAAACAGAATTTCCATATAAGAAATTTCCCCATTTTTTAATAAATGGTGCTATGAACAATGAATAATATATGTTATATTAAAATATGTCTCCAATTACAAATTAAAAGTTTTACTTTTGCATGCATGCAATTACTTATGTTTTTTTTATTATTTAATGTCCTAAAGTAGACAGGGCAGGGAAAGGGAGATGGGGAGGAGAGGGAGAGGGAGAGAGAGAGAGAGAGAATATTTACTTTGTTTTGAATTCTTTTTCATATACAATAAACTATGAAAAACTAAAAATGATAATTCAAGATAAGGATAAAAATCTGCCTCATTTCTTAGAATGGCTTACTAAGGTCCTCCTTCAATATATTAGTCTAGATCCTGAAAGCCCAGAGCTCCTTATCACCCACTTTGTCTCACAGAGCTTCCCCGACATAAGGGTGAAATCTAAATGCTTGGAGAGAGGCCCTCTGACCCCACAGGCAGAAGTGTTAGCAGTGGCATTAAGGTGTACCATGGAAGAGAAGAAAAGGCCCAAAAAAGGAACTGCCAGATGCTGGCACATGCTGTCTGACCAGCTCCCCGAAAGCCACCGGGTCCCTATTTCAAGTGTGGGAAAGACAGCCATCGGGCCTGGGCTTGCACCACCACCCCACATGGGGCACTGATAGGGCCTTTCCCAAAAGGCCACTAGTCAGCTGACTGTCCCAATACACCTAGCAGCATGGTAACACCAGATCAGGACCACCCTCAGGCTGACTTTCCAGGCTTGTCTTTCAGCAACAGCTGACACTGCCTGGAACAGTGTCAGTTACACACACATTCTTAGTGGTCCCAACCTGCCCTGTGCTGTGCCTCTAATGGGAAGGAATTTTCTAGCTAAGGTAGGAGCATCCTTTTCATTTGCTCCCAGACTTACCAGCAGCTCCTCCTCTTCTTCTCCTAGCCACCTACCTCTAACACCTAACTCTAACAGTTTCTTTTCTGAGTCAGCCTCTCAGGTAGACACAAAAGTCTGGGATACCCAGAACCCTTCTATCACTAGGCACCATCTGCCTATTACTATCCAGCTATAGGACCCTACCAGATATATTACCCAAGCTCAGTACCCTCTCTCAATCCAGAGCCTAAGAGGACTTAAGGCTATCATTTCTGACCTTCTCAGGAAAAACCTGCTCCTCACAAACACTTCACCTTCTAACATCACCATACTTGCAGTTAAAAAGTCTAATGGAACCTACTGTCTGGTTCAAGACCTCTGGCTTATTAATTCTGCAGTGTTCCCCCTCCACCTGTTAGTGCCTAACCCTTATACTCTCCTGTCTACTGTCCCTTCAGGAACCTCTCACTTCTTAGTTCTAGATATCAAGGATGCTTTCTTTTCTATTCCTCTCAGTCCTTGGTCTCAAAATATCTTTGCTTTCACCTGGACTGACCCTGACACTCATCTGTCCACACAGCTGACCTGGACTATTGTGCTACAAGGATTCAGGGACAGTCTACACATATTTGGTCAGGCTCTGGCCTCTGACCTGCTCTGCCTGTCTCTCCCTGACTCTAAACTAATACAGTAGATAGATGACATTCTATTCTGTTGCTCATCCTTACAAGTTAGCCAAACTAATACCTCTGCTCTCCTAAATTTTGTATCCAGCTGAAGTTATAGGGTATCACCTTGTAAAGTTTAGCTGTCTACTCCCTGGATCACCTATTTGGGTCTGACCATTAGTCCAACTCACAAAGCTATTACTGTAGATAGAAAGCATCTAATCCAGTCTCTTTCAGTCCCTTCTACTAAACAGGAGATTCTGTCTTTCCTAGGAATATCTGGCTTCCTATGGTTTTGGGTTCCATCTTTTTCTCCCCTTGCTTGCCCCTTATACAATTCAGCTCAGGGCTCCCCACATGAGTGCCTCCTTCACCCCATTACTAAACCTTTCCAGAAACTCCAATAGCCTCTTCTCCAGGCCCCAGCGCTTCATCTCCCAGACCTAACCCATATCTTCTCCCTCTGTGTAGCAGAGAAGGAGGGATTTGCCTTTGGAACACTCAGGCATCAGCTTGGACCCTCCTTTGCACCTGTAGCATATCTGTCAAAGGGATGGGCACCCTGTATTTGCGCTTTAGCAGCCACTGAGCTCCTTATTCAGGAATAAAGGAAGCTAAACTTTGGGTCACCTATTACTGTCTTCTCTCACCATAACCTGTCCCATCTATTAACTTATAAAGGCTTACAAACTTTACCTCCCTCCCAGGTTATTTATTTCCAGGTGGTATTACTAGAAGATGCCACACTTACTTTCCAGACCTGTCCACCCCTTACTATTCTCCTTCTCATTCCTGCACTGAAACTTTGGAGGAACTGTTACCTCACCTTTCACACATACAGGAGGGCACATTGCCTCAGGCTACATACACAGATGGAAGCTCCTTTTTACATGAGAGGAGCAATAAAGTGAGCTATGCCATAGTTTCAGATACTAAGGTAACAGAAGCACAGGCATTACCTGCATACCCCACTAACCAAAAGGCTGAGCTGATAGCTCTCACCGTGCCTTCCAATTGGCATAGGGGCAATCTCTAAATGTTTACACAGACTCCAAATATGCTTTCATATCCTCTTGTCCTATGCTGCTATTTGGAGGGAGCGTGGCCTCCTCACAGCAAAAGGGGGATCCATATCTAACTCAGGCCAAATAATGGCCATGTTAAAGGCTTCCCATTTCCCCAAGGTTATAGGAAATATCCACTGCCAGTCTCATCAGACCAATAGCTCCATCATTTCTAAAGGAAATAATCAGGCTGGCCAGGCAGCCAGGACAGTAGCCCTCCAGGGCCAAGACTCACCCCACCCACTGCAGAGAATCCATACAGTACAGCTCACACCCTTACAGGGGACCCCTGACAATAAACAAATTCTGTCCTATCTACACCAGCTCTTTCACCCTAATTGTCTTGCTCTGTCTCAATTTGTAAAAGCCTACCTGCAGCCTACCTGTAGCTTAAGTTTTCCTGTGTCCCACCTGGCCCATGGTCAGGACAAATCTCTCACCTGCCAGTCCTGCAGCCGCTCAGACCCAAATAAACACACAGAAGCTTATATTAATTAAAACTATTTGGCCATTAGCTCAGGCCTCCCACCAGCTAGGTCTTACACTTAAATTAACCCATAATTCTTATTTATGTTTAACCACGTGGCTTGGTACCTTTTCTCAGTTCTGCCTTATCATCTTGCTTCTCATGGCAGTGGCTGGCAGCAGCTCCTGACTCAGCCTTCCACTTCCCACTTCTCCTCTCTCCTTATCCCACCTATACTATACTTCCTGTCTGGCTACTGGCCAACCAGCATTTTAATTATCAATCAATCAGAGCAACACATTCACAGCATACAGAAAAATATCCCCTGCACTTCCCCTTTCTTTATTTCAAAAAGGAAGGTTTTTAACTTTAATATAGTAAAATTACATATAACAAAACAATTATCAAGCAAGAATTACAGTTACAATATCTAGTCTATTTATAATATCTAGTCTATTTGTATTTGACAAAATTAAAGAAGATATCATATCTATCCTATATTTGTGAGTCTAAGGTTTCATATCTAACTTATCTTTTATCATAACTAAGGAAATTATAGTTTTATAGTCTTCAACTACATCAAAGACCTCAGAAGGATAGAATATTACCTAAGTAAACAGGAAGTGCATTATAAGCAACTTTTAAAAATCTAGAATGACAGAGACAGCTGGTTGCTTGGCCAGTCATCCAAAGTTCCTCTATAGATTTGAGGCATCTGTCTTCAGCCCACAGTCCTAGAGTCTCTCAGTCACTTCTCTCTGTGTCCTGTAGAATGTCTGATAGTTTCCCGTGAAGCAGGAACCTGAAGGACCATTTCACCAACCAAAGTTCAGTGGTCACCTTCCTATGGGTCCTACATGTCCAGTCGATCAAACAGTCTAGACAAGGACAGTTTCTTGTCCAAATGGCTATTTTTGCCAATAAGAAGATAAAGTCCATATATAGTGTCTTTGATGCCCATCCTCCTCTCTGAAGTAAATTGGTGCTTCCAGGAGCAGACATGTCTCACTGTCCAGAAAGTCTAAATTTTTAAAAACATTTTAAATGCCATATTCTGTAGGTCTTTGAAGTGTTTGAAGATTACCTATCTGTCTAAAATATATCTACGTATACATAGAAAACTTAACTAACATGGCTACAAATTTGACTATCATAGAAGACTAATTGTTATTCTATATTTTTAATTATCCATTACAATATAAACGAGTTACATAAACATACCTCAAACAAGAGTAGAAAAATATATACAGTGTAACAAAATTAAGTTTAAACTTGTATCAATAAACTAAAATCCATAGCAATGTAAAACATTTCTAAACAATTTGTTGGTCTTTAAAAGTAGGTTCATTAATCTACTGTTTCATCTTATCTTATCTATACTGTCCCTTTTTCTTCTCTAGAAAGAAATTATATTTATAATCAACCTGGTTTAAATAAAAATAAACATTCATAACAATATTTTGGGAATTTGAGTGTAACTTCTCATACTATTCCTGATAGATGAGGGTGCTATATTCTTTTGGGGATACTAAGAAAATTTTAGGATTATGGAGTAGTCCATGAGACTGTATTATTTTAACCAGTTGCCTTGAAACCATTCTGGATGTTGGATCATCTGGGCCATGGTGTCATTGGAGACCTTTCAGGGGGTCTTGGCTGGTCAAACCTGATGTATCTTAATCTGGAACAAATCCACAGCCTCTTGCTTGCTGTGGAAACAAAAGCAGAGCCTCCTTTCCAAAGCAGCATATCCTTGGATCCAAATTTTGAAATCAAGATACCTTTAAAATATACATATTGGTTTAACAGTCTTTGCCCACCCCCAATCCACATTGGGGATCAGGTTCTTCTTTCCCCTTCAGGCCAATGCCCTTCACCCCTTTCCCCTAAGTTGCAGGGACCCTTCAAGGTAATTCTTGTAACCCCCACAGCTGCTAAACTTGAGGGCTTTCCTCACTGAGTCCACCTGTCTCATCTAAAAACTTTTATCTCACCTGCATCCCAGAAGAATCTCTCTTCATACACAGTGACACAGAGGACACTGGGATCCACTGCTTTGTCACAAATTCCAAAGGAATGAGGTATCACTTCATAAGCTCTTTCTTTCCTAATTAACCACTCACCTAATTGTTATAAGGTCACCACAGAGCCAAAGGCAATAGGATCATCAGATGTATCTAGGCAGTAAGGAAAAAAGAACAGTAATAATCAAAAGATATTTACACCCCCAGACCCAAAAGTGTCTGGGCTCTGCAAAAACAGACTCTAATGTAACAGTCTATCACTATTGAATGCTCTCAGCAATTGATCACCTATGTCTCCTGAATACAAAACTAATAAAGGAAACAGGTGCCTTAAATAATCTACCCCTACTAAAGCTCATCTCAGGTAAAAATTAAGCAGAGTACTAAACACTACAATGATCATTCATTTTCTCAATGCTGCTTCTTCACATGTTCAAAAAATTTCCCAAGCTCCAGAAACCAGCTTAAATCCATCTAGACAGGTCAGATCTACTTCCGATAAGTGCCAAACCCAAACTTCCCTCACCTGGGAACACTCCAAAGAAAATAAAAATAATAATGATTCTTTTTTCCTAAGCTTTTTCTGTCTCACCAGTACCCTGACAGCCAAAGAGTTCCAAGACAGAAAAGATGGACAACTCCAGGGCAGCAGATGACAGCCCACCATCCCAGGACACCTGTCTACTTCAAAAGCCCCCTTCCCTATCCCCCTCAAGAGCCAACCGATGCCCACCAAGTCAGCTGGAAGCAGTTTTCAGGAGAAACGATGCTTTCAGGAGAAATGATGCCCCATACCCACTCATCCACCATCTTTTATAAAAACAGAGTCCAGGATGATAATAATTCCAGCCATACTCCCATGGTTAGGCATGCCCTAGCAGGACACGAAATCATTTCCACCTACTCATTTCCAGGTCATTTGTCCTATGTAACCCATGCACTGTGTGGTCTTATAATCCTGTGCAGTGTGACCATGTGATCTATGCACATGCAAGGAGTACCCAGTGGGCCTGGGTGTGCATGTGCAGGGTGGCTCTTAAAAAGGCAGGCCCCATGCCCCCCCTGCCCCCTTCTCCCACATGTGTCCTTTCAGCAGGCCTGATCACACCTATCACTTTCTCCTTGTCTTAATAAAACCCTTGTTAGTGGATTCTGTCATGTTTCGTGACTTTCCCTCACAGGATAAGAGCATCGCTAAAAATCATCAAGCGTCACTTTTGTTTTTGATCTAGTCATTCTGGTAGGTATAGGATAGAATCTCAAAATTGTTTTGATTTGTATTTCCCCAATGGCTAAGGCTGTTGGACATTTCTTTAAGTGTTTCTCAGCCATTCGTGATTCTTCTGTTGAGAATTCTCTGCCTAGATTCATACTCAAATTTTAAATTGAATTATTTGATTTGTTAATGTCTAGTTTCTTGAGGTCTTCATATATTTTGGATATTAACCATTGCCAGATGTGGAGTTGGAGAAAACTTTTTTTTCATTCTGTAGGATGCTGTATAATCTAGCACATACGTTTGTTTGGTTCACTGTGTAAGTGTCATTGCAGATTATGTGTGTGCTTTACTTAGAGGTATGTCCCAAGACCTTTTCCTAGAAGAATTGTTCAATAAACATCTGTTGTGTGAGACTGAAAGCAGTATTAGTATATAATAAACATTTTATTGATATTTTATATCTATATAAGAATTCATTGTCTATCATATTACATAGTAAGTGATCCTTCCCTGACACATTATAAAGCTGAATAGAACCTCAGAAATGTGATATTATTTCCATTGAGTATTTTATCAAGTTAGAAGTAAAGGTTGATTAAAAAAATCACTCCCATACCTTGGGAAATATACAACTCTGAAAATCATCAGGAGCAAATCATTCAATAGAAATTCATTATATATAGTTATTTTCTAAGTAGTAGCATGCAGCAAATAAAGCTACAGTTGGCCTAATTTCTGCAAATTAATTTTACTTTAACAGCCAAGAAAACTAAGATTTTTCTGAAAAATTTGAAGAAGTCTGAGTATAATTCATTGAGAATTATTCAATATTCTTAATAATGCTTTCAATACATTTTAAGGGATAATGATTTATATTTTTGCAGTTGCTGCACTGTAAGATCCTTAGAACATATTTGGTTTCTAATGACCTACCTTGCTTAGCACTAAAATGTAATTTTATTTGTAAATTTTAGCTCAATAGTGGGTCTAGTGAAAACTATAAATTCCTAATTAAAATTATTTTAAAAATAAGCAAATTATGTTGCTTCTGTTACACATTCCTTGAGATAAGTCACTCAGTTTTAATTAGAATCTGTGTATAGTGACACAAAATTCAGGAAACTGATAACCATGACTAATATTAGTTAACAAACTTAGGGGAAATTTAAATACTACAACAATCCCAGCTTAAGTTTCACTCAAATGTAATTTCATTTCTCAGTCAAATATTTGTTGAACTCTATCATGTATCAACTACTATTTTAGGCAGTACAACTTAGTAAGTAGAATGTGTAATTTTATAAAAAAATATGATGAGCAAGCAATGAAATGTGTAACATCTAATTATTATGTGTGTTGTGACTATACACTATAGGATTATATTGACCAGACATTACTGAAAGTGGACACTATTTAAGCAAATTATTATGCAATGGTGCAGAAGCCATTAGAAAGTCATTTACATAATTTTGGAAACAGCGATTTGAGAGCATGTATAAAGAAAAGGAGAGAAATAGTATCAAACATCATATTTCCTTTATGATGGTGTGTGCTGTCCAAGAAAAATATAGAAACATAAATTAACTGCTTGTCCATGAGAAGACTCTAATAACCTTTAGTGTATATACAAAGTATGTACCACTTTCCCATTTAATAGAAATAACATAGCAAACAACATAGCTATATACATAAATTGTAAACTGAAATCACATAATAGGTTACCTTCATTCCCTGTCAAAATAATCTGAAATGCTCTACAGAATGAAAATGGGGCTTTTGCAGGAATTCTCAGGATTAAAATGTTAGTTACTCCATATTCCAAGTTATTAACAAACCTTGCCATTTTAAAATATTGAGCAGCTCAAACTTCTTAAAGTTTATGTTTCAGTATAGTCTTTACTCATGCACAGATATTTGGGTATGATAGGAAGGCATCTTTAGAGATAAAAGAAAAAGTATGCATGCCTACATGTGTGCATGCACGTACATACATGAACATGCTATTTTCATAGACTTGGCGTTGAATGTAGACAAATTGTATGTGGTCATGTCAGTTTGGAATTTTACTTTTGGGGGGAACAGACTACTGTCGATTTCTATTCACATTTATATGGCTGCAGATAAAAGAGACTAGCCAACTACATGAAGGGCAGTTACAGGACATCCATTTGTACCACAAGAGTCCTAGAGGCATTTTGCCAGTTGTTGATATATAAAATTGGCAGCCATATTCTATACTAGAAGGATGGAAGAGAATAATAGATCATAACAGATGCTGTAGATGACACAGGGAGATACAGCTGCTACAACTAGTGAGTACACTTGTAAAGCACGACTGTGTCATGTGCATGCCATATACCTGTGTCTAGACCACACCAATGGCTAAGCTTAAGAGCCCTTTGTCCTTAACTGCTTCCCAGTAGGTTCTACTCCTTTGGAGAGAAATAAAGCAGGTGGCATATGGGAACAAGCAAACCAGCTTGAAATAAAACCTTGTGTTGAAATAATATGATCATGAAATATTTGACAGCAGCCAGTGTTTCAATTAAAAGTTATACGTTGTAGGCACTCACCTGCACTGAATTTTTTTTCCCTCAAAGTAGAACCCAAGACAAGTTCCACTATAGGTAGGGGGAGAAGATAAGAGGAAAGAGTGTGGCAGGTAGGGTTTTTGAAACAGCCATTGTGTGGATTACTGTGGTCTCATATCACTGAGGACAATACCAGGAACAATAAAGAGCACATCAGAATTATCTTGGATGAGAAAAGAGAAAATTGGGTTATTTATAAATTAACATAGATTAGTTCCCTGGGTGTCTGCTTCCATGTAGGTGTTTGAGAAATGTTAATTTTATAGCAAATATATCCTGCTGCATGAGTGCTACAATGATACATAGAGTCAAGAAAGTCCACAAGAAATTGATGCAGAGGGCATTGGAAGTAAGGATGGTTCTCTCTGTATTCCCAGTTCTGTCAGTCATAGCCATAAGATGGCATCAGGATACTCAGTAGAAAGGGTTACTATACCAAGCAAATACCAGTTGGCTCCTTTTCAAGAAATACGTAAGAGGCTAAGGTCATAGAATAATGTGTAGCTTTCACACAATTGGATAATAAAGATATATATATATATATATGTATGTATGTATATGTGTGTGTGTGTTTTGTATATTGTTATGACTAACTATTCAGATTCTATTTGTGATAGGTCTATAAGGAAGTTATGACTTATCAGGAGTAAAATATATACTAAAAATACCAAATTACTTAAAGTCATTTCATTATTCTGCTTAAGGCCTTGTTATCCCTACTTACAAGAGAAAATACACAAAATCTTTATTACTAATTTTTATATCTACGATATAAGGATGACATTTAATATTAAATTTCCAATAACATCTGTTGATAGACATAGAATAAGGTTAATTAATAAATGCATTATGTGTTCAACAACCAAGGATGAGAAGTTGATAAGGATTTAAAATGATGAGCATTTTAATAAATATGCTTGTTATAAATGTACCATTTTGAAATATTGTCATTTATGTGGCCATCAAATTCTTCTAAGCCACAGTGGGTTAAGATGTCATATTTTAATCTTTCTTCAATATGAAACATCATTCAGAAATCACACCTTGTTCTTCTGGTAGCCTTCTCATGCTCTGCTTTATGTTTCCATGTCCTATGACTTTGTCCATTAGGATTTGCTTTTCAACAGGAAAAATGACATTAGGTATACATTCAGACCTGCCTCAAATCAGATACTTCATCTCTATTTCTTTGACCAACAAAATAGAAGCTTAAGGTTTTCTTTTGTCAGGCATCAAATGCAATAATTTCTAAAATATACTTATTAGGAATAAGTCTCTTATTTCAATTGTGTGGTCTATTTAGTAGGACATCTTACTTTTCTACTTACATCAATTTTCTTCATTATTTATGCACAATTGCTACACTTTGTGTACCACAGATGAATCTTCTGATTTTATATTTTTTGTAAGTTTACCATCAACACATTTCAGAGTGTCAAAGCACTGAATGGCAATTACTCTCCTAGATTATGACCAGGCTGAGAAATCTTAGCAAAACATGGACTGAAACAAAAACTCTATCCATATATTGATAATTTCTAGATCTAACATTTCTCAAATACACACTGTGTGCCCAATATTGTATTTTATATTTATATAAAATTCATCTAATTTAATCTTGAAAATAAGTTCATTATTATGGTACTTTATCCTTATGAATGATCATTGAATCAAGGTTTTGGTTAAAACCTTGTGACTCTTAAATAAATATACCATCAATATATTAGTAAAAGATACTGAAAATGTGATTTTGAAGAATAAAGCTTAAGTTCAGCATATAAAAAATATAGAGTCCTTAACACTAGACTGTAATTTCACATGCTAATCTCTAACCAAAAATCAGAAATATTAAAATGAAACTGTAATCCATAGAACATCCCCTTTCATCACAACCTGCCAAGACTCAGGTATCTATCTCATGTGAAACCTTTGAATATAATCACAGAACTCCAGGTGTGTGGTTGTAACTCTGGCCACATTACAAAGCACCATCAGTCCTTATGAAAGATGAGAAGTGGAAGAATATTTTATACTCTTTTTCATGACTGCGACAATTAGAAAACAGATGAGAAATGGCTTCAAAACTAGCCTATTCTGTAAAACTATTATTAATACCAAATGACAATGTCCTTTTTTATCAGCACTAAGTACTAAATATTTAAGGAGAATAATTACACCATCACAAGTTAGACTTGCAAAAGTAGATAAATATTATAAGAAGAAAGACAGTAAGTAAATCAATATTTATTAAAGAAAGATGGAATGATGAGGAAGAGAGGAAAGTATGGAAATAAGAGGAAGGAACAGATATCAAGAATTATTTCCAAGCAGAAACAGAACTGCAACAATAACAAAACATTTCCTCTCATACATTATCTAAAATGTATTGGCATCACATTTTTAACAAAGTCTAGAACACATATGCTGTTTGGAAGTGCTATTCATAAGAGGGAAATAATTAAATATTAATGGAATAAATGATTTTCAGAATATAAGGGAAATAGGGAGCTTAATGTCATAGAAATTTACATAAAATCTCCATTATAAACAAACCAGACCATCTATATTATGATTATGTAGTACTTATCAATTAGAATATGAGAATTTTCCCAATTTAAAAATTAAGAAATTTTGATAAATTCTATGAACTGAATGCTGAAAAATTCAATTTATAGTCTAGTAACATGTACAAACTAATTTAAAACATCATCCTGTGACCAAGTATAAGACAATCTCCAGGTTGTAAGATTCTATTTATAATTTATAACATTTGTGTCTATAAGTATGAATGAACATGTTCAGAGCAGTATCAAAAGACGTCCAACTAAGTTTGACATATTGGAGATTGATTATTTCACATCTGGAGATAAATATACAATTCAATCTACATGCAATGGAAATTTATATTTATAAATAATTGACTATCCACAAATAATCAAATTTAACATGGTCATAGGACCTATGCCTTATGTATATACATATATCCTTATAGTGTATTGCCTTTATTCTTGCATATTTTCCATGTAGGAGCACCTATAAACTCTTGCTGTCTTCATAGCAAATACAGCAGATATATGTTCAGCTACAATTCATAATAAGGAACAATTAAGACAGTGCCAGTAAGAGCAAAAAGAAAGGTATGAGTGAAAAAGAACTTGCATATTAATCTTGAATTGGAATGAGCAAGTTATTTGAATGGAGAGTTGAAAGAGGATTACTCTAAAGATGCAAGTTATGGGGCTATAGATTAAGTTCAGTGGTAGAGTATTTGCCAAGCATGTACAAGGCTTTGGGTTTAAGCCTGAACAACACAAATAAATGAGCCAGTAATCAAATACACACAGTGATGGTTAATCATATCTTGATGGAATGTAGAATCTACTAAGCTGAACTTCCTGTGGTAGACCTAGATACAGATACATGAGGAAGGCAGAGTGTTATGATGTCCCCACTGTCACTTCTTGCTGGTATCTATCTCCATTGCTGCTAACCTCCAGCATGCATTCTTACATGCATGCATATGTGTAAATATGCATGTATAAAACAAGTTCTCTAGCTAGGGGATGTAAAGGAGCAAAACTTACCAGGATCTTGAGTTGGTCAGCAATGGCCTCTCTGGCCACTGAAAATGAGTGTATAGAGAGTGTGACAGCCCTCCAGCCCTATAGACTCCAGATAGAAGGTATATGTAGATTTCTGTCTCCGTGTAATAGTGATATCTAAAACATATTCTAGTCTACACAGCATAACTAATAAGGATGGCCCAGGGAGATTGATGGCCCAATTCATGGGCTCTAAGAGTTGTGTCATATCTAACATACTTTTGGTTGCATTAACACACTCTACTAACATTGTTGCTGAAAGAGCTGTTTCTATTAATGACAGCTTTGAGGCTTAACTAGTCTGATCCCTTTTAACTAATCTTTATTTTCCAGTAAGGCAAAATTTAAAAACTCATCTTCTGTGAATAACTGTTTTTTTCAACATCCGTAACAGTTTGGCTGATACATGTGTTTGATATACTGTCTATTTGTCTTGCTTTAATTTGTAGTAACTTGCATTTTTAATTCCTTCACATTTTCAAATTATAGTTTCATATTTTCCCTTTAAATTTAGATTTATATTTTCACTGCTATTTATGAATCCTCATTGGGGACAAAATGACTTGCTCGTATTTAGAACTTGTGAAAACTCTCGCATCTAGTGCCTTTCAGTCCTATATTCTTAATCTAATTTATGGTAAATATGTATCTAAAATAAAATATAAAAGTATTAACCATAATCAAGATTTAGAATATAGCATTGTATTGATTTGCTAAGCCTGAAGTGTTTTGTGCCCAGTGGACTTAGTTCTTATTGAGGACAGTCATAAATAACTTTAACATATTCCAATGTGATAAGAAGGAACTGTGGATTGGGTCATTGTGGAATTACAGTCCCCTGCTTAATGATTGCAGAAAATTGCCTGGCAGTAGAACAAAGAGAAAGAGGGCGATGTGGTGAATGCTGGCTAATTAAACCAGTAATTGCTTCTTGTTGTGCACCCAGATAATGTGCCCCTGATAATTTTAAATGGAGTCTTGGAGCAGCGCTCTTGAATGAGAGGCTGTGCCAGTTACAGCTCTTCTCCATATGATTCTCCTTGTGCTTAGAGGTGGCCTACTTATCAGACTTCCCTGTCCTGAGTGATTAAAAACAAAAACACAACAACAAAAAACTGTGGCAGGGGAGAGTTCTGTTCTTCTGTGTAGTTAGCAGACAATATTCTTTTTATGGCTGTTTTTATCCCTCACATTTAGTCATACTATACATTTGAATTTTGAAATCAATTGCTCTAACAGGAGAGATCTTATGTACATAAATTTTGGAGGAAATTTTAGAATATTAAGATGTATTTCAAATATCATATTGCTCAAACTTATTTTATGTACATGGCCTCCTGGTATTGGGCTTTTAATGTCATAATTAACATTCAATTTCACTTGCTTACACTTATGGGCTTGCTTACATTTATGTGCTTTCTCAGGCTATGTAATTATTTATTTTTGATTTTAACAAAATGTCACAAACCAAATTTAAGTACTATTATGCTTTGATTATTTAATATTGATTGTATCTATATTTTATTATAAAGCCCCAGAGTTCATTTATCTAGACATACTTTCCACAAAATCTACTACGTAGTACCAGTACTAATAACAGACTTTCTTTACTTAAGAAACAAAAAATATACAGCTCTGAATGCTGTATTGGATGAAGAATGCTTTCAACTTGTCGCTTCCCATATTTCATAAGACATTTTGAGCACTTATTGTTTTCTGTCTAGTTAATGTATCATTACTCGGCTAAGAACACAATGCAATATTTCAGTCACTTTCCTATCAGTGAACTTTAAAATGTTAATTATAATTCAGGAAAAATCACTATGTTTATTTGCCATTTCTACACATTTAGTTATCATTTGAGTGAAAGTTAAATGTTACAGGCATATGATTATGTATCATATGTTGTTGTTTGGTTGAAATACTGGATTCAAAATAATATTTCTATAAGTATCATTGTCATGTTAAAGTAAAGTGTATGCTGTATACAACAATTAAATCTTCTTAACAAGCATGAATATTTACTTAAGAAAATATCTCACTTGTTAAAACATTTAATTTCAAGTCCCCAAGTCTATTGACGTTTTAATATCATCATAAATAATATTTATGTATTATCCACATTATATCACTTCTCTGTTTGTTTATTTATTAAGACAAGATCTCACCATGTATGAAATGTAGCACTCAAAGGTGTCATCCCCTGAAACTCAAATTCTGGAATTATAGATATTTGCTACCACATATTTTCTGTTTTCCCTAAGTAACTTATTTTTAATGGCTACACAGATTTAATGCTTTCCTCTCTACATAAGTAATCCTGAAGTTCTATGCACACTTAATTTTCACATGAAAATACAAGTATGATGTGCTCTTGGAACCACATGATAATGATTTTTAGATAACATGAAGAAAGAACTAGTATTTCATCAGTACTTTACAGATCTGCTTTGTGCAGTACAATGCTTGACAGATGCAGTAATTTTAACCTTTAAATGCCCACTAAATGACCTGGAGCCATACCATTAAGATGGCCTAATGTTTAGTTTACTCTGTAATGTATTTTGCCATATATAAAAAAATGCAAGAAAATATCTTCTGAGGAATGTAGAAATTGTAAGCGTTATTATTTGTATGTGCAATTTTACACAGAATTTATATAAATTTACAGTAAAGTGAAATTCTATCAAAGTACAAAGGCAAATTTTTTAATTTTATTAAATCATAATATATAGTTCTTCAAATAAATGTGATTTACATATTTTTATCTGGGCTCTCTGGGAAATTGATTTGAAATATTAGAAAATATGATGATAAAAGGGACAGAATTAAGTTTGAGTAACAAGGAATTCCACATGATTTGGCAATGTGAAATACTTATTAAGGACTGCAAGCTATACACAGAACTTACAATGTATTCCATTGTCTGTTTGTCCTACAGTCAAGAATCCTTGACATTCTGTATATTTCCTTATAGCTGGAACTCCAATCTTATAGCGGAGTTTGCAATAACTTGACCTGTATCTCACTTCCATATAATCAATTTCTATCTTTACCCAATGCAAACTAAGATGTCCAAAGCTAACAGTTTTCTTTGATCCACTGTTTTTCCGGTTGATTTTTTAATTTTTGAAATTAACCATTTAATATATAAAAAATATATTACATATTATTATATTTGACAAGAGGGGCTGAATTAAAATTGATTATAGTGATGCTACTTGATTTGATAATACAGAATAGTTACATTATTTATCTTACTGTGCCATATAGAGTAGCATACATAACACATAGTGGATTTTTTTATTGTGTTTCAATGCCAATATCTGCACTGGTATACTCTACATGATATACATGAAGTAACATATATATGTGCACATATGTACACATGTACAAATATGTATATACATATATATTACTCCACATGTACATGTATGTAGTTATGATACTCCTTATATATACATAGGTACATATATGTTTATAAACATATATTATATGTATATACACAAGGAGGGAGAGAGAGAGAGATGTTACTCCATATAATCATGTATTATATGCCTGTGCAGACATTGGCAATGATACACAATAGTAAAAATCCGCTATATATCAAGTCAGCATCACACATTTTTCTGTTTGTGAATATTTTTCCTTTTAATGTTCTTGCCAAAATTAACATTTTAATTTTATAATTATAAAAATTATAATTATAAAATGAGAGAAAACCCTACATCATTCATATGGCATGTTATTTGTATTTTTCAAATTTTATTGTATTATTGGATTCAAGCTTTGGAGACTCTCTTTATTGTTACAGCCTTTCATTTTGACAAGACAGATCTTCAAATTACACACAAGTATATTTATCTGAGAATGCTATTTCTTAACATGCTTTTTGAAATATTTCATCAATGCTTATTTTAACAAAAAAAAATCAATGAAACACTTTATTAAGTAGAGCAAGACCTCCTCAGCAACAAACCATAATTTTTCTTTCTATACACCTGAATGTTCTTTAGAAGCATTTGACAGTGAGACTGGAAAATTATTTAAAATCATTCCAACTTTGCTTTTATGCTTTTGTGATGAAGGACACTTTAGTTTTCTAAGGGTATTTGTTTAACCATAACATCAACATGACCTAAATTTCCTAGCTCAATTTATGAGCTCTAATTCTTATACCTCTAAAGATACTTTAGTCTCTCCATTTTATGCCAGCATTTATATGGTCTAAGTGCATTCCATTTAAATTCTAGTTGCTTTATACTCAAGGGGAATTTAATTCAGTTTCAGAATAATCCATTTTCCTAGATCAGTCAACAATTCAGAGAATGAAAGTGAGCCTTCCATACAGATTTCTGCCAAAAGGAGTTATGGCAATCTAGTATTATTATTTTTAACAATAGTCATTAAGGTAAAATTAATACAAAAATATTACCAAATAGGTTTTCATAAAAATCAACATTTAAAAAAGTGCAATACAACATTAAGCTCTGAAAAATACACATACAACTTTTAAGTCACTAGATAAAATTTCATTGATAAATACATTCAATATGTTTGAGTTGTTAAAATTTCAAACAATGAAAGGCAATTTGGCCATGAAAAAAAAAAAAACAATTTACTTCTATTTGCTGTAAGTCTTAAGCCATCTGTTTAAAACTTGTAAAAATAGTCTGCCAATGCGTGTAATTCTTAGTGCCATAAATTACTTTACTCCTCAAATTCCGGCGTGTTCTGCTGATATAGATGATTCTAGATGATGAATGAGTACACAGAGAGACACAGCATGCCTGTTTCCAGTGAATAATTGAATATCATTAGTGTTCCATGTAAACGTCATCCCACACTCTCATTTTAGTACTCATTTATACTATAAACATTTGAGTTTAGAGCAGAATGTTTATCTTTACCTAAATCATTGTGTTTTGTTGCACTTGCAATATAAAATCTCAATATAATGAAATCTTAAGTTATTGTCAGGAGAAATGAAAACAACACTCTACCTGAGAATGTAAATGTACCAAACATGATTTGACTTCTCTTACACACTGTTTAACAAAACAATGCACAGCAGATTAATGATATAGTCACAACAAACAACATAATGATCCTAACTCAGTAGTTAAGAGAGATTTTTAATATTATATAGAAGTAATAAAAAGTTTAAAATTTGATATAAAATTCAAAGTTCCTAGCAAACCTCTTTAAAAAGATCAAGTGAAAATACATTTAGTAGCTCACCTGTACTGATGTCAGAGGACTGGCATAATCTTTACCATGAAGCCCAACAAGATAAAAGGTATAATTAGAGGTGTAAGAAGTTCGAATACCTATCATAGTGTACATGACAGACGTTCATCCAGGTTACTACAGATAAAAATAGTCATGTCTTAAATCACATTCTGTGAATCATCACTGAGAAGCAGTAGTTACTCAGTTAGGTACCCTGAATAAATCATGGCTCTCCCAACCCATTGTTCTGTGCCGTTCATTTATTACCAGGACTCTGATTCTCATTCTTAGTGGTAAAACAGAGATCCAATTCCATCATTTTCATAGGCCTATTTTATTATTAATTAAATGATCACATAAAATAATTTTAAGCTTACTGTATTTGTCCATATATGTAGAAATTAACTATATTCATTTCTTTGATTCATGATTTATCTGTCTCTAAAAGCATAATATTATAAAGTATTTTTCCTCCATTTTTTAAATAAAAACCATCCCAAATACTGGATTTACAGTCACATTTTTCTAATAAAGAAATTGATTATATTGGTAAATCTGTCAAATATGCTAAAAACCAAACATGATGTATCAGGGTATCATACATCAAATGAGAAATTCAAGTATCAATTCCATTAGTTTGTATAAACATGAATATATTAACAACTTATTTAGAAGTAAAATGCCTCCCAAACAGATCAAGCCAATCAACTGTCTCACCTATTCAGAGGGCCTGATCCAGTTGGGGGTCCCTCAACCTTTGATACCAGGACCTGGGCTCGTTGCATGAGTTAGCTGTTTGAAACCTGGGACTTGTGCAGGGACGCTTGGCTCAATCTGGGAGGAGGGGACTGGACCTGCCTGGACTGAGTCTATCAGGTCGATCCCAGTCCTCGGGGGAGACCTTGATCTGGAGGAAGTAGGAATGGGGGGTGTGCTGGGGGGAAGGGGAGGGGGGCAGGAAGGGATAGAACAAGGGAATCTGTGGCTATTATGTAGAACTGAATAGTATTGTAAAGTAAATTTAAAAAAAAGAGAAAAGAAAATAAAAAAAGAAAAGAATTTTAAATTAGTCATTATAAAAATTCTTCATAAATCCACAAAGAATCTTGGGGTACTAAGATGATTTTTTCCCCTGGAGGAATGTCAAAACATATTTTATATGTCCTTCCATATTTTCATGATCAAATAATCACTTTTAGAGCATTTTTTTACCCCAAAGAATATCTGACTTCTGGTTTGGTCTTCCAAGGTGAGAAACAGAAAAGTTATACATCACCTCTTCTTTTTTTCTCAGCCCCTCATGGTGGAAATAAACACATGTTCTCTCACATAAAATGATCCCAGGTGACTTCATCTTAAAAAGTGTGCCCATTACATCTCTTGTAACACTGATCTTATGATTTCTGTCTTCTGCTCTTGATGCAAATAAATGTACATTTGTCCTTAATTTATTGATCAGGTAGTCCAATCACAATCCTTAGTCAAGGAAGCTGATGCTTGATAAAATTCACTGCAGAGCAAGTGATGTTTATTTGAGAACATGTTGGCATTAATGTATTTGTCCGCACATTTTAGTTCCAAGTATCTCACACAGACACCATTGTAGCTGGAGTTATCCTGTGTTTGCCTGGCTTTTGCAGCTGCTCAGACCCAGGTAAACACATAGAGACTGATATTACTTGTAAACTATATGGCTGTGGCAGGCTTCTTGCTATCTAGTTCTTATATATTAAATTAACCCATTTTTATCAATCTATAAGTTGCTACGTGGCTCATGGCTTACTGGTATCTTAACATCTGCTTCTCTTGGCATCGGTGGCTGATAGCTGTTGTGGGATGTTCTGTATGTCAAATGTGTTGCTCCAATTGGTCAATAAATAAAACACTGATTGGCCAGTGGCTAGACAGGAAGTATAGGCGGGAATGACAGAGAGGAGAAAAGAAAGAACAGGAAGGCAGAAGGAGTCACTGCCAGCTGCCGCCATGACAAGCAGCATGTGAAGATGCTGGTAAGCCACGAGCCACATGGCAAGGTATAGATTCATGGAAATGGATTAATTTAAGCTATAAGAATAGTTAGCAAGAAGCCTGCCATGGCCATACAGTTTGTAAACAAAACAAAACAAAAAAAAAATAAAAAAAAAAGTAAAATGCAACAATAATGCACATGGCCTATCTATGTATAAACAAAGAACATTATTAGCTTGAATAAATAGAAAAAAGACAAAGATAAGAGGATGGTAAAATACTCCAGAGATACATCATCCAATGTAGTGGCTAAATTCATGGGGTTATTTACATACTAATGGAAATTCTCAGAGAAAATTACATAACTTAATTTTTATCATCTTAAACAACTACAAAAAAACTTATAACTCCCTAAATAATTCCATGCCATGAGTACATTCCAGCACCTCATCTTTATGAAGGATGTCTGTGAGTGATTGGTGTCTTTCTTTGCAGCTCCTGGGAAAAAGCTTGGGAATTCCACTCTAGATCACTGAGGACATGCCTCTACTCATGGCTGATCATTCCTGGCAGCTCAGCAAGTGACCTAATAGCCTGACACACATTGAACTGCAGTGCCTTGGCGAAGATGCCACCAGCCAAAGGCACTATTCACTACCAAGCATCGAGTTAAAAGCAAGTCTGTGGAAAGTTCCACTAAAACATAGGCCACAAAATTTGGAATTATGTAACTTTTTGCCAGCGGTGCTAAGCAATCTAGAATTCATTTTTCATAGTTGTTGATTTAAACATGTTTTGTAATGACTAAACCCCTATAAAATTATTCATTAAAGCTATTTGGATTTTGTCATTTGAATTTTTACATTGTCTTCATTTTAGTTCCATGCAACTTGAATAGCATATGTACAATGTGAAAGGTGTGCTTTAATTTTTTTGTTTGTTACACTATTGGCAAGCAGAAAACGATGGTATGGAGGGCTTCGTAGTTTAAAAATACATATTTATATAAGAAAAGGCTGATGTGAAGTTGACTCACTTGCTCAGAAACAGTTGTGATAAATTGTGAGGAAACTCACTGTGTGCTTTTGCTTTCTCTGATCTAGCATGGAAGTCTTAGACCTTGTTTTACTTCCAAGTTATTCTGACTCCAAATTAGTGTATAGCATGGCTAACATGTTTTTTCTCTCACTATAAAGAATTTATGATTATATATATATATGTGTGTGTGTGTGTGTGTGTGTGTGTGTGTGTGTGTTGTGTGTGTGTGTGTGTGCTTTCCTAACAATATTACTTAAGTGAATATAATTTGTAAATCACCACCCTTTAACTTATGCAATGTCCTACAATTGATTAAAAAATAGTCCTCTTAATTTTGTTAATAAAGCACTGTTATTCTACTTTTTCTTTGTAACTTCCACAGAACTGAATATCATACATTTAACTTAGTTATACTGCCAGTATACCTACTTTGCATTTGTAGGTTTCAGATATGACAATACACAGTGTATTCTGGTCCAGTAATCCAGATAAAACTTTTTTCATCACCTCCAGGCTGCTTTAACCACATCAAAGCAAGCAGTCTCCTTCCCCCTGCTGGGAGTGACTCCTGCTCTCCTGTTGTTCTGAGGCATAATCCCTGGTGTTACTTCACACTGAGTTAATCAGGGCTGGTTTTGAGTGACTATAGATTCTTCACTTGTCTAGTCAACAGAACTTTTAATCCATCAAAGCTAGAATAACGGGAGTGACTCTCTGCTTAGCTTCTTAGACTATAAGGAATTTGGTTCCAGCAGATCACCTCATCTCTTACAGCCATTAAAACTGCAAATTCCTCATGCTATTTTAGTCATTTGAACATTTCTATCCTCTCAGTTGCTAAGACACAGCTCACTTTCAAAGTTCTGATTTTTATTGATTGTTTTTCCAGCAATAATACCCTGGCTCCTTTCAATCATGAAGGTCTATTTAGTTTCCTTGGCTCAGACTCAGCGACCATTTTTCATATCATCATGCTCACTGCCTTAGGAGTTTCTACATAATGGTTCCTAGAAGTAGGATCTTTACTTACCACCAGTTATCGTTTGAATTAAAGACATTCAGTTTGCAGGAACTTGAGTAAATGTGAAACAACTAACATTTTGGCACCTGCAACTTTTAATTATCTGATAAAGAAAATGAACCATCTTTTCCAGTTCTTTGTAAAGTGTCCATTTCAATTTATCAGTGTTCTATAGTGTTCACTTCTCAGCTCATTCAAGTAATTTTATTCATATACACACATTTGAAAATGTGATTTATTTTTCTTGATATTTTTGTCATTGTGAATGGGAATTCATTCTTTTGTATTTTACTTTGCTTTGCATGACAAACTTAATTAAAATTTTAAGTTAAAATATAATTATATTATTCCCTCCTTTCCCTGTCCTCCCTTTAACCCCTCCCATGTTCCCTTCATCTGACCTTGTGATGTCTTCTGCTCTCATTCTATCAAATTAATGGGCATGTTTTGATTATCACTGTTACATATGTATACATAAATATGCACACACACACACACACACACACACACACACACACTGCTGTTAGTTCTGCTCCTATGTATATGTTTTCAGGGCTGATCAGTAGCTTTTAAATAACCAAGCAGCAGGCAAAGGCCAATTCTCTCCCTCTCAGCTGTCATTAGTTACCTGTAGTTCTTTACATAGGGGTGGCCCATGATATGTCTCCCTTCTATAGTAGGTTGTCTATTAATGCTGTTTTTGCTTGGGTCATGTTTAGACAGCCAAATAATTAATTCACGGTGGGTGTTGTTTACCTATTATTTCTAGGAGCAACAATCTCATAGCAATGGTCCTGGTCCTCTGGCTCTCACAATCCTTCATCACAGTCTTCCTTGATGTTCCCTGAGCCGTAAGTGCAGGAGCTGTGTTGTGGATATACCCACTGGAACTTTTTCAGTGTTGCTCTTAAATGTTCGCAGATTTACATGAGCTTTTGTAACATTAAATATTACATTTATTTGTCACTTTTACCATGTTTCTTGTAGAGACTTAGAATTCTTTTTAAAAATTTATTTTTTTATGACTTAATATTATTACATTTATCATTATTTACACTTGGACGGCAGGTTCCCCTCCCTCCTCTCTGCCCAGTCCCTCCCTCCCCCAATCCTCCCCATCCACTCTTCCTCCATTTCTATTCAGAGAAGGGCAGGCCTCCTATAGATATGAACCAAACGTGGCACACCAAGTTGCTGTAAGACTAGGCATCTCCCCTTATATTAAGGCTGACAAGGAAACCCAGGATGAGGAATAGGATCCCAAAAGCCAGCAAAAGAGTCTCTGTGAGCCCCTACGTGCCCAGGTTAGTTGATTCTGTAGATTTTCTTGTGGTGTCCTTTACCTCTCTGGTTCCTAGAATCCTTCTTCCTATTTTTTCACAGGATTCCCCGAGATCCACCTAATGTTTGGCTATGGGTCTTTGCATTTCATTCTATCAGTTGCTGAATGGAGCCTTTTTGATGACAATTGGGCTAGGTACCAATCTATGAGCATAGCAGAATATCATTAGGCTTTTTAAAAATATTTTGCCAGTTATGTGTGGTTCTATCCTAGGTCTCTGGAATACCCAGCCTCTGGGTCCTGGCACACCAGGTGGTATCAAAGGCAGGCTCCCTCTTGTGGCATTGGTCTCAGGCTGAACCAGTCATTGGTTGGCCACTCCCACAATTTCTCTGTCACTTTTACCCCTGCACATATTTTTTTAGAGAGGACAAATAGTAGGTCAAAGGTTATGTGGTTGGATTGGTGTCCTAATCTCTTCATTAGAAGCCTTGCCTGGTCACAGGTGATGGCCAGATTAAGCTATGTGATGCCTTTGCTAGGACTCTTAGGTAAGATCACCCTTGTAGATTCCTGAGAATTTCCATTGTACTAGGTTTCTGCTTCACGCTGAAATGCCCTCCCCTTTCCAGTAATCTCTTCCAGTACTCTCCCCCTCCATCTCTCTCCACCTGATTGCTCCTATTCCTGTCCCCATCTTCTCCCCACTCCTGCTTTGAAATCCATTCTCTTTCCCCTTCCCAAAGAGATGCAAATGACTCCCCTTGAGCCCTCTATGTTACTTAGTTTTTCTGGTTCTGTCCATTGCAGCACTGTTATGCTTTACAGTTGTTATCCACTTATTGAGTAAATACCATGTTTGTCTTTCTTGGTCTGGGTTAACTCATCCAGGATGATTTTTTTCCAATTCCATATTTTCAATACTCATTTATTCATATATCTCTTTTAACTTACCTTGATATTGATGTTTTTGTTTCATTCTAATGTGATATGAAAAGATAAAGGAATTATTTTGATTATTTCTCTTTGTTTTGACATGTTTTAAAACCTTAATTGTGTCCCATTTGAGAGAATAAATAGGATGCTGAGAAAAATATATTTTCAGCAGTTTTTTTTTCCGTTGTTGCTGTTGAAAGAGTCTGAAGGTGTCTGCTAACTATATTTGGTGGATGATAACATTCAATAATACAGTTTTTATGGGTATTTTAGTCTGGATGGTCTATCTACTAATGAGACTGGAACACTGATACCACTTACTATTATTACATTTTGATCTATCTGGCTCTTTGTGTCCCAAGTGTTTCATTATATCTTTTCCATGTATCGTCCTCTTTAGTAACATGTAACGATGTTCTTACTTCCAACCCAGTTCTCATTAATTACCCTGCTGGAAAAATGAGGCTGCAAAGATCAGTTGTCAGCCTTTATGTCAGTCGACTTCAGGGCAGTTATGAGGATGAGAAGAGGCCCTCATATTGACCATGAGCTCAATATTGTATGATCCCACAGATATCATCAGGAGATGCTGAACTAGTCATCAATGGTAAGGCTTCTTACACACTATTATTGGTGGTGGTTTTTACTCTGTTGGGGGGCCTGTCAACCAGCTACAAAGTAAATCACACATGGAGGCTTATTCTTAATTACGAAATGTCCAGCCTTACCTTGGCTTAGTTTCTAGCCAGCTTTTCTTCACTTATCCCTTTTACCTTTGGTTCTGGGCTTTTCCCTGTCTCTTCTGTAAATCTTACTGAAGGGTTCACAACACGCCCTCACGGTCGCATATACTGGGCAGACACTTCCGCCTAGCCAATTCCAGGTCAGGATAGGCATTTCTGGGTCAAAGCGTCTCGTAACCAGGATACCTGGCAGACCCGGACACCTCCGCCTAGCAAGTTCCGGGTCAAGGCGTCTCACGTGACCAGGATCCGTGAAGTTACACGGCAACATAAGCGCGCAACGTGACCATGTGATCTACATACATGCGTGGAGTAGTGATGTGACCTGGCCACGCCCCCAGCCGGTTTTAAAGTGGAGCACCATGCTTCCCAGTCCTTCTTCTTCTCCACGCACGTGTCTCTCCCACAGGCCTGAGCATCCCTGTCCCTTTATCTCTAATAAACTCTATAAGCGGATTCTGTCGTGTTTCGTGACATTTCCTTGCAGGGTAAGAACACAACGCAGCTAAATAACTAACACTTACCCTTACTCCATGGCTTGCTGTGCAACTGGGTGGCTGGTTCCTGGAGTCCTCCTCCTTCTCTGGCTGCTGCTCCCTTTTTTTCACTCCTCAGTCTCATTTTTTCTTCTCCCAGATTTCTTCTTCTATGTATCCTCTCTGCCTGGCAGCCCTGCCTATCCTTTCTCCTGTCTCACTATTGGCTGTTCAGTTCTTAATTAGACCATCAGGCGTTTTAGACAGGCACAGTAACACAGCTTCATAGAGCTAAACAAATGCAACATAAACCAAAGTAGCACACCTTAAAATACTATTCCCCAACATACTAGCCCTCTACTGCCCAAGCCAAGCACCTTACTACTTGAACTATACCTGTTCCTTCTCTTCCCAAGAACCTCCACTACTCTTAAACTGTGGCGTGTTGAATCTAGGGTCCCTGACTTGTCACATTTTCTTGCCCTAGGACTTCTGTGTAATTTGTCTTAAACAATAGATTCACTTTCAAGATAGCATAAAACCACAACATTATGATCACTGAATGGTGACAAAATGAATGTCCTTCTACTGCTAAAATTCACAGTGGCAGTCAGAGTCTGACTGGTGATTTGCAGGAATTGAAGGCTATCTTTGTCAGCAAGACTGAAGTCTCTTTTTAACATGGCCACTTGGGTACCTTTTGTGTGGTTAATCTTTCTTCCAACCTACATAGAACTGCAATCCTAAGAGATTTCTGTATGCTCCTGTTCTCTGTATCTCCCTTCTTTTCTGCTCATTTCTCAGGTCTCATAAACCCATTTACATTTTCTGGCATTCTTAGAGTCTTTTTCCGTTGCAGAAGAGCCTGTCTTTGTTTGGTTCACTTACTTGGTTACCACATCACACAGCTCCAAATCTACTATTTTTTAATTGAATTATTTCATAAAACATATTTGGATCATGCTTTTTCCCTCCCCCATTTTCTCCCTACCACCCCACCAACTACCTAATGCCATTTCTCTCTTTTTAGAAAGCAGACAGGCAAAAAAAAAAAATCACAAGAAATCCCTGCTCTCAGTCACTCCCTTTCTCTCTCTCTCTCTCTCTCTCTCTCTCTCTCTCTCTCTCTCTCTCTCTCTCTCTCTCTCTCTCTCTCACACACACACACACACACACACACACAACCAGAAAAACCCACATACATGAAAAATACTAAGTCACAAAGCATAATATGCAAGCACAAATAAGACCAGTGACAAAATGTCCAAAGAAAGTAATACAAGCCAAAAAAAAAAAAAAAAAGTCTACTAAATAAAATGAATTCTAGCCGGGTGGTGGTGGCACATGCCTTTAATCCCAGCACTCGGGAGGCAGAGGCAGGAGCATCTTTGGGAGTTTGAGGCCACCCTGGTCTACAGAGCAAGATCCAGCAAAGGCGCAAAGCTACACAGAGAAATCCTATCTTGAAAAAAACCAAAATAAATAAATAAATAAATAACATGAATTCACAATTTTATTTCAGTTCTTCCCTTGTTGTTTCTTGTACTGTTAAATATCTTCACTGTATCTCATTCAGAGTTTCATAATTTTATGGAGCTTAGCTCTAAATATTCTAGACATAACCATATTCAAGTTTGATTATGCCATCAGAAAACAGCTTTAATTGAAATACCTTCCTCAAAGAAGCTCCACCAGGAAGCAAGAGGAGGGAAAGAATTTCTAGGAAATAATGTCTTCTCAACATGAAAAGTTCCCTGCAGCCATGAACACACAGCAGCTGTAGTTACTCCCACAATACGAGCACAACAGAGTTTCATGCAGAAAATGGTTTAGCATGGAGAGAGGAAGAACTCAGGACTCTATTCCCTAGCTAAGAAGCTATTGACAGTTGATGGGCAATGGAGAGTCAATTTTAGTTAGTGGAGTTCATGAAGGTTTCCAGTACTCTAGTGGATGGCTACACACATAAGGAAATAATTGGATCCAGCACGTTATAAAAAGAGAATAATAGAATGTTGGTGGTGGGGCTGTGAGGAAGCAGGGCTTAAGAAAAGTAAGGGGGTGCAATAAAAAGTGAATATATTTAAAATATATTGTGTACTTGTATAAAAGCCCCTAAAAGAAATGTTATTAAAGAGGCCTAGTAATACTGTAACTTAAGATAGCTACAAAAACAAAAGGAAAAGAGGGGTGATGTTGATTCTTTGACTCCTACATGATAATCAAAACTCCATCTAAATTCTGTTCTCAGATAGCATGCTCTTCCTTTAACTGTCCTATAAGCTTGTTGAATTAATAGGTATTCCTTTTTTCAAATTGGAAACAGTGATAATTTATAGCTTTCGGGCCCCAGTATTTCCAATCCACTCCCACACTGTCATAGCTGAGACACGATTTCACTTTCCTTACAGACATGGATATTGCTGACTGCATTTCAGAATGTACTTCTGTCCTTGCAAAGGAAAGTAAGAGCATGTTTTGCCTATGTGGGGCAAGCTTAATGGTTTGGGCAATGTTTTTTCCCTCTAACATCTCTGAATATTTGTAAGCATTTCCTAGTTTGGACTGTATGTTTCTCCACGTGAAGCCTTGACAGTTCTCTATCAGATAGGGTTTAAATTCCCTATCTGATTAGATTTTTGTTGTGCAAGACTAACTGCAATAACTCTCTTGAGTCACCCTTCATTCTGTGTTGGTGTTTTGAATAGAGACTAGTAACATCTTCGGTGGGATTCATTAATTAAAATAAACAAGTAAACATACTAGCAATGATTATGTTTAATGTTATCTAAAAATTATGCAAAATCAAACCATTATAAAGTATTTCACATAAAATTATGTTAACTATAAATTATACCCTGATATATTGCTTATGATATAGTCTGTTTTCCTATGGTATAGTCTATTAAATACTAATACATTTGTCTCTAAGTTTATAGTCATACAAATTACCAAAATGTCATAAATTTTTCCCCTCATCTAAACAAGAAGTAAGACAGCAGGAAATGATTACCAGTTTCTATGTCTAGAGCATTATGGGTTTTGTAAAGTGATGCAAAATTTCCTGTGAAGGAAAATCAGAATGAACATTAGAGTCATTAAAATCTGATCAATAATTTGTTTTCAGTGATGCGTTGCTGAAATCCATTTTCCCTAACTACTTAATCATGGCCTCACACACAGAGCAGTGGTATTTGGGAAGGATATATAATCTGTAATCGTCAGCAATGCCATATTATATCTCCTACAACCACTTTGCCATTTAGTAAAGTGGGTTGTTACTTTAGATTTCCTAAGGTCAGATAGCTCTGGGTTTGGCTGTCAGTGTACTAGTTGGCACTTGACACCTTGATGTTCTTTGTCTCACTAAAATTTGGCTTTCATATTCTTAAAGTGGGGAAAATGATAGACTTCCTTCTGTATTTCAATTATAAAACAAAATTTACTCTCTAAAGTACTTGGCATTTAGTGGTTCTGTAGTAACTGCCAATTCTAATATCTCTGTTTTACTGTGCATCTGTTTGAACAGCCAAAAGGAAATTTCACTGTTGCTTTTAACAACATTTACCCCTTTTATGTTTTTATTAGTTTAATGATTTTTCAGTCAAGGTGCCTTAATTTAATTTCCTCATGATATGGTAAAATTCTGACAAAAGCAACTTAGAGGAGAAGGGGGTTAACATAACTCCCAATTCCATGTTTTAGTCCATCACTGAAAGTAAGTCAGAAAAGCAGGGATTGGAGACAGCTTGATGAATACCATCCATAATCAAAGGAACAGAGAATGCTCTCTCTCTCTCTCTCTCTCTCTCTCTCTCTCTCTCTCTCTCTCTCTCTCTCTCTGTGTGTGTGTGTGTGTGTGTGTGTGTGTTCTGAAGCAAAACCTGGGGAATAATGCCACATACTTGAAGGCTAGATCTTCTGCTATCAATTAATGTAATGAAGTCATGTCCATAGATCATAAGACAGCCTAATTTATTCCTTGATTAGTTTCCCCTTCTCAAGTGGTTATAGCCTATGCCAAAATGGCAATTAAAAAGAACCACTTCACAGAGACTCATGTATCCAAGGCTAGCAAAAATTCCATCATGAAAGACAAAATGAAATTGAACATTTATTCCCCCTGACTTCACAATCTTTGGTTTATGAACAACTTTGTGTGTGGTAGGTGAGCATTCTACTAAATGACCCATTCCTCAGACCTGATTATGTACAATACATTTTACTTTAGTAATAGTAGGATTTCTTTTTTTTATGAAATAGACATGTTTATCTTATTTGTCTATTTAAGGAAATATGAGATGGCTGTGTCTTACATCTAGGACTGGATAAGCAGAGCTGCAGAGAGTTTCCTGGGGAAGGTGAACACTAGAACCCAGTAGACACACAAAAATACTGTGGTTAAGCTGGAATGGATAAATTCAACTAGAAAATGTTTTAATAAAATGCTTGCACACCCTCCATTGCTCAGGCATTAAATATTTAAGGATAATATGAAAGAAAAATGCCAAATGTTCAAATCACAGCATTAGTGATCTAGAGCACAACATTTCACTAAGAGTTTAAATTATAGCATTCTTCTTTGTCTCATAAATGTTTGCTTCTCCTAGTTTATCATAAATACACAACGTACCAAAAAGATCTATAAGGTTACAAAAAATTAGAAGACATAACCTGAATAAATGGCCATTAATAACAACCATGAATCAGATCTTCCATGTGGCTTCTCTGTGAAGGGATGTTACTATTGTCTTCATTTTAACATCAAGCAAGGCATGGTCCAGAGAGTTTAGTGACTTTCTGAACACTACATAGTCACCACGCAGTATAACATAAGCATAGAGATGGTCACTCGCATGCGTGGTTTTGATGTCATTGGGTTCAGTCTATTGTTGACAGTAACTGGCATTGTAGTTTCCTCTGGCATACGTGGGCCTTGTGATAAAACATGCAGGAAGGCATTACATATGCCAATGAAGATGAACTCACTTTTGTTGAATGACAAGATGCTATGATGTGCTAATTTTGTAACTATATGAAAAGGAGGAAGACATTTTCAGCCATGACTTTAAAAGGAAGAGACACATTATTGAACTTCTTGTACAATTTTTTTCTACTACTCAGCATGTCAATACCCTTTCCAATGAATGTTAAACTCCTCACTTTGTATTTCAGTTTCCATATTTCATGAAGTAAAAGGAAAAGAAAAGAAAAAAAAAACAATTTCTTGGAAAACAAAATTATCTCATGTATTCCTCACTCGGTAAATTTCACTATTATTTATCTTCCATTTGGGCTTAACTCCCATGTACTCTGTATGTTCTCCATAGCTCCATGAAGTACTACTCACTGTGAATATTGTCTGTTAAAGCATCTGATTACAGGATTTTGAACACTTGAATTCAACAATGCATTATGCTTTCAGTGGGAACTTAATAATCAGTTCTTACCCATCATTGCCTACAGTGGAAATTAATGATAGAAAGTAGTCCAATATCCAGTGATATAGGAATAAATAAAACAGGAAAAATACACAAAGAAGTAATAATAATATGATGGAAGAGGCAGAAGCTGAAAGTTCAAAGTGCTCCAGAAAATCCCAGAACATAGGAAAGCCATATTGATAGGCATTCCTGTAGAAGATTAGAGGAATCCAACTTGCTGACACCTTGATTTTGAACTTCAATGTTCCTGAACCATAAAAACAATTTTGTTTTGTGTACCAAGGTTATGATATGTATCATCCAGCTCTAGAAATGAAAGGATCACTCTTTCCTCTGCACTCATTTCTCTAAGGATAAGGGATAGAGGGGTCAATTCTCTAGCAGCCCCATTTGAGGTAAACTATCTGGTTTATAGAATATGCATATTGGTGGTAAGGCTTAAGGTTCCCTAGGGGATCCCATTCTTGATGTGCAAGTTGTTGATTAATTACTGATGTCACTCTCTGAGCACTTGCCATCATCGTTCTATGAATGTATACTGTCTCTTTCTGTCTCATGAATATTAACTGTTTTCTTCTCTCTTAAATGTTCTTTCATCACAATTGTTAGGTGCCCTTGTGTTTTACTTCATGCATCATTTCTCATATATCACAAAGAGTTTCTACTTGACTATTCTTCCTAAAACTGTCCATAGCCACATCAATATCTTCACTACTTTTATTTTCCACAAACACTTGACATCATCAGTTACTGTTTTTATAGAAAATTTGTCAGTACTTTGCAGAGTTTTAATTATATCAAAATGGACAATGGGAGACAGTAAAATGGCACACCTTACAGGAGTGCTTGCTTCCAGGCTATATGGACTGAGTTCAAGTCCTGGAACACTCATGGTGGCATGAGACAAACAATGATGGCAAGTTCTCTGATCTCTGTAAATATGCCATGCTGAAACCTCTCTCTATCTCTCTCTCTCTCTCTCTCTCTCTCTCTGTCTCTCTCTCTCTGTCTCTCTGTCTCTCTCTCTCTCTCTCTCTCTCTCCTTCTCAATAAAATTTTAAAAATATATAATAAAAATGGACTTTTGACTTGCATATGCTGATGATATGTAAGTGCAATGCAAGGACTCGAGGAGACAAAGGACTAAGGAATGTCTGTTTGGAAACATCAAGGATAAAAAGTAAGTTTGAGTACCTTATGGCCTGTAAATTGAGTCCTTACTCCAACAAAATATAATAGCAACAGTAACAGTAACACAAATAACATCCAGCTAAAATAAAACTGATGAAAATGGATACCAATTACATGTTCAATAAAAAGGAGTGGAACTCCTGAAGATGGTTTCTCAATTAAGGTTCTATGATATACCTCATAGGAATATGCAGACACTCAGAGAACTGATTACAGGTGAGAAAAATGAATTAAGCAAACAGATAAACAACTCTGTTTCTCAAATAATTCTTTATTCCTCTTTCTCACATTCTTAAATTGGTCACTGATATATTTACTCTGAAATAATGAACTGAGTGAAAGCTTGAAAAAAAGCTTATTTATTTCATTATATGATAAAGATCAGTATTCTACAGAATACACAGATGAATAGAGATGTGAAATGCATTCAGCAAACATGATAATAAAATTCAAGAACATGTTAACTCATCCTTCATGCTCTTTAAATTATAAGGAACATGTGATGAAGGAGATTAAAAACTTGAAGACCCCTCTAAGATGAATAGGACAATTAGGCTAGTTAAGCAGCCTGAAAAATATTCAGTTTATTTTTGTATCTCTGAAATATTTCAAATTTTCAAATAAAAGCACAGGATTTTCTTCTATTCTCTAAGATAAAACATTTTCAATTTAATTAAAGTGTATCTGCAAGAAGAACAAACATACCTCCTCTAAGGCAAGGTCTCCCACTGGGGAGTCAGCAGAATCTGATACATTCAGCTGAAGCTGCAGGTGGGAGTAGGGAAGAGAGGGGGATCTGTGGTTGGTGTGTAAAATGAATAGAAAATTTCTTAATAATAATAAATATTTAAATGGGCTACAGATCTAAACAGAGAATTCTCAACAGAGATATCTAAAATGGCTGAAGGAAATTTCAGGAATTGCTCAATATCCTTAGGCATCAGGGTAACATAAATCAAAATGACTCTGAGATAACCATCTTACACCTGTCAGAATGACTAAGATCAAAAACACTGATGATAGCTTATGTTGGAGAGGATGTGGAACAAGGGGAACACTCTTCCACTGTTGGTGGGAGTGCAAACTTGTTCAGGCACTCTGGAAATTAGTATGGTGGTTCTCAGAAAATTGGGAATCAATGTACCCCAAGACACAGCTATGCCACTTGGGCATATACACAAGGGATGCTCAAGCATACCACAAAGACATTGCTCAACTATGTTCACAGCAGTATTATTTGTAATGGCCAGAACCTGGAAGCAACATAGATGCCCCTCAACCAAAGAATGAATACACACACACACACACACACACACACACACACACACACACAATGGAGTGTTATTCACCTGCAAAAAAACAATGACATCATGAAATTTTCAGGCAAATGGATGGAACTAGAAAATATCACCCTGAGTGTGATAACCCAAACACAGAAAGACAAACGTGGTATGTACTCACTCATAAGTGGATACTAGATGTAAAGCAAAGGAAAACCAGATTACATCTACAGCAGCTCCAGAGAAGCTAGGAAGCAAGGAAGACCCTAAGAGGGATGCACAGATCACCTTGGGATGGGGAAACAGGATATCCCAATGAGTAAACTGGGAATAAAGAGGTGACATAGAAAGTAGAGGATGAGAACATGAGGGAATGAGATGGTCAAGTAGAGGAATGAAGGAGTGGGAGAGCAATGAAAGAGATAATTCAATAGAGGGAGACACTATAGGGTAAGGGAGAAACACGAAGCTGGGGAGATTCTTAAGATTCCACAATAATGACTCCAGATTAGACTACTAGCAACAGCAGTGAGAGTGCCTGAAGTGGCCTACCCTGGTAATTGGATTAGTGAATATCCTGTCATCATAGAGCCTTCATCCAGTAACTGATGGAAGCAGATGCAGAGATCCACAACCATGCACCAGGTCAAGTTCAGAGAGTCCAGTTGAAGAGAGGAAAGAGGGATTACATGAGCAAGGGGGGGGGGGTCAGTATCATGACGGGGAAATCTACAGAGACAACTGAACCAAATTCAAAGGAACTCACCAACTTTAGAGCAACAGCTGTGGATCCTTCACGGGGCCAGACTAGACCCTCCACATACTGGAGACAGTTGTGTAGCTGGATTTCTTTGAGGGGCCCCTGACAGTGTAATAAGGATCTATCCCTGGTGCATGAGTCAGCTTTCTGGATCCCATTACCTATGGTCAGACACCTTGCTCACGCCTGATATAGCGGGAAGTGGCTTGGCCCTGCCTCAACTGAGTGTACCAGGCTTAGCTGTCCCCCCACAGGAGAACTTACCCTGTTGTAGGAGGGGATGGGGTAGAAGATGGGGGAGCAGGAGGAGGGATGAGAGAGAAATCTCTGGTTGGTATGTAAAATGACTAAAAAATAATAAAAAAATATAAACAAAAATGGTGTAGAAATCTAAACATAGAATTCTACACAGAGGAATTTCAGGTGGCTGAGAAGACATGCTCAACATCCTTAGCCATCATGGAAATGCAAATCAAATCTACTTTGAGATTTCATCTTATAGCTGTCAAAATGGCTAAGATCAAAACCACAAATGATGGCTTATGCTGGAAAGGATGTTGAGCAAGGGAACACTCCTTCATTGCTAGTGGTGTTGAAAACATGTACAGTCACTTTGAAAATCAATATAGTGGATCCTCAGAAGTTTAGAAATCAATCTACCTCAAGACCCATTTATATGACTCTTGAGCATATACTCTCCACCCAACCACAAGGTAACTTGCTCAACTATATTAATTGCTGCTCTATTCATAATACCAGAAACTAGAAACAAATTATGTGTCTTTTTACTAAAGAATCGATAAAGAAAATGTGGTACATTTACACAATGCAGTATTACTCAGCTGTTACAAACAATGATCTCATGAAATTTACAGTCAAGTGGATGGAACTAGAAAAGATCATCCCAATGAGGCAACTTAGACCCAGAAAGACACACATAGAATGTACGCACTTATTTAAGTGGACATAAGCTGTTAAGTAAATGATAATCATGCTATGATCCACAGACCCAGTGAGGCTAAGTAATAGGAATGCTCAATGCAGGACACTTGGATCTCCCAGGGAAGGAGAAATAGAATATATTTTGAAGATGGACAGGGTGTGGGTAGGGGTTGGAATATGAGAGATCAGTTTGTGAGGAAGACAAAGGAAGAGTACTAGGAAAGACAGATGGAACTGGGGAGTTTTGGGGGGTGATGAGGAACCCAGTGCAGTAGAAACTCACTGATGTCTACTAGAGTGACCCAAATGAAGTCTCCTTGTAATGGGGGATAATGAACCTAAAGTGGCTATCTTTTATAACCAGAAAAGGCTGCTAGCATTGGGACTCGGGCACCAACCCAGTCATTAAACCTTTGGCCTAAAATCTGTCCTGCCTGGAAGATGTGCTGGGGCAATGATGGCTCAGATCTTGTGGAAGTAGTCAACCAATGATTGGTCCAATCTGAGGCCCACACCACAAGAGGGAGTCTAGGTCTGATAGGGTCTGGATGATCAGGAACCAGAGGCTGGGTATACCAGGAGAAAACCAAACAGGACTGGAAAATAATAAGCCAGTGAAATGATTCCTAATGCTCTCCACATAGACCAGTGCCTAGCCCAATTGTCATCAGAGGGGCATCATCCTGCACCTGCTGCAGCAGGTGCAGAGACCCACTGCCAAAAACTAGGTGAAGCCAAGAAAATCCAGCAGAAGACATGGGAGGAAGGAATGGAGAAGTCAGAGGGCTCAATGACACCAGCATAACAGAGCCCACAGTATCAACCCACCAGAGCTCACAGGGGCTCAAAGAACCCAAAACAGACCCTTTGTGGGTCTGAGCTATGTCCCCTGCAAACATACTGGGGTTTTTGTGAGGGTCCAGTGTGACTAGGAGTGTCTCTGACTATTTGGCCTGATCTTGGGACTCTTTTCCTCCTACTGTGTTGCCTTGCCCAGTCTTGATTTGTACCTAATCTTATTGGAACTTGTTAGACCCTGTTCAATGGATATCCCTGTGAGGCTCACACTTTTTTTTTTAATTGAAAACAGAGGAGAGGATCTCAGGAATAGGGGATATGACAAGAGAGACTGGGATGATTGAAGGGAGAGGAAAGTTTGGTCATGATGCAATTTCTGAGAAAAGAATTGGGGCATCTGTCCACTTCTTTGAACCCTAAGATTCCATCTGGTACAGATCTCTGAAGGTGCTGCGCATTCTGCTTCAGTGCCTGTTAATTCGTGTGTGTCGAGCCTATTGATGTAGAAGGCCTGTTTTCTTGGTGCACTCCATTACTGTGCCTCTGACACTCCTTCAGCAGTGTTCCTTAGTTCTGTAGATGGAGACATCCAGTTTATGGCTGACTGTTCTGAGATGTCTCACTCGGTGTAGAGTATCTGACTGTGGGTCTCTATATTTCTTCCTATATGCTTCAGGCAGAAGCTTTTCTGATGATGGCTGATCAAGGCAGTGATTTGCCTCCCTCACTGTAGTAATCAGTGTTTTTCAATGTAACATTGATCACTGAATAAGTGAGGCTGAGAAGTACTCAATAGAATGTGACAAGAATTAGGAATTCTCCTCTGAGTTGAAATAGTGGCAGGAGACAATCTATGCCACCATGGTCTTTACACCCAGGGCAAACAGATTCCTACAGCCCGAGATGAGGCTTACAGTCGATAACCTGACCTGTTTTCAGAGATGTGAAAAGCATAGATTAATGAGCTATACACATGGAAATCTATACTGACTTTTATAGTATGCAAATCTTATAAGAAACCTCAATTTGCATTCAACACTAAGAAGAAATAGCAGTTATCATTCAATAAGCCTCAGATGAACTGTTATGCAAAGGGTCTAGTTGGTGTGTTAGTATTGCAATTGAAGAGTGCAGCATTAACTAGAAATCAGAATTTATTTCTTTAGAAATGTTCCTAGAAGTTGCTTTGAAGTGGGAAAGAGGGACATGCAATTCCTTACACTGGTTTCCTCAAATTATTACTAGTGACAGCTCACAAATCCAGGACACTGTCTAAGACCACTTTACCATACTATGAAAGAGCTTAGTTCTTATGATATTCAAAATGTTTCTAATCAATAACTTTCACAGTTCACAGAATCATCCTAGCAACATACACAGTCTGGGTTACAAAGAAGGTTCTATCAACTTTTTCCTACAACTTGAAATACTCAAATTGTAATTTATTCTCTTCCTATTTGCATTTACCAAAATGTATCCTATTACAGTGTTAGCAGGTTTGGTAGTGAAAAAAAATTAGACTGTTCTGGAGGACTCTGAATTACTATGGCAATTCTTTTTCTGGAAGAATGCAATGGAAACTGGCCAAAGATATGTCTTCAAGAATATTATGTAGTTTCATATAACTTAGCATTGATGATTCCCAAGGAAAGCATAAATAAAATAGTCTACATTTCAAAAACAGCTTTAATTATGGTGCTTTACCTATCCTGTTTTTTTTTTTTTTTTTTTTTTTTTTTTTTTTTTTTTTTTTTTTTTTTTTTTTTGGTTTTTCGAGACAGGGTTTCTCTGCTTAGCTTTTGCGCCTTTCCTGGAACTCACTTGGTAGCCCAGGCTGGCCTCGAACTCACAGAGATCCGCCTGGCTCTGCCTCCCAAGTGCTGGGATTAAAGGCGTGCGCCACCACCGCCCGGCTGGTCTGTAGATGTTTTAAATGAAGTTAAATATTATTCTAAATGTATATAAACAGAGGAGTTCAGTGTTTAAGATTTTAAAAAGGATTAGGTTATAATTTTCTGGTTCATGGACATGGGTTCCATTTGTCTTCGTTGTCTCAATATTTAGTTTTAGAAAATTTGCTGTATTATGGTTCTGAAATAGTATTTGCACATTGTGTTCTCAAAAATACAGACTTACTGAGGAAGAAGAAATGACTACCTTAAGTGGGAAGGGGGAAACGGTAGCTTACTAATAACATTTTCTGTACTAATGCACTGACCTGAATTTGTATCTTTTATCTGGTGGATAAATTTGCTCTGCCTGTAGGAACAGCTATTTTGTGCCTTAGCGATGTCATTCACCCATGCAGAATTGCAGAGACCTTGAAGCCGACTGCTTTCTCCACAGCATCTATATTTAACCCACATCTCAGGAGCAAGCTGCACAGTTTCTTCCAAAAGCACCTGATTCTACCTTTCTGGGCACCAGAAGCTCTGTAACTGCACACTGCCTCACACAAGAAAAATAAAGGAGAATTACAAAGCAAAAATAATAAAACCACACAATTGAAAACTTTTATTTATCTCAAATCAATAGTAAACATTTATAAGTTGTTGACTTTTGTATTATGCAAAATTATGATATATACATTAGTGATTTTTGGTTGCAAAATTATTCAGTTTTGTGTATATAGAATATAAACTTGCAAAATATATTAAAACCAAAGGTACAATCTCCTTTAACATTACAGAAGTGGTCATTAGTTCATAAATGCCAACAAAAATGTATTGATTCCAATGCCTAAGTTCTATCATTCACTTACATTGGGATTTTACATATTATATTCATTTTGTGAATCTTCATTGAAAAATATTTTATATACAGTGGTACTCTTCATGACAACAAACAAACAAACAATCTCCAGGGAGATTTCTCCTTAAGATTTGGTCACTAAACCATGACAATCTTTTAGTATAAGCCTAGTTTCAATGGAAATCTGTAGTATCTCCAGTTTGAAAGGTAAGCCCCCTGCTCCAGAGTCTCCCAAACCCCTTGTAAGAAGTGCCACTCCATGCATCCCAACAAGGAAATAATGGACCATCTAGTCATATTCATTTTGAATCAGGTACTCTAGTAGATCTTTTCCCATATGGCTGGTGAAAATTCACTCATATTTTACATTAATTCAATTAACTGATTATATGGATTTATCAGAGCATTTATTTACTTGGTTCATTGTTGGGATGGTGTTAATGGTGGCAAAATGCTGATATAAGAATGTCTTAGCTGTTGTCATTATATGTTATTCATCCAATAAAATCAAAATCAAACTTAATGGTTTCATTTTTCTATGGACATTACCTCCCAAGCATGTGGCAATTTAATTTTCAAATATAAATAATGAGAGAAGATTCATTAACCACTCATAGGTATTTAACATCATGTCTTCATTTGGCAAGGACACTTTTTCTTTTCAAAATCATGACAAATAAAACATCTTCCACTAAATTATTAATTAGAAAGAGAGGGGACCTCATTCTTTCCATCGTCAACAAGAAAACCATTCCCTATACAATATTTCATACGAACCCTGTAAAACAACAATTTAATCTTTCTGTATTCAATCAAAATTACCAGATTTTAGTTACAAGAATTCCCAGATGTGAATGATTTAAAAGTTAATGTAAGCATACCAATGATTTTTTTTATTGATTTCCCTTATAACCAGAGGAAGAAATTGAAGGAGAGAAGGGAAAAACAAAATAAAACCCATGTTACTTGAATTTCCAGTATGAAGATTTGTCACATGACAAAGAGCAGGGGGAGGAGGAGGAAGGGGGGAGGAGGAGGAGGAGGGGGAGGAGGAGGGGGAGGAGGTGACTTCAGAGTGAGAGTGAGGAAGATGTTTATTATATGTTTATTAGAAACAGCAAACTTGGGATCGGACCAGCATTCAAAAGAGACAGAAAACAAAAGGAAAAGCTACTTCCTGAGTTTGAATTCAGGGAGCAGAGAAGAATAAATGAAGCTCATGGCAATTTCATGGTTGCCCATAGGGGCTGTGCTAAGGGGAAAGAATTCTGGGAGTCAAAATACAGTGCCTCACTGGAGGAATAATTATTCTGTCTATCTCTTTAGCATGGCTTAAGGTGAACCTGCCTTCCTGGTGGTGTTTCCACAGCTGGAATATTTATCAGATCAGAAGGATTGTTAAGTCTTCACTCAATACAGAAGCTCTGTCCTCATGACCAAAAGGAGATTAGCTAAATGACACTTTATTGCTCTTCTGACTAGATATAGTATGCTCCTCTGCACTCACTTTTGGATAAATGCTAAGCATCATCATAGGATTTATTCACTGATTTGTTGTTACTCTTCTTACTAAAATGAAACACATGTTCAAGGATATTGATCTCCTTTTTCAAATTTACCAATAGTTTAAAAAATCAACTAGAATTGTGCAGATGAAGATATCAATAACAATGAATGTTTTAAACATCTAATGATAATCATTCTTACCATTATGAAACATAACTAACGTGTACTCAGTTTTCACCAGAACACATCAAGAAAAACAGTATTAATGTTTAGTTTTTATATATGCAGAATTGAACTAAGAGTTTCATCACTTCAGAGGTTTGAATGAGTTCTGAGGGATAAAAAAACTTATGTTTATAATTGATATATCACTCTATATTAAAAATTAGTTCTCAGAATACTTTTCAAATCCTCAAAGCATTTGAATGAATGTATAGTGTAATTTATTCAAGAAATCAGATAATAAATCATAATTAGAAACATACACATTAATATTTTACATACTAGAATGTGCACATTAAAACAGTTAATATATTTATTGAGACTTTGGAAAGTATATTAAACTTCTTGGAAGAGAAGAAATTTATTGTTTCAAAAATATCTTAACTATATTTCAGAACAGATTTAACTTTTACGTCTAAGAAATTTAATGTGGATATTAGATTTTTTGTGCTATTTCACATAGTTTACCAATCTGAAATACTTCTCTTTATTTCAGAAGAATTGGCATCACAGTGAATCAGTTTATCTACTAATTCAGTAGCATATTAAAATAAATTATTAGTTAAAATGTTTTCTTCACAGACTTTCTAAAATGTATATTTAAATTGCAATATACTAGATGAATTATAATTTAAATACAATTAATATGTTTATCTTTATTTCCCCATATACATATAATTGATTAAAAGCCAAAAATGTATATTTTTAGTTAAGATTTCATCAAAATATTCAGAAGTTCTAAAAGACATTAATGTAAGTCTTCCTAATTTGTATACATTATAATCGGTGTTATTTTTGCATATACACAGCCCTACTTGTATGAAGTCACTTTCCTGCTTATCATATCTTTGAAAAATGATATTTTTCATATTGAATTATTCATAAAATCCTAAGGCTAATTTATACATGAAAGAAAAGAAAAAAGTCACTCTTGCTTATAAATCTTTATTTATGAACAGAAATCTAAAAGATTTATAATCACTCCATTATGGCAAGTTTCTATCCTATGATGTATTAACATGTGAACATATCCTTAAGTCAAGAAGCAGGGTGATCAGAGATGAATCTCAGGATACTTGGTTTAAAATAGTTCATAAAGTGATAGTATGAGCAACACTTTAGATGGAGTATGGTATCTCATTGTCAGGCTTCATAATAAGTCTAAGGAGTTTTTTGTTGTTGAGAGAGAACGGCATGCCTTTTTCCATTGAAAGAGACTATCTCCACAAACCTTGTGCAAACTTTGACAACTTGGACATGTGAAAGCTCAAATCTACTATTCAATGATAGTATTCATAAATTAGAGAATTATCCTTGATAGCAAAATCTGAGAAAAACAGTCTTTTAACATTCTAAAAA